>NC_141695.1:1364536887-1366936887 GCF_964263255.1 Lissotriton vulgaris | reverse complement strand
CTAACTTTGTTAATGATACAATAATACAATTAATGTAGCCTCTTAGGGCCAGATGTAGGTGGCCATTTACCGGCCGGTAAAGGACGATGTCGGCCGTTACCGACCGGTAAATGGGTTTTTGGGATGTAGGGGGCCAATTTTACTGATTCGGTAAATATACTGAATCGGTAAAATGCCGAATCAGTATTTTTACCGATTCTGTAAATTCTAGATGTAGGTGGGACTCTTCTGAGTCCCAAAGGCCTTTCAGATTCAGTATTTTACCACCCAATCCAATTAGGTGGTAAAATACCGAATCCAGGTGTGCATGCACATGTGTGCATTCACACCTATGCCATGTGACAGACAGACATGCCCTTAGGGCATGTCTGTGTGCCACATGGGACACATGCCTGTATTTGGGGTGCTAGAGGGTGTCAAAGTGACACCCCCTGCACCCTTGCTGGAATCGGTATTTACCAAATCTGTAAATACCGATTCGGTAATGCCCATTGATTCCTATGGGCTTCAATGCCCATAGGAATCAATGGGCATTACCGAATCGGTATTTACAGAATCGGTAAATACCGAATCTTAGCGATTCAGTATTTACCGATTCTGTAATACCTACATCCCCCCCCCTCTATTTTACCACTTCTTAAATACCGAATCGGTAAAATTCGGTATTTAAGAAGTGGTAAAATAAAATGACCTACATCTAGGCCATAGTCAGTAAAGTTTACAACACAGTGCATTGGAAATCTGATATGCAGATTGTGATGTTTGAAGATGTTAAAATGCAGTATGCTTGGCATTTATTGTTTGTTATTTGCAGATGGTTTTCCTGATGAAGGTGGTTTAACCACCGAAATGCATTGGATAAAATTTATTGTTTGGATGAAATTTAAATTCTTATAAATGAACATATGATGTGGATTGAACACAAAGGGCTCGATTTCGATCCGGTAAAAAAATCCACTGTACGATTCGTATTCGTAGCCCTTTCCGTACGAATCGTACCCGTCCGTCCGAGTCACGTAGTACAATCCGCATTCCGTGAATCCGTCCGAATCGTCGCGATCCGTACGTATTGCAAGGCTGAGACCGTGAACCGTACGACTCGTACACACGCCGTACGACCCAACGAGTACGATCCGGATCGGGGAATCAGGACGCGATTCGTACGGTCCACGTCAGGTAAGGGCGATTCGTACGGAAAAGCGCACGATTACATACACCCCGTACAGCGGGTACCCCCCATGATTGCAGGGGTACGGTACGTACCCCTGCTAACATGGGGTGTAGGAGCCGTAGCCCCATTGTACGATCGGTGTACGAGCCGTACCCCCATCGTACATGGGGTACGGCTCGTACACCAATCGTACATGGGGTACGGCTCGTACACCGATCGTACAATGGGGGTACGGCTCGTATACCCCATGATCGCAGGGGTACGGTGCGTACCCCTGCGATCATGGGGGATACGCACCGTACCGGGGGTGGGCCGTTCCGTACCTGTTTCGGCACAAACTCTGCTTTTACGGCTGTTTTCAGCTCCCGTAGAAAAAGGGTCGTACGGTGCGTACCCAACACGTATCGTACTTGCTGGGTCGTAAAAACCAGCCGCGAACCGTACAGATGTCGCGTACAGCAGGTTCCGAGGGAGAATCGTACGGAGATTAGAGTCGTACGGTGTCTTGTACGGCTCGTACGGAGTACGGCTCCTGGTACGAATCGTACTTCGTCGTACATACGGGGGACGTTGCAGGGTACGATTCGTACGGGAAATACGCTCGAACGGCTATTCGGAGCGGTTTTTCCTGAATCGGAATCGACCCCAAAGATTCAAACTCAATGAAATAAAATTGAACATTTGAAACTGAATGTGAGGAAAGCATCATTAATAAGGAAAGCAGGATTTTTCCAGCAACACACCCAGTGCCTAGGGGGACAGTTGTATATGAGCATATACTGCTACCGACCAAGTAAGTGAGATGACGTCATGGGTGACCCTACAGAAGGGTAATCCACTCAGAAGGTTGTCCGGGAATCCTTCTGTACGCCTGTTAACAGAATATTCCCAGCGGCGCAGTACTGAACATTATTATAAAGCAACACAGGCCTAGCGTTTTCTGAAGCTGAGAACCCCGAGCCCACCAAGTCATTTCCGTTGAGCATTGGCCTACACGTCCTATCGTACTAGTATTAGAAAATGAAACATTTGGTTAAAAAAAAAAAGCACTGGGCAGAGAATATTCGGGCTGCGAGGAGACGTGGGAGGGCGGGGGCTGCCCGCGCATGCGCAACATGCGCCATTCATAACTTTCGTTATGAGGAGCAAGCCCGGAGCCAAAGCGAAGTGCGGGAGCCAAAGTCTCGGGTCCCAGGAGGGGGCCAGGGTGAAGAGCAGCGGATAGCAAGGCGGGGCTCCCATGCCTAAGGGGAGAGCCCCGCGTCGTGCTGCCAAAGGAGCTGGAGTACAGAGATGAGGTAAGGGGGGGTGCACGTGTGAGCGCATGTGTATGCAGTGTGTGTGTGTGCGTGCATGCGTGTGTGTGCCTGCCTTCGTGTGTGTATGTGTGTGTGTATGTGTGTGTGAGTGTGGCTGTGTGTATGTGTGCGCTCGCGACTGAGAGAGGCATGGTGGCATGGCTGACTTCCTGGGAATCTGAGATAGGATATGTGCACAGCGCCGGCCTGGGCGTGCGCGCCCACGAGGTGCAATCGACGCGCGTGCCCGAACCCTGTCTCAGATTCCCAGGAGACTGACAACAATAGTTGTCGAGCTAGACGCATGCTTTGCATGCGCACTCTAGCTCGACCTAAAAAGCAAGTGGACAGCAGAGAGCTGGATCGCAGGAAGACCCTCCAAGTTACAAATGCAACCAAGCCTGTCCGAGAGAACGATGAATTTGAAAAGCAGAGGACTGCCACTATTGCAGAAGTACAGGCAAACACACACAGATGCTTTCAGATACACAGGCAAACAAACACAGGCATGCACACACACACAGATGCGCTCACACGCCCAGGCATGCACACACAGTCCCAGGTACGCACGCACACACACTCAGATGTGTACACATATATAGGAACACACACATAGGGACGCACACATCCCCAGACTCAGATGCTTTCACATACACAGGCAAACACACACACACACATACACACACACACACAAATATGCTTTCAAATACACAGGTAAACACACACAGATGCGCACACACGCCCAGGCACTCACACAACCCCTTAGTCCACAATTTGCACCACAGCTGGGATTCAAACGTATTTTGCAGCACATCGGGATGTACACGGCCCTTGGGATACAGAAACAGTGTCCATCAGGAAACAAGACAGACTAGCCTCCCATGCCATTAGTTGACAGAGAAAGAGCAGGCAGGCACATATCTGAGCAGTTAGGCAGGCCTCCTAGGAGTCCCGATATAGAACAGGCAAACACACCTCCCAGCGGGTCGCATAGGTAGAACAGAGAGGCACTCGTTTCCACAAATCACGGAGATACAGCAGGCAGGTAATCCTCACAGCAGTACATGTAAGTAGAGCAAGCAGCTTTGCGCCCATTATTTTACAGATATAGAACAGACAGGCACGCTCCTAGAAGGTCGCAGAAACAGGGCGGATATGGGCACACCCCCAGAAGTTCACAATGGCAGAGCAGGCAGAGACACACCCCAGCATTTCACAGCAGAAGAACAGACAGACACACACTCCCAGCAGCGCACATAAGTAGTGCTTGCAGGCACACATCTTTAGCAGTGCACAGAGGTACGGCATGCAGGCGTACACCCCTAGCAGTGCACATAGGTACAGACGTAGAGCATGCTGGCGTACACCCCCAGCAGTGCACAGAGGTACAGCATGCAGGTGTACACCCACTGCAGTGCACAAAAGTACAGAATGCAAACACAATCCCCCAGAAGTTCACAGCGGCAGAGCAGGCAGGCATACACATATCCTAACAGAGCACATAGGTAGTGCTTGCAGGCACGCATCCCTAGCAGTTCACAGAGGAATGGCATGCAGGTGCACACACACATACCCAGCACTGCACAGAGGTACATCACGCGGGCACACCCCAGCCGTACTGCGATACAGCATTCAGACGCACACCCCCAGCAGTACACAGAGGGAGACAATGCAGGCGCACACTCCCAGCAGTGCACAGAAGTTGAGAATGTACGCAGGCTCACCCCCCGAAATGCACAAACCCCCCCCAAGAAGTGCACGCTGGCACCCCCGCAGCAGAGCAGAGACGAGGCATGCATGCAGGCGCACACCCCCAGCAGTGCACAGAGGTACAACATGCAGGTGTACACCCACAGCAGTGCACAAAAGTACAGCATGCAGACACAATCCCCCAGCAGTTCACAGCGGCAGAGCAGGCAGGCATACACATACCCTAACAGCGCACATAGGTAGTGCTTTCAGGCACGCATCCCTAGCAGTGCACAGAAGAATGGCATGCAGGTGCACACACACATACCCAGCGGTACATCATGCGGGCACACCCCAGCCGTACAGCGATACAGCATTCAGACGCACACCTCCAGCAGTGCACAGAGGGAGACAATGCAGGCGCACACTCCCAGCAGTGCACAGAAGTTGAGAATGTACGCAGGCTCACCCCCCGAAATGCACAAAAAAACCCCAAGAAGTGCACACTGGCACCCCCGCAGCAGAGCAGAGACGAGGCATGCATGCAGGTGCACACCCCCAGCAGTGCACAGAAGTAGAGCATGCACGCAGGCTCACCCCGAGAAGTGCACGCTGGCACCTCCCAGCAGAGCGGAGACGAGGCATGCATGCATGCTCACCTACCCCCAGAAGTGCACGCAGGCACCCCCCCTCCCCCAGCAGTGCACTGAGGTACATCAGTGTTGGACTTGGCCCGTCTGGTAGGTCCGCCCCTGAAGTTTGGTGCTTAGTATATGTGTCCGGGGAATGGTGATTCCCCTTCTGAGTGTGTGTGTGGTGAGAGAGACCTGCCTCCCATAGGAATGCATGGGGAATGTATGTGGCTCTGGTAGTTCCTGATGCGTGGGGGCGTGCCGGGTCGTGTTTGGTATGTGTGCGCTCGTGAGGTTGAATGCTACAAGATGATGTATGCAGCATGTGTGTGACTAGAAGGGAAGTGCCACTTCTAGACTTTGGTGCCTGTGTGCAGTAGGTGTGCTGGTGTATGATTGGCTGAAGCCGGCTGGGCCTTCCCCACCAGGCTGGCTCCACCCCCTAGGGTGCGTCCAGTGCCCCTGGCCTGGCCAGCAGCATGAAATTCCTTATAACCAGTTCTGGCTGGTTCTCTCCCTGCCTGCCCCTTTTGGAGACAAAGGGAGCTCCTGTATAAAAGGGGGGTGGGCCCTCTTCTCTCTCTCTTCTTCTTCCTGCTTGGGACCCTGCCAGGGTCGTGCTGCTGCTTGGGGCTCAGGGAAGGGCGTGCCTCCCTGGGCCCTGCTCTGCTCCTGAACTACCTACTTCATGGACTTTCTATAGACCCGGTTGTCTACTCTTCTAGCGCTTGGGGAGCGCTTTTTCTGCAGTCCCAGCGCCTGGGGCGCTTCACCTATGCTCCTAGCGCTCAGGAGCACTCTCTTGCTGACCTAGCGCCTTGGGGCGCTTCATTCATGCCCTCGCGCTATATCCAACCAGACCGGTGCCCACCCGGTGTCTGCCTCGTGCTACGAAGATACTATCACCCCAGCGAGAGCCTACCTCGCTGTATCGCCTGCCCTGGTGCCTTACGAGGAAGCCTACTCCTCGTCAATTTCCCCCCGTGTTCACCGCCGCCGCCCGGGACCCTGGTGATGTCATCCCCGGGCCGCGCTGGGATTGGCTGCCGGCCCGGGATTCCCCCCAGCGTCATCCCCCAGGCCGCGCCGTGATTGGCTGCCGGCCCGAGAGAAGGAGAGAGGCCGGCCGAAGAAGGACGCCGAAGCAGGAGCGGCGGGAGCCCACTCCGCGCTCCTGCCAGACCCCCGCGAAGCTGCTGATTCCCCCCCCCGGGGCCCCCGCGAGGGAGGGAGCCCCGGAGCACCCGACGAAGGCGCAACAGACCCGGTGAGTGCAACGGAGAGGAGGGGGCGTCGGGGCTCATTGTCGGAGCTCGCCCCGCCCCTCCAGTAACCCGCCGGTTGTGCCTCAGGGCCCGAAGGGCCCACAGTGATGCCGGGTCCCCCGAGGGGGGCCCCGCCTGCCCACAGTTCTGGTCCCGAGCCCGCGAGGCTCCGTCACGGCCCCTGGGGCCCCCATTGATGCCGGGTCCCCCGAGGGGGGGCCCCGCCTGCCCACAGATTTGTCCTTGAGCCCCAAGATGGCTCCCACGTGGCCCTGACTTCCCGAGCCCAGAGAGGCTCCTCCATTCGGCCGATTCCCCCTGAACCTGGGAGGCTCCACCCTCACCCATTGCTCCGAGCCTGAGGAGGCTCCCACGTGTCCCTGACCCCCGAGCCTGCAAGGCTACATCCAAACCCCTCAGCGGCCCAGCACTTCGTGGGCCGCTGCCACGTTTAGGTTTGCCCCGGGCCCCTTGCAGCCCATTATGGACATCGAGACTTTAAGGCGCCCTTGCCTCAGGAAGGCCATCTGGCCTAGGGGGCGCTACTGACTATCATCAAAGTATTGCTAGGAATTCTTATGTGTTGCCCTGCTGATGGGGGCCTCTGTGGTGTGCTGTACCTTGCCATTCCTTCCCTCCTGTATAACCTTGCCTCATGTATGTCTATACTGGTTAGAGTGAGTTCTATTGCTGGTTCTATGAGACCCCGGGGCGGGACGTATTCTATGCTAAGCTCCTGGTGATTGTGTTCTAGTCCTAGTCCGAGGAAGCTCCCAGTGAATATGTGTTCTAATGCTAGATCGATCAGGTGCCTACCCCTGGCAGGGCCCCTTGGCCCTGCCCTGTTCTTTCCCCTTGTAACCCCTGCCGTACCTCGAGCCCCTTGTAAGGTGTATGTTCCTATGTGTCCTTCGTAATACAAAGACTATTTTCATATATATACTTGGTGTGGAGTTCCTTTTGTGGGGGGGCCCGGGGGGTTGTTGTTGGTGGGTGCGTGCGCAAATGCTTCACACATGTCCTCCGAGATAGGCCTGACTGCCTGCGCCGCGTTACCTAGAGGGCGAGCAGGGGTCGACTTTATATAGGAGTGGTGGTCTCTGACTGGCTGTGGCGCAAGCCCTGGCCGGCCGGGGGTCCCATTTCCTACACTGGTGGCTAGCGGTGGGATCCGGACTTGTGTTTGCGCAGTACCACAACGATAACTGGCCTCCCTACAAAACTCTGCATTGTAAATGGTCGCAAAGAAAGGAGATTATTGCTTTTAAGAGGTTACTTAAATGTCTGTTCTGTGAAAAATGTATTCTAATACGCTATGGGTTAGGTGGCCCTAGCTCGGGAGGGTAGACCAACTCCCTAGTGCAATGGGTTTTTCTGGATTCACCAGAAGGGTGGGATCCAGTGGTGGCAGCGTAATTGTGTTCAATGTGCATGGTCCCTGTCCCTTCCCTGGAGTAATGATACCTGTGCCACATGGGTCGGGTCAGGTTGCTAAAAATGTCTGTTCTGTGGAAATGTTTAATGATTAATAGAAATACCCGTTCTGTGGAGAGTTTTTTAAGGTTACTTAAATGTCCGTTCTGTGGAAAAATGTGTGCGTATGCACTGTGAGTTAGGTGCCCCTAGCTTGGGAGGGTAAATCACCTCCCTAGTGTAATTTGGTTTTCTGGATTCACCAGGAGGGTGAGATCCAGTGGTGGTTGTGTAATTGTGTTCAAATGTGAAGGGTCCTTGTCCCTAGAGTAATGGTACCTGTGCCCCGAGGGTCGGGTTGAGGAATCAGGGGCGGTGGAAAACTGTCTTACCAGTCTAGGGGACGGTGTGTGGATGAATGTTGAGGTGCACGGAGTAATGGAGTGTAAGTTCTCTGGGATGGGGAGCTTGCTGAATCACCGATAATCCTGTCCTTCCTTACCCCGCTGAATGTGTAAAACTGTCTTACCGGTCTAGGGGACGGTGTGTGGGTGAATGTTGAGGTGCGCTGAGTAATGGAGTGTAAGTCCTCTGGGATGGGGAGCTTGCTGAAACAACGATAATCCTGTCCTTCCTTACCCCGCTGAATGTGGTTGACGCATCATGTGTTCCGTATCCCGCTGGATGCGTTTTAGGCGTCAGGTGTCGCCCTGGCTGAATTTATGTTAAGTTGTATCCCGGACAAGGAAGACCTGCTGGCGCTGCCGCGGCTTGCCTTGGGGAGAGCTGAACACTGAGACTCATCTTGTTGCGTTTTAGGCGTCAGGTGTCGCCCTGGCTGAATTTATGTTAAGTTGTATCCCGGACAAGGAAGACCTGCTGGCGCTGCCGCGGCTTGCCTTGGGGAGAGCTGAACACTGAGACTCCTCTTGTTGCGTTTTAGGCGTCAGGTGTCGCCCTGGCTGAATTTATCTTAAGTGGTATCCCTGTTGTGTTTTAGGCGTCAGGTGTCGCCCTGGCTGAATGTATGTTAAGTTGTATCCCGGACAAGGAAGACCTGCTGGCGCGGCCGCGGCTTGCCTTGGGGAGAGCTGAACGCTTAGTTCCCAGGTGGAAGACCAGTGGAGGGAGGAAGTTCCAAGACTGGTAGGAAAGTGTGTTCTGAGGGTGTTTCTCCTGGGAGAACGCGGAACCTCA
Source organism: Lissotriton vulgaris (assembly GCF_964263255.1). Lineage (NCBI taxonomy): Eukaryota > Metazoa > Chordata > Amphibia > Caudata > Salamandridae > Lissotriton > Lissotriton vulgaris. Next base: position 1,366,928,222 of record NC_141695.1, on the reverse strand, counting down.
GAAGTAGAGGTAGGGTGGGGCATTCTTGCCCGTGACCTCTGGCAAGCCTGAGGGTGCGGACCCTAGGTGGAAGGAACAGTGGTAGTCGTGGCTACCCTGAGAAAGGGAGTGGAGAAGGGCTATTGTGGGCCCGGGGTTACCACCCCCCACTTCGGATTAGCAGGGACCAGTGGTATCTGGATGGCTTAGGGCCTGGTCCTAGTCGTGGACAACTCAGGAGTACCAGGTGGGTAGCCTGGTTGGGCCTATGTCTTCATTTTTTTTTGTTAATTTTTTTTTATAACTTTTATTATTTTTAGTCTGTGTATGTCTATCGGTCCGGCGGTGCGGGCCGCGTCCAAATTCTATCGCCCTGCAGCAGGAAAGTCCATCACGGTAGTGATTGGTCTGCCCTGCGTTTGGGCTGGGAGGGGCATGTGTTGGGCTTGGCCCGTCTGGTAGGTCCGCCCCTGAAGTTTGGTGCTTAGTATATGTGTCCGGGGAATGGTGATTCCCCTTCTGAGTGTGTGTGTGGTGAGAGAGACCTGCCTCCCATAGGAATGCATGGGGAATGTATGTGGCTCTGGTAGTTCCTGATGCGTGGGGGCGTGCCGGGTCGTGTTTGGTATGTGTGCGCTCGTGAGGTTGAATGCTACAAGATGATGTATGCAGCATGTGTGTGACTAGAAGGGAAGTGCCACTTCTAGACTTTGGTGCCTGTGTGCAGTAGGTGTGCTGGTGTATGATTGGCTGAAGCCGGCTGGGCCTTCCCCACCAGGCTGGCTCCACCCCCTAGGGTGCATCCAGTGCCCCTGGCCTGGCCAGCAGCATGAAATTCCTTATAACCAGTTCTGGCTGGTTCTCTCCCTGCCTGCCCCTTTTGGAGACAAAGGGAGCTCCTGTATAAAAGGGGGGTGGGCCCTCTTCTCTCTCTCTTCTTCTTCCTGCTTGGGACCCTGCCAGGGTCGTGCTGCTGCTTGGGGCTCAGGGAAGGGCGTGCCTCCCTGGGCCCTGCTCTGCTCCTGAACTACCTACTTCATGGACTTTCTATAGACCCGGTTGTCTACTCTTCTAGCGCTTGGGGAGCGCTTTTTCTGCAGTCCCAGCGCCTGGGGCGCTTCACCTATGCTCCTAGCGCTCAGGAGCACTCTCTTGCTGACCTAGCGCCTTGGGGCGCTTCATTCATGCCCTCGCGCTATATCCAACCAGACCGGTGCCCACCCGGTGTCTGCCTCGTGCTACGAAGATACTATCACCCCAGCGAGAGCCTACCTCGCTGTATCGCCTGCCCTGGTGCCTTACGAGGAAGCCTACTCCTCGTCAATTTCCCCCCGTGTTCACCGCCGCCGCCCGGGACCCTGGTGATGTCATCCCCGGGCCGCGCTGGGATTGGCTGCCGGCCCGGGATTCCCCCCAGCGTCATCCCCCAGGCCGCGCCGTGATTGGCTGCCGGCCCGAGAGAAGGAGAGAGGCCGGCCGAAGAAGGACGCCGAAGCAGGAGCGGCGGGAGCCCACTCCGCGCTCCTGCCAGACCCCTGCGAAGCTGCTGATTCCCCCCCCCGGGGCCCCCGCGAGGGAGGGAGCCCCGGAGCACCCGACGAAGGCGCAACAGACCCGGTGAGTGCAACGGAGAGGAGGGGGCGTCGGGGCTCATTGTCGGAGCTCGCCCCGCCCCTCCAGTAACCCGCCGGTTGTGCCTCAGGGCCCGAAGGGCCCACAGTGATGCCGGGTCCCCCGAGGGGGGCCCCGCCTGCCCACAGTTCTGGTCCCGAGCCCGCGAGGCTCCGTCACGGCCCCTGGGGCCCCCATTGATGCCGGGTCCCCCGAGGGGGGGCCCCGCCTGCCCACAGATTTGTCCTTGAGCCCCAAGATGGCTCCCACGTGGCCCTGACTTCCCGAGCCAAGAGAGGCTCCTCCATTCGGCCGATTCCCCCTGAACCTGGGAGGCTCCACCCTCACCCATTGCTCCGAGCCTGAGGAGGCTCCCACGTGTCCCTGACCCCCGAGCCTGCAAGGCTACATCCAAACCCCTCAGCGGCCCAGCACTTCGTGGGCCGCTGCCACGTTTAGGTTTGCCCCGGGCCCCTTGCAGCCCATTATGGACATCGAGACTTTAAGGCGCCCTTGCCTCAGGAAGGCCATCTGGCCTAGGGGGCGCTACTGACTATCATCAAAGTATTGCTAGGAATTCTTATGTGTTGCCCTGCTGATGGGGGCCTCTGTGGTGTGCTGTACCTTGCCATTCCTTCCCTCCTGTATAACCTTGCCTCATGTATGTCTATACTGGTTAGAGTGAGTTCTATTGCTGGTTCTATGAGACCCCGGGGCGGGACGTATTCTATGCTAAGCTCCTGGTGATTGTGTTCTAGTCCTAGTCCGAGGAAGCTCCCAGTGAATATGTGTTCTAATGCTAGATCGATCAGGTGCCTACCCCTGGCAGGGCCCCTTGGCCCTGCCCTGTTCTTTCCCCTTGTAACCCCTGCCGTACCTCGAGCCCCTTGTAAGGTGTATGTTCCTATGTGTCCTTCGTAATACAAAGACTATTTTCATATATATACTTGGTGTGGAGTTCCTTTTGTGGGGGGGCCCGGGGGGTTGTTGTTGGTGGGTGCGTGCGCAAATGCTTCACACATGTCCTCCGAGATAGGCCTGACTGCCCGCACTGCGTTACCTAGAGGGCGAGCAGGGGTCGACTTTATATAGGAGTGGTGGTCTCTGACTGGCTGTGGCGCAAGCCCTGGCCGGCCGGGGGTCCCATTTCCTACAATCAGGTAGGTACCCCCCAGCAGAACGGAGATAAGGCAAGCATGCAGACACATCTAAGCAGTGCAGAGAGGTACTGCACGCAGGCACCCTCCCCTCCCCCCACAAGTGCACTCAGGCACCCCCCAGCAGCACGGAGACGAGGCAAGCATGCAGGCGCACACCCCCATCAGCGCACAGAAGTAGAGAATGCATGCAGGCACTCCCCTCCTCCCCCCAGAAGTGCGCGCAGGCACCCCCCAGCAGAGCGCAGACGAGGCACGTATGCATGCAGGCAGCACTCACCGCCGGCGGGTGCACTGGGCTCTCCGGAGCCGCCTTGGGGCAGGAGTGCTTCGTGCACCAGCTCTCTCTCGGAGTAGGAGCCTCCGGCCGTGCCGTTGCCTAGCAGCGCCCTCCAGCCGCCATTGGCTCCCGCCGGGGCAGAGGGCAAGGAGGGGGTCCACTCTGCCAGGGTGGACGAGGTGGAGGAGGATGCGGAGGAGCCGGGCAGGGGAGGACCTGAGGGAAGAGCACAAAACACAGGACAAGAACAACAAGTGGCGCGCACGTCACACCTGTGTGGGCACAATCATAGCTCCTCCCACGGCCTATTGATGTCGATTATGCGCTTGGTGCGCGTAATAAACACCAATAGGCCATGGGAGGAGCTATGCGCGTGCTTCGGGCCAATTGCGTGCAGTCTTTTAAAATAAGACGCACGCAAAGGCCAATGGGGTAACACAATACAAAAAACACACGCACAAGTGTTTTACAGTCAAAAGTGGCTCTGAAAACCCCTTTTTCGATTACAAAATGCCTCACGCTGCGCGATGCACTGCTACGCAGTGCAACGCTAGGCGCAAGACCTAAAAACAATGCAGTGGCAATCAGGCAATGCAGGCAGTCGGGTCAAGCAAAGAGCGGGTCGTGAGCGGTCTCAAACCCTGTTCTCCTAGGTCAGCAGATTAAATCAATCACAGAGAAGAATTTTGCAGAGGGAGGGATCATCATTAACAATGTAGTTATGTCAGGAACCACAGGATATTGAGGAATCACAATTTTGTTTATCACGTGCAGATCAATAACAAAACGGTAAACATTAAGGTGAGCATCAGAGGCATCGGAAGGTGCCTTCTTAAGGATGGGTAGAATAGGGCTATTGCAAATATTTGCTACTGTTTCATCAACCACCTCTGTCCTTAATAAGTCCTTAATTATTTGCAAAAGGGCTTTCTCCCTTGCCTGTGGTATCTTATACTGGGGAATGTGCGGTAATAGAGCATTATTTTTGATCTTGATAGAAACTGGTACGATCTGTATCAACCCCACGTCCGTATCTATTGTAGCCCATAGAGTATGTGGCACATCTTGAAACTGCAGGAATGGGGCTATCTTTAGTAAAACACTGTTTGGTACTGACCACCTTCGGGCCAAGGGTCATATAAAGGCCATCCAGTTAACAGAATATGGTTGCAAGTAGCTTCTTCAACAAATCTAATCCGATCAAATTCTCTAGTCAAAGCAAGAGGCTTGAAAATGGGGCTCACAACCGGCACGTCTGAGAAACCTCCTGAAATATTATTTAGACCAGAAAGAGCTGCCCCTGGGATCAGCGAAGGAAAAACAGAGCTATTCATAGCACTGGTATCAATCAGGAGTGTCTTGGCCGTGCCATGTAGGCCCATAGTGACATAAGATCCACACTGATCTAGAGGCACTGAAACTAGTCCCTCACCCTGTCCCTGGCTATCCTAGCTGTAGGACATTCCTGTCACCTTATCCATATCATAATCATCATGATAATACTGACCTCCTCGAGTATCATCAAAAATAGTTCTTATTCTGACGACCAAACGATGAATCCTCTTTCTGCACCTCATCGTGGCCACCTCCACCATGACCAGGCCCTCTAAAACCCCGACCCTGTGGAGCCGCAACTTTGTATAACAGCTCCGGACACTCACTTCGCCAATGCCCCTCCTTTGTATAATACGCACATTGGTTTGGTACAACAGGTGCACCTAAAGTGCTGTTCCTGTTGGTCCGCGGCAACTGCTGGGCTGACCATGAGCCCCCTCTCCCTCTTCCATTTCTCCATGTTGCTTGCTGCATTAAACCTTTGTCTTTAAGTCCTTATTCTATTTCTCCACTTTATCCTTCTCCTTATTCTCTCTGTGCTCATAATACTGTGCCATACTCAATATCACTGATGGGGAGGAGGTATTCCAAATGCTCTCGGAAGCCTGCACTTGAGTTGCGATCTAGGGAAGCAAGTTCGTAAGAAATCTGTTAACAACAATCGGACACCACCCACCACCAACAAATCTTGGCCGCTAAAATCCAAGAACACACCTTCAAACCTGGTGAAGAAATCAGAGACACTTTCATCCTTCTTCTGACGACATGCTGCTAACTTGTCCCAATCTACTCGCCTAGGTGGAATGAGGGTATGCATATAAGTAATGATGCGACCAGGTAAAGCTAATATTTCTGTCCTCTGCTGCTCGCCAGGCTTCCGGTCCTTATCCCACGCCCATATCACGGTCCATGTCCCCCCTAACTAAACTGCATGGTACGGTGTATGCACCTGCCTCCATATATCCACTGGTACCAATAATCCACAAAACAGCTCAATAGCAGCTAGTGTCATTACCATCGAGAAAGCTGCCTCCATCAATTCCTTATAGTACGCAGTTGGATTCTTCCTAGGGTCTGACAGCTGACTTTTAACCGGATCGCTGCGGCGGCTTTTCCCGCTGTGCGCGGCAAATTCGAAATTACCGCGTTACGTGACGAGCTGGCCTTGTCATCCGCGCAGGACAGGTAAGCGCGATGACGAGCCCAGCTCGTCAATAGCCTCGAAGGGGTTAAGGGATAGTACCTCACTCCTCTTCCAAGGAGTGTAGACTTACTCTTTCTGGAAATGAGCCTCTACCCTTTGCTGAATAACAACGTTCGCTGTATAACGCTGCATCCAGAATATCTGGATGGTAAATAGGATGTACCTCTCTCATAGGGAACTGCGTAACCATTGTTGGGGTCTTCTGATGTAATCTACTACGGAAACCAACTAATGTTGCAACATTACTAAAAACATAATTGGGGGCCAAATCAGTAACATACACACAATCTCCGATATCATATATGATCTGTGGTGCAACACCATTAAAACACTGTTCCCACAATCCTATTAGTGTAGCCGACATGTGCTTAAAGGCATGCTGCTGCACAAATGGCTCATAATCTTTCATCACACTCCACACATCTTCCACACTGTAAATTGGATTCCAGGCCTGCTGCGCAGCCTGGTCAGCCACCATTCATTTCTCCTCCTTTCCCACATCAGATCTCATCAATTCCCTCCCCATTCATTCTCACGCTGCTGCCCAATTCCACTCACCCTCTCAACGCACAGGCGTCGCAGCACTAAGCAGCACCGGAGACAAAATATTTGAGGGGAAAAGAGCAGATGAAGAAACAGGTATCAATGTTAGCAACGGTTGCGAAGAAGGGGTGAGAGAGGGGGAAACAACAGGTGTAGGGCCATCGGGCCAAACAGGAGAACTAGCGGCCCCCACACCTGCAGCTGACAGAGACAGAGAGGAAGCAGGCAGAGCCGAGGAAGGAGCAGTCGAGCCAGAGGCATGGAGACCAGCGAGAGCAAGTGTACGGTCTGGAGGCTGAGACATATGAACAATGGGTTACACCTTCAGTGAGGCATCAGGAGGTGGGGGTCGGGTATCTAGTAACTTTTTCACAAAACATCTCCTTCTTCCCGAGGGACATAACATTTATCACTCTGTAAGCAAAATGTCCTATCTGCACATTCTATACCCTTCTCTGTTCTCTCTCAATCATAAGCCACAGCTTTCTGCGTGACTGTCTGCACCTTGCCCCTTCGGGCCTCCTTCTCTGCCCTCATACATTGCTGCTTCACTTCCTTCTGCCTGTTGGATTCCACCGGCCCGGACACTGCAGGAACGAGGTATGCCCAAATCCACTACCCCGACTCAAACGCCTGCCATGAATTAGACAACCATGAGAGGACATCCGAGCCCAGGGCAGGGGACAGGAATTCAAAGACCAGGGACGTCAAATAAAGCTTCACCCCTGTGCTGGACTGGACAATGAGACTCGACCACCACCTCCTCGCCTCTGTACCTGTGAGACAATGTAATCACAATTACTTTGGTGTCCAACTCCACTGAGTACCCCTCCTTCCCATAGTCAGACTCCACCATACAAGCAAACACAACCCCTCCTTACTTGTGTGATGTACAGGATTATCCTCGTGAGGCCTTTTGGCGACAGGTAGGATGAGTATTCCTTTAACACAAGCCTCCAAAGTCCAAATAATGATAAGGGATGAGGGATTATACTTCAAGGACAATGTCTGCCAAAAACGGGATTGTCAGGGGGAAAAAGCCATGTACTTCGGCATAAAAAACCCCAATAAACTGTCCTTAGTATGTGGATATCGTTTTAAAATCAAGGCGGGGGCCACATCACACACTCGAGTCCCTCTTCCGGGATCTGCAGCTCCTCTGCTCTCAGCGCGACAGAAACCGCCCAAGCGGCACACAATGAGGCAGATAGCCTTTCAATATGCGGAAGTAGAGGACGCTGCTAGGATCCACGCAGCTAACACGCCGACTGGCGTCTCTCGGGGAATAGTACCTCTGACTGTTTGAAGAGCCGGGATACGAGGGGACCGGAGCCCCGGTTCCCTCGAAACATAAACAAGGAAAACACCACAGCTCACAAACAGCAACGAAGGAAGGAAGGGGTAAGGAGAGAGGGAGGGGAGCAGGATGGGATGAAGAATCTCCTAACTATTTCTAACTAAAGGGGAAAAAACGGAACAACCTGCAAACGGGGAGGGCAAGGCAAAAACAGGACCAAAGATACCAAAAGGGAATAAATTGGAACACGAGCCCGTGAACCAAAGCTTTCTCGCAACGTGGATAACACAACCCAGAACCTGGAACCCAAAGCCTAAAGATACCAAGCACTGAAGTCAGGAAGGGGAGGAACTTAAATACCTTACATTTCAATCATGTGATAATGGAGCATGGTCATGGAAGACAGACTAGACCTATTTCCTAACAGTATCTCCCCCCAAGGGTCCTCCCTACCGGACGGGGTTTAGAGGGGTGTTGCCTATGGAACAAACGAACCAGTCGTGGTGCATGCACACTGCTAGCAGGCTCCCAAGATCGATCCTCAGGTGCATAACCCTTCCAGTCTACCAGGTAGAAGAGACGGCCTCTCCTCCGCTTGGAATCCATTATAGCCCGAATCTCAAATTCCTCTTCTCCATCAATCATTAAGGGAGGGGGTGGTGGCAAGACCTGTGTTGTTGGTATATAGGGTTTCAATAGTGATGTATGAAAGACCGGATGGACCTTGTACTCATCAGGCAAATCAAGCTTCATGGCCACAGGATTTATCACCTGTGTGATAGCAAAGGGCCCCACAAACCTCGGCTGCAATTTACGCGACCCCTGCAATCTAAGGTTACGCGAAGACAGCCACACCTGATCACCTACTTTATAGGATGGGGCAGGGACTCTATGTTTATCCGCCTGAGTCTTCATAATAATTTTTGCCGCCTGTAAATGTTCACGAGCTTTGTCCCATATTCCACCCAAGGACCCACATATATCGTCTATGGCTGGCACATGCCCACTAGGTTGGATGGCTAAAGCCCTAGGATGGTACCCTAATGCACAAAAAAAAGGAGTCATACCCAGCGCGGAATGCAGACTATTATTGTATGCAAACTCCGCAATAGGAAGAGCCACCATCCAATCACAAGACAAGGATGACACACACACAAGACACCTCAAATACTGCTCCATAGTCTGGTTCGTCCTTTCAGTCTGACCATCTGATTGCGGGTGGTACGCAGATGACAAACGTATATCAATCTTCAACACTGAACACAGTTCTGTCCAAAAGTGAGACACAAATTGAGCCCCCCTGTCCGAAACAATCGCAGATGGCAACCCGTGGATCCTAACTATTGATGACATAAACACCAAAGCCATCTCCCTGGCAGTAGGTATCTTAAGCAAGGGGATGAAGTGTGCCATCTTCGTGAACAGGTCTACTACCACCATGATGGCTGTATGCTCCGACACAGGGGGTAAATCCGTAACAAAATCCATACTAATGGTGTGCCATGGAGTGGGAGGGACCTCTAAGGGTTGCAACAGACCCGACGGCATGCCATGTGTAGGTTTGCTAATGGCACAAATGGGACAAGCGGTCACATAACTCTGAATATCCTTACTCAACGAGTCCCACCAGAACCATCGCAAACACATCTCCTTCGTCTTATGTATTCCAGGATGTGCTACCAGCGAGGAGGAATGACACCCCTCTAAAACCATCTTTCTCAAGGCAGGAGGAATAAACAAACTGTCCCCATGATACAACAAGCCATCCTGCATCAACAGAAGGGGTAAAGCCTTCCAAGGAGATAAATCCAATTGTCGTAAATGCCCTTTGACAAGAGAGGGGAAATCCTCAGTGTGTGTCACCCCTACGATTTTCTCTTCACTAATCATAGGTCTGTCTTCCTTCTCTCGTCTCACCTCCTTCCCTTCCACAGGTATCCTAGAAAGGGCATCAGACTTTATCTGCTGTGCGGCGGGTCGATAAGTAATGACAAAGTCATACTCGTTGAAAAACAAGACCCACCGCATCTGGCGAGGTGTTAACGCCCGAGCAGACCGAAAGAATTCAAGATTCTTATGATCTGTATAGATCGTGACTGTGTGTCGGGCACCCCAGAGATAATGACGCCACTCCTCAAAGGACAATTTCACTGCCAGCAGTTCCCTCTCAGCCACCGTGTAATTCCGCTCCGCGGGCAACAAGGTCTTGGAAAAAAAGGCAATAGGGTGCATCTGACCCGTTTCCACATCCCTCTGGGACAAAACCCCTCCCACTGCACACAATGAGGCATCCGTTTCCACAAAAAATGGTAAGGCAGTATCGGGATGTACCAAAACAGGAGCTGATGTAAAAGATCGCAGCAAAAGCTGGAAAGCATCCTGGACTTCAGTGGACCAGACAAAGGGAACCCCCTTCCTTAACAATCGGGTCAAAGGGGAGACGACATCAGAAAAGTGGGAGATGAAGCGCCGATAGAAATTGGCGAATCCCAGAAGGGCCTGGATCTGTTTCACAGTAGATGGTATGGGCCAGGTAATAATAGCCTCTATCTTTCTCGGGTCCATTCGGATGCCCTCTGCTGTGATAACAAACCCGAGGAATTCTACCTTCTGTGTACCGAACTGGCATTTCTCCAGCTTGGCATACAGATGATGATCCTGTAACTTTTGTAACACCTGAGATACATGACCATGATGTTCTGCCTCCGTCTCCGAGAAAATCAAGATGTCGTCCAAATAGACGATGGCGCTTCTGTCTAGATATTCCCGGAGCACCTCGTTAATGAAGTATTGGAATGCCGCCGGCGCGTTGCACAGGCCAAACGGCATCACACAATACTCGAATAGGCCAAATTTGGTTTTAAACGCCGTCTTCCATTCATCCCCGGGTCTGACTCGAATGAGATGGTAAGCACCCCGCAAGTCCAGTTTGGTAAAGATGGTTGCCTTGCGGAGCTGGTCCAACAACACGGGGATAAGTGGAAGAGGGTACCTATTCTTCACGGTAGCCTTGTTTAAAGCACGATAGTCCACACAGGCCCTCAACGTCCCTTCCTTTTTAGGAATGAAAAAGATTGCCGATGACACAGGCGAACAAGAGGGACGAATAAACCCCATCCCCAACATCTCCTCCAAGTACTCCTTCAGATGTAACTCTTCTGGTTCAGAGAGCGCATAAATGCGGCAAGAAGGCAAAGGAACACCAGGTATCAATTCGATTTTACAGTCAAAAGACCGATGAGGAGGGAGCCCCTGTGCCTTAACTTTATCAAAAAAAACCCGAAATTCGGAATACTGAGAGGGAACTGTTATCGCCTCCACCCCAGCACAAGACAAGGGATGAATCCGTTCGATAGCTTCCCTGTAGCAACGTGAAAGGCAATGTTTGGAATCCAGCGTCACTAAACGTTGTACCCAGTCTATCTTGGGGTTATGTTCCTGAAGCCAAGGAACTCCTAACACTAATCCAAAAGAGGGGGCGTCTATAAGGTCAAAAACCACTGACTCTGAGTGCCCATTCTCACACAACAGCGTCACAGGTTCTGTCTGGCGTGTAATGGACCCAGAGGTCAGTTCAGTCCCATCGATGGCTCTTACTGGTTCTGGTTGTCTCTTGTATTGACATGGGATTTCTAATTTTTTCGCCAATGCGATATCAATGAAATTCCCAGTCGCCCGGAGTCCAACAAAACAGACACTGGTACACGCCTATTCCCTGACATCAAGAGTTGAGCCGGAATAATGAAGTGTCTTGGCACCTGATCAATCACCCCCAGCACCTGATAGGTCCCCCCCAACCCATTGGTTATATCCTGACTACGACCCACCTGTACGCATGCCACCTTTTTATGGAAAGTCTGTCCAGAGGGTTTAACAGAACACTCTCGGGCAAAGTGCCCCCCTTGACCGCAATACAGACATAAATTTAAGTCCCTCCTCCGTTTTTTCTCTTCCATTGTTAATGGGCCTCTCACCCCTCCTATCTCCATTGGTTCGGGAGCAGATTTACTATCCCCAATGGGTCTTATTTCTGGTTTCGTATAACTCCTCCAGGGTCCCTGAAACCGACTACGATCACCCCGCCTCTCCATCAACCTGTGGTTTAACTTCACCACCAGATCTATAAAGGCAGCGCAGTCTTCTGGAGGATCAACCACCTGGGATACTACATCTTTTAATTTGTCGCATAAACCCTGATAAAACAAGGATGTTCTCTTGTCGATGGGCCAATGTGTCTCTGACACTAACCTGTTAAACGTTGACACATAGGTTAGCAAATCCTGTTTGCCCTGTCTCAACTTGAGGAGCTCCGCATCACTCGCCTGCATAAAAGCATGCTTAGCAAATAACCCCCTCATTAATTCCTTAAAGGCCAGATAATCATGCAATACCGGAGCATCGCTTTCCACAAGCGGGATAGCCCACTGTGCCGCAGTGCCAGCCAGATACGATATTGTAAACGCCACCTTAGCCGTGTCATCCGGAAAAGCGGTCGGCCTGCACATAAAGTGCAGTTGACATTGTGTCACAAAGGTCCCATATTTGTTGCTGTCTCCCATGAATCTCTCAGGGGCAGCCAATGGAACAGGAACAGGTGTAGTAACAGTAACTGCTACAGGGGCTCCCCCCTCTCCTCTCTGACCCACCCCGCCTCCATACTGAAAAGTAGCTGGTTGGATGATGGGAGCCTGTGTCCTATCTCTCTGCTGTTCCCTGGCCTTCACAGCCCCCAGTTCCTGTTTAAGTCCCAGGTTTTCCTGTTGTAAGTCCTGTACCTGAGCCTGGAGGGCCGCCACCGCCCCCACTATGTCCTGCATTGTAGGCGTTCGCTCTGCTCCCCCCATGGCCCCACCCTCTTCATCCATACCTCGTCCGGGCAGTGTATTTTAACGTGGGCTTGGTATTCTGTTGGATTCCACCGGCCCGGACACTGCAGGAACGAGGTATGCCCAAATCCACTACCCCGACTCAAACGCCTGCCATGAATTAGACAACCATGAGAGGACATCCGAGCCCAGGGCAGGGGACAGGAATTCAAAGACCAGGGACGTCAAATAAAGCTTCACCCCTGTGCTGGACTGGACAATGAGACTCGACCACCACCTCCTCGCCTCTGTACCTGTGAGACAATGTAATCACAATTACTTTGGTGTCCAACTCCACTGAGTACCCCTCCTTCCCATAGTCAGACTCCACCATACAAGCAAACACAACCCCTCCTTACTTGTGTGATGTACAGGATTATCCTCGGGAGGCCTTTTGGCGACAGGTAGGATGAGTATTCCTTTAACACAAGCCTCCAAAGTCCAAATAATGATAAGGGATGAGGGATTATACTTCAAGGACAATGTCTGCCAAAAACGGGATAGTCAGGGGGAAAAAGCCATGTACTTCGGCATAAAAAACCCCAATAAACTGTCCTTAGTATGTGGATATCGTTTTAAAATCAAGGCGGGGGCCACATCACACACTCGAGTCCCTCTTCCGGGATCTGCAGCTCCTCTGCTCTCAGCGCGACAGAAACCGCCCAAGCGGCACACAATGAGGCAGATAGCCTTTCAATATGCGGAAGTAGAGGACGCTGCTAGGATCCACGCAGCTAACACGCCGACTGGCGTCTCTCGGGGAATAGTACCTCTGACTGTTTGAAGAGCCGGGATACGAGGGGACCGGAGCCCCGGTTCCCTCGAAACATAAACAAGGAAAACACCACAGCTCACAAACAGCAACGAAGGAAGGAAGGGGTAAGGAGAGAGGGAGGGGAGCAGGATGGGATGAAGAATCTCCTAACTATTTCTAACTAAAGGGGAAAAAACGGAACAACCTGCAAACGGGGAGGGCAAGGCAAAAACAGGACCAAAGATACCAAAAGGGAATAAATTGGAACACGAGCCCGTGAACCAAAGCTTTCTCGCAACGTGGATAACACAACCCAGAACCTGGAACCCAAAGCCTAAAGATACCAAGCACTGAAGTCAGGAAGGGGAGGAACTTAAATACCTTACATTTCAATCATGTGATAATGGAGCATGGTCATGGAAGACAGACTAGACCTATTTCCTAACAGTATCTCCCCCCAAGGGTCCTCCCTACCGGACGGGGTTTAGAGGGGTGTTGCCTATGGAACAAACGAACCAGTCGTGGTGCATGCACACTGCTAGCAGGCTCCCAAGATCGATCCTCAGGTGCATAACCCTTCCAGTCTACCAGGTAGAAGAGACGGCCTCTCCTCCGCTTGGAATCCATTATAGCCCGAATCTCAAATTCCTCTTCTCCATCAATCATTAAGGGAGGGGGTGGTGGCAAGACCTGTGTTGTTGGTATATAGGGTTTCAATAGTGATGTATGAAAGACCGGATGGACCTTGTACTCATCAGGCAAATCAAGCTTCATGGCCACAGGATTTATCACCTGTGTGATAGCAAAGGGCCCCACAAACCTCGGCTGCAATTTACGCGACCAAGCACTGAAGTCAGGAAGGGGAGGAACTTAAATACCCTACATTTCAATCATGTGATAATGGAGCATGGTCATGGAAGACAGACTAGACCTATTTCCTAACACTGCCACACCTGAAGATTGTCAAACATCGACTGTCTACTTCTTTTAGCAAACAATTTATCCTGCACGAAATTCAATTTTTGTTCATCAAATGTACCCGTCAGTGATAGTCTGCATTGTCCCTCGTATACTTATGCCAGAGCGTGCTAAACATAATAGGGTCAATACTGTACTTGACGTATACATCGAAAGTTGGGGAACCTTCTGGAGGCGCAGGCTGCCTCTCCTCCAATCGGGCCTTGGTAGAACAACACTGGCATCCAAAACACCCTAATTAACTCAAACAATGCTCTTAATATAAGACACATTCACTATCCACACTGGACAAATACTGTACCAAACAACACAAACCAAGACAGTCCGAAAAGCGTTAATAAACACAGCAAGCAAGGCAGTGGTGGAACGTACAATAGCACATCAATACTATCAATAAGCAAATAAGTTCCTGTCAATGACCAATCCCAACTCTTGGTGCCTCTCGAGAACACAAAGACATCCCACTACCCAAGAATGTCGCTGCACAAAATTCCTCAGAACTTCCGCGTTAGTAGAACATCAAACAATGTGTCTCGGCACTCTAAATGTCTATATTCTAGTCTATGCTGGTAAGCAAAACAGTCATAACTCTATTTTTTAAACTGCCCACAATCAGTTGAAAATTTCAATAAGCCATTCCTTATATCGTTTGCCAAAGAATTTAAATTTTAATTATCTAGTAGTGGTACTTCACATAATCGTCAAAAATCAAAAAAATCAAGTTTCATAAAGCATAATAACTGATATATACTGTCTAAATCAATAATGGACGTGATCCCAATCTACCCTCAATGATTTGTTTTGAGGGATGATGGCAGCCGACACATGTTTCGTTACACAATGTAACTTTTTCAAGGCTGAAGATAATGTCAGAACACACACATATGTTACAATAAGAAGAAGACAAAGTGTCTTTATCTTTGTTTTTCCAAATTCACAACAAGGAAAAGGGATAGAAAGTATTCATGTGAAGTGATTGACAACAAAGAATGTGATTCAGTGACACCCAATTTTAATTAATGAACACCCCAGTGCACAGAAAAAGCAAGAACACGTACTGAAAAGTGAAAACCAAAAAGTGTAAAAAGATTGTTTTTAAGAAATCTTTTATTATTAAATAAGTATTAAACAGTTTTTAAGATTTAGAGAAGTCCATACCTTAAAAAGTGAGCATGTTATTCAAAAAGAGGTTATTTATATATAAGTTCCAAAAATAATAATATAAAGTATCTACCTTTTGACACTAGGTCCTTCCACTACTCAAAGTAAAGAGCCATAACGATTAGAAGTACATCAAAATGTGCAAAGAATCCTAAAAATAAGGGAAATGTAAGTAAGGGACCTTCAAAGGTCTGGATTGGTATTACAATGTAAGTAGTAACACAAAAAATTGAAGTGTCTACCTTGGAACACTCAGTCCTTCTGCTACTCTAGAATAGATAGTCGCGAACATTAAATATATACATAAGAATGCAAAAGAATTCTATAAAAAAAGGGAGTAAAACATTAGAAATATGAAATATCATTGTCAAAGAGAATAGTTTATCCCTGTTCTTTATTTCTATAGCAATAATCACCTCATTTAAGAGAACTAGTAATAAGGTAGTGTCCCAAGAATCCGATCATGTCCTTATTAAGTGGTCTTCCCCGCAATTCTTAGGAAGATATATCACGATCAATCTGGATTTATATAAAGAACGGTCTTAAATTCAAAGATTAAAAAAGAGAAGAGAAAAGAGTAAAACCATTTGTTAATTATATAATTGATTATAATATGTCTAAGCAAAAAGATTTGGGGAACCCATAACACTGAAGTTCTCATTAAATTACCTGCTACATGTCAGAATTGTTCCTGTTGCTATGTAGACAGGAAAAATAGATTCAGATTTGGAGCATTGAAGTAAGATAGATAGATCCTAAAAATGAAAATAATGATATAATGGACTGCATGTTTGGTAGGATCTAATAGTTAGCCATGCATATTGACCTAGTATCATTTCCCAAGTGTAATTTAATTAAGACGCTATTAATATAAGCAGCATGAATAAGAAATTAGATAAAATTAAAACTGGTATGGTGTTATCCCACAGCAGTCTACCAAAAGTACTGGTAGAAATTCCCACAGGGGGTGGGGGGGGGGGGGGGGGGGGGGATAGCCAAACAGTAATAAAAAAAACTTACCAGGCAGTCCGTAGACTGCACCAGACAGTCCGCAGACTGTACCAAGACAAGAAGATATGTTCTCACCCCAGGCCTTTCCAAGAGTAGACCAAATTTCCAAGTGGCCTGGCAGGGCATTCGCAAATACTCTGTATCTCAAGGGTCTGCAGACCTACCAAATTCAAACAAACTAGGACTTAAAATGGCACCATATTTATCACAAGACAAAATAAACTCACCTGGTGCACACAGGTCAAGCAAAGTTATTCTCCACTTCCGTCTCTTCGTACCAAACGGTCAAATCCAAGTGTTTTGCCTTCTCAGGACCCAGCCAGGGAGACCACTGGACGAGGAGACGCCCAATCAGACAGACTGGGCAGCTGCAAGTGTAAAACTCTGTCATGCAGGGTACCCTGATCCGCCCATCTGACCAGACGTAACCCCGTCCTCCTTACACCCAATTACGGGTTAGGATGGGACACCCAATGGAGGAGTGACCAGATTAGGGCCACCCGTGTCACTCACGACCACCTAATAGCCTTCCAAACAAGTGAAGAGTCAGTCAGACAGTAGAGAATACAAACAACCGTTTATTAGTAAAATACACTGCAGCGGAGTCCAATCTGACCAGCACCCAGAGATGGCTGTCGAGGGGACTAGTTCCCCAACACTTGGTATCTCATAATCAATCTTCTGACAACCTCCAACCATATCCCCAGTGGAAAGTTACCGGCTTGAGCTGTAGATGAACAAAGAGGGCAGGTAAGGATGGGCTACTACCTGCGTGATGGGTACACATTATCACTATCTCAAGGTTGCCTTGCCTGGCTAGGCTTCTCCTAACGTGGGAGCCGGGCTAGGAAGAGGGTTAGGCATGCAGAGGCAGAATGGTGGCCTGTTCATTAGTGAGTCGGAATCCAACCGAGAAAACAAAAGAAAAAAATTGCTGAACACAGTCTTACGCTGAGGCAAGAAATACGGATAATTGGAGCTTGAATCATTCACCACATAACATGGCCTATGAACTACAAAATGGAGCCGCAAATGCTAACTTAAGCTTGTATTATAAGAACAACTCAGTGAGGTACATTTAGGCGTGGCGGCTGCTACTAATCATAGCCTTTTAAATGCTAACATAACATGATGCAAAACAAGTCCATGAAAGTACATAAATTGCCAAATTCCAACACACCCCTAAGGTAGGCCCTTCGGTTCAAGGGCAGGATGCTTGGTTCTAAGTGTGTGAGTACCCCTGCATGAGCAAAGATGCCCCTACACACCCCAGATTCCCTTTTCTAGGCCTTTATAAGGTATGTAGTGGTCACTGGCAAGTCGAGATATCTAACTACATAATGGCTGCCTCAAATCTGGTCATGTTTGGTATCAAACATGTCCGAATCATGCAACTATGCCGATTCCAGTGTTAGTTGCATGTTACCATGTACTGAGGGGCTCCTTAGAGGACACCCTAAAACCTACCTGTGTAGCTTTACATGGTCCAATTGCCAGCCCGTGCTGCTGCCGAACCTAGACTGCTGATGAGCTTTACTCAGGCAGGCGAAGCTGAACAAGGGACTTCCTGTGAAGAAGAGGTGTGACCACCTCTCGTTTAGAATTAGGTTGGGTGGGGGGCTCTTCTGAGCACCACTAGACTGCATCGAAGAGCACATTTGGTGCCCTCCTTGCATGAATTAGTTTAGCCCAGTTCAGGAGCCCTCCGTTCCTACTCTGGTGTGAAACTACACAACGGACTGGTGAGTGACCACCCCCCTACCCAGCTCCTCCCTAAGGATGTGCTCCAGAGCTCTTCCAGGTGGACACTTGATTATTTCATGTTGAATCTTGGACCCTGGGAGCATCTGATTGGCTAGGACAGCTAAGTAGCATCCCAGCTCCCCTCTGATAGGTGGGTAACCTGAGGAGATATCCTTCTCCTTTTTAGGGTTACTTAAGGGCTCCCCTGAGGGTGGGTCCTTAGATTTGTCCCGACACTGCCTGTCGTCTGAATATTGTCTAAAGACTTTTCTGTTGGTGGACACTGGAACTCTGCTGTTCTTCGAGCCAGGACCAAAGACAAGACTGCTCTGTTGGGAATATTCCTGCTGCATCTTAGTCCATGTGCTTCTTCAAGTTCTGCAGCTCTGTGGCCCTCATCCTCCGAGTCACCAAGGATTCAGCCTGCATCCCAGCTAGAAGGAACCTCCCTTGGAGTCACTTCCCTGCATCTGCAGGCACCACTACGATGACTACCGGTTTGCTGATCCTGTTGTCCCATGGACAGTGCCTGGCTGCAACACAGATAGTGGTTTGTTCATCATCATATATTCTTTATTTCGGTACATAGTACCATAAAAGACACATAACAACCACATACATGTATACTAATACATCAACAACAACAAGATAAAAAAGAAAGAATAAGGGAGAACATATCAAATCCAATAGGGTACAATTCTGGTAAAGAGGCTAAGATACTTATGGGGGCGTTTGTCATTACATTAAAAACCTTAATAAATAGTTAAAAAGAGATATGAGGCATATAAAATTTAAAATATTAACATTTAAAAAAAATATATATATATAATTCTGGATGAGACAAATCATGAGTTTCAAATCCAAGAACAATCCTATCAAAATTTCAGTCCAAATGTAGCTCTTATATGGTTTGTAGCTAACAGATATCTGCTGATTCCAAAGACAAATATCTGACTGGTATCATTTTTAAAGATCCTTCCTGCCTCTTTGTATGATCTTACACCTATGTTTAGACAGAGTGGTCTGATCCATTTCCTTCTAGGTACCACATAGGTCGAACAGAAAAACAGGACATAATAATCATCTTCTTTCACTCTGCTAGAACATAAACTGCATGTATCATCACTGTTAACAGACCACTTTGCTACACTTGCATGTATCCTTAAGATACCATATCGATATTTCATGTAAAGTGTCTTAGCAAGTGGTGGCCGGACCTCATCAAGAAAGGATTCGTATTGTGCAGTATCTTTAAATGAGAGGAAATTAGTCGTTATAGATCCATACCTTTTTCCGTTCAGCACATTCCAGTCTTGATAGGCCCAAAATGATACTTTCAGTATTTTCCTTGAAACTTGGGATAAACGATGCGGTTCATCCCAAAAATGCGTTAAGCCAATCCTGGTAAATCAGGATCTAACATGTCTGAACCATAAAATATTATTGCAACTATCGAATTTCAGTACTTCCATAAGGCAATGTTTATAAATGGAAAGTTCTGGAGTTGACCACAATCTTACCCATAGCATCAAGGGTCTCAGGATTGCATGATGGTCAGTACGTTTAAGGTTTAAATCTAATCCAAGGGGTATTAGAGGTGTACTGACTTGTAGTTTTAAGAGTGCCCTATAGAACTTATATTTGCCAATTGAAAATACTTGGTCGCACACAGTTCTCCACAGTTCTGCCCCGTACAGAGCAGCAGATTGCGCTTTAAATTTAAAAACTTCTAATGCTGGCGAAATGGCTTTACAAAGATTTTTACCATGCCTTTTCAGGATCGGCAACGTATTTTGAGTAAGAATTGTTTCGCTTTTTTCTATGTGGGTTTTCCACGACAAATTAGAATCCAAGGCCACCCCCAGATAGCTAAAATTCTTAACATGTTCAAGTTTATGGCCATTCAAAAACATTGTTTCCTTAAAATTTTTATGAGGGTTGATCGCCATGTATTTTGATTTCTTAGTATTAATTTCAAGGCCCCTTTTACTGCAATATGACATGAATTGGTCCAATAATTTTTGTAAGCCCCTTGGGGTTTGGGAGGTAAGTATTGTATCGTCAACGAAGAGGAGGGCTGGGACCCTTTCGCCCCCCAGTTTTGGTCAATCATTAATACAATCCTCCAAGTAGGTTGGCATATCGTTGACGAACAAAGAAAACAATGTGGGGGCCAACACACATCCTTGTCGGACCCCTCTCCTTATTGGTATTGGGTCAGTTAACTCGCCCCCAGGTCCCCACCTTACTTTGGCATAGTTATTTTCGTGTAGCCTTATTATTTGCATTAGTAAGTTAACTGGGAGCCCTTGGTGCTGAAGCATCTCCCACAAGATTTTCTGGGGAATTAAATCAAAAGCAGCTCGCAGATCAACAAAAGCTACATATAAATGGCCTTTACGTAGTGTGACATACTTCCAGCATAAGCAGCAAAACCGTAGGACTTGGTCAATAGTACAAATTTTGGCTCTAAACTCTGCTTGAAATTTTGTAAGGATCTCTTTTTCCTCCATCCAAATGTTTATTCTAATTAAAATGTGCTGTGCATAAATCTTCTGTAAAATGTCTAATAGGGCGATAGTTGGCAGGATCATTTCTATCGCCCTTTTTAAAAATTGTAACTATTTCCGCCCCCCTCCATGTCTCCGGGAACTCTCCACCAGCAGCTAGAGCATTGCATAGACAGTTTATATATGGAGCCCAAACACTAATATCGTGCTTGTAAAGGTCTCCCGGAGTTTTATCTAATCCAGGAGCCTTCCCATTTTTTACCAGATTAATGGCTAATTCAGTTTCCTGTAGGTGGAAAACTAGTTCATCCCTACTCGAGGTTAACCGTAAATCCACCTCCGATAAAACTAGATCCTCCTCCGGTGCTTCGTATAATTTGGTGAAATGATCGATCCAGGTAGTCTTGTCAAGAAAGACTTCTCTAGATCCTCTTTCTTTTGTATTTCCCTTCGCAACTATGTTCCAAAACAGCTTATGGTTCCTACTTTTAGCCGCAGTTAACATATTGGACCAGATCTCTTCATCCCAGGCTGCCTTTGCCTTTTCCTGTATCTTCCTATAATTAAACCTGGCCTCTTTTATAGCCTCCATATTATTATTTTTTACCACCTGCACTAAATCGCCCTTTGCAATGCGGCATTTTTTGCTATATCAGGCTTTCCCTACCTGCTGTAATCTACTCGCTCTGCCATTCACCGCTGTTTTTTTAGTTACCAATTGGACAAGTTCTCTAAAAAATCCCATATGCAGATTCAGGATTGCATGATGGTCAGTACGTTTAAGGTTTAAATCTAATCCAAGTGGTATTAGAGGTGTACTGACTGGTAGTTTTAAGAGTGCCCTATAGAACTTATTTTCGCCAATTGCACATACTTTGTCGCACACGGGTCCCCACAGTTCTGCCCCGTACAGAGCAGCAGATTGCACTTTAAATTTAAAAACTTCTATTGCTCGCGAAATGGATTTACAAAGATTTCTACCATGCCTTTTCAGGATCGGCAACGTATTTTGAGTAAGAATTGTTTTGCTTCTTTCTATCTGGGTTTTCCACGACAAATTAGAATCCAAGGCCACCCTCAGTTAGCTAAAATTCTTAACATGTTCAAGTTTATGGCCATTCAAAAACATTGCTTCCTTAAAATTTTTATGAGGGTTGATCACCATGTATTTTGCTTTCTTAGTATTATTTTCAAGGCCCCTTTTACTGCAATATGACAGGAATTGGTCTAATTATTTTTGTAAGCCCCTTGGGGTTTGAGAAATAAGTATTGTATCATCAGTGAAGAGGAGGGCTGGGACCCTTTCGCCATCCTGGCCACTCACATACAATTCAAAAGTTTTAGCAAAAGTACTATAAACATTAGTCAAAGCTTCATCGTGCTCAAAAATGTGTGCCCATTTCACTGAGCGTCGATTATTACTAATTAAAATGTCATTCGGGCTAGCATTTGTCAAACTTCCATTAACCGGGATACTATGTAATAACCTGCTTTGAACAAGGAGCTCAAGCAGGCGGTGGTCACTCTCTATTCTCTGTATGACTTCCAAATCTACAGCAAACGCCCAAATATCCAGAGACAAAATGATATAATCAATTTTACTCTCACATGTACTTCTAAAAAAGGTCGGAGCCTTAGGGCTATCAGATAATAGACGCCCGTTGCATGCCCTGAGACCATGGCCAAATAATACCTTTGTGATTTGGAGAGCTAAAGAAGTGCATGAAACATTCCCAATGCTATCTAATTTGGGTATCTTACTTGCACCATCTTCGTCGTCAAAAATATTATCGAGCCCAGCGATTGGTTCATAGTTGCAATTGAGATCACCACCTAGTACTATACTTGATCCCACATCCAATACATTTAATAGTGAGTCAAGTTTCTCTATTACTGGTGACTCCCTGTATGCTGGACACGGTCTATTATAAAAATTATATAAATAGAGAGTCATCTTATCTTTTGTGACTATTTTAATACCAAGAATGTCTGGGGAGTCAGTATTTAATTGTCTAGTGGTAATATCAATTGTCACCTTCACCCAAATTACAAGGCCCCCTGAAGGTCTACCTCTCGCAGAAGGGATGGCAGCAGTATGGAAGGTTTTATAACCTACTCTATGAGGGATTTCAACGGCCCACGTTTCCTGAAGAATGCAGATGTCACTTGAGTCAATATAAATATTCCATTCAGGATCACTGAGCTTCCTTCCTAAACCCGCTATATTCCACAAAATTATCTTTATTTCTGCTGGCTCGGAACTGATGATATTAGGGGGGATGTCTCCTATCAGATTTTTGGTTTCACCTGTGCACATGTATTATCCTCTTCTGTTGCAATCCCTAGGATCGGAGGGCAAGTTTCGGGTATGCAGTGTTCACAGGCAACCAATATTAGATCACAAGGAGCATTTCCCCCTTTCTGGATACAGTTTACAGGTTCCCCCGCGGTTCTATTCCCTTTCTATCAGGTGAATACAGTCAGTCAACAGCCTCAAGGGAAGATAGTTCCCGGAACCTGTTGGCAGACTGGGGGAAAACGGGGTTTCCAACACTATAAATCGGATCCATTGCAACGGGTTTATAAAAATAACCCAGCGGTAAGGTAGATATGCTTGTAGTTTGAGTTGGCAACTCCTCATATGCTTTCAAGAGCTTGCGGACAATGTGGGGGGGGGGGGGGGGTTCTAAAATTAACAACAATACAATCCCCTTGAACATCTTTAGCTGAATCACCCACCCACCCCACCCTACGCACCATTAAGATTTCATTCGACTTTTGGGGATTGAACTTTTTATACTTGGACAGCCAGTTAACAACTTTGGGGCATATTACCAACAACTAGCGATAATTATCGCTATGTTGGTTTAGCGGCGATATTTTTATCGCCGAGCTGCGGCGATTTTTATCGCTTAGGAACCTTGCTATTATCAAGGTTTATCTCCTAAGCGATAAAAATCGGCTGAAATGCATGAATATCGCTGAAAAGTCCGCGATATTCATGCATTACCAAGCTAATGCTCTTAGCCATGTTATCCACCTACCATTGGATAACATGACTAAAAACTGCTCAGGATCCATGCAAAGCCCTGGTTCAGCACAAATTGTGCCACCCTAAGGGACTCCTCAACCAGCTTATGCAAACTTCAATTGCAGCCCGCATGTCTTGTTGCAGAGAAAATCGAAGAGTTGATATGGCACACATCCTTGAGTGCCGTGCCAGCCAGCACAACATGTTGCATATGTAAGTCACCCCTATGGCAGGCCATACAGCCCTAAGGCAGGGTGCACTATAGCATGTGTGGACCTAACTCTGAGAGTGGCTATGTACCGGTGATATCTAAGTTCACCAGTGCATAGGGAAGCCATAACAAGTACACGGGCTGAACACTCACCAGTACGAGTTCCCCAGCTACATGATGGCTTCACTGTACCCCAAGGTATTTGGTACCAAACACCACGTCTTAATAAACTCACACTGATACCAGGGCTGGATTTATTAATAAATGCACCTAAATAGCACCTTAGAGGGGCCCCAAAACACTTGTTCACACCTCCTCCAAGCAGGATGGGCATTCCATGGCCTTTGTTATGCAACCCGGATCTCTCCATATAGTGGTTTTGCCACCCACCTGTCTTGACCCCACGTTATGACAGCAAGACACGTGAGTAAAATAGTAAGATTAGGATGTGTGCCCATATTCAGCCAGTACCACCCCTAAGGCGGGCCAGCTGATGTGGGCCCCACTTCTTTTCAGATTCCTCCATGTTGTTTTGGATGGAATTAGCCTTTTAGGGAAAGAGCCCACTTCCCCCAGAAAGTGGTGATTTAGAGGGTGTAGACACCTTAAAGGTAGGTAGCCCATTGGCTACTACCTGACACTCCCTATAACACCCCAACATTGAGTAATTAGGTGGCACCTCTGAACCCAAATCTCAGATTCAATGGATCAGCAGAAGAATAACGAATAAGAGTCACTGCCTGGCAAGAACTGCAGCAAAAGTTTGGCGTGAAAGCCTGCCGCCCTCAGCTCTCTCTTGGTAATCACAACAGAGTGACACGTCCTGCGAGCTGGAGAACTACCAAAGCCTTGGGTAGCCTGTCAGCACTTCACCAAACACCAAAAGTCTCTCTTGGAGTAGAGGAGCTGCTCCCATTCAGGCCAGGCCATCGCCTTGCAGCTCCCTGGCCCAACGGATGCGGCAGGCAACCAGGAGAAGGTACTTGTGCTTTGGAAGGTCAGATCAGTCTCCAAACCGAGTGTGAAGACACCAGGACTAACAGGAGCCATGCAGCACCAACCCCCGGGGTACCGGACACTCTGTACCAAACACAAACCATGAGTGTCCAGTCCAGATCCTCACTACACCAGTGCCAAGCCGTCATCGAGGGACGTCAGCATCATTGAGACACAGTGTGGGAAGTTGGCCTGATATTTGATGTTCACTATTCTAGTGGGCACCCTGTATCAGTCCAAACAACCCTTATGGTGATGGTTGTAAAGTCAACCTTATAGACCAGCTATCCTAGTGGTAGCATGGACAAAGCAGTCTTAGGCTAATACTTCAGAGAGCATGTGAAGCCAATTGTTTTACCAATAATAACCCCTTGAATACCAAATGAAAAGGACACCATACAAGGTATATATAAAATATATATGTATTTATTACTAACACAACACCTCTGCATTCTTTATGAGGTCAGAGTTCGAGATACAGTACAAGTTACTCAATAAGCATACTATAAGTTGCACAAATACAATTCTGCCCTAGGGGCCTCACGAACCATATACTAAGTAAGTGGTATAAGAACCACTTCAGAAAAGGTGAGTAGGCCTAGGGCCTAGGAAATCACTGGGGCTACCCTGAACAACCAAAGGTTAGGAAGTAGGAGTCCCATAGGATGTGTGTGCAGTGTCTAAACACACACGCGAGTTCTCATAGACTTTCAATGGGAGCGTAAAGTTTACAAAGTAGTTGATTTCGGGCTCTTCCAGATGGACTGCGGGAAAACCCAGTTAAACTAGGACACTTGGATAGTTATTACCCACGGGAGCACCGGAGTACTCGAGTTACCTCACCCAGGGAAGCCGAGTGCATAGGTGTTCTTTCGTGTCGGGTTTCGTCGTCGAATCCTATGGAGAGCTGCAAAAAGATGCTGCAGGCGACCAGGAGGAAGATGTCCGGATGGATCCAAGGGTGGATCGGAGCAGTGAAGAACCTGAAATAAGAGGGGACAGAGTCTGGGTCACTAGCCAGTGACCAGGAAGGAACCAGGAAGGAACCAGGCGATGTCGAGTTGCAATCAGGTGAAGATGTGAAGCTTGTCTCTACAGCCACGTAGACCAGGAGGCATCGACGATGACCAGGAGCTGGATACAGACTGTCCCACAAAGGATCTTGCTGTTGGCGGTGTCGGCTTCCGGATTGGAGTCAACAAGCCGTGGCAAAGGCAATCCACGCAGGAAGGAAGATCGGCTTCTTGTTCAGACCAGCAAGGTCTGAGGAGCTCCCCCTTTACAGGAAAGCAGGAGCAAGCCCAGAGCAACCGGGCAAGTAGTGTGGTTTCAAAAGAATGTCTTCAGGAGGACCACTAGCCATTGGGGTAGCAACCGCGAAGAAGCATCAAGGAGAAATGCAGGCGCAGGCCCCACGCAGCACTCGTGGAGTGTGGAGGGCTGAGCTTTGGTGCACTTACGGCTCGGGGTTGGGGCTTCTCAAGTCCCAATGCACAACTTCGAGGACACCTCAGAAGCTGCACAGTTAGCAAAAAGCAGGTACTGCAGGTAGTCCAGTCCAACGTCTCTCTTTTCCGCCATGGGTCTCAGCTTTGCTGTGGATGTGGGTCGGGGTCAGCGAAGTCTGGAAGTACAGAGGCTGCATCGCTAAGTTGTCGGGTTCCAGCAGGAGTGCCGACAAAGCAAACCGGCAAGTCACTGATTGTGCCTGTTTGCACAGGGTGGTCACTCCTTGACCACAAGGGAGATTCTTCAGTCTTCTAGTTGCAGTAGAATGTCGAAGGTCCAGAGTTTTGTTTCAGTGTTTAAGTTCAGGATAATCTAATGTCTCTATACACAGCTCCTAGTTTTATACCAATCTAAGGGGCTGGATTACCTGCTAGGTCCCTCCTATGGGTGGAACCTGATAAGGGGGTGGTTACACCCCTTTCCCTTTGTCCAGTTTCGCATCAGAGCTGGGGCTGGAGTGCCCCAGCAACTGGTTTGAACCAGGATATGTATGGAGCACCTTGTGTGCCCCAGGCAGTGTCTCATTTCATTCAACCCACCCTGCCCCAATACACTATAGCCTGTCTGGGGAGGTGCTAGCACCTCCCAAGGCTGGAAACCTATTTTCCAGGCCTCCCCTGCCGGAGTTTCGTCCAGCAGCAGGAGGTCAGACTCATGTCTGTGGCAGCAGCATCCATTTTGTGATGCTGAGGCTCTGTTTAACTTTAACCGGGTAAAGCTACAACTACATGTCTTATCCCTCTAGAAGGGTAGAATGCTACCCCTGCCGCCATGACTGGATGGGGGGGCGGGTAGTATTCCAAAGCATATGACACCTTACACGACATGTTGTGATAAAGCCAAACCAAAGTTAGCATTAACAGCGAGGATTATAATGCACTTAAGAGCACATGGTATGGCTATATCATAGAACAGCTATAAGGACATGGTTCCGAAAGCTGCAGACAGGCTCAGCTCATGCTAGAGCACCATCTCACATAAAACCAAGCACTCTGCCTTCAGGATTGTCAAGGCCTGCCATAGGAGTTACTTATAGGTATATATGTGTCTATATGTAATGTAGGTATAGGGATACTATACCTAAGCAAGGGGTGATTACACGACCTTGCCCCAGCTGAGTGATCAGCCAGTTGTGTCAATTTGGATGGCCAGCCAGGGGTGGCATATTACATGCTGCAGCCCCTGGTAGGCCTTGGATGCACCTATGCCCTCGGTACCTATGGTACACTATACAGGGGCTAACAAAGGTGACCCAATACCCAATTAGGTATTTACCTAAAGTACATGGTATGAATTTAGAGAGAGAACAGCTGCGCTGTGGGTCTGATTAGCAGGCCCACAGCCACACTAAAATCGAGAAACCAGTATATCAGAGCAAAAAGTGGGGGTGACCATAGGAAGCAGACCATACTCTCCTACACACAGCAGATTTGATTTTGCCCTGCCAGCTGTTATCCTTTACCGCAGGGTGCATCTTTGCGCACCCAGCCCTCCCGACCTAACCACTCTGCACTCCTGCCACCTGGCCTGCATCCTTACAAACTGGTTGTGCCCCCATGCTCCAAGACCTCTTGTGACCTCAGCCCCCGTTTTTGGGAGCCATTGGGCTTGCCTGCAAGCCGCCCTGGGCAGCCACTTTCCTGGTGGCCCCACTTGTCCTTAGTGAGCCAGCTACCATCCTCACCAGCACCCTGCTTCAGGTAGAACCCGTGCAGTTCCAGACAAACTGCTGGAAGTACTTTGAACCTTGGCTCACCACTATTCCGATCTCAGAAGGTGAACTCCTGACACCAACTGTACCTATCTTTAAGCATCTTTGACTTTCCCTCCCATAGGATTGCATGGTGCATAGAAGCGCACAGGTTTGAAATGTTTACTTCCCTGTCTATATTTTTATCGAAAACGTTACCTTGAATCAAAGTTCATAAGTTTGAAATATATATAAAACAAGCATTTACAATGCAACGGTTTCGCCTTTGGAAAAGTTAGAGCTATTGGCATTGTAAATGACAATTTTTTTATTTATGTGTTCGTTTTGAAAACCGATAAATAAATGGCATTGTCATTTACAATGCAAATAGCTGAATCTCTCGCAAATGCCACACACACCCACACCCACAGAGAGCCCCTCCACACAGAGCCACCCCCCACACACAGGGCCCCCCCACACACACACCCACACAGAGCCCCCCCCCACACACACCCACACAGAGCCCTCACACACACTGCGAGCCCCCCACACACCCAGACAGAGCCCTCCACACACCCACACAGAGCCCCCCACACACCCACACAGAGCCCCCCCACACACCCACACAGAGCCATCCACACACCCACACAGAGCCCCTCCACACACCCACACAGAGCCCCCACACACCCACACAGAGCCCTCCCACACACCCACACAGAGCCCCCCACACAGAGCCCACCCCATACACCCACACAGAGCCCTCCACACACCCACAAAGAGCCCTCCACACACCCACACAGAGCCCTTCACACACCCACACAGAGCCAGCCAGACAGAGCCCCCCACACACCCACACAGAGCCCTCCACACACCCACACAGAGCCCTCCACACACTGCGAGCCCCCCTGTGCAAGTTATACACTGTTGTTAGAGATGAACTTAACGCATAGGTAACCGACAGGTGTAAAAAGGACTTCAAAGGTGACAGACTGGGGAGAGAGATGATGATGTAGGAGCGAGAGAGAGAGGGATTGTGCAGATAAAAGAGGAGTGTGAAAAGGGTTGTACACAGCAAGAAGTCTGAGAGGGAGTGTGTAGATAATGGGTAGGTTTGGGTGGGAGAAGCTCTTTGTGTAACATCAGGTGTACAAGGGATTGTACAGGCAACAAACAAGTGTGAAAGGGGCTGCAATGATGTACACTGGTGAAAGGGAGTGCTGCAGACAATAGCCCCAAAATCAGTAGCTCTGACCGTAAAAGCCATAGCCTCTCCATGTTGTGTTCCAGATAGCTACACTTTGACACGCTGGTAACTGCAATGGGCATTTGTTCAAGAATATAAACTGCATATTAAGTATAGGGAAGATTACAATTGTAATTTATTTGCATGTGTCTAGCTTAAAGTAAAAAAATAAAAAGCACTGTGACAAAGTCTGGCCACGTCATACCGTTTTCCTTTTGTTTTACTTTCAGCTATGTAGCACAGCAGCTCGCACCGCTGTGCAACATGCAATTTCTTTTTACAAAGCCAATAAATCTTGCATAGGCGAAACCAATTGGCTTTGCCAATGCTTGTTTATTGGTATGACAAAGTAGTTCTTTTAATGAGGATGGTGTAACACAGCAAGAACCAGGACGTGAGGTTGTAGCGAGTGTAGTGGCTCGCAGAAACATAGAAGCAGTGGGAGATTTGCAATGACGCCTCAGCACATTCACATTGCAGCCATATAACAGATCAACATTCGTTACATGAAGTTATCTTAGATTGTGGCATCTCACGGCCAGAGGGGTTGGTCTTGAGCTTGTTTTTGAGCAAGGCTAGAGTCTAAAGAGGCGATTGAAGCAGCAGAGATTTTTAAATGTGATTTTTTAAACTACAGTATAACGTTATTCACATTGCAGCCATATAACAGATCAACATTCGTTACAAGAAGTTATCTTAGATTGTGGCATCTCACGGCCAGAGGGGTTGGTCTTGAGCTTGTTTTTGAGCAAGGCTAGAGACTAAAGAGGCGATTGAAGCAGCAGAGATTTTTAAATGTGAGTTTTTAAACTACAGTATAACGTTGTTGCCATATTTTCATAAAATGCGGGCCATCTCGTCTAAGCCATTCTTCGTAGTTTGCCCAATGTTTCAGAACCAAATCCAAATGTTATATTGACAATGGACAGTCCTGCCGCAGTTCCCTTTGTACTGACGAATGAGCAGAGATAGTGAGAACCCTAATTGTTGAACGGCATCTCCCAATCTAAACTGCTGTTGGGTCGCACTTTGTTTCTTTGCAAAGCCGAGTCCTTAATTGTGAGCACGGAGCACTTAAGAGGTCCCGACAGCTACCCCAGTTCACACTTTCCTTTTACACAGGTACAGTGACTTTGGGAGGCCAACTAATGTGTTGTCGTGCCTCTTTACACACACCTGCAAGACGACGCCTCATAAACATCTGGTGAAACAGCCACAGGAAGCAGAGTTTCCTGGTTCTGTTTTTAAAATGCGCTTTCAAGTCTAATTATTCGCACCGATGTCGGGGCACTCTCCTATCCTGCGGAGGGCGGTGCGAGAGAGGAGGTGACAGTTCCCGTGCACCGGCTACAGTGCTGGCAAGTGGCAAACACTAAGTTTACTTCCTGTTGGACGCCGCAAACTACTTCCTGCGACGTTGCTCACAACCAATAGAGTGACTCTGAGTTGTCATGGCTACGGGGACGTTGCGCACGAGGGCTTCTCAGCCTAGAGTAGAACTGAGTTAATGCAAGAGTAAAACTTTAGCGCGAGGGGGGCGGGAGCATTTACAAGTGGTGCGGGAACGGGCACACAGAGAGCGGGAGGGGGGGCAGGGGCGGGAACAGGCACACGGAGAGCGGGAGGGGGGGGTCTGGAACGGGATAAAAACCAAATTATTAAACAAGAGCCAAACTCCTCCTCTTGCGGAAGACTGAAAGCCCTTTTCCACAGTCGGCCGCCCCATTCACCCGGTGCACTTGTGTGAGTATTTGGAAAGAGCCAGCTGTGTATAGACATAAACGAAGGACATCAGTTCCAAAATAGAATGAACTAATAGGAAGGCTTTAAACTACAGAACGTCATGTAACAACTAGCGCGCGCATATAATTTGTGACAGTTCTTAGTGGCATAATCCCGGAAGCTATACAAAATTTTGGTTTCAAATAACATATTTTTGTTAATGCTGTAGAGAGCATTTTCGGCATTTGGTACACTTGCCTGCTGATCACGGGTGTACTAGCATTTGTAAATAACTGATGCGAATGGCTCCTTTTCCAAGTCTGTGATCAATGGTGATATAAACAAGTCAGGTCCCGGGCCGGCAGCCAATCACAGCGCGGCCCGGGGAATGACGTCACAGGGGTGTCCCGGCCGGCAGATTCGGGGGCGTGTTTTTCGCGCTCTCCCCTTCCCATTGGCTGGAAGGTAAAATTCGAGCCAATGGGAAGAGGAGAGGGCGGGACTTAAAAAAAGACACAGAAACGCCCCCGAATCGCGTTTTCACAGGGAAAGCGTGATTGACAGCCAATCTCTTCCAATGGCTAGCCTCCATTTATGGAGCTAGCCAATGGAAGACAGAGGCGGGACGAACCCCCATACTGGAGATCATAAGATTTCGCCCTGGGCGGAGCACCTGCTTAGCAGGTGCTACAGCCAGAGCGCAACCTAAAGAAGTGTTATTTTTCTAAATTGGTCTCTGATTTATTCTTTGAAAGTGTGTCTCATTTATTGTACAACAAATGCTTAGTGTAGGAAGCTGGCTCTGTATATATTATACCAAAGTAAGGAATAGTGTGGACAGAGTCCAGTGGATCCCCAGAGGCTTACATCGATAATACTGAAAAGCTCTATTTGTGGTAGTGTGGTCGAGCGGTTAGGCTTATCAGAGGGCTGTGTTAAGCATGTGTTTCTACACACTTAGGCAAGAAATGATTATACACACTCAAAGACTGAATCCAGACCAATTGTTTTTATAAAAATGTATTACTTTGTTATTTTATTTTAGAACCAAGAGGAACTCAGTTGCAGATAAGTTACAGTTTTAAAAGTAGCGAAGTCCAAACCTTTATAGTGTGGTCCAAGGGCCATGGAAAGAGCCACTCCTGGGTCTCAGGACACCTGGCTTCAGTGGGTCATTACGCTACGTTGAAGGGCCAGACCGATCCCACTAAGTCTTTCCTCATCAAGGCGGCACTAAAGGGTTGGGCGAGAGGAGAAACCCGGGCCCCTGACACCAGGTCCCCCACTGAATTCAGAACTTTACAGGGCATGATCTATGTAGTAGACAAGGCAACCTTTTCTAATTTTCAAGCTTCCCTCTTTTCAGTAGCTTTCAGCCTGGCATTTTTTGGGGTTCTGAGAATAAGCAAATTAGTGGTAAGTTCCAAGAATGATAGATCTGGAGATGCATTAGGGGTACAGGATGCAGTGCTCAGAGGCAAATCCCTTAAAATCCTAGTTAAAAGATCCAAAACTGACAAAGCAGGCAGGGGAAGGTGATCTGGTTACATCAACTGGGGGACACAAGGTACTGCCTGGTGGGCCTAGTTGCAGCTTACTTGGCCCCTCGATCCCCTGGGGAGGCTACTTATTGATCCATGTGGACAGCACGCCCCTTACTAAGTTTCAGGTAGAACAAGTTATGAAGCCATACTTAATACTGTCAGGTAATGTGGGTCCTGGCAAGCGTTTTTGTAGCAATTGCTTTAGGATAGGGGCAGCCATTTCTGCATTCAAGGTAGGCACGTCACCGGACCGCATCAGGCACGTTAGGCAGTGGGAATCCCAGAGTTTCAAGCAGTGCTTTCGCCCATAAATCCGGCAAGGGTTAAGTGCGTGGTGTAGCACCAGGTGTCACGAGGGGTGCAGGGCAACTTCTAAATAAACTAAGTGTAATCTTGCACAGCACCATGTGTTTTCAGATGTTTACACTGTGAATTTGAAGCAAACTATGTGCAATGTTGGGGTGCATCATGCAGTATTATGTGTGCAGTGTGATTTCTGAGCAAACTGTGTGTAGTATTGCATATTATTTATAGAATTTTGTGCAGTGTTTTCAATAAAAGGTGTTTTGCAACTCTGCATTTCTTTATTTTTCCAGGATCAAAGGTCTGGGTGATTGGCCATTCTTACATGGCATATTTCTTATGCAAATAAACCTGCAGCAATGTTTTCTCCAACAAACAATGTGTCATGTGTGTTCTTTATTATGGGATTGCTGTGATTGCAGGAAGGGTATGTTGCTGATATTGGCACTAATGGCTACAAGTCCCAGAATTCATAGAACAAGCCTGGCCTGGAGGCTGCAGCAGTAAAGCAGGCATAGACCATGGGATCCTTGACAGGGCTGGATGGGAAGAAGCTGGCTGAGGGCTGTGGTAACGCTCCTGGCTGTATATAGCCCAGCCTCATCAGTGGCCCTTGCTTGATACAATCAGAACGGCTACTGTGTTTCACTGCTGCTCTTCTGCTTTGTGCTGAACAGTGTTGCCCGCGTGCCACACTCTACGCACAGCCCCAGGGCAGTATGTACAGCCGGGCAGACTGAGAGTCATGAGGGATGCTGAAAGGCCCCGCCTAGAACAGTGGGCCTAGGAGAGGGGTTATTATAAGAGGCCAAGATTTTGTTCTAGTTTGAGGAAGGAGTGGGTTAGGTAATTGAAGAGGGGAGCAGGAGTGAGAGTGGCGGCAAGAGGCTGATTTTTTATTCAAAAACATTTTTTATATGTTATGTAAAACTAGTACTCCTCTGTTGTTGTTAATGTATTGGAAGCAGGTACAGATGATCTTAGGGGAACCCTGCTTAACATTAAATTAAAGATGGCTTACAGCTAAAGGGGGGGGGTGGGCACGTGTGTCAGTCTTCCTTTTAGTGCCAAGGTCATGTGACGTGGGATGCCTGAGTAGGGCGGTAGGCACGAGTGTGGGGATGTGAGGGACAGCCCTCTAGGAGAAGGGAATATCTTGATATGTGTCCTTGTGGACACTAAATTCCTCTCAAAATTCAATTAGATGAAACATAGTTCAACAAGTGAAAGCAAAAAAAAAAAAGAACGAAGACCAGTGTAAGTCTGTCAGTGTTGATCACAAACATGATGAAGAATGCTCCATGGCATGAGGGGCCTCCTGAGCACTGTTTTAAGTGAAGCCCCTGCATTATGTCAACCATATCCATTCAGCCCCTGTGTCCGAGGCGTGAATAGGCCGGGAGGACAAGGAAGACCATGTTAGGGCTCATGTCCCATGTGTCCCAGGCCCTGGCAGGCACCCAGGCAGACAAGACTGCTGCTTCAGCCATAGCACCATCATGGCAATACTCCCCACCCCCACGCACATAGCATGCATGCAAATAAATACTGTTCGACCTGGCACCATTGGCTTGGGTCTCCCTTCCATTTTTGATGTTGCCTCATGTGTTTTTGCTGGTCTTAGATGCTTTGGGCACTGTGCTACTGCTATCCAGTGCCACAGTGCAAGTGCTCCCTACTGTAAATTGATGTATTAATCAGTGGTTCCATGTTTGGTTATTTGGTTCACTTGTCAGACCCTAGTCTAGTCCACTGAGTGTGCCAGGGCGTGTAATCCAAATGCTGCTAGTGGGTCTGCGGCACTGGTTGTGCCACCCACAGAAGCAGCCTTGTAAAATGTGTCTGAAGGTCTGCCATTGCAGAGCCTGCATGCAGTCTGGTACTGTCATGCTGACTGGGCAAGTGCACCCACTCCCCAGTCCCTAAACCTTCCCTTTTCTTCATATCAGTCACCCCTATAGTAGGCCCAAGGGCAGGGTGCATTGTAAGTATAAGGTAGGACACGCCCTGATGTGTGTGGCATGTCCTAATAGTGAATTACAGCCATTTTCGTTTTTCACTATTGCAAGGCTACCTGTTCTCCATAGGCCAGAATGGGCTGTTAGAGTTATTACATTTTATAATCCTAACTGTCTCAGAGAACATGATAGAAATTTGAGTTTAGTATGTCTGAACTCAGAATAATAAAATACATCTTTTAGTAAAGTTTATTTTAATATTCTGTGTTTGCAAATACCACTTTTAGAAAGTAGGTATTTGCTTGTCTAACCATTCAAACCTGCATCTGCTAGTTTGTGTATTCCTACCTCTGGTTTTGTGAGTGACAGGGCTGGGGAATTCCAGGAGACAGACTGAGTCACGCAGTGGTGAATAGAGAGATCTGCATCTAGATGGGAGGGAGGAGTGCACCTGAACCTTGAATAGGGCTGTGCTTGCCTTCCACAATGCTGGCTCAACCCCTGGGGAGCGGCTGATGTCTCTGCCCTGCACACTGAAAGAAGAGAAGGAGTCCTGTCAACAAAGTGCTCCAGGACTGTACTTGCCTTCCACAAGGCTGGCTCCACCTCCTGTGGGGTGTCTGATATTTCTGCCCGGCACTGTGAAAGGAAAGGAGAAGGCTGGTAAACAGAGTGCTTTAGAACTGGTTTGGACTGGACAAAGGCCCCTCTCCCCTCAGAGAAAAAAGGATTTCTGGGTATAAATATTGGGACCCTGATCCCATGAAATTAGATCACTTTGGACTACAAGAAGAAACCTTTACTGAGGGGAGGAACCTGAAGAAACTGAGGAGAGACTATTCCCAAGCTGAAGTGCTGCTTGGGGGATTGGCCTGCAGTGGTTGCCTTACTGCCAAAGGAAGGAGAAAGGAACTTTGTGTACTTTGCTTTCAACTTGTGAAGGATTTCCAAGGGCTTGGAAAAGAGCTTGCCTCCTGCTGAAGTCCCAGCTCCCCAGAGTTCTTTTGGAAGTGCCTGCTGCTGTGTTGGGCCTTCTGAGGAACTGCGTATCGCAAGGAGCTGGAAGCGCGACTCAACAAGAAGAAGCGTGTTGCCGTCCCTGTGCCTGCCGTCGCAACTCCAGGGAAAGGAGGGTCTCGCCACTGGAACTGTCGCACTGCACCACATCGGAGAGAAGCGTGCAGCAACGAAGAGGAAGCGTGTCACCGTCGCTGCTGCTGCCATCGCAACTCCGAAGGAGGAGGATGTCGCCGCTGGAGCTGTTGCACTGCACCGCATCAGGAGAAGAATCTCGCAATGAGGTTGGAATGTGTTGCCGTCGCTGTGCCTGCCGTCGCAACTCCGAAGCCGGAGGGTGTCACCGCTGGAACAGTCGCATTGCACCGTATCGACCAAGAGCACCTCGGATCCCCGAGAAGCACGCCCAGCCGTCGGAGCTGCTGCCGTCGCATCTTGAATGTAGCGTGGATAGGGAGCTTCATGCATCGTGGAGAAGTGCGTCGCCCCTGGAGCTGCTGCTATCTCATCGCAAGGGTGTCGCCGCTGCAGTCCACGCATCGAACCCAGAGTTTCTCGCATCCCCGAAAAGCACGCAGCATCTGGAAGATCTTCATCTCTTTATTTCTTTGCACCTGACTTTGCCGCATTTCCCATTGCTGCGACATTGCTTGTCGTGGAAGCGCAACACAACCTAAGGTAAATTTGACGCAGGGTGTCGCATCTAAGAACTGAACTGAACTATGCTTAAATCTACCAACTTAAAGTAATCATAGTGTGTATTTTTGTCGTTTATGGTCTTGTGGTAACTTTATATAAAGTCTACTTATTTTTTATATAAACCTGTGTGGTGTCCATTTGTAATGTTGTCGCTGGGTTACTGTATGTGGTCACAACTGCTTAACTTACAACTCCTCTAAAATAAGCTGTGACTGCTCGTACAACGTAACCTAGAGGGTGAGCAGGGGTTATTTTAGGTGTGTAATCCCCTTGTCCTGACTAGAGGAGAGGGTCCCTACTTGTCACAAGTACCTACCTGTGCCATCTAGAGACCCCCAAATCTAACATATACACACCACACAGATTTTGTTTTGGGAAAACTGCTTCAGGTTTATTACATACAACGTTATGTAATATGGTGGGTTATCTTACGGGCGATCCAAGAGCAGGCAACCATCTGTGCCACCTGCCCACCTGATGAGCCGAGCAGCACTGGGGCGAACCCAATCTGTTCTGCCTCTTCTGGTGATCCTCCTCCCAGATTACGTGACACCTGTTCCCTTATTACTCACACCCCTTTCAGGGTGGAGCGTAGCAAGGCAAATCCCCGGTTGTTCATGTCCACAACCGCCCGAAGGACTAACGGGGCACCGACAGGGTTTCCAGGAACCTCCCATGAGGCTCCTGGGCTTTGGCTCTGGCACCCCTATGTGCCTTGCAGAGGTACCCTTCTGCATCCATTTGCTTCCAGATCACCCTGTAACTCTGCCACAGCTCTAGCGGTGGCCACCGTCGCGACAGGAACCCCCACCAAAACAGCTCCTTTCTCACCTGCAACTTCTTATTTACAGGCCTCCTGCTAATCTAAGGGAATCGATCCCTCCCTACTGGTGATAGATGAACCCCATCTATATCCCAATAGCCCTTGACGTTAGCCTGGATTCGCTAGTATCTCATGAAACCAAAAGCCCTTCTGGCCTGTGAACTTGTGCCAAGAACTAATCCTCATATGGGAAAGTTCCACTGCTTCAGATGACTCTGCTAGGTCTGGGCGGGCTCACGTAGCCCCCTAAATTTGCTGATCTCACCTAGCTGCCGTCTAACTAGCACCGTGTGTCCTGCACACCTGTGCCCCACATATAAGGGACAGCAGCCCACTTGTTAGCTGACCACTCCCACACACGCCTGCCTACTTTAGGCTATTAGGGCGAGAAGGATTATACTTTATCATTTGCACAGCCCTTTTGCTTTCTAAATCATGGCGCACCTGAGAGTCTATAACTAGAAGTTTGTGACAATAAGGAAGGGGAGGCCCTCCTGCCCTTGCCCAGCATCCCTTAATCCTTATGGGGATCGTCAGCTCATCTTCCTCTGTGGTGAAACCCCCTAGGCATACCGGCTCAGAGAATGTCTGATTTTATACGGTGCCCACTGCCGGTCCTTTGGTACCTAACATTAAGGATTGACTAAGTCCTACTTACCCCCACCCTAGCATATTCACGAATAGGGGGGCTTCACACTGCCCACACTGAGCAGCCCCAGGGGTGGAAAATAAGCTGCCCCACTGAATTAAAATTTTTGTTGAACACTGGACGTAGCAAATGCTCTATTACTATGGGCCAGATGTAGGTAATTCTATTTTACCGATTCATAAATACTGAATTTTACCGATTCGGTATTTATGAATTGGTAAAATAGAAGGGGGGAGATGTAGGTGAAAGCGGTAATTGAATTACCGATTCTGTAACAATCGGTATTTACCGAATCTGTAAATACTGATTCGGTAATGCCCATTGATTCCTATGGGCATTGAAGCCCATAGGAATCAATGGGCATTACCAAATCGTTATTTACTGATTCGGTAAATACCGATTCCAGCAAGGGTGCAGGGGGTGTCACTTTGACACCCTCTAGCACCCCAAATACGGGCACACAGACATACCCTAAGGGCATGTCTGCCTGTCACATGGCATAGGTGTGCATGCACACATGTGCATGCACACCTGGATTCGGTATTTTACCACCCAATTGGATTGGGTGGTAAAATACTGAATCTGTAAGGCCATTGGGACTCAGAAGAGTCCCACCTACATTAGGAAGTTACAGAATCGGTAAAAATACCGATTCGGTATTTTACCGATTCGGTAAATTTACCGATTCTGTAAATTTACCGAATCGGTAAAATAGGGCCCCTACATGCCAATTACTAAATACCGGTCGTTAACGGCCGAAATCGGCCGTTACCGACATGTATTTTCAGCTCCTACATCTGGACCATAGTCTTTTGTGCTTGACACCTTGTTTCCCCATTTCCTGGGATGGCAGCACAGGATGACCTTAAACAATCAGCTTGGTGTGCTACCACAAACCGCATTGGTCATGAGAACCTTAAGAAGCACACAATTTTCACCTGGGCGTACCCCTCAATGACACCGGCTCCACAAAGCTGGAAGGCCAGAAATACATATACTCAACCTATTTACTGTTTTTTGCCACTTGGTACTGTAGTGTAGTTCCTATTTCCCCAATAGGCCCTGCGCATTGGAATAACATAAACAATAGTATGGACGTAGAAGTGCGGTCTTCCAGGTCTCTACTGACTATGCTAAACTTAATTGGGTTTGTTACCAACTAGCTCAGAGGTCACTGGAAACTTTCTTGACTGAATAGGAAGTGATCAGCTTCCCTGGTACAGACAAGAAGGGATTCAGTTTTCCAACAACCACATAAACATGACAATTTGCTCCTTAGAATGGGAGTCAATCTCTAGAGTCGTGTGAAACAATAGACAGTTATTTTTCTCAGTCAGTTGTGCAGATTACTTTCACCAAGATGCAGAGAATAGAGAGACGGGTGTTTTCAATAAAAAGGTATTATTTATTGAACAGTCTTTCTTCTCATACAAGAGAAATGAATTGCCATAATTGCAAGACTAGTTATTATAAAAAAGTGCGTACAGTAAAATGAGGATTGCGAAATAATACTGTAAAAGCATTGATATGGTTTCTTAGCCATACAATGGTTAAAATGAATAAAAGATATACATTAATTTATACATCAGGCTAACGTACTCAACTGGTGCTTCTAACTACACCTACCCCAGTGTACCTGACCTAAGCCTAATACTTGGGAGGGAGTAAGTAAGTAGCAGCTTTAGTTAAGTTGGTTTTGCCAAGGTTTGCTTCAAGAATTCTCTCTAAGTGTTTAGTCAACACCATACCTCTGGAGTAGAATGTTGGAGGTCTTGTATCTCCTTCCAGGACTCGATATCCCAGTCACTCGCAAAAGTGGGCTGGAAACGCCGGAGCTGGATTTTCTCGGCAGGAGAAAAGACAGCGTCTCTCTCAGCGCGTCAAGGAGGAGGAGGGGCAGCGTCCGTGGGCAGCTTGTAACTGCTGGGCTCTGCAGGGGACAGCTGTTCTGCTCCTATGTTCACCACACCATCGCTACGCTATCATCGATGTCGTCGAGGCAGCGTTTGCTTAAGGCAACGTTGGTAATATTTATACCTGAAAGGTGCCTGGTTTGACGTAGGTTTTTGGACATAAGACGTCAATAAAGATGTCACTAGGAAGTGATCGTCTCTCAGTGCTCATAAGAGTTCTATTACTAATCAAAACATAGCAAGTGGGGTTTTCCTAGGTTGCTGAGTTTTATCTTGTTGAAGAACTCGGAGTGTAATCTAGGAATCTTAGATAGTGGCTTCTGCTGTGTCATTTGCTCTAATGAGCTGCAGAGGAGGAGATTCTGAAATGTGGCTCTGATCGTGTTAGGCCAGAGACGAGTTTCTAAAATATCGCTCTTGATCGTTTATGCCATTATAGGGGTATGAATGGATTTTACCGTATAGGGGCATAAGGTCACAGTATTGATCGGGGTCCTAGATTAGAACGCGACACCCACTCCACGAATTTATGTCCATCAATTTACTAAAAACTATAGCAAACGATGCATGTGTAACATTACCCACCCCAAAATACATATTAGCATTTGAAATGGCGTATTTGAAATACATGGATGTACTGTACGTCTTTAAGCATAGAAATTATTCAAAATTATAGCATATGTAATCAGTGAACGATTTTGCGAAAAAATTTACACATGAAAATATCTCTTAATACAGAAAAGAAGTGCGAGATAATTTCATCACATATAAATGTATTGCTGTAAAATGTGCTAGAGGCTGATGTAAAGTTATTATGTCTCTAGATTTACCTAAAAATAGAAGCTTCTGTTCTTTATGAATAGGTCTACTTTAAGCAAAGAATTTCGTGCCAGAAAAAGGTAAATATTTTTAAAAAGTGTTCAATTAAAAAAAAAATTCTTGTTGAACGGGGGAATAGAGTTCCAACGCTTTTCAGCAGTTTTTGTTGATCAAAACTGAAGGCCGAATTCAGAGTTCATGGGAACGCTGTGTGTCGGAATGCTTTTCAAAATTATTGTTTCTGTTCAGGGGAGAACATCATATCAGACAGGCTCTCAAAAAATTGGTCTACAAAATCAGGTGGCAGTTCGACCAAGTTCGATAACGCTGTAACTTGGCAGGTGTGAGAATGATTGCTATCATCAAAGTCTGGATCAGCAATGCTCACAGAAGGTCGTACCTGGGTGATGTCGCTTTTATTTCTCGCTCCACTGTTACCACCTAGTCTTGGCACAGGAGTCTCAACGAATGCCGTCATCAGGATTGGTAGCCGCTGGGGACAACACAATGCGTGAGCCGTTACAGGACTTAGCAAAGTATCGATATCCATTGGTACTGCTGATGGAAGTGCAAGACAGATGTCCAACACGCACTCATCTCCGCATAGCATACATCGAAGCACAGGTAAGATGCAGGTCTGCCATATAGGTCTGAATGAAAGAAACCAGGTCATGTTCAGATCTCTCAGCCTGGCCAATCCAAGGACTCTAGTTATTCGGTCCCGGTAGTGTATTGCTAGGATCGTTTCTTCCATCCTTGTCGGAGTCATGTCTGAGTTTTGGCTTGCCATATCGGAGCAGGAGGGTCAAAAATAAAATGGCTGCTACAAGTCCCAAAATCAGGGGTATGCCGCCAAAGACTGAATGGACAAAATTAGGAATGATTCCTAGAATTGCTTTGAATGGTGTTAACAGTCCCGTAAAAATGGTCTTAAATACGCCTGGTATGCCTATGGCACTAGACATGTTAAGAATTTGGCTAAGCATTTCTGTGAAATGCACGGAGCAATTTGTTGATAAGAGGTCATGAATCTCTGATGTTGTCCTTGCAACTAGGAGATCATACGATGACGTGATGGGCACTGTTGTCTGCAAAAGCACAGACTTCATTCTGCTTAAAGTATCAATTCGTATAGAAGAGAAATTCAAACAAGGCCACATGGGAGTCTCAGTGTCTCCAGGGCCGTTTGGAAACAATGCTTGCATACAGCATTTGACCATGGAAGTTACGCTTATGAGATATGCTTTCCCTGGCAAAAGGCCACAACAGCTGCGATCCGTTATTAGAATGTAACTCCCATTCGAGAGCTGCTTAAAGAAAGGCTCTATCTGCGTTGCAGGTGTGACATGTTGGTGGCATTAAAGGTTGTTAGAATTTCCTTCTCAGGCTCCGTGTAAATTAATACCCTGGCACAAAAGTATATCGCTTAGTGAATGTTTGCAGTTTTCACCACTAAGAAATACATTTTTGTTGCTGTCACTATAGCATGTGTGTGTGTATGGTAATTTCCATGCTGACTTAATGTATCCTTTACCCAATCGTTCATACTGGCCAGTAGGTATGTATTCAAGGCAATTTTTAAATCGGAAAGTTGTTATCGGAATTGTGATAATCCCGTGTATTATCCATTCAATGACAGGACTTTCTGACATTGTCAAAGGTAATCTCTCAAGTTTTTCGATGCTCAGGATTGTATAGTCTGCTCCTTTCTGTGCCAAGCTGATTTGTTTATCAGTAAGGTTAAAGATGGAAAACAATGACGTTGTGTTGATTAAACGCCATGGTACATAGCCTGAACGAAGATTTTGCAGCGTCCAGCCTTACTGTACAATAGAACGCAATTGTGACTGGCCATGCTGTAACATTAGCAAGTCTTTGTATATTATATCTATGGCAGATAATACAATACTGTCCAGTGAATATATTCTGGAGGACAGAGTCATTAACCCATTGTCCACTACAGAAAGTGATTTTTCCAAATTAATACGATCAATTTCTCGTATTTTTTCAGCTGTTTCAATTTGTGTGATTTTCCAAGCCTCGTTGTAAGCCGCATATATACTGGTCGCTATGAAACGTTTTTGACGCTGTTTGCGTGGTCCCAGAATGAAATCGCGCAAATCAGCACCATCTTTAAGTAAAGATAAGTGTTGCTTAATTTCTGCCAGTGTGGATGATTCTAGCCATTCAAGGCACAGCTTCCCTACACTGTAAGTTGTTACTATCCCTGGATGTTGTCTCTGGGAGTATCTAGGGTCTGGTCTGGTCATTGCTAACCCCTGTGTTTTATTCAGGAATCTATCTTGACAGTTGTTTGTGTCAGTAGGCCAGATTAACCACTTTTTCCAATCAGGATGTGTTCTGTTTAGATGTAAAATTTTGGATACGTCTATTTCAATATCTGTAGTTGCATTATCAGGTATTGGCTTCGGAATAGACGGTTTGTTAAGGTCTTTGATCTTAGCTAGGCCAAGACAGGTTGTTTTGTGAATTGAGTCATTTAAAAACATTAATTGCTCTGGGATCATGCAGGCACGAAATAGTGCTTCTAGGCCTTGTACCTGCCAATCTTTTGTACCCCAGATTGTTTTTGTTTCAATGTTATTTCTCCAATAATCAAAACCAAATGTCATCATTTTTCCATAAAATGCTTCTGAATATATCAATTTAGTATTTGTCAGCATTGTTTTCAACCCTGTTTTATCTAACAATTTATAATAAAATGTTTCTGCATCACTGGTGTTAAACCCTGAGAAGTACTGAAATTTCTCATAGAATGTTTTAGAACTGCTTTTAGGTGGAGTAGCACAATGTTCCCATTGGTTATATTTAAAAACATTTCTAGGTTGTGCAGAGTTATGCAAGTAATGATCACCATAATGCGAGAAGCAGTACATCTGTTCATAACTAGACGAACCTTGTAAATAATCATGTTCTGTAAATCTTGCTGACAACACTAAATCAGACATTATATTATTAATACTTTCAAAATCCCAATCATCAGAAAATGTACTTGGTTTTACAAAGTCACTTAGGGAAACCTTGAACTGATGAGGATATTTCAGGATTTCGACCGGACCATATATTTCATAGTCAGTTTTGTCC
Source organism: Lissotriton vulgaris (assembly GCF_964263255.1). Taxonomy (NCBI): domain Eukaryota; kingdom Metazoa; phylum Chordata; class Amphibia; order Caudata; family Salamandridae; genus Lissotriton; species Lissotriton vulgaris. Next base: position 1,366,884,562 of record NC_141695.1, on the reverse strand, counting down.
CATACTACCCCGCCAGGTATTGGAATGGCTGTGACATTTACTGTTGACAGTTCTCTTTTCTTCACGTGGGATGATCTGTGTGGTTTGAGGACTAAGTTGATGTTCTGACTTGCTGTGTCCATTGAACTGTATTTTCCCTCAATGAATTTTCCCAAACAAAGTACCAAGATGAGCCAAAGCAGGAGGAAAAATACACCTAGTCCAAACCAGAACTCTAACCATGGAGAAACAAGGTAAATTTCCTTGAGTTGATGAAAGAGTTCCGTTGCTTTTTCTTTAAAAGTCTTTTTAATTTCTGGCATCACTTCGGGGTCGTTTTGATCTTCAGAAAAGTTGTCGAAATTGATGAAGTAGCCAGAGGCAGTTCTGTCAATTGTTGGGATTGTTCTTTCAATTTGTCTTTTGGTAGCACATTCTGATGCCACATCATTGTAGACTGGTGTTTCTTGACGAACTGTTTCAATCTGTGTCTCAAGAGGCACGAGTTCCATGGCATTATTGCATAGTCCCTCTCTGTGCACTGCAGGTTTATGAAATGTGATTAGTCTTTCAGTTTGAACCTCTTGGATTGTTGCAAGTTTGGGTATTCTATTGTTTCTCTGGAGTCCACTGGGCCTACTGTTGATTATAGGCCACATGCTTGTGGTTTTACCAGGTCGATTGATACAACTCTGTTCTCCTTTTTACCAGCAAGGGGCGGTAGTACTACTGATCTTGTTCCTTTGATAGCTAAGACAGGTGCTGCTTTTCTGTAAGAAGGCCCAAATTCCTTCTTCACCGCTAATTTTTCTCTGACTAGATCCCCAATCTTTGGAATCCAGACAGGCCTTGCTGGGGCTGGTGGTGCCTCATCAGTGGGAGTTGGCTGTTGCTTTAACTTTATGTTGCTTAAGGATTTTCTTGTTTCATTCAAGTCCTGTAAAACAGCCAAACGGTCTTTGATGTCAAAGTCTGTATTCTTATCTGTTACCACTGATACCTGACTATCTAAGTCCTGAATGTACATTCTAGTTCCCAACAATAGTTCGTATGGGCTGAAACCTTTCAAAGAATTTCTTGGCAAATTGTTAAGACTTAACTGGACACTTATTACATGTTTGACCCACCCATCACCCGAACCTAATACCTTCGCTGTTATAGATTGCTTTATGTCCCGGTTTTTTCTTTCTACCACACTGTTCCCTTCGGGGTGTGACGGACAAGAATACCGCAAGCCAACGCCCATGCTGGCCATGGCCTCCTTATAAGGTCGAGAGCTGAAAGCAGGTCCCTGGTCAGAATGGAACATGGCAATTGCGTATGTGCCGATAAAGACTTGCAGATCTTTTATAACCGTTCTAGCGTCAGCCGAGCGCTGGGGCCACATTTTTTAAGTGGATTTTGTCTTAACGATATACAATGGGACGCGTTTCTCTTGTTTGATTGCATGGATATATTGCCTTATGCTTTCTATTAGGGTTCCTGACACTACACTGGCCGGTTCTCCACTGCGATCTCTGTTGCAGTCTTCACAATTTTTTGCAAAATCATGAATACCTACACCCATTTCCGGCCACCAGTACTCTGATTGCAATTCTCTCAGAGAGTCCCTGATTGTTTGGTGTCTCAGACCCACCCCCATATGTGCCTCCTGTAATAGGAATCTTCTCCTGTTCATGTTTGGAATTACCCTATCCCCCACTCCAGGGATTTGAGCAAAAGGAACGGAGTTTGCATCAATTACGTATGCACAATTAAGTGGATAGTTCACGGGTAGTGCTGCACAGTCGCCTTTTACGGACGTTTTTACTGCCAGCATGGTTTCCCCGTCTATGTATTTTCCTGAACGCTTTTTTTGAGGCTACGGAAGCCGGTTTAGTTGCTTCCGCTATGGCTGTATTAGCCAATGAATTCCCTGCAGCGTGAACGCCATCACGTCGATGACTCAGAGTGTGTATCACGTGAGTCTTTTGTAGTTCTTTCTGTAAAATAACTATTTGTTTCCAAAGCATTTTATGCCTGATTGTGGCACCTGTGTCATCTTTGTAATCATTTTGAATCCAGCTCTGCAACTTATTATTGTAAGAGTTGACACAAAAATGTGAATCGCACACGATTAGTGTCGGGAATTCACATTCTGTATTTTCAAGCGTCATCTTTAAACATCTGATTTCAGCTCTCTGAGCCGAACAGTTTCTAACTGATTCAGTTTTTGTTATTTTCGGTCTGAATTTACCGCACAGCCAGCGACCTTTAACAATCGCGCAGGCTGCATCGTAGGATTTGTTCTCTACGTTAAAATGCTGTACAAATCTATCTGTATAGATTATACAGGCGTACTGTGGGAGAGGCAGAAGTTCGTTTGGCAGAGGATTTTCTTCTTCATGAGTCAAATCATTCAGTTTTTCGAATTGCGGAGCAAAATAGTATTTCACATCTTCCGCTCCAAGAGAATCTACACACTGTATCCATTTCGAATCCAGTGACACTGTAGGCAGGTTTACTGGGCTGAATAGCGCCTCGAAGGCGGATTCCGCTGTGAGGATATTGATCCTTTTGCCATGTGCTACTTCTCGTTCATTTGCTAATGCAGTTTCTATTGCTTTCACAGTATTTTCTGTGAGACTGAATGTTTTTTCTGCTTGTGTGTACAAGTGAGATTTAATTGAAGTTGGTACCTTTTCTCCCTCATTAGAGGTCAGGTACGTGAATCTGCATCTTCCTGGGATTACTTTGATTACAAGATCGCGTGTGTTGTCACGTGTATCTAATTTTGTTTTTGCTAACATGTCTGTTTGCAGTGATCTCAAAATTTCTGTGTGTTTTTGAGTCCAGTTGATTGGTTTAAAATCAGGTTTAATCAGTTCGTAGAGAGGCTTAACCCTCTCTGCATAATTTAGAATGTAAGTTCTACCGAAATTTAGGAAGCCTAGAATCGATTGTAAGTTTTTCAGCGTTTTCGGTGCTTGGAGTACAGCGCACTTCTCTAAGAAGTTGTCCGCTAGGCTTTTCCCTTCACTTGATAATTTGTATCCTAAAAATAATACTGTCAGATGGGCAATTCGGGACTTTTTAAAGTTGAATTTGTAGCCATCTGCTGCAAACCCATGTATAATGGTGTTCACTCTTTTCAAGTGAGTCTCCAAGTCGTCATCTGTGAGATAGATATCATCTACGTAAGATAATGCCTCATCATCATATATTTGTAGTAACTCTATTCCTCTGGCTGAAAATAGTCCTGGGCTGTTCTTGAATCCCTGTGGGAGCCTACAGAAATTTTTCTGTGACCCCATTACTGAGAAAGCGGTCAAGTATCTGCTTTCTGGTGCAATATTTTGACAAAAGAAACCATTTGATATGTCTAATGTCGTTTTATATTTTTTCCTAACGATGTTATTCATTAGTGCAGCACTATGCAAATTTTGTACTGCAAATGTTTTGCAACATGCGTTAAGGTGTCTGTAGTCCAAAACTAGACAATATGAATTGTCTGGCTTGGAGACAGGAAACAAAGGATTGTTCATTTGAGAGGTGCATGTTTCAATGACCCCCTGGTATTCAAGTTGATCTAGAATCTCCCTGACTTGTTTTTTAGCTTCTTGCTTAATGGGATACTGCCTTTGTGCAGTCGGTTGACTTTTTAACTGGATTTTGTGTGGAGGAGAGTCCTCATCCCAACCTACATGGTTTTTATATAATGCTAGTGCCTGGGCCACTGCCCATTTCCTTGCATAAGTATATTTAGTGTGAATCGGAATGTGATTCGAGAAGGCAGGCATAATCATTTCTTCGCCACAAGGGCACTCCCTGACAAACTCTGGGGGCCAATCTTTTTCAGCTAACAGAATGTCATAGCCTTTTGAGAGTTTATCCCAAAATAGACCCCTTATTTTCCTAGTCTTATCACCCTCTATACGTAGTGTTATTTCGTATATCTTATGGGGCTCGCTAACTCTGGTGTCGGCAGTTTCTACTTGAATGTATTCATTCGAGTCCACTGTCTCCAGATGACTCATCAGGATCTTGCGAACTATACTGATTTCTGCTGTACTGTCTAGCATTGTCTGTGTCCACTCCCTGTTTTTCAACGGTGTCCTCAGTATTCTCGGCATGTTCGATTACTCTAATACTGGCTACCTTCTTTATTGGAAATTGAGATTTTTTACTTTGAGCAGGTTCCTTGTCTTTGGACTTGGTGTGCTCTCCTGGGTCTGACCGTCCTCTTCTTTCCGATTTCTGCGAAAAAGATCGAGAGGGACGTGTATCAATACTTTGATATCTATCAGGCTTCTTAAAATTATCCCTATTTCTAAGTTTATATCTTTTCTCAGAGGGCTCCCTCTGGGGAGACTGGTGTTCTCGAGTCGGAGTTCTTTCCCTCCGCCGAGGAGACCTTCCTCTGGACTGGAAAACTTTTTCTTTGGGAGTGGATTGTTTATTTCCATCCCAGCTCTTTTTAGGAGTGTTTGAATTATTTTTAATAAATAATTTTTCAGGATTTTCGAGCAGTTGGGGCTTTACTGGTTTTCCACCCAAGCTGTCTCTACCTAATTCTTCATAGCATTTTTCTATGATTCTGGCAAGCTCAATTGGTTGATCTGTTATATCTGTTTCCTTCAACTTCTGGCGGATCGCCACAGATGCTGCTTCTCCTTTTATATTGGCTAGTAATATAGCCGAGACCTGCTTGAAGTCTTTCAGTAATTTCATACCAAAAGTTAAAGCAGGTTCTGGCCCGTATTCATTCTGAATCTGTTTTAGCACTTCTGGTATTACCGCCATTGACAGAACACCATGTGTTTTTGTGTAAATGGAAGCAAAGACTGTACCCCAAGTGTCACAGTCCTCCATGTGTGGTGCGACCCCCATTGGAAGGCAGATGGACAAGATTCTGTGTTTCTCTATAGGGGTAGTATTTGGGAATACTGCCTCTATTTGAGTAATTTTCTGCGCTAACCAGAAAGGAATTTGTTCCCGTTTTATGGGTGTTTTACCAAGACATGACTGTATGTTCTGTGGTGTAATTTTATTGGTGTTCCCCTGATGAGGGGTCAGCAGTGGAAAATTAACAGCTGTTTGGACTGTTGCAGTCCGCATTACATATTGGACTAATTGTCTATGTATTTTAATTAATGTTTTTAGCTGTGCTAAAAGTTCTTCTCTAGACATTTTTGCAATGTCCGGATGTGGTGCGTAGCTGGCTAGAACCGGCCACGTTGCTCCTGGTCTACCTAGTGGACTGAGCCTGGTAATAAGATTATTGTGTTTTAGGGTGCCTTTAAACCAGAGCAGATTCTCTTGGAATTTTAATGGGATTTCAATCTCCTCGAAAGGAGCGTACTCATCCGGTGGATCCCCTACTATGTAGTAGTGGAACTCGTGTGTTGCGGCGTTTGCCGCTGGAAATTTTATCCAAGAATAGAATACCTCTGTCTGCCGATATTCGTGTGCCTCTATCACGAAGACGACTGTGCCACCTTGTGTGGTCAGTCCATTTTCTATAAGTTTTGACGTTATAGATTTTCTTATGTTGACCGGTATGATTATTGCACCCGGTTCAGTAACACCGTTGGGACCCGGCTCAGTCGCATTTACTGCGGGTGCAGCGGTTCCGTTTTCTCCTGGCATTGTATAAATGCAAGGTTTGCAGAGCAGGTCTCCAAGGAGACAAAGATTAGGTGCACAATATTTTGGAACACTGTATCCTTCAACATTGAATAAACCAGAGCTTTACATAGGAATCTCTTCCTACTAAGTTCGGGCGGATTTTAACCTTTCACCCACTCCAGGCGTCTATTGGAGTATTCACGGTAGAAAGGGGTCTGTGTGAAAAATGCACGACTGAGTTACTCTAACGTCTTGCATTAGTTTTATCGCCTTACCAAACGTTGGGCGCCATGTAGTGTAGTTCCTATTTTCCCAATAGGCCCTGCGCATTGGAATAACATAAACAATAGTATGGACGTAGAAGTGTGGTCTTCCAGGTCTCTACTGACTATGCTAAACTTAATTGGGTTTGTTACCAACTAGCTCAGAGGTCACTGGAAACTTTCTTGACTGAATAGGAAGTGATCAGCTTCCCTGGTACAGACAAGAAGGGATTCAGTTTTTCCAACAACCGCATAAACATGACAACTTTGCTCCTTAGAATAAGAGTCAATCTCTAGAGTCGTGTGAAACAATAGACAGTTATTTTACTCAGTCAGTTGTGCAGATTACTTTCACCAAGATGCAGAGAATAGAGAGACGGGCGTTTTCAATAAAAAGGTATTATTTATTGAACAGTCTTTCTTCTCATACAAGAGAAATGAATTGCCACAATTGCAAGACTAGTTATTATAAAAAGTGCGTACAGTAAAATGAGGATTGCGAAATAATACTGTAAAAGCATTGATATGGTTTCTTAGCCATACAATGGTTAAAATGAATAAAATATATACATTCATATATACATCAGGCTAACGTACTCAACTGGTGCTTCTAACTACACCTACCCCAGTGTACCTGACCTAAGCCTAATACTTGGAAGGGAGTAAGTAAGTAGCAGTTTCAGTTAAGTTGGTTTTGCCAAGGTTTGCTTCAAGAATTCTCTCTATGGGTTTAGTCAACACCATACCTCTGGAGTAGAATGTTGGAGGTCTTGTATCTCCTTCCAGGACTCGATATCCCAGTCACTCGCAAGAGTGGGCTGGAAACGCCGGAGCTGGATTTTCTCGGCAGGAGAAAAGACGGCGTCTCTCTCAGCGCGTCGAGGAGGAGGAGGGGCAGCGTCCGTGGGCAGCTTATATCTGCTGGGCTCTGCAGGGGACAGCTGTTCTGCTCCTATGTTCACCACACCATCGCTATCATCGATGTCGTTGAGGCAGCGTTTGCTTAAGGCAACGTTGGTAATATTTATACCTGAAAGGTGCCTGGTTTGACGTAGGTTTTTGGACATAAGACGTCAATAAAGATGTCAATAGGAAGTGATCGTCTCTCAGTGCTCATTAGAGTTCTATTACTAATCAAAACATAGCAAGCGGGGTTTTCCCAGGTTGCTGAGTTTTATCTTGTTGAAGAACTTGGAGTGTAATCTAGGAATCTTAGATAGTGGCTTCTGCTGTGTCATTTGCTCTAATGAGCTGCAGAGGAAGAGATTCTGAAATGTGGCTCTGATTGTGTTAGGCCAGAGACGAGTTTCTAAAATATCGCTCTTGATCATTTATGCCATTATAGGGGTATGAATGGATTATAGCCGTATAGGGGCATAAGGTCACAGTATTGATTGGGGTCCTAGATTAGAACGCGACAGTACCCTACTGGTTGCAGCTCTGTGTTTTTGTGAAGCGAGCATGCCCCCGGGGCATGCAGATGCTGATAACCGGTATATGTTGCCCACTCGCTGATGTATCGCTAACTGCCCTTATTTGGATTGGAGGAATGCTGAGTGATTCCTAAGGACTGTGGATTTAATACTCCAACCCAGTTGACCCCAAAATTTGGGACAGGCCAAGAAGTAGTTATGCCCTTCAAGGTACATCTATCCCAGCATTGACTATCAATGAATTTGGGACACCAGTGGCAGAAGATGCCCCTTCCAGTCTCGAGTTCTAGCCCATAGAAGGATAACCAGGGAGCAGACAAGTCTGTGGGAATCAGGGGGGAATTCTGTGCAAAAACATGCCCTTTCATTAATATTGGGACGCCAAAAGGTCAATAATACCCTGTCGCCACTTGGCTCTAACGCAGTGTTTACCAAACTTCTCTGTGCCACAGCACACTTGTTAGATGTCAACTACCACCGCCCGCCTGCTGCCCTGGTTAAAGCGCAGGTGAATGTGTCTTAACTGAAGTGACCTGATACCTGTCCTTGGCTGCAGAGGAATGCCCACCCAGTGTACACGGTACCTGATTCTATATGGAGCCCACAGGTGTTCCCCATGCAGGCCCTCGTAGCCAATTGCACAATGCAGTCTCAGTATTTCACACTGCCTCTCTTTGTGTAGAAATTTCCTGAGTAAGTGTAAGATTATACTTTCCCACCATTGGGCTGGTAACCGGTGTCAAAGGCAGACTGTTGATTTGTGGCTTCTGACATTACCTCTGGATATATACTAAGAAACCACAGTGCACGTACAACACGCCAGTACCATTGGCTTTAACAATGCTTGTTAGTTGCATAAGATAACTGAAGCCACAATTCTGACTTTGCTGCGTAGCATATTGAAAATGCATCCATTCTGCACTGGTGGGACTGTCACCTAACGTGTTGTACATTGCATGAAGTGTCTCCCTTCCATGAGTAGCAAGCTCAACCGCAATTGGAACCATTACACTAATCAACTTCCGCAACAGCCAGACAGGTCACCTGCACGTAAGCCAATTGCCCAAAGCAGAAAGCGGGAGCCCTTTGGAAGCGCAATAGCGGCACACAATCCACGCGTTGGAGACAAAATTGACCTCGTTGTCCTGCGAAAGAGGCACATGCGGAGACAAAAATACTGTCTTTTGCAAAACAGAGCCTGTCCGTAACTATTGTCTATATTGGGACAAAAGATGAACCATGATATTATCACTGATCAAGTCTGTGATGTCATAATCGCTACCTCTGGCATATTTCTCATAATTCGCCATATATGACTGACAACGCACCCTCATCCTGTGCTTTGTGTGATCTTAGGCCAACTTTGGTGTGAGCAGAAACCTGTGAAGTATAATTGGCTTCATGGCCAATGCAAAAGTAATAGGTGAGAAAGATGAAACCATACTTGCCGAGCCCCAGCCAGAACCGACATCCATTTTACCCTTTGTCCTCAGTAGCACATTTATCAATAAGACATTGAGAAGGGCCACATGCATAACTCCTGGTGGCCAAAGGACCTTGTTGGCCAAGCAGCAAAATCTTTGCTCAATGCAATAATACGAGCAGACTTCTCAGGGCGCACGCCACCCAGACGCCAAACAGGACACCGAGGTTTAACCGAACACCCCAACTCACAGGAAAGGCACCACAAACCTAACCCACTGCGCAAGGTACTCACCAAGGCACCGCCGAAGGATCCACCCATGAACAACGCCCCTGAATGAAGCTTGAGTGCCCCCTGAGGATAATGTAGGCTGTGATTCGCTAGACACTGCGCTTGAGCATACCCTGTAACAGCCAAGTCCTTCCTAGACCCGATTGCTGGAACTGAAGGGGTGCACATTACTACTAATCCTACACAACTGCCACTGCTCCACTGATGCCGCGCAACGTGCTCCATCTCAGGAACCACCGAATGGAGCACCTTGGTAATTCCCGGCAGCACTGAGCTCAATTATAGCTATAAACTGGCATGGTGAAACAAGTGACCTGCCCCAGGCCACTTGGTGCAGAGCCGACGCCGGGACTCAAAACTGGCTTTGCAGTTCCCAAGTCGCCTATTTGGGTGCCAGTGCCCCCATCCTGCCTCCAAACAAATGCAGCTACTGCACTGGCAGTCTTGCAGAGCTAACGGCATCCCAAACCATCGCTCCCTGGCCACAAGCCCAAAACTGCCTCCACAAAATCAGTGGACTCCCTGGCCCCGTGACCACAAAAGGGGACTGTCACTCTGTATATATTTGATACTGCTGCAGCGCTCTTGCTTCTTGCGAGTAAATCAAACAACAAAGGTGAGGGAGACATACCGATATCAGTAATTACACCCAGTTGGCCAACAAGAAACTAAGAAGACCAAGGTTTAAGGCTGCTTTTGTGAAACATTCCCGAGCTTGGAGTGTGCATATGGGTGAAATTAAGTCAAGTGTGCATATGTGTGACATCTGGCCTAAATGTGTATTTAAAACAAAACTTATCGGGCCTGCATATAACAGACATACTCAAACATGCACTTCAAAAATTGACTACCCACGCTGCTTGTACTGATCAAACCTCTGAGGTCCAAACTGTAAAATGCTTTATAAGATCAATTCAGGCAAGATGGGTGTCACGCTAAATTATGCTTGGAAGAGATTGGTCGAGAGTAAAGCAAGCCACGGAGGAAATGGCAAGGGAGGTGGGCATAACAGGAAGCTGTCTTACAAGAACCCATCCCTCTGTAAAATATCGCAAACCCAAAATGAAAGTCTTTAAAATTCACAGACTGCATTACAGACCTAGACATAACGGGAAGTTTAAAAATTGCACTACCATAGACACCAGCACCTTGTATATAACAGACATTCACCTATGGATGGTTATATTCACCCAGCTCAAAGGTACCTATTTTCCCGACCACACGAGGATGAACAGCTGAGTGGCCCGGCGGGGATCCAATCCTGACCAAGACCTACGATACACACTTGTATAGTGTTCCTGCACAACCCACGTCAGAACCTGGTGCGGACCGCCTAACAGCACCGCCAGGGATGCTCCACCCAACAAGGTTTGCCCCCCCTGCTTAACAAGGAAGGGAGGGGTTAATCCACGGTGAAAGCCAAGTTCGCCTGACAGCATTGCCACAGGTCCAAGGATGCAACTCCCCCGCCCCCTACAGCTGGGAAAAGAGAAAATCATACGACCCAAGACCGCATATTGTGTCACTCAAAGGGGGGTGGGCGCAAATGGCATCCTGAAAGAGACCAGGGACAATCTCCCAATGCCTGTGTACCGTTTCCAGGCAGCGGGTGTGCCAAACATTACTCCTTAGGCCAAAAACTCACACTTACACCGACCGCAACAACTGCCCACGCCGGGCAGAAGGGGGGGGGGGACCACACAACAGGGGCCTCTCCCCTCCATCCAAGGCCCACCCGGCACAGTCCCATAATAATTGATGGGCAGTAGAGTACCCATAACAGCGGTGCCTGTGGCACTGGCCAATGCCAGAAACCTCCAGCCAACATGTAACCTAGCCAACCCACAGGCCACTGCCCTTAATGTACTTGTGGCCCCAGACAACAGCAAAGTATTTGTGCAACACTTAAGCTACAGTAACTCAAAGAAAACATCACAATAGGACTCCACAGGTTTTAGACAATTAGCAGATACTGTATGTAGAAACTGTGACCAAGGTGACAACTTAAACAGTGAGTAAAAGTCATTCTATGCAAGTATCCAAGCATGAATAGCAGAAATGGCTCATATAAAAGCCTGCACGATAATACCAGTGGAGCCCTTGAGAGGCCAAGTTCCCTTTGGAGAGCCCGAGCTCTATGGCCCCACCAGGGGCAAGGTAAGCCCTCCTCACAATCGGCTGGTTGCAGCAAGGGTTTCTGTAGAGAGGGCACCTGGCCGGTTCTCGTCAGGCCCCCAGGGCCGAACCCTGGGCCTTATTTATGAAGGCCTTGCGCCACCGGTGCGTCACTTTTTCCCATTTTAAAAGTGACGCAAAAGTGGCGCAAGACCTTCATAAATAAGGCCCCCTGTAGGTAAGTCCACCCCCAAAGATGATTGGAATCGAAGCTCTGTAGGGCCGGGATTCAATAAAGGTTTCGCAATTCCAAACTGGCCAGTTTGGGTGCTAGTCCCATCTTGTCTCCAAAACAAGGGTAACTGCTGCACCAGAAGTCACGCACTGCCAGCGCCGGTGGCCTCCGATAATAATGCTGCCTGGCCGCTAGCTTAAGTTCCATTGAAAAGGAGGGTTGGCTCCCTGCCCATGTGGTAGTAGTGGGCATGCAGCGAGGGCCGCGCCACTTGTGCAGGCACATGCATGAGCACCGCTGCCATAGGGTAACCCTTGTTCTGGCACCCGCTGGCAACACTATACATGAAGCACCTGGGAGCATAGAGTGGCCGGCACCCTGGACGCAGCGCCTTGGACCCAAGTTGTTTGCTATAACGGAAAAACGCTGCCCAGAGGAATGTCTCTCTCCCCTTCTGCAGCCCCCAACCCGCTGCCGCCAATGCCTGGGGGCGCAACACAGGGCCCGCGCACGCCGTGGGGTGGGGTGGGGGCCCTCGACACAGCACGCTCGTCCGGAACACACAACTGTGATGGAAAGAGTAGGCAGTAGGCACAAAGAACAGTGGCAGGTTCGCCCCTGGCCACCCTCATGCAGACAGTGGGAGCTGCATGCCTCTCCTTCCCTAGAACATGCAGACGCTACGCATGCACGCTGTCCAGTCCACAGGCAACAGGACAGGGACAATGCGAGAGGCATCCCCAGGGCCATCCGACCCAAGCCTGCTGCGGACGTCCCGCGAAGCCGATCGGAATGGAGGGGAGCGTGGGGGTGGGGGGTTACGATCGGGTGCCGCACAACCACCCGCCCCACAAGGGAGGCACAACCCGGGGCACGGGCAGGGGACTGGGAGGCGGGCGCCACACACCCCTCAGGGTGCCCACCCACAAGCGGTGTGGCGGTCCACTTGAGCCCAGGAAGCAGACGGGCCGGCCAGGCCTCCCCAGCACTTCAGCAAGCGCGACAGAGAGGTCGGCTGGAAGGGCTCAAAAGACGTCTCTTACGCCCCCACCTCCTCAGCGGCCCGTTGATAATGCTTATCAACGGGCCGCCTAGCCCGGCTCGACCTCCGAAAAGAGGGAATAGGCGGAGGGGGGGTACCAGCCCGAAGGCCTAAGCTCACCGCAGTAGAGTCCCGAAAAGAGTGTCCCTGAAGCATGACGCGCGGTGTCCGGAGCGGCAAAGAGGCTACTAAAATGGGGAGGGGAAGTCAAATACCCCTCGCCCTGCCTGCCGCCCCCTGCCCGGGGAGGAGTGGATGACTGAAGGTAGGGGGCGGGGGAGGCCCTCTGTGACTACGGGCCCGCCCTCCTGATGGCCACCGGGTGGCCTCGGGCAGCCGCATGCCTGCTAGTATCCGTGCCACTCCAAAAAGATACGACGTCTTAGTGACATGGGGGCACCAAAGTGACCATCGCACCGGGCGCCACCTGCACCAAAGTCGGACCTGCCTCTTCTATAAGCCTCCTGAACACAGGTATGGCCCGAGGCTGAATGTGATCTTGCCGCGCCCCGTGATACGCAGGCTGCACAAGGGCATCCACCAGTGGGGACGTGAGCCTGCCGCCAGTGAGCTGCGTCACGTGGGGAAGGCCCATGCGTGGCCCCTCTCTTCAGGAGTGCAAACGGACTCCCAGAACCCCTTCCCCTCCCGACTGGCACCCCCTGCAGCACACGGACCCTGTGACCAGCGTTACCGCTGCCGGGGGGGGGGGGGGGCAGGGGGTTTGGGGTGCTGCCCCTCCGGATCTCCGCCTCCCATGGTGATCTCCCCGCCGCCGGCCCGAATGAGCGTTGCCACGGGGGGGGGCGCTCCTTGGTAAAACATCGGCAGGAGGTACATGATTTCATCTTGGACAACAACCTAGACTGCCTCTTTTTAACAGAAACATGGACGGATGAAACCTCCGATCCAGACATGGTAGTCGCAACCCCCCCAGCATATAATGCCTATTGTTTAGACAGAACGGTGAAGCGAGGGGGGGGGGGGCTAACCATTATAGCCCGCGAGCAGGTAACTGTGAGAATGTTTCATATTCCCGCTCCCTCGTGTGAAGCCCTGCAATTTGACCTCAAATGGACTCCATTGTCTCACTTCAAAGGAATCCTTTTATACCGACACCCTGGAACACGTACTGGCTTCCTTGCCAATCTTGGCTCAATATTAGAAGCTGCAGCGCTGGAAGACTCATTCACAGTGATGGGTGACATGAATTTCCATTTGGAAAAGTCCTAAGACAAAGACACCAGTACTCTGATATCAGACGTGGATACCTTGAGTCTACGGCAACTGGTCACCACCCCCACTCATTTTTTTTTTTTTTGAAATATATTTTTATTGCAGGAATCAGCAAACTGTTACATATATGACCAGCATCATAAATCCACTGAAATCAATTAACTGCATCCCGCCCACCCCCCGCAGCACGTTCTCATATATAATCATTCAGCCCACAGTCCAAAGGTCGGGCGACAAAATCCAGTGGGGGCTCAGCAGGAGAGCAAGGCTGGTCCGGATGATCCACTGTCCGTCATCTGCTTTTCTAAACAAGCCCCAAAACCCAAAAGAAAGTCCCACCCACAAAACACTAAATTACAAAGAAATCCCTCCCCAACCCAACCCCGCCATCAGTGTATGGTAGCAGCCGCAATAGGATTCGTGAGAGGACCCAAGATGAGCGTATCAGAAACAGAAAACGCAATCGCCTATCGGGACTCAGGGCGCGCTGCAATCTCACTATCAGAGTCGCTGGGGGCGCAATAGTCTCTGAGGGCCTGCACTAGTGTCTCCCATTCTAGCGCTGCCTCCTGTGCTTTTTCGTTACGCTGTCTCCCAGCCAGTTGGTATCTCAGCGTGCTTTCTCCCGCCGCCCACTTCAAGAGTTCGCTATGCCACCTGCTCCCAGTCGGACCAGCTCGTGCCTTCCAGTTCCTGGTCACCTCTCGTTTGGCCAAGAGAAGCCCTAAATCAATAAATTTACTGGAAATTTTGTTTTTGGGGGTATGTGGAAACCAATGCAAAAGACCCACCGCCGCATCGACCGATAGGGGTCTCCCCGTCACCTCCGTCAGGGTCTTCTCCACTTCCATCCAGTAGGAGGACAAACCCGGGCAGGCCCACAACATATGGAGGAGGTCCGCCTCCGGCGCCGGGCATCTGGGGCAGGTTGCCGAGCCCGTGGCGAAGTACTGTTGGATTTTCGCCGGGGTCAGGTATGCCCGATGGAGTATGTAATAGTGGACCAACTGAAAACGGGCGTGGCGCGTCCCCTTCCAAGCTCGCCGCACGAGCTGAGACCAGGTCGCTTCCGGGATTTCCTTGCCTATGTCTGCCTCCCAACGGGCCTTCAGGGTCGTAAGGGGGGTCAGCCCTTCATTGATCAACCTACCGTAGAGGCAGGTGACCGCCTTCATCGTGCCCGCAGACATCATGACGTATTGGCACACCGGAGACGTAGGAGGTTCCTCCTGTCCGCCTTTCCAATGCGCCTGGATCGCACGGACCAGGGCCGAGTGCAACAGGAAGTCTCCGCGGGGAATCTCGAAGCGGTCAATGAGCTCCTGAAAGGGCAAGAGTACCCCAGCCTCATAAAGATCCCCCACCAACTGCAACCCCGCGTCCTCCCAGTCCGCCAATCGTGACCAATCACCGCCATGGGGCAAGGCCGTCAACATCCCCAATGGTATTTCAGGCGCATATGGTATCCGCAATTGGCCCCTGGCGTGAGCCCGGTTCCAACACAGGCGAATGGTCTTTTCCTCCAGCGTCAGGTCCTGCAAGGTCAAACGTTGGCGTAGAGCTATGAAGGATAGGACATGCCTGGCCATCCCTATACCTCTCCTGTCCTCCGGGCCTAGGAATTCCCTGGCAATCTCCTGGGTGAGGGTCTGGAGCTGCGCTGCCAGATAGTATTTTTCAAAATCCGGCACCGCGAGTCCACCCTCGGCTTTCGGCCTCATCAGGGTCTTAAGGGCCACTCTACGGCGGCCCGGGCCCCAGAGGAATCCGACTATCATCGACCGTAGGAGCCTAAATGTGGCTGGCGGGATCCAAACAGGTAGCGCCCGGAAATAGTACAGCAGCCGGGGAAGAGCCACCATTTTGAGGAGAGCGACCCGCCCCGCCAACGAAAGCGGTAGCGTAGCCCAAAAGTCCATATTCCCCCGTAGAGCTCGACTGCATCTGGTAATGTTTCCGTCCAGGAGGTCAGATGGATCATGATAGATGTACACTCCCAGGTACCTGAAGCAGTCAGGTTCCCATCTAAGCTCTCTATTGAGGACTGGACTAGGGGTGCCTCTGCGCACCGGGAAAAGACATGTCTTGGCCCAATTCACTCGTAGGCCCGAGACCTCCCCAAACGCCGT
Source organism: Lissotriton vulgaris (assembly GCF_964263255.1). Classification (NCBI taxonomy): domain Eukaryota; kingdom Metazoa; phylum Chordata; class Amphibia; order Caudata; family Salamandridae; genus Lissotriton; species Lissotriton vulgaris. The sequence continues at coordinate 1,366,868,809 of NC_141695.1, read as the reverse complement.
GAGCGCCGTCTCAGCTCCATGTAGGGCCTCGACTGGGTCCTCAAGGAAGAGCAACAGGTCGTCGGCATATAACGAAACGTGGTGCGGGCCCGAAGGTGTCCAGAAACCATTGTAATGCGCCCCCGAACGGAGTAGCAATGCGAGGGGCTCCACCGCCAGCGCGAAGAGAAGTGGGGACAACGAACAGCCCTGTCTCGTGCCTCTTTCTACCGGGTACTGCGAGGAAATTAACGGCCCCGCCGGAACCCTGGCCGATACGGAGGTGTATAAGACCGCGGTCCACCTGATGAAGCCCTCGCCGAGGCCGAACCGCCGCAACACAGTGTGTAGGTAATCCCATTCCAGGCTATCAAACGCCTTCTCTAAGTCCACCGATAGGACCACCGGGCACGGAGCATCCACCAGCGGTTCACCCAGCAAGCGGAACAACCTACGGATGTTCATTGTCGTGTTGCGCTTGGGGATGAACCCAGCCTGGTCCTCATGCACCAGGGAGGTCATGTGGCCCAGCAGTCTCGAGGCCAAGATGCTGCTCAGAATCTTATAATCGACCGTCAGCATCGATAAGGGACGGTAGGACGCCGGATCGGTTGAGTCCCGCCCCGGCTTGAGGAGGGGAACCACCAGGGCCTCGCGCATCGAGCCAGGCAGTCGGCCAAGCCTCTTCGCCTCTCTATAAACAATCACCATAGGCCGCGTAAAATTCCACAGGAAGACCGTCTAGACCTGGGGTCTTATTCCGCGCCATCTTTTTAATGGCGCTGCGGATCTCCCCCAGTTCAATATCGGACCCCAGGGCTTTCGCCACGTCAGGCTCCACCACTGGGAGCTCTAGGGGCCTCAGATAGTCCTCGAGAAGGTCTGGGTCCTTGGCAGCACGACTGCGATACAACTGGTCATAGTAGTGTCGGTAGCAGCCTAAAATCTCCGGTTGAGTGTGCACCATGGCCCCGTTCGCCATGCGCATGGACGTCGTCAGTGAGGTCTGGCGCGTAGGGTTAGCCAGCCATGCCAGCAATGCGCTCGATCTATCCCCTTCTGCAAGGGACCGAACCGTATAGGCCTTGTAGTCGAAGCAGCGCAGCCGCTCGACCTCAGCCGCCACCACCTCCCTCGCCTCCGCCGTGCGTCCCTGGAGTTCAGGGTGCCCGGGGCGGCGGAGTTCCAACTCACGAAGCCTCCGATCCGCCACGTCCAAGTCATCGAGGATAACCCGCCTCATACCTACCTTCTTGGTGATGCAATAACCCCTCACCACCACCTTAAAAGCGTCCCATTCCAGTGCTCTCGAGCTCGCAGAGCCCCCGTTGGACGCGAAATACTCCTCGATCTTATCACCTAAGTCCGCTCTGAATACAGAGTCCTCAAGGATCTCAGGGCGTAACTTCCAGGTGGGCACCGCCGGCGCCCCCGGAAACCAGCGAAGGGCCAGCAGGAGGGGGTTATGGTCCGAAATGGTCCTAGTCAAGTATTCGGAACGGATGGCCGCTGAAACCAGTTCAGTCGAGCCAAGAAACCCGTCCAGCCGAACGTGCAACTCGTGAAGGCCCGAAAAGTAGGAGTAATCCCTAGCGTCGGGGTGTTGCGCTCTCCAAATGTCCGTCAGACCCCACCGTGTCTGCCAGTCCCTACGGCCTTTGGCCACACGGCGGACCGGAGAATCAGGGAGGGGCGGGTGCGAGCGATCGGTCTCCACATCCACTACTGAATTGAAGTCCCCACCGAGCAGGAGGGGCCCCGTGAAAAAGTGGGCCAGCGAGCCCGATAACCTAGAAAGGAAGGCAATCTGGTCCATGTTAGGTGCGTAAACACAGCAAACGTTCAGGTCCCTCCCCCCCAGAATGCCCGAGATGGCCACGTAGCGCCCCTCTGGATCTACCACTGAGTTTGTGACCTGGAAGGGAACCCCAGCCCTAATCCAGATGAGCGCCCCCCTGGCATATGCTGAGTACGACGTGCAGAAGACCTGCCCCCTCCATCTACGCTGTAGCGCCGCCCCCTCCGCCTTGTTCAGATGGGTCTCCTGCAGCAGCGCCATTTGTATTCCCCTACGCACTAAATAAGCGTGGACTTTGTGCCGCCTAGACATGGTATGAAGCCCCCGCACGTTCCAAGTAATACACTTCACATTAGCAACGTCAGCCATTGTCCCATACTGTCCGTGCAAAGTCTCCCCATCTGGGTCTCAACAAAAAGCGAGCAACAATCCCCCCAGCACTGATGGCGGCCATTTCCCCCAACCAAAACTCAACAACTCTTACGTTAACCAAACCCCTGCCCACCTTCCCCAGAACAGGACCCAAATAACTCCATCTAGTTCCCATGCAAACCATGCCCTCAGAAAAACCCTTCGTCCCAAACTAATCCTATGGTCGCCACCGTAGGAAGGCCTTAAGGGCCAGGTGCGGGCTGGGTGGTGGCAGTGGGCCCTCGATGCCCTGGCTACCAGGACTAAAGCAAGCCCCAAACAGTAACGGAAACCCTCGGGGCAAAGGCAGGGCACCCCACCCCCCGCTTCTCCGGAGATCATGCTGAACCATCGGCTCCCGCCACCCCCGCTACAGGCCCCCACCCAAAAGGATGCAGCTCACCCCGTCAACCCTGTCCATCAAGAAGGTCCTCAACCGATTTTGGCGTGATCACCGGTGTGCCGGTGCTATCTGTCACTGAGTTCTCCGAGTCCGTCGATGCCCCCTCGTCACCAGGGTTATCTTCTTCCGCGATGGTATCATCTCGTGAACCAGACAGTGCAGACAACACCTCCAGTACTCCTTTCCGCTCCGTCGATGTCTCCGCAGTAGAAGGGCCACCCGACCGGCCCCGGCGACTCCGCACCCTCGTGGATCGCCGTCGCTGTCCCGGCTCCGCCGTTGGCTGAGATGCGGAGGCGAAGCCATCTTTCCCAGCTCTATAAAGTTCAAGCCAGTTACAGGCATCCTCCGGGGTATCAAAAAATTGAGTCTTGTCATCGACAACGACGCGGAGCCTTGCAGGAAATAGGAGCGAGTATTGGATGCCCTCGCTCCGGAGCTCGCGCTTGACCGCCAAGAATGAAAACCGCCTGCGTTGGGTTTCATAAGTGTAGTCCGGGAAGATGTTCACCTGGCTGTTCTCCACCTTGAAGGGGCCATTAAGTCTAGCGGCATTGAGGATGAGATCCCTGTCGCGAAAATGGAGGAGGCGCGCCACCACCGGACGCGGCGCACGGCCCTGTTGCGGTGGCCTTGCTGGGACTCTATGAGCTCGTTCAAGGGTGTAGAAAGAGGATAGGCCCTCCGGGGCCACCGTGTCTCGGAGCCAGGCCTCCAACTAGGCCACCATGTCGCCATCCTCGATCTTCTCCGGCAGGCCTACCACTCGGATGTTGTTGCGCCTGTTACGGCCTTCCGCATCCTCCGCTCGCTGCTCCAGGGCAGAAATCCGGGTTAGGGCATCTTTCATTGCCGCGGCCAAGGTTCGCTGCGCCGGCTCCAAGGTTTTCACCGAGCCTTCCACTTCTTTGACCCTGTCCGACAGCTTGCTATGATCCGCCCTGAGGAGGCCCAGGCTCGTCGCCACCTGGGCAATGTCCTGCTGAAGAGCCGAGCGTGTGGTCGCAATCGCCTCCAGGACGCGATCAAACTGTTGCTGCAGCGGCGCGCCACCAGCACTCCCCGGGTTTCCATGGCCTTCCTTGTCCGGGGTCTCCGAGTCAGAGGCGGCCGGGGTAGTCCCCTTGGCCCCTCTCGGCTTCCCCATGTCGCGGGAAGCGCACAGTGTGGACTCAGATGAAGGTGCCACCGAGTGCGGGCGCCGACTATAACTCTCCCGAATGCAGGCCCTCGGGGTGAGGGCCGGTGATCCTCTTCTCCAGGGCCAGGTGGATCTCCACAGTTTCGGCTCGCGCCACCACCGTGTCGTCTGAGAACGCTGAGGAGGAGGCGGAGACACTCGGCGCCAGGCCGGGCAGGCCCGTCTGGTTGACGAGGATCCGGAGCGAGGACCACCCACACCACCAGAGACTTTGTGGCGCCATGGGGTTGTGCTTCCCATGGGATCGGGTCGATCGGGGGATGCAGCCAAGCGCCGCGTCGGGGGTCGGCACCACCGTTAGGACCTCCAGGCGTCCGTGTGCCGGGGTTCACTATGGTAGGGGCTTCCGACCGTCCGGGCGCAGTCCCCAATATCAGAGTCTCAGCAGGGCAAAGTCCAGCTCCTCACTCTCCAGGAAAACACAAGAGCGGAGGGCACGCTATGACCAGCGACGTTCTTCCAGGCTAATGGTCCCGTCCAAGGGGACAAAGGGGTCCGGGCGCCATATTGGGTCGCTCTCCTCGGGACCACAAACTTCGAGTTTCGGGCGGATCACCACCCGTCCAGGCTGTGCCAGGCGTCTCAGTAGGGTCCAGTTGGGCCGAACGACGATTTGCGGGGGCTAGGGTGCCCCGCGGCCTCCGATTAACAGGATAATCCCGGGCTCAGTCCCGGAGCCGAGCTCTCAGGCGACCATCGCCATCGGCGCCCAAGCCACGCCCCCTCCACCACCCCCACTCATAATGCAGGCCATACCCTGGATGGCATTTTCACCAACATGGAAGGCCTAAAAATAATAGAAATTATGCCCATGCCCTGGACTGACCACCACACCATTGTTATGAGCATCACAGTCAAGTTGAATAGTACCAGAAGAGAACCCGTAAGGAAACCAGAAGCCTTTAGGGTCTGGAATGATATTGATCAGACAGAGCTAATTGCTCTACTGGATAGGACTCGGCCATGTCTCTCCACTGATCCCAACATCGCCACATACCATTTTAACGAGTGGCTGGGCACGGCTACAGACACCTTAGCCCCAATTAAACAGCCCTCGAGAAATAGAACTACGCCATCGGCCCCGTGGTTCACAGAGGAACTACGCAAACAGAAACAATTATGCAGAAATAGGGAAAGGCACTGGCGTAGATCCTATAGCTCAGATAGTAAGGCTAGCTATAAGCAAGCGCTAGGCCTCTACAAATCTCTTATTGTCGAAACTTAGAAAAAGTTTTATACTGAACAGATAGACAAAGCCAAAAATTCCAGTAAAAAACTATATGACATCACCAAGACTCTAGTGGGAAACAGTCCGGACCTAGCTCCGCCACTCTCCCAGGATTTTTGTGATGCATTGGCCAATTTCTTCTTTAACAAGGTAAATGACATATACCAAGCATTCTCCGTCAACAAGGTAACCCATTCATCCACCCCAAATAGCAAAACCCAGGACACCAAACTGCTCCAGTTCACAGACTTAGCAGAGACACAAATTATGGATCTGATCGTTACCATCAAATCCGGATCAGCATTAGATCCCTGTCCTCTTAAGGTCATTCGTCCAGTCATGGACTATTTAGCCCCTGACATCGCCTCAATCTGTAACACAATGTTCAGAACCGGGACATACCCGGACTCACTTAAGAACACTCTAGGGAAGCCTCTTCTCAAGAAAGCCAATTTGGACAAGGAGCAATTAAAAAACTATCGCCCCATAGCTAGCCTACCTTTTCTAGCCAAGGTAGCCGAGAAAGCCATTAATATGCAACTCTCTGAGTTTGTAGAGAAGTACCAGCTACTAGACAACACCCAATTTGGCTTTCGCAAGTACCACGGTACTGAGACGGCCCTAATTAAAGCAACGGAGGATATACGAGTGATCCGAGACCAGGGGGGAACAGCGATAATGGTTCTGCTCGATTTATCTGCAGCTTTCGACACGGTCAACCATAAGATCTTGGTGGACCGTGTCGGAAAGATTGGCATTCGCCATCTTGCACAGAAACTGCTTTCGTCCTTCCTGGCTGGGAGAACCCAAGTGGTCACACTGGGGCATCTTCAATCAGATAAGCTGTCACTGCCGTGTGGCGTACCTCAAAGCTCATCCCTAAGTCCGACACTTTTCAATATCTATGTGTCGGACCTGGCCTCTGTCATCAAGGCCCATGGGATGAGCCTTACATCTTACGCAGATGACACGCAACTTGTGTTGGCCATTAATGGTGATGGAGAGAAAGTAGCAGAAAAGTTTCAAGTGGGCATGCGAGCAATTTGAGAGTGGATGGCTTCCAATTGCCTAAAATTAAACTCCGAAAAAACGGAGGTGGTCATTTTCGGACACCTCTCACCCAGTTGGTCTAATACGTGGTGGCCTCCCACATATGGGACCCCCCCCCCAAACCGGTAACTACAGTCAGAAATCTTGGAGTGACTTTTGACGGGAACCTGAATTTCATGGCCCATGCAAATAAAACAGCAGCCACCGCTCATTATAAACTCAGGCTTATTAAGAAAATTCTACCGTTCTTGCCAGTTGCAGCAGGAAAGACACTGTAAGTGCTTTAGTGTTGTCTTCCCTAGATTACTGCAATGGTGTATTCATCAATACCCAGGCTAGAGTTACTAATAAACTGCAGACTATCCAGAACGCTGCTGCCCGTCTCCTGACTGGAACCCCAAAGTTTATGCCAATCACCGAGTCTATAAAAATCTCCATTGGCTCAAGATCCGCAATAGGATTAAGTTTAAAACTCTATGCATAGTCTATAAGGCTCTGCACAACCAAGGTCCTCACTTCCTGAAATTCCACCTTAGGTTCCACTTACCCACAAGATCGCTCAGATCCAATAATCTCAAGCATCTGCTGGTACCACAAACTAAAACAGTTACCTGGGACGATAGGCGTTTCCTGGTGGCTGCTCCCAGACTTTGGAACTCACTGCCAGTAACCCTCAGGGAAAGCCCGTCCCTGATGCAATTCCGCAGAAAAATAAAGACCTGGCTGTTTTGTCAAGAATAGCTTCCGACTAAGCCTTAGGGGGAATTCTACGTACTGTTCTTAGCGCCGAGACGCCTACGGGCATTTGCTCGCGCTGTATAAATCGTAAAAATAAATAAATAAATAAATAAATAATAAACACCCAATCATGCCTGGGAGCCAAGCGCTACACCGCAACGTGATCAAAGACTGAGGGAGAAGCGAGCCCACCCGGACCCGCCACAACGCCCGACCGCTGCCGATGGCACCCCGCTCCCCACCCACAAGACACCATCATGCTGATAGCAAGGCTGGTGAGGCAAAAAGGAGGTGGGGCGGAAACACGATGCGCCCCCCCCCCAACAATAGTACTCTGCAGCATGCAGGAAGTCAGCACCAAGGTCAGTCGTCAGGGGCGCGGGCAAGGGAAGTCCGCTTGACTTGCAAACACGAGTGACCCCCCGCCCAGTGAACACATTCCCCACCGAACCTCTGGCGGGCATCCGCTACTTGGGCGCCGTGATAAAGCTGGGGGGGGAATGTGTTGATAAGGGGTTCAACTTCCACCCCAAGGATATGACCCGGGGGGAGACAAGCCACTAACCTCTTCGTCTCTGCAACCAAACAGCGCGACCTCCCTGAATAGCGTGCACACATGCTGTCCAGCGGAGGGGACAAAGACCTGCAAGGCCTAGCATGGCCGCTGAGGCCGGCCCATCGTGAGGTCCTACATCTAACGGTCAGGCCCACTGCACCACTTGCTGCCCTTTGCAGCATCGCCACTGCAACCGGCCGTGACTGGAGGGTGGAATGAGGAGCTAAAAGAAGCTCCATCGTCTCCCACTGCCATACATGCCAACATTTCAGGAGAGCAAAGTGGGAGAATAAAAAAAAAATCGGGAGAATGGGACTTTGAATCAGGTTACTGGCATGTATGGGCTTTGGAAGTGTGCTGATCGGACATTTGAAACGTAAATGCACGTTTTTTTCTTACCTTTCAGAAGTATGGAGCATAATGGCAGGTAGAGAGGGTGATGCAAGTGTTGGGCACTGGCCTGGTAGGTTATTGGCAGTGCATGCACCCCCCACCCCCCTGTGGCAGCCCGGGCTTAAACAGCTCCCCCCCCCACCCCAGTACTTCACAGGTCTGTAAAAGATGATTCACTTGTTAATGACGCTTTGTTGGTTTTTCACCCCTTCGAGAGCCCCTGCATCGCCACTCTTTGTTGGAAGAATTATCACTTTACACAATACCAAACCCTGTTAGCTGAAACCCCAGAGGAATCGGGTTTTTGCTTGTAGGAATCGGGAGGCGGGAGACTAGCCTTCAAATCGGCAGTCTCACGCCTGAATCAGGAGGGTTGGCATGTCTGCGCTGCGAAGACCGGCCTGAGCTGCGTACGGCCGGGAAGCTTTAACCCCCCCCTAAGCCCTGCACCGACCCAGTCCCTCGCCCCAACTCCGACCGAAGGCACCAACCCAGTGGGCCTCCTACAGGACTAGACCCGGGAGCTTGAAACTGGGACGGGGGCCCACTCCGGCAATGGCCTACGTAGAGGGCGGGGGTGGGGGGTGATCGACTCACCTCGCTTCTAGACCGACCGAACTCAGGACACCAGGACCCATAGCAAGCAGCAACACAGACGGCGTGTCCAGCGAGGCAGCGGCCGTGGCGTGTCCGGTGCGACAAAGAGGTCATCAGCGTGGTGTGGGGGACCTATATACCCCTCACCCCGTGCCCAGGAAGGGGACTCCACCAGAGTCCCTGCCCCCTCAGGAGGGGGGGAGATGTGGGGTGCCCAATGCCACTAGAGGGCTGCCCTCTTGAGTGGCCTCCTGCTGTGGCCTCGGGCAGCCGCAGACCTGAGGCACATCAAATAAACATTTAGCATGTGGGAGTTGACACCAGCCCCAACAGCGCTCACCCTCACCAACAAAGCTTAAGCTCACTTACAGAGGCCAAGGAGGCTTGTCCAAGACGCTAACCACTTCCCTCCATGGGGTGCACCATTGCAGCACCAATGTCTTCCCCATAGGCAGTGTGGGAGGGCAGGCTGTTACCTCTGCCCCCACCACTGGAGTAAAGGCAGGTGGTGCAGGAGTGAGCTAAGGACCCTTCCAGGCTGGCTGTGAGTGGCCAGCTTTGGTGAGGCATTCTTAGCACCTCACCGTCTTTCCCTGTCAATTTGTGGCGTCTCTGCTGGCCACGCAGGGCTTGGGAAGTGGGCAGGATGTGTTATCCTAATTAATACAACTTACCCCATTCCTCATTTGTGTCTACTCTTATATTGGAGATGATTGCTTTATAATAACTTGCTCTCAATATTACCGGCACCAATACCGAATTAACCTAATAAAATGTTACATTGTACATAAAAAGGCCCCCACAAAAAAAATACAAGAGGTCAGAATGAGCCTGCCTTGAGCTATTATGGTGCTGGGAAAGCGAGGCCCCGGTGACGATGATTGTGTCCCTTTAAAAAAATGTTTAGCGTAATTAAGAACAAGGTTTAGCTTGTAACCAGATCACAGGAACAATAGGAACTCTTTGGTTGATGGCAGAGTCTCCCAGTCCTTGAGTACAGGTTACAGTGATATGTGATAATCCCAGCACACAGGGGAAACAAGACTTCTCTCACATGGATGACACTTATTGCAGGCAGCAGCTGGCAGTCTGGGCTGTCTTGTGAGTTTTTCAGGCCTGAGCTCAGGCAAATATCCCACACTTGTCTGATTGGGACAGTGCACTAATAAGTATAGGTTGGCAGAGAGCCAGAATTGGTGTTAGGCGACTCACTATCTTTTTAATGAGTGCCCCTCTGCTGCTGGCAGGCTGAAAGGCATGATGGCTCTCTCCACATGCAATTGCCATGACACAGTAATGTTGCTGCAGGTAATGGCCTGGACTGGTCACCCCAAGAGCCTCCTGGCAGGACAGCTTCCATGCTTCACTCCTTCACCTCCCAGACTCAGCTCGTCTGGGAGGAGGTGGGGTCAGCTTTTGGGGAACATTAGCGGATGTAAGGTTGCAGCATCAGGTTCTCGTTTGTGGGCAGGGAAGTGATCTGAGCAACCCAGGCCTCAGTGCCCAGAGGCTACACAAAGGCACTGGTTTGCAGTTGTGGAATGCAGGCACATGCACATGCACACTACTCCTTTTTATTATAAGGGTCACCTGACATATGACACCTGTGTAGGGATATGTGTGTGGGCTGAGTGGCAACCCTCTAGGAGCGAGTGCTGTACTATGAAGGGTCTTTATGGACACTACATTCATGAAGCCCCCCCTACCCTCCTTCTAATGACATCACTATGCTGCATTTAGTCCATTAACCTTCTAAGGTTGAAAAAATAAGCACCCTATAGTTTGGTTACAAGAACCCCTCTTCTTTTAAGTACAAACACTGAGGAAGATTTACATTGCTTCTAGTGAAACGTAAATGGATAAACAATGGGCTGTCTTTAGGTCTCGCTCGAGAGAGCGCATGCGCTGTCGCTTGCATGACTTTTTTTTACTTTCAGAGGACTTAGATCCTCCCCATTGATTACCATTGGTTGTCTTCATTGTCGCTCATTTCCTTGCTTCTCTTTGTTCAGCATGTGCCGGCTTCATGTCCCGCCCCTGGAGCACAGTCGAAGTTCTGTTTTCATTCTTAGTGTTCTTCAACTACTTGCGCTTCAGCATCTGTTTTTTTCTTTTGGTTGTAGGCAGAACTCTGCAAGAGTGCATGTGTTGGCAGGCCCCCCACCACCCCCGTCATGCTCCACATAGTTGCTTGGATGCGCCCCATAACTCTTTGTTGCTTCTCCCGTCTCATCCCATTTCTCGCCCTGTCTCACCAGCCCCCCTCCTGCATTGTTGTGGCTTGCTCCCTCCCATGTTGTTGTTTCATGTCCTCTACTGTCCTGCCCAATTCCCACATTGCTGCTTCTTGTCCAACCTGCGTTGTTGCTTCTTACCCCCTCCAATCCCACCCCCTTCTCCTTTGTTGCTTCTCGCCCTCTCAAACCCAGCACCTTCTCGTGTTGTTGCTTCTTGCCCTTCCCAGGCCTAACTCTCCCTCATTGTTACTTCTTGCCCCCTCCCGTTTTGTTGCTTCTTGCCCGCTTCCATTCCACCACACTCCCTCATTGATGCTTCTTGCCCCATCCCTCCCCCTACAGCATTTTTGGGTTTTCCCCATCTCAACCGCCCACCCTCTCCTGCGTTGTTGCTTCTTGACACCCTCCTGCATTGTTGATTCTTAACTCCTGCTGCCCTACCTCCTCCCCTGTTGCTTCTTGCCCCCTTCTGCATTCTTACTTTGTGAGCAACCTCCTGTGTTGCTTCATGCTTGGTCTCTCCCTGCCCCCTCCTGCATTGTTGCCTCTTACCCCCTCAAATCCCATCATTCTTGCTTCTTGACCCATCCCTCCCCTACAGCATTTTTGCATTTTCCCCCATCTCAACCGACCACCCTCTCCTGAGTTGTTGCTTCTTGACACCCTCCTGCATTGATTCGTACCTCCTGTTGCCCTACCTCCTTCCCTGTTGCTTCTTACCCCCTTCCGCATTCTTGCTTTGTGCCCCACCTCCTGAGTTGCTTCATGCTTGGTCTCTCCCTGCCCCATCCTGCATTGTTGTTTATTGCCCTCTTGAGCCCCACCCTCATTGATGCTTCTTGCCCCACCCATTGTCGCTGTTTTATGGCCCCTCTTGTCCGGCTCCCCTACAAGTTGTTGCTTCGTGCCCCCTCATGGGTTGCTTCTTTGTACCCAGTCCCCTCCTGCCCACTACTGTATTGATACTTCTGGTCCACTCTCGCCCCCCTTCCTCATTGTTGCTTCTTGCCCCCTTCTGCATTGTCACTTCTTGCCCCTTATTGTCCCACCACCCTCCCACATTGTTGCTTCCTGCCCCGTCTTACGCCCACGTTGTCGCTGTAGTGACCGGCTGGTCACTGTTCTAGTTTTCCTAATTGTTGGTTTGTATCAACCACTCTCCCAGGGCTGGATTACACTACCACCCCCACACCGATCCATCACAGGTATCACAGGACATGTGACCCTGCTAATAAAAGGGCCTGGGCACACATGCCCTGGGCTAGTTCCAGATACCAACTCCTCAAGTCTGTGTGTTCATTCGTAGTGCATGGGAGTCTAGGGCCCCATCACTTTACAGTCGCTTTTTGCCACCTCCTGTCCTGCCTTTTGCTTCTTATCCCTCCCACATTACTTATTGATGCCCCCTCAGCCCTACACCCTTCTCACATCGTTGCTTGCCCCTTTCATGATAATTGAATTCACTGTGAGCTCACATCTGAAAGTCCGATGAGCAGGCAGACAGTCAGTGCTGCATGTGTCCTAATTGCGACGGTGCTCGCAAACCAGAAGGAAAGATCGAAAAGTACTGCATGTAGTGCTACCACGGAGAGCTTCAAAATGAATGAAAAATTGTGTAGTAGGCATGCACACTAAAACGGAAAAACAAGGGAAGCTTAAAAATACATCAAATTCCATAGTAGGCATGCGTACGATGACACGCATGCGAAAAAGCGAGGGGGAAGCGCATACAGACGGGAGTGGAAAACGACGGAACATTGGCGCGAGCTAGCAGTCTGGGTAGCGCGGCTGGTACAGCAGAGACACAGTGCCATTTAAAAATGCATGACAATGCATTTCAGTGCGGTGATGCGGAACACCACACTGAAATGCGTTAGAGTCACGTCTGTTGCGTGATACTTGGCAGGCCTGTAACCTCTCACCAAAAAAAAACATGCTGACACGGCCAGCGCCTGCCACCTCGTAGCACTTTCTTTAAGCCATTCTGCACAGCAGCTCATCTGCTGTAAAAATATAGTTAAAAGGCATTGACAATAGCTATCGCATTAGCGAGACCTATTGGCCGCATTAGCGAGACCTATTGGCTTTGCAAATGCTTGTTTTACTATGGCTTCGCCAAGAGTTACACAAAACTATCCGCCCACAAGACAAGATCGACTCAAAAATAAAATAAAAAAGAAGACTGTGATATTATGAAAGGTGAATTCCAGGTGTTAAAACACATTAAACAAGTTATTTTTTGCTTGTAGCCAAAGGAAAGAGTTGGGAGGGATAGGTTAATGGCCGTGTCCCGTGATCTATACCATAGTCGGGGAGTTTGCAAAATGGTGACGGCCTAAGGGAAACCGAAACTAACCGTCTGAAGAAAAATCACGTGGTTTCCTGTAAAAGCACTTCGCAGTTCAAGCCAGCACACGCACAGAGCTGGAATGTAATGAGAGACGAAAGAACCACCCAACCCTTGAACAGAAGGAGGAAGACGTGGAATAAAGGGCGTTCGGCCTCTTCTCTTACGCCTGTCAGTTTACAGAGGGGGCATTTTCTCGTTGATGCTTTGAGCTTCTGTCTTAAAAGGACAGGATCTGGTGTTTGAATAACAATTTTTGTGCAAGCTTCTGCATTCTTTTTCTGTCGCGCTATTCTCACTCTTAGTCTTCATAAATCGTTTGGAAACACATCATTATGAAATACTTTATTTTTGCGTTTGCTAATTTAGGAATGCATTTAGTAGGGCTTCGAAGGTTGCATTCTGGCTATAAGTTAAATATACTAATACTGCTTTCGCATTTATTGCAACTTTTACGATACCAGGACGAGAATAGGGTGACCAACTGGCATGGGTGCAGATTTAGGACGGTGAGTGTAAAAATGCAGGACAAAGAGTCAAAATTCAGGACAGGAAGTCAAAATTCAGGACAAAAGGTACGTTTTGCAGACACATCAGAAGAGGCTGCGCAAAAGTATATAAGTAAGTAAATAGACAACCACTTCAGTACAAGTGAAAAGAAGTTTAATTAGGTTGCGACAATTGTGCGCTTCATGGTTTTTCGGTATGCGCACAGCTTTGAGGAAATGTGCAGGTTTTTTTGTGGTAACAAAACCACCCCGGCCCACCTTTCCAGCCTCCCAGGGAAATGCCCGATGCTCAGTCCGGCCAATCCAGCCTTGCTATCACCCTCCAATGGTGACCCTCCTCTTCACATAGACCCTCTCTCATGTGTATTTAATTTCTTTTATAGTGCTACTCATCCCAAGTAAGTAGGACAGGGTGTCGGAGTGCATTACATCACACACATATTATATAGAGACAATGACTCATATAAACGTGAAAGTCAATTTACAGGTAATGTACTTAAGATAATGGGGTTACAAGGTGTAATCATTCTTTTATCCATCATTCAGTCTTTCACCATTCATTCTGTCCTTCCATCTGTGTGCCCATCCATATCAATATTCAACCATTTGCAAATCTATCCATCATCTATCCTTTCATTCATCCATCATTCCACTCATCCATCCCTACATCCACCCTTTCACTTATCCAACCCTCCATTCATCCTTTCACCTTATCCATCCACTCCTCCATCCATTCACTCATTCATCCAGCCAGCTACCCTTTCACCCACCCTGCCATCCTTTAACTTACTAATTCATCCACCCAGTCACTCATCCTTCCATCCATTGACCCTTTCAGTCATCCATCCATCCATCCACCCCCCTTTCTCTCTCCACCCCCTTTCATTTAGCCATCCACCCATTTATTTATTTATAAAATTTCTAGAGCGCACAAATACCTTCCGGTGTCTTGGCGCTAGAGTTCGTTGAGATTACAGAGAGCTCTTACAGAACTTACTGGTTGAAAAGCCACGTTTTAATGTGCTTCCGAAATATAAGTAGGGAAGAGCTTGATCTAATGTTAAGGGGGAGCTCATTCCACAATTTAGAAGCAGCAATTGTGAAGCGTTTATCGCCCCATGTTGCTTTCTTAGTGCGTGGAATATGAAGTAGCTGGGATGCCGCAGAGCGTAAGGAACGATTGGGTTTATAGGGAGTGATGGATTTTTTTAAAAAGTCCGGTCCGGTATTGTTCAATGTTTTATAAATGATGCTCAAAGCCTTGAACTTAGTACGGCTTCTCACAGGCAGCCAATGAAGTTGGCGAATGATGGGAGATATGGATGAGAATTTGGATGTACCGGTTAAAATTCTTGCCGCAGCATTTTGCACTAGTTGTAATTTATTCATGACTTGTTCCTGTGCATTCAACCATAGTCCGTTACAATAATCAATCTTTGAAAGGACTAGTGTAGACATTAGGGTTTTACCTGAGTTTCGAGGAAGAAAAGGGAGAAGCTTTTTTACCATTCTTAAGGTATAAAAGGACGCCGAAACCACTGCATTAGCATGGCTATGGAAGGTAAGCTTATTATCGAGTAGAACTCCGAGGTTCCTAACTTTTAGCACCGGGAGAGGAGGATCTCCCAGCTCTGCTGTCCACCAGACTGGTGACCAAGACGGGGTCAGATCACCAAAGAGCATGACCTCCGTCTTGTCGGAGTTTAATTTTAAGCAGTTCTGGTCCATCCAGGTGCAAATTGCTCTCATTCCTTCCTGGAAGTTAGCGGCCACTGCAGCTCCATTTCTATGAATAGCCAGGACTAATTGAGTGTCATCGACGTATGATGTTATTCCTATGCCGAATGACTTGATCACCCTCGCTAAGTCCGATACATAGATATTAAAAAGCGTCGGACTTAGCGAGGAGCCCTGAGGAACTCCACACGGTAAGGTGAAATCAGGCGAATAGTAGCTACCCATTTTCACAGACTGTTCTCTGTCTGATAGAAAGGATGCCAGAAGAGTCTTAGCTTTGCTTTGGATGCCCATGGCATCGACACGGTCGATCAGGATGTTATGATCGACCGTGTCGAAGGCAACCGATAGATCCAAGAGTATCAAAATTGCTGTACCACCTTGGTCTAGAATAATTCTAACTTCTTCAGTTGCTTTTATCAAGGCGGTCTCGGTGCCGTGACCCTTTCTAAACCCAAATTGGGTCTCATCTAGTAGGTTGCTGTCATCAATAAAGCTAGAAAGTTGTGTATTAATTGCCTTCTCAAATACCTTAGAGGGATAAGGAAGCGAGGCAATGGGTCGGTAGCTTTTTAACTCTGCTGGATTTAATGTTGATTTTTTTAGAAGGGGCTTCACGATGACTTTCTTCCAGACTTTAGGGTAATCACCTGTCTGGAACATCGTGTTACAAATATGGGTAAGCACCGGGGCTACCTGATCAGATGCTAGTTTAAGAATGCTTGGGCGGCAAGGGTCCATAGGAGATCCTGATTTGACCGCATTCATAATTTCCTCTATAGATGCTTGAGGGAGTGAGGAGAATGTTTCCAGGGTTGGCCTGGTAGATATCTGAGGAGCAACTGGGCCAACTATAGCATCAGAGGTTTTTTGTGTGAAGTTATTAAAAATATCTGTAACCTTTCCTTTAAAAAAAAATCATCATCAAAAATCTACTCATCCATTCATGAATCCATCCATTGACCCTATCACTCATTCATCCTTTCACTCATCCATCCATTTTTTCTCTCATCCATCCAACCTTTCACTCCTTCACTCATCCATCCATATTTTTTCCCATCCATCCACCCTTTAACTCATTCACTCATCCATCCATTCTTTCTCTCATCCATCCACCCTTTCACCCATTCACTCATCTGTCCACCCTTCTGTCCATTTAACTTCCCTTTCACTCATCCAGCCTAACATCCACCCTTTCACTCATCCATCCCTCCATTCACCTTTTCACTTATAATTCATCAATCCATCTATCAGTTCACTTGTCCATCCACAAATTCACTCTCCTGTCAGACACCCTTTCACTCATCCATCCATCCATCCATCCTTTCACTTATCCATTCATCCTTTTACCCGTCCATCCACCTTTCCACACATACATACTTCTATTTATCTTTTCTCTCATCCATCCTTCCACTTACTCATCTGTCCATCCTTTCTCTCATTATTCATCCATACATACACCCTTTCATTCATCCATTCATCCTTTCACTAATCCATCCACCCATCCCTTCACTTACACACCTTTTCACCTTAATTATGAGCTGGACCTTTGTCAGCTGAGTTGCAGGCAGAAGAGGCCCATTAAGGACTTCACCCCTGCTGTGGTTACTAAAGCAAGGGGTGGGGTGGGGGAGGGCTCACTATGCCCCTGTACATAGGCAATTAGAAAAAGTGAAAGTCATGAGTCATGCATGATGCACAGTGCCACTGTCACACAATGTTGTTTCCAGGGCTTTAAGTGTGATGAAAAAACTGGGGGGTCTCTCCAAAGGGTGTGTTCGATGTAATTAAAGGCATGGCTTAAAACACCTAAGTTAAAAATCTGTGCTTAGCATAGTGTGTCGCCCGACTGGTAATTTGCTGCTTCTGTCATTGCATCCAGATATATAACATAACAAGTAGTGTTACACCTACAAGCCAGAACTATTGGCTTTGTGAATGGTTGCTAGTTGCATAAAATAAAAAAAAGCCGCAACCAAGGCTTTGTTGAGTATAATATTGAAAAATGCATCAGTTTTAAAATGATGAGACAGTGAAAAACCCATAAACCTTTTTTTTAAACTTGTTTCACCACCTTTTTCATGAATTGGATTGTCACCTAGCAGCATGGGCGGTTTTGTTAATTTCTTCCACCTGACTGCATGTCCTGCCCTAGACCAAGGAAGGAGGAGGCCCAACACATGCAGTAAGAGCCCAGACTGGCCCATTGTCATTCTGTATGTGACAATCAGCCGCGGACAGAAAGACAATGGGCGGGGTGGGGCTGCTCTTGTGCTCAGAGGAGTTTGAGGAGGCCCCATCAGTGAGCTGATGCTTTTGGCAGGGGAACAATGATGGTCCCCAAAGCCCAAAATTGTGGACAAAAGGCATCTGTAAAAAGGATTGTCACGGACAACAGACGTGAGATCCAAATTACGGACGGTCCGTGAAATTTACAGACGGTTGGTCACCCTAGACGAGACTAACATACCCTTGAAAAAATAGGGACACTTCCATCCTTCATCGATTCGTCTAGTGCTGCGCACATGCAACACTACTTTCCATCCAAATTACAGAACATAGAAACAGCCATTACTTCCTCGTCCGTCTTCCTTTCACAGTCCTTCGGTATGAATTTATGTCCACTCCTGCAGAAAAACAAAACAGGACTGTGACGATAAAGACCTGGTCACGGAGTAATAAACATTTCCAATAAGTAACCGGGCATTACAACAACACCATTAACACAACTGTTTTGTTTACTGCACATAGTCAGGAAATCTCTGACGCTGTGTAGGATTGGCTCAGAGATTGGATCGGGGGGACAATCCAACCATTCAGTGGGTTCAATCTAGAGAGGTCAGTTCCTCATAGGATTGCCACTTGGCCTGTTTTCTACCGGCACCACCGGTATTTTAATATTCCGGCAGTAGAAAAATAAGCAACATCATCTAAAGCCGATATGTTTAGCACTCATCTGTACATACTTCAAACAGAAAATAAAAATAGAAAACACTTTTAAATCTGTTCTAGAGCTGGGTTAATGATCAATGACTATAACTGAAGAAAACAAATGACAGAAAACTAATGCTACAAATGAATACATACATCTTTGTTAAGCTGTTTAGTACCACGCCCCATCCTTTGCAGACCCTTAAAACAATAACAATTGGCCAGTAGTTTTCTCTTTGAAAGGTGGCAACCCTAGTCCCTCACCAAATGCACGCAAGATGCAGGATCCTCACTAGGCTCCAGACTGCTAGCTGGGATTACATAACCACCCTCCATGATTCAGCTTCCAGAAGTCACCATAGTGCTGGACAACTCTCCAGAGAGATAGCTCAAAGAGGAGTTGAAACTTGCAGCCTGGGTGGTGATCCATTGGTACTTAAACATAAAATTGAATAATAAATATCGAGTGACACAACTATTGAGTTTTAAATATCGTGTCACATAAATATCATGATGCAGAAATACTGACAAGAATATCGATTTTCTAAGGTAACTAATATTGTTTTCAATAATATCAATGTTGTTGTTAATATTGTTTTCAATAATATAGTTGTAGAAAATATGGGTTTTTAATTTTCTTTGTGTTTTAAATAATATTTTAATTGTATATGGCATACATTGCTAGTATAGTTGTTTATTAGTTTTAAATATTGTTTATAATTGTAAGTTATTTATAATTGTAATTTAATTGTTTTTAGTAATTTATAGTGTCATAGCGAGTTGTGAGGTTTTGTAGGGGTTCAGGGTAGGAAGTTAATTAAGTATAATACATTAATAATTATTTCTAATTAATAATAATTAATTCATTGATAATGATCTAAATTATGTAATCATAATTTTTTGTAAGTTATATTTTAGGTGTGGGATGTTGGGTTTGTAGGGGTATAGGGTGGGAAGTTAATTAAGTAATAATCAACTAATAATTATTAATTAGTGTATTATTAAATTTTTAATTGATAATTAATTATGTAACTTGTGTAAATATTATTTCTTAAAAGTTATATTTTAGGTGCAGGATTTTGGGCTTGTAGCGATGTAGGGTGTGAAGTTAATTAAGTAATATTTAACTGATTATTAATTTATTTGTAATTATGTAATTGATAATTATGTAAATTGAGTAATTATTATATTTGTTAAGTAATATTTTGGGTGTGGGGTTTTGGGTTTGTAGGAGTATAGGGTGAACACTTGATTAGGTAAGTATACAATTTCAATTACTATTGAATTTATATTAAAATATGTAAGTTATTTATTATTATGTAAAATATTTGATACACATATGTGTTATGTTATATATTAGGTGTGTGTGGTGTTTTTAGGGGGATAGGGTGGTAAGTTATTTAACTGATAATTAATAAAAATTATTTATTATTTTATTATTATTTTATTTATTACTTAATATGTTAATTCTGTTATTTTTTATTTGAATTCATATTTTAAATGTGGACTGATAGGTATGTGATAGTACAGTGTGGGAATTTAATTACATAATCAAGTGATAGCATTTATTTAATACATATTAATTACTTAAAACATGTCTATGTAAATTATTTAATTGTTTTTAAAATTTATATATTATAGTAATTGTTTTATATATTTGGTTCAATTAATAAAGGTATTAAAATATGGTATGTGTTTGAAGTGAAGTACTTTTTCCTACAGCTGCACCGACCGAAGTGGGAATAGTAAATTTGACCTCTCATGAGTCCAATGCTTTCTCTGCTGTTGCACATGCTGGAGTGGGAATAATAAATTGTACCCCTCCTGAGTCCAACGCTTTCCATACTGTTGCACAGACTGGATTGGGAATAGTCAATTTTACCTATCCGGAGTCCAATGATTTCTCTACTGTTTCAGAGAGTGGAGTGGCAAGAGTAAATTTTACACCTCCTGAGTCCAACGCTTCCTCTATTGTTGCACCGACTGGAGTAGGAATAGTACATTTGACTCCTCCTGAGTCCAATGCTTTCTTTACTGTTGTACACACTGAAGTGGGAATTGTACATTTTACCCCCCGCAGTCCAACGCTTTACCTACTGTTGCACTGGCTAGAGTGGTAATAGTAAATTTTACCCCTCCTGAGGCCAACATTTTTCCTACTCTTATAAAGACTGGAGTGGGAGTAGTAAATGTTAACCCTCCCAAGTCCAATGCTTCCCCTACTGTTGCACATACTGAAGTGGGAATAGTAAATGTTATCCCTCCTAAGTCCAACAATTTCCTTTGTGTTGCCCACACTGGAGTGGGAATAGTAAATTTTACTCCTTCGTAGTCCAACATTTTTCCTACTGTTGCACAGACTGGAGTGGAAATGGTATATTAATTATTATTATTATTATTATTATTATTATTATTATTATTATTATTATCATTATTATTATGTGTTTGTGTATTTAATTTTATATTTTGTATATATAGAAATGTATGTAATTTTAAAGAAGTTTTCACTAAAACCTATTTTTTTCTATTGTTTACTTTTTATTTATAATTAAATTGGCAATGTTTTTTTGTAAAAAAAAATCTAGTTTTTAGCAGTAGGTACAAGCTAAGCTTCTGGGTAGTTCAAGTAGTTGTCTATCAATAGTATTATATATATATAATAGTTAGAAATGGGGGTCTCTAGTTGGAAATAGTTTGCACCTTGTCCAAGTAGGGACCCTTCCTTCTAGTCAGGATAAGGGAGTTACACTCCTAAAATAACCCCTGCTCACCCCCTTGATAGCTTGGCAAGGGCAGTCATGCTTATCTTAGAGGCAGTGTGTAAAGCATTTGCACATAACCAACAGTGATACAGTGTAAGCACTACAAAAGGACACCACACCAGTTTAGAAAAATATCCAGTATTTTTATATACTTAAGACGAGACCAAAAACGATGAAAATCCACAATACAGTATTTAGAAATCACCAGTTTCAAAATAACCTTGAAATAAAGTTCCTAGAAGTCGATAACCCCATCCGGGGCTATCTTGGCATTGTGAACAAACAAATCCAAACAGTTCTGGCTGACTGCTGCGCCGCAGGCCAGCTACTGTGTCGGCAAGACCCGCAAAACAGTACCTTTAGAAATGCAGGGCCTTGGTGTCCTCTCGTTGAGCTTCCAAAAGCACAGCGTCTGCAGGCGTTGGTTCCGGAGGCCTGTGCAGGAGTCATTGGGCCCTTGAAGTCACATGCATTGCAGATCGAACTCCTTGTGGTTGCAGTCAGAAGCGCGGACGCCGGGTGCTGCGGTGCAGCGTGCGATGCCCTCAGGTCGTGGTGCGAGCAGCGGCTCGATGGCGGTGTCAGATGGCTTCTTTGGTGAGACCAGGGTCGCGGTGCAAAGTGAAGCGGTTCTCGTTGTGGTGCTAGCTGGTCAGGGTGCAAGCAGCAGCTTAGTCGTTGCTGAAGGGTTGTCATCAGCTGACGAACTGGAGTTGATGTCACTGGCATCGCTAGGCCAAGGCTGCGGTTCGGGATGAGGGTGGTGCATCGTTTAGCTTTACGAGCGGTGACCTCGAACCACGGTGCAGGCAGCGGCGTCAATGTAATTGTGAAGCGGCATCGTCGGGGATACAAAGGCAGTGCTGTGAAGCGAGGCGGTGCGGAGTGCGGTTCCCACAGGCCGTGGTGTGAGCAGCGGCTCGGTGGGGCGTCATCGGTGAGACCAGGGTAACAGTGTGGCATTGAGGTGGTGCCCTCTGCGATGCCTTCATGACACAGAGTTGGCAGCAGCATTGTAGACGACGTTGAGTTACTTTTTCTTCTGTTGCAGCACAAAACAACCAGTCCCCAGTGCTGAGGGCAGAAGAACTAGAAGTCTTTGCTGTTCCTGAGTCTTCTTGAACAGGGGGAAAGCTCTACCTCAAGCCCTTGGATATACTCAAAGAAAAAAGTTGTAGAAAGTTCAGTCCAGTCCTTTCACCCCCCAAGACAGAAGCAGCCACTGCAGGCCAACACAGCAAAGCACTCAGCAAAGTGGCTGTTCCTCCTCACAGCTTCTCCAGCTCTTCTTCTTGCCAGTCTTCTTGGTCCAAAGAGTTCTAAAGTTCAGGGGTTTGGGCTCCACCTTCTATAGCCTAAATCCCTTTGTCCTCTCAGGCAGGGAGTGTTTGTGCCCAGCCAGAACCAGTTCTGCCCTCTCTGGTGTGGCTTCCTGGCAGGAGGGGGAGTCAGCATTGTCAGGGGCAGACCAGGCCCATTCAGGTGAAAGGAAATCTCCTCTCCCTACTCTAAATTCAGCCCAGGTCTAATCAGCCCTGTCCTGACCCACCTAGTCTATCTGAAGCCACTTCTCCCCAGATAAACAAACTCCCTATGCTGTCCTATGGCAACAGGTAGCCTTGCAATAGCGAAAAACGAAATTGACAGTAATTAACTATCAGGACATGCCACACACACACCAGGGCATGTCCTACTTTTCACATACACTGCACCCTGCCCACAGGGGCACCTTGGGCCTACCTTAGGGTTGACTGACATGTAAGAAAAGGGAAGGTTAGGGCCAGGCAAGTGGGTACACTTGCCAAGTCGACATGGCAGTCCCAGACTGCACACAGGCTCTGCAATGGCAGGCCAGAGTTACATTTACAGTCTGTTTGTGTGGGTGCGTGGCACAATCCAGTGCTGCAGCCCACTAACAGCATTTGATTTACAGGCCCTGGTGCACTTAGTGCACTTTACTAGGGACTGACAAATAAATCAAATATGCCAATCATGGAAACACCAATCCATAACACAGTTTACAACAGGAGCACTTGCACGTTAACAGTGATCAGCAGTGAGAAAGTGTGCAGAGACACTAAACCAGCAAAAACAGAGTCAAAACTGGGAGGTCAGAAAGTAAAAACTCAGGAGAGACACGCCAAAATATGCCAAGTCTAACACCGGCTATCTGGCAAACTACTAAAATAAACAATGATCCTGCCGACAATGATTTCAAGATTTCTACTGTGGTGATAGGCGCTGGTGGATCAGGAGTTTCAGCAGCTTGGCACATTTACCACATTTTCACTATCTGCACCATTATCTCATCCAGCTCGGGGAACTATACTTTGTTTTGGCTACTGCTCATGGTTTTGACCATTCTATGGAGACCACTGAGGACAAGATGCACTCTGCACATTGCCATACTCCATGGGATAATTAGACTGTTTTGTGAGGATGAGGACAGTGCACCAGAAACAAAGTCAAAGAAAGATTCAAGTTTATCCAAAATGTCCTTTATTCTATAAGTAATTTTTAAAATTCAACCACAGCCAACGCGTTTTGTTCCGTTGGAACTTCATCAGGGCTGAAAGAAAACAAAGATAAAAACACTAAATACATGGACGCAACATACAAACTAATATGGACAAACATATTACATATATATAAAGACCATAAAATCACAATTCGTGGCATAACTTCAGAACGGCAACAAGATATATATATATATACAGATATAAAGCTAGCAAAATAACCTTTCTCAATACGAGAAATTAAAGCGAAAAGCAAAACAAAAACAGACACAAAAAGGGTCAAAAAACACAACAAGACTAATACATATGCACAAAAATATACATACATTATAATGAGACGTATAATACAACTGACAAAGATAGACTACTTTGTAAAAGTACCACACTTAAATATTGAGTCCTACATAGAAATCCCTCCCCAGAAAAGTCAGAAGAGCACGAAACAGGAGATATAGGAAAAAGGGCGAGAGGAAAAGTAGAGGCATACTACTAACAGATCAATACTGTTGGGTTTTAAAAAACTTCGACTAAGAGTGATAGTTATTGATTTGTTCATCAATCCACCAGAAACCAATAGATCTCCCCTCAAAAGTCTCAAAAAGGGCTCAAAAGGTCCTTTGCACATAGAATCAAATTTGTAAAGCACTGAATAGCAAATTAAAAAAAGATATATGTCACGTTTTCATCTAGGGAAGACATACTCTATGTACGAATACGTATACAAATCTCAATTTAAACAAGATATCCAAAGCACAGTCGAGAAAGCAAAAAATGGTAAGCGAGTGGCTGTACAGTCACTCCAGAACTCGATATATATTGTATTCATAGTGTATACTATAGGTATTATCTTCTTCAGTAATTGACCGCACTCCATCCCTGACTTTGCCACATTCTTTTCAAACCAATTGGCGAATGGAGACATAACTGACTTGTATGGATAGTACACCATGGTCCATTAGGTCCCACATAGTGATAATAATCCCATACCCGTAATACTAATCAATAAACATTCCATATCTCACTTCTGTAACGGCGGATAGGTAGAGTCATGCAGCAAATCCCTGCATGGACAGAAAATATCAAATGGCATGAAATGTCAGCTCACATTCCTATTTAAGAAATTACAATCTACTGTGAGGCAGATGATAGTAATAATAGAAAAACTGTGGATCAGTACATACTACATCAAAAACATCCTCTTACCTCCATCTAAGACTGGAGGTCCGCTCAGTAGGGACCGGTCACCCCAACCTATAATTGAAAGTAACTGGACCAGTTTTGCGGCCTGTTGTCCTAGAAATGGAGAGTGAGAAAGTAAAGGTATATATTCACCATAGTCCCATCTGGAGCTAATATCAGCCTAGTTTTTACCAAGGATTGAATGAACATCTACAAGTGCGTCAAACAGTTACACCATGCACCCCACCCCACACATAGTTACAGTCATAAACAACTGTGCTATATCACGTAGAGTACACAAAACCCCTGTGCGTATTTTCAATAGGCCCAACATGGATTAATAATAAAGGCATCGTCTTACCTCCATGCAAATCTGGAGGTTTGATCGTAGGGGGAATGGTCACCCCAGAGTAATATTTGGAACACAGTGGGCCAGTGTAGTGGCCTACCATCCTGAAATCGAGAATACAAAACTGTATGTAAATTCTCCTTGTTTCCATCACCGCCCGTTGTTGGTATGATTTTAAATCGCAGAGTAAAAAAGAGAACATGACCCTCTCAAAGTTCATCCAGTCATCACACTCCGAACCCAAACCTGAATCCAGACTGCAGTATCAAGGTCACAGTCGTTAACACTATTGAGCCCAGTCCAGCATAGAGCCCATACACTCAAAGGGTCCACCCGGTAATAGTGCCATGCGCACACCCTGAACTAAATGTCATGCACCCAACACGGTGTCCATCGCCACAGAGGACGGCATTACAAAGCCCTAAGCACATAAATCATCCAAGTACATGGCAAAAACCATAAGAGAGAGAGGCCCGATTACCTTTTTAGAAGAAGAACGCTCCTCGCAAATGTATTCAAACCGGGCGCCATGGTGATTTGAGTTTAAATAGCAATCTCGCGTTCCATCGTGAGTCCCGTGTGTCAGCGTATTAGATCACGTGTATTTCCGCATACCCGGCCGGCGCCATATTAAAATGGAGTATCTCTTATCGTCTACTATGAGGTTTGAAAGTGAATACTATATTCACGAATTAAAAAGGGATTGGTTCATTATCGTTTAGATTCAATTTAGGATAAATGCGACAGGGCAAAGACTGAAATTATTTTAAACGGTGCAACTGGGTCAGGCGCAGTTTATCTATGTCAGCGGATCAAGTCCAAAGTGAGTCCCGTGCATTAGCAGATTCGATCACGTGTGTTTCTGCATACACGGCCGGCACAATATTACAGAAGAGTATCTCTCATCATCCATATAGGATATAGAGCAAAATACTATATTCACGAATTAAGTAAGGATAGGTGGATCATAGTAATTGCCATATAAGTTCAATATAAGGTAAATGCGACAGGGCCAAGAGTGTAAATATTCAAAACGGTGTAACTAGGTAAGAAACAATTTATCTATGTCGGGGTGTAGTCACTATATCAAGTCCAAAGGTGACACTATAAAGATCATTTTACACAAAACTTTAATACATTGATAAATGGGATAGTGAAGGAAATAACTAAGCACACCACGCCAGTTATAAATAAAAGACGATATAGCTGACAAATTCCTTGAGGAGATAATGAATGCTGGTGGCTATTATGTGCAACATACAATCTCAAAATACTATGATACGGAGTATGTAATCATAGTTAAAATCAGAAAAGCTACCATAAACAATAAGAAGGTGGCCATGAAACACAGCAATATGTCAATAGGGTAAAAAGAAAAGAAAGAAAAAGGCAGGAAAAGCAGTAGAGAAGAGAGTAAAGAGATATAACTAGCATATATACAGAGATCACCACTATATTAGCAGTTAAATGTTGTAAAAAGTTCAGATCAAGTTCAGTAGTCAAGTCAGTCAGTCAATCAAATTAACTTTATTCGATTTAGTTAAAAATCATACAAAGGACATAAAAAACATTATATACAAGTAAAATACAATTAAACAATTTCATTTCAATCGAATTCATGTGACATGTGTAGGAAGGTGGATACCTGACTATGATTGCCCCCAACTTTTTGCCTGGTGTTTTGCTGGTTTTCCGACTTAGTTGACCTGGGGCCCTGCTATTCAGGACCACAGGCCTACTGCTCTCTCTGTAAAATGGATTCCATGTACCTTAGGTACATATCTAATTGGTACTGGGCCACCTTATCAGACCCTGTAACTCAGGGCATAGGTGTACCCAGGGCCTACCAGGGGCTGCAGCATGTATTATGCCACCCCTGGCTGGCCATCTAAATCTGACACAACTGGCTGCACGACAGCTGGGGCAAGGTGGTGTAATCACCCTTTGCTTTAGATATAGTATACCTATATCTAACCCTAAAATGGACACCCGTATTCCTATCAGTCACTCCTATGGCAGACCGTGACAATCCTGAAGGCAGAGTGCTTGGAATCGTGTGAGATGGTGCTCTGGCATGAGCTGAGCCCGTTTGCAGCTTGCGGAACCAAGTCCTAATAGCTGTTCCATGATAACGCGTACCATATACTCTTAAGTGCATTATAATCCTCGCGGTTATATGCTAACTCTGGTATCGCTTTATCAAAACATGTAGAGTAAGGTGTCATACGAATTGGAATACTAACCCCTCGCCAATTCTGGCAACGGGGTTAGAATTCCACCCTTCTAGAGGGACACAACATGTATGTAACTGTGAACCCCGGTTAAAGTTAACTCAAGCCTCAGCATCACAAAATGGATGCTGCCACCACAGACACAAGTCTGACCTCCTGCTGCTGGTAGTCCTTCCAGCGAGGGAGGCTTGGACAAAGGGTTTCCTGTCAGGGGCGGTGCTAGCACCATCCCAGACAGGGTTTTGCGTATCCTGGGTAGACAGGGCTTTAGAGGAAGGTGACTGCAAGTGGCACCCCGGTGCTCACTATGCATAGGCCAGCTAGAACCAGTTCCAGGGGCACACCAGCCCCTGGCCTGGGGAAAGTCCGGCATGGGAGAGGGGTGTAACCACCCCCCTTCCTGGTCCCACCCATGGGCAGGACCTAGTCGCGTACCAGCCCCTTTTACTAGTATAAAGATAGGAGCGGGCCCCCTTCCAAATTAGATCATCTTTGAATCCTGAAACTACTTTCTACTAAAGGAACTCTCAACTTCTTCTCAAGATTTCTCCCTTGTGGCTAAGGAGTAGTCACCCTGCATCCGCAGGCACCATCCAAGAACACTGCGGTTTGCTGCACGTCCTTCCTCCGGAATCCGACTGACCAGCACGACGAGACCCAGCTTTCCTGGCACCTCTGACCTCTACCCACATCGTCAGCTCAGCTGAGATCCGTGGGTGCCACGAGACCTCGAGGGACCGGCCATCTTCAAGACTGCACGACGCTTGCCCAGCACGACCGCCGAGGGATCCTCGAGTGAGTGCTTTGGGGTCCGAGAAGCCCCAACCCTGAGCAGCTCCAGCACCGAAGTTCAGCCTCCCAGCCTGCACGAGATCTGCGTGGGGCCCTTCTGCTTTTTGCTGCTCACCGCGTTGTCTGGCTACTAGCCCGCTGGCTTGTGGCCTTCCCGACGACGAACGACGACATCAACACTGCTGGTCTGATTGCTCCAGACTCGCCCTTGCTCCCCTCCAACAGAGGAGCACCCCGGACCCTCCTGGTCCACTCCAGACGCCATTTTGAGTCCACCACGTGGGCTTGCATTTGCCAAGACTTGTTGTCCCAATCCTGGGTCCAGCGACGTCGACCGCAGATACCATCATGGGACAGCTCGCACCTCCATCCTGGTTGCCGACAACGCCTCCTGGTCCGTGAGACTGCAGAGCCCAGCGTCGCCCACTCACCTGGTCGAGGTGACTTCGTCCGGTGCCATCCTGGTGCCCAGCTAATCACTGGCTAGTGATTCAGAACTTGGTCCCCTCTGCTTACAGGTGTCTTCCATCTTCGATCCAGGCTTGGATCACTTCGAACTTCTTCACTGGTCGCCTGCCAGCAACTTCTTCTTTCAGGCTCCATAGACTGCAACGAGGATTCCCGACGTCTTTCCAGACCTATGCATCCGCAGCCCCTGGGCTAGGTAACTTCAGCATTTCGGTGCCCCAGCATAGCCTCACTATCCAAGGGTCCAGATCCTTTTTCGTTTCAGCTCTACCTAGTCGGATTCGTCCGATAACACTAACTTTGTAAATTCTAGCATCCATAGACTTTGTCCCGCATCCCGCGTGAGAGTGCACACCCTGCATCCGAGTCCCCTAGGCCTCCTGCTAGTAATCTGAAGGTTCAGTAGTCCAGTCCTAGCGATTCCAAACCCTATGAGATTAGTACTTACCTGCTAGTAATTTCGCATTCCACTTTTAGAGTATATGGTTTTTCGTGGCCCTCGGGCATTTGTGTAAATTGTTCGACTTAAAGTATTTTCGTAAGAGTTTTGTTGTGTGCTTAGTACCCTGTCCTCATAAAGAGTACAGGGCTGTTGTGATCTAAATAAATACACTGTTTATTTTCATAACACTTGTGTGGTGTCCTTTCACTTGGTGTTCAAGGGGTATATGTGATGGTATAACAGCTGGCTTAACACGCCCTCTAGAGTTTAGCTCGAAGACTGCTCGTATCCATGCTACTAGGATAGCTGGTCTATAAGTTTGACTTACAACCAATCATCAATAAGGGTTGTTTGGACTTATACAAAGTGCTCACTAGAATAGTGAACATTATATATCAGGCCAACTTCTCACATTGGTGAGCAGCGGTTGGGATTTGAGCTTGCTGTTGTTTTACCACACGTATCCTAAGAATATCATTGTGAAAGATCACATAAGTATTAAGGTACATATAACTTAGCTTAGAATACTCTGAGTTCTACTGAACCAGCTGTTGTAGTTCAACAGGGCCTAGCACACCCTGACTACAACTCTTAGCAAGGGATCAGTAGGCAAACAAATAGTGTAGGTAGGTGCATCACTTACACCACACTAGAAGCATGTCGGACAAAGGAGGGAACTCAGAAGCCCCCCTTGTGTCAGTGGACCCTCCACAGGTCACTTCACGATATGCTGCTCTTAGCTTCCAGGAGATGAGACAAATCTGTACATCCAGGAAGCTAAAACAGGGTTCTAACCCTACCATTCCTTTTCTGATTGGTCTCTTAGAGACTTATGATGCCAGGAGGACTGCCAACACAGATCCTTCTCATCCAGATGGGAATATGCCCCTCGTAGAGGGAACCCTTGGGGACCCTGCCCGCCTCCTCAATGGCACTGGTAGTGAAGAGGAGGAGGAGGAACAGGAGTTGTCAGGGGATGAGGCAGACAAAGGTCAGGTAGAAGTCAGTAGACTCACTAGTACCAACTTAAGTAGGCATGAGAATGGACTTGGGGGACCCCCAGGGCCACTCTCAGGTGGACTTAACATTGGGAATGGAATAGTTAGGTCTCTATCCAGAGGCTCTAACAGATCCATTCGAACCAATGGCTCTCGAGCCTCTTCTCATAGAGGGATGTCATCCCCTAAGAGAAGGGAGCATGAAGCTAAGATGAGGGAAGCCAATCTAAGGATTGAAAGGGAAGAACTTGCCCTGGCCAAAGAGAGGCTTGCCTTTGCTAGAGAGCAAAAGTTAAGTGGAATAGATTCCACTGGTGGCAGCATTCTCCCAAGAGAAAAAGACAGGGGTTTAGACACTAGATACCTGAGTAAGATAGTGCCCCCCTTTAAACAAGGTGTTGATATCCACAAATGGATAACTGTTTTGGAGAGGGCCTGCACTGTCCAGTGCGTCCCCCAGAGTCAGTGGGCAGCTGTCTTGTGGCTCTCCTTTGAAGGCAAAGGTAGAGATAAGCTCCTCACTACTAGAGTTGAGGATGCTAACAATTACAAAGTCCTGAAGAATACACTGGTTGAAGGGTTTGGTTTAACCACTGAACAGTACAGGTTGATGTTTAGAGATACCCAGAAAACTCAGTCTCAGGATTGGACTGACTTTGTTGATTGTGCCACTAAGGCTTTTGAAGGCTGGCTACTGGGAAATAAGGTTACTGATTTCAAAGGATTGTACAATCTAATTATGAGAGAGCAAATCTTAAGTAATTGTCAGAACCAGTTATTACACCAACACCTGGTAGAGTCTGATCTGACCTCTCCACAGGAATTGGGTAAGAGGGCAGACAAATGGGTCAGAACCAGGGTCAGGCCTAAGAACCAGGGTGGTGACCAAAAGAAGGAATCAACCAAGCCTCAAGAGATCAAACCACAGGGACTCAAAATTCCTCTGAAAAGGGTGGGTCCCAAACTTCTCCCAAAACCCAAAAGAAACCTTATTGTCATACCTGCAAACAGGTAGGCCATTACAAAAGTGACAGCAGTTGTCCCAAGGCCAACAACAATAAGGAGAATATACCCCCTGGTACTACTCCCAGATCTCCTGTTACCACTAGTGGTAATCCCCCAGGTGGTGGGAGTGCCCCCAAGAATGTGGTGGGCATTACTTTGGGAAACCAGGTGGACTATGGCCTAGCCAGGTCCCCTAACACAACTCTTGTCTCTGAGATTGGCATGGGGTTTGCCAACTTCACTACTGGTTCCCACATTTTGGGGAAGTATAGACAAGAGCCCCTTATCAATGGTCAGAAAGTTGAGGCATACAGAAACACAGGGGCCAGCATCACCATGGTGATTGACCATCTGGTCCCCTCTGCTCAACTGACCCCTGGTTTCATTTATCAGGTGACAGACGTTCATGGAGTGAAAAGAAGGCATCCCATGGCAGTAGTCGAGCTCAGCTGGGGTAATGTCACAGGGCCCATGAGAGTGGCAGTGACAGACACCCTACCTGTATATTGCTTACTGGGGAATGACCTGGAACTCTCAGCATGGGCTGAGGTGGAGCAAGAAACCCACTCCAGGATGATAGGCCTACCCAGAAAGGTTAGTGGGGCAGTAATAGCTACAGCCCCAGTCAAAGCACCATTCTTCCCTGAAAAGGTTGGAAGAGTAGTGGTAGCCACTGCCCAGGCTCAGACAGACTTTCCAGAACAGGATAGGAGGGCTGTGACAGTCACAGCCCAAACACAAACTGAGTGCCTTCCTGAAAAGGTTGGCAAGGCTGTAATGGTCTCAGCCTCTACTCAAACAGATAGTGGGGTTGTGAAGCCTGAAACAATGGATCACTCCACCCAAACAGAGAGCATTGAGGAGGAAGAAAAGTCTTCCCCCTCCCAGACACTAGGTGAGCGCCAGCCTCCTCAGGGAACTGACTCTACCCCTGGTGAAGGAACTGCCCCAGAGGTAGGCAGGCCTAGCCTGGCAGAGCCCCTGATGGCAGTGGACCCTTCCCAGGTGAGACCCAGTCTGGAGCAGGTAGCCTGAACCTCTCTACCCTGCCTCAGTCAGCCCAGGGCTGTAGAGGTCAGGAAGGCCAGTAGTGGACCCCAAAGGGCCCCCTGTCCAGAAATCCCCAATCAACAGATTAGGATCACTGAAGTTAGTAAACCTAGCCAAATGAAAATAAAACACACTCCTGAGGGATCCCCCTTAAACTTAGTTAGGGAACTCCCACAGCTGGACACTGCTGGGCACAGCCAAACCTGGGGCCTAAAAACCCCAAACCTGACCTGTCCCTCCAGTAAGCCAAACAGAGGGACTCAGCCTCCAGCTTTAGGTAGCCAGAGGTTGACCCTGAGAGCTCATAGCAACTCAGTACTGGAAAGAAAGGCACATATGGTGGATAGTGATTGGAGGAAGTTGAGCCCAACAGTAGTGGAGTCTCACTTCAGGACTCCATTCCCACACCAGCCTTTTACTTTGCCAAAACACACCACAGGTAGTGATTCCCTATGGCGGAGACCCTCAGATACCCTTAGGGTGAGGGATTGCTTAGTGGACCATGATACAGGGGGTAACCATGCCAGTGCATGTACCACCTCATATGGCCACTCAGGCAATATAGGCTTACCTGGTCAAGGATAGCCTTATCTCCTTTCGTTTGGGGGGGGGGGGTTATGTAGGAAGGTGGATACCTGACTATGGTTGCCCCCAACTTTTTGCCTGGTGTTTTGCTGGTTTTCCGACTTCGTTGACCTGGGGCCCTGCTATTCAGGACCCCAGGCCTACTGCTCTCTCTGTAAAATGGATTCCATGTACCTTAGGTACATATCTAATTGGTACTGGGCCACCTTATCAGACCCTGTAACTCAGGGCATAGGTGTACCCAGGGCCTACCAGGGGCTGCAGCATGTATTATGCCACCCCTGGCTGGCCATCTAAATCTGACACAACTGGCTGCACGACAGCTGGGGCAAGGTGGTGTAATCACCCTTTGCTTTAGATATAGTATACCTATATCTAACCCTAAAATGGACACCCGTATTCCTATCAGTCACTCCTATGGCAGGCCGTGACAATCCTGAAGGCAGAGTGCTTGGAATCGTGTGAGATGGTGCTCTGGCATGAGCTGAGCCCGTTTGCAGCTTGTGGAACCAAGTCCTAATAGCTGTTCCATGATAACGCGTACCATATACTCTTAAGTGCATTATAATCCTCGCGGTTATATGCTAACTCTGGTATCGCTTTATCAAAATATGTCGAGTAAGGTGTCATACGAATTGGAATACTAACCCCTCGCCAATTCTGGTGATGGGGTTAGCATTCCACCCTTCTAGAGAGACACGACATGTATGTAACTGTGAACCCCGGTTAAAGTTAACTCAAGCCTCAGCATCACAAAATGGAAGCTGCCACCACAGACACAAGTCTGACCTCCTGCTGCTGGGAGTCCTTCCAGCGAGGGAGGCTTGGACAAAGGGTTTCCTGTCAGGGGCGGTGCTAGCACCATCCCAGACAGGGTTTTGTGTATCCTGGGTAGGCAGGGCTTTAGAGGAAGGTGACTGCAAGTGGCACCCCGGTGCTCACTATGCATAGGCCGGCTAGAACCAGTTCCAGGGGCACACCAGCCCCTGGTCTGGGGAAAGTCCGGCATGGGAGAGGGGTGTAACCACCCCCCTTCCTGGTCCCACCCATGGGCAGGACCTAGTCGCGTGCCAGTCCCTTTTACTAGTATAAAGATAGGAGCGGGCCCCCTTCCAAATTAGATCATCTTTGAATCCTGAAACTACTTTCTACGAAAGGAACTCTCGACTTCTTCTCAAGATTTCTCCCTTGTGGCTAAGGAGTAGTCACCCTGCATCCGCAGGCACCATCCAAGAACACTGCGGTTTGCTGCACGTCCTTCCTCCGGAATCCGACTGACCAGCACGACGAGACCCGGCTTCCCTGGCACCTCTGACCTCTACCCACATCGTCAGCTCAGCTGAGATCCGTGGGTGCCACGAGACCTCGAGGGACCAGCCATCTTCAAGACTGCACGACGCTTGCCCAGCATGACCGCCGAGGGATCCTCGAGTGAGTGCTTTGGGGTCCGAGAAGCCCCAACCCTGAGCAGCTCCAGCACCGAAGTTCAGCCTCCCAGCCTCCACGAGATCTGCGTGGGGCCCTTCTGCTTTTTGCTGCTCACCGCGTTGTCTGGCTACTAGCCCGCTGGCTTGTGGCCTTCCCGACAACGAACGATGACATCAACACTGCTGGTCTGGTTGCTCCAGACTGGCCCTTGCTCCCCTCCAACAGAGGAGCACCCCGGACCCTCCTGGTCCACGCCAGACGCCATTTTGAGTCCACCGCGTGGGCTTGCATTTGCCAAGACTTGTTGCCCCAATCCTGGGTCCAGCGACGTCGACAGCAGATACCATCATGGGACAGCCCGCACCTCCATCCTGGTCACCGACAACGCCTCCTGGTCCGTGAGACTGCACAGCCCAGCGTCGCCCACTCACCTGGTCGAGGTGACTTCGTCCGGTGCCATCCTGGTGCCCAGCTAATCACTGGCTAGTGATTCAGAACTTGGTCCCCTCTGCTTACAGGTGTCTTCCATCTTCGATCCAGGCTTGGATCACTTCGAACTTCTTCACTGGTCGCCTGCCAGCAACTTCTTCTTTCAGGCTCCATAGACTGCAACGAGGATTCCCGACGTCTTTCCAGACCTATGCATCCGCAGCCCCTGGGCTAGGTAACTTCAGCATTTCGGTGCCCCAGCATAGCCTCACTATCCAAGGGTCCAGATCCTTTTTCGTTTCAGCTCTACCTAGTCGGATTCGTCCGATAACACTAACTTTGTAAATTCTAGCATCCATAGACTTTGTCCCGCATCCCGCGTGAGAGTGCACACCCTGCACCCGAGTCCCCTAGGCCTCCTGCTAGTAATCTGAAGGTTCAGTAGTCCAGTCCTAGCGATTCCAAACCCTATGAGATTAGTACTTACCTGCTAGTAATTTCGCATTCCACTTTTAGAGTATATGGTTTTTCGTGGCCCTCGGGCATTTGTGTAAATTGTGCGACTTAAAGTATTTTCGTAAGAGTTTTGTTGTGTGCTTAGTACCCTGTCCTCATAAAGAGTACAGGGCTGTTGTGATCTAAATAAATACACTGTTTATTTTCATAACACTTGTGTGGTGTCCTTTCACTTGGTGTTCAAGGGGTATATGTGATGGTATAACAGCTGGCTTAACACGCCCTCTAGAGTTTAGCCCGAAGACTGCTCGTATCCATGCTACTAGGATAGCTGGTCTATAAGGTTGACTTACAACCAATCATCAATAAGGGTTGTTTGGACTGATACAAAGTGCTCACTAGAATAGTGAACATTATATATCAGGCCAACTTCTCACAACATGGTGTTACAGTAAAAACAGAGTTTAAAAATCAATAAAAGCAGTTTACACAGAGGAGATT
This sequence comes from Lissotriton vulgaris, assembly GCF_964263255.1. Lineage (NCBI taxonomy): Eukaryota > Metazoa > Chordata > Amphibia > Caudata > Salamandridae > Lissotriton > Lissotriton vulgaris. Next base: position 1,366,833,503 of record NC_141695.1, on the reverse strand, counting down.
ACTAAATTCTTGCGTCTTCTTAATCTAGCCGCCGCCACTAGGAAATTTGCCATGCAAAATGTAATGCGAATATTTTCCAATGATTGTAGGTAAAGCATGGCTGGTCTCACCTGGGAGAAGCCAGCTTCCCTTAAAACAGGTAACAAATGTTTTTTTCTCTGTTCAGAGAAGAAATCGCAAAACATAATAAAGTGCATGGTGTCTTGTACAGAAAAGTTATCACAAGTGCAGGGTGGTGCTAGCTCTGGTTTTGACCAAGTATTAAAACTGCCCAAATAAAAATGAATAAGGTTAACCTAAATGTAGTCAAGTCATATGAATATCATATTTCTCTCAAGCATAGCATCAATTCAAATTACATATTAAAGGAATATGGATTCCATATTTTTCTCAAGCTTAGCATTACCAACAAAACAGATTCTTTGTATGATCATATGAAGTAATGCATCTCTCCATCTGTATTATGTCCTAGACTAGTCATCCTCAAGCGACAAATCCATCTAGATTCCTTCTGTCGTAGTAGCAATTCCTTTTTGCCACCTCTTGTTGGCACCGGGACATGATCAATGGCATAGAACCTTCACACTTAACAAAGAGGTTAATTTCTCAGCATGCTGAGCAGTTGTTGCTGCTAGCTGGGCAAACTCCTCCATGTGCAGAAGTTCTCCTGCAGCCACATGATCGACACAGTCTCATGCACCTTTCTCCCTTTGGTGGGATGATTTTTTTGGTGATCTGGTTTATTTGGTCACTCTTAATAAGTCTGGAAGGTGTCCACGGACTTGTTGTGCCTTGCTTAGCCTGGCGCAAAATAAATCATTCATAGTTCAGATCGGCCAAGTGATCGGTGAGTGCTACAATTATATGTCCTAAGTAAACAAGGGTCCTGTTTCTGGTAGGTTGTGTAATCATGTTTATATGTCCATCGCTGCTAGGTGTAGAAACAGCAGGCGCATCCTGATGTCTTTGACCACTATGGCCACAAAGTACGTTTTGAGTCTCTTAACACAGAATTTCGACTTCGGGTGCTTGCGCCAATAGTAGCCCTGTAACGATGAATGGCTCAATGGCCGGGATAGATGCCATGATTTTTGTGTGTTTGGTACTCTGCTCCTTACTGTTTAGAAACCGTACCTACTGCTCCTGACCGAAACCTGGTATTGTGAGTCCTCCCTCCCCGTTCTCTTGGCTACCCTACCCCCTTCCTACGTGGCCCTACGCGCCGACCGTCCGGCGGGCAGGGCTGGTGGTGGGGTCGCCTTAATCGCCAGGTCAGACTTACATTTTCAATCACTTCCCTTTCCCTCTATGCTCCCTGTTGACTTTCTGGTAGTCCGCTCCCTCTTATCCTCTTCTCCCATCACTTGCCTTCTCATGTACCGCCCTCCCCAGCCCTCACCCTCTTTTTTATCTGCTTTTCAAGACCTACTGGCCAATCTAGTGGTCAATTATGCCTCGGTTCTGGTGTTGGGAGATTTCAATTACTGGCCCTCAGACCCACACGAGTGCCCCGCGTCAAAAGAATTCACAGAATCCTTATTATCCTTCAACTTCGTGTCACATATTACTGTCCCCACTCACTCTCATGGACACACACTCGACCAGGTCTGGTCTCTTAACCTCCCATTGGCCTCGGTGGCTGTCTCTCCATGCCCTTGGTCCGATCATGCCCTCATCTCCTTCTCCATTCTCCACAACCCATTATCCAAAACCCCGCATGCCAAAAATACCTGGGCGCGGAACTGGAACAGGCTGGATCTTCCCTCCTTGACCTCCCTGATCCGCAACTCCACCCCCACCTTTGCTGGCCTATCATCTGCCTCTCAAGCCAAGGCCATTAACACCTGGCTGGCTGGAGGTTGCGACTCAGTGGCTCCCCTACGTCGCATTTCCATCCGCCGACTCAAGGACTCCAACAGATGGTTTAACGACCACCTAAAAGAACTTAAACTGAGCGCCCGACGGGCGGAGAGGCAGTGGAGGAAAGATTACAGCCCCTTGTCAAAAACCCACTTCCTTGCATCACTGGCTAAATATAAATCAGCAATCTTGGCTGCAAAAACCGATTACTTTTCCACAAAAATAACGTCTGCTGACAACAAACCCAGGGTAATCTTTGGCATTGTGAATGACCTGGCATTCTCAGACCGAACCTCGCCCCAAATCCCTCCCTCCCAGCTTCTCTGCGACCAACTCAATAACTACTTCTTGGATAAAATCACAACTATCAAGATTAACATCCCATTACCCTCGTCTGCTTTTGTCGATCCCTCCCCCCCCATCGTCCAAAATCCTCTCACCTTTATCCCTCCCCTCACTCAGGAATCCTTTCTAGCGATACTCCCCAGAGTGAAGTCGGGGTCTCCGGCGGACGTCTGCCCCGCACGCATCTTACAGCAAATCTACTCTAGCTGCCCCGATCCCCCTATTGCCTTCCTTAACAGCTCCTTGGCACAGGGCGTTGTGACCCCTGCACTAAAGGCAGCCACCATAGTGCCCCTGCTGAAGAAACCCGGCGCGGACCCTTCCATCTCGGCCAACTTTCGCCCCATCTCCCTGCTGCCCTTTTTGGGCAAGGTGATGGAACGCCATGTCACCGCGGTACTGAGCGCTCACATCGAGGCGAATGGGGGGCTGGCTTCTCGCCAGGCAGGATTCCGCCCTAGGCATTCGACCGAATCGGTCATAGTCTCAGTCTTAGACAACCTCAGAAAGGGTATGGATGACAACAACCACCAGGCACTGGTCCTCCTTGATCTCTCCGCCGCCTTTGACACGGTGGACCATACTATCCTACTTGCCCGTGTCAAGGCGGCCGGCATCGGGGGATCAGCTCTGGTCTGGCTCTCCTCCTTTCTGAGGGACTGCACCCAGGCGGTCCGACTAGGCGATTTCACCTCCACCCCTCTCCCTATCACCTGCGGTGTTCCCCAGGGCTCTTCTCTTTCTCCTTTACTCTTTAATCTCTACATCTTTCCTCTTATCTATGCACTCCAGCAGCTGGAGGTCACTGTCTACAACTATGCGGATGACCTCCAGCTCATCTTTGATCTGTCTCCCTCTTCTCTCTCGGTTTCTAACTTCCAGTCAACTATGACATTCATCAGGGACTGGATGAACCACAACCATCTTAAACTGAACCCGGATAAAACCGAGCTGGTTCTCACTGGTGGTTCATCCAGCCCCTGGAACTCTCTTTTCTGGCCCCCCTCTCTTGGCCCGGCACCATCCCCCTCCACCTCGGTCAAAACACTGGGTGTTAAAATGAATAATCAGCTCACTCTTCACTCACAAATCAGCTCCGTGGTCTCCTCCTGTTTCCTCACTCTCCGAACTATCCGCTCTGTCTCCCGCTTCTTCTCCCCCCAGGCACTAAAGACGATCATAGCCGCCCTGGTAATTTCGCGTTTGGACTACGCCAACGCCCTCTATCATGGTATTCCAGCGTATAGCCTGCGTAGACTCCAAACTATCCAGAACCAGGCGGCCCGGCTGGTATACGGCCTTCCACGCTATCACCACTCCACCCCCCTACTAAAAGAGCTCCACTGGCTCCCCGTGAAACAACGCTCCCTTTTCAAGATCGGATGCATGGTTTTTCAGGCCCGTCAGGGCACTGCTCCTGCTTTCATCACTTCACTTATTAAACCTTATGTCCCTGCAAGAGATCTCCGGTCTTCCTCCAAGTCCCTTCTCCAGATCCCCCGCTTCTCACGCAAAAAGTGGGGCGGGTCCAACTTCTCAACTCTGGCCCCTACTTTCTGGAACTCACTTCCAGACAATCTCCGTTCTGCAACTCAGTACCTCTCCTTCCGTAGAGACCTGAAAACTTTCCTCTTCTGCCAGGCTTTCCCCGTCTAAACTTACCTCACCCTTTCCCTGGTCTTTCTCCCTCAGTTGATGAACCCCCAGCGCCAAGAAACCGCAAGGTGTACGTCGCGCTTTACAAGTGTTTTAAATTAGAATTAGAAATTAGTGTGAGGGTGGTCATGCCCCGTAATGGGGCTCCCGTATTCATCTTGTCATCTGCTGGTTAAAGCGTGCAATCTTGGCAGTGTTCTCTGCTCGCTTTGGTTGGGACCGGGAGGCAAGACTGTTACTAACTGACACACCATGGCAGAAGGTTTGTCACTAGGCTGCTTCACCCCACTTAGGGCTTGTGTTGGTGTAGGCTTATAGGTGCTTGGAACATCTGGGCCAATAGCAGTGTCTGGCGACTCTGGCTTGCTCTGCAGAGGTGGGGGTATTGAGTTCTGTTTCTTTAGCAGTTGTTTCTCCTACAGCATACAAGAAGCCAATGCGACATTTACAGAGTAATGTGCCATCTTATGACCCAAAATTTCACTGCTGTGTGGAGCACCGCCATTCCCCACGCTTCTGTGCGCACGGGTCTCAGGGAACCCATGAGCAACAGGAACAGACTGCTGCTACAGCATGAGCCACATTGACTCTTCAGGACACCCACGAGTTTGTATTTATTTAATTTTGTGTGCTCCTACGTTGAAGACCAGAACAGGAGGCCGCTCCTTTTCCTTTATTGCGGCCAAGGCATGGAACACCCTTCCACTCCATCTCAGACAGACGCAAACACTCTCCGAGTTCGCGAAGGACCTCAAGACCAGGCTCTTCGATGGAACGCCATAAACTTCCAGGATCTGTGCTCCTCCTCCCTCCCCACAGCGCCTTGTGACCCTTTCGGTTCAGTAGTTGCTCTTAACAAATCTATGATTGATTGAAAATAAGTATTGAGGATGAATTTCAGTACGCAATCCATCTGTTTGGGCTAAATGGTAGATGGCACAGTTCATTGAGCACCACCTAATTACATATGTGTAACAAGTAGAGTATGCAGTATAGAAACCCACTTCTATCGTAAATTGTGTGCAAAATATTAAAATAGGTTTTGTAGTTAAAAATTTGCTGCAGACATCTAAGTGTATCCAGCACATTCTATGTGCAATAGCTTTAGATAATTCTGGTGCTTAGGGCACTTGCTGGGCGATCTGTGTGCAATCTAATCACGGAAGTGCCTTGTTATAAAATAGTGCATTGGAGTGACTCATAAAATAGCATAGAGGCTTCAGGTGCCTTTTGCAATGCACAGAGTGTAACATGCAGGTCACAGATTTATATTTTATGTAGATAGCTGAGCCATTTAACTCATTTGTTGCAGGTATTCTCATGTTACCAGCAGCTCACAAGTTACATTCCTTTCCACTCTAGCTTAGTGTTGAAAATGTACCCTTTCTGCAGTGTCGCCTCAGAATTGTTTGCCCTTTTGCTAAACCTGCACTCTATTTTTGCTGGCTATAGAACTCTCTGCACTTTACCACCGCTAACCAGTAGTAAATTGCCTGTGCTGCTCCTTTCATCACGATGAAATTGACATACGCTAGATTGGATTAATTAATTTGCCAATAAGTCCCTAGTATAGGGTGCCGTAAGTGTACTCAGCTAAGAAAAAGAGGTGTCCTAGCAGTCCCATTCAAATGCTGCGAAACCAATTTAACAGACTAAAGGCAATCAATTTAATTGATATGGACTTGAAGCATTTATTTGCTACTTCATTCGTTGAGTGTGAAACCATTAGATGAATTTCACAGCCGATTACAAAGAGACGCAATGCGGTCCTTTTCTGTGCCAACTTTAAAGGAAGCAACCTTCTTTACCGCTTTGTGAAATATGCAGCGGAGCTGCCCTGTTCAAGTTGCACGTTCAGCTATTGGCAATTAGTAAACCGGCTGAGACCTGAAAGAAAGCATCAAAGAAAACATCGCCTGCATGGCGAAAATCGCCCTTCCAAAGTACAACTAGGCTTCCATGTAACCGGCAGCAAGCATTCCTATACCTTTTTTTAAAAGCGCCGCCCGTCTTGCGCAAATCGTGCCATCTATATTTTAACTTGCCTCTTCTTGCCTGCAACGTGCAAATGTATTTCTCTATTCAATCAGATAAACAGGGCCACGCCCTGAAGAGTCCCGCAAACCACCTTGGGAATCGAAACGCATCGGAATTACACAACATTGGGACTTTCGCATTTAATTAAGTTTCCCACCGTAGAAATGTTATTTGAATTGTCTCACTACTGGGTATAATGTCTCTTTTCCCGTAGATAGCAGATCCTTAAATTTGTCACACAATGTAAAGGATGTCCTAGTAGCTGCTCCTTTTGTGAACTAAATTTGTTCAAAGTCCTGTGCACACGTATATAGTGTAATGAGGGTCAATAGATGAAACAAATGTATTATTCACTGTTCATATTCTCAGAAATGAAGGAGGTTGACATCCATTGTTTCATATAAAAAGTGATATATAATTTAACTTGTTCAGTACATCAAGAAATTAAATCAGCCGACACGTGTTTCGTCACACCATGTCTAGATGTGACTGATTCAGGGCTGGGAAGGACAAATGGAAACAAAACTAAAACCGAGGCGAGGCAGAGTTGCCCAAGCAGTGCAAACAATAATAAACAAAAAAAACGAGTGAATGAAGTGACCAAATTCAGAAACACCACTATAAATGCGGAGACCCTAAGTGGCAAAAGTACAGTATTATTGTGACAAGTTCGGCATAGAATGAAACCGTATGCAGCATGTATGTGGATAGTGACATTTAAAATTTCACAAATAGAAAAGGTGAGTAGCATTATAAAAAAAACACAAAACGGAAAAGGTGAGTAGCACCATTTATATGTATACAAGACTGTAAATTATATACTTGGATTCTGTATTGTCCAGATGAATGATACTATGCATTGTACCAATGGGATATGGGACAAAACAGGAGTAAAGTGAAAATTTGTATACATTGATATGACTGATAGAATAATTCAAAAAGCGCTGGGTGCGAGGCTTGAACAAATGAAAATGCCCTGCTGATGCCTTACATAGGACGAGCATATATATCGAATCATTGCATTAATACAATCAAAGTTAAAGCAAGAGCCTAAGTAGTCCAATATGTATATAAAAGTACTGCGTAATCACGATCAAATGTTATATCGAGTGCCTAAGACGAAAGATTAAAACCAGAAATAATGGGAAAGGAGGAGTGAGTCAGAATACAAGTACGTGTGGGTTCTAAATTCGTGGCGGGGAACTGAAAGAGTACGCTGCCAATCATACCTGTAGGTTGTTGAGAAGGGATCGGGTAGTTCTGTGCAGGGTGAAAGATAATTAAGGTCAGTGTGTGCTGCACGTGTTATCAATAAAATGCCTGGAATGGAAAAACGAATGTACTCACCGCAGGACCGGTGAAAATTTCAAACCGGTCGAGTTGAATCATATCGCTTTTTATAAGAAACAATGGATGTCGACCTCCATCATTTCTGAGAATATGAACAGTGAATAATACATTTGGTTCATCTATTGACCCTCATTACACTATATACGTGTGCACAGGACTTTGAACAATTTCGGTTGTATGGGTTCCACCCACACTTTGGCAGGGGTTGTTTTTTCCTTTGGGTTTGCTTCCCCTGACCTGTCTGCACCGGAGCCTCAATACACTGTGCTTCTTGACTCATGTATGCACATGCTAGAGCGCCAATTCTTCCTGCACCTAATTCAAACCCATTACATTGACCTACCTTTTGTGAACTAACACTGGGGATATAAAGTTCATATAATTAATGTTATGTATCACGCTTCATGTATCGTTTGTTACAACACATTACATCACCACACAGTCTGTATATTTTGTTTTATTTGTTGCTTAATATGTATAATTTGTTCTTGACTGGAACGTATCTGTACTTATCTGACCCATGATTAAATGTGGAGTAAAGTTTACAGATTGAAGTAGCAAATACATGCTTTAAGTCCATATCAATTGAATTGATGGCCTTTAGTCTGTTAAATTGGTTTAGCAGCATTTGAATGTGACGGCTAGCACACCTCTTTTTCTTAGTTTACTACAGTCCCATCCAGCCGCCTAGGGCCAAACCCCTTGTTGCTATTACGCTAAGTGTACTCAGGGCATATAAGTTAATGGCATTAGTGGGCTGCAGCATACATTGCACCACTCACATCAGTGACAATGCGAACATGGCAGCAACTTTCCACCAGTAGCCTGGCTGTACAGGTTTAATGTGCAAATGTGACCCGTCGAAATTACCCTTCTTTTAAATATTGATGTCACCCCTAAGTAAGCCTTGTTGCCCATTGAAGGAGGGTGCATGGTATTTAAAAGTAGGACATGTAAAGATTGGTGTTAAATATGTCATTACAACGACTTGCACCTCAAAGCTGTTTTTATTGTAGCAATGTTGGCTGATTAATAGAAAACCATTGGAATAACATATTGAATTTAATAAATCACAGCCTTTTGCACAGCTGCAAATTTAATTTTTGAACCTTTTGAAATATTCATTACAAGCTCAATTCACTGGCCAGGGATGAAGCCAGATTTGTAGTAAATATTTCAAAAAGATTACTTTATAAAAATCACCTTTGCCCTGCTTGAAGTCCCTAGGAGTTAAATCTGCATTTTTCTCTGTCCGTCTGCCAACCAGTAAATAGCATTTCAATGAGCATAAATGAGGTATGAACGTGCTCCCAGGACAGGAACTAAAGGCCTTTGGTGTGGGGAGATGTGGTTGTGCCTTTGATGTGATGGCCTGTTGGCAGGGCCCAAGGAAATTAATACATTCAAAGAGTCATGTTGTGTACTGTTGGTAGGCTTGGAGGTTACTCATTACTTACAATTGGATGGCTACAAAGCCACTCTCAATTGCTTGCTTCCCGCTGGTGACCATATCCCTCTTCTTGCATGTGACCCTTGCCTGGAGAATTAGCCTATTTCTTGTGTCCTTTCACTGATTGCACTTTTGGAAGCAATGTTTTTCTTTTTGTGGAGCCACTCTACAGAGTGCATCTTTTGCAGCTGGCTCTGTCATATGCATTGTCTGTGTTTGCTTGTTCCCCTTCCCTCCCATTGAGGTGCCCACTCAGCACAATAGATGTGCCAGGAGACATGATGCCTTTGTCTTGTCCTCTGAATGTTCTTTTTGTTGCAGCTTTTATATAGCTTGAACATGACCTGAAGGCATTGGAGTGATGCACAGAAGGACACATTAATTTTGTATAGGCACAGGAAGATGAAGGGCCTGATTTAGATTTTGGATGGGTTACTTCATCACAACTGTGACAGATATCCAGTCTGCCAAAATATAAATCCTAAATATCCTAAGGGATTTATATTTAACCGGTAGCATATCTGGCACCGTTTTCACGGAATAGCCCATCGCTGAAATCACAGGATGTTGAGCTCAAACTGAGATTCGAACCAGGGTCTCCAGCTCCAAAGTTGATAGCTTTGGCCATTAAGCCATGTCCTGTGGGCAGGAGATCTTAAAGAACTTGATTCCATGTTTGAATCCCCAGAAGGCAGAGCTTCCCAGTGCAAACACTGACGTTACTTTGCCTTCGAGGACTTTAAATAGCAAAGCAAGACAATGCATTTCTCCTTAAAACAATGAACATTTGACACATGCGTGTAAGTTTTATGGAGAATTATGTCAACAAATAAAATGCATGACATGCTTAGTTTTGTTGTATAATCATGAGGTCTCTCTATGGACCCAGATGAAAAATATAACAAAAGCAACATGCAAGCTCTTGATACACAAAAGTCACAAACACCTGTTTTAATGCTTGCATTTTGGGCAGTCTCTGCTGCCTGGGAGAAGACGAAAGAGTAAATTGTTTGATAACTTCATTTAGTGTAGGCATGGGAAGATTAGGGGCTCGATTATGAGTCTTGCAGACCGAGAACCGCCAGACTTGTGTTGGCATTGCGGTCTTGCGGTCGCCACATTACGACCCTTGTGATCGTGCTGTTTTGGGACCTCCAACCCCTCCAGGGAATCACCATGTCCTGAATGTGGCGTAGTGGACCAGAGGTATCTATATGCTTGGTTGGACCGCCGCAATGACTTTCATCACTGCCACTGATTTCATGGAGGTCTTTCCTCCATGGAAACAGTGGTGGTGAGGAAATAAAGGAGGCCCTGCAGGGCCCCCTTGTGCCTCATGCTTGTGGATGCACACAAGGGGTCACAACATGTGGCCCCCTGCGTACATTCACAGAAGTTCTAGCATGGCATGGACTGAAAAGCCCATGCCATTCTGGAACTTCCTTTGAAGTTCCCACTGCGGTGCCTATTTTATATAGACACTGCTGTGGGAATGGCAAAGGACGTGCCCGCCAATGACAAAAAAACAAATTATAGTGCTGACGGTCCTCATGCGGGTTTGGCGGTGCAGCGCTGGATGGTCCCGCTGCAGCACCGTCAAACTCATAATCGGGCCCTAAGTGATTTGCCCAGAGTCACAGAATGTTGACTCAGCACTAAGTCTCGTACCAAGTTCCCCAGCTCCAAAGTCAGCAGCTTTGCTCATTACACCACATCCTCTCCCCTGGCTTGCTTGCAGATATCAGATGGCAGATAAACATATTTACATTGCTGACACTATTTATTTTGACACTGGAAAGCTTGCAATTGAATCCATCCCCTGCCAGCCCACCCCTGTCCACTACGCATAGTTCCATTCCATGCACCGCATTCCCACTAGACATAATTCAACCCCACTCTATACAACATATTCACATTCCACATAATTCAATTCCACATAATTCAACACAACGCTACGTAATTCTACAACACATGAATACATACCGCAAAATTCCATATTTCAACATCTCACAATTCCATTCCACACAATTCAACTCTACACAATTCTAATCTACACTATTCCACTTCATGAGGCAAAAATACAAACCAACAAATTCAACTCCATTTGTTTCCATTCCACTTGAAGCCTCATAAATCCACTTCACATAATATCACTCCATAAAACTTAGTTCCACTCTACTCCAATCCACATAATTCCACTCCACGCTACATAACTTCATTTGTTGCCACATACTTACACTTCACACATATCCACTCAGCTCCAAAACACATAATTACACTGCACAAAATTCAACTCTGCACCATGCCACATAATTACACTCTGCACAATTCCTCACTACATCATGCCACATAATTCCACACAATGCCATGCAATTCAATGCTACACAATTCCATGCCATGCAACATAATTACACTCCTTTTAAAACCACATAATTACCATCCACATAAATCCTCTCCACGCCACATAGCAATGCTACACATAAATCCACTCCACACTGTCCTAGATAATTTCACTCGACATCGCACAATTCCTTGCCATAGAATTTGACTCCACACACTTGCACCCCACACCACATAATTTCACTCCAAACCCATAATTCCATTCTACAACACATAATTCCACTACACGCCACATACATCCGATCCACACCACAGAATCCCACACCATGCAAGATAATTCAACACCATGCCACATAATCCCTTTCCACTCTGCGCCACTCCATGACACACAATACCACTCTCCATAATTAAACTCCATGACACAGAATTATATTTCCACTACACTCAATAGCACATAATTACAATCCACATAATTCCACTGCACACATGCTTCATAATTCTACTACACATAATTCCACTCAATGCCACACAATTCAAAGGCACACAATTACACGCCACGCAATTCCACACAACCCAATTAGCCAACAAACAATTACACTCCAACCAACATAATTTCACTCCACACCACATAATTGCAATACACACATGATTTTTCAACATCATGCCACATAATTCCACTCCACTCTTTTCCACTCCTCCCAACACAATGCCAGTCCATGTAAATCCACACCATGCAACAACATCACACTCAACATAATTTCACTCTACACCATGCCACATATTTATACAACACATATTTCAACTCCACTCCAAGTTCATCCACTCCACTTCATACCACATGGCTAAAAGACATTGAAATTGGAAATGCCAATAGGTCTGCTGAGACCTTTTGGCTTTGCCAGTGCTTGTTTGCATTACTGTTAAACAAGGCTGACCTAAACCTTTCTATCCCAGCACCACCAATGGGCTACCATCTTTCAGGGAACCACAAATGGAAGCAATTTCCAGGTGAGTAACAATTCTTTTACAAAGAATAAACGGTTTGTGCTGACTTTTTCACACACTGTATCATATTTTCAATTGTCTTTCAAAACCGAGGCCCATATTTGCAAATTGTAACTCAGCGCATTCATCACAATATCGCACATTCCTGCCTTTTCCCAGCTCTGGCACACAATTTTCTGCTTAGTGCCGACACACGCACTCTCACACCATAGTAAAAAGTGTGACTGCATTGCAAGCAGGATTGTTTTTGTGCAGGAAGGAGCCCCCTCCTGCGCACAAAAAAAACCTGAGGCATGTTCTTCTTTCCATGTGTGCTGAAGAATGCGGCACATATGAAAAGAGGAAGTAATATGGAGAAATAAATATATTTCTCCTCATTCCGTCTCACCTGGGAAGGTGTATCGTTTTTGACACATTCCCAGGTCAACCACTTATTGTAAATATGGGAATGCTTCGAAATCTATGGGTTTTGCATGGGAACACCCACGCAACACACATGGAACTCCTCCCTGTAGCAAAGTAAGCGAAGGCAGCAATTTGCACTGCGTTGCATTACTTTGGCTTTATCAAGCCACTCAGGCCAGACAAGGGGCCTTCCGTTGCTTGATAAATCGCATCTTGAGGGTTGTGTCGCTTTTACACCCTGTTGCATGACACAAAGCAATGCAGCCCCATGATAAGTATTACTCCTTGTATTTTTTACTGTTCTGACAATGTGATGCTCATTAAAATATTGTGCCCTTCCTATGTGATTCTCATCCAAATAGGTATCTTTCACACATATCTATGACAGGTTTATTGCACAGTTGTTCAAGCAGGGTTTTTGAATACTGCTCTCTGAACTGCCCCTTAATTCTTAGAATACTAACACTATGTGCTGCAAATGTCCTAAAATGCCTGGATGAGCCTGAGCCTCTAACGGATTTTCAATGGATCAGCACTGCTTTCACAAAGTTGTCAGGTGTCCTAGTTCCATGCTTTGGTACCTTAACCATTTCAGTTTTTAGGTCGAGCCTAGTAGCGCGCATGTGCTGCTCTGCGAGGAATGCTGCATTCACTTCTATGGGCTTTGACCACACCCTCGCTGCCAATTGGTTAAAGTGTGTGTCCTTCTAAAAAGCTTGCTTCTGTATGGTGCTTAGCGTTATATGTATTGTTTTTTCATTTTGTGTTTGAACACTTTTAAAAAAAGTTGCAGAGTACATGTGCATTCTGCTCGTGTTCCAATCTTCGCGCCCATCCATCTCCCACTCTGGTTGTTCCCCCTCTATCCCACATGCTTTCATGTCCTCGCAGTCCCCCAAACCATTGTTCCCTCAATGCTACATCCTTATTCATGGTTTGCCAAAAATGCTGTTACTTCAAACAATGAGTGACCCTGAAATTAGCATGCACAGACTCAACAAACATATTTCTATTACAAATGTATTGATGTTGTGTGAGCAGTGAAATAATAGCAGCAGTGCTTCTATACAGGAAGGGCTCCGGGCTTAGGGATGGTCCCTGTAGGTACCATAGGAAACATAATGCTTACCAAACAGTATCGGTATTTCGTTATAAACTGCGTGGCGTTTTAGTCATCATTGTGCTTCCAATGGGATTCTTCAGGGTTGCAAGCTGCAGTACCTTATGTGGCTAATAGAGGTCCCTTTAGAACTACTGTGGAACAACTAGTAACTGCCTGTGGTACTGCACCCTTTCCACACAAGCAGTGCCTTTGTTGCAAAAGCAGTGCCTAAAACACACAAGCAGTGCTTGAACATGAGCAAGGTTTACTGCGCGTAATTGTAATTGTAATTGTAATTTATATTTATAGAGCGCATTTTTACCAGCAGGTCTCTAAGCGCTACCAGAGGGAGTACCTATCCATGTTAGTGGGGAAGTGGCAGATGTTAAATGATGTCCCAAGCTTCTGAGAAAAGAACTGTCTTCAGCTTCTTCCTAAAGGGGAGGAGGGTTGGTTCCTTGCGTAGATTTACCGGAAGACTATTCCAAAACTGAGGGATTGATGTTGAGAAGGCTCTTCCTCCCACGGAAGATAGGATGAAATGGGGACAGACCAATAGGCTGGCCTCTGCTGACCGGAGCACCCTACTAGGGACGTAGTTGGCTAGGCGGTCTTTAATATATCTTTACAGAGTTCCAGCGGTTGCTGCACATGAGCAGGGTGGTCCTTGAATCCCCTCTGTGACTGACTCGTAAGGCTACAGGTAAAAGGGGGCCCACTAGGACCTCCCGAAGTCTGCTTCCTGAAGCTTTTTCCAGTCGGAGGCTCCAAGTCGATCTGGCTGCTCAACACGCGCATAGTACTTGGTCGCTTGGGAAACAGACCCATTGCACTGGACGAGTCGGCCATGTTGTAGTTGTCCGGTGGGCTTCGCTGATGGGTACGAGTTGCTCGGAGCGTGAGGCGATATTCACATCGTACTTGCTCACACATAGGGCAGAACGAGTTGGTCTGAAATACTACGCGTGACTTGGGTTCACTCCTGACGGATGCCATTGGGAGCCCTTCCGAGCCAGATCCGAATCGGGCCCAAAGTGTTGCATTTTATTGCCTATGTTTGCACCTTGGACATGAGACAACAGTTTCTATCTGAAACTTTATTTGTGTCTGGAGGTTGGAACACTTCTGGAGAGCACCTCAGCAGGCCACGAATGTGACCTGTTAAGCTGTTAATTATGATAACAGTGAGAGGTTTAGCAAGAAGAGCAGTGACAGCTCTGCATGCCGTTCATCTACTTGTCGTCCTCTGTAATGTAACAGACCGTACACCCTTTACTGGGCTACGGCGTGCAGACAGAATATCGAATAAAAAATATTGAGTTGCACAAATATCGAGTAAAACATATTGTGGTTCAGAATATAGACTTAAGGTAAGCAATATCGACTTTAAAAATATCCATGTGAATAATATTGTTTGCAAAAATATAGCTGTTAAAAATAAAGTTTTTAAAATTTATCCTATATATTTTAATATATATCTTATATGTATGTGATGTGTGTTTTTTTGCATAAGAATTGTTTGTATTTTTAATATATGTGTTACATTTTTAGTAGTTATTATATTTTTTTATTTGAATTTTGTGTTTTTAGTTCTGTAGCGGGTTGTGGGTTTATAGGGGACTAGGGTGGGAATAATTTAATTATATTAAATACATTGATTAATTTGTATGTATTAATATTTGTTTAAATGAGATTTTAAAGATTTAAATGTGTAAAGTAATTTATTATTAATTAATTAATAATTGGTTATCTAATTTTGATTAATTAATTGGTATTTAATTATGGTAATTGTGGTGTAATTAATGTTAGGTGTGTGTTGTGGTGTTTCTATGTTTAAAGTGTTAGAAGTAATTTATTTTTAATTTATAAATTAATAATTGGTTAATTATTTGTTATAAATTAATTGGTATTTAATTATGGTAATTGTATAATTAAGTTTAGGTGTGTGTTGTGGTGTTTATAGGTGTAAAGGGTGAGAAGAAATTTATTTTTAAGTTATGAATTAATAATTTACTGTTAACTAATTTGAATTAATTGGTAATTAATTATGGTAGTTATATAATTCATTTTAGGTGTGTTTGTAGTGTTCATATGTGCAAAGGTTGGGGAGTAATTTATTTATGAATTATTAATTGGTTGTTAATTAATTGTAATTAATAAATCGATAATTAATTATGGTAATTATGTAATTAATTGTAAGTGTTTGTTGTGGTGTTTATAGGTGTAAAGTAATTTTATTATGAATTAATAATTTGTTGTTAATTAATTTTAATTAATTAATTGGTAATTAATTCGAGTAATTGTGTAATTAATTTTAGATGTGTGTTTTGTGGTTTATATGGGTAAAGGATGCTAAGTAGTGTTTTTGTATTATTAATTTATTGTTAATTGATATTAATTAAATTGATTAAAATGTTGTTATGGTAATTGTGTAATTAATTTTAGGTGTGTGTTGCAGTGTTTATAGGAGTAAAGGGTGGGAAGTTATTTGTGTATAATTAACTAATATATAGTTAATTCCCAGATCAGTAGAGCAAGCAGGAATAAGACTACCGTTTGGTCTCCAAAGGCAGCGCTTGATGTCAGCAGGAGCTATTTTGAAATGCATATTCTCCATGTTTTCTTCTGCCCTTGCCTCCCTAGGGAACTATTGCTGGTTTGAAATAAATAAGTCTGCTTATACTGTTAAATGGAGATCTCACATTTCAACATGTTTAAGGGATATTGGTCTGCAATTAGCACTTCAGGAATTGATAATGCCCAATTATAAATTGATCTTAAAAATACGAATTAAAGTTGAATCCCTTAAGTTGGATAAAACTGCATTAGCAGGGAAAAAGCATGTATGGTATGTGATCAAGTCATACCAGTCGTTACGTATTCAGCCCTATCTGATGGTACGTTTCTCAGCTAAAGTAAAAAATAGCTTTCTAAATCTATGAATGGGAATAAATCTGACAAAAGAGTGTATGCAGCCCTGGATTGAGAAGTGGGTGGATACTAATTGCAAACTATGCAAATGACCACAAGAATCATTAGTTCACATACCATGTGTGTGTCCTAAATTGATTACCTTTCGACTTATTTATTTTTAAACCCCTATTTTTGAAGATTGGGTTTAGATCAGCATGCCTGGCACTTATTAGGTCCTTAACTGGTGAGTTGATTCCGCTGTTATGCCAGCTGATACATTTTTTACATGCAGCTGAAAATGTTTGGTATTGCCAGCTTGAAATACATTACATTTGTATCACTTGAATTTAAGAGATCCTTTGAACAGTTTGATACCTAGCAGAACAAAGTGTATATGCTATTTGGGTAATAATTAATCAATGATCTTACTGAAAATATCTTGGTACAGATATAAAAATGCACTTTATTACTGTCCTTAAATTATGGAATTACTAATTATTGCACGTTGGCACTTTAACACGCAATATGTGCAATATCTTGCTATAATATTTATGACATTAAAAACATTTTTCTTCAATGGTATTACTATATATTGCATGATCTGGTCCATGTTTGATTTCATGATATATTAATGAATGTATTTGTGCAATTGCTAATAATATTTGCAGTATAGAATTTTCTGATTTTTATATATTATGTGATTGTTGAGACGTTTCGATTGCAATGATTTTTATTAATCGAGTAATAAAGAATTTACTTACTGGAGCTGAGGATAATAGTTGTTAATTAATGTTAAATATTTGATCATTATTTTGGGTGTTTGTTTATTTTTTGTGTGCAGATTTTACTTCTAAATGGTTAAAGGGTGGGTATTAAATACATTTTAATTTCTTTAATATTAGTTGTTAAAAAAATTTAATTGTGTTTTATTATTTAATACTTTAATTTTGGTGTTTTGCTTTTTGACGGTGCCCCAGATTTATAAGGCTGAGGCAGCGCCAAAAACTAACACCATAAAATGCCAGGTGTTATAATGGCAATATGAGGGGAAATTATGAATTTCTCCTTGTTTTTTTGCTCTTTCCATGTGTGCTGCATTCGCACACATGTAAGATGCAAATCGCCATAATTGATTGTTTATGTGCAGGAAGGAGTCCTTTCCTGCACATAAACATTCGTCCCTGCAGTGTGGGCACCCTTGCGACATGACGGCTGGAAGCCTGCGCTGGCGCTAGGCAGCGTTTTTTTGCACCCGCGCTAGGGGAATCACTGGGGGGCACCATGTACTTTGAAAATGTTGGAGCGCATGGCTGCCAAATTTGGTACAGCCCGCGCCACAATTGGTGCATGTTAATAGTATGCACCATCTGCTGTGCCTCAAGGAAGGAGAGTCCAATTCGGTCCAAAATTACAGCTGTATCATATATTACAGCTGCATGAAATGCATACAAGCTGGGCTCAAGAGGGGTAAAAGTTTGGAACACTCATGGGTTGAGTACTTGGACTTTTCATTGCTCATTAGTGAATGGAGATGCTATAAACAGTTCCACTTACCTTTTTATGTCATTGGTCCATGTTTGGACACAAAGGACAGGAATGTGCGGCCCACACCTGCTTGAAATGTATTGCAAATGCAAGTGTACTTTTAGATAGAGACACAAACTTGTGATACAGTGCTAGCAGAAATGACCATCATATCACTGTCCACATACTCACATAAAGCGATGTACAATATTCTGATATAGAACTGTGCGAGGTATCCCCCATCACACTTTCTTTCTATCACAGATCTGCTATAGCTCACGCCTCACTCCAGGAGAGATTTTCATGATAGAAAAAAAATACTGTAAACTAGCAATATGCCCTGTGAATCTAAAATATCATCTGTATCTGAAGGTGATGTGAGATGGGGAGTGGAGCCAACAAGGGGAAAGTGTTCAGGATTGGGAAGGACATTAATGAGTAGGGGGTAATGTAGTGTGAGGGAAAAAGGATCACAATCCTTTGTACCAATGAACCTATATTGCCAGTGTGACTCCGCCACATCGTTAAAGCAGTGTAAAGTTGAATACTTGTGCTGTCGTCCCACACAACAAAAAATATGCTATGTGTGTAGCCGAACACTTGGTTCACAGTGGCCTTCACCCTTTCGCCTTCTTATACCTAAGCTAATTTTGAAAAGTAAACTGACTTCTGGAGGTATTAAGTCTTATTTTGTGGCCATTTCCTTCTAAAAGGCGTACAGTCTGTCTGTAATTCTTCTCCTAATAAGTGTTAAGGAACTGCAAGCATGTTTATCCATGCCAGAGCCTTCAACCAGACTATTATTGTGTGCTGTAACACACATAGAGGAGTAGCGAGTGGTTTTAAGAAGGTGGCACATACTCAGTGAAAAAATACTGCCCTCATTCACAATATTGTGACATGCTTCATCATAGGGCTTGTTTAAATACACCCTCGCGCAGACTAACACCTGGGGTGGAGCAAAGGGAGGGGAAGACAATACAAACATGAAAAAGTGCAGTGAAGGTTAAAACTAGTACAGTCGTGTTTCCGCTAACAATTTATTCCTGGACCCTCAGGCTAGAGCTAAAAACATGAAGGATGGTGGTCATAGAAAAGAATTAGTAGTTCCTTCACCCCTCCTTACTGCCAAGGTGTCAACATGTTTCTGCTGTGTATCAAGTGCCACGGTGTTGGGTGACACCGGCATTCCTCAGGCCCTTTCTGATCCCAGTACTTATTTCCCTCTGTACCCAGAATAAGGTATCCATGGAACCAGTAGTTTTAAGAGTGAGTGTCACCCTAAAATAACTTACATCCATTATCCTGTGGGGGAAGACACAAAAGAGAGTAACTTGAATTTATTCATGCATGGGATACTGGCAATGTACATACTAGAACACTCCAAGTATCTATACATAACTCTCAGACATAATGCATGCACCTCTGTGGCTATGCAGACCCCATTGGTTTATCAATTTTAGCAAATCTCCGTACCCAAGACCCATGATGTTGGGGATTCTATCTTTCACTAAGAGGGAAACGGTGCATTGCAGACTTCGTGGGAAGCCGGAGCTGGCTTGGCTATGGTATAATGCCCGCCTGGCCCACTATGAGAGCGACTGATGAGAGGAGCAAACACATGCAGGGGCAGAGGAGAATACTCACCATATGCACAACAGGTGCAGATTTGGCAACTGCCATATATGGTGGATTCACACAGCTGAGGCGCAGTGCGCGTATGGAAGGAGGCTGTGGTGCCACAGGTGTAGGATATATATTAGGAGGGACTTCTACTTACTTTTCAAGCCATTTGGGATGAATACGTAATCCTGGTGGGACCTTTCCTAGAATACAGAGACATCCGATGGGTGTTGGATGTGCTATGGAGAGGGATGAGGGAGTCGAGGACATTGCTCTGGCTGCAGGTCCTGATCACCCAAGGAGATATCCGTGGAGTGGTCACAGTGAGCTATAGCGTGCTACGCACCTAGCGTTGCGGCCAAGGCTAAATGGTTGGCAACCCTGGACACTGATCTCACTGACAAACAACCGCATGTGAAAGGGGTTCCCAGAAATGTATGATTCCTCTGTGCACAGTTCAACTACTTACACTAGACCTACCTGACACAACAGAGAATCGACAGGATGTTTCCTGGGGCTTCTCCAGAATGACACCTCTGCCACTCTTAAACAGCAAACTTTCATCACATGATACGGACTTGCCTGACGCTATAAGAGGTGTTGAGTGTGGTTGTGGAAACACTGACAAATTTCACAGAAAGAACGGTGCTTCTCACTTCAGAATACTGTTTATTAGGCATACCCGTCACCACTGGCAAATTTATTGCACTGGCTTTGGTTCTCTTTAAGAGAAAGATAACAATGGCATGAAAGGCCAGTATGGCACCAGTGATGGGATGCTGCCTGCAGGATCTAGTGAAGTGGGCCAAAGCAGAAGTGATGGTTTTGGCAAACTTCTGCCGATGGGAGGGGGAGTGGCGTAGAGTCCCTGACTTGAGGCACATACATCCTGAGATTGAATGATGAAAGGTACCATAAGGTTATGACAGTGGGGTTCTACCTGTGGGCTACGGCTGTTAACTGTGAGCTGTACATTCCCTCACTGTGCATATCTTCCCATCTATAAACCTCATTAAGGGGGCCTTGGTCTGCCCGAGGTCCATTCTCCATTGGTTGACAGATGGCTGGATGGTTGCCCTCTTTTTCTGATCTTTTACCTATCTATGCGCTGACCTTCTCAAAGTTATCACCGTTGTTACCATAGTGCATGCATGGGAGGTGGTAGTGGTGATGGAAGATTGAGAATTTCCAGAAACACCGCAATTATGTTCCAAGTGAACTTTTGTACTGTGTACTGTACAAGACTTGCTATCTCCCTGAACATTTTCAATGTGCTTTATTGTTACAAATGTCAATAATTAGATAAAAAACATTTTTATAAGGTCCGCCTTCCTGATTGGGTGGGCAGACATACAGACTTGTAGTAGTAAGGGTCGTCAGCTATGGTGGTGCCAGATTAGTCATTGCTGCAGCCAAACCTATGGTTCACCCGCATCTAAATCAGGTCTCGAAGGGCCCCTTCTTTTTTGCACTGCTTTTCTTGCTGCTATGATCTTTGTTTCATGTATTTTTTTAAACGGAAATTGAATTTTACGATTTGAATGTAGTGAAATGAATTTGATGAATTAATTGCTGCTCACGACCGCAAAATCTATCTCTTGTGCACTTTTAATGGAAACTGTATTTTAAACTTGAATTGTTGGAATTGAATGAATGATTTAATCGGTGTTCACGATCGCAATACCCTCTATTTTCAATTGAGTTTCCTATTCTCGGCACTTGCACCTTGCGGGGCTGTTCCTCCCCGGGTGGCCATCTTGTTGGGCCACACGCTCCCTCCGGGCAGCGCTCTTGTCGCTGTACGCCGTCCTGTCTAATACCAATTTAATGGCCACAGATTGGACGCTCAGTGGGCGCACCGATGGCGTGCCAAAGGCAAGCCCGTCTGCGCCTGTCTGTGCCCAACCGGGACCCAGGGCCACGACTGCTGGTCCAAACATAAGGCACACATTATGCTATTCCTTTAAGCAGCTTCTGGAACAGTGCAATATGCTGCACCTCTCCTCTTTCACCTTACTCCATCCACAGAGAAATAAATTGCGCAGGCTGTGGCTTCTCCTTTAAAACAGAGTTTTGCAAAGTTTTCAGCATTTCAGCATACCCACAGCCACCTCCATTGCTTTACAGCACAGGTCTTCAAACTTTTGTCAGCTGAGCCACCCCATCTAAACCGCTTTACACATCGAGCCCCCCCCACCACCACCTGACAAAAAAGTTCTGGAAGCTGGTACTCTGCATCATTGATGACCATTCCCTCCTGCAGAGACCAGGTGGTAAGGTCAAATAATTTGAAATAAAGAGCTCCACTTCCAGTTTTGAGTAGTACCTGGAAACTGGAGTGCTTACAATTTTGTAATCTATTTTTTGCAGGTTTATATAGTGCGAACATGACCCAAAGGTATTGGAGCGCTTTACAGGAGCATCATTCACATTACACAAGCACACATTCATTTTTTGTAAGCACAGGGCGATAAAGTGATATTCCCAGAATCACAGGATGTTGAGCAGACACCAAGAATTGAACCTGGTTCCCCAGCTCCACAGTCATCGGCTCTGGCTATTGCGCCACATCCTTGCCCTAGACAAGATATCAGATTAAGCATTGGCAAAGCCAATAGGTCTCAGCAATCAGCTACAGACGATGGTAATGTAAGTGCATTTGTGTATGGCTCAGGGGCTGTTTTTATTGATATCCTCAAATGTATTACCACTTATTGCTGAGACATATTGGTTTTGCCAATGCTTGTTTTAGAGGCAGCAAACATGTTCTCATTAAAGACAGGTCCCTTTTGGAGGGGGGAGGAATTGCCTTTTCAGCACAGAGATGTGAGGGCTCAAAGACACATGTGTCTGTGTCTTTGAGCCCTCACACATGCACATCTATGCATGTGTGTGAAACCCACACATGCACAGATAGATTATCATAGTCCCTCAGCAGAGCAAAGCCCTCTTGCCTACACAGACGGATGTTCACAATCCCTCGGAGAAGCCAAGGCAAACTCTCACTCTGGCACAGACTGTCAGGCTATGTCACAAATTGGTTGGGCAGGGGGTTATTGGCATTTTAAGTTTTGTCACAAGAGGCAAATGGGAAGAGAGAGCCCAGACTGAGCGAGGGGGGAGCAGATTAGAAACAGAAAAGTGAAGGAGAGACCCTAACAAAAAGCAAGAGGATGCAGCGTTGGCCCAGCGTGGGCTAGCTGGACAGGAATTTGGAAGGAATTCAAGACTGAGGAAATAAACAGAAGGCTAAACGGTAGACATATTTTTGAAGTTGATGGGTGTGAGTGGCAGGCGCGCAACGCCCATTGGGCACAGCACCCCCCCCCCCCCCTGCCGGGCTGAGACAGCTTCCCAGGTGCACACACACAGCCTCACCTCAGTACTTCGCAGGTCTTTAAAAGACCATTTCCTTGTTAATGAGGCTTCGTTGTTTTTCACCCCTTCTAAGAGGCCCTGCATCCCCACTCTGCCTATTGGTGGAAGAATTAGCCTTCCCCCTCCCCCGAATTTTGGCTCTAGTTGAGCCTCTGGTGAGTGATGTATCAGGGGAGAAGAGATGGGCTAGTTTAACCATGTTAGGATGTCGTTATATTACGTCAGTTTAGAATGTACGTCTAAAGCGAAGGATATTGTGTTTGTGCACTCAACTTGCTTCTGAAACAAAGGCCTTTTTCACAAACAGCAAATCTTTCTATAGTCGTTCTCTACCAGTGTGAACTTACGAGTTAGAACCCAGGTCTGCAAGAGAACATCATAAATATTAATTGTGGATATCCAGAAAACAGGTATGGATTCTACTGTTTGTTGCATTAGCAAGGCCAACCCTAAAGCAGAAGCTAGGAGTAAATAGAACTGAATGAAGTAACAAAGCTCTTAGGGGCACATGTACTACCATTTTTAGCAGTCTCAAATGGAGAACCTGGCCGTTTGTAACTGCTAAAATGGCTTCCAGCATGTACTAACCCTATTTTGCGAGTCAGTAACTTATTACTGACTCGCACAATCGGGTTTGCGGGGTGGTATGAGGAAGGGGCGTGCCAAGGGCATCCCTTCCAAATATTGAGTCACAGGCATGTATGAATGTTCTGCGACCGGAATGCGGTCGCAAAATATATATATTTTACTGACTCCGTGAAAGAAGTGATAACCCATTTGCAAACAATGGGTCCCCAAGGGACTCCTTCCCCTCTATGAATGTGAGCATCAACGTTTTTTAAGCGCAGTCAGTGGTCCCATGGACAACTGCCTACTCTTTAAAAATGAAACGGTAGCTTTTAATTTTTCTTTTTGAAATGCATCCCGTTTTCTTTTAAGAAAACCGGGCTGCATTTAAAATAAAATTGCTTTATTTAACAATCATTGGCGTAGCCGATAGGTCTCGCCTTTGGGACTTTATAAGTGTTTAGCCAGAGCATGCCTTTTCCACGTAGATGCCTTTACCACACATGCAATGTCTTCAAGCTATGTTGTAGAGCAGTGTGGCTGCTGTGCATCATGTTGAAAAGTTATAATAAAATGATACTGTGTCCACTTCTCATGCCACACATTAAACGCCTCGGCCCCTGAATGCATTCCCTCATACTCTCCCCTCTCTGCTGGTAACTGGTGCCCATGCAAAGCGCTCTGATGCCTGTGGGTCGAGTTTTTGCTGTATAAAACAAAAAAAAACATGTTGTGTTGTCACAAGTGCATTACAAACCGCTAAAGATGATGATGACAAAATAATGACAATACTACTGCTATCGGTGACAATAATGTGATAGTAATAATATTGCAGTTACTAACAATAATACTAATAAAACCGATGACAAACTGTTGCAGTGACAATCACCCCCCCCCCCACACACATGATCGTGAAAGGTTTTCCTGGTAACATAAAAAAGACTTTTCCATTTTGGGGTTAACATCTCCTCCTCGCTCATAAATATTTGCATGAACCGCAGCGCAGGCCGTGGCACTTCCCATTGATCAGGGCACTGGGTTATTTACCCAGCCACTTATTTAGTTCTGAATCTGCCATTATTTGCCTAAGCACAGTTTACAAAGCCCCCTTGAACTCCTGCAAGAGGGCAGCAAAGATTCGTTTGTCCTTCACAGTTGGCGACTCGTTGCACCAAGCGTTTTTTGACAGCTTAGAATTCTTTAAATTGTACTGTAATGTTGTAATTGCATTTATATAGCGCTTACTACTGAGGCGTTGAAGCGCTTGTCTTCACACCTTGAGTTGCCCATAAGGGGCCCCTGAAATATGTGCATTAACATACAGCAGCTGGAGCTGTAGCATCAGCCCGGCTGAGACACACGACAGCGGGGGGCTGCTGAAACACTTTCAGCCTAATAGGCGTTGCGCGCCTGGAATCAACAATGAAAGGTGAAGTGGTAGGGTGGAGTGCGTGGCACCCCTGAGGGGATGCTGCGCGCCCCCAGGGGTGAACGCATCAAATTATGAAGACCTATGCTTTACAGGGTGACTCCTCGTCTAATAAGGAATATAGCTATTTCCGCATCAACTGTTGCTTGCTTCCGAAACATAAAGCTGATATTTTTGATTTTCTAGTTTGTAAACAACCAGACGCCATGTTTCTTACTGAAACCTGCCTGCACATGAGCTCTGGTCCTGACATAGCTGTAGCTTTGCCATCTAACTACGCTATAGTCAGAAAGGATAGGGATTTTAAGACAGGTGGTGGCATTGCTATAATTAAAAAAAAAATCGTACTTGTGCAAATTTGAAGAATTGCCCTTTACGAACTGTGAGGCAGCTTTATTTTATCTTGCCCTGACCCCTAAATTTACTTTTTCAGGTATATTGGTTTACCGTCCCCCTGGACCACCAGGCCTATGGGCTTCATCCTTCCCCAACTTAATTACCCCTTTTTAGGTCTCGTGGCGTTAACCGCACAAAAGCGCTGTCTCGACAGAGACCTATTGTCACTGGCTTCGCTTTCCAGGAGACAAGACCTGGCCGCGCGCATCTGCCAGAATGGGATCGGAGCGGGTGGCGCGCACAACCAAGCACTCCGATTTCAGCAGGCTAGTCACACACACACCGACACAGAGACGCGCGCACCTACACACAGGCACACACGCAGAGACATACACACACGCACACACACACTAGCGCACATACACGCATGCATACACACAAGCGAACACATACAGAGACACACACCACCACCCCCCGCCGCACACACACAAGAGCGCTCGCACACACACACACAAGCGCACACAGACACCCCCCCCAACTAAGCCCCACTCACCTCATCGGGGCAACTCCGGACTTCAGCCACCACTGCGTGGCTCTCCCTAGGGCATGGGAGCCCCGCGTCACCACTGCTCCTCTCCTGACTGCTCCTCTCCTGGCCAGCCACTCCATGGGCGCGAGCTTCCAGCAGGAAGCGGAAGTCCCGCCCCACAGTAGTTTTCGTCACGCGCACGACAGCACCACCGGTAAGCGGGCTTCGGGGGCTTCAGTTTTTTCTTTTTTGTGTATTTTCTTTGCTCTTGTTTAAAAAGGCAAATGTTTCACAGTTTATGAGCTTGCAATAGGTTGCATTTTGCTGACTTGCTTCGGTTTAACTGCAATTTTACGCACCGGTTCCACCAACACGGACTTTACTATTGGGCAATCTTGGCTAAACATTCACTTAGGGTTGTGCTTGTTAGGCGGATCGCAAAGCTGCAGTGCGACTGCTGTACGCCTTTATAAACCGAAACCATGCTTTGTGCCCCACGAGCACCTGCCCTAGGCCGTAGCAAACAACGCCCTGCACACATTCTAACAGCCCACACAACTGAAATACTGGGGGCATCGAGAGATCTGGAAAATGCCAAGGTGCTGGGCCCACCAGCCTCCCGAGACGTAACAAGGGTGACATGCGCATTAAATTGGGTCTCCGCCCTCGCTATGCTAGTAAAACAGGAACGTAATGGATGGAGTGGGCTCCTTAAACCCGTGGATCCGGTGTTTTTACACCTGCTGCACGAATAACAACTACGCCTCTGTCTAGCTAGATACCAACATGCCAAGCTGCGAGTAAGGAGTTTGGCCATCCGAAAGGGTTATTTGACCTTCGAATTCTTTGGAGTGCCAGGCCAGCCTTGAGGAATACGTTTTTGTGGCGCGCTTCTTTTAGGAAGCAGCGGTACGGAATGAGGCGGTCATCTCGAAGGAGGTGACTTAGCAGTACCTTGAGGCTCAGGTGACACCTGTCCTTCTAGGGTATCTTGGAGACTCTGGCCCGCGTGCCCATAATGCATGAATGAATGAATGAGTAGGCATACACTGTGCATGCAGCTACCGGTGTTGCCAGATTACCCCAAGTCCGCAGGACGCCACGTTTCCACACTAGGCGGCCTGGACAGGTGTGGTCTGGAGCAGGGAAGTCAGCGGTGGGGCAGGAGAGAAGCTAGAAGTGGTGGGCAGTGCAGGATACTGACAGAGAAAGCTAAAGCCGGTGGCCAATGTGAGAAGGCAACACTGCGGGGCAGTGTGGTAGATGTGGACCTATATATGTATGTATATGGTATCTATATACCCTGGGCCTACTCTAAGGCAGCAGAGTAGTAGAGTGTGTGTGTGTGAGAGACTGCTGAGAGTAGAGTTCCTTAAAGAGGGGAAAGAAGTGCGTCTTCAGCTGTTTCCTAAATTGGACTTGGGGTGGGGCAGTCCTGGTGGATACTGGGATGTTGTTCCAGAGCCTGGGTGCACAGGCGGAGCGGCCTGCAGCACACTGCTTTTCCCTTTCTTGCACTTTCTTCTTTGCAGTCTGCTGGTGACCTGGCTGCAGGTGTGCCAGAGAACCATCTGACATGGGGAGCTAGTCAGCCAGGTGGGCGGGTTGCATAATGTTTATATACCAATTGCAAATAAAAATATAAAAATAAACACTCTATGTTACTGGCAACTTTGCTTAGCATAAGCAACAGCTAACCATTCACAAACAATGTTTATATACCAATTGCAAAGATTTTTTTTTTTATGCAAACCATTGTCATTAACAATGCCAGTAACTCAAACTTTAATGCTGCGAGACCTATTGCATTGTAAATGCTTGTTGTTTTGAATGCCGCTAACTTTTCCATCTTGGGCAACCTCAACATACATTTGGATGACCCTGCCTGCACAAATAGTGGCACTTTCATTTCTGATTTAGCAGCACTGAATATTACACTATGTAATTCTGGGTCTACTCATGTGGCCGGTCACCTACTGGATCCCAATTTTCCAGATCCAAAGCCCTCCAGCTTTTCCCTTACGCTGGTCTGAGCATTTTGCGATCGGCTTCTGCTTTAAGATTTCTGTGAAATCATCCTTAGCTGTACCTGGCATTAGGAATCTACTAGAAACTGTGGTAAACCAGATATTGTAGCCCCTAATAACACTCTATCTACCACTGCTCCCATACTCGAACAGATGTCAGTCACTTGTTCGGGCGCCGTTCGCAATTGGCTTCTAAATGGCATTGATACCGGTCTTCTACCTTCTATCAAAAAGGTGAATAACCACCGCCCTCCTGCCCCCTGGTTCACAGAGAAATTAAAAACGGAGAAAGCCAAATGTAAAGTTTTGGAACGACGTTGGAGGAGGAACTACCTGTCCGACACCAAACTTGCATATAAAAAGCCTAAATGCGAATACCATACTCTTTGTAAGTCAGCTTGTGCTGAAAATGTCTCCTTCACCATCTCTAGTGTGCTGAACTGGTCTAAAACATTATTTAAGATGGTCAAAGAACTGTCCGGTTCTGAAACCCAATTTACTCCCTCCACTTTGAATGGTTTGCAATGTGAAGACCTTGCCAAATTTTTCCTCCACAAAGTGGAGAAAATATACTCTGAGATGCATGATATGCAACCAGGAAACTACCCGCAGCTCACACTTATATTCCCTCAAGCATCTATAAAAAGTACCTATAGTGATAACAGGTTTCCTGAATCCACTAGTAAACTGGAAACTTGGTCTCCATTAGAGAGGAGCTCTTTCAAACAGCTTTTAGCAAGCATAAAATCCGGATCACCCTGTGACCCCCTCCCGACCTCTGTACTACAGCAAATTGAGACATCATCACTTATGACAATTATGGATCTTTTGAATGCCTCCCTTGTGGAGGCAACGGTTCCTCCAAAAGGAAACATGCAATGGTGCTTCCTCTGCTGAAGAAAGCCAATGCGGATCCTGACCAGCACTCCAACTATCGGCCTATTTCATTACTTCCTGCCTTTTCTAAAGTTTTGGAGAGACACATTAACGCACAGTTAACTCAGTTTGTCAAGTCACAAAATTATTTACACTCTTCGCAGTCGGGCTTTAGAGTCGGCTTCTCGATGGAAACTACTTTCCTTGGAGTCATGGAAAGACTGCATGAACATCTAGATGCTGTATAAATGGTGGCTCTCATATTGCTCGATTTGAGCACAGCTTTTCACACGGTATCTCACACCGTGCTAGTGAAAGCCCTACAATCTCTGGGCATTGCCAGGCCAGCATTCAAGCGGCTGATTTCTTTCCTTATGGACCGCACCTTTCAGGTCTTCTTTCCAATGGCTAGATCCGACATTCACCTCTCTCCTTATGGGGTGCCCCAGGGCTCTATTCTTAGCCCTCTGATGTTTAACGTATATATCAGACCTCTGGCAGACATCGGAGTGGAGGTAGGGTTGTCTCTGTTCTCTTATGCCGACGACACTCAGATTATCTTCTCTCTTTCCGCTGAAAGGACGTCCGAGTCATCTGCTCTTCGGTTGGGCTTGAGTAAGATTGCATCTTTGATGCAGTCTAATTTTCTCAAGCTCAACGGAGAGAAAACTGAGGTCCTGATCTTGGGGAATGATAAATGGCTTTGGGGTTCTCAGCACTGGCTGGCTGAGATGGGCGCTCTTCCTCAGCCTTCCCGCCAGGTCCGCAACAAAGGATTCATCATTGATGATCAACAATCAATGCAACAGCAAGCCGTGAAGGTGGCCGCCACCTGTTTAACCATCCTGAAATGGCTCAAAAAGATTATCTGGATGCTGCCTAGTTCCACTTAGAGAACCATAGTCCAGGGTCTTGTCACCTCTCGACTGGACTACGGCAATATTCTTTATCTGGAGGTTAACAAGAATGTGACACGTAAGCTGCAGGTGGTGCGAAATTCTGCCGCCAGACTGCTCTGTGAAGTCCCTAGAGCTGCCTCTATCTCTGGCTCTTTGCGAGAACTTCATTGGCTCAGGGTAGAGAACCGGATTATGTTCAAATCCCTGAGCTACATTTTTAAGATCAAATCTGGTGTGGCTCCTCTATACCTGCAAGCCCTGGCTCACCCCTACCTTCCCTCTCGCTTGCTCTGCTCTGCCACTCTGTCGAAATTCTCGGTCCTGAGATTTAGACTATCACGCATAGGTGGCCAGTATTTTGCCTGCCTGGGTCCTTCCTTATGGAATTCTCTCCCTGTGGCACTCTGCACTAAAAACTCTTTACAGGAATTTCCGTAAATGCCTAAAAAACTGGCTATTTAACTAATAATTCTCTTTCATTCTTTTTTGTTCCTTACAGGCTGATGCCAGGAAACCCTTGGGTAGCTTTTGCACCTTACAAATTAAAATAACATAACATAACATAACATAATTCAGGTGGGCGGACCATTATGTTGGCAGTAAAGATACTACGTCGCTGTTATGACAGAGTATCTTTAACTCTAACATATAAATCAGCCCTCAATTCAGAAGGTATAATGTTTGACCAGATGGAACCTGGTTGGTGTATCCGACAGGTGCTCCATCATTGTAGGCACCAAACTGCGCCTAGGTCTCCGTCCACCTCCTATTGATTATCAGTGGTGCTTTTTAGCTTTTTGGTGTTATTTCTAATTAAAACTTTAAACTGCATATCTCCGGCTTCCCATATTGGATTTTTGGCATGTTTGTGTTGAACTGAGGTTAATTTGCTGACTTATGGGTTTCACCTGACAAATGTTCTGAATATTCATTGAAGTGGGCAGTCGCCCACCCCAAATAATAATCCAATTTCTTACAAGCTGTAATTATGTTTGTGTTGCTAGTAGTATTTTCTCCATTTGAGGTCATGGCATTGTGGGTCATGGTTCGAAATTCAGCACAGATGTGTTAAAAGGTGATGTCAAAAGAAAAAAATGCATTTACATTTATGCAATATGCAAAATGCTTATTTCTGGTTGATGGCTAAAACAAAAACTATTTTGAAACCTTTTTTTTTTTTTTTGTAATTTGATCACTGTTTATGATTATAACAAAGCATGTAAACCTGACAATCTCCTGATTAACCAGTGTCTCTCTCAGCTTTACAAGGCTATAAGAGTCATTCCCATTGCAGCACACAATAATAACTTATCACACAAACGGAAGGGGGGAAAGGCATATTCTCACTACTCCGGCCTCCCCTCTTGCAACTGTAACACACATAGAGGAGTAGCGAGTGGTGTTAAGAAAGTGGCACGTGCTCAGTGAAGAAATACTGCCCTCATTCACAATATTGTGGAGAAGTGGAGAAGTGTGGCTCAGGGGTTAGAGGCGGCAGACCCGGAAACTGAGATCGGCCCTGGACCAGGGTTCAATTCCCCGCCTCGATGGGGCTTGGGCTCAATAATTCCACGGACTCGATACTTTCCGCTCCGGTGCTTACTTGACTCACGGGTTCACACTCTGCGACTCTGGGCAATAGCTTGCTTAATCTCCACAGCGGCCCCTCGCGGTGGGATGCCTGGCTTTCACCTTGTGGATACCCTGCCGGGGTCATCTCACAGGGGAATACCAGGACGGGTTCCCTAAGCAAGCGCTTAGATGCCTGCGATGTGGGTAATTTGCGCTATATAAATACATGTACATTTACATTTACATTTACATTATTGTCATATGCTTCATCATAAGGCTTGCTTCAATACACCCCCGCGCAGACCAACGCCTGGGGTGGAGCAAAGGGAGGGGAAGACAATACAAACATAAAAAAGTAATATACAGATATATTTCTGGAATCACCGAAAGAAAAAGTGAAGAGAAGGCTATAACCAGTAAGGTGGTGTCTCCGCAAACTATTTATTCCTGGACCCACCGAGTTGAGCTAAAAATGTGAAGGATGGTGGTGATAGGAAAGAATTCGGAGTTCCTTCCCCCCTCCTTACTGCCAAGTTGTCGACATGTTTCTGCCATTTATCAAGTGACCACACTGTTGGGTCACACCGGCATTCCTCAGGATCTTTCTGATCCCAGTACTTATTTCCCTCTGTACACAGATTAAGGTATCCCTGGAACCAGTAGTTTTCAGAGAGAGGGTCACCCTAAAATAACTTACACCAGTTATGCTGTGGGGGAAGACACAAAAGAGAGTAAAATCAATTTATTTATGCATGGGATACTGGGCGGGAACATACTAGAACACTCCAAGTATCCAGACATAACTCTCAGACATAAGCCTCTGTGGCTATACAGACCCCATTAGTTTAGTATTTTAACAAATCTCCATAGTAGATTAAATTGTCCAAACTGGGGAACTTTTCCTCTGAGTACATTCAGGTCAATCGTACTGAGTAAAACTTTCGTAGCACCCACACATCCAGCGCACCGAAAAGGCCCAACTCATCAAGTTTATTTACGATCATGCTAAAACTGGCGAGAAAATGGAATAGCCCCCCTGTAGTCAAACTCTCTGGTAGAGTAAAAACATGGAGAAAAATGGTAATGCAGTAGCATGTGAGACAGAGTGGCCTGTACAAACCCAAAAGATCTATGTTGGTAAGAGAAATCTCTTACCAACATAGACCATTCGCATCGGCCACTGCAGCTGAGCTGCTATGTAGTATAACTCATAATCTGGTCCTCCCAGACCCCTCTCCTCTAGGGGTTGCTGCATTGTAGCGCGATTCTCTTCCTACCCCACCCTGAGATCAAATCGAACAGTGCGTTGTTCAATCCGTTGAAGAAGTATACCGGCACCTGAAGGGGCAGCACCAAAACAGGTATAGTAACCTAGGTAAAACCAACATCTTCGTGATTGCCAACCCACCGGGGATAAGGACAGAAACAGCCAGAAGGAGAAGGAGCAGCGAGCTGAAGCCACCACCATATCCACATTCCTACATATTAGATCTGCATCTGAACAATATATATTCACCCCTAGGTTTTTGATTGTGTCAAACCATCACTCTAGACATGTGGGCATCATACTTCCATGCGCTTGCTCCTCCATTTGCCCAAGTGAGAACAAACAGGATTTGGACCAGTTCATGAGCAGTCCCAACAGATCTCCAAATCTGTCCAGCATGGACATGAGGGGCTCCAAGGCTACCCTGACGCCATGCAAATAAATCAGGACGTCATCCACATGTAAGGACTCATTGTGCCATTCCTTGGTCGTGCGCACACCCTAGGTCTCTGCTTTGGTGCCGAGCCAGGCCAGTAAGGACTCCATAGCAAGTGCAAACATGAGTGGCGACTGTGGGCATCCCTCACTTGTGCCCCGACTTATGTCAAAGCTGTTTGATATGTAGGTGCCGGTTTTGACTCGTGCTAACAGATTACTATAAATGGTCCGTATCCATCTCAGAAAACTCAGGCCCATCGCCAGTGGCTCCAGCACTCTGAGCATATAATAATAATCCACATTTGTAAAGCGTGAACCATCACCCGTTAGGGTCTCTAAGCGCTGGGGGCCGTCAGGAAGATTAAGCAAGCTATTGCCCAGAGTCACAGTGTGCTGGGCTAATCTGCCACTGGCCCCAGGGATCGAACCGTGATCCCCAGATTCCGGAGTCAGTCCTCCTGACCACGGCGCCACTCCTCTCCAGCGTGGGTGTGGAAAGGCTTCTCTGTATAGAGGGACACTGCTAGGCTTTTGGCAGCAATACCCTCAGGTGACCCCATCAAGTTCAGTAGGCGATGGATGTTCAATAAGGTGCTGCAGCTTAGTATAAACCCATTTTGGTCAGAGTGGACCAATTTGCCCACCCCTGACTGCAGTCGATTTTCCAAGATCTTCCCCAATATCTTGTAGTCAAGACTCAACAGGGAAACTGGTCTGTATGATCGCATATTTGGAGGATCTCTCCCGGGTTTGGGGAGCACCATGATTAGGCCTTCCTAAGGGTGGGTGGGAGTGTCTCCATTTCCGCTGCTTCCCTGTATGTTCAGTAGGTGGGGGCGAGTGTGGTGGCAAACAACGCATACTACTCCAACGGGCAGCCCTCGGTCTCAGGTGTTTTATTGTATGCCATTTGTGAGATGGCTTCTCTGATCTCTTCTATCTATAAGGGTGCATCCAGCTCCTCATGCTGGAGTGGGTATAGACAGGGGAGGGCTATCCATCACGGAAAATTCGGAATCTGATCGACGTGCCACATCATGTGTAAAATGCACTATAGTAGGCCATAAAAGTAGCATTTGTATCGGCCTGGGAGTAACGTAGTCTGTCCCCATCGGACCGAATGGTTCCAATGGGAGGCTGGGGGTCTTGCAACAACCACGCCAGCATCCTACTTGCTCTTTCTTGTTTGCCATGTACGCAGGCAAGGGTACGCAGGCAAGATATTCCTTGTAAACAAGGTTCGCCAGTCTGTCCCCAAGTTATCGGCGCTGCTGTCACAGCTCTCTTAATGACTGCAGTTTGTCTGCCCATCTCAGGGTCTCCTGTTCAAGGTCCTGGAGTTGCCCGTTCCACAGCTTACAGTTCCCTTGACCCCCCCATGTCATGGTTCTACATTGGCCTCACCAGACCACTTTGTGTGCCTCTCACTATGAAGCCTGGGTCGACGCAGTGTCCATGTTCTGTTCAAAGTACTGGGTAATAGTTGCTGAGATAGTGTCAAAGAACAGGGGGTCTGAATAAGCTCTGGCACTTTACTGCTGGTCCTCCTCGA
Source organism: Lissotriton vulgaris (assembly GCF_964263255.1). Taxonomy (NCBI): domain Eukaryota; kingdom Metazoa; phylum Chordata; class Amphibia; order Caudata; family Salamandridae; genus Lissotriton; species Lissotriton vulgaris. The sequence continues at coordinate 1,366,799,023 of NC_141695.1, read as the reverse complement.
TCTCTCAGCCGCCTTTGACACGGTTGGCCATACCATCTTGCTTTCCCGTGTCAAGGCGGCGGGGATCGGGGGTACCGCCCTGGTATGGCTGTCCTCCTTCCTGAGGGACCGCACCCAGGCTGTTCGCCTGGGTGATTTTTCTGCGGACTTCCGGAAAGTGCAGTGCGGGGTCCCCCAAGGTTCCTCCCTCTCACCTCTTTTGTTTAACCTTTATATTGCCCCCCTTATTTTCTCATTGCAGCAAATGGAGGTCAGCGTATACAATTATGCGGATGACCTCCAACTTGTCTTCAATCTGTCTTCTTCCCCTGCTTCTATCTTAAATTTCCAGTCTATTATGATTTTTATCCGGGACTGGATGAACCACAACCATTTGAAACTCAACCCGGACAAGACCGAGCTGGTGTTGACGGGTGGTTCATCCAGTCCCTGGTCCTCACTTTTTTGGCCCCCATCCCTTGGTTCTCCCCCGGTCCCTCCTACCTCAGTTAAAACATCAGGTATTAAACTCAATTCTCAGCTCACTCTTCACTCCCAGGTCAGTTCTGTGGTTTCCTCTTCCTTTTTGTCACTACGCACCATACGCAAGGTATCCCGCTTCTTTTCCTTTGATGCCTTGAAATTGATCACCTTGGCGATGGTTATCTTCCGCCTAGATTATGGCAACGCTCTATATGCAGGTATACCTGCATATAGCCTAAGGCATCTGCAGTTGATTCAGAACCAGGCGGCACGCCTGGTGTTCAATCTTCCAAAATCCCACCACGTAACTCCCCTTCTCAAGTTCCTACATTGGCTCCCTGTTCGTGAATGTGTCCAGTTCAAGCTTGCTTCCATCATCTTTCAAGCACAACTGGGCACGGCTCCGACTTTCATTACATCAGAGATCGTTCCCTATGTTCCTACTAGGGAACTACGCTCATCTACTCAATCCCTCCTAACAGTCTCTCGTTTTCGGAGGAAGAAATGGGGAGGATCGAAGTTCGCGACCCTTGCACCAGTCCTATGGAATTCCCTGCCTTTAGAGCTTAGAGCCTTACCTCTCTACTCTCAATTCGGAAAAAAGCTCAAAGCCTATTTATTAGCTAAATCTTTTAACTAGATCACTTGCTGTTTTTTTTTTTTTTTTTTTTTCCTTTCTATTTAATTTCTGTTATTCCCACCCTAGGGGTCTGTCTGTTGCAGCGCCATGAAACCGCTGGTGAAAGTGCGCTATACAAATATTTTTAAACTCAAACTCAAACTCAGGAGTAAAGTGCACAAAGTTGTAAACCCAGCAAACATATAGGGCCCAGCAAAAGCCGAAAAATTGGTTTGATCACACAGAAAAGGCAGATTTCCTACATAGATACATATATCTATCATTTCTCAAACTAGAGGAAAAGCCAAGACTCGCCCCCCTGAGGAATCTCTCACTCCGGCTGGCACTAAAACCCACCTACGACACCGTCTAGCACGAGAACAGCTTCAGGTGTCTCTCTCATTAGCCGCATGTTCTTTTTAAAAAAAATAATAAAATATACACACATACATATGGCTTCAAGGGCATTTGATTTGCCCTCTACATCCATTAGTTTGTTCTAGGGTCATTCACATTTTGATTCCACCCACCACGACATACAGCCTGTGGTAATAAATTAGCTGACTTCAACGACTGTGAAAAGAAGATGAGTAGTCCAGTTGAATTACCATGACTTATGTTCCATCCTGGAATGGTGGTGGAACATAAGTCATGGTGGCATGTGCTAGACTCATAAGTAAACACACAGCAATTAAAGTGACATAGTAAAATTAAAAGAACATGAGACCCAACACACTGACTCTCCTCAATATGACTGCCAGCATTTTGCCTGTTAACATGTACAGGCCTGCAATAAAAGTAGTCCACCTCCGAATCAAAGCTAGTGGGGCAATCTCTACTTTCATTTCTCCTTTCATTTCACGCTTTTGTTCATATTTATTTTTGCAATGGGTAATTTTTATTTTTTGCATTCAAGTATATGCATGCCACCTTAAATGGCAGCACGTGTACCTTTCACAACATCCGAATTTTATTGCCAATTGGGTATATATGAAAACATACAACAACAAACATCACAGGCTTGCCATCCAAAAGATGCAATGGTTTGGAATTACAACAATAAATGAGACATTCTGCAAATTGCATCTGGGTACGGGGTAAAAGTCTTCTGGACCACTGCTTGCTTCCCTATTGCCCACAGCTGTGATTAAGAGTGGAAGCTCTTCATGATGGACAGGTTCACTTAGGGTATCAAACCTGTCTGCTTTCAAAGCTTGGTAAACTGTCAATGGCGTGCGTCCACAATTGCAGTCACATAGACCTGATACACTGCAATGCAAATCGGATGGACAAGAACACTCCTTTTGCACTACCTTCACCTTTCAATTCATAAAGAGACTTAAAGTGGCAGGCTTTTGCACATTTCGTCTAGGCTTTGTGAATGGAAGACAGTTGAGTAGATTTGGATCCGAGCTCTCAGAATCAGAAAACATCTTTATTCCGATAATCAAATATCCATAAAAGTAAGACACATTAACAACATATAAACACATATAAATACAAATATAATACAAGATACCTACCCTGCATCTAACAAGATGATATTTTGCGCTTCTATTTAACATCATGAATGGGCTTCCCATGCCAGTCCCAATATATAAGAGAGGTGAGAGTTCTGCCCCATCAAACTATCGCCCTATTAGTCTGATCGATAATTAACAGAAGCTTTTTAGCTTAGTTCTGCTGAGTAGATTGGAAGTTTGGATGGAGGAAGTGGACATATTGTCACTACTCCGAGCAGGCTTTAGGGTTGGGACAAGCACGCGAGACAAATTCTTACAATTCATTTAATCTAGTGGAAATACGTCCTTTTGGGGGGGGGTGGGCATCTTTAAATCATCTTTGTCGACCTACGGTCGCCTTTTGATTCAGCTCCTAGGGAACACTTGTGGACAGTTCTAACCAATATGGGGGACCCGAAATACCTAACTGACATGATTAGGAGGCTTCATCTGGATAATTATGCACAAGTTAGGTTTGACCCTGCGGGGGCATTAGCAGGTCTCATTCCGGTCACTCAGGGGATGAGACAGAGGTGCGTAATAGCCCCCACTTTGTTTTAGTTATATATTAACGATTTGGTCAACATACTAGAACGCTGCAAGCATGATGCTCCGCGTCTGGCTAACAGGAATATCCGGGCATTCCTGTATGTTGAAAGCACGCTACTGGTCTTGAGATTCCCAATGGGTATCCAAAATCTTCTGGACCAGTTCGTAGTTTTATGCAGACAGAGAGGGCTGGATGTCAACACAAGCAAGACCAAATAGATGGTATTAAACCCTTGCAAGAGAGCAAGATCGCACCCGGTCCTCAGTGGTACACAATTGGAGAGGATCCAAACCTTTGACTACCTAGGGCTCACTCTTAAAGAGCAATTTGGCTGGTCACCCCAGATTCATAAGTCCAAACTTACATTAGAACAATATAGTGATGGCATTTTGAGAGCCTTGAAGGGATCCACCTTCCATTTAATGACACCTACATTTCAGATTTACAACTTACAAGCCCTGGGGGGGGGCCCTATTTGGTGGGGAGCTCTGGAGGCATGCCAATGTTAGCAATTTGGAGATGACAGAAAATTGTTTCCTCCGACTCCTCACCAACGTCCCCCATAGCACTCCACTAGTGCCACTTTGCTTGGATTTTCGCATCTGTTCACTTGCCTATAAACTAAAGCTCAGACATTTGATGTACTGGAGGAGGATTTGGTCCTCAGCAGATTTACTTTTCTATCAGCTGGGATTGGAAGAGATTAGGACACTTCCTGGGGCCCCCAGAATTCCATGGTTGGGGTTCATTAAGAAAACAATCAAGGAGATAGGATGTGGTGACATGTGGGCCTTCCCAGAAATGTGTAGTGGCATTTCCAAGTCTACGCTCAAGGAACAGTATTGGAGACACTTAGATGGTAGACTGTACCAGACTTGGGCGGGGGGGCAGGTATCTTAACTTCTACCTTTTTGAAATTTAAAGATACTTATCTCTTGGAAAGGTACATTGACACAATTGAGCCTCCGGCACCAAACCCTTTACATCAAGTTCCCAATAGGGACTTTGCTTCTTTGATCATTTACTGGGAAGTGGCGGCACACTTAATTGGGCTCACAGTTAGATTTGCTCGGCACATTTCCGCCACAGCAGACCAGAAACTTTACAATGTTTTTGTCTGCAGCCTCTAGAAGGGAGTCCCATTGCTGTAATGACAGTTCCCTAACTAACTTGTAGTACTTCCGCCAGCTGGCCACCACCAAGGGAACCCAAGGATTTGCAACATGTAACTGGCAAACTTGACAATTTGCCTCTGAGCGTTTGCGGTTGAACCACCTAGGGGTAGACTGTGGGGGCGGGATGGTTTCAGTAAAGACTTCCTGATGTCTGTACACAAATTAACAAAGGCACCCACCACTTGCTGATCGGCATCTACACTTACCAGACAGGCCTCTACGAGTCCTACATTCTCCTTAATCACTTTGAAGTAAGAATTGGGGTGGCTCACTTAATTTCCACACCATCCTAAGGTTACCTGTTGACAGTTTACATTATCCACTCTATACTCGGGTTTGGGAGATGTTAAAAAGACAACTTCTATGAAGCTGTGGTCGCCAAAATTTGTAAGGATCACTTTTTCATACACAAAGTACTGTTGTATGGCGTTTTGGGACCCGAGTGAAATTTTCCCGATTCATGCCTTTATATAGGTACAATTCACATTGCCCTAATATAGGCATAGAAATCATACCCATATTTAGACATAGCCCATGCAGTCCAAATACAGGCATGGCTACTTCCACCCGTTCCAAAAAGCCACAATGATTTCTTGGAAAAATCGGCTTAAGCAGTCAAGTACATTCCCTTGAATATTGATTTGCCCAAGAAATCAAGGAGTTTTCAAAGAACTACCATTCCCTTGGGGTTCTTTTCTGACGTTATTATGCCCGACTTTACGTCAAACTAGGCACCTTCAAGGTATAAATATGCCTACACTTGCCCTAGCAAACACACGGTGGTTCGGAGCAGCTCGACTATCTACTTGCCCGACGTAGCTCGCTACAGCAAGTGCCGAAGGAAGTCGACCCTCCAGCTGACGCACTGATCGAGAAGCTGGCCTTTCTCTCGCTGAGAATCCAGCTCCAGTGTTTCCAAGCTCCCCTCGCGGGATGTTGCTCCCCCACGCCACAGCTGAACCACACACTGGTATCGTCTGCATTCTGCATTCCTTTTCAGTAACGCTGCATTGTCCTTTATTTACTCACCGCTAGCGCTGCACTGTCGCCTCATAGCGCCGAATTGTACTCGCTGATTAGCGCTGCACTGTCGCTTTAATTATTTATTTGTGCCGCACTGTCGCCCTATTTAGTTAATTGCAGCGCGTCGTCTCTGAGGCTGCTTTTCAAACTTTCCTGCTGATTTTGTGCGTTTTCACGCTGTGCATTTGCTGCCCCTGGCCTTTGACCCTCCATTTTGTGTTTAGGTTTATTTCCCCTGGTCCGCCCCTCCTCCCGACACCGCCTCCTCCCAGCTGCTGCCCCTCCGACGCTCCGCCCCCTCCACCATCCATTTATGGCCAATGCCTCCACGCGCTTCGGCCACGCCGAAGGTGCGCCAAAGGTAAGCCCGTCTACGCCCGTCCGCGCCTGGACCGCGCCCAGCGCCAGACCCCCTGCTTCTCGCGCTACCCAGCCCTCCCGCCTAACCTACGATGCCGCCACCCTCCTAGCCCTTAACCCCGGTCGCGCCCCCAACTGCGTTCAAGCCGCTCCTGGACGCACCCATGGACCTTTCTCCTGCTACTCCTGCAAATTCAGCGGCACCGACAACATCTCCGCTAAGACCACACCACAGATTCACGACCCCAACCACCTACAATGCATCCTTCTCAACACCCGATCAGTCCACAGGCACGCCATCGACCTATGGAACCTACTAGACACCACCTCTCCGGACATCGCCTTCCTTACGGAAACATGGATGAATGCTTCCTCAGCACCAGACATCACCATTGCCATCCCTGATGAATATAAGATCACACGCAAGGACCGCACCAGCCACACAGGAGGAGGAATCGCTATAGTCCATAAGAAATCTATCCGCATCTCAACCAGCTCTGACGCCAACCTCACCAATTCCGAACACCTTCACTTCCAGGTCCACATCGACCCCAAGACCACACTCAGAGGCACCCTCCTCTACAGGCCACCAGGACCCCGCGCAAAATTCAGTGAAGACATCACGGACTTCATCACTCCGCACGCGCTCCCCTCCAAAGAATACATCCTTCTGGGAGACCTCAACTTTCACTTCGATAAGATCAACGACCGCAACACCGCCACCCTCGTGGACAACCTCAACAACCTCGGACTTAAACAACTGGTCACTTCCCCCACCCACATCGCAGGTCACACACTCGACCCCATCTTCACCTCCAGCAACCATGTCTCCTTCAGCCACACTACGGACCTCATCTGGACTGACCACAGATGCGTTCACTTCACCTACAACAAACCAAAACCCAGCATCCACCTCCAACCTACCTTGAAAAGGAACTGGAACAAAATCATCACGGACCAAATCTCCGCATCGCTCCTTCAACACACCCCAGCCCCCTCCTCCAACGCTAACGAAGCCGCCGCTAATCTCACCCTATGGTTATCCAACACCGCTGACACCCTAGCACCTCTGAAAAAACATCAAAACAAACCTGGCAGCAAGAAGGCCTCATGGTTCAACGATGATCTCAAGAAGTCCAAGAAACTCTGCCGCTCCCTTGAAAAGGCCTGGAAAAAAGACCCAACTACCAGCACCAAGGACGCCTTCAAAAACGCCACCCGCACTCACCACCAACTAATCCGAAAAGCCAAGAAAGCAGCATTCAAGGATCGACTCGACAACAACGCTCACAACAGCAAGGAACTTTTCAACATCGTCAAGGAATTTTCCAATCCCTCGGCCAACTCCAACGACATCACCCCCTCTCAAACCCTCTGCGACTCCCTAGCCTCTTTTTTCCACAACAAGATTGCAGACATCCACAACAGCTTTGACAACCAACCCGGAAACCAACCCACCCTACCGTCTGCTGTCCATCCTCCCCCCGTGAACACCCTTAACGACTGGAAGCCAATCTCCACTGAGGACACCATCCGCCTGATGAACTCCATCCACTCAGGATCCCCCACAGACCCATGCCATCACCACATCTTCAACAAAGCAGACTCCGTCATAGCACCGCACCTCCGAGACGTCATCAACTGCTCCTTCAACTCCGCTACCTTCCCTGAAGACTGGAAACACGCTGAACTCACCGCCCTTCTGAAAAAACCAACAGCGGACCCCACCGAACTCAAAAATTACCGCCCCATCTCGCTTCTTCCATTCCCGGCCAAAGTCATCGAGAAAGCCGTCAACAACCAGCTCGCCGCCTTCCTCGAAGCCAACAAATCCCTCGACCCCTCACAATCTGGCTTCCGAGCAAAACATAGTACAGAGACCGCCCTCATCGCAGCAACAGATGACATTCGAACTCTACTGGACAATGGAGACACAGTCGCCCTCATCCTCCTCGACCTCTCTGCAGCATTCGATACAGTCTGCCACAGCACCCTTCTACAACGCCTCAATAACATCGGAATCCAAGGAAAAGCACTGGAATGGATCACCTCGTTCCTCACCGGTAGAACCCAGAGAGTCCGCCTCCCACCATTCAAATCAGAGGCCACTGAAGTCATCTGCGGCGTACCTCAAGGATCCTCACTCAGTCCCACCCTCTTCAACGTATACATGAGCCCCCTCGCGGCCATCGCACGCCAACACAACCTCAACATCATCTCTTATGCGGACGACACTCAACTGATCCTTTCACTCACCAATGACCCCGGCGCCGCCAAAGCTAACCTGCACGAAGGAATGAAAGAAGTCGCCGAATGGATGAAACAAAGCCGTCTGAAACTGAACTCAGACAAAACAGAAGTCCTCATCCTAGGCACATCCCCCTCTGCTTGGGACGACTCCTGGTGGCCGGAAGCCCTCGGAAAAGCACCCATCCCGACAGACCACGCACGGAACCTTGGCGTCATTCTGGACTCTTCACTCTCAATGAACAAACAAGTCAACGCCGTATCCTCTTCCTGCTTCAACATTCTTCGCATGCTCAGAAAAACATTTCGCTGGATCCCCTCCGAAACTAGGAAAACAGTCACCCACGCCCTGGTCACGAGCCGACTGGACTACGGAAACACCCTCTACGCAGGTACCACCACCAAACTCCAGAAGAAACTCCAACGAATCCAAAACGCCTCAGCCAGGCTCATACTAGACATCCCACGCAACGAACACATCTCTGGCCACCTTAAAGACCTCCACTGGCTACCCGTCAATAAGAGGATCACTTTCCGACTGCTCACCCACGCACACAAATCACTTTACGACATCGGACCAGACTGCCTCAACTCTCGACTGTCCTTCTACACCCCCTCCCGCCAACTACGCTCTTCCGACCAAGCCCTCGCCACTATACCTCGCATCAACAAGACCACCATGGGAGGCAGATCCTTTTCTTACCTGGCTGCTAAAACATGGAACTCACTCCCCGCTTACCTCCGCCTCACCCAGAACCACCTAGCGTTCAGAAAGCAGCTTAAAACGTGGATATTTGACAAATAATCCTCCTCCTCCTCCTAAGCGCCTTGAAACCCTCTGGGTATGTAGTGCGCTATACAAATTTTATGACTTGACTTGACTTGACTGATTAGACCCTAAGACAAATCTTGGATAGATTCTTGGCAAAGAAACTAAACCTATGCTACACCACACTTACTTCTTCCCTCGTACTAGACTTAGGTTAGGTACTTTGGGGTAGGTGTATTTTAGAAGCGCCAGTTGAGTACTTTCAGCTTTTGTTATTTATGTATGTATTTTATGGCTTAGAAACCATACCATGCTTTTACAGTATTATTTTATAATACTCTTCTTGCTGTATGCATTATACTTTACAGCCAGTATTACAATTGTAGCAGTTAATTTCTTTTGCATGAGAAAGAAGACTGTTCAATAAATTCTTTTATTGAAAACGCCCGTCTCTCTATTTTCTCTGCACCTCTGATGAAACGAAGTATGCACGATTGACTGAGTAAAATATCTATCTATTGTTTCCACGACTCTGAAGATATGTTTATTCTTGGGGAAACAAAGTTGTCATGTTAATGCGGTTGTCAGAAACTAATCCCTTCTTGTTTATTCGAGAACGTTTCTAGTGATCTCTGAGCTAGCTGGCACTCACAATTAAGATTAAGATATTCAATAGAGACCTAGTCGACGTCAGTCCTACGTCAAATCTATAGGATATATTATTCCAATGCGCAGAGCCTATTGGGAATATAGGAACTACACCACAGTACTCTGTTAAAGGAGGTAAGATGAAAAAGTGATCAAAAGTGGTGTTACAGCCTCTACCTGTAAATGTTGGCATCAAACAACTATTAGCAAAAGCCACATCTGTTGCATTCCTCAAGTCACAGGAGGCTAAATAACTCTGCAACTCCCACCGTTTAGGATTACGAGTTTCTGAGATATTTGCTTGCACGTTAGTTGAAGCACTCGTAACAGCAAATATAGACCACTCTGCAGAGGGATCTTGGTATTAAAATCCTCTGCTACACACATAAGTACTTCCTGCCCTTTATTAACAATAGCACCAGTTAGTGAGTTGATATAATCAAATAAAACTGGAAATTTAAAGTTAGGGCCATTTATTAAATCATTATAATAGAAATGTATTAGGTACAAGGTCATAGCCTTCATATGCCTCACTACTTGGAAAATATTACTAGGAGTCTTGAGAGCCCAATCACCCTGCCAGCTGCTAGATTAACCCAGATGGCTAACCCCCCTGAAGCACGGTCTGACAGGGAAGGAATGGCCAGGGTGCTGTAGAAAAAAAACATGTACATTTTTATTATCCGGGTATCCCAGGTTTCTTGGAACATTATAATGTCATAGCACCTTATAAAAGATTGCCATTCAGGTAGAATGATCTTGGACTTAAGTCCTGCCACATTCTAGCTCAATATTTTTAGACTAATGTCGGGACAAGCAGAGGAAACATCTAGATGTTCTGTGTGGGCCATGAAAAAGGCAGGTTGGGAGGCAGATGTTTTATATGTTTAGGTGTGTGTTCCTGTATGTTTGCTGGTCTAGCTCCCAGTCAATCTACATCCACTAAGCCACGTAGTGTGGTAAAACTCTTCTGTAGTACCAGTTGGGACCCCAGGTTGAAAGGGTTAGGAGCGTATTGTAGAGCATTCTGCATAATGGTTTATAGAAGTACCCTAAATGAAATAGTATAATTCTTAATGCAAGATTAGAGTTTGCCTCTTGCTCCTTTAATATGCGTCTCAAACAAGGGGGATTATGAAAATTCACCACAACGCGGTACCCACTGATATCTTTTCTAGTGTCTCCCACCCAGCCCACTGTCCGCACCATTATGATTTTGTTAATGCCCCTAGGACTGATGTACTAGTGGTTGCCAAGCCAGTGAGCAGTCTTGTTGTGAAGCTCCTCCCATGATTCCATTTGAACATGTTTGAGGGGAGGTACTCCAGTTAAGACAGGAACATTTTGCTCTTGGTGCTCATACCTCATTCTGGACCCCTGACTGGTGGCCCCTACGAACTGGGTACTCCTCCTCCACCAGTCAGTAAAACTCACAATCTCTGTTTCATAATGAACGTCAAACTTTCCTGCGTAGACCAAGCCAACGCAGTTTCCCCCAAAGTCTTTTATACAGACAAACTTATAAAAAAGAAAATTCAGATCATTCCACCTCAACTTCAGCAAACACTTTGTAATAACTCGCAGACAAGTGTAGGCTTCAATAGTTAAGCTTTATTGAGTTCCCACAGGAGCATTAGGCAAGGACGCCAACACAGCATAATAATGGGGAATCTAACTGTCGGAACCAACTGTCATCCGTAACGCCTCTTGCAAGCAGGCAGGCGGCGCAAGGCAAGAACAGAACAATGTCCTCGCGCGAGGTGCACGATGGACGAGACCATTACATATATCTCCCTTCCTCAGAGAAGAGAGAGAAACAAAAGGAAGAAAGAATAGAGTGAGGAAGAAGGGAAGAGAGAGAAGAAGGAGTGAGACAGGAAAAGGGACAGAAAGGAAGGCAAAAGCAGAAGGACACTAACGCCTGTATCTGGCCGGAATTCTGACCACTCTTGAGCTCCTCCTTTGAACAGTAGGAGGATTACATGAATCATGAATCATACAGTCACCTTGAACAGAGTTAGGTGAAACATCTATTTCACCACTTGAATTTCGCAAATCACTGTCCGTATCTTTAGCTTTTACGATCTTGTTCATGTTCTGCCAGTTTCGTCCATTGACACGGACAGCACTGCCACACACTTTGTCTACAACAACAGGTTTACTGAACTTTGACTCACCATTTTTCACAAAGCCCTGTTTCTTTATTTTAACTAGGTCACCTACTGCAAACTCCCTGCTTCAGACCTTCTTCCTGTAATCAAAGTATTCCTTTTGCTTGCATTGGACTTCACCAACCTTGTGTCTGACCCTTTCATCTAGATCCTGAGGTTTAGTGTTGGATTTGAACCATTTGGACATCCAAGCAGGTCTAAATTCCGTACACGGTTTTCTGCCCCTAAATGGTTCGAAGGGAGAAATACCAGTGAATGAGTGAGGGGTGGTCCTGTAAAACCATAACATTGTTCTTACTGTGGAGGGTACAACTCTGTTGTGTTCAATGGCCCATTTTACACAATCTCCAATAACTCTATTAAGTCTTTCAACCATCCCATTGGTTTGAGGATGGTAAAGAGAGCTTCTAAGATGAGTGATAGAAGATTCTTTAAGAAATTCTTCCACATCAGATGACACGAATTGCACCCCATTATCAGAAACGATAGATTTAGGGAAGCCCTCTCTCATGAAAATCTCTTTCAAAAAGTCAAGTATCTTTTTAGAGTCAGATCTGGGTACAAACCTATCTTCAGGCCACTTTGTGTAATAATCCATCATTACAATGGCAAATTTGCACTGATGCGGCATGGTATGAAAAGGTCCTAAAACATCAATGCCCAATTTCTCCCAAGGAGATTCAGGGAGTGGTATAGGAGTGAGTGGAGGAATAGACGTGCGGAGACACTTCTCGCTGCTGGAACAAATGGTGCACTCCAGCAGAAGGGCATCAATGTCCCTATCCATTTGTGGCCACCAAAAGTATTCTTGCACCCTGCGTTTGGTGAGAGTGGCTCCCAGATGTCCATCGTGTGCTTTATTAAGGATGGTGTTTCTAATGCTTACAGGGGGTATTAACTTATCTAGTCTGAAAACTAGTCCATCCTCTAATGAAAGTTCATCACTGATCTTTACAAACGGTTGTAAAACCACATCAACATTCCTTTCTTTTGGCCACCCCTGGATTATGTATTTCTTTACATCCTTCAAGATTATATCATTGTCCATAGCTGCATACCAACGTTATTCCACCACCGAACATACATTCTTTAACTCGACACTAGCTATTATACAATCCTCTTTTTCATCATAATCAATTTCCTCCTCACAATGAACAGATTCACTTGGTGCTGGAGGCAAGCATGACAGTGCATCAGCCCTGACATTTTTTCCTCCTGCAATGTGTGTGATTTCAAAGTTGAATTGTAAAAGCTTTGATGCAAGACGAGCTATACGTGGTGTAGCATTGAGATTGTTTGTGTTTCCCAAGATAGCAACCAACGGTTTATGGTCAGTTTGTAATGCGAATTTCCTGCACCATAGGTAGTTCTTGAACTTTTCGATGCCCCACCAACATGCTAAAAGTTCTTTTTCGATGACTGAGTAATGTGTTTCTGCGTCCCTCAGTACCCTTGATGCAAAGCCAATTGTATTTTCCTGATTCCCGACATCCTGTGTCAAGGCTGCACCCAGTCCGTAGCTGCTGGCATCCACTGTCAACGTGCATGGAACAGAGGGTTCAAACGGTTTCAATGCTCTGACTGTGCTCAGTTGTTCTTTGGGTCATGTAAATGCTTGTTTACAGTCACTGTCCCACACAAATTCATTTTTATCTTTCAACACTTTAGAAATGGGACGTACTTTAGTGGCATAATCTTAAATGAAGCGAGCATAAAACTCTGTCAGACCAAGCAGAGATTTAACCCCAGCTTTGTTTTTTGGAGCAGAAGCATCCAGGATGGCTTGTACAAGACTAGGCTTAGGTGTGACCCCAGCACTAGAGATGGTGTGACCCAAATATTCCACATTGTCTTTAGAGAACACACACTTATCACGTTTGAGAACAACACCTTGCTCTTGAAAAATGGAGAGTATCTTACTCAAGGTCACATCATGTTCAGTTTGATTTTTAGCAAATATAAGGACATCATCCTAAAAGATCGCTACATTTTTTATGCCTTTGAGTAAGATGACCATGACTCTTTGGAAAACTGAGGCTGCCGAAGCCAGGCCAAACGGCATACAACAGAATTGGAACATACCTGACGAGGAGTTGAAGGCTGTGTAATGACTTGAGTCCTTATCAAGCTCTATCTGGTGGTACGCAGAGGCTAAGTCAAATTTCGAGAAAACGTTGGCCCCTGCTACTCCTCCTAGCATTTCAGTAATGTTGGGTAAGGGGTGCGAGTCCACCCAAATCACCTTATTGAGGCTGCGTAAGCCAATACAGGTTCTCAATTCATTATTTTTTTTCCTCGCTACCACTAAGGACGATGACCAATCTGAGGACTCAATGGGTTTGATCACACCTCTTTTGTGCATGGACATGAGTTCTTTTTCCAAGTCTTCCCTTATGCTGAAGGGTATGCTTCTGATCTTATGTTTCACCGGTACAGCATCATCTCTTACCTTTATTTTATGTCTGAACCCTTTGATTCTTCCCAACTCACCAAAAAATACTTTAGGATATTTGTTGAGCAGGACTTCCACATGGTCGTGATCACGAATCGCTAAAACCTGTTCTCTGGCACCTGGGCATAACATCATGCTAAACAGACCTTGATGGAACCAACCTAATATGTTCAGGCCAGGCACCGTCACATATATCTTCCCATGTATGTGCCTAATTTTAAAAACCATAACATCCTCAAAGTAACCTAGGAGGTCAATTTTGCACCCTTCATAGGATACTGGTTCACGATCCAGTGGTTGAAGAGGTCTTTCCCCCCATTTCTCTCTGTAGAGAGGTTCCGTTATTATGGTGATACGCGCACCAGAGTCTACTAGGAGTCTCAAATTTTTGTCACCAACCTCAATCACAACATATGGATCTACACAATCATTAGGATCTCCTCTTTTAACACCTCCGTCATTCACCACAAGTACCATGTCCTTTAATTCACCAAGAGTGCGATCATTGTCACTAGAGACTTTGACACACCCTACACGAGCATTTCCTTTTTTGTGCGTCTGACACACTTTGTCAAAATGCCCCATCTTGCCACAAGAGCGACATACTGCATTTTTTGCAGGGCATGGTCTGCCATTTCTTGTGTGAAATGGATTACCGCATCTAAAACATATATCAGTTCTCTTGAAAAAATTATTTTGTTGAAAGTCTTTCTTTTTCTTGAAATTCAAGAGATGTACGGGAGTGACCATTTCTGTATTTTTATTTTCAAGTTCTTTAATAGATGTCTGCGAAGTTTCTATGCTCTTCGCGATGCAAATGGATTCATCAGGAGAAGGGTTTTCTAAAGAAAGTAGTTTTTGTCTAATCAATTTGTCAAGACATTTACTTATAAATTGGTCACAAACCAGCTGTTCGCTGAAGTTCTCAAATTCACACTCTGCTACCCTTTTTTTGAGAGCAGTTATGTAAGTGTCAACATCCTCCTCCATCTTTTGAGCCCTTTTAAAAAATGTGTGTCTCAACACTACTACACTAGGTTGTTTATCGTATCTTTTTGCTAATTTTCTTACTGTACTTTGGTATTCATCTAGTTCCTCCTCCGCTTCATTTTCAGCCTCTGGCAAATGTTTGAGTGTGTCCCTTCTTTCAAACCCTAAAGAGTGTAGTAATAAAAACTTTTTCTGTTCTGGTCTGAATCTATGCGCACCAATTGTCCCTAGATAATTCTCAAATGCATCAAACCATTTTTTCTACACAATTGGTGGTTCTCCGGGAGCGAGCTCTCTAGAGTAACGAGATTCCGATGGACAGAGCGGGGGTTCCCTCCAGAGCAGCCTGTCTGGTAGAGGTGAGGCAGGACTATCCTACAGATGAGGATATCCTGGGTATAACCTGATAAAGAAAGACAAACAGGAATACCGGTTTTGTATAAAAATTTATAATTTTTCACTTTTTGCAGCAGCAATTACACAATTACATTCTGGTCCTGAAGAAAGCCGCTGATACAAAGGGTTTTGATCATTAGGCTGAAACATGTTGACCACATAAGTGACAGTGGTTATACCCTAATACCACTGAGCTGTCTCAATTTTTAATCCTGTCAGGTAGCACACTAGAATAAAGTGAATAACAGTGAAGTTTACCTAGGCAGTTTTAGTTCACCCTCTATTTTCTCACACAGCGCTGCTAACCTCACTACACCTATCATCTCACATATGGGATTACTATCCTTCTCAAAAAAACATCTCTGAGCTCCTTCCTTAAATACTTGAAGTAGTAGCTCCCAGTGTTGACTAGGTTTTCAATTCTGGTAAGGAGGCCCCATATGATGAAGCATGTCACCTTCGGGTGAGTGAGGGGTCTTATCCTTAAGGGATGACTTTCCCCTTTAAGTGTGATATGTATGACTTCACTTAGGTTTGAGAGAGTTAAGGTAAAATCTGAAAAACTGATTTAATACACATGGACATGACTAAAGGTGTGTTTTTTGGTATTTGGTTCTCCAGAAGCATCAAGAAACGGGGGTGGAGGGTGGACAGATTGCATGTTGTGTAGACTTATAATAATAGTCAACTGAGAACACAACTAATTCCTCTTTTTAATTTCTCCAAAATTCACAATATGCTGTTATACCCCTCAATATTACAAGTGTGACAGGTAAGGGTTCCTTTCAGTTCTAATATTTGTCTTCCCACTTTCTCAAGAATATCACTTTCATTTTCACACCCCAAATGTGTTTAATATTCTTTAATGTTCAACTCTTCAACACGTTTTTCTTTTTAGTAAGGTGGGTGTGTCACCGTGTTTTTCGCTGCACGCTGAAAAGTGATCTGATTGACAAGAGAAAAAAATGCGAGGTACCTTTTTTTCCTGTTCTTCACGCCAGTTCAGTTCCCTATGAACAAGAAGCTATTACCACGGCATTTTCTTCCGTAGTCCATCACTTTCTATGCTTCACCTGATATCAGCACAGGGAGTGAGCCGGTGGACAGGAAGACTGACAGAGGCAGTTCTGTCATGTGCGTCCTCCAACCACAGTTGAAAGCATCAACAGCAGACAGGGAAACCTCTTCACAATGCTTCGACTCGCCTCCTGCAGCGCCACTCCTCCCCCTCACAATGTCGCGCAGTCTCCCAGCGTGACCTCACCACTGCCGTCCTCTGCTCCTCGTCCCGCCAGAAATGACATCCGCCGGCTTCCTTGAACGATTTATCACCGTAAGTTTCTACTGTCAGCGTTACTTTTTTCGCTGTGTTACTTTTATTCTTTGTGGGTTCTTTGTGGGAACTCGTTTTCCACGTCGCCACACTTGCCTTGTCCCTTGCCATATCCTGACTCGATTACTGTTATACTCTGTATTTAAATACACACAAGTGTGCTCCTAACAAGTTACAAACACTTCAAAATGCAGCAGCATGGCTCCTCCTCAGTATAACAATGCATCAGTCTGTGTCTATATGCCTTAAAAGGCTCAATTGGCTGCTGATTAAACAAGGAGTTATATTCGAATATCTATGCACCGTTTTCAAAGCCTTGAATTACAAATTTGTCACACAAAATAACATAGTTTACATTGTCTGGGTTCGAAGAATCGGAGGTCTGAACCAGATGAGATTGGATCCAAGCTCTCTTGGTAGTACACTTGACAATTTAACCATTATACCTTCTTTCCATTCTCCCACAGTAAAATGTTGGATTCCCATAGAGGATGTGTAGGTACTTGTATGTCAGATTATTTCCTTAAGTCAATTCAGTACTCTTAAAATAAACTGAAGCTTCTTTAAACTATAGAGAGAGATATAGTTGGTTAAATTAACGAAAGGGTCATGTTTATACTTTAACAAGTGCATTATAGTCTATGGCACTATATTATACAGGGGCTGGGATAGTCATCATGTTGTGATGGTATATTCCATCTGCAAAACTCTAAATGGTTCTGTACACAGAAAATCACAAATAAACAAAATTGGTTCGAATTTGTGGTCAATATGTATTGAACTGAGAAATATGTTTTCACACACCCACAAAAAGTAATTTAAAGCAACTGCAAACATGGACACCTCCATTAATGTATCTGAAGTTCAATGAACACGGTGTAACACTGCATTTACCCAAAGACAAAATAGATGATTGCTAAAACTCTGATTATTTTTATGGAAGTTTTGGTTGTAAAATGAAATATTATTTTGGAAAAAAACACCTTGGGGCCGATTACGATCCGGTAAAATTACCGTCCATACGATTCGCATCCGGAGCCGTCTACGTACGACTCGTACACATGCCGTACTACCCGACGAGTACGATCCGGACCGGGGTATCAGGACGCGAGTCGTACGGTCCACGTCAGGTAAGGACGATTTGTACGGAGAAGCGCACAATCACATACACACCGTATGGCGCGTACCCCCCATGATCGCAGGGTTATGGCAAGTACCCCTGCGAACATGGGGGTACGCGCCGTACACCCAGCGTACATGGAGTACGGTGCGTACCCCATGTACTCTGGGTGTACGGTGCGTACCCCCCATGATCGCAGGGGTACGCGCCGTACCCCTCCGATCATGGAGGGTACGCGCCTTACCCAGGGGGGGGCCGTTCCGTACTTGTTTCGTCGCGAACTCTGCTTTAAAACGGCTGTTTTCAGCTCCCGTAGAAAAAGGGGCGTACGGTGCGTACCCAACAGGTATCGTACTTACTGGGTCGTATAAACTAGCCGCGAACCGTACAGATGTCGCGTACAGTGGGTTCCGAGTGAGACTCGTACGGAGATTTGCGTTGTATGGTCTCTGTACGATTCATATGGAGTCCAGCTCCTGGTACGAATCGTACTTCGTCGTACGTAACGGGGACGTTGCAGGGTATGATTCGTACGGGGAAAACCCTCCGAACGGCTATTCGTAGCGCTTTTTACCGGATCGGAATCGGCCCCTTTATGTTAAAATATCACTATGGCAAATATTTTTACAGTAGAGTTGGAATAAATGTATTGATCTTTAGAACTGTAAGTATTTGCATTTAGGGGAAAATATCTAGAAGAAAACAGTTGTTCAATCAGGTGTTAGGGAGATGCTCCCTTTAAAAGGGATCACTGACAGAATTTCAGAAAGAAAATTATCAAATGGACAGAATACTGTGTCAAAAATATAGAAGATCAAAAATATTGAGAGGGTAAGTGCAAACAGGTAGGTATATATTTACTATTTTTAACTCCACATCTATGTACTTTGAAGATATATGTATGGTCATGGTGGATATATATGGAGTTATATATAGTAAAAATGTGCTCACCTATAGAAACTTACCTTCACAACATCTTTGTCCTCAATATCCTAGACACAATATTTTGTTCCACCATATTTTTGTTTCCGATATTCTGTCTAAACATCCTTTAAAAGTTTATCAAAGTTGTCAATTTTTTCTCCGCAGGAACGTACCTTTCTGCCTTTCTTTACACTGTCCTGACCTGTGTGTGAATTTTTTTAAGATTGTTGTCTCAATTTTATAATTTATTCCTAGGTTGATTATTGTTCATCACATGTTTGAATCTCGTTGACTGTTATTTTATTTTATTGACACTAAGATACATTGAAAAAAGGAACATAATTACTATTATTGTCCTATATATTGTATAAATATTTTCAAAAGCAGATGTTAAGCACCAAGAGCCTCCAACCCACGCATTTATGGGTTTGTGAGGGCTTGAGGTGAAAGGCATGTGAATAATCAAACTGAGGGTTTAAACACCAGTGGTTAGAAAATGATTAGTGAAGCCAGAGGATGTCCCAGGAGCATCAGTAAATCTGGAAAATATTGACTGAATACAGAGATAGAGTTGAGTGTTACCACTGATAAGATAAGCGGTCTAAAATATATATATTGCAGGTGCAGGACGCTGATGAAGGCGGAAGGAGCCGAAATGCATTCGCCGCCACCTACCTGTAATGCTGTGCAATTAAGCTTTCTTCAAAGGACCCCCCTCTGGCCTCCGTGCTTTCCTTTGCGGGTGAAGTGGTTTAGTGATTATATCATCCATTCATTATCATCTTTATTTCGACAAAATAGTCATAAAAGAAAGTTACATTACATCAACATTAAAATTGGGGTACTTTAGTGCAATTCATTAGCTTAAAACCCACCATTCAATCTTATACATGGGAATAAAACATCATAATCAGAGGAAAAATCAGAAAAAAAAGTTAAAACATGAACTAGCAGGAGCCCAAGCCATGAGTAGTTAATAATCAAGCTCCCCCAGAGTAAAAGCATGTGTCTGCCCATTCACCCTAAACTAAGCATTCAGATAGTTCTGTCTCATAAACAACATTGCTGACAAAAATGTAGTTACTGCAAAAACAATTGGAGGGGAAAGATCAGTTTTTAGTATACGGAATGATGCATAACACTGTCTAATCCCCAGGTTTTTACAGATTGAAACTATCCATTTTTTCCTTGGGATTCGATATCCTGGGCAGAAAAATACAACATGCATTTCATTTTCTAATTCTGCAGAGCAGCCTGGACAATTTGTTGGGGTAGGAGGACACCATCTGCTCGTGAGTAATTTAGGTTAAAAAAATATATATATCTTTAAGCGCGCCCCGGTACGCACACCGGGGCGCTAACCAGAGCGCTACGCGAGTTCGCGCACAGAAAGCTGATTGTCTCTCTGGTGTTTTTCAACATTTCAAACATTCCGGAGCGGCCGCCATCTTGTGTCTCGGTAGGATCGAGACACAAGAGGTGGCAAAAACAAAGGGGGAAATGAGTGATGTAATATGTGACGTCATCAGCAGTGCATTGTAGGCGCGCTTGTTATAGTGAGTCCAACTAACTATAACGTTGGAATTTCTATGGTTTTATGTCAGTAAAATTTCCAGCTAACTATAACTGGTGTGAAACCTATGGTTTTTTCAGTGAATTTAAAATTTAATAGGTTTTTTAAATACTAACTCCTAACTATAACTGGTGTGAAACCCATGGTTTTTTCTGAATATATATATATATATATATATATATATATATATATATATATATATATATATATATATATATATATATATATATATATATATATATATATATATATATATATATATATATATATATATATATATATATATATATATATATATATATATATATATATATATATATATATATATATATATATATATATATATATTCACAAAAAAACACATAGGTTTCATTGGGGCCACTGAAGGTCCAAACCTGCTGTGTTCCGCCGAGCATTGTCGGAACAGGGACTGTTTTCTTCATATATATATATATATATATATATATATATATATATATATATATCGGCAGGCAAGAAAAAGTTCCTTCTGGGATCGAGCCTGTCGTCTGGTGGTGCGCAGAGCCAGCGAAACCACAGCCGGACAAATTAATCCGTGCAAAAGTCCAATGAGGTGCCCACTTGGAAGGACGATTTGCTTGTGCAAAAGCTTTATTACTCAGTTGCTACGTATTTCGACAGTAATACTGTCTTGATCACACACCGAGTTATTGCATGAAAGTGCATTACATAGAGATGAGGTAACACAATGTAAGGACTTCTGGCACACCATTCATTAAAATTGAGTGCAAAGATGGTGGCCATCTTATAACATGTAAATTCTGTCAAACTGTTGGACCCAATGCAGGAATATAGTAATATAGCACCTCACGCCTGTTGACATATCTCATCATGTGTGCACAACTAGCTGTTAAAATATGACAATGAATTAGGCACAACGTTTGAAATAAATGACAGATGGGATTCGAAACAGCAAAATTGCCGCAAATGTCTGTCCCCCCTGATGCACACGAAATGAACCCAAGACATGAGGCAACTAGAGTAAAATCAAGTGATAGTCTCAGGGCAATGCAAAGATACACAGGCCGTAGTCTGCCTAGCATGGCCCTCTGTATTGGAAATAAAATTAGCGGCCATATATTTAATATATAGCGAACAGGAAGCCACTAACTTTATTGAGAAACTGAATACCACCCTATACAACATAGTACTTAGTCAGAATATGAGCAGGGAATGTATAGAGTTCCTTGATGTCAGGATTGAAGTACGACAAGGTACACTTGTGATGAGTCTGTATTGCAAGGATATGGCATGCAACATTCTTCTTCATGCCTTCAGCAGCCACCCAGATGCTCTCAAAGGGAGCATCCCTTACGGGGAACTGCTGAGGGCAAGAAGAAACTGTAGTACTGATGAAGCGTACCAAACTGAACAAGAAACCATCAGCTCCAGATTTAGAGTGCGGGGGTATCCTGAATGGGTACTCAGCCCACGCTATCAAAAAGATGAGCACAGTCAGCAGACAGCAAAATCTTGATACTCAGATTAAAGAATTAAACACCACGGATACAAGGGTTCTTATGACCTTTAATTGGACCTCCCAGAAAATACACAAGATTCTGGCTGATAATTAGGATATCTTGAAGAGTGACCCTACAGTGGGTCCCATCATCAGCGACAGACTCATGATCACGTATAGAAAGGGAAGGAGTCTCTAAGACACCCTAGTACATGGTGACATAACTGAACCCCGTATCGGGGGTGCCCATAATCTTAAAGGTTTCTTCCCATGTGGGAATTGCAAAAACTGCCGGTATAGCCACAATGTTAGGGAATTTAATGTACCTGGTTTGAGTAGAAACAGAAGCATTGCCCAGTTTCTGACTTGCAGCTCCAGCTTCGTCATATATGTTCTGGAATGCCCTTGCAAGATGGGGTATATGGATAGCACTACCTTGATGGTAAAAAAAGTATATTAGCACATCTCAGGGCCATCACCAACAAGGACCTTTATTACTCCAAAGCCAGGTTTTTCCAGGAGTACCACCTGTCCAATAACTCCCTTACTGCGCTCTTCTGCCATTAACCAAATACAAATTGGCCTAAGAGGCAGTAACAGGGTACTAGCACTGCGCAAAAAAAAAAATCAAATGGATACTTGAGTTAGAGACCAAATTCCCTGGGGGACACAACCTGGACGAGGAACTAGCTACTCATTTACATGAGTACTAATGCCCTTTCTCTGTTTAATATGACATCTCGAGTTTCTTCCTTGTTTCTGTGCCATGCACAGAATGTATATGATTTTAATTTGTACTTGTATATATAACTAACTAACTAAATAAATAAATAACCTACTGGCAGTCACCAGTAGGTAGCTATAGTTAGGACTATGTTTCCATAGGAAAAGCGTTTTTTGACTTGCTTATATTTTTGGCACCCTATGATGAAGCTTCACAAAATTTTCCACAAAATGGGCCCTGAACTGGTGAATCTTGTTGTGAATGATAAGTTTTGGGGTAATCCATAATGTGAGGGCCCAGAAAATGGGGGTCAAAAGAAGTGCCTTTCTCATGCTAGTTCCCATAGGACCTTTAGTCGAAGCCGCAGCCTGAAGCAATAGACGGAATTCTACCAAATTTAGCGGAAAGGAAGATTTGGTTATGCGGATTGTGCTTACAGTTATTGGGTGTGAATCCATTCATTAGTTGTTGAGAAAGTTAAGAAAATAAAGATAGCAATAGCTGTGGCTAATCCGCAACTGTTTCACGATTGATCAAGAATTCATGTGCCAACAGGAATGTCATGATTGGCTAACTGCAACCTGAACAGAAAGTTGCCGCTGCCAGTTTAGGAAATGGAACATGGTCCTAGGGGTGAAAAATCACCACAAAAGTAGCATAAGGGGTCAGGGTAGAGGTACCCTGACCTCATGTTTGACATATAGGGGTGTTAATGAAACAAGCTATGTGTTGAAAATAAGTTTAATTTTTTTCAACATGCCATGTTCGGCAAGTCATTGCGAACATCAGTGCACTCTGTGTGTAACGTTGCAATGAATTTGCGAATATGGGCGGAAAATAAAAATCATAAATTCACAGACCCATTCAGACACTAATGCATTCATTCAAAGATGCACTCAGACTTGTGCACCCACTCACACCTTCACTGACATAGCCATGCACCCGCTCACATACCCACTGAGACATCCATGCACCCAGTCACAGACCCACTGAGAGACTCATGCATTCACTCAGACACCCATACGGAGGCTCATCCACCCACTCACAGACCCACTGAAAGACTCATGCAGCCCCTCACAGACTCAAACAGACTTACCCACCTACTCACAAGCCCACTCAGAGACTCATGCCCCAGTCACAGACCCTCATGTTCCACTTACAGACCCACTCAGACACTCATGCAGCCACTCACGGACTCACTCATATTCACTTACACCTACTCACAGACATGCTCAGAGACTCACACACCCACTCACAGACCCATTCAGAGACATATGCATCCAGTCACAGACCTATTCAGAGGCTCATGCACACACTCACAGACCCACGGAGAGACTCATGCACCCCCTCACAGACCCGCACCAACTTGCACAGCTACTCATAAGCCCACTCAGAAACTCACGCCCTACTCACAAACCCTCATGTCCCACTTACAGACCCACTCAGGTAGTCATTCAGCCACTCACAGGCTCCCTCAAATTCACATACACCTACTGACAGACCCCCTCAGAGATTCATTCACCCACTCAGAGACTCACACAGAGACTCATGCACCCACTCAGAGACCCAATCAGAGACTCATCATAGACCTATTCAGATGCTCATGCATCCACTTGCAGATCCACTGAGAGACTCATTTACACCCTCAAAGACCCACACTGACTTAAACACTTACTCACAAGATGATTCAGAGACTCAGGTCCTAGTCACAGACCCTCATGCCCACTTACAGACCCATTCAGACACTCATGCTATGTTATGTTAAAATAGTCTTATAGAGCGCACAGCTACTCAAAGAGTGTCCCGGCGCTAAGACAGAAAAAAACCCAAAAGCTAAAAGCACAGAAGAGAAGTGAAAAGGAAAAAACAGGAAAGGGAGAAGAGACAACTAGGCTGTTTGTTGAACCAGCCAGGTCTTCAGTTGCTTCTGGAAGGTCAACAGATCAGTGGTTTGCCTAAGTGAAAGGGGAAGCTTATTCCAAAGTCCTGCCACTTGCACTTGAAAAGAGCGGCCTCCTTTGCGGACCCTGTGATACTTCGGGATGACCATAAGATGTTGTTCGGCGGATCTGAGAGATCTAAACGGTACATAACCAGCGACTCTTCTGCAGATGTACTTTGCTCCGAGGCCATGCAAAGCCTTGAAGGCCAGAACCATTGCCTTAAAACGAATTCTACTGCGAACGGGCAGCCAGTGCAAGTTTCTGATGTGATGGGAGATCCGGTCTCTAAGCCCAAGACTCAGAATAGCCTGGGCTGCCGCGTTCTGTACCACCTGCATTCTCTTTAATAAGTACTCCGGAAGGCCCAAATACAGAACATTAGCATAGTCCAATCTGGACATAATGAGGGCCTGGATAACAATTTTCCTTTGTCAAGACTGGAGTAAAAACAGAAACCTCCGCAACATTTTTAGGAGGCCAAAGCAAATCCCTACCACTGCCTGCACCTGGGATACCATAGAAAGGGTGTCATCTATTTTTACTCCCAGGTTCTTCACAACCCTAACTGCGGCCTGGGGTGGGGACATATCTTGAGGCCACCATTGTGTCCAGACATCAAGTGGTGGGGAACCCAAAAAAATTAATTTCGGACTTATCTGAGTTACATTTCAGATGATTCTGTTTAAACCAAACAAAAGTTTCTTTCAGGCATTTATTAATCTTTTCCCCATTAAATTCCTCACCTTTCCTACAGGTGAACAGCAGTTGAGTGTCATCGGTGTTTGATATTATTGTCACCTCATTCTCTTTGCTAGGAAAGCCAGGGGGGCCATATACAGATTGAAGAGTACAGGGCTCAAAATAGAGCCCTGTGGCACCCCCACTCTTAAAGATGGTATGCTGGCCGAGAACGGAGGTGACCAGACCTCCTGGTTTCTGCCATCTAGAAATTAGGTAACCACTTCAACACCGTGCTCACAAAGCCACCTTCCCTTAGCCTTTGCAGGAGGAGGCTATGGGGCACGGTGTCAAAAGCCGCCGAGAGGTCTAGCAAGACCAAGGCCGCTTTACCACCTGCATCCAGAGTCTCTTTGATGGAGTCTGATAACCCCAATAACGCCATCTCTGTACTGAGATTCTGCCTAAAGCCTGATTGACTAGAGTGAAACTAATTATTTGCTTCTGCAAAGTTGCTGATCACAGTATGAACTGCAGCCACTCACAGACTCACTCATATTCACATACGCCTACTTACAGACATGCTCGGAGACTCAGGCAACCACTCAGAGACCCACTCAGAGCCTTACACACACAGTCACAGACCCATTCAGAGGCTCATGTACACACTCACTGACCCACACCAACTTACGCATCTACTCACATGCCAACTTAGACTCATGCTCCACTCGCAAACCTTCATGCCCCACTTACAGACCCACTCAGACAGTCATTCAGCCACTCACAGACTCACTAATATCACATACACCCACTGACAGGCCCACTCAGGGACTCATGCACCAAGTCAGAGACCCACTGAGAGACTCATGCAGCCAGCTACAGACCCATTCAGAGACTCATGCACCCACTCACAGACCCACTCAGAGACTCATGCACTCCCTCACAGACCCACACCAGCTTCCTTAACTACTCACAAGCCACTCAGAAAGCCACTGGATGAGACTCTCAGACACTCACTCACTGACTCACAAACCCACTCAGACACTCACGCACCCATTGACCTACTGAGACACTCATGCACCAACATACAGACCCCCTAAGACACTCACACATCCAGTCACAGTCCCACTCACCTACCTATACAACCAATCACACATACACTCTCAAAGGTTACAGTTTAGAAATGCAATTAAAAAATATTGAAATTCAGTGAAACAACCAAAGGCTACAAGGACCTTATAGCTTGGAAATATAATTTTAAAAAACGTAGAAATTCACTGAAGAAAACAAAGGTTACAAGGACGTTATAGTTAGTAAATAACATTTAAAAACCCTTAGAAATTTACTGAAAAAAACATAGATTACAAGGATGTTATAGTTAGGAAATAGAATTAAAAAAACATGAAATTCACAGAAAAAAAGTAAAGATTACTGGAACGTTATAGTTAGACTCATTTCACTGGTACAAAACCAGAGAAATTCAGCAGTTATTGTTAGCTGAGCATACTATAACTTACGCCCCTGTAATTCACTGCTTATGACCTCACATATTACATCACTCAAGACATGGTCAGTGACATCACTGATAACATCACTGATGACATCTGAAATGACATCACTCATGACATCTGAAATGACTACATTGATGACATCATTCAGTGATTTGGAGTGTTTTCTCAAAGTTACTGTGTGTTAAACATATATACTGTGGGAGTGCCTGTGTGGGTGAATGAGAGTGTGTAAGTGGTGTATAGAAGAGTGAGTGGGTATGTGAGACCCTGTATAAATGAGTGAGTGGGTGTGTGAGCTTTTGTAAGGGTGAGCCCGCGGGTATGTTATTGCCTGCAATGATAAGTTAGAGGGTGAATGAGTATCTGTATGGGTGAGTGAGTGGGTGTGTAAGTAGCTTTAATAATGAATGAGAGGGTGTATGAGTGGCTGTATGGGTGAGTGGTGGGTGTGTCAGTGGCTGTAAATGGTGAAGGAGAGGTTGCGAGTGGCTGAATGGATGACTGAGCAAGAACAGATGTCGATGCCAACCCCATTTGTCTTGATAACTGAGACAAAGAGTTGGAGCTAGCTGCAAAGAGCCTGAGACTGGCAGTAAGAGGGCAAAAGAACCACTGGACCTCAATCGCTGAAGTAATCTGTTTTTAAGGTGACCTACTGTAAATAGAAGTCTCTGTGGTTGTTTAGAAAAGATGATATTTAGAGAGAATGCACCACCACCATGTAATTTATTTAGTCTCAAGACCAGTAACAAGGCACAGGCAAAGAGGAGATCTTACTAGTTGTGCTCCATTTCATCCTTAGAAATGACAGAAGGCACAAAGATCCTTTATTTATTTTTGTATTTCTTTCTTTCTTTATTTGCCTTCAGTACAAAGACAAACAATAGCTGTTTATAGAACAGTGTGATATAGTGGTTAAATACAACCCATATTGACGTGTTGTGATATGCAATAATTGTAATAGCTGTGTTTGGATATTTCAGTGCTCGCCTATAACCAGCATTTTCACTTATAAGGTAATGCACCACATAAAAGATACAGCCTAAGGGGAAAAAAGGATTGGAAGAAAGGGATCACAACTTAAAAGCATAATCTATAAGCAATAGATAAAACAAAAAATAGACATTGGTTACTAAAATGTACCCTTTTAGAAGATTTAAAATTATACCACTGAAAACATGAAAAATAATAGAAAGCTAATTGAAAAACTTCAGATAGGCTCAGAAAAATTACATTATAAACAGAGATTCTCCTGAGAAGAAGACAAAAGGAGCAATATGAGATGGCTATTGAAGCCTGGAGCTTTTAGAATTATCCATCAGGGGGCAAAAGTGGCAGAATGACAAATTGCCATAAGGAAATCCTTAAAAAGTGTTGTGACTCAAGAAGTAATCGCCCTCAAAATACTACATATCACCTCGGACTGGAAAATTTGCGGTCTCAATGCTAAATTAATAACACATCCACAACATCCATTTTTAAGAGTACTTTTATTTGTGTACCTACAGGCAGATATTGACATGGCTAAGCCAGAGACTGAAAAGAGAGTGACTAGAGAACACAGAGGCGGATGAAGGAAGTAAAGAGATAGGTAACATGAAAGAAATTAAATTAAGAAAAAGCAAAGATGAAGATAAGAAGAAAGGAAGAGAGAGCAGAAAAAAACTAGAAAAAAAAGAGGTCTTCACTAATCCGAGGCTGGAACGAAGATCTTCAGGGGCTGGGTGTTTTTGCCCTTGTCATGCCAGCAAACATCAAAGAATGGGTACAGCTTTCCAGAGAACTTCTCATGAAACGTGTAGAGTGGGCGTAGGTTGTCCTCATCATCAGCATTGTAGAAGGCCACCACTCCATCACTGAAGCTGAGATAGATGCCGATCTTCTCTGGCTTCTCTTCTACCCGCAGCTGGCGGGGCTCCTTCTGCTCTAGGTAGGCCTCATATACCTTACCGTCCTTGAACCCTATGAGCCAGAAACCGTTAGAGGGGCTGGCGTGCAGCCTGCCTTTACGGCTGGCTGTCTCCGAGATCACTCCCAGGCTCCAGCGGGGTTTATCAGCTACCACCACCTCCCAGTAGTGTTCGCCGCTATCAAAGCTCTCCTTGGTCACCAGGCAGTTGGATTTATCAAAGCGACAAGGCTCATCTGACACTTGCTGCTTGTGGTCTGTGCACTCCACAGACCGCCCGTCTTCTGAGACCACAAGGTGCTGCTGCGCTGTCTCGGGGTCTAAGGTCAAATTTTCCAGTGCTGAGAAAAAGAAAAGACATATTGAAATAAGTAGAGTTTCTGTAGCAGGCAAAGGCTCACACTTGTACTATTGTTGGTGCAGGGGGTGTAGCTAAGGGGTGGGGTTGTTAGGGATGTAGCTCTCAGTAATGATTTGCTAAAGCAGTCTAACGTGCCTGGTTTTCAGAAGAGGGCTTTAGGAAGTGAGAACCTTTTTAGTACAAATTCTATAAATTGGAAAAAATGACATAAAAAATTAATTCTATAGTTTTGAATCTAGAAATCATGAAGTGCACGCTTACAGGAGCCGAACAACATAGGAAAGTCTGCTTTTATCACATTTCATTAACTTAAGCATTGTGAATCAGAAAAAAAATTTAGGGTCAGATTTAGAAGCCCCATGCACCGCCAGTGCATTGCTTTGCATGACGCACCGATGGCACAGCCTGATGCACCGGTGGCGCAGCCTTCTAAGTGATATTTACAAGCACAGGTAAAGTCACCCTGCGTGACTTAACCTGTGCTTGTAAATATCACCCCTGTTCACGTAACACTTTGCGTGTTAGGGGCGGGACATGGGTGTTGCTGTGGGTGTTCCCACGCAACACCCATGTCCACGGATGCATTTCCAGATTTATGAGAAATCGCAAACGTGGAAATGCGTCAGATTGCTACGCCACCCTAGGGGTGGGGTAGCCAGGCGCAACAAGGAGAAATGTTTTAATTTCTCCTCGTTTTTTCCTCTTTCAAAGCGTGCTGCATTCTACAGCATGCATTGAAAGACGAAAATGCCTGTAGTGATTGTTTTTGTGCAGGAAGGTGCTCCTTTCTGCACAAAAATAATCTCCCCATGGCGCAGGCATCCTTGCACCATGGGGCAAGGGTGCCTACACCGGCGCATGGCAGCTGTTTGAGCGCCAGCGCTGGGGAGAGCACAGGAATGCGACATATCATTGAAGGTATGTCACATTCCTGTGCTCAGAAAGGGCCGCAGCGTGGTGGAGCCAAAGGGCTTGCGCTGCCACGCTGTGGCACTTTCTTGTAGATCTGCCCCTTTGTGAATAGTTTAAACAGATATCAATTATGGAGATATGCACGCCTAATGTCAATGCTATAACTTGAACCTGTTTTTGTGAAACAGGTCTTAACTCTTTTTCATTGTATTTGTGAGCATTATAGAGGCCGATAACATTAAACGCCCCTTAGCACATTTAGTTTTGTTCATTCAATGTAGCAATGGCAAGGGCACTCTTGGAAGCCATTTTGGAAACTATGGGAACCCAGTGGCGACTACAATAACCGAGAAAGAGAACTTCTTGCCCAACCACCCGTAGTCACTGATAGCTCACTACACTGATGCACATGACTGGAACTTTTTCTGCATGCATCGAACTGAATTGGTGCTGGTTTTAGTGGACTACAGTTGATTATCCAACTACATAATCCAAGCACATAAGATGCCTCCTTCATAAAAATCATTTTGGGCTGTGCTCAAGACAACCACCAGCAAATGTTGAGCTTGAAATTTGCATCAAGAGAACTAGAGGCCTGATTTATAAAGGACGTTTGCAGCTGCAAAGGCATTGATTTACAAAATCAAAAGTATGTACCACAACACACCATTTTGCAACATGTATAGGCCTTTCTACGAGTCACAAAATGTTTTTTGACTTGTGAAAAAGCTTTTGTGACCATTTCCAAATCACAAGTATGAGGGGCGTGAAAGGCATTTCCATCTCCTATTTATGAGTCGGACTGGTATGTATCAATGGTTCGTCACTGCAATTGAAGTTACAAGCCATTGATCAGTTACCAACCGCCAAGCTGGGATAGTAATTGACTGAAAGCTTTGCCTTTGGGAATCACGTCAGTGGCATTGGTGGGGCAGCAGGCCGAGTTGCAAAGAACACTACCTGCCCTCTCCAAGCCTTCTCAATGTCTTTCTAAACAGCCACCATTTCTTGAACAACAGCACAGTGGATTGTATCAATTGCTTGTGGCCACAATTGGACTTTCAAACCATTGATCTGTTACTGACTCCAAGTTGGTGTGGTAACTGATTTGAAAAGGAGAAGCTCTCCCTTTGAGGAAGGTTTGCCCTTGGGAATCGTGATAGGTGGTTTCAGGAGAGCAGACGGCCATCCAGGGAACCAGTACCTGCTCGCCTCTCTGTTGTCCGAACACACCTATATATTTTTAAGTAGCACCTGCCCCTCTAAGGGACATGGAGGTTTATTTACAAGCCCCTTGTGCCGCCGGTATGTCACTTTTTCCCATATTAAAAGTGACACACCAGCTGCGCAAGGGGCTTGTGAATAAGCCCCATGGTTTGCTTTTTAAAAATGTTGATATGTTGGGAATCAGAACGCAGGGACGGAGGTCTGCTGTCCCTCACAGGCCTCCTCCCTTGTGATCGCAGCAATGCAAAAAGGCTCACGAAATATGAATTGCCTCATTATTAGGAGGTTTTGGACCCTCAACAAATCTACATTTTGGGATGCAACTGATTAGTACACCAGTTACATTGCAAAATGTTGAGCAGGGAGTAAATGTCAGCGCTCAATTTGCACCCCTTACGCAATCTATACAATAATGCATCAGACCCTAAAGGTCCTTGTAACAGCACTGGTTTATGTTTTACATCCAACTTGGTTTGCAAATGTCCAACTGCTGTAGACTGAAAAAAAGTTGTGTCTGAAACCCATTTCTTTTGATATTGCTTTTAACTTCTTACTCAACTTTGGAAGGAAATAATTGAAGTCAAAATATGAACTGGATACAGCAATTGAGAAAACATACCCATAAGGGACATAGGTCAGATTGCACCTTCCGGTATTTCTCCTTGATGAAGGGGAACATCAGAAACAATTATTCTTTAGAGATATGTAGGTCCAGAAGCATATTTTTCCAGTATAGGTATAAAGTTAGGTGCTCAACAGAGTGGGTGTGTCAATCAGCTGGCATAGAATCTATGCCAGCAGATTGAATTTAGTATTGTAGCAAAGCACCAGCACAGCAGATATTCCTCAGTATTACTTTTTTTAGAGGCAGAACACATATATTTGTGGGTTTAACCAGCAATTTATAGATAGGTGTATTCTAGGGTGGCACTGGGATAGAAACATCCCTAGGTTTCATGCAGGTGTGACAGAAGGGGATGTCCCCACTGGATAAATATTTCCATCTGGACAAAAAAATGGCGTGTTTTACACATTTGTGCACAATGTACTTAAGGGACTTGTCCAACCTTTGGACTAGCACAGGAGTTTGTTTAGTGGATGGAACATTTGAATGGATGTCTACAATGTGCAGATTTACTTGTGTGCTGTACATTTTTAGATTTTATAGAAACTTTGAAATTTCCATAAATTGTTAGCAGAAAATTATGACTGGAAGATTTTGGACTTTCCTTTTCAAGTTAAGGATCAGGCCTCTTACTTGGGAGCCTACACGTGAATTGCTGTGGCCTCCCTAAAATCCCTATTGTTCTCTAATTCTCAGACACAACCGCCTTCATCCAACCTTATGCTCTTAAATACTAACGTGGCATCAGGGAGCGGTACATCTTCCTCCACACCTGGAACTTGAACTCATCTGAAATAATTGGCAGCTGAATGTCGAGGCGTCCAAGAGGGGGTGATTCCCCCAGGACTTTGTTCAACCTGCAAAAAAGAAAATACTTCATCAGTGCAAAGCTTCAGATCTGCATTACTGTTTTATTAAGATGCTGCATTAAATGTTTTCTGTTTGTCAGCCATTTTCTCCCAACCACCTCAACTAAGAGGATTTTAAAACGAGTCAAAGCAGCACGTCTTTATGATAGTGGCATTCGCATGTTACTATGAACATGCATATTTTATCTGACTAGATGAATTTCGCCTAAAAACTCAGATCTTCCAAATCCGAAGATATGTTCAAACTCTTCTGCATAGAATTTTTTGGGGGTTTTTTAGTTACTTCTGTACATTTTTCAAGAAAATATTTCATGCATATAAAGCAAATAGAAACTAAAGACGTATACATTTAAAAACATTAAGTTTCCTAATATAGTTGTAGTGATCAGTTAGCATAAAATGGTATAAATTAAAAGAAACTTGGGGACCAATTTAGAGTTTGGGGAACAGAGTGCTCTGTTGCGATTACAAGGGAGTACCCTCTTCACCAAACTCTTTGTCTGCATGACTGGTTTAGAGGTGGCTAGACCTTCAGGTTGACGCTGAGGGAGAAACATTTACTCCATCAATGTAAACCTTCCCCCATTGGCTCGAAAGAGTAGGTGATGTTGGAGTAAGCCATCCGACCATCCACCATATTTAGAATGAACGGTTGGATGGCTTTCTTTTACTATCCATCATCGCCAGGTAAATCCTGGTGCTGAGGGACAGTAAAAAACAGAAAAATGCCCCCCACTGCCATCATGGGAGAGATATGCCAGAGATTGGGGGGGGGGGGTGTAGTTTTTTTATTTTATAAAAAACAAACCCTGCTTTGGTAGTTTGTTTTTGAAAAAAACTTTAGAAAATTTGAAGCCATCGGTGATGTTTGACAGATCCATTCAAACTTGTCCTCCATTGACAGAAATTGCAACTATGGCACTTCCTGACAATGGATAGAGATGTCCGGGGGCCAGTGGACATCTCCAAATCTGGCAGGTGGAATAAAGGCAGGGTGGAAGACACAAAGTCCTCCACCACCCTGTCTACCTTTACTCTGCCCTACAAACCCTAAATCAGGTCCATTCTATGTTTCTAAAATGTTTTCAAAGTTATAAAGGTATTGCAGTTTTGAATGAGTTGGAACTCAAATATAAAAACTATAAAATACAACTGAGGCATACCATTTTGTCAAGATACCTAATTTAAAGCTATAAAACGATTTTAAAAAGAAGCAAAAGTTTTTCAAACTATTTAACGTCTAAGCGAGTGAAGATTCTATCCTTTCTAATAAGGATATTACTCCGCTACGCTTTGAGAGAACCGAGGTTGGAAAGATACTGAATATTATCTCCAAAGGTAAAGCACCAGGTTTGGACCGAGTCCCAGCCGATTTATTTATGCACGATAAGGAGGTCTGGGCACCGTATATTCAATCACTAGCAAATGATATTTCCATAGGCTCACCCATACCTGATACCAGGAACGGTGCCGAGATCATTCCGATCTTTAAAAAGGGGGAGCGCTCAGATCCAGGAAATTACAGGCCTATAAGTTTAATCAACTGCATACAGAAGGTGGTAGCAAGGCTTGTTCTACAGAGAATCCAAGGGTGGATTGAGGACGAAGAAGTACTGTCACCTCTCCAGGCCGGGTTCCGCAGTCATACAAGCACAATTGACCAAGTTTTTAGATTTGTTTTAATTTATTGGCGGGTGGTAGTGTTGGGGGGGATACGCTCTACGCGGCATTTGTCGACCTTAAATCAGCGTTCGACCTGGTGCCACGAGCAAAACTGTGGGCTGTTTTTGCAGACCAGGGCATCCCATTGTATATTTTGTCCTTTTTAATGAAACTACATGAGGACAATTTTGCCCAAGTTCATTGGAACCAACTGGGGAGTGTAACAGATAAGTTTCCAATTGCTAGGGGAGTACGCCAAGGGTGCGTACTGGCACCGACCTTCTTTTCATTGAACATCAACAGGGTGATCAATTACTACGAGCATTACCAACTGATGCCCCCAAGTTGGATGGTAAGTTGATCCCCCTGTTGATGTTTGCAGATGATACTCTATTAATTTCGAAAACAAAACAAGGCCTGCAAAAGGCTATAGATGTTTTTGAGGTATTCTGCAAAGACCATGGACTTTCTATAAATGTGAGCAAGACCAAGTTCATGGTCCTCCTTAAGTCCAGGTTTGTGAGAGGGAAGGTGGCCATGAATGGGGTTCAACTCGAACAGGCTCAGGTTTTTTCATATCTGGGCATAGTCCTTGCTTCTAAATTAGATTGGAAACATCATACCAATCAGTTGGTCACAAAGCATGCACAGTTAGCAGGAGCCCTAACAAAAGAGTTACTCCTCTCCCACACTAGGCCAATTACCCCAGTACTCAAAATTTACGATGCGAAGATTGGTGCAGCAATTCTTTATGGGGCAGAACTGTGGGGGTATAGTAATCTTACCCGATTGACTAGCGCCCAAAACAAATTTTTACGTGGAATCACAGGCCTCCCAGTATCTACCCCCTTGATTCCCATTTTCTATGACCTGGGATCCCAATGCTCGGAAGATATGGCCCTGTATAGACCAGTAGCATACTGGAGGAGATTGTGGGTTACCCAAGATCTCTCCCAGTAGGCACGGGCATTCCTTGAAGTCAGAGATGCTGACAGGGCACACAAAATCCTATGGATGAGGAAGGCAAGAGCAACATATACTGCTATGGGTCTATCCAGTCTGTGGGAAGATCCAATAGCCAATACATTTCCACCTAGAACATTTTTTAGAGAACTTTATTGGAGTATGGTTTCAATGAAAAGATTTGGTCGTTGTACCAGTCCGTCACTAACTGCGGACTTCTTGGAACTAAAACACTCAACTGCTCTTGAAAGGTATTGGGATTGTATTACCGTTCCTGAGGATAGGAAGAGATACCATCAGTTTAGGGTTGGAACACTACCTATTAACTCCTTTACTGCCAAATGGAGTGGAGGATACAACCCCAGTTGCCCTCTTTGCCCTACTGAATGGGAAAGTATTGGTCACATTTTATTTATCTGTCCCGAATACAAAGTTCCAAGGCAAACATGTTTAAAACCTATTTGCTTGCAGTTAGGTCTTAAAACAGGTTGAGAGTCTGTAAGGATTCTCAAAACAAATAGCTCCCAGCCTGTGGTTATAGCTGTTGTGAAGTTCCTGCACTGGATGTGGATAATCCGAGCTCGTAAATCATGTTTACATTGATTATTTGTGTATTGTTTTAAAACATCATATACTATGATCATGCTACCCAAATATTATAGATAGACATACGCTGTATATGGAACCTTCTGAGTTCCCTTTCATGTTTTAAAATTTTTATAATGAAATTAAATGTGTATCAAATTGATGTTAAAATGTATATTACACGCCAATTAATGTACTTAATTTAATTTTTTCAATTAGTAGTTGGACGGATGACAATTTGATATATCTCCCTGATGTTACTCTGTGTTATGAAATCTGCTACATGATATGTTACCTTACTGGTTTTAAAGCTGTTATTTTTCATAAATGCTGTCTTTTAGGATTTCTAAATCAAAATAAATACTCTTTGAATTGAATTGAATTGAATTATAAAGGTATTGCAGTATTGAATGAGTTGGAAATCAAATATAAAAACTATAAAATACAACTGAGGTATAGCATTTTGTCAAGATACCTAATTTAAAGCTATAAAACGATTTTAAAAAGAAGCGAACGTTTTTAAACTATTTAACGTCTTACTTGACGTGTACTAATTCTTTTTTTAAGTTATCTTGCATTAGAATGTAAGTATGATCATTGTGAAAGCAATAATCATTGCATTATAATAATCAATTGTATTTATTTATTTACGTATTTTTTTACGTTGCAATTCTCATCCTACGGTAACTTTGGAAAACTGGAAAATACAGAACATACGGGAGGAAAGTATATACAATAGAATATTGGGCATTTAAATGGCGTTAACATAGTCTGGAAGCAACAGAGAGAATATAAGAATAGCATACAAAGCCCTAACTAATAAGAAGCTTGCAAATGTGAACATTACTGTGGTTGGGTGAGGGCATAGGTTTTTGAATCAACCAGGACCAGCTTATGCCATACTTTGGACTTTAGATATGATAACTAAAAGTTAAACTTCAGAAGTAGCTCTACATGAGGGCTGTGAGTTAGTGCCTGTCTGGACCAGGACTCTGTCACTGATCTCCACAGTGTTAGGAACACCTCTAAAGGCTCTTCTGAACCATGTCTTGCTTTGGGAAAACGAGGTACCCTGTCCCTCAAACATCAAAGACCATAGTTGAACTGCAACTTAGTGATGTGAAGTGCCGACTCGAAGAAGAGCTAACCTCAGAAGTCATAAGGACCAATGTCCAATGGTCTGGACTGAAGATATGTCATACAGATCACTTGGAGGTAAGTGTGCCTTCTGAGCTTGCTCTCCTGCGTTGCCATTGTTCCACTACAAGAAGCACCTCCGTACTCGAGGGATGGTGGATGCAGCCATATGGTTTGTCCTGCATCATAATGAGATACATAATTATTCAATTCTTCTAACTTAAACACCCATCATAAAGTTGGGAGTATCTTTCATCTGTTGGCAGCAGTTTGCACAGCGCACAGAGCACTTTACCGGCACACCATCATTAGGACTGGCATTAGGACTGGGACCACATTGCCCAGTAGTCTTTGGCCAGGTGGCGCCAATGCGCATCGTTCGCAGGAGGCAGAACTCTTAAGCGTCTGCAGACTTCCGCAGGGCGGGACGCGTGTGGGCAAGCCTGGGCCAAAGGCAGGCCCGTCCGCGACCAGACAAGGCTGGGCTGTGCAGGTCCCTATGCTCTACACCAGAAGGTCAGGTACACCATACTGGCAACGCCACCCCACCCAAAGGTAAGGAGATGGGGAAGCGCAAAATGATTATGCCATCTGCAAAGAATCGCCATCTAATCACATCTATTACTAGCTTCCTGACCACAGCAATGGGGGTGATAACAAGCGAAATTGAGTCCGTGGAAAAGAGACTGGGGCCACACAATGGGCACTACAAAGTGGTACATTGCCTGAGACAGATCCCGAGCTTGAGCGCAATGCTGATGGTGACGGCCCAGGAAATATTGATCAAGTTGTGGGGGCCCTAGCATCAAATGACCTCGACATAGGCAAGACTGTAGCAATACCAGCAATATACATCAGGGTTTTTTTTAGATACTTTACGTCCCCTTCCATCAAAACAAGAATTGGCATAGCCAATAGGTCTCGCCTTGGGGACCTTATAAATGTTTAGCCATGCAACAGTTGATGTTATTGCACCAAGGATATTGTGCTAGATAACTAAACACTTATAAGGTCCCAAAGGCAAGACCTATTGGCTATGCCAATGCTTGTTAGTACAGTGGTGGAACGCACTGCTGTGCGCGTCCAAAAGAGTACTAACCACAAAAACATCTGAGTTCACGCGCCCTCCTTCCGACCTGCAGCATCACTAAGGTCTTGTGCCCTTGGAAATCTTTAACTACTGAAATAGTTCCTGCAAGTCGCTTAATTCACACACCTGCATCAAGGCCACACACAGGAAGTGAACGGGATGTATTTCACATGTGCGACAAAGTGATAAGCATGCATGCATACAAGGTTCATGAAGTTTTTACCAGGTGTACGTAAAACTTAGGTAAAATAACAGAAATTATTATTTTTTGAACGCACAAAATATGTGTTAGTCCAAAGCGCATGTGCGCACTAAATGTCACTTGTCAATGAATAACTGGAAGATGTCTCAGAGGAGCAGGTATGCCGTATATTGTAACTGTACACTTACTAGTGATTCACAAATATTCGTCAATATGTTTTACGTGATTGATTCGACGGAAGTGGTGAAGAGCGCATGGGAAAACGAACTAAATCATGCGTGCAAAACACAGGATGGACTAAGCAATCCATATTAAAAAGAAAACATTTTTAGAAAAAAAGACTAACGAACGAAGGTAAGATTTTGAAGTCTGCAATATCCAGGCGAGCAGTCTTCTGCATAGGGGTGAGTGTGCAGGGTTAGCACTCACGTGGACGTTTTGTGGGAGTATTCCTGTATTAAGCGTTCTAATACAGGCTTCTAAAAAGCATCCCCTTGCATCCATAGAAGATGCATAGGACAGGTGAGGCCTGTAAGGGCCTCGCGGTGACTGATGCCACAATACATCTTGAGACCCGAGCAGTTAGACATCCAACAAGGTAATATCCTAGGGTGCCTCCTGTTTGTGATTTTGATTGACGAATAACAGGGCGGAGACAGCTGTTTTATCGCCAAAATAGATGGCCCCTTTAAGGACACACCCAGTGCTCATTTATTCTGTGTTGGACAAAAAAGACAGAACACAAAGGCAACTGACACGGCCTGCATCCTGGATGAGCCCTCCCACTCCTAACCTGTTACAAATACAAGGATCAGGGTGTGCGTAGAAGACGGGTGGACCAAACACACACAGGGTTTCGCTTGCGGGATCGAGCAGGGGCACCATCTGTTTTCAAGATAATTACAAACAGGTGGCACCAATGCTCGCTCCCGCAAGGGAAAGGCCAAACGTGCACGCGTTGCAATAGAAAGCAATGAAAAACGTGCATGCTTTTAGCCAAAATGATGATCGATTAAAAAAGGTCCCCTTCTATCCAGCGCATTCGCACTGCGTAGGCAAGACTACGGCATGTAGCAAGGCCAAGAAAGATGCACTGCCCCCAGCCACACAAAAGTAAACTCACATACCCCTCACAAGGAGAGCATTAAGGGCTCCGGTTCTAGACACTGTCCTGGGCTCTGAAAACATCGAGCCCACGGGGGAGTCTGAGCCATTTATACAGCTTACCAGTGCACTGGAGGTACTCATGAAGTCACTCGTTGAACCATTTTTGGGAGTGCTGAACAGCATCGATACATCTTTAAAAATATTAATTGGCTCCAGCCTATCGAAGCTGACCTCTGGTCCAGGTACTTCTTCAAACTCTACCACTAACCTAAATCAGGACATACCAAAAGTAATGTCTTCCTACATGGCACCATCAGTTACAGACTGTTCCATCAATACCCCTCAGACTGTATTGTAACTCGCTACGCCACAAACAGCTAAAGTTCAAACTTTGGGTGATGGTCGGACAGGTATAACTCCCAGGCATAGGGAGACCGGAGGGTTTAACCTCACAGATAGACAACCCAATGCACGCCTAGGTGGCAATCGAAAGGACGTTAAAAAAACACTTTATCTCCTGCCCGATGTTACCCCGTATGTCATCGTTCTCAAAAATGTTCCATCTTTGCCAACTAATAAGGAAGAGGACTGGAAGCAGCTCAAGAATAAAACTGTTCACTGGTTGGCAAAAAACGTGGACTGGTCACGTAGTTATAAATTGTATCACAGTATAAATAATGTTGAACTGGTCTCTTGGGTGAGTCCACAACCAAACACAAACAGGTGATTGTATTGTTGTCAACTTTAGGGACAGGTTCCTAGTGGACTGGCTCATGGATAGGCTCCTCTGGAGTAATAGCGCGAGGGACCCCATTGAGGTAGTATTTCTAGGGTACTTTTATAAACCGCTAACAAATAGATGTCCTGGGTTTGAATATACATCTCCTGCTTTTGTTATCCGAATTTTTAATCGCTTCTCTCCTTTAGATCATGTTGCCTGACTGTACTCATTGGCCTTGATTTTATCTGGTGCTAAGTGTAGCTCACCCCAGACATTGCCTAATATCAAGGTGTCCAGGTTGGTTAACATACCACCCCCTTCAAAGACTGTGATAGGCAGTGTTCATTTCCTTGATTATGTAATGAACTTTTCGACACTTCCTAATGACAAATCACAAGGTGAACTATTTTATGTCCATGCTCGTGGAGTGGACAACTTTACTTCTTCCACCATGTTCATCCCAGCTAACACTATCCCCCACGTACCATTAGAGAGCATTTTATCTCCCCCTAATGTTACATTGTGTGGAGAGATGGAGCTTCCCATGGCATCAATTGATAAGATGCCTAAAGATGGCTATGCTCCACTTTTGCCATCTGTGGCGGAGGGGCCCATTTGTCACAATAATATGGCCACTTACGGAAGTCTTTTTTGGAGCATTGCTGGCTTGTCGCATAAACTAAAAATTAAAGAATGTGTGGCCTTTATTAAAAATTATAGTATAGTATGCCTACAGGAAACATGGACGCGAGATATTGTACACATAAATGTTTTTTTTTCCATTCCCACCCCAGCTACTGTTTCCTTAGGTGGTCACGCAAAGGGAGGATTATTGACCCTGGTTTCAATGACTTTGCATGCCAGATTAGGAAAGATTAAGACTGACTCACCGCATTTTCAGATTATTAATCTCTCCCTTAGGAAAGATTTGACACTGGTTCTTGTAAATTTCTATTACAATAATTTTAATGTTACAAACATAAGTATTGCCCGAGAGTTGGAAAATGCACTGTCTAGCCACATGGAAGAGATAAATATGGATTTTATAGTGCTTTGGGGAGGCGATTTCAATTGCAATTTATGTCCCCTTTCGAAACAGGCAGCGTGCCACATAGTAGCTGGGGTCACAGACAGCAGTTGTCATTTTAATCACAATCCCTGTGGGAACATTTTTAATGCACTATTATCAAAATTCTCTCTTTACCTTACTGTAGATCTCATATATTCAGCAGGCATTGATATAGTAACATATATTGGGAGAGGCCAAGGCACATTAATTAATTTTATTGCCTTTTCCGAGTATTTTAAACCTCACTACTTGATTTTTACCATTAATAAAATTTGTTACAGTGATCACTACCCTTTATCATTGGAGTTGGTGACCCAATCTCCCAATCAAATTGCATCCGCTAGATGAGGCCCACTAACCTATGTCAAGAATAAAGGGTTATTACGGAGGTGGTCTACTATAAACCCTGACCTGGTTTTACATCAAATTATAACAACTAATTTGACTCAAGTCCTAGACTGTTTGAAAGATATTATAAATCACTTAGTCATGGTAAGATCGTTTGAGGTAATAACAGAGACGATAAATGTTGCATTAACTAAGAAAGTCTAGGCCACAAAGTGACAAAAGGTGGTTCAATAGTGACTGCACATTTTTCCATAAAATATTAATAAAGACGTTGAAAAGAAAACCCTGAAACATATCCGAGGTAAGGCAGTCACGCCTAGAAAAACAGAAGCTGGAAATTAGACTTGAAGCTTGGGAACAACTCAAGTAGACTGCCAGAGTAGAGATTCCAAACCTTTCTGGCAAACTGTTAACCAGGATTATTTCAATGGCACCGACAGTGGCAAAGTTGACATGGCAATTATGCCTGAGACATGGGTCGAACACTTCTCAGGACTTTAGAAAATTGGTAGTGATCCTGATTTTAGCAATAATATCAAATATGTGGCATCAACCCTGGCATCCCCAACATTAGATGAGGAGGACAGGACCCTAAGTCAGACTGAGGAATATGGCCTCTGGCCTGGATGGTATCCCTGCGGATCTGTTTTTAACTAATATTCCCCTGTGGCTCCTGCTGCTAACAAACATCTTAAGTTGCTATGTAGCTCTGGGACCCCCTGACTCCTGGAGATCCGTGACAATAGTCCCTATCTTCAAAAAAGGTGACAGGGCTGACCCCAAATGTTATTGGTCAATATATTTAATTGACTCCACTTGTAAGATCATGGGTAGAGTAATTTTAGAAAGGCTGGAGGCCTGGGTGTCGGGAAACAGAAAGTGTTTGGACATCCAATACGGCTTCAGGAGAGGCCTGGGCACGGTAGAGCAATGCACCAACCTGCATCTGGTCATAGGCAAATACACCTTAGCCAAGCCTGGATCCCTTTATTTAGGGTTCATGGACTTGACGTCAGTCTTAGACTGGATGCAGATGTTAGAAATGGGCATCGAACCAGCCATTGTGAATTTTTGTAGCTGCTATGCATCAGGATGTCACGGGGGAGTTTGCTATGGAGCAGGCGGGGAACTTACCACTCCAATTGACATGAACCACAGGGTACGCCAGGGTTGTGTTCTTGCCCCATTTGTATTTTGTCTGTATATAAATGATTTAGAAAGCCACATTAAAAATGGGAATGTGAATGCTCCCCAGATAGGCCGTAGGTTGTTACCGGCATTATTATATACAGATGATTGTGTTTTAATGTCTAAACTGGGGTGGGGCTGCAAAGGCTTTTAACAAGTTTTAATAATTTTATGAATGACCTTGGCCTGAAGACTAACGTAGCGAAATCCCATATTATGGTGGTGGGTAAATCTCCCACAATTTTAAAGACGTGTTTTATAAATAATGAGAAATTGCTTTATGTGCCAACCTTTTCCTAATTAGGAATTCTCTTCGATTCTAAACGCACATGGCTTCACTTAGTAGAGGCAAGGATCAGGGGCTTTAATCAAAATCTGGAGGCCATTTTCAGATTTATCAAACAACTAGGCTCCCATCCCATCAACACAATAATTGAAATTTATAAAGCACAAACGTGTGCTGTTACTTTGTATGGCTCTGGAGTCTGGGGTTTTTGTAATATTGCAGGCCTACAGAAAGCTGAGAATATGTTCCTGAAACATCTGTTATCTGTCCCAAAGAGCACTGCTACAACTATTTGTCATAGTGAACTTGGCGTGATCCCCTTGTTCTTCCGTATATAATTGGCCCCTCTATTACTGTGGTATGACATATGGGTAAAGGAAGAAGCAACCCTGTACCGGGCTGTTTTTACAGATTGCTTAAAATTGGAGTGGGTGAACAAAACCCCCTGGATTTCTTATGTTAAAGCGCAACTGGAGACTTTGGGATTGTCTGATTGTTTCGTCAATCCCGGAAATATTGCCAAAATACCAAAGGCACAGTTGAAAAGAGAATTTCTAGCTCACTCTTTTTTGACAAGAGGTTCTCGGGAGAAGACAAAAAAGAGCGTTGTTGACCACTCACTCCTAGTTTGTTCCAAAAGCACCAAGCCTTATCTCTCTTTTTATTTTAATCACACTAAACTGTACTATCTTATTAGGTTCAGGCTAGTCATCTCCCATCTTCTGGTCTCATATCCTCGTAACGTATATTCTGACGCCAAATTGGACCCATGCCCATGCAACTCTGAATCGGCCCAGAGTACGCTGCATTTCATGTTCTTCCGCAGACTTTATATTAATCCAAGACGTGGTTTTTTAAAACCACTCTTAAAATTCCTAAATATAAGAAAATGTCATGCCACTTTGTACTATCTTCAGCTTTTAAAGGATTATTTTTTTTGCCTAATGGTTTATAAATGTATTTCTTCTGCAGTTCGGCTCAGGAACATTGTTGGAAAATTACCTCCATATATTTTAATATAATTCGTCTTTAACGCCTTAACCGCGGCGGGGCGTTCTACAGAATTGGCGGGGCTGCGTTGGCCAATGGTCGTCGCAGCACCCGTGAGGTAGTGCTTGCGTCGGCCAACGGCTGATGCAATCACCGAACAGGTTAAGACTTAAGATCCGTTAGCATGGGATCAACTCCCATAGTTCTTAATGATGTGATCTGAAACTGTTGCTGATAATCATTATATTTGTAGATGCTCCCTTTTTTTGTCCACTTGCCATCTTTAGCCCAAACACTGTCATGATTATTTGCTTTTGTAGCCTTTACTTTTTCTTTTTGAAATTAACATCTAGACATT
This sequence comes from Lissotriton vulgaris, assembly GCF_964263255.1. Lineage (NCBI taxonomy): Eukaryota > Metazoa > Chordata > Amphibia > Caudata > Salamandridae > Lissotriton > Lissotriton vulgaris. Next base: position 1,366,754,746 of record NC_141695.1, on the reverse strand, counting down.
TGTAAATTGTTCCTTACTACATATGGAACTTTTACTTGATGTTTGTATTTTATTAATATCTTTGCATTTTTAATCAGAAATGTTTTTTCCGTTTTATGATGCATTCTTTTTATAGCTGGTATACAGCCGAATAACGATTTCTGACTGACTGAGTCTAGAAAAAAACATAAAAAAGAACGTCGCCTAATGCTCACAGATGAACCACCAGGTCTCACTTTGACACACAGTGTGCATATTCAGTGTGCATATTCTAACTTTGCACTGTTGCATTCTGCAGCTTCCAAACCACATTTGAGACTGTGTCTCTAGAGAACATCAGAAGCCATGTGAAAAGCTATCAAATCCAGGCATCACCAACAAGGCCAAACAGCAGGTCTTCTGCTAAAGACAAAAAAAGAGACCCACAAGTTTGATAATACTAGAACAAACATTCCTTACAAACCCAGCGGTATTACATGACACCGTTTTGCCTTATGATCAATAACTTTATGCTAATAGATGTTTTTCAACCTTATTGTTTAATGTCCAAGGCCCTTAACATGTTTACCCTTCCTCAGTTAGACATAAATGCATGTGCCCTGCCATGTAATGATTCTGGTACCTTTCACTCTCATCTTCGCCGCAGTACCCAGCAACCCTTGCAGCATCATTGGCCCATAAGCGTATTGTCTAACATTGCAATGTGTTGTCCCTAGCAGAAAGTCAACCATTCTTAGAACGTGTATACCAGTCTCAGAAATGACCTCCCTAACTTTTTTTCTGACCCCCCTTCCTAACACTTCTACTCAGAAGCATAATAGGCTTCCAAGTACCTCTGTTGATATGGAAATTGGTGGGGTTTCAAGATCCCTGCCTGACCGACTTGTACTAGGGCCCAATGAATGAATATATAGTTAGACTGACTACAGGGTCATGGGTCCGATGGGTGTTGATTATGACACATGCGGGAGGAAGAACATGGTTGGTCCTATATCTCCTCATATGTCGGTGAACAGAAATTCAGATTTGTGTTTTTCTGTTTTTTGTCAGCACATCTTAGAGTTTGGCAGATGCAGAACATGAGAAACTAACTGCACAGAGGGAGGAGAGGCCAAATTATAGAGCCCACAACAGTTCAGTCACCCAATATACTATAGTCATTTAAGAAAATGGTTAGGCTCTGATTATGTGAGGGTCACCATGGGTGCTTCAGATCTTTAGGCTGTCTAGATCATACAGATTCTTACAGCTGTTTTTGTTAGTTATATATCTATCTATCTATCTATCTATCTATCTATATATATATATATATATATATATATGTATATATATATATATATATATATTTTTTTTTTCAAGGATGCAACTCCTCCACCACACTAGGTGGCATGCTGTATTTTAGCGGTTGCTCCTTCATCAGCACCAACCAACAAAGGTGCATGACCGTTTTTTTCGAGCTCTTGGAATCATTTGTTTATGAAAGGAAAGGGGGATCTCACAAGGAAAGGGGGGGTCTCACGTGGAAAGGTTTAAAATTGCAATGATAGGTAAAAAAACAAAAACAGTTTTATTAGTATGCGCTTGCTATCCTATCTTGTGCAACGTTAAAAACAACGGACGAGAGGGTGAGCAATAGATAATACCCTTCCTCGTTAACCTACTAAGGTCAAAGTGTTTCAGTCCTTTCATTGAGCCAAATGCACCCTGGGGCATCCTATCTAGACACTGGCTTTGCTAATAATCCTTCACTAGGTGAGTTTAAAAAGACAGACCGCAATGTAATTATGGTCACTGTGCGTCCCTGGAATCCTAGGGGGAAACATATAAATACAACAGGTTAAATAGTTCGGTATCAAAACTCGAATATATTAATGTAGAATATACTTTTCAACAAAACTGCGTCCCACTCGTCTAGCACAACAAACTCGAGGCAGAATATCTGCCAATAAAGTGGTGGATGTCCTGTCCACCAAATCTGTAGTTCCCCCACTGTTTAGAGTCAGAGAAAGCATAATTTTCTGACAGCAGAGCCTATATCTGATTTACCAGCGGAAACCTTATACCGACAGTCCATCTAATATTGGTTAAACAGTAAGGGGCATATTTACAATACCTGGCGCATCCCTGCAAATCAGCAGGGATGCGCTAGTTATTGTGCGCACAGCTCCGCCACCCATGGTGTGCCGCATTTACAATGCGGCGCACCATGGGGCAAAAACAGCACAGATGCGTGACGCATCTGTGCCGTAAAGGCGGCGCATTGCAGGAGCTGCGTCGCAAGTGCGACGCAGCTCCAGCAATGCTCTGGGGGGCCCTATCTGTCCAATGCTGCATCAAGCCTTACGCCTGCTTCAAGCAGGCGCAGGGTTTTGACGCAGCATTGGCCTAAAAGTGCCTGCTTGAAATCTTGTAGATTTCACGCAGGCACTTTTACGAGGCGCACCTGCCCCGGAACGCCCACCCTGCTCCGGAACGCCCACATGTGGCGCAGGGCTTTACAACGTGACGCATCTGCCTAGATGCGTCACGTTGTAAATGGGTCGCAGGGATGCACCACGTTTACGCCGCCGTTGCGTCACGCAACGGCGGCTTAAACGTGGCGCAAGTCCGACATAAATCTGCCCCTGTATATACTTCAGATCATCTGCCCTATTTAGGGCAGACAATCAGAGGTACATACTTTCTGTTGGAGACTGCCAGGGAAAGCCTGGCAGTCCCAAAAAGAAAAGCGAAGAAATGACCCCCCCAAGCGATCTGAGAAAACTCCCAGCACGTCAGAGCCATTGTGTATTGTTTTAATAACCCCCTGCTTCAGGCGTTTGTATTTGTAAAACAAAAAACCTTTCTGCATTGAGTAGTTTAATATGATAAAGGCACATCCATCTCCACCCTCCTGCTGGAGATCAAGTATAGCGGGCAGACCTCCCCCAGGTCAGAGGAGGACATCTCTGCACTGATCTGCCAGGCTAGCTGCCATACCATATATAAGGCCCTTTTTCTTTTTTGAAGAAATAGCACCAAATGGGCAGTGATCTCTTTTGTACATGACTGTCTGATAGTTTACCTACAAACCTCTATGAGAGAAAGCCAAGACTCAATCAAGCGACCATTGGAAAGTCAGATGTAAAAATTGAGTATTCGTTAATTAACCACAGGACAGTACTCAATGCTCTGGAACACTAATGACAAACAATGGTTGTGACCAACGATGCTATCCACTACTCACTAGTTTGTTCAGGGTCTAAAGAAAAGTCTGATTCAACCCATCAATTCCTATCCTCAATGGGGGTCAACGTTCAGGAGGCTCTATCCCCGCTTGTAAACTTCAGTTAAATTCTGGGTGAACCTCAGTAATTATTATCTTTAGGTGTGTGACCTCCATCAGTGCACAAGCATTGGCAATTAGTAGTCAGACAGTTCAATCTAGAATGGATAATATAGAAGAACACTGTACTGTACCTGTGCGCAACCAGGCAATATTTCTGTGAGGACGAAAAAGTAGAAAAAGGAAAATTAGTGAATGTGATATCTTGCTTTCACAAGATAAATACTGCCTTAATATACACTTCATTTAGGGCCATATGTATCATAGTTCCGTTTTGCGATTCCTAAATAGCGATTTTTAACGAATCGCTATTTAGGAATTGCAAAATTGTATGTATGAAGAAAATCGCTTTTAATTAGCGATTCCTTAATGTTCCTTAATTGCGAATTCGCATTTTGCGAAATCGCAATTAAGGAATCATTTCCAATGCATTCCTATGGGCCAGGAGGCCCATAGGAATGATTTCCAAATAATTCTCAAATTGCGAATTCGCAATTTGCTAATCGCAATTTGACACCCTGCTGCACCCCTGTAAATTACATGTGTGTGCATATGGCGCACATACATGCCCATAGGGCATGTATGTGCGTCACATGCCACAATCACAAATACAAATTAGTGTATTTTGAACAGAAATCGCAATTTACCACCAACTGGAAGTTGGTGGTAAATTGCGATTCCTTAAGCTGAATTCGCAACAGTAAAATGTTTCATACATAGCATTTAAGGAATCGCAAAATTGCGATTCCTTAAATGCTATGGCAAATTAAGGAATCGCAAGTTTTTGCGATTCCTTAAGATGCGATTGTTTGATACATTTCTATTCATGCTAATTAGCCTTTTGCGATTCGCAAAGGCCGAAATTCGGCGAATTTCGGCCTTTGCGAGTCAAAAAAGGCTTGATACATATGGCCCTTACTCACGTACACGAAGAGCTAGATACAGAACACAAAGCAGATGATCAACCAGCAGTGGTCAGAATGAAATCATAGCCAGGTGCATACACAGTTGATAGAAACCCCAACAGCACATTACTAATGATACCCTAGTACAGCCTGGGCAGTGTTAGTAACATGTATGGCTTGGCTTGCAAATCCTTGCTGTGCAGGGGAAGGGTCAGTTACAAGGCATCTAAGCCTGACACGTGCTGAGACTATCCCCAGTGCCATAGCCATTTAAAGCTAAAAATTGTCCAGTTTTTAAGTATGCTGGCCAGCCTCTATGTAGGAGTTCAAAACATGGATCATGGCATTGAAAATAGACAAACCCTGGGCCCGATTCACAAAGGTAACCTGAGACGGAAGTCTAACTTTACAACTTTCGGTATTCACAAAGGGGATTTACGAGTAGTAAAGTTAGCCTTTTGTCTCAGTTAAACGTAAGTTTTGGTCTTAAGTTTAACTGAGACCAAACCTTTGCTCTCATTTAGCTTAAGGCCAAAACTTACTTTTAATTGAGACAAAAGTCTAACTTTACTACTCATAAATGCCCATTGTGAATACTGAAAGCTGTAGACTTTTGTCTCAGTTTACCTTTGTGAATCGGGCCCACTGTCTGAGCTGCACCATCACCCACAATAACTAATCTACCCTCCTTTCCACCTGAATGAATGAATGAATGAAGTGAGATTTATATTGCGCAAACTTTGCCCAGAGGCATCAAGGTGCATAAGATGGAAAAGCTGAAAACTTGAGCCAGAAATATGCTTCCATCTGCTCAATCATCCCTCCCACTTCATCCCCTCCTACCCTCTGATATGCTGCCGTACCCTGAGGAACTCGGTCTGTGGCTCGCCCTCCACTTCGTTCAGCACCCCCTCCATTTGCTTCAGCTGCTCCAGGTAGCGTGACATGGTCTTGCGTTCCTCCAGCAGTGCGGACGAGGCTGCACGTTGCACCTTCTCCGCCTCCTGGCCCAGAGAGGACTCCATGACGTTCAGGTAGGCTCGCATCATGTTCAGCTGGTCACGCACATTCGCCTTGAACTTTGTTACAGTGTCCTGAGGAAGAAAAGAGAAGGATGAGGCTAATGGAGAAATGTATCTACCAATGATAACCGCGACAAGGTGCTGTTTGTCATGCATCAACGACAGAATGAGAAGGTTTAACACCAGGAGTGGCCAAAGAGTCCTCAGAGTCATAATTCATAATTGAAGGCAGATGTTTAGCACATCAGCTGCCCTTAGGAAAGAAACTACCGCACGTAGGAAGGTGGATATCTGACTATGTTTACCCCCAAACCTTTTGCCTGGTGTTTAGCTGGTTTTTTACATAGTTGGCCTGGGATCCTGCTATTCAGGGCCCCAGGCTAATTGCTCTCTCCTTAAAATGGACTCCATGTACCTTAGGTGCATATACAATTGGAACTGGTTCACCTTATAGGCCCCTGTAACAGTGTACCATAGGTACCCAGGGCATAGGTGTAGCCAAGGCCTACCAGGGGCTGCAGCATGTATTGTGCCACCCCTGGCCTGGCTTCCATATTTGACACAACTGGCTGATCACTCAGCTGGGGTAAGTTAGTGTAATCACCTCTTGCTTAGATATAGTATCCCTATATCTAACCTTAACTGGACACATGTTAACCTATAAGCCATTCCGATGGAAGGCCCCTGCAATCCTGGGGGCAGAGTGCGTGGTTTCATGTGAGATGGTTCTCTAGCATGAGCTGAGCCTGTCTGCAGCAGTCGAGAACAACTCCCTTAACTGTTCCGGGATATTGCCATACCATATACTCTTAAGTGCATTATAATCCTCGCGGTTATATACTAACTTTGGTTTGGCTTTATCAAAACATGTCGAGTAAGGTGTCATATGATTTGGAATACTATCCCCTCGACAGTTCTGTCGACGGGGATAGCATTCCACCCTTCTAGAGGGACACGACATGTACATAGCCTTAACCCCGGTTAAAGTTAACCAGAGCCTCAGCATCACAAAATGGATGCTGTCACCACAGACACAAGTCTGACCTCCTGCTGCTGGGAGTCCTTCCAGCGAGGGAGGCTTGGACAAAGGGTTTCCTGCCTTGGGAGGTGCGAGCACCACCCCAGACAGGATTTTGTGTATTGGGTAGGACAGGGCTGAATAGAATCAGACATGCCTGGGGCACACAAGGTGTCCCCGTGCATAAGCTAGTCCAAACCGGTCCTGGGACTTTTCAGACCCAGGCCTGGCGAGGAGCTGGACAAAGGAAAGGGGGTGTAACCGCCCCCCTTCCTGGTCCCACCCAAAGGAGGGACCTAGCAGGTGATCCACCCCTCAGATTGGGAATAAGAGTGGGAGCAGTGCCATAGCACCTCAGATCATCCTGAATCAATTTACAACAAAGAAGACGACTGGACTCCGACATTCTGCTGCACAGAAGACTGAAGAGCATCTCCCTTGTGGCCTAGGAGTGGCCACCCTGTGAACACAGGCACCACCCAGCAACTCGATGTCTGCTTTGCCGCCGCCTCCCGCCGGAGCCCAGAGCCTGACGACACCCAGACTCCCAGACTTCTCACCGCCTGATTCACAGTCCCTGCAAAGAAGGGACCCGTGGAGGCACCGAGAGACGTGGGACCAGACATCTCGAAAGACCCTCGAGAAGCTGACTGCGCAGCACCCGAGGCACCCTCGACGCTGTGCTTTGGGGTGTGAGAAGCCCCACAACCGAGCAGCCCTTGCACCGAAGATCAACCCCCCAGCATCTCCATGATCTACTTGGGGCCCTTTTGCATCATGCCACTCGACGCGCCATCCCGGCCACTTGCCACTTGGCCAGCGGCCATCTTGGCGACGAAAACTACAATCTACACTGCAGGTCTGATTGCTGCAGACTTGCCCTCGCTCCTGTAAAAAGGAGCACCCGCTCTGACCTGGCTGGCCCGAGTGATAAGCCTTTTTCACTTCCTGCGTGGCTTGCATTATCCAAGGCCTGTTTGCTCCAATCAAGTTGCTGACACGCTATCAGCTAGAGCCTTTGTGGGACAGATCGCGATCGACTCCGGGACGTCCTCGACCTCTTCGTGTCCACGTGGCTGCTGAGAGAAGCTACACCTCATCGCCTGTTTGCATCCGACATCGCCTGGTTCCAATCTGGTTTCACGGTAGTCACTGGCTAGTGACTTTGAACAGTGTCCCCTCTGCTTTGAGGTATACACCACTTCAGATCCACCCTTGGATCCACCTGAACTCTTCACATCGAGCCGCCTGCAGCATCTTCAGCTCCAAGCACTATCGACCTGCGTGACGAAACCCGACACTACTTCGCACCTGTGCACCCGCTTCCTGTGGGTGAGGTAACTCAGCAACGCCAGTGCTCCCACTCTGGTATACACCTCTAGTGTCTGTGTCTAAAGTTTCATCCTTATAGGTCACTCGGAAGGTTCCTAAAACACTAACTTTTTAACTTTTACGCACCATAGACAATGCATTGGTGAATGCGTGCACTTTAAACACTGCACCCGAGTCCCACGGGCCTTTCCCGACTTAGTCACTGCTAGTCCCGATCAGCTCCAGCGATTTCCCAGGCCCTAGGCCTACTTCCTTTTCAATTGGTATCTCTTATACCACTTTCTTAATATATGGTTTGAGTGGCCACCCGCCCTCATCCATACTGTGCAACTTTTGTGTATTTTAACTGTGTTTTGTTTTAATGCTTGTGCTTCTGTGCTCATAAAGAGTATAGGGGATATTTGTAGTTAATAAATATATATATATTTTCAATATATATCTGTGTGGTGTCCTTTCATTTGGTATTCAAGGGGATTGTATATGGTAAAACAGCTTGCTTCACATGCCTTTCAGAGTTTAGCCTAAGACTGCTTTGTCCACGCTACCACTAGGATAGCTAGTCTATAAGGTTGACTTACAACCAATCATCATAAGGGTTGCTTGGCATGGTACAAGGTGATCACTGGAACTAGTGAGCATCATATACCAGGCCAACTTCTCACATTGGTGAGCAGCGGATTGGGATCTGAGTTTGCTGTTGTTTTACCATTACAATCTTTGAGATTATCATTTGAAAGATCATACAGGTACCTGCTAGGTACATATAAAACAAGACTAGTATACTTAAGTTCTACTGAACTTAGTTGTTGTAGAGGATAGGGAGTAGCACACCCTGACTACAACTACTAGATAGGTTTAGTAGGTAAACACCAGTGTAGGTAGATTGCAACACATCCACCCACACTAGAGCAATGTCTGGAGCAGGAGGGTTCCACTGGGAATGTCTCTGCTGAGAGTGACCCTCCAAGGGCACCATCCAAATTTGCTATATTCTCCTTTAAGGAACTAAGGCAGCTTTGTGCCTTAAGAGGTCTTAGGACAGGGCCAACCCCTACTACAGACCACCTTAGAGAGCTCTTAGGCCAGTCTGAGGCTCTAAAGACCTCTAAGGCAGACCCCACAGGGAATGCTGATGGAGGCTCTCCCACTGATGATGACAATACTGACCCCCCTGTCCCTGTAGTCCAGTTAGATGAGGATACCCCAAACCCTGGAGGTACTCAGCCTGATGAGGAGGAGGAAGAAGAGGAGACAGAAGGGGAGAGCAGTGACTCTGATGATGGTAGACTTAGTCAGGTGCCAGCCCACAGGCTTAGCCAGGCTAACTTAAGTGTATTTGGGACTGAGTCAGGAGTAAACCCACTCAGACCCCCAAGTGGAATTAACCAGGAGCCCAGGAGGAGGAGGAATCACTCAGGTGACTCCAATACCTCCCAAGCTTCTAGGGGCTCTCATGGTCACTCCAGAAGGGGGATTACTAGCCCTCAGAGAAGGGAACATGAGGCAAAAATGAGAGAGGCTGAGCTTAGGATCCTGAAGCAAGAATTAGAAGTCGCCCTGGCCCGAGAGAAACTTGCTAGAGCAATACGGCCTAGAGAGAGTGGGTTAGTACCCACTGGTGGCAGCCTTATCCCAAAGGATAAAGACAGGTCTTTTGATAACAGAAACCTGAGTAAGATTGTGCCCCCCTACAAAGCTGGGGATGATATCCAAAAATGGACGACTGCACTTGAGAGAGCCTGCAAAGTACAGAAGATCCCTCAGGAGCAGTGGGCAGCAATCTTGTGGCTCTCCTTTGAAGGTAGAGGCCGAGACAGACTCCTCACAGTTAGTGATGGGGATTCTAGAAACTACCTGGTCCTGAAGAGTGCTTTGATTGATGGGTTAGGCTTAGCCACTGAACAGTTCAGGTTAATGTTCAGAGACACCCAGAAGACACAGACTCAGGACTGGTCTGAATTTGTTGAATGTGCCACTAAGGCTCTGGAGGGCTGGTTGCTGGGAAGTAAGGTTACTGACTATACAGGATTGTATAATTTAATTATGAGAGAGCAAATCTTAAGTAATTGTCAAAATCAGCTTCTACATCAGCACCTGGTTGATTCTGATCTGACCTCTCCACAAGAATTGGGTAAGAGGGCAGACAAATGGGTCAGAACCAGGATCAGGCCTAAGAACCAGGGTGGTGACCAAAAGAAAGAGACTACCAAGCCTCAAGAGAAAGGTGGGGATAAATCCAAAGAGAAGACTTCCCCAGGGCCCCAACACTCCAATGGAAAGGGTGGGCCCCAGAACACTTCCTCTACCGAGAAAAAGCCTTACTGCCATGTCTGTAAACAGGTTGGACATTGGAAATCAGACAGCTGTTGTCCAAAGAATGGTAACAAGGAAAATATACCTCCAGGTAAAGCTCCAACACCTCCTGTCACTGTTAGCAGTGGTCCCCCAGGTGGTGGGAGCACCCCCAAGAATTTGGGTGGATTTACTTTTGGAGCTCAGGTGGATTCTGGCCTAACCATGTCCCCTACCCCAGATACTCTTGTCTATGAGACTGGCATGGGGTTTGCCAATTTCACTGCTTGCCCAAACACTTTGAGCAAGTATAGACAGGAGCCCCTCATCAATGGCTTGAAAGTTGAGGCCTTCAGAGACACAGGGGCTAGCAGCACCATGGTGGCTGAATGTCTAGTCCCCTCAAGGCAACTTTTACCTGATGCCACATATCAGGTGACAAACATTGATGGAATAGAAACCAAACATCCAATGGCAGTAGTCAATCTTAGCTGGGGAGGTGTCACTGGCCCAAAGAGAGTGGTAGTGTCAGCAAACTTGCCTGTAGATTGCCTACCTGGTTATGATTTGGAAATTTCTGCCTGGGCTGAGGCTGAACAGCAAACCCATTCTAGAATGGCAAATCTCCATGGAAAGGTTAGTGGGGCTGTGATGGCTACAGCCCCAATCCAAGATGTCCTCCATGAAAAGGTTGGTAGGGCTGAGCAAACCTCAGCCCCATCTTTAGCTAACTTCCCTCCTGAAAAGATTAGCAGGGCTGTGATGGTAACAGCCCATACCCAAACTGAGTCTCCTCCTGAAAAGGTTGGTGGGGCTGTGATGGCCACAGCCCAAACTCAAACTGATACATGGGTAGTGAAGCCTGAAATGATGGATCACTCCACCCAAACTGAGAGCATTGAGGAGGAAGAGAAATCTCCCTCCCACCAGACTTTAGGAAAGGATCAGCCTCCTCAGGGAACTGATCTTATCCCTAATGAAGGAACTGTCCCAGAGGTTGTTACGCCTAGCCTGACAGAGCCCCTGATGGCAGTGGACCCTTCTCAGGTGGGACCCAGTCTGGAGCAGCTAACCTGCCCCTCTCTACCTTGCCTTACTCAGCCCAGGGCTGCAGATGACAAGAAGGACAGGGAGCCCCAAAGGGCCCCCTGTCAAATAAAGCACCCCCATCAACAGATTAGGGGCACTGAAACTAGTAGCCCTAGTGAGGTGAAAACTTTAAAAACTCCTGAGGGAGCCCACTTAAAAGTAGTTAGGGTCCTCCCACAGATGGATTCTGTTGGGCACAGCCAAACATGGGACCCCAAGGGCCCAAACCTGAACTGTCCCTCCAGTAAGCCAACCAGAGGGACCCAGCCTCCAGCTTTAGGTAGCCAGAGGTTGACCCTGAGAGCACAGTGCAACTCAGTCAAAGAAAGAAAGGCACACATGGTGGAGAGTGATTGGAGGAAGCTGAGTCCTACAGAGGAATCTCACTTCAGTACTCCATCCCAACACCAGCCTTTAACTTTGCAAAGACACACCACAGGTAGAGATTCCCTATAGTGGAGACTCTCAGATAACCTTAGGGTGAGGGATTGCTTAGTGGACCATGAGACAGGGGGTAACCAAGCCAGAGCTGGTACTTCCTTATATGGCCACTTAGGCAATATAGGCTTACCTGGTCAAGGATAGCCTTATCTCCTTTCGTTTGGGGGTTTGTGTAGGAAGGTGGATATCGGACTATGGTTACCCCCAAACTTTTTGCCTGGTGTTTAGCTGGTTTTTGACATAGTAGGCCTGGGATCCTGCTATTCAGGGCCCCAGGCTAATTGCTCTCTCCTTAAAATGGACTCCATGTACCTTAGGTGCATATACAATTGGAACTGGTTCACCTTATAGGCCCCTGTAACAGTGTACCATAGGTACCCAGGGCATAGGTGTAGCCAAGGCCTACCAGGGGCTGCAGCATGTATTGTGCCACCCCTGGCCTGGCCTCCATATTTGACACAACTGGCTGATCACTCAGCTGGGGTAAGTTGGTGTAATCACCTCTTGCTTAGATATAGTATCCCTATATCTAACCTTAACTGGACACATGTTAACCTATAAGCCATTCCTATGGAAGGCCCTTGCAATCCTGGGGGCAGAGTGCGTGGTTTCATGTGAGATGGTGCTCTAGCATGAGCTGAGCCTGTCTGCAGCTGTCGGGAACAACTCCCTTAGCTGTTCCAGGATATTGCCATACCATATACTCTTAAGTGCATTATAATCCTCGCGGTTATATACTAACTTTGGTTTGGCTTTATCAAAACATGTCGGGTAAGGTGCCATACGATTTGGAATACTATTCCCTCGACAGTTCTGTCGACGGGGATAGCATTCCACCCTTCTAGAGGGACACGACATGTACATAGCCTTAACCCCGGTTAAAGTTAACCAGAGCCTCACCATCACAAAATGGATGCTGCCACCACAGACACAAGTCTGACCTCCTGCTGCTGGGAGTCCTTCCAGCGAGGGAGGCTTGAACAAAGGGTTTCCTGCCTTCGGAGGTGCGAGCACCACCCCAGACAGGATTTTGTGTATTGGGTAGGACAGGGCTGAATAGAATCAGACATGCCCGGGGCACACAAGGTGTCCCCGTGCATAAGCTAGTCCAAACCGGTCCTGGGACTTTCCAGACCCAGGCCTGGCGAGGAGCTGGACAAAGGAAAGGGGGTGTAACCGCCCCCCTTCCTGGTCCCACCCAGAGGAGGGACCTAGCAGGTGATCCACCCCTCAGATTGGGAATAAGAGTGGGTGCAGTGCCATAGCACCTCAGATCATCCTGAATCAACTTAAAACTAATAAGATGACTGGACTTCGACATTCTGCTGCACAGAAGACTGAAGAGCATCTCCCTTGTGGCCTAGGAGTGGCCACCCTGTGAACACAGGCACCACCCAGCAACTCGATGTCTTCTTTGCCATCGCCTCCCGCCGGAGCCCGAGCCCAGAGCCTGACGAGACCCAGACTCCCAGACTTCTCACCGCCCGATCCACAGTCCCTGCAAAGAAGGGACCCGTGGAGGCACCGAGAGACATGGGACCGGACATCTTGAAAGACCCCCGAGAAGCTGACTGCGCAGCACCTGAGGCACCCTCAATGCTGTGCTTTGGGGTGTGAGAAGCCTCACAACGGAGCCGCTCTTGCGCTGAAGATCAGCCCCCCAGCATCTCCACGATCTGCGTGGAGCCCTTTTGCATCGTGCCACTTGACGCGCCATCCTGGCCACTTGCCACGTGGTCAGGGGCCATCTTGGTGATGAAACCTACAATCTACACTACTGGTCTGGTTGCTCAAGGCTTGCCCTCGCTCCTGTAAAAAGGAGCACCCGCTCTGACCTTGCTGGTCCGAGTGATAAGCCTTTTTCACTTCCTGCATGGCTTGCATTAGCCAAGGCCTGTTTGCTCCGATCAAGTTGCCAACACCTCCATCAGCTAGAGCCATCGTGGCACAGCGCGTGATCGACTCCTGGACGTCCTCGACCTCTTCGTGTCCATGTGGCTGCTGAGAGAAGCTACACCTCATCGCCTGTTTGCACCCGACATCGCCTGGTTCCAATCTGGTTCCATGGTAGTCACTGGCTAGTGACTTTGAACAGTGTCCCCTCTGCTTTCAGGTCTTCACCACTTCAGATCCACCCTTGGATCCACCGGAACTCTTCACATTGAGCCGCCTGCAGCATCTTCAGCTCCAAGCACCAACGACCTGCGTGACGAAACCCGACACTACTTCGCACCTGTGCACCCGCTTCCTGTGGGTGAGGTAACTCAGCAACGCCAGTGTTCCCACACTGGTATACACCTCTAGTGTCTGTGTCTAAAGTTTCATCCTTATAGGCCACTCGGAAGGTTCCTAAAACACTAACTTTGTAAGTTTTACGCACCATAGAAAATGCATTGGTGAATGCGTGCACTTTAAACACTGCACCCGAGTCCCGCGGGCCTTTCCCGACTTAGTCACTGCTAGTCCCGATCAGCTCCAGCGATTCTCCAGGCCCTAGGCCTACTTCCTTTTTGATTGGTATCTCTTATACCACTTTCTTAATATATGGTTTGAGTGGCCACCCGCCCTCATCCATACTGTGCAACTTTTGTGTATTTTAACTGTGTTTTGTTTTAACGCTTGTGCTTATGTGCTCATAAAGAGTATAGGGGATATTTGTAGTTAATAAATATATATATATTTTCAATATATATCTGTGTGGTGTCCTTTCATTTGGTATTCAAGGGGATTGTATATGGTAAAACAGCTTGCTTCACATGCCTTTCAGAGTTTAGCCTAAGACTGCTTTGTCCACGCTACCACTAGGATAGCTGGTCTATAAGGTTGACTTACAACCAATCATCATAAGGGTTGCTTGGCAGGGTACAAGGTGATCACTAGAACTAGTGAGCATCATATATCAGGCCAACTTCTCACACCACATACTTACATCTAAATTTAAACCTTTAGTGGGAAAATGTTTGGATTGGGTTTATGAGAAATGCTATTATTTACTGGCATCACAAATTCAGAAACATTGGTGTAAATGTACAAGCATAAAGTGATTAATGAAAATTGAGGACCGATCCTTAGAGATAGACACTCCGCTCTTTGAGTGCAAACCATAAACATGGGAGTATTATGTGCCTCGAAACTAACCTGCCAACTCACACAGTGCCACAGTGTGTCGTACGATTATGACTCCTTTCACATGGTTACCTGGTGAGGAGCCAATATCCCATTGTGGTAGAGTAGACAAGCTAGTAACCACTGCATAAAGTAGCTCTCCAAATTGTGTTTGGAAACTGACGCAGCCGATGTCCACTAAGGGGTGTGAAAACACCCCAGGACATCGGTGACACCCACAGCAACTTTATTTTTTCTTTTGAGAAGGATGGGGATATTGGTGGAGGAAAGAGTGCCTCTTAGTTAGCTCTATGCGCGAATCCCGACTCATTCCATGGCCCGCCCCCTCCTCACACAGAGAAAGTTCTAAATCCTGCCTATCAGGTTTGTGTAGATTCCCATCTAAAGGGGGAAAGCAGTACTTCTGGAAAGTGCAGCCATTGACCTACTCTCAGATTACACCAGGGTAGCCACCATCTAGGAGCAAAGTGCTCCAGGAGCCTGCTTTTATGGGAAACTGTATTCATTCTCTGCCATGGAACATGCAGAACAGGAAAGGAAATAAAGCAAAGTTTTGGAGTACTCTGGTTGTCTTCTGTGGTCAGTCATCCATCGCCATCTTGCAACCTCCATGCTTTCAAATACATTTTTGCAATCAACCTCGGCTAATCCAAACAAAAGGTGCAATGCTCGTAACAGCACATTTATCTACATACACATTTTGATTTTTCCCATCAATATTTCAAAGATTCTGCACACGGCATTGGAAAACATTTCAAGCACATAAAATGAATATGAATAGGAAGGCACCTAAAAGGCTCCAGTCCACTGGACTTAGGGAGGAATCTCCCTTGTGTATATTTAATTGCACCCCAAAATCTATACAATGCTATCAACAGCCACAACTCCTTGCAGAAAGGGATACAGCAGGGTAAGATATCAATGCATTGTTTTACCATATCATGGTAAACTAAGAGGTATCGCCAAGGAGCACCGGTTTGCAGTTTGAGTTTACGAGCGACACAGACCTATGCCAACAGGCATAAATAAATGGCAATTTTGAGGAATAAAAAATGGAGGAAATTATTCTGCTGCAGTGTGTGTCTAGGGCTTTTAGTCTTACAAAGCATTTATCAGCAAAGGCACAGACATTATTTAGATTTACAATCGTTTGGGTTCCTCAATCAAAAATTTGGGACAAATTGAGGATCGGCTTTAACAATGTCACTTACAGCATCCATATCCAATAGCCTACTGGAGATAATAATAATATAAGTTGCGGCATGCCAAATGTGATTGCCGAATTTAAAATGAGTTGAGCAACAGATATGCAAGAATGAAGGTAAGTACCCCAGCCATGCTCTTCATATGGTGTAGATGTGGTGTAGATGCCGGACCATGATCACACACAAGCTGTGCATGTCAAAGAAGAATATAAACTTTTAATCTACATTCTTGCAAAGTGGCAAACATATATACTCATTTGAAAGAACCACAATGACAAAAGTAAATCAATGTTTCCAAATAGTAAACATCACATGTTGAGCAAATTGAAATTGGTAGCCACTGTGTAGAAGCTGTAGTGTGTGTGTGACTAATACTTGCACAATATTTTCATATTCGTTAATAAACTCCATGGGCTCTATTCACAAAGGAAAGTTTACACATGTAGGTTTACTCAATTGTAAATGTACTCTTGCAATTATGCGTAAGTCTTTACTTTTTCTCACTGCAACATTTCTGACTGTATTTTACATCTAAGTGCAAATTGAGAGATGTCCACCCCCTCAGTTCAGCTGTTGGGGGCTGAATTTAGGAGTGCAAAGTTACTACTACTAACTTTTCACATGTAGGTGGAGATCTCCATATGGTACAGCAGAAGGAAAAATTAAAAAAAGTTTATTAATTCTTAATTAAAAGATTACAAATATTTCAAAGTAAAGTAATATAAAATAATTATTATTAACCTATACCCAATAAAATAAAATGTTACCTCACATTAACTAATCAAATTAATGTTCCTTAAATAATTAAATATTTAAATATATAAAATTAATTTATACATAATTTGAATCGAAATACAAAAAACTCCACAGACCCTAACATTTTATTATTTGATGAGCATTTAGTACATTTAATTAATTATTAACTGTTTTAAATTAATCAAACATATATTTTAGACTTTTACTGTCTATTTTGTAATGTCTTTATTTTTTTAATAAGTTAGTTATTACTTTTTATCATAAAATAATAATGTATTAATTTAATTCCACTTTTAAACACTCAAATTTTTTCATATAAATTTAATTTTAACTTAGAACTAATTTAATGTATTAAAAGTTGCTTGAGGGTGTAGTCCTTGCCTCCATCATTTTCTATTTTTTATGGGAGTGAGTTGTAGTACCTGTGAATGACCATCCGTGGTGCTTGAGTTAATCAGAGGCTAAAATTGAGTACTTTTACTACTGTTTTGAGATCTTTTTGGCTTTGTAAATTGATCCTCATGTTTCTAGTGTAGTTCAGTGCACATGGCATAAGTTATCTTTATTTCAGTCATCTTACTCATATGGACTAACATTCTGGACAAAAAGTATTTTATAACTTAGTCTTGGACTGCATACATGTTGCTATTAGACAGAACTAGCAATCCTACATGTGATTGACGTAAGTCTTACAGAGTTGCAGGTACTAAATTGTAGTGCCTCGAGGCTAGTCCAAGAAGAATAGTGGGGAGACGAATTAGCATATTTCATTCAGAATGAGGTTACAGGCAGTGACGTCGCAATAAGTAATGTTATACCCTTATAACATAAATAAATAATATAAAAGCAAGTTAACTTAATCACAGAAATGTGACATACATTTTTTTGTTTGTTTAAAGTTTTATAAATTAGATCTAGGTTTTTCACATATCAATGAGTAATTGAGCCGCGAAATGATAGAGGGAGGACACTATTTTTAAACAGAGGTGTGGAACTTGTTATAAACTCTTTAAGTGGTATTTAGACAATCAACAAAATGTACTGGGTGTATTTTCTCTTACAATAAACCTGGTGGTATTGCATGTTTGGTTTCTGCTGGTGCTCTGTGCCACCTTCAAAGCAAAAAAGCGGTGCCCATTTACAGTTCATTAGGTGACGGAAGAGTTAAAAGAGTGAAGTTCTCCGCAACTTCTCATATGAGAGATATAAAGATAACCCACAATAAAGGAGATTCTGCCAGTTGGAAGGAGGGTTTAAAACGTCCCATAACCAGGATACACACAATGTTTTTAAATGCAAGCGGCTGCAGTGCTGAAGCACAAGGTGGTGACACCTCTGAGCCCCCGCTGGCCTCGAGTAAGTGGAATACAGTGCCCTCTGTAAAAACAAGCATTTGCAATGCAATAGGTCTCGCATTTGCGAGAGTTTAAGCTATTGGCATTGTAAATGACAATGCCTTGTATTTATTTGTTTTAAAAACCAACAGAGAGAGAAAAGGTTTGTCATTTGCAATGCTAATAGCTCAAACTCTTGCCAATTCGAGACCTATTGCATTGCAAATGCTTTCTTTGTTTGTTTCCAGGCACTCTACAGGAGTACTTGTTTTTTTTCAGGGCATCTCCCTTGTACAATTACACACATACCACTAAAATGCATGCATGTGTAGATACACGTATGCGTTTCTTAAAAAATTGTTAAAACACGAACCACACTTGTTTTTTTGCACGATCCGTTGGTATTGGAACGCTCGCTCCGTCGTCCATCTTGCCATAGCGCAAACACAAGGCGATGGTATTGAAGCGTTCTAAGTGCTCACCAGCTACATTACACAATGATACATTCATTTTGGCCCTGATCTTGCTTCATCTAAAGTTTTCTTTCCGATTGTTGCTTGCGCCCATCTCCTCCTGCTTCCCTGCTTGGCCTGTCCCCAACTACCTCCCTCGAAACTGCTTTTTCTTTTTTTTGCAGGAAGAGACTATTCTTCGGCTCAACATCCTGTGATTCTGGGCTTCAGTAACTTTCAGCTATGCTGAACAACAGATGTGCTGTTGACATCATGTCTAAAAGACATTCACATTGACAAAGCCAATAGCCTGAGCAGTGCCGCAACCATTTGGCTTTGCCAATGCTAGTTTTATGTTAATCACATTACTTCTGAAAACAGCTGCACCATCAAGCCAGATATAAAACGAATGTAGAACATTTTACAAAAAATCGTGTTTCAGTACAAGCTCTTGGCCCTATTAAAATCTTGAAACATGAAAAAGGGTCGCTATTTTTCTCTGAAAAAAAGTGGGAACTTTAGTAGCAGTGCATTGTTCTAGGGTAGAAGATGTGTGCACTAACATATACAACACAACCCGTCATCCTTAAACGCATTGCGTGTGCTGTGTAAAATTGATCTTGATGCACATTTGGCAATTTCAGCTCGTTCTGGGTCAACCAATAATCATTTGTAAGTTGTGATTTTTTTGGGGACGGTTTTGTGATATTAAAAGCAAAACTATAAATCCCAGGAAGCGGCGTGCTCTTGGGTTACAAAAAAAACAGACATGGGTGATTCTATCATATAATAACGATGGGCCGGCCCCTTGTTATGTTTGTCAGAAGGTTGCTCTAATCTGCTACGTGAACACACTTTAAAGCGGCGGCATGCCAGGAGGTTTGTGGCCTAAAAGCAATCCATGTTATTTCTAACCTGGACTGTGACATGAGTGCTGTCTTTGCAAGCAACCCAGGACATGGGTATTTCTGTGTGTAGCCAAGCAACGATACGGGAGTAGAGAGGCTGTACCTGCTGAGAAGCCAATTCCTGGTCGTTTTCATCTACCGCTATATCACAGCCTACACGTGAGCCCCAAGACCTGGCCATGACTCGCAAGTGCACTGCAGAAGAAACAAGGCCAATCCCCACCCCGTTCTTCCAGGACCTAAAAAACAGGAGGGGGACTCTGTACACCCAAGTCCATCCTGACTTGTGCCCTCCATCTTGAAATTGATTTCCACGGCATATGGTTCAATTAGTAAAAAGACCTGAAGCTGGAATATTCCAAGCACTAAGTAAGCATCCATCCACCCCTCCATCTCTGTGTCAGTCCCTCTAATTTGTAGTCACATCTTTACTTCTGGCTCTGCTTTCAGGCCGAAGTTCAAGCTCTGCTGCCCTCAGGTCCCGTATGCATCGGGTTGCTCTCTTGTAGGCTTTGGCCTCCACTACAGTTCTTGCTCTATCCTATTTGTTTGACACCTCCTTGTCTTCTGGGGTAGTCCACAATGTTGCAAGGATGGTGTAATAAAGCCCTTGGTTAAGAAGAGATGTAGGGATAGGTAGAAAGAGACAGTGGTTTTTAGAAAGCATGAGTCTTGTGGGTGTCCTGATTGGGTAACTGGCGACTTTGTACATGCCTTAAGATGGCTCTGCTGAGGAAGAGTTGGGGAGCTCCTCAGATTTGGAGGAGCAGAGCATGAGTTCATCAGATGAAGAAGGGGAACATGGCAGCTACAACAGAGTGGTTTTTTTTTGTAGAGAATCTTAGCTGAGATAAAACAGAAGGACGAGGACAGTGTCTTCTTTAGCTGATTTGGAGGATAGAAGCTCAGATGATGCATGTAGACTGGCACACCTTGGGAGACGTTTCTTTTCTAGGTCTGGTGAAATCTTTGAAATCAAGGAGAGGGATGCTTGGGGCCTTTTGGGGGGTATGGTTTCAAATGACTGATAATTCACAACTGATACCCGTAACTCCACTCACTGCTCCTCCATCTGCGCTGCAACCGCCTGGGCCTTTATAGCTGGGTGCAGCAGGCTTCTTGTTGGGAAATCTCAGACGCACATCCACCTAACATTATTGACTGAGACACAGCCCTGCTCATGGGTACATGGAACAACCCCAACCACCCTCCATTCACAGACATAGTGAAGAGAAAAAAACTGCAAGTGAATTGAATTTTGCCTACGGGAGGCGCAAGAGAATAATATCTCTGAGAAACCAGGATGTATGTTAAAGACTATCAGGACTGGATAGGCTTAAAGCATTTCCAGGAAAGTTCTTCAAAGAGCAGTACACTTGTGTGTAGCAATGCCTCCATGGCCTTAATTACATTTAAATTGTTGAACACATTCACTTTAATTAACCTAAAAACAAAGTGGTGGTGGGCTCACAGGCATCATTGATACACAGCTGGGGAACGTAACAGAGGTGAACAATACAATCAAGCCTGGCTCAAGACACGTGTCTGGATCTGACTCAGCTCTTGGTCCCTGGGCACTGACGAGCCAAAATAGAGCCAGGCCAAGTGGATGTATGACGTTAGCACGCATACTATTACCACGCATACCTTTACAACGCGGTATTTACAACGAATACCGTTACAACGCATAGCGCTTTGAGGTGCTGGATAGTGGTAAGTATAATTTTATATTCCAACTCCAGTCCCCGTGGACACTAGGGAAGGTGTTGGATATAATATTAAACTTATTCCCTATCCTAGAGCGCCCCCCAGTGCAATGCGTTGTAATGGTATGCGTGGTAATGCCTGCGTTGTAATGGTAGTGCGTGGTAAAAAATGCGTGCTAAACGTTGTATACCAGGCCAAGTGCTCTAGTCACAGTCCCATTTCTTCCCTAATGTTGTTTTGTATGGAAAGTATTACTTACAAATACATGTCACTGAGGTCGTCATATAATCGAATACTTTAAATTATAAAGCACATATTAAAGACATAACCCTTACTTGTATTGGAAATAATGTTAAAGAGTTTGTATTATATTTTTATGCAACATTTGTTTTTTGCTTTACATGCCAAATCGTTTGATGCCTCTCCTCTTGCTTAGGTTCTTAGAGCCAAGCCAGGTGCCTGTCTCACCTCTGGCTCGAGTGTCTTAACAAACCTGTTGACTTACTTGCCTCTACTTTGGAAGCAGATTAGTAGCAAGGGGTGTATGGAGCTGCAATGCCACTGCAATGTATTGATCCTCTCTCCCAGGAAAACGCCCTGGGCTCCCCCATTGGCTGTTCTGAGCTAAGAATGTGCCTGAAGGGCAGAGCTCCAGAAAGCAGGCAGGAATGTGCATGAAGACCGGAAGTGGTGGATGTTGGCATATGCTGCTTGTTCCACTTCCTCTTCTTGTCTTACTTTACTTTCGACTCTATAATTTCATCTTCCTCCCTCCTTTACTTTCTCGCTCCCCTTTTTGATCTGCCTGGCCTGCTTTTTTAATTGTTCCTCTTTTCTTCCCAGCTCCCTCTTCCTTCAGTGCAGTCATTACTTTGTTAATCCTGGTATGTCCTTCACCAGGCCATGAAGAACAAATGGATTACCTTCGGTTACTCTCTGTCTGGGTGGATACCCCACCTTGTGTTTTATACAGGATAGTTGTGATGTATTTGTTTTTGGGGGAGTTTTATGAAGCACGAACTGGACCCGAAGGTAAAGGAACGCTTTACATGAGCACCAGTTGTGTTACAGGCGGACACATGAATTTTTAGGTCTCGGCTGTCGAAAGCAGCGAATGCGCTGCTCTCAGCATTCGAGAGCATCTTGTAATCAATACAGATTCCGAAGCTCTCGGAGGCCGAGTTGAAGCCCTGCCCTTCTTTTTAATTGGCCAGCGTCATCTTGTATGCAAAACCCTGGCTTCTCATTGTATAGGAGGCTTCTTAGTCCCTCCTTATTGCCGCCTTGTCTCCTTTTGGCCACGCCCACCGGGATTTGAACTTTTACCGGCGGTGTGACACTCTCCCCTTCATTTACTCCCTAAGCACTTTTTTTTCTCTCTCAGCTTTGTCAAAGTCAGCCGCGTGTTTACTTTCGCATTGCGCTTAAAGTGAAAGCGTGATGCGAAAGTAAACATGCGGCTAACTTTGCGGTACCGTGCTTCGCGGCCATTCGTTTTCATTTGAGGAGGTCATGTCCCGCTTGCAGTAGGAGCTTGTCTGTGATTGCTTGTTTTATCTCTGAATTGCAGGGCCGCACGCTGAGTACATACAGTATTGTTCATTGGATCGGTTTCCGCTATTGATGGCAGCCATGCGTTTTCATTTGAGATCACGTCCCACTTGCAGTAGGAGCTTGTCTGTGATTACTTGTTTTGTCTCTGAATTGCAGGGCCGCACGCTTTGTACAGTATTGCTCATTGGATCGGTTTCCTCTATTGATCGTGGCCATGCGTTTTCATTTGAGGAGATCATGTCATGCAGTAGGAGCTTGTCTGTGATTGCTTGTGTTCTTTGGTCAGAGCAGATTACAGCTGGGCCCCTAACTCCACAGGAGTACAAGGGAATTCACTGGCTTCAAAGAGAATACAGTAGCATTTCAAAAGATAGGCGGCAACATTGTTACAATGGGTAATAAATGTAGCGGAACTGTTTTGCAGTAAAAAGAAAAATAGTGGAACTCGGTTTAAGTGGCCTTTGTTCCTTTCTGTGTCTGAACTTTCTGAAATCCACGGAGGACAGTGCAGTGCTGTGGAGTTTAGTGAGATGTTGTTGCTGGCCTGTTGTATTATAGTGAGAGGTGGAATTGTAAGTGTGGCCCCATGGTCATGTTTTCGTGCAAGAGTTAGAATATTTTGTGTTTTTAAGGCAACCTTGCTTTGTATGTGGGCCAAAAACTCTTAATATATTCAAATGTGTGCACGAGCTGCAATAAGAAACTATTCTAGTGCCAGGTACAGCGTTTAGCAGTTGCTTTGAATTGGTCACAAGGTGAGACGTGCGAGCTGGCCACCGGCTTGCCATTGTACGAGAGTCACAAGATTGTTCTCATGTTCAATAGTGGCCAGGTTTACACTAGTGTACAATCGTTGTGCCAGGTTTAAGGTGTACTCGTGCATGGTTACCAATGTGCCGTCTTGGTGCCAGTCACAGGGTGCTTGGTTTGTTGTGCCAGGGTTAATAAAAAAAAGGTGCCCCATGCCAAAGCTACAATAATCTCCAGGGGAACATTCAGCAATGACTTTGGGGTGTCAGGATTAAATGGTTTAAATGAACGATGCCATTGTTGTGCCAGGGTTGGACAGGGCCGGACTGGCCGTTGCAGGCACCGGGCAATCCCCCCGGTGCGCCGCAAGGGTGGGGTGCGATTTTGGGCCCCTGGGGGCCGATTTTTTTTCAGGGCCGTTTATGCAGCATAGCTGCAAAATCGTCCCTTTAACAAAATCGTCAGAAAACCGTCCCCCGAAAAAGCTCGGTCGCACCACCAACCTCCCCCCTGAGGACTGGCCGAGCACTTTGCCGGGGCCGGTTTTGGTTCCCAGTCCGGTCCTGGGGTTGGACGTTGCCGTGTGGGAATCTATGACAAAATATCAACTACAAAAATATCTACATACAAAAATATCACAACAAAAATATCGATGACAACAATATCGACATCCTATCTCTAACACGGTAAGTATAAAAATATCTTTAAAAAACATATTGAATGTCAAAAATATTGTTTTTTTAAAAATATCGTTTTTTAAATTGTTTTTATTTAATATTAACAAAATAATACTTATAAAAGTAATACACATATTTTAAAATATATTATAATATTTAAAATTAATACATTATGTAATAAAACCAAATAATAATAAAGATATAATACATAGTATATACTTCATTATTAATGAATCTAAAAAAACATATTTTAATAAGTTATAAATAAATTAAAATATAATAAATGTATATACATAAAATAATAATATAAATAACAATTAATAAAAATATGCAACACAATTAAAAAAGTAAGTAAATGTTGGATAGCGTACAGGTAAAAATTAGTATTCGAACTCCAGAGAGAGCAACTGTAGGGAAAGTGTTGGATAGATTAGGGGTAACAATTACTATTCCAACTCCAGAGAGTGCAACAGTAGTGAAAGTGTTGGATAGCGTAGGGGTAACAATTACTATTCCCACTACAGAGAGTGCAACAGTAGGGAAAGTGTTGGATAGCTTAGGGGTAACAATTACTATTCCAACTCCAGAGAGTGCAACAGTAGAGAAAGTGTTGGATAGCGTAGGGGTAACAATTACTATTCCCACTACAGAGAGTGCAACAGTAGGGAAAGTGTTGGATAGCTTAGGGGTAAAAATTACTATTCCAACTCTAGAGATGGCAACAGTATGGAAAGTGTTGGATAGCGTAGGGGTAACAATTACTAGTTCAACTCCAGAGAGTACAAAAGTAGGGAAAGTGTTGGATAGCTGAGGGGTAACAATTACTATTCCAACTCCAGAGAGTGCAACAGTAGAGAAAGTGTTGGCTAGGGTAAAGGTAACAATTACTATTCCCACTCCAGAGAGTGCAACAGTAGGGAAAGTGTTGGATAGCGTAGGGGTAAAAATTACTATTCCACCTCTAGAGAGTTCAACAGTAGGGAAAGTGTTGGATAGCGTAGGGGTAACAATTACTATCCCAACTCCATAGAGTGCAAAAGTAGGGAAAGTGTTGGATAGCGTAGGGGTAACAATTACTATTCCAACTCCAGAGAGTGCAACAGTAGAGAAAGTGTTGGATAGCGTAAAGGTAACAATTGCTATTCCCACTCCAGAGAGTGCAACAGTAGGGAAAGTGTTGGATAGCGTAGGGGTAAAAATTACTATTCCAACTCCAGAGAGGGCAACAGTAGGGAAAGTGTTGGATAGCGTAGGGGTAACAATTACTAGACCAACTCCAGAGAGTACAAAAGTAGGGAAAGTGTTGGATAGCGGAGGGGTAACAATTACTATTCCAACTCCAGAGAGTGTAACAGTAGAGAAAGTGTTGGATAGGGTAAAGGTAACAATTACTATTCCCACTCCAGAGAGTGAAACAGTAGGGAAAGTGTTGGATAGCGTAGGGGTAAAAATTACTATTCCACCTCTAGAGAGTTCAACAGTAGGGAAAGTGTTGGATAGCGTAGGGGTAACAATTACTATCCCAACTCCATAGAGTGCAAAAGTAGGGAAAGTGTTGGATAGCGTAGGGGTAACAATTACTATTCCCATTCCAGAGAGTGCAACAGTAGGGAAAGTGTTGGATAGCGTAGGGGTAACAATTACTATTCCCATTCCACAGAGTGCAACAGTAGGGAAAGTGTTGGATAGCATAGGGGTAAAAATGACTATTCCACCTCTAGAGAGTTCAACAGTAGGGAAAGTGTTGGATAGCGTAGGGGTAAAATTACTATTCCAACTCCAGAGAGTGCAACAGTAGGGAAAGTGTTAGATAGCGTAGGGGTTAACAATTACTATTCCAACTCCATAGAGTGCAAAAGTAGGGAAAGTGTTGGATAGCGTAGGGGTAATAATTACTATTCCCACTCCAAAGAGTGCAACAGTAGGGAAAGTGTTGGATAGCGTAGGGGTAAAAATTACTATTCCACCTCTAGAGAGTTCAACAGTAGGGAAAGTGTTGGATAGCGTAGGGGTAACATTTACTATCCCAACTCCATAGAGTGCAAAAGTAGGGAAAGTGTTGGATAGCATAGGGGTAACAATTACTATTCCAACTCCAGAGAGTGCAACAGTAGAGAAAGTGTTGGATAGCGTAAAGGTAACAATTGCTATTCCCACTCCAGAGAGTGCAACAGTAGGGAAAGTGCTGGATAGCGTAGGGGTAAAAATTACTATTCCAACTCCAGAGAGGGCAACAGTAGGGAAAGTGTTGGATAGCGTAGGGGTAACAATTACTAGTCCAACTCCAGAGAGTACAAAAGTAGGGAAAGTGTTGGATAGCGGAGGGCTAACAATTACTATTCCAACTCCAGAGAGTGCAACAGTAGAGAAAGTGTTGGATAGGGTAAAGGTAACAATTACTATTCCCACTCCAGAGAGTGCAACAGTAGGGAAAGTGTTGGATAGCGTAGAGGTAAAAATAACATACTTATAAATGAAAAGAAAATTGAAAGTAATACATTTTTTGACTATTAAATAATTATAAACCATTTACAAATACCAATACATAATTATTAAAAACATGATTAGCAATAAATAATTAAGTACCAAAATTAATAAAAAATACTATTTAATAATGTTTAATTACCAATGAATAATTAATTAACAATTATATAATTAACAAACAAATAATTAAAAAACATTATTACTTAATTACATTTAAATTACTTCCCACCCTACTCTCCTACAAACCCACAATCCGCTACAGAACATAATTATCAATTAATCAATTAATAAAAATGAATTATCAATTAATTAAAATTATTTACCAATTAATGAAACTTAATTTATATTTCCTAATAATTAATAATGAATTAAGTATAATTAAATTACTTCCCACCCTATTCTCCTATAAACCCACAACCCGCTACAGAACATAATTATCAAATAATCAATTAATAACAATTAATTACCAATTAATTAAAATTAATTTTTTAATTCCTACGAAATTAATAATTCATTTAGTATAATTAAGTTACTTCCCACCCTATTCCCCTAAAAAACCCACAACCCGCTACAGAATATAATTATCAATTAATCAATTAATAAAAAGTAATTACCAATTAATTAAAATGAATTAGCAATTAATTAAAATGAATTTATAATTCCTAATAATTATTAATTAATATAATATAATTATATTACTTCCCACCCTATTCCCCTATAAACCCACAACCCGCTACAGAACATAATTATCAATTAATCAATTAATAACAATTAATTAGCAATTAATTACAATGAATTTATAATTCCCACTAATTAATAATTACTTTAGTATAATTAAATTACTTCCCATCCTATTCCCCTATAAACCCACAACCCGCTACAGAATATAATTATCAATTAATCAATTAATTAAAAGTAATGACCAATTAATTAAAATTAATTAGCAATTAATTAAAATTAATGTATAATTCTTAATAATCAATAATTAATATAATATATTTAAATTACTTCCCACCCTATTCCCCTATAAACCCACAACCTGCTACAGTACTAAAATACTAAATTTAATTAAATTACATAAAAATAAGTTAAATACATAATAAATACATAATAATATACATTAAAATACTATAAAAATCGATATTAGTAACATCGAAATTATTAATATCGATATCACTAACATCGATATTTAATACATCGATATTACTAATATCGATATTTAATACATTGATATTACTAATATCGATATTAAAATGTATCGACATTACTTACCTTCGATATTATGTCCCTTCGATATTTAAACATCGATATTATTGTATCTCGATATTTAAATTTCGATATTTTGTCTGAATACCGCCGTGTGGTGCAGTACGTGTCAGAGTTTTAGTGAGTGGTGCACTATGTGTGCCAGGATGACAGTGAACGATGCGACCGCCGTGCCAGGGATACATCGTTGTGATGGAGAGTTGGTGAACGGTGCAGTCATTGTGTCCGGCTTGCAGCGAGTGGTGCAGTGGCTGCCTCGGGGTTGCAGGGGAGTGTGATCGCTGTGTTTATTTTTAGAAAACACTGAGGCCGTTGTGTCCGGTGTACTATTTGCCCCAGAGTTAGTGAATGGTGCAATTGATGTCCCGGGGTTGTGCTGAAGGCCACAATCGCCTTTCTAGTGTTAAAGCGAGTCTTCCAGTAGCTGCGTCAAGCACCAGTCGCCATGTCTGGCTAACATTGAGGGGTGCAAGGGCTACAGTGAAGTGCGCTCGTCGTGCAAGGGTTTCAGTGAACTGTACTATCATTGTGCAAGTGCAATGTTTTCCCCTTGTTTGCCGGGAACATCACGATCGCCGTCGGGTACAATGTCTGTTCCATGTTTACAGTGAGGTGCAGTGATTTTGCTGGGATTCCAGTGAATGGTGCAGCCACCGGACGAGCGTTCCAGTGAACAGTGTCGGTCAATTTTTTTACAATGAGTGGTGCCGGGAACCCACTAGTGCGTACTGCATTGTTGCAACCCCCTTGCTTCTGCTTCCTGGTTCTCTATGTTTCCTCTTTAATGGCACGCTCTTTCGGTTCCAGTTCCCCGTGCTGTTCTGAAAACAAGGAATACTTGCTGATTTTGAGCTCATAATGTGCACCAACATGTGTTTTCTACAAGGGAGTGTGGCGCAAGGTCACGAAAATAAGTCGCCGCCGGGCGTGTTCCCACATGTGCCTGAGCTTGTTTACCCCTGATAGCGCGTGCAGTGACATGCAGTGTGCTGTGTTAACATTCCTTACTCCACCTTAAGAACCAGTGCTGGAAACTTTCAGAGCATATGTACCTTCCAGCAGTTTCGCTTGCAGCTGTGACCGATGCCTTTTACTAAACCAATCACTTCCTACCTGAGTGAGCACAAAAAAGGATAAACAATTGCGAAGTCTCCCTCCCAGACATTTCTACTTAATTCACCACATGGATGGCAGCACCATATCTCTATAAAGGTCAGTGGCAGAAGTATGTCCCGAAGAGAGGGGTCCTCTTTGACCTACTTCACAAGGGTTGGTGCCATGCGCTGGGATGCCCCACACACATGATGGCTGTCAGGGAGACCAATCTGTGCACTGGCCATTCATAGCAAAAGACTGATTCAAATGTGAGCAGGGCCTACCGCCATAAAGCAGCTTCAAAATGCTGAATTTGCCTCATATTCAACATTATGAGGCCTCGCCGATGAGCATGTCCCCTTGCCCATCCATGAACATTATAAACAAGGACTTCCACTGGGGGTGATCTTCCACTTTTTGGAGCCTCTATTTTACCTTGCTCTGGATTTCGTAATTAGTAAGCTGGGTAAACAAGCAATGAAAATGCAATAGGTCTTGCCTTTGATTAAGTTAAAGCCATTTGCTTTGCTAATGGCATTGTATAGCAAAGCAAATGGCTTTAACTTAATCAAAGGCGAGACCTATTGCATTTTTAATGCTTGTTTTTGTTAGGCACTGGGAGATTTAGGGCCAGATGTAGGTGGCTAAATACTGGTCGGTAACGCAGAAATTCGGTACATTTCAGCGTTACTGACCAGTATTTAGCCATTCCTAATGTAGGTAAGGAATCGGTAAATAAGGAATCGGTAAATACCGATTCCTTATTGCTCTTGCATTTAAGGAATCGGTAATACATATTCCTTAATTGCAATGTAGGAAGCACATTAAAGAGTGCTTTTGAGCCTTAAGAAGTCGGTAATTGCCACCAACTTCAAGTTGGTGGTAATTACCGATTTCCTTTAAAAAATCACTTTTTTGTATTTTGTGAAGTGCCTTGTGGCACACATTCATGCCCTTAGGGCATTTGTGTGCGCCACATGTGCACACATGCACATTTCAGGGGTGCAACAGGATGTCCTTTTGACACCCTGGCACCCTTGAAAGTGCATCCGCTATTAGCGATTCGGTAATACCGAATCGCTAATAGTGAATGTCTTCACCTTCATTCCTATGGGCTTCCAAGCCCATAGAAATGAATGAGTAGGTATTCTTTATTACCAGATCTCAATTACCAATTCGGTAATAAGGAATAGTAAGGATTCTGTATTTTTTACCGAACCTTTACCTACATAGGAATTATTGCTTTCTTAATAGCGAATCGGTAAAATTCGCTATTAAGAAATCGGTATTTCAGATTTACCTACATCTGGCCCTAAGTGCTTTGCCCAGAATTACAGGATGTTCAGCGTCTCTGCCGAGACTCAAACCTGGTTCCCCAATGTTGAGGTTGACCGCTCTTGCCGTTTGGCTAGGAGAGTTTCCATATTTTAATTAGCTGGAATCGTTGGATACCCTTGGCTGAAAAAGATTGGTTTGAATATTTGAAGTGGTTGGATTAGATGAGATAGGTTGAATGGCTGGAATAGTTGGAATATTTGGAATACATGCAAGGGATAGGTAAGTGAGATTACTTGGGAAAGTCTAATTACTGAAATACTATGAATAATTTGAATTGACTGGATATTTTGGATACTTGGTAAAGTTATGATAACAGAAATACTTGGATAGGTGGTTTATAGAATAGTAAGCATAGTTGAGATAACCTGAATGACTGAAATGTCTGGAATAGTTGTTAACGTGAGAGTAATTGTGTTCTGCTGCTATTATTGAAATAAGAATAATTGCTGGAATATTTTTGCAGTAACTGGGATAAGATAGGTAGAGACAGCAAATTCAGTAAAGATGCAATACTTGGGTATGTTTTGGCAGCTGGAATACTTGGGATATCTGGCATGGTAGAATGCCAAGTTTACCACCTGTCATTGATGCCTACACTCAAACTAATTACATTCAGAAGTTCTCTTACAATTCCCCCATCACTATGAGGCTCTTTGACCTCAGGTGTCATTGAATATATCTTAACAAATACCTTATACTTAGTGCACCATGACCTTTCCTTGTTATTGAGCACAGACATCTACTCTTCTAAGGCAAACAGATCCCATCAGTTACGGAGTCAGTCGGTTTTATGGCGTTCCCTCCTGCCTTCAACTTACTTGCCAACTTGTACTTGCTACATAATAATAAGTATGTTATCATACATGTTCCAAGCATCAACCCAGTCTCCCTCAATGGGATGTTGAAAAGCACTATTAGCTTGTCTCTCAACAAAATGGCTCAAGTGATCTTCCTGATCCAGCACAGCACATTTGTCCAGTGTTTCTCAATTTTGTTAATGCATAGCCATAATTCGCTTCCACCCAACAGAATTTTCAACACAATTTGGAGAGCCCTTCATATATCTTTGACAATTAGTCCTTGGAGTAATGTCACCTATTTTTATGCAAAATGACACTTAATTATTAGAAATGCAAAATTGGCATCTATATTTCAGTAAGAAACATGTCTCCGCATTCATGCTAGACTCGAGAATGCCTTTCGCGCTAACCAATGATGATGGATTCAACCCAGATCTGTCACTGGGGGTGAGTATCTGGAAAGTTTCAGCGCTCGGCTCCATCCATCTTCTCCTTGTAGACTGTTCCATTGTAATGGGAATTTCACCCGGGCCTTCTATTGAGGCAATAAAAACCTATGATGAGGAGTTCTGTCATTTAGCCACCAGCTCAGGCACATCATTCCATAACTTATCAAGAATCTATTGATCTAAGTTTCTTTTATATTCTTGTCTGCACTTAGCATAGATCCATTATTGCGTTGAACTCACACAGTTATACAGGCAAGAACTCAGAAAACTCATTTCTAAGGCCCCTTATGCCGCTGTTGCATCACTTTGTGTGACGCTGTGGCGGCGTAAAATATGTGCTACTCTACACCATATTTACAAAGATACGCATCTAGGCAGATGCGTCACTTTGTAAACCCCTGCCCCACATTATACCTGTGACAGGTATATTGTGTGCAGGTTGGGCATTCCGAAGCAGAAAAGCCTTGTAGAAATGGTGCTGTGAAGTCTGTGAGATTTCATTGCATCACTTCTAAGACGTCACTGAGTCAAATCCTTATTCCTGCTGAAGCAGGCTTAAGGAGTGATGCTGGCCTTTTCACATGAGGCTTGACCCATGTGAAATGACCCATTGCGGGAGTTGCGTCTATTTCCAGACACACTCCAGCAATGCACCATTTTTGCGCCGACAGATTCGTCAGGATTCCTGACATATCTGTAAATCCTTGTGAAATGGAGAGCTGTACAGTAAATACAGTTCATCCATGGTGTCACAAGGATGGTGCACTGAAAAGTGTTGCATCGCTGTTTCACACAAGCAATGCAACACTTTTCATATAAATAAGGCCCCCCAATTCCCATCATGAATCATGCTTCGCCAAAACCTTCTCCAAGGGAGTCAACTCTTGCATTCTTTGATCATTTCCCTGTTGCAACTGTCCACCCATGTGAAACAATAACAAGCATTTACAATGCAATGGTCTCTGCATTGTTAAAGTTAGAGCTATTGGCATTGCTTGTGACATTATTTTTATTTATGTTTTTGTTTTTAAAACATATAAAGAAATGGCATTGTCATTTACAATGCCAATAGCTTAATCTCTCGCAAATGCGAGACCTATTGCCTTTGCACTCACACACAGAGCCACACACACAGAGCCACCCACACATAGAGCCACCTACAAAGAAAGCTACCCACAGAGCCCCACACAGATCCCCCCACACACACAGAGAGCCACACACACCGAGAGCCCCTCACACACACAAAGAGCCACACACACACAAACACACACACAGAGCCCACACACACACAGAGCCACACACACACAGAGCCACACACACACACACACACAGAGCCACACACACAGAGCCACACACACACACACACACAGAGCCCCCCCCACACACACAGAGCCAGACACACACACACAGAGAAACACACACACACACACACACAGAGCCACACACACAGAGCCACACACACACACAGAGATACACACACACACACACACACAGAGCCACACACACACACACACAGAGCCCCCCCCACACACACAGAGCCCACACACAGAGCCACACACACACAGAGCCACACACACACACAGAGCCACACACACACACACAGAGCCACACACACACACGCAGAGCCACACACACACACACACACACACACACACACACACCCACACACACACACACACACACACACACACACAGAGCCACACACACACAGAGCCACACACACATAGAGCCACACATACACACACAGAGCCACACACAGAGCCATTCACACAAACACACACACAGAGCCACACAAACACACACAGAGAGCTACACACACACACAGAGCCACACACACACACACACAGCCACACACACACACACACACACACACACACACAGTGAGCCACACACACACACACACTGAGCCACACACACACACACAGTGCCACACATACACAGAGAGCCACACACACACACACACACAGAGCTACACACACGCACACAGACAGAGCCACACACAGACAAAGCCACAAACACACAGAGCCACACACACACAGAGCCACACACACACACACACAGAGCCACACACACACAGAGCAACACACATGGAGCCACACACACACACACACACGCACACACACCAACACACACACACACACATACAGCCCAACACACACAATATTGAATATATAGGCAACACAATATTACAGACAAACACAGAATTACATTTCATGAAAATAGTACAAATGGCTTCTGGCACTCCGGTTTATTATAATTCTCCACTCCCTACCTATTTATGGGATCCCCTTCTGATATTGGGAAGGGGGCGCAGAGAATTGGGAACGTTTTCCGAATATACCATAAACTACACTTTGGGATGTCCAGGGGCACGTGTGCTCTCCCCTCCCGCCAGGCCCTCCAGCGCCCCTTGGAGTCAGTTTCCTCTGCTCCACCAATTACATAGACATAAAGGGAGTGGGGGTAGCAGGTGGGTCACTGGAGAGAAAGTCGCTGCAGATCCAGAAAACAAGGGGCTTTGCACGGCAGTAAGTTGTACTTACCTCTGTGCCCTACACTTCCTTACTCCAGGAGAAGAGGAGCTCCAAACATTAGGAAATGCAGAGGCTGAGGCAGCCAACAGGACAGGCACTGCCCTGACCAAGGAGAGCATCCGATCTGAAGCTGAGATCTTTTTCCAGGGGTGAGAGGGGGCAGAATACGCTGCGTTGGTGGTGGTCTAGGCTGGGAGGGCAGGGCAAAGAGCGAATGGCGAGTATGGCGGTGTGGGCGCTACGGTAAGCAGATGGAGGGCGATGGCGTTTAACCCAGAGTGCCTTCTTGCGCAGGACGTGGGGTGGCTTGCAGGCTTCCAAGGGGGGAGGATAAATAAATAAATAAATAAAGTTTCCGTATGGCAGAACGCGTCCCAGGCGGTGCTGAGAGGGGGTGGTCAGAGGTCAGAATTAAGTGAGAAAATGGACAGGGTGGTGGTGGCAACTCTAGAAGAGTCCTACTGCTGCTGGGGGGGGCGCGGGTCTGTTGGGGGCGGGTTTTGGGAGCTGCAGTGCAGCGTTGGAAGGCGCAGGCTGAGGGAGCAAGTTTGGAGGCAGGGAAAGAGCGACAAGGGGGCTGGGCACCAACGCAGGGCAGCCAGGGAAGACATCAAGGAGGTGGGGGATTTAGTTACAAGAAAGGGGCCATCCAAGGAAAGGAATGTATGAGATAGGGGTTCAAGGATGTCAGACTATGGCCCAGGGGGTTGGGCTGGCGAAGAGGGGCCGGTGCGGATGCAGCCCCCACCAGGCACAACAGTAAGAGGGGGTGGGATGGGGGGATGCGGGCAAAGAGGAGGAGCCTACAGGTGGGCGGGGGGCAGGATGGGAATAGCATGATTCAAGTGGGGAGTATGTTATCGACCGGCCTATGCCTCTCGATGGTATGTATAGGCAGCGCGAGATAGTGAAGAAAAGTTAAAGTCGGACGCATGGTGTTCAGGTATTGGCTAGGGTGGCATTGCTTACAATGGTGGGAGTGGCCGGTTATGCGTTGCACGGTACCAGACTAGATGTGCGGCAATATGCCAGAGTGCGGGCGGGGGGCGGTTTGTTTTTATAAAGGGCGGACTTTACCCGAAGGCGTGGGAGCGCTCCGGAATAGGAACAGTAGGGATATAGGAGGAAAACATTACACGTGAGCATGTTACAAAAGGAGAGTGTTGAGTTACACGAGGCAAAGGTGATAATTGTAAGCAAAATACAAGAGGTAGCAAACGGTACAATACAGGAAGGAAAAGTTGCAGGAGGCAAAAGTGAGGCGATTGTATCCCACTCTGCGTGCCCAAAAATGGACTCTGGAATATGTGTTTGTTTTCCTGAGTGTGCATCCCTGTGAGGGACAGGACGATGCACAAGCCAGCAACATACAGTGGATTTGGCACTGGCTGCACGTAATTGTGTACACGTAATGCAACCCCCCCCCCTTCCCCCCCACGCAAGGACGCCAACTGCAACAAATGCCGGCCCGGCATGACGGTGTGGCCGAGCAGCAGCTACCCAGGGGGGACCAGGTAGGTCAAAGGATGTATATATTCACTGCGTGCTGTGCCATCAGGGCGCGCATGGTTCTGTAGGAAGCCGCCCAAAGCCTGTGGGTGCCGTCAGGGCAGACACCGTCACCCATGGACGTGTGAGTGGGAGAGCGCTGCCGGGGCACGTTGTGCCCTCCCACCCCCGTGTTTGTTACACAGACAAAGCAACATGAGAACAGTCTGGGATTTCATGTCTCACGCTGCCTGCACGCGCCAGTCGGCCCTCTGATTGGTTAATAAGGAACACCATTCAGAGAGCTGACTTGAGCGTGCAGGCAGCGTGATGAGGGGCGTGCTCACTCCCAATGACGTCAGGGAGAGAAAGAACAGCAAAAACACACCCCTCTATCCCAAAAAGACGGGGCTTGAATGGAGTGATGTCCCTCTCCTCCAATGGCTGGCCTCCGTTTAGGAAGCCAGCCAATGGAGAAGAGGGGTGGGTTCAAACCCCCCATACTGTAAAGATACAATCTCGGCTGCGCGACACTGCTGCGCAGTGTACGCTAGGTCGAGACCTAAAAACACAGGGAGCCTGATACACAAAGATATTGCTATAAGACGGGGTGGCATTTCTTGTATTACTCCTTCTCATAAGCCTGCAATTCAGTTGTGAGAAGTAGTGCAAGAGTATGTAACAGCAAAATCTTTGACAATCGGCCCTGTAAGATTTTCCTTTCCCATTTTGCTTTTTAGGACTTTATACTCCATGAACTTTGCCCTATTTCTAACCCTTCTTTATGATCTACCCACAATCGAAGCTACCGAGGGCCCTTTTTGTACAAAACAAAAGGTGGGTCCCAGCAAGTGCAGGTTCACAAGCCAGGTTGATAACCATACTTTTTGTTTGAGCACAACTGGTACCATGTTTTTCCAAGAGCTGAGCATTTCCATATCGTCTTCAGCAGATAATTACACTAAAACAAACGTTACTCCTTCTTTGAACTGAGTTTCTAAAACTTCTATAAAATAAGAACATAACAGAACATAATCTTCCTTACATGTAAATCAGTACCAAAAAAAGCAAAAAGATACATGACCTATTATAGAGTAGGCCGCTTTTTACATTTAAAAATAGCCTAGACAGACCTTCAGGGGAGGGGCGTGTCAGCTTGGAAGCAGTTGCCCCATAGATATCTGTCCACACCCCCCGCATTCCACAGAGCTGCTGCTTGCTCAAGGACCCAGCCAGTGATGGACCCTCGAGCTACCACCCCGACCAATAACAGCATCTGCAAGTGACCTCCAGGAGCCAACAGCTCAGAGCTGTGTCTGCCGATGGCAGCTGCTGCTGCCAGAACTACTGGAATGAATGAAAGAATGTGTAACGAGCGCGTCTTGGCATGAGGATGAGCAGGTGTGAGGGGCGGAGAGAACTACAGAGCGTGAGGAGACTTCAGTATTCTTCAAATTTGTATCACAAAACACTAAATATAAATAAAATCCAAGAGATTAACAGCCATCCTCATCTGAAATTAATCAGGCCAGTCAGATGAAGGGGCAGTCAGATAAATGAGGCTACAATCTTTTAGGAAATCAAAACAGACAGAAAAGAATTAAGGTAAGGAACATTCTAGAATGTCGACTGTTAGGGGTTATTAGAGACGCAGGGTTGGTTATAGAGAACTGTAAATTTTCTCTTCATAGGATGGCCCCTTTGTAAATGCATCTTCCTGTAGATATATGGCTCTCACTAGTGAAAGGTTAAAAGCGAAATGCCGGGTTTCCACAAAGAATGCACAATACTTCAAGTCTTTTCCCAAAATGTATTCATTCACAACAGAGGATTACTTTTCAAAAGAAACATTTAGTCTACCAAATACGATAGGACAGTTTTCGCCTCTTTTAATATGGGAAAAAGTGACATACCAGCGGCGCAAGGGGCTTTCCCCAAGATTTACTCAATGTACATGATATTGAAAGGCTTTTCAAAAAATGCATTTTATTTATACAGGGCCTCCAACCTTCTATGCAGTGATAGCTATGTCTGCTCAAGGAAAATCCTCTCAAACTCATAGCAAAAACTTTTAATGTAAAATAGTGACCACATCTGTTAATATTACACTATGCGCACCCTAATAAGGATTTTCAATAGTGACCATCCAAGTATTACAGATGAGATTACCAGCAGAAATGTCAGGGAAGGCTTATCAATGAGAAACACCCCTAAATGATAATGAAATACAATGACAGCCAAAGGAAGACGTACTCTGTGCCACCCACGAAGGACATAACCAGAACAATAAGTCTCCCCAAGTCAACTAGAATCAACATTCAATTGTTAGCTTTAAACGTGTTTTGACAAAGCAAAATGTCATAATCAATTAATGAAAATACGCCAGTTTTCTATCAAATATCACTTTCCATTTTCAGCATAAAACCTTTTCTGAAAACATCTTTTTAGCTTCAGAATGTCAGTTTCATTTGTAGGACATACATTGAGCTACAAATGACTAAATACAGTTTTTTGTTGACATACCTTTGTTGTTATAGAATGCATTTCAAAATTGTGCCCACAGTCGCGTTTACTTCACCATCACTGTTTGTGTTTATGCACCAGGTTCTTTATGTAATGTCTATTTTTAATTTTCACTATCACTCGTGATCAAGACACTGTCTGTGTTGAGATGCGCTGAGTGCGTTACTTCACTTGTGGGGAGTGTCGTGACTTTCTCTTTCTCCTGATTCCAGAGCTTGGTTTGTGGGATAATTCTAGCTCCCGCACCCGGTCACACGCTGCGCCGAGATATATATATATATATATATATATATATATATATATATATATATATTCACAGAAAAAACCATAGGTTATAGTGGATATATAGTTAGGAATTTGCATTTACAAAACCTTGAAAATTCAATGAAAAAACCATTGGTTTTAGGCCATATATAGTTAGGGATTTGCATTTACAAAACCTTATTTTACTCGCATAAAACCATTGAAATTCCATATATAGTTATAAGCGCTAACTATATATCGCGCACCCGCAATCCACTGCTGATGATGTCACATATTACATCATTCATGACATGGTTAGTGACATCACTGATGACATCACTGATGACATCATCCAGTGACTGTATGTTTCTGTAAAGTTAAAATATCTCTTACATATTGAAGAATGAGTGGATATATAAGTGTCTGGATGAAGGATTTAGTAGGTGCATGACTGACTGTATGAGTGAGTGATTAAATGTGTCTCACTGAGTGCATGGGTTAGTGACTAAACTGTCTTAATTTGTGCATCATTATGTCTGTTGTTCTGTAAACTGTTGCATGTGTTGATAAGTAGCTATATGAGTAACTATATGGGTTATTGATTGGTTGCCCAAGTATTTGTATGGGATACTGAGTGTGTGTGTGGGTGGCTGGGAGGTGTGTGACTCTGTGCATAGATCTGTAAGCAGTTGATTCACTAGATGTATGGTTTCAAAAGTGCATGTGGAAACAGCTGTATGGGCGGTTGACTGTGTGCATGAGTGTATTGGTGAGTGAATGGATATCTCAGTGCTACATGTCAAAGTAAGTACATATGTAAAACACAGTACATGTGAGAGTTGACATATATAAATAACTGTGCATAAGAGCCAGTGAATGTGTGAGTGGCTGTATGGATCATTGTGAACTTGTATCAGGGATTGTATAAGAGAGTAAATATGTGTTAGTATATGTTTGAATAAGTAAAGTTTGTATAACTGTATATTTGAGGAAATGGAGGTGTGATTGATTCTTTGCATGACTGACTAGGTGTGTGAGTAACTCCATGGATGAGTGACAGTCTGTGAGTGTCTGTTTACACTGATTGTATCTAAGGTTATATTAGAGTCTGAAGAGGTTCATCGTATTATCACATGAATGATATCATCAGTGATGTTATCAGTCATGTCAAATGAGATGTTTTCAGTGATGTCATCAGTGATGTCATTTGAGATGTCATCAGTGATGTCATCAGTGATGTCACTAACCATGTCATGAATGATGTAATATGTGACATCATCAGCAGTGGATTGCGGGTGCGCGATATATAGTTAGCGCTTATAACTATATATGGAATTTCAATGGTTTTATGCGAGTAAAATAAGGTTTTGTAAATGCAAATCCCTAACTATATATGGCCTAAAACCAATGGTTTTTTCATTGAATTTTCAAGGTTTTGTAAATGCAAATTCCTAACTATATATCCACTATAACCTATGTTTTTTTCTGTGAATTTCATTGGTTTTTTAATAGCAAATATGAAAAGCTTTAAAATGTCAAGTACGTGATAGATAAAAACATTTTCGTATTTATGCACGCTGATGTGCTTTGAACGCTGCACCCCCCCCCCCCCCCCTCCCCTCTTTTGTCTTAGTAGTACTCTCTCTTTGCAGATACTGAAGGGTAGTCAACGCAGGCCTTTACCCCCGTTGTAATCCGTCGTGCCTGCTTGTCTCTCCATTTGATTGATTGTTGTCCAAGCATTTACTGTTTTAGAATTGGTTCTCTTTGGATCATTCTCTATTTACAAACAAGCACAAAGTCGCAATACTCTGTTTAGTCTTTGCAGATAGTGAAAAATCGTGTAAAAAAATAAAAATAATCGAGCAAAATCAGTAGGCCACTAATTGAATCTCTTTTTGACCTCGCTAAAATAGAAATATTAGGAACAACCCTTCATGAGAAATACGAAAATAGTGAGATGAACTGAGCTCCACACCATGAGGGCTGCAAGACAGCTCGGCTCCATCACCCATCCCGCACAAAATAACGACAAACCCTATGCAAATATTAAAAATATAGACAACACACCAGCAAAGAAACAGGGTAAAACATTTTATTAAAAAACTATTTACATAACGTTGGTTTATAAGATGATGTCAGTAGTGGACCGATGTGTGAATAGGTCGAAAGCAGCACAAGGCTCCAAGATCCGGATGGCAAGCTCCTGGATGTTGGGTGCCATAGTTCAGAGTTCTGAGTTTGAGCCTTTTTCAATGCCTGTGCTTTGTTGAATCAAAATGGCGGCTTGACACAAAGCTGACTCAAGCGTTGCTACTGATGCTATGCAGACCAAAACTGGTTTTCAGTTTGTACATTTTTCTAGATTTTTCAATCCAAGTTTGGTTGACTTTGTAGAACGATGGCTTCAAATTTTCAACATACGGTGTGGTGGCGCTGACTGGGAGGGGGCGCTTCGCTCCTGCCCCCTCCCCAAGTAAGATTTTCATACGTGAAAGTACGTTAATGGTTTTGGTCCCTGAGTTGCTTCGATGTCACTGCCATTCTCAAATGGCATAAGTTCTGGATGTTGGGTGCCATAGTTAAGAGTTCTGAGCAGCGCTTGTAACACTGTCTGAAGCTTATTTCCACCTACTGCAGCTTCACTATTCTCAAAGTAAGTGAGTGTCGTTTGTGGACCTGACTGCATTAGAAAACAATGTGATATGTTACCTTCCTGAACAGCTTGACGGAGGCCCCTGAGGGGCGGTGTGATGGCCATGGACTCGGAGAAGACGCTTGGCTCCGACACCCTCCCCAAGTCTTATAGCACTGGTGTAGCCTGAGATCGCCCCCGACATAGGCGGCCGGCTCCCGGGGTCCGGCGGAACTTTTTGCCTTTTGATGACTCTTCAATTCTGAACCTTGTCCCATCCAGCTGAGTTGCGCCCACTCTTGCGGCTACAGCGTCTTGCCCACCATCCAGCTGAATTGCGCCCACTCTTGCGGTGCAGCGATAGGCGGCTGCCACAGGACTCTCAAAATGGCGGCCGGCTCTTCGGTTTTGGGCCTGGTCCACTAAAATGGCCCTGGGACACCTTTGAACTCGGACGCTTCCCTGATAGGGCTTGGGTCCCATTCTCGAAAAGCGTCCCCTCAGCCGTGAAGATTCTACAAAAGTCTTGGGGGCCCCCGACTCCCGCAGGCTTCTGGTGGGGAGCGGCTGCCATGTCTGCTCGTGGAATGGCCACGACGGAGCTACGAGATGGTAGTGGTCTCATGCTGACGCCAGCTTTAGTCTGAAACATCCAGAAACACTGTAGACTACCAATTCGATCAGTTCCGGTAGCGCCCCAATATGACCCGGAAGAGAAGAACTTGCCCTCCCCTCTTTGACTGATGGTTCTTGTTGCCTGTCCCCTCTGTTGTCATTTAACAGAACTTTTTGGACTGCTGAAAGGAGTTGTGTTCCGAACGCTGGTTGGTGGAGACATTTTGACTATATTCTTGACCTACGTTGTCGCGTAATGCGTTATATGACACGCCGCGTTACCGCACCCGGAAGTGATCCGAGGCGCGGCGCGCAGCGCGTAACGTAAGCATAACAGGTCATGTGACTTGTTAATAAAACTTTTCATTGGTTCATTTTACTTTTGTTAATTTAATGATGAAAAGCTTGGTCATATGACCTAAAAATTACGCTTTTTATTGTTTTCGAACAATATATTTTTTTCAAACATATGTTATAATATTCCAGGCTAATGTACTTTCCCGGAAAATTTACAACTGTCTTGTAAGTAAAATATATTCCTTTTTCGAGAAAAAGGGCGTTTCTTCCTTCCATGACGGAGCCGTTGAGTAAAAGAGATTCGGCCTGCTGTCTTAGTCGCCGATACGCCTGATTATCAGATTCTTATCGATCACTTTATATTGCAGACATGAAAAACACAACTGCCCTTAAGCATTTATCTTTACTGCGTTCCTACATATTATACCTTTTATCCGTCATGTAATTGGACTGCTTTATTTCACTTGCCTTTACTGATTCGAAAACAGTGACTAAAAGTAAAAACTTTACCAATGTAAATACTACTACCGTGTTTTGTTTTAAAAACCTTTATTGTGAAAATGTCAGTATACAAATACGGGCCTATAACCACGTGGGCCGGCCACGGAGCAAACTGAAATCGTATATGATGAGGA
Organism: Lissotriton vulgaris; assembly: GCF_964263255.1. Lineage (NCBI taxonomy): Eukaryota > Metazoa > Chordata > Amphibia > Caudata > Salamandridae > Lissotriton > Lissotriton vulgaris. The sequence continues at coordinate 1,366,712,472 of NC_141695.1, read as the reverse complement.
GACATTTACACTGTAGAAGAACGTAACGAGCGGGCCATTAGGTTGCAAGAACAAAGGTGTCTAACAGTTGCGGAATCGGTGGACGTACATTTTGTAATTAAAATACGACAGGGCCACTTACAATAACATTTTCTAGATATACATTTGCGGGCAAGGAGTTACGAGTCCCATTTATACCGGCGCCATTTTGGGCGAGGCCGGGCAGGTCCAAGATATAGTCAAAATGTCTCCACCAACCATCGGCCAGACCAGAACCCCTTTCGGCCCTTTATGCTACAAGATGGTGTCTTCCATTCAGAAAATATTGTTGGCAGCATTTTGAAAGGAAACAGAAACAGCCGTTCTCCTAGTGAGTTTCACATTGTTACATTTAGGAAGAATGTTGAAGAGTAGTATGTGGAAAATCTGAAGCCATTTTTCTACAAACTCTCAATCAGACTTGGATGGAAAAAAAAAACCTGAAGAATGTACAAACTGAAAACCAATTTTTGTCTGTATAGCATCAACAGTAACGCTTGAGTCAGCTTTGTGTCAAGCCGCCATTTTCATTCAATCAATAGCGTCCCCCTGCACACATTCAGGGACCTGGTCGTGTCTTCAGATGAAACGGATTGTAGGAAAAGAAGCAGAAAGGAAAAGGAAAAAAGTTCCGCCGGACCTCGGGAGCCGGCCGCCTATGTCATGTGCCACCTTTGGCCACACCAGGGCAATAGTGAAGCTGCAGCAGGTGTAAATAAGCTTCAGACAGTCTTACAAGCACTGCTCAGAACTCTCAACTGAGGCACTCAACATCCAGGACTTGCCATTCGGATCTTGGCGCCTTATGCTGGTTCCGACCTATTCACACATCGGTCCACTACTGACATCACCTCATAAGCCAACGGGGCACCCCACGCCGACTTTCGGCGCAGCATTGTAGGATGGCCACACCAGTGCGGCAACTTGCTGGACACAACATCGGGGCCATCCAGATCTCGGCGCGTTCGACTCATTGTACCGCAAGAGTGACCGCAACTCAGCTGGACACGCCATCTTTCGGCGCAGCATTGTAGGATGGCCACACCAGTGCGGCAATTTGCTGGACACCACCTCGGTGCCATCCGGATCTCGGCGCGTTCGAGTCACTGTACCGCAACAGTGACCGCAACTCAGCTGGACACGCCGTCTTTCGGCGCAGCATTGTAGGATGGCCACACCAGTGCAGAAATTTGCTGGACACCACCTCGGTGCCATCCGGATCTCGGCGCGTTCGAGTCACTGTACCGCAACAGTGACCGCAACTCAGCTGGACACGCCGTCTTTCGGCGCAGCATTGTAGGATGGCCACACCAGTGCGGCAATTTGCTGGACACCACCTCGGTGCCATCCGGATCTCGGCGTGTTCGAGTCACTGTACCGCAAGAGCGGGAGAAACTCAGCTGGACACGCCGTCTTTCGGCGCAGCATTGTAGGATGGCCACACCAGTGCGGCAATTTGCTGGACACCACCTCGGTGCCATCCGAATCTCGGCGCGTTGTGCTGCCTTCGGCCTATTCGCACATCGGTCCGCTACTGACGCCGCCTCACGTGCCAACGGATTTTCTACGCTTTTTGTAGCCCTATGCCGCATAACAGGTCATGTGACTTGTTTATAAAACTTTTCATTGGTTCATTTTACTTTTGGTTTCCTAAAGATGGAAGGCTTGGTCATATGACCTAAAAATAACACTTTTCATTGGTTTAGAACATTTTTTTTTCCCAAACGATGAAAGCCCCACCTTGTTTCTGGATCATTCAGACTGAAGCTGGCGTCAGCATGAGAGCACCACCATCTTGTGGCTCCGTCGTGGTCATTCCGCGAGCAATCATGGCAGCCGCTCCCCACCGGAAGCTTGCGGGAGTCGGGGGCCCCCAAGACTTTTGTAGAATCTTCACGGCTGAGGGGACGCTTTTCGAGAATGGAGCCCAAGCCCTAGCAGGCAAGCGTCCGAGTTCCAAGGTGTCCCAGGGCCATTTCAGTGGACCAGGCCCAAAACCGAGGAGCCGTCCGCCATTTTAAGAGCCATGTGGCAGCCGTCTATCGCTGCACTGCAAGAGTGGGAGCAACTCAACAACATGGTGAGCGAGACGCTGTAGCCGCAAGAGCGGGCGCAACTCAGCTAGATGGCCGCCACCTGGGGAGGCCCGTTCACGCCGCCTCCCCCACGCCCCCCCCGGGGCGCCGCACGCCAATTTTCGGAGCAGCATTGTAGGATACCAAAACCAGTGCGGCAGTTTACTGGACATCACCTGGGTGCCTGTCGTACATGTTGTGTCAGCCATGGGACACTGGACACAGTCCCATCAACATCTCAACGCGTTCTGCTGCCTTGGGACTATTCGCACAACAGACCGCTACTGACGAGGCCTCCCCCCGCACCACCCGGGACGCCCCACGCTGTTTTTCTGTGCTGCATTGTAGGATCCCAAAACCAGTGCGGCACCCAGGCGACATCACCTGGGTGCCGTCCAGAACTCTGCACGTTGTGCTGCCTTGGGACTATTCGCACAAAAGACAGCTTCTAACCATTGTTGCTTTTTGAGTTGAAAAATGTTTAAATGTTTTTAGTTTTTGTTCCGTTCATTATAGTTAAAAGTTAATAAAGTTTTATAATCTTACTTTGTCGGAGTGTTATCTATTTTTTTTTAAACGGGTGAATAGGGCCTTGAATCGGGTTATTGTCATGTGTGGGCTTTGGAAGTGTGCTGCTGCAGGATCGGACATTTCAAACTCAAATGCACGTTCTTTTTCTTACCTTTCCGAAGCATGGAGCGCAATAGTAGGCAGAGAAAGGGTGATGCACGTGTTGAACACTACCTGACCTGGCAAGTTGCTGGCAGTGCCCCCCCGCCCGCTCCTGAAAGAGGGCACACACACACCGCCGCCCCGAGTACTTCACAAATCTTTAAAAGACCATGCGCTTGTTCATGAGGCTTAAATGGTTTATCACCTCTTCTAGAACCCCTGCATCGACCCTCTGACGTTTCCTGGAAAAATTACCATGTAACACAATACCAAGCCCTGTCAGCTGAAACCCCCAAGGAATCGTGGGGCATATTATCAAGGGGGTTTATCTCCGCTTTTTTGGCTTTAAAAGCCATGAAAGCGGAGATAAAATTATCTCCCTATTACCAAGCTGTCGCTAACACCAGTTAGTGACAGCTAAAAGGAGATAGCGACCATCTTGGGCCCCGCTTTGCATGTCAGTGATACTTATCACTAATGACATGCAAAGTGGCGTGCCAAGATGTTAGCGACTGGAAACAGTCCCTAACATCGCTATCTCCTATTACCAACTTTTGGAGATATTCGCGCTAAGCGCGAATATCTCCAAAATCTAACACCTGCCCTGAGCAGTTCTTAGCCATGTTATCCAATGGGAGGTGGATAACATGGCTAAGAGCATTTGCTCGATAATACATGAATATCGCTGACTTTTCTGCGATAATAGCAAGGTTTATCTGCGATAAAAATCGCCGATGTGCGGCGATAATTTTTGTCTCTAAACAAGTTAGAGACAAAAATTATCGCTAGTTGTTCGTAATATGCCCCCGGGTTTTTGCTTGCAGAAATCGGGAGGCGGGAGACTAGCACTGAAATCAGTAGTCACACGCCTGAATCGGGAGGGTTGGCATGTCTGAATTCTCTACAGCTGGGGCCATAAACTACATCCGCAGGGGTAGGTGATAGCCTGGGACCAGCCTGGCATCTAAAATGGCTGCCGTGCACGACAAAATTGTGGCATTGGAAAAAAGGCAAGATGGCGCAGCCGCTGGAAGAGATGTATCAACATATATCAGCCTCCTCAGCCACCCTCAGGAAACATAGGGGATTAGGATACGTCTCCCGCACCCCCTTATACCTAGTAATTTAATTAACGAAGCACAAAATGGCGAATTCCCGTTTCGCTACCAGTTTGCGGCCCAGTTCGCGGCCCGTGAAGCGCTTCTACCGTGAAAAATCATTTTTTTTTTTATTTTCCCCACGGGACCCTTTAATAACCCCAACAACATTCCTAGGGGGTCAAGAGGGTGATACCTTGCCCCCTTTCATTAAATTCCCCCTTCATTTTTCACCTCTTCTTCTCTCTCGATCCTACCGAGAGACAAGATGGCGGCCGCTCCGGACTGTCACGCAGCAAAAAAAAAAAAAGCTCACGCACAGCCGCTGGAAGAGATGTATCAACATATATCAGCCTCCTCAGCCACCCTCAGGAAACATAGGGGATTAGGCTACGTCTCCCGCACCCCCTTATACCTAGTAATTTAATTAACGAAGCACAAAATGGCGAATTCCCGTTTCGCTACCAGTTTGCGGCCCAGTTCGCGGCCCGTGAAGCGCTTCTACCGTGAAAAATCATTTTTTTTTTCTTTTCCCCACGGGACCCTTTAATAACCCCAACAACATTCCTAGGGGGTCAAGAGGGGGATACCTTGCCCCCTTTCATTAAATTCCCCCTTCGTTTTTCACCTCTTCTTCTCTCTCGATCCTACCGAGAGATAAGATGGCGGCCGCTCCAGACTGTTTAGAATGTTGACAGACACCGGAGAGCCAATCAGCTTCGCATCGCAAAGTTCCGTTGCGCGAAAAGTAAGCGGACCGGAGCGCAGCCCGGAGCGCTGTTACAGATATATATCTTGTTTTGAACGTTAATTTCTCAAAATCCACTGGAGCACATATATTGAGACCTAGCAAAGGCACATCGGGCTAACAGTCCCTACAATTTTGCCAAGTTTCGTGAAAATCCATTCAGCCGTTCGGGCTAAAAGTGAGTCCAACCGCCCTATGGAAATTAACATGGGAAAAACGCGTTTTGGGACCCCCCTTTTTTCTCGGCCCCCCCTTGACGACCCCCCCCCAAATTTCCAGGAGCTGCTCAGAAACAAAATGTGCCATTTTCCTGAAAATTTCAGCCGATTCCGTCCACAAACGCCAAAGTTATTAGACATAGAATTTTCTAAAATGCCATAGGGAAAAAATCCTAACTATATATACCTACTGCGACCGCCAGTAGGTAATATAAATATATATATATATATATATATATATGCCGGAGAAGCGTGCAAGGTGCACGACTTGGGATTGCAGCGAGATAACGCTAAACACAGCCCGGGAAAGAACAACTGACCGTGAGGGAACTCGGCGGCTGGGAATTCTGGAACGGGTGAGTGAGCGACGCTTACATCATTGTCTGAAATATCCGGCAAGAACACGTACAGCCTGAGCGAGAGGTAGAGCCACGCAAAGGAAATCCAACCCCTCGACCTAAGTTATGTTCACTGATAGTGAAAGAGAGCAAGCAGCAGACTCTCTGTTTATCCCCCAAACAGGGGCACGGAAGAAAACGACTCCATCAACGGCAGCAAGCACACCTGATACATTGACAAAATTATTTGCCACCCTTGAAAAAACGTATGAGCGAGAAATCCGCAAGTGGTGGGAGGCCACCAGCCTTCAAAAATATTTGGAAGTTGGGAGGGTCCCTAGGGGATTGAGAATTTTATTGGTCCCTTCATACGAAAAACCGAACCATGAACTTTTAAAGGAATGGTCTGAATTTATGAGCGATGTTATGCAAGGAATGCTGAAACTGCTGGTGAAACACGCATGGAGTGATCGCAATAAATTGCAGGAAGAAATAAAGGCAATAGAAGCTAAGATTAGCGAAGAAAAAGATACAAAAAAATGTGAGGAGCTACGGGAACAAATGAAGAAAAGGTTAATAGATTATGAAAACACCATAAAATTGAGGAAGCAATCCAAATACATCCGAGATGAAAAGGACTATGCAAATGGGAGGATATTAACATTTGCACGAAAATATGATGCCCCTAGAAGAAAGATACAACAGGACAAACTGAAGAATCGAACCCCAGCAAGCACTGAAGAATCTGAAATTTCAGAGGACGAATCAATCAGAGCGAGGAGCACCGCGGAATCGAGAGGTGCAGAAGGGGGAGGGACTAGAGACGATCCCACTGAAGACGATCCTTTTTTCGAGGAGTACGAGGTCATCAGAGGACTCAGAGAGCGACCCGCAGCAACAACACACCCTCCAAAAACCCCAAAAGGAAAACGAGGAGGGGGAGGCGGGGGCGCCCAAGGAAGATCCACACCGGTGGTAACAAGGAGTGCCCGAGGGAAGACTTGGAAAGGACCACAATGAATACAACGGAGAACACCATCATTAATCTCTCGGACCGGATACTAACTCCAAAAGAAGAAGAACTATTAAAACTTGGACTTACCTTTTGCCCGACTCCTGCGTTCAGTTACACACAAACCAGGATAGATCTTTTTAGATTTGTCAGAAAACTTAAATTACATAAAATCCATACTCTGCACCCGAAAGCATCTGATATAATTACTACTGAAGGAGAAGATCTACTCTCAATGATGACAGGACAAGACCTTGAGGCAATTGCGGTAGCACAAACACTCATTGGGACTAGCCATTCCCAGGATTGGGAGGTTCAACCTACACAGAATCTGGAAGACTGTGGCATCACTCAACAAGGTTGCAAGAGTGATATGATCATAAAATCAAGAACTAATCCGAGAACACCACATGACGGAATAGATACGTTCCAGGAGATGGTCATTGAGGAACTTAAGCATCTCCAATCGGAAGGCTTCAATGCCAGTAAGAAGAATTTGACCAAGGATGAATGGGCAACAATTCAAAATCTGAAAGACGATAACAGTATAATCATCAAACCCAGTGATAAAGGGGGCAACATTGTAATTCTAAAACGAGAACAATATGAGGATGAGGCCCTATCCCAACTGAACAACAAGAAACATTATGTGGAGATCAAACGCACAAAATATACTGAAAGTGTGAAAGCGTTCAATGACCTAATAAACAATTGGAAGGATAAAGGCATCCTGGATCTCAAAGACTGGAAAAATTTGAAATGTGATCACCCGCAAATTGCGACCTTCTATCACCTGCCTAAGGTACATAAGAGCAAAATTTGGCCCCCAGGCAGACCGATTGTATCTGCCAAGGACAGCCTACTAGAAAGAACTTCAAGCTATATCGACAGCTTCATTGCCCCTTTCGTGAAGGATCTCAGTTCGTATCTGAAAGATACGAAGGACTTTCTGCGGATCATACAGGATGTAGTTTGGGAAGAAGATTTGTTCCTTATAACTTTGGACATTGCCAGCCTGTACACATCAATCAAACATGAGGATGGCCTAATGGCGATGAAAAGCTTCCTTGAATTAAGACCCATCAAGTACCGAAGCCATAACCACATGTTATTAGAGCTCACGGACTTCTGTCTCCGTAATAACATCTTTTTGTTTGCAGGAAAATTGTATTTGCAACTGCAGGGGACTGCGATGGGCACGTGCTTCGCCCCCAGCTACGCGAATCTCTTCGTGGGCTGGTGGGAGAAGCACGTGGCCTGGGCAGGGACTAACGAACGGTGGATGAACAATATTGTTCTCTGGACCCGCTACATCGACGACTTGTTCTTGGTGTGGCGGGGTTCACAGAATGAGGCTGAGGAGTACATCTCAGATTTGAATAAGAATAGTCTAAATCTCAGCTTCACAAGCAGTATCAGTCAAAGTGAGGTGTTCTACTTAGACCTACGGGTCTTCGTGGAAGATAAGAAAATACAAACCGCCGTTTTCAGAAAACCCACGGCGGGTAATACTATACTGCACTCACGCAGCTATCATCCCCGAAGTGTTATTAATAACATCCCCCTGGGAGAGTTCTTGCGAATGAAACGCAATTGCTCGACCACCAAGGAGTTTGTAAGCTCTAGGGAACAGTCAAAAATGAGGTTTTCTGCAAGAGGCTATGGGAAAGGAATTCTCACACAAGCAGAGTTGAGGAGCAATTTGGTCGAAAGAAAGGATCTATTAATTGATCGATCCAAACCTAAAGACGATAAGATCAGGCTAATTACTGACTTCTCTGAAAAGTCTCCAGAAGTCTTCAATGTGATGCGGAAGAACTGGAAGATTTTAAAAGCAGATCCTATAATAGGGAAGTCCTTGTCTGATCACCCCCTGATAACCTACAGAAAGGGTAAATCTTTCAAAGACCATCTTGTAAATAGCCACTTTGAACAAAAAAGAAAAACTAAATCACCTGTTTCTGGCTTCTATCCTTGCATGAAGTGCAAGGCCTGTAAGAATTCACAGAAAGTCAAAGAGTATTACATACCTGGTCAAAAGAGGAAAGGAAGAATAACCAAGTTGTTGAATTGTAATTCCGACTACACAGTCTATTGTTTAACATGTCCCTGTGGGAAGAGGTATGTAGGGAGTACGGTTAAACAAACCAAACTCCGGGTCTTAGAACATATGCGGGCGATTACATCAAAGGACCCTAACTACCCAGTAGCCCGTCATTTTGAACAGGAACATGACAGCAATAGCAATCTCCTGACCTATTACATCTTAGATCAGTTGGTTAGAACAGAAAGAGGGGGCAATTGGGTAAAAAAGCTGAGAACACTGGAATCAAGATTCATTATCCAGTTACAGACCAAGACCCCGGGAGGGATGAACAATGAAGAAGAGATGTGGACTCACATCTGAGCATCCCTCCTGTTGTCTCCTTTTCTCTTTGTTGAAGAACCAGTGATGTAAATTTGTATATAGTTTCCTTGAAACAGAGTAGAATGTAGTACCATTAATGTCAAGCATATTATTTTCCAATGTGTTGATTAATACGAATGCAGTTATTTATCAGTTGATCAGATTTGGTCATTGATGAAATGCCTATTCAAGGCTGGAATGTATATAATGTAAATAATGCATATGCCCATTCAGGGCTGTAACTGTATATATGACAACTGCGATGCAAAAATGGTAACGCAAAACCATGTGAACATAGGCGACTTTCACGATAAATTTTGAGTGAAACTCGCATCTGTTGGTACGAGCGGTATACCTGCCGTCTAAATTGATGGGTTATAAGTTAGATTGAGCATTTTTATTAACTGAATGTTTTCTTTCTAAATATTTGAATGGATAAGACAATGAATTAGTTATTATCTCTTTGATTTTGCGTTTATTTGTATATATGTAATATATAGTGTTACATATTCAAAGATGGCCGCCGCAGAAGTAGAGAATGTATTGTTTAAAGGTACCTTCGTTTATGTTAATGCCAATGAATTGACACGTGACCAATGACGATCACGTTGTTACCTGATTTAAACTTGATTTGTAAATAATGTCAGTTACACTGACGAAGGCGGAAACGCCGAAACGCGTTTGCTAGCTGACTATCGAGGGAGTTTATCGAATAAAGACTTGGCTGACCTACGCTACATCTGCTTTGAGTGCTCTCATTGTTTGAAACCCGGGAGCTTTGGGGTTTCTGAGTCCTGCCAATATATATATATGTGTATGTATGTATGTATGTATGTATGTATGTATGTATGTATGTATGTATATATATATATATATATATATATATATATATATATATGTATATATATATATATATATATATATATATATATATATATATATATATATATATATTAAGGCTCCACAGTCAAAAGAATGACAAAGGAATGGCAAAATCAGCACTCGCAGTGGGTAAAACCCGGTAAGGTTTATTGCACAAAGTATAGAACAAACGCGTTTCAGCACTTGCCTTCGTCAGTGTGTCAGCTGGCGACGGCGAGGCACGGCGAGGCGGAAGTTCATGAAGGCAATTATAATCGAAATAGAAAATGGACCAAAGTCCAAATCATGAGCGCCATCTTGCAATGGTGAAATTAACTCAAACAAATTTACAACAGACTAATTAAAGCAATATCGATCACTGTTGGAAACAATAATTATGATGTTTAAATATCACAATACATTTATAAATAATCTCGTGTTTTATATTTCGCCCTGGATGGGCAAATAAATCAAGATTATTGGTTTTGTATCTAAAAAACAATATTCATTGGACCAACATTCTTCATATTGCACATAAATTCATTATATCCTGTGGTAGAGGGTTTAAAAAGTCTAATTTATCAAAACCCATGACAATGATAAAGCCCTTAATGGGCTAAACGGTGAAACTCAAATCAATGCTAATTCATTCCCAATCCACCATAATTCCTAAATAAATTGTGAAAATCAAATTTGTCTCAAAGTGTCCACAAACCAACTACCAACTGAATTTCTTCAACGCATTTTTAGAAAAAAGATGTATTCTCAGGCATAGACACATAGAGTGTGTGAACGAGGCAGAGACGCGGCTCCGGTGAGACTAATAACATATCCAGTTCTGGGGAGGAATCGAGTTACCCTATGCCCGTTCAAGAAAAGTTTTAAAGTGCCATAAGATACACAACCTAAAATTGCCCAAAAGATCGAGAAGACGAGAAAAAAAGACATCCCAATACAAGGAGCTCCTTCTCAAGGAGAGAGGACGTAGTTACAAAAGATTGCAAAATCCAAGTGCAACGCTACGCAGATCCCATTCTGGATCCTCTTCCACAGACAGTTGGGAGAAAGTGCAATTAACCACTCTTTGAAACGAGTAACCCCAACAAAAGAAGTCCTGAAGAAGGTGCCACAGAATCAAATGTACTGCACCGAAACGCGTCGACGCATTTTTTCAGATATAGAGAATCCAACCAGGGCCCAGTAAACACTGGATGGACATGCAATATTGTCACTGATGTTTACAGAAGCTAAAACAATATAGGCCTGTGGATCTACTGATATATAGTGGCAGAGACATCCATGAGCCACAGCTATACTAGGGGTTCTTTATGGTGTATTTTTTGTTCCTTGTTTATTGTCTATGAATTGCTGAAATGTTATACACATGTCTTTATTTGTTTTGTGTATTTTTTAATTGTGTTTGAGATGTATTGGTTTCGAGTGTTTCTAATTGCTCAAAGAATATCTCTTTGATTTTAATTGTCTTGTATTTTAATTGCTCAGATATATGGTTTTTAATAAAATTAGATTGTGAACGATTTTATTTCTTTGTGGAAATTATTATATATTCCCCAGAACACAGTGGACTATAGGTTCTCCCCCGTGTATTTGTAAATGTATGTTTACACTGGTCTGTGAGGTTTATTAGTGCACCCCAGGGATTTCCCTTTGACTTGCATAGACACAGCTCCCCACATCTATTTTTTTTTCTTATCCTATAGGTGTGATGTTAGCTCTTCCCCTGCATTTAGACCTCCTGGAGATTTAGTTTGGAGGTCTATAATATATCTTGACTCCAGTCGTCTTAACTTCCGCTTGAAGTCCCCACCTCTTACATCTTGTGGGATACAGTCTAAGCTGAAGAAGCTAAGTAAGGTTCTGTCGCTATTGTGGTGAGAGGCGAAATGTCGGGCCATCGGATAGTTCTCATCCTTATTCGCGATGTCCCGTTGGTGCTCTAAGATTCTCAACTTGACTGCCTTCGTAGTGCTTCCTACGTACCGAAGTCCGCAGGGACACTTCAGGCAGTACACTACAAATGTAGTTGAGCAAGTTATGAACTTGCCAATCCTGATCTTCGAATCCTTATGAGGCACCTGGTACGAAAGCACCCTCTGACTGTTACTGCAGGCCTTGCATTTCCCACATGGGTATAACCCATGCAAGGCGTGCAGTTCTCCTTTAGATCTTTCATTGGACAAATGGCTTTTGACCAACCTGTCCTTCAATGATCTTGTCTTCCTGAATGTGATCATGGGATGATCCTGCAGGTCTTTGCCAATTACGGCGTCAGATTTGAGGATACCCCAGTTTCTGGACATAATGGCTCTCACTCTATTCGCTGCCACCGAATAGTTGGTTATTAGTCCAATTATGCCATTGCCACCTTTCGTGGTTCCGCCCCTTCTTTCCGTCAGGAGTGTCTGTCTATCAGTAGCTTTCACCTTTCTTTTAGCTTTATGGAGTACTGTTTTAGAATAACCGTGCGATTTAAAGCGTTTCACGCTTTTCTCTGCAGCCTCCTCAAAATCTTTTTCCAGGAAACTGTTACGTTTTATTCTCAACAGTTCCCCGTAGGGGATGCTTTTCACAAGGGATGCTGGGTGACTACTTCGTCCATGTAGGATGGAATTCCCTGCCGTCTCCTTTCTATAGAGCGCAGTCTGAATTACGCCTGAATCAACAAAAACCCTCAAATCCAGAAAGCTAACCTCTTTCCTGCTCATACCATGGGTGAATTTCAGGTTCAAATCATTTGTATTTAGGGCCGCTATATAGTCTTCTGCTGAGGATTCCGATCCCCTCCAAATGAGGAAGAGAACGTTGATGTATCTCCTCCAGCAAATCACCCTATCGACCCATTCTGCCTTATCGTCCACCCAGGCCACCATATATATATATATATATATATATATATAAATATATATATATATATATATATATATATATGTATATGAACGCAAAGTTTGCAGCTGTTTCCCAAGCCTCTTTGTCGGTGGGCACACGGCAGGGGTAGCCACCCCCTTCACATTGAACACAGACGTAATCCCTCCATCAATACACGGGAAGAAACAACACTGGAGCCGTGGCCTCGGTATTTGGTGCAGTTTAATCAGAACACAACGTCCTACGCGTTTCGGAGTAGACTTACTCCTTCTTCACGGGCAAGAATGTGCGTTTCAAAACAATTGATAAAGTAAAGTAAAACATCACGTGATAGTTGACATAAAAAAAATACTTCGACATTTTCATCTCAATGCATTTGATTTATCAAAAGAACTCTTATTAGCTTAATTCTGCTAATATCATAATTTTAACTCGGGAAATGTCTCCATGTCAAAAAATAGTAGCAAAATTGCATTTCAAGAAGAATTCTGTGCATCTACGGTTGGTGTGTAATGTCACCTCGCAGAAACAAACTATTCAACAAGGTGCGTGGCCTCCCAAGCTTGGTGCTTCTCGTGTGTGATGTTTAATTGCAGCCTGCCAGGGTCGCGGGAAGGCCCCCTGTGCATGAAGCGGGGTCCAGTGCATTACTTAATGGCGCAATATGGAGCCTTGCTGGTTTCTGCTATTTAAGATTACGAGTATGTTGCCACAACTGCGGAATCTACAAAAGCCTGCAAAGGTATTTGAAATGTTAAATGTGGAATTAAGCAGCCGCTTGATGAAAGGATTTTCCAGATACAATGAACTTGAAATACCGGGATGCGCTTTGCAATCAGAATGCACTAGGCTAATACGCCCAGGAGGCGGGACTTCCAAACTGTTATTTCAGAGTACGGCTATTTGTTTTCCACATTTGCCGAAGTCCTGTGAACAAGGGTGCCGTGACGCCCAAAACGTGTAAGGATACACTTAATGGCAAGAAAAATTCTGTGCTTCTACGGTTGGTGTGTAATGTCACCTCGCAGAAATAAACTATTCAACAAGGTGCGTGGCCTCCCAAGCTTGGCGCTTCTTGTGTGTGATATATATATGTATGTGTGTGTGCGTATATATATATATATATATATATATATATATATATATATATATATATATATCAAGGAAACTTCCTCCAAAAAGAATGAAGCAGGAGCCCAAGGGGGACATGGAAAACGGGCTTTATTAACTGTCTGGTAGTCCCAGTGGCGGTAGATGCATTTCGCCGTCGTGGCTTCCTCAGTACCCAACACTGGGAGCCTTCATCCGTTGTGTGTTCATCCTGCTGCCTCCGTTGAAGTACTGGCGTGATCCGCTCCTCCCCCTAGCAATAAGGCTCACCTGTTGGAGTCCGGTTCAGTTGGAGGACTACAACTCCCAGAAAGCCTAGTGATTGTGGCTATCCGGGTTGGTGAGGTGGGGAGGGGTGATATATATATATATGTGACCAAGGCCTCTGTGCAGGCCGAAACGTTATGCTGCCGTGGTGTGCTATTGAATAAACGAAACTCACCTGCACTCTGGGTCTTCCTGTTCTTTCCTGTGTGGGGTCGGCAATTGGAGACTGTCGCAGCGAAAAGTACAGTGCGGATATATATATATATATATATATATATATATATATATATATATATATATATATATATATATATATATATATTGTTGTGCTAGTGCTAGTACTAGTACGCCTTTTCTCACACACAGGATTTCCCATTTGCTCCTGTACACACAAAAGAAACAGGAGATTAAATATTCTGTATCAGAAGAGAAATAAAGGAGAATAAGTACGTCGGTAGCTTTCTCCTAAGCAGCACCAGCACAATTGTTTGTGTGATACATAATGGATAAACGAGACGCTGAGAGAACTGAACTATTAGACTCACGTTTCTTTGAACAAAGAAAGACAGAAACTGATAAGGATAAAAATAAAAATAAAAACAAAGATGATAAATCGGATACAAAAAGTAAGCTTAAGATGTGGGAGAGACTAAGCAAGAAAGAAATCAACAAGTGGTGGGAATTAATCACATTGAAAAAATACATTGAAGTGCAAAGGGTCCCAAGAGGACTACGGATCTCACTAATGCCTAGCCAACAAGATGTGTCGGATGAATTACTGAATGAATGGGGTGAATATATATTAGAATCATCCTTGGGATTAATCAAAATCTTGATAAAACACCTGGAAGTCTCACTAACCAAAATAAAGGAGGAATTGGCAGAGTTGGAGAAAGAACTAGCGTCTTTAGAACTCACCCCAGAACAAACAAAGTTCAAGGAAGAGTTGGAAAAGTATGTGAACAAACATGAAGAAGTGGTGAGAAACCGCAAGCAATCTAAATTTCAAAGAGATGAAGAGGACTACTCCAATGGATGCATCTTTACATATGCCAGAAAATTTGATATTTTCAAAAAACAACGCAAAGGTCTTAATAAACAAAGCTCATCGAGTGCGACATCATTGACCTCCACTGGAACAAGTGAAGATGGAGCGCAGAACCCGGATCCAGCTAACAAGGATTTTTTAGGAGATATGAGACTGGTATTAGAACAAAGGACATGGGAGTTCAATCAAAACCAAAGTATCAGAGGAAGAGGTCAAGGGTGCAGATGGGTACCCAGATCAGGAACATCACAAAAAAACAACCAGAAGGGGACAAAGGAGAAAAAAATGGATCAGAAACGATAGGTACAGAAACGAGATCAATGCGTCAGAAGAGGGGCAAATAAACAACACAATACAAGATGATTTAGTGGTTTTGAACTTGTCTCACAGAAACATCAATGAACATGAAACGTCTTTACTAAAAAGAGGGATAACATTCTGTCCATCAGAATCAATGGATATGGCACAGACAAGAATAGATATATACAAATATATCAGAAAAATCAAACTCATGAAAACCTTTGAGGAAAATGAAAAAATGGCAACATATGTAAAGAATAAAAACCAAAAACGAACTAATGAATCCAGCACAGAACAAAGTTTAACCTCGGCGGATTTACCGGCATTGACAGTACTTACCAACTTGGACACAGATAATGAGGGGGATAATACCTCAGAATCGCAAACAGTTCATCAAAAAGGCGCAGACTTAAGTGGGATGAAAGCACCCTCAAAATTCTATCCCCAATTGCCTCAAGGGAACAAGATTGACCTATTTCAAGAGGCCATTGTCAAAGATATCTACAAAATCAAGGGATTCAAGTATAAAGACAATCTATCAAAAGACGAAAGAACTGCTTTGAACAACTTAAAAGATGACAAAACAATAACTATAAAGTCAGCCGATAAAGGCGGGAACATTGTCATTCTAAACACCACCGACTACATGGCTGAAGCGCATCTACAGTTGGACAACAAAAAATATTACAGAAAATTAGAATCAAATCCAACGAAGATATTCAAAGAGAAATTGGATCAAAAACTTCAATTGTGGAACAGCCAAAATCTAATTGACATGGATGAAAAGAAATTTTTGTGCACAGACCATCCGAAAATGGCCACAATCTACTTTCTTCCGAAAGTGCACAAGAACCCACTAAAACCACCAGGGAGACCCATTGTGTCATCGAAGGGGTCCCTCATGGAGCCAATTGCAAATTATATTGATTTCTTTCTTTTGCCGTTTGTTACCAGCTTAAGCTCTTACCTACGTGACACAACAGACCTATTGAAACATCTAGAGGACCTCCCATGGCAAACTAACTACCTACTAATAACAATGGATGTTGTGTCTCTGTACACAAATATTGATAACGACATCGGATTGAAGGCTTTTGCTTTTTTCTTAAAAGAACGGGATATCCATTTAAACCAACACAATCAGATGCTGATTGACATGGTGGAGATGTGCCTTACCCAAAATGTGTTTCTATTCGGAGATGAAATTTACCAACAAATCCATGGCTGCGCCATGGGTTTCTCATTCAGCCCAGCATATGCATGTCTCACTATGGGGTGGTGGGAGCAACAAATTGCATGGCATACTGACAATGATATCTATGTAGAAAAGGTAGCAAAATGGATAAGATACATAGACGATCTTCTGATAATTTGGGAAGGAACGGCCTGTGAATTTGAGAATTATTTCCAAATTCTTAATTCCTCAACTTCAAACATTCGCTTTACGTATCACATCAGTAAAGACAGAGCAATTTTTCTGGATACGGAAATCTACATTCAAGACAACAAAGTGGAGACAACGCTCCATAGAAAAGATACGGCTACCAATTCAATTTTACACTTCGACAGCTTCCACAAACCTTCTGTCAAGGAGAACATACCGTATGGGGAGTTCTTGAGGGTACGAAGAATTTGCTCAGAAGAAAAAGAATGGGAATCAAAAAGTAAGAACATGGCGCAGAGGTTCAAAACCAGAGGATACCATAAAGCTATCATTGAAAAAGGGTGGCAAAGAGCGAACCATAAAAAACGAGAAGATGCCTTGATAACTAAAAAATCAGCAATAAACATCACCCAGAACAGAGCACCTAATGAAAGAAAAGTGAGATTAATACTGGACTACACGCGAGAATCAAAACAAATTGTCAATACTCTGAGAAAGAACTGGAAATTACTGCAACTAGATCAAACTGTGGGCAAAATAATGGGCAATCATCCATTAGTTACATATCGCCGAGCCAAGAACCTAAAAGATAGGTTGATACAGAGCCATTTCCAGGACAAATCTAAAAAGAAAAAGGGCATTCAATGGATGAATACGAAAGGCTTTATCAAATGCCAACGATGTAAGGTCTGCCAAATTGCCATCAATAAAAAAGAAGTAAACTTACCCAACAAAAAATTGTGGAAGATTAACCAGTTGATAGATTGTACAAGCACCCACGTAGTATATGTGATCGAGTGCCCATGTGCTTTGAAATACATCGGGAGTACGAAGAAACAATTTAAACTACGTATTGTTGAGCTCATCAGAGCGACAGTGAATAAAGACAAAAATAACGCTGTCGCTAAACACATGGAATTGATGCACAATAGTGACTGGAAACTCTTGAAGACATATGCATTGGAATGTGTCTTACCACATGAAAGGGGCGGGGATCAAGAGAAACAACTCAGATGCAGAGAATCGAGACAAATTCTCAATTTCCGAACAATGAGCCCCTGGGGTCTTAATCAGAGCGAGGAGCTTTATGTACATTTATGATGATGTGAACAATATGAGAACTGTTTGTGTACTGAATTATTTTTCTTTGGAACAAGATACAGAGTCTAATAGAATTTTAATTTGAGGAATTTACAGATGTGAGTGGATAATGTAGTTGGAATAACCTGTAACAGCGTATTTGTACAGTTGGCAGTAGGGATAACAAGACCAGGATTGTTTGAATATATGAGAATATATGGTTTAAGAATAGGGTCTACTACAGGATCTAGAATTTAGTGCGGGGACTAAAAGAGACAAAAAAAATTCCAAATATAATTAAGAATGACGTCTAGCCCACTAGAGGGCTTTATTGATTTGAAATTTAGATAACATGCTCACCAGAGAGCTAAATTTCATTTTCCTTGTCATAATTAATTTGCCCACCAGATGGCACTCTTATTTCCCGGTTTTTGATGGTCTCCGTGTGCTTCAACATAGATGACCAATATTAACAATGATCCTTCTGTGTGTATACAAGTTGAATTTACCTGAGAATTGCAATATCAACATAATATAACACAGCATTGTTTACAAATTATATCGCTGTTCCCTATAAGATACACTCTTTTTGTGACAAAAACTACATTTCCCAAGCTACTTCCTGATTTGGGCAGGAAGTGATGTCAGTTTTATGAGTTTGAGGCGGTTTTTTCTAAATACAAAATGGAACTGTAACATTGTATCCCTACCGTGATCAAGCAACAGTGAGTTGCGAAACGCGTTGGTGTTGTGCGATGCATGCTGCTTCCTGATAAATAAACCGTGACGATTTGGGAAAGAACTCCTGTGTTGTGTGCTGACTTGCGCTATCGGCGGATAGCTTTTGGTGAATTTATGAAAGCGGGGCTCTGCTTTGAAGTCGGCACCGGTGGATGAGCGCCATTGGACTACAGTTTGTTCTGAGCCATACTTGTGGATATATATATATATATATATATATATATATATATATATATATATATATATATATATATATATATATATATATATATATATATATATATATTGTTGTGCTCGACAAATGCCGAGCAGCGCAATGACCCTGCCGCTTATGACAGCAGTTCGTGTAAAGGTGGCAAACCTTATAATCCAAAACAAAAAAATACTGTCCTTTTCTCCAATGCAGTCCACTGGAAACAGTACGACACAAACTCCAATTTGCATGAAAAGCAGTTTTTTATTTTGCAAAATTCATAGGCAAATCCACTCGACGCGTTTCGGGAACTAGTCCCTTGGTCACGAGTACCATTAGTGGATTGTGATTGGTTTAAATAAACCTGTGATGTTACAAATCATAAATAGTGAAAACAGACTTATGCTGTTATCTTACAACATAACAAAACAAAGAAAGTGCTTCACTTTTGCAGACAGACATATTTGATGTAATATGCGTAGTTTCTGTGATGCATACAATCATCTTTTTAGTGTTTTTACACAGGCACATACGAAAAAAATATGGCTTATTGTTTGAAAATGCCGATCATTCTCTACATTGGCATAACATAATTTTCACATTAACATCACATTCGGCCATCCGAGTTTTACGCTGCTCGTGTGATATTATCCCCCATTCAAATGTTTATAACTTTATTGGCCCATTTATTTTGCAACGGAAAGTCCAATTCCTCCCCAGTGGCCATAAGAATTCCTTGTGAAGAGACACTTTTGAATCAATTAGGTATAATAGACTCTTCACAAGGAATTCTTATGCCCACTGGGGCGGAATTGGACTTTCCGATTACCAGCAATTTCGGGCAAACTTAGTAAATTAAGAGAGCAGTTGAAGGGTATCCTCCAATTAAGACTTATGCGCAGATGGGAAGCAAGCAAGATCACTCATTTTGAGTATGGGGAAGGCGCTGGAAAGTTGTTGGCATGGAAGGCAAAAGCAGAAAGACTCTGTAACCATATAAAGGAAATTGCCACAGGGGATGGAGTAGCTGATCTGTCTTCGGATGAAGAAATTGGTGAGACCTTCTTTACGTACTTTCAGAATATATATCAAGAAGATTCAATAGAGGATAGACCTAAAACTAAGGACTGGCTGAATAAAACGACTTTAGTATCTATAAATCCTGAGCAACAGGAGGACTTAGAACAGATTATCACCCAAGAGGAAGTGTGGGAGGTTATAGCTGCCTATAAGAGAGGAAAAGTGGCAGGACCTGGCGGGTTACCCGCTGAGCTATATAGGTCTCTGTGCAAAGATATTATTCCTGTGTTGACACAGCTATTTAACAAGATCCTAGTTGAAAGTCTTAAGCTTCCCGAGTCGTGGGACGATGCCACGGTCTTTTTGATCTTGAAACCTGGTAGAGATGCTACAAGTTGTGGGTGATATAGGCCCATTACGCTTTTTAAACGCAGATTATAAAATCTTTTCCTCAATTCTGGTGGCCAGATTCGGTTCAGTGACCGTGGACATCCTGCATTTGGATAAGAAGGGGTTTGTTAAAGGCAGACAGTTATCAGACCTCACATATGATCTTCTAGTAGCTATTGGCATCACCTCTGCTTACTCACTCCCTCTTGCTGCCCTGACACTTGATGCCACCAAGGCTTTTGACAGGGTCAATTGGGTGTACCTGTAGGAAGTAATGAGAAAATTTATCTTGGGAAAAAAGTTCTGCCATACCATCCAACTCTTATATCAAGCTCCGTTAGAAAAGCTGTTGGTCTATGGTAAACTGACAAAATCACTCAGAATCACCAGGGGCACAAGACAGGGTTGCCTCCTTTCCACTCACCTTTTTGACATGTATATTGAGCCTTTTGCGCAGATGCTCAGAGAAGATCTTAGCATTGTGCCTTTTAGGTATGGAGAGTGGGAAAGGATGGTAGCCCTGTACGCAGATGACATCTTGGTTCTTTTTGCAGATCTAGAAACAACTCTTCCAGCAGTGATTGGTTTGGCACGGGAGTTTGGACACATTTCAGGGTATGAGGTGAATGCTGGGAAGACGGAGATTATGGCATGGAACCTTGGGGGTAGTCAACATCAGGTTAGCACTAGCATGCAATACTTTGGGGGTTAGAATCATCCAAGACATTGCCAAAATTGCAGAAGTTAACTGTGCACGAGTGTCAAGGGAGTGCCAAAAACAAATGAAAGCCTGGGTTCGCCTCCCTTTATCTATTCTTGAGAGAGTTAATCTAGTTAAAATGGTGGTCCTGCCAAAAAATAACCTTTCTTTTTAACACCATTCCCCTACGTTTTGACAAAACAGCTTTTGAGAAACTACAGCAAACTGTAAATTCTTTTATATGGTCATACAGAACTACCAAAATAGCATGGAAAAAGCTGAGACGTAGGAGAGGGAAAGGAGGTATTGTGCTTCCTGACCTACAATACTACGCCTAGGCTTTTCAGTTCTAGCACTCGCGAATGCTCTTAAAAATGCCAGTATACACAGGGACAGGAGCCATGTTCTTGGCTATGTTAAGGGGGCCAATTTACCGGAAAAGGGATTTTTATTTAAATTTAGAGAACCAAAATTCTTCAAAAAGGTTCAGTTGAAAGTCCTCCAGCATTGGCTAAATCATGGGCCAGAGTGAGGCGCCTGGTTGGTCTTAATTACTTCTCTGGCCTAGCGCCACTCTGGGATTCATTAGGCACACCGGAATGTCTTCAGGATATTCTTGCTTTACCTCTCAGAGAAGCAGGTCTGAAAGTATGGGGCGAGCTGGTGGTAGGGGGCTTACTAATCTCATGGGAACAACTTAGAGATAGGGTGGGAGCGGGTCTCTCAAAGTTTAAACACATTCAGCTGCAGAGCTGGGTCCAAGCACAGCGAAGTCAGAAAAATAAGATAGGCGGGGGCAATGCTTTAGAACAACAGCTCGCTGACAGGCCAGTTGGGAGGAGGGAGGTCTCTTATTGGTATTGGGCAGTGGAGGAGGCCATGGATGGCGATTTCAAACTCGCAGAAGAAATATGGAGTGAACATCTTCCAAATCAACAATGTGAGCAACTTTGGCAGAATGAATTCAAGACTCTTTTCAGCATAGTTAGACCTGCCTGGTTGAAGAGAAACCATGTATTCACTGTCCATAAGGCCTATTACTCCCCTTTAAAGGTGTCTAAATGTTCAAATGGGTCCCTGGTCAGCTGCAGGAAGTGTGGTCTACCTGAAGCCTCATACGTACATATGTTTAAAGACTGCCTGGCCCTTGCTCTATTTTGGGAAGAAGTTTGTAGGACAGTGGAGGGTATTCTGGGAGCCCCAATTAAAATAGACTTGGCCCTTATAATTTTTGGACTTACAAACCAAGTCACTGGGTCCGCTAAATCTCTTTTATTCTATTCCATCTTGTTAGCTAAGAGACAAATATGCAAGCGTTGGATTGAATCCTCCCCTAGCTTGCCCTCTGACTGGCTGACGTTGATGATTGAGACATTCAAGATAGATCTGTCCAGAGGTTGTAGCGTGAAAAAGACTGCCTTTTGGGACTTATTGTTCAAATGGGTCGGACTTGGCGCACATGGTGATATATATGTTCCAATGATTATGCCTCCTTGATACTTTTCGGATCCGCGTTGGGCACCCCCCCTACATATATGCCAATGTAGGGGTCCATCAGGCTTTTGTGGGCTTTGTTGAAGAGTAAACTCTTCCCTTTTTCTCGGGGGCAATAACATCTATGTCTCTCAATGAACCTATAGGCTGAAAGAACAGTGAGTTTCCAACCTAATGCCTATTTTTCTTGGCTTGGTAAGTATTGGTATGGACAGCTAGTTTGTATATAAGAGGTCTGAGGCAAATGAGGACAAGCGAAAAAAAAGAAAAAAGATATATATATATATATATATTTTTAAATTATAATGTATGAACATTCAGGTAAAATATTTATTATAAAATCAACAACTGCGGGTTGGTCAAGACTACATTATTATCGACCAGTGAATTATGCAATTTAGCACAATAGCTGATAACTACATAGTTTGAAAACTGTAGTAATCGGTGATCTGCAATCAATGGTAGGAGGATCCGAAAGTGCAAATGTGTACAGTACAATAGGAAGATGGAGCAGCATAATGGAGCTAATGATTAAAGTCTAGCTCTAGCCAGTTGAGTACCCATGTGGGGCGGCTAATAGCTACAAAGATTTGTTAATCGAAACAGTCAGTTAATCTGGAACCCATGGTGCAGAGACCCAAAGTGCAAGTGCATACATATCGACAGAGAGATAGAACATAACAAACTAAAGCTGGTAGCAAAAACCTGACGCAGACCTTCTAAACCATTGACCGACAGTAATGTGATGGCAACCCAGCTAGTGTTGTGCCTGCAGTACAATAACACACACATATATATATATATATATATATATATATATATATATATATATATATATATATATATATATATATATATATATGTGTGTGTGTGTGCATGTGAACAAGGCTGCAGTGACGCAGCCGGAACGTGTCATGCTCGAGACTATGGAGGAATAAATCACTTAATATCAACAGTCTTTCGCGTTTTTGTGGTCTGTACCTGACTGGTTGGCTAAATATATATATATATATATATATATATATATATATATATATATATATATATATATATATATATATATATATATATATGTGTGTGTGTGCATGTGAACAAGGCTGCAGTGACGCAGCCGAAACGTGTCATGCTCGAGACTATGGAGGAATAAATCACTTAATATCAACAATCTTTCGCGTATTTGTGGTCTGTACCTGACTGGTTGGCTAAATATATATATATATATATATATATATATATATATATATATATATATATATATATATATATATATATATATATATATATATAGAAGCCGGGGGCGTCCTTTCTCTTCTTATCTGTATAAATTGTGGTGTGTATTTACCCTATTTCAGGACTTGATTTTAAGAACTGTATATATTTTACGAGGCGCTATTTTAAATTCCTGCAATAACGCTCGTTGTAGGAGAGATCTGCTTCTCCTCCGTGGTTCGTGTCACAAGCCTGATTCTACCGGCGCAGCCGAATTCAAGGCGCTGACGCCGGTAGACGCGGAATTGACGCCGCCATCTTGGGAAGGCAGGTAGGGAGGGTAGCGGTACAGCTTCTCGACCACTCCCACCCTCCTGTCATGTGTATAAGCAATTACGCATCTCGTCCGCGCAGCGGGCGCGCTGATGGCGCGCCGAAGGCGCGCCTAAGGCAAGCCCGTCTGCGCCCGTCCGCGCCTGTCTCGGGCCTAGGGCCAGTCCCCCTGCCCAGGGCGTGAAGGAAACCCGCGTCAGCTGGACCAGAGATCAGCTGCTACAAGTAGGAGCGGGCTCCTGTTCTATATCTGATCTCTGCTCCCCTAATGATTTAGATGGCCATTCTTTTAAATGCTCCCATTGCCCCCTATCTATCCCCCCATGGCGCGAACGCGCCCGTCCCCTCCCCTCCGCTTTGTTATCTTGTCCTCTAAAACTTGCACTGATCAATTGTCGTTCCCTCCCCAGTCATGCCAATGAAATTTGGTCGACCCTTACTACTTATAGTTGGGATATACTATTCCTTACGGAATCTTGGACTAAAGATACCTCAAATCCAGATATCTTCTTAGCCACCCCCCCAGGCTATTGCTTTCTAGGCGCTAACCGGGAGGGAAAGACAGGAGGTGGATTGGCCATCCTGTTCAAAACCCACCTGAATATTACTATCAAGAAAATTTCCAATATTGGTTTGATTGAAGCCATTTATTTCTCTGTTGCTGATTCTGCCGCAGCCTACCTTACCGGCATCCTAGTCTACAACCCCCCTAAAGCCTCTCCCTCCGCCCTATCACAACTGGTGCACGTCATTACGGACCTATCCCTTAAGCACCCACACTTTATACTTCTGGGTGATTTTAACCTCCACGTCGATGACCCCACCTGTACCCAAGCCACACGCTTTCTCGACTCTCTCCAGAGCCTGAGTCTGACGCAACTCATCCATGGCCCGACGCATGTAGCGGGCCACACACTACACCTTCTTTTTTCCAACCTCTCAGGGACAATTACGCATCCTTCCCTTCCCCTCACATGGTCCGATCATTTTTTGCTTGCGTTCGATATTCCTATCCCTCAGGCACCTATCCCGGTGGAACTAGGTTCAGGCTATGCAAGAAAATGGCACATGGTCACCTGTACTACCCTAGAGCCATTATTCAGCTGCTCTCTGGAGTCTTACTTAGGAAATATTGATGCCTGTGTTACTAAGTTTAACACGACCTTATCGGCTGCGATCGATGAAATCGCCCCTTGTACATCCATGTCATCTGCAAGATCTCGCCCATCTGCTCCTTGGTTTTCAGATGCCCTACGTAAAGAAAAAAGCCATTGTAAAAAACTCGAACGTAAATGGAGACTTACGTATGACTCTGAGGCTAAAACTATCTACAGACTGGCCCTTAGGAAATTCACTAAAACAAAAAAATTGGCCATGAAAGAGTTTTTTGCCTCCCAAATTAAAGACGCAGACAATTCGGTAAAAACACTGTTTAAAATTGTCAAGGATTTTGTTAAACCCCCTGCTATGACACCTAATAATCTTGCTAGTCAGTCTCTCTGTAATGGACTATCAGACTTCTTTCAAGAAAAAATTGACAAAATCGCATCTTCCTTCCCTCCTGCTGGAGCTCTTGACCTTCCCCTTTCCCCGGTTTTAATTAACCAGGACACTGCTCCTACATTAGTGGCCTTTAAGGATCTCACCCCTAATCTTGCACGTAAACTATTATTACAGTGCAAATCTGGTTCCCCTTTGGACCCGGTTCCTTCAAAAATTATGAGTGATTTGTCTACCTTACTGTTAGAGCCACTCACTGCCATCTGGAACGCCTCCCTACAACTAGGCCAATTCCCCTCAGCCTGGAAGGAAGCTTTGCTTGTGCCCATCTTAAAGAAATCCGATGCCGACCCCACGCAATTTAGTAATTATCGGCCTATTTCTCTCCTTCCGAAACCCGCGAAGGTTTTGGAAAAGGCAGTCCAACTTCAACTAGCAGAATACCTAGAGACCAATTCTCTTTTGCATGATTCCCAGTCCGGCTTCCGTACTGGTTTCAGCACTGAGACCGCACTGCTAGAAGTATCGGAGACTGTGCGAGAGTGTGTGGACAAGGGCGAGGAGGCCATGTTGGTCCTCCTCGACCTGTCCGCCGCTTTCGATACGGTGTCCCATAAAATCCTTCTTGACCGTATGGTGCAGATTGGAGTGAGCGGCGTTGCCTTATCATGGCTGCGTTCCTTCCTCCAAGGACGATCACAGAGGGTTCTTCTTAGACCTTTTGAATCAGAATGCAAACCTCTGGTTCGCGGAGTTCCACAGGGCTCAGCGTTAAGCCCCTTGTTCTTCAATGTTTACCTAGCCCCTTTGGCCAAGGTAGTAGAGGCATGCGGAGTCAGAGTGATCTCTTATGCTGATGATACTCAGCTCATATTCTCTTTTAGCGATCACTCTGACTCCAGCCTCTCCAGTTTCCGCCACTGTCTTGGCGAAATCTGTTCTTGGATGTCCACTAACCATCTGCGATTGAACACCGATAAGACGGAGGTGTTGTTTTTCAATCAAAAAATGGCCATCCCACCCTCACTATGGTGGCCAACGATACTTAACCCTCCCCCTACCCCGGTTCACTCTGCCCGTAACCTGGGGTTTATATTCGATGATACGCTATCCTGCAGCCCTCAAATCAATAAGGTCACGTCGATTTGCTATGGTAAATTAAAAATGATGAGGAAGATCTTTCCATTTTTGCCAATTGAGGCACGCAGAACTGTCACCCAGGCCTTAATTACCTCCCACCTGGATTATGCTAACAGTTTATATGCGGGGGCTCCACTATACCAAATTGAACGTCTCCAGGTGGTGCAGAACGCTGCCGCAAGACTGATTGGCAACATTCCTTACAGACATCCTATCTCAGCGTTTCGTAAAGAGCTTCATTGGCTGCCTATCGCCAATCGTATTAAGTTCAAAACACTCATCCTCGCCTTTCGAGCTTTGAATGGAACTGGCCCAGATTATTTAAGAAAAAGACTGAGATTGTCCTACTCGGTCAGGGATCTCCGTTCCAACAATCTGCGCCTCATGTTTGTGCCAAGATTCCGGCGCACAAGAATGGGGGGTAGAGCTTTTGCTGTACTTGCAGCCAAATATTGGAACAGTCTACCAATTGATCTTAGATTTGCTCCTTCTGAAGTGCTATTCCGCAGACGCCTCAAGACTTGGCTATTTTCATCTGTTTAGATTACTTCCTCTTCTCCTGCTGTCAGTTTTTAGCGCCGGGACACCCCCGTTGGGGGTAGCCGTGCGCTTTACAAAATCCGTAAATAAATAAATAAATATATATATATATATATATATATATATATATATATATATATATATATATATATATATATATATATATATATGTATGTATGTATATATATATATATATATATATATATATATATATATATATATATATATATATATATATATATATATATTCACTGAAAAAAAACATAGGTTTCAGGCAAGGTATAGTTAGAAATTAGCATTTAAGTCATGAGTGATGACACTGACCATGTCATGAGTGATGTAATATGTGACGTCATCAGCAGTTATAGGTAGTTGAACTCACTATAACGGGGTAATTTCTATGGTTTTATATGAGTGAACTGTCCAACTGCAACCTAAGTTTTTTTCAGTGAGTTTCTAAAGTTTTTTAAATGCTAATTTCTAACTTCA
This sequence comes from Lissotriton vulgaris, assembly GCF_964263255.1. Classification (NCBI taxonomy): domain Eukaryota; kingdom Metazoa; phylum Chordata; class Amphibia; order Caudata; family Salamandridae; genus Lissotriton; species Lissotriton vulgaris. The sequence goes on along the minus strand of NC_141695.1, from coordinate 1,366,685,202 downwards.
ACATGCCTGAGACCTAGGTTTTTTTAAGTGAATTTCAAAGGTTTTTAAATGCTAATTTCGAACTATAATGTGCCTGAAACCTATGGTTTTTTTAAAGTGAATTTCTAATGTTTTTTAAATGCTAGTTTCTAACCATGCCTACAGAGGTAGGACATGTGAAGAAAGAAGAAAAGCACACAGATAGAATCAAAAGAAATGTAGAAAGAAGCAATAGAAGTCCTAAAAGACGAAGAAAAGTGCAGGAAGAAGCAAGACGTGCAGAAAGAACAGAGGAGCAGAAAGAGGCCTTGTTGCAAAATCATGCTGTGCCCCCAACTTGTTCAGATCGGTATTGGTGGTAACTGAATCTGACTAACCAGGCCTAGAGCCAGTGCTATGCTAAAAGACACTTAGAATACGTACATCAGGGAACACTATGCGTTGGGGTCCCTCTGTGATTAGCATGATCTCCTCTGTAAGGCCCTAGTACATAATAGGGCAGGACGATTAAAACTACCTCTTAGTCAGAGGTGCAGAAAGGCCCCACCCCTCCCTTCATCACTGTGCAAATGCGCCCCGTGGTGCATTTTAAGTTGGGGGAATAGGTCCCCTTGAATCTTGAGGGTCCCTGGGGTCCAACTAGCCCACCAGGTACCTTCAGTAAGCGCCACAGAGCTGCGTTGCAGAGATGTTAAAAAAGGTGCATGGCCTGGCCACCTCTCTGCAACGATTCAGAGAGCTGTGTTGCAGAGAGGTGTTTAGAGGCCACGCCCCTCTTCACAACACTCTGCAACGCAGCTCCATGGCGCTTACTGAAGGTACCTGGTGGGCTAGTTGGACCCAAGGGGACTTAATCCCCCAACTTACTACGAAACATGTAGTATAGGCATGTGTGCTAAAGTAAAAAAGAAAAGGGGGGGCTTGGCGGGGGTCTCCCGTCCCCCCAAAAAAGCGTGGGTTTAAAAAGAAAAAAACGCACCTGTTTGTGAAAAAAATAAAAAGATGTGAAGGAGATCGGCGTCATTAGAGAAAACGGAAAAACCCTTCCGCTTCCTCTTAATGACGTACAACGTCATCACGGAAAAACAAGGAGAGGAGAGGTACGGAGGAATGAGCGGTTGGTTTAGTGGAGAGTTAAATTAAAAAAGTACATTTTTAGGGTGAAAATCCTATAACATGAAAATACCATTTACATGCATACTTTTACAACGAAAATCATTGTAAAAGTATGCGTGTAAAAGGTATTTTCGTGGTAAAAGATATGCGTGGTGAATGCATTCGCGCTGTAGCGCATGCGTGGTAAAGGCATGCATTACAACAGAATGTGTTGTTAAAACATACAACCATGGGGCGGTGAGTCAAGCAACACAATACTGTATGGGTGGAGGATAGTTGAGGAGAAGGTAAGCAAGCAAAACAATGGGAAAGCAACTCAAGCAACATAACACAGGAGGGGGTGGATGTCTGTTCACCATCACCCAGGAAGAAAAAAAGGCAGTGACTCTATAACCAACACCTAGGCTCCCTGCCTACTGTTTGCAGTTAACAACCTCCTTAGCTAAAGCAAGTCTTGTTACTGAGCCATGCCCGTCAATAGTTTCCCCTCCTTCCACAGCGCTTGTATTGCAACCTGTTGCTGGCAGTTTGTGTACGACATCCACACCTAGGTATCTCAAACCCGCCACTTACCCAAACTTAGACGAGAGGGCAGAGCAGGCTGGGGTGTAGATGAGCTGTGGCATTAATAAGGCACATTATAGCACTGCACTGAGAAGTATGTCATAAAGGTGATACTTTCGTCCAGCTGGATTTCTGAACTCACATATTTGAAAGCGCATTCATGCGTGATAATGAAGAAAAAAAATTTGGTGAAATAAAATATTTGGCCCAGAGCATACAATTTAAGTGGGGCAGCCGCAATTTATCCAGGTTTTCTGGTTTCACTTTGTGCAATAAAGCCAGGAAATAGGTATCTAGTGTCTTTACTTGGGTTAGGGCCTTGTTTTTACCTGTTAGTGAATTTTTCTGTAGTTTTTAGATATAGCAAACTGGACCGAAGATCAAGCACTTTGCATGAGCACTAGTTACATTACACAAGCTCACGTGCATTGTTTACAGGCATGGGGAGAGTAAGTGATGTGCCCAGGATCATAGATGTTGAGCTGACACCGAAAGGGCTGGTGGGGTGTTGGTAGGCAGAGGCACAAAGCAGATCATATTTCTGCAAAAGAAGACATTCCATGGGGAGACCAATACATTTTAAATGCCCTCGTAGAGGCTAGCTTGCGGGTGGAAACCAAGCAGTAATGGAGTTAATAAACATACAAAATCAAAAGCTGTTGTACACTAAGGAGCCATCACGCGACCAGCACTCCCCTCACTCGACCCCATGCGTGAAAGAGGATATTTCCAAAGATGCCTCAGGTAAAAGAAATAAAATAAAAATCATAAAGCACAACGGACCAAACAGCTTCTGGCAAGAGGGTTGCATCGGTGCATTGCTCTTCCACTAGGTATTGCTTCTAGTTTCACAGACTCAACACAAACGAGGATTCGTCGGGATAGGTAGGGCTTATGTTGGTTGAGAGGGTGAGGTTATGGAGTTTGTGTAAAAGGAAGTGGGCAGGTGGAAGTGGAGAAGAAGCTGACTGTGGCAGAGGGGAAACAGAAGCAACACACAATAAGAAAAGTAGCTCCAAAAACGGGACCAGCTGATGGTCACAGGTACTTGGTCCAGGCTGCAGAAGAGGGCCAAGCACAAGGAGAGGACATGACATAGGCACAAACCAGAAAGAAGGAAATAGGAACGATGTTGCAGCAAACCAATAAAAATCTGAGGGCGGGCCATAAGTCCACAAGTGAGTAAACAAAATGTCTTTAAGAGATAGCGCATCCTCTGTCTAGCCGAGACCTAAAAAGGTGTATGACTACTACTCATCACCAGCTTCCAAAATTGCCAATTTGGCATCATTTTACTCACTAGACAGCATCTCTGACATTTGCATTTTGCCATATGGATTACTGGACCATCTCCAATAACCCCCTGATGTACAAGCATACAGCACCGCTCTGCCCCTCTGAATAACTTAGTGCAGTGTTCCTGTCTATATGTTTTAGTCCCCTGCCATCCCCTCTAACTAAACTGCCTAGAACACAGAGCATCAAGGTAAATTCATACTTGTTTCCCCTGCCTCAAGCATAGTTGAATCCATGATATAGTGCACCGGACCGGCAGAATAAATTGTGTCCGCCAGCTAGTTGCCGTTATATTTTGCGTGCCTATCTCTTCCGTCTCCTCTATCACACTGCTAGGCGCTGTGTGTCAAGATAAGATCAACACACTTCTCTGGTCACTCAGGCATTACCCGAAACGCTTCCGACATGGGATTAACAACAAACCCAGCACTCCAACCATGCGCTTCCCCAAAGTGTAGGATATCTTCCATTTGAAAATGCACCTCTGCGACTTAAATAGCGGTATGAAGCGCAATGCAAATGCCACAGTACAATGCAATGCGGATGGAGCTTCACATCACACTCTTGATAGTCCAAGGAATCAAATCTAATTGGACTATTTCTAACACACCTATTATTAAGTATTCTGGAATTATTGCACTGAATGAATCTTTTTAATCTGTTCTTTTACTTGTGCTTTTGTTACTGGAAGCTTATGTGCCGTAATGATTTTATTTGTTTTTTCAGGTTGCCAGGGGACATGGAGAAGCCGCCCTACCCATGGACTCACCTCCACCTCGTTGAGCTGTCGGTCCAGCAGGGCGATGGTTTTCTCTTTGCGTAAGCGCGCCTCCTGCAGGAGCACCTGTTGCTGAGGCAATTGTTTCTGAAATAAAATAAAAAAAAATTAAAAGGATTTTAGTGCATTCCAGAAGGGAGGGGTGGAGGTGGAAAAGAGAGGTAGAGAGAGGGGAGAAATAGACAAGAACATGAGAGCACAGCAGATGGCAAATTCAGCAAAAGGAACAGAGGAGGCTAGATAGCTACTACAAGAGACAGAGATAAGTATGGGAAGACATGAACAGAAGAGGGTGTCTAGGAGGCTACACAGGAGTGAAAAGAATTGATATAAGGAGAAGGTCTCCGCTCTCAGGGAAGGGGTAGAAGCACCAGCCCTAGCCACTTTTCAGATGCCTTGCTACAGATTTAATGGGTTCGCTCCTACCCATTCCAGCTCTCAGAGAAGACACGACACGACACCTGCTACAGAAAGTTCTGTTAAAATACAGTAAAGATTAGAAGGAACCTTAGGCATTGCGACGTCAGAGCAGGGGTAAGTGCACGCAGCAGAGAGGTCTGACAATGCATGGGTATGCCAGCTAAACATATCTCGCAAGATCTAGAAGCCAACTGTCTGTCTCGACTGGTCAACAACTGGATGGATCTGTAGGCTGGACGTTACTCTCAACCAAACATAAACCTCTCCAGAGAACAGTGGTCGTTCACTGTTCTCTGGAGAGGTTTACGGCTTTGATTCCCTACTATGTATTGAATACGTTCCCCTGCAACGACTTTGATTTACAGCTATGTATTCAATATGTTCCCCGGCTACAACTTTATATCCCTGGAGTGTATTGATTAGGTTCCCCTTCTATGACGTTGCTTCCTGCTGTTTCTTGATTTGGTTGACTGTCATGACTTTTGTTCCCCGTGCTGTCTAGTTTTGTTTGCCTGCCATGACTTTGATTTGCTGCTATATCTTGATTTGATTCACTGCTATGTCTTATTTTCCATGCTATGTCTTTAGTTTCCTGGGAAGTGATATGCTCCAGAGAAAGTCCTTCTTGCAATGCATCTTTGTATGTGCAAGATGCCACGTTTCCTGTTAATAATCATACGAAAGTTGCTCTGCACTTTGTGGACATGTGGAGATACACTATTCGCTCAAGGCATGTTCTTTGATGTGTTCCCAGGACTGAGGGTTCAGGTTGCTCCAGAATCAAAGAGGATAAAAGAGAATCTTGGTTCTAACAAGAGAGTTGGGTGTACTCGATCTGAAGGATGTAGTTAACTCTCGCCTTTTTTCACGGTATTAGTTACACAATGCTGCAATTTAGTTCAGACTGTGCTGAGAATTGAGAGTCTTTCATTTTAGTTTAGTTGTTTCAGGCCAGATACCTTATTGATGTGTTTACTTACTTTATTGTCGTCTGTTTCCAGTGTAATCTACTCACTCTCATATGGAGAAATGTCACTTCCTCTTCTTTCTCTGTTTCAAATCAATTCTGAGTAAAGAAGGGAACTAGTCAGTTTGTTTGGTGTGTCACAACTGCACTTCATTCTTGACTCATTACTCACTCTAGATGGATTTCACTTTTCTTACCACTTCTGCTATGAAACTCTAGCAGCTGCTTTCTATGTGCATGTATTCCTAGAGGGTTTTGGCTATTGTTTATTTTTCTCTAAGAGTTGAAGCTTTCGTAATTCTGTCACCATTTCCACTCTTCATCCAGTTACCATTCTGAACTGAGAAGTGGAAATAGGATACAGCAGGCCTTACTTTCGAACTAAAAGGCGTTAGGAAGAACTTATCAGAAGACATGCACTTGACCGTCAGTCACTGAGTCTCCCCATTCATAAGCCAGCCTACCTCCAACGCAGGGCTCTGAACTCCTTCCTGACTTACATAGTGAGGAGCAACTACAGGTGTTGTTAAGGAGCAGCACAGTGGGACTTGTTAAAACCTCAGTGTGGTGTCCTTGGGCTGCTGCTAAAGCAGTGCAGTGTCATGAGGATTCTGATATCATATGAAATGGAATTGAGACTGTGCATCTTTTATGAGAGAGTTCGATGATTTCCACTAAAAGCGCCCCTGGAATATGTGGAGGACTTGACAAAGGCAAACTACGGCAATATGTGAGTGGAAGAAGAATCTAAGGGGTCTCAGAAGCAGGCGAAGGTTTTGGCAGGATGTGATTCCTACGCTTGAAGGCTTTGTGCAGGATGCTGTTTATGCTCCATATCTTCCTGAAGAAAGGAAGATTTAACACATTTTCCTTCTGAATACAATCCACCTAATGTCTCTCATCCGTATATGGAATCTCATCACCATCAACGACACCATACCCATGACCACCAACCTCACACTGTCAAAGGTTCATCCAAAGGAAAGCAAGCCGAAGCCTCAATCTTGTGCAGTAAGGTCCACATAATTTGTACCCTTCCTCCAGAGTCATCGGCTTAATTCGCTTAGCCCAAAGATGGAGAGTACATGCATTTCAGCATAGGACTTCTGAAGGGAATTGTTGCACTTGGTCTCTTTGGTACTAGAGGGGATGACACTGCTGTAAGTAATGGAAGAGGTCTAAGCCAGATAGGATAACTTGGTCCACCTGTATATAAGTGGGACATCCACTTCAGGACGAGCCCTTGGTCCTGGGCTCTCCATGCAAGGAAAGTCAGATCCTTCTTTGCAGGTAAACTTGGAGGTTAGCTGACAAATTGAGATTACATAGGCAGAAGAAAAACAATTCACTGATGTTAGGTTGAGGGTCTTCAGCTGTCAAGTCGGAATTCCTTTTCAAATACAAATATTCCAATAACAGGCAAGTCTTTTTTCAGGGTGCCTGGAGAGGACTATGCTGCTTTCCTTCTCCCTCTTCTGTGATTCTTGTTACTTAAGAACGTATTCCAATGTTTCTCTCATTGGGTCCAATGTCCTCGCTGAAAAGGGAGGTAAAGTCCCTGAGAAGAGCATTGTGTTCACTTTTGTATCTGGTGCTTGTCATTTGCCATGCTGCTAAAACGGGGGATAAATCCATTACGGTAGATCAATTTCCCTTTCCCCTGGTGAACTCATCTAGGGAACATCACCAAGGCCCTACAGAAAAAGAAAAGTATACCACAAAATTAAGCCTGAAATCTCCATCCCTTTGAGATGGCAATAACAGTGGAAGACTCACTAATCAAAAAATGCCCCTCGAAGCATGTGCTTGGTATTGGCTTGTCCCATAAGCTGCCATTTTAGATGTATGCATCACCTATGGTATCAATCAATCAATCAATGCATTTGTAAAGTGCACTACTCACCCGGAGGGTCTTAAGGGGCTAGGGGAGGGGGGGTCCGCTACTGCTCGAACAGCCAGGTCTTGAGCTGCTTCCTGAAGGCGAGGTGGTCCTGGGTCAGGCGGAGGTGGGTCGGGAGGGAGTTCCAAGTCTTGGCGGTGAGGTAGGAGAAGGACCTTCCCCCTGTGGTGGCTCTTTGGATGCGGGGGACGGCGTCGAGGGCGAGGCAGGTCGATCGGAGCTGGCGTTTGGGGGCGTAGAAGTTGAGGCGGCTGTTGAGGTATCCTGGGCCTTGGTTGTGTAGGGATTTGTTTGCGTGGGTGTGGAGACGGAAGGCGATTCTCTTGTTGACCGGGAGCCAGTGCAGGTCTCGCAGGTGTCCGGAGATGTGGTTGCGACAAGGGATGTCCAGGATAAGTCTTGCTGAGGCGTTCTGGATCCGCTGGAGTCTCTTCTGGATTTTAGCGGTGGTTCCGGCATAGAGGGAGTTGCCGTAGTCCAGACGGCTGGTGACGAGGGCCTGGGTGACCGTCTTCCAGGTCTCGGTGGGGATCCACCGGAAGATCTTCCGTAGCATGCGCAGGATGTTGAAGCACGGCGAGGAGACGGCGTTGACTTGTCTGGTCATGGAGAGGGAGGAGTCCAGGATGAAGCCCAGGTTGCGTGCGTGATCTGTCTGTTTGGGTGCGGTGCCCAGGGCGGGGGGCCACCAGGAGTCGTCCCAGGCGGAGGGCGAGGAGCCCAGGATGAGGACTTCCGTCTTGTCTGAGTTCAGTTTCAGGCGGCTGTTCTTCATCCATTCGGCTACCTCTTTCATCCCATCGTGTAGGTTGGCTCTGGCGGTGGCTGGGTCGTTGGTGAGGGAGAGGATCAGCTGGGTGTCGTCGGCGTAGGAGATGATGTTGAGGTTGTGCTGGCGTGCGATGGCAGCGAGGGGGCTCATGTAGACGTTGAAGAGGGTGGGGCTGAGTGAGGAGCCTTGAGGAACGCCGCAGATGACTTCGGTGGCTTCTGATCTGAACGGGGGGAGGCGGACTCTCTATGTTCTTCCGGCGAGGAAGGAGATGATCCACTCCAGTGCCTTCTCCTGGATTCCGACGTTGCTGAGGCGCTGTACTAGGGTACGGTGGCAGACAGTGTCGAAGGCCGCGGAGAGGTCCAGGAGGATGAGGGCCGCTGTTTCTCCGTTGTCGAGCAGGGCTCGGATGTCATCGGTGGCTGCGATCAGGGCGGTCTCGGTGCTGTGGTTGGCCCGGAAGCCAGACTGCGAGAGGTCGAGGGATCCGTTCGTCTCGAGGAAGGCGGCCAGCTGCTTGTTGACGGTTTTCTCGATGACTTTTGCAGGAAACGGGAGCAGCGAGATGGGGCGGTAGTTTTTGAGGTCGGTGGGGTCGGCCGATGGCTTCTTAAGTAGAGCGCTGAGTTCGGCGTGCTTCCAGCTCTCCGGGAAGGTGGGAGTGTGGAAGGAGGCATTGATGATGTCCCGTAGGTGGGGTGCGATGACCGCGTCGGCCTTGTTGAAGTCGTGGTGTGGGCAGGGGTCGGTCGGAGATCCGGAGTGGATGGAGTTCATCGTGCGGACGGTGTCTTCGGTGTTGATCGGGGTCCAGGCGTGGAGGGTGGTGGTGGGGGGCGGTGGTTCAGTCGTGGCGTGCGTCGGTTGAGTGCTGAAGCTGTTGTGTATATCCGCGATCTTGTTGTGGAAGTAGGAGGCGAGGGAGTTGCAGAGGTCTTGCGAGGGGGTGATGTCATTGTTTCCGGCGTCGGGGTTGGAGAGCTCTTTGACGATGTTGAAGAGTTCCTTGCTGTTGTGTGCGTTGTTGTCCAGTCGATCCTTGAAAGCAGTTTTCTTGGTGGCGTGGATCAGTTGGTGGTGTTTCCGGGTGGCGAGCTTGAGGGCAGTCATGTTGTCCGGTGTTGGGTCTCTGCGCCGGGCTTTCTCAAGGGCTCTGCAGTTCTTCTTGGAGCTCTTGAGATCGTCGGTAAACCAAGGGGCTTTCTTGCTGCCGGGTCTGTTAGGTGGGGTCTTCAGAGGGGCGAGGTCGTCTGCGCAGTCGCTGATCCACTTTGTGAGGTTGGTGGCTGCTTGGCTGGGGTTCATTCCGCTGGTGGGTGGGTTCTTGCTCAGGGAAGTCGCGAGCTCGTCGGCTGTGATCTTGGACCAGCTTCTGCGTGCAACCTGTTGCTGGTGGTGGTGGATCGTGGTCCTCCTGAAGCTGAAGTGGACGCAGCTGTGGTCGGTAGAATTAATCCTCACTCACCTACGTTTTCATTACGGGGGAGCCTGAAAGTAAGCTCCCCCCATGGTTCAAAATGCTTCCTACATAAGCCATTTTATTTACCCACAGTCAACTATTCCTGCTCTACAAATAGAGGAGCTCCGCACTAGTAAGTAAGTAAGTAAGTAAAGTCTTATACACTCACATTTCAGAGCAACGTTGAGGGTAGAAAGGACAAAAAAATCTGCAACTGCTGCAAAATTCCACAAAATCATGTTTGCAATACATTTTTGAAAAAGTGACAAATTGTTTCCGTGGGCACAATGTTCCCCTTGGCAGATTTTGCACTTTAACAAAATGAGGGCTTGCTGATACAAGTGCACTGTTAATAGTTAGCCGATGTTGGCACTTCAAGACAGAACTTTGCCGGAGAAATCAATAGTGGTGCTGCAATCAGCAGAGATTTCCATGGTGTCAGGAGGTCTGGCTAGCAGGATATGGCATGACTTACCCTTGATAGCACAACTAACTGAGATCCATTTGATTGACAACAAACCATGACTGTGTCCTAAGGAAACCTCTATGTTAGGGAAATGTTTAATTGTTATTTCGTTCTTGCAGCCCGTGCTGCACTAATGAAGGCGGGTAGAGCCACAGAGTCATGACTGCACTGTGGTGGTCCCTCCACAGACAGTGCAAAGCGGAGTTGGGAATGGAGAATAACAGGACGCTGCTACTTTTCCCAAGCCACAGAGCACGTTATTCCCTTACACGTCACACTTCCAGCAACTCAAATGGAGGAGCACCATTGTTTTAGGGGAGGGTCCATGTGTACCCACTTCTGCTCCCATAAAAATGATTTCAAAAGACTTTAGCCTGGGCATAAATGATGAATTCTTTAGACACAGGAGAGAAGATAGAATGAAACAATGGGAGACCTATTTCACAAATGCGACAATAAACCCTTCCTGCAATTAACAGAAGAGTATAGGCTCCCTGAGGAAAAAGGTTCGGGGATGCAGCCTGGAATCAGGAAAGACAGCTCTGTATCTCTGACCAGATTCGAAAAACGGAATGAGGCCAATTTGGTCCAGACTTATGCCATCTCTGGAATACAAACTACTGAAGGAGGTGAGGGCCAATGCATGCTTACCATTCTAAAAACAATGGAAGACAAGGACTGGCAAATCCAATAGGTCTCTCCTATGCAAGAGCTATTGGTTTTGCTTTGTCTTTTAGACATGTTGTACAGCAGCGCGGCTGCTGCATACATGCTACCAGACCCAATTTAGTTGGGAGACTCCCGATTTTTTAATCCAAAAATGGCTTGATTATAATCATTATAGCTGCCTGTCTCCAGTCTGAAATTGCCTCTACTTCAATAGAAGTCAATGGGGAACATGTATTCCCAGATTTCTTTTTTAAATTCTCCCACTTTTCTGGTCTGAAATGTTGCTGTGTATGTTGCTTCTCAGCATGGCTTAAAGTTAATGGCATGGCATATAGTAGAGTGGCATCGAATGCAATATCGTGGACTGGCATAGCATGGAGTGGCATAGAGTGGCATAGTGTGGCGTGGAGTAGGGTGGCATATGGTGGAGTGGCATAGCGTGGAATGGCATTGTGTAGAGTGAAGAAGAGCGGCATAGCGTAGTGTAGAGTAGAGTAAAGTGGCCTAAAGTGACGTAGAGTAGAGTGTAGTGGAATAGAGTAGAGTGGCGTAGAGTGCAGTTGAGGGGCGCAGGCTAGAGAGGTGTACAGTAGAGTAGAGTAGAATAGAGGAGTGGCATAGAGTGTCATGTAGTATAGTGGAGTGGAGTAGAATACAGTGATATGGAGAGGCATGCCATAGAGTGGATTGGTGTAGAAGGGAGTGGCATAGAGTGGAGTGGCAGAGAGTAGAGTGGTGTGGAGAGGAGTAGAGTGGAGTGGAGTGTCATAGAGTGGAGTGTAGTGGAGAGGCATAGAATGGGGTAGAGTAGAGTGACATGGAGTGGCGTAGTGTACAGTGAATTTCTGTAGAGTGCACTGGAGGGCAACGAGTGGAGTGGCTTAGAGAAGACTGGTTTAGATTAGAATTGCATAGAGTGGAGTATAGAGGCACAGAGTAGAGTAGAGAGGCATAGAGTGAAGAGTCATAGATTACAGTGGAGTGGAGCAGACTGGAGGGGAGTAGAATGGAGTGGAGGCGTAGAGTGGAGTACCATAACATGGAATAGAGTAGAGTGGATAAGAGTGGCATAGAGTAGAATGGAAAGGAGTGGTGCAGAGTAGAGTGGTGTAAAGTGGAGTGGTATAGAGTGGAATGGCGTAAAGAGTGGAGTGTGTGGAGAACAGGAGCGTAAAGTAGGCTGGAGCAGAGTGGCGTAGAGCAGAGTGACAGAGTAGAGTGGAGTGGCTTAGAGTTTAGGATCTGATTTTCCTGTACTTGGTTGTCTCGCCCACCTTCAAGAACAATGCAAGGAGAGAGAGAGAGAGAGAGAGAGAGAGAGAGAGAGAGAGAGAGAGAGAGAGAGAGAGAGAGACAGAGAGAGAGAGAGAGAGAGAGAGAGAGAGAGAGAGAGAGAGTATTTGTGGGTGTGTTTTCAAAAAAGTAGCTGAGAGGATTAATGTGCCAGTCGCTGAGAACTTTCTGTAAACCAAAGGTCCTAGATTTGAACCCGAGTAGAATAACTCGGTGGGGTTAAGAGAATGTTGCGGAGACAACTGCTAAGCAGCAGATCAAAAGTTTGAATTGCACTAATGTAGTTCATCTGGTTAATGCCCTTGAAGTGCAGATCTAAGCAAACCCTGCAGGTCACGTGCTTGAATCGGACTGAGACCGCTCATGGGCTGAACTTGACTATTCTAGAGATCTATCAACAACAGTAACCTTCAAGTACTGGGCCTCAATCTCAGTGTGATAGCTCAGAGGGGTTCTGTGGCTTTTGTGAAGATACCCTTTTAACTTGCAGGCCGCATGTCATAATTATGGCTCGATCAGCCTTTTATCCTTGCAAGGTCAAAGAAATTAGCACCCCTGACTTTTGTGCCAAAAAGAGCTTTATGGCTAACAGAAAATGTGTGTCTTTTTCAAATTAATAATAAAAATAATATTATTAGTAGTAATACTAACAATGGAAGGAGAAGGTGGAACAGACTCCGCATTGAGAAGGAGCCAAGGAAATTTGAGTCCAATTCTGAACTGATTGGCAATGATTTGGGTCAGAATGACGGCCAAGAAACACGGATCAGAAACAGACATGCTTTTTATACCGGGAGGGGCTAGTAGGCGAGGGGGCAGTGAAAGAAATAGTCCCTCAATCATGTGCACCAGGCACACACTGATTAAATTGAATAAAATTGAATTGAATTAAATTGAATAAACCTGTACTTGGTCCATGCTCAACAGAAAGAAATGGAAGAGATGTCCATCATATGTTGGCCAATTAGGAGGCAGCATAGAAGAGTGTAAATGGTGCCAATGAATGGTAAGCAATGGGCAGGCTCCAAGCCCTTTATTGTAAACAAGACCCTCACCAACATACAGCGCACGTGAGGTGCAGGCTCGAACCAAAGAACTGTCAATTACTTTATATGATGATCAATGGGATCAGATACTGAAAGGACACACTTTTGCAAAACAGGCACAACACAAGGAATTACTTCATAAGATGCAGTATAGATGGCAGCAAACACCCGACAGACTACACCAAATATTTTTGACACCGCCAGACACATCCTGAAAGGGGTCTAGTGAAAATGGATGTTCGTTCATATCTTGTGGGATGGGCCTTTGCAAAAGAATTACCAGAAAGAAGTTCTGAGCATCATCCACAAGTCCTCCAACTGCCAGGCACCATGAATTCAGGAAAAGGAGCCTCTGGAGAAGGGGGGATGTGGACTTTATTCAGGAACCTGATATGATTTAACAAGATTAAAATAACAGCTTGTGCGCTGTGGTTCTTTGGGTGGGAGGGCTTATTTGTGTGAATTACAAAGGTTGAAATGTATTCTTGTGTAAAATGGCAATAAAAAATTATTCCAACTACATTGATTTAATTCATATTTGGACAAATGGGTAATAATGGGGTGCACACGTGTGTTCGTAATCTATTGTAAATGTATATCCACTTAACAACCTAGACCGGAATGTATAAACCCAGTGCTTAATTTGAGAAGGTGTCTGTAGGTGGTGGCACTCATATTTTTGGAAACGGTACTCATTTTTCCTTTTCGAGCATTGACACAGAGTATGCAAGAGAAAGGCAGAAGGGAAAAATGGAGTGGAGCACAAACAAACCGGAAAATAGTGACTTTTTTTTACAACAGTTTTACAACCGTTAGTTTTTTTTTTAATATGAATGCTCTGCATTCACAGCCCTCAGTCCGCTTTCTAGCATTTAATTACACAATTTTTGCTTTCATGAGGAAGCAATAAAAACAAGGAGCTCTGCAGTGCTTAATTTGTAAAATTATAAGTGCCAGGCCCCGAGGTATTCACAGGTCACCTCATTCTTCCCTTCTGCAGTTTTATTATTTTCTTAAGTGTATTGAATACCTTTTCTTATTTATGAGCTCTGCTCTGTTTTAAGCAGCGCCATCATGTGGTGGACTGCCATAAATACGTTCTGGTGTTTAGAAACAAGTGCCATTGCTAAGCACCGGCAACCACCGGCACAAATAAAGCACTGGTCAGGAAGAGTAATACCTTCATTTTCTGGTGGGCTTCTGCTGCCTTGATGATGTTGTGGCCCTTGTGCTTTCCTAGTGAGGCGCACACCCCGCAGATGACCTGCTTGTCCTGCTCACAGAAGACGCTCAGGGGGTCCATGTGCTCCTCGCAGTGGTCACGAGGCACCTGCTGGAAGCTCTCCACCAGGTGCTGCAGCTGGCGGTTGATCTTCAGGGACTCGGCCCGGGTCAGGGCGTGGCAGGTGGGGCAGGCGGTGGTGTGGCCGTCCTCCTCCTTGGGCAGACCGTCCAGGCACATCTGGCAGAAGGTGTGGCCGCACTCCGAGGTCACCGGCGAGCGGAAGAGCTCCAGGCAGATGGGGCAGCTCAGGTCCTGGTGCATGCCCTGGATCAGAAGGGGCTTCGACATGGTGGCGATGTCACGTGGGGGCCGTCAATCTAGAAAGGGAGAGATCAAGGAGGAAAGGTCAGCAAAGGAACCAGGAAGTGTCCACGTTCATCACAACATGAGACAGTCTGTAGTAGAGTGGCCACATCACCCCATTGTTCCAATTCATGAACCTTCATGTGACAACCTAATGCATTCTAGGTTTTACAGTGCTTCACTTCTGCTAACGAGACGAACGCACCTGAAAATAATGGCATGGATTGAGGTGGTCACTCTAGAATGTAGGAGCACTCCTTCGGCGATAGCTTTCAGTCGCCTCAAAGAGAAGGACTTCTCAAGGACTCACTCAGTACTTTAAATAATCAAGAACATGTATACATGGCGCACAGAGCAAACACATCCCACCTTCCTGACGGACGAAGGGGGCATGTTCAGTTCCAAGCGTGATAGCATCAGACAAACGTATGGAATTCAAGGCCCAATCAAGAGTATTCTACCTGAATACTATGTTTTAAATATCGTCCTAAAAAAAGAACATAGCCAGAATATTGAGTAACACAATATCATGAAAGAAAGTATAAAGATAAGTACTCCACATATAGACATGTAGTTGATATTTATGTATTTATATAGGCTGGAGCCAGAGGCCTGGCTTGGCTCGAAGTTTTCTTGGACCTTCAAGTCGAAAACGAGTTGAGAATTGATGTGGCTTCTGGCTGCCACCCACGTTTTATCATGATGCGCCAAGAATTATAAACAAAGAGCGGTATCTGAAGGTATGGAAAGTATATTGTAGTTAAAAATACAGGTCAGTACTTTGCTTGTATTTTTTGGCATTACTTTGAACTTTGAACCCTTTCAAGAGAGACAAATAACTGCTATTTAATTATATTAGCGCAAAGAGAAATTTGCAAATTATGGATAAAAGATACCGCACCAACATATTTGGATTGGGTTAACTCAATTAAGTATACATTAAAATTAGATTGTATAAATTGGAAGAGAAAAAAACAGTTTTGGTCTCCAAGTATTTCTTGGCTGGATAAGCTTTAAGTTTTAAGGATAAGGTCCAATGATTATGCCTTTTTGTAGTTTAAAAAATACCCTAAGATCGGTTCTATGGTGGACAGTTAGAGGAACTGAATCGAAGTATCTTGGAGGGGTATCTACAAAAAGTGCTCTCAATAAGATCTTCGGAAGATATTCCTGGTTACATTCGGTATCAATGGTTGGTGACAAGGGAAGGACTTTCGAGAATATCTTTTGGCATATGAGGAAAAAAAAAAGAATTATAAACAAAGCGTGAACCTTTTGTGTTAAAAAGGAGAGAAATAGGCAGCCATCTGGGGGGAAATTGCATAATGTGAATGCAGAAAACCTGGGACCAGTCCTGCCTTCCCTACTTGACCAAATTGTGTATTTGTCGGTAAACGTTTTATTTTACAAGGCCTCCATTTTCTTCGTTATCACATATGAGAGCACCAATATGTGAGTTCAGGGCGTGCGCTGTAGATACATTATCTGAAGTATTCAGGTGAAACACTTCTGTGCATTAAAGTAATGAAGAGACTATCTTATTTTCATTGATGGGTTTTTTTGCATGATTTACATGCCAATTTTTTTCAAGGCTCCGTTTGTGCCGGGGCTCCTAGAACCAGAGCCGACCTTTGGCCCGACTCTGACTTCAATCTCCCTGTACATTTTTGACTCACCCGTCTCTATTAAATACAGGAAATTGCGGTAGTTGATATGCCGACTGCGATATTTTAGTAGGACAATATTTTTGTACTCAATATTCTGACAGCCGCGGCCCATCCTAATGGGCTGAAGAGTCACGCCCCCTCACCTTTGACCACTATAAAGAATGTCTGTCAGGCTGAGCAAAGGTCAGGCAGTCAGGAGGCAGACATGCACCAAATGCACAGACTCCTGGATGCCTGAGCTGAACTTTGAGCTCTTGTGGGCATGACATCTTCAGCCTGACAAAGCACCTTGATGCCCTATCCCTCATGACGAGGGGTGTCACTGATTGCCTTGGACCTGGGCACTTCAGTTCTAAGCCCTGAATCGACTGGGGTTGAGTGTCAATCTCTGACACCTCATCACAGAGTGGGGTGCGGTCAGCAGCCTCACTGACCCACTCTGTGACAAGTGAGGAACTGCTGCCTTCCCTCATTGGCTGATCTAAGGTCTGGCAATTAGGGAAGCCAGCAGTCCCAACCCTACTTGGACCTCCAATGCAAAGCTGCACAGGCAAGTATGATTGTATTTTTAATGTTTGGTGCGTGCATAAATATATGGGCGAGAGTGTTGTTAATGGATGTGTGTGTGCATGCATGCGTGAATGCATGACTGTGAGTGTTTATGTGTGCGTTTGTACCCCGACCGCCCCCATCCATGCTCATAGTACCTGCCACTATTGACTGCCTCAACTTACTGCTGCTGATACAATCTGAAACATATTGGTGACCACTTCATAGATAAGGGCTCTGGAACGTGCAGATAGCGCTTTGTTGTCAGTGGTAGAATTATGAAGGACTGTACAGGAACAGTGATAGTGGGTGAAATTGGGACGTGGTGTAGGTTTGGGGCAAGAGGAAAAGTATATTTCAACAATTGTGCTGCCCTTTCACCAGGAGGCAACTTTTTGTGAAATAGTTCGCCATTCTACATGAATTAATTGATAATTAGACATGTTTTATTTGGTTCTACTGTGCTACTTAAACAGTCAGCAAAATGTGGCAAGCTTGCAATTTTTAGTCACCAAGCACAGAACGGTCCATGCTGTCCGTGTACTGCTGGGAGAGAGCTGTCATACTAGAAGTTGAATCTTTGATATGCAGGTTACACAGATCTCTGCAGTCGGTTTGTTTATGCACTGATGAACCTTGCTGTATTTGGCACACGTGAGCAAAATTACACAAAGTCCTCGGATGTCCATACATTATCTCACGGAGTTTATTCATTGAGACTTGAAGCTTTAGGTTACAAGCTACACACAGATGTCTGCATTAGGTGTATGCACTCACAGTTCTCTGACTGTTATTAGAATCTGCTTCATGCATCTCTCTAATCAGAGAATTGACTCACTGAACTACCTATCAATAATTAGAACCAGTTGTCTTCAGAATACATAGTATAACATAAAGAGTTTATTTTATGCTGTTGCTTTAATTTTAATTATTTTGGCCTCTTTTATCGTTTCCCCTTATTTCTTGTGTTTTTTGATAACATGCAACCTTGTATTGTTTTCCTCATGCTGTACTGTTTTCTGTTCTACTGGTCTACCCCTGCCTGCTATGTTCTAAGTTAAAGCTAACACCCTTCATTGTTTTCTTTCGGTTTGGTGTTTTTTTTTCATTTTCTTTCCGCTTTTGCATCCCAGTTCTAAGATAATTATATATTAATATATCTGTTCAGACATTAACCACACAATCATATCTACCTACTCGTTTGTAACGGCAATATAAACACCCATACCGTGGGTTGCACAGATCTATAGGTAGAGGGTCCTGCCGCCTGCGGGTCAGCCCCCACCAGTGTCAGATACACAGAAACAATGCTTTTTTCCCCTTTTATAAAAAAATATAAAATGTCCATTTGCGTCCTATCCAAATTGTGTTTTTGAATGCACCTTGTGTTCTATTTCTTATATTCGTGATCATCCTTGGATGCTCCTATTCTTTTTTCAATTCTTGTTATTCCTAATATCCCCAAACAATCCCCTCCCCTTGTCCTTCTTGTCTGACTTCCCAGGTCCCTGCCATTAGAATGCCTTAAATCTTCTCTCTGCTCTCCCTCACTCACTGCATATGTTTTCCTCTCCTGTTTCACATTTACCTCATGGTTCTCTCTCTCTGTTTTCTTTGTCTCCTCCTTGACTCTCTTATATTGCTGTACCAATAACCCTGTTACTGTGCCATAGTATATTCTGCTTGCAGAGCAGGGGCCCTTTGCACACACAAGATCCACCTTTCCACCTCTTAACTGTGCCCACTGGCAAGAAACCGGATTGGAAGAATGGGGGGTTAGTACTCCAGAGCCGCCCTCTGCTTATTGACTGAAATAGCCACCTTTTCTGCTGCCTATGGTACATGCCAGGGCCGGGAGGGAGGAGCGCGGCGTAATTATAAGCATGTTATTGGCTAGTCAGCATTTTGGATATTTTTTATTACACAATAATACTCGTGCCGTCGGTTTATATGTGCCATTTGTGCAGAGCTCAGTCAGTCTGTCCCTCACACGCAAGGTACAAATAAAGGGAGTCCAGGCTGTCAAACAAACTGGCATGACAGGACCAAGCACACCTGTTCCCAAGGCATTCTTCCAGAGATGTAGTATCCCAAAGGGCGACCCCCCTTGCCAACCCTCAGGCATGTCGTCATTCGTACACACACGTCATGGTCCAACCGGCATGTCCCACCCACCGTGCTAGAGGTACAAGAAACATCGAACCCATATAGCCTACCATCCAACTCCCCCCACCCCTAGCATATACTACCCACTACTTGCAGAGAATTTACTTCAGCAACCTGTCGCTTCCAAGCACACTACTGCCCCCCTCAGGCGCTGTCCCATAAACAGATAAGGAATACAGGGCACTGCCAGTCTGACCGCTCTCGTGCGTGTTACCACACATGCACCGGAAGTGTAGGCGCACCCGGCATGTCCCTCGCGCGCATGGGGTCATTCATTTACAGGGGCTGCAGTGCCCGCCCTTCATGAGTCCGCACGCGCGCTGCCACAAAGGTCATGAGCTTACATTGGTCAGCGGGGCCACCTCAGCCGAGCACTCCCAGATGTCTGTCTGGAGTTGAGAGTGATGGCGCTGCTGCGAGTGGGAGAGCTGCCTCGTCCCTCTCCCAACTGGAACCTGGGAGTGGGAGGGGGGCTGGCAGAGCTCCTGGAGAGCGTCCATGAGGAATGCGTGACTTGCCTAACCGGGCCTCACAAAGTGACTATATATAGAAGTGAAAGTCACACTGGGGAGGTCGGGCACGGAGGTTCCCAGACAGAGAGCAAGGCACTGATCCAAGCCCCCGAATGTACAGAAGTCAGAGGTGCTCTGCCTGCTCGGACTCAGACACTCACTGTATTTATTTACTTTAAACACTGGCAAGCTAAGTGAAATATGGCGTGTCTTTGTCGCAGCCGTGTATATTTCTCCGAAGGCCTCCGCCGATCACCATGATATCTTGGGGGGCCAATTACGAATTTGGCTGTCCATCGGACCGTATTACAAGTTGGGTGGTGTGACCGCCATAGGACTGCTGCTACTGCCAAGGATCTGTGATCCCTGGTGGTCTTGCAGCAGTCTGTTTCTTCACCACCACAGTTTTTATGGCAGTGAGCCCGCCATGAAAAGTGTGGCGATGAGGAAACCAAGGGGGCCCAGGTCCTCTGTTTCCTCAGTACCAGGGAATGCAGGGTTGTGCCCCCTGTATGCATGCACCCCAATTCCTGCATGGTATGGACCTAACAGTCCATTCCATTTAGGAACGTGCTGTGGCAATCTGATTCCAGTGCCTTTCTAAGGCTCAGATATGAGCTATTGAAAGGTACTACAGTGGGACCACTACCACAGGTCCACCCACCAGGATTAAACTCATAACCCAGTGGCGGTCCGATTAGGGGTTTGATGGTGTGGCAGCGGGGCACTAGCGTTTGCCTCTCATACATATCTCTTTTAACTCTCTGAGTTTGATACGATGCTGTCTGCACGTTCACATGTCTTGTCTCACACCGCGTTTGTGTATTTATTATCCTAAGGGCACACTAGTGCTTGACATGTGTAAGGAAATGTCTCTTTTTGCATGGTCACACCCAAACATTTGGACTGATGTTGCTGGGTTTTCAGTTCTGGAAGTGAACTGAGACCTGCCAACCAGGCTCCAGTCCCTGTGCTCTGAATCTTAACAGTATATGTTTAATTGGCTTACCTCCAATTGGCATAAGATAACTTACTTATAAATCCCTCGTTTATGGTATTAGTGGTACCCAAGGGCCTGTAAGTTAAGTGACCCTCGTGGACTGAAGCACTAATTTTGCCACCACGAGTGTGACAAAGCAAAGCATGATTCTTAGTCTGCCACTGCAGGCTGGTAGATCAGTTTTGAATTGCTATACCAACTTTGTCATTTAAATTAATAACAAAGCCCAAACCTTCCATTTTAATATATATAATACACCATTTGGCAGGCCAAACGAACCCTAATGGTGGAGTGCATGATATTGAGAGGAAAGACATGGGTTTTTCCAGGTCCTGACAGTAAAAACGACACATTGTTGTTTTTACTGTGGACGGTCTATTAGCCCTATTAGCGAGTATGGAATTACACACTGAAAACTCAGCAGTGTTAATCAAATGGGACTACTAAAGTTGGTACTTCAAGGTATCAAATTAAACGGTAAATTAAACCTGAATTGTTACCTCAAGTTAAATTTAATTTAATGTAACTATTTTACAAATGGCAATTTAGAAAGTTGCCACTTTGGTGCCCAAAGTTGTCCAGTAGCCCCTTATGGTTCACACAGCTTCTGTCCTCAAGACAGTCTGCTGCCTTGCTGCGGAGACATGTGAACGACTTTCAGGAAGAGGGCAAAGGACATGCCAAGGGAAGAGGTGTGAACTCCTCCGGGCAGGAAGGCCAGAGCAGGTGTGATCCACAAGGCGAGCTTCACAGGGGAATCCATCTTTGAAGTGCAAATAGTAGTCACACTAGGAAGGGGCAGACAGGGTTGCATCTGAAGCAGAGTCGGCAAAGCTGTTGCCTAACCGTTTGTTCAAGGGAAGTGTAGCTCCAGGTAGCCACACCTTTGGGTTGGGCTATGGAGCACTACACAGAGAGAAAACGTCCTCGCCATGTTGGAGTGGACAGAATAGTGTACTCTAGGACATCTAAATCACACACTTCACAGGAAGTCCTCATCAGTTGGGGGCAAACTTGTAGCCCATTGGCTAGTTAGTCCCACAACCCTGTAGGCTCATAGGGGCGTAAAAGTAACATCCGTGGCACCCAGACATCAGGTCATTTCTGTACTGGGAAGAAGACAAAAGAAGTAACACCCTGCTGCTCCCTGGACCCAGCAAAGAGAGGCTGCAATAAAGACTGGACTACACCTGCTGAACCTGTGGATTAGCAAAGAGATGACTGTGCCTGTTGTACCCTACTTGAGGAAAAGTTGCCAAACAGAGAAAGTGGTGCCATGAGTCAGTTAGCTGATCCCTGTCATAGTTACAGGGCCACAAAAACTAAGAAGCCCCTGCCCTTGAGGACCCCGCCTCAAGAAGCCTGACCACTGCTGAATGCCCAGGTGCAGCATAAGAGACCAAGCCGTAACCCCCAAAAGTTGACCCAGAGTCTGCTGGACTCAGGAGAGTTGTCAGAGTGCCATTTGGTCACCCAGCAAGAACGATCAACCCCTCACCTGAGGCTAAAGTCACCCCCCTCCCACATTCACGTCAAGCACCATGGGGTAGCTATAGGAAGACTCAATCAATCAGGGGGTTTAAATAGTGTGTTACTCACCCGTGAGGGTCTCAAGGCGCGGGCGGCTCTGGATCAGTTGAAGAGCCAGGTCTTGAGGTCCTTTCTGAACATGTGCAGGGAAGGGGAGCATCTGATGTTCGCCGGGAGCGCCTTCCAGGTTTTGGCTGCAATGTAGGAGAAAGCTGTCCCGCCGGTTCTGTTTCTGCAGATACGGGGGACCTCAGCCAGGGCGAGGTCTGCGGAGCGAAGGTTCCTCTTGGCTACGTGGAAGGATACTCTATTGTTGAGGTATTTTGGTCCGATGTTGTGAAGGGATTTGTAGGCGTGGGTAAGGAGCTTGAAGGTGACCCTCTTCTTGACAGGGAGCCAGTGGAGGCCTCGTAGGTGTGGGGTCATGTGCTCATGGCGCGGTGTCCCGAGGACGAGTCTGGCTGCGGCGTTCTGGATGGTCTGAAGTCTGTGCAGGAGAGTTTTGTTGATTCCGCCATAAAGGGTGTTGACGTAGTCCAGTCTGCTGGTAATGAGGGCGTGGGTCACGGTCTTTCTGCATTTGGGGGGATTCACTTGAAAGTCTTACGGACTGCAAAGGCTGTTGAAACTAGCGGAGGCGACAGCGTTGATCTGGCGGTTCATGGAGAGGGAGGAGTTAAGGATGATGCCAAGGTTCCGAGCGTGGTCTGTAGGGGTGGGTGGGCTCCTGAGGGTGGAGGGCCACCAGGTGTTGTCCCAGATGGAGGTGCACGGGCCAAGGATGATTACCTCGGTCTTCTCTGAGTTTAGCTTCAGGCAGCTGTCTTTCATCCAGGCTCCCACGTTCTTCATACCTCAAAGCTCTGGTTCAGCAGCCTCAACATCCAAGCACCTTCGGCTTACTGTATCCCTTGCTTCAGGGCCACTTCTTTGACTTCAATGGTGGTTTGACATAAGGACTTGGAACTGGACTGTAGACTGCTAAAACTAACAGCTAACTACCCCCTGGACCTGCTCTGAGCCACAGCCACCCTGGATTGAGCTAAGGCTTTTAATTGGACCTTTCTGCACCTGATACATTTTATGTCATTGTTACACTATGAGATCACATAACCACACTATATGATAATCTACATTTCACACAATATGCAATGAACTTCAGTGCCCAACAGAGGGTAAGTAATCTCTATGCAATACAACGTGGGCCGAAGAAATGCTCCACTGTCTGAATGCATTACCCTGGCTGAGTGGGCTCCGGACGCGGGCTCGCTAGGCCACACCCAATGCTCAGCTGTGATGCAACCGGTCTGACCGGCAGTTATGGTTAATTAGTTCATTAGTCAATGTGAGGTGTGTTTCTCTCCTATTTTTCTAATGTAACCAAAATACCATGGCCCCAGTTATTCCTTCCCACTTTCAATTTTATTTGTAGGCTTTCCCTTGGGACCTTAAGATTCATTTAGGTTACTTGTATTTACATTGTACTGTTATTTATTAATTTAATACTGTGCAACATTGAAGGATAGATACAATCTAGCTTAAATGGGCTGTAATAGCAAATACAAAATAAATAAAACTATATTAAGAGACCACTACTATAAAATGCATATATGTATCTATATATACATTTTTTTAAGGCATAAAGCATAAGAATATACTAAAAAATCGAAAGCAAAATATTAAATAAATTATAAGATTAAATAAATATAAAAGATTACTGAAAATATAAAAAACTTAATTATACAAAATTCTCTCTTTCTCTCTCTCTCTCTCTCTCTCTCTCTCTCTATATATATATATATATATATATATATATATATATATATATATATATATATATATATATATATATATATATATATATATATATATATATATATATATATGTAGATATATGTATTACCTACTGGCAGTCGCCAGTAGGTAGTTATAGTTAGGACCAATTTTCCATAGAAAATCGCAGCTACAGCCCGAACTGCTGAACGGAATTACACCAAATTTGGCAAAGAGGTAGACCTTGGTTCAGAGTTGTGCCTTTTTATTAAATGGTGTAAATCCGTTCAGAAGTTCCTGAGAAAATCTAAATTAAAATCACATATATATCTATGGCCGCGCAGGATCCGCGCACCCTGCCGAGCACGAGCTGTATGCTAATTGGCTGTCAACACTCCAAATCAGGAAGTGTTGGCAGCCATCTTGTGCCTCGGTAGAACAGAGGCACAAGAAAGCAGAAAAAAACACAAAACGCAAAAAGGGGGCAGGATAGAAACACCCTGACCCCCTAGGCCTGCTCAGGGTAAAAAAAAGCATTACAAGAAAAACCCAGCAAGATTTGCGCACCCAGTGCGAATCTCGGCTGAAATTTTGAAAAAAACGAAGCGCAGGCTCCCGCGCTTCGTTGTTAATTAGTCTGGGGGCAAAACTTATTATATAAAGGGGGGCTCAGAGGGGACACCCAGCTCCGGGGACTGCCACCCCTGGGCTTATTTACATTAGGAGGGGAGCTCTCAGACCCCCCAGCCCCGTGGACCGCCACCCAGGGGCTTCTTTATATAGGTGGGGGTGCTCTCAGGCCCCTCCAGCCCCGGGGCTTTCAGAAAGGAGTGGCGGGGGGCTCACTTCCCCCCACGGCCCCGGGGACCGTCACCCCCTAGGCTCTAATTAATTTGGAATGCAGAGGGCACACTGCGACCCACAGCCCCAGGGACCACCCTGTGGCCCGTTTTAAGCTGAGGAATGAAATCCTCTTCAATCCTGAGGGCCCCTGGGGGCCAACTAGCCACCAGGTATCTCCAGTAAGCGCCACGGAGCTGCATCGCAGAGTGTTGTAAAAAGGGGCATGGCCTCTAAACACCTCTCTGCAACACAGCTCTCTGACGCATACTGGAGGTACCTGGTGGGCTAGTAGACCCCTAGGGACCCTCAGGATTGAGAAGGAATTAATTTTCCAACTTAAAACGCGCCACAGGGCGTGTTAACAGACATATCACCTCAGGCCCCGCCCCCTTCCTTTACCATTGTGCAAACGCGCCCTGTGGTGCGTTTTAAGTTGAGGAATTAATTCCTCTTCAATCATGAGGGTCCCTGGGGGCCAAATAGCCCACCAGGTACCTCCAGTATGTGCCAGGGAGCTGCGTTGTAGAGAGGTGTTCAGAGGCCATGCCCCTTTTTTAAAAACTCTGCAATGCAGATCTGTGGCGCTGACTGGAGGTACCTAGTGGGCTAGTTTGACCCTAGGGACCCTCAGGATTCAAGGGGACTTAATCTCCCAACTTGAAACGGACACAGGGCTCGTTTACACAGGGGCGAAGGGAGGGGAAGGGGCCTGAGGTGAAGTGTGCAAATACGCCCTGTGGCATGTTTTAAGTTGGGGAAATTATTTACCTTCAATCCTGGGAGCCGCTGGGGGCCAACTAGCCCACGAGGTGCTTCCAATAAGCGCCATTTATTTATTTATTTATTTATTTATAAAAACATTTATAAAGCGCGAACGACGGCCCTTAGGCATCTCTGCGCTGAAGTTGCTGCATTGTTTTAAGCCTCAAAGAGCGGAAGTTCATTGGTAAGCCAGGTTTTTAGTTGCTTGCGGAACATCCAGAGGGAAGGACTAATTCTGATCGATTCTGGTAATTGTGCTGCGTTGCAGAGAGGTGGTCCAGGCCGTACCCCTTTTTACACCTCTCTGCAATGGTACTTACTGGACGTACCTACCAGGCTAATTGGCACCTAGGGACCCTCAGGATTCAAGGTGAGTTAATCTTGCAACTTAAAATGGCCACAAGGTGTGTTTACACAGTGGGGAAGGGAGGGGACGGGGCCCTGAGGTGACGTGTGCAAAAATGCCCTATGGCGTGTTTCAAATTGGGCAATTATTCCCCTTCAATCCTGAGGGCCCATGGGGGCCAACTAGTCCACCAGGTGCTTCCAGTAGGCGCCACTGCGCTGCGTTGCAGAGAGGTGGTCCAGGCCGTGCCCATTTTCTCTGCAACGCAGCTCTGTGGTGCTAACTAAAGATACCTGATGGGCTAGTTGTACCAAAGGGACACTCAGGATTCATGGAGAATTTATCCCCCAAATTAAAACGGCCACAGGGCGTGTTTCCACACGCCAGCTCAGCCACCCCCTCCCTTCACCAGTGTGCAAATGCACCCTGTGGTGCATTTTAAGAGGTAGTTTTAACCCCCTGCCCTATTATATACTAGGGGTTTACAGAGGAGGTCATGCTAATAACAGGGATACCCCAACGCATAGTGTTCCCTAGTGTATGTTGGTGTTTTACCTGTATTCTAAGTGTGTTTTAGCATAGCACTGGCTCTAGGACTTGTTAGTCAGAGTCAGTTACCATAGTAACCATCTGAAAAAGTTGAGGGTACAGGATGATTTTGCAACAAGGCCTCTTTCTACTCCTCTATTTGTTCTTTCTGCACATCTTCCTTCTTCCTGCACTTTTCTTCGTCTTTGAGGACTATTGTTGCTTCTTTCTGCATTTCTTTTTCTTCCTTCTGTGTGTTTTTTCTTCTTTCTTCACATGTCCTACCTCTGTAGGCATTGTTAGAAACCAGCATTTAAAAAAGCTTTGAAATTCACTTTAAAAACCATAGGTTTCAGTTACGTTAAAGTTAGAAATTAGCATTTAAAAAACCTTTGAAATTCATTAAAAAAACAATAGGTTTCAGGCATGTTATAGTTAGGAATTAGCATTTAAAAAACATTAGAAATTCACTGAAAAAACCATAGGTTTCAGGGGCGTTATAGTTAGCTGGACATTTCACTCGTACAAAACCATTGAAATTCCCCCGTTATAGTTAGTTTAGCTAACTATAACTCGCGCGCCCGCAATGCACTGCTGATGACGTCACATATTACATCACTCATGGCATTGTCAGTGACATCACTCATGTCATCACTGATGACATCTCAAATGACATCACTGATGACATCATCCTGGTGATAGAGTGGCAGACCTCCTCTCACCCTAATATAACCTTTTGATATACAAACTCAAAAATAGAAACTAACATTTTCAAAAAAAGGGAGATACCAATACCAGTTACAACACACCTATTCAGTAATTCCAAGATCTACACACACATCAACTCAATCACCAATAGTTCTATGCAGTCACTCATACATGTACTCGCTCATCATATGTACTCATACACCTATACAACCTGTTACACACCGCCACTCATCCATAGAGTTACTCACACACATAGTCACTCATGCTAATAAAAAATCAAACATCCATTTACTTGTATATACAGTTATACACACACCACCACACTTACTTCTAAAGAAACTTACACATACTTACTCTCTTAAACAATCACTTATAGAAACACATACTTATTTATCCATGAACTCTTCCAAACTCTCACTTTCACATACACTCACTTATATACACCAATAATCACATATACTACTTTAAAACATATGTAGTTACTCATAAAGACACTATTGAGCTAGTCATTCACTTACTAACACACCCATACACACACTCATCCACCCATACAGTCCTTCACACATGCTGTCTTCAAATAACATACAAACAGTGAGTCACTCATTCATGCATCTATGAGCGAAGTAATACCCCCTACCGAACCATACAGACACTCATACTGATACCCCAAAAAACAAGTAATAACCCAAATAGGCACTCATGTAGCTACTCATCAACCCATGCAGGCAATTATTCATAAGGTGAGAGACTGATACAGATATTTACATATTTTAACATTATTCGCTAACCCATGTATTCACTAAGATACACTTAATCAGTCAGTTATACAATCAATGTTATTAAAAAAACTATCCATTTAGACACTTATTTGCCCATTTATTCTTCCATCGACCTTGAGCTATACATATATAAAAAATATTTAATTTTCAGAAAAACACACATTCACTGGTTGATGTCATCAGTGATGCCATCAGCGATGTCACTGACCATGCCATGAGTGATCTAATATATGACGTCATCAGCAGTGCATTGCGGGCGCCCGAGTTATAGTTAGCTTAACTAACTATAACGGGGGAATTTCTTTTTTCTTTTTTCTTTTGTTTATTATTTTATTTCAGCAATCAATCGTACATTGAGCAAAATACAAAATCGGGATAGGTCTCATGTCAGTGCAATACATCCAGAGTAACTAACAAATGAAACAAATATCTTAAATCCATTTAGAAATCGGATCCCACATTTTTTATCCCAGCCTTTTTTTTCTTATCCCCTTACGTCTATACATAGCCATTTCTAATTGATATATAGAAAGCAATTTACACTGCCATTGATGAAAAGCTGTGGGTTCAGTATCAATCTAACGAGAAGTTATGCAAAAAGAGGAAAATGGACATACAGATAAACAGAAAGGCTTCTTCATCAGTAGGCCTAATCCCAGAGTGATCTGCTTGGAGACCAAAGATTACCAATTCAGGAGTGAGTTTGACAACAATCCCTATCTTATTATTTATAAAAAATTCAATGTCAGTGATAAGCGGGAAAGTTTCTCACATTTAAAAAACATATGAATAGAGTCCGCGCCCGTCTCTTCGCAGCGATTACATCTTGATTCACCCCGACCTTCCACTTCGTTATTTTAGCAGGAGAATAATACAAATCGAAGATGGACATATAGTGTTGGCTTTGAAGCGATCCATTAAAAAGTATCTTAGTTGATAACTCAATTGATCTTCCCATGTCAACAATTGCAATATCTAGTTTCCTTTGCCATTTATTCTCTATTAGAGACAAATCATCTTCGAATTTATTAATGGTAATTTGATAAACTGGTCCTATTTTCTTTGCTTTCCTGCTAATCTCTAGTATCTTATTTGGGTTCATACAGCAGTGAGTGAGAAGACCTTTTGATTCTAGAAATCTCCGAATCTGAATATACTTAAAAAAGTGATTCTTCGGTAATCCATATTTAATTTGAAGAGCAGAAAAGGAAATAAATTGACTATCTTCATATTAATCTCCCAATACCTGAATTCCGGTGAGGAACCATCTTTTATGATTGGATCATGAAAGACAGCTGATAGGGCTGGCTTATTGAGAACTGGAAAATAATAAGTAATTACACCTGGTACGAAGATTTTCTTTTCCGCGAAGTGAGCAAGGGACTCAAGTCTGAGCATACCCTGCCAACTTATGGCATCCATCACCACCCCCTTTTGTACCGCTTTGTTCGCCATAAGTTGGCAGGGTATGCTCAGACGTGAGTACCTTGCTCACTTTGCCACTAGATTCAAGCAAGCCTGGCTGAAGACGGCTGTAATGCCAGAAACCGGTCCTAGGAAGCTTGTGTCTGGTCCAGGGAAGGCATGGCTTGGCAGTTCGGGCTGGACTGTTCCCATGAGGCACAGGGTCAGACTGATTTGCATATGGCCATGTCTGAACTGGGGTGGCAGAGTGGGCTAAAGAACGGTGATGGATTAAACCCAGATCTGTTGACTTGGTGTGAGTGTTTGATTGGTTCAGATGCTCCGTCTATCAGCACCCCCTTTTGTACCACTTTGTTCGCCATAAATTGGCAGGGTATGCTCAGACATGAGTCCCTTGATCACTTTGCCACTGATTCAAGCAAGCCTGGCTGAAGACGGCTGGAATGCCAGAAACCGGTCCTTGGAAGCTTGTTTCCGGTCCAGGGAAGGCATGGCTTGGTAGTTCGGGCTGGACTGTTCCCATGAGGCACAGGGTCAGACTGATTTGCATATGGCCATGTCTGAACTGGGGTGGCAGAGTGGGCTAAAGAATGGTGATGGATTAAACCCAGATCTGTTGACTGGGTGTGAGTGTTTGATTGGTTCAGATGCTCCGTCCATCACCACCCCCTTTTGTACCGTGGGGTCACATTATCAGCACTGGTCACATGGCTGATTTTAAAATAAAGACAAGCATTTGCAATACAATCAGCCCAATTGCATTGCAAATGCTTAAGTTTAAAATTGAGTGTGGCGCCGCTTGAAGGACACCGCGTTCGTTTTTAGGTCTCGCGACCTATCGATGCGCGCAAGCGCATCGAGCGTAGCGAGAATTCATGTGGCGAAAACATCTTCAAACCAAAGGGCTTTCAGCCCCGCGGTTTTTATGCAGTGCCCGTGTACATGCACGCGCATCGCATGCAAGCCCAGCCCAGTCCTCCCCTCATTCACGCCCACCCACCAGGCTCTCCCGCCCCCATTAGGCTTCTCTCCCAATCCGCCTGCCTCCCGCCTGCCTCCCCTCGCGCATTCACGCCTCCCACCAGGCTTTCCCGCCCCCATCCGGCGTTCACGCCTCCCACCAGGCTTTCCCGCCCCCATCCGGCTTCCCTCGTAATCTGCCTGCCTCCCCTCGCTCGCATTCCCGCACCAGGCTCTCCCGAAACATTACTTTTTTCACTGCTGGCCGGCCCATCTAGTTTTGCACGGCTTTCGTTTTCCGCTTGTCTGTTTAATTTGGTTTCGTTCTACCCTCTCCTCACAGCTCGCTCTCCTTCCCCCTGCTATCTTAGGCTCCCCTGGTCCTGGGGCAGCCCCTCTCCCCTGCCTTTGGAATCTCATTCTTGTGCGATCTGTTCAGTTTCTGTGGAGGTCCATGGATGAGGATGTATCCCGAGTAAGTGGGTTACATTCGTTTTGATAGGGACACGTGTTGGGGGAAGAAAGTATTAATCTGGAAGTTTGCTTTTACTTCTTGTTCAGCCCGTCCCGTCCTCCTGCTTGCGTTTCAAGGTCTTCTCTGTGCGCCACCATTGTCCAAGTTAACTTTGCTCCCGCCCCCTCCCGTTGTCTGAGTTCACCACCTCCCTTGCCCCCCCTCCTCGCCATTTTCAGGGTGTGTGGTGTTATATATGATGTGGAGCCCTACAACAATACTGCATGCTGCACCCGCACCAGGGCAGTAAGCACACCGACTTTCATTGCCCATCGGCTTCCATACACCTCACTCTTCCAAAGAAAATCATCTTTGATCGGCACAAACTGTTAGGAAGCTTCAGTAATGTGTTTAATTTAAGTTGTAGATTATTATTATAACAACGTTTTCTTCATTGTTTATGGTCTTTTATTGAAGTGAAACCACGTTATAAATGAAAGATGGCTGAAATGCAGCGTGAATTTGAAACGTCTAAGATTAATCCCGGCATCCTTGCTTCACTAATGTGTGTGATCCTGGGCAAAATCTTTTTCACCAAGCCGCCTTTGTGTACATCACATATGACAGAACCTTTGAATGTGTGAGTTCGGGGTGTGCGCTGTTCAAAAACCTCTCTTATGTTTGATTTTAATATTTTAAAATGTAAAATCTATAATAAATAACTAGGCCTTTTATAGTGTTCACGTGTCTCTTCTTTAAGCAACTTCCGGGCCAGGTCTCCTTCCCCTCCAGTCCACTCCACCTCAGTCTCTCCTTTCACGTATCCTAAGACCACCTCCTCTGTTTTTTTCCTAAAACCCCAGCGTGCGCTCGGCCTCATGCCAGCATTTCTCCTCCCCTAATTATTCACTTGTCGGCCGGCCAGCACATCAAAGGCTGCTGCTCTCCGTGCGTCTCTCACCCGTCCTTCCTTGTAATTATTTACATGACTTTAGTTTAACAGTTCTTCTTCCTCATCTCTGGTACACGCAGTTGAGTTTCATTGACCTTTTTTCCTCTTAAACATTAGTATAGCGAGAACAATCCCAGTGATTTTCAAAATGTGGGCACTTAATGTTTTGTTCTCGTCAAAATCCCAATGTGTTTTTAGCTTTGACTGATCTTACAGTTGCTTGTTTTAGCTATAAAGCCAATAAAATGGGCTATCGTGGTAATAATTCCTGTTCTTTACATTATGCCACGGTTTTGGATTTGAGGTTTTCTACAGTGTGGTCCGTCGCATCTAGATGCCAGAACACTTAGTTTACACAGTTGTTTAACAAAAAAGTATAAGCAAAGTATAAAATCAGAGCCACACCAGTTATATTTACATTAAATTAATATTCTAGAACCCAGTTTATTGAATTTGGTGTATACCTTCATGTTTTAGTGAAGGAGGAAAGTGTTTTTTAAAGGTCTCGTGCTTTTCTTCCAATAGTTAATTAGTTTTTGTTTGATCTTGAGTTATATAATCAAGAACATTTCAGGAGTTAGATTATCCCTTTCAATGAAGGCAGCACACGCAACGCCACTCACACACGCAACGCCACTCACACACGCAACGCCACTCACACACGCAACGCCACTCACACACGCAACGCCACTCACACACGCAACGCCACTCACACACACGCAAGCCCACTCTCACACACGCAAGCCCACTCTCACACACGCAATGCCACTCACACACGCAATGCCACTCACACACGCAACGCCACTCACACACACAACGCCACTCACACATGCAACGCCACTCACACATGCAACGCCACTCCCACATGCAACGCCACTCACACATGCAACGCCACTCACACACGAACAACACTCACGTTGCCAATAGATCGCGCAGTACGACAGGTGGAACTATTACAATGGCAAATAACAATGCCTTTCACTGTTGTTATCATTTAGAATACATAAAGGGCTTTGTCATTTACACAACCAATAGCTCAAACTTTCCTACTGCGAGACCTATTGGCAACGCCAGTGCTTGTTTTCTTTTTTAACTTTAACACTGAGCGCAGTGTCCTTGAAGCGGGCACTGCACTCAGTGTTAAAGTTAAGAATTATATAAGTAAACAAAGCACAGTGTCCTTCAATCGGCGGCGCACTCAGTTTTAAAGTAAAAAAAAAACAGAGCCCGGTACTCTTGAAGTTGACGCCGTGAAAATATAAATAAATAAAGAACGTGCTGTGTCCCTAGCTCATTGAAGACATTCTTAAAAATACAATTTAGAGGGCGTAGCCACTGTAAAACAAGAACAGACGCTCACAGCGCACCTCTGGACAGCAAGCCACACGCACCGCAGCTGGCCAGCGACGGGGCTGCTGACCATCTGAAAGAAAATAGTTCTCACCGAGTATACAATGCCGAACGTGTAATGCCGCAAGTAAAACATCCAGTCCGGTGGGCGGGGCTAAAAGTGGAGAGGAGGGTAACAAGAAGGGTCTAAGAAGCCTCCTTTTCAATCACGAGCCATCGTTTAGCATGGAGGATGATGCCAGCGAATGAAAAAGATGGGTGGGGCTTCAAGTCCGCCTCTGAAGGCTTCTGAAACCGTATTGACTTCAAAAAACCCTTGCATGGCGAGTGCGGTGCATGCGCGCTGCTAATGCCAGTCGAGAACTAAAAAACAGCAGGCATAGTGAAAGGAAGGGGAGTGAGAATAAATTCCTCTCAGAATCCCAGACTCTGACTTCTCTTCCTCGGCAAGCCAAGTCAAAATGGTGGGTCAGTGCTCTGATACCTATCCTACCTTTGGCATGGCAAACCATATCCAGCAGGCACACATTTTCCCCTGCTGTTAATGAACAAATTGTAATTCTTTTTACCTTCTCCCAACTTCCATTTAGTGCCACACCATCTAGATAAGTAGTGATGCTGAGATTAGAACCCGGCTCCAGTGCCAGCCTCTTACCCACACCTGAGCCTGTCCACTAGACCAAATTTGAATTTAATCAATAACACA
The DNA here is from genome assembly GCF_964263255.1 of Lissotriton vulgaris. Lineage (NCBI taxonomy): Eukaryota > Metazoa > Chordata > Amphibia > Caudata > Salamandridae > Lissotriton > Lissotriton vulgaris. Next base: position 1,366,651,876 of record NC_141695.1, on the reverse strand, counting down.
TCATCTTAACCACTGAACCATATCTCAACCCACTCACAAGATATCTCATTTTACCATTAATCCACATTAATCCACATTTGACACATATCACTGCGACTCACATCAACTTAAAAAATAAACCACCTCTTCTCCCAAAAATAGGTAACAGGTCACACACGCAGCTAATCACTACAGCTTGACTAGTAGTTTATGGAAGTTTAGTATCGAATTACTGCAGCAACCGGTGTACCTATTCAGAGGCACCAACATATGGAATCAATGCATAGCTCATTTTGGTTTTCACATAAGATTCACTCACAAAACACGAGATTTCACCTACTGCATTGTACATGCATACCACATTATTTGTATCTATGTGAAATGGTGATACATGCTAATGTTGTGAGAAATTGTGGTTCTGAACTATAAATGTAAACACAATGGAAAGTGGAATTATAAAAAAAAAATTATTACAGATTGGTTGTTTCTTTCGTACATCTTACAGGCAGTAGGCGTGCTGTCAGGTGACACGGGTAACCTACCGTCCATTTGTTAATGCATTGTGGGGTGACAATAATTGGAATCACAGCATGGGCTGACTAGGACTTTCAAGATAATGAGAAGCAATGTAGCTTGGGCCTTGAAAACTGAGAATAAAATGTATCCTGTGTGAGAAGCAGGGGCACAACCCCCATTGTGCTAAGAGCGCCCCCTATAGCCATGTCCAACTGACTTGAAGTTCTTAAATACTGGAATGGCACGCTGGAGGCTATTTACTGTTTGACGAGGCTGCCTTTAAATGCCCATGCTTTCCGTGCCCCCTCAGCCCTGCTCTCTGCGCCTGATCTAGGCCTCTGCAAGGTAACCACTAGCAAGGGATAGCGAAGGATGCAAAAGTCAAATTGGGGAGATGGGATGCCCTGCAGAAGCAGACAACAACAATAGCCAGCGATACAATCTTGCCACACTGTAACTACCAGTGCAAGGCAATGAGAGACAAACAATATGTGAGAGATTTTGCTTTTCAGAGTAAAAAAATATATATGAAAAAGTATAAAAATATTAGTAGTGGTTTGACCCATTCATGATACCAGGCATGGAATATTGCATTCTGGTTCTATCAGCCATTTTAGTCCCTGCAGATGATATCTATAGGGCACTATTATTTCACACAAAGCACAGTAGTAGCCGAAGTTGCTGTACTGCATTGGGTGAAAGGTAGAGGGCAGGACAGCAAACATAGGGTGCTCCAGCTCTCTTCCCAGGTGCTGTGCACATATGCTCTAAATTGCACCAGCACCCAGCTTTGCACCATGCAAAGGTGTGGACATGTTCTCTAAGATAGGTTTTGTACTGGCAGTGCAACACACAATGCATAGACTGATTTAAAACGTTCCCCACTTTGGAATGTGTGCTGTGCAGTGCAGCAGACATGCGAAGTTTGAAAAGTTTGGAGGAATACAAACATTTCGACTATATTGCGCCTTCCTCAAGGCAGCATATTTCTGGTTGTAAACCCTGTTTACCAATGTTATTAGACATGGCTTTGGAGACACCCCTCACACCCCCGCCCCTCACTCCCTCTCTTCCCCCAAAGCTTGGGTCCAGTTGCATGCCTGATGAGGAGCACATAGTCACATGAACCCTTTCCTCAACTGTGTGGTATTTAACTGGTCCACTATCAGAACAGATCCAACTTCCATGCAACATTTAAAAAAACATTTCGGTCAATTTACCTCTGTCCCCACACAACTCACTCTTGGCTCTCTGCCTAAGAGATTTCCGTATTTTGCTGGCAAACCTTAATATGTACTCAATCTTTTGCAGGTTGGCGAAGAGTTCACCAGGAACTTAAACGCATGGCATAACCCCAGCACCCTTGGCCACACTCCTCTCGAAAACCTTCTCTAATTGTGAAAGATTCGGTCACCCCATAGGCAGTGTCTCTCAGACTTGAAGAGTCTTATATGAGAGGGGTTGGACCCGTCAAGATATCGGGAAAAAAGCCCTGTGGGTCTGGGCGAGGTACAGGCATGGTCGACCTGGCCCCCCATTGCTTCTTCTACCCCAACCCTACCGACCTCTCAGAGGTACAGGCTGCCCTAACCACGGAGCCCACTATGGAAAACGGGTGTGATTTGTAGTGCTTCAATACGCACGTTGGCCCTCTAACCGCTACACATATTCCACCCTGTTAAAACAATGAGGACATTCATCTGACCTGAAAGTGTGGAGGCCGCTCCCGCTCTGAGGCTGAGGTCTCAGCAGTCTGCTGCGTGATGGAGACTGAGGGTCCGCACGAGGAATCTCAGCACCGCCCTCGCGCCCCCACCTCCCACTTAACACCTGCGGCCTATTTCTGTCGAGGGCACGGCTGGCACGACGCCTGTGGCAGCTGAGAGAAGGGGGAGGGGAAAGACGAAGAGAGCAAGAGATGACAGCACGAGTGGATGGACAGCCGTGGGGTGAATAAAAAGTGGAGAGGAAAATAAGAATTTGGATATAGCCGCTTGATAGATATTTTTTTGCAGTTTAGATTCACTGTTTATAATTGATGTTACAATCACCAATCGAACTTCGGGGCAGACGCAGGCTCCTGAGGTTGAGGTTGGAAACATTATGGCTATTTATTTGAGTCACTGTTACTCTCTCTTGGGGAACAAAGGGAGAAGAAAGTTGGGGTGGCGTAAGCAAGTGTTCACGCGCGTGCGCAGAATACAGGGAAGCAAGGGGCTAGGGGGTGGGTGAAGCAAACAAGAAGCAGCAACAGGGCATCGAAAGAAGGAACGATGGCAAAAATAGGCAGGAGAAGAAACAACCACTGGCACTGGCAAAGCAAGTCGGGTTAGCTTTAAAGTGCCTACGCATTTAAACATCGGTATTCGCGAATGCTGCTTACCTGCACTGCATGATTAAATGTCACGTATCACATTAATGTCTGTCCATCTGGCTTTGTCATTGGTGGAAACCAAAGTAGCAAAATGGGATTGGATTGCTTTAACTATAGGATGCATTTAGTGAGAAATTGTAAGTGGCAAAGTGGGGAATGACTGTATTTTTTGGACGTAAAATAGTCCCCATGTAGTTCAATGGATGCACCTGCTGGATGGCAGTATGATACGCCGAATAGCCAACAGCATCCGGGTAGAAAGTCAGTGATTAATTTGTATAATAATAAATGCTCTTGCCCAAAGTGTTTGACAGAAGGCCGCAATCAGCACTGACAAATGTCAGGATTGCTGCATATCAAGCTGTGTAGTCTGGATTTTACCTCATGCCTCTTTTTTCCACCTCCATACATTTTCTGCCCCCTTGTCTCACTCCTGTATAGTCTGTTTCAATATCAACAAGCATTTGCAATGCAATAGGTCTCGCTTTAGGAAATTTTGAGTTATTGGTATTGTAAATGACAATTTTTTTATTTATTTGTTGGTTTTGAAAATAGCAAAATTAATAGCTTTGTCATTTACAATGCCAATATTTTTAAATTTCGCAAATGTGACACCTATAGCACTAGTAATGCAACATGTTTTGTATTTACGTGACTTGGATGTATTGATATTACAAATAACAATTGCTTTTAATTTTTTTAAATAATTAATACTTAAATAAAATGTATTGTAATTTATAATTGCAATAGCTTAAACTTTTGTAAATAACTTTTGTGACGCTAATGTTCAGTGTATTTTATTGTTACGAAAATCCAAGAACAGAATAGAAATATTAACATCTTTTTGTAACATTTGTAATAAAGCTTGAAACATTGAGAGAACACATTTGAACCAGTTGTTGAATGGTTGCACAGACTGATGCTGTGGTGGCACTGAGTGATATTGTGGTGGCGACGAGTGATGCTGTGGCATTCAGTGATGCTGGGTAGCACAGTGATGTTGTGGTGCCCCTGAGTGATGCTGTGGTGGTGTTGAGTGATGCTGTGGTGATGCAATAGATAGAGTGTAATTATGTGGCGTATAACTATGTGGCACTGAGTGGTATTTGGAGTGTATGTTGCATTGAGTGCAGTGTAATTATGTGGCATGTAATTATGTGGCACTGAGTGGTATTTGGAGTGTATGTTGTATTGAGTGCAGTGTAATTATGTGGTGTGTAATTAAGTGGCACTGAGTGGTATTTGGAGTGTATGTTGCATTGAGTGCAGTGTAAATATGTAGCAAATAATTATGTGGCACTGAGTGGTATTTGGAGTGTATGTTGCGTTGAGCGCAGTGTAATTATGTAGCATATAGTTATGTGGCACTGAGTGGTATTGTGTGGAGTGTATGTTGTATTCAGTAGAGTGTAATTGTGTGGAGTGTAATTATGTGGCACTGAGTGGTATTGTTTGGAGTGTATGTTGCATTAAGTGCATAGTAATTATGTAGCATATCATTTTGTGGCACTGAGTTGTATTGTGTGGAGTATGTGTTCCATTCAGTAGAGTGTAATTATGTAGCGTGTAATTATGTGGCACTGAGTGGTATTGTTTGGAGTGTATGTTGCATTGAGTGCATTGTAATTATGTAGCATATAATTTTGTGGCACTGAGTGGTATTGTGTGGAGTATGTTTTGCATTCAGTAGAGTGTAATTATGTGGCGTGTAATTATGTGGCACTGAGTGGTTTTCGGAGTGTATGTTGCATTGAGGGCAGTGTAATTATGTGGCAAGTAACTATGTGGCACTGAGTGGTATTTGGAGTGTATGTTGCATTGAGTGCAGTGTATTTATGTGGTGTGTAATTATGTGGCACTGAGTATTATTTGGAGTGTATGTTGCATTGAGTGCTGTGTAATTATGTGGCATGTAACTATGTGGCACTGAGTGGTATTTGGAGTGTATGTTGCATTGAGTGCAGTGTAATTATGTGGCGTGTGATTATGTGGCACTGAGTGGTATTTGGAGTGTATGTTCTGTTGAGCGCAGTGTAATTATGGAGCATATAATTATGTGGCACTGAGTGGTATTGTGTGGAGTGTATGGTGTATTCAGTAGAGTGTAATTGTGTTGCATGTAATTATGTGGCACTGAGTGGTATTGTTTGGAGTGTATGTTGCATTGAGTGTAGTTTAATTATGTAGCATATAATTATGTGCCACTGAGTGGTATTGTGTGTGTTGCATTCAGTAGAGTGTAGTTATGTGGCGTGTAATTATGTGGTACTGAGTGGTATTTGGAGTGTATGTTGCATGGAGTGCACTGTAATTATGTGACGGGTAATTATGTGGCACTGAGTGGTATTTGGTGTGTATGTTGCATTGAATGCAGTGCAGTGTATTTATGTGTCGGTAGGGGGTGTAAATTAAATGTAAGGGAAAGAAGGGGATTAATTGAGTGTAAACCGGCGCATGAGGCAAGCAAAAACGAATAAAAACAAATTAGTCTGAATCATTGGAGTCAAGTAAGAGGAACGCTGTTGTCAGTAGGACTTTAATGCAGACAGCGTCTAGCACCCTTATAAACAAGCAGTGAAGGCTGAGGAATGCGCACAGGCCTTCTTTATTGCCGCCATCACTCTTATCAGCCTGGTTAGTGCCCACATGCAACAGCCAGACGTTTAGGCTCATGTTTCAGGGAAGTTCTTGCAGCTGAAAATAGGGAAAAATCTAACATTCAATGGAAATGGCTCTCGTGAAACATCCATGGAAAGGGCTACATCTATAAAGCCTGGTAGAGAGCTGTATCTAGTGACCAGACTGGACTGGCATATTTGATTGTGAACTAAAAAGCAAAACTCATCTACATGTTGTTGAGAACTCAGTTGTCGTATGCCACACATATTCCAAAAAGCAAATTCCAGCCCACAGAGGCAATGGTGGTTGCTTTGAGGGCATTTACTGTGCAGACCAATGAAAAAGCGTTGCAAAGTAACAAAGACAAGATTTACAGGCTTGCTTTATTTTGCATATCCCACTGCCTATGGATTTTGTTGTTGTTTGCACACTCTTACTGTCAAGCCGGATTCCGGGGCAAAGTGCACAAATTTTCGGTGAAAAAGCGGCGCCCCTCCCTTTAAACAGGCTGCTCTCCTCTGTGCTGTGGACTAAAGTGAGAACATGGCAAAGAACATGCTTCTAAGCTCAGAGAAGAGATGGTGTTTTCAAGCGGCCAGAGAGAACGGGACTGGCCAGAAACAGACCTGTCCCTGTAAGTTCAGGTGAGGCCGGTGATGCCTCGTTAATTGCGAAGTGTTCTGCGCCAAGAAACCGCTTGGTAAACGTGCGCTCTATAAATATTTTAAAATTCAATTCTGGGGCTTGCCTGGGGGGGAGGGAATTGTGCCATCTACTGCCAAACAAAAAATACAACTAACATCCCGTAATTAACGCAAGCCCGCTCCATTTGCTCACCCTAGGGGTAAATTAGTAATGTAAGTCTTGGAGCACAGGCTGCAGGAGGGGCAGGGGGAGGAGCCTGCGGTCTGCGAGGGAGTCCGGTGCCCACTTGCAAGCACGGTCAGTGAGTGACTCACTTTGCAGCCGGTTTCAGGAAACAACAAGTTTTGCCACACAATAGTGCTATTAAATCCTGTTGTGTCAGTAAAGTAAATACATCAGAGAGCACAAATGGGATTTCAGTTGCAAACTATGCATTTTGTCGCACATCCTTTCTAACCAAAGTAGTACTTGGTAGCCAGTCAATAAAGCGTAATGTGAACGCACAAGGGGCATTGTAGCCAAACTTGAAACAAGCATTGAGAGCCTGGTGGGGGGAGGGGGAGCCAGCGAGTGGGAGGGAGGGAAGGAGCATATGGGGATGGGGTGTGAGAGAGGGGGAGCAGAAGCCTTTGATGTGGTGTGCGAGGCCAAGCGCGTGCTGGAGAAGCGTCACGCTTCAAGAATTAACATGCATTGTGAAAAATCTGGGGTGATGAGTGATGCTGTGGTGGCGCTGAGTGATGCTGTAGTGGCGCTGAGTGATGCTGCAATGGTGCTGAGTGATGCTCTGGTGGTGCTGAGTGATGCTGTGGTGGTGCTTTGGTAGTGCTGGGCGATACTGTGGTGGTGCTGCGTGATCCTGTGGTGGTGCTGAGTTATCCTGTGGTGGTGTTGAGTGATGCATTCTTGGCCCTGATTGATGGTGTGGTGTTGCTGAGTGATGCTCTGGTGGTGCAGAGTGAAATATTAACATATTTTTGTGACATTTGTAATAAAGCTTGAAACATTGAGAGAACATATTAGATTCAGTTGTTTTTGAATAGTTGCACAGAGTGATGCTGTGGAGTTCAGTGGTGCTGAGTGATGCTGTGGGCATAAGTGGTGCTGAGTGATGCCGTGGCCTTCAGTGGTGCTGAATGATGCTGTGGCATTTAGTGGTGCTGAGTGATCCTGTGGCATTCAGTGGTGCTGTGGCGTTGAGTGGTGCTGAGTGATGCTTTGGCGTTGAGTGATGCTGTGGCATTGAGTGATGCTGTGGCATTGAGTAATGCTGTGGCGTTGAGTGATTCTGTGTCATTGAGGTATGCTGTGCGCTGAGTGGTGCTGTGGCGTTGAGTTGTGCTGTGGCATTGAGTGGTGCTGTGGCGTTGTGGGGTGCTGTGGCATTCAGTGGTGCTGAGTGATTCTTTGGCTGAGTGATGCTGTCGCGTTTAGTGGTGCTGTCGCGTTGAGTTGTGCTGTGGTGTTGAGTGTTGTGTTGAGTGGTGCTGTTGCGTTGAGTGGTGCTGTGGCGTTGAGTGGAGCTGTGGCATTGAATGGTGCTGTGTCATTGAGTGGTGTTGTGGCGTTGAGTGGTGCTGTGGCAGTGTTATGTGTGTTATCTTCCTTTAAATGTAAAAAGATCTTTGAAATGTATTAAAATTTTTTACCAAAATATAAAATATGTGGAGATGGCTGACGAAATGCAATAGCGATAATGCGAATAAAAGGCAGCAGTTTCTTATTTGTGTTGTGAAAATATCTACAACGTTTGATATGCTCTCTATGAACTACTGAAACATTGTTGAATTATCCTGTAAAAACTATTACGCAATGCTGATGGTAGTAACGCTAAATCAAATAAATGGTAAATGTTGTCAAGTGTAGTCCGCTTAAAAATGTGATAGTTTCTTTTATGTAAATGTTATTATACTTTTTTTTGGGAGAATGTTGTATGTAGGAAATGTAATTCATGTAAATTAGTACAAAATATAACCATGGACTTACGTTCACAAAAACTGGAACCTTAGTTTGTAGTTAAAATGCAATTTGTAAATGTTGTGGCTGCTGTGCTTTGTTATCACCATAAATAAAGCAATTGCACAAAAACGGTACATTAACGAAGTAGGAGGAGATGGTACAATCCCTTGTAAGTCTGCCAGGCAGTACAGATTGGTATCGGTGTTGAAAGAAGAAAGAAGCAAGAAGCATCTGTGTTTTATTGCACCCTGAGCACGTGTTAGTAAAAGTTCCCATAACAAAGTGCTCGCTTCCGGGGGAGGGTGGGGGGGGGGGGGAGTTGGAGGCTACAGAGGGGCTATTCCACCATGTACAGGGGATGCAAATGGATTCTCGTAGCGTTTTTTGTTTGAAAAAATAAAGGTGTAAGGATAGAAGAAGGTCCTTTACTGCTTTAGCCTAAAAGCGTTTGAATACCAAATTACCTTTGCAAGGAAACTTAGGAAGCTTTGGTTGCAAAGATAGTAAATTAGCAAAACAAAAGGGCGAAGCAGCGGGAACAGGTAGAACGCTTGTAGTTGTGCGAAGCTCTAAAGATGCTTTCGTTTCGTCCTTCTAAGAAGCATGTCTGTGTTTTGTCAACCGAAAACACATGCTGGGGGATGGGGGGCATGTAGGAGGGAACGAGGGGAGTGCAGTCAGGGGACCTTATGTATTAACTATGTGTGTACTGCATTTATGTGCTATTTTTTATCAGGTTTAAAAGTTGCTGTTGGTGTTGTGCGAGCCAAGTTAAATTGCTTGCATGCGAGTCTTAGTCACATCAGGGCCACAAGAACCCCCGCCCCACAATGCCCAAACCCGCAAATAACACGCAGACACAAGTGTTAAGTTTGGGAACATTTGCTGCAGGTTTATTACATACAACATATGTAAATGATGGTGGGTTAACTTACGGGCGATCCTAGGGCAGGCCGCAGTCTCGCCACCTGCCCGCCTGTTGAGCCAATCAGCACAGTGGCGAACCACCCAACTGCTGCACAATTATTATAATTATATTACACACGCCCTTTGCGGGGCGTGACTTGGCAAACCCCCGGTTGCACAGGCCCACAACCGCCCGAAGGACTACTGGGGCGCTAACACGAGTTCCTGCACCTCCCATGAGGTTACAGGTTAGGCTCTGGCACCCCTATGTGCCCGCTGAAGAACAGTGTTTGCACCTCTCTTTTTCCGGATCGCCCAGTAACTCCGCCTGCAACGAAAAAGGAACACATTAAAGCTCCCCAAGAGCCCCCCTCAATCAGACACTCTGGGTTCGAGGAAGGGCGGGAAAAGAGTGTCCCGAAGTATCAGCGCGCTGACGTCCGGAGCGGCAAAGAGGCTTCCCCACTGGAGCAAGGGAGTAATCTACCCCTGGGGGCTCCTCCCAGGCGCCCCGGACGTGCATCAATGACACGCCTACCCCCTACCGGGCGATGCCTGCCCGGGTGAGGAGTGGCTGGCCACAAGGTGGGCGGGGGCAGCCTTCCGCGACTAGGGGCCTGCCCTCTTGATGGCCACTGCGTGGCCTCGGGCAAGCGCATATTCACATCAGGGCCACAAGAACCCCCCGCCCCACAATGCCCAAACCCGCAAATAACACGCAGACACAAGTGTTAAGTTTGGGAAAATTTGCTGCAGGTTTATTACATACAACATATGTAAATGATGGTGGGTTAACTTACGGGCGATCCTAGGGCAGGCCGCATTCTCGCCACCTGCCCGCCTGTTGAGCCAATCAGCACAGTGGCGAACAACCCAACTGCTGCAGAATTATTATAATTATACTACACACGCCCTTTGCGGGGCGTGACTTGGCAAACCCCCGGTTGCACAGGCCCACAACCGCCCGAAGGACTACTGGGGCGCCGACACGAGTTCCTGCACCTCCCATGAGGTTACAGGTTTGGCTCTGGCACCCCTATGTGCCCGCTGAAGTACAGTGTTTGCACCTCTCCTCTTCCGGATCGCCCAGTAACTCCGCCTGCAACGAAAAAGGAACACATTAAAGCTCCCCAAGAGCCCCCCTCAATCAGACACTCTGGGTTCGAGGAAGGGCGGGAAAAGAGTGTCCCGAAGTATCAGCGCGACGACGTCCAGAGCGGCAAAGAGGCCTCCCCACTGGAGCAAGGGAGTAATGTACCCCTGGGGGCTCCTCCCAGCCGCCCCGGACGTGTGTCAATGACACGCCTACCTCCTACCGGGCGATGCCTGCCCGGGTGAGGAGTGGCTGGCCACAAGGTGGGCGGGGGCAGCCCTCCGCGACTAGGGGCCCGCCCTCTTGATGGCCACTGCGTGGCCTCGGGCAAGCGCATAGTCACATCAGGGCCACAAGAACCCCCCGCCCCACAATGCCCAAACCCGCAAATAACACGCAGACACAAGTGTTAAGTTTGGGAACATTTGCTGCAGGTTTATTACATACTACATATGTAAATGATGGTGGGTTAACTTACGGGCGATCCTAGGGCAGGCCGCATTCTCGCCACCTGCCCGCCTGTTGAGCCAATTAGCACAGTGGCGAACCACCCAACTGCTGCACAATTATTATAATTATACTACACAGCTCTTTGCGGGGCGTGACTTGGCATACCCCTGATTGCACAGGCCCGCAACCGCCTGAAGGACTACTGGGGCGCCGACACGAGTTCCTGCACCTCCCATGAGGTTACAGGTTAGGCTATGGCACCCCTAAGTGCCCGCTGAAGTACAGTGTTTGCACCTCTCTTCTTCCGGATCGCCCAGTAACTCCGCCACAGCCCGTGCGGTGGTATCCGCTGCCGCTCGGGCCCCCACCACTGCTACTATTTTTTACCTGCAACCTTTGTTCATGAGTGCCTTTTTCACATCGAGGAGGAAGAGGTCTAAGCCCACAGGTGTGAGGTGAACACCATCCGCCTCGAAATAACCTTTGACTTTGTCCTGAATCATCTCATGCTTGATGAAGCCTAGACCTCTACGTTGGGTGAACCTTTTCATGGCACCATTGATTCGCCTCCTAGACCTCTCGATTGCCTCACTAGAATTAGCGCCCCGCCAAATTCTCCTAGGCACTATTTCGGACCACCAGATCTCGCATTCGCGCATGAGCCCACAGATGACCCCCAAATCCATCTTTATTTTTTTCAGCAAGGTAGATCTCCCCAGATTCGTCAGGTCATTGCCACCCAGGTGAATTATCAAGTGCTGAGGAGGAGGCCCTAACGTAGCGAGGGCTTCCCGCAACCTGTGCACCAAGCTATTCCAGCGCATGCCAGGAAAACCCAGCCAAACACAGTCAATGTTCTTGAAGCCCCGAGTCCAGTGCCTGAGTGCTGCCCACCGGCCCAACCTGTCGACCATGGAGTGCCCCACGACCCACACTCTTGACCCTGCCAAAGAAAAGACGCAATATATTCACGAATGTTTATTGAATCATATTGCACACAAACAGCAAAGAGGCATAACTGCCTGAAATAAAACACAGCAAACAAAATATACAAGAACATGGACATGCCGGAATAACTAGGTCAGGGTCGAATGTATCGTTTATAACAGGTAGACTCCCAGCGCCCTACCAGTTGAACTTTGTCTGGCTGCAAGCCAGCTCTGAAAGCAGAGGTAGCCGCCCCCATGCGGAAGGAATGGCTGGAGAACCTTTTCCCTTGCTTCAACAACCCAGCCCAATCCAGGCATGCTATCATTATTTTATCCATCTGGTATTTGGTCAGGGGGCTGCGATCAGAGTGGATAAAAAGGTAACCCATCCCCGCAGGACGAAGTGCCAGGTAAGCTTGTAAGGCCGACACCGGGCAGAAACGGGGATCCCCGAGGGGGGCCAACCGGATGACTGACCCTTTGCCAGCCTGGTCAGTCTTGGACCGTCTGAGCATGATAGACAGACCCTCCTTAAAAGAAATGTCCGCCACCCCAAGGGCGTCCCCAGAGTGATCTGCCTTGGAGCGTGCGACTAACTCACTGCTCCGGAATGCCCCAAAAAATGCCAAAATGAAGGCCGCAGAGAAGAGGGAAGCCTCGTAGTGCGAGTGTACCACCGACTGCAAGACCGCTAACATGGCCTGCAACGAGGGGAACTCAATGGGGGACCTGTCATCTGGAGTCTTAGGTTCTTCCCGAGCCCAACCTTTCAAAGCAGCCCTGATTACAAAAGACTTGGCTGGGTCACCCACCCCGCTCAACCTTGCCTCGTGACTGATGGCCGCCAAGTGGCCGCAGACCCAGGAGTGGGATTTGTTCTGTTTCTTGGCCCACACTACAAAGGCCTGTACTCTGTCCTCCAGTGGAAGGGCCTGCAAACCTAAGCCAGAAATGGCTTTTGAGGAATGTGGTCCGATGGCTAGCGTAGCGCTTCCTCATACCTGGGGCTAAGGACTTTTCCCCTAACTCTCTCAGTTCCTGCTCCACTCCAAGATGCGCCAAAGTCCTGGTGCAAAGGGGGTCATCTCCTCTCTCGCCTGTGGGCAGGCCGCCTGGAAACGGTCCCACTGAAAACAAGAAAGAGTGTCAGCTGCGACATTTGTGACCCCCGCAATGTGCCTAGCCCTAAATTCCACATTGCAGCGCAGGCTCCTGCTGGCCAATTCTCGGAGTAAGCACAGAACTAAAGGGCAACTAGCTGTTTGACCGTTGATAGCCTGCACCACCGCCATATTGTCCGACCAAAACAGGACCTTCCTGTTGGACAATGGGCCCGGGCATAGAGGTAAAGACACCACAATAGGGAAGAGTTCCAGGACAGTTATGTTGGAAGTGATCCCCGCTTGCGCCAAGCATTAGGCCATTCCTGCGTGCACCACAGCTCTCCCAGAATTGCCCCGAAGCCCTCCCGCCCTGAGGCGTCAGTGAACATACTGATTTCGGGGCTATGCACATACGGGGACCTCCAAATGACAGTCCCATTAAAGTCTGTGAGGAATTCAGCCCACATCAACAAATCTTTCTTAAGGCCTGCAGACAGTTTTACAAAATGATGACGTTTGTAGACCTTGGCAGTGGCCCTGGCTAACCGTCTAGCAAACACACGACCCACAGGGATTACTCCGGCCGCAAAATTCAGTTTGCCCAGGAGACTCTGGATGACCCCTAGCGGTGCCTTGTCCATTCCCAGCAAGTCTTGAATGTCCCGCTTCAGTCCCATTACCTTCTCGGCCGGGAGTCGAGACACACCCGTGAGCGTGTCCAGCTCTATGCCCAGGAAAGTCAGGACTTGTGCCGGACCCTCAGTCTTGCCAGGCGCCAAAGGCACCCCCAAGTGACTAGCCAAGTCGATGAAACAATTCAGACCCCCCTGACATTCCCGCGTGCCCTCCCTCCCAATGAAAAGGAAGTCATCAAGGTAATGTGACACAGCCGTGACGCCATACTTCGCGGAGAGGGCCCATTGCATGAAAGTGCTAAATGCCTCAAAGAAAGCGCATGAGACGGTGCAACCCATTGGCATGCATTTGTCAAAATAGTACCCCTCTTTCCACTTGAAGCCCAGCAGGTGCTGGCTGTCTGGGTGCACGGGCAATAAACGGAATGCTGCCTCAAGTCAGCCTATGCAAGCCAGGCCCCCTCCCCCGCTCTCCTCACTAGGTCAATAGCCATATCCAGGGAACAGTATGAGACAGAACAGGCCCCCTCTGGTAACCAAGAGTTGACGGAGATGCCCTCTGGGAAGGAGAGGTTGTGAATTAACCTATAAGCCTCCTGTTCTTTCTTGGGGGCCACACCCAACGGAGACACCACAAAATCAGGAAGAGGGGGAGACATGAACGGGCCCACCACCCTCCCCAAAGACACTTCCTTACAGATTTTCTTGTCTACGACCTCAGGTAGTTCCCTAACAGACTTCTGGTTCTCCGCGTCCCTACTGACCCTGGGACCCTGGTAAGGGATCCTGAAGCCTTCCAGAAAACCTAGAGTCAGGACATTCCTGTCTTTCTCATTGGGGTAGGACCGCAGCAAGGCCAGCAAGTTCGGAATAATGACTGGAGACGGGCCCTTAGAGTGCAGGAGGGGGGACTCCGCTGGCAACAGCACAAGCAAAGAGATCCACATGGGCAGGCAGGGATGGGGACAGTGGGGGGGATGAGCGTGGCAGGGAGGGCGCTAGGCGGAACTGCTTTGGGAAAGGTCTTACTTGTCCTTGCTGGAAGCGCTGGTGGTGGCATCACGTTTGTCACAAGCTGACCCGGGATGGGACCCACCACATTTGCTGCAGGAGTGAGCAAACCTGCACGCCTTTCCCCAGGTGCAATTACCTGCATTAAACAACCTGCATGTTGCTGAGAAGCCCTTCCTGTTAACCTGTCTGTTGAAGCCCCCCCCGCCTCGCCCCCCACGAAAGGACTGCCTGAAGTTACCTTTTTTCTGAGCTAACCCTTTATCTGTTTCAGCCTTCTTAACTTGTATACTGGCTTTGCCCATGGCTTCTGATTTACCCTTCCCCACATGCTGCATCCAGAGTCTGACCTCCACCTGGTCCCACTCCAACTCAGGGCAGACCGACATTTTCTTGCGAAATTCACAGTCGTTCATGTACCACCCAATGCCAGCCGAGGATTCCGCTTCATTAGTAATGACACGCGCTAGGTAATCACTGCAGCCAATATAGAAAAAGCCTGTCGCCAGTTCTTGATCGTTTTCTCAGGTCAAGACTGAAAACGGGCTTTCTTTTCCTCATCTTTAGAGCCCATTTTCCTAACATCAACACCATCAGCACCCAACATCAAGATGGAAAAAATGTCGATGAATTCTCTTCGCCAAATGCCTTCCTTCGCCACCTGCGGAACCTCCCAAGCGAGGGAGCATTTGCCCGACAACAGGGGAGCCATAGTCATCAGTACAGTTGGCGCCGAGGGAGCCGCCACAGGGGATGGCGCAGCAGCCGCTGGGGAAGCAGGAGCCGCTATGGGCGCAGGAGACGTGGGGACCGCAGCCGGGGCAAGCACAGGAGCAGCTGTGAGCGCAGGAGCAGCTAAGTGCGCCGGGGAAGCATGAAGCGGCACCAGGGCAGGAATAGGAGGAGTAGCAGCGGTAGGTAGTGTGCTTTTCGGCTGGGGGGCCACCTCAACAAGGAGGCCAGCAGACGCTGCGCAGCTGTCCCCCCCTAGAACTGAAGGCCCACCCCATACACGAGCAACAGCTGCTTCCCCCTACAAAGGAAGAGGAACCAAAGCAGCAGGCTCCATCACCCGGGCACCCACCGGAGGCGAAGACTGCAAAGGAGGGCAAAGCAAACCCGCTCTGACCTCGGACATAAATACAGCTAGGGTGTCCGTGAGCTTACCCAGATCCTCCCAGGTGGCAAATTCCGCAGAGGCAACCACCGGGCGAGGGGTGGGGGGGGGCTAGCCAGGTTCACCGCCGGGGGTGAGGCTGGGGCGTGCACAATGACATTTCTGACGGGTTCAGCCGCCCTGGTCTTGGGGGGGGGTTCCGCTGGGAAGTCCTTCACTGTCGGCTTCCTCACACGCTTGGGCCTCACAGTGGCAGGGTCCTCCACAATGTCCATTTCTGGGGCATGTGGGGCGGGGGCAGCCCCGGGGGCTTTGGGGGGGTTGGCCAACAAAAGTTCACTGGCCCATGCCACCCCATTAGCCTTGATCATGTCCAATAGTGCCTTCATCTGGGCATCCTGGGAGGGTCCTATCCCCGAGTCATCGACCTGAGACGTCTGCGAGAAAAGCGGAGGTGACCCCTGACTTTCCATGTTATGTATGGCTCTTCTCCTGAAAGAAAAATTGACTGTGAGCCACATAGAACAAATACTGAACTATGAGTAGACAGCAAAATTAGAACCTGGACGCGAGAACGAAGAGCGACACTGAAACTGACGCGATGCTATCTGTGGGAATACAGTGGCATCTAAAAGGGGGGGCTGCGAGAATATCCAGCGTAGCACTGTCTGCATGAGAATGCAAATCAAGCAACATGAAGCAATGAAGACGTAAGTCTGCAGGGGGTAACCAACCCATACCTTGCATTGTTAAAGGGACAAAAGTGAAAGGGAGTATGTACTAGGGATATGACCCGCACATCGACATGCCCACACCCCGAATCCCCACAGGCACCAATACATACCTCACTGAAATATTCCTCACGCTGTCTAGCAAGGGAGGGAGTGGGGGGGTTAGGGGTCACTCCCCGAGGCCCGATGCCGGCGACGAGGCAAGAACTGCGTGGGAAAAAGACAGATTTAAGCATGGTAGCAATACCCACGACTGCTGGATGACCGGTTATATGTACACGCGCCACAAAACGTACTGAAGCAAGGGCGCAGGAGGGGCGGGAAGGCAACTGCCCCTATGGCAACCCAGAACCCAGTCCCCGCCAAAGGGAGGCCTCGTACATTTAGCAAGATTCCCCACACACACAGCTCCTTCCTGAGCCAGCCCCCAACGCTTCGCAGGTACATACCTCGCAACAAGTGGCTGAAGCTGTGAGACACCGCGCAGCACCGTGGAATGCGAAAGGGGGGGTGGGATGCGAGTAGGGCCTGCAACGGGAGGAAATTACACAGTTAGAAATGGGGCCCCCGCTTACTCAGCAACGTGGGACCTGAAGCAGCGCATCGTACCCATGAGCCGACCCACGCGACCCGCTGCTTAACTGTCCAACACCCGGCCGCGTGCTGCAACAAGACACCGGACACACAGCCCTATCAGTGGCACTTTAAACAAATCATACACCCCATACTAAATACATCGCCTCGAAATGTTCGGACACGAGGATGAATTAAAGAAAAACATGACAAGCGGCAACATAGCCGAGACACGGCCCGCTGCGGGATACCCCGGCCATGACATAGAGCCTGCCCTACACCCAGCCATGACAGGCCAGCGCGCCAAGGATCCCGCTGCGACTGCGCTCCAACGAGGCCCAGAGGTTAAACCACCGGAGCCTCGCCGAACCATTTGCCGAACGCAGCCGGATCCCAGCATGGCACCGATGAGGAGGATAAAGGAGAGCACCGCTGCTGCGGGCCACGTGCCCCCCGGAAACAATACATCTCCCTGCCGAGTGGTGTTCCAACGGCATGCTACCCTGACATGGCGGCCCCCGAAGGCATGCCCCCAAAATGGCGGCATCCCCGTAAAATGGCGGCATCCCCACAACGTGGCATTGCACAGAAAAGCATTAGTCATCAAAGAAATTGCTCGGGGGCCATCGCCCTACTCATGCCGTAACAGAAATGCCACGTTAAATACACTGCAGCCTCGCACATGCATATCGACCGCCCCATCTGATACTGACACTTTTGGACATGTTGCACTATTCAAACTGGCGGGTAAACGCACAAAACCACCCCAACACAGCAGATGAGAACAGCGGAAATGTGAAGCGTTTGCATGATAACGATAATATAAATAAACTTCTCGACAGGTTGCACATTAACGAAGGCGAACACCACACATGATACTTCCCCCGACACAAAGAAATGCAGAGAACGGAAGTCTGAAGCGTTTGAATGCATAACACACCCCCCAACAGCAAGAAATGCAGCGAACGGAAGTGTGAAGCGTTTGAATACCAACGGGGCACTCACTAATTAATGCCCGGAAAACCCCTTTAGAAAAGCCTGTCCCCAGCCCAACTGTAATACACAGAAGCAAGACATGCCTAATACATATTTTTCGATACTCGACACCGCCGGGGAGGGCTAAACTCCAGCAGCCCCGCATCGTCATACATCGGGATGATAGAAGTGGGAGGCAGAAGCAAACCGACTCAACCTCTCGGTCACAACCCTGCCCGAGTGAGCGAAGATGATACACACGTCCACTCCGGGCCCGGGCCTAGACCGAACACTCTTAGCCCGCACTCGGGCTCCTATGACCCCCTTGAACAAAACATCCTAACAACACAAAGAGTGAGTCACCTGGGATAATCACACTATCGCTGATGAAATTGAAATGCATAACGCAACATTAGCATACCGAAAAGGCCCGCAACCATGTTCGCATGGGGACACTAGGGGGGGCGCTAAGAACAATCCGAAGCCATCCCACGGTCCCAACCCGGCCCAAGTGAACGAAAACAAAACGTCCAACTCAGGGCCCGGGCCGAGACGGGAGGTTGCGCCCCGACAATACATTCCTACACCTAGCCCCCTAGCACACGCAAACAGTCAGGCCCCGCTTTTCCCCCCATGTGGGCCCAGAATGGGGGCCACACAAGCCGCCCGACACACTGAGAAGAGGGGGCGTAGGCCGGGAGGGGGGGGGGGTTGGTGATGGCGGTACAAAACCCCCGAGGACAGACCACACGCCACGTGGGCTCACCGAACTCGCCCGGACCCCGAAGGGAGAGTGCGGGGATATCTCTATGCCGCGTCGCAACCCCCCACCTCCACAGCGGCCCGACGCTAAGAAGGCCGCCTAGCCATGACTCGTACCTCCGCAGGGAGGGAGTAGGTGGAGGGGGGGGAGGCCCGTAGGCCACACTTACCGCAAGAGTGTCCCGAAGAAAAGAGTGTCCCGAAGTATCAGCGTTGGTGGCAAAGATAGTAAATTAGCAAAACAAAAGGGCGGAGCAGCGGGAACAGGTAGAACGCTTGTAGTTGTGCGAAGCTCTAAAGATGCTTTCGTTTCGTCCTTCTAAGAAGCATGTCTGTGTTTTGTCAACCGAAAACACATGCTGGGGGATGGGGGGCATGTAGGAGGGAATGAGGGGAGTGCAGTCACGGGACCTTATGTATTAACTATGTGTGCACTGCATTTATGTGCTATTTTTTATCAGGTTTAAAAGTTGCTGTTGGTGTTGTGCGAGCTAAGTTAAATTGCTTGCATGCAAGTCTTTTTTGGGGTGGGGGTAAGGAATTGCTAATTGTTTATATGTACCTACTGGTTACTGTTGTAAATAATGTTAAACATATTGGCCGTGGACCACCAAGTATTTTTTTTTCAGGCTTGTTAACAAATACACTCAGGAAACGTAACATGATGAAGGCACAGAGTGCAGCGAACGCTCCATGTCGTTCACATACGGCGCTGTAGGGCTAATGTGTTTAACATTATTAGCAACAGTAACCAGAAGATAAATATATAAACGTACAAATATCCCACACGGTAAACAAGCATTTGCAATGCAATAGGTCTGTAGCGATTGTGGTGCCCGGGGGACGAGGAATGATTCTACTTTCAAGATCTAGGAGATGGTATGCCTGCGGGGATGTGTGTAGGAGGAGTAGAGCGAACTACAGTGACCAGCATTCCAAGGGGCAAGCAGGAAGAGCCACGAGACCAAAGGCATATTAGCACCTCCCATCCTCACGGACGGTGCTTGTCAATGTGATTCTCGAGTCGATCGGAGTGGCGGATGGTGTTCCCCGCCGGATCCCAGCGAGAAGAAAGAAGTTTCCAGGAGAAAAACCCGTGATTCCCCCAGCGCTTGGCTGATGACAACGCTCTGCGGCTAAGTACTCATGTAAACGAAAGCGGGCTCGCTTTCGTTTTCTTCCTTCGTGATCTTTCATCCCTAGTTAGTTAGATTAGGGCGGTTCTGGGACATTTCGTTTGTTTTGTAACTCATTTATCAGGGAGCGTTCTGTTGGAAGACGCGCTGCGCTGATATTCCGTGTTTGTTCTCCCCAGGAGAAGGATTCTGGGAGATGTAGTTCCAAGTTGTTTTTGTTTTTGATTCCACGGACAATATTGCCATAGAGACAGAGACATATTTCCTATGAAGTTCGTTTAGCTGGTTTCTTGTCTTCATTTCGTGGCAAACCTCGAAGGGCGGTTTGTGCTTCTTAACAACCGCGATTATTTCCTTTCATTGCGACTACTGCCTGTTGCAGTCCTGAACACTTGGCAGAACTATTATTGATCAAGCAGGATTGCTGTGGGGCTTTTCTTTCACGGCCTGGGTTGTGTATGATTCCGGTAAGTGAGGTGCCTAAGAATTGTTTAGTCTACGACCCGAGACACATGAAATATAGTATTAATGGTGTTCATTACTCTTCCCTAATTAGATGGGCCCTTCCTTGCTGTCTTCCGCATCTTGGTGACCAGACTCCCGGGGGATCCCAACGAATCATCGCTACCCTTTTATTATTTTATCCACTTCCCCTTTCCCGGCTATGTACGAGGGCACACAGTGAGTTTTGCTTCCACTGTGGGTTTCGTGGTTGGCTGGGGGAGGAGAGCTTAGCATCCGAAGTCGTTTCTGCCGGACACCCTGCACAAAGGTTAGTGGCGTGTGTGAGCCTGCGCTGCTGCCTGTCCATGACAGATTGACAAGCCCAAGTTTACACACCGGCCCGAACGATGAATGTTGAAGCAGTCTTGGCTTCCCTGGTGGAAGGCATGGCCTCTTTACAACAGGAAGTAGCTACTTCTAGAGCAGAAAACCAGACCCTGTATAAAGAAGTTGGTACCTTAAGAAGGGAAGTCGCAGGACTAGTCCAGAAAGGAACAGGAGGTAGCCCTTATATTAAACCAGCTACCTTACCTCCCCCTGGTGCAAAAAAATCTGTGGAAGCAGAAGGGGGTGGGTTCTCTGTTCCCCCTCAATTAGCCACCTCTAGTGCCTCATCGGCTGAAGCTGCTCATACTGTACATGTGGTACAGACCGTAGGCGTTCCTTTAGCTTCCCCTGAACGCTTTTACGGAGACCCCCGCAAATTTGAAACATTCTTGAATCAGTGCAGGTTACATTTTTTATGTAAACCCGGGGTTTTCCAAGATGATTCGGCGAAGACAGCTTTTATGATGTCTTATATGGGGGGTAATGCTGCCAGTTGGAATATCCCATTGCTGGAGAAGAATGACCCAGTGTTGCACAATTTTTCTGCTTTTTGTGTTGAGTTGCGCAAGCTTTTTGATCGTAAATCCCATATGCTGACCCTGGATAGAGAACTACTCACCATACGTCAAGGTTCTCAGGACTTGTTGTCTTATATCACCTCATTCAACAGGCTGGTGGTAGAGACCGATTGGCCTTCTGCAAAACGTATCTCATTGTTTTATCAAGGCCTTCGTGGAGAATTAAAGGACGTCCTTGCACAAGTGGTACAGTTGCCCGATACCTGTGAAGAGTTCATCGATTTAACAGTCCAATTGGATCACAGACTCCTAGAGAGGAGAGGGGATAGATCAAGAGGAGACACTCGCCCTTTCTACCCTCGCTTTAGGGGTCCTATGGAAGAACGTGCTAAACCCTCCGAAGGCCCTGAACCCATGCAAATCGGTGGTAACCGTGGACCACTGACACAGGAAGAGAAGGAGAAAAGACGTCGTTTGAAGCAATGTCTTTATTGTGGAAAAGGAGGCCACTTCATTAAGGACTGCAGAGCCAGGAATACAGTCCCAGCCAGAAACCCCGTTCCAAGGGTGCAAGCCCTAGTAGAGTCCGATCAACCGACAGAAAACTGAAGAACCCAAACCAGGAAGAGGTCTCTGTCTTGGGTTGTTTGCCGCAAATGATCTCCCCCTGTCTTGCAAATACCTTGCATCCTGCAGTGGCGCATATGAACCTTCAAATCATCCTCTGGGTCACCCCTCAGAAATCATTGAATATTGACGCCTTAGTAGATTCAGGAGCCACCGGAAACTACATTGATCAGGAATTCGCCCTGAAGATCGGGATTGCTTGTGAGAAAAAAGAAAAACCGGAGTTGGTGAAAGCCGTGGATGGTACGGTCTTATCATCGGGTCCAGTGGCCTATCACACCTGTCCCATGCTCATGCAAACTGGAAAAGATCATCAGGAATATATCCAGTTTGATCTCATTGATGCACCCCAATTCCGGCTCATCTTGGGAATGCCCTGGTTAACTCTCCACGATCCAAAGGTCTGTTGGGCAGCGCGCACTATCACCTTGTCATCCGCATACTGTCAGGAGCATTGTACTCAGGTTGCTGCTGTTCCCTGCATTCCAGAACTCTCGTCTTCCCTCTGTCTGGCGGCTTCATGTTCTTCAGAGCAATACTGTTGTGCCACCATACTCCCCTCGGAGTATCAGTCGTTCTCCCCTGTGTTTGACAAACAACAGGCTACTCATTTGCCTCCACACAGGGTATACGACTGCAGAATCGATCTCATACCAGGAGCAGATATTCCATGTAGCAGGGTCTATGCCATGACCGAGAAGGAGACAGAATATCTGAAGACATACATTGAAGAGAATTTAGCATCAGGATTCATCAGACACTCATCATCTCCCGCCTCATCCCCTATGTTTTTCATACCCAAGAAGGATTGCGCCGAATTAAGACCCTGTATAGACTATCGAGCCATTAACCGTGTGACCATCAAAAACCGGTACCCTCTTCCCTTGATACCAGTGCTCATGGACCAACTTAAAGGAGCCAGGTACTTCACCAAACTCGATCTACGCGGAGCCTATCATCTGGTGCGTGTCAAAAAAGGGGATGAGTGGAAGACTGCGTTCCGAACGAAGCTGGGCCTGTTCGAATATAGGGTAATGCCCTTTGGGCTGTGCAATGCCCCCGCAGCATTTCAGTTTTTTATGGATGAGGTTCTGCGGGGATGTCTGGAGACCTATTGCATAGTCTACATAGATGACATCCTGGTGTACTCCTCCACTCTTTCGGAACATGTTGGACATGTGAAGTCCGTGCTGGACCGTTTACAACGAAACTCTCTATACGCTAAGTTGGAGAAATGCTTATTCCACGTCCAGGAAGTGTCTTTCCTTGGGTACATCATTAATGAGAAGGGTTTTCAAATGGACTCGAACAAAGTGGATGCGATCCTCACATGGACTACACCGAAAACTGTGAAAGCTATACAAAGCTTTCTCGGTTTTGCAAACTACTATCGTAGATTTATCAAGGATTTCTCCAAAATCATTCATCCGATTTCTTGTTTGTTAAGGAAAAATATGCCTTTTGTGTGGAGTAAGGAGGCTGATACATCATTTCAATACCTGAAGAAGCAGTTTACTCAAGCTCCCATTCTTCGTCACCCTGACCCGCAATTGCCATTCATCCTGGAGACCGACGCGTCCCAATATGCTGTGGGAGGAGTGCTTTCCCAAAGACACCCTAGTACAGGCCAAGTACATCCTGTTGCCTTCTTCTCCAAGAAGCTCACGCCCTGTGAGGTGAATTATGCCATAACGGATAAAGAACTCTTAGCCATCAAAAGGGCATGTGAGGAATGGCGTCACTATCTACTAGGAGCGGTCCATACAGTGGAGATCTACACGGACCACCGGAATTTGCTATTTTTGAAGACAGCGAAGGCCCTCACTCCCCGACAATTACGGTGGTCTCTTTTCTTTTCCGACTATGACTTCATAATCAAATACAAACCTGGACCCCAAAATGGGAAGGCAGATGCTCTATCACGTTTGGAGGATGGCGAACAGAGAAAGACCGAAGAGGTAGAAACACCTTTGATCCTTCAGGAAACAACTGCCAGAGTAGGGGCTGTAGCTCTCTTGTCATCAAGCAACTTTCTTGAAGACGTGAAAATAGCCCTTGCAGATATGAACATACCTGAATGGATACAAGAAGATCCGGAGCATCGCACTATAAAGGATGATCTCGCCTATCAGGATACTGCATTATTCATTCCCACTGAAGCCCTACGGCAACGAGTATTGGTTTGGTCTCATGATTCGGTCCTGGGAGGTCATATGGGAATGTACAAAACCATTGCCATCGTGGAACGTTCCTTCTGGTGGCCCCAGCTAAGAGAAGAAGTCCGGTCTTATGTGAGGAATTGTGCCATCTGTACGCAAGGAAAAGCTGTGCATGCTCGCCCGGTGGGTCTACTGAGACCTTTGCCCATACCTCCCCAACCTTGGCACACTCTCTCCATGGATTTTATCGTTGAGATGCCACCGTGTAATGGAATGACAGTGATATTGGTTGTCGTCGATCACTTGACGAAGATGGGCCATTTCATACCTCTGAAGGATGTACCCACGTCAGTAGAATTGGCAGAAGTGTTTCTTCAACATATCGTCAGGGCTCACGGTCTTCCTTGTGTATTGATCACCGACAGGGGTTCTCAGTTCACTTCCCGGTTCTGGAAGGCATTATGTACCACCTTGAACATTGATGCCCGTCTGTCCTCCAGCTACCACCCTCAGACGGATGGCAAGACAGAACGCCTGAACCAAACCCTGGAGCAATATCTTCGTTGTTTCTCGTTGAGGAATGATATAGAATGGACTGTGTTACTCTGGATGGCCGAATTCGCATATAATAATGCTGTGCACTCAACACTGGGTTGTTCACCATTTTTTTGCCTCCCTGGGTATCATCCACATATACTTCCCTTTGAGTGGCCTGTCCATTCCCCTGTTCCTAGCATCCACGAACACCACGCACATCTAAGAGCGGTGTTGTTGGATGCACGTAACAACCTGGCCGATGCACAGTCCGCGCAGAAACGCTTCGCTGACAGGAAAAGGAGAGTAGAACCATCGTATGGAGAGGGAGACAAGGTGTGGCTCTCCACCAAGAATCTCCACATTAAAGGGCATACTAAACTGACACCTAAATATGTAGGACCCTACAGTATAGTTGAAGTGATTAACCCTGTTGCTGTGAAACTCCTGCTCCCGGTGGGTTGGAAGATACATCCAGTGTTCCATGTCTCCCTCCTGGTTCCTTGCCCTCCCACTATGAGATTACCGGTAGCTCCACTTCCGATTGATGTGGATGGTCAGGAGGAATTTGAGGTGCAATCCATTCTAGATTCCCGTATGGTGAGGGGCAGAATCCAGTACTTCGTGGAGTGGAAAGGTTATGGCCCTGAAGATCGGTCCTGGGAACCTCTGGGGAATCTGCACTGTCCAGAGCTAGTTGACCGTTTCCATGCCCTACATCCGGGTAAGCCGGGTCGACCGCCGAGTCGGCAGTCCTCGAGAGGGGGTTCTGTAGCGATTGTGGTGCCCGGGGGACGAGGAATGATTCTACTTTCAAGATCTAGGAGATGGTATGCCTGCGGGGATGTGTGTAGGAGGAGTAGAGCGAACTACAGTGACCAGCATTCCAAGGGGCAAGCAGGAAGAGCCACGAGACCAAAGGCATATTAGCACCTCCCATCCTCACGGACGGTGCTTGTCAATGTGATTCTCGAGTCGATCGGAGTGGCGGATGGTGTTCCCCGCCGGATCCCAGCGAGAAGAAAGAAGTTTCCAGGAGAAAAACCCGTGATTCCCCCAGCGCTTGGCTGATGACAACGCTCTGCAGCTAAGTACTCATGTAAACGAAAGCGGGCTAGCTTTCGTTTTCTTCCTTCGTGATCTTTCATCCCTAGTTAGTTAGATTAGGGCGGTTCTGGGACATTTAGTTTGTTTTGTAACTCATTTATCAGGGAGCGTTCTGTTGGAAGACGCGCTGCGCTGATATTCCGTGTTTGTTCTCCCCAGGAGAAGGATTCTGGGAGATGTAGTTCCAAGTTGTTTTTGTTTTTGATTCCACGGACAATATTGCCATAGAGACAGAGACATATTTCCTGTGAAGTTCGTTTAGCTGGTTTCTTGTCTTCATTTCGTGGCAAACCTCGAAGAGCGGTTTGTGCTTCTTAACAACCGCGATTATTTCCTTTCATTGCGACTACTGCCTGTTGCAGTCCTGAACACTTGGCAGAACTATTATTGGTCAAGCAGGATTGCTGTGGGGCTTTTCTTTCACGGCCTGGGTTGTGTATGATTCCGGTAAGTGAGGTGCCTAAGAATTGTTTAGTCTACGACCCGAGACACATGAAATATAGTATTAATGGTGTTCATTATTCTTCCCTAATTAGATGGGCCCTTCCTTGCTGTCTTCCGCATCTTGGTGACCAGACTCCCGGGGGATCCCAACGAATCATCGCTACCCTTTTATTATTTTATCCACTTCCCCTTTCCCGGCTATGTACGAGGGCACACAGTGAGTTTTGCTTCCACTGTGGGTTTCGTGGTTGGCTGGGGGAGGAGAGCTTAGCATCCGAAGTCGTTTCTGCCGGACACCCTGCACAAAGGTTAGTGGCGTGTGTGAGCCTGCGCTGCTGCCTGTCCATGACAAGGTCTCGCATTAGGAAAGTGTGAGCTATTGGTATTGTAAATGACACATTTTTTTAATATGTGTTGGCTTTGAAAATATATAAATTAATAGCATCGTCATTCACAAAGCCAATAGCTTACACTTTCCTAATACGAGTCCTATTGGCTATGGCAATGCTTGTTGGTAGCAAGCAAGGACAGTGCTGTTTTGGTGCTGAGTGATGATGTGGTTGGGCTGAGTGATGTGGTGGTGCCCCTGAGTGATGTGGTGGTGCCCCTGAGTGATGCGGTGGTGTCCCAGAGGGATGTGGTGGTGTCCCAGAGTGATGTGGTGGTGTCCCCGAGTGATGTGGTGGTGTCCCAGAGTGATGTGGTGGTGACCCTGAGTGATGTGGTGGTGACCCAGAGTGATGTGGTGGTGTCCCCGAGTGATGTGGTGGTGTCCCCGAGTGATGGGGTGGTGTCCCCGACTGATGTGGTGGTGTCCCAGAGTGATGTGGTGGTGTCCCAGAGTGATGTGGTGGTGTCCCAGAGTGATGTGGTGGTGTTCCTGAGTGATGTGGTGGTGTCCCTGAGTGATGTGGTGGTGTCCCAGAGTGATGTGGTGGTGTATTAGAGTGAGGTGGTGGTTCCCCTGAGTGATGTGGTGGTGTCACAGAGTGATGTGGTGGTGTCCCTGAGTGATGTGGAGGTGTTCCTGAGTGATGTGGTGGTGTCCCAGAGTGATGTGGTGGTGTCACAGAGTGATGTGGTGGTGCCCCTGAGTGATGCGGTGGTGTCCCTGAGTGATGTGGTGGTGTTCCTGAGTGATGTGGTGGTGTCCCTGAGTGATGTTGTGGTGTCCCTCAGTGATGTGGTGGTGTCCCTGAGTGATGTGGTTGTGTCCCAGAGTGATGGAGGGTGGAGTTGGAGGGTGGAGTGTGGAGGTGGAGGTGGAGTTGGAGTGTGGAGGGTGAAGTTGGACGGAGGAGGGTGGAGTTGGAGGGTGGAGTGTGGAGTTGGAGGGTGGAGTTGGAGGGTGGATTTGGAGGGTGGAGTTGGAGGGTGGAGTGTGGAGTTAGAGGGTGGAGTGTGGAGTTGGAGGGTGGAGGTGGAGTTGGAGGGTGGAGTGTGGAGTGTGGAGTTGGAGGGTGGAGTGTGGAGTGTGGAGTTGGAGGGTGGAGTGTGGAGTTGGACGGTGGAGTTGGAGGGTGGCGTTGGAGTTGGAGAGTGGATTTGGAAGTTGGAGGGTGGAGTTGGAAGTTGGAGGGTGGAGTTGGAGGGTGGAGGGTGGAGTTGGAGGGTGGAGTTGGAAGTTGGAGGGTGGAGTTGGAAGTTGGAGGGTGGAGTTGAAAGTTGGAGAGTGGAGTTGGAGGGTGGAGTTGAAAGTTGGAGGGTGGAGTTGGAGGGTGTGAGGGTGAGGGTGTGTGAGGGTGAGGGGATGTGAGGGTCAGGGGATGGGAGGGTCAGGGGTGTGAGGGTCAGGGGGTGTGAGGGTCAGGGGGTGTGATGGTGTGTGAGGGTGAGTGAGGGTGTGTGAGGGTGGAGGGTGGGTGAGGGTGTGTGAGGGTGAGGGTGTGTGAGGGAGGGTGAGTGTGTGTGAGGGTGAGTGAGGGTGTGTGAGGGTGAGAGGGGGTGTGAGGGGGTGTGATGGTGGGTGAGGGTGAGTGAGGGGGAGGGTTGTGAGGGTGAGAGGATGAGGGTGAGTGAGGGTGTGTGAGGATGAGGGGTGAGGGTGTGAGGGTCTGTGAGGGGATATGATGGTGAGAGGGTGAGGGGGTGTTTCTGATTATCCTGTGCATTATAGTGCTCTGCTTTATGATAATATGCGCAGAAGAGCACTGTTTCTTGATAATATGTTGCTACTCATGTTTGATATAGCTATTTTTAATCTGTTGGGCGTGGTACATTTATGTTTTATAATTGTATGCACAGCAGATCTCGGTTTGATAAAATTGTGCGTGGCGGAGCTCTGTTTCCTGATAATATTATGCTAATATTATGTTCTGTTACATGATAACAAAGTGTTTGACAGAACTCGGTTTTAAAAAAAAATAAAAGTGTAAATTATAGGACTCCGTTGTATAGGTTGCATAATATTGTCTGGACAGAGCTGTGTCACTCTTGTATATTCTTTTCTAGAAGTGTGTTTTTTAATATTGTGCTTGATAAAACTCTTTCGTGGTGATAGTGTGCCTGAATAGAGTTCAGTTGCATAATAGTATGCTTGTTAGAGTTCTGTTTTATAATAATAATGTAAATTACAGAGCCCTGTTTTTTTAGGTCTGGCTTGACCGTTTTCTTTCTGCTTTACTAACTCTTGCCAATGCAGTGAAATATGCATGGGGCGTGCTTTGGCTCGCCATGGAAGAGCTATTCCCTCACCTCTTACTATTGGCTATTTGGTGTATCAAGCCACCTCCTTCTGAGGGCTAGCTATGTAATGCGTGAAGGACAATATTACATTGCACAAGTACAGCGAATCCACACATCAGGTGACTGCATACGTGCGTTCTGCGTAGTAAGCACTCCTTTCTGTTCACAGCAGCAGGCTTTTAAAAATATTTATGTCAGAACTTGCACTTTGTCTGCGGGCGCGCTCCATATACACTTATAAACAAGTACTGGCAAATCCAAGAGGTCTGGCTTTTATATGGTAACACAGGTAGACCGAGGTTCATTTTGCATACGTTTGCACATTACACCCAGACCTATTGGCTTTGCCAATCCTTTTTTTATATATTGTGCAGATGTAACTCTACATTATAATTGCGTGCATGTTAAGGCTCTGCTTTATAATATTGTGCATGATGAAGCTTTTTATACATATAGTGTGCATGGCAGAGTTTTGTTACACAATGTTGGGGATAGAGCCTGCTTTATGATACTATTTTGTATGAAAGAGCTCTGTTTTATAAGAATATTCTGCACGTTGAAGATCTGTTGTATAATATTGTGTATGGGAGGGCTCCGTTTAAAAAATGTGCATGGTAGAACTTTGCTGATAGTGTTGTGCATAGAGTGCTCTGGTACATTATATTGTGCATGTTGGAGTTATGTTTTGGAATAATATTGTGCATGCTAGAGCACTGTTTTGTAATAATATTGTGCATGGTAGAGTTTGCGGATAGTGTTGTGCACACAGTGCTCTGGGTTATTATATTGTGCATGGTAAGGCTCTGTTTTATAATAACATTTTGCATGGTAGACTTTGCTAATAATGTTGTGCACACAGTGCTCTGGTACATTATACTATTGTACATGTTGAAGCGCTGTTTTATAATATTGTATTTTATGGGAATGGTGCTCCTAATATAAATAGTGTATACCACTGTCCACATATACTCTTGTTTTCAGATGATATTGCGCAGGATGGGGTACTGTTTTATGATGCATCTATCTATGTTACATGATAATGTAGTGCATTATAAAGCATTAATGTATAACACTGCTCTACGTGAAGGAGCTCTGTGTGTCGCAGTACTTTACGAGATGGCCGCACATACTATGGGGCTCATTTACAAGCCCCTTGCGCCACCCGTACGTCACTTTTCCCATGTTAAAAGTGACGCAAATTGGCGCAAGAGGCTTGTAAATAGCCTCCTTTACACCAGAGAGCCCGCTATATGATAATTTTTTACAAAATCGCTGCAGCTCAAATAGGATTCGCATGAGGACTGGTTTATAATACCGGACATGATAACGCGTGATGAAGAGCCCTCTGTGTCGTAATATCAGGAAAGAGGGAATCTCCCTGTATCACAAGAGCGCCTCGATGCTGAATCAGTGGGTGAAAGGCGAGAGCAGAGCGATATTCTGAAAGTTGAGACCTGTTCCATCACAGTACTGAGAAGACGGCACACAGATGATAATATTGTTGTACAATACAGCGCCTGGTTTACGGATACACAAAGTGTCGGGCAGGGCACTATGTGATGAAGAATTAACTCACAACGAGGCCTTATGAAATGCTCAATTATTACACAAGAGCCACTCTGGTAATTAAATAATGTGTTAGAGCCCGGGTTACAGTACCTGACACAGGTGACACCTGTGAAACAAAAATAACTGAACAAGGGAAAGGGATGACCAATAAAAAGAAGCAGATGGAAGGTTCTCTCCTAACGCGTAACAGAGCCCTCAGCGTTAAAAAGAATGAATGATAATAAATATCAGAGCATTATCGGGCCCGAGCCGGGGACACAGTGGCGTAGCCATGGTATCATAGGCACCAATACAAGCAAAGGAAAGTAAAATACATTCGTAATTGGGCAGCAGTGAACCCCTCACTTCCCTAAGATCCGGTGCCACTGCACCTGCTGCTCTATTGACAGTACGAAGCTGTGGGAACAACTTGAGCCCAGACCTATGTGATTCACCGAGCTTGTTAGCCTTTATAAGAGCCAAGATGACACGCCGCTTTAGACTTTACTAACAGAGGACGTACCTAGTACCACACCCTCAAGAAAGGATCGGAGCCTACCCACATTTTTTTTTGCTCAAGACCATCCTAGTGCCAGAAACCGGGGTCTGAAGTATAAATGTACGGACTTCCGCCTGCACGACGTGAGACGTTCCAGTCCAAACACCAGTCTAGCACCGCGAAGGCGGAAAGATAGTAAGGAGCGCTATATGCACAATTGGACACTTTTAAGATAAACCCTAATTTAATAGTCAATAGGCAAATCCCTCTGTAAAGGTAATGCCCAGATAATAAAGCTATGTCTAATATAAAAAATAATGATAAAAACGGCCTTTGAAAGTAAATGTGTAACACTAGCTAGCACATTTTAATCATGAATCATATAGTCTGCCTTTAAGGGGGTAACAAAATAAACAAGGAGAGACAGATGGCAGACTGAGAGACGGGGGGAAACAAGGCACTGGAGTAGGGAATAGATAGAGGTAGAGGGAAAGAAAGTGAGAGGCAGAGACAATGAAAGAAAGAAAGAAAGAGAGTGAGTAACCGAGAACGAGGAGGGAGAGGCCATGAGACAAGGCAGCGCTGGGAGGGGGATGGGCAGAAATGCGAGTCACGGCCTGGCAGCCGTGAAGTGTGAAGCAGTGGGCGGGGAGGCAGGAGCAAATGGTAAGGGGAGCCTTTGAAGAGCAAGGCAGGGGGATAGAAGCGCGTTCACGAGCACGTGCACTTCTACAAATCCGCATCGTGAACCCAGCTTTCTGGTTTGACTACAATAGGTCTCTCTGCGAGACCTAAAAATGATCACATCTGCTCAGGATGCAATCTCAGGGCCATGTAGAAGGAGGGTTACAAGCTTTGCTTCGTAAGTACGTATTAGCAGCTGAGTTTATTTACCAATATGGATGTTGACCCCACAAAGAGTGCTACTACCATGTTTGGAAAACAACTCACTCCTCCCTTTTAAGCTGATCCATCAAGAAAAAACTGCCTGCAAGACTTACTTCTAAATGTGTGTAATTAAGTACCACTTCTAATTCCTTTCTTCTAACCCACATGCCGTCTTCAGTATGATATTCCTATTCCTATTCCTGAGTGCTATTACCTCTGATTAATCAATAAAAAAATGTGGGAAGTTTTCTTGACAGTATTGATGGAATACTTTCAATGATGTGTTGCTGCCTATGGGGATCCCAAATAATATTACATTATCTTCCGCACAGTACATACTATATAATTATAAACTGTATTTATTTATTTAAGTTTCTCTTCCGGCTCTAGCCTTGATGGAAAAATAACTTTAGTTTTACTTATGGATATTTGTATTCAGTAATATATATTGAAAACAACTGAAGTACCGAAAATTGTTTACCATCTCCCAATTATAGTTATATTCACAAACAATCCCATTCCCATTCCCAATAATTAGTCAGTTGGCAGTGTAGAAGGTCCAAGCATTTATTAGACAAACAAAACTCTGCCAGAGGAACTCCTTGCGACCTAACCCCACGAGGTCCGCCAAGAAGACTGCTGGCACACTGTCAGAACATCACATATATACATTTGCAGTTGCAAAATCATGGCCCAACATGGAAAAATACAAGCTGGTACAGGTTGGTACAAAAAGGAAAGGCCATATATGGCACACAAAGAACTCTTGGTTTAGCTCATCCCAGATTAGCAAGGTCGGACGGGTGACTCCCTTCTGCCAACTCCGAGACAGCCCACCCCGCTCCCCTCCTGGAATGTGCTTATCGGGCCTTCTTCTGCTACCTAAAACCTTGACAGGCCTAACGAGCTGAAACAGCAATTCTGCAACAGTTGGTTATTTCTCAGGAGAACGCTTTATGTAAAAGGGAATGAACAGAGTCTGTTAAGGCAGGGCTCCGAGCGAGGCCACAAAATGGCGTCGGTCAGGCCAAGGAAGTGTAAAACGCAGAAAGTGGTGCAAGCTAGAGTTCTAAAACGTGACAGATGGAGTTATGCTAATGTTTGCGTACCTATGTTAAAACATTTAGATACATCATGCTAATTCTAAAATATCGATTATAGACACTGTATAGTTGTAAGTCAATGCCAGTTCCTCAAACCCTCCTTTTAGCGTGGTGTAGCTAAATACATTCACGCAGGCTAATCTTCAAAAATATCTTCGTTAATGGCCATCAACTCATGGCTCTCTTTCTGCAGCATCTGAGCTTTAGATGGGACTGGGCCGGCACGCACAGGGTAGTGATCCGGGAGGCACAATAGGAACAACAAGCCGGGCCACATTGTATCAAAATGCAACAGGTAAAAATGATACCGGCTGCTCCGCCTAGGATCAGCAATATTTTCCATCCCCAGGAGGACAGGAGCCCCCAGAACCACCCAGACAAGGACCAGGACCCATTATCAACATGCATTTCAGAGGCATTGCGGTGCAACTTTTGAATGGCCAAATGAACAGAGGGGGCGGAGTCTGGAATATACACGCAACAGGAGCTGCCAATCACGCGTCATGCTCCGCCTCGATCAGCTAAGATGACGTCTAAAACCATACGGTTTTGGAGCGCAACGAGCCTTGTCGCCTGAAGCTCAACCGTGAGATTAGTCATGATATCAGTAGTGATGTTAATGACATTTTCCACTTTCCTGGATAACCTCCTTATTTCTCTGCTATTAAAGATGGGGCCCCAGAATGGCACTAAACCTTTGCTAAAATCTGTGAATTGCTGTAAAGAGGTGTCCGTTTGGTCGACCTCAGTCTTAATAAGCTGTGTACGTGGTATTTGAGGTACCGCTGAAGGCGAGGGACCCAGGGGGCGTAATTGGTGCGTTCGGTGATAATCGGAAGGTGCTATGTGTACAGGTGGATAGAGGAAGGACATGTAACACCGTCCCGCCCAATTACGTGGTAACCAAGTGTATGCATTTTCACCACAAACAAAATAGACATTGGGCGGGGTGACCAATGGAGGGCTGATGTGTTTTTGTAGACGATAGGTGTAATTGCAGATGCTATTTCCAACCTGTACACGGCCTATCCCTTGCACACAGAATACTGAGGAAACATTCAAAATAGGAATAGGTACAACACGGTCTCTGGTAACATTCCGTTCGATAAAAAGTTGGAAATATTGGGAAGCATTGAAATTTCTAAAATCATAAAATTCTTCCTCCATACAGGCTTCATCCCTAACCGCCAGATACCTCTGCATACAGGCCTGCGGGTCTATTGAATCCCGCCCCCCTTGACCCAATTTCTTGAAACCATAGTGTGCATCGATATAATCCATAACCATGTTGTGCTCATTGTAATCGAAATCTCTACACTGTTCACCCCAATGACGATATATGGCTGAAAACAGTCAAAACCATGCCTCACAGCTTCCTAAGTAAGTCATGGGCAATGAGAGGAATAGGTCATGGTTATGAACCACCGAGGGCAGGAGCCCGCGTACCCAGCAATCAGTGGTGTTAGCAACACTGTGTGTTTGGTGGAGCATCTCAACAAAAACATTCTTAGTATAAGTCTGGCGATGTCGCTCTTTGTGGGGTGCTAACGTGTACAACAAATGCTCAGATGGGGCAACAGTAGTCGGTAGGAAATTTTGCAAAGGGTACTTATGCTTCAGATATACAAATAATCCCATAAACACAGCTATTGTGACAGCTATAACCACTACAAATACTACTTTGACCTTCGTGGTCCATGTGGAAAACATTGGCTCATAAAACGGTATATAGCGTGGAGCAATGGGAATTTCTTCGTCTCGAATAATGCGGCCAAAAGGGTACATTCCTAGCTAAAAGTCCAGCAATAAACTCGGGCCTAGCAGTCCGTCCTGCCAGAGGGTTCTTCTCCCTGTGTCCGTCAGAGCCTCACAGGCAGACTCCTTTCAATTCCAAGAGAACCGAAGTTTGGTGGTCAAAATTGTTACGCGGTACAACCTGGCCTTTTGCTGACGTTAGTCTTTCTTTTTGAACAGAGCACAGCGATCAAAGTTCCAGCTCTCAACTGGTTCAGTCCAGTGTCTTGCTCAGTACCTCAGACCAACAAGCTAGCAAGCCCTATCTATGCAATCGAGTCTCTCCTTATCTCCTGATGTTGGGGTCTGAGGCACCGTTTTTCTGTTTTCTTGGCCTCAGGTTGTATCGCACATTACCCGGCACTTCCTGATCAGGGAATAGTACACCAGGCACTTTATGCACATGAAAATCTTCGTTTGCCGGGGTACTGAGAACAGGATTCAAAGCGCTTGCAGATTCAGTAGAGACCAAGTGGTCTGGTCTACCACTCCCTCCTCTAGCCTTGTTTCGATCTCACAGGCGTCAGAAAAGGGTACAAATGCAGCAGCTCTCTCACTCTCCTGTGTCAGGATTCCCCCTGAGCGTTGCTGATCATAGGGAAGTGGAAACGGCAGCCTCTTCAGATGGGAGACATGTATCCAATGCTTTCTCCCATCCACTTTGACCGCCGTCCGGGTAGCCAGGAGGATCTGCCGGGGCTCGGACCACCTTGGAGCCAGGCTGGTGTCTCGCTCAAATTTCTTCACCAGTACCCACTGGCCGGGTTGTAGCCGATGTCCGGGGCCCTCTGGCAGCGGCTGCAGTACGGAGGCTCCCTGCCGATGAACAGAACAAAGGTCTTTAGTCAAAGCATGGAGGTAATCAACCAACATAGTTATGTTATGTTATGTTATGTTATTTGGTATTTTTATAGCGCACAGCTGCCCCAGCAAAGGGGCGTCCTGGCGCTCTGACAGATGCTGTAACATAACACATAATAGAAGAAAAGGAATTAACTAGATGCCGGGAACAGGAAGGTTTTAATCGCCTGCCTGAAGGTGAGCAAATCTTCAAGAGCTCGAATGTGAACAGGGAGCGAGTTCCATAAACTTGCCGCTAGCACCCTAAAGGAGCGGCCACCCATTCTGCTCAGCTTGAAGCGTGGACAGATGGCTAGATGAAGCCCCTCTGATAGGATATTCAATATCAGAAAAGGACTGTGGCCTGGGTACCCCCCATACGTTAGCCGGCCTACCAAAGACGATCTCATATGGAGAAAGGCCGCATCGGGAATGTGGGGTAAAACGTAGTGACATAAGGGCTAGAGGCACGGTGTCAGGCCATTTCAACCCTGTGCTCTCCTGTATTTCGGCCATCTTGAGCTTGAGAATACCGTTATATTTTTCCACGAGCCCTGCGGATTGTGGATGCCGGGCAGCGTGGAACTTTTGCTTAATCTGCAGGCCCTCACAGATATGCTTGACGAGGGCCCCATGGAAGTGCCCCCCGTTGTCCGACCAGATCAAGCGGGGCAAACCGGAGCCGGGCACAAACTCTTTGAGAAGGGCTTTAGCTGTGGCCATGGCAGTATTTTCTTTAGTGGGGTAGGCATCAACCCATTTGCTAAAAGCACAAACCAACACCAAAACGTATTTCAAGTCCTTGACACGCTCCATATGGATGTAATCCATTTGGAGTACTTCAAATGGCAGGGTCGGGGGTGCAAAATTCCCACTCAAGACATTCTCTCCCTTCCCCGGATTGTGCTGTAGACAAACCATGCAGTATTGGACCAACCGGACAGCCGTCCTCTGAATGTTAGGGTTGTTCCAAACTGGGTCCAGAAGCGAACAGATACCTTTTGCTCCTATGTGGGCAGGGCCGTGCGCCATAGTCACAACGGCCTGTACCAATGAATTGGGCAGTAGCCATCTTTGCTTTTCTGTCAGATCAACCCAACAATTATTCTCATCCAGTCTTCCTACCTCCTTTTCCCATCTCTCTAATTCTGCGGGTGTAGCTTCCTTCTGTAACACTCGCACACTCTCCATGGTGTTATCAAACAATTCAGATTCCTCCACCCATCTTGCGGAAGAGTTCACAAACATCGTTGACATTGGGGACTGTGCTGTCTGTTTGACCACCTGGTCTGCGAAGGCATTTCCCTCCCCCACCTCGTCCACTATTGCTTTGTGCGCACTGCATTTGATGATGGCTAGTTTCTTGGGTAAAGTGAGGGCATCTAGCAGCCGCAAAACCAGTGGACCATTTTGTATCTTTTGACCATGGGAAGTAAGAAAACCATGCTCCCTCCACAGCCGCCCAAAGCTATGGGCCACGCCAAAGGCGTACTGGCTGTCTGTGTATATGTTGACTTCAAGTCCTTCACTCAGCTCACAGGCTCGCAATAAAGCCATAAGTTCAGCAGCTTGGGCTGACAGGTGAGGGACTCAGAATGTTTCGACCACTGTCTTCAAAGTCGTAATTGCATATGCAGCTGTTGTTGTTCCATCTGCTAATTTAAAACAAGACTCATCTACATTTAACTCCCCTTGGGGTTCAGCTAGAGAGGTATCTGTCAGGTCGATCCTGCCCTTAGTTTCTTCCTCAGTGCGATAAATGCAATCATGTATGTCATCATTAAGTTCACTCGTAGGGAGTGGTAACAACGTGGCAGGATTCAATGTTGCACATCGGGTGATCGTAATATGTGGTGCAAATAATGTTAGCTCATATCCAGTGAGGCGCGCATTTGTGAGATGCTGTGTTTTTGTTTTGTTTAGCAATGTGTCCACAGCATGCGGCACCATCACTGTCAAGTTGGAATTTAGAACGAGTCCTTCTGACTGTCGGATGGCCACTGCGACAGCTGCTGTGGCCCTCAGGCAGCTTGGAAGTGCTCTTGCGACATTATCCAATGTAGCTGACAGATAAGCGCAGGGTCTTTGCTTACCACCAAAGTCCTGCGTTAACACCGAAAGCGAGCAACCGTCGACCTCATGCACGTATAGTACAAAAGGTTTACGGTAGTCAGGAGTGCCCAAGACAGGAGCAGAGCATAGAGCAGTTTTCAAAGAGTCAAAAGAGGTTTGGCATTCATCCGTCCAGGGGAGGGGTTCATGCACATCTTAAGTAGTCAGATGCAACAAGGGTTTAGCAAGAAGAGAAAAGTTAGGTATCCATTGGCGACAGTAAGAGGTTATGCCAAGAAAAGCGCAAACTTCACGTTGCGTGCAAGGAACAGACATTCTAGCAATGGTAGTAACCCGTTCAGGTGTTAGTCGTCTACCCTCCTTCGATAGTAGATGACCTAGGTAGGTCACCTCCTGTCGACAGTATTGAAATTTGGACAACAATACCTTATTTCCCTTCGCAGCTAAATGATGCAGTAGTTTAACGGTCGCAGTTTTGCAACCTTCTTCTGTGTCTGAGGCAATCAGTAAGTCATCCACGTATTGCAAAAGGACGTTGCCCTCTGGTAAGTCCAGGTCATCCAATAGAGCCTTAAGGGCTTGACTATATATGCTCGGGCTCTCAGTATAGCCTTGGGGTGCGCGACAGAAGCGGAAACTGCGCCCAGATAACGAGAATCCGAAAATCTGTCTGCTATCAGGATGAATGGGGATACTGAAGAAAGCATTCTTCAGATCAATGACCGAAAAGTATTGAGCAGTCGGTGGAATCATGGTAAGGATCGTGGTGATGTCTGTTACCACGGGATACTGTGGTACCACAATTTTGTTGATAGCTCTAAGGTCAATCACAAAATGAAAAGCAGCACCCTGACCCTTTTCACCAGAATCAGAACCTCTTTTCAAAATCGGAAGAATCGGGCTATTACAAACGTTAGCAGCTGTTTCCTCCACAACTCCCTTGTTGATCAAATCTTGAATAATCGACAATAAAGCCCGTTCCCCTGCAGGAGCTATTTTGTACTGCGGGATGCGCGGCATTTTCGCACCTTGCTTCAGCGTGATGTGAACCGGGGGGATATCCAACTTACCCACATCAGCATCCCCCGTTGCCCAAAGCGTGGCTGGGATGCCATCGAACTCTGGGGGAAGGGGTTCATTTTTGGCAAAACAATGTTTCATGTGTTCAGTGCTGGGCCGAATTTTCAAATAAACTCCATCAGCAGAACAATGTATTGTCGCGTTTAATTTTTTCAACATGTCCAAACCCAGTAAGTTCTCTCCACAATGTGAGGTCAGCAAAAGAGGGGTGTCAATAGTGGCGGGACCGATCGAGAAGGGGAGTGGTCTGAAGATGGGACTGACAACTGGGACTCCCGAGAATCCCACTGAGACAATATTTTGCCCGGACAGAGCCGCCCCTGGAACCAATGATCGAGCAACAGAACTATTCATTGCTCCCGTGTTGATTAGGAAATTCTCAGAAGTCCCCATCACTTCCCCTTTTACATAAGGTCCCTTTTGATTGACCGGGATCGACACTTGGCCCCTACTCTGTCCCTGGCTGTCCTATGCTTGTACATATGTATCCTGATCTTCATATTCATAATCATCGTGATAGTACTGTTTGGTCTGATTATTATCAAAATGATTATGTTCAGACTTGCCTGATCTTTCGTCTCTGCGCATATCATTCTGGTCGGGACCTCCTCGTCCACGTCCTCGCCCTCGGACTGCTCCGTTCTGGGCAAGCAACAACGGACACTGTGCTTTCCAGTGCCCCTCCTCTTTACAATAGGAGCACTGGTTCAAACCCACAGTCGGAGCCCCGCCCGTGCCTCAGCCTGTACCCGCCCCTCTGGACATGGGCCCTCCAGCTCCTCTTCCCCCTCCTTGTTCCCGGACTACCTGCTGTAGCAATACTCGTGTTTTAAGGTCCGTGGTCTTCTTTTCCACCTTCTCCTTACATTCATTTTCTCTATGTTCATAATACTGAGCCATGCTTAAAATTACAGAAGGGGTAGAGGTAGTCCAAGTACTTTCTGCTGCTTGTAAACGTGCAGAAAGTTCCGGAGCCAAGTTTGTAACAAATCTATTCACAAACAGCCTAATTCCACCCTCCGTAGCCAAATCCTGCCCACTGAAGTCAATAAAGACTCCTTCAAACCTAGTGAAGAAGTCGGACACACTTTCATCCTTCTTCTGTCGGCACGCAGTCAGTTTGTCCCAATCAACCTTCCTCGGAGGTATCAAGGTATGCATAAAGGCAATATTTTTGCAGGCAAGGAGGTTATTTCATTCCTAGGCTTGTCTCCTGGTTTACGATCTCGATCCCACCCGCGTAACTCATCCCACGTCCCGCCCAGTTCAGCATGATCAGAGTCATGCACCTGCCACCATATATCAACGGGCACAAGCAGTCCAAAGAATAGCTCGACATCTGCTAATGTCATTACGGCAGAGGCCGCAGCTTCGGTCAGTTCCTTGTAATAGGTGGTAGGGTTCTTTCTAGGGTCGGGCAGCTGGGATTTCAGGGAAAGGACCTCACTCCTTTTCCATGGAGTGTACACCCATTGTTCCTGGAATCGGGTATCTATCCGTTGCCGAGTAATGACTTGGTTATCATCACGCAGTTCAGGAATTCGGGATGATAAATGGGATGGACCTCACGCATGGGGTGCTGCGAAGACCACTGAGTTAGCAGGTGCTCAGAAGTCCACTGAGGGCTTTTTAAGAACAATCTTCCTCGATACTGGACCAAGGTGACTACATTTTTGTACACTTCTTGTGGGGCCAAATTAAATCTGTAAGCCCAGTCTCGAATCTCGTACAGTATTTGAGTGGCGCTCCAGTTATTGAAGCTAACCTCCCAAGACCAGATAAGGGAATTAGACATTTGGAATATTACGTGCTGTTGCATTACCAGCTCTAATGCCTAGATGCATCAACCTTTTTAGGAAGTGCAAACGGTGCGAATCGCAAAATTCGGCCGTTTGCACTTCCTAAATTGGTTTCTGGGATGCATCAAGCATTTTTGGAAAATCGCTATTTTTAGCGAATTCCAAAAATGCGATTGCTTTTAAGGAATCGCAAATTTGCGATTCCTTAAAAGCAATGCATGATTATTTTTAAAAATGCGATTTTGCAAATAGGGGGTGCAAATTACCACGAGTTGGAACCTCGTGGTAATTTGCAAAAATGTGTCAAAATGCCCAAAGATGCATTTTAAAACACTGTCATGTTACAGACACACATGTCCTTAGGACATGTGTGTGTGTAACATGCACTTTAAAATGCATTTCAGGGGTGCAGGGGGGGGGTTCCTTTGGACCCCCCCTGCACCCATGGAATGCATTAACAATTTGCGAGTTCCAAATAGCGAATTCGCAATTCCCATTGATTCCTATGGGCCTTTTGGCCCATAGGAATTAATGGGAATTGCGAATTCGCTATTTGAAACTCGCAATTTTATTGTGATTCGGTAAAAATTGCGATTTTTACCGAATCTCAATAAAATTGCGAAATAAATGATGCATTGCCATTTGCGATTCCTTATTTGCGATTCCTTATTTTTCGCAAATAAGGAATCGCAAATGACAACGTTGATGCATCTACCCATAAATCTTTTACTGTACTCCATATGTCTTCCACGGTATATACATCACTCCTTATCCATTTGAAGGCCTGATCTGCTAACGCTTCCTTCTCACCATATGCCACAGACGATCTAGTGAATAGTCGTTTACTATCCAACCCTCCGGCTGCCCCTCTCGGGGTCTGCTCTGCCATACCGGGTGTGGTGATGGCCGAATGGGAGACCCCCACGGGGCTCGGGATGCTAAATTGTACGCGAAGAAATGGTAGGGTCTGTCTAGGATTAGGGACAATGGTAACCAGGTTCCCCGGGGAGGGGAAAGGGTGCCGTCATCATGCTTAGGGGTGACAGAGCCTCGTTCCTCCGGTGCGGATGCTTTGGGCACAGCCGCCGATTGAACAGGGACCGCTGGATATATGCGCTGCGGGGCATATGGTGGAGGAGGCCTCTTGTCTAGTAGATCCTCAATCTCATCCTCAGCTTCATTTCGCGTTACATAGCTCTTATCCACTTGCAACCTAAATCGCCTATCTTCTTTTTCAATGTTCTTTTCTGTTCTATTTTTGTCATGCCCAATCGCTTTCTGGGTTAAAGTTTGCCCTTGCTGTATCTTGAGTAATTTTTCTGATCTAATACGTCTTCTCTTTGCCTCTTTCTGCCATTTGTTGAGAGTGTCAAACATGGCCTGTCGGCTACGTTTGACAAAGAGGCGCTCCTGTAAATACTGAATCTTTTTCTCATCAAAGGATCCAGTTTTTGGCCACTGTAATTCAACGTAATCCTTAGTGTATTTATGCCACAAGGAATGAAAGAGAAGGGGGCCAATACCGTGTTTGCAATACATATCGTGGCTGGGTGTCCCTTCCGGAGGGGTGGGTTGACTTTCGTCTAACCTCACGCTCTCCCGGTGTACACAGCCAAAGCACAATTTACTAAAGCACGGCATTTCTCCTTCTCTTATTCTCTGTGAGCTGAAAGGGAATTGAATGTTATTCACGGAATACAGAATCAAGTATTATTAATTACAGTTCTCTCATTCACATAGCCATGTTTCAAATCAAATCCACACTCGCTTTCGCAAAATTTTTACTTTTTTTCAACGTGACATAAAACGACAACACTGAGCTTTTCATATACCACAAAACAGATAAAACAAAGAACGACAATGCCAATGCTGCAAAAAGGTGGAGCCCGTCGACTCCCACCTATGGAGAACTCTTTCAAATATCCAAGGCTGCAAAGAACATCTTCCAATAACAGTCCTATCCTTAGACTGCCTGGAGATAGTCTACACAGGTTTCTAAACCAGTCTACAGGCCATCCAACAGTATTCATGGTTCACCTCCCGGACTATGCTGGTTAAGCCCGCTTTCTCAAGCGCCGCTCCAGATCTGTCCGAGTGCTACCCAATCTCAACTGTCGGCGTTCCCGGGAACAATCCGGCCGCGTGAGAACCGCAGTCCCCACGAAAGGCATATAGTCACTATCTCCAGTTTTCTACACAAATCAAACAAGAGGCGTCTGCATGTGCAATTTCAACGTTGCCCCGCCAGACCCTCTATTCAGAGTATCTCTGTGACCACAAGTCACCAAATGCCAAGTACCAAGTCCAAAATCCAACACAAGACAGGACAAAACATTCACCTGGTGCACACAGGTCTGGTTGCACGTTCTCCACTGCCAACTCTTGCTAAGGCCAACGTGGCTGGTT
Organism: Lissotriton vulgaris; assembly: GCF_964263255.1. Lineage (NCBI taxonomy): Eukaryota > Metazoa > Chordata > Amphibia > Caudata > Salamandridae > Lissotriton > Lissotriton vulgaris. Next base: position 1,366,609,428 of record NC_141695.1, on the reverse strand, counting down.
CTCGGGTCACACCCGAAGGACTCCGGCGTGGGGTCACTAGCAGCTAAGGTCCTCGCAACCGGGAGGGTAAAGCAAAACCCCAAATTCTCGTTGGTTTATTCTGCAATTCCCCCCGATCTAGAGCACCCCTTTTAATGTCCCGATTATTTTCTGACATACAGAGGGACGACCCCAACGCGGAGTCCCGGCGGAGTCGCCAACTGAAGTACCGAAAATTATTTACCATCTCCCAATTATAGTTATATTCACAAACAATCCCATTCCCATTACCAATAATTAGTCAGTTGGCAGTGTAGAAGGTCCAAGCATTTATTAGACAAACAAAACTCTGCCAGAGGAGCTCCTTGCGACCTAACCCCACGAGGTCCGCCAAGAAGACTGCTGGCACACTGTCAGAACATCACATATATACATTTGCAGTTGCAAAATCATGGCCCAACATGGAAAAAAACAAGCTGGTACAGGTTGGTACAAAAAGGAAAGGCCATATATGGCACACAAAGAACCCTTGGTTTAGCTCATCCCAGATTAGCACGGTCGGACGGGTGACTCCCTTCTGCCAACTCCGAGACAGCCCGCCCGCTCCCCTCCTGGAATGTGCTTATCGGGCCTTCTTCTGCTACCTACAACCTTGACAGGCCTAACGAGCTGAAACAGCAATTCTGCAACAGTTGGTTATTTCTCAGGAGAACGCTTTATGTAAAAGTGAATGAACAGGGTCTGTTAAGGCAGGGCTCCGAGCGAGGCCACAAAATGGCGTCGGTCAGGCCAAGGAAGTGTAAAACGCAGAAAGTGGTGCAAGCTAGAGTTCTAAAACGTGACAGATGGAGTTATGCTAATGTTTGTGTACCTATGTTAAAACATTTAGATACATCATGCTAATTCTAAAATATCGATTATAGACACTGTATAGTTGTAAGTCAATGCCAGTTCCTCACAACAGTGTGGCAAGGATTCACCCCTAACAAAGTCCACTTGGAGGAAGAATTTCAAAAACAATGCTCCATTTTCTCCAGTTGGTATCCATGTCCATGATTCATAATGATTATGGCTCGTAAAGGTATGGGCAATCCCCTTGCAGCCATTTTAGCCCATAGACAACCTCTCCATCAATCAATCAATCAAAGCATTTATATAGCGCACTACTCACCCAGAGGGTCTCAAGGCGCTAGGGGAGGGGGGTCCGCTACTGCTCGAACAGTCAGGTCTTGAGTTGCTTCCTGAAGGCGAGATGGTCCTGGGTCAGGCGGAGGTGGGTCGGGAGGGAGTTTCATTCTGCAGAAAGGTCAACAAATGCTGTGTCCAGGGGAACCCTCTATAGTCCAGCATATTCTTCGGCTAGCATACGTAATACATTACATATGTCAAATACTGAATGATGCTACCTGAGGCGTGTTGTTTTAGAAGGATATCATTTTTTTCAATCCATATTTCAAGGAAGCCCAGGAGATACTTCCACATTTTTTACCTAAAATATCCAGAAAGGCAATCACCCTAAAGATTTTAGGGATATCGCTATTACCCAACTTATAAATTGTCATTCTAATACTCTAACTTCCGTATTCTGGAAAACAGTGATAACACTTTTCAGTATTGGCTCAATACCATGGCCTAGTGTCAGGAATGCAGCTTTATTATTGATGCCAGTATCCCATCCGGTCTCCGGGCTCTTGACCTTTTTATATGTACACAAATGGAGAGGCAGAGGAGGCAGAAAGATCAGTCATGTTCTCCACATCTTAACATAAACACACAAAGAATGGGCAGGTCACTGAAACCTTTTATGGAGAGTGCTCCAGAACTTCTCGTGGTATGCTTCATCATAGGAGACTTTCTATACCATGGTAGGTAAATAGCACCATGGCCAACTCAAGCACTGCTGGGAGTCCTCAGATACATTATTATTATTGGATAATCGCAGGGATTCAATTAAAGGTAAAGATATATTCAGGTATACCCAGGGATTTTCCTTTATAGTGGGTACCTCAGATATGATTAAAATTACCACAGTTTCGAATAAGAGATGAGATATAATGCATGGCTCACCCGTGTAATTATGTATAACTGTCTGAGGGTGAGAGAGTCTACCTAACAACAAAATGTGATGTCCTGATTAAGGGCACAGATTCACTTTACATACTTTTGGAATTCTCCAGTATTTACAGGAGCGCCGGTTAGACATTTAGGAAACCTTTAGTGGAAGCTTAGTATTAGGGAGGGCACATCCTATACTCCCTACTTCTCATCCCACTGGGACTTCAGATTAGAAGGCTGAGCTTTTCGGTTTGTTTTTTATTAGAAACAAATTATTGCATGTCCTTAAAAACCATTGCTGCTGCTTACTACCTACAAAGCCCTGCACAAATTAAGCCCTGTCTATGCAAACCAAATGGAAGCTGGGTGTCGAGGGTCTGACTCATTAATGTCACGTATTGAGACCACGTTCCCGAGCGGCCTGGGCTATATGAAATCTCCCTGAACATCAGGACATGTTCTTGGTCGGAAACCTCTGATTTTTACATCAAGTTATCCTGAAAGGAAAATACCTTGTTATTCACTCATTGGCTACCTCATCCCTGGCTGTCCGGGTACTTGGGCGCACCCTGACGACTCAAATGTTTGCCTTGCCTGAATTGTCACAGCAGGGGTGTAACACAGGCCCTCGCAGCCCCCGTGCTCCAGGGGCCCCTTCACTCAGCGGAGCAAGCATTAGCAAGCCTCTTAGTTGGTTCATGAATTGAAAAAAGTGCGCACAGCCACGGTGCGCAAGGCCTCCGAGTCCTCATTAATTAAATGGTGTGCGCAAGACCCCAGGCTGCATTGCGGGGGAGGTGCGTGCGTGCTCCAGGCAGGGGCCCCCTCACTCATAGTGCCAATATCGGTACACTCCCCAGCCCTCCCACAGCAATAAATGTAATAAATAGACACAACACAATTTTGGTGGAGAAAATTGCTGCAGGTTCATTTGCATAACAATATGCCAACATGGTGGGTTAACTTACGGGCGATCCCAGGGCAGGCCGCCCCTCGCCGCCTGCCCACCTGATGAGCCATGAAACCTGGTGGCCCTAACCAACCGGTATTGTCATTTTGGGGGAGGAGATAGCCCCTCCCTCCGGCGGACCGCCAGTCCCCCCTTACTCACGCCCCTCCCCGCTACGGGGGGCGGAGAGTTGCAGGCAACGCCCGGTTGCTCAGGACCACAACCACCCGTAGGAGTAACGGGGTGCCGTCGCTCCTCCAGGATCCCACGCGAGGACCTCCCTGGGGATAATTGCTTTTAGTACCCTTACTGTGCTCCTGTAGAGGGCACCCTTCTGTACCTTACAGCCTTTGGATCGCCCTGTAACTCCGCCTGCAACACAAAGTAAAAGGTTTAGTTGAAACACCCCCCCACTGCCCGTGCGCCGGGTATGCGGTGGGGAGGTAAAACAGCGTCCGGGCAACCAGGCAGTAGGGGCAACGCCGGCGAGAACTGGAAAAGAGGACGCTCGGACGGCGGGAGAGGTATCAGTACCTCTCCCCCTCCTCCCCATCCTCCCGGAAGTGATGTCACAGGGGGACCCACTCGGGTACCCCAGACACTGCAATGCTGGCAAATGTGCCATCTTGTGGCACTAAGGGTGGCTGCCCTCTTAGGAGGCCCCCCTGCACGAATATCGGCACACTCCCCAGCCCTCCCACAGCAATAAATGTAATAATAAATGTAATAAATAGACACAACACAAATTTGGTGGAGGTTTATTTGCATAACAATATGCCAACATGGCCGCCCCTCGCCGCCTGCCCACCTGATGAGCCATAAAACCCAGTGGCCCTAACTAACTGGTATTGTCATTTTGGGGGAGGAGATTGCCCCTCCCTCCGGCGGACCGCCAGTCCACCCCTTACTCATGCCCCTCCCTGCTGCGGGGGGGGGGGGCGGAGATTTGCAGGCAATCACCAGTTGCTCAGGTCCACAACCGCCCGTAGGACTAACGGGGCGCAGTCGCTCCTCCAGGATCCCACGCGAGGACCTCCCTGGGGATAATTGGCTTTAGCACCCTTACTGTGCTCCTGTAGAGGGTACCCTTCTGTACCTTACTGCCTTTGGATCGCCCTGTAACTCCGCAACAGCACTGGGTGTGGCCCCGTCACCCCAGGACCTCCCCTGCTGGTTCCAAGGCCTCCGCCAGATCAAGCAAGAAAGGGGTCCATTCCCCCTTTGGACAGGTGTATCCCCTCTGATGTAAACACCCTGTGGACTCGGCGTGCAGTAACCCATACTGGCTAAAACCAAACCTCTATATTCTAAGACAACTTTCGCCCTGCAAGGCTGTCCGCTAAGGCTATAGGGCGGGAGAATTCCCATATGTTTAGTGATACTCGACTCCATGATACTTGATTTATTGACCTCAGACTAATTAAATGCTTAGTGGACCTACCAGGATCTGTACCTGTGACCAGGAGGTCGAACACAAGTCCTAACAGTTCTGCCGCTCAACAGGCCTGTGAACTTGACACCCGACACCAGACAACATGACCACCCTCAAGCTCGTCACTCGAAAACACCATCAACTGATCCACACCACAAAGAAAACAGCATTCAAGGAACGACTAGACAACAACGCCCACAACAGCAAGGAACTCTTCAACATCGTCAAAGAGCTCTCCAACCCCAGCGCCGGAAACAACGACATCACCCCATCACAAGACCTCTGCAACTCACTCACCTCGTACTTCCACAACAAGATCGCAGACATACACAACAGCTTCAACACACAGCCGACGCACCCTACGACCGCACCAGCGCCCCCCACCACCACCCTCCGCGCCTGGACCCGGATCAATACCGAAGAGACCATACGCACGATGAACTCCATCCACTCCGGATCTCCAACCGACCCCTGCCCTCATCACGTCTTCAACAAGGCCGACTCCGTCATCGCACCCCATCTCTGGGACATCATCAACGCCTCCTTTGACACCGCAACCTTCCCGGAGAGCTGGAAGCATGCCGAACTCAGCGCCCTTCTAAAGAAACCATCAGCCGACCCCACCGACCTCAAAAACTCCTGCCCCATCTCGCTCCTCCCGTTTCCTGCCAAAGTCATCGAGAAGACCGCCAACAGACAGCTGGCCGCCTTCCTCGAGACGAATGGATCCCTCGACCCCTCGCAGTCCGGCTTCCGGGCGAACCACAGTACCGAGACCGCCCTCATCGCAGCCACTGACAACATCCGCGCCCTGCTCGACAACGGCGAAACAGCGGCCCTCATCCTCCTGGACCTCTCCACGGCGTTCGACACTGTCTGCCACCGCACCCTAGTGCAACGCCTCAGCAACGTCGGAATCCAAGAGATGGCACTGGAATGATCGTCTCCTGCCTCGCCGGAAGAACACAGACAGTCCGCCTCCCCCCGTTCAGATCAGAAGCCACCGAAGTCATCTGCGGCGCACCACAAGGATCATCACTCAGCCCCATGCTGTTCAACATCTACATGAGCCCCCTTGCGGCCATCGCACGCCAACACAACCTCAACATCATCTCCTACGCCGACGACACCCATCTGATCCTCTCCCTCACCAACGACCCAGCCACCGCCAGAACCAACCTACACAAAGGGATGAAAGACGTAGACGAGTGGATGAGAAACAGCCGCCTGAAACTGAACTCAGATAAGACGGAAGTCCTCATCCTGGGATCGTCGCCATCCGCCTGGGACGACTCCTGGTGGCCCCCTGCCCTGGGCAGCGCACCCAAACCAACGGACCACGCACGCAACCTGGGCTTCATCCTGGACTCCTCCCTCTCTATGACCAGACAAGTCAACGACGTCTCCTCGTCATGCTTCAACATCCTACGCATGCTACGGAAGATCTTCCGGTGGATCCCCACCGAAACCAGGAAGACGGTCACCCAGGCCCTCGTCACCAGCCGACTGGACTACGGCAACTCCCTCTACGCCGGAACCACTTCAAAACTCCAGAAAATACTTCAGCGGGTTCAGAACGCCTCAGCACGACGGATCCTGGACATCCTCCGACACAGCCACATCTCCGCACACCTAAGAAACCTGCACTGGCTCCCCGTCAACAAGAGAATCACGTTCCGACTCCTCACCCACGCACACAAAGCTCTCCACAACCAAGGCCCAAGATACCTCAACGACCGCCTCAACTTCTACGCTACCACCCGCCAGCTTTGATCGACCAGCCACGCACTCGCCGCCATCCCCCGCATCCGAAGAGCCACAACGGGAGGAAGATCTTTCTCCTACCTGGCCGCCAAGACGTGGAACTCCCTCCCCACCCACCTCCGCCTGACCCAAGACCACCTCGCCTTCAGGAAGCAACTCAAGACCTGGCTGTTCGAGCAGTGCCAGGCCCCCCCTCCACAAGCGCCTTGAGACCCTCCGGGTGAGTAGCGCACTATACAAATGCTTTGATTGATTGTTTGATTGAAACCCAGGGCCGCATTCTGTCCTCTAACCCTTACTTGGACATGCCTGGCATAGCTTTATTAAGTTCCGTGGCCACCTAGTCCCGAACCCAGGGCCGTCTTCTGTCCTCTAACCCTTACTTGGGCATGCCTGACATTGCTTCATTAATTTCCGTGGCCAACCTAGTCACAAATGGTAAAAATGAGGGGCAGAAAGTTAAAAGACAACTGAGATGATAGTTAGCTAGACCCAAACGGAGTGATCCTATGAAATGAGGTCTGGACCACCACGCCCCGTATGTGATACAGCCCAGGGTTCCTTTGCCATGCCCCCTACCCAGACCTTGGTATCACCAGAAACCCCTGCAGTGATCAGGCTGCAGGCACCCAGCGATACCTGTCAGTCCTAATTTACACCAACTCCTTGCCGCCTTGCGGCACTCCCTGCTGCAGGAGTCTAGTTGCGACCCCTACTCACCCCTACTCACCCCACCTGACCCGCAATGCTTTGCCCACTGAAGATGTGTGGTTACCCCTCATCGGGGTCGTTGGAACGTATAACATGTGCACTTGCATGTACAATATATGTGGTGCTGTGCCGGAGTAGGGGAATCAGAACCTAATAGTAACTGTGCCTAGGGCATGTGTTAATCTCCAAAGCTGTAAAACTTGATAAAACACGACCTGTGCTAGAAATCGCTGTGACATCTGGCTTACGCATGGTGCAGCACCAATTGGCCCATGACATCAGCTTTACAAACCCAGGAGCAAGCTTGAGCTGGTTACCCCAGGTCCCTGCGCACACGCCTTACCCTAAGGAGCTCTTCCCAACAGAGCCATCTGTATCCAACTCGAAGTGTGTCAAATGAAGCGGACCAGGCCCCCTTAAGGCGAAAAGAATGGCCTGGGCCGAAGGCAAATGGTCACCCATGATCTTGACTTACTCAGTGAAACAACATTATTAAACCACCTAGTCAAATATAGCACAGGAGAACTTGCTGCTGAAAGATCTGTGGGGGGCCCCAGCCGCGCTTACGGAAGTCCAGACTTGACTTCCTCACCTCAAGGGATTAAACAAGGTACACAATTAACAATAGCGTTGCCCGTGACTACATGGACAGGCCCTTTCCCCTGCTGTGTGCAAACCCCATAGTGTGTCACAAGTACTGATCTTCAGAGAAATCTGGACAAGTCCCCTAGGCACCTCCCAATGAGTACCATACAAGTCTTCTGCCCATCTACACACGTTGTTACTCCTCCTGTCACCTATGAGCTGAGGCCGGTAGTCACATAAGGTAATTAAACACAACTGGGGCTGATGTGTAAAGGTGTCATGGTAATTACAAAACCTCTATACTTAACAATGCATCTACTCTCCCCTACAAGAGTTCTGAACCAGGTTGTCACCTTGCCCCCCAAGAGCACTTAACAAGGAACAGCATTCAGGCTCCGAGCCCGGAGCACGCCCTGGCCAATCCTGCTTCCGTTCCCACCTGTCCTTCTCAGAGTGGTGCCTGTGTACTTGATCCGATTGTCCTGAAATTAGAAAAAAGGTTACACTCCATTCCTGGACGTGCTGACCCCGAACCCCACACACTGGCCCCAGTGTGTTCTTCCCCTGTACCTGCTGCGAGCCCTGGCAGGCCAGCCTGCTAGGCGAGGTATGACCATCATAGAACTAAACCCGTGCAATTCTGGAAGAGAGACAAATCAATGAAAACAGCCTATATCCAGCATTGACATGTAAGCATTTTGCTAGCTCGAGCGCCAGGATCAGAGCCCCTTACTCGAGCACCAGTTGCTTTACAAAAGAACACATTCCATAATTGCATAGGAGATGCATGATTTGCCCAGACTCACCAGTTGTTTAAAAGAAAACACATTCAATTATGGCAGAGGGGATGCATGATTTGCCCACACTCAGCAGCTGCTTTCCAACAGAACACACCAATTATTACCCAGGAAATAAATAATTTGTCCAGACTCATCAGTTGTTTTGCCAGAGAAAACATCCAATTATTGCACAGGAGATACCTGCTGTGCACAGACTCACTAGTTGACTACAATTTGATTACGCCCATGGGGTGGAACCTGCGCATCACCCCCAGGCGAGGCGCAAGGAGAACAGAACATTCGCGCCCCCCGTTGCATTACAATTACATATAGCTCATGGGGTGGAACCTGAGCTCTCCCGCACGAGGCGAGGCGCAAGAAGAAGGAAACATTTGCGCGCCCCCAATGCAACGGCCGGCAGGGAAGAGAGCACCAAGATGCTACATAGCGCGGTCTCCGTCAGAGCGCCCCACAACAGGAACAGTAATGACCCTAGGGAGACAACCACAAGTGAACAAATCACAAAAGCAAAAGCCAAGTCACATGAGGCCAAAGCGACAAATGCGAGCAAACAAAATACAAGAGGTAGCAAACGGTAACTTACAGGAGGAAAAGACAAATGCGCGCAAGCCACAAAGCGCACCAACTACCAGCAGTGGTAAAATACTGCATCAAATGGCAGACACGAAAGTTAGCCTCTGTCCTGAACCTGGTTGTCCCAGACCCTAGCACACCGACCCCAGTGTGCTATGACCCTTATACCTGTTGATACCTCAGATGACCCCCCATGTGAGTAAGGCGGTTTTTCAGCACGGTTCCTGCATTTGAGACATAAAACATCCATTAGAAGCCCTGCCCCCCCTCATATACAAATATGGATTAGCAGCAATGGGACAGGGTCCATCAATGCCCCCACGCTGCTAATCACATGCCATGAGACGGTGTTGCCCGCTGCCCTGTGTGCGGAGACTCCAGGTGCAGGCCGGAGATCGCCACTGACGAGGCTACATACAGCACACTGGTTGCCAACAACATACCTAGACTGGCCTATAGGCAAACCCTTTTTTAACCATTGGCATAGTTCGACCGGCCTCTTTCAGCCAATGGCTTGTGACTGGTAATAATGTTATTTGTCGTTCTTGTAGATTTTATATAGCACAAACTCGACCAGAAGGTAATGAAGGGCATTACATGCGCACCAATTACGTTAAACAAGGACACCATTTCACCTAATGTTATGGATGTTTGGGCATATGCTTCCTCCTCCACTTACATTGAACTCCATGGGGGACTATTTTGGAACAAAAGCCTTCTTTGTATGCTTCTGCTGTTGACCTGCTATGTGTATCACTCTAATAATTGAAGACTGCATTAGCAAATTAAAATCACTCCCGTTGGCGTTGCCAATGCTTGTTTGAATTGATACAGTAAATCTCCTTCAAAAGAAGTTGCTAAACAGGAGGGTCCCCTAGACTTCACTTCACCAACCCCAGACTTCACTTCATCAAGTCTGCTGGCTTCATTTGCAGCTGTGACGTTCTCTGTAGAAGGCTAGAGTGCTGAAAGATGTTTTTAATATGCACCTTCCTGCTATAAGAGTGCTAATACGCAGAGCTCAGTGCAGAAACAATTAAAGCTACACTTTTCAGAAGGCTACAGTGGTGCTTAGTTGTCGTTAAATATATAATCAGGCTGCATGCTAGAGTGTTTAAAAGGCAAGGTGGACTGCGCATGGCAGCGTTTTCAGCACATGTAATATAATCGGTATCGATGTTATGTGCGAACGACTATAGTGACACTAAGCCCCAAATGTAAAGTACGCTGGTAATTCGCGTGTGCCCATATTGCAGTGTTGACGCTAAAGGTCTACGTTGGGTATTCTACGTTTGTTACTGGAGGAAACTAAGAAAGTGCACGTAAATAACAAGTTGCTCTTAAAGGCGAAAGAGCAAACTTGTTACGTTAACAGCCGCATGCGGAATCGTTTGGGCCTTCTGGTGACATAGCCCCAGGGCCGGTCCTAGAACTTTTGGGGCCCCGGGCGAAAGGGAAGATGTGAGGCCCCTCTAATTTGCATGTAACATCACAAGAAGTGACCACAGAAAGTGACATTGCGGGACTATTGATCTTATTTGGCATCACTGAAGAGACCTAACGTTTATATCAGTAACAATGATAAAAAGATAAATATACAAATGAAATACGTCCATATATTTTCAAACTGTATTCAATGGATTACATTTGTCTCATTGGATGGAAAAGCTAGTTCCAGGTCTTAGAAAGATGGATGTTTTTTCACTCAATGTTAACTGATCGTTTCCAGATGAGTGCTTGATAGAAATTCCAGTTCTGTCTCATAAAGGGGGAGATCCTGTTGAGGTAATGAGGGGCGGGATCATTCAAAATATAAAATTACACAAAAGCAAACCTCGCACATTTCAAAAGTCTCCCTTACCATTTTGTGTCAATATGCTGCCACCTTAGGATGACATTAATACTAAGTAATTTCTTTTAACGTAAATCTTCTCACCAGTATACCACACGCACATGCTAAGAGTCGTAGGACAATCTTTTTTGTGTGTGGGCTCTTTACTTGCCAGAATTATGTTGAGTGCAAAAACACAACACATATAATACAAAATTACAAGACACCATTGCGAACAAATTAAGATTGTACATAAATAAAAAAAGCCCTAGAACAACCGAGACCACTGCTAAATCATACATTGACTTGAAGGTATGCTGCAGATGTAAGTTTTTTTTTTAAATCAACGTTTTTGATTTGGTGTTAGAAATGCAAGTGGCCGGCTTTAGCGCTTGTGGAGCCCTATGCAACAATGTTTGTTAGTGCCCCTAATTACTTCCTCTGCCACGGATTCCCTCACTACCACCCTTTAACAGTGCCCCTCGAGTCTCCATAACCACATTCTCACTGAGATGCATTTAATTTGATTTACAGCGCTACTGATACCAGTGTAGGGTGTCAGAGAAATGTATATCACACACAGCCGGCAACACGAGCAGATATCCACGCGGGACGTTTGAGACTTTGATGCCAGGGGGCCAACACGGAGGAAACTGCCTCGTGTCAGGTCGAGGGTATTCTACTGGAACCCTGCACGCTCCATTTTAAAAGTGCAAGTCGAATTTGATTACAGATTTACCGCGTGCATTTGACGCCGCGTTTCCTTAAATCCTCTCCCAGCCATTACGCTGGAGGTACCATTGATACTGGAACCTTGATAAAGGCTTTCGCAACTATTTTTAATCGAAATTCCACGTATTCACAGAAGATATTTCGCTGGACGAATATCTCTACTAAACGATAAGGAGGCATCATACCCCTTATGATACATTGTTAGACCCTTTGCTCGTTTGAGAAGTATTGGGAAACATTTATATGCACTGTCCTGATGAAGATAAGAACAGTTCCCAACAGGTATTATGTAGAGACAGTTTGAAGGATGTATGCAATAAGCATTACAAAGAAAGGAAGAGCCAAGGAGTCAAAAAGGTTTTTCATAGACAGTGGTATTATTTCCAAAGTGGTTGAGGGTCAATACAGTTAAAGCAGCACTGTACAGAGTGGATCGTGTGACAACCCGGTGACACTTGGTGCAGGTGCTATATACAATCAGTGACATGTGAGTGTACAAGTGTTTTAAAATGACAGCAGTTACGACGCATTAAAACAAAATTCACAACATCAAATGATGGCCCCAGTAGAGACAAGTAATCGTTACTCGAAACAAAGTTATTAAGATGGGAGCACAAGATGTGGAAAGCGTCGTTAAATTCGAGCTGTCTAGTCGACGGCGTTTCGATCCCTGTTGTTCGGGATCCTCATCAGGACGGGGTTGTCGATGAGAACAGTGCTGTGGGTATAAAGGGGAGTTTGAGCGCGTGGACCGGGAAAGAAAACGCGCAGGGGAGGGGGTGCAAGTTGGTGAAGTTCGGACTGATTTGCGAACTAAGGCGTGTTTGGAAGTGGGGAGTGGAGGGCCGGACCGTGACAGGGAAAAGTGATTTTGGGGGGTGTCTAGGGTATAGTACACTATGGGGTAACCTATCCGTTTAGCATGGGTTGAGACATGGTCGCGCCATGCGGATGACTGTAAAGACTTACATAGTAGCTATCCTAGGATGGCATAGTCCAAATCCTGGCTTGAAACTCAGTTTTCCAAGGTAACTAGGGATTAAAAAGTGATACGTCAGAGGTTTAGAGGGAGACTGTCTCCATTAGTGACGATCAGTTACCTAGGTAGAAGTAATTACCTGGATGATTCTTCCGTCTGGGCAGCGAGCGGCGTAGGCGAGTCCTGGAAGGGCCAGGGGAAAAGGAGGGAAATAGTTTAACGGAAGGTCCAAGTTGCCAAAATTCAGTCAAGCAGACTTCTAAGTTCTCCGAGCGTGCTCAGGGCATGCTTCAGAGAGTTCATTACCAGGTAAACTTGGACCTTCCGTTAAACTATTTCCCTCCTTTTCCCCTGGCCCTTCCAGGACTCGCCTACGCCGCTCGCTGCCCAGACGGAAGAATCATCCAGGTAATTACTTCTACCTAGGTAACTGATCGTCACTAATGGAGACAGTCTCCCTCTAAACCTCTGACGTATCACTTTTTAATCCCTAGTTACCTTGGAAAACTGAGTTTCAAGCCAGGATTTGGACTATGCCATCCTAGGATAGCTACTATGTAAGTCTTTACAGTCATCCGCATGGCGCGACCATGTCTCAACCCATGCTAAACGGATAGGTTACCCCATAGTGTACTATACCCTAGACACCCCCCAAAATCACTTTTCCCTGTCACGGTCCGGCCCTCCACTCCCCACTTCCAAACACGCCTTAGTTCGCAAATCAGTCCGAACTTCACCAACTTGCACCCCCTCCCCTGCGCGTTTTCTTTCCCGGTCCACGCGCTCAAACTCCCCTTTATACCCACAGCACTGTTCTCATCGACAACCCCGTCCTGATGAGGATCCCGAACAACAGGGATCGAAACGCCGTCGACTAGACAGCTCGAATTTAACGACGCTTTCCACATCTTGTGCTCTCATCTTAATAACTTTGTTTCGAGTAACGATTACTTGTCTCTACTGGGGCCATCATTTGATGTTGTGAATTTTGTTTTAATGCGTCGTAACTGCTGTCATTTTAAAACACTTGTACACTCACATGTCACTGATTGTATATAGCACCTGCACCAAGTGTCACCGGGTTGTCACACGATCCACTCTGTACAGTGCTGCTTTAACTGTATTGACCCTCAACCACTTTGGAAATAATACCACTGTCTATGAAAAACCTTTTTGACTCCTTGGCTCTTCCTTTCTTTGTAATGCTTATTGCATACATCCTTCAAACTGTCTCTACATAATACCTGTTGGGAACTGTTCTTATCTACATATTGCACCCATCCCAACGTGGTTTATGGGTTTTCTCCTGTTGTTTTCATACACTGTCCTGATGAAGGCGGGATTTATCGGAATATTCCGCCGAAACACGTCGATGCAAGGAGTTAATCCGGGTTGATAAACTAAGGAAAATTCAAAATAACTGTTTAGTGTTTGAGTTTAGTCCTTTCTCCCTGTAGCTCCTTTTTTAATGGAATGTTGATTTTATTGATTATTGTTCCGTCCTATATGTGTTTCCCAATTTTCAGTTTTTAATTTATGTAATGTATGCTAATAAATTGTTTTAAATACTTTATTCTTTCAGAGTGTTTTCACATATATTGAAGTTTTCACCTATTTTCATTGCTTCCTTGTTATATGTTGATCATTGGTCAGATTATTGTATGTCTGTAAGTACTTATGTATTAATGTTAATTCGCCCAAAGGGAATTATTCTCTGACTTGCATCACAGACATTATACAGAGATAATCTCTCATAAATGTCTAAATCACTGTATAGGAAATGTTACATAAGACAAAGGACTACAAGGTGTAGGAGTCATCAGACAATCATGTTACTAGGCATTATAGTTTATTAGTGATTGGTCTGGATAAACACAAACTCTGAATTTAGAACGTAATACCATGGTTGGAGGTTCTCTTTAATAGCCAGAATTGAATTATTTCCCAATGAACCCTTTTTGCAACATTAAGATAACCAAAGACTGGGGAAAAAACATAATCCTCCAATTTATACCTTGAAGTTTGCATGCAGTACTTAGATGACAGTTAATAGCTCACTGTTCAATGTTAGGATTTTGACTTATTAACTGACATATTTACAATATGTGCACTTTGGGATCTGCATGGTACGTGCTCTTTGCAGCATAACCACTTCCACGCTGATGACGAGCTGGGCTCGTCATGGCGTAGCCTCCTCTCACGCTGATGACGAGCCCAGCTCGTCACGTAAAGTGCGTTTTCGCAAATCCCAGCGTGCGAGCGGAATTCCGCTAGCGCGCATGGTGTTAATCCTCTGCTCTACCTTTCCACGAGTCAAAACTTCCACTAGACTAAACTTCGATCTCTCTCAAGGAGGAACATTAATCACTGGAGTGATCATGACATTTTTATTGTTGCCGAAAATTGCTGGAGGCCAGGAAGGAGGCAGCAAGTGCTTTTAAAAACATAATATACTTGCAAAGATGACGCCCCCACCTGAAGTGAGCGCTCACTGCGATGTCACCGGTCCCACCGCCCTAGAGCCTCCCTGCTCAAGGGTCCTGTGACCTCAATGACTGGGTCACTGACCATCTAGGGCATGGGAACTCACAAACTTTCTCTGGGGGGGGCAGGGGGGCAAATTTACAGTGTGGTTTTTGGCCGAGGGCCGCACCGGTGGGGGCGGGGTCAGAGGGGGAAAGCAAAAAAAAATTGTGACCATGAGGTTTCACACAGGTCCCTGCAGCCGATCCCTTTGTCCACTGAGCCACCAGACCAGCATACCCACATCTCTTTCTCTCTCTCCTTCTGTCTCCCTCCCTCTATCTCCCTCCCTCCCTGTCTCTCTCCCTCTGTCTTTCTCCCTCTGTCTCTCTCCCTCTGTCTTTCTCCCTCCTTCTCTCTCTCCTTCCCTCTGTCTCTCTCCCTCTGTCTCTCTCCCTCTGTCTCTCTCCGTCTGTCTCTCTCCGTCTGTCTCCCTCCGTCTGTCACCCTGCCTCTGTCACCCTGCCTCTGTCACCCTGCCTCTGTCACCCTGCCTCTGCCCCATCTCATAAAAACAAAAGTAGCGCTTCACTGGCAAACTCTTTAAAGTGGCGCTAATGTGCTTTGGGTTTGAATAAAATCAATGTTGCCACTTTTCTCGATCCACACTGTCTTGCTTTAGGTATTTTTCAATTTTAACCTTTATTTCTGTCCGTCCCGAGGGAGCACATTTAAAGTGAAAAATGTCAGAAAAAGACAACCTTTCCAGCAAGCATGTTTTTTTTGGTGGGGGGACAAAGAAAGGAAAGAGGGAGTAATGGCTACAGGGCACAAGGAGGGGGGCCCCACACCTGGATCTTGCTCTAGTGCCTAGAGGCCCAGGGAAAGGGGGCCCCCCTGTCCTGGGCCTCCAAGCAGTAAAGAAGCATTTCGTAAAACACTAACGTGACAGTTCTACATCCATTTCAAATGCACATTCCAATAAAAAAAATAGGTGATACAAAAGTAAACACGAGCCAGTTGATCTGGCTTCTCCCTCCTCCCCTCACCCACCTCTCCTTACCTGTGTCTGGCTGGTTCTGCTAACAAAGGGGGCCTTCTGTCACCTAGCAACAAAATGCAGAAAGGCAATGGCCGGTACTTAGCAGAGGTGTTGCCTCCCCCTGACACTGTGAACACACATAATTGCTCGCCCAGTTGCGGTGCAGTCCCTTCTTTGTTTATCCCTTCCCCCCCACCCCTGTGCACCCAGGAATGCCATCACACCCTGGCAGCAAGGTCAAGACACCTCGCATTTGTAATTTGATTGCGTGGGGCAGGGGGCCCTGGAGGTTAACTGGGAAAGCGTGGCCTTTCACGGTGAAGCAGGGGGCCCCCTGAGCGCGAGGCCCTGGGCGGCTGCCCACACTGCCCATGCCTAGCGCCGGCCCTGCATAGCCCTAGCATGAAGCTCGTCACCCTGGTCACGTGGTCGACGGTCTGCGCACTGAGGTCCCTGAGGAGTGCGATGGGATTGGCGGTGTACCAGGAAAAGCTAGGCAATGGTGGTGTTCATGACAGTTTTGTGCGCCGCAGTTTATTTATAACTTATAGTGTTCTATGTAGCGTGGACTTTACCCGAAGGTATCAGAGTGCTTCACAAAAGGAGCAGTTACCATCTTGTGGCACTACGGGTGGCCGCCCTCTTAGGAGGGCCCCCTGCGTGGGCCCGGGGCAGCCTATCAGTGTCTTCGCAGGGCACTCAAAGTCTATTGATGTATGTGAGACACTTCCGCCAGAGCCCTGACCCATGACCCTGGCCTGCAGTCCCACTGCTCTTCTCGAGGAAGAAAAGCACTACTCTCGAGACACAGGAAGAAGTGTTGGGTGTCCGATAACAATAGAGAAGTTGGTTCCTGAGGCCGAATTCTTACACCGCTAGCCCTACTTAACATCTGGAAGGAATGTCAACCCTGAAGGGGGAGCTCACTGCCCTCCCCCAGTGCAACCACCAGCTCCGAGCCCCCCTAACTGATAAGTAGAGGCCTGGCTGAATTGGGGAAGGAGCCCTGCGACACTGACTGCCACTACAGTTCCCCGTGGGCATGCGGACTCCCACCCATAACCATAGGCCTGCGCGGGCCGGAGTCAGAGCCCCGGTGCCGACGCCTGCTCGGCTCATCCTCTCCCAGAGTCGTGTCGGACTAAACATAGCACCGCTTGAAAATCATGAGCCGCAACTGTCCAGCGATGAGCCGCTGGGCCCATGAGAAGATAAGGGAGGCGGGAGCACCACATCGGTTCCCCTGTCTTCTTTGGGTCACAAGAGAACACAAAACACTTAGTTCACCGGATGTAATGGCCAGGAGACTAGCTGTTCCTTGGCTGCGGAGGGCGCGCTGCTAAGATGCAAGACGTGTTACCGTACTGCCCTACCCTCCAAAATACACAACCATCCTCAACACCCAATGCTGACCACTCTAAGCTCCGAAGTTTTACTCCCCTGCCCCCCCCCCCCCGGCAGGAAGCGCCACCCTCTCTGTAAAACCAGGCTGCAATGTAGCATGATGGAGAAGGGGTATGTGGGGGTGCAAGACCAAAGTGGACACCGGCCCGCCGTACCAGGACCGCTGGTGTCCCGTACCCCTCACCTGGTGCCCGCACCCACCGAAGCTGGAAGCCACACAGCCATGCCACGCAAAAGACCTTACCCACATGACTTGGCTCACAAGCAGCAGGCTTGCAGTCCCCCATTGGACTCTGACTGCCCCCCCAACGACCAGGACCTTGTATCCCCCTTGTGATGACCACGACGGACGCAGGACACTAGGACCCTGTGGGTCACAGGGTGGTGACCAGGTCACCGGAAACTACTTCCTGTGGACGGACAGGAAGGGGCATTATGTAGCAGGACGAGGACGAGGACGGACGTGCCCAGACGGACGGACATGATGACAAAATAAAGAAGTACCTCTGTACGCAATCTGTGTCCTGTGTGGTTCCTGCAGGTCGTGCAACGCGCTACACGACATCTGGCGACGAAGGTGGTTGGAAAACAGTGATACCACTGCGTTCGAAAAGTGCACGGGATCAGCATAGTGAACGCTGACGCAAGGAGCTACACGGGAGCCCACCCCGATAAGCGTCCAACGAAAAGAAGCAACGTGCGGTAAGAGGAGCCCCCGGGAGCAGCGGCAGCGCCTGTGAGAGAAGGGAGATCGCGCTCAAAATTAAAGCGCGTAGTATCGCGAGAGCGGTCACATTTCGGCGGCCATATTGAGAACAGGCAGAGGGGACCAATCGAAACGCGGCCACAGCAAGTCGGCCATTTTAAGGTCAGGCGAAAGCGAGATTTCGATCGCGAAATCTCGCGAGAAACAAGGCGGACATTTTGTGGGAGACAAAGTGGAAAAAGTGCAATAGAAACAAAGGGCAGCCATTAGAAGGGCAGGCAAAACACGAAGGAAAGCACCACAGAAACAGAAAAAGGAGTAACACTGTCACCATAGGACAGGAGTATAAAAAGAGAAATAAAGAGGAAAGACATTAAAAAAAAATTTAAATAAAATAAAATAAACAAACACAAACAAGAAAAGGAATAAAAGAGCTTGAGAAAAAGGAGACAAAGGTGCAAAGAGAAAAAAAAGAGAAATGCCAGAAACAAAGCAAAGTGCACAATACCGCAGACCGGTGCCTTTCACTGTATCGGAGCCACAAGTGGGCATCCGGTGGGAAAAATGGATCATAAAATTTGAACGATACATGAAGGCGACCGACGTGGTGGACGACAAAAAACTAGATCTATTCCTAAACCTAGTGGGGGACGAGGTGGATGACCTCCTCATAACACTGCCACAGAGTGAAACAGACACCTACGAGAAGTTAATAAAATGTCTAACGGCCAAGTTCGACCCCCAAAGAAACGTCGACTTTGAGAGATATTCTTTTAACATGGCATATCAGCAGCCAGAAGAATCAATGGAGGACTTTGCAACAAGGCTGAGAAAGCTAGTAGCACACTGCGAATTTGAAAAATACGACAAAGAACAGGCCCTTCGCCTCAAACTGATAGAAGGCTGCCGAGACACAGAATTTCGCACAAGACTACTAAAAGAACCTATCACCCTAGAAAAGATTCTAGATCTAGCGAGGGCGGAAGCAAGAGCAATGATACAAGCGAGACAGATGGACCGAAAGGGAGAGCAAATACACAGAATGTCAGACGCAGGCAAGAAAGGGAACTGGAAGGGAGGACACAAGGAACAAGCGGCGAAAAAACAAAGTTCCCAATGCTACAGGTGCGGTCTGGAATTCCCTCACAGAGGACCATGCCCAGCATTCGGTCAAACATGCAGGAAATGCAACAGAAGCAACCATTTTGCTACCATGTGCCAAGGTGGGCAATTCAAAAATGAACGTGGCAGGCCCGGAAGGCCAAGAACAGCAACAACAAGACATGTACGGCACATGGAAGCGACGGAGAGGAGCTCGTCTGGGGAGTCAGGAGGAGAGGAGGAAGAGGAAGAAACAACAAGAAAAGTAGAACGCCTATACCTCATGACCACAGACGAAGGGCATGAAGAGGAACACATCAGGCTAATAGACAGGAAGTCAATAAAGAAGACGGATTGGTGACCATTGAAGTAGGGCCCCATCAAACAGAATTTGTACTGGACAGCGGAGCCACCTGCAACATCATGTGTGCTACGGAATATGATAAGATGAAGAGGAAGCCACCGCTACAACCATCAAGCGTAAGAGTATTTACGTGGGGTGCGCAAAATCCTGTAACAAACATGGGAAAATTCACGGACACCATGACGCACAAGGACAAGACTGTCACAGAAGAAATACATGTGTTACGAGGAGACATTCCCGCACCGTGTCTACTAAGCAATGTAACAGCAAAAATAATGGGCCTACTCAAAATGATGTACCACATGTCGGAAAAGGAGAGCATATTACAGGAATTTCAAAACTAACGGAAGGACTAGGAAAGCTGAAAGGAAGACAAATGACTCTGCACATAAATGAAGCTGTCAGGCCAGTCGCACAACACCACCGAAGGGTACCAATACATCTACAACCTCAAGTGGAGGAAGAAATAAAGGCCCTACCAGCACAGGACATCATTGAGCCAGCAGAAGGGCCAACGCCATGGGTGTCCCCAATAGTGGCTGTACCAAAAAAAGACACCACACAGATAAGAATCTGTGTGGACATGAGAATACCAAACACAGCCATCGAAAGAGAACGACATCCAGGGCCACATCTGGATGACATGATAAGCTGCCTGACAGGAATGAGAAAATGTTCCAAACTAGACCTGTGCAAGGGATACCATCAATTGGAGCTGGACGAGCAGTCCAGATTTATTTATTTATTTATAGAGTTTTGTATAGCGCGGACAAGACCCGTGGGTATCAGAGCGCTTCACATGTAAGGATAGGTTACAGACAATTATGGAGGCAATAGTAACAACAGATATACATGGGTATAAGGTCTAAGGCGATCAGCTATAAGGGGGATTATAAGTAAGAGTTATTCGGCCTATCCAATTAGTATTAGGGGGTGAGTGAGGTAGGGTTGTATAGCATAGCAGTGCAAATATCATGTGTAAATAGCATTAAGGAGTAAAAAGTATTGCCATGTATCCGGGATCCTAGGCAATAAAACAAAGTGAGGTAGAGGGTACATCGTATTGTCTGAGAGTTATGGATATCAGATCCCTGTGATTTAAGTTAGTAGTAACGTGTGTGTCCAATGTATAACATGGAATCAATCTGATAGCAGATAGTTGATCTTCAGGAAGTTCCAGTCGAGGCTGTCTCTCTTTGGTGAAGATATTCTCATCAGTAACCATTATTCTTCCCTAAGAGAGGTATTTGCTCATCATGTAGTTCTTCAGTTCGCGTTTGAATGATACCAAGTTTTTAATCTTCCTGATGTTGGGAGGTAGTGAATTCCAGACTCTGGGGGCGGCTCCTGAGAACGCTCGGTTGTAGGTCTTTTTCTTACGGAAGAAGGCTGGCCTCAGTAGCAGTTCTTTAGCGCTTCTCGTTAGTCTGTTGCTTCCTGATAGCTTAATTTTCTTGGCGAGGTATCTCGGCATGTTGTAGTGAACTGCTCTGTGGGTAATACAAGCAGTCTTCATTTGAATTCTGGCTTCATAGGGTAGCCAGTTTAGCGTCTTCAGGTGAGGGGATATGTGGTCGAATTTCCTCGATCCCGTGATCAGTCTTGCCGCTGCATTGAGACAGGCTTTTAGCGGTGCTATGGATGATTTCGGTAGACCCGCTAACGTAGTGCAACCGTATTCAATCCTTGAAATAACTAGGGATTGTACAGCTAGTTTTAGGTCCGTCTTTGAGATGTATGGTTTCAATTTTCTTAGATAGTTCAGATGGAAGCGGGCACCCTTGGCCATTGAGTTTATGTGGTCTTTCATGTCAAGGTTCTCATCCGAGGTAATTCCAAGTGATTTAGCCGACTTAACTAGGGTCGGGGTGCAGTTCAGTGCTGTCACCAGTTTCGTCAGTTCCTGTACCTCGGGACGGTTCTTTGTCGGTGAGATTAATAGGAATTCAGTTTTATGGGCATTTAGTTTCAAATGGTTCGTAGTTAACCACTGTAGAGCTCTCTTTAGTGTCTTGTTCATTAGGTCAATGTCATCTCGGGAGGCGATCTTTATGTATATTTGCGTGTCATCTGCATACATGTGATAGGGTATCTGTGATCCCCGAAGGATCTCCGTAAGAGGTTCAACATATAGGTTGAATAGATCTGGGGATAGTGTTGAACCTTGTGGGACCCCGACGGCAGTAGGACAAGGGGAAGAGGTCGCTTGATTGACCAGGAAACGTTGGGTCCTATTTTGCAGGAAAGATCTAAACCAATTCAGTACATTTCCCGACAAGCCCATCCTTTCTTGTAGCCTGGTCATCAACATTTCATGATTTACAGTGTCAAATGCAGATGACAGGTCTAGGAGAATCAGTAGGCATGCTTGATTTCTGTCTAGGGCATAACGACATTCTCAACGCACCTGGGATTATTTCGCTACAAAAGACTGAGTTTTGGAATATCGTCAGCAGCGGAAATATTTCAAGAAACGATTAGGCAGATAATAAGACCAATAAAAAACAGTCTAAACTACAGCGATGACATTCTGGTCTTTGGGAAGTCAGATGGAGAACACGACAAGGCACTGAGGGAAGTGTGCTCACGGTTAGTAGAGGTGGGCCTGACAGTAAACGAGAAGAAATGTGAACTGGGAAGAGAAGAACTAGTGTTTTTCGGACACATATTTTCACGGAAAGGAATGAGGCCAGACCGGAGCAAGATAGACACGCTTGAAAAAACGATTGAACCAAAAGACGTCGCTGACGTGCGCTCCTTTCTTGGCCTTGCCAGCTACTGCGCGAGATATATAAAAGACTTCGCGACCGTGAGCACACCATTGAGAGAACTAACAAAACAAGGACACACATTCGAATGGACCACAGAGTGTAAAAAGGCGTTTGAAGAAATAAGAGCGTCAGTGACGGCAGTAGACCACCTAGCATACTTCGACCCGAACTTATGCACTGAACTAACAGTAGACGCCAGCCCGGTAGGTCTTGGCGCAATACTAGCACAACACAAACCTGGAAAAGATTCACCTCGACAGATAGTAGCATACGGAAGTAAGAGTCTGTCGGATGTTGAGAGAGCATACTCTCAACCAGAGAAGGAGAGTTTGGCAGTAGTATGGGCATGCGAGCACTATCACATGTTCATATATGGAAAACCGTTCACAATAGTGACGGACCACCAAGCACTAGTGACTATCTATGGAAACCCAAACGCTAAAATACCACCAAGAATCGAAAGGTGGGGAATCAAGCTGATGGACTATAATTTCAAAATAGTACACAAACCAGGCAAAGACCAAAACCCAGCCGACTACATGTCGCGGCACCCGCTCCCACATCGGAATGGTGGTACCACAATGGCAGAAGAATATCTGAACTTCATCGTGAAACAAAACACTCCAGCGTCAATAACAAGTGAAGAACTGGAGCGAGAGACAAAAAGAGACCCGACAATGAAGGCAATAGGAACGATAGTGAGGCTACAGAGATGGAGACATATCAATAGCAACACCGTCACAGAAGAAGGGGTCGACAAAGAAGAACTGCTGGCGTTCAAAAAGATAGGCGAAGAGCTGTCTGAGACAGAGAACGGAGTCCTGATGAGAGGTTCAAGGATTGTAATACCACATTGACTAAGGAAGAGAACAGTTAAGATAGCTCATGAGTCACATAGAGGAATCGTAGCGACAAAGAAGATGTTGAGAGAAAGAGTGTGGTTCCCAGGACTGGACAGCATGGTGGAGGAAGAAGTGTCACAATGTCACACCTGTCAAGTAACAGGATTGTCTAGTAAACCCACACCGTTGAAGATGTCGGAACTGCCATTGGCAGTATGGACCGAACTAGCAGCAGACTTCTATGGGCCACTGGAGACTGGAAAGTACTTGCTGGTAGTGATCGACGAATTTTCGAGATTTCCAATAGTGAGAGAAGTGTCATCGACATCGGCAAGTGCCACCTTACCAGTGTTAGACAACATATTTGCCGCCTGGGGCTCACCACAAACCCTGAAAACAGACAATGGTCCTCCATTCTCAGGAGAAGAATTCCGCAGGTTCATAGAATACCTGGGAATCAAACACAGGAAAATAACTCCTCTGTGGCCACAAGCCAACGGAATGGCAGAACGATTTATGGGGACCATCAAGAGAGCCATCCAGCGAGCAAAATTGACACAGATCTCAATTGGACAAGCGCTTTGTCAAGTGCTACGAGACTATAGGAACACCCCTCACAGCACCACTGGCAGGTGTCCAGCGGAACTGGTGTTAGGAAGAGCCAGCAAGACAAGGCTACCACAAACAGAGGCCACAGCAGACACCAACAGAAGAGAGACTGCAGAAAGAGACAACCAAGCGAAAAAGAAAATGAAAGAATATGCTGACAAAAAGAGAAATGCAGCTGAACACCAGCTAAACTAAGGAGATTTAGTAATAGTGAAACAATCACAGCAAAGGAAATCTGGCAGCCCATTTTCAAAAGATCCGCTGGTAGTGACTGGAGTAAAAGGGTCAATGGTGACTGCAGTCTCAGATCATCAGAAAATAACAAGAAACAGCTCATATTTCAAGGAGTTCAAGATGGAAGAAGGGGAAAGAGCGATAACAACACCGGAAGTGGATGAAAGAGAGCAAGGAACAAGCGGAGAGATGACAACACACAAAGAAGAAGGCGGAGGACAAGAACAGAGCGGAGAACAAAGACCAAGAAGAGAGTGCAAAAAGGCAAAGAGACTGATAGAAGAAATGTAGAGAGTCTCTCTCTCTCTCTCTCTCTCTCTCTCTCTCTCTCTCTCTCTCTCTCTCTCTCTCATAATTTCTTCACAGTGTGGACAGTAGAACAAGAACTTGTGCATGTGGAAAAGACTTTGTTGTGACAGGGGGGGGAGATGTGATGACCACGACGGACGCAGGACACTAGGACCCTGTGGGTCACAGGGTGGTGACCCGGTCACCGGACACTACTTCCTGTGGACGGACAGGAAGGGGCATTATGTAGCAGGACGAGGACGAGGACGGACGTGCCCAGACGGACGGACATGATGACAAAATAAAGAAGTACCTCTGTACACAATCTGTGTCCTGTGTGGTTCCTGCAGGTCGTGCAACGCGCTACACGACACCCCTGATCAACACGTATCCCAAGCCAAATCGAGCACTCTCCCGGAGCCCAGCTAAGCGAACCTCAAATGAAAAATACAGGCTCCTCCACCGGCGATACGACCCTTCCCGGGGAGATCTTGGCGGCACCCCAGGCAACTGACTGCATCAGCTATTTCTATCCCTTTGCTTTGGAGCGCCGCAGGAGGGCAACTGCAGGTGGCTCAAAGGGTTCCCCGCTCCCACCCTGCATGTTCCTGCCCCGCAAGACAAAACGGTGCAAGGCAAAACTGATGGGCTTCAGGGTCACCGCATATGAGCGGATGTATATTCCCTCACCCCTGAACACTGCACCGCCGCCCCACAAGTGGGTCAAAGGCCTCAGACTCACCGCCCTTGCCTGAACATCAGGGGGGTTGCCATTGGGCGCAACATGACGCCTTAGCGGGTATGGACACCTTGTGTCCAGCGGGGGCAAGAGGCCCCGAGGGCAAAAGGCACCAACAGCTACAGCTAGCAAAACGAAGCAGAAAGGGAGGGGGGCCCTCTCGATGCTCACCACCCCCTCAACCCATGGGACAACTGGCCAGCGAGGAAGGTGGGCCGAACTGGGAGGTTCGTGGAAAAGCTGCTGCCCCGGGAGTGTGCCGATGCCCTTTGCTACCCAGGAGCTGTCCTACCCCCATGAGGCAACCGCATCCACAGCAATGTTCGAGCCATGCAGCCTTGCCCCAGAAGGGGGGTGGGGTGAACGCACTCACCACAGAACAGCTCCTGAAGATCCCACTACCAAAACAGCGTCCGGGCAGCCAGACAGTAGGGGCACCGCCAACGACAACTGGAAAAGAGGGCGCTCGAAGGGCAGGAGAGGTATAAGTACCTCTCCCCCTCCCCCCCATCCTCCCGGAAGTGACGTCACAGGGGGGCCCACTCAGGTACCCCCGACACTGCAATGCTGGCGGTACACAGTCAAAATATCGAGTTTTAAATTTCGACCTACCAAAATATCGTGTTTGAGATTTCGAAGGTGCAGAATATCGATGTCAAGAATATCGTTGGACAGAATATCGACCCTAAGGTAAGTAATATCGAATTTCTTTATATCGATGTAAGTAATATTGAAGTTAGTAATATCGATAGCATATATATCGATGTAACTAATTTCGATGACACTAATATCGATATTTGTATTATTTTTATGTTTTTTATTATGTATGTGTTATATGTTTTTGTTAAGTATTTAAATTAATTTATATTATATGTGTATTATTTTTATATATTAATACATTTATTTATAAGCAAATTATATGTTTTAGTACCGGAGCGGGTTGTGGGTTCATAGGGGAATAGGGTGGGAAGTAAATTAATTGTAATTAATTAATAATTTTTTATGTAAATTTTTTAAAATTATTAATTGGCAATTAATTAGTTTAATTGATAAATTAATTATTTATTTGGTAATTAATGTTATTTTTAAGTAAATGTAATGCTTCAGTACCGGAGCGGGTTGTGGGTTTATAGGGGAACAGGGTGGGAAGTAATTTAATTGTAATTAATAAATTATTTTTTATGTATGATTTATTTTGTAATTAATTATTAATTGGCAATTAATCATTTTAATTGATAAATTAATTATTTAATTGGTAATTAATGTTAATTATAATTAAATGTTATGTTTTAGTACCGGAGCGTGTTGTGGGTGTATAGGGGTATTGGGTGGGAAGTAATTTAATTGAAAATATTTAATTATTTATAAATTTTTTGTTATGGATAATTAATGTGTTAATTAAATATTAATTGGTGATTCATTATTTTAATAGATAATTATTTTTTTTAATTGTCAATTAATATTTGTAATGTGTAAATTTTTTATTAACTAGAAAAATTAATTAATTAATTGTTACACTTTTTTTAAAAGTATTAATTTGTATATTGTTTTTAATTTTTTATAGTGATTTAAATTTAAATAATATTTTTTTGTTATGATAAATATTTTATTCTTTTATATTTATTATTTGGTGAGTAATATTTAATAATTATTATTTATTGGTGTGTATTTATAAGTATGTTAAAATAAAATTTACGTTATTAAACGCTTTCCCTACTGTTGCACCCTTTGGAGTTGGAATAGAACTTTTCCCCCTACGCTTTCCAAAGCTTTCCCTACTGTTGAACCCTCTGGAGTTGGAATAGTAATTTTTACCCGTACGCTATCCAACGCTTTCCCTACTGTTGCACTCACTGGAGTTGGAATAGTAATTTTTACCCACCCGCTATCCAACGCTTTCCCTACTGTTGCACTCTCTGGAGTGGGAATAGTAATTTTTACCCCTACGCTATCCAACTCTTTCCCTACTGTTGAACCCTCTGGAGTTGGAATAGTAATTTTTACCCGTACGCTATCCAACGCTTTCCCTACTGTTGCACTCACTGGAGTTGGAATAGTAATTTATACCCTTACACTATCCAACGCTTTCCCTACTATTGCACTCACTGGAGTGTGAATAGTAATTTTTCTCCCTACGCTATCCAACGCTTTCCCTACTGTTGCACCATTTGGATTGGGTTTAGTAATTTTACCCTTACGCTATCCAACGCTTTCCCTAATGTTGCACTCATCGGAGTGGGAATAGTCATTTTTACCTACCTGCTATCCAACACTTTCCCTACTGTTGCACCCACTGGAGTGGGAATAGTAATTTTTACCCGTACGCTATCCAACGCTTTCCCTACTGTTGCACTCACTAGAGTGGGAATAGTAATTTTTACCCACCCGCTATCCAACACTTTCCCTACTGTTGCACTCTCTGGAGTGGGAATTGTAATTTTACCCCCTACACTATCCAACGATTTCCCTACTGTTGCACCCTTTGGAGTTGGAATAGTAATTTTTACCCTTACGCTATCCAACGCTTTCCCTAATGTTGCACTCATTGGAGTGGGAATAGTAAATTTTACCCGTGCGCTATCCAACGCTTTCCCTACTGTTGCACTCACTAGAGTTGGAATAGTAATTTTTACCCACCCGCTATCCAACGCTTTCTCTATTGTTGCACTCTCTGGAGTGGGAATAGTATTTTTCCCTCTACGCTATCCAACACTTTCCCTACTGTTGCACTCTCTGGAGTGGGAATAGTAATTGTTTCCCCTTCGCTATCCAACACTTTCCCTACTGTAGCCCCTTTTGGAGTTGGAATAGTAATTTATACCCTTACACTATCCAAGGCTTTCCCTACTGTTGCACCCTCTGGAGTTTGAATAGTAATTTTACCCTTACACTACAGCCGCACAATTGCATAATTCCAGTCACCCTGCTATGTATATGGTAAAATCAAAAGGTCTTGACTAACACCATTCCCAAAAAGCAGAGATGTGCCTGGCAGTTACAGGCATTGCAGCTTACTTTGTAGAGCTGAAAATTATCTGTTAATGACAGGATTGCAGAACCAGTGTTTCGTGGAAATCTGTGGTAGCATAGTTTGCTCTACGGGAGTTATCTGAGCCGGGCTGATTGTTTTATTGACTTCATCAGCCTGTGTCATCCTGAAAGACGTGCCAATGATCCACGCCATTGACTTTCATGGTAAATAAGT
Source organism: Lissotriton vulgaris (assembly GCF_964263255.1). Taxonomy (NCBI): domain Eukaryota; kingdom Metazoa; phylum Chordata; class Amphibia; order Caudata; family Salamandridae; genus Lissotriton; species Lissotriton vulgaris. The sequence continues at coordinate 1,366,581,270 of NC_141695.1, read as the reverse complement.
ATTTTTATTTGAAGTAGTGTTTTCATAAGTTGCTTAAGTGGATTTTTCTACTCTTTGAGAAACAAAAAGATTTGACATACGCTTTGTGTGCACTAACATCTTTGTAAATATAGACTTCTAAAATGGCACTAGTTTAGTTAAAGCATTTTGAGCTGAAATTTAAAATTGATACATTCATGTTATCCACGTGCTATGGTTTTGCAAACACTTAAGAACAAAATTGTGGAAAATGTCAACCTGGTGAAGAAGCCATATTGTGTTTTTTTGGTAACAGTGAGCCTCGCCTTCATTAGATAGTAAGGAATAATTTCCACAGCAGATTCTCAACCTCACCCACAACCATCTATTAGGGCTTTTGATCTACTTGGGAAAGGTTCTTGTTAAACCGGACTATTTGATACATTTCTCAGGTGCTTTTCCAAACAGTGCTGGTTGTCTTAACATCTGGTTGACTTTTATGAAGTGACTGAAACAAGTTATAAAAGTTTTTATGCTTGTTTTAGTTTTATTTGTAGACCACAAAATTACTTTTTACAATCTGTACTTCTGTTTTAGGAACCACGTTTTTAGGTCGAGCCTGGTCTGCGCAATGACTGCTCTGCGAGGCTTGCTGTATTGAGGTAGGGACATGAAGCTCTGCCCACTCCCCGCCCCTATTTTTTATTGGCTTGTGTCATTGTCCACTGTAAACTGTGGCTTTTCATTGGTCAAAAGGCTTAGTAGTCCCTCCCTAGTACCTCCTTGTCTCATTTTGTAACCTCCCATGGCGACCCCCCATTACATCTGTTGTTACCCTGTAGGCTTTAATTACAGCCTCCAAACACTATTTCCTCAAATAGCTTTGTCCTGCCGACACGCTCTCTCCTAATGCCTTATAACATTCAACATTTACATAGCATGCATTTGCAATGCAATAGGTCTCACATTTGCGAGAGTTTATGCTATTGGTATTGTAAGTGACAATGCCTTTTATTTATCTGTCTTAAAAACAACACATAAATAAAAGGCATTGTAATTTACAATGCCAATAGCTCAAACCCTCGGAAATGAGAGATCTATTGCATCGCAAATGTTTGTTTCGTGATGTGCCTAGCTGTTCATTTTGGACTCTAGCTCAGCCAGCACCTAAGGAAACCTAGTACACCTGTACTTAAAAAAAAATAGACACGTAGGAGAATCCAGGATGGTGCAACTTATGTGGCTCTCACCAGGTTCTATTACCCAGAATTTCTTGCAAACCTCAAACTCAGTATAAAAAACACATTTTCCTCACATTTCTGTGAAGAAAAGTTCTGGAATCTGCAGGGATCCACAAACTTCCATTCACCCAGCATTTCCCCAAGCCTCCTAATTAAAATAGTACGTCACTTGTGTGGGTAAGCCTAGTGCCAGCAGCAGGAAACATCCCAAAATGCAACTTGGGCACATCACTTTTTTTCCTGATAAAACAGATCCTTTTTTGCAATGTGACTAGCTGTGAATTTTAGACCCTAGCTCAGCCGGCACCTAGGGAAACCTAGCAAACCTGTACATTTGTGAAAACTAGAAACCCAGGAGAATCCAGGATGGGGTGACCTCTGTGGTTCTCATCGGGTTCAGTTACCCAGAATCACTTGCAAGCCTCAAACTTTGTCAAAAAACCCACATTTTCCTCACATTTCTGTTATGGAAAGTTCTGGAATCTGTGGGGAGCCACAAACGTCCACCCACCCAGCATTCCCCAAGCCTCCCAATAAAAATGGTACCTCACTTGTGTGGATAGGCCTAGTGCCCGCGACAGAAAACTTCCCCAAAATGCAAAGTGGGCACATCGCATTTTTCCATTGAAAACAGACCCATTTTTCGCAAAGTGCCTAGCTTTGGATTTTGAACCCTCTGTCAGCCAGCACCTAAAGAAACCTAGCAAATTTGTACATTTTTAAAAACTAGACACCAAAGGGAATCCAGGATGGGGTGACTTGTGTGGCTCTCATCAGATTCTGTTACCCAGAAAAATAAAAGCAAATTATCCTCAATTTTCTGTGATGGAAAGTTCTAAAATCTGTGGAGAGGCACAAATTTCCACCCACTCAGCATTTCCCCAAGTCTCCTGATAAAACGGGTACGTCTCTTGTGTGGGTAGACTAGTGCCCGCAACAGGAAACAGCCCTAAATGCAACATCAGCGCATCACATTTTTCCAGTGAAAACTTTTTTCGCAATATGCCTAGCTGTGGATTTTAGACCCTAGCTCAGCCGGCACATAAGGAAACACCTGAAACCTGCACATTTTTAAAAACTAGACACCCGGGAATCCCTTGCAAATCTCAAGCTTTGTAAAAAAAACAACACATTTTCATCTAATTTCTGCGATGGAAAGTTCTCGAATCTGGGGAGAGCCACAAACTTCCACCCACCAAGAATTCCCCTAAAACTCCAGATAAAAAGGTACCTCAATTCCATGGGTAGGCCTAGTGCTGCCCAAGAAACGCCCCAAAATATACTGTGAACACTTCAAAATTAGAGATTGCAAAACTATCTGGATTTGCGAGGGAGTCACCTGCATTTTTGGTTCAGGACTCGACGGCCATCTAGGGAAACCCACAAAACCCAAACATTTCTGAAACCTAGACACTCAGGGGAGTCCAGGAAGTGTAACATGCATGGATTTCCCAACATTTTCCTACCTAGAATCCCCTACAAAACTCAAATGTTGCTAAAGAAATCAAATTTTCCTCACAACTTTCCTGCACATAAAAGCGATGAAAACTGTTTTTTTAGCTAAATTGGAGGTTTGCAGGGGATTCTGGGTAGGAAAATATTGGGAGATCTATGCAAGATGCACCTCCCTGGACTCCTCTGTGTGTCTAGTTTTCAGAAATGTCTGGGTTTGGTAGGTTTCTGTTGATGGCCACTGAGTGTGAGACTAAAAACACAAGTGACTCACTCGCAAAACCAGGCAGGTTCGTGATCGATAATTTTGAAGTCCCCACAGTACGTTTTGGGCCATATCCTGGTGCAGGCACTAGGCCTACCCACACAAGTGAGGTACCATTTTTATCGGGAGACCTGGTGAAAAAGTGGGTGGTAGGATGTTTGTGGCGGTCTGGTGATCTCACAACTTTCCCAGACAGAAAAGTGAGGAAAATGTGATTTCTTTTAGCTAAATGTAAGGTTTGAGGGGAGATTCTGGGTAGGCAAACGTTGAGGGATCCATGAAAGCCACACCTCCATGGACTCCTCCGGGTGTCTAGTTTTCAGAACTGTCAGGGGTTGGTAGGTTTACTAAGTACTTAGGTCGCCGAGCCGAGGACCAAAAACCCAGGTGTCCCCTTTGCAAAACCAGGTTTTTTATGCTAGATAGCAGGCACCTGTGTTTTTGGTCCTGGGCTTGGCAACCATATAGGGAAACCTACCAACCCAGACATTTCTGAAAATTAGACACTCAGGGTAGTCCCCGGAGGTCTGGCTTGCATGGATCCCCCTACATTTTCTTCCTCAGATCCCTGCAAACCTCAAATATATCTAAAAAGTCACATTTCCTCACATTTTTCTGTGAGAAAGTTGTGGATCACAGCAACAGCATAGGTTCCCTCCACTCAGCTTTCCGCCTTGGTCTCCGAATAAGAATGATACCTCACTTGTGTGGGTGGGCCTAGTGTCTGGGACAGGTAGGGGCCAAAAACCAGTAGAGATCGAGGGGGAACCAATGTGGGTCCAAATGGGCAGTTTCTTTATACTTTTTTAGGCGGACTCTGTTTTGGGCACCCACAGAAGTGAGGTACCATTTTGATTAATAGACCAAGGGGAACTTTGGGTGTTAGGAAATTTGTACTGGTGTGGTGATCCTTCAGCTTTTCCGCACAGAACTGTCAGAAAAATATGACTTTTTAGCTAAATTTTCGGTTTACAGAGAATTTTGGGTAAAAGAAACACTGGGGAATCTACACAATCCACACCACCAGTCCACCCACACCCAGGAGCGGCAGGTGTGCTGGACGAGCGGTGGGGTAGGCGGGGCTGGTGGGGGGAGGTGGGGCGGGCATAGGTGTCATTGGTTTGAAATATATATATTTTTTTAAAAAAGCTTACCTGCAGCTGGCCACATCGCAATCTTCTCCTTTCTTCTCCGGACGGCACATGCTCCCAGAAAGTAATGTGGCCAATCATGAGGCTGCTCTCACGCATGAGAGCAACTTTAGGATTGACCTGAGCGCTCTCGATTGGTTCCCTAGGACAGACTGCGAGTCTATGCCTGCTCTCTCCAACCTAGCTGCATTGATGGGTTGGAGAGAGCTTTCACTGCGCTGTTGATTTGGCCTGCCTGAGGCAGCCGGGCAAACCATCAAGCTCAGTGAAGGGAATGCATCTACCACTCCCCTCAGTTGCGGTCGCAATTTCTTTAGAGAGTGGGGCATTGGCATGTCCACCCTAGGCAGCCTCCACACCTCTACAAATACTACAAAAAAGTTCTGCCTAGTAGGCTTTCTGTTCCCAGAGGGGAAAGATCGGGGGCTATTGCTCCATCGGCTCCCAAGGGGGGCCAAAAAACTGTCCAATTAGTAGGGGCGGGGGCTGCCCAATATGGGCATGGCAGTGCCCAAAGCCCCTACATATAAAAAAAACCAATCCCTGGTGCTTAGTGGGCTTTCTGCCTTTCTGGCTATAGCCCCCTCGGCCTCCCAGAGGGGGCAACAATACTGTGACAATTATTTTAGGGGTGTAGGGGCATTGGCATGCTCATTTTCGGCAACCCCCACATCTAAATGTAAATAAATAAAAATCCCTGATTCCTAGTGTGCTTCCCCCCCCCTTGGTGGACAAATCGGGGGCTCCCCCCCCCCCCCCAATCAGGGGGAGCAGAAAGAGTGGTTTCAAATACATTTGGGTGGGGGCATGGTCTTGCCTATTATTTGAAGCCCCCAATCCTCTTTTATAAGAAAAGAAAATCCCTGGTGTCTGGTGGGCTTTCTGCCCCTGGGGGCAGATCTGAGGTAGTACCCCCAGAAAGAACTGTGGAGGTTGTTTGGGGGCGTGGGGGCATTGGCATGGCCATTTTGTGCAGCCCCCACCCTATAGGCACAAATAAAATAAATCCCTGGTGCGTAGTGTGCTTTCTGCTCCTCCACGGGGGTGGCAGAAAGACTGATTTATGCCTAAAATGTTGGGGGGGAGCAAAAGCCCTTGTTGAAAGGGCCGCTCCACCCCTCCCTGGTGCCTAGTGGGTGGTTCTCTGCTTGGGGACCACCCTCCTGGGGTGATCCCCAAGCAGGGATCCACTAGAGAGTCGTACCATTGGGGAGGGGAGATTCTCCCTTTACCATTGATACCTCTCCCATCTGCTTCGGTGCTCAAGAGGCTGAGGTAGCCGCCTGAGCACCATGGCAGTGAAACTGAAATGAGCCGATTGGCTCATTTCAGTTTCCGTTCTCTGCAATGATGTCAGCACGACGTGCGCACTGATTTTCATTTCAGGGAAACCATTAATACAGCCCAGGGAGCTGGGGAAGCTCTTCCCTAGCTTCCAAGGCTGTTTTGATTGAAAGGGCCTCAGAGGGATTTCCTGTGCCATGTGCGCGGAACGCCGGGAGCCGTCCAATGCACATGAGCACTGTAGTGTCGGGCGACTTCCGTTAGTACGGTACTGGCTAGAGTGTCAAGCAGTTGTAAATGTCTGTCCCCATGAATCCTTGTTCTATGATCTTCTCTGCTGCTTTTTATCGACTCTTGTTGTGCAATTTGACAACAGTCACATTGTCATTTGCTCTTCATCTGTAATTTCACTACTTCCTTCATATTCAACTCCAACCCCTTCTTTGCTGTTACTCACACTGTCTTTTACTGGGTGGATAGCTGTACCAGATTTATAAATATAATCAGGGCCGGCTCTAGACTCATGGTGGCCCTGTGCAGGGAGCGTAGGTGGGGGCCCCGGAAGAGGGGGTCCGGACCCTCATGGACATCGATTCGCCAAAATGTTATGGGTGACAAAAGCGACATGTCACTCCCTTTCACACCCAGTGACATCACAGGCGTGTCTAACCTTGGACTTTCGACGGCCTCCTTTTTACTGCTTGAGGTGTTATGGAAAGAGCAAGAAATGGAGACAACAGAAAAGTAAACAAAGCTCCATGGGCCCTCTTTAGTTTCTGTTCTCTCTGTCAGTCAGTCTCTCTCTCTGTCAGTCTCTGTCAGTCAATCTCTCTCTCAGTCAGTCTCTCTCTCTGTCAGTCTCTCTCTCTGTCAGTCTTTCTCTCTCTGACAGTCTCTCTCTCAGCCAGTAAGTCTCCCAGTCTCTCTCTCTCTCTCTTAGTCTCTCTCTCTGTCAGCCAGTCTCGCTCTCTCCCAGTCAGTCTCTCTCTCTCCCAGTCAGTCAGTCTCTCTCAGTCAGTCATTCTCTCTACCTCAGTCAGTCTCTTTCTCTCTCTCCCTGTCAGTCCCCCTCTCAGTCAGTCTCTCTCTCTCTCTGTCAGTCTCTCTCAGTCAGTCAGTCTCTCTCAGTCAGTCAGTCTCTCTCGCAGTCAATCAGTCTATCTCTCTCAGTCAGTCAGTCTCTGCCTCTCTCTCTGTCAGTCAGTATCTCTCTACCTCAGTCAGTCAGTATCTCTCTACCTCAGTCAGTCTCTCTCTCTGCCAGTCAGTCTCACTCTCAATCAGTCTCTCTCTCTCTGTTAGTCAGTCAGTCACTCTCTTAGTCAGCCAATCTTGCTCTCTCTCTCTGTCAGTTTCCTAGCCAGTCATTCTCTCAGTCAGTCAGTATTCAGTCTCTGAGTCAGTCAGTCAGTCAGTCTCTCTCTCTCTCAACTCTCTCTCTCTCTCCATTCTCTCTCTCAACTCTGTCCACTCCATCTCCACTGTCTCTCCACTCTCTCTCCACTGTCTCTCTCTCCACTTTCTCTCTCTCCACTCTCTCTCCACTATCTCCCGCCACTGTCTCACTCCACTCTCTCTACTCTCTCTCCACTCTCCCCCCACTCTCTCCCCACTCTCTCTCCACTCTCTCCACCCTCTCTCCCTTCACACTCTCTCTCTACTTTCTCTCCACTCTCTCTTTCTCTCCGCTCTCTCTCCCTCTCTCCCTCCACTCTCTCATTCCACTCTCTCACTCTCTCTCTCACTCTCTGTCTCACTCTCTTTCCACCCTCTATATACTCTCTCCACCCTCTTTCTACTCTCTCTCCACTCCCTCTCCACTCTCTCTCCACTCTCTCCACACTCTCTCTCTGCACTGTCTCCTCCACTGTCTCCCTCCACTCTCTCCCTCCACTCTCCCTCCACTCTCTCTCCACTCTCTATGCACTCTCTCTCCTCTCTCTCTTCTCTCTACCTCTCTCCACTCTCCACTCTCTCTCTCCACTCTCTCTCTCTTCCATCTCTCTCTCCACTGTCTCCTCCACTGTCTCTCCACTCTCTATCTCCTCTCTCTCTCCTCTCTCTCTCTCCTCTCTCTCTCTCTCTCCACTCTCTCTCTCTCTCTCCACTCTCTCTCTCCACTCTCTCTCTCCACTCTCTCTCTCCACTCTCCACTCTCTCTCTCTACACTGTCTCTCTCTCCACTTTCTCTCTCTCTCTCTCCACTGTCTAGCTCCACTCCCTCCACTCTCTCTCTCTCTCTCTCTCTCTCTCTCTCTCTCTCTCTCTCTCTCTCTCTCCACTCTCTCTCTCTTCACTGTCTCTCTCACCACTTTCTCTCTCTCTCTCCACTCTCTATCCACTGTCTAGCTCCACTTTCTCTCCACTCTCTCTCTCTACTCTTTCTCCACTCTCTCTCTCTACTCTCTCTCCACTCTCTCCCTCCACTCTCTCTCCCTCCCACTCTCTCTCCCTCCACTCTCTCTCCCTCCACTCTCTCTCCCTCCACTCTCTCTCTCTCTACTCTCTCTCCACTCTCTCTCTACTCTCTCTCCACTGTCTTTCTCTCCACTCTCTCTCCACTGTCTCACTCCACTCTCTCTCTCTCCACTCTCTTGCTCACTCTCTCCACTGTCTCCATGCTCTCTCCACTCTATCTCTCTCCACTGTCTAGCTCCACTCTCTCTCCACTCTCTCTCTCTCTACTCTCTCTCTACTCTCTCTCTCTACTCTCTCTCCACTCTCTCTCTCCACTCTCTCTCTCCACCCTCTCTCCCTCCACTCTCTCTATCTACTCTCTCTCCACTCTCTCTCTCCACTCTCTCTCTCCACTCTCTCTCTACTCTCTCTCCACTGTCTTTCTCTCCACTGTCTTTCTCTCCACTCTCTCTACTCTCTCTCCACTCTCTCTCCACTGACTCTCTCTCTCTACTCTCTCGCTACTCTCTCTCTCCACTCTCTCTATACTCTCTCTCCACTGCCTCACTCCACTCTTTCTCCACTCTCTCTCCACTCTCTCTCTCCACCCTCTCTCTCCACCCTCACTCTCTCTCCACTCTCTCTCTCTACTCTCGCTCTCTACTCTCGCTCTCTACTCTCTCTCTCCACACTCTCTCTCCACACTCTCTCTCCACTCTCTCTCTCTCCACTCTCTCCCACTCTCTCTCACAAAGTAGTGTGCGTTCCATGGGCATCCGCAGAAATGTTTCCGGGGGGGCGGGGGGCACATTTTTAACTTCATCTCCATCCCCCTTGCACCCTTCTCCCCTCTGCCTTGCAGCACCCTTCTCGCCCTCCCCCTTGCACCCTTCTCCCCCTCCCCCTTGCACCCTTCTCCACCTCCGCCTTGCACCCTTTTCTACCTTGCACCATTCTCCCCTCTGCCTTGCACCCTTCTCCCCTCTGCCTTGCACCCTTCTCCCCTCTGCCTTGCACCCTTCTCCTCTCTGCCTTGCACCCTTCTCCCCTCTGCCTTGCACCCTTCTCCCATCTGCCTTGCACCCTTCTCCCCTCTGTTTTGCACCCTTCTCCCCTCTGCCTTGCACCCTTCTCCTCTCTGCCTTGCACCCTTCTCCCCTCTGCCTTGCACCCTTCTCCCCTCTGCCTTGCACCCTTCTCCTCTCTGCCTTGCAGCCTTCTCTACCGTGCACCCTTCTCCTCTCTGCCTTGCACCCTTCTCCTCTCTGCCTTGCACCCTTCTCCCCTCCCCGTGGCACCCTTCTCCTCTCTGCCTTGCACCCTTCTCCTCTCTGCCTTGCACCCTTCTCCCCTCTGCCTTGCACCTTCTCCCCTCTGCCTTGCACCCTTCTCCTCTCTGCCTTGCACCCTTCTCCCCTCTGCCTTGCACCCTTCTCCCCTCCGCCTTGCACCCTTCTCCTCTCTGCCTTGCATCCTTCTCCTCTCCGCCTTGCGCCCTTCTCCTCTCTGCCTTCCGCCCTTCTCCCCTCTGCCTTGCACCCTTCTCCCCTCTTCCTTGCACCCTTCTCCTCTCTGCCTTCCACCTTTCTCCCCTCTGCCTTGCACCCTTCTCCTCTCTGCCGTGCACCCTTCTCCTCTCTGCCTTGCGCCCTTCTCCTCTCTGCCTTGCGCCCTTCTCCTCTCTGCCTTCCGCCCTTCTCCCCTCTGCCTTGCACCCTTCTCCCCTCTGCCTTGCACCCTTCTCCCCCTCCGCCTGGACTCCAAAACGTAAGCTGATCACTTTCTTCAAACAAAATAATTTTGACCCAATAGACAAGCTTTTTATTTTTAGTAAATGCATGGCAGGTGCTCTACTATCAGTTTGCAGTTTTCATCCAGTATCCATATGTACTCTGGCTATACAAGGAAAGTGCCACCATCCCTCTCCACTCTCTCTCTCCACCCTCTCTCTCCACCCTCACTCTCTCTCCACTCTCTCTCTCTACTCTCGCTCTCTACTCTCGCTCTCTACTCTCTCTCTCCACACTCTCTCTCCACACTCTCTCTCCACTCTCTCTCTCTCTCCACTCTCTCCCACTCTCTCTCACAAAGTAGTGTGCGTTCCATGGGCATCCGCAGAAATGTTTCCGGGGGGGGGGGGCACATTTTTAACTTCATCTCCATCCCCCTTGCACCCTTCTCCCCTCTGCCTTGCAGCACCCTTCTCACCCTCCCCCTTGCACCCTTCTCCCCTTCCCCCTTGCACCCTTTTCCACCTCCGCCTTGCACCCTTTTCTACCTTGCACCATTCTCCCCTCTGCCTTGCACCCTTCTCCCCTCTGCCTTGCACCCTTCTCCCCTCTGCCTTGCACCCTTCTCCTCTCTGCCTTGCATCCTTCTCCCCTCTGCCTTGCACCCTTCTCCCATCTGCCTTGCACCCTTCTCCCCTCTGTTTTGCACCCTTCTCCCCTCTGCCTTGCACCCTTCTCCTCTCTGCCTTGCACCCTTCTCCCCTCTGCCTTGCACCCTTCTCCCCTCTGCCTTGCACCCTTCTCCTCTCTGCCTTGCAGCCTTCTCTACCGTGCACCCTTCTCCTCTCTGCCTTGCACCCTTCTCCTCTCTGCCTTGCACCCTTCTCCCCTCCCCGTGGCACCCTTCTCCTCTCTGCCTTGCACCCTTCTCCTCTCTGCCTTGCACCCTTCTCCCCTCTGCCTTGCACCTTCTCCCCTCTGCCTTGCACCCTTCTCCTCTCTGCCTTGCACCCTTCTCCCCTCTGCCTTGCACCCTTCTCCCCTCCGCCTTGCACCCTTCTCCTCTCTGCCTTGCATCCTTCTCCTCTCCGCCTTGCGCCCTTCTCCTCTCTGCCTTCCGCCCTTCTCCCCTCTGCCTTGCACCCTTCTCCCCTCTTCCTTGCACCCTTCTCCTCTCTGCCTTCCACCTTTCTCCCCTCTGCCTTGCACCCTTCTCCTCTCTGCCGTGCACCCTTCTCCTCTCTGCCTTGCGCCCTTCTCCTCTCTGCCTTGCGCCCTTCTCCTCTCTGCCTTCCGCCCTTCTCCCCTCTGCCTTGCACCCTTCTCCCCTCTGCCTTGCACCCTTCTCCCCCTCCGCCTGGACTCCAAAACGTAAGCTGATCACTTTCTTCAAACAAAATAATTTTGACCCAATAGACAAGCTTTTTATTTTTAGTAAATGCATGGCAGGTGCTCTACTATCAGTTTGCAGTTTTCATCCAGTATCCATATGTACTCTGGCTATACAAGGAAAGTGCCACCATCCCAAGCCAAGGATACACACTAAATACTAAGAACTACCAACAATATATCGCCCAAGCAAGGGTGGGCTGAGAGCACATCACCCTCACATGCATTCATGTTTTAATGAGGATGCTTTTCTCTCACAATAAAATGAATGTTTGTACAAATGCCATTTTGACACCTCTATGTGCTGTACATAACGATTGTCACTGTAACTCAGCTTACCGAACTCAGAGGGAAGGTTGACTTAGTACACCGAGAGAATAACAAATGACTCGGAGGACTTAAACAGATGTCAGGGTGAGCGTGAAACGGACTACGATAAAGCAAGCAATTAAAATTGTATTTTGTTTAAAAGAACCATGACTTGTCGGAAAACACAGTTTCTATTATGTATAAAAGTTCCTAAAAATGTCACAGTGATTACAAACTATATTACACAGGCACGTATGTTGGAGAAAGGACCTACCTGTCTGAACAGAGATCAGATAATCTTCCCTTATTTGCAGGCCCGTTATCCCATTCCACCGAGACCTCTGTTTCACCTTTCAACAATAAAAATACACTTACTCACTGTCTCGTTCCTTGTCCCAAACTTGGTGGCTGAGGAAGTGCTTCTGCATCTGGAGCATTCTTTCTAATAATTATAATTCACCATGGGCCAACCTGTGCACAATCACATAGCAGAACACTGTGTCTTCGCCACATGCCAGCATGCCAGCTCTCCACATTTACCGAGGCCCACTCAAGAGGGGTGTGCAAATCGCTTTCACTTTCGCAATGTTAGACATGCGTAGTCGAGCCGGCTAAAATCATCCAGAAAATGTAAGCATGCTTTTAAAATGCTGATGTGGTAACAGAGCCAGCTTCAACATTGTAATTGTGTCTTTAGATAACTTGTAGGGGAGGCAGGGAAGCAGTTTTTTTTAAGGGTGCCACAATCACATTAGGAGGTCCCCAGCCCATGAAGGCCACCAAACCCTGACAACCCCTCACCCCTCACAGACAGCCCTGGCCTCCTCCCTTCTCAAAGGAATAGTGCCCTGAGGAGAATGCACCATCCTAGGGCCCCCACCCCCTCCTCTTTCCGGGCCTGGCTCGTGGCTTTCTCTTCAGTCAAAGGTCAGCAGCGCGAGGAGCGAGGAGCAGGCTGCAGGCAGCAGCAGCTGCTTTAGAGAGAGAGAGACAGCTCTCTACCGAGAGCTCAGCTGAGGGGCCCCCTTCATCGACAGGAGACGTGGCGGCCCCTGGGGTTTGGCGGCCCTGTGCAGGTGCACAGTTTGCACATGCCTAGGGCCGGCCCTGATATAATTAACTGAACAAATGTTGCACGGAGGCTCCTCCGCCATGGGGAAGAACGTCAGCCCACCCTGCCAGCAGCGTCGGCTGCAAACTTGAAAAATAAACCATATTTATTATCGTTTTATTTTTCTCCTACCATGGAGTCTTGGGGAGCTAGGCCAGGAAAAGGCAGGGACTGAGGGCTAGTGGTGGGCACTGTTATCTGTGCGCATGATGGTGAAACCGTCATGCACACTGAAGCTGTCTCCAAACTGAGCTGCGTTGCCGCGTCACAGACAGCAGGAAAAGGCTCCCCGTAGATGATGTATTGCATTAATCTATTTCATAGTGAAGTATATGACTTTTTTACTACTGTAAATGACCTATTAGTTGCATATTTCTTGAGATTCCATCTTTCATGATTATAGCTGTATCTATATTTGGTTTCAGCTGACCTTGATGTTCAAACCAGTCCTTTTTTTTTAAAGTTCTGTTTATTATTTTCAGGGTTACAGAGAGTTGAAAAACAAACAAAAAAACAATAGCATCAGCATCATTTTAAGCAGTGCTAGTTACAGTTTGGGTCCATCTACATTCAGAATAAGAATCAGAAAATGCTTTATTTCGATTTTAGAAAATTGATAACATCATAAAAGCAACAGTTAAAATAGCAAATTCGTACAGAGAATACATTTGGGAATTATTCCATAAAAAAACAATGATCACATCAGTATATAACTTCATATATATATATATATATATATATATATATATATATATATATATATATATATATATATATATATATATATATATATATATATATATATATATATATATATATATATTCAATGAAAAAACCATAGGTTATAGGCCATATATAGTTAGGAATTAGCATTTACAAAACCTTATTTTACTCGCATAAAACCATTGAAATTCCATATATAGTTAGCTAACTATAAGCGCTAACTATATATCGCGCACCCGCAATCCACTGCTGATGATGTCACATATTACATCATTCATGACATGGTCAGTGACATCACTGATGACATCACTGATCACAACATCCAGTGATTGTATGTGTCTGTAAAGTTTAAATATGTTTCACATATTGAAGAATGAGTGGATGTATAAGTGTCTGGATGAAGAATTTAGTAGGTGCATGACTGACTGTATGAGTGAGTGATTAAATGTGTCTCACTGAGTACATGGGTTAGTGACTAAACTGTCTTAATTCGTGCATCAGTATGTTTGTTGTTGTGTAAGCTGCTGCATGTGTTGATCAGTAGCTATAAGAGTGGCCATATGGGTTATTGATTGGTTGCCCAAATATTTGAATGGGAGGCTGAGTGTGTGTGTGGGTGGCTGGGAGGTGCGTGACTCTGTGCATAGATGTGTAAGCAGTTGATTCACTAGGAGTATGAGTTCAAGAGTGCATGTGGAAACAGCTATATGGGCGGTTGACTGTGCATGGGTGTGTTGGTGAGTGAATGGATTTCTCATTGCTACATGTGCAAGTAAGTACGTATGTAAAACACAATACATGTGAGAGTTGAGATATATAAATAACTGAACATAAGAGCCAGTGAATGTGTGAGTGGCTGTATCGATCACTGTGAGCTTGTATCAGGGATTATATAAGAGAGTAAATATGTGTTATTATATGTTTGAATAAGTAAGATGTGTATAACTGTATAGTTGAGGAAATGGAGGTGTGATTGATTCTTTGCATGACTGACTAGGTGTGTGAGTAACTCCATGGATGAGTGACAGTCTGTGAGTGTCTGTTTATACTGAGTGTATGTAAGGTTATATTAGAGTCTGAAGAGGTTCATTGTATTATCACATGAGTGATGTGATCAGTGATGACAAATGAGATGTCATCAGTGATGTCATTTGAGTTGTCATCAGTGATGTCATCAGTGATGTCATTTGAGATGTCATCATTGATATCATTTGAGTTGTCATCAGTGATGTCATTTGAGATGTCATCAGTGATGTCATCAGTGATGTCACTGACCATGTCATGAATGATGTAATATGTGACATCATCAGCAGTGGATTGCGGGTGCGCGATATATAGTTAGCGCTTATAGTTAGCTAACTATATATGGAATTTCAATGGTTTTATGCGAGTAAAATAAGGTTTTGTAAATGCTAATTCCTAACTATATATGGCCTATAACCTATGGTTTTTTCATTGAATTTTCAAGGTTTTGTAAATGCAAATTCCTAACTATATATCCACTATAACCTATAGTTTTTTCTGTGAATTTCATTGGTTTTTTAATAGCAAATATGAAAAGCTTTAAAATGTCAAGTACGTGATAGATAAAAACATTTTCGTATTTATGCACGCTGATGTGCTTTGAACGCTGCCCCCCCCCCCCTCCCCTCTTTTGCCTTAGTAGTACTCTCTCTTTGCAGATACTGAAGGGTAGTTAACGCAGGCCTTTACCCCCGTTGTAATCCGTCGTGCCTCCTTGTCTCTCCATTTGATTGATTGTTGTCCAAGCATTTACTGTTTTAGAATTGGTTCTCTTTGGATCATTCTCTATTTACAAACAAGCACAAAGTCGCAATACTCTGTTTAGTCTTTGCAGATAGTGAAAAATCGTGTAAAAAAATAAAAGTAATCGAGCAAAATCAGTAGGCCACTAATTGGATCTCTTTTTGACCTCGCTAAAATAGAAATATTAGGAACAACCCTTCTTGAGAAATACGAAAATAGTGAGATGAACTGAGCTCCACACCATGAGGGCTGCAAGACAGCTCGGCTCCATCACCCATCCCGCACAAAATAACGACAAACCCTATGCAAATATTAAAAATATAGACAACACACCAGCAAAGAAACAGGGTAAAACATTTTATTAAAAAACTATTTACATAACGTTGGTTTATAAGATGATGTCAGTAGTGGACCGATGTGTGAATAGATCGAAAACAGCACAAGGCTCCAAGATCCGGATAGCAAGCTCCTGGATGTTGGGTGCCATAGTTTAGAGTTCTGAATTTCAGCCTTTTTCAATGCCTGTGCTTTGTTGAATCAAAATGGCGGCTTGACACAAAGCTGACTCAAGCGTTGTTACTGATGCTATGCAGACCAAAACTGGTTTTCAGTTTGTACATTTTTCTAGATTTTTCAATCCAAGTTTGGTTGACTTTGTAGAACGATGGCTTCAGATTTTCAACATACGGTGTGGTGGCGCTGACTGGGAGGGGACGCTTCGTTCCTGCCCCCTCCCCAAGTAAGATTTTCATACGTGAAAGTACGTTAATGGTTTTGGTCCCTGAGATGCTTCGATGTCACTACCATTCTCAAATAGCATAAGTTCTGGATGTTGGGTGCCATAGTTAAGAGTTCTGAGCAGCGCTTGTAACACTGTCTGAAGCTTATTTCCACCTACTGCAGCTTCACTATTCTCAAAGTAAGTGAGTGTCGTTTGTGGACCTGACTGCATTAGAAAACAATGTGATATGTTACCTTCCTAAACAGCTTGACGGAGGCCCCTGAGGGGCGGTGTGATGGCCATGGACTCGGAGAAGACGCTTGGCTCCGACACCCTCCCCAAGTCTTATAGCACTGGTGTAGCCTGAGATCGCCCCCGACATAGGCGGCCGGCTCCCGGGGTCCGGCGGAACTTTTTGCCTTTTGATGACTCTTCAATTCTGGACCTTGTCCCACAATCCGTTTGACCTGAAGACAAGCTGTAGTGGGGCGCCCCTTTATCGTTTTAGTTGCCATTCCGCCCGCTTTTGCTACACTGTGCCTCTTCCGCCATTCAGCTGTTTTCCGCCCGCTCTTGCGACTACAGCGTCTCGCTCACCATGTAGTTGAGATGCGCCCGCTCTTGCGGTGCAGCGATAGGCGGCTGCCACAGGACTCTCAAAATGGCGGCCGGCTCTTCGGTTTTGGGCCTGGTCCACTAAAATGGCCCTGGGACACTTTGGAACTCGGACGCTTGTCTGCTAGGGCTTGGGTCCCATTCTCGAAAAGCGTCCCCTCAGCCGTGAAGATTCTACAAAAGTCTTGGGGGCCTCCGACTCCCGCAGGCTTCTGGTGGGGAGCGGCTGCCATGATTGCTCGTGGAATGGCCACGACGGAGCTACGAGATGGTAGTGCTCTCATGCTGACGCCAGCTTTAGTCTGAAACATCCAATAACACTGTAGACTACCAATTCGATCAGTTCCGGTAGCGCCCCAACATGACCCGGAAGAGAAGAACTTGCCCTCCCCTCTTTGACTGATGGTTCTTGTTGCCTGTCCCCTCTGTTGTCATTTAACAGAACTTTTTGGACTGCTGAAAGGGGTTGTGTTCCGAACGCTGGTTGGTGGAGACATTTTGACTATATTCTTGACCTACGTTGTCGCGTAATGCGTTTTATGACACGCCGCGTTAGCGCACCCGGAAGTGATCCGAGGCGCGGCGCGCAGCGCGTAACGTAAGCATAACAGGTCATGTGACTTGTTAATAAAACTTTTCATTGGTTCATTTTACTTTTGTTAATTTAATGATGAAAAGCTTGGTCATATGACCTAAAAATTACGCTTTTTATTATTTTCGAACAATATTTTTTTTTCAAACATATGTTATAATATTCCAGGCTAATGTACTTTCCCGGAAAATTTACAACTGTCTTGCAAGTAAAATATATTCCTTTTTCGAGAAAAAGGGCGTTTCTTCCTTCCATGACGGAGCCGTTTAGTAAAAGAGATTCGGCCTGCTGTCTTAGTCGCCGATACGCCTGATTATCAGATTCTTATCGATCACTTTATGTTGCAGACATGAAAAACACAACTGCCCTTGACCATTTATCTTTACTGCGTTCCTACATATTATACCTTTTATCCGTCATGTAATTGGACTGCTTTATTTCACTTGCCTTTTACTGATTCGAAAACAGTCACTAAAAGTAAAAACTTTACAAATGAAAATACTACTACCGTGTTTTGTTTTAAAAACCTTTATTGTGAAAATGTCAGTATACAAATACGGGCCTATAACCACGTGGGCCGGCCACGGAGCAAACTGAAATCGTATATGATGAGGAGACATTTACACTGTAGAAGAACGTAACGAGCGGGCCATTAGGTGACAAGAACAAAGGTGTCTAACAGTTGCGGAATCGGTGGACGTACATTTTGTAATTAAAATACGACAGGGCCACTTACAATAACATTTTCTAGATATACATTTGCGGGCAAAGAGTTACGAGTCCCATTTATACCGGCGCCATTTTGGGCGAGGCCGGGCAGGTCCAAGATATAGTCAAAATGTCTCCACCAACCATCGGCCAGACCAGAACCCCTTTCGGCCCTTTATGCTACAAGATGGTGTCTTCCATTCAGAAAATATTGGTGGCAGCATTTTGAAAGGAAACAGAAACAGCCGTTCTCCTAGTGAGTTTCACATTGTTACATTTAGGAAGAATGTTGAAGAGTAGTATGTGGAAAATCTGAAGCCATTTTTCTACAAACTCTCAATCAGACTTGGATGGAAAAAAAAAACCTGAAGAATGTACAAACTGAAAACCAATTTTTGTCTGTATAGCACCAACAGTAACGCTTGAGTCAGCTTTGTGTCAAGCCGCCATTTTCATTCAATCAATAGCGTCCCCCTGCACACATTCAGGGACCTGGTCGTGTCTTCAGATGAAACGCATTGTAGGAAAAGAAGCAGGAGGAAAAACAACAAAAGGGGAAACAACAAAAAACAGACATTGAAAAAGGCTCAACAGTGCAGGGCGCCTTGTGCTGGTTCCGACCTATTCACACATCGGTCCGCTACTGACATCACCTCATAAACCAACGGGGCACCCCACGCCGACTTTCGGCGCAGCATTGTAGGATGGCCACACCAGTGCGGCAATTTGCTGGACACCACCTCGGTGCCATCCAGATCTCGGCGCGTTCATTCAATCAATAGCGTCCCCCTGCACACATTCAGGGACCTGGTCGTGTCTTCAGATGAAACGCATTGTAGGAAAAGAAGCAGAAAGGAAAAGGCAAAAAGTTCCGCCGGACCTAGTGAAGCTGCAGCAGGTGCAAATAAGCTTCAGACAGTCTTACAAGCACTGCTCAGAACTCTCAACTGAGGCACTCAACATCCAGGACTTGCCATTCGGATCTTGGCGCCTTGTATTTTTGTTTTGTTTTTGATGGAGGGGAAACAACAAAAAACAGACATTGAAAAAGGCTCAACAGTGCAGGGCGCCTTGTGCTGGTTCCGATCTATTCACACATCGGTCCGCTACTGACATCACCTCATAAACCAACGGGGCACCCCACGCCGACTTTCGGCGCAGCATTGTAGGATGGCCACACCAGTGCGGCAATTTGCTGGACACCACCTCGGTGCCATCCAGATCTCGGCGCGTTCATTCAATCAATAGCGTCCCCCTGCACACATTCAGGGACCTGGTCGTGTCTTCAGATGAAACGCATTGTAGGAAAAGAAGCAGAAAGGAAAAGGCAAAAAGTTCCGCCGGACCTAGTGAAGCTGCAGCAGGTGCAAATAAGCTTCAGACAGTCCTACAAGCACTGCTCAGAAATCTCAACTGAGGCACTCAACATCCAGGACTTGCCATTCGGATCTTGGCGCCTTGTGCTGCTTCCGACCTATTCACACATCAGTCCACTACTGACATCACCTCATAAGCCAACGGGGCACCCCACGCCGACTTTCGGCGCAGCATTGTAGGATGGCCACACCAGTGCAGCCACACTTGCTGGACACCACCTCGGTGCCATCCGGATCTCAGCGCGTTCGAGTCACTGTGCCGGAAGAGTGACCGGAACTCAGCTGAACACGCCGTCTTTCGGCGCAGCATTGTAGGATGGCCACACCAGTACGGCAATTTGCTGGACACCACCTCGGCGCCATCCGGATCTCGGCGCGTTCGAGTCACTGTACCGCAACAGTGACCGCAATTCAGCTGGACACGCCGTCTTTCGGCGCAGCATTGTAGGATGGCCACACCAGTGCGGCAATTTGCTGGACACCACCTCGGTGCCATCCGGATCTCGGCGCGTTGTGCTGCCTTCGGCCTATTCGCACATCGGTCCGCTACTGACGCCGCCTCACGTGCCAACGGATTTTCTACGCTTTTTGTAGCCCTATGTCGCATAACAGGTCATGTGACTTGTTTATAAAACTTTTCATTGGTTCATTTTACTTTTGGTTTCCTAAAGATGGAAGGCTTGGTCATATGACCTAAAAATAACACTTTTCATTGGTTTAGAACATTTTTTTTTCCCAAACGATGAAAGCCCCACCTTGTTTCTGGATCATTCAGACTGAAGCTGGCGTCAGCATGAGAGCACCACCATCTCGTGGCTCCGTCGTGGTCATTCCGCGAGCAATCATGGCAGCCGCTCCCCACCGGAAGCCTGCGGGAGTCGGGGGCCCCCAAGACTTTTATACAATCTTCACGGCTGAGGGGACGCTTTTCGAGAATGGAGCCCAAGCCCTAGCAGGCAAGCGTCCGAGTTCCAAAGTGTCCCAGGGCCATTTCAGTGGACCAGGCCCAAAACCGAGGAGCCGTCCGCCATTTTAAGAGTCCTGTGGCAGCCGCCTATCGCTGCACTGCAAGAGTGGGAGCAACTCAACAACATGGTGAGCGAGACGCTGTGGCCGCAAGAGCGAGCGCAACTCAGCTAGATGGCCGCCACCTGGGGAGGCCCGTTCACGCCGGCTCCCCCACGCCCCCCCCCCCGGGCCGCCGCACGCCAATTTTCGGAGCAGCATTGTAGGATACCAAAACCAGTGCGGCAGTTTACTGGACATCACCTGGGTGCCTGTCGTACATGTTGTGTCAGCCATGTGACACTGGACACAGACCGCTACTGACGAGGCCTCCCCCCGCACCACCCGGGACGCCCCACGCTGTTTTTCTGTGCTGCATTGTAGGATCCCTAAACCAGTGCGGCACCCAGGCGACATCACCTGGGTGCCGTCCAGAACTCTGCACGTTGTGCTGCCTTGGGACTATTCGCACAACAGACCGCTACTGACGAGGCCTCCCCCCGCCCCACCCGGGACGCCCCACGCCAATTTTCGGAGCAGCATTGTAGGATCCCTAAACCAGTGCGGCACCCAGGCGACATCACCTGGGTGCCGTCCAGAACTCTGCACGTTGTGCTGCCTTGGGACTATTCGCACAAAAGACAGCTTCTAACCATTGTTGCTTTTTGTGTTGAGAAATGTTTAAATGTTTTTAGTTTTTGTTCCGTTTGTTAAAGTTAGTAGTTAATAAAGTTTTATAACCTTACTTTGTTGGAGTGTTATCTATTTTTTTAAAAACGGGTGAATGGGGCCTTGAATCGGGTTATTGTCATGTGTGGGCTTTGGAAGTGTGCTGCTGCAGGATCGGACATTTCAAACTCAAATGCACGTTCTTTTTCTTACCTTTCCGAAGCATGGAGCGCAATAGCAGGCAGAGAAAGGGTGATGCACGTGTTGAACACTACCTGACCTGGCAAGTTGCTGGCAGTGCCCCCCCGCCCGCTCCTGAAAGAGGGCACACACACACCGCCGCCCCGAGTACTTCACAAATCTTTAAAAGACCATGCGCTTGTTCATGAGGCTTAAATGGTTTATCACCTCTTCTAGAACCCCTGCATCGACCCTCTTACGTTTCATGGAAAAATTACCATGTAACACAATACCAAGCCCTGTCAGCTGAAACCCCCAAGGAATCGTGGGGCATATTATCAAGGGGGTTTATCTCCGCTTTTTTGGCTTTAAAAACCATGAAAGCGGAGATAAAATTATTTCCCTATTATCAAGCTGTCGCTAACACCAGTTAGTGACAGCTAAAAGGAGATAGCGACCATCTTGGGCCCCGCTTTGCATGTCAGTGATACTTATCACTAATGACATGCAAAGTGGCGTGCCAAGATGTTAGCGACTGGAAACAGTCCCTAACATCGCTACCTTCTATTACCAACTTTTGGAGATATTCGCGCTAAGCGCTAATATCTCCAAAATCTAACACCTGCCCTGAGCAGTTTTTAGCCATGTTATCCAATGGGAGGTGGATAACATGGCTAAGAGCATTAGGTCGATAATACATGAATATCGCTGACTTTTCTGCGATAATAGCAAGGTTTATCTGCGATAAAAATCGCCGATGTGCGGCGATAATTTTTGTCTCTAAACAAGTTAGAGACAAAAATTATCGCTAGTTGTTCGTAATATGCCCCCGGGTTTTTGCTTGCAGAAATCGGGAGGCGGGAGACTAGCACTGAAATCAGTACTCACACGCCTGAATCAGGAGGATTGGCATGTCTGAATTCTCTACAGCTGGGGCCATAAACTACATCCGCAGGGTTAGGTGATAGCCTGGAACCAGCCTGGCATCTAAAATGGCTGCCGTGCACGACAAAATTGTGGCATTCGAAAAAAGGCAAGATGGCGCAGCCGCTGGAAGAGATATATCAACATATATCAGCCTCCTCAGCCACCCTCAGGAAACATAGGGGATTAGGATATGTCTCCCGCACCCCCTTATACCTAGTACTTTAATTAACGAAGCACAAAATGGCGAATTCCCGTTTCGCTACCAGTTTGCGGCCCAGTTCGCGGCCCGTGAAGCGCTTCTACCGTGAAAAATCATTTTTTTTTTATTTTCCCCACGGAACCCTTTAATAACCCCAACAACATTCCTAGGGGGTCAAGAGGGGGATACCTTGCCCCCTTTCATTAAATTCCCCCTTAGTTTTTCACCTTTTCTTCTCTCTCGATCCTACCGAGAGACAAGATGGCGGCCGCTCCGGACTGTCACGCAGCAAAAAAAAAAAAAAAGCTCACGCACAGCCGCTGGAAGAGATGTATCAACATATATCAGCCTCCTCACCCACCCTCAGGAAACATAGGGGATTAGGATACGTCTCCCGCACCCACTTATAACTAGTAATTTAATTTACGAAGCACAAAATGGCGAATTCCCGTTTCGCTACCAGTTCGCGGCCGCGCTTCTACCGTGAAAAATCATTTTTTTTTTATTTTCCCCACGGGACCCTTTAATAACCCCAACAACATTCCTAGGGAGTCAAGAGGGGGATACCTTGCCCCCTTTCATTAAATTCCCCCTTCGTTTTCCACCTCTTCTTCTCTCTCGATCCTACCGAGAGACAAGATGGCGTCCGCTCCGGACTGTTTAGAATGTTGACAGACACCGGAGAGCCAATCAGCTTTCTGCGCGCAAAGTTCCGATAAGCGAAAAGTAAGCGGACCGGATCGCTGCCCAGAGCGCTGTTACAGATATATATCTTGGTTTGAACGTTAATTTCTCAAAAACTACTGGAGCACATATATTGAGACCTAGCAAAGGCACATCGGGCTAACAGTCCCTACAATTTTGCCAAGTTTCGTGCAAATCCATTCAGCCGTTCGAGCTAAAAGTGAGTCCAACCGCCCTATGGAAAACTCAATGCAAAAAACGCGTTTTGGGACCCCCCTTTTTTCTCAGCCCCCCCTTGACGAAACCCCACCAAATTTTCAGGGGCTGCTCAGAAACAAAATGTGCCATTTTCCTGAAAATTTCAGCCGATTCCGTCCACAAACGCCAAAGTTATTAGACATAGAATTTTCAAAAGTCCCATAGGGAAAAAATTCTAACTATATATACCTACTGGCGATAGCCAGTAGGTAATATATATATATATATATATATATATATATATATATATATATATATATATATATATATATATATATATATATATATATATTTTAAAGCTAGCAAGTTATAGGTCAGGGCAAGTAATCTTTATTTTGGTCATAGACCATAAAAGATACATAGTAACCATTCATAACAATGCTAAAAACATGAACCAATGACAATAAATATATATAAAAATATAACAATAAAAAACTATACAGCTTTGGGAATACATAAATTAACAATTCATGTGTAATATCTACAGGCTAAAAAGATTTTCTACAAAAAGCATCTTCTCCTGCGCCACATAGCATCAATAAAGTGTGAAACTGAGAATACAACAGGGGTGGAAGTATTACTCTTAAGTATTCTTAGGGCCTATTTATGATATCTAAATCCCAAGTTTTTGCAAAGTTGGATAAGCCAACGTTGCTGAATATTTTTATGTGTAGGACAAAAGAAAAAAACACGGGACTCAGAATCTTCTTTGGCCCCACACGCCGGACATTCAACTAACTTGTTCGGGGACCATTTATGGGAGAGGACCCGAAACGGAAGTGTACCATATCTAAATTGTAAATAGTACTTCCTCGCTGTAGTAGGTAAAATATCATCTAGGAATGGCTCTGCTATGTATTCGTCTTTCATATTAAAAAACTTGACGGTAAGTGGGCCCAGAGAGGAATTACCATGGATAGCTGAAATTCTGGGCCTGCGATCCAGTTTAACTAAATTGGCGCGTGACAACTGTGCACAAACCACAGCAGGATTAGCCCAAAGACCAGGTAAGTCTAGTCTCATGCTCTCCTTTTTTATAAAGGCAAACCATGGCAGTTTCTCAGACCCAGGTAGGCCCAGTACCTCTTCCATTGCAAGTCTAAAATGTATTAAGTCGGGGTTACCCAGAGTCTGCGCCAATAAGTAACAGGACGTAGGGCAACTTCATCTTATATTGGTCTGATACCTAAGTCCAATCTCATGGGGGTGAGGGGGGCACTGGATGGCAAAGCCAGGAGTGATCTTAGAAATTGATTTTCGGTCTTACTGATGCCATCGACCGGGCGATGGCCCCATAGTTCAGCCTCATATAGAATTGCTCCCCTAGCTTGTGCTTTATACATTTTTATAATGGGAGCAACTGGCTTAAAAGTGGATTCACGATGTAATTTTAGAATACCACCCGTGATCTGTGCTAGTCTAAGTTTGGCCTTTGCAAGTTGAGACGCCCATTCCATTTTATCAGTAAGAGTGATACCTACGTATTCAAATACTGTGACCCTGTCCAATACTATGCCATTTAAAGAGGGATTGGGACATCTGGTCTTAGTTGGATTACAGACCATAAACTTAGTTTTTTGGGTGTTTATCTCCAACCCACTTGTATGGCAGAAATTTGCAAAGCTGTCCAGGGCACGTTGAATACCCGTAGGTGATTTTGACAATAGAAGAGTGTCGTCGGCAAACATCAATGCCACCACCTGTTCATTTTTCAGTTTAGGGGCATTGATGTTTTGACTCCCTTAAGGTGGGCAATCAATGCATTGATGAAAAGATAAAATAGGGTGGGGGCCAACACACAACCCTGTCTTACTCCTCTATTGACTGGGATTTTAGATGTAAGACTACCCCCTTTACCACTCCTGACTTGAGCAAAATTATCTGAGTGAACTCTCTTTATGATGTTAAGGAGATAGCTGGTACCCCCATATCCTCCAAAACAACCCAAAGTGTTTTACGGGGCACCAAATCAAAGGCCGTTTTGAGGTCAACAAAAATAAAGTAGAGGCTGCCACCCTCTACTCTCACAGTCTTCCAGTATAGAAGTTGGAGCCTTAGTAGCTGGTCGACCGTGGAAGTCTTTTCCCTAAAACCGGCCTGAAAGGGGCTGTGAATCTGAAATTCCTCCATCCAGATCAGAAGCCGATCGAGAATAATATGTGAGAATATTTTTTGACTTACATCGATCAGACTGATCGGACGGTAATTAACCGGAAGAAGTGGAGAACCTTTTTTAAACACCGGTATGATCTCAGCTCCTACCCAGGTAGCAGGTAATTTAGAGCCCTGAAGTATAGCATTGAGCAAGACATACAAATAAGGGACCCAGATCCCTGTTTGGTCTTTATAAAGATCGCCACAGATTTTGTCAAGGCCAGGTGCCTTGCCAGCTGGGAGCCTATTTATAGCAAGTTCAAGCTCCTTCATTGTGATTTTAGTCTCTATAGATTCGTTGTTACGAGAAACTATAGGGGGAAAGTCCAAATTGCTGTCTAGCTCCAAATCCTGTAAAGGTAGCTGTTCAGGGGGACCTACTGGGAGACTTTCTTCAACCGGAGGGGCGTATAACTTCTGGTAATGTTCAACCCATCTCTCCGGTGCGATATTAGAAACATCAACCTTTTGACCATCCTTACTACCAGAGCTAACTATAGTCCAAAATTCCCTCATATCCCTACTCCCAAGGGCATTTTTGAATAGAGGACCATTTAGTATTCTCCCAGGTCTGTTTGGCCTCAGACTGCGCGTTCTTATACTCGAGCCTCTTAGTTTATAATAATGGTCTATTCATGGCTCTGATTGCAGCCAGGAGTGCCACCTTGGTGCCCTACAATCGAGATCATACCATGAGCTAGCCTTTCTGTTTTTCTTTAATTTGTCCATAGGGGGATTAAATATTTGCATAAGAGCGGTCACTAGACCTGTATGAATATTATGGATTTGGTTAGAAGACTCTTCCTGCCCCTATTCTAATAAACCACTTAGATCATCGAGTGCCCGTGGAATGACTTGGTAGAGAGAACTCATTAAATTAGGGGATCTTTTCACCTCTGGCCATTTAAGCCTTCTTCTGTTATTAGATAATAGTGGAATCTCCCAATTGTCCTTTCAATCACCCAAGTTTAAGCCCATCTCAGAAAGGCCTAAGTCGAGTACCAGGGCATTGTGGTCACTATCGTGGCGTGGGATAACCACGAAGTCGATGACCTTAGACCAGGTACTAACCTCAACCAAAATATAATCAATCAATCAATCAACAAAAATTTGTATAGCGCGCTACTCATCCGTGGGGGTCCCAAGGCGCTGAGGGGGGGGGTCGCTACTGCTCGAACAGCCAGGTCTTGAGTTGTTTCTTGAAGGAGAGATGGTCCTGGGTCAGCCGTAGGTGGGTGGGGAGAGAGTTCCATGTCTTGGCTGCCAGGTAGGAGAAGGATCTTCCTCAGACGGTGGATTTCCGGAAATGTGGGACGGAGGCGAGGGCAAGGCTGGCGGATCGGAGCTGGCGGGTGGGTGTGTAGAATGTGAGGCGGCTGTTGAGGTCCTTCGGGCACATGTCGTGGAGAGCCTTGTGTGCATGGGTGAGGAGTCTGAACGTGATCCTCTTGTTGACAGGGAGCCAGTGAAGGTCTTTCAGGTGGGTAGAGATGTGGCTGCGGCGAGGGATGTCCAGGATGAGTCGTGCTGAGGCGTTCTGAATACGCTGGAGTCTTTTCTGGAGTTTGGCTGTGGTTCCAGCGTAGAGGGTGTTTCCGTAGTCCAGACGGCTGGTGACTAGGGCCTGGGTGACTGTTTTCCTAGTTCCGGCGGGGATCCATCGGAAGATCTTTCAGAGCATGCGCAGGGTGTTGAAACAGGATGATGAAACGGCGTTCACTTGCTTGGTCATTGTGAGGGAGGACTCCAGGAAGAAGCCCAGGTTGCGTGCGTGGTCCGTAGGTTTGGGTGCGCTGCCCCGGGCGGGGGGACACCAGGAGTCATCCCAGGTGGAAGGAGATGGTCCAAGGATGAGGAATTCCGTCTTGTCTGAGTTCAGTTTCAGACGGCTGATCTTCATCCATTCTGCGACGTCTCTCATTCCTTCCTGGAGGTTGGCTTTGGCGGTGGCAGGGTCGTTGGTGAGGGAGAGGATCAGCTGGGTTTCGTCGGCATAGGAGATGATGTTGAGGTTGTGTTGGCGGGCGGTGGCTGCGAGAGGGCTCATGTAGATGTTGAAGAGGGTGGGGCTGAGTGAGGATCCTTGCGGAACGCCGCAGATGACTTCGGTTGCCGTGGATTAGAACGGAGGGAGGCGGACTCTCTGGGTTCTTCCGGCGAGGAACGAGATGATCCACTCCAGTGCCGCTCCTTGAATTCCGGTGTTGCTGAGGCGTTGTATCAGGGTGCGGTGGCATATGGTGTCGAAGGCTGCTGAGAGGTCCAGGAGGATGAGGGCAGCTGTTTCCCCGTTGTCGAGCAGGGTCCTGATGTCGTCGGTGGCTGCGATGAGGGCGGTCTCGGTGCTGTGGTTTGCTCGGAAGCTGGACTGTGAGGAGTCGAGGGATCCGTAGGTCTCGAGGAAGGTGGAGAGTTGTCTGTTGATGGTCTTCACAATGACTTTGGCTGGAAAGGGGAGGAGCGAGATGGGGCGGAAGTTCTTGAGGTCCGTAGGGTCCGTGGTGGGTTTCTTCAGGAGGGCGCTCAGCTCGGCATGTTTCCAGCTCTCTGGGAAGGTGGCGGATGCGAAGGAGCTGTTGATGATGTTCCGGAGCTGGGGTGCGATGATGGAGTTGGCTTTGTTGAAGATGAGGTGTGGGCAGGGGTCGGTAGGGGAGCCAGAGTGGATGGTGTTCATCATGCGGGTGGTGTCTTCGGTGCTGACAGGGGTCCAGGTGCAGAGGGTGGTGGTGGGGGGCGCTGGTCCGGTGGTTGGTTGCGTGGTCAGCACGCCGAAGCTGTTGTGTATGTCGGTGATCTTGCGGTGGAAGAACGAGGCGAGAGAGTCGCAGAGGTCCTGCGAGGGGGGTGATGTCGGTGTTGCAGGCGCTGGGGTTGGAGAGCTCTTTAACGATGCTGAAGAGCTCCTTGCTGTTGTGGGTGTTGTTGTTCAGTCGTTCTTTGAATGCTGTCTTCTTGGTGGTGCGGATCAGCTGGTGGTGTTTTTGGGGGTGGCGTTCTTGATGGTGGTCATGTGCTCTGCTGTCTGGTCGTGGTGCCAGGCTTTCTCGAGGGTGCAGCAGGTTTTCTTGGAGTTTTTGAGGTCGTTGGTAAACCACGAGGCTTTCCTGCTGCCGGGTCTGTTGGGAGGGTTCTTCAGTTGTGTGAGATCGTTGGCGCAGTCGGTGAGCCACTGTGTGAGGTTGCGGGCTGCTTCGTCAGGGTCCGTCGTGTTTGTGGGCGGGTTGAGGGAGGTGGTGAGCTGGTCGGCGGTGATCTTGCTCCAGCTTCTGCGGGGAACCTGTTGCGGGTGGTGTTGGGTCGTGGTTCTCCTGAAGTTGAAGTGGACGCAGCTGTGGTCTGTCCAGTGTAGTCCGGTGGAGTGGCTGAAGGAGATGTGCTTGCTGGAGGAGAAGACGGGGTCAAGCGTGTGGCCGGCGTAGTGGGTGGGGGTGTTCACCAGTTGCTTGAGTCCGAGGTTGGCGAGGTTGTCCAGCAGGGCGGCGGTGTTGCAGTCCTTGTTGTTTTCCAGGTGGAAGTTGAGGTCCCCTAGGAGGAGGTAGTCTGTGGAAGAGAGGGCGTGTGGACTGACAAAGTCTGCGATGGCTTCGCTGAACTGTATGCGTGGTCCCGGGGTTCTGTAGATGAGGGTGCCTCTGAGGGTGGTCTTGGGGTCGGTGTGTATCTAGAAGTGAAGATGTTCGGTGGTGGTGAGGGTGTCGTCGGAGTTGGTCGTGATGCGGATGGTGTTTATGTGGACGATGGCGATGCCTCCTCTGGTTTGGTTGACGCGGTCCTTCCAGGTGATCTTGTAGCCCTCCGGGATGGCTATGGCGATGTCGGGGGCCGAGGAGACGTTCATCCAGGTTTCCGTGAGGAAGGCGACATCTGGTGATGTAGTGTTGAGGAGGTTCCAGAGTTCCACGGCGTGCCTGTGGACTGACCGGGTGTTGAGCAGGATGCACTTGAGGTGGTTGTTGCTGGTGCTCGGTTTGGCCGGTGCAGTGCAGGTCCTGAGGCAGGTGAATTTGCAGGCTTGGCAGGTGAAGGGTCCGTGTGTGCGCCTCGGGTGGCTTGGTAGCAGGCGGTGTTTCGGCCGGCGTTGAGTGCATTGAGGGTGGCGGCGTCGTAGGTTAGTCGGATGCGCTGGCATCGTCGTGGACCAGGGGTCCTGGTGCTGGGCACGGTCCAGGTGCAGACGGGCTTGCCTTTGGCGCGCACAATCGGCGCCCCTGCTGCGTGTGACCGCTGCTCGTACGTGCGGGCTCCATATGAGGCCAAGTGAGAGGGAGGAGCAGCTGGGAGGCGGGAGAGGGGCGGCCAATGGGGTAACTGAAAGGAGAGGGGGTGGGGCCACGATGGAGCAGCGGAGGGAAGCGGGAGGGGGCACACCAGGGGGACGAGCTAACGGAGGCACAAAATGGATATTACCACCAAGACGAGTACAGGGTGAGAAAAACACAAGAATCACTAAAGGGGCACAAAATCTAAATCACAGAATAGCAGGATCGGTACAGTCACGAAAATCACAGAATAGCAGGATCAGTACAGTCACGAGAATCACAGAGAGGGCGACGAGAATCACACAGAGGGAAACAGTGGGGGAAGAAGCAAGCAGTGGCGAGGAGCCGACGCGCTACAGCAGGAGAGCCGTGCGGCGTGGGGGGTGACCAGGAAGACTGGCCTGGGCGATTGAATGTATTATTATCCTCCAATTCAGATGAAGTATGACCATTACAGGCTCTCAAGAAGTGAGCCAAAGTAATGGAATTCATTTGGAGGGCAATTGGTGTCCATGCCCTAATCAGGGGAACTTGCAAATCTGGGATGGACCATAAAGAGTCCTCAGTGCTAGAAATAGGTTTGATCATGCCCGGGAGCGGTTCATATTGACAATTAAAATCTCCCGCAACAATAAAGTACTCTCCCCCTTAACCTTAGCGATAAGCTTATCTAAGATATCCAGAGTAGGTAATTCTTTTCCCGGCCTGGTGGGTCGAGAATAGACATTGATGAGGATCACACTAAATTTGGGAGTAAAAGAAAGTCTAATGCATTGAAGATCCATCGAAGAGGGGTTTAATTGCATCACTGTACATGCCAGATGGGAGCCAACAAGGATAGTCATGCCCCCAAATGATCTTCCCCTCCCACCAATAGAGGCCAAATTGTTAACTGACAAAATCCCGTCCTATAGAAATTTTTCCGAGACCAAGCCTCCTGAAGGAGACAGATATCAAACTTATCTGTAAAGAGTCCCCAATCAGGGCTGGGCACTTTGTTGGAGAGCCCTGCCACATTCCAGGACAGGATAGACATTTTATCGCCACAACACTTCACCCCGCCATATTTTTTTGTTGAAATCCTAGAACCCAGAGCTTGCCCTACCAAAATACTAACAGTATTTTCACTATCAGCATTGATGGTGTCCATCTCCTTACAACCCCTTAGGCAAGAGGCAAGCTGGTGTTGACCTTTAGCTGTACCTAACTCTGGTTCCACCAATCTTACTAAAGGGTCCCCATTGGGAGAATTTGTACCAGACCCTAGGTTACTAGGGAACGGACCCTTGGTGGATGGTTCATCCAATGACCTGGGTGGGGATATAACGATATTTAAAACGTCCCACCCAATCAGTCAATCAACGTCCACCAATGGGGCAAACCGATTAGATACGGGGATACTAAAAGGAGATAGATTTGGATACAGAGAGGTGGATGTGTTGTAAAAATTCTTAGCCCGTCTGTCAAAATCATTTAGAGGCTGGGCAAATCCCACCCTCCAAGGACCTTGATAGAAAAAATCTAGGGTAAAGGCTCTAATGGGCAGAAGATGATTACTAGGGAATGAGGCGTGTGACACTACTCCTTGAGACATTTCTGGATGCCTAAAGTTGATGATTACACAATCTCCACCAATAGACTTCTGAGTGGGGCCCACCCATGCAACCCTCCTGACCATCAGAATCTCTCTTGTCTTGTCATACTGAAACTGCTTATTCTTCACCAGCCAAAACAAAATCTTGTTGCGGAGTTCTAACTGGGATTCTTTGTGGCCTTCCTTAAGTACCGGAACTCCTACCAGAATAATTAAGTAAGGAACAACCTCAGGGGAGAGGTTAATTGTAGGAAGAAGGGATTGCTGAATCATACCACCACCACCCCCTGCATTCCCCTCAGCATATGGCAAAACACTTGGATCAATAGTGACCTGTATAGGACTCTAGACTGTATTATCTCAGCAGGCACCTAGTAGGTGTTCATGAAGCCCCCACCCACCAACCTAGTTGGTGCCATGCTTCATTATCGGGCCCACCCAGTGACACCTAGCGTGTCCCGGGTGTGCTACTATGCCTGATTACAGCGGAGCAGGTATGTTACTGAGAGTGCAGTGTGGTGAGTGAAGATGTGAAAGTTAAAACGGCCTAGGGTGATCCCAGTACCCGAGGGTAAATTAAATTTAATGACTGGGTCTCTGTGGGCTGTTAGAAACAAGGCAGTGGGACCTTATGGCGGTGGAGTTAAGACCACCTACGTCCAGTGTAGGTCAACATGTTTCAGCCAGTGCCTTAATTATGATGGCTTTCCTCAGGACCAAGGTAGTGTGTGCAATAGTTAAAATTATATTTAAGTGAGTGTGAACGACTAAGTGTCGCACTCGCTAAAGTCCTCTTAGTGTATGGGGGGATTCCCGTCAGTCCCTGGACTAACCAAAATCATTTGGTGCTGAAGCACTGATTTTTTTGTTAATTTCCACTCCAATTCTGAGTGACGCAAAGTGATTCAGGCATAGCATTTTCAGGTCTTTTCTGGATATGGAACAGATAGAGTCTGGCGTAACATAAAACTCTGGTCGATTCAGATCATTAAATTGATTTCTAACATAGTTTAGCCAGGGAATTTTTCTAGCCCGGTCCAACCCATTTAATCCTTAGTTATTTCACGATTCAGACCTAACCTGGGGGAGGTCCAGACTCTGTGCCAGAGTAAAATGGGTTGCATTTTGATAACATCAGTAATATGCGCAATTCCCAGTTGGCTATGACAATTAAAAAAAGGTGTGCTCTGAGGACTGCTAGAATAAACCTTAAAAAAGCATTTTCTACTTCTTGTAAAGGTGCTACATCATAAAAACCCCACACCCGCCCCATAGATTGTAATACTTCTACATTTTGCTAGGTAGATTTTAAGAAGGATCCCCTGGGGCCTTTTTCCCAATTTTTCTGAAAAATTCATAACTGCGGCGGTCAACCTCTTAAACAAAAGGGTCCTACTCTTGACCGCTGGTCCCCAGGAGCCTGTATCCTCAAGCAAGATGCCAAGATAGGAGAACATTTTGGTGGATTCAATTTTACCACACCCAACTGCTAGACTTTTACATTTGTTCTTACCCTTGCCACATGTCATCATAAATGTTTTCTTTACATTGAGTTTCAGACCCTATTGGCCATAAACTCAATGTAGATGGAAAGGGCTCTCTGTAAGCCAATCTTAGTTCTAGCCATTAACACTGCTTCATCAGCGTAGAGAAGGGAGACAATCTGCTTGTTTTTAAATCTAGAGAATCTCTTGCGCTGGTCCCCAGTTCCTCTTCCAATGATTTTCTATATAATAAGAAGAGGAACAGGGCCAAAACGCAGCCTTGCCTAACACCCCTCTCCACGAGAAAAGACTTGGTGCACTCCCCCTTAAGGCCAAATCTCACCTTTGCAGAGGCCCTCACATATAGCTGTCTCAAAAATTGCACAATTGTGGGTTCTATCCTTAAATCCTCTAAGATTTTCCATAGCTTAGTATGGTCCACACAATCAAAGGCATCGGTAATATCTACAAATACTGCATACAGACGCCCTGTCTTCGCTTAAGTGTATTTCCCTTGTATTAGAGTGAAATTAAAAACCTGTTCAATAGTGCCCATCCCCTCCCTAAACCATACTGGACCGGGCTCAGAATATTGTTTTCTTCTGCCCACAATTGGAGCTTATTTAACACAACCCTTCCTGCGATTTTCATAAACGAGTCTAAAGGACATATGGGACTGTAGCACGCTGGGTTTTCCCGGTGCCCTTTTTTAAAAATAGGTATTATAACTGATTCGGACCAGGATTTAATAAAGCCCTTTGCACAGCATGCTTCTAAGACTCATGTTAGGAGAGGAGCCCAGAGTTCAGTAGTTGTTTTATATAGGTCTACGGGAATCCCGTTGGGGCCTGGGGCCTTGCTTCCTTTGCTCACGTTTATAGCCGCCACAACTTCACCATGGGAAAAGTTAATATCAATCAGTAAGAAAGCGGGCTGATCACCCTCAAGATCTAATATTTGGTCTTGAATTCAAATCTCATCATCCTTATTTCCATATACATTGGAAAAGAAATCGATCCATGATTTTTCATCAATCGCTACCTCTACCTTCGCACTCTCACTGTTAACAAAAAATTGCTCCTTAATTTCTTTCTTGCGTTTTTTCCTAGGAAAATTGTAAGCCATCCTGCATGCTCTGATTTCCTCGCAATCCCTCTCTGCATTATGAAGTGCGGCCTTAAGGAGGGAATAAGTTTTAGTGCACAAACTATCAAACCATCCACTACTCTATTAGATGGCATCTTACAGCTAAAACTCAGAATGTTTTGTCCAGCCTGCGTAATTTGAGAAAACGCATTTAGAGTATCCGCTTGGAAAGTGTCTTCTTTCAGGCATTCTAAAATAGGTGCTAAGGCCTTAGAAATAATTTTTGAATTCATCGCCTCGGGGTCTTTCTTAGCCCACCGCAAAGAGTAACGATTTTGGCAGGCCAAAACAAAGTCTTGGGTCCACACCAAACTTTCAACAGTAGATGGGACGTTAGTAGCGGGTAACATTATGCTGATACTTAGTGGGAGATGGTCGCTAAGACCATTGGGATGGATCATAAATTTCGCAAACCAATTTGCATAGCGATTCGGGATAATGATAAAATCAATCAATTATTTAAATCCCCGTCCAATGAACGTAGGGCCAAAATTCACTTTTGGAGAACACAGCATACAAGGTCAAACAAAGCCATAACATCATTATACCTCTCGCCCCTATCTGAATGTGCAAAATGGGTAATATGGCCATTTTCCTCTGTTTCAATGTCTCCAGACCCGCAATCGTTCAAGGTACAAATGCTAGTGTTAAAATCCCCGCCCCGAATCGTAATCACATCCATCCCTTTAGATACAACCAGATTACTCAGATCATCAGTTAGACTTTTTATAACATCTGCAGATTTTCCCTTATCTATATTGTTATAAAAATTAACGACCACTACCTTAACTTGTGCAAGCATATTAATGGTAACAATTTGGTAATAGGAGGTGCAATTTGAAATTTTAATGGTCTGGACCCCCATCATGTTGGAAATATAAACACAGATATCCCCTTTGTGTCTCCCGTGTACTGACCGCAATGCTGGAATATGGAATGCCTTAAATCCGTCAAGATGTAACTCATTCACTAACCATGTCACCTGGAGACAAAGAATATCGAACTTTTTAATGAAAGCAACCCAAACAGGGTTGGTGACCTTCGCCTCGAGACCGCAAACATTCCAAAAAACTGCGCTAACAGACCCTTCGAGTGATTCAACTTGAATGTCTAGATCATGTTAATTTCCCCCCTGTCCCTGGGTTCCCCCCATCTGCAATTCTGTAACCATGCTGTAGTCATCTACTAAGAAGTGAGTGACACCTTTAATGTGTCCACAAGGTCCAATTTCATTCAGAGTTGTTGTTGAAGTTCCTTGCAGGAATAAATCACCCTTACTTTGAGGTTCTAAAAAAATGCTGGTTGAGAATTTTTTTGGCCGAGACTTCTGCTAGTGCCGTGTTACATTGATCTTTGGATGGTACCTTGACGTGTTCCGTGGCACAAGCCCAATAGTCTGAATGTGAAACCCTATTTTGTTCCCTCTGTTGCATTTTAGAGACAGGGCTGCCTATAGAATGATGATTTCCATAGGATACCTGAAGTCAATCCACACCCTTAAGAAATTGCAAAGGCCCATACCAGTTTTTTACCTCTAGATTGTAGATCAAATTACTGTTAAGGTGTGTATTTGTATAGAAAGCAGGGTACTGAGCGGGCACACTTGGCTGATAAAAGAAACCCAAAGGTAAAACATTAATACCTTCTGCCCTAAGATCATTTGCACTTGTTCGATTTAGTATTTCGCGAACTAGGGCTGGTGAGCCCAGAGACAAAACTACACAGTCCCCATTAAGGGTTTTCCTGCTAGTACCCACCCACAGGACGCGTCTCACCATTTTAAATAAGGCAAACATTTCCTGCGTCAAACCTGCCTTAACACCTAAATAGTGTATGGCTTTATTCCACAGGGTTGCCCAAGATTCTTTGTAACCTGCAGAAGAAGAAGGAACGTCTGCCAGGACCAAGGTGTAAGGAGCCGCAGCAGGAGGAAGGTTTAAACTAATATAGTTTGATGGGGGTTCTTCATTAGAAGCCACTCGAATCCCTTGCTGAGGGCACATATCAAGGTGAGGTGAAACACCCCGTCTGCCGTTAATTATTGTTCCGACCTCCCCTCTTTCCCCAACATTTTTTGGCCCTTGGCCACTTGGAGTTGAGCTTTTTACTCTGCTAGTACTTTCGCTCTGACTGCTCTGTTTACTGCATCCCCGGGTGTTGGTGCGGGGTATCTGCCTACAGACTTTGTCAGATACATCGTCCCCACCTGACACGGACTGTCTAATTGCAACTTCAGCTACGTGTCCTATAATAGACGCCTGGCCCGCTTCAATATTATCCAGTCTCTTCTCTAAGGTACCAATAGAAGCTTTAACAAATGTTGTTAATTCTGTTAATAAGCTCATAATTCCCGAAAGGTTGTTGTTATATTGACCCTTACTATTACTGCTATTTTTTAAAAAGTTGGCCCATTTTTTAGCTTTGTTAGTGGTTGCATTGTTCTTGCCTTGAGTTGGTTTAGGGTCAGGAAATAGACTATTAGGAATTATCTGAGTGCTATGAATCAGTGGCAGTAGACTTGTGGGGGAATATTTCTTCTTCTTGGTACATACTCTTTTCGGTGGTGGTAATGTTGCGGCATCTGGGTCATCAAACAAGATCTCATCACCTCCAATCTGGATGCAGACGTTTGATGATTCAGTAATTGCCTTAGAAACATTTTTTGCCCCCTCAAACACTCTATGAGGTGAGGATGAGACCCTGCTGGTTTCAGCCAAAAGTAGTGAGTATGAGTCATGTAGCTTCCTCTTCCCCATATCTTAGATCAATGGGCGACCCCAACACAAACACAATCAACAGTAATGTGGCTACTTACGAGCCTACTAACATATAAAGCACACCTCGCAACTACAAATATTGCCCGAGTTAACGGTGGAAAAAGTAGTTGCGAAAACTGCCAAAAAGACACAAGGCAATTAGATTTACCAAAGGCATAGCTTCTGATGGTTTTATCAAATCGCGGCTCCTCCTGTGAGAACGCAATGCCCCCTGGGAAGTGAAGTTTTAGGGCAGTCTGCGCTCCGCGCTCGGGAGCAGGAAAGGCAATGACCAATAGTGGCAGGTGGCTGCTAACTGGAAACAGGGCACAGAAGATGTGGCAGAATGTATGGCAGCGTAAAAACAGGCAAGGGCGTCCATCTACATTCATAATGCACAAATCTTTAGTTTCCCATTTACATCCTAGTGAGGCATAACATTCAGTAGGCCAATCAACAGCTGGTATTTGGGCTTTTTTCCCACCTTTTTTTGTTCTTCTTTTTTCCCTTTTTTCCATTGCTTCATAACATCCAACTTGTATACCACCAATCTACATTCCCCATCACTGCTTGTCTGGGTCATCGCATATGTAACTGTCAAGGCATTCACCTCTCAATGCATGTAATAAACTATACAAGGCAAGGCAATAAAAAAATATATATATAAAAATAAAAACCTCCTCGGTGTGCCCAGTGTCATCACTGCTACCCAATGGCCCATTTTGGTGCGCTTCCCCTGCACATATTTATCTGTGTCAAGTTATGGTGACCCCTGTGGGTGTGCTGTGAGATAGCAAGTCAAGGGGGGCCAAATATCCCTGGGCCTGGATGTAATGGGTAGCAGTTCAGCATATGTTGTGAGGAGCTTCTGGCACAGCACCAGATCATCAATCCAAGTCTTGAATTTGGGTGCCTTTCCCCTTCCCCAATGGCAGGCCACCCTCCTCTTAGCCACGAGCAGCGCCAGGGTGACATATTTGCGATGCTCCACTCGCAAGGGCTTGACATATCCTAACAGAGCCATCAGTGGGGTGTCTCCCTTTGCGCCAGGTCCATATATTCCGTGAGGGTGATCCTAATCTTAGCCTGCGCAGTGCCATTAGAGCCCATGGCTAACTCTGCTTCCAGTGCTTTAAGCTCTGACTCCAACCTCCGCAATGAGTTGGTTATATCTTTAAAGACGCCAGCCGCCTTCGATATACAATACCCGCGAATCGTGACCTTAAACGCCTCCCAAATATTTTCAACACTATTAACGAGTCTATGTTACACGCAAAGAAGTCCTGTAATTCTACCCGCAGTTCCTCCTGAAATACAGTGTCAAGCAAAATAGGGGCATGGAGTCGCCAACCACTGCGCAGCGTATCAAAGTCAGAAGAGGAGAGTGTGAGTAGTACCGGGGCATGATCCGAGTACGTCCTGGCACAGTGCCGTACCCGGATTATTGCGAGGCAAGCCCCCAGGTCACCAAATAGTAATCTAGTCTTGCCCAGGAGGCTGCTTGAGTTGTGTAATGTGTACCTCCTGTGCATGTGGATGGACATGCATCCAGGCATCTATCAGTTGGCAGGTGGTTATTGTGTCTTGTATCATTGCACGTGCTGATGGGGGCGGGGTGCGATCTGTCTAAGTTAGGGTTATATGTAACATTGAAATCCCCACCCTAAAGTACATGTGTAGTGCCCACTTCAAAGTTTTTGGCCCACAGTGAGGCATAAAAGCCCAGGTCATCTATATTCGGCCAGTTGCAACAGGCCAACATGATGGATACGGACCACAGTTCCCCCATGCCAGACAGTAACTGCCCTGCGAGTCACATGTAGCTCCCGCCAAGTGGAACGGTACCCGTTTTTTTATAAGAATCGCTGTTCCTCTTGCATAGAAAGAGTAAGAGGAAAAGATTCTATGTTCTGCCCACTTACTTGCAAAGCTGTTTGGTTTCCCAGGCGCAAAGTGAGTCTTTTGTATCATAGCTATATGCACACAATGTCTGTCTAAGTATGCCCGTATATGCCTTTTTTTTAGGATCCCCCATGCCCCAAACGTTCCACGTGATTGGATTCAGTGCCTCTGTATCCAAGTTAGCCATACTCTCGGGATTCAAGCATCATTTTGTATAGTGTCCATGTGATGTTACCCAAATTCACTCTACTAACATTAAAGAGTGTTGCGGTGCTCTCCGGATGCTTACTAATTACTTCACTTTTCACCCTACCACATCTCTGAAGGTCGACTCCCTGATATCTAGATTCCATAC
Source organism: Lissotriton vulgaris (assembly GCF_964263255.1). Taxonomy (NCBI): domain Eukaryota; kingdom Metazoa; phylum Chordata; class Amphibia; order Caudata; family Salamandridae; genus Lissotriton; species Lissotriton vulgaris. The sequence goes on along the minus strand of NC_141695.1, from coordinate 1,366,542,906 downwards.
AACAAACAAACCAACTCCCCCTTTCTCACACCCCCACCCCCTGAAGCAACCCCAACTTGCCAGAAGTGATCTCCCTCCCGCCCTCCCCAAACCCCAACTGAAATAAGAACAGTCCCACAGTTCCTGCAAGTAGTGTGCTGTGGTCACACTTGGGGGAATACCTGTTGGGGGCCATCTCTAGGTGGCTACACAGTCTCCCGAGCCCCCGAGCCCTTGGCAACTGTCTCACCCGGGCATGTAATGAGGGGCAGGGGGGCCTGGTGTGTGTTGGAACTAGCTCAAATGATCCGCCTTACAACAAGATGCGTAATTCTTGACTTAGCCTCAGCTATCAGGCAGCAGTTCCTTTGAGGCCATAATTGAAATGTGTAGTTGCGACAGTGGTCATCTTATTGCGAATCGTCATCCGCTCCCGTCGATGCAGACAGCTGCGACGCCGCCAAACCTCCACCAGATCTGTTTGTACGGTTCACGTGCTTGAGGAAGTCCTCCACCTGCTGCGGATTAGTGAAGAACCACTGCTTCCCCTGATGTGTGACCTGTAAACGTGCCAGGTACAACAGTGCATACCCAATCTGCGCTGCTCATAGTTTTTTCTTGACTTCAATAAACTTACGTCTCCCCTCCTGGACTATGGGTGTAAAGTCCAGGTAGATGGAGAATGAGTTTCCATCGTAGGTGAGGGTTTGCCTGCTTCTTGCAGCCCGAAGGGCCACATCACGTTCTTTGTAATTCAACAGTCTAGCTATTATGGGACATGGAGTGTCGCCAGGTGGCGGTCCCGGCCCAAGGGACCTATGAGCTCGCTCTATGATGAATTAGCGGGAGAAGGATTCCACTCCGATGGCAGCTATCAGCATTTTTTCCACGTACTCTTCCATTTTCCCAGTGTTGTGAAGTACCGAAAAATAAATTATAACCCAAATGGAGCTATACTTACAAATAGCCCTAATACCATTTACCAATAATCAGCCAGTTAGCAGTGTAGAAGGTTCAATCGTTTATTATAACAAACAAACTCTTCCGAGAAGACTGCTGGCACATTATTAATAGATCACATACTGTTACATTTTGAAACCGTTACCTAAGAAGGAAAAATGCAAGTTGGTACAGGTTGGTGCAGGGGAAAGACCATATATGGAACACAAAGCTTCTTTAGTTTAGCTCAGCTCGTTATAGCAAGGTCGAGAGGGTGACTCCCTTCTGCTAACTCAGAGAGAGTCCGCACAGCACCTCCTGGAATGTGCTTATCCAGCCTACCCCCACCCACAACCTTGACAGGCCTAACGTGGAGAAGCAGCAGTTTGCTACAGTTGCACTATTTCTCAAGAGAACGGCTTTAGCTAAGTGTATTGGTAGGTTTTCACTAATGCTGTAAGCAGACTAGGCCACAAAATGGCACCGGTCGGGTCAAGCTGTATTGCCTATGAATAGATGCAAAAACGTGTAATATGGCATACACTAATCCCTAAGTTATTACATATTGCGTGCTTATTAGTGTTTGAATCCCTATATTGGCCTAATAGGTACATCACGCTAATTACTAATAGTGACTACATGTTTTACTAGGCCTAAATCGAATTCTGGTTCCTCAAACCCTTCTTTTAGCGTGATGTAGCTAACTAAAGGAAGTAATAATCCTGGAAAACTTCCTCATCAATGGCCATTAACTCACAAATCTCCTGTTGGAGCATTTGAGTTTTAGAAAGAACAGGGGAAGGGACTAACATGGCTGTCACTTTGGTAGCACAATAGGAGCAACAAGCCAGACCACATTGCATACAAAGGCAGCAGGTAAAGAGGATACCGGCTGCTCCAGCTACTATCATCAATAGTTTCCAACCCCAAGTCGATAGAAGCCCCCAGAACCATTGAGAGAGTGGCCAGGACCGATTCTCAGGGTGCATTTCCGCCGCAATGCAATTTCTGAATAGCTAAATGAACCGTGTGGGCGGAGTCTGGAATATACACACAGCAGGAGCTGCCGATCACTCGGCATGCTCCTCCTCGATCGGCCAAGATAACGTCAAGAACCATCCGGTTCTGGAGCGAAAACGAGCCTCGTAGCCTGAAGCTCTACAGTGATATTGGTCATAATCTCGGTGGTGATATTAATGACATTCTCTACTATTCTGGACAATCGTCTTATTTCCCTGCTATTGAATATTGGTCCCCAGAAAGGGACCAACCCTTTACTAAAGTCTGTAAACTGTTGCAAGGAGGTGTCAGTTTGGTCAACCTCGGTCATTCCGAGCTGTCTTCGCTGTCTATTAGAAACCACTATTGTGCTATGAAGTTGGTGGGTTTTATGGTAGTCTGATGGTGCTATGTATACAGGGGGGTACAGGAAAGACAGATAGCACTGCCCTACCCATCCACGCGGCAACCAAGTGTAAGCATTTTCCCCACAAACAAAGTACACATTTGGTGGTGTCAACAGCGGAGGGCTAGTAAAGATTTTCATTCTATAAGTATAATTGCAAATACTATTTCCAACTTGAACGTGTCCAATTCCCTGTACTCAAAAATCGGAGGAGGTATTTAAAATGGGGACGGGCATGATGCGCTCACTAGTGACATTCCTGGTGACAAAATGTTGAAAATACTGAGAATGATTAAAGTTAGCGAAATCTTAAAGTTCATCTTTCAACCAAGTACTATTTTCATTAGCAGTATACAAATTCATGCAAGCATCTGGGTCCAATGATCCCTCCCCCGCATTTCCTGCTGGATCGAATCCCTGGTGTGTCTCAATGTATGCTAGAATCATACTATAGTCTTTTTCTGAATATTGTTTGGGGTTTTCCACATAATGGTTATGCATAGCAGAGAACATTTGGAATCACGCTTCACAGCTACATAAGTAGGATAAGGGCAGAGAGAGGAATAAGTCGTGCTTATGCATAACTGATGGCAAGAGCCCACAAACCCAACAATCGGTCATATTAGTAGTACTATGGGTTTAGTGGAGCATTTCTACAAAAACGTTCTTTGCATAAGTCTGGCGATGTCGTCCTTTATGTGGTGCTAAGCTGAACATCAAGTGTTCAGGCGGGGCAACGGTAGAGGGCATCATAGCCTGCATAGGATACTTATATTCTAAATATATGAATATTTTATTTATTTATTTATTTATTTAAGGAGCTTATAGAGCGCACAGCTACCCCCGAAGGGGGTGTCCCGGCGCTACAGAGTACATGTCAATCAGAAAAAGGTGCTACAGAGTACATGTCAAACAGAAAAGGAAGGTTGTTTTAAGGGATAGTAAACAGCCAGGTCTTGAGTTTACGGCGGAACACTTGCTCCGACTCAATGAACCTAAGATCCAGTGGGAGGCTGTTCCAAAACTTGGCAGCAGCCACTCCAAATGTACTGCCCCCGCTCCTGCCGCGACGAAATCTGGGTACCACCAGGAGACGTAAGCTGTTTGATCTCAACGATCTGACAGATAGAGATAATTTGAGTCTTTTACTCAAATAAACCGGGCCTAATCCGTTAATAGCACGGAAGGCAAGGATCAGAACTTTAAACTGGATACGACAGGAAATGAGGAGCCAATGCAGTTCTTTCCGATAAGCTGCTACAGAGTGGTGGACAGGAATATTTCCGATTAGTCTAGCAGCTACATTCTGAACAACTTGTAACATTTCAATAAGGTAGAGGGGGGCGCCTGCATAGAGACTGTTGGCATAATCTAGATGAGACGTGCATGGGCATGGACAACAGTCTTGCGGGAGTCCAGAGGAAGATAGGGAAAGATCTTCCTGATCATGCGCAGTTTGCCGAAACAGGCAGATGTAACTTTATTGATCTGGGCTTTACAAGACATAGTATTATCAAATCGGAAGCCCAGATTGCGCGCTGACTGGACTGGAGTTGGAGGGGGGTTTAGAACGGTAGGCCACCACAGGGTAGCAGGAGGGGCAGATTTTTGGTTGAAGAATAGAACCTCCATTTTGTCAGTGTTCAAAACCAGATGGTTGGAAGCCATCCAAGAGCAGATGTTGCCAAGGCAGTTGCGAAAGTTGGAAAAGTGGGAATCAGAGTGGTCTCTAAAGGAAAAAACAAGCTGCGTATCATCAGCGTAAGAGACCACCCTGACCCCCCATGACTCAACTACCCTGGCAAGCGGGCCTAGGTAGACATTAAACAAAAGAGGGCTTAAGGCCGAGCCCTGAGGCACTCCACACAGGAGAGGTTTATCCTCTGATTCAAAGGGCCGAAGAAGTACCCTCTGAGTCCTCCCTGTGAGGAACGATCTGATACAGGTCAGTACAGTGCCTCCGATACCCAGCTGCTGCAGACGATCCAGTAGTATATCATGGGACACCATATCGAAAGCGGCGGACAGGTCGAGGAGGACCAACATGGCCTCCTCACCCCTGTCCACACACTCACGAATCGTCTCTGATACCTCTAGCAGTGCAGTCTCTGTGCTAAAGTCGATTCTAAATCCCGACTGGGAGTCATGCAGCAGCTGGTTAGTTTCTAGGTAATAGGCCAATTGCCTCTGAACTACCTTTTCCAGGATCTTAGCAGGTTTGGGAAGAAGGGATATCGGGCAATAGTTACAAAATTGTGAGGGATCCGCATCCGACTTTTTTAGGATGGGGACCAGCATAGCCTGTTTCCGCACTGAGGGGAACTGACCCCGGGTTAAAGAGGAGTTCCATATGGAAAGGAGAGGGCTAGTTAAAACTGGGGCAAGATTTCCCATCACTTTGGCGGGGACTGGATCTAATGGTGACCCTGAACTAACCTGACAAAGTAATTTCGTGGCAGTATCAAGCGTAAGCTCTTCAAAAGAATTAAATGAGCATTGCTGAGAGTCAGGCTCAGCGGTCAGAGGGGGGGACAAAACTGGTTCAAATGAGGAAGAGAGCTTAATGATTTTATCCTGAAAAAAAATCAGAGAGCCCGTTGCAGAGGGCCTGGGTGGGAGAGCTCTGGGCCTTCATGGCAGGGGGATTCACAAAATCCTTCACTATCTTGAAGAGAGTTTTGGTGGAATTCTCAGCCTTTTTAATTAGCTGTGAGAAGGAACCTCTCATCGTGGACCGTTTTAGCTTTTGGAATTTATTCAAGGCAGACTTATATACTGTTTTGGACTCAGGATCATAGGATTGCCGCCATTTACGTTCAAGTTGTTTGCATCAACTCTTTTCCTCCCGCAACGTGGGAGAAAACCACGGAGCAGAGGGTCGGGATCTAGCGGAAGTGATAGGGGCTAGTGGGGAGATAGCATCAAGTGCGGCGGTAAGAGCGGAATTATATCTAACAACTTCCTCATTGAGATCTAAAGAAGGATTGAACTGATAAGAGAAACAGGGGTCAATAGTGGCACAGGTAACTTTAGGCCATTTTCGTCCATTCTCTCTATTCAGAGAAGAAGGGGGGGAAAGGGAAGGGATAGTAATTTCAAAAGGAAGGAGAAAATGGTCAGACCAGGTAAGGGGAAGTGCAGGAAGAGAGGTAACACAAGGATGATTCGTAAATATAAGGTCAAGGGTATGACCAGCTATGTGTGTCGGGCCTTTAACTAGTTGGGACAAAGTTAATCCTTGCAAGGTTTCAATTAAAAGAGACGCTTGTGTGCATGAAGGGTTATCAACATGTAAGTTGAAATCTCCTAACACCGTAAAATAGGAGTGTTTTAGGGAGAGGTAGGCTATTGTGTGCAGCAAAGTGGTAAGTGAAGAAGTGGAGGCAGTAGGGAGATTATATACCAGTATACCAGCTAAAATAGTGGAAGCGGAATCCATGATCGTGAAATACATAGCTTCAGTAAGCCCTAGATTAGTGAGTTTCTTAACGGTCAGGTTAAGATGTGATTTTAAAATAACAGCAAGGCCCCCTCCAGTTTTGTTGTTGTCACGATTGATACCCACCAACCGATAGCCGGGGGGAGTGGCCAAGTGTATATCAGGTTTGGAAGTATCTTTAAGCCACGTTTCAGTAAGGAATAGGATATCCCAATCCTGAGTGTCCAGAGATAGCCATATCTCATTGGCGTGGCACGGTAAGGAGCGACAGTTGACTAGAGCCGCCTTTAACAACCTAGGGGGAATCTGGAGTTTAGTGACCTTCAGTGAAGGAGGGCACTGATTCCGAAGGGGGCAATAGCGAATTTACACGAGGAGCAATTGTAAGGGAGATCCTCTAAACTAAGAGGACAACAACAGACACCTGGGGAGCAGATGCCTTGTCTGAGCTGAAGAAGCTGGGTATTAGTCCAAGTAATTTTCGTGGGCCGAGTAACAGGGGGACCGCCGCTAGGCGCGGACGGGCGCAGACGGGCTTGCCTTAGGCGCGCCTTTGGCGCGCCATCGGCGTGCCCGCTGCACGGATGGGAAGTTCCCTTTTTTTATCCATTCTGGAGGAGGGTGGGAGGCGTCCAAGAGCTGGAGTTCTACCCTGCCTCCCCCCAAGATGGCGGCTTAGCGTTCTACCAGCCGGCGTCAGCGCTGCAATCGGCTGCGCCGGGGGTGAGAGCCCAGTGTCTGAACCCTAAAACGAAGTAGTCTCGTCAGGATCAGTCAAGTAAGCAGTGACACAGTTTAAAAAAAGCTCCAAATAAAATATGTACAGTTTTTAAAATACACGCGTTAATCTCGGCAATATTCACTAGAAATGAGGGATAGGTCAAAGATGCCCCCGGCTTCCGCCTCAGGGGAGAAAGACAAGTAATCTGTCTAATGTCAGGATGAAAGCGCCTTAAGTAGCAAGGGAGGGCGGGAGGCGTCCAAGAGCTGGAGCGCTACCCTGCCTCCCCCCAAGATGGCGGCTATGCGTTCTACCAGCCGGCGTCAGCGCTGCAATCGGCTGCGCTGGGGGTGAGAGCCCAGTGTCTGAACCCTAAAACGAAGTAGTCTCGTCAGGATCAGTCAAGTAAGCAGTGACACAGTTTTAAAAAAGCTCCAAATAAAATATGTATAGTTATTAAAATACAAGCGTTAGTCTCTGCAATATTCGCTAGAAATGAGGGATAGGTCAAAGATGCCCCCGGCTTCCGCCTCAGGGGAGAAAGACAAGTAATCTGAATATACTCATAAAGATGGCTAATATAACCGTTATCACTAACACAAAGGCTATTTTTACACGCATGGTCCAAGCAGAAATCATTGGCTCATAAAATGGCAAATATTGTGGTGCAATGGGACGCTCTTCTTCAGGTATAATGCGACCAAAAGGGTACATTCCTAACTAAAAGTCCAAAACTAAACTCGGGCGCAGCAGTCCGTCCTGCCAGAGGGTTCTTCTCCCTGTGTCCGTCAGAGTCTCACAGGCAGACTCCTATCGTTCATTTCAAGAAAACAAAACGTCGTTGTCAAAGGAATCCGATGTACAACCTGGCCGCTTACATGTGTCAGTCTTTCTTTCTGAACAGAGCACAACAACAAAGTTCCAGCTCTCAACGGGTTCAATCCAGTGTCTCGCTCAATACCTCAGACTCGAAATCTAGCAAACCCTTTCTGTTCAAGTCTTTCCTTATCTCCTAGCAGTGGGGTCTGAGTCACCGTGATATTTTCTTGGCCGTAGGTTGTATCGTACATGACCCGGAACTTCTTGATCAAGAAATAGCAAAGAAGGTACGTTTCCTTCATCGGAGCCTCTGCTCACTGGGATATCAATGACAGGATTAAGGGCAATTGCAGATTCAACTGGGACCGGTTCGCCCGATCCCGTCACTCCTTCTTCTTGCCTTTGCTCTGTTTCGCAGGCATTGGAAAAAGGAAGAAATGCAGTGGCTCTCTCAGTTTCCTGGGTCAGAATTCCACCAGAGTGCTGCTGATCATAAGGAAGCGGGAGTGGCAGCCATTTAAGATGGGATACATGGACAGACCCTTCGAGTGATTCAACTTGAATGTCTAGATCATGTTAATTTCCCCCCTGTCCCTGAGTTCCCCCCATCTGCAATTCTGTAACCATGCTGTAGTCATCTACTAAGAAGTGAGTGACACCTTTAATGTGTCCACAAGGTCCAATTTCATTCAGAGTTGTTTTTGAAGTTCCTTGCAGGAATAAATCACCCTTACTTTGAGATTCTAAAAAAATGCTGGTTGAGAATTTTTTTGGCCGAGACTTCTGCTAGTGCCGTGTTACATTGATCTTTGGATGGTACCTTGACGTGTTCCGTGGCACAAGCCCAATAGTCTGAGTGTGAAACCCTATTTTGTTCCCTCTGTTGCATTTTAGAGACAGGGCTGCCTATAGAATGATGATTTCCATAGGATACCTGAAGTCAATCCACACCCTCAGGAAATTGCAAAGGCCCATACCAGTTTTTTACCTCTAGATTGTAGATCAAATTACTGTTAAGGTGTGTATTTGTATAGAAAGCAGGGTACTGAGCGGGCACACTTGGCTGATAAAAAAAACCCAAAGGTAAAACATTAATACCTTCTGCCCTAAGATCATTTGCACTTGTTCGATTTAGGATTTCGCGAACTAGGGCTGGTGAGCCCAGAGACAAAACTACACAGTCCCCATTAAGAGTTTTCCTGCTAGTACCCACCCACAGGACGCGTCTCACCATTTTAAATAAGGCAAACATTACCTGCGTCAAACCTGCCTTAACACCTAAATAGTGTATAGCTTTATTCCACAGGGTTGCCCAAGATTCTTTGTAACCTGCAGAAGAAGAAGCAACGTCTGCCAGGACCAAGGTGTAAGGAGCCGCAGCAGGAGGAAGGTTTAAACTAATATAGTTTGATGGGGGTTCTTCATTAGAAGCCACTCGAATCCCTTGCTGAGGGCACATATCAAGGTGAGGTGAAACACCCCGTCTGCCGTTAATTATTGTTCCGCCCTCCCCTCTTTCCCCAACATTTTTTGGCCCTTGGCCACTTGGAGTTGAGCTTTTTACTCTGCTAGTACTTTCACTCTGACTGCTCTGTTTACTGCATCCCCGGGTGTTGGTGCGGGGTATCTGCCTACAGACTTTGTCAGATACATCGTCCCCACCTGACACGGACTGTCTAATTGCAACTTCAGCTACGTGTCCTATAATAGACGCCTGGCCCGCTTCAATATTATCCAGTCTCTTCTCTAAGGTACCAATAGAAGCTTTAACGAATGTTGTTAATTCTGTTAATAAGCTCATAATTCCCGAAAGGTTGTTGTTATATTGACCCTTACTATTACTGCTATTTTTTAAACAGTTGGCCCGTTTTTTTAGCTTTGTTAGTGGTTGCATTGTTCTTGCCTTGAGTTGGTTTAGGGTCAGGAAATAGACTATTAGGAATTATCTGAGTGCTATGAATCAGTGGCGGTAGACTTGTGGGGGAATATTTCTTCTTCTTGGTACATACTCTTTTCGGTGGTGGTAATGTTGCGGCATCTGGGTCATCAAACAAGATCTCATCACCTCCAATCTGGACGCAGACGTTTGATGATTCAGTAATTGCCTTAGAAACATTTTTTGCCCCCTCAAACACTCTATGAGGTGAGGATGAGACCCTGCTGGTTTCAGCCAAAAGTAGTGAGTATGAGTCATGTAGCTTCCTCTTCCCCATATCTTAGATCAATGGGCGACCCCAACACAAACACAATCAACAGTAATGTGGCTACTTACGAGCCTACTAACATATAAAGCACACCTCGCAACTACAAATATTGCCTGAGTTAACGGTGGAAAAAGTAGTTGCTAAAACTGCCAAAAAGACACAAGGCAATTAGATTTACCAAAGGCATAGCTTCTGATGGTTTTATCAAATCGTGGCTCCTCCTGTGAGAACGCAATGCCCCCTGGGAAGTGAAGTTCTAGGGCAGTCTGCGCTCCGCGCTCGGGAGCAGGAAAGGCAATGACCAATAGTGGCAGGTGGCTGCTAACTGGAAACAGGGCACAGAAGATGTGGCAGAATGTATGGCAGCGTAAAAACAGGCAAGGGCGTCCATCTACATTCATAATGCACAAATCTTTAGTTTCCCATTTACATCCTAGTGAGGCATAACATTCAGTAGGCCAATCAACAGCTGGTATTTGGGCTTTTTTCCCACCTTTTTTTTGTTCTTCTTTTTTCCCTTTTTTCCATTGCTTCATAACATCCAACTTGTATACCACCAATCTACATTCCCCATCACTGCTTGTCTGGGTCATCACATATGTAACTGTCAAGGCATTCACCTCTCAATGCATGTAATAAACTATACAAGGCAAGGCAATTAAAAAAAATATATATAAAAATAAAAACCTCCTCGGTGTGCCCAGTGTCATCACTGCTACCCAATGGCCCATTTTGGTGCGCTTCCCCTGCACATATTTATCTGTGTCAAGTTATGGTGACCCCTGTGGGTGTGCTGTGAGATAGCAAGTCAAGGGGGCCCAAATATCCCTGGGCCTGGATGCAATGGGTAGCAGTTCAGCATATGTTGTGAGGAGCTTCTGGCACAGCACCAGATCATCAATCCAAGTCTTGAATTTGGGTGCCCTTCCCCTTCCCCAATGGCAGGCCACCCTCCTCTTAGCCATGAGCAGCGCCAGGGTGACATATTTGCGATGCTCCACTCGCAAGGGCTTGACATATCCTAACAGAGCCATCAGTGGGGTGTCTCCCTTTGCGCCAGGTCCATATATTCCGTGAGGGTGATCCTAATCTTAGCCTGCGCAGTGCCATTAGAGCCCATGGCTAACTCTGCTTCCAGTGCTTTAAGCTCTGACTCCAACCTCCGCAATGAGTTGGTTATATCTTTAAAGACGCCAGCCGCCTTCGATATACAATACCCGCGAATCGTGACCTTAAACGCCTCCCAAATATTTTCAACACTATTAACGAGTCTATGTTACACGCAAAGAAGTCCTGTAATTCTACCCGCAGTTCCTCCTGAAATACAGTGTCAAGCAAAATAGGGGCATGGAGTCGCCAACCACTGCGCAGCGTATCAAAGTCAGAAGAGGAGAGTGTGAGTAGTACCGGGGCATGATCCGAGTACGTCCTGGCACAGTGCCGTACCCGGATTATTGCGAGGCAAGCCCCCAGGTCACCAAATAGTAATCTAGTCTTGCCCAGGAGGCTGCTTGAGTTGTGTAATGTGTACCTCCTGTGCATGTGGATGGACATGCATCCAGGCATCTATCAGTTGGCAGGTGGTTATTGTGTCTTGTATCATTGCACGTGCTGATGGGGGCGGGGTGCGATCTGTCTAAGTTAGGGTTATATGTAACATTGAAATCCCCACCCTAAAGTACATGTGTAGTGCCCACTTCAAAGTTTTTGGCCCACAGTGAGGCATAAAAGCCCAGGTCATCTATATTCGGCCCGTAGCAACAGGCCAACATGATGGATACGGACCCCAGTTCCCCCATGCCAGACAGTAACTGCCCTGCGAGTCACATGTAGCTCCCGCCAAGTGGAACGGTACCCGTTTTTTTATAAGAATCGCTGTTCCTCTTGCATAGAAAGAGTAAGAGGAAAAGATTCTATGTTCTGCCCACTTACTTGCAAAGCTGTTTGGTTTCCCAGGCGCAAAGTGAGTCTTTTGTATCATAGCTATATGCACACAATGTCTGTCTAAGTATGCCCGTATATGCCTTTTTTTTAGGATCCCCCATGCCCCTAACGTTCCACGTGATTGGATTCAGTGCCTCTGTATCCAAGTTAGCCATACTCTCGGGATTCAAGCATCATTTTGTATAGTGTCCATGTGATGTTACCCAAATCCACTCTACTAACATTAAAGAGTGTTGCGGTGCTCTCCAGATGCTTACTAATTACTTCACTTTTCACCCTTCCACATCTCTGAAGGTCGACTCCCTGATATCTAGATTCCATACAACAAACAAACCAACTCCCCCTTTCTCCCACCCCCACCCACTGAAGCAACCCCAACTTGCCAGAAGTGATCTCCCTCCCGCCCTCCCCAAACCCCAACTGAAATAAGAACAGTCCCACAGTTCCTGCAAGTAGTGTGCTGTGGTCACACTTGGGGGAATACCTGTTGGGGGCCATCTCTAGGTGGCTACACAGTCTCCCCGAGCCCTTGGCAACTGTCTCACCCGGGCATGTAATGAGGGGCAGGGGGGCCTGGTGTGTGTTGGAACTAGCTCAAATGATCCGCCTTACAACAAGATGCGTAATTCTTGACTTAGCCTCAGCTATCAGGCAGCAGTTCCTTTGAGGCCATAATTGAAATGTCTAGTTGCGATAGTGGTCATCTTATTGCGAATTGTCATCCGCTCACGTCGATGCAGACAGCTGCGACGCGCCAAACCTCCACCAGATCTGTTTGTACGGTTCACGTGCTTGAGGAAGTCCTCCACCTGCTGCAGATTAGTGAAGAACCACTGCTTCCCCTGATGTGTGACCTGTAAACGTGCCAGGTACAACAGTGCATACCCAATCTGCGCTGCTCATAGTTTTTTCTTGACTTCAATAAACTTACGTCTCCCCTCCTGGACTATGGGTGTAAAGTCCAGGTAGATGGAGAATGAGTTTCCATCGTAGGTGAGGGTTTGCCTGCTTCTTGCAGCCCGAAGGGCCACATCACGTTCTTTGTAATTCAAAAGTCTAGCTATTATGGGACATGGAGTGTCGCCAGGTGGCGGTCGCGGCCCAAGGGACCTATGAGCTCGCTCTATGATGAATTGGCGGGAGAAGGATTCCACTCCGATGGCAGCTATAAGCATTTTTTCCACGTACTCTTCCATTTTCCCAGTGTTGTGAAGTACCGAAAAATAAATTATAACCCAAATGGAGCTATACTTACAAATAGCCCTAATACCATTTACCAATAATCAGCCAGTTGGCAGTGTAGAAGGTTCAATCGTTTATTATAACAAACAAACTCTTCCGAGAAGACTGCTGGCACATTATTAACAGATCACATACTGTTACATTTTGAAACCGTTACCTAAGAAGGAAAAATGCAAGTTGGTACAGGTTGGTGCAGGGGAAAGACCATATATGGAACACAAAGCTTCTTTAGTTTAGCTCAGCTCGTTATAGCAAGGTCGAGAGGGTGACTCCCTTCTGCTAACTCAGAGAGAGTCCGCACAGCACCTCCTGGAATGTGCTTATCCAGCCTACCCCCACCCACAACCTTGACAGGCCTAACGTGGAGAAGCAGCAGTTTGCTACAGTTGCACTATTTCTCAAGAGAACGGCTTCATCTAAGTGTATTGGTAGGTTTTCACTAATGCTGTAAGCAGACTAGGCCACAAAATGGCACCGGTCGGGTCAAGCTGTATTGCCTATGAATAGATGCAAAAATGTGTAATATGGCATACACTAATCCCTAAGTTATTACATATTGCGTGCTTATTAGTGTTTGAATCCCTATATTGGCCTAATAGGTACATCACGCTAATTACTAATAGTGACTACATGTTTTACTAGGCCTAAATCGAATTCTGGTTCCTCAAACCCTTCTTTTAGCGGGATGTAGCTAACTAAAGGAAGTAATAATCCTGGAAAACTTCCTCATCAATGGCCATTAACTCACAAATCTCCTGTTGGAGCATTAGAGTTTTAGAAGGAACAGGGGAAGGGACTAACATGGCTGTCACTTTGGTAGCACAATAGGAGCAACAAGCCAGACCACATTGCATACAAAGGCAGCAGGTAAAGAGGATACCGGCTGCTCCAGCTACTATCATCAATAGTTTCCAACCCCAAGTCGATAGAAGCCCCCAGAACCATTGAGAGAGTGGCCAGGACCCATTCTCAGTGTGCATTTCCGCCGCACTGCAATTTCTGAATAGCTAAATGAACCGTGTGGGCGGAGTCTGGAATATACACACAGCAGGAGCTGCCGATCACTCGGCATGCTCCTCCTCGATCGGCCAAGATAACGTCAAGAACCATCCGGTTCTGGAGCGAAAACGAGCCTCGTAGCCTGAAGCTCTACAGTGATATTGGTCATAATCTCGGTGGTGATATTAATGACATTCTCTACTATTCTGGACAATCGTCTTATTTCCCTGCTATTGAATATTGGTCCCCAGAAAGGGACCAACCCTTTACTAAAGTCTGTAAACTGTTGCAAGGAGGTGTCAGTTTGGTCAACCTCGGTCATTCCGAGCTGTCTTCGCTGTCTATTGGAAACCACTTTCGTGCTATGAAGTTGGTGGGTTTTATGGTAGTCTGATGGTGCTATGTATACAGGGGGGTACAGGAAAGACAGATAGCACTGCCCTGCCCATCCACGTGGCAACCAAGTGTAAGCATTTTCCCCACAAACAAAGTACACATTTGGTGGTGTCAACAGCGGAGGGCTAGTAAAGATTTTCATTCTATAAGTATAATTGCAAATACTATTTCCAACTTGAACGTGTCCAATTCCCTGTACTCAAAAATCGGAGGAGGTATTTAACATGGGGACGGGCATGATGCGCTCACTAGTGACATTCCTGGTGACAAAATGTTGAAAATACTGAGAATGATTAAAGTTAGCGAAATCATAAAGTTCATCTTTCAACCAAGTACTATTTTCATTAGCAGTATACAAATTCATGCAAGCATCTGGGTCCAATGATCCCTCCCCCGCATTTCCTGCTGGATCGAATCCCTGGTGTGTCTCAATGTATGCTAGAATCATACTATAGTCTTTTTCTGAATATTGTTTGGGGTTTTCCACATAATGGTTATGCATAGCAGAGAACATTTGGAATCACGCGTCACAGCTACCTAAGTAGGATAAGGGCAGAGAGAGGAATAAGTCGTGCTTATGCATAACTGATGGCAAGAGCCCACAAGCCCAACAATCGGTCATATTAGTAGTACTATGGGTTTAGTGGAGCATTTCTACAAAAACGTTCTTTGCATAAGTCTGGCGATGTCGTCCTTTATGTGGTGCTAAGCTGAACATCAAGTGTTCAGGCGGGGCAACGGTAGAGGGCATCATAGCCTGCATAGGATACTTATATTCTAAATATATGAATATTTTATTTATTTATTTATTTAAGGAGCTTATAGAGCGCACAGCTACCCCCGAAGGTACAGAGTACATGTCAATCAGAAAAAGGTGCTACAGAGTACATGTCAAACAGAAAAGGAAGGTTGTTTTAAGGGATAGTAAACAGCCAGGTCTTGAGTTTACGGCGGAACACTTGCTCCGACTCAATGAACCTAAGATCCAGTGGGAGGCTGTTCCAAAACTTGGCAGCAGCCACTCCAAACGTTCTGCCCCCGCTCCTGCCGCGACGAAATCTGGGTACCACCAGGAGACGTAAGCTGTTTGATCTCAACGATCTGACAGATAGAGATAATTTGAGTCTTTTACTCAAATAAACCGGGCCTAATCCGTTAATAGCACGGAAGGCAAGGATCAGAACTTTAAACTGGATACGACGGGAAATGAGGAGCCAATGCAGTTCTTTCCGATAAGCTGCTACAGAGTGGCGGACAGGAATATTTCCGATTAGTCTAGCAGCTACATTCTGAACAACTTGTAACCTTTCAATAAGGTAGAGGGGGGCGCCTGCATAGAGACTGTTGGCATAATCTAGATGAGACGTGATCAGGGCATGGACAACAGTCTTGCGGGAGTCCAGAGGAAGATAGGGAAAGATCTTCCTGATCATGCGCAGTTTGCCAAAACAGGCAGATGTAACTTTATTGATCTGGGCTTTACAAGACATAGTATTATCAAATCGGAAGCCCAGATTGCGCGCTGACTGGACTGGAGTTGGAGGGGGGTTCAGAACGGTAGGCCACCACAGGGTAGCAGGAGGGGCAGATTTTTGGTTGAAGAATAGAACCTCCATTTTGTCAGTGTTCAAAACCAGATGGTTGGAAGCCATCCAAGAGCAGATGTTGCCAAGGCAGTTGCGAAAGTTGGAAAAGTGGGAATCAGAGTGGTCTCTAAAGGAAAAAACAAGCTGCGTATCATCAGCGTAAGAGACCACCCTGACCCCCCACGACTCAACTACCCTGGCAAGCGGGCCTAGGTAGACATTAAACAAAAGAGGGCTTAAGGCCGAGCCCTGAGGCACTCCACACCGGAGAGGTTTATCCTCTGATTCAAAGGGCCGAAGAAGTACCCTCTGAGTCCTCCCTGTGAGGAACGATCTGATCCAGGTCAGTACAGTGCCTCCGATACCCAGCTGCTGCAGACGATCCAGTAGTATATCATGGGACACCATATCGAAAGCGGCGGACAGGTCGAGGAGGACCAACATGGCCTCCTCACCCCTGTCCACACACTCACGAATCGTCTCTGATACCTCTAGCAGTACAGTCTCTGTGCTAAAGCCGATTCTAAATCCCGACTGGGAGTCATGCAGCAGCTGGTTAGTTTCTAGGTAATAGGCCAATTGCCTCTGAACTACCTTTTCCAGGATCTTAGCAGGTTTGGGAAGAAGGGATATCGGGCGATAGTTACAAAATTGTGAGGGATCCACATCCGACTTTTTTAGGATGGGGACCAGCATAGCCTGTTTCCACACTGAGGGGAACTGACCCCGGGTTAAAGAGGAGTTCCATATGGAAAGGAGAGGGCTAGTTAAAACCGGGGCAAGATTTCCCATCACTTTGGCGGGGACTGGATCCAATGGTGACCCTGAACTAACCTGACAAAGTAATTTCGTGGCAGTATCAAGCGTAAGCTCTTCAAAAGAATTAAATGAGCATTGCTGAGAGTCAGGCTCAGCGGTCAGAGGGGGGGACAAAACTGGTTCAAATGAGGAAGAGAGCTTAATGATTTTATCCTGAAAAAAATCAGAGAGCCCGTTGCAGAGGGCCTGGCTGGGAGAGCTCTGGGCTCTGGGCCTTCATTTCAGGGGGATTCACAAAATCCTTCACTATCTTGAAGAGAGTTTTGGTGGAATTCTCAGCCTTTTTATTTAGCTGTGAGAAGTAACCTCTCATCGTGGACCGTTTTAGCTTTTTGAATTTATTCAAGGCAGACTTATATACTGTTTTGGACTCAGGATCATAGGACTGCCGCCATTTACGTTCAAGTTGTTTGCATCAACTCTTTTCCTCCCTCAACGTGGGAGAAAACCACGGAGCAGAGGGTCGGGATCTAGCGGAAGTGATAGGGGCTAGTGGGGAGATAGCATCAAGTGCGGCTGTAAGAGCGGAATTATATCTAACAACTTCCTCATTGAGATCTAAAGAAGGATTGAACTGATAAGAGAAACAGGGGTCAATAGTGGCACAGGTAACTTTAGGCCATTTTCGTCCATTCTCTCTATTCAGAGAAGAAGGGGGGGAAAGGGAAGGGATAGTAATTTCAAAAGGAAGGAGAAAATGGTCAGACCAGGTAAGGGGCAGTGCAGGAAGAGAGGTAACACAAGGATGATTCGTAAATATAAGGTCAAGGGTATGACCAGCTATGTGTGTCGGGCCCTTAACTAGTTGGGACAAAGTTAATCCTTGCAAGGTTTCAATTAAAAGAGACGCTTGTGTGCATGAAGGGTTATCAACATGTAAGTTGAAATCTCCTAACACCGTAAAATAGGAGTGTTTTAGGGAGAGGTCAGCGGTCAAGCACCATCATGAGTTGTTCACCCTGCTTGACACTGAGAAGCCGGATCTGCTGCTATTAACCGAAACCTGGTTTTGTGACTCCTCCCTTCCTGTTCTCCTGGCTACTCTCCCCCCTTCCTACGTTGCCCTGCGCGCTGATCGTCCGGCGGGCAGGGCCGGCGGCGGCGTGGCGCTTATCGCCCGGTCAGAATTACAGTTTCAATTTCTTTCCTATTCTCCCATTGCTCTTACTGAATTCCTTGTGGCCCGTTCCCTATCCTTCTCTCCCCCTATCACTTGTCTCCTTATGTACCGGCCCCCCCAGTCTTCTCCCTTATTCCTGCCGGCATTTCAAGACCTGTTGGCCAATTTGGTGGTCAACTACGCCTCGGTCTTGGTGCTAGGCGACTTCAATTATTGGCCTTCGGACCCCTTTGAGTGCACCACTTCCAAAGAGTTCACCGAATCTCTCTCCTCTTTGAACTTTGTCCCGCACATAACGGTCCCTACCCATTCCCACGGCCACTTGTTGGACCAGGTTTGGTCCATCAACCTTCAATTATCCCCGGTGATGGTATCCCCCTGCTGTTGGTCTGACCACGCTCTTATTTCTTTTTCTATCTCTTACCACTCTGTACCTAAAGTTCCACATGCCAGAAACACCTGGGCGCGGAACTGGAATAGAGTTGACCTTTCTTCTTTGTCCTCCCTGCTCCGTAATTCCACCCCGTCTCTCTCCGGTCTCTCCTCCCAGTCTCAAGCCACTGCCATGAACGCCTGGCTGACTACAGGCTGCAACACTGTGGCCCCCTTGCGCCGTATTTCCATCCGACGACAAAAGGACTCCAACAGATGGTTTAACGACCACCTAAAAGAGTTAAAACTATCGGCCCGACAGGCGGAGAGACAGTGGAGAAGAAACTATTCCTCCGCAGCAAAAACCCTCTATCTCAAATCACTTGCTACTTACAAAACTGCTATTCTCTCTGCTAAAACCACCTATTTTTCCTTAAAAATAGAGGCAGCGGAAAATAAATCCAGAGAAATATTCAGCATAGTCAACAACTTGGCTTACTCTGACAGAGCTTCTTCGCAAATCCTTCCATCAATCATTTTGCGATCAGCTCAATACCTACTTTGCAGACAAAATCATTAACATCCCCCCCCTTCACCTACTTTTGTGGACCCCTCTTCCCCCACTGTTCTTAATCGCCTCACCTCTATTCTTCCCCTCACTGAGGCCTCTTTCCGCGAGATACTCCCCAAAGTCAAGTCGGGCTCTCCGGCAGACACTTGTCCAGCTCGTATCTTGCAACATATTTACTCTTCTTGCCCTGAAGCCCCCATCACCTTTCTCAACAACTCTCTCGCTCAGGGAGTAGTGACTCCGGCACTCAAAACAGCCTTTATAGTGCCCATTTTGAAAAAACCCGGCACTGACCCTACCATCTCAGCCAACTACCGCCCTATCTCCCTGCTGCCCTACCTGGGCAAGGTGCTGGAACGCCATGCCACCGCGGTCCTCAGCGCCCACGTAGAGGCCAACGGTGGGTTGGCTTCCCGCCAGGCCGGCTTCCGCCCCAGACACTCGACCGAATCAGTCGTGGTGTCGGTACTGGACACCCTCAGGACGGGCATGGACAACAATAAACACCAGGCGCTGGTGCTTCTCGATCTCTCCGCCGCCTTTGACACGGTTGACCATACCATCTTATTGTCCCGTGTCGGGGCGGCGGGAATCGAGGGCTCAGCCCTGCTCTGGCTGTCCTCATTCCTGAGGGACCGCACCCAGGCGGTCCGGTCGGGTGACTTCACGTCCACTCCTATCCCTGTCACTTGTGGTGTCCCCCAGGGATCTTCTCTTTCCCCCTTGTTGTTTAACCTTTACATTTCCCCTCTTATCTTTGCCCTTCAGCAGCTGGAGGTCACCGTGTACAATTACGCGGATGACCTCCAGCTCATCTTCGATCTGTCTACTTCCCCTTCTTCTGTCTCTAATTTTCAGTCGACTATGACCTTCATCAGGGACTGGATGAACCACAACCAGCTGAAATTGAACCCGGACAAAACCGAGCTGGTTCTTACCGGTGGTTTGTCCAGTCCCTGGAATTCTCATTTCTGGCCACTCTCTCTAGGTTCCCCCCCCTCTCCGTCACCCACAGTTAAAACATTGGGGGTTAAAATCAACAACCAGCTCACCCTCCACTCACAAATCAGCACTGTTGTATCTTCCTGCTTTCTCACCCTTCGCACTATTCGCTCTGTTTCCCGTTTTTTTTCCCCACAGGCACTTAAGGTGATCATGGCTGCACTGGTCATCTCGAGGCTAGATTACGCTAATGCCATCTACAACGGCATCCCATTATATAGCCTGCGGAGACTCCAGTTGGTCCAGAACCAGGCGGCCCGTCTGGTCTACGGTCTCCCACGGTACCACCATTCCACACCCCTCCTCAAAGAGCTTCACTGGCTCCCGGTTAAAGAACGTTCCCTGTTTAAGACCGGGTGTATGGTCTTTCAGGCCCGACAAGGCACTGCCCCTGCCTTTATTGCCTCATTACTAAAGGAATACGTCCCCTCTAGAGAGCTTCGTTCTTCCTCCAAATCCCTCCTCCTAACCCCACGTTTTAAACGTAAAAAATGGGGCGGAACCAACTTTGCCACTCTTGCCCCCACTTTTTGGAATTCCCTCCCTGATCACCTCCGCTATTCTACCCATTATCTTTCGTTCCGCAAGGATTTAAAAACCTTTCTCTTCAAACAAGCCTTCCCTGTATAATGCCCCTCCCTACCCAAGACTGGTCTTATTTTTCTTCAGGTGTTAAACGAACTACTAGCGCCAAGAAACCGTACGGTATACGCTGCGCTCTACAAATGTTTTAAATTAGAAATTAGGTCGGCTATTGTGAGCAGCAAAGTGGTAAGTGAAGAAGTGGAGGCAGTAGGGGGATTATATACCAGTATACCAGCAAAAATAGTGGTAGCGGAATCCATGATCGTGAAATACATAGCTTCTGTAAGCCCTAGATTAGTGAGTTTCTTAACGGTCAGGTTAAGATGTGATTTTAAAATAACAGCAAGGCCCCCTCCAGTTTTGTTGTTGTCACGATTGATACCCACCAACCGATAGCCGGGGGAGTGGCCAAGTGTATATCAGGTTTGGAAGTATCTTTAAGCCACGTTTCAGTAAGGAATAGGATATCCCAATCCTGAGTGTCCAGAGATAGCCATATCTCATTGGCGTGGCACGGTAAGGAGCGACAGTTGACTAGAGCCGCCTTTAACAACCTAGGGGGAATCTGGAGTTTAGTGACCTTCAGTGAAGGAGGGCACTGATTCTGAAGGGGGGCAATAGCGAATTTACACGAGGAGCAATTGTAAGGGAGATCCTCTAAACTAAGAGGACAACAACAGACACCTGGGGAGCAGATGCCTTGTCTGAGCTGAAGAAGCTGGGTATTAGTCCAAGTAGTTTTCGTGGGCCGAGTAACAGGGGGACCGCCGCTAGGTGCGGCGGGCGCAGACGGGCTTGCCTTAGGCGCGCCTTCGGCGCGCCATCGGCGTGCCCGCTGCGCGGACGGGAAGTTCCCTTTTTTTATCCATTCTGGAGGAGGGTGGGAGGCGTCCAAGAGCTGGAGCGCTACCCTGCCTCCCCCCAAGATGGCGGCTTAGCGTTCTACCAGCCGGCGTCAGTGCTGCAATCGGCTGCGCCGGGGGTGAGAGCCCAGTGTCTGAACCCTAAAACGAAGTAGTCTCGTCAGGATCAGTCAAGTAAGCAGTGACACAGTTTTAAAAAAGCTCCAAATAAAATATGTACAGTTTTTAAAATACACGCGTTAATCTCGGCAATATTCGCTAGAAATGAGGGATAGGTCAAAGATGCCCCCGGCTTCCGCCTCAGGGGAGAAAGACAAGTAATCTGTCTAATGTCAGGATGAAAGCGCCTTAAGTAGCAAGGGAGGGCGGGAGGCGTCCAAGAGCTGGAGCGCTACCCTGCCTCCCCCCAAGATGGCGGTTATGCGTTCTACCAGCCGGCGTCAGCGCTGCAATCGGCTGCGCCGGGGGTGAGAGCCCAGTGTCTGAACCCTAAAACGAAGTAGTCTCGTCAGGATCAGTCAAGTAAGCAGTGACACGGTTTTAAAAAAGCTCCAAATAAAATATGTACAGATTTTAAAATACAAGCGTTAGTCTCGGCAATATTCGCTAGAAATGAGGGATAGGTCAAAGATGCCCCCGGCTTCCGCCTCAGGGGAGAAAGACAAGTAATCTGAATATACTCATAAAGATGGCTAATATAACCGTTATCACGAACACAAAGGCTATTTTTACACGCATGGTCCAAGCAGAAATCATTGGCTCATAAAATGGCAAATATTGTGGTGCAATGGGACACTCTTCTTCAGGTATAATGCGACCAAAAGGGTACATTCCTAACTAAAAGTCCAAAACTAAACTCGGGCACAGCAGTCCGTCCTGCCAGAGGGTTCTTCTCCCTTTGTCTGTCAGAGTCTCACAGGCAGACTCCTATCGTTCATTTCAAGAAAACAAAACGTCGTTGTCAAAGGAATCCGATGTACAACCTGGCCGTTTACATGTGTCAGTCTTTCTTTCTGAACAGAGCACAACAACAAAGTTCCAGCTCTCAACGGGTTCAATCCAGAGTCTCGCTCAGTACCTCAGACTCGAAATCTAGCAAACCCTTTCTGTTCAAGTCTTTCCTTATCTCCTAGCAGTGGGGTCTGAGTCATCGTGATATTTTCTTGGCCGTAGGTTGTGTCGTACATGACCCGGAACTTCTTGATCAAGAAATAGCAAAGAAGGTACGTTTCCTTCATCGAAGCCTCTGCTCACTGGGATATCAATGACAGGATTAAGGGCAATTGTAGATTCAACTGGGACCGGTTTGCCCGATGCAGTCACTCCTTCTTCTTACCTTTGCTCTGTTTCGCAGGCATTGGAAAAAGGAAGAAATGCAGTGGCTCTCTCAGTTTCCTGGGTCAGAATTCCACCAGAATGCTGCTGATCATAAGGAAGCGGGAGTGGCAGCCATTTAAGATGGGATACATGGATCCAGTGCTTCTTCCCATCCACCTTTACAGCCTTCCGCGTAGCAAGCAGGACTTGATGAGGTTTAGACCACCTCGGAGCCAGGCCGGTGTCCCGCTCGTACTTCTTGACCAGCACCCACTGGCCAGGTTCCAATAGATGTCCGGGGCCCTCTGGCGGAGTCTGCAGTACAGATGCTACCTGCTGATGAATAGAACGGATGTCTTTAGTCAAGGTATACAGGTAATCGATCAACATAGGATATTCAACATCGGTAAAAGTCCATGGCCTAGGTACCCCCCATATGTTAGCTGGTCGCCCAAAGGTGACCTCATAGGGGGAGAGGCCAGAAAATGAATGAGGGGTGACTCTTAATGACATGAGGGCCAAGTGTAGGGTATCAGGCCACTTTAAACCAGTACTCTCTTGAATTTTAGCCATTCTAAGCTTCAATATCCCATTGTACTTTTCCACTAGTCCTGCTGACTGGAGGTGTCGAGCTGCATGGAATTTATGTCGTATTTGTAGCCCATCACAGATGTGTCTAACAAGGGCCCCATGAAAGTGGCCCCTGTTGTCTGACTAAATCAAACGGGGCAATCCGTATCTAGGGATAAATTCCATGATAAGAACCTTCGCTGTCGCCAAGGCAGTGTTCTCCTTAGTTGGGTAGGCCTCAACCCATTTACTAAAGGCACAAACCACTACCAAAACATACTTTAAGTTGTTGACGCGCTCCATGTGGATATATTCCATCTGGAGTACTTAAAACGGTAAAGTTGGGGGTGCAAAACTCCCACTCAAAACACTTTCTGCCTTCCCCGGATTGTGTTGCAAACTGACCATACAATATTGAACCAAACGGACAGCCGTCCTTTGTATGTTAGGGTTATTCCATACTGGGTCTAACAAAGCACAGATTCCTTTAGCTCCAACATGGGCTGGACCGTGGGCCATAATACAACGGCTTGCACCAAAGCATTGGGTAACAGCCATCTTTGCTTTTCCGTCAAATCAACCCAACAGTTATTTTCATCTAATCTCCCCACTTCCTGCTCCCATCGCTCCAATTCAACTGGAGTGGCTTCCGTCTGTAGTTCTTTCACGCTCTCTATGGTATTATCAAACAAATCAGATTCCTCCACCCATCTTACATAAGACGTTACAAACATAGTCAATATTGTGGACTGAGCCGTTTGCTTGGCGACCTGATCAGCAATAGCATTCCCCTCGCCCACTTCATCCACCACTGTCTTATGGGCACTGCATTTTATTATGGCTAGCTTTTTAGGCAAGGTTAGGGCATCAAGTAATCGTACCACCAAGGGAACATTCTGTATTTTCTGACCATGAGAGGTGAGGAAACCCCGCTCCCTCCACAGCCGCCTAAAGCTATGGGCTACGCCAAAAACGTACTGGCTGTCTGTGTAGATGTTGACCTCGAGTCCCTTTCTTAATTCACAGGCTCGTAATAGTGCCACCAGTTCAGCAGCCTGGGCTGATCGATGGGGAACTCAAGATGTTTCAACTACTGTTTTTAGTGTGGTGATTGCATATGCAGCTGTTGTGCCATCTGCTAACTTGAAGCAAGACCCATCCACATATAACTCCCCTTGGGGGTCAGATAGAGGAATGTCAGTGAGGTCAACCCTACCCTTCGTTTTTTCTTCAGTTCAGAATATGCAATCATGTACATCATTTGCAATTTCACTCGAAGGGAGTGGTAGCAATGTGGCAGGGTTTAACGTGGCACATCGCGTAATCGTGATATGTGGAGCAAATAGTGTTAATTCATAACCAGTGAGGCGTGCACTCGTAAGATGCTGTGTCTTAGTTTTATTTAACAATGCATCCACCGCATGTGGCACCATCACTGTTAGGTTGGAATTTAGAATGAGCCCCTCCGACTGCCGAATGGCCAGCGCAACAGCCGCAGTGGCCCTTAGACAGCTAGGGAGTGCTCTGGCAACATTATCCAATGTGGCCGAAAAATAAGAGCACGGTCTTTGCTTACTACCAAATCCTTGCGTTAACACTGAAAGCGATCAACCGTCGACCTCATGCACGTATAGTACAAAGGGTTTACGGTAATCAGGAGAACCCAAGACGGGTGCAGAGATTTAAAAGAGTCAAAAGAATGCTGTCATTCATCCGTCCAAGGGAGGGGTTCATGCACATCTTTAGTGGTTAAATGCAACAAAGGTTTAGCAAGAAGAGAAAAATTAGGTATCCATTGGAGACAGTAAGAGGTGATGCCAAGAAAAGCACGAACTTCACGCTGGGTGCAAGGGACAGACATGTTAGGGATGGTAGTAATACGCTCAGGAGTCAAACGCCTAACCTCCTTCGACAGCAGATGACCTAAGTAGGTCACCTCCTGTCGACAGTATTGAAACTTAGACAGGGACACCTTATTACCTTTCGCCGCCAGATGGTGCAGTAATTTAACAGTGGCATCCTTACAGCCTTCCTCAGTGTCGGACGCTATCAACAAGTCATCCACATAATGCAAGAGCACGTTGCCTGCGGGCAAGACAAAATTGTCTAACAGAGCCTTAAGGGTCTGACTATAGATGCTCAGACTCTCAGTATAGCCTTGAGGTGCACGACAGAATCTGAAGCTTCGGCCAGATAACGAGAAGCCGAAGATCTGCCTGCTATCAGGATGGATAGGGATACTGAAGAAGGCGTTCTTCAGATCAATGACCTAGCGCTGCTACCCGACTCTCCCTTCCGGATTCAACTCGACTAATTGCCCTGCCGTGTGATTGATACAACAGCCTGAAGATAATTGAGACTTGCGCCGTAGAAGTGGATGCTTCCCGCCACCTATCGGCAATTGCCCCGCCTGGACTTCTAGCCAATTCAAGTAATTTGCTGTTCTCCACGTGCTGCCCGGACCTGGACCTTATCTGGCCTGACCCCAAGCTAACTCCCTTCTATTGATCAGATATTCAATGATCAACGCACTGCACCCAGCCCTGTATGTCCTGAAGATGATCCTCATTCAACCGGATCGAAACGTCGTCGACCAAACAGCCAGACTTTAGGCGCCCCCCTACAGTGGTTCTCCTTAGAAAGATTAAATTAGGACACCATAATTGAACTGGAAACCATTGTATTGTCACTGTATATATTTGCACCTTGCACCTTGCGCCGCTCACGCTGTATCTCTTGTCACTTGCGCTGCCGTAGTGTCACAATTCACTGCACTCGTGCACCTTGTACAACCTTTTGGGCTGATACTTGTCATTTGTCATTTGTTTAATTGTTCTCACAGTGCTGTAATTAATTGTGTTTATTGCCTCCCCCCCATTGTTCTCCCCTTCCCTCCCCCAGCCTTTCTTGACCAGTATATAAAATGATGCTTTTTTAGCACTACTTTGAATGAAACACTTGACTACTTGATTCTTTTAGGATAATACTGTAGAGATATCCTTACCAGTAATTTATTATTAATCTGTATAATTATACCCCTTGGGATATTGTTTTATATGCACCTCTTCAGACCCCAATCCCAATCGGTTGATGGGTTTATACTCCTGTTTTCTGACACACACGAAAAATATTGGGCAGTAGGTGGGATCATTGTAAGTATAGTGGTGATGTTGGTCACTACAGGGGACTGTGGTACTAAAATCTTATTAACCTCCCGCAGGTCTATCACAAAACGATAGGCATCAATATTCCCCTGTGGTCCAGAATCAGGAGATTTCTTCAAAATCGGGAGAATCGGACTGTTACAAACATTGGCAGCTGTCTCCTCAACCACCCCTTTATCACCTAAGTCCTGGATGATTGAGAGCAAGGCTCGCTCGCCAGCCGGCAACATTTTGTACTGGGGTATACAGGGTAATTTCACCCCAGGTATCAACATAATAGGGACGAGCTGGATGGCTAATTTACCAACATCCGCATCCCTTGTTGCCCATACTGCAGCAGGGATGGAATCAAACTCAGGTGGAAGGGGTTCGTTTTTAGCAAAACATTGTTTCATACTGTCAGTGTGGGGTTGTATCGTTAGATAAACACCGCCTGGGGAGCAATATATTTTTGCATTCAGTTTTTTCAAAATATCCAGACCCAATAAATTCTCAACACAATGTGAAGTCAATAGAAAAGGTGAATCAATAGTAGCAGGACCAATAGTGAAGGGGAGGGGTTTAGAGATGGGGTTTACCACCAGAACTCCTGAAAATCCCACAGATACATTATTTTGCCCGGACAGAGCCACCCCTGGAACCAACCATCGAGCAGCAGAACTATTCATTGCTCCTGTGTCAATTAGAAAATTCTCAGAAGTCCCCGTCACTTCCCCTCTCACATAGGGTCCTTGCTGATTGATTGGGATCGACACTTGGCCCCTACTCTGTCCCTGGCTGTCCTATGGGTGAACATACCCATCCGGATCTCCAAATGCGTAATCCTCATTATAGTACTGTCTACCTTGGGGGTTTCGCTCAGACTTGCCTTGAGACATCTCTTCCCTATGCATATCACTCCGGTCTGGGTCACCTCACCCTCGTCCTCGTCTCTGAACCGCTCCGTTCTGGGCTCTCCAAACCGCTCTGTTCTGGGCAAGCAGTAACGGACAGTGAGCTTTCCAATGTCCTTCCTGTTTACAATAAGGACACTGATTTAACCCTAACGACTGGACCGCGCATGCGCCTCTGCCTGTTCCCACCCCTCTAGACACGGGCCCTCGGACTCCTCTCCCTCCTCCTTGTCCTCGAACGACTTGCTGTAACAATACCCGAATCTTAAGATCCTTGGCCTTTTTCTCCACTTTATCCTTGCTCTCATTTTCCCTGTGCTCATAATATTGGGCCATGCTTAATATCACGGAAGGAGTAGAGGTAGTCCAGTTACTCTCGGCAGCTTGTAACCGAGCAGAAATTTCAGGTATCTAGTTGGTCACAAACCGATTTACAAACAACCGGACCCCGCCTTCTGTGGCTAGGTCCTGTCCGCTGAAATCAATGAAAGTTCCTTCAAACCGTGTTAAGAAATCAGAAACGCTTTCGTATTTCTTTTGTCTACACGCTGTCAATTTATCCCAATCGACTTTACGGGGGGAATCAGTGTGTGCATGTAAGCAATTATCTTTGCTGGAAGAGTAGTAATTTCATTTCTAGGCTTATCTCCGGGTTTGCGATCTCGGTCCCAGTCTTTCAATTCGTTCCAGGTTCCCCCCTAGTTCTGCTGCGTGGTCAGTGTCATGAACCTGTCGCCATATGTCGACCGGGACCAATAACCCGAAAAATAGTTCAACATCTGCTAAAGTCATTACAGCCGAGGCTGCAGCTTCGGTTAGTTCTTTGTAGTACGCGGTGGGGTTCTTACGGGGGTCAGGCAGCTGTGATTTTAAAGCAAGGACCTCACTTCGCTTCCACGGAGTATACACCCATTATTCCTGAAACCGCGCGTCTACTCGAGCTCTTGTAACCTGGTTATTATCATCAGGCGCTTCAGGCACCTCGGGATGTAAAATGGGATGCACTTCCCTCATGGGATGCTGGAAATCCCAGTTGGGACATTTTATAAACATTCGGCCTCGGTATTTCACTAAGGTTTCTACGTTTTTGTACACATCCACCGTACTGAGATCGAACTTGTGAGCTCGATCCAAGATGTCGTACAATATTTGAGGTGCTGCCCCGTTCCGAAAGCATTGTTCCCAGGCATCAATAAGATAGCGGGACATCTTATGCAAAGTATGTTGCTGCATAACCGGTTTGAGATCTTTTATGGTACTCCACAAGTCAGCTATTGTATATACATCTTTCCGCATCCATTTAACTGCCTGATCCGCTATAGCTTCTCTCTCACTATAGCCCAAAGAGGCTCTTGCAAATAATCGTCTAGCGTTCAGTCCTCCAGGATCCCCTAATGGAGTACGCTCTCTGTCCTCGGGCTGTTCTAACTGATTGAGACGTCCATATGGGACTTGGGGCTGTCAAAACTACACAGGAAGTTCCCATGGGTTGCTGTGTGTCGGGAATGAGGGTAGCCTTGTCCCTCGATGAGGTAGGAGTGGCACGAGTAGTACCTAGAGGAATGAGAGACACGTCTGCCTCTGGGGCGGAGGCTAGGGAAGCGGTGGCCGGTTGGAGAGGCACAGCGGGATATATGCGTTGAGGGGCATACGGTGGGGGAGGCCGCATATTCAATAAATCCTCTATCTCATCTTCCGCTTCATTTCGGGTCACATAACTTTTGTCTACTTGTAACCTAAACTGCCTATGTGCATACTCGATGTTTTGCTCGGTCTGATTTTTATCATGAGCAATGGCTTTCTGAGTTATAGTCTGTCCTTGCTGTATCTTCATTAATTTCTCGGAACATAGGCGTCTCCGCTTTGCCTCTTTCTGCCTCTTATTAAGAGTATCAAACATAGCTTGTCCGCTGCGTTTAACGAACAGACGATCTTGCAGATACTGGATCTTTTTCTCATCAAAAGATCCCGTCTTTGGCCACTGTAGTTCTACATTATCTTTAGTGTACTTATTCCAAAAGGTATTAAATAGGAAGGGTCCAATACCATGTTTACAATACATATCATGGCTGGGGGATCCCTCTGGAGGGGCTGGTTGGCTTTCATCCAATCTTGTACCTCCCTGGCCAATACAGCCAAAGCATAACTTACTAAGACACGGCATTGCCCCCCTTTCTAGAATTTAACTACTTCTAGCTGAAAAGAAAAGGGTTATTTACAACACTCTCATACACATGGCCATGTTTATACTCAGATTCAATCTCACATAAATAAAGTGCTACAGCTTTTACATTGACATAGAAAAACGAACTAACTTATTTCAGACAAAAAGGTGGAGCCCGTCGACTCCCACCTATGGAGAACTCTTTCCAAACCAAAAGGACCCAAAAACAAAATCAAACAGTCTTGTCCTTAGACTGCCTAGAGAAAGCCACACAGGTCTCTTTAAACCACAGACCGACCTAAGGACCATCTGGCAACATTCATGGTTCAACTCCCGGACTATTCTGGCTAAGCCCGCTTTTTCAAGCACCGCTCCAGATTTTTCCGAGTGCTACCCAATCTCAGCTACCAGCGTTTCCGAGAGCAGTCCGGCCGGGTGTAAACTTTTTCCATAAGTTACACCAAGTCATCTGGTCTTAATCTCTAGTTGTCTCCAAAATTCCAAACAGGGGCGTCCGCCCTTGCAGTCTCAATACTGCCCCGTCAGACCCCCTTCCGAGTTCTCCGTGACCTGAAGCCACCAAATTCCAAATTCAAATCCAAAGGATATCCAATGCAAAACAAGACAAATCACTCACCTGGTGCACTCAGGTTCGATTGCGCGTTCTCCACTGCCAACTCCTGTAGACCAACATGGTCTGTTCTCTAGTTACACCCGTAGGACTCCGGCATGGGGTCACTAGCAGCTGGGGCTCTCTCGATCGGGAGAGCGGAGCAAACCCCAAACTCTTCGGTCGATCCTCCCCCCGATCAAGATCACCCCTCCCAATGTCCCGTTCCTTTCTGATTACAGAGGGACGACCCCAACGCGGAGTCCCGGCGGAGTCGCCAACTGAAGTACTGAAAAATAAATTATAACCCAAATGGAGCTATATATATACTTACAAATAGCCCTAATACCAATTACCAATAATCAGTCAGTTGGCAGTGTAGAAGTTCCAATCCAAACAAACTCTGCCAGAGGAGCTTCTCGCGACCTAACCCCACGAGGTCCTCCGAGAAGACTGCTGGCACATTATCAACAGATCACATATATACTGAAACCATTACCTAGGAAGGAAAAATACAAGTTGGTACAAGTTGGTGCAGGGAAAAGACCATATATGGAACACAAAGCTTCCTTAGTTTAGTTCATCTCGTTATAGCAAGGTCGAGAGGGTGACTCCCTTCTGCTAACTCCGAAATGTGCTTATCCAGCCTTCCCCCACCTACAACCTTGACAGGCCTAACGTGGAGAAGCAGCAGTTTGCTACAGTTGTACTATTTCTCAAGAGAACGGCTTTAGCTAAGTGTAATGGTAGGTTTTCACTAATGCTGCAAGCAGACTAGGCCACAAAATGGCGCCGGTCAGGTCAAGCTGTATTGCCTATGATTAGATGCAAAAACGTGTAACATGGTGTATACTAATCCCTAAGTTATTACATATTGCGTGCTTTTTAGTGTTTGAATCCCTATATTGGCCTAATAGGTACATCACGCTAATTACTAATAGTGACTACATGTTTTACTAGACCTAAATCGAATTCTGGTTCCTCAGTATGTCGACTCAGGAATGCCCAGCATGCAGATATTACGTCTGCTGCAAGCTTCTAAGTCCTCATTCTTAGCAGCAATTGTTTTCAACAGCTGTTCCATGCGAGCAAGTTGCGTATTGTTCCTGGCGGTTGCGTCTTCTGTGTCAGATATGCATCGCTGTTTCCTTGATTCGATCCTCATGTCCCTCTAATATATGGGCTATAGCATCCATCTGCGATGACATTCTGTCCACCTTGTCCATTATTGTGGCGAAGCGCCTGTCTAACCTCCAATAGGATACTCTGCATATCTGCGGTCTGCGTGGCGGTGCCTCCCTGGTCCTCCAGCATGATGCAGGTCCCTTTCTTTTCCGCTTCAAAGTTCAGCTTGGGTTGCCTGGTATCTGGTTTCCCTATATTTTCACCAGCGTGAGGTGTAAATTTAAAGGTCACCCCTACTCACTCGTGCCGCTTCTCAGCAAGTTGGTCGCTCCAGACCTCCAATAGATCTCACACAACGTAGTTCAGAGGTGCCGTAGTGCAGTGTCCCCAGCCCACCAGGCACAGCTCCTGCGATCAAGTGGGCACCGTTCAGCGCCTCCAGCACAATGCACACCGTGCCGTCAGTAGCGTCCGCAGTCTATCTGCGCCGCCTGCTATTAAATGCGTCAGGAGCACTATTCTTGCAGACCCTAAGTCACCGCGTGTGACACAGATCAATCCCCGTGCCTGGCAGGTAGAGTCTGTGCAGGGGGAGAAGCTACTGTATTGGTAGTGGTATCTGGGTACTATGCTTCCCCAAATATGCTTACAGCTGGTAAAAAGAAGGAATTCCCCCAGGTGTCTGCATGAAAGACCAGGGATGGCTGTGCCCTCGTTATGCTCAACAAGATGGCGGTCCGTCTTTCACCTCCACAAAATGGGGCCAATCAATGTGTCCCAGCTGCAGCCAAGTAGGCCATCGAGAGGAGCAGCGTTACTCAGCCATGTGTGTCCCCCCCCCAAGCCGCAGCGGGGATCTTCCGATGTCCTCCTGTGCATGCGCTGTTTTCCAGGGCAATTATCAGGCGGTGCGGTTTTGGTGTGATCTTCGGACGCTCCTCCCAGTGGCACAGCTATAACCAGGCAGCGCAGTGGGGGCCCAAGCGGGACCGGGCGCTCCACATCCAGAGTCTCGAGCGTTTGGGATCAGAAATATCCCTCCAGGAGAGTCCAGCGGCCTCGCGTCTCTGTTGGCACGTCAGCGGGAGTAAGCTTACCCCAACGCTCAGGGTCTCAGTGCTACAGCTGCCTCTGGGATCTTTCGCCTCTCACCTTGCAATCGCCCAGACCGCCTTAACAGCTCCAGCCAGTCCGGTCACCCTACCGCGCCTCCGGCCGCCTCTCAGTTCTGCTCCGAGTCTTCTCACCAGCCAATATCCCGGGCAATGTCTTCTCTTCTGCCGTACGCACCGCGACCGCGGCCCGGACGTCCTGTCTGCAGCAGCGGTTTCTCTCAGCCACTTCCGCCGCCACGTAGCTCCACTCAGCAGCAGCCGCACCTCGGGTCGAGTTTTCACCACCTCCGAACTGGGGTAACTGCAATTCAAACGCCACAATGTTTTCAGCAGGGCAGGACTACGCTTAGTTCTGTCTAGTGGTAGATGACTAGCAGACCATCTAGCAGGATAAATGAAGGATTATTACACCGGGCTGCATGAGCCTCACGCTTGTGCGGCCATCTTGCGTGTGCCATCTGCCTTACTCTCTATTATCTTATTTCTGCAAGTTGCCCACACCTCATTTCACAGATTACAACCTCTGCTTCTATGAAACCATATTTATTTATTTATTTATAAAGACCTGCAACCTAGCAATACCTATTCTTGTCTAGTATATACATTGATCCCACCAAACATTTCTTTCCACTTATATTGCTCCCACACCTATACTCAAACATAACTCCTATTAAGTTAATCCACCACAAGGAAACTGGTGTAAATATATGGAATGGTTTCCTGTAGAGCAAGACCTAATACTGAGGACCAACAATGATCAATATATACTGAATGAACCACTAACCTTCTGGAGTATTGTGTTACTCTTCGTAAAGCTCTGCAATAAAATGAATACTGAAGCAGAAAGATTCAATATTAGAGTCCCTGGATTTGTGATATGGATATCTATGCTAATAAGCATTAATCATTTCATTCTTAATTGTTATTTTCTTGTACACCTTTATTTTTGTTGTTTCTTTCAAATAAATATCACCTCCTCATTATTTGACAACTTAATAAGCCTTTCCTTGTCATTCTGGTTTTATTTGGACACTGTTTTCAGGTCTAGGTTCAGGTAAGTCAATTGCTTCAGCTCGTGGACCCAGCCTTGCCCTCCTAATGTCATCTCCTTATCCTTCTTCAGAGCTAATGTTAATTCTCTTCACTTCTTTCCTTTTCCTGAAGGTTTACTTCAATTTCTTCTTTAGCTTACTAGGCACATTTCTTGTACATTTTACAAGGTCTCCTAATAATGAGTGAATCATTGATGATTTCAAGAGATCATTTAAGAATGCTCCAGAACAGTGTCTCTCTAAACCTTTGAAAAGGTGGGGCACCAAGATTGGGACTGCACAGTGTCTGTGTCATGTGCATTCAAATTCTTTAGGAAGAGGCTGGAAAATGTATGCCCGTCTAGACCAAAGTAACTTTGGCTGTGGGTGGACTGCTCCAAATAAAAATAAGGTACTAGCTTACAGCTACTTGCCAATATGTGGAAACCATAAAATAAAGGTCACGCTGAGTGGCAGCGTGTCGTGACCATGGTAGACTGTGGGTTGCGACACCAATAGCACCTTTCCCACTTAGAGGTCAACCTTCCTCCTGTCTAAATACTCAATTGTACTGGGACAATGAAGAAAACTAGGAACCAGGGTGAACGGGGGTGAGGATGAGAGATTGAAAGAAAATCATATCGCCAGTAGGTTGGACTGGTAGAAGATCTGACTAGCCTCTTAGGATTGTAGGTGACACCGTGACACACGTACATAGCCCAATTATCTGTTAAAACACAGAGCGAATGGTGGCAAGTTATTGCATCAGATGTAAAGGTAACAGATATAACAATACTCATACTGGACTTAAGGCCTTATTTAGACTTTGAAGAACCGTCCTACATCAATCAGGGTGGTGAAAAACATTACGGCCATCACCCTGATGGACTACCATCCACCTGATTTAGAGATCGCCACTAGCCCAGCAGTGATCACTGTATTTTCACAGGAACGGGCATCATAGTGATTCCTGTCGACCATTCCTCTCAAGGTGCGAACAGTTTGGTAGATGGCTTATGTCGTTTTATTTTTTTTGTTGATGTCGGTTTTGATGCAATCCACTAAACTTTTAGAAACTTTGTGTTTTTTAAAAACAAGTTCTCAAAGTGGGAGCTTGTCAATGAAAAACAAATAATTACAACCCCACAGCCAGGACTTTTTCCCTGTAAGATAGGGTCATTATTTATTTTTTCTGTCCTTCAAAACCAGGTCCTACCCCACAGTGACAGACAGAAAAAGCAAGAGATCATACCAAACGCCCAAAAAAAAGGCAGGCGCTGTAATGTCCTTCCTCTGATAGCCACTACTCCATCAGGCCTTTGAGGGAAGCTTTCCATCAATGGAGCCAAAGGGGACTCCATCAATGGAAAGCTGATGGTCTTCCTAACCCTTAATAAGGTGGGTAGACCATTATTTTAAAGGACAGGGCACTCTGTCACATTTATGAAGCAGTCTCTTGTCTGCCAAACCCTAAATCACCCTCTTAAAGGCTTACCCAGTGACCTGTGGAGTCTACTGTATCTAGCCTTAGGCAAGCAGGGAAACATGCATGAAAACCATAAATAGACACACTTCACCGCACAAAGAAGACTGAACAAGGCTGGATATCAAACCCAGGGCCAGCAACAGCTGTACAAAGAATACTGAACAAGGAGAGAAGCACATCAGAGAGGGCATGGTAACGGGATGGGATCCGGTAACCGATGAGAAAAACAAACATGTAGGAACAAAAACAGGTGCAAACCTATGTGAAAGTGAAAGAGTCGTAACAACCACTATTGTGAGACACCCACTCTGAATTCAAAGACACTCTTCATAGGGCTCTACCCATACCGCACTGGAAGTGCCTCTGCTCTCAACCGGCCATGGAGCAGCTGGGACAGAGTACCTTCTTTTTGCCCTTGAGGTTCCTCTTCTGCATGACTGTACCCTACATTGTTTTGTCCACGTTTTCCTTCATGTCCTTCATGTGTGAATCTTTCTGGGCCTTTTCTGCAGTGTTTCTCTCGGAGATCTGGCACAGCACTGGACTTGCAGATTGCTGATGTGGAAAATCCCTGAGTGAGAATGGTGTCAGCACTGTCATAGTCACTCATGCATCCACCTATACATTCTTTTCAGTAAGTAAGTACCTGCTCTAGAGATCTGTCTACAATCTATGTCACTCATGCCTTAATTTGTACATTTTCTGTGAACTATGAAAGCTTGTACTAGTTTGCCCTGCTGAACCTGTTTTGCAGGTAATGGAAGATGGCTGTGCTGCCTTCTGTGTGAGAGGGCAGCTTTCTTTGTTACCGTCATCTCTTATTTGTTTTGTGAACAAGCAAAGTTTACACCACTGCTGCCCTATTTGAATGTGTCCTGGAATGGAGAAACCCTGTGCTGCTACCCCTGTACTATGAAGAATGGGGTGTTTCAACTGCTGATGCCCATCTTACAAAAAAAAAACCAAAGGGGCATATTAGCAAGAACCTCGTTCAAATTATCCCTGTTTTAGCGGCAGGAAACTGCTGCTAAAACGGTGATAATGGGCTTGCTAATATGCATTATAGAATTCCAATAGAAGCCCAGGTTAGATGTCCTGCAAATCTAACCTGGGCTTCTATTGGAATTCTATAACGCATATTAGCAAGCCCATTATCGCTGTTTTAGCGGCAGTTTCCTGTCGCTAAAACAGCGATAATTTTAACGAGGTTTTTGCTAATATGCCCCTAAATTTGTATTCAGTGCACTTTTCCAGCATGCCTGTAGGAAGCTGGCTCTTTGCACGATATCCCTCTTTTTGGTATATCATAAAGGGGCACATGCATCAAGGTAGGCTTCTGCGATTCCTTAATTGCGACTATTAAGGAATCAAAAAGCCTATGCATGTAGAAATTACTAAAAAAATAGCGATTTCCAAACATTCCTTAATTGCGACTCGCACATTGCAAGTCGCAATTACGTAATGTCTTCCCATTCAATCCTATGGGTCTAAAGGCCCATAGGAATGAATGGGAATTGCATTTGCAATTTGAAAGTGCCGAATAGGTACTCGCAAATTGCGCATGCAATTTCAAGGGTGCAAGGTTCCAAAAGGATACCCTGTTGCACCCCTGAAATCGGCATATGAGTACATGTTGCATACCCAAGGGCATGTGTGTGTGTGAAAACTGATGTAAATAGATTGTAATTTGCGACTCCTATTAGAGAAATCGCTAAGTTTGTTATTTTAATGCATTGCATTTAAGGAATCTCAAATTGCGATTCCTTAAATGCAATCTCAATTTAAGTAATCGCAATTTTGCGATTTCTTAAATTGCGATTTTTGCATTTGGGATGATGCATCCCAAATGCAAAAATACCGGTCGCAAAGGGGCAGATTCTGAGAATCTGCCCATTTGCGACCAGTTTTTCCTTTGATGCATGTGGGCCAAAGAGTCTAGGTATTCCCTTACTAGTGGACAGGGGCTAGCACTAGCAATCCCAAGGTGCTCTTCTAGAGGGTGGTGTGGTTGAGCATCCTTAGGTCCTATCAGAGAGAAGTGTTAGACTTCTGCAAATACACACACTAGTCAATAAATGATGCACACAACTCTATAATCAGATCCACACATATTTATGAAAATAACACATATATGTATATATATTTAGCCACTAGAATCAATGCAATCAGATAAGTACATTTTTTAATAGAAATACTTTTGCATTGAAAAAGTCGGAAGTGCATTTTGCAGAATCTGCAATGTTATCCTATGGGAGGAAAAACAAGTACAGCATTCAGGTACAGTTCAGTGACTTACAAGACCAATGTCCTGGACTTAAGGTGAGTGTAGGCCAAGGCCCGAGGCAGAACCAAGCAAACACCACCAACGGCACTCAGGCGGCTGGGTGCAGGGGTTAAAATAGCTTTGGGTGCCCAATGCATGTCAATGGGGATCGGTCTTCGAGAAAAGAGGCTGCAGACTTTGACTGAGAGGCCATTCGAGCTGAACCAACAGGGGATCAGTCACGATGCTCGGGGATGTGGGGGCACCTTTGGTCCTCCTTTGCACGGGCCAGGAGCGACTGGTGCAGAGGTGCCTTTATGCGTTGGGCGTTTGTCAACAGGAGCGGTTGCAGTAGAGACGGCCTGCAAACAAGGACTGTAGGCTGTGGTAAGAAGTCCACAACGGGGAAAACCAAGTTGGGCTTCAATACTGGAGGGTTGGGGGACCATGCTGACACAGCTGGCCCACTTAAGCTTGGGCTAAGTGGGTCGGGTGCACTGGTGCTTTCTGCATCTGGTTCTCGCATTCTTGGAGCCTCACAGCTCAGTCCTTGGTACCTAAGAGATGCAGGGGAACAGTTATGCTGCTCCACTGGAGTTTGTGTTTTCCTGGTGAAGTGGTGGCAGGTCTCCCAGGCTTTGGAGACACAGCAGCTGCAACACAACTCATCTTTTGTACAAATGTTGAAGTCAGCAGGCAAGCCATCAGAGGTGGTGGCAAGTCAGTCGCTGGGTCTTCTGTTCTTGCTCTTTGCGACTCTTTACATCAGTCTTCTTCTTTCAGGTCAGTAGGATAAGATTTTCTGGTGCCAGGGACTTCCCTACATAATGGATTTAGGGGAATTAGGGGAGTATAAGGTAGTAGCCAGTGGGCTACGGACCCTGGGGTCGCGAATGCCCCTATATGACCACTTCCAGTGGGAAGTGGGTATAACCCTGTCCCACAGTTCCTAAGTTTGCCATCACCAAGACGGCCAACTCTTAAATGTTGTGTCCATTTCAGGTTAGGCCACCTTAGGGTTGGTACTGGTCTGGTAGTGGGCACACCTCCCTGTACATGACTAGCTAGTTTGCCGGATTTGCATTTCAAAGGAAGTGGCTAATTTGAAGCTCCCCGGCCTTGTAGTGCTAAACAGTAAGTCATCCTATGGGAGAAGGTGTGAACACCTTCTTCGCAAGCAAGCTTGGTTTTTAACCTCCTCATAGGCAATTCTGTCACCGTTGGGAGTCAGACACATGTCTCTGGTGGCAGGCTGGCAAAAAATAGTCACTCAACACACCAGTGGCTGCTAGGTTTTTACAGGGCACCTCTAAGGTGCCCTCTGGGAGCATATATTAATAAATCTAGCACTGGAATCAGTGTGGGTTTATTAATACGAGATGTTTGATACCAACCATCCCTGTTTTCAGTGAAGCCATCATGTAGCTGGGGAACTCGTTTTCACCAGTGTCTAGTTCATGTTTTAAAATTTCTTCCCTGTTCACTCGGAGAAGTGTGGCTCACTGGTTAGAGGAGGCAGACCTGGAAGCAGTGGTCAGCCTGGGACCAGGGTTCAATTCTTGGCTCGGCGGGGTCTTGAGTCCTAAAATGTCCATGGACTCAACAATTCTCGCTCCAGTGCCTACTTGATTCATGGGTTCACACTCTGCGACTCTGGGCAATAGCTTGCTTAATCTCCACAACGGCCCCTCGCGGCGGGATGCCTGGCTTTCACCTTGCGGATACCCTGCCGGGGTTATCTCACAGGGGAATATCAGGACGGGTTCCCTAAGCAAGCGCTTAGAAACCGCTTGGTGATTTGCGCTATATAAATTCCTGTACATTTACATTTATATATTTACATGTATTTACTTGCACTGGCTGTAATGGAACTGAGCACCACAGGGGCATTTCTGCTAATGCAGATATGTCCTCAAATTTAATATGAGGCTTAGGGCTTTAAGGCCTGC
This sequence comes from Lissotriton vulgaris, assembly GCF_964263255.1. Taxonomy (NCBI): domain Eukaryota; kingdom Metazoa; phylum Chordata; class Amphibia; order Caudata; family Salamandridae; genus Lissotriton; species Lissotriton vulgaris. The sequence continues at coordinate 1,366,504,214 of NC_141695.1, read as the reverse complement.
TGTAGGGGGGACTACAAATAGTACATGCAGTGTAAGAGGACAGGGCATACAAGTGTGTGTCATGTTGTGTTTGTGAGAGTTTGGTGCTGGGTCCCTAAAAGTAAAAAGAACAGATGATGGATGAAATGCTGAACCATGCAAACATTCACCCCTAGTCATAGATCTAGGTTTGATCCATTGTTTCTTTGCTCACCACGTCGCTCCAGCTTGGACAGAGTCATATGCAAACCAGTCTTGACCCTGCTCCTCAAGAAAACAGTCCAGCCCGAACTGCCAGGCCAGGTCCTCCCGCGACCATAAACAAGCATCCTGGAACCGGTTTCGGGGTAGTAGCTCTCATCAGCCAGGCTAGCATGAATCCAGTGGCACAGTGACCCATATCTGGGCATACCCTTCCCACTTATGGTGACAAAAGCAAAAAGAACAGATGATGGACAGAATGCTAAACAATGCAAACATTCAGTCACAGATCTGGGTTTAATGTATTGCTTTTTTGCTCACCAAGCCAACCCAGCTGCCTTGGACCCAGTCATATGCACATCAGTCTTGACCCTACTCCTCATGGGAACAGTCTAGACCGAACTGCCAGGCCAGTCATTGACCAGTCATTTTTACTGTAATAAATACCTTTGTTATACCTATTCTGTGTGTGTGAGAGAATCATGTGTTCTTCCTACTGCTGCAACAAATCTTGTCATTATTCCCTGTGATAAGGAAATTCGTGCTGCTGTAGTGTAGTTCCTATATTCCCAATAGGCTCTGCGCATTGGAATAATATATCCTATAGATGTGACGTAGGACTTATGTCTACTAGGTCGCTATTGAATATATTAACCTTAATTGTGAGTGCCAGCTAGCTCAGAGGTCACTAGAAACTTTCTCGAGTTCACAAGAATGGATTTAGTTTCTGACAACCGCATAAACATGACAACTTTGTTTCCCAAGATAAAACTGATCTTCAGAATCGTGGAAACAATAGATAGATATTTTACTCATTCATTCGTGCATGCTTCTTTTTGTTTCACTAGAGGTGCAGAGAAATAGATAGACGGGCGTTTTCAATAAAAGGATTTATTGAACAGTCTTCTTTCTTAAGCATAAGAAATGAACTGCTACAATCGTAAAACTGGTTGCAAAATATAATGCATACAGTAAAAAGAGTAGAATAAAATAATACTGTAAGAGCATTGTATGGTTCCTATACCATAGATAAATACATACATAAATAACAGAGGCTACAAATTACTCAACTGGTGCGTCTAAAATACGCCTACCCCGGTGTACCTAACCTAAGCCTAGTACGAGGAAAGGAGTAAGTGAGGTGTAGCATAAATGTAGTATCTTTTGCCAAGAATCTATTCAAGAGTTCTATAAGGGTCTAATTAGCTCTGTACCTTGGTTTAGAATGAAGGCGGTTAATCTCAGGACACGATTTCCCAACAACCCGCAAGGGTATCTTGGAAACACTGAAGCTGGATTTCTCGGCAGGAGAAAAGACAGCATCTCTCTCAGTGCATCTGCAGGAGGGTCGGCTTCCTTCAGCACTTGCTGTAGCAGGATGCGCCGGGCAAGTAGATAGTCGAACTGCTCCAAACCACCGTGTGTTTGCTATGGCATGTGTGGGCATATTTATACCTTGAAGGTGCCACGTTTGACGTAAAGGTGGACATAATAACGTCATCAAAAAGTCTCAGTTCTTTGAAAACTCCATGAGTTCTTGGACAAGTCAGCATTCAAGCAAGGGGAAGTCCCTAGCTGCTGAAGCCTAGTTTTCAAAGAAATCGTTGTGGATTTTCAGAACTAGTGGAAGCAGCCCTGCCGTATTTGGACTGCATGAGCTATGTCTAAATATAGTTATGATTTCTATGCCTATATAAGCATGTGGTGATTTATACCTATATAAGGGCATGAATCGGGAAAATTACAGTAGGGTCCTAAAATACTATACAACACCCACTCCACATTATCATGTTCAACTAAGTTCAAGCACTAAAACATATAGCATGTGTTTACAATCCCACCCAAAAATACATATAAAATGCATTTGAAATGGTTGCACACGAAAAATGAGCATTTGTACTGAACGCATTTAAAAGCAATGATTTCATTGTAAGCCTATAATATGATATTGGAAATGCTAATTGAATGAATCATGAAATTACAACAATGAAATAGCTCTTAATTACAAAAACTAAAAGTCGAGACCACCATCCATTAGCAGAATATACAAGTTGTTTTGGTTTGTCGATTAGGTCAATATTATTTCTAGGAAGTATTCAAAGAATTCTTGTTCTCTAAGAATAGTTCTACTTTAAGCAGATTGCGTTGTGCCAAAGTTTATTGTGTTTTGGAAATAAGTCAAATCAAATCGTAGAAAAATAGAGTTCCAAAGTTAGAAGCTTTTGTTTTGAAACAAGTGAAGGTCGAAATTTCAGAGTTGAAAGAACGCTGTGTGCTAACTTCAAAAATTATTCTCGGTGTCAGGAGAAAACATTAAGTTGTCTAGGCTGGCAAAGTAATCGTCTACCACAGTAGGTAAAAGTTGAACTACTTCATTAAGTAGATCAATCGTACACAGATGAGAAGCATCGCCGTCAACGTCAGCCGTATTAGCAATGTTCGTAGTAGATGGTACCTGTGTGCCTGTTGGTCCGCGTATCACACCTTCAACTGGAATTGCCGGTGAGATCTCAATGAATGCAGTCATCAGGATTGGTTGCCGTTGGGGGCAACACAATACATGAACCGTTACCGGACTCAGTAAAGCGCCAACATCCGATGGCATTGCTGATGGAAATGTTAGACAGATATCTAACAGGCATTCCTCTCCACAATCAGGCATTGTAGAACAGGTAAGATGCAATCTTGCCAGATTGGTCTGAATGACAGGAACCATGTGGTATTCAGATCTCTCAGACGAGCCAAGCCAAGGATCTGTGTTATTCCTTCACGATACTACATTGCCCGAAGAGCATTCTCCATTCTGGGTATCGCTGGTGACTGGACTTGCCATAACGAAGCAGGGGGAATTAAAATAGTATCCCTGCTACAGGTCCCAAGATGGGAGGCAGGCCGCCGAACGCAGAATGCACAAAGTTAGGAAAAATGCCAAGAACAGCTTCAAAGAGTGCTAACAGTCCCGAGAAAATTGTCTTAAATACATGTACAATACCGCTGGTAGCAGACATGTTTAAGATACGACCTAACATTTCTGTAAAATGTATGGGGCAGTTTGTTGATAATAATGCATGTATCTCTTCAGAGGACCTTGCAACTTGCAGATCATATGTCTCTCTGGACGAGGTCAGTGGCACAGTTTTTTGTAAAAGAATGGCTTTCATTCTGCTTAAAGTATCAATTCGTATAGAAGAGATGTTCAGTGAAGGCCATAGTGGCGACTCCCCGTCTGTCTTAGTTTTTGGAAACAATACTTGCATACAAAAAGTGACCCTGGCTGACACACTAACCAGATAGGCTGTCCCTGGCATAATTTCACAACAGCTGTGACCATTCAGTATTATGTAGCTTCCATTGGAAAGCTGCTTAAAATTGGATCTATCACTGCTGCTGGGGATCCCAGCAGGTGGCATGATAAGTTGTTTGAAGAACCCTGACAGGCTCCATGTAAATTAATGACTGTCACACAAAAGTGTACCGCTTAATGTGGTTTTACAGTTTTTACCACTAAGAAATACCTCCTTTCCCCTACTCTAACATTTGTGTGTGTATGGTAAATCCCAGGTCGACTTTATGTACTTTTTACCCAACTTTTCATACATGCCTGCTGGTACGTGTTTTAAGCAATACTGAAACTGGAAAATCGTCACTGGTATCGTGATGGGGCCATGTATTATCCATTCAACTGATGGTTTCTCAGAAACGGTTAATGGTAATCTCTCCAGTTTTTCTATGCTCAGCACCGTATAGTCTGCTCCCCTCTGTGCCTAAGAGATTTGTTTATCTGTAAGGTTAAATACAGTAAACAATGACGTGGTGTTGATTAGACGCCAGGCCACATAGCCAGAACGAAGGTTTCGTAATTTCCAGCCTAGCAGCATTATAGAACGTAATTGAGACTGGCCATGTTGTAACATTAGCAAGTCTTATTCCATTATGTCTATGGCAGAGGATACAATGCTGTCCAAAGAATAAATTCTGGACGACAGAGTTGTTAATCCATTGTCAACTACACAGAGTGCTTTCTATAAATTAATACGATCAATTTCTCATATTCGTTCTGCAGTTTCCATTTGCGTGACTTTCCATGCTTCATTGTAAGCAGCATAAATACCGGCGTATATGAAACGTTTATGACGTGGTTTGTGAGGTCCAAGTAAAAATTTTCGCAAATCATCGCCATCTTTAAGTAAAGTTAAGTGTTGTTTTATATCTGGGAGTGTGGATTTTTGTAGCCATTCAAGGCACAGTTTTCCTACACTGTAAGTTGTTATTATCCCTGAATGTTACTGTAAACCCTTGTGTGTTGTTCAGGAATCTAGCTTGACAGTTATTCGTGTCTATGGGCCAGATTAACCATTTTTTCCATTCAGGATTACTTCTGTTTTGTTGTAAAATATAATTTACGTCTACCTCCTCATCTGTAGTTCGATTACTATCAGGTGTGGGCTTAGGTATGGACGGTTTGTTTAAATCTTTTATATTAGCCAGGCCAAGACAAGATGTCTGTTGAACAGTTTCAATTAAGAACATTGTTTGTTCTGGGATGATGCAAGCTCTAAATAATGCTTCTAACCCTTGTACCTGCCAGTCTTTTGTGCCCCAAACAGTTTTTTTGTCTTAATGTTGTCTTTCCAAAAGTAGGGATGGGCGGAATTTGCGAAATTCACTTTTGCAGCCTATCGCGAAAAATGTCAAAAATTTCAGCAAACACACGGAAATATCACGAAGACGCAGAAGTTTTTTTCCCGCCGGTTTGCGGTATTTTCTGCGTGATCGCGGTTTGCCAACTTACCCATGCGGTTGCTTATGGGTGCGGCCATCTTGTTTTCACTTGTCCCGCCCGCCCGCGATGCCTACTTCCTGTTCCGGGTCGTGCAATGCATGCTCGCGTCCGTTCGTGGTACGTATTTCCTGTTCAGGAACGCTTCTACTTGTTCGCGCCGCTTTTTGCGTGCTCGAGAAGAAAATATCACGCGAACTTGCGCACGTGGTCGCAATGGGCGCAGCCATCTTATTTTTCACTCTATTGCATTGTTCTGGGCCCCTGATTTTCAATCCTCCCTGTATCTTTACAATCCTTTGTTTCAAGCCACTTTTTTAAATCGTTTTTATTTATTATCTCTCTAACTATTTTTCTGCTTCTATATTTTTGGTTTTTGTCTACTTTTTAGTGTTTTTCAGCTACTTTTTCACTCTTTTTCTATTGCCTGCTATTTCCTTTACTTACTTTTTAATTTTATTACCTTTTCTTTCCCGTCCTGTCTCTCTCTCCCCAGAACCATGCCGAAGGGTGGGGCTCGCCGCAGCCGGAGCCGCGGCGCCCACAAGGGGTGCAGGCACAGGCCTTATGTGGAGAGGTGGAGTTGGCTGCACTTATCTTCTTTGTGCAGCGCCACTTCCTCTCAACCCTCGCAGCAGGTGGCAGGCCTGGTTCCGGGTATGGGCTCCGGGAGCATCAACAGCGCTGGGGGAAGGTGCGCCAGGTAGTGTTCCGCTGCTCTGGGGTCCGCCGCACCCATGCGCAGTTGACGCACCGGTGGTCCGACATCCTGGACCGTGAGCAGGACCTGTTGGACCTGCTAGGAGTGGAGGTCCCGGGTCTTGCTGAGTAACTATTTATTTATTAACACTTTGTGTCTGTTCTTCTGCTCTGTGTTATATATTGCGAATATCTTTATTTCTTCCAACCAGCTAGAATGTTGCTGCTTACATTCCAGGTTAATTAGGTTTAAAAGTCTTCTGTGATTGTAATGACACATGTGCTCCTCTGCGCTACTACTAATCTTTCTTGTTTGCAACTTTGTGTTTGCCCTCGCTTAGCAGATTATGTAAGAGTTTATTTTAGAGAAATTAAGTTACGTAATGCTATAGTGACTCTAGTCCTTACTTTGTCTGTCACTAAGAGATAGGGGCGGATTGATACTTAGGTTTAGTTACTTTGAATGAGTTTGTAATTTTTTAGTGGTATGCATGATGCCCCCTCAGTTACGTCATATGCTGCTAGTACCCCAGTCTTTATTATAACCTTTTCTAGTTTGTTCAATGAGTGGTGGTGGTAACAGGCTTAGCACTAGCAGAACATCAATCAATCAACCCAAAATTTGGTGTATACAAAACATTTTGTCATGTGTCCTCCATTTGACCATATGCATTGTTGAGGACTAAAAGAAGTGGAAATGCATACTTAATGTACAATTGGCACGCCTGGAATAGGTGGGCTAGGTCGGGTGGTACATCGTACTTATGCTTAGTTAGTATTCTGGAATCAGAATGGAAGACTGGATTAGTGTTGATAAATAGGAAGTAGTCGATCCGCGAATCCCCCGATACTACTTGTTGACCAGATGAGATCGGGCAATGTAGTTATTGCAATTGTTGTTTACATAAGTGTTTTTTGACCGTTCTTTAAAAATATTTTATTTGTTTGACACCATCCATCAATGTTCGACTCTTTCTTATATCTTTCCTGTTCAGCACCCAGGGGCATGCAGGCAGGGAGTGGGACTCAGTCGGCGGGAGAAGAACAACACCAGGATGACACCGATGAGGGCTCCTCTGCTGGCCTTAGTAAGTCTTCTTGTTTTTAATAATAACCCTTATTCCATAACTTTTACTGCACCATATTTTTCCTGAACTATTGTTTCTGTTTCCTAATGCTATTTTTTACCAACAATTATCCTTCGATCTGTACTTTTTAGAAAATCTTGTTATCCCTGCCTCTGCTATGATGACTCTCTGTACTACTATTATGAGTCTGTCTGTACTTTAGCAGCTAAGCTTGACCAGTTCGCCACTCTTTATTTAAAAGGTTGTAAATAAAACTCAAATTCACCAGTAGCTCTAGCCATTGAGTCCAGTCCTTTGGGTCGTCCTCTTATACTACTTCTAGTCTTATTGATCTTAAGTCTTTGTTAATCTTGAGGCCTTGACAATTCACACCAACAAATGCCCAAGCAGATTTATTACTAATTTGATATGATAGGACATACTACTACTACTGTTGTAGGGATTTTGCACATACAGACCTTTGCACAAGAAAATAGGATGTTGGTGATGGGAGGTTGGACCTTCCTCACACACCCCAATCTGAAGTTCAGAACCCACCACAATCGCCTGCCCGACTAGTTATAGTAGTGCCTTGTCCTAACTATTAGCTCTCCGAACCCTCCCCCCAAGATACCCAACAAGTAGACAACCCAGAACATAACACATCCAACCTCTCAGTCGTGGAAGCAATGCATATGCTTCCTTTAATTTGCTCACTCGTGTAAGTCCACACCAAATACCACCAACTCTATGTAAATTCAAAATATTTATTGAAAAGCTCTGTACGTTGTTCTATTATAATGCAGCAGGAACAGGAAAATCAATAACATAAAAACAATAAACATTGTTAAACTTACTTACAGTTGTTAATTAAATCATGATAACGGAACAGTGGTAGTAGCACCACCATCCCCTAGGTAGGAATTTAGTTTATATACATTTATAAATGAAGATCTCTGAGTGAAGGGACCCCTCACCTTAGAAGAACCTAGTACTGGTAATTGTTGCATCATAAGCTCTGCAAAGCTCTGGTTCGTAGAAGGGAATCTTCCGACTGTAAATCAAAAAATGAAATGGGACGCGTTAGTATATTGCAATCATTTCTCAGCCGTGCCAAAAAGTGTAGCATTCATGGATAAGCAATATGGACTAACAGTACACCAGAACTTCATAAAAAAGTGGCTTGTTAATGTTTTGGTTGACCGCTTGTACGCTGCGCTTAGACAGTAGCAGTGTGAGGTCATGTGGGCTCAAAGATGTCTTATTTATATACAACAAGCTGCAAGGTAACGTCACATGTGCAAAAATAAAAGGCACCAAGGTAAAATGCTTGCATGGCCCGGGCTAACTAAGCAAAGGCTAGAATGACCCTAGGGACCATATAGAACTACTAGTGTCTACTCGACTACTACCTGATTTGTACTAGTGATGTATGTTATATACTATTAACTCATTTTTCAATCTTGCTACTGACCAATAGGGGAAGGTGTATATGACGCCGAAAAATGTGTAATGTTTTCTAGGCGCACTACCGACCACCATTGCCGGGGCCAGCCAAGGCGGCACAGAGGGAGAGGATGCAGCAGTTGCCGAGGATACCGATGGAGTGGTAGGGGGAGTGGCAGCACCAGTGGCGGGCGGTGGTAAATTAGATTCATAATCCTTAACTATTGTTGACAATACACTCATTGCAAGGGTGTACTGTATGTATGCTGTACTGTTGAGACTTAGGGCCCCATTAGGATGGCGGGAGGATTTCCCCCGCCGGGCCAGCAGTAGTCACTGCCGACCCCGCAGGGGCAAACCTCCCACCATCCCTGTGGAAAAGACCCCCGCCATATTACAATGGATGGGGGGTCCATGGGGGACAGAAACCGTCCGCCGATTTTCCGCACAGTCGACTTGTCGACCGGGCGGAAAAGGTTTCAATATGGTGGCGGTGTCTGAACACACTGCCAGCCATATAATCTGCATTTTGGAATGCCTTTCCGTGGCGGCATTACCGCCACAGAAAGGCATGCGGAGTATGCTTGGGGTGCCCGTTGCGGGACCCTATGGAGGGTACCTATGCTATGGTACCCCTTGCCTTTCAGAGCACAACGTGGCAGGCTCCGTGTGGGGCCTGTCATGTTGTGCTTGGAAAAGCACAACATGTATTTTTAGCATTGCGGCGGGTGGTGCTTTCGGCACCGCCCACCACAATGTTAAAAATACGGGATGCTCCCGCCCGCCACTGTGGGGGGTGCATCCTAATTGTCCCCACGGGACCCCCGCCCTTATGGCGGGGGGTCCCTTTTTAACATGAGGATGGTGGGCGGACTTTGTCTGTCCTCCATCCAATGTCCTAAGTAAGTAAGAGTTGTTGTGAACGTTTGAAGAATGAAGATACCCTTTAATTGGCATAGGGGCGGGAGTATTGAGTAACCAATGGCCTCATCTATCTGTGCATTCAACTCCGCTTTCAACTTTTTATGGAGAAGACTAAAAGTCAGATCAGGTCACTAGTGTTCAACTAAAAAGTGAAAGACGGGTGGAAGGAAGAAGGACGGGCGAGATTTAATAAATGTTATGTACTGTGCTTTATAGTGCTACCATGCCACTATGTGTATAATTAACTTGTCTTACTGTTTTTCTAAGAGTATATTTTACAATTGTCTTGTTTTTTCTTTTTGATATACAGCTACGCCTTCTAAGGTTGATCTGAAGGAGTTGGCCGCCAAGGCACGGCGCTGGAAACTGGAGGCAATCCAGCGTGAATATCGGTGGCTGGTGGTCTTTGCAGAGGAGGAGGAGACTGCTGCATCACTTGAGGCCTCCTACAGTGCCCCGGGCCCCAGCCACTGCCCTCCAGCGGTACGGCGCCACAGTCTGACGGCCGCCTGCCGCCATATCATCTCTGGTGCCACTGCCCCCCCCCCACCACTCTTGCTCTGGCTGCCGTGCTCTCAAGCGCTGTGTCGCCCGTTTAGAGGAGCAAATGTGTGTCGTTCTCCAATCCCACCACTCCTCTTAGAGTCACCGTCTTCTGCTCCTTTTTTAATTCTCGTTTGGGTGGGTGGGAATTGGGCGTTGGGGATTTTTGGACATTTGGACTTCAGTTTCTTATGGACAATGGTTGGGGTTAGGGAGGGGGGTCGGTCAGCTTTTGTGGGTTTCACATAGTTTATTTTTGTTAGGGTAGATTAAATCTATATTTATACTATACATGCAATGTTGTTGTTAATGTTTTGTAGGTGGGGTTACTGTTTTACATCACACTGTTTCCTTGATGGTGCAGGTCCGCCCATAGCCAGTGTTTGATTTAAATAATGACTGAGTAAGACTGTCGCGGGGCAGGTGGGGCAGAAGGAACTGACGCAGAGGCGGTGATTGGAAGCTTAAGGGATGGTTTTATTTTTATGAACACTCAGCGCTTTCTGCTAGTCAGTCGTTCCCTGGCGAACGCTGCCAGGTCCGTCCGGGTTTGGTGTGGGGGTTCCAGGTTCTTACGATATCTTCAGGCTCGATATCCCAGGCCGCTTTGGAGGAGTTGTGGTCCCAATGGAAATGAAAAGAAAGAAAAGAAACCAAGTATCAGGACAACCGTCCTTATTGCTCTTTATATCAAGGCCCGGGAGTGAGGGAAACCAAGTGCTTTAGTGCTCTGAGGTCGCTAGTGAAGAGGGCGACGAAGAAGAGGGGTGCTCGTGATCGGCAGGCAGGACGTATACGATTTACACTATGTACACTGTGCACTATGGAACCGGCACACAAGTCACAGGGAATTTCTCTAGGCAGGAGGGTTGTGTCTCCCCACCCAACCCGCTACCTTCCCCCGTATCTGGTCAAGCCACGCTCCTCCCGCGTGAACGTAGCGGGGCGAAACTTAGGAACGGTGGCCTCCTGGATTGTCGTTGAGGCTCTCGTCTTCCGCACCGTTGTCGCTCGCTTCGTCTTCTTCCTCCGCTCTCGCTTCTCTCCTCTCCGCTCTCTCGCTGTCCACTCCTTCCACCTCCAGGGAAACGCCGTCCGCCGTCTTCCTGGGTCCGCTGGTTCTTGACGGCTCCTGCGCGATGACATCGCATCTGGGAGGAGTCGGGTTGAAGGGGCCGTGTGAGTCTTCTTCGTCCAACCACCACTGGGGTCGTTCGTCCTGTCTCCACTCTTCTGAAGGTGGGGATTGCTGTATAGAGGGTACAAATGTGGGTGAAAGGGGGACAGCGGACCACCAGTCCTGTACCTCTTCGGGCCCCTCAGTTCTTGGACCCGCCCCGTCACAAAGACACAAACAGATAGATGCGACACCCCTCACTGATTGAGTTGTCCTACTAGTACTTTCAGTCTCGCTCTTCTAGTCTATGCATTCTTTATCTGGACTCAAAGGGGTGTGTGAATTCATTGAAAACATGTCCATTATTAATTATGCCTCCCCAAAACTTCTCTTACCTTTGCTTGATGTTTAACTTAGGCACACGATGGCTGCATGGTGAAGATGGTTTCCTTTTCTTTTCTAACATGTCATGATTGGGGTGGTGGTGGTAGTAGTAGTAGTAGTAGACACTGGCAGGGCAGCAGCATTTACAAAAAAAGAAAATGAGACAGTCAGTCACCTTTGAGAGACTGTTCGAGGAGTAGTAGAATGAAGTACAGTACAGAACTTACCGAGCAGCAATAATATGCTAAATATTTTACAACAAAACCTAATGGTGGTGGGGATAGCCTACTAGACAGAGTTACAAAAACTATAGTTGCATCGAGTCACTTGACTAGGCCTACAGCGTAAAAGTTAGTGCTGTGTATGAGGAATGCCAACAAATCCAATCAATGCTGAGGTATATGTCCCTTTGTTAAATAAAAATCACCTCTAAAATATACTGCTCATGGGTGGGCAAGCAGAAGAACATCATCGCTCTGCCTTAAAATTGAAGTACTGTTTCTTTCGTCACATCCGCCCCAGCAAGCGTGGGATTAATTATTGGTGTACATTTTATTTAGTCACACCTCAATAAATCACACAGCCCGGTGGAAGAGGGTAAGGGTTTTTGAATGGATGGGAAGGGGATTTGGGGGAAGGTGTCATGGTTGCGGTATTTGCCGTCCCGGCGCTTTACTCTGCACACGTACAGAACACCGCATCCTCACTTCCGTGCGGAAGTCGAGATGCAGTCTAGTCTCTCTAGAGGGACCACCTCCTCTCCTGATGCGCTTGCGGGGTAATCTGCATAAACACTGCCGTTCCCGCCGGATCGGCGCTTCGAATCCTGTTTGAATCCTTGCTGAAGCTGCCTGCAGTAAGACGTTCAGACTAGCAGGTAACCGGAGGACTTCCTGCTGCCTGCAGCGTCCTCGTACTTTGTTTACCGTACTTTCCGAGAACGCCTGGTTCTCACCGCGCTGGAGCGCCTTTCTCTGCCTTTCTGTTCAGCGCCTATTTCCGGCATTTCCTGCCTTGTGTATCCTTGCGCTGGAGCGCTGAAGAGAGGGTTACCGAGGCATCTTGTGTTCACTTGTTAGGACACCCCGTGCTGGTGCGCTTTGCCTTGGGGGTTCTTTTTGTTCATTGCCATTTATCCTTGGTGTTCGCATATCATGCCGGAGTGCTTTCCTTTTGTTTCCTTTTCCGCGCAGGAGCGCTTTCCTTTTTCTTTTTCTGCGCAGGAGCGCTTTCCTTTTGTTTACGTAACCGCGCAGGAGCATATATGTTGGGGGTTCCACACCGCGCCGGAGCGCATACTTTGGGGGTTCCACACCGCGCTTAAGCGCATACTTTGGGGGTTGAAAGACGCTTGCATTTATATTGTTAACCTTGCAAGAACACCTATTCTATACCTAGTTAAAGATGGATTCCGGAGTCCTGATGCTTCCACGACCAGGTAGCTATCCTTCTGTATGTGTGTAGATGTGTACGTTGGAGTGGGAGGTGTGGGTCTTCTCCTGACTAGGTGTCCCTTTGTCTCTCTGCCAGCTGGACTCCACGGTCCTACCCCAGCCCAGAGGCATTCCCTATCAACAACCAAGACTCCATCCCATCATCTTTGGCTCCCTTTCCCTGGTTCCATCTCATCCCTGCTGGGCACATCTTTTATACCACGGGGTCAGGTGGGTACAGGGGCGGTAGCTCTTGTCGACTCTGCGAGAACACTCCGCAAACAAAGGTAAGCCTTGTGGGGTACCTGACAGAAGGTTTGACAGTGAAAAACAGTACGCATGGACAAACAAACAACAATCTTTGAAGACTACCATATCCATATCCATATGTTAAGGGAGAAAAAGGAAATGCATGCATGATGATGATTGATAAGGAGACCCGGATTAAATACACTTCTTGTTTGGTTGTTCCAGGCTTAATCCTTTTACAGATAGCAAATAGAATTTTTAAAATATTGGTAGGGATGAATCATAAACAGAGAGCAAACCTAATGATAATAACAACAACAAGAAGAACACACTGTTGTAAAGATTGTAGACAAAAAAATGTATCAAGTTATTTAAAAGAAGGTGAAAGTTGATACTATTACTCTGTTACCTAGTCAAAAATGTGGACTGGATTTGCATCTCAGCATTCCTCTTGGTCCTCTCGTCCATCAATCTTGGGTGTCACCACTCCCCAGTCGCCACTGCCCGCCTGGAATTTTTTTTAGATTTATTGGTAAGGTAAGTGTGCATTGTAATGTTTTCCCAAGTATAGGGCAAGGCCCAGCCTGTAATTGTAGATGGAAACACAAAGGGGATATTGAGAAACAAAGTTGAAACAAATGCACAAGTTATGGTGTAATCATAGTGCAACACAAGAACACTTTCTGAGGTGGCATATAGGCATCATTTCTACTCTAATCTGTTTCCAGCATTGACCTTCAACAACAACAGGACAGAGCAGGTCCACAGTAACAGGCCTGATGGCAAGTTGCTTAGCACATCCTCCGTTTAGAGTATTTTTTTTTAAAGAGTTTGACAAAGGCAAAGCACATATCCATTCCAAACATAGCATTTTACAATTTAAGTTAATTAATTGAAAGCACCTCAGTCATCCCACCCCTACACTCGACTCCACTTCTACACAGACATTTGGGTCTGCTGTGGTTGTTGTTGACGTGTTTACCTTTAGGCTTTTATTCCACACATGATACTTCCTCCTGGCTTGTTATCATTCCATCAATCATCTCCGATACTTGTACTGACTGACTGTGAAGGTCGGCCTGCAGTAGAAGTAAAGTTTTGTTATTACACAGCAAGAGTAGAACTATTATCGACTTGAGTCACTCTTTAGTGTGTACAGTAAGACTACTAGTACACTTTGACTTCACTTCGTGCACAACAAACAACAAAAACACCAATCGAGTCAAGTGTCCAATGCATGCCATTCATTTTCATTACCTGTTACTTCTCATCTTAAGTTACCGGGCCGTCTTTTTCGCCATCATCATCATGGATGGTGCTGTTGTCATACTCAGTGCGCAGATTGAGTCCCCTTCCTGTATTCAATCAAAAGCAATGTATCAAGCTGCAGTAGAAGTACAAATGTCTTATTTGCAAGAAGGAGAACATTCAATTTGAGTTACGTTTAGTGTGTACTGTATAAAGATGATTAGTGCACAATGACATAACTTCATGCACAACAAACAATAACAAAATCACTCAGTCTGCGACTCTGGGTCCAATGCATGGCATCAATTATTACCTGTTCAATCTCATTTTCATGGGCAGTCTCTCTCGGCTCTGAAAGGAGGAAAGCTATCATCATGTTCCACTTCTTTTGGCGGGACTAGGAAAGTTTTTATTTTTTCTTCTATTTTCCATCATCCAATCATCATGAGGGCAATGGATTTAGGCGGGAGATTCAGTATGATGGAGCGGAGGAGCTGGATTCGGAGGACTGTACTGTCAAATGCAGACACCTGAAAGTTGCATATTGAAATAAGAAGAGTAGAAGACGGTGGTAATGGAATGGATTTGTTGTGATTCACAAGTTTGTAACCGGAACGACAGACACACAAAACAAAGGAAAAAAAGGGAGGAAGACAGTAAGTGCAAGCCTAATTGTCAGGGAAGTATAGCTTGTCCTCAAACTCTGGGTGTTCAGCCAGTAGTAGGTAATCATCATGTGACACACTACTTCCACTGTCCTCCTCATCTTCCTCCCTTGCTTCATGTATTGTGTATTTCAGTGGTATGAAGTGCTGATTCATTTTTATCATTGTTAAACTCTCCACGTTTTTTGGCGAGAGACTGGTCCTTCTCACTGTTACAATGGAACCAGCAGCACTGAAAACCCATTCGGAAGAGACACTTGCGACTGGGCAAGCCAGATAGCTTATCGCCAGCCTGCTGAGCAGTGGCCATTCAGACCTTTTCCTATACCAATACTGCAATGGGTTTTGATCAATGTACACCTCTGTTGGGTCGTCCAGATAGGCCTGGACCACCCCTCAACGTTCAGGGGTGCTGCTGCTAACCTTTCGAGCTCTTTTCTCTATACATCAGCACTGCGCTTATTAATGCCTGACTGTAAATACCAATCATCTAACGATTCTACTGGGCCTAATTATGATCCAGTTATTGTTGCTGTTGTCAATAGTGATGGTGAGTGTTGTGATCCAAACGTACTGCCCTCAGCCTCCAAAGTTGCACTTGATGCTGCATGACCTTCTGCAGTACTTCTTGTGAGTTGATCTTGCGGGCTTTTAATTAACAGCCGTTCATTTTCCAACTTACTCGCTGCCTCAGCTATCCAAGTTTTGTAGCGGGCAACATGAATCTCTGAAAAAGGAAAGAATGTATTCAGTCCATATTTTGCCCCTGGATCCAGAATTGTGTCAGAACTATAATGTTCTTGTGACAAAATTTTATTTTCTATCCTTTTATTTTCAGCTAAGAGACGGGCTAAGCTCTCCACCAAGTCAAAGGCTTCCGTTTTGTCCTCTACACCTTTGTATAATTCAGACACCTTCTTCAGCTGATGCTCTAGCATTTGCAATAATGGGATAGCTTGGCCCATTGTACAGTCATCCTTGCTGACTTCACGTGTGAAGACCTCAAAAGGACGAAGCATCTCAGTCAGGCATTTAACTAGGCCCCATTGCTCCATCTGAAGGGTCATGCCTGTCACAGTAGCATCCCCTCTTTGCATGACATATTCATTGAGTGGCCTGTACTGCTCAGACAGACGATCAAGCATGTAATACGTTGAGTTCCAACGTGTTGCCACCTTCTGGATGAGTGCTTTGACTGGCATCCTATATTCACGTTGAATGATCCTCAGCTGCTTCCGAGCTTTAAAAGAATGACTGAAATGAGTGCATATTCTTCGGCAGATGCTCAGTAAGTTGCTGACTATGGGTTCTTTTTTTCATAAAGTCTTGAACTATAATGTTTATGCAGTGCGCCAAACACGAAACCCTGAAATAGGAACCAAGATCCATGGCCTTAAGCACATTACTGCCATTATCTGTGGCAACAAAACCAATAGTAAGCCCTGTAGGGTGCAGCCATTCAGACACCTTGCTGCAAAACTCTTGCAAAATGTTTACAGCAGTATGAGATTTCTCCATGGCTAACAGGGCTACAGTTGCATGTTTCCGAGTAGCTTTAAAAATCTCAGCTTTGTCAAAGGCACCTCGTTCAGATAGCTTATCTCTAACCCCCACAAAAGATACCCAGTGTGCAGTGATGCACATATAATCTGTGGCTTGGCAACAGGTCCACATTTCTGTAGTCAGGTGGATATTGTGAACAGCACTCTACTGCAAAGCTTGTCCAACCAATTCCAGCACATCATGATGTAGTGCCAGAACAGCAATTCTTGCAAAACAGGAATGGCTGGGAATCTTCCATTTGGGGCAGATGGCTGACACAAATTCAAAGAAACCCACCCCTTCCACAAATGAAAAAGGGAGAAGGTCCAGTGCTAACATTTTAGCGAGCTTTGCATTGTACAACAGTGCCGTTGGGCGGTTGCATTGGAACTGCCCCTCCAACCTAAGCATGCTCTCAATGGTAGGCTGGATTACTTTCCTTTGTGGTGCTGTTGTTTTCATTAACCCACTTAGGCTCAACTAAGCAGTTTGGCTCATTGCAGTACTCGGACGCCTTGGTGTCTCAGCCTGACTCTGAGTATGGCTCTTACTGCAGTGCCACTCAGATGTTACTGAGGAGGATGTGGGCGGTACCACAACACTACTGGGGACAGGGCTAGAAATGCCTCCCGCTCCACCTTCCACCACAATAATATCGCCCCCTGATTCTTCCTGACCAACTTCAATGGGTTGAGTTTTTCTACTTTCTTTTAACTTAAGTAGGTGATTCTCCCACACAATAGTGTGTTTTATTCTGAGATGACTTGCTTGGCCTCCGGTACCATAGTTTGTACCAAGCTTACCGCGCCAAACACCTGAGCGACAAATTGAGCATATTGCAACGTTCTCCTCCTTGGTGCTAACAGAAAAGAAGTCCCAAACTGGGGAGGAGAACTTTCTGGCACTGCTGGATCTGCCACTTTCGATACCAGATGAACTGGAGAGTGTGCTTGGAATGTGACTCTGTGCAGCTACACTGTGACTTTTACTACCACTACCTTCTGAGATGGTTGAGCTGGATGTAGGTCCCTGCCGGGCCTTGGAAAATATGGCAGCTGGTGGTCGTGGTGGTGTAACCTGCATTGGTGGTATCCGTGCTACATCCCGCTCAGTAGCAGCCTTTCCGGATAGGGTGAGAATGTTCGTCTCCATCCCCTTTGGGGCAGGAGTGATGTGCGTGATGACTGGCTCGTCCTCTTCATCAACATCACCCCCCTCTTCTACATCTACCTCCATAACTGTAAGTTTTTCAGGAACCTTCCTTTTCAGAAGCATTGCCTTGTGGCGTGCATCACTCTCAGACCAAGCTGGTGGCTGCCAAGTGTCATCACGGTCATCAGAAGCAGGGCTTGAAGAAGAAGATGATGGACTAAGCCTTCTTTTCCTTGCTGGTGGTCTGGAAGACAATAGATCTTCCGAAACAATGGTTTGCTCCACTTTGTCTGCAGGAAGCTCGATTTCCTGAAATGCCCCTACATCAGGAGCAACAACTAGTATTGTGGGCTGTTCTTGCGACTGCTGCTGCTGTTCTTGCGGCTGCTGCTGTTGTTGTTCTTACGGCTGCTGCTGCTGTTGTTCTTACGGCTGCTGCTGCTGTTGTTCTTGCGACGGCTGCTGTTGTTCTTGCGGCTGCTGCTGTTGTTGTTGCGGCTGCTGCTGTTGTTGCGGCTGCTGCTGCTGCTGTTGTTGTTGCGGCTGCTGCTGTTGTTGTTGCTGCTGTACACTTATCTGCTGAGTTGCCTGCGTTGATTGTGTACTATTTTGCGATGATGACATTTCAACATCACTGCTCATTAGTAGACTGGCTACCTCTGCGACACTCAAGGGTTTGGGCTAGGTTGGTGGAGTTGGACCGCTGGTGCGGAGGTGCTGCTCCCAGCTTGGTTCCCGGACAACGCTGCTTCAGGCGTAACTTTTTTGCTCCCAAAAAAAACATTGGCTGGCACACCAGTCGTGGTTAATGGCACTTCCTTTTTCTGTTCCTTCTTCTCACCAGCAACTTTCTTCGTACTGGACCTGGTACCTTTATTTGGGGCCATCTTCTTCAGATGTCAGGCAGGACGCAGATGCACACCAAGTTTTGTTCGCACATGGAGGTGATGCGCAGCAGGACTTGTGTCTGGCTGGCAGTACAACGAGTGATGATGATGAAACCTCCTCCTCTGGCTTTTTGTGCACCTAAAAGCAGATAAGCCAGGAGAAGAACATCAGTGAAATGTTGCATTTGTTGTTGTGTGGTTCAGTTACTTACTACTGTACAAATAAGTGTGGTGCCGCAGCCAGGGCGACTGACGCTGGAATCTGGGGATCACGGTTCAATCCCCAGCTCCGGCAGCAGGTTAGCCCAGCACCATGTGACTCTGGGCAATAGCTTGCTTAATCTTCCCGACGGCCCCCAGGGCCTAGAGACCCTTAAGGGTGATTGTCGCGCTTTACAAATGTGGATTATTATTATTATTAATATTACAAAAGATATAGTCTAGCCATTTCTGAGACTGTCAACAAGGGCTATGTTATACTACTGTGTATACACAAACTACACTCTCCGGAAGAATAGGAAAGAGAATAAGAACCACCAAATTAAAAATGTGATGGAAGTGGGGTGGATCCTATTTGCCATTAACTTATTAGAGCAACACATCATTCATGGAGCTGCTGCTGGCAAAGGGGGTGGATGGATGGAAGCAGTAAGCCAATAGGAAACCATGCAGGCCTATATGCCAAAAGCAGGACACTACTAACTCCCAACACAGAGAAAGGACACAAGCCACATGGCCAGGCCCAACAACATCAGAAAGCCACCCCAAAAAAAACATACTTTCCAACTCAATCCAGTGTCATCCATGTCCTAAATGATTTCTACATTCAACAGACCACACACAGAAACACTTGATTAACAAAGCAGTGGCAACCTGCTCTGAGCCTACTGGATGAAAACAAGCCTGTTGGCAGACAAGGCCAGACAAGCTTGCAGGCCTATGCTTCAAAATGGCCACCAGCCACATGGCCAGGCCCAACAACAGAAAGCCCACCCCCAAAAACACATTTACCAACTCAATCCAATGCCAACCATGCCCTAAATGATGTCTAAATTCAACAGAGCACACATAAACACTTGATTAATAAAGCTGTGGCTACCTTCTCTGAGCCTACTGGATGAAAGCAGGCCTGTTGGCAGACAAGCTTGCAGGCCTAGGCTTCAAAATGGCCACCAGCCACATGGCCCACCCCAAAAAAACACACTTCCCAACTCAATCCAGTGCCATCCATGCCCTAAATGATGTCTAAATTCAACAGACCACACACAGAAACACTTGATTAATAAAGCCGTGGCTACCTGCTCTGAGCCTACTGGATGAAAGCAGGCCTGTTGCCAGACAAGGCCAGACAAGCTTGCAGGCCTAGGCTTCAAAATGTCCACCAGCCACATGGCCAGGCCCAACAACATCAAAAAGCCCACCACAAAAAAACACACTTCCCAACTCAATCCAGTGCCATCCATGCCCTAAACGATGTCTAAATTCAACAGACCACACACAGAAACACTTGATCAATAAAGCTGTGGCTACCTGCTATGAGCCTACTGGATGAAAGCAGGCCTGCTGGCAGACAAGGCCATACAAGCTTGCAGGCCTAGGCTTAAAAATCGCTACTGCTACATGGCCAGGCCCAACAACATCAGAAAGCCCACCCCAAAAAAACACACTTCCCAACTCAATCCAGTGCCATCCATGCCCTAAATGATGTTTAAATTCAACGGACCACACACAGAAACACTTGATTAATAAAGCTGTGGCTACCTGCTCTGAGCCTACTGGATGAAAGCAGGTATGTTGGCAGACAAGGCCAGACAAGCTTGCAGTCCTAGGCTTCAAAATGGCTACCAGCCACATGGCCAGGCACAACAACATCAGAAAGCCCACCCCAAAAAAACACACTTCCCAACTCAATCCAGTGCCATCCATGCCCTAAATGTTGTCTAAATTCAACAGACCACACACAGAAACACTTGATTAATAAAGCTGTGGCTACCTGCTCTGGGCCTACTAGATAAAAGCAGGCCTGTTGGCAGACAAGGCCAGACAAGCTTGCAGGCCTAGGCTTCAAAATGGCCACCAGCCACATAGCCAGGCCCAACAACATCAGAAAGCCCACCCCCAAAAAAACACACTTCCCAACTCAATCCAGTGCCATGCATGCCCTAAATGATGTCTAAATTCAACAGACCACACACAGAAACACTTGATTAATAAAGCTGCGGCTACCTGCTCTGAGCCTACTGGATGAAAGCAGGTCTGTTGGCAGACAAGGCCAGACAAGCTTGCAGGCCTAGGCTTCGAAATGGCCACCAGCCACAAGGCCAGACCCAACAACATCAGAAAGCCCACCCCAAAAAACACACTTCCCAACTCAGTCAGTCAACAAGCTTTATTCGAATTGAATGAACAAATTCATAAAAGCATACAAGATAAAATCACATTTAAAACAAACAGCGATTATATTCATAACGTGGTCACTATTAGTACTATACAAGTAAAATATTAAAAGATAAGATTTGATAAAAATTCATTTTTTTAAAAAGGTTTTTGAATCTTTGTAGACAAACAGTTACACATTCCGAGGGTATTCAAGTTAAATAGTCTTTCTAAACCTCAGAATTGCTCTCAGGAGGGAAGTTACCATACTAATGGTGTACTCTTTGCCTAAACTTCTTAGCTTATTGTAAGCCTCTCTGGATGATCTTAAGCCCCATGAAACAAGAAGGGGTTTCAACAATTTCCTCCTTGGATGAGTATAAAAGGAGCAAAGGAGGATACAATGAATGTTCGATTGAGTGGAGACATCATTGCAAGGACAAATTATTTTTTCCCTCGACCAGTCATTGCACTGCGGTAAAGTTACAAGCCTGTAGAACGTTACCAGCCGGAAGAGAGTGAGAAGGATACGATGATAAAAAGGTTGCTCTAGCAAAAGATACCGCTGGATGCCCTGATGTAGTGTTACCACATCGTGATTCATAACAGTTTTCTTTGCCCTTTGTTCCTTCCATCTTTTGGATTCAAGATATTCTCGGAGGGATTTTTTTAGAGCAGATCTTGACAAAGACTCCATGGTGTCTGGGTTGGTAAAATATTCCGGGTGCCCAATTTCACGAAGGAAATTTTTGATATAGGTAAGCCATTTAATGTTATTGACTCCATCTGATGCCAGGCAGTCCTCTATTATGTCTCTATTAAGAGTCGTGGAAGGATTAGTCCAGACATTGTGCCAGAGTAAAACCAGGGCAGATTTTATAATGTCCATAACGTGCTGTAGGGCCACTTCCGCGTGCAACACATAGGTTGATGTACTCTTTGGGGCGGCCAGTAGGTATCGCAGAAACCAGTTCTCGATACGTTGGATAGAGTCTGCTGACTCAGACCCCCAGATACCCGCCCCATAGGTTTCGGTTGAGAAACATTTAGCCTTGAAAATTTGCAGCAACTCCCTGACTGGTCTGCTTTTTAACTTTTTGGCAAAATTTAGAAGTGCGCCTGTTGCTCTAGTAAGTGCTAAAGCCCTAGCGTTTACCGCAGGCTTCCATGA
This sequence comes from Lissotriton vulgaris, assembly GCF_964263255.1. Classification (NCBI taxonomy): domain Eukaryota; kingdom Metazoa; phylum Chordata; class Amphibia; order Caudata; family Salamandridae; genus Lissotriton; species Lissotriton vulgaris. The sequence continues at coordinate 1,366,482,351 of NC_141695.1, read as the reverse complement.
GCCCTTTCTTTCAAAATGTACCCCCAAGTAGCAAAAGATGTCCGCGAGCTCCATCCGCCTGTCGTCCAATGTAATCGAACATGGTGCTCTGCGTTTGTTTGGCCCACATGATATGGTAAACATCTTTGAAACGTTTACGCATTAACCCCTTGATTTCATAAAGTGTGAGAATTTTTGCACTGCTTTTTGGAGGCCCACCCTTGGCTGCGAGAGAATAGCCGCATCATCGGCATAAAGGAGTATGGGGATAGGTGTTCCTTTTACTGTGGGGTAATCATGGTATTGATCAGTGAGGGAAGATCCCACGTTGTTTATATATAAGTTACTCCTCTATGAATGCGGAAGAAGTCTGAACATTCCCCCATTCTACCGCGTCTTACACGAGCACCTGCCCCATTGTACAGTTCTCTAATAAAGGTGAGTATGCGGTGATCCAGGCCGATGTCCCTTAAGGTTTGCCACAATATGTCATGATTAACACAATCGAATGCAGAACTGAGGTCTACAAATGTTATGTACAAATTGTTTTTTTTTTTGAATGAATATATTTAGATGTTATTAGGGATAGGTTTAGGCCCTGCTCAACTGTCCCTCTTCCTCTCCTAAACCCATATTGTAGATTAGATATTATCTGTTGTTCATACAACCAGTCCTGGGTTCGAGCAAGAATGACCATGCCCGCTATCTTCATGAGGCCATCGAGGAGGGATATTGGCCGATAGCAAACAGGATCATTCCTGTCCCCCTTTTTGTAGATCAGGACCACCACTGCCTCTGACCAGGTGGAAATAAAGCCGATTTTATTTGAAAAGTTCAGGACTCTTGTGAGAATTGGCACCCAGAGGTCCAGTAGGTTTTTGAAAACATCAATCGGAACACAGTCAGGACCTGGGGCCTTGGCCGCTGGACTTTCTGCTAGAGCCTTATACACTTCTTCCAATTGAAATTGTATATCCAGTGGGAAGGAAGTGCATAATTCCTCATTGATAGATGTTGCGGTGGGAGATCCTTCTAAGGGGACTAAGTTGCTATATAGGGCCTGAAAATGGTTCACCCATTCCTGTGATGAGATGGCATTGTCTATCCGGGGGCCCTGGCGGTCTTGAAAAAAAGGGGCATTTACCGCCTTCCAGAAAGCAGTATTGTCCTTTAGCTCAGAGGTTGCGTGGAGAGCTGACCACGCTTGCAGTTTTAAGTCTTTCTTTCTGGCTGATAGGGCAATGCGATATGTACGCCTTGCTGTTTGGACGTTTAATCTGGATTGTGGTGAGGAGTGCAGGGTTGATTTGAGTGCTGCAAGTGCCCTGGTACAATTCGCATCGAACCAACCAGGGGAGGCCTTAGCTGTATTACGTGGGGTTCTAGCCAGGAGCTGTTTTATGGAGGAGCAAATTTTAATAAAGGATCCAAGGATAAGATGGGGATCCTCTGTAGATGTCAAACAGATGTTAATTTCCTCTTGGGTATTAGTAACCAGATTTTTTAGGAAGTTCGCCGGTGTGACCTTCTCCCATTTAATACAAAACCCGTTATTTTGGGAGAGAATGGGATTCAGGTCATATTTAGCGAGGTTTTTTTGACATGAGATACCAATCTTAAGGTTAAGAGCTACAGATATGGGGAAATGGTCACTCAAACCAGTGAGGACGGTCTCCCATTTAGTCACCAGCGAGGCATAAAGCATCGAAATACAGTAAAGTCAATAATTGAATTTGCCCCTCTCCCATTGAAAGTGGGGCTAAATATTTTTGGGGGACTGCATAACTCATTTATAAAGCCTAAAGAGAAGTCGGCTAGTATGTTATTAAGTAAATCCCCTAATTTAGTATGAGAAAATTGACTCATGAAGCCCTGATTATCTTCCTCCAGACCACACACACCCAGTGAGCTCCGGGGGCAAAGGGAGCAAGTGAAGTCTCCTACCCACATCAGGAGCATATCTCCTGGCAGACTTTCTTCTATCTTGGTCAGGGCTTTTGAGAATGTTTTAATAACGTTCTGTAATTGCACTATGGGGATATTGGTATAGAAATTTACTATAACAAAGTTTTTTAAAGGGCCCCATGATGTAATTAAAATTTGAAAAAAGTTATTGTCAGTGACACTTTTAAGCACGGAGGGACCAGTGGTAATTGAAATGTACAAGGATAGACCTCCCTTATGTCTACCTCTTCTACTTGGTAATGCCGGGGTAAAATAAGTTTTATAGCCTAGGAGATGGAGCTCTTCAGTTGCCCAAGTTTCCTGAAGGCATATAATGGAATGGCTCATAGTCAGTGATTGCCAGCTTACGTCGTTAATTTTTGCAGCAAGACCCTCTACATTCCAAGTTATAACACTTCCAGGGTTTTCGAAAATGGGCAAAAGATTTGGTTCGCTCAACAACAATAAGAAAGATTCAAAACTGCATGTTTGTAGGGGGGGAGGAGTCGACACCATAGAGTCAGTAACAGATTGACCGTTTGTTGGTGATTGATCGTATGGCTCATTGGTTTGGTTCTGAAAGGGTGTATTAGGACAGTCACCATGGCCAAGTCAATCTATTCCATCTAGTCCTGTAAAGGCAGCAAATCTATTGGCTACTGGGACTAAGTAGTTGCGCGCCCCTTGAACTCCGTGGTAGGGGTATTTCGCAGCATGTTGGGGGAATATTAAGGACCTAGGGTAAAAATAATGTAGTTGGCGTATCTGTATCCCCAGGTTCCCAGTTTCCTGATACCACTCATTTAAGCACTTAGTGACTCTGTGGTCTTTAAAATTAATTATTACCACATCGCCTTTAGTGTCCTTTGGTCTCTGGCCCAGCCATTTTGCTCTCCTCACCAGCAGGATATCCCCGTTGATAATGGGGGGTAGGGGCCTGTTAATTTTTAGCCAGTAAATGACTTTATTTTTAAGGCTCCTATAATCTTCAAACTGCCCTGTTGTTAGTTCGGGGACCCCAATCAACACAGAAACATATGGGGCTGATTCAGGAGGGAGATTGATTTGTAGGTTCGGATGAATACTACTGCCACTATCTATCTGAGATGTTAAATTATTATATTGGGATGTGGCTGTTGCGTTATGGCTTCCCACAGTGCCCTCTGTCCTTTTACAATTCACTCTAGTGGGGGCAGTCTCAGGTAGCACAGACCCGGTTCTTTTTTTCCCAGCACTCTCTAGCCCCAATGGACTCTTTATTGGGGTTAGAGCCTGAATGTTCTCCACCAGGATTTGTGAGTGCTGTACAGTGTTATTTTTTATGCTAGTGTTATTGGGATTTAAGTGCCCTTTACCTTTTTTAGTAAGAGTCTTATTTTCCCTACCTGGTAATAATTGTGCTTCCTTACTGTGATTTTTACCTAGTGGGAGGGGTACTGGTAACACTTTCTTACAAGTATTGTTTATATAAGTGTTTTTTATGAGCTTCCTAGTCTGTTCTGCGTTTGTCTGTGTTGCAGCTTCCAGTTCCCCAATTTCTCTGAAATGATTTTTAACCTATGAAGAATGGGTAATATTAGCGATTTAACTAAGCGTTCAAAATTCTCAATTAGTTCTTTCATAAAGGGAAGATGCAATGCTTGATTTTCCAACCCAATTTTCCCAGACGGTGGGGGAGATTTCAGCAGGCTTCCACCCGTCCTCAGGGTGTGTGCGTTTTTTTTGGAAGCTTAGCACTTCTGCCTTGCAGGATGCCCCCCTTGCGTTTCCTCTTTTTATTTCTGGTAATCTGATCCTGTTTCGCATTTGGGGGTGTAGATGTTAGTAAGTTCACCAGGGATATCTCTTCGGATGAGACTTCCAGTGGTGTTTCTACCTGCGAAGGATCTTTAATAGGTTCAGCCGATTTATCCTGGTCCCTGAGCTGGAATGGGATGCTACTATCACCCTCATAAGTTTGCCCCCCAGCCCGTTCTAATGGGGAGCTGGCTACATTGATCGTCCCCAGGGAGGAACGCTTATTACACATAGAGAGGGACAGAGATAATCTAGAAGACAGAGACTGTGGCTCCACGGGGACACTGCCAATAGTAGGGTGATTAAGCTGCGTGTCTGTTGGGGGGTAAGTGCCTGGAAGCGATACGAAGGATGGAGCAAGATATGAATCTTGGGAATTGTTTGTGGTCATAGATATGTTAACTGATGAGGGAGGGGGAAAAGAGCTGGCAGGAAGAGAGAGACGTCTCTCTGTATGCTCGATGGCGTTTACCACCACTCCAATAGTCTTTTGGAGTATACGATCAATTGCCTTTAGGGTGGGCAAGGTAGATTTAGACTGTTTCTTAACAAGTGGGACAGGCATTTTACTATACTTTAAAGAGACCAAGTTATCCCACTGATTTTATAAACAATAAGGGCAGGTCAACAGTCAATTTTCACATGCGGCAGGTAATAGTTCGTAAGCAGTCTGTGTGCAGTCCTTACTGTATTCAGCAGAGTAGTCCAAGGGTGTCCTGTCGCTGAGCCAAGGGTAGGGGGCCCAGCCCAGCCTCCTTCGGCCCCCGAACGGCCACAAAACGGTCCCGCCCTTGACCCGGGCCACTCCCGGGTGCATCCCGTGGTGCGGTAGGAGTGCAGTTGTTTTTGTGCGCCTCCGGGCACGTCCATTGACATAGGTGGGCGGGACTAGGAGTAGGTTGTGGGGGCTATAGTCCCCCCGCTTAGCGGCCACGTTTGGTAGGCGGCGGCGGGGGGGACCGGGTGCCCAGGTGGTAGCGCTCCAATGACCAAGCGCTCAGCAATTCTGCAAAGTCCCCAGCAGATGGGCCACGATAAAAATGCACCAAGGCAAATTCCGACGTGGACAAGGGCTCCTGCTCCCTCAGCGGAGCTCAGCTGTTTTTGTGCGCCTCCGGGTGCGTCCAATGACGTAGGTGGGCGGGACTCGGAGTGGGTTGTGGGGGCTGTAGTCCCCCCGCTCAGTGGCCGAGTTTGGTAGGTGGCGGCGGGGGAGACCGGGTGCCCAGGTGGTAGCGCTCCTATGACCAAGCGCTCAGCAATTCTGCAAAGTCCCCAGCCAATGGGCCACGATACAAAATGCACCAAGGAAGATTCCGACGTGGGCAAGGGCTCTCGCTCCCTCAGCGGAGCTCAGCTGTTTTTGTGCCCCTCCGGGCGTGTCCAATGACGTAGGTGGGTGGGACTAGGAGTGGGTTGTGGGGGCTGTAGTCCCCCAGCTCAGCGGCCGCGTTTGGTAGGCGGCGGCGGGGGGGACCGGGTGCCCAGGTGGTAGTGCTCCAATGACCAAGCGCTCAGCAATTCTGCAAAGTCCCCAGCAGATGGGCCACGATAAAACTGCACCAAGGAAGATTCCGACGTGGACAAGGACTTCCCAACTCAATACAGTGCCATCCATGCCCTAAATGATGTCTACACTCAACAGACCACACACAGAAACACTTGATTAATAAAGCTGTGGCTACCTGCTCTGAGCCTACTGGATGAAAGCAGGCCTGTTGGCAGACAAGGCCAGACAAGCTTGCAGGCCTAGGCTTCTAAATGGCCACCAGCCACAAGGCCAGGCCCAACAACAGAAAGTCCACCCCAAAAACACATTCCCCAACTCAATCCAATGCCATCCAGGCCCTTAATCATGCTTGAAAATGAAATATATAAAAAAAACACCAAAGGAACAGTTGCTTCATCATGCACACACCCATGAGGCCATGACTAGCTCTGGCCTACTACTGACTACTACTACCCACAACATTTAAAAAAAAAAGGAATGATATTTACCAAAATTAAATTGTAGTTGCAACAACTGCAATGCCCCCAGTCAAACAGACAAAACAACCACTTACTTGTAAAATATCCAATTAAAAAATCCTCAAATCCAATTGCAATGATGCAGCAGACAAAAAGAGTGATCTTTCCAGCTCAAAATCCAACGTCAGAATGAACAGGAGATGGACAAAGCACTGGGAGGAGCCTGCGGGACAGGAACAGGAAGTTGGAGATTCTGTGGCACTTCCTCCCTCTCCCCATCTTTTAAAAAAAGGACTCCTTGCACAAAAAAGTACAGCCAAATGTCAATCTGAGGAGTTTTTTTTATCCAAATCATCATTTGCAGAAGGTTTCATGCTACTAGAGCTGATATTGTTCTCCAAATTGAAAATTTCACATGTTCGAGTTCTCAAGCTTCACATTACTTCCGCCGGCGCGTCCAAAATGACTTTATCGTGTTCTCTCGCTCCCTGTAGCGTGGGATGTGATGTGTTCGGGTTCTCACGCTCCTTGTCGCGTTCGATATGACGTGTCCGCCTCCTCACGCTCTCTCTCACGGTGGAGAATGACGTGTTCAAGAATTCAATCATCTCATACTCTCGCTGTGCATGACCGCGAGAAGAAAGACGTGATCGAACGCCAAATGACGAAAAATGTCAAATTATTGCAATTTCCACGAGTGGAACGGAATTTGCGCCCAGGCCTAATGGTACCTAGAAAAGTAGAAGAAGTTATTACAGAAGAGATACAAAAAGGCACAATCAGGGTACTGCATTCAAATAGAATAGTAGTAGTGTTTCTAGTATTCAACAGGAATCCATTGATATATTAAGAAATTCCTACGCTTTTTTCCAAGGGATGTCTGAATTATCTATAAGGCAAGTTATATGTAAGCTATGTTACAATAAATTGGAAGATAATAAAATGAACAACACATAGATATATACCCAGTTTGTAAGATAATAAAATGCCTGCTAATGTAGACAAGCATTGGCATAGCCAATAGGTCTCGCCTTTGGGACCTTATAAGTGCTTAGCTTTGGCACTAGTGTGAGTGACAGAGTGAGAATCAACACAGTACTGGCCAGATCAGTCACGACGACTCCACTCATACTATGCCCTTTACATGCAGCTGATGTCTTTGATAATAGTTTGTAGGCCAGTGTGTGATTTGGATTGAAAAGAAACTAACAGTAGTATAGGTTGTATACTACTCGTCACCATGTATTTTTTGATAGGTGGCCATGCCCCTTTAGCCATGCCCCTTTGGTCTGTGTGTCTATATTGGATTCGGTCCAAATCTGATTTTAATCGGTCCTTATAATGTATTGATAAGATTATATTGTTTTTCCGTTTTATAGGTTGTTATTTTGTGAATCAAGGCTTATAAAATGATACTTCGGTGAAATCAAAAAGCTTATAAAGTGATAAGTTAGGATTTGTGAATCAAGGCTCATAAAATGATACGTCGATAAATAAAAAAAAATAAAAAACGTATAAAACGTTAAGTTAGGTTTTGTGAATCAAGGTATATAAAATGATACAGTGATGAAATCAAAAGCGTATAAAATGACCAAACATGCCCGGGCATGTCTTGTTTTAGGGTTTTTGTTGGGGTTCTGCAAGCCTGATATAGGGACTGTAGCTACGAATTATAATGATATTTCATATATTTCATATCATCACATTATTGAAAAGAATGATAACGCATTTTAGACAAATATTGATTTTATTATATGTAAAAACAAGCTCAGAGAAGTTTTATTTAGATAAAATATTTGCATTTTAATTGAAAACATTTTTTACATAACAGAAATTCAAATGTTTATGTAAAAACAGTTTCATTTTATGAAATTACATATACTTGACAACATTTTAGTGACAATAGAAAACAATTAAAATACATTCCAGCTTATGATTAATGAGGTAGAGGTAGTTATCAAATACATTATATTCCATGACATATAAATCACAATATCAAACGCAAACATAAAATCAGCGGAAGTTACATTAAAAAAAGGAATCACATATATATATATATTTTTTTGTACCCAATAATGATCACAATAGCTATGCCTTCCGATGCTGTAACTGACTCTGGGGCTCTCTGTTGACGCTTGCTGTGCCCATTGTTTTCCTGTCCTGCGGCCGGGCTTGGCTCCGCCCCCCAGCATCATGAATGACTGCCCGGGCTTTGCTCCGCCGGTCCGACGACTGCCTTAAACCCCCAGGATCCCTTGGGGCAAACGTCCACGCCACCACTGATCGCACCAGGAGACGCATAAAGCTGCGTCAGGGGCCGAGTCCCCTGGTGCCTTCCGATGCTGTAACTGACTCTGGGGCTCTCTGCTGACGCTTGCTGTGCTCGTTGTTTCCTGTCCTGCGGCCGGGCTTGGCTCCCCCTCCAGCATCACGAACGACCGGCCGGGCTTTGCTCCGCCGGTCCGACGACTGCCTACAACCCCCAGGATCCCTTGGGGCAAACGCCCACGCCACCACTGATTGTGCCAGGAGGCCCATAAAGCCGCGTCAGGGGCCGAGTCCCCTGGTGCCTTCCGATGCTGTAACTGACTCTGGGGCTCTCTGTTCACGCTTGCTGTGCCCGTTGTTTCCTGTGCTGTGGCCGGGCTTGACTCCGCCCCCAGCATCACGAACGACCGGCTGAGCTTTGCTCCGCCGGTCCGACGACTGCCTCCAACCCCCCCGGATCCCTTGGGGCAAACGCCCACGCCACCACTGATCGCGCCAGGAGGCGCATAAAGACGGGTCAGGGGCCGAGTCCCCTGGTGCCTTCCGATGCTGTAACTGACTCTGGGGCTCTCTGTTGATGGTTGCTGTGCCAGTTGTTTCCTGTCCTGGGGCCGGGCTTGGCTCCGCCCCCCAGCATCATGAACAACCGGTCGGGCTTTGCTCCGCCGGTCCGACGACTGCCTCCAACCCCCCCGGATCCCTTGGGGCAAACGCCCACGCCACCACTGATCGCGCCAGGAGGCGCATAAAGACTGGTCAGGGGCCGAGTCCCCTGGTGCCTTCCGATGCTGTAACTGACTCTGGGGCTCTCTGTTGATGGTTGCTGTGCCAGTTGTTTCCTGTCCTGCGGCCGGGCTTGGCTCCGCCCCCCAGCATCATGAACGACCGGTCGGGCTTTGCTCCGCCGGTCCGACGACTGCCTACAACCCCCAGGATCCCTTGGGGCAAACACCCACGCCACCACTGATCGCGCCAGGAGGCGCATAAAGCCGCGCCAGGTCCCTCGTCCCGCAAGGATGCACGCGGGACGCGCCAGGCTAAGCCCGGGCAAAGGGCGGGCCCTCTGTGGCCCTCGGAGGCCAGAGGAGGCTGGGCTGGGCCATACTATTGTCATCTGCCTCCCGGGAAAATCAACGCCACTGCAATCTATAACTCTGGACTGAACTGCAACTACCCGTATGTCTTTTAACATCTTCATATAATTCCTTGTTTGCTTCTCATTAGTGACCACAAACAATGTCTCCAAAGGGCGTAAAGGCAGATTAGGGTAGGATATCCCTAGAGGGAGGGTCTTTAAGGGGCACGATTGAGCAGTACCTTACAAAAGCTGCTTCAGCGCTTGGCCAAGAGATTGAAATGGCGGAGCGCCGTCTATCCACAGAGCTCCAGAACAGACGCTCTTCGCTAGGTCCAATCGAACTAGCCACAACCCCTAATTTGAATAGTAGGAAGACAACACCTGCCAATAATGACATCAGTATTCCCTCTATCTTTTGCAACACTACCACACTAACTAGTACCCCTTATAGCAATAGGAATTCCAGCATAGATCCCTCAGTAGAAATTATCCCTGACGAATCTCTGATACTTCATCCCCTAATGTCTGTTCCAAAAACTAATCTGCAACCTACATCCTTACCACTGACCAATAAGCCCACATTAAAAAGAAAGAGAGGGGGAAACACCCATAAGGGTAGGCGGGCAACATTACCTAATATCGCCCGGAATCCCCCTATGATGAGGAAGATAGGAACTTGATGTAAATAATTAATTTACTCTCTTAATTTCTATGCAGGTAAGTACTTAATCAATAATAACTCAATCGGAAAGAAGGAAAACAGAGTCCGTGGTGTAAGAGTTTCTAAGGGTTTTTATTCCTCATAAAGGAATCAGGATATCATGTTCTGACCACCACACAGGGTGTCAGAAGGGATAGATGAGCGCGCCGTCGTTTATTGACAATACATAGCTTATATACTTGATTTACATCATAATGTTCAATGTAAGAGGCGTAACAGCTGAGAGAAGACAAGATAACAGTATACACGTGGTGCTAGTACATCATCAAGAGGCGTAAACTAGGCGTGTGTGCTAGAAACGTCACTGATAGGTGACGCAAGTGGGTGGCACCAAGGGGTGGTGCTAACAGAATGTTGCAATGTCAGCAGAAATCGGAAGCTTGGATGCGCGCGCAGCTGCATGACGTGTGATAGACGGGGTGCAGGGGACTTGACATTTACACTGGCGGAAAGAGACAGAAGTCTGGCATGTCAGATCAACTTGTGCTTCTATCATATCTGATATCTGATGTTTAGGAACTAAGCTATCTGGGCAGAAAGGTCTCTAGAGCAGAAACTATTCTATACTTGCTGTGAGTGCGTGTATAAGCGCCTGAGTGTCTGTATGAGAAGCGTGGGGGCATGGGGCCTTCCATGGAAGCATGGCAACAGAGGCTATGAATTACTTGCATAAAGACAGGTCGGCCCTTTAGCCCTGTAGCTGAGGAAGGATGTTTACTGAAGCTAGCAGGCTGGAATGTATCTTCGGGGAGGAAAACAGATAACTCGAAGGTTATAGTCAATCTTGGCAGGCAGCAGGCTGAGCTGAGCACGGAGGGCCGCGCTAGAAGTAAGTCAGAGTTCACGGGTACGGGGGCTGCTCGGGCAGAGGCCCTCGCAGTCAGAAGCCAGAGAAGAGGCTCGGTGGCAGAGATTCAGGGCCTACTTTCAGCCAGGCTGAAAAACGTAGGAGTACACTTCAAAAAGACGTTGGCATAGCATACTTAGGAACGGACCATCAAACCCATTCATGGTGGGTCTGAAAGAGGACAAGTTAACGTTGGACGCAAATGTATTTGCGTCTTCATAGCTGATACAGGAGGGAAGTTACATGCACTTTTAACTCGTACATGGAGTCGGTGGGGTACTCGCTAGGGAACACAACATGACCATAAAATTTATATTACCTCATTCCCTCCTTGTTCCCTACGGACCCTTCATGATATGTCGATCCTCATAAATCGATCGGTTTGTTCTTGTAACATTATATGTTCGTCTTTCTGTCTTTGACTGTTTGAAAGACAACTGGAATGCTCAATGCAGGATGTGGCACACAGTCCACATATCGCTGGTCCACACTGCAGGCACAGGCAACAACTGAATACTATAACAAGGCCAATGCCTAGGAACGATAAGATCTTCCATCCCCAAGCTGTCAACGTAGTCCAGAACCAACCGGACCAAGTCCAGGTGCCTGGATTCTGATGTATCTGATTTGCAATTTTATGTAAACGGGTGATAGCTCGATAGACAGATGGTGCGTTTTGTGGAATGAAAACACAGCAACTTGACCCGATGACCTTACAAGCTCCACCTCTATCTGCCAAGATGACGTCAATCACAAGACGATTTTGAAGGACAACAGTCCGTATAGCAGACTGCTCCTCTGTTAAGTTACCTAGAGCGGAGGCAGTTTCGTTCACTACTGCTTCAAGTGTTCTCGTTAATCTGCGTATTAATTTACTGTTTTGGACAGGTCCTAGGAAGAAAAAGAATCCTTTATTGAAATCAGTGTACTGTTCCCATGCCGTTTCTGTGTAGTCGACAAGGGGAATATCTCTTTTGGGTCTATTCGGTGCTAGATTCGTATTTCTATGGTAATCAGGAGGAGCTAGGAAAACAGGTGGCAGAAGGAAGGCAATGTAACAGGTACCATCCCAATCTGGAGGCAAACGTATGTATGCGGTATGACCACAAACAAAGTAGGAATGACTGATAGCTTTAAAGGACGATTTACCATGGTCACTGAACTCGACCACAGTAGTGCATTTACTATGACCTACGTGTACTGAACCTTTCTTGCTAACACATAATTCACCTGTGGCTGGTAGTACTAACATATGGGGCAAAACTGGAGCAGTTTCAGATTCAACAGTGAGGATCATAAGGCTAATTGTGTAATTACCTAATCCATATACTTCATTTTCTAGATCAGTTCCTATTCGAGTGGGAAGTCCTTCTTGATCAGGATAACAGACGTTGAGCAGGACTAAGTTCAAGTTTCCCCAAACCCAGCCCCCATCGAAAACAGCAATATCAGGATCTAAAGAATTAATTATTTTAAACCATGCTCCACAGGAGCCATTGTGAGTGAATGGGTACGGAAAGAGGGGCAGAGCTCCCTTGTAATTCTGGTAGGGAGGGAGTCGGCCACATATCCAACAGTCTGTAGCATTATTTGTCTGATGGGAATGGTGTAACATACTAATAAATGTATTGTTGCGCAGCGCAAGTCTGTAAGATAGTTCATGTGCGGGAAGTTCACTAAAAGTGTGTTCAGCAGAGACATTGTAAGCAGATTGTTCACGCCTGAAAATAGGCCAGTACATAGGAAGCAGAATGCTGGCAATAATAATTAGAATACTCAGAATAAACATGATTATTAGTGTCACTATGCAGTGACTACGAAGTGATTTGCAATATGTTCTTCTCTTTTCCTCTCTCTCTCTAACTCGATCTAGGGGATACATGTCAGAAACTATTTAACCGATTCACCTAAGGGAGGACTTAAACAATTAAACTGTCTGACTTGCTAGATCGAAGCTTCATTCGGTAAAGTTCTTGAGGAGTCTTTTCTCTTTTAGGCACAGTAACGTCTTGTGCTTCAACACAGTCTTTGGTGGGGGTGGACGAGTCAGAGTCCTGTTTCAGTCCGTTTTTTAGTTCATTGCATAGTTTGATGTGACTCGTGTGGACCCACCCCTTTCTCCCCTCGATTTTCACGGCGGTCCTAGTGGTAAGCAGAACGGTCTTTGGAGACTTCCAGCGGGGCTCCAGCGGACTTTTCCGGTCGAAATTCCGGACGACTACCAGGTCACCTGGGCGGACCTCATGCGCCTTTACATCGGTGTTGTCAGGGAAGGCTGCGGCAACCTGTGAACGACATGATTGGAGTGCAGACATCAAGGAGGCAAGGTAATCTGTCAACATGTTACAATCAATATCAGTGATCTTTTTCGGAACGGGCGTCCCCCACATATTCGGCGGTCTTCCAAAGACCACTTCGTACGGAGATAGCCCTGATCTCGAGTGGGCAACCATTCTCATGTAGAATAGTGCCACGGGCAGGGCGACTATCCAGTCGACCCCTTTTTCCTGACAGATCTTGGCAAGACGGATTTTTAGTGTCTGATTATGCCTTTCTACAAGGCCAGCTGCTTCGGGATGTCGGACACAGTGGAACCTCCACTGATATCCTAGCAAGAGGGAAACTTGTCTCATCAGCTCGGACGAGAACGGCTGTCCGTTGTCTGAATACACGACACGGGGCAAACCGTACCGTGGGAAGAATTCACGAACCAACTGTCTGGCAGTGGTCGGAGCCGTGTAGTCTGGGACTGGGTATGCTTCGGTCCAGCGGGACAGAGCACAAACAATTACAAGGACATACTTAAATCCTCTACAGCTATTCATCTGGATATAATCCATCTGGAGGACTTCAAAAGGGTGATCGGGAGGATGAAATCCACCTTGCTCAACAGGGACACTTTTACCTGGATTGAACTGACAACAGATCATGCAAGTACGCACTTTCTGTTTTGCTGCTGCTCGTAAGTGTTTGTTGTACCAGAGATTCTGTAAACTGTCTAACATGGCTTTCTCTCCAAGATGGGCAGGACTATGTGCTGTATTTATCATGACTTGAACCATTGAGTCGGGGAGAAACCATATAGATTTTCCCTTCGTCACCCAACCTTGATCTGTCTGAATCCCTCCTAGTTCAGTCCATTTCTTTATCTCCTCTGGAGTAGCATGTGTCTGGATATCAATTACATCTAGGGCGGGATCTCTAACTGCCATACACTGGGTCTGGACTATTGTCTTTGTCACATCAGTAGTCTGGGTGTGAGTCAGTGCTGTATGTTTTGCTGTCTGGTCTGCCAGGTCGTTACCCTGGGAAACGGAATCTGTGACTTTGGTATGTGCCTTACATTTCATGACTGATATGCCCGAGGGCAAATGTATTGCTTCTAACAGTGCTTGAATGAGGGGGCCATGTTGTATCTTGGCCCCATGGGAAGTCAGAAAACCTCGTTCTTGCCAGAGGACTCCGAAGTCGTGTACAACTCCGAAGGCATAGCGGGAATCTGTGTATATGTTAACATTTCTGTTCTTGGCTAGAATACAGGCTCGAGTCAGAGCGATGAGCTCTGCTGCTTGAGCAGACAGGGTGTCAATACGATGTGTTTCTTTAATTTCAGTTTCAGTGGTCACGGCGTACGCGGCCACTAATTCTCCTGTACTTGTTCTCATGCATGAACCGTCCACATAAAGTGTCAGGTCTGGATTTTTCAATGGGACATCTGTTAAGTCTCGTCTAGGCTTAGTTACTGCATTAATTATTTCTATACAATCATGCGGAGCTGGATCTGTCATAACCGTAGGTAACAGTGTTGCTGGGTTCAGGATGCTGCAACGTCTGATTTCTATGTGTGGCTGGAATAGTGTTAATTCATAACCTGTCAGTCGTGCTATAGTTAAGTGTTGAGTCTGGGTTCTGTTTAACAAAACCTCTACAGAATGTGGTACTTGAACTGTTAACTGATGACCTAAAACAATTGAATCACTTTGTCTTATTGCTAACGCTGTTGCTGCTACTGACTTTAAGCACGCAGGGAGTGCTTGAGCTACTGAATCCAATGTACTAGAAAAATAAGCACAAGGCTTATGTGAACCTGCTTGGTCTTGAGTGAGGACAGACAACGCTGTGCCATCACGTTCTGTAACAAAAAGTGTAAACAGTTTGCTGTAACATGGTGTCGCTAAAACTGGTGCTTGGCATAAAACTTTCTTTAATTCTTCAAAAGCTTGTGTGTGTTCCTGAGTCCAAGGGAGGACAGTCGAAGTCGCTGCCTCCTGTGTCGTTAACTGGATGAGTGGTTTAGCTAGAAATGCATACTGGGGAATCCATTGTCTGCAGTACGAGGTGAGGCCTATGAAGGCCCGCACTTCCTTTTGTGTCTTGGGTTGCGGCATGTTCACAATTAACTGAATGCGATCGGGAGTGAGCTGTCTCCCCACTTTGGACAGCAAGTGACCCAAGTACACAACTTGCTGAACACAGAATTGTAGCTTCGAAGGAGACACCTTGTGTCCCTTGTCGGCCAGGAAATGTAAAACTGTCAGTGATGCTTTTTCACATTCGGGCTCACTTCGTGCGGTGATCAGCAGATCATCGACGTATTGTAGTAAAGCGGTGGTAACTGGCATTTGAATACAATCTAGTTGTCTTTTCAGTGCTTGACTATAGATGCTGGGGCTTTCTGTGAATCCTTGAGGTGCGCGCGAAAATTTGAAACTGCGTCCATTTAAACAGAATCCGAAGAGATATTGGCTCTCTGGATCAATAGGCACGCTGAAGAAGGCGTTCTTGAGATCAATTACAGTAAAGAACGTTGCTTCTGAATCAATAGCAGTCAATAGAGATGATATATCGGGGACCACAGGATACTGTGGGATAATGCATTTATTCAATTCTCGGAGATCAATCACCAGCCGATATACTGGCGGTGCATTGGGATCAGTACGTTTAAGAATCGGAATGATGGGTGAATTACAGATATTGGAGTCGGTCTCGACGACCACTCCTTGGGCAATGAGCTCTTCAATGATTTTCAGTAAAGCCGCTACAGCATCGGGTGGTAACTTGTATTGTCTGATTCTGGGTAATACAACACCTGCCTTGAGGGTAACGCGGTATGGTGTAATGTGCATACATCCTACATCAGTTGGGCCTTTTGCCCACAAGTAATCAGGTACATTTTTCAATCTGACGTCAAACTCACGAAGGACGTAATGACCCTTGAAATCCCGCAGAAAGAGTCTAACTCCCTCCGGGGAGCAGCATATTATAGCCCCTAGAGCCTTCAGTGTTTTAATTCCTAACAGATTTTCCGGACATGATTTTGTTAGTAACAGGTCTGTAACGCGTGATAATGGACCCACAGCCAGGGGAACTGGTTCTGATACTTCATTTACAATAGGTTGTCCTGAAAAACCAAGGGAAACATTTTGTGAGCCTGAGAGGGGTGCCCCTGGAACTTCGTCATGACTTATTGTAGTGCGACTTGCCCCTGTGTCAATTAAAAACTTTCTATCTTTCCCCAATACTTGACTGTGTACATAAGGACCTTCTTGATCTACAGGAATCTCGATAAGAGGCAAGCCACCTTCCCTCTCTAGGCTGTTTCATGTATATCGGGAATATTCGGGGTAAGCAGACTGGGCATACTGGTACATCTGTTGTGAGACTTGCTGAGTTGCAGCAATGGGCTGTGGCTGTGGTACTGCTACGGTCTGTGCTGTCTGTGCGGATGCATGCATGGGCTGTGTATTCTGTGTAGACTGATGCTGGTTATGGTCTTGTCTAGGCGGATGCGGTCTCTCTTTAGTTTTACCTGTCGCTATGTTATGTTTCAGAACTGCACATTCGTGTACGTAGTGACCTGGCTGCTTGCAATAATTGCATGTCCCTTTAACAGGAGCTGCAGCGTGACTTGTCTGGGTCGTACCTTTCCTGTGACTGTCGGATGGGACCGTCTGGGCTACTAACATTTTCATTTTCGTGTCTTTCATGCGCTTCTGTTCCTGATCTTGTTCTTCCCTAATTCTATTCTGGTGATATTGTAACATTTGTAACATCTGGGATGGCGTATTTGCTTGCCATGTACTCTCGACTTTATACACTCTATTTTTAACTAACGGTAGGGAATTCTCTACTAACTTTGATACGAAAAGATGTGGGTACGACTCGCTACTTGGCTGGAGGCCACTATTGATAATAAAACATTTCTCGAATCTTGAATAAAAGTCGCTAGTATCTTCATCATGTTTCTGTTTACAGGACGAGATTGCATCCCAATCCTCCTTTCTAGTTGTCAATAATCTGGGCAGGACCTGTACTATCAAACCTGGTAATGCTTTAGTTTTGTCCCCAAGGCCTAACCCTGGAACCCGTTTTTTCTCTTCGTCTTCTATTTCTGCCCAGGCAATCTTTGCGTCTCCCACCTCCCAGTCCTTTTCCTTTAATTTCTCGAATATACCCGTAGGCAATAATACTTTCAACATTTTCATGATATCATCATATGTGTAGTCCCCCATCAGTAACATGTCTTTGAGCTCTCTATGAAAACCTGCAGGGTCTTTATCATGGCACGGTACTAATTTCTTCATTTCTAACAGTTCTAATTTAGTTAGAGGCGTGTGCACATACACGCGTTTCAAAATTTTATCCTCACCCATAACAGGGTGCACTTCCCGTAAGGGGTTCTGACTTTCAATACCACTCCCGCACTGCATATGGTACATTTTCCTTTCTGGAGGTGGGGCGGGGACATATTCAGGACTTACAAAAGTATCATATCTGCGTCGTTGTTCTAGAATTATTTGAACTAATTTAGTGCTTAGGCCTCTCCATCTATCCATCAGTAGTGCTTCTAGTGTCTCATGTAAGGGACCTGGATCGGAATAATGTTTTCTGTACTTAATGAGAAGGTGCTGAATCATATATATACCTGCTAATTTCTGTTCGTCGGGGGAGAGGTTCAGAAATGTCTGTGCTACGGTGTCATCATTATATATGTCTGCATTTTCGGCCCATGATACCGCTGATCGGGCTAATTCTTGTTCATCCATAGAATTGAGTACATGGTACCCAACTCGATCTCGAAGCCGTTTATCAGTTTCCTGGAACTGATGTTCAGCAGAATTCGGATTCGTTAAGGCAGAGAAGAAAACTCTCTTGCTTTCTGGACGGATACCCTTCCTAAGATAAGTTCCCTTACCTACATATGCTATAGTGCTTGTAGTTGGTTCTAGTTCTTCAGATTCTTCTTCCTCCTCGGAGGGAGCCTTTTCTTTCTCTTTCTCGTGTACTGCTATCACTGCTTTCTTAATCTTTTTATACATGGCCTCTATGCAATTTTGTCTGTCATGTTTTCCGTCGGCTATATTTTGACCCCACTTGTTCAATGCATCTAATTCACTCTGCTCTGTTCCGGGCCTGTCTCGTTCTCTTATTAGACAATTTATGAAAAATCGTAGTATCAGTGCTTGCATGGTAACTTTCTGTTTCTCCAGGGCATCCTTAATACTGTCGGGGTCCTTTCCCGTTTGAACGAACTCATATATTCTATCTAGGTGCTCCTTCATTCCTGCATAACATAACAAACTATCAGTAGCAGATCTTAACCGTAAAGACGCTAATACCATTAAGTCGTCCTGTCCAGGTTCTGGATCGTATCTACAAACTGACATATTTTCTTTTAGTGCATCAAGACGGGATGAATTAGAAGAACGGGGGGATCTGTACGTAAGAGGACTCTGCAGACCTCTGAGATTTAATCTGTGAGTCGGTGGCGGGGTCTGGAGACCCGCGGTCGCACCTTCTGAAGCGGAAGCTTGGGCATTATCTCTGTGTGTAGTCAGTATCTGAATTTGTCTTTTAGTAGGATCTGATTGAAGTGGTTTCGGCAGATCAGTTTTAGGTGAGGGAAGTGGCGGGGCTGGCGGAACGGAACTAGTCTTTTTCGGTGTCGGCTGAGAGTGATCTTGGGGGGCAGTACCACCCCCGGCCCTGTCAGTAGGCAGGGCACGAACAGGCAGATTGGTGTAAGCTGGCGCTACATCTTCGAGATATGAATTTAGGAATATGTCTTTAGTAGTCTTATGCATTACTTTAGTTGGAACTAATGGTGACGGCAAATTTTTCGGTATTTCTGAAATGGCGTCAGGGGTACCATCGGCCAAAAGATACATGTTGTTCACTTTGCCATTTAGGATACGATCTATTTGTTCTACTTTTACTCGAATTCCCTCAGTAACTAATTCGTTTTCTTGGGCCTTTTCTGATTCTTTAAGCCTGTCTTCTCTACGGAGTGCTCTATCAGCACGCTTACGTGATTCCTTACGCCAAAATTCTATGGCGTCTTTCTGAGATTGTCTAGCTTTCTTTTTCCGTAATATTTCTTCTACCTTTATGATGCACTCGGCATCCCATGTTCCGTTAACTGGCCATCGGTATCTTTCCTCTAGGTGCTTGGTATAATCTGTCCATAACTCTAGATACAAGATGGCGTCTATGCCATGCTTATTATACATGAAATTACCTGGAGTGTCCCTAGGGGGGATTGGAATTTCTTCCTCTAACATCCCTTTCCTAGTTCCTATCTGCTTTAATTTGTTGAAAAACGGCATTGTGCCTACTTGATACTGAAATGCTTGATCCTAAATACTTAATTAGCATGTAACTATTTAAACAAGAAAACACAATAATGCACAAAAACAATCACATTCATACCACGACATTAATCACATGAAACATTTAAAAGACATAGCTAACTTCCCCCTACTCTGAATGTACCGCTCAACGATACAGATACACTGCTGTAACAGTGCAGAAATTCGGAATACTTTATATACTGCTAAACAGTACAGATACACTGCCTAAAAACAGTGCAGACCGGACTTGCGTACCCAAACCCGTCTAGATACGACCCAGCAATGGTACTCACCGGGAAGCACGGAAAACAGAAGGCCTCGGAAACTCGACTGGACTCGACTCGGAACTTCGGAAAACTTCGGAAAACTTCGGAAAACTTCGGAAAACTTCGGAAAACTGGTGGGCCTCTTCACACCTCGGACCTTGCTTCCTTCGGCTGGGCTCTGGTCGGGATCCTCCGCACTCCTCACCGCCTCGTCTGGGCACTGATCGCAGTCTTCGTCACCTCCGAGTGTCAGAGGGGGATGCAGGAAATCCTGCCAGTACACGTGTTGTCCGTCTAACTGATGGCAGGGGACACGGATTGCAACGCACCTTCCGGCGCGTGAGGTGGGGGAGGGGTCCCTGTTCGGGCGCCAAAATGATGTAAATAATTAATTTACTCTCTTAATTTCTATGCAGGTAAGTACTTAATCAATAATAACTCAATCGGAAAGAAGGAAAACAGAGTCCGTGGTGTAAGAGTTTCTAAGGGTTTTTATTCCTCATAAAGGAATCAGGATATCATGTTCTGACCACCACACAGGGTGTCAGAAGGGATAGATGAGCGCGCCGTCGTTTATTGACAATACATAGCTTATATACTTGATTTACATCATAATGTTCAATGTAAGAGGCGTAACAGCTGAGAGAAGACAAGATAACAGTATACACGTGGTGCTAGTACATCATCAAGAGGCGTAAACTAGGCGTGTGTGCTAGAAACGTCACTGATAGGTGACGCAAGTGGGTGGCACCAAGGGGTGGTGCTAACAGAATGTTGCAATGTCAGCAGAAATCGGAAGCTTGGATGCGCGCGCAGCTGCATGACGTGTGATAGACGGGGTGCAGGGGACTTGACATTTACACTGGCGGAAAGAGACAGAAGTCTGGCATGTCAGATCAACTTGTGCTTCTATCATATCTGATATCTGATGTTTAGGAACTAAGCTATCTGGGCAGAAAGGTCTCTAGAGCAGAAACTATTCTATACTTGCTGTGAGTGCGTGTATAAGCGCCTGAGTGTCTGTATGAGAAGCGTGGGGGCATGGGGCCTTCCATGGAAGCATGGCAACAGAGGCTATGAATTACTTGCATAAAGACAGGTCGGCCCTTTAGCCCTGTAGCTGAGGAAGGATGTTTACTGAAGCTAGCAGGCTGGAATGTATCTTCGGGGAGGAAAACAGATAACTCGAAGGTTATAGTCAATCTTGGCAGGCAGCAGGCTGAGCTGAGCACGGAGGGCCGCGCTAGAAGTAAGTCAGAGTTCACGGGTACGGGGGCTGCTCGGGCAGAGGCCCTCGCAGTCAGAAGCCAGAGAAGAGGCTCGGTGGCAGAGATTCAGGGCCTACTTTCAGCCAGGCTGAAAAACGTAGGAGTACACTTCAAAAAGACGTTGGCATAGCATACTTAGGAACGGACCATCAAACCCATTCATGGTGGGTCTGAAAGAGGACAAGTTAACGTTGGACGCAAATGTATTTGCGTCTTCATAGCTGATACAGGAGGGAAGTTACATGCACTTTTAACTCGTACATGGAGTCGGTGGGGTACTCGCTAGGGAACACAACATGACCATAAAATTTATATTACCTCAAACTGAGAACATAATTCCAGCCCAGAAACTGGCTCACCCTTCCCCCTATCAAGACTTATTGGGGAGCATAGAGCTCCTGGTAAGATCATTGGTATTACCCCTTGTGGAAAGATCTAAAAGGCTAGCAACTCAGCTGCAGTCCTTTAAAGTAGCTATTACCTCAAATACAACACTATTAAAAGGGTTACTAGAAGATAATAGTAATAAATCTGGAATAGACAATCTAAGTAAAGTGGGCAAAATCCCTAAATTGACACATTCAAGCAAAGGGAATAAAATTGTAAAACCAACATCCCAGGTATCAGGAAATACACAGGCCTCCACTAAAACTAACATCGAGCTACAAGCATCCAAACCACCCAGGGCGAAGGAATTTGAAGCATCCCCAAGCAAAATAGCAGATGTGTGTGGAGATCGTAGTGGGAGGATGTCAGACCCCAGGAATCCCAAAGGCTCGAATGTTCAGATTGACTTGCCCCCAGAAGCCGCCTGTTGTAATCAAAGGAAGCTGGAACTGTAGATTCTTAAGTTACTTTATTAAGATATTAAGTTATAATGTTAACCCCATCAGGAGCAGCTGTCCTGCTGCTCAGCCCTCACTCAACTGACATTCATAACATACTAACATTCCACTCATCCAACATTCTACAACACATGCATTCTAGCTGAGCAGCAGGGAGACTCAAGATACAACATATCTCCCTTCGTTATAGGGACTAAGGGAAAAATTGCATAGTGAACAAATAAGATAATGACCACATGTTAAGTACACGTAGTCACAAACTTAAAACAATGCACAAATAAAGCATATGCAAATATGCAACACCATTCTACCAATGAACTTACAAAGAAGATACATCCTGAATCTCTATACCACGATTCACCAAACATATAAAGAAAACAACCCGAGGCACTATGTAACGCCTCATCTCACACACCACAGTCTGAGCAGAACGTCACGAAAGGTCCCTGAAATAAAGCACTATCCATCATCATACACCATCAATCCGAAATGCCACACATCATACCAGTTGGCCAGACCAGAACAACATGCAGCACTCACAGAAACAAACCATAGCACCAAATAACAGGAATCAACGTGTACACTACAGACAAATGAACAAGCCCTTACATAACTCATTCACACACCAGATCGAGCACTTACATAACTCAATCATAACCAGAACGAGCACTTACATAACTCATTCATACACCAGAACGAGCACTTACATAACTCATTCATACACCAGAATGAGCACTTACATAACTCATTCTCACACAAATGAACAAGCCCTTACATAACTCATTCACACACCAGATCGAGCACTTACATAACTCAATCATAACCAGAACGAGCACTTACATAACTCATTCATACACCAGAACGAGCACTTACATAACTCATTCATACACCAGAATGAGCACTTACATAACTCATTCTCACACAAATGAACAAGCCCTTACATAACTCATTCATACACCCGATCGAGCACTTACATAACTCAATCATAACCAGAACGAGCACTTAAGATCGAGCACTTACATAACTCAATCATAACCAGAACGAGCACTTACATAACTCATTCATACACCATGTCATGTCTGAGACACATTCCATTTTATAGTCACTTCAGGTACAGTTGCAGTGGCACAGTCACTTCTGGTGCAGTTTCCTTTAAATAATCACTTCATGCGCAGATACAAGGCACTTTCCTTAAATGGTCACTTCAAGTGTAGTAATGAGAAACCCATCCTCGTGCTCCATTAGCATTACACAAAACAAACCCTCATACAAACATCCTAAACACTGCAGGCAAAATACACTGTAGTTTGTCAAATACATCATCATTTGGCTCATCAAAGTGTCCCCAGCGTGGATCCTCTTCATCACTGGGACATTATGGTTCTCCATCGCAGATTACTTTTTTTCAGGAAGAGTCTAAAAATTACACACTTTGGAAGATTGAGCAGTTTAGTTAAAATATCGCGTTAGTTCTCTAGAAGGTGTTTTCTCTGTTCAAAATACGATATGTCTCAGGCAGAGTCTAAAAATTACAGTCTCTACAATATTGTGCAGTTTAGGTTAAATACCGCGTTACTTCTCTAGAAGGTGTTTTCTTTGTTCAAAATACGATGTGTCTCAATACGCGCTGCCCCTACAAGAAGCGTTGCTGACAAACACCATCGTTGCTGCTTCAAGACGCGTTGCTTAGTAACCCCAACACACAAGATTGACCTAAGATGGCCGCCACGTAGCGTGGTTACGTGGCTGTCGCTTCCTGCCATGTCAATTACGTCTTCCGCAGAGAAATTCCAAAGAAGCATAGAGCCACAAGCTCGTCGATTCGAAAGATGACATCCAGAAGATTCCAACAGTGAGTAAGAAGATGGCTCGCGCACTGCTCGAGCCAGGCTTTAAATTAAGTTTCAAAAGATGCTTGAGCTCGCGTTTCACTACTCGAGCAGGATTCTTCTCATACTTAAAAATAAACACTCAAGCTGACTGTCCCCATTACTTCTGTGCCAACAACATTTCTATTTACTCACTGTTTCAATCAGATTAAGTCCATTCTCAGCTTGTGTCACACTTGCTTTAAACAATTACAGCGCTATTCTCTTTTGCCTTGTCACAGTTTTTTTTCCTTATTAACTGACACAGCGCTAGTTTGTTTTGCCTCCTCAAATTTTCATTTTCCTTTTCTAAGTATAACAGCGCTGGTCTGTTCTGCCTTGTCAACGTCTTGTTTCCCTTTACAACTGTCACAGCGCTAGTCTCCTCTGTGTTCTCAACGTTTTATTATCCTTCATAACTGTCACTGCACTAGTTCCTTTTGCTTCTCAAAGTTTTGTTTTTCTTTAAAACTGTCACTGCGCTAATCTCTTCTGGCTTTTATTAACAGAACAGCGCTAACACTTCTTCCATGCTACAATTTTTCCAGTTACAGCGCTAGTCTTTTCTGCTTTGCTAGGAAGTTTTAACCAAATAACCATGCAGATCACAACAATACAAGATTTTCTCTTAACAGTCTGGCAAATCTCGATTTCAGGGCGACCGATGTAGAGGTCACTGATGGGGTTAATCTGCCAGTCAACGTTGCACACACACTTTACATCCAGACTTAAAGTGTTTTACCTTAGTGCTTCTTCTGTTTTCTTCAACAGTACTTGTATGTTACCGGTTGTTTATCCTTTTCCTTAGCTCCTTGGTCACAATGAAGTTTTCTTTATATACTCTTCTTCTTTTAAGTTGCACGCGTAGATTCTTTACAGAATGATCCCCAAAATGTCGCCAAAATGTTGTAATCAAAGGAAGCTGGAACTGTAGATTCTTAAGTTACTTTATTAAGATATTAAGTGATAATGTTAACCCCATCAGGAGCAGCTGTCCTGCTGCTCAGCCCTCACTCAACTGACATTCATAACATACTAACATTCCACTCATCCAACATTCTACAACACATGCATTCTAGCTGAGCAGCAGGGAGACTCAAGATACAACACCGCCCCATATGTGGCAATATTGACAAGGGTCCAAGAATTAAAACCAGGGATAAAGGAAGGGTACACTGACCTAAAAAACAAAGTGATTCATTGGTTAGTGAATAATAGACCTCTACCTCCCAATATCAATGGGGAAATCTTAAATGTGAGAAGGCTTGGGTAGGTAGGCCAGAGGCCGAAAAACACGCAGGGAGACGCAGTAATCATTAACTTCAGGGACCTAAGGGTCATCTCGTACCTAAATGATTGGTGCCAGGTGTCGGGGACCGGTGGAGAGGGGATAAGGATACTCGACTTGTTTTATCCTAGGTCACTAATACCACGGCAACCTAGGTTTAGCAAGCCACATTATTACAACACATTGGGAGAGACAGTTTTTAACATCCAAACATCAAACTGATTTTTCCCCTTTGTAGGCTTGGATGAGGTTGACTGACTCACCAATGCATCGCCTACGGCTCTAAGTGGAATAGAAGTAGTAAACACACTGAACGTCCCTATGAGCTCACTACCATCTAGTTCACATCCAACAAGTAGCAGTACCGTTACTAGCTGGAAGGGTACTCCTGAAGATGAAATTATTGTTCAGCCCCCCATATCTTATATTGAATCAAATGGGGCTGGGGAGGGCAAACCAGGTACAATTCGTATCCTCTCCGGGAACATTGCAGGCCTCAAAAAGAAACTGGATATTCCAGATTGGCAAGAATTTATTGATAAACATGAGATTTGCATGTTCCAGGAGACATGGAGCTTGGTACCCTTGTATAAGTCTGGTTATACCACGTTCTTCATCCCTGTCGTAACGCAAGGCTTGGGTCGTCCATCAGGGGGTCTACATATATGGGTCAAGATATCAATTAATTTGGATATCTCTGTCCACAATGTAAATTCAGAGGACATGCTACACTTATCCTTTAAAGGACCCCTAAATGGCAATAGAGTTGATCTTTTCAATGTATATGCCCGAGGAAGCCCAAGCAATCAAAACTCGAGCACAGTTCTATCTCTGGAAACGGCTTTAGCAGGTATCCCGCCACGTTCCAATATTATCTTAGGAGGTGATTTAAATTGTACGTATGAACCCCTAAGTAAGGAAGATCTGCTGGGGACTAGTGAGGAAGATATGAAATACTCTATCCCTCTATTAAACCTGAGTCCTATTAAAAGATGGATGGTCAGGGCCCTACAGATTAATGCCCTGACACTAGAATACAACCTCCGGGCACTTAATGGGAGAACAACTTCGGACCCCAATGGGGCCATGACATTTAACAGGCTGAATGGCCCCTCTCGCATTGACTATATAATCTTAGATTTAAGATTATGGGGGAACGTGATAGATATGGAGGTTAAACAGATGCCCGACAGTGATCATAATCCACTTTGCGCTGACATTAGATGGGAAGTTAAAGGGAAGCCCATAAATCCTCTTCTCTTCTCAAAAGCAGTAGTCCCATCTAACTGCAATCGCAGGTTAAAATGGCACAAGGTGGCATGTCAGGAGGAAACACTGTCTAGTATATCTCTCCAGCTTTCATCTAAGACAGTGGAACTTTCCCTTCTTAACCCCAAGCTTAACTCTATGCCGGGGTTCGACCTCAGTGAATCTTATAAGGCCTTTATAGATATCATAGGCTCCCATTTTAGAATTGAGGGGACCAGAAGTAGGAAAAATCTTGCATATAAAAGTGGTAATCCCTGGTTCACCGAGGAATGCAGAGAAAGGAGAAAAGCCATTTCTATAGCCCTACGGAAAAAAGATCCTTTGGCCGAAAGGTTAGCGAGACGGCAATACAGAAACATCACGGCATCTGCAAAACGGGCATGGGAGGAGGATCACTGGCAGAAACTCAGGAAGGCAGCCTTTTTAAAAGATTCCACTCTCTTCTGGGATTTAATAAACCAACTAACCAAAAGGGGAACTGAGTCCGTCCCAAATAATATAAGTGAAAAACAATGGTTTTCCCACTTTTTAAATCTTTAAAGCTATGAGGATGGTGCGGAGCAAATTCCGGCTGTCCAACCAGACCCCAAGCCAGAGAGAGCACAGCTCTTGAAATTGATGACCCCGTTACACTCTTGGAGGTTCAGGCAGCCATTAATAGCATAGCCCCTGGAAAGGCTGCTGGGCCGGATGGTGTACCTGGCGATGTAATTCTACATGACCCCATTGTTTGGGCTAACCTCATTCTACACCTGATGAATCTCCTGCTACAGGGCCGTACAGTCCCAGATTCCTGGAAAGGAGCAGAAGTGGTTGCAATACATAAGAAGGGGGCGAGAGAGGATCCTGCCAACTACAGACCAATAAGCTTAATCGATGTAATTCAAAAGGTGGTTGGCAGGATCCTGATCTCTAGAATGGTGGCTTGGTTAGAGGAGGGAGACATATTAACGCACCTACAAGCAGGATTCAGGCAGAAAATAGGTACAATGGACCAGGTTTTCAGATTTACAGCAATATACTGGAAAACTTTGTCCATTGGCAAAGGGTCATTGTATCTGGCCTTTATCGACCTTAAAACTGCTTTCGATCTTGTACCGCGTGCCAAATTGGGGCAGGTGCTACATGACATGGGCCTACCACGTTACCTCCTAGAATTAATCAAAAAGCTGCCCGATGGTACCTATGGGAGAATCAGATGGGGGAATGCAGGAGAACTGACAGAGAGAATACCAGTACAGAGGGGGGTCCGCCAGGGTTGTGTGATGGCTCGCACCCTGTTCTCCCTCTTTATAAATGGGGTGGCTGACCATTTGAGGGAGGACCCAGTGGATGCCCCCACACTGGCAGGTGAAAAGATACCGACCCTCCTCTTTGCAGACGACACCCTCCTTATGTCTAAAACCCCCTCTGGTCTCCAGAAACTAATAAATAGGTTTAGTACCTTCTGTGAAGAACGTGGGCTCACAATTAACACCTCCAAAACTAAATTGATGGTGCTGTCAGGCACGAAAAAAGCTAAGAGGATTAATGTTTCCCTTAATGGCATTTTTTTAGAGGAAGTAGAAGCCTTTGACTACCTGGGAGTCAGGATAAATTGCAAAATGAAGTGGGACTCCCATATAGCTAAAATGCTTTTAAACTTCAAGAGAGTGGTGGGAGCTATCTCTAGAGATCATCGTGCGACCTCTAGCAGACCTATTAGCCCTACTTTAGTAGTCTATGATGGTAAGGCCTTGGCTGCTGCAACCTACGGGTCGGAACTTTGGGGCTTCGACAGAGTGCCAGATCTGGTTAAAGCAGAGAATAAGTTTCTGAGAGAGCTAGTGTGTCTCCCCATTTCCACTCCCTTAAAACAACTACTCCACGACATGGGTCGCCGTTCCTTTAAAGACATTGTTGGTCTTCAGTCTTTACTTTATTGGGTACGCCTTAGAAGGACACCGGAGCTTGCTAACTATGCTGCTGTCCTTGATGATCTTATTACTGCCAATTCCCCAATGAAGATTGGCTGGCTGAAAAAACTGAGGGACCTGGCGATCAATTTGGGACTAAGGGAAGAGTGGACCTCTCAGTTACCACCCCCGAAGGAAACCATCAACAAACTCTACTGGGAGTGGATTCAAGCTAGAGACATGAAAAATCCAAAGGGGGGCCTCCTAACTGACCAGTTCTTGGACCATAAGCCTGAGAGGAAGCTAGAACCATTTCTTGATTTCATTAGTAATCCGAGAGACAGAACATTGTTTTTGAAATTGAGATATGGAACCCTACCCTTGAATGCCTTTACTAGAAGCTGGAGAGGATCCTCTCACCATCAAGGTACCTGTCCGGGGTGTGCAAATCCCACTGAGACCCTTGCTCACTTCTTGTTTGCCTGCAGGGCGTACAGGGTCCCCAGTAAAGGATGGTTAAGACCAGTTTGTAGAGAATTGGGAACAAGGCATTATTCAGTGGCCCTCCGCATTTTAACAACAGATACCACATCCATGATGGTAATTTGCGGAGTTGCAACATTTCTGGGGAAAGCAGGGCAAATACGTACAAAGCTTGCTCAACTGAGTATGGGGTAGGGGGTAGGACACCGAGTGGTATAACTGTGTCGTCATATTAACTAGCATTTTTAGCATCTCTTTTAAACAAACTAGACTTGATCTGTTTTTACTATTGACGTGTATTTTAATTGTTTTTTAAACCTGCTTTTTCGCTTTTATATCCTGTAACCTGTTTTTATCTAATTTTACCTTCTGTGATGAATTTGTATTTACTTTTATGATACTCTGTTATCGAATAAAGTATTACAACAACAACAACAACAACAGCTATAATACATTTATAGAGTATAGAAAAAACATATTCCAGCTTATGATTAATGAGGTAGCAGTAGTTATCAAATACAGTATGTTCCGTGGCATATAAATCACAGTATCAACAGCAAATATAAAATCAGCGGGAGTTACATAAAAAAAAGGAATCACATTTTTATTTTTGTACCCGATAATAATGATGATAGCTATTTTATAAAATATACAAAAAAGAAATTCCAGCTTTTGATTAATGAGGTAGCGGTAGTTATGAAATACATTATGCTCTGTGGCATATAAATCACAGTATCAACAGCAAACAAAAAATGAGGTACATAAAAAAATCATGAAACCAAAAAGCATATTATCAGCACCCAGTAATACGCGGTGTAGCCACCAAGGATAAAATCATACAAAACTACATGGGGCGTTAAAAATGAGGTAACTACATAAAACAATATTTAGTTACCACAGTATTAAACACGGATCTCTTATATAAATCAAGGGTGCTAATCAGACACCCAAGGCAATCTCTTGAAAAGTTTTCTTTTCTTTGGCGGGAATGCTTGGACGGGGGTGGTTATGGGCTCATGAGCATTATCAGGGGTAACTCGGTGGGGATTCGAGGGTGCTCTTTGAGGAGCATGTGAAAATGGTGATGTGGGGGAGAAAGAATAACAAAAGGTGCAATGGCGTTTTCTTTAAATCTTCTAAGTAGATATGATGACCACCATTTTCTAGCATCAGAAGGTTCAGTTTTGCTAGGCTTTGCATGAAGGCGTCCCAACCGACAGGCACTTTAATATTAGTGAAAGACTGTGTTTGGGTGGCGCCTCTGACCAAATCATGCAGGTTTGAACCGCGTATAACATTACCTTTATAAAAAAAGCTCCCCCTTATCATTCCAGAAAGCGATGTCTTTATTTTGATGAATTTTATTAAGAAGTAATTTGGCTTTCCTTTTGTGCCGGGGATAACATTGTCAAGGATTTCATTAACTAGATTAAAGGCTGGCGATTCTCGTTCTCTGACGGGTGAAGCGGGTGGCTCTTGACTTTCAGACATCAATAAAGTCAGGCACTCTTTTTCCATTTTATCATGATGGGCAAAGTTCAGATACTTTTGAAGGATAGAGGTATAAAGCTTGGCCTTTTCGTGCACCGGGAAATCACTACACTGAAGAATTTCTCGCATCTCGGCGTCCAACAGATCCGTGGCTGATTTTCTAATGTCATTATCTGCGCTTGGGGGACTCTGCACTCTGTCTAGCTGGTGTTTAGGAACGAGATACATTTTATCAATGTGTGCCATCACCGGCGGCTCAGCAGGCTGGAGAGAAGTGGAAAAGCAATGCCTAGCAGTGACCCTATGAAGCCCCCAGACTCCTTGACAAGACTTCTTTTTTAGTTTAAATAGAGATCCTTTTATTGCTCAGTTTTTTAACAAGATTACTTTTCTTTTTAAGCACGCAGATCTACTGAGGACTCAGAGGGACATTGCCCTTCAAGGTATTTAGGGCTATCTCCGATATCGCTTCTACTAAATCATCAGATGCCGAGCATAGAAGAGCTAAACTGGGGCGATGCTTTCTATTTATCTTCTTTTTGTAGATGGGTAGGACTTTTTTAGAGTATAAGCAACAGGAAGATCCGGTAGGAAAAGCCCGGTCCTTAATCTGTAATCCTCTGGCCGCCAGTGTTTAAATCTACAAAAAGATACCCATAGGGGCTCTGAGTGGCATCCTCAAAGGCTTCTATGAAGAAACTAGAGCGACTGGGTACATCTGTATGGCTAGAGTAATTATTTGCAGCTTGTCTCAGGTGTTTCTAAAAAGCACCATGTACTTGGTGTTCAGAGCAATAGTTTGTGAGCTCTTACCTTGGCAGAACACATTTCGTACAATGTATAAAATGCTAAGATTCTGATGCTGAACATACGGAGTAAAAGCTTTTTCAATTTCATCGCTGGCACAAGCAGAGGCCATTAGCTCATCTACAATTAACATATTAACACCAGAGGGGGAAATAAAATGTGATCATTTAAGGTATCGGGGAGTCCTTGGACAAATATGAGGTGTGGAAGCTTTTGCGAGAGTTCTTGATTGAGCTGCTGCCAACAGAAATAGGCCCACACTATGTTGGTAGGTGTCTGGGTCATCATTTGCTGCGCACTTTCCAAATTGATAAGCGGTAACCGTAGGTTTTAGGTCCGGAGATGACAAACTCTGTAATGTGTTCATTGGAAGGTGTTTCGCTAGTGAATTCCCCCAGATAGTCACCGAGCGGGGGTTAACATCACCCTCTTTGCTCACAAAAATCACAGAGTCTGTGTCGTGGTAAAGACAGCGGTCTTGAAGCAACTCCAGGAGTTTGTACAACTCTAATCTAGCATAAGCAGTAGTAAAACTGGCGATAAAAATGTTTGTGTTGCATGAAGGCGGGTAATGTTCTTTGGTGTACCGCCAATACACACAATCGGTATCATCATCTATGAACTCGCAAGATGACACCTCGCAGTAGGTAGTAAAAAAGTTCTTATCAAATTCATCTGGCTCAATCACTAGAGTAGTTTCTGAGCGGTCTTCCCTCTGCCCCAGCTTTCCCCATAGAGAATTGAGAAACAGTTTAGCAATCTGTCTTTTAATGGGGTTCACATGGATTTTATTAGAGCACGAAGGAATACCCTCTTTCTGAAAATATTCCCTCTGGTACTTCTGTTTCTCTGCATTATTGGTACACCACTGGGGATAACCCGAAGCTTCTTGCTTGTCTCTAAGGTGCAAGTTGATGTAGTCGGTGAACAGATCATGAGAAACATTTTCAAAAGGCCATATCTCATAAATGCGATCTATCACATAGCCTTTTTTCAAAGCTACATCCACTTCTACAGTGCACCAGGTGCCAGTCAGAGCACTTTCAGCATCAAAGTGATCCCTCTGGGAGGTCTGTCTGGCTTCTGTGCAGGAGTGGCACAGGGTAAATAGTAGGTAAAAAAGTCCTCTAGGTGGTTGAATACTACATCTGATTAGACCGAAATACCTTTTGGGATCGCCAAAATCTTTATATAGGATCTTAGGATGTTCTACAGGGTAGACTTTTGTCTTATTTACAAATGGGTATAAGCTGGTAAAATCATAGTAAAAAATCTGATCATCACCAGAGGCCTTTCGATAAAGAGTAACAGCGTTGGTTCGTCCTCTGTAGAGCAAATCAGGTGGTTTCAAGGGCTCGGGTAAGTCACGATCCTTAATAAAAGTCTGCAGTTCTAGATTACATGTTAACTGCTCACCCCATGAGTGTTCCCATATACTTTTGAAGTTGAAGCCTCGTCTTTTTAAAAACTCCTGTTTAATAGTTGTGCGGTTTAGAACCTGACCATATGTACAACCGGTCATCTTGTTAAAATCGTTTCCTGCATAGCAAATTGGGCAGCCATGAAAAAAGCAACCATTAAATTCAAAGGCTGTAGGGACCCCGTCAATATTGGCATAACAATCTAAAAAATGGGACTCAATTTTAAGCTCCCCGCCTCTCAAAGTGTGACGGATGGTGATTTTTTCACTGTATTCCAAATACATCAACCACTGAAGAGCCGGTGTTGAGAATCTCTTTTGCTGTCAGAGATAATTATCACGAGGTAGCAACGCTAATGTGTAAGGTTATTATGAAACAAAATCTGAACATCGCCAAGCAGACTGAAGACAAAGTGATGTACTGAAAGGGGTCAATGAAGTCAGCATAGGCATACTCATCGGCCTGACCCAAGTTCACCAAGATTTGTTTCCCAGAAATAGCGATGACACCTTCTCTAAAGCGGATACAGCCCTCTCTTAAAATGTTCACATCTTGTTGACAGTAATGAGACCCTCTTGAAGAAAGTGAAAACTGACCTTTGGACGCTTGCCCCGGATTGCGCCTGCTGTCTCTTGTGTGGCCATCACTCCTCGCCGCACCCGCTCTGCGGGTGCCGCATCGCAGGGACCGGCTAGTGGAAAAGCCGAGTGTGGACTGTGGCAGCCGGAGGGGAGCAACACCAGCAACAGGGGAGAGGCGCTACGCAGCAGGGACTCGCTCTCCCAGGAGTCTCTGCACGCCCACTATCACCTGGGCTGCGCCCCTTGTCAGCCCCGCCCCAAGCCGGTAAATCGTCTAAAAACGCCGGATTCCTTCAGGGCAGTGGGACCCTCTTGCAGAAAGTGAAAACTGACCTTTGGATGCTTGCCTCGGATTGCGCCTGCTGTCTCTTGTGTGGCCATCACTCCTCGCCGCACCCGCTTTGCGGGTGCCGCATCCCAGGTACCGGCTGGTGGAAAAGCCAAGTGTGGACTGTGGCAGCCGGAGGGGAGCAACACCAGCAACAGGGGAGAGTCGCTACGCAGCAGGGACTCGCTCTCCCAGGAGTCCCTGCACGCCCACTATCACCTGGGCTGCGCCCCCTGTCAGCCCCGCCCCAAGCAGTCATTCCGCCTACTTAACTGGATCAGTGTACCGCAGCGCAGGACGAGCGCGGGACGAGCGCGGGACGAGCCGGGCGAAGCCCGGGCAAAGGGCGGGCCGTCTACGGCCATCTGAGGCCGGCTGAGGCGTGGCTGGGCCATCCCCCTTAGTTTATTATTCTATTACTTACCTGGCGTATTACAACGGTGATCCTTTTTGGTCTTTGTTCCAAGGCATTCACTGTGTTTACTAGATAACTCTGGTCTGAGGTGTAATGGCGGCTCAGCCAGCCAAGGGAGGCAAGGATGGTGAAAAATCTAATACTGGAAGCATTTTGGGTACTCTGGACAATTATTTTACACGGGTCTCTGTTGCACTGGAACATCAGATAAGTGCTGTCGAGAAAAGATTATCAGCTGAAATTTTTTCGAAACATTCCTCTCTGGGGGCGATTCAGCATTGCACCACGCCTGAGAATCGCATCAGCCAATGGCTAAGTGATTTGGGTCTGCCCGAGTCCAGCATCGAACTGGATTCCCTTGCAAATATCCTTGAGGAAAACAATTCTTTCACACAGCCAGCTAGTGCTGATTTAGTTGAAATTCACACTTGTATATCTTCACCCAATAGTTCTCCTGTTTGTTTGGTAGTTGACTCACGCCCTCAAATAAAAGAGTGATAGGTAAAAGGAAAAGAAGAGGGGGCGGACCGCAATGTAAAAGAGCTAATAGGTCTAAACCAACAAAAAAGGGGAATAAGTCATTGGGTGCGGGGATCCCTATAGAGTCTGATAATACAGTATATCCTATTTCCTCTCCACAACTTCCTCCTGATGTGCATGGTGACGGGTCTCTGGTGGGGCAGGTTGAACACCTGATTCATTCTTTTCTACTCCCCATCATTGAGAGACTGAGACTAGTCACTGCTAGTTTGGATAAACTGGAAAGTGCAGTCAAGGATAACTCGCAAATGTTACACTTCTTAGCTGATGAAAAGAGTAAGGGCAAAGATCCTTCTGCTATTCCAGAACAGGTGGTCGGCAGAAGTGACCAAGTACCCACTATCTGTAAATCCCCCCTGCTGAATGGAAATAAAACAGTGGTACATAGGGATGCAAGTCTAGTCAAGTTAGGTGATAAAAATACATGCCCCGAGTCTTCCAAGGGCCTGACGGGGGCATCACAATTTCACCAGGAAGCTCGCCCAGAACCTGTTAGACGTGCTTCTGTGTATTTGGCTCCTAACAATTCTGATTTAGTTACAGGAAATCAATTCACACTAGACTTACCCCCCCAAAGTGCACCCTTAGTGGTGGTCATGACTAATGTTCCCCCTCTCCGAGCTGGTCTAACTGAGGGGTTTTACCAACTGAAGACAAAGGTCACCCACTGGTTCTCAAAGAATCTAGAAGAGGGTCACAAAGTAGGACGTGACATACTCATGGTTCGTAGAGTAGGATGGGTGGGTCGCTCAAGGAAGACCAGAGAGGGTGACTGCATAGTCATAAATTTTAATAACTTGAATGCAGTTGCCAAAATACTATGGGAGACAGAACAGCATTCATTAGCGAGGGGGCAGGGTATTGGAATTTTGCCCCTCAGGTTCTTCTATAGACCGGGCACCCAGGGAAAACCCATATATAGGATTCACACATCGAGAAATTTTACAAATCAAACTCACCCTATGGGAGGACAGGGGTTGCGACCTAAAACTTATTTGATACCATCTGGTTCTTGGCATGGGGGAGACTTAAGGTACAGAGGCGGAGTAGAAATCACAAATAGATTCAACGCCCTTTCGGGGCTTAATGATTGCGACTGACTCGCCCCCAATCAAGTTAGCTGCAACACAGTGCATGCCGCCAATACCCCTCATGATCATCATTCTAATGGGGTGGCTCCAACGAAGGGGAACTCTAACCTAGTAGAGTCTATTGGTAAAACTACCGATCCTGACGTACCCCCGCTAGGCACTCCTTTGGAACCGGTAAAAAATGATATGGAGGGTGTAGGAAGTTTGGTACCTTGGAACATAGCTGGCATCCGCCCCAAACTGGAGTCACAGCAATGGGTAGATTTTGAAAATTGCTTTGACGTGTGTATGTTCCAGGAGACATGGATGTGTGGGCCCTGTTTTCTCCAAGGGTATCTGAACTATTCGATCCCGGCAACTAAAGGCCAAAAGGGTCGTCCAAAGGGTGGCCTGATTATATGGGCACGTCAATGTCTGCCCTTCTCTATTAAAGTGGTTGAAACTGGTAGTAAGGATATCCAACTTATAAAAGTGGGCATGGGCTTATCAGGGTGTCTTGATATATACAATGTATATGCCAGGGGTTCCAACGGGTGGAAATCAGCAGTTCTTGCGGCACTGGTCTCCCTACTTGAAACATACTCCCTGAATAATAATATCATTATTGCTGGAGATTTTAACCACATGTTTGAACCCCTGGACATTTGTGACGATCTAGTTGGGGTGGAAGAGGACATGCAATGGGGAGTTCCCAAATTAAATTTAGACCCAATTAAACGTTGGTCTGAGGACATTATCTGTTTAAATGCCATTTGTTTGGAAAGGGGCCTTAGGGCACTAAATGGGCGAACAATGAGTGACAAGGGGGGGGGGGCTTGTACCTTCGATAACGGATGAAATAGGAGTAGGATAGGCTACGTTCTGTGCAGCCTCCAACTATGGAAGGGAGTCCGTGATATGGAAGTAAAGCACAGGCTTGAATGCGACCATGACCCTCTGTGCGTAGTACACAAATGGTGGCTATCCTCAATAGGGAAACCCGTTATAGAGTGGGATGGTGTTCCCTTGCCTGTCCCCACCAATGACATGCGTCGGCTAAAATGGCCCAGTGTTTTGGCTAATCGACAGTCTATGGCTAGTACAGACATGGAGGCGGACAGGGCAATAATTGCCCTAGAGCAGGCTAACATAGTCGTACCAGGTTCATACGAAATAACTGCTATACATGATAATCTCTTTTGTGTCATTAAATCCCATTTCCAGAAACCGGGTAGGAAAATCATTAAGGCACCTCCCATACCTGTGAGGCGGTATAACGCACAGTGCAGGAAAGCCAGGTTAGCTCTGGGAATAGCTATTAAGAGTAGGGAACAAGTGGCTATCCGTAGTGCAAGAAGGATCTACAAGGACAGTATAGCCACAGCAAAAAAAACATGGAATGAACTAAGGGAGGCAAGTAGGACTAAAGATTCCAGGCTCTTCTGGAACATTGTCAAATGGGGTAGTGGCGGTTTACCCAATTGCCCCAATAATAACGTTGGTGAGGAGGACTGGGTCAATTATTTTAAGCCACAATATGCTGATAGCCACCCTGGCTCTGAGATGGATGGTTTCAAGGCTGTATATCCCAAAGATAACTTTTTTACTCACGGTGAGGTGTTGTTGGCCTTAAGTGCAGTGTCTAGAGGAAGAGCTCCCAGTTTGGATGGGGTCCCGGTGGATCTTTTTATCAATGATAGGGAACGCTGGGGTAAATATATTTTTCTTTTGGTTAACGCTGTTGCCCAGGGAGCAATGGTTCCGTCATCCTGGAAGGGTGCAATCATTATCCCTGTATATAAGAAAGGTGATTGGGGTTTGCCTGGTAATTACAGACCCATAAGCTTGATAGCTACCATCCAAAAGGTGGTGGGGAGGATGGTGGTGAACAGGCTTATGGCTTGGGTTGATGAGAACAATGCAATATCCCCTTACCAGGCTGGGTTCCGGAAGGCCACTAGTACGGTGGACCAGGTGTTCCGCTTTACCTTTCTACGGTGGCGAACTGTGGTGCTGGGTGGGGGCAGCCTGTATGCCGCTTTTGTGGATTTGCGGGCTGCCTTTGACCTGGTTTCCAGGACTAAGCTGTGGTCAGTGCTGTGGAACCTGGGCATACCGGAGGATCTATTGACCCTGGTTATGAGGTTGCACGAGGCGAATTTTATCAAGATAAAGTGGGGCAGTCAAGGTGAGGTCACTGTGGACTTCCCGGTCGAGTGGGGAGTTTGGCAGGGGTGTGCAATGGCCCCCTTGTTTTTTTCCTTGTTTATCAACGGAGTAGTAGCTAGAATGCTGTCTGTTAATCTAGACGCCCCCTCGTTGGTGGACATTAATGTCCCAATATTAATGTTCGCCGACGATACCCTTATTCTATCAAAGACCCCAAGTGGCCTGCAGCGTGCCCTCCATATCTTTGAGGAATTTTGTGGGGAGCATGTTCTTGAAGTTAACGTGGCCAAAACCAAGTTGATGATTTTTAACCCCCACCTTAGTTTCCGATCCAGGCTGTCTATGAACCATTGTCCCTTAGAGGTAGTTAAAGCTTTTACCTATCTTGGTATTTATGTAACCAACAATCTCAAATGGTCCCAGCACATTGTTCTTGCAACATTAAGGCACAGACAATTAGCTGGAGCCCTTGGGGCAGAAAACAGAAAATCAAAATCTAAACCAATCGCGCCAGCCCTACAGGTCTATGAAGCGAAAGCCCTTGGCTCAGCACTATATGGGGCTGAGCTGTGGGGTTTTGGGAAGCTCCAGTCATTACAGAAGTCCGAAAATAAGTTCTTTAGGACAATTACTGGTCTTCCCAAAAGTACCCCCCTTCTCCCCCTTAGATACAAGCTGGGCAGAAAGGCTGTGGATGATTTGGCAAAGCTTCGCCCGATCTTGTATTGGAGACGACTCTGGATCACTCTAGAACTCAAGCATTATGCTGAGGGCTTTTTAGCACTGATCAAAGCAGATGTATTTCATAGGATCATCAATGGTTAAAAGATCTTAGATCCTTGTTATGTTTGTTGGGTCTCCAAACCCTTTGGGATAACCCGTCAGGCGCACTTTTTCCTACCAAAAAAACACTAAAGGAGTTGTATTGGGACTATGTGGCCGAGCGGGATTGGAGAAACACTGATGCTAGATCTATGACAGGATGCTATTTGGAAGTTAAAATCTCTCCTAACCATGAACTTTATTGGGACAATATAACTAAGCCGTGGGACAGGAAGCTTCTATTCCAATTGAGGATAGGTGCTCTTCCGCTCAGGTCCCTAAGTGGCAGGTGGAGGGGTTCATCTAATACTTCCTGCCCCGCTTGTGGATCTGTAAAGGAGACTATTGGGCACTTTCTATTTTCTTGACAAGCCTATGCCGTCCCTAGGCGAATTTGGTTAAAACCTGTATGTAAAAACTTAGGTACCAACAGTGGCATCGTAGCTTTGAGAATCATTTGCACTAGTTCTTGTTTGCCACTGCCCATAGCAGGAGCAAAATTTCTGGGGTGGGCTTGGCCTATTAGGCATAAAGCGCTAGCTGAGTAACTGTTTACATTGGGATGGTTTTACGGAATCTACTTGATGTAGTTTGTCATTTTATAGTATATGTATTTTTATGCTTTTTATGTAAAGTATCTGTTTTTATTTGATCGAGGCAACCATTTAATGACGTTTTAAATATTTGTATGTACAGTGCTTTTATGAGAAATACTCGAAGAAAGCCTCTTTGAATTTGAATTTGAATTTGTAATGAGACAGTTCCTTCTGGAAATCAAACATCTGATCTTTGTTCGATTCATACCAGGACAGGAATTCTGTTTTCTCAAATGGTGACATATAGTTTACACCATAAACTTCTTCTCAGAACATAACACCAACATAGTTCTGGTTCTGCAAAGTGTTAAAGTAATGTGGGAAATGACCTTTGGAATCTTGGAAACCCATAGCCTGAGGAAGTTTACTGAGTTTCATGGGCAGGAAGTTTATAGAGTCTATAAACCTGATATTGAGTACTTTGGTTGTAACGCACATGAGTTTTCCACCCTGAGTGGTCAGTGACATTGCCACCTTTTCAAGCACTAAAGCTTTCACTACAAAATAACAGTCATATCCTTTAGAGAAATGTGCAAGAAAACTATAATTTTTAAATTGAGGTGTAATGAACGTGTTGATAAATCATTGACACATGTAGGACCTCAAAACTCCCAAGTAGGCTCACCATTAATATGTCTGGCAAAAATATAATTTGGCTCATGAATGATATTTTCCTGACTGCACTCTAGAATATATAATCATCTGTTTTGGTTGGCGGTTTGAGTCTACTCATAAAGCAGAGATGGGAATCAAATGAAAATGCCCGGGCTTTACAGACACCTCATTCGAGGCCTTCACATTCATGACTTTCGGGGCCATAGGGACCGCATGAATCACACAACTTTTTGCTGAGACAGTTGCGGCGGCTAATGCACAATAATGCTGTAAACACTCCGTAGAATGACAAAACAGTTGACACTGCAGACACCTTTGGAGATCATTGGCAAGGTCATGGCAATCGTTTGTAATGCATGCTTTGCAGAGGTCTGCGCATGAGTGATTGTATTTGTGGGTATAGGCCGAATGACAATATTCGCAGTACTATCTAGCTTTGAGGGGTATTTTTTTGTAACTTTCACACCATAAAAATGGTTTTCATGTAAAAGAACAAACAGAATTTTAGATTTGGTGCCAGTTACGTTGGTGAAATAATGCCAGCCGCCTTCGTGTTATAATACGTCACACCCAAGTAATTTTCAAATGATTGTATGTCTCGCAAAGAGACATCTGTATTTGGGGTGATGTTTAGGGCATCATGCATTAACTGAGCCTGCTCTGTCAGCGTTCTATCCGTAGATTGGCCATGATCCAATAACCAGGCCAAACACCCAGCCAGGCACACATTTCCAGCTGTGTTGTTTAAATCAATCAACCAGCTTTGTTTCTTTTGAATGATCTTACTAAACAATACAGAATTTGGAGCCCGTCTGGCACCGCCGCCCCGACTTTTTATCACAGTCACAACAAGTGTTAAATTTTGTGACCTCAGAATCTCCGCATTGCTATTCATAATGTCAACAATTTTGTTTAAGAAGTCTGAGGCATCTAGATCATGATATGATAGCCTACGAGTGTAAAAAGAGTTAGCCTGACCGCTCATGTGAATCGTTGTGACCGATGTCTGGGGCCATTTGGACGAGCAGTTGTTGGATAGAGTTAATAAACGCTTCTAGGGCTAGTCTAATAGAGTCTATGAGGTGAAGATTGACAAAATGAAATTCTTGATAAAATTCGATAGCTCTAAATTTTTTGATAACTCTTTGATATTGGCGTACGCTTTCTAAAAACACAGGCGCAGGGTTGTTACTGATGCTGGAATCATCATGAGCGACGGCGGCTCTATGAGGTGGCTGCTCTAACTGCATGTGGCTCGGTGGTAAATATCCGTTATGGGTTTGAATATTACGGTGTACATTTCTCAAATGTTTTTTGGCTCTTTTTAGGTTTTTGGCTAAACAATTTCTGACTACTTTAGCAGCTAACCATTTCTTTTTACGTTTGGCGCTTGTAGTTTCAGACCTTCTCGGTGACCTATTCTCTTTGGGTGGCATTATCAGTTTCCCGAGTCAAGACTCAAGGAATCAAGGTTGGCTTGGGCATCTGCTAAAATAGTTGTGAGCGAAGTCTGAGTATTTTGGATCACCTCCTCTACAGCTAGTTTGACATCGGTTATGCCCCCAATATGTTCGGAAGCTCCCTGTGCACGTAGAACATTCAAAATGGATGAACTGACCGGTGCAGAGTTCAAGGCTAAGCCCTCGAGGGTATTTATTAAGGGAAAAACTGCATAAATCGTCTGAAGTACAGCTGCTTCGCTGGGGAGTGAAGCTTTAACTGCTGCAGCAGCAAGTGATGTCTTTAACTCAACAGTAAGTGATTTTGTGACACTTAGGACATCGGCTATGGCGCTTGAGGAGACAGAGGATTAGAGCTGATTTTGAGCAGTTACTAAAGTAGCTAAAAATGATTTCTATAAATTTTGCTGTATAAGTCCCATGCCTGCTTTGATGCTTTCATTGGATTGTATCTGAGCTACAGTTTCACGATTACTTAAAGCAAAAATAATAGCTTCGCAGATAGGTGCTGTGTTTAGAGTGCTTCTGATGAGGGTGGTTATTAAAGGTAAAATATCGTGGCATGCTTATGTTGCGGCTGTAGTGTTTAGGGCAGGTGTGGGTTCATGTCTAGGAGCTTGTAGCGCAGCAGTGGACTCACTGGTTGCTGCAGCGCTGGGGGAAATTTCAGTCTTTAAATTATAGTAAATAGCAACTGGGGCAACACAATTACAGTCTGAAGTGTCCTCAATAGTCATCAGCGCTAAAACTAGACTCTGAGAGCAAAAGCACACACACACAAGTGCATGCTCACCCACACACCCACACAAACACACACCCACATCAGCACGGTAAATTGTAATATACAGTAGTGTAAATATATGAATGTACAGTTGCTACTTTTTTGACATCAATGTGTTGATTAAAAAGCCTTTAAAGAAAAAGAAAAATGATTGGTATAAAATAAAAATACCTGGTCAAACTAAAAAAGTGGTTGTTTGACTTATATAAATAGTATGGTGTAGAAATAAGGGTGGTGTAGGCACGTTTTGTGTTGTTTGCTTGAAAAAGGGTCCAGCCTACCCCATGCCCCGATGGACCTAACTCCTTAGGGTTACAAAGCTTTTCAAGCCTCAGCATGACCCCTGCACTCTTGCCCCAGGATATACAGTGACATTATTTAAGACTTCGGGCATTATTAAACAAGTAGGTGGACTAGTCCTTGACTAAAAACACAGAACAATGCGCAGACAGTCTTTGAGGTAAGAGCTAGTGCAAATTCTAAACACACCATGTGTCACACCATTTTTCCTATTGCTTAAAACGCCAGCACCTGTAACATTACTAAAAACCTTTTAACGGAGAAGCAAAAGACCTAATTAGAACCACATGTTAGAACATTGCCCAAGGCTCCAGTCTCTTTTGTCTTACTTTGACAGGCTGAGCCAGAAAAGCTGACCCCCTGATAAAAAGCATTTAACCTTTGAGAGATAATACTATTAGCAGCGCATGTTCAAAAGAACTAGAGGCGTATATCAAAAAACAAAAAAACACTTCTTACCAACAATTCTTGCTCCTCAGACATGTTCATAAATGAAATCGGTGCTCAGTCAGCAGGGGCTGAAATATTTCAGGGTTTTCAGCTTTTCCAAGGCCTGACGTGGCGGTGTAGTGTCGTTCCTATATTCCCAATAGGCTCTGCGCATTGGAATAACATATACTATAGATTTGACATAGGACTTAGGTCGACTAGGTCTCTATTGAATATATTAAACTTAATTGTGAGTGCCAGCTAGCTCAGAGCTCAGAGGTCACTAGAAACTTTCTCGAATTCACAAGAAGGGATTCGTTTCTGACAACCGCATAAACATGACAACTTTGTTTCCCAAGAATAAGAAATCAATCTCTAGAGTCGCAGAAACAATAGATAACTATTTTGCTCAGTCAATCGTGCATGCTTCGTTTCACCAGAGGTGCAGAGAAATAGAGAGACGGTGTTTTCAATAAAAGGGTGTTTATTGAACAGTCTTCTTTCTCAAGCATAAGAAATTAACTGCTACAGTCGCAATACTTAGCATTAAGTAAAGTACGTACAGTAAATAGAGTATTACAAAATAATATTGTAATAGCATGATATGGTTTCAAAGCCATAGAATACCTAAAATGCATAAAATACGGAGATTAGGGAGTTGGTATCAGGGTCTCTAAGGAAACTATCTGAATGCGGCTCCCAGAAGGTGCTTAATGACAAACTTTCGGGAATCCACAATGACCTTTTTAGCGGGCTGAAAAGGTTTTTTTAAATGCTAAACCCGCTAAAAAGATCAGTGTGCATAAGCCTAACTCGTGGTATAATAACACGTGTAGGCTAGCCCATAAAGCTCTAGTAGAAGCTATTAAATCTAGGTCCCATGGTAATATTAAGCTGTCTAGAGCAGCATACAAATTGGCATTAAGACATGCTAAGAGAGGGATGAGGTTAGTTGGCGATGTCTATTATCAGCTTGTAAAGGCAGGAATATGACCCAATTTTGGGATCTTATTAAATGGGAGAACGACCAGCGGTCGATAACCCCGAGTAACAATGTTGAACCGCAGCAGTGGGTTGCCTTCCTTAAAGCCCAATTTCAATTGGGCACGGAGAGTTTAGGGGTTGTTCCAAATATTAAAATTGATGATCCTTTGCAGTTCAATGCTAGAGAGGTAGAGACAGTGTTGAAGTCTATCTCAAGTGGTAAGGCACCGGGGCCTGACTGTATTCCGGCTGATTTATTTAAGCAGGATCCCGACCTATGGGTCCCTTACATTACTAATTTAATCAATTCATTAGCTGGTGGAGCACCAATTCCTGTATCTTGGTTCGGAGTGAAAATCATTCTGATATATAAGAAGGGTGATCGTTCCTCTACGGCCAACTACAGACCCATCATCTTAATTGATGCAGTGCAAAAGATAGCAGCACGCGTGATACTGGGTAGGATTCAGGGTTGGATGTCTGAAGATGACATTTTAACACCCCTACAGGCGGGGTTTCGGTCCCATATGGGGACCTTGGACCAAGCCTTTAGATTTGTGTTACTTTACTGGAAAGAGGTCCTTCTGGGCAGGGGAATGCTTTTTGCTGCTTTCGTGAATTTAAAATCCGCTTTCGACCTCGTCCCAAGAGCAAAACTGTGGGAGGTCTTACTAAGACTAGGGATGCCTAAAGAGCTGGCCTCCTTCGTGGTAAGACTACACGAATCTACTTATGCCCAGGTTCGCTGGGGTAAACCGGGCGGGGTCACTGAGAAATTTGAGGTAGGGAAAGGCGTCCGACAAGGGTGTGTGCTGGCACCCACCCTGATTTCCTTATTTATTAATGGGGTGGTGCAGTATTTTGTTAATCACCCAACGGATGCGCCAAATCTAGCTGGCCAGAAGGTGCCCTTGCTCATGTTCGCGGATGACACCCTGATACTATCCAAGATGAGACAGGGGTTGCAGTTGGCACTGTCTCATTTTGAGGTGTTTTGCCGTGAACATGAGCTTGTGGTTAACTTAGGGAAAACTACGTTTATGGTGCTCCATGGATCCAAGCCCATCAAGGCACAAGTTTTTATGGGTGGAAAACCCCTGGAGCAGACCGATGTCTTCGCCTATTTGGGTGTCACTTTTGGCGACAAGCTGAGCTGGAAACCTCAAGTTAAGATCCTTGCGTTGAAACATGCCCAATTAGCTGGAGCATTGATTAAGGAACACAGGTTATCATTAACCAAACCTATAGCTCCTGTTTTTAAAATCTATTCAACGAAAATCATTCCTGCTATCCTATATGGTGCCGAAATCGGGGGCTTTTGTAATTTGACCCAACTGTCTACTGCTCAGAACAAATTTATGAGAGCAGTTGTGGGTTTGCCCCAATCTTCACCCCAAATTCCATTGCTCCTTGATCTAGGCTGCCATACAATTGAGGACATTGCTGGTTACAGGTCGCTGGCTTTTTCGAGGCGCCTCTGGATTACTCCAGAGCTCCACCTTTTGCCTAGGGCATTGTCCGAAGTAAGGGGATTGGATCGTTCGCACAGGATCCCATGGTTGCTTGGCATTAAAACTCTACTTATTGATATGGGGATGAGGGATCTCTGGGATAGCCCAGAGACGGCGGAATTTCCCTCAAAATAATCTTATAGAGCAGCAT
Organism: Lissotriton vulgaris; assembly: GCF_964263255.1. NCBI lineage: Eukaryota > Metazoa > Chordata > Amphibia > Caudata > Salamandridae > Lissotriton > Lissotriton vulgaris. The sequence goes on along the minus strand of NC_141695.1, from coordinate 1,366,437,466 downwards.
ACTGGGAGCTAATTAAAATCAGGAGGTTCTCCTCCCTTACTAGCTCTATTTTGTCTAGGGATTTTCTTGAGCTAAACGATGAACCCTGTCTGGAAAGCTATTGGGATCTCATAACGAAGCCCCTAGATCGTAAGCTTTACCATCATTTTAGAATTGGGACATTACCGCTTAGTAGGTTAACATGCAAACGCCCTCCAGAACACGGACGCACTTTCTGGCACTCTCTGGCTGATTGAACTGCCCTCAGCGCCTCTCCAAAGGATTTCTGTGACTTCTTGCCGCACCCGCTCCGCGGGTGCCGCTGCGTGCATTTCCCAACCGGGACACAGGGGAAGGACTGCAGAGTCACCGGGTGAGTGCGGTCAGCGGGGCTGCGAGCGTGCAGGGGACTCCATTGCCCAGGAGTCCCTGCAAGACCACTGACCAACTTCCGGTCCGCTCTCCCCGCTGCCGCCCCCCGCCCTCTGCAGCTGTGGTGCTTAAAAACCCTCACCTCTTCTCCTCCTGCGGGACGCCCTCCAGAACACGGACGCACTTTCTGGCACTCTCTGGCTGATTGAACTGCCCTCAGCGCCTCTCCAAAGGATTTCTGTGACTTCTTGCCGCACCCGCTCCGCGGGTGCCGCTGCGTGCATTTCCCAACCGGGACACAGGGGAAGGACTGCAGAGTCACCGGGTGAGTGCGGTCAGCGGGGCTGCGAGCGTGCAGGGGACTCCATTGCCCAGGAGTCCCTGCAAGACCACTGACCAACTTCCGGTCCGCTCTCCCCGCTGGCGCCCCCCGCCCTCTGCAGCTGTGGTGCTTAAAAACCCTCACCTCTTCTCCTCCTGCGGGACGCCCTCCAGAACACGGACGCACTTTCTGGCACTCTCTGGCTGATTGAACTGCCCTCAGCGCCTCTCCAAAGGATTTCTGTGACTTCTTGCCGCACCCGCTCCGCGGGTGCCGCTGCGTGCATTTCCCAACCGGGACACAGGGGAAGGACTGCAGAGTCACCGGGTGAGTGCGGTCAGCGGGGCTGCGAGCGTGCAGGGGACTCCATTGCCCAGGAGTCCCTGCAAGACCACTGACCAACTTCCGGTCCGCTCTCCCCGCTGCCGCCCCCCGCCCTCTGCAGCTGTGGTGCTTAAAAACCCTCACCTCTTCTCCTCCTGCGGGACGCCCTCCAGAACACGGACGCACTTTCTGGCACTCTCTGGCTGATTGAACTGCCCTCAGCGCCTCTCCAAAGGATTTCTGTGACTTCTTGCCGCACCCGCTCCGCGGGTGCCGCTGCGTGCATTTCCCAACCGGGACACAGGGGAAGGACTGCAGAGTCACCGGGTGAGTGCGGTCAGCGGGGCTGCGAGCGTGCAGGGGACTCCATTGCCCAGGAGTCCCTGCAAGACCACTGACCAACTTCCGGTCCGCTCTCCCCGCTGCCACGCCCCCTTGTCTACCCGATCTCCTATTTATTGACCTAGTTCTCCCGCAGCGCGGGACGCAGCCCGGGGCGAAGACTGGGCAAAGACAGGGCCGTTCTAGGCCGTTAGAGACCGTTTAAGACCGGACCGGGCCACTTCCCTTGGTTCTATCCTTTTGAGTCTCTGCAGCATACTTGGATCATTTGTATATATTTATTGTAATATCCCTTCCCCACAATGTCCTCACGTGAAACTAGGAGCAAGGCAACTAAGATCTCCAAAAAAGCCACAGGCACCCTAGATGACTTTATCACCAGGACGAGCCTCTCCATTGATAATGAAATTACCAAACTCCAGCACAGAGTATCAACTGAACTTGAATGCGCTAGGAGGCTTTCAACTGAACTTGCGCTTAGAAAAAAATCTTCCCTAGGCAGCATTGCTACATCTAAAACTCCTGAACGCATTTCTGGTCCAAAACCAATCATAGCCCTAGCTGAGGTGCACTCGGTAGTAGAGGAATTCATTTCTCCTACCAACCACGATCCTCATGGGCCTTCAGCTAGGGCCGTGTCAGGAAGCTCATTACAGTTGACACTCTCAAAGGAGAATGTTGAGGTCCTTCCAGATGGGGCGCCCTGTAAGTCACTAGCAGAGACGATACCAAACACAAGCCCATCACCTACCCGTCAGTTGCTAGTTGAAACAGAGTCTTCCAAAAACAAATCACCCGCCAAAGTACCATCAAAGCACAAAAGAAAGCGCAAACACCTAACCGCTTTCGCTAGAAAAAAAGCAAAAGTTGCACTTAGTCATAACATCAAGGGTGGGACTCCTAATACGCCTGTTGTAACATCTGAGATCTCTGTACACGATGTAGCACTAGTAAATGCAGACAACACTAACAATAGCATAGATGGACAAATCTCCATTGATAAGTCTGATCACTTAGGTAGCGAGGGGCAAAGAGTCTCCTGTGTTATGGTAGAACAAGATGGTGGAAGAGAAGAATTTTTAAAAATAGTATGGGAGACGCTTAAGAGATTACTTAAACCACTGGAAATCAGGTTAACTGGAATTGAGAACCAGCTTCTCGAGGTTGAGAAAAGTGTTATCACTCTTTCAAGCATAAGCCTCAACTGTACTGAAGCGCCTAGAGTCACCCAGCAAGCTCCGGTCCTCGTTCCGACCACATCAAAAGATTCATATATTAGTCCATTGGATGTGCAGCAAAAAAAGGTGGGGATAGTAAATAAAACAAATACTACTCAATCAACTAGCACTAAAACCCAATTGAACCCAACCCCCTCAACTTCTACAGCTACAGCTGTAAATACCCCCTCAACTTCTACAGCTACAGCTGTAAATACTACTAGCAAACCAATGCAGAAAAACCAGGCACATACTAACTCTTCCATACCACAAATTCCTTCTTCTTCCCACACTTCCAATCAGAGTACAATAATCTTAAACAAACCTCAACCCAATATTCCTGCCTACCCCTATATTAGTTCTGCAGGCATTCAATCCATGCCTGACAAAACCTTTGCAAATGCCTCTCATAAGCCAAACTACCAGTCCAACCACACTCGCAATAATTTTAGAGGAGGGTACATAGATCTGCCACCAGACGCTAGTACATTTGTAGCTGTTCTCACAGGGGTGCCAGAACTGGATAGTCAATATGAAGAAAATTTCCAATCGCTAAAAAATAAAGTGATTTTTTGGCTAAATAAATATAAACCCATTCCCAACCACCTGAAAAGTAAGATCCTTATGGTTAGGAGGGTACCATGGGTAGGGCCAACTGCAAAATCAATCACGGGCGATTGTATTGTCATATCCTTTGAGGAACCCCAGAGTGCTGAACAAATCTGCAATTGGAAATCTTACGGTATGAATCCCCCTATTGAAGCCAGACCCCTATCATTCTTCTATCCTCCACCAAGACCTATCCATCACGGCCCCAATTGGAATCCTGTCAACCTGTATTTTGACAGTGCTCCAAACTTGGCTAGGCATGGAGATTATAATATGTGGTCTGGTGCTCCAAACTTGGCTAGACATGGTGATTATAATATGTGGTCTGGCATTTCCACCTTCAATAGATTTAGCTGTCTAGATGCTGTGGATTGACTTGCTACTATGCCTGACTGCATCTATGAATTATATGATGCTTTTTGTAGATTGGGCAAAAGCTATCCCAAACCTAAAAATGTCGCACACTTCCATGATGATAACCAGCTCAATAGGAATATGCTGCACAGGTCTAACCCAGATCCACAGAAAATGGGATCACTTTATAGGGCTGGAAATGTACGCTGCTGCACAGCTGAGGGTGGTCAGGATGGGAGGGTAACTACTGCAGCTAGAGAAAAAGTAAAGGTTGCAGAGAAAGACATAACAAAATTGCAAGTAGGCATCCGGCGTAATCAGTGCATAGTCAACCCCCCCCCTGTCACTCAGAGTACTGACCCTTGCTTACTTATCCTATCGTGGAACATTGCAGGTGTTTATAAGAACCTAAAAGACCCTGAGTGGGCAAATTACATTGACACCTGTGATATTTGTCTATTACAAGAAACTTGGGCCTTAGAAATTCCTCACCGGGTAGGTTACAAAACTTATGGCATTAAGGCAGTTCAGTCTGACAGAGGAAGACCATCAGGGGGTCTATTAATCTGGCTAAAAATCACCCTGGCCATGCAGGTTGAAATTGTGGACACAGGCTCTCCGGATATTTTAGCCTTAAGGGCCACCCCTTCGTGTGGCAATGAATGGTACATTGTCAATGTTTATAATAGACCGACCAGTCACTCCAGGGTATCAACAACACTTGAGGCCCTGGAGCTTCTGTTGAAAAATGTAATTGGAGATATCCCGGTCATCTTAGGAGGAGACCTAAATTGTAACTTTGAACCTGTTCTGGGCATCTCTGAAGTGTTCGAAGATGAGGACTCAGCGTACAACATCCCCCAGCTCGAAACCACCAAATTTGTTAAATATTCGACACTGGCCAGTCAACTACTAAGACTTTCCGCAGATCACGGCCTTAGAGCAGGCAATGGCCGACTCCCATCGGACCTGCAAAAACAACCAACCTTCTCTAAAGCTAAAAGCAATTTAGACTTTGTACTTGTTTCTCTTAGTATTTGGCATTTTATGATAGATTTGAAAGTAGTACGTAGGGGGGAAAGTGATCACTACCCCTTGGAACTTTACATCAACAAGAGCATGGTTAGTGACATCACTCTAACCACAACTGAATCCACCGAAGTCACCTTATGTGAGGACGTCCACATAAGCAATAACAGGCGTGCAGTGAGATGGCCACGTGTTTTGGCAGATGGTAATGCCTTAGCACTGGTTTATTCTCTATTTGAACAAACATTTGCACATGTAGTTGACTATGCCTTCCTACCGGAACATTTTGAACATTTTATTGGTCTACACAAAGTCTTCTTTTCTGAACTAAAAATGCTTTTATCAAAAATGCCGAGAAAGAAGCAGCAAAACCAAAGAGTGGCCAACCACGGAAAGTTATGGTATGACCACTCGTGTAGAACTGCCAAATCAAATCTATTGTTTGCCATTAAAAACAAGTCCAAAGAAGAAGTAAAATTTGCAAGGGTGGAATATAAACGTACATTAGAAACATCCAAAAAACTCTGGGAGGAATCAATTTGGGCCGAAATGTTGTCTGCTGCAAAAACCAATGACAATGTTGGCTTCTGGAGACTAGTGGCCAATGGGGGTCATGCTGGGAGAGCCGTGAAAGATGTATTCCTGGATGAGATGACCTGGGTATCTCACTTTACAAACCTTTACAAACAATACGACAGTGATAGCCAATGGAGCTTAAGGTCCCCTCCCCCTATTGAACCACTCAACTTCACACTGGAAGAGACAGTAAGGGCGATCAATGATCTTAAAAATTCTAAAGCCCCTGGTCCGGACAGAATACCGGGGGATCTTTACAAACATGAAGTTGACGTCTGGGCCCCCTATCTGAATCGTCTGTTCAACGCCCTATCCTCAAATTGTAACTTTCCAGACAGCTGGCGGGCAGCGGAGGTTGTTCTAATATTTAAAAAGGGGGATAGAATGACACCCTCCAACTACAGACCAATCAGTCTGATGGATACACTCCAAAAACTATACGCCAAACATCTCCTATTTAGAATCAACGACTGGCTTGAAGCTACGAACATAATTTCCAAATTCCAGGCTGGCTTCCGGAGTAAGACCAGCACAACAGACCAAATTTTTCGTTTTTGTTGTTTGATTTGGAAATATGTCCAGCTGAAAAAAGGTCATCTGTATGTAGCCTTCGTTGACCTGAGGGCTGCATTTGACTTAGTCCCACGCAGATTACTTTGGAAAACCTTGCAAGAACTTGGGTTGCCGGGATGCCTCCTAGCCCAAATAGTTGAGCTGCATGCTGATAATTTTGCAAATATCAGGTGGGGCCCCAATGGCGAGCTGACTCGCAATATTCCCATTGAACGTGGGGTTCGCCAGGGGTGTGTCCTGGCCCCTACTTTATTTTCCCTGTTTATTAATGATGTCCCTGATTATTTAAATGCTTGTGTTAATGATTCGCCGCAGCTCAATGGTGTAAGGGTGCCTGCGCTGCTCTTTGCAGACGACACTATACTCATATCCCAAACAAAAAAGGGTCTCCAGGCACTCCTTAACTCCTTCAGCTGCTATTGCCAGACAAAGGGCTTGGAAATCAATGCAAATAAAACGAAATGCATGTCACTAAATCCCAGTATGCCAGATAGAGGGTTTTTGACCCTGAACAGCCAAAAACTAGATACTGTGGATAACTTTTCTTATTTGGGTGTGGTACTCGATTCCAAGCAAAGCTGGAAACCCCAAATCGAGAAAAGTAAAATAACATATGCCCAAAATGTCAAACCAATTTTAAGCAAAATGAATTCTAGTACAAGCAAAAGTGTAACCCCGGTTTTAGAACTTTTTAAATTTAAAATACAATCTGCTGTACTATATGGAGCAGAGATATGGGGCCCATGGGCAAAGAATAGTTTCCAAGTTATGGACAACAAATTCATGCGGGCCTCTGTGAGGGTTCCTATTAGTACACCCCTTTTACCACTCCAACTTGACTTAAACTTTAGGAGAACAGATCATCTAACTATCTTAAGACCATTACTATTTTGGGTTAGGGTTTGGACTACCCCTGAATTGATAGACTATAGAAATGGCCTGCAAGAACTGATGATGCTTGATTCCTTTAACTCACTGCACTGGCTGGTGCACATTAAAAAATGGCTTATACTCTTGGGCCTACATTCAATGTGGGAGACTCCAGACAAAATGCCTACCTTTTCTAAACTAGTAGTTAAGCGAGCATTCTGGAACCATATAAGTGGGGAGCTAGTGGATGGAGTTAGTGTTGGTTCCGCAGTCCAGGCCTTTCTACTATTTAAGGACGAGCTTTGTTTCGAACCATTCCTGGACGAGATAGAGCCACCCATTGCAAAACCCCTTTTCCTAAAGTTCAGATATGGGACACTTATGCTGAATTACAATACTGAAAGATGGGCACAAAAAAGACTGGGAGCCTCGTCTGTTAAAATCAAGAGCTGCCCTATGTGCTCCATTGACTGTTCCGAGAATGAGGTTCACATGCTCTTTGTTTGTAGCGCATATGCGAAACCGAGAATGAAATGGTTGAAACCAATGTGTAACCTTCTGGGGACTAGGTCCTGCTCAACAGCTTTTAGGATCATGAAAAGCAACTCAACCCAGTTTATCGTATTTAGCATAAGTAAATTTTTATACTCTGTTTACATAATCCGTAAAAAACAAGGACACTGTCTTTGAGTTGGAAAAGTGTACATGTTTATCTAACCCTTGCATCTGTGATAATTTTTTAACAAAACTTTTTAAATCTTTGAAATGAAATATAATGCGTGATTTTCTATGTAAGAAATGAATTGTGAAAACTATTCCTTGCCCGTATATCACTTTTTTAAATACTGTTATATAATGATGATCTTTTATGTATGTATATGACTTTTATGGCCAAAACGGCCGAAATAAAGTTATAAATAAATAAATAAATGGCACCCAGGAACTAGTGATAAGTGCCGATTCTGCCCTGATCATAAAGAAGATATTGATCATCTCTTATTTGTTTTTCCGGTTTATCAACAACCTAGAAGCTTGTGGCTGAAACCAGTATGTCGGACCTTGGGAACTAGCTCTGCGATGGTTGCCAAGAGGATATTGAAATTTGGTTTTAATGATATTGCAGTAATAGGAATAGCTAAGTTCCTGAGTTGGGCATGGGTACTACGGGAGAAAAATGGGGGGTCGCATTAGTTATGTCATCATACTGTTGGGTTACTGTATCCACTGTGTGGAATTGGGAATTTTATGGGTTTTATCATGATGTGTTAAAGTCTTGTGCGTTGGATATATGTAATATTTTCTTAAGAATTGATTTTAAACTATAACTATAGGTATTTATTCTTTTTAAACTTTACCGATAAATTATGTAATGCCAGCTTTACGTTAAATTAAGGTGTATATATGGTGCAACCATTTGTAATTATTTGACTGTCCTGTCTTTTAAGGTGAACATTCGCAATAAAAACTTTTTTGACTTGAATTGAATTGAATTGCATAAAATGCATACAATGATAAATAATGACTAAAAGTGCTCAACTGGTGCTTCTAAAATATGCCTACCCCGGTGTACCTAACCTAGGTCTAGTATGAGGGAAGAAGTAAGTGAGGTGTAGCTTAAGTTTTAGTATTCCTTTTGCCAAGAATTTATTCCAAGAATTCTCTACGGGTTTAATCAGCTCCGTACCTTGGTGTTAGAATGAAGGAGGTCTTGTATCTCTCTCTCAGGACTCGATTTCCCAGCAACCCGCAAGGGTAGCCTGGAAACACTGGAGCTGGATTTCTCAGCAGGAGAAAAGACAGCGTCTCTCAGTTCGTCAGCTGGAGGGTCGCTCCCTTCGGCACTTGCTGCTGCAGGGCGTCGGGCAAGTAGATAGTCGAACTGCTCCAAACCACCGTCTGTTTGTCTGGGCAAATGTAGGCATAATTATAACTTGAAGGTGCCGAGTTTGACGTATGATTGGACTTAATAACGTCATCAAAGACTAAGTTCTTTGAAAAGTCCATGATTTCCTAGATAAATTAGTATTCAGGCAAGGGGAGGACCTCTGAAGGCTGGTTTTTCTAAGAAATCGTTGTGGATTCTCGGAACTTAGTGGAAGTAGCCATGCCGTATTTGGGCTGCATAGGCTCAGTCTAAATATGGGTATGATTTCTATCCCTACATAAGGAGTGTGTGATTTATACCTACATATGGGCATGAATCAGGAAAATTACACTAGGGTCCTAGATTCGTACAGAACACCCACTCCACGATATTAGGTTCAATAAAACGAAATGTATAAGCACTGAACATATCTATGGTTATGGCTATTGTTTAGAATCCCACCCAAAATACAAATTGCATTGGAAAAGGTTTGTACGCATGAAATACAAGTCTCAACAGACATAAAGCATATTATGAGAGCATATATTCTAACCTTTATAAAATACTAAATTACAATCATGAAATGTCTCTTAAGGTACAGAAAGAAAAATTCAAGACTACCCCATGCTATAACATTTAAACTGGCTCATTTTTAGGACAAGGCCAAATATTGTTATTAGGAAGTTTTCAAAATAAATCTTGTTATCTAAGAATAGTTCTACTTTAAGCAGATTAGTCTGTGCCAACAAGTTCTATTTTGGGAAAAGTCCAAATTGTTAGATGGTTTGTTTTGAAAAAACGAAGGCCGAATTTCAGAGTTCAGGGAACGCTGTGTGCATGAATCAAACGTTATTCTCGGTGTCAGGAGAAAACATCAGATCGTCTAGGCTGGCAAAGAAATCGTCTACCATAGTAGGAGAAAGTGGAGCTACTTCAGTTAGCAGATCAAATGTGCATAGATGAGGATCATCGCCGTCAGCGTTTGATGCATTAGCAATGTCCACAGTAGGTGGTACTTGTGTGCCTGTAGTGTCACGTATCTCACCCTCAGTTAGACTTGCCAGTGAGATCTCAATGAATGCCGTCATCAGAATGGGCAGCCTTTGGGGGCAACACGATGCATGAGTCGTTACCGGACCTAGCAAACGTCAACATCCGATGGTAGGACTGATGGAAGTGTAAGACAAATGCCCAACACGCATTCCTCTCCGCAAAGCAGGCATCGTAGAACAGGTAAGATGCAATCTTGCCAGAGTGGTCTGAACGAAAGGAACCAAGATGTGTTCAGTTCCCTTAAACAAGCCAAGCCAAGAATCTGTGTAATTCTCTCATGATAACTCATGGCCAGGAGGCATTGTTCCATGGTAGTCTGGGTATAGCTGGTGACTGGAGTTGCCATATCGGAGCAGAAGGAATAAGAATAGAATTCCTGCTACGAGTCCCAAGATGAGAGGCAGGCCCCCGAACACAGAGTGCACGAAATTTGGAAAAATGCCGAGGACTGCTTCAAATGCTGTTAACAGTCCCCAAAAAATTGTCTTAAATACATGTGCGATGCCACTGGTATCAGACATGTTTAAGATTTGACCTAACATTTCTGCGAAATGTACTGGGCAGTTTGTTGATAATAATGCATGTATCTCTACAGAAGTCCTTGCAACTTGTAGATCATACGTTTCTCTAGACGAGGTCAGTGGCACAGTTTTTTGTAAAAGAATGGCTTTTATTCTGCTTAAAGTATCAATTCGTATAGAAGAGATATTCAGTGAAGGCCATAACGCCGTCTCCCTGTCTGACTTTCTTCTAGGATACAATACTTGCATACAACAAGTGACCCTGGATGACACACTAACTAGATATGCTTTTCCTGGCAACATGCCACAACAGCTGTGGTCGTTGAGCATAACGTAGCTGCCATTAGATAGCTGCCTGAAAATTGGTTCTATCACTTTGGAGGGTGAACCGTGCAGGTGGCAAGAAAGGTTATTTGCAGAACCTTCGCAGGCTCCGTGTAAATTAATACCTTGGCATAAAAGTGTATCGCTTAGTGACTTCTTACCATTTTTACCACTAAGGAATACTTCCTTTCCCCCATTCCAACATTTGTGTGTGTAAGGTAAAGTCCAGGTCGACTTAATGTATTCTTTACCCAACCTTTCATACAGGCCCGCTGGTATATGCTGTAGACAATACTGAAATTGAAAAATCGTCACTGGTATTGTGATGGTGCCATGTATTATCCATTCAATGACAGGCTTCTCAGAAATGTCAATGGTAATCTTTCCAGTTTTTCAATGCTCAGCGCCGTATAGTCTGCTCCTTTTTGTGCCAAAGAAATTTGTTTATCTGTAAGGTTAAATACAGTAAATAATGACGTGGTGTTGATTAGACGCCATGGCAAGTAGCCTGAACGGAGATTTTGTAACGTCCAGCCTAACAGCATTATAGATTGTAATTAAGACTGGCCATGTTGTAACATTAGCAAGTCCTGCTCTATTATGTCAATGGAAGATGATACAATGCTGTCCAAAGAATACATTGTGGAGAACAGAGTTGTTAACCCATTGTCCACTACAGAGAGAGCTTTCTCTAAATGAATACGATACATTTCTCGTATTCTTTCTGCAGTTTCTATTTGCGTTATTTTCCATGCTTTATTGTAAGCAGCGTATATACCGGTGTATATGAAACGTTTGTGACGTGGTTTGCGAGGCCCCATTAAGAAATCTCGCAAATCATTGCCTTCTTTAAGCAAAGATAAGTGTTGGTTGATTTCTGGAAGTGTAGATTTCTGTAGCCACTCAGGGCATAGTTTTCCTACACTGTAAGTAGTTACTATCCCTGGATGTTGTCTCTGGGAATATCTTGCATCTGGCCTATTCACTGTGAACCCATGTGTTTTGTTCATGAATCTATCTTGACAGTTATTCGTGTCTGTGGGCCAGATTAACACTTTTTTCCAATCAGGATTAGTTCTGTTCTTTTGTAAAATCTGTTTTACGTCTACCTCCTCATCTGCAGTGTTATTACTGTCAGGCGTGGGCTTAGGTATGGACGGTTTCTTTAAATCTTTTATCTTAGCCAAGCCAAGACAAGAAGTTTGTTGAACAGTGTCATTTAAAAACATTATTTGTTCTGGTATAATGCAGGCTCTGAATAAGGCTTCTAAACCTTGTACCTGACAGTCTTTTGTGCCCCAAACAGTTTTTGTTTCAATGTTGTCTTTCCAAAAGTCAAAAGCTAATGTAGACAGCTGAGCATAAAAGTTTGCAGAATACATTTGTTTTGTATTGGTTAATATTGTTTTCAATCCTGTCTTATTCATAATTTTAAAATAAAACGTTTCTGGATTTGTAACATTAAACCCTGAGAAGTATGGAAACCTGTCATAAAATGTTTTTGAGCAACCCTTTGGTGGCGTTGGACAATGTTCCCATTGATTATAAGTAAAAACATTTCTAGGGTTTGCAGATTTATGCAACTAATGGTGACCATAATGATTAAAACAATACATTTGTTCATAATCTGATGAACCTTCTAAGTAATAATAATAATAATAAAGCCATTTTTAGAGCGCCTGGTTACACTCAAGACAGTGTGTCCCCGTGCTAAAATTGCTGCTGCTCCCAGAGAGACAGAAGTCCAGAAGCGAGTGGCCTAAGTCAAAGGAACAAGAAAGCTTTATTTGCGTGGGAAGAGATGGGTTTTAAGTCTCAGTCTGAATCTAGTTTCAGAGGGTTCCATGCGTAGGTCAAGCGGAAGTTTATTCCAGTGTTTACTTGCTAAAAACCTGAAGGAGCGACCTCCCATCCTGGCCTTGCGAATGCGGGGAAGTTTGAACAACATCTCTCTGGCAGATCTTAAGTTCAGGGTAGGGCGATGGATGGTAAGAAGTTTTCGCAAGTAACCTGGGCCCTTTCCCTGGGCAATGCAGTGTGCAAAGCATAGCGCTTTAAACTTAATGCGTTCCTCAATAGGGAGCCAGTGTAGTTTAAATAATGCCATCTTTCCCGATGCTCTACTCGGGAGGTTGAGCACCAGGCGAGCAGTAGCATTTTGAACGCACTGCAGTTGGTGTATGCCTTTTTTGCTTAAGCCTAAGAGCAGGGCATTGCCGTAGTCCAGATGCGGTGTGACTAGAGCGTGGATAAGTGTCTTCCTGGCGCTGATGGGGAGAAGGTCAAGAACTTTGCGAAGAGTTTTGAGTATACCAAAACATCTTCCCGTGACTTTGCTGACCTGTTGTTTAAAAGAAAGCTCAGCATCAAGCATGATTCCAAGATTTCTGACGGATTCTGCCGGGGAGGGAATCGCGCCCAATTCAGTGGGCCACCACGCATGTGACCAGGCAGAGGGGGATTTGCCAATAACCAGCAGTTCTGTTTTGTCGCCGTTCAGGCGCAGGCAGTTGTTGTTCATCCACCTTGCCACAGATAGCATGCAGTTGGAAAAGTTGGTGGCATCTTCCATCTGATTGTGCGTGAGTTTAATCATCCGTTGGGTATCGTCAGCATATGTGACAAAATATCCACTCCGAAAGCTTCCACAATTTGAGCCAGGGGTTCCATGTAAAGATTAAACAACGTAGGGCTCAAACTGGAGCCCTGTGGAACCCCATGTCTCAGCTTCCGGGGGCAGGATTTGAATGGAGGGCAATGCATCTGAAAACTCCTGTTTTCTAGAAAAGATCTTATCCATTCATAAGCAGATCCCTCCACTCCCATGTCTGAGAGGCGAGACAGCAGGGTTGTGTGCAGCACGGTGTCAAAAGCTGCAATAAGATCTAATAAAACCAACGCTGCTGTCTGACCCTCATCCACTAACTGTCTGAGACATTCTGTGGAGAAGAGAACAGCTGACTCCATCGAGTGGCCTGCTCTGAACCCTGACTGTGTGGGATGGAGGAGAGATTCCTCCTCAAGGTATTTCATGAGTTGGCTGTTAACCACCTTCTCCACAACTTTCACACAGAAAGGAAGAAGGGAAATGGGGTTGAGATTCTGTAGCTGGGAGATATGTACGGTGGTTTTTTTTCTTCAGAGGGATAACTTGGGCCGTTTTCCATGCGTCAAGCACATGGCACTCTTGGAAGGATAGGGTGACCATGTGTCCAATCTGGTCGATCATGCATTCTTGGACTCCCTTACAGCGATTAGGAGGAATCACATCATAGGGGGAGCCGGACTGAATGCTGTTAGCAATATTAAGCAGGTCTTGCCTATCAGGTACTTTAAAGCAAGTCAGATAAGGTTTGATGGCAGAGTCTTCTCCCACTTCCGTGTTTTTAATCGGAAGGTCCATGCCGCCTGTGAAAGTGGCATGTATTATATCCACTTTATTTACAAAGTAATCTGCTATGTCATCACATAGCCCATTGCTCTTATAAATGGAAAAAAGTTCTTTGGTGGGGTTATCAGCAAATTCTATTCGTTCCCTAAAATGAGCGCCTTTGGCTGCTATCAGGAGTTTGTGGTATTTTTTTAGCTCTATTTTATAGTTTAGCTTAGATTCTGGATTGTACTTTTTCCTCCAGCCTCGTTCGAGGTTTTTGCATTTGGCTTTGGCTTCCTTAAGCTCTTTAGAGAACCATGGGGCAGTTTTGTTTTTTCTAGCAGGGGGATTGAGTGTCCATGGCGGTACTGTGTCCAGCGCCCTGGACATCCATTTTTCATAGTCGTCCCACTCCTCCAGCAGAGTGTCGCTGAGGGGGGGAGGTTCCTTGAGCAAGGCGGATTTGAAGGTTTCCTGATCAAACTTCTTCCAATCTCTACGTTTCTGGGGCCTGGGCTTGATCATCCTAATTTCCTGTGGGGAACATTCTACCTCGAAGGGAATGATAAGATGATCAGACCATGTTATTCTGATCGGGGTGGAAACTTTAATACCCTCCCAATTAGCGAATACAGGGTCCAGGAGGTGACCTAGTTGATGCGACGGGGACACTGATTGTAAGTTGAGAGTCAGGGATTTCAGTGCTTCAACCACAGCCTGTGCCTCCCCGCAGTTAATATCCTCGAAGTGGAGGTTAAGGTCTCCCAAGATGAGAAATGTTTTATACCGGAGCGCAGGCTGAGTTACCAGTTCTGTCAATTGGTTACAGAACTGTGTGGTCCCGCCTGGAGGACGGTACAAGAGGAACCCGTTGATGATATTTTTAGGGCTTACTTTTATCGTAAAAAAGCCACTCTCACTGTTGGGAAGTGTGGCCTTCTCTAAGGTGCATTGTAAATCACTTTTATAGATTAATGCTAGTCCCCCGCCTCTCTGCCCTTCTCTATCGATTCTGAGCAGACAGTAACCTGGGGGAATAGCTTCCAGAATTTCGGGCGTCGAGGCTTCCTCTAGCCATGTCTCTGTTAGGAAGAGCACATCAAGGTCCCCCTCTGTCAACAGATCATGTATCTCTAGTTTGTGCTTTTTCATGGATCTGCAGTTTATTAATGTCATTTTTATTTTGGTCGGCACCAGCTCATCACTCTTCCGCCATTGGGTGGTAAAATTGCAAGTCTCGCAGTGAAGCGACCGCGAATCCACTGACAGTGTATGGCAACAACTGTCTTTAATTTCGGGGCATAGGATAGTAAATCATTTTTAGTATACCAACATTTTTCTCTGTTAATAACATCACTATGAACAAGGGCGTGAGGATCAGGGGGTCCGGCCGTGCGCCCCTTCCGGCCGTGGACGGGCGCAGACGGGCTGGACTCTGGCTTGACTATGGCGCGAATGCGGCGCGTGCGCTGAACGCATCCGCTGTGCCGAGTCATGGCTGTCTGTTTATGTAGAGGCGACTAGAGCGCCAGGAGTGGGGAGCCCTACCCAATATGGCCGCCACCAAAGCACGCAGCCCGGGACCCGTGGCTATGACCCGCAACTCAGCCAGCAGCCTCGGGGAAATGTGAATTAAAACTGCTAACACGGGGCAGCGCGCAGTGAGTGATTTAAAATTCTATTTGGCCCGTGAACCTTAAGATCGGTTAAATAGCATGTGGCGCTTCGCTAAGATCCGAGCGCTGATGCTAAGCAGGGGGAAACGGACACAGAGGGAAATACAAGTAGTATACAGCACAATATTTAAAAATGACAACCACCCAGCTTCAGCCTCAGGTGCAAAGTGAGCAAAGCAATCTCGCGCCCTCACTACGAGAACTGCTTATGTAGAGGCAACTAGAGCGCCAGGAGTGGGGAGCCCTACCCAATATGGCTGCCACCAAAGCACGCAGCCCGGGACCCGTGGCTATGACCCGCAACTCGTCCAGCAGCCTCGGGGAAATGTGAATTAGAACTGCCAACATGGGGCAGCGCGCAGTGAGTGATTTAAAATTCTATTTGACCCGTGAACCTTAAGATCGGTTAAAAAGCATGTGGCGCTTCGCTAAGATCCGAGCGCTGATGCTAAAAAGGAGGGAACGGACACAGAGGGAAATACAAGTAGTATACAGCACAAGATTTAAAAATGACAACCACCCGGCTTCAGCCTCAGGTGCAAAGTGAGCAAAGAAATCTCGCGCCGTCACTACAAGAACTGCTTATGTAGATGCGACGAGAGCGCCAGGAGTGGGGAGCCCTACCCAATATGGCCACCACCAAAGCACGCAGCCAGGGACCCGTGGCTATGACCCGCAACTCGGCCCGCAGCCTCGGGGAAATGTGAATTAAAACTGCCAACATGGGGCAGCGCGCAGTGAGTGATTTAAAATTCTATTTGGCCCGTGAACCTTAAGATCGGTTAAATAGCATGTGGCGCTTCGCTAAGATCCGAGCGCTGACGCTAAGCAGGGGGGAACGGACACAGAGGGAAATACAAGTAGTATACAGCACAAGATTTAAAAATGACAACCACCCGGCTTCAGCCTCAGGTGCAAAGTGAGCAAAGCAATCTCGCGCCCTCACTACGAGAACTGCTTATGTAGAGGCGACTAGAGCGACAAGAGTGGGGAGCCCTACCCAATATGGCCGCCACCAAAGCACGCAGCCCGGGACCCATGGCTATGACCTGCAACTCGGCCAGCAGCCTCGGGAAAATGTGAATTAAACTGCCAACACGTGGCAGCGCGCAGTGAGTGATTTAAAAATCTAATTGGCCGGGGAACCTTAAGATCGGTTAAATAGCATGTGGCGCTTTGCTAAGATCCGAGCG
This sequence comes from Lissotriton vulgaris, assembly GCF_964263255.1. Lineage (NCBI taxonomy): Eukaryota > Metazoa > Chordata > Amphibia > Caudata > Salamandridae > Lissotriton > Lissotriton vulgaris. Next base: position 1,366,420,895 of record NC_141695.1, on the reverse strand, counting down.
CTGATGCTAAGCAGGGGGGAACGGACACAGAGGGAAATACAAGTAGTATACAGCACAAGATTTAAAAATGACAACCATCCGGCTTCAGCCTCAGGTGCAAAGTGAGCAAAGCAATAAGTATTCATGTTCTGTAAACTTAGCTGACATTTCTAAGTCTGTCATCATATTGTTAACAGTTTCAAAGTCCCAATCATCAGACAATGTGCTTGGTGATATAAAGTCACTCAAAGAAACCTTGAACTGGTGCGGAATCTTCAGCATTTCCACCGGGCCATAGATGTCATAATCAGTTCTGTCCCATGCTATACCACCAAGTATAGGAACGGCTGTGATGTTCACTGATGACAGGTCTCTTCGTTCACGATGAGATGATTGGTGAGGTTTCAGGAGCAAGTTGATTTTCTTACTTGCTGTGTCCATCGTACTACTATTTCCATCTATCATCATTCCCAAGCTTAACACCAGTATGAGCCAAAGCTGGAGGAAAAGTACGCCTAACACAATCCAAAATTCAATCCATGGTGAAACCAGATATGTTTTGTCAAGCTGATGAAAGAGTTCTGTTAGTTTTTCTTTGAAAGTTTTATTTGCTGGCATATTTTCAGGTTCACTGGGATCCTCAGAAAATGTATCAAAGTTTATGAAGTAGCCAGAGGCAGTTCTGTCAATTGTTGGAATTGCATCAGGATTGTTATGAATCTTTGGAGCTGCTTCTTCCTTTGTCAGATTTGTATAGTCAGATGTTACATCATTGTAGACAGGTGTTTCTTTATGAACTGTTATTTGGGTATCCAGAGGCACAAGTTCCATGGCTTTGTTGCATAGCCCTTCTTTTTTTACTGCAGGTTTATCAAACGTGATAAGTCTTTCAGTTTGAACCTCTTGGATTGTAGCAAGATTTGGTCGTCTGCTACATCTTGGGAGTCCACTGGGCCTACTTATTATCGGCCACATGAAGTGGTTTGACCAGGTCGATGGACACAACTCGGTTCTCCCTTTTACCAGCAAGGGGTGGTAGTAACACTCATCTTGTTCTGTGGATTGCTAAGACAGGTATGCTTTTCTGAATTAAGGCCCAAATTCCTTCTTTACGGCGATCTTTTCCCTGACTAGATCCCCAATCTTTGAAATCCAGGAAGGTCTTGCTGGGACACGTGGTTCTTCTTCAGTGGTCGTTGGCTTCTGTATCGTGTTACTCAGACTTCTTCTTATTTCATTTAAGTCCTGTAAAACAGCCAAACGATCTTTGACATCAAAGGGTTTTTTACACCACTGAAGTTTGACAATCGAGGTCTTCAATTATCATTCTAGTACCAAACAGTAATTCATATGGAGTGATTCCACCCAGAGAATTTCTTGGTAGATTGTTAAGACTACATTGGACACTTATTAGATATTTGACCCACCCATCACCCGAACCTAATACCCTAGCTGTTATGGATTGCTTTATGTCACGTTTTTTTCTTTCCACTACCACATTACCCTCAGGATGGAAGGGACTTGAATACCGCAATGCAACGCCCTGACTAGCCATGGCCTCTTTGTTAGCTCGAGAGCTAAACGCAGGAGCCTGGTCAGAATGTAGCGTGCCGATTGCGTATGTGCCGATAAAAACTCGCAAATCCTTTACAACAGTTCTGGCGTCAGCAGAGCGCTGGGGCCACATCCAAGTAAATCTTGTCTTAGTAGTTGTGGGACCGCATCTGTCCATGGTGACATCTGCGTGTAGATAGTCTAATGCTGTCTAACAATGGTCTGAACTGGGCTGGCTACACTGTAGTCAGGTGCCTGGTGATCTTCAAAGCTATGATATCTGTAACAGGTATCACAGTTTATTCCAAATTCGTAAACTTGGACGCTCATTCCTGGCCACCAGTACATCTCTTCTAATTCTATTAGAGATTTTAAGATCCCTTGATGTGTCAGACCCTCTCCCATATGTGCCTCTTGAACCAAAGCACCTCTCCGGTTCCTGTTGGAATTACTCTGTCCCCCACTCCAGGGATTTGAGCAAAAGGAACGGAGTTTGCATCAATTATGTATGTATACGTGAGTGGATAGTTTAGAGGTAACGCTGCACAGCTGCCTTCCATGGAGGCTTTTACCACTAGTAGTGTTTTTTTTTTTTTATTTTTTTTATTGAGAATCAGACATGATACATGGTACATTGGAGTACACAAAGGGAAAACAACAAAAGAAAAGAAAATATGGCATTAAAGTATTATACAATATGTAATTTAGATACAATACTAAATAGAATTGAAACAAACAAAAAAAAGCATATACAACAGAAAGAGAGTATCATATTTCTTTACAGATATCTGTTGTTGTATTAGCATAGAGTCAGACCGTAAAATCTTTTTATTTGACCTACTCCTTGTCTATTACGTTCCTCCATCCAAACAATAGGCGGTTTCCAGATATTCATACCTCTTTTTCTATTTTTTGAACCTTTGCATTCATATAATGCAATTTCTTGTTTCCCAATACAAATTAGTCGATTTAGCCACTGATGAAAAGTTGGTGGTTCGGAATCCTTCCACACTGTGGCAAGGAAAAGACGTGCTATTGCTAAGCTTAAAAACACAAAGTCTCTTTGTGGGGTATCGATTTGCAATGTTACATCAAAACCCAGCATCATTAGTGTGGGAGTAATCTTGAGGTTCATCCCCAGTATCTGTTGCATAAATAATTCAATTCCCGTTTTTAACTCATCTAATTTAGTACAAGAGTAGAACATATGTATTATATCCGCTGGCCCGTTTTGACATCTTGGGCATCTATCCGACTCTCTCTACCCCCGTTTAAAAAGTTTTGCTGGTGTATAATATAAGCTGTATACAGTCTTATATTGTTGAACCTTCAAGTTAGATGCCATAAATACATTTTTGCCTATTTCCTGCACTTTATTTATATCAACATCCCCATCATTCAATTTGGCTGACCAATTCGATTCAGTTTTCTCTAAATCATTAGATATAAATTTTTGCAATTCCTGATAAAATTCTCTAATTCTACTTTTGGGATTACCTATAAGATGAAGTATTGGTATAGGATCAAGACTAATATTCTCTTTTGGGATACCTCTCATAGAATTCTTAATTTGTAAGTATTTAAAACATGAATCGCTTTGTAAATCATATTTTTGTGCAATTCCTATTAGGTTTTCATAAATATCGGTCAGCATTACAATCCCCTTTTTTTCCCATTTTTTTGTCATATCGTCATATATATTCGTGTGTAAGAGATCAGAATGCCACAGTGGTGTGTATTTTGCATATCTACTAATCTCACATGTTTTCACGATCTTTTTCCAGTTTCTAATTGCACATTCAATACATTTATATCCTTTCCTTTGATATTTTCTCATATCGCTTTGGCGTTGGAATAGCCCTGCTGCGGCTTCCCCAATTGCTAATTCATAAATAGTAGGTATATCCATTTGCTCATTTTGTATTTTCTTATGATAGTATAAGATACCTAAATTCTGCAGGGCCTTCGCCCAGTAGTATAGCTGTAGATTTGGGGCATTCCAACCACCTTGATCAATCGGCTGATTTAAGTATTTATAAGCACAACGAGATTTTTGGTAACTCCAAATAAAATTGGTAAAGATCTCTTCAATTTTCCGTATTTTGCTAGTCATTAGTTCTATGGGGATAGCCCGCATTAAATATAAGATTTTTGCAAAGATTTTTATTTTAATTACATTTATCCTACCAATTATTGTGAGGTGCAGATAATCTAATCGTTTCATTTCCCTACTGATGGAGGTCATAACTGGGTCTATATTTATGTTAATCTTACACCTAAGTATACTGCAGACTCCTTTACCAGGGAATCATCCAGTATACAATGAGATGAGCATATGATTTGTGTCTTTGTACTATTTAACAAATAACCAGATCTTTTCCCGAATCTTTCTGCCAGTCTCTCTACTTCTATAATTGCCTCCCGTGGTGCAGGTGTTATTAAGGCAATATCATCAGCATACGCTAATATTTTTGTCTCATAATTATGAGATATTACTGGTTTAATTATGGGGTTATTTAAAATCAAGGAGATAAAAGGATCTAAATAAAGTGCAAAGAGGGTTGGGGAGCAGGGACAACCCTGGCGGATGCCTCTCTCTATCTTTAATCTTTTGGAAGTATGGCCCATTATCTGGATTTTGGCATATGGATTGTAGTACATAGCCTGGATAGCACGTATAAATCCTGGTCCAAAGTTTCTCTCTGCTAATTTATCCCACAAATATCTCCAGGTCACCCAATCAAAGGCTTTCTCAGCGTCTAGGAGGACCACAGCCACATCTCTCTCCTCAACCTCCGCTATGTCTAATATTGATAAGGCCCGTCAAGTGTGGTCTGTGGTCCACCTGCCTGGAATAAAGCTGTGCTGCCATGGTAAAATAATTGCAGCAATGCTTTTCTGTAATCGGGTTGCCATAATTTTTGAGTAGATCTTTACATCTGTATTCATAAGTGATATTGGGCGATATGACGAGGGTATTTCTGGTGGTTTATCTTTCTTTAAGAACACAACAACATCTGTATCTTGCCATGAGCTAGGGGGTATTCCACGGTATTGTACGTCCAAAAATAAATCTTGCATCAAAAGTATTATTTGTGTTGATATAATTTTATATAGCTCAATTGGAATCTTATCTGGCCCAGGAGCTTTGCCAGAAGAAAGGGAGAATATTGCCTGCTGTACTTCTTCTAGTGTAATTTCTTGCTCTAATTCTAGAGCCATTTCACTACTTAACTTGGGAAGAAATATACCACAGCTATCTATATCTTGTAAATCATCTTCCTCCATTTGATCTTCTATCATAGATTCTGCTTGATATAATCTACTATAGAAGTCCTCAAAGATTTTAACGATCTTCACAGAATCAGATGTCACTGTCCTGTCTAAATCTTTCATTTTTGATATATTATTTCTAACATCTTTCTGTCTCGTCCTCATCGCGAGTAGCTTCCCCGTTAATTCTCCATATTCATATAGCTCCTTTCTATATATCTGAAACTTTTGAGCAACTTTTTCATAAAAATATTGATTGATATCAGCCTTAGCCAATACAATTTTAAACAAATGTTCTTTTAATACATCTTCCGATGTCCCATTATGGATTATTTGTATATGTTCTGCTTCCAATTTCCCCAATAATCCGTTAGTTTTTTCTGTTCTCTGCGATTATGAGCAGCAAATCCTATAATTTCCCCCCTTAATGCAGTCTTATATGAATCCCATACTAATGCCCGGGATGCACTAAATCTATTGCAGTAAAAAAATACCACTAGTAGTGTTTCATCGTCTGTTACTCTTTTTGAGCGAGCGATTCTAGCTACGGAAGCCGTTTGTACAGCTGCCTTTGCGACTTCATCAGCCAATGAATTCCCTGCAACGTGAACGCCATCACGCTGATGACTCAGTGTATGAATCACGTGATTCTTTTGTAGTTCTTTCTGTAATAGAACTACCTGTTTCCAAAGCATTTTATGCTTGATTGCGCCACCTTTTGTATTTTTGAAACCGTTTTAAACCCAGTTCTGCAAATATTCATTGTAAGACTGGATGCAGTAATATGAATCGCACACTATCAGTGTGGGGAATTTGCGATCGGTATTTTCAAGCACCATCTTGAAAGCCTGTAGTTCAGCTCGCTGAGCTGTACAGTCTCCGAGTGATTGAGTTTTAGTGACCATAGGTCTAAATTTTCCTTCGCGCCAGCAACCTTTAACAATCGCGCACACAGCACTATAGGCTTGTTTAACCCCAATTGTGGGCTGTGCTGATCCGTCTGTATAAATTATACATCCGTAATGTTCTAGAGGCAGAATCTCGGTCGGCAGAGGACATTTGTGTACGTATTGTAGGAATTATTGTGTCTTCAAGTAGGGGTCAAACGTGTATTCAACGGCTATTGCAGCAAGAGAATTAACCCATTGTATCCATCTCGGATGTAAAGCCATAGCATTTGGAATGCTCGCTTTCGTCACTGCCTCCAAGGCAGGTACAGGTGTAACGATCATTATTCGTTTTCCCTGCGCGAGAGCTCTCTCATTTGCTACTGCAGTTTGAACCACTGTTGGTATCTTTTCACCTTCATTAAAGGTCAGGTATGTGAATCTGCATCTTCCTGGGATGATTCAGATCACAAGGTTGCGAACATTATTGGGTTTTTCTAACTGTTTTTGCTAACATGTCTGTTTATACTGAACGCAAAATTTTTGTGTGATTTTGAGTCCAATTGGTTGGTGTGAAATCCGGTTTGATTAGTTCGTAGAGAGGTTTAACCCTTTCTGCGTAATTTAGAACATAAGTTCTTCCAAAATTCAGGAAACCTAGAAATTGACTGTAAGTTTTTCAGCGTTTTTGGAGGTTGGAGCAGCGCACATTTCTCTAGAAAATTAGCTGCCAGGCTTTTGCCTTCACTTGATAGCTCGTATCCTAAGAATAGGACGTTGAGGTGGGCAATTCTTGATTTCTTAAAATTGAATTTGTACCCTTCAGAAGCGAACCCAAGTATTATGGTGTTCACTATTTTCAAGTGCACGTCCAAATCATCGTCTGTAAGATAGATGTCATCGGCATAAAATAACGCCTCATCATCATACATTTGTAGTAACTCTGTTAGCCAGGCTGAAAATAACCCTGGACTATTCTTGAATCCCTGGGGTGGACGGCAAAATTGTCGCTATGTCCCCATAATTGAGAAAGAGGTCAAGTACCTGCTTTCTGGTGCAATGTTTTGACAGAAAACCCCAGTTGAAATATCTAATGTGGTTTTATACTTTTTGCACACATTGTTATTCATCAGTGCAGCACTGTGTGCATTTTTGCATTTTGCACTGCAAAGGTTTTGCAACAAGAGTTTAGATGTCTGTAGTCCAAAACTAGACAATATGTAATGTCTGGCTTGGAGACAGGAAACAAAGGATTGTTCATAGACGAGGTGCATGTTTCAATCACCCCTTGGTATTCAAGTTGATCTATGATCTCCCTGACCTGTTTTTTAGCTTCTTGCTTAACTGGATACTGCCTTTGTGCAGTAGGCTGATTTTTTAACTGGATTTTATGGTGAGGAGAGTCCTCATCCCATCCTACATGATTTTTATATAATGCTGGAGCCTAGGCTGCAGCCCATTTTCTCGCATAGGTGTATTTTTTGTGAATCGGAATGCGATTTGAGAATGCTGGCATAATTATTTCTTCGCCATGTGGGCACTCCCTGAAAAATTCAGGTGGCCAGTCTTGTTCAGCTAGAAGAATGTCATAACCCTTAGAAAGCTTCTCCCAAAAGAGTGCTTTTATTTTTCTAGTTATGTCCCCCTCCATCCGGAGTGTTACCTTATATAACTTGTGGGGTACACTAACCCTGGTGTCGGCAGTTTCAACTTGGATGCATTCATTCAAGTCCACTGTCTCTAGATGATCCTTCAAGATCTTGCAAACTATGGTGACTTCTGCTGTGCTCTCAAGCATTGTCTGGGCCCACTCTCCGTTCCTGAGTTGTGTCCTCAAGATCCTCGGCATGTCTGATCTTTATGCTTACTACCTTCTTCTTAGTAAATTGAGTTTTCTTATTTTTTGGAACGTGCTGTTCGTCTTTGGACGTTATGCGTTCTTCCTTCTGTTCTGATCGTTCTCTTCTTTCGGATTTCTGCGAGGAAGTTTGAAAGGTACGAGAGGAACGTGTATCAGTATTATGATATTTATGAGGTTTTCTCAAATTATCCCTATTTCTGAGGTTATACCTTTTTTCAGATGACTCCCGTTGGGGAGACCTACCTCCCCATTGGGGAGATCTTCCTCTGGACTGAGAACGCTTCTTTTTAGGAAGTGTCTGTTTACTGTTTTCCCACTTCTTTTTAGGAGTAGTGAGATTATGTTTAATGAAAACATTTTCAGGATTTTCTGTTAGTTGTGGTTTTAATGGTTTCCCACCCAAACTATCTCTACCCTATTCTTCATAGGATTTCTCAATAGTTCATACGGTTGCTCTGTTATATCTGTTTCTTTTAGCTTTTGGCGGATTGACACAGATGCTGCTTCACCTTTAATGTTAGCTAATAGTATAGCTGAGACCTGTTTGAAATCTTTTAGTAATTTCATACCAAGATTTAAAGCAGGTTCTGGTCCGTATTCATTTTGAATTTGCCTTAGGACATCTGGTACTACCGCCATAGATGGAACACCATGTGTTTTTGTGTAGATTGAAGCAAAGACTGTACCCCAAGTGTCACAGTCCTCCACGTGTGGTGCTATCCCCATTGATAAACAGATCGTCAGAATTCTTTGTTTCTCATGAGGTGAACTATCAGGGAATACTGCCTCTATCTGAGTGATTGTTTGCACTAGCCAAAAGGGATTTTGGTCCCTTTTTGCGGGCAATTTACCAATGACTGATTGTATAGTCTGTGGTGTTATTTTGTTTGTGTTCCCCTGGTGCGGGGTGTGCTGTGGAATCCTTACAGCAGGTTGGATTGTTAAAGTCCTCATGACATATTGAAACAATTGTCTGTGTATTTTAATTAACTGTTTTAGCTGGGCTAACAGTTCTGGACCTGACATGCGTTCAATGTCAGGATGTGGTGTATAGCTGGCTAGTACCGGCCATGTTGCTCCTGGTCTACCTAGTGGACCGAGCCTGGTACTGTGATTTTGATGTTGTAGGGCGCCTTTAAACCAGAGCTGATGCTCTTGGTAAGTTAATGGAATTTCAACATCCTGGAAAGGAACGTATTCCGCTGGATGTTCCTCTACCTTATAGAAGTGGAACACATGTGTTGTTGGATTTGCTTGTGGAAAGATAATCCATGAATAGAATACCTCTGTCTGCCGATATTCATGTGCCTCTATAACAAATATTACTCTACCACCTCTCGATGATACTCTATTTTCTATAGGTTTTATAGCTATAGTTTTCCTTACGTTTTCCGGGATGATTATAGCATCTTCGTCGTCTTCATTACACCCTGTAACGTCTAAACCCGGTTGGTTTGCATTCACTGCAGCTCCACCGGTTGCGTTGTTGTCGCCTTTAACCGACATTGTTTAATGAAAGTTTGCAGAGCAAGTTTCAAGGAAACAAAAATTAGGTGCACATATTTTGGAACACTGTATCCTTAAACGTTGAACAAACCAAAACTAATACATAGGATTTTCGTCCTACTCAGGTATGGCGGATATTATATCCTTTTACCCACTCCAGACATCTATTGGAATATTTTACGGGGAAAAAGGGGTCTGTGCGAAAAGCACGACTGAGTTACTCTAGTATCTGGTGTTAAATGATCGCTTTACCAAACGTTGGGCGCCATGTAGTGTAGTTCCTATATTCCCAATAGGCTCTGCGCATTGGAATAACATATACTATAGATTTGACGTAGGACTTAGGTCGACTAGGTCTCTATCGAATATATTAGACTTAATTGTGAGTGCCAGCTAGCTCAGAGGTCACTAGAAACTTTCTCGAACTCACAAGAAGGGATTAGTTTCTGACAAACGCATAAACATGATGTTATAATCTAGTTACGTTATGTTTCACAGTTACACATATATGTATTCACAGATACTCATATATGTATTTATTTTGTATGCCAAGGCACCATCATTCAAATGTCACTGATATGGGTTGTTATCTTGGTACATTCCACTCCCCTGCCCTGCGCTTCCAGTTGGCACCTCCCGTTCTGAGGAGGCTGCTTTAGAATGTTGAGATGTGGTGCCTTCACTGGTGGAGAGAGGAGCGGTGAGAATAAAGGTTATTCATCAATCTTCCTGCCTGCAGTTTTTGTATCAGTGGCGACGATCTGTGTAAGGGGACAGATGGTTCCTGCTCCTCCCCTTCTGATTGAACTACACCACCAACTCTACTTCTTCATGCCACTTCGCAAAAATACATCCACGTTTTCAAGCAATCCCTAATCGGGCACCTACACCTGCTTCCGGTCACCTTCTATCTTTAAGCCAGCTGGTGAGGCCTTGTTTAAGTACCTTTCTGAGAACTTGGTTGGTGAACTTTGTCGCGCCTACTCTCTTCTCATCGTGGAAAACCCTATTTCCCTTACCATCCTTTGGCGCACCCTGACATTATTATAAAACCTCCATTCTCTTAGGGAGCATCTCCTTTTTGACTTTTCTCAGGGAGCTCTGCCCCTAGACACTTTACCCATCCTCTTTCGCAATTGGGTAGGAACATTTATTCAAGCGCTTTGCCAGAAAACAGCATAAGGGCCACCCCGCCCTCTGCTCAGCCGTGTTGCTTTCACAGTGGCTCCCTCTATGTATCCCCTCACCTCAGCAACCTTCATTGAAGCCTCCCCACGGGCTTGCTCACACAGCTACACCGGTTCTCCTGTGACTTCGGCTCCTTGGTCGGCATGCTGTGTTCTCCTCAGCCGCAGGTTCCTGACTGCCTCACTCCTTACGGCAGCTCAAGACTGGACACTTTAGCAACACCAAAGCGGCAGCGATTCCTTAAAGGGGGGCAACTTCATTTTCAAGCGGAGGATCTCCACAGTGATTTCTTGCTCCCAGACAGCAGTTGCGTAGTGCGGTCTCTTCTCGACGGCGTCAACTCCATCGGTGGTACACCATCAGCTTTGGGGGCGGAAAGGTTCCTCGGCGGTGGACCAGATTCGGGGAGCTCCTCAGCGGAAGACCTCTTCAGTAACTCTTCACTCCTGCGCAGAACGGCTCATTCTTGGAGCCTCCTTTTCTGATGCTATCGCGTCAGGGAACACCTCCGGTGCCCCAGCCTCTGTGGAACCGCCCTTCTTGAACTTTTCACACTGCCTGCCTTCCTTTTGAGACGTTCATCGGAGATTCGCACTCCATTATGCGTGTCAGTAGCTGGGGGCCTGGTGATTCATTCATTTCGGTGACACGCACACCTTCACTTTAGAATTTTCACCTCAGTTAACGGAGACACGCACTTCTTCGGCATCAAGGTTATTTTGTCGGTGAGTTTCTCGGTGGTATGCTCACCTACTTGTCCTCAGCGTGTCATGCCAATACTTCATTGCACGGTGTTGTGCACACCTTCTTGGTCCTAACTTTATTTGTCTAAGAATTCACTCCACAGTGACAAGATAGGTGTATTGCACATATAGTCTTCTTGGTGATACATGTCAATATCTATTGCAGTTTAATGTTCCTCTTAAGCCAATCCTGTAGGATCATTTTTAATATATTTCAAGGTCTTCATTGAACTGTCATTAACCAATGTACATTGTTGTTCCCTTAACGTGCCTTGGCCAACCTTGAGGTATAGGAGTTTCTTCTCACTCTTTCCATACCCTGCCTTTCCTTTATTTCACCTGGCCATATCTCCCATGGGAAGATTGGGAAAAAGTTTTTGAATCTTACTTGGTGGCTGTTGGAGGGGAGAAGTTCAGTGCGTTCAGGAAGCAACATATTTTATTGCACAACCTAGGTCCCACTGGTAGGAAATTGTTTGAATCACTCTCAGAAATAGAGGATGAGGAAGACGATGCATACTATACCTCTCTGATTAAGTTACGTTATCATTTTGGGGACAAGGTGAATGTCGTTCTAGAAAGACACAAATTCTTCAGTCGCATTCAGTGAAAACAAGAAAGCATTTCTACTTACGTTGCAATTCTCAGGGGTCTCAGTAAGCTGTGTGATTTCCAGAACTTAAATGATTCTTTGATTAGAGACCAATTAGTATGTTGTACAAATAACAAAGAAATTCAGAAGAAATTGTTACAAAAGCAACCAGACCTCCAGGAAGCAGTCAAAATAGCCAAATCCATTGAACACACTGACATTTGTATTAAAGAAATAAACACTGACCCTGGTGACAAAGTGGCAGAGATAACCAACATAGAGGAGGAATCAGAAATATGCAAAATAAGAAATGATCACTACAAAACCAAGAAAGATCATGGACCAAATCACGCTGGGGACCTGGAAAATATAAAATTAAAATGCTATTGTTGTGGAAGCAACAATCACTTAGCCAATGATCCCAACTGTCAAGCGAGATCTGCTTGGTGCAGGAAATATAACAAGAAAAGACACCTGGCAAGGGTATGTGGATGCTTCCCAAGGAAAACCTGGAGCAGCAAGCCCAGTGATGACAAAACTCAAGTGAAGAAAATAATTCTCCAAGTCAACGAAGTAGGGGCAGATATCCTGAGTGCGAAGTAAATATTGAAGGAAAAATCTTTAAGATGTGTGCAGATTCCTGTTCCCCATTCATTCTGGTGAATTACTCAGATTTTAAATCTATAACTGGTCACGATCAGAATAAACTCTCCAAAGCAGCCATAGCCCCCAGTGGTTATAATAGGGACCCCATTCCCATGAAGGGAATGTTCAAGTCCATCATTTCCTTCAAGAACCATTCCACTGTTGGTAAAGTTTATGTGGTAGAAAATGGTTCTAACTTGTGGGGATGGGAGCATCAAAAAGAATTAGGCATTAAGCTAGACCCCAACGACCCGGAGAAAGTATTATTCACCAACCCGGCAAATAACAGTGAGCACATCATCAAGAAGTTTCCTAAAGTTTTTTTCAGAAAAGTTAGGATTACTCAAACACTTCCAACATAGAATCCAATTAAAACACAACGCTTGTCCTGTAGTTCGCAAAACTAGACCAATTCCTCACCTGATGTGGGAACCATTAAGGAAAGAGTTAACCAGACTGGAGGAGTTGAACATCATTCAACCAGTGGATTGCTCGGAGTGGGTGGCCCCCATTGTGATCGTCAAGAAAAAACATAGTCAAGACATCAGGATGTGCATCGATCTACGGGATTTAAACAACAGTATTTTAGTTGAAAGACATCCCTTACCTCGTATCCATGAGATGTTGAACACTATGGGGAAGGCTACTCATTTCAGCGTTCTGGATCGCTCCATGGCCTATCATCAGGTGGAGCTACATCCTGACTCAAGGAAACTCACGGCGTTTACCACTCCTTTAGGAACCTTCATGTTCTGCCGCATGCCGTTTGGACTAGCTTCGGCGGCAGCTAATTTTCAAAAGATTATGCAGCACATTCTTGGGGAAATACCAAAAATGCTATGTTTTCAAGATGACGTTTTAATATATGGTGCCAATGTCGAGGAACATGACACTATCTTGAGACAAGTTCCTGCGAAGTTCAAGGAGGCCGGGCTCACACTGAAAAAGGAGAAATGTCAACTAGGTGTGGAGTCGGTGGAATATCTGGGCCACTGCATATCCAGAGATGGATTCAAACCGAAGCTCTGCCTGGTCGAGGCTGTAAAAGAGGCTCCAGCGCCCACCAATAAAGAACTTAAATCCTTCTTGTGGTTGGCCAAATACATGGCCAAGTATGTCAATCACTTTGCCGAGCTCACTGCCAACCTCAGAGAACTCACAAAGAAAAATGTTCAATTCCAGTGGTTGGAAGAACACCAAACATCTTTCTCTAAGGTAAAAGAAAGCATAATCACTGCACCATATCTGTGTAATTTTGAACATAACAGGAAAACAATCCTTACCACTGATGCCATTGGGAAAGGTTTGGGAGCAACTCTATCTCAAAAAATTGATGGCAAAGAAAGAATTGTAGCATTCGCCTAACGATTTTTGACTAACGCGGAATTAAATTATTCTGTGGTGGAAAGAGAAGCGTTAGCTTGTTTTTGGGGAGTGAAACATTTCACGTTTTTACTTTGGGGATTGCAATTCTGTATACGCACGATTCATAAACCGTTAGTTTTTATGTTCAATCCGAAGAATAACTCTTGCAACCCACCCCGCATAGCCAAAAGGATTCTGGGACTGGAAGGTTTCTGTTTCAAAGTTGAGTATGTGCCTGGGGTACAAAATTCTGCAGCAGATTTCCTGTCTAGAAGCCCACTCCAGAAAGATGAACAGTTTGATATAAATGAATGTCCCATCTTTCAAATCAACCTTTCCACCATCTCTTCCCAAGAATGGACAGATTGCATGAACTCAGACAATACCATGACACAACTTTTAGCTTACACTTTGCATGGGTGGCCTGATTCTCAAGACCTAGTAAGCACTGACGTAAAGAAGTTTTGGGAGGTACGACATGAACTTATCATAGCCCATGGTATGTTATTTAGGAAAGGCAAGATCATTCCTCCCGAAGCCATCAGAAGTAAAATAGTTGACCAAGTACATGAAGGCCACTTGGGTAGAAGCTTAACCAAGGCCAGACTACGGGAACGGTACTGGTTCCCCAACATGGATTCATTAGTTGAGGATAAAGTTAAACATTGCCATATATGCGCCAACAGTGATAAATCCAAGATACCTAGAAAAACCCAAATTTTTCCTATTTCAGCCTCAATTGTCACTGACAACGGGGTACAGTTTGTATCTCATGCCATGACAGAATTCCTCAACTTGCTAAACATAACACATATAAGGTCACCACTACATTGTCCCAGGGCAAATGGACTAGTGGAAAGGATGAACCGTATGGTCAAAGGATGCATCCAATTAGCAAGTAGCAACAATATTCACATCGACCTGGCACTACAAGATATGCTGTGGGCCTATCATACCACCCCCAATCAAATCACAGGAATTTCCCCTTTTTCAGCTCAGAGAGGAAAAAAACCTTGTGCTAAGTTCTTCCCCAACTGGCTAGGAGGGGGATCCCACGTCACAAAAGACATGCAAGGGTTCAAGGAAAACATCCAAATTCCCCAAAGCAAATACAAAGACCACTACGACTCCAAACATGGTACCAAAATGCAAGAATGGAAAATAGGAGACTGGGTTTGCATCAGAAAACCCAGGAGAAGTGACCCTGAGAGCAAATTCTCAAAACCCATGTGCATAACAGCAGTGAGAGGCAACACGGTCATTTTAGACAATGGCAAAATGTGGAGTATGGACAGGTTGGTTAAGTCACAACAAGAACAAAGCACTACACAACAGGATTCCCCAGCAACATCTCAGCCAACCACCCCTACCCATACCCAAAGAACACGCAAAACCCCAGAATGGCACAAAGACTTTATTATGTACAAATGACCTCTTTCCTGTTCCTTGAACATCTTGCTGTTTATCTCATGGGACTGCATTACTATTTTCCCCTGGTTATATTGAGGGGGGAAGATGTGTTATAATCTAGTTATGCTATGTTTCACAGTTACACATATATGTATTCACAGATACTCATATATGTATTTATTTTGTATGCCAAGGCACCATCATTCAAATGTCACAGATATGGGTTGTTATCTTGGTACATTCCGCTCCCCTGCGCTTCCAGTTGGCACCTCCCAGTTCTGAGGAGGCTGCTTTAGAATGTTGAGATGTGGTGCCTTCACTGGTGGAGAGAGGAGCGGTGATAATAAAGGTTATTCATCAATCTTCCTGCCTGCAGTCTTTGTATCACATGACAACTTTGTTTCCCAAGAATAAGAAATCAATCTCTAGAGTCGCGGAAACAATATATAACTATTTTACTCAGTCAATCATGCATGCTTCGTTTCACCAGAGGTGCAGAGAAATAGAGAGACGGGCGTTTTCAATAAAAAGGGTGTTTATTGAATAGTCTTCTTTCTCAAGCATGAGAAATGAACTGCTACAGTCACAATACTTAGCATGAAGTAAAGTGCGTACAGTAAAAAGAGTATTATAAAATAATATTGTAATAGCATGATATGGTTTCTAAGCCATAGAATACCTAAAATGCATAAAATACATACAATGATAAATAATGACTAAAACTACTCAACTGGTGCTTCTAAAATACGCCTACCCGGTGTACCTAACCTAGGTCTAGTACGAGGGAAGAAGTAAGTGAGGTGTAGCTTAAGTTTTAGTATTCCTTTTGCCAAGAATCTATTTCAAGAATTCTCTAAGGGTTTAATCAGCTCCGTACCTTGGTGTTAGAATGAAGGAGGTCTTGTATCTCTCTCTCAGGACTCAATTTCCCAGCAATCCGCAAGGGTAGCCTGGAAACACTGGAGCTGGATTTCTGGCAGGAGAAAAGAAAGCGTCTCTCAGTGCGTCAGCTGGAGGGTCGGCTTCCTTCGGCACTTGCTGCTGCAGGGCGTCGGGCAAGTAGATAGTCGAACTGTTCCAACCCACTGTGTGTTTGTCTGGGCAAATGTAGGCATATTTATACCTTGAAGGTGCCGAGTTTGACATATGATTGGACTTAATAACGTCATTAAAGATTCAGTTCTTTGAAAACTCCATGATTTCCTAGATAAATTAGTATTCAGGCAAGGGGAAATCCCTAGCTGCTGAATGCGGGTTTTTCTAAGAAATCGATGTGGATTCTCAGAACTTAGTGTAAGTAGCCATGTCGTATTTGGGCTGCATAGGCTCAGTCTAAATATGGGTATGATTTCTATGCCTATATAAGGATCGTGTGATTTATACCTATAAATGGGCATGAATCGGAAAAATTACACTAGGGTCCTAGATTCGTACATAACAGTGGAATGAAGCAGTTCGATCAATAGCGGCCCCCACCTTTTCTTCAGTCATTTTTTTCATTCATTTTTTGTTAGCCACCGGACTCTAGGCCCCATATATGTACAATATCCTCTCCAAGCATTTCTAGATGAATATAAACAGCTGCGCATTAACATAGCAGCAAGGTGCCGTAAAAACACCATACCTTTACGTGAAGCTAGGCCCTTTTTTTCCTTCATTTTTTTCATTCATTTTTTTTTGCAGCCCCCTGACTCTAGTCCCCAAATACGTACAATACCCTCTCGAAGCATTTCCGGATGAATATAAACAGCTGCGCATTAACATAGCAGTGAGGTACGTGAAGTTAGCCCCTTTTTTTCATTCATTTTTTTATTCATTTTTTTTGCAGCCCCCTGACTCTAGGCCCCATATACATACAACATCCTCTCTAAGCATTTCTAGATGAATATAAACAGCTGCGCATTAACAGCTGTGAGAAGCTGAAGAAAAGTCAGACCATTACGTGAAGTTAGGCCCCTTTTTTTCAGTCATTTTTTTCATTCATGTTTTGGTAGCCACCTGACCATATACGTACAATATCTTCTCCAAGCATTTCTGGATGAATATAAACAGCTGCGCATTAACATAGCAGCGCGGTGCCGTAAAAAGTCATACCATTACGTGAAGTTAGGTCCTCTTTTTTTCATTCATTTTTTTTCATTCATTTTTTTTGCAGCCCCCTGACTTCGGGACCCAAATACGTACAATACCCTCTCTAAGCATTTCCGGATGAATATAAACAGGTGCGCATTAACATAGCAGTGAGGTGCTGAAGAAAAGTCAGACCATTACGTAAAGTTAGGCCCCTTTTTTTCATTCATTTTTTTATTAATTTTTTTTGCAGTCCCCTAACTCTAAGGGGCACATGCATCAACAGATTTTACATTCGCAAATGGTGCGAATCGCAAAATTCGGCCGTTTGCGAATGCAATATCTGAAAATGAGATGCATCATTTTTTTGTCCATTTTGGAATCGCAATTACTTTTGCGATTCCTTAAAAAAATGCAAAACCAATTGCGATTCCTTAGAAACTCGCAATCCGTGTTGCGATTCGTTTCAAATTCGCAAATTTTGCGAATCCTTAAAAAAATGCGAAAAACGGAATGCATCAATTTTCGCACATGTCAGTAATTCTCAGAAAACACATTTAGGAAGTGCAAAAATAAGAAGAAGTGAGAGCAGGTGGTAAATTTTTTTTTCTACACAACACATGTTGAAATGATTAGCAACTTATAAAAGGGACCTCAGAATGACCCTGGATCCCTTCCAGGATGGCAGCAGCAATTTTCCTAGCACGTAGATGGCGGATGAGAGCAGCAGGGAGGAGGAGAAGAGAACTCAGTGAAAGGGTTTTCAGGTTGCGCATTACTTTGCTTGGGCAGACACAGGCTGACATATATGATAAGTATAGACTGAATGCAGACACCATCATTGATTTAATTGCAGAGTTGGACCCCTAACTGCAAAGGCAGACGCGTAGAACTCAAGCTATACCCACCCATGTGCAGGTTTTATGTTGTCTACACCTTTTAGCCTCTGGCTCCTTCCAAGGGGTAATAGCAGTTGCAGGGGGTGTGTCACAGAGTGCATTGTCTAGATTCTTCAATGACTTCCTGAATGCAATGCTCCATAGGATAAATCACCACATAATTTTCCCCTCAACGCATCAGGAGTTAATGCAGACCAAGTTAGACTTTTATAACGTGGCACACTTCCCACATGTCATAGGATGTGTTGATGGAACACATGTCCCCATGTGTCCACCAGCTGCTAATGAGTACATTTTTAGAAATAGAAAAAGTTACCACTCTTTAAATATACAAGCAATCTGTGATTCCAAAGGAATCATCACTGACTTAGTTGCCAGCTACCCAGGTAGTGCCCACGATTCGTACATTTTCAAACATAGTGCCATTCATGATCGCCTACTTTCTGGAGAATTTGGAGATGGATATTTGTTAGGTAATTATTTTTAAATTTAATGCAAATTGTAATGATTCTGACATCCATTGCAATGTCTGTGATGTTTTAATTACATATGTCATCTATCAATTTAGGAGATAGTGCATATGGATTGAGGTCTTACATTCTCACCCCATACCTGAATCCAACTACCCGCAAAGAACAACTGTACAACAAGGCCCATATCTCAACACGCAGCATAATAGAGAGGACGTTTGGGGTCATGAAGTCCAGGTTCAGAATACTGCATAAGACTGGAGGAGCCTTGCAATATCGGCCAGATGTGTGTTGCAAAATAGTTGCAACATGTGCAGTGTTGCACAACCTAGCAACTAGGAGAGGCCTTGAACTACATGAGGATGATTTGCTACCAAATAATTTCAACCAGCCACAACAACCACATGCAAGAGTTCATGGACCGGACGCAGCGGAAGGGAGAAGAAGAAGGGACGAAATTACACAACATTACTTTTAATAAAAGGTAGGAAACATATTTTGATGCTTCCAAAGGTAAACACTTTAATAAACCATGTTGCACACAGTAGTAGTTTGAAAAAAATATTCAAAGCATGACTTTCATAAAAGGTAAACAATTCAAGATATTGGCCTAATGTAATTCTTAGTCCATAAGATTGTACATTGAAAATGTGTTAAATAAAATTCAACAATTACAAGTAATCACTTCTTCCTTCCACGCAAACCTAAAGCTTTAGTTTTCACCGATTCAGAAACCATGCATGGGGAAATATTAATTTCTTTACCTCTTTTGCTACGGCGTTCACACACGTCATTGGTGTGTGCAGCAACATTGGTTCCTGCAGATTCATTGATAACATTGCCTTCAAAAGCTGTATTCTTGTTGTCATCAGTTGGCAGCACATGATCCCCTCTTTTAATATTTTTAAATCCTTCACATAGTTCTGCACAACACTTTTTAATCCCCTTTTGCATGCGCATTGTGTGTTTTATGACACGTGCATTGCTGCTGGTCACCCTATTCAGAGCCCGGGCATAAGTGTGCATACTTGCCACAGTTCTCAAATGTCTATTACAGTTGGCAATGTTTTGACTTTGAAAAATTTCAGTTAATGTCACTAATGCATTTGCTACACGCTCTGAATTCAGATTTGAGGCAGTATGCGCCCCTTCAATGACCTTGCATAATGTTTTCAATGTCTTATTGATTCCACTGAGGTCTTCAACTATGTGACTCATTTTTCCCTTTATCACTCTCAGGTCTTTACCCTGAAGACGCTGGACTTTCAATAATTTGAGTTCAACTGTACTTGCATGGACATCATCCACTGTGGAGTCTTTTGGATTTGAAGTGCGAGGCCTTCTTCTGTAGAATTCTTGGATTCTTCTACGACCACTAAAGTTTTTTTTGGAAGTGGCAGCCTTCTCAGAATCATCAACCACATATTCAGTGACATTGGCATCTTGCTCAGACTCTGATTCAAGTACTTTCCGCACTGATTTTCTGATTTTTTTAACATGCACAGAGGGTGAGGAACTCATAGTATTATTGTCTGAATGGCTATGTACATCCATGCTGATCTCATCAAAAGGGTTTGCCTCATTTGCCTTTAGTACATCTATAATTAAAAAAATGAAGCATGAAATCAATGTAATGTCTTCTCAGAAAAAAGATTTAAAATAAAGACAATGTGTTCCAGAAGAAGGACGCCTTTTAAATCTTCATTTACCATGTGTTTAAAAATTATTTGATAGGCAAACTGACTATGTACATATTGCATTGATGAATAATGATTTAGACTTAAAGACTACAACTCCCATGATGCATTGCACTGTTCAATGAAATTGCCTTTTACACTAGTGCTATGCAAGTTATGATGTAACAGAAGATTAAAATTATATGTTACAACATCAAACACATGACTAAATACATCCTGCAGCCCAATTTAAGTTAAGTTTGCATTTGTCCCAAAAAATTAATCTTACCTTGAGAAGTGCCAGCATGCTCAGAGGTGTCTATGTTGGTCACTCCAACTACAGCTTCTGTAACAAGTGTCCCCTCAACCAAATCCTCAAGGGGAGTTGTGGCCTTATTGTCAGGGGAGCCACCACCAGTCTTCTTACTACTCTTCATTCTTGACGCAATACTGTCTTTTGCTCGTGAGCGTAAATCGTACCAACGCTTTTGTAGGTTGGTGATGTCCCGGTGGGCAACCCCCACTGCATTCACTTTAGCCTGTATGGCTAGCCACACTTTCGTTTTTGCAGCCTCAGGCACCTTCAAAGAGAGCTTTCCAAACAGCTGGTCGTGGTGTGAAGTCACCTCCTCAATCAGTATCTCCAGTTCTTGCTCACTGAACTTGATTTTCCTTTTTCTGACTTGTACATCCTGACTGGCAGTTTCTGGCTCCATTTCTCCAACAGCAGCACTCCAACACACTCCTCCACTGCAGACAAACAGAGCTGAATGCACCAACTGCCTGTTTTCAGTTTGAATCTGCTTGGCAGGTGTGTGCAATTAGGCTCCTGGCTTCCTGGGTGTGGCTGGGCTGTGATGCATGAAAATGCGAATAAATTGCGAATTCGCATTTTGCGATATCGCAAAATGCGAATTCGCAATTTATTCGCACAAATTAATGCGATTCGCTAATTTCTGCGAATTTTACCGAATCGGTAAAAATTCGCAATAATATTCATGCATTCCGTTTTGCGATTCGGAATTTGCGATTCTCTATTTTTCGCAAATTCCGAATCGCAAATCAACACATTGATGCATGTGCCCCACTGCCCCATCAACGTACAATATCCTCTCTAAGCGTTGCCGGATGAATATAAACAGCTGCGCATTAATATTGCTGCGAGGTGCAGAAAAAAGTCAGACCCACATGAAAAGTTGAGGACTTTTTTCATGCATTTTATTTAGATACATTTTATATCACATGGTAAAATGTTCGGTACAAATGTGGGGCCCGATTCACAGAACTAACTTAAGACAAAATCCTAAACTTACTACCATTTTGGTATTCACAGAAGACACTTACTCATTTTGGTATTCATAGAAGGCACTTACTCATTTCGGTATTCACAGAAGGCATTTAGGAGTCCTAAAGTTAGGAGTCCTAACTTTCGTACTCCTAAATGCCTTCTGTGAATACCGAAAGTCTTAAAGTTAGGATTTTTCTCAGTTTAGGAGTAGAAAAGTTAGGAGTTCTAATTTGAGGACTCCTAAATGCCTTCTGTGAATACCGAAAGTCTTGAATTTAGGATTTTCTCAGTTTAGGAGTGGTAAAGTTAGGACTCCTAACTTTAGGACTCCTAAATGCCTTCTGTGAATAGCAAAATGGTAGTAAGCTTAGGATTTTGTCTTAAGTTAGTTCTGTGAATCGGGCCTGTGGTTTTAAAAAAACATTGCAGAGGCCTGCTAGTTATCATAAATACAGCGAACACGTATATTATGAGTGAATGAAATACAATTTTGCAATGGTTCTTATTTACACCGCCTCTTTTCAATCTGCGTCATTCTCTCATCACAAACCTTGTTACTAGAGCAACTTTTGACTTTAAATCTGCTGAAATAATTTTTAAAATGCTTTCAAAGTCTACACCACAGCATCTATGATATAAATAAAACAGACAATGTGCCCACAGGTATATGATGCGTCATTGTGAATCTGGTTATTGCTAAATATTATTTGGCTCTCAGAGTTTCTTTTTTTAAATTTCCATATGGTATTGGGGTACTGATAACTGTTCGGTGGCAAACCGTAGGAGTAAAAAAACTCTGAGTCCTTATCCATTAGAAATATTTCTAACCAGTGCCGGCCAGTTTGATTTTTACCATCTGTATTGACTATTAAATGAAGCGGGTGTTGATGTTTGCTCAGATACTATGGTCGAGTGTCAGCTGCAAATACACCTAAAAATGAATGTTTAGCAGTCTCGTCTTTGGTGACAAAAAGTTCCAGTTGCGCCGTATACATTACATATTGTCGATTAGCACCTCTCTCCTATGGTTGAAATGTATAACATTCTGAAACACTGAGTAAATCAGGAGGTTTATGGTAGATGGCAGGGCGGCGCTGAATCGGAGCTCCAGACGCACGTTGCCTGATTTTTGTATCGGAAAATGGCCACTACCAGCGTCGTTGTCAGGGCATAGATCAAAATCCAGCATCGAATACCTTTTTGTATACTCTAAGTGATTCACGAAGAAGGGTCTGTCTGTTGCATACTTCCCAGCAACCTGCAGCACACCCAAATATTCTCTAGCCGCACCCCCAGTTTCAAACAATGGCATGTATGGTGCTGCGGGTATAGCTTGGCCGTCTACAGAGAGACTGCTGTAAGATATATTATAATGCTTAAAATTAAAAGTCCAAGAAAATATTCTCTGTATTCGATAGTAGAGCTCAGGCCGGGATGCTGAACACCTTAAGGTCCACTCTTTCAATGGAGTACTTGGCATTACTGGCTAACAGAGTCTCGGCGTGAGCTAAACGCACCACAGGGCTCACTTTGACGCGTTTCACAAATAGCGGCACCAATAAGATATTCACTTTGTAATTTTCAGCGTCTCCGCTCATTAAGCAAAAATTGTCTTTATTTCGAATAAGTTTAATATTCACATCTAGACCGTTAAGCACTAATTTGTCTTGGAAAAATAAATTGCTGTGTAGTTGACCAATCAGTTCCACTTTACTACTTAGGGCTGTAAAGCTAGCCCTACTCTTAAACCCCACATTAGAGCCAATTAAAGTCGTGTCGTACTCTCCAGCGGTGTCTCCAGCGGTGTCTCTGTAAAAGAGACCTGCAGAAAGTTGGCTTTTCAAAGCGGCGTCCCCATAATTAAGTACAGTGTCTAAATAGGCCCTGTATGGATACGAGTTGTTTGACTGGTTGATGAGTCAGTCGCCAAGGTTCACATCCAGTTGGTTAAAGAGTGGTGCTATGGGTTATGGAGAAAATGCCACAAGGGCAGCGGCGTCCAGATAGGAACCGTCTTCATTAGTAATTTTGCGTGAAAGATAAAGCAGCATAGCTGAAAGGTCCAGGTAGTCATCCGACTGTGTGATGAAGAACTCTAAAGGGGCAGTGTCTGACAGGGCTGAAAGTGGCGGTACTTCGACGTAGAGAGAACTTTCAATGCTGGTTTGCATTGGTGGTACTTGAAATAGGTCCAACTCGGACTTCGTGCATTCCTGGGAACCAAAGGGGACGGAGGCCATGGTCCGATTTAAAATATGTTGCCATTAGAGACTCGTTTTTTTCCTCGTCTTCTCTGGGTCTTAAGCGATCTCTTTTGAGCCAGTCACCAGCGCTTCACACCGCTTTGAAGGAGCGTGGGCAGGCCCCTTAGTGATACCCCCCTTTTTCTCTTCCTACCTCTTTCAAGATAGATTAAACCCAAGCCTTCTTGATCCGTTTTGTTGAATTTTTACATAACCGCTCCCAAAATGTGCCCTACAACGTCTCGGGCAATATTTGATGCAACGGTTTTCAAATGCGGTTTTACCAGCTCTAACCCTCTTCTTAAAAGCAGTACCGCTATTCTGAAAAGACTTTTGAATATACCACAAACACCCGCCCCATACATAATAGGAGCCCGTGGAACTCCAGGAGCCCGAGCCGGCTTGTGCTTTATAGTAATCCCTACAGAGCGATGCTTCGCTGTAATTTTCTGGTAAAATCATTATTGTAGTACACTTCACTGCGCCACGGACGGAAATAAAGCTTCGCTATGACTTGAGAGAGCGCCATGTTACCTTAAAATTTTGTAGGGGGCATTATATTCGCCCATAGTCAGCACCCGCATATTTAGAGGATATATTAGCATGTGCTTTTAGGAATGTAACAGTAGGCCGTGGATCAATACAATATGTAAAGGTTTATTCATAGCGTTTGCAGATTCATGTAGAGCCTTAACAGGAGTGTGATGCTTTGCATAATGTAGAAGTGCTATTAAACGTGTGTATTGCTGTATTAGTAAACGTGCCATATTAAGAGCTGCATGTGTAGGAGGCAAAGGGCCAGATGTAGGTAATCTCCATTTAGCTATTCTTAAATACCGAATTTTACCGATTCGGTATTTAAGAATAGGTAAATGATATGTAGGTAATTTTTTGTTAAAAATTACCGAATCGGTATGATTCCGTAATTACCAAATCGGTATTTACCGATTCAGTAATTGCCTGGAGGCCCATAGGAATGAATGTCAATTACCGAATCTGTAAATACCGACTCGGTAAAAGGGGGGCAGGGTGTCACTTTGACACCCTGTTGCACCCCTCAATTGTGTATGGGTGCACACGTGGCACACATACATGCCCTAGGGGCATGTATGTCTGCCACATGGCACCTTTCAAAATGCACAGATTTGCATTTTCAAAGGTATTTGTTATTTACCACCAACTTATAGTTGGTGGTAAATAACGCATCCTAAAATGGGAAAAGCACTTAATTGAGTACTCCCTACATTTCACATTCGGTAATTTACCGATTCGCTATTTTTAAGATACCGATTCGGTAAATTACCGAATCTGAAATGTAGCCACCTACATATGAAAAGCCTAATTCCTGTCGGTAACGGCCGGAATTCGGTAATTTCGGCCGTTACCGACCGGAATTAGGCTTCCTACATCTGGCCCAAAATGTGATGTTTTAACATGGAAAAGAGCTTAAGTTTAGAATTGAAATGTAATGATGCTTTTATGATGATTTAGAATGTATTGCTTATAATATAAAATTAGAAATGCATTTAAAAGTGTAAAGGCCTGGGACATAAGAAAGCCAGTAGAGACCTAGCTGTGATTTCTTTACTTAGCCTTAGTTAAATCATGAAATAATTTCTGCTGAGAAGGGTACTGTTCTCAGTGAAAGTCTAAATGTAACTTTGAATGTGTGCAATGTTGTTTCTCACGTATTTCAGTTGCAGGTGCAAGGCCATGGAACTCGTTAGGTAGAATGATCCATTGTTTAGAAATTAGGATGGTAGGCGCGAGCACAGAGGAGTATCCAAGGAATGCGGGAGTGCAACATTTAGCGGAGAAGGTGCCTGGGATCTAAGGACACCTCAACGGATGCGGGATGGATATGTGCCATGGTGGAAAAGTCCGAAAACCGATACCTGCCAGAGGGGTGTGCCTTGGGGCGTACCTACGATTTTGGGAGTTTTGTATTAGGGACTGTACCCGAGGGTGGAGAGCAGATTTTGTCAGGAGGTCGCTAGAGAAGGATGTAGGCAATCTTAGATAGAGTTTGAGGGAACTTAGGGTAGAGTGGGGTGTAGGAAGGAGCATCTTAGAACGAGCTCAGTAGTTTAGGCTACCTACCTATGGAGTGTGAATGTACTTATTAGGAGGTTTTTACTGCTGACACCTTTACTCTTGTCTGAAGGGAATTGTTAAGTAGGGATGTCACCTTAGAGCTAGTGTAGGGACATACTAACCTTTTTTTTTTCTTTTCGGTAAATGTAGTCCAGACTTCAAGCAGGGACTGTTCTTGGATGCCTAATGCTACTCGAATTGACATTGCTTTTTATTCTGAGTCGTCCCAGACTCTTTGGTAGGATTATGTTTGTATTAGTGCCAGTCTATTTTCTGAACCTCTTGCTGAGGTGTTTGTATGTTCAGTTATTTTTGGCTTTGTAATAAATTCTTAAACTTTAGTTCGTAGTCGGTGGTTCTTTAAATTGTATTTGATTGTTGATTTACAAAGCTGTTTAAAGTTATGAACTGGGAAATCTCCCCTCTACACTTCTTAGCAGACAAAAGAGGCCAGTCGACCTGTCTTGGGATTCGGAAGAATTGCTAAGGTAAAATCTAGATGAGAATCCCAGCCCCTTCAGTTGGTAGATACAGAGGATGGTTGTCTCTAGAGTGAGGGGAGATCTAGATCAGACTAAGAGTTCCCCAAGGCCCATAGAAATTAGGTGATGATTGCCCAGTGGATTGTCGGCGGAAGACGGCGTTTCATGGAAAGTGATGGAAAGTGACGGTGCGGCGAAAGCAGCAGTTCGTGGGAGAGTGAGTATTAATAGGGTTTTATGTTGTTAGATTGCTGTGTTGTGTTGTAATGTCTTTCGGAGATGGAATACCTGTTGTATGAAACTGGATAAGGCTGTGAGCGTGCGCAGCCCGGGAAAACCTTAGGCTCAAGGAGTAGCTTAAGTGGGTCGGGTGTACCATACACCCAGAGTAATTGTGGACCATTGTTAAGGGGATCGTGAGGTACCATCGATCACCCGCTGGACCGAGATAGGGGGAACGAGTCTGTGAGTGTGTGAGTAACTGACGCTGGTCGTGGGTTGCTGAGTGTTTGTAACCTATCAGTTTAGGTGATTGTTCGGTCGTTTCGTGGACAGACAGTTGCCAGTTCGGTGACAATTACGCGACTGTGGACGTACAGTCAGACTGTTGACGTACAATCCAATGCCGCCGAGTTTTGCTATCCGTGTTTCCGTGTGCTCTATCCCCAATCAGTAGAGGGGTTGAGTGGTTCAGACGAGAGCACAATTCTGGAGCGTCTTCCCAGCTCTTGTTTCTTCGAGCCTTCAAGACGCTGTTATCTCCTGCTGAGGACACGCACTTGTGCAGGGAAAGACAGCGCTACAAACAGGTACTAGTCGTTTCCCCTTGAGAGTGGAAGACTGCGCCTGGAGGCGCTCTCCTCTCAGGGACACGCTGTATTTTCCTAATTATAACACCTTGCAGCTCATTTTCTATCTTATATGAATATTTGACTATGTGCCAGGAGTAAAGTGGTTCGATAGCCTGTTTACCATAACAGTGCATTCTGGTACCTTGAGTAGGTGAATCCTCTAACTTGCACTTTTGCGCTGGGAATGCTGTAATTCTTTCTGCGCTTTCATCGTGACATTTTGAAGATCTCGGCAGGACTGCCAGGATATTTGGTTTCGAATTTCTTCTCACGTTATCACAAGGTTATAGGAATGTTCTAGAAGAGATCTGCCAGAGCATGCTTTACCACGCTTCTCAGAAGATTATGTCTAAAATTTTATTTAGCATTTTATGGAAAGAGGTCTGACTTTTACACGAAGCGGCTACAGAGGCAGGATTATTGTCTTGTGGTTTTCGTCTCCTATTACAATAGGAAAAAACCAGGCAAGACAGAAAGACCAGTCTAGAGCAGACCAGAAGGAAGTGTGTGGAAGAAGTGTTTAGGGTAATCGGGAAGATATACTTCACGACATCGTTCCCGCTGGCTGTTGCAGATGAGCGATAACAGTGACTGACAAGGATATGCAGAGACCATTTTACACGTGTCTTCGTCATTGCTTGCTTCTTTCCATTGGAGTGCGCCAGAGAGTTGAGAGAAGACGCCAGCGATTGCCATTCCGAACTAGCAGCAGTAGCGAGCGAGTTGCTCTCTCTGCTTTGTTCTACTTCGCTCTGCCAACTGCTTAGCCGCTGTTTAGCCTCAGCGCTTGTGCCCTGACACCATGAGGTCAGGCAAAGTGAGGAAGGCAAGAGGTGACAAGATACCAGCCTCAAGACGTGCACTAAAGCAGAAAAGACTTAATAAATTGAATGCTAACAAGTCTAATAGTCCATTGTAAAATCCACTAATCTCACCAATTGCTTCCCTCTTTGAAAAGTCTACTTTTAATAAAAACTTGTCATTTTCGCGATTTCAGTTACTCAAAGACCCCGGGGCAGTCATGTTCTCCTCAACGGAGGGAGTCTCGGGCTTATCATCTCCTATCGCCCCCAATATAATGACGTTCTGGGGGAGCATGTGGAGGTAAAACCGAATGAAGCTCTTTCAACATCAACTTCCACAATAGCCCTTGGGAGTCAAAGCTCTTAAACAAGCGACACTTGTGATCCCTTCAAACATACTGATCAATCGGAAATCACTGAAAACATAACAGGTCCTTGGGGAAAAAAATTTGGAATAATAACAGCAGCATTAGTACACACTACCCCCGAGGACAAACCTATGATGTCATCTAAACTGCAGTATTCAAAAACTCCAACAACTGATAATCCAAGCTCAGTTATAACAGACACAACAATAAAACTGGAGCACGAAGGTGCGGCTCTAATGGAACCGGGTCCCGACGAGTTGGCCCTCTTCTGTCCAATCTCAAGTCGCTCTTTTGATAAAAGTAAAGGGAAGGCTGATCCGGATGAGCTCTGCCTAGGCAACGGAGAGTTAGTGGGGGGAGTAGTAATTGAGAGTCCCAAAGAGGACAAGCATTTGGACAGTGGGTGCCACATTGAGCACTCACAAAAGACAATGGGCCCGAGGGAGGTCCAAATGCCAGCAGTCAATACAAGCTACAAGGAACCATCAAAAGAGGAACTCATGTCTAAATCCCAAATGGATACAGCGTTTGTAAATCTGGTCGCTCCTCTTTTAAAAGCATTGCAAACGTCAACATCAACTTTGATAATACAATCTGATAAGCTGGATATACAAATCGATTTAATGAACATTATTGCATCCAATATTGCAGGGATAAACACAAAGTTAGACCATCTGAATAGTCTAATAAATAGAGCATAAGCTCAAGCATAAGCACATACATATCAATCTCAATCTTCCTGCCCCTGTGGATCCGTCCTGGACAAATTGAGCTCTCTTCCTATTATTCTAGAACAGATACTCACCTTAAATCAAAGATTGATCAATGCGGATCAGAAGTTGGACGGGCTGGTCTGTCCTAAATCTGAAGTAAACCTACGGGATGATGAAAATCACTCAAACGCGTTATCCACCAATGAGGACAATCTGCCATTTGTAAAGTCAATTACGAGTGATGTCACTAATATAATAGCTGAGAAAGAGTCCAGAAACAATGATCCTGTAAAGCAAACCTTAACAAACAGACAAAGGAAAAAAGAGAGGAAAGCCAGAAACAAGAAAAGTGAGGCAGTTTCAAATTTAGGCAATGGAATATTTCCTATTTTTTCTAACTCGTACCAAAGATCCCTTAAAAATGCGGACACTGGTGAAAGTCATCCCGAGACATTAGTAAGTGATGACATGTCTAACAGAGGAAAGTTGATGATTAAAAATGCCCCCAAAAAGCTTCCAACAACCAGGCATAATGGCCAATCCCTCATTCATTGCAAAAAATCTGCGAATTGGAATGTTTGGCACAAATCAATTGTCTACTCCAACTCCTGACAAAAAGTGCAATACAACTGGTGAACAGTGCACGCAGTCAGCAGTAAAGTATAAGATCAAGCCCTCCTATGACCCAGTCCAAGGCTTGAATAATGACAACAAGGAGGGGCAATTGCAATCAAGTGGCATTACATTGAAAATAATACCATCAAAACTGAAGGTCGAAGATCAGCTAGCAGGTAAAAATACCGCTCCAGATAGTTTAATCAGCCATGCACAACTGTCATTGTGTAGCGAAGAAGGGGCAAAGACAATTTCAGTCTCAACTACTGAAATAAAAACAGATCTGGCCGTGCCAGTTAGAATGGATACTCTTTACTGTGAGCAACAAGGAGTTTCTGCAGACTCATTAAGTATCTCAGCCCAAGGATTTCTAAAATTTTGTGTAATGAATACAGACGTGACACAAGTAACGAAGGAATCTGGCATCGCGACACGGTCAATTAGCCCTAAAACCGACACAGAGCTGCACAAAATTATTTGGTCTCCAGAGTATAAGACACAGGGAGCCCATGACATATTGAATAGGAGCAACATCCTGAAGCTTATGGCTGAATTTGAGGATCTAAAAGAAATTAAAACAACCAACCTTGAGCAGGTTCAATTCCTTAAAGGCCCTAATGACACATCAACCGAGCAAACTTTGACAACTTGGAAAACATCGGTAATATGAAGCAATTATGAGGAAATCAGACATTTTTCAAACTTGGGGTATTCAAATATCACACCCGATTTCACCACGCTACCCGCCCCCTTTGAAGAGGTCGGGTGGTGTTCAACTTATTAGGAAAATTAATGAGGCACTTCCAAATACTCAAAAGGCAGTCTACTCAATTCTATATAACGCAAAGGGCAGAAGTGAAGCCCCCATCGCATGTGTAGGAACAGATCTGTCTCTGTGTAATGAGGAATTGCAAAATAGTAAGGATAACTAGAAATGGCTTCCTGGTATGTTAAATGATAAACGGAAGATCTGACCGTTTAAAGGTAAACAGAAACAAAATACTAATAAGGATATAAATGTGTTATCCTGGAACATCGCAGGCGCAAAAAGATTGTTAGAAGGAGGACTACTATTGGAAGAATGGAGCGGATGTGACATAATTGTGCTTCAGGAAACTTGGCTACGAGAGGAAATTGCCCTTGTTGGGTTTATACATCACAGTGTAGCAGCTGAAAAATGCAAGATCTATGGCCGCGCCATCGGTGGTTTCTCAGTATATGTGTCAACATCTTTAAAAATTAACTCGGAACAATTACAATCCCCAAATCCAAGTATACAATTAATTAAACTAACTGATCAAAATACCACCAATACCAAGTCAACAATTTTGGTTAACTATTATACGCAACCCAAATTTTGGGTGAAAAAAACAAAGAACGCGATATTGTGCAATGCTATCATGGACCTACGTACCACAGACCCACTATCTAATATTATAATCACTGGTGACTTCAATTCCAACCTGATTCTTACCTTGGAAGAAGAAGATAAATTAACAGCTGATAACATCCATTGGGGTGTTCCTCAACAGACACAAGGTGTAGCAGGAACACGGAAGGAAAAACTAGCAATCCAATTAGTGTCAAAACTAGAATTTCTCGGTATGCGTGTACTGAATGGAAGGTTCCATGAAGACCAACCCCCTAGTAAAACGTACTATGGTCCACATGCTCAAACAACTTTGGACTTTACAATTGTTAGCCTTTCATTAATCCCTTTAGTAATTAGCTTTCATATCGAGTTCTCCCTGTTGAGTGATCATGCAATGCAGCACACCAAATTCAACATTAACAAGGAAATATTGCAACCATCCTGTATACTAGAAGGTCAATTAAGTTCTGTCAATCTAAAACGTATAAACCGGTCCAACACAAATGAAAACGAGTGGTTTAGGATAATGAAGGACACACTGAATGGTGTAGGGAATGCGGCAATGAATGCGACTCATGCATGGTCTCTCTTCTTGACAAAATTAAAATTAAATATGAAGCTACCTGTTATGAAAGCCGGCACAGACGGATCACAGAGAAAACTTTCGAAAGAGCTACCAGAGCTGCGAAGGTCACTTCGACGAACTCGCAAGAAGTTGTTGTCTGCTGACCGCGGTGCATGTCAGTGGATCACCTTTTGTGCGCAAAGAAACATATATAAAAATAAGGTCTGGGAACAAAAAAGGATAACCAATGAGAGCTTTTGGTCCAAACTAATCTTCAGCTCAAAACTTCAGAATACAAACATATTTTGGCAAACAATAAATCAGCTAACATGTAACGCACTTACATCAAATGTACAGGAATCTGAGTGAGCTGCGTTTCTTGCGACAAAGTTTACTGATACCTCGACAAAAACTCCAGGTAGTGATCCTTTTCCAAAATATTACAATAATATATGCACTTGTTGTATTTCTATCTAGGACCCTAATTCGATATTCCCGATTCATGCCCTTATGTGGTTATAACAAATAATATCCTTATAAAGGCATTGGAATCATATCCATATTTAGTAATAGCCCATGCAGTCCTAAACACGGCAAGGCTACTCCCATAGACTCCTAGAAAGCACAACGCGTTCTTTAAACAAACCAAGCCTCCAGCAGCCCGGGAAAACCCCCTGCTTTTGTTTTGATTTGCACAAGAACTCCTAGAGTCCAGAAAGAACTGTTAGTTCTCGCTGTCGTCTTATGCCCAACCTTACGTCAAACCCGGCACCTTTCAGGTATAAATATACCAACGTTGCCTTAAGCAAACACACAGTGGTTGGGAGCAGAGCGACGTTCTACTTGCCCGGGAGCCCAGCTGTTATGAGAGCCGACGGAAACCGCCCCTCCCCTTCACGCACTGAGAGAGACGCTGTCTTTTTCTCCAGCCGAGAAAAAACAGCTCCGATGTTCCTAAGTCACCCTCGCGGGTTGCTGCGAGATCGAGTCCTGAGAAGCGAGATACAAGACCTCCTTCATTCTATAACCAAGGTACGGAGCTGATTAAAACCTTAGAGAGAATTCTTGAATCCGATACTTGGCAAAAACTTAACTTAACTTAAAAACTACAACTTACTTACTACTTCCCACGTATTAGGCTTAGGTCAGGTACACTGGGGTAGGCGTATCTTAGAAGCACCAGTTGAGTTTGTTAGTCAATGTTTTTATGTATGTATACATTTTATCCATTTTAAAGTATCATATGGCTAAGAAACCATATCAATGCTTTTACAGTATTATTTCATAATACTACTTTTACTGTACGCACTTTACTTTATAATAAGTATTGCAATTGTGGCAATTCATTTCTCTTGCATGAGAAAGAAGACTGCTCAATAAAATAACACCTTTTATTGAAAACGCCCGTCTCTCTATTTCTCTACACTCTGGTGGAACTAGGCATGCAAGATTGACTGAGTGAAATAGCTGTCTATTGTTTCACACGACTGTCAGAAAAAAATCCCTTCTTGTCTAAATCAGGACGGTTAACCCTTTCCTGAACATTCGATAAAGTTTCTAGTGACCTCTGAGCTAGCTGGCAAAACTAATTAAGTCTAACAAAGTCAGTAGAGACCTAGATGACCTCAGTCCTACGTCTACACTGCTGTTTATGTTATTCCAATGCGCAGAGCCTATTGGGAATATAGGAACTACACTACACACTGTTAAAGAACAAGGGAGTCAGCCATCAACTACTAATCTTCGCAATGCATCAAATTCTGATCTCCAGAATAATCCATATGCGGCAGAAGAGATAATTAAAATAATCAAAAAAGCGAAATCTAATGGGGCGCCAGGCCCTCAAGCGGCGTACAAATATGCACCAGAATTCGGGGGTCCACGTCTGGCCGAACTGTTTGCTGATGTGCAAACTAGCAACAGAGTACCTGAAAGCTGACAAGGATCCATTTTCATGCCAATCTATAAAGGTGGTGAAAGATCAAAACCGACTAACTATTGTTTGATAGCGTTGCAGGACATAGAGGCAAAATATTTTGCATCGCTTCTCTTAAATGACCTGGTTACTTGGACAGGTGAAAGAGAGCTGATCCCCATTAACCAAACAGAGTTCAGAAAGGGTATTGGCACAACGTCAAATATCCTATCCATAATTATGATAGCGGAAAAGTGCATGAGTAGCAAACAGGACTTGAACTTGTGTTTTATTGATCTTCAAGCCGCCTTCGACAGTGTAGATCGCAACCTATTATGGTCGAAACTGAGAACATGGGACATACCGGAGAGTATTCTGAGGGGTTTGCTGCTATTTTATTCTGATACCTGGTCCCAAGTCAAAATAGAGGATGGGTCACGGCTGTCGAGAAAAGTTTTTACATCAATTGGCCTTAAACAAGGGTGTGTCCTTGCGCCTCATTTATTTAATCTTTTTATTTCAGATCTTTCCGGCAATCTCAATGCTTGTAATGCACATCCTCCGAAACTAGGTGATCTACAGCTCACACACCTGGCTTATGCTAATGATATTGTTCTCATGAGCCTGACGAAGGTGGGACTAACCAGATTAGTAATAGAACTCTCAGTTTTCCTGTCAGCAAATAAGTTGGCCTTAAACGTTACAAAAACTAAAACAACGTTGATAACCAATCGCCGTGTTTCAAAACATGATATTTGGTTAGATGGAAAACCGTTAGAGAAAGTCTCAAACTATAAATATCTGGGCTTTTTCATAGATGACAAGCTTGATTTAATAGACCAGAAGAAATATCTGCCGCAAAGAGCAGGAGCATTGATATTTGGTCTAAGTACTCCGGCGAAGAAATTGGAAGGTCCATCATTAAAACCTCTTTTAATCTTGATGGCGAATAAGGTTCTTTCCCACCCTGACATATGCAAGTGTGGCAATGCATGAAAAGGATGCAGACCTACTAAACAGTTTAATAACTAAAATATATAAAAAAGTTCTTCGACTACCCATCATGTCCTCATCAGCGCAAATGCGACTTGAATTTGGCCTAAAAAATGAAAGGCTGGGCAGACTATATTCATACATTAAGGTGTGGTACCAGATTAACCAAAAAGCAGCCGACAATAATCTTAATACCTACCTATGGCAAGAGTTGAAATCACACAAAAAATCAAAAGCAAATCAATTCCTTACATATGCTTTGGAGGTCACTTGCTCAACAAATCTTTGGGATAAAAATCTGCCATTCCCAGTATTAAAACAGGCACTAAATAAAGTGGCCAAATTTCATTCATTGGGCACGGACAAAGAAACTTTTTCCCATCGTTCTCATTCTTGTGCTGTGATCAATGGTTATAAATCACTAACGCCAGCATTCTATTTGGAAACAACTTATTCCATTTTTATTAAGAAAAAGCTGATGGCTTTGAGATTTGGTAAATTTCCAACCCTGGCTGAGGAACCAGCTTGGAAACAGCACGCTGCCGTCACAAGCCGACTATGTGGTAGCCCCAAAGAAGATCTAATACATATAATTTGTCACTGCAAGATATTGACCAAGGAACAGACATATTTTTTAAAGCATATCTTCCGGATTGAGAGGCTACGAACATGTAGATCTGCCATTATTGGAGGCTTGAATGCGACTGCCCCTCAAATACATTGCAAGCTGGTTAAGTTCTTGCAAGCATTCGAGAAACGTCTAAAATGATAGGAAGATTTTAACTGCTAATGAACTACTCTTTGCCTGACTGTTTTTATCTTGATCCGAAGGAAAATAATCTAGTTTTAACTCTTGTTCTTACTAAATGTTTCTTTCTTCTTTTTAAAGAGAATCTTAAATATTTTAATAACGATTGTATGATGTAAATCAAATTGTTATGGTTTTAATTAACTAAACAATAAAGATTAAATTTACAAATTTACAGTCAGCGAAGTGATTACTTGGTCGCAAGTGATCATTTCAGTGTGTGAATTTGATGCATGCGTGAGTGAGAGCTGAGTTGTAAAGGAGGGGAAGTGCTGCGAAGCGGAGGCGAGTGACATCAGAAGGTGCCGCGCTGTGATAGGACTGTTGGTGTAGAGCTACGCTGGGATTGGTGGATTGTCATCAGGAAGTTAAAGAGCGCTGTGAACAGAGAAAAGTTGTTTCCATCATGAAATGTTTTAAAGTGTTGCGAGAAATGTTCAAAAGGGAAAAGAAATTAGAACCCCGGGGGGAGAAGAGACTCCAGCTCAAGCTCCATCTAGTACGGAAGTAGTGGGAAAACTCTCAACAGAGGAGATGCAGAATGCAGGCGGCATTAGTCTTCAGAGGTTGCCGGATGCTCTTAAGGTACCGGTTACCATTGGTCCCATAGTGTCAGTGTACAATCCGGAGCCAGTGAAAAATGGAACTCCATTACAGATGAGAATGGAAGGGAGTATCAGCGGAGGGAACAGTATAGTGGGTGGTTTGAACCAAATGCCAAAACCTGTGGAATCAAGTACCCTGCTGCTGGCTACTGCAGATTCGTCCAGAGGACTGATGGATCTGAGGGGGAAGAGACCGAAATCTTTTGGCGAATTAAGGCCAGATTACAGTCGAGACAGTCGAAGGGGCTCAAGGTGAGGGGCCAAGAGCGTGTGGAGAACAGGATGATTTTTAGAGAGATACCCGAAGCGAACAGGTGCAGAGAACAGGACAGTGCTTGCAGGGAATCGAGTGGTGTATCTAGTAGAGGTACCCTGTCAGCAGTAGTGAAAGAGAAAAGGCTGGACGTAATGTGACTAAAAGCAGAAGTGGATGAGAAAGTTGAGGGAAATTTACCCTTAGAGAGAGTGGAGCTCTGTGAGCCAGATGAGTTGCTGTTTGTAGCGAAGGATGTGACTCGCAAAGCTAGGTCGGCACATGGAAAATTGACTTAATGGGCGAACAAATATGATGTGGACTTGTCGAAGACAAAAATGTTGCAGGGAAATCATAGGTTGCAATACACTGATCAAGACCTAGAGGAGAAGAGGGTAATTGGCTTAAAGACTCACATCAAAGAGTTGAATATAGGAATACGAGCCTGGAGCAGACTTGATAAATGGGAGGAATGCTGGTCAAAGAAAAAGAGTGTCGGAAGGAGTGTGGTAGAGACACCAACCCAGGAGGGGGAATTGCAGGGATCAGAGCAAACCCTTTACGGGAAGTGGCCAATGGAAGATATGTGCATGTGCCTTAGAGTCGAGGAGATTTGGTGGCATTCACAAATGATTTTCCAAAGTTGAGAGAGAACCCAAGTGGTACAAGTAGGTTGAGAGGTTTGTTAAGATCTCTAAAGTGTTGTGGATTGTTCTGAACACTTTGTTTGACATGGTGGTTACGGGAGATTTGTGGGTGGCATGTAAGGTTGCAATTGAATGGCCCACTGCTGTACCAGACTGAAACGTTGTCACAAACAGGCCATCGCCTTTGGTTATGAAAAAGCACGAACAGGTGATCACAAGGCTGAAATCCAAGGTACCCCCACAAGACGTTGATTGGGTGAAGATAGATCAAATGGTTCAGGAACCAAAAGAGATGGTGCATGAATATTATGAAAGACTGTTGCAAGTCTTTAAGCAGTACAGTGGGTTGGATGTGATGGATCTTTGGGATATGGGACAGTTTGTTTCGAAGTTTGTCCTGGGATTGAGACCTGATATCTGTCTTATGATCCAGCAGCATCTAATTTGTTGGCAGAACAAGCCGCTGGACGAAATCCTGAGGTATGCTAGGTATTGTAGTGATTAAATAGACTCAAAAAACAAAAAGCTCAAAGATAAGTTGATGCTGGTCCAGATGCAGGCGGCTGACAAGGGAGGTCAGGTGCAGTCAGAATGAGGTACGCTGGGAAGGAAACAGAATGGTCAGAAAAAGACAAAGGGAAATGTAGAGGATTTCAAGTTGAGAGTAGTCTTAGCCAAGTTGAAAAGGACTACTGCTTGCCACCAGTGTCATCAGATTGGACCCTGGAGACGCGAGTGTCCCTTGAATCCTGCAAATCAGATCCAGCAGGAGGAAGAGGTAGAGCAGGTACAGGTGCCTCAGGTGACGACGACTGTGTCAAAGCCAAAACCTGTGAAAGGGGGACTTCGGCTCTGCGAGTGCAGGTTTCCCAGCCACCAAGGCTCTCGTCAGGGACTCGGACTTACAAGCAGATGCCTCTTTTTGATGAGAGCGATGATTGTTATCTAGACCCTTTGGCATTACGGTACCTGAGAGGGGAGGAAGACTGCACTCTTGGGGCAGTCTTGGAGGTAGACCAGAGGGAACCATTTGTGGAAGCAGATGTTGACGGTTACCCCACCACCTTTCTGGTTGATACTGGTGCTACCTGTTCTACTGTGAGATCTGCAGTAGTCCCCAACCCACCCTTCTCGGGACAGACAATCCAAGTTGTAGGTGTTGCGAATAGGAAAATGACAAATCCCTCAACCGATTCTGTAAAGAAAGCCAGAGAAACCCTCCAGGATAATAATAAAAACGGAATCCGGTAAAAGTTGGTAAGAAGATCCTTTAATGTCCAGCCAGAGAAGGAGCGTACAATTTGAATGCCGTTTAACCGCACGGCAATGCTATTTAAGTTATACACTCACATTCAAGAAACAACACAGACACGCGACACAGATCTGCATGCACACTGCAACATTCAAGGAACAACATACTGACACGCGGCACAAATCTACATGCACACCGCACGCGAACACAACACGCGACATACACACATTCAAACCATTACAAGACGCTTATTGTTTGTGAATGACGCGCGTGCGTTCACGCGCGTCATTCCAAACAATAACCTTATACTACACACCTCCCTCTTTTTGTTTTTTAAGAAAGGACAAAGTCATTGAACCTTGATGGAATTCTGCGATACCTCGAACTTCGCAATAACTCTTGCGTGTTGGAATCACAATTGGTAGAAGCAGTAGGTGATTCAGATGACTTTGAATTGTTTGCGTCAACATCCAAAAATACATTAAATGAGTCATCCTCATCCGAAACCACATTAGATTAATCATCTTCAGAAAATTCTTTGCTGATGTTATATTTTGAAACTCTGCTAAAATGCCAAACACTCCCATCGAATACCCTTACGGCATTCCTAAATACTTCAACAACCTCAACAGGATCAGACTACTTCGCTAGTCCTTTATGTACATAACTACCTTTTTTTAATCTCACAAGATCTCCCACACGAACGGGCACACAACTCCTTGTTCCCACTTTTGACAGATCCTTCTTCATTTTTTCCTTATAAACATCAACTTTCCTGCGAATTTCTCCAAAATCAACTTCTGCAAAATCAATACGACTACTATCCTTGTTCTTTAACCACCAAGGAACCAAATTAGTACTGGGTTTACGCCCTCTCAACATCTCAAAAGGGGATAGCAAAGTAATGGCATTGGGTGCAGTCCTGTATGATAACAGCATGGACTGTAATGCTTTGTTCCAGCACAAACCACCTTTGACAGCTAATTGAATAGCCTCCTTGACCACTCTATTGAATCTCTCTATTTGACCATTGGCTTCAGGATGGAATACTGCTATTCTTCTGTGAAAAATACCACATCTATTAAAGTACTTTTCCATTTGCTTACTGACAAACTGTGGACCATTATCTGTTACTACTTCTTGAGGAATACCCTCTCTGCAGAAAACTTCATCCATAAACTGTATAATAACATCACTAGTAACTTCCTTGACCGTCTTTATTTCTGGCCATTTTGAAAAATAGTCTATAAGTACTATACCAAAGGAATGTTGTTGTGGCAATACACCAAATGGTCCAATAATATCAATACCAATCTTATTCCAAGGTGACGTAGGTAATTCAACAGGTTGTGGTACACTGGGTAAAGCTTTAGCTGTTTTATCACTTTTAGCACACAATTCACACAGTTTTACCTGTTGCTCAACAAAATAATCAATACCTGGCCACCAGAAATTGTTCTTTAAACGTCTTCTAGTGACTGATATTCCAAAATGCCCCACATGAGCTAAATCCAGAAATCTTTTTCTAAGACCAAAGGGTGGAATAAATGTATCATTCCTTAATAGGATGCCATTTTCTATTACCAGTTCATCCTTAATTTTATGATTACTCATTAAACCCCCTGTAAAGTTCCTTCCTTCAGGCCAACCTTTCAGCACATATCCCTTAACTTCTTTGAGTTCTAAGTCTTTGTTAATTTCTTCATTCCATGTCTCCTCTTCTACTATTGAATTTTCTCCAAACACTAAATTAACATCATTATAAACATGTGCCACCTCACATTCATCTTTGTCAACCACATCAGAATCTCTGCATGCCAATGGGAGCCTTGACATGCAATCAGCATGAACATTTGATTTTCCAGGAATGTATTCTAAAGAATACTGAAAATTTTGTAACCTAGATGAAAGCCTAGCTAACCTAGAAGAAAGTGTACGTCCTCCACCTGGTGATAATATATGTACCAAGAGCTTGTGATCAGTTTTAATGGTGAATTTCGTTCCCCACAAAAAAGGTCGAAAATGTTCAGCGCCCCAAACACATGCCAAAAGTTCTCTTTCAATCACAGAATAATGACGTTCAGACTCTCTCAACGTTCTTGAGGCATATGCTACAATCCATTCCTTACCCCATTCCTCTTGGATCAGCACAGCACCCAAACCACAATTACTTGCATCAACCGTCACAATACACTTCTTCCCAATCATAAATGGTTTGAGACAAGGTGCCTTAATAATCATTGACTTTACAGCATTAAAGGTTGCTGTCATAGTTTCTGTCCATTCAAATTTTGCATTCTTCTTCAGGAGCATCCTGAAAGGTTCAATCACACTTGCATAGTTCTGGATAAATTTTGCATAAAATTCTACAAGACCTAAAAAAGCAATTAACTGTTCTTTGTTCTGAGGAACAGGAGCTTTGCTAATGTTTTCCAAATGTGAATTTTTAGGTCTAATGCCATTTGCACTAATACAATTTCCAAGATACTCCACTTCTTCTTTCCTGAATTTGCACTTGGACGCACGCAGAGTTAAACCCTTCTCCGATAGGGCGTTCAATACTTTAAATAAGTGCTTGTCATGTTCAATTATATCTTTCCCAAAGACCAAAATGTCATCTTGGAATGCAATTGCCCCAGTTAATCCACTTAGTGTCTCTTTCATCAACCTTTGAAAAACTGCAGCTGCGCTTGCTAACCCAAAAGGCATCCTGCAAAACCTGTATAGCCCTTCAGGTGTAATAAAAGCAGTTAAGTCTTTTGAATCTTCATGCAGGACCACTTGATGATACGCACTTGCTAAATCTAGACACGAGAATATCTTGGCATTATCTAAGGTGGAAACCATTTCCTGTAGATTGGGTAAAGGATGTGAGTCCACACAAATTGCATTGTTCAAACTGCGTAAATCTATGCATACACGAAGATCTCCCCCAGATTTGATCGAAATTACAATGGGTGAAACCCATGGAGATGATTCGATGGGTTCTATTATTCCCTTTTGACACATGTCATTTAGAATTTCTTTTAATTTTTCTCTATAAGAAAGAGGCACATTCCTTACTTTATGACGGACAGGCAAAGCATTTGCATGTACTTTTATCCGATGTTCGAATCCTTTATATTTTCCTAAAACATCACAGAATAATTTTGGAAATTTCTCTTTAATTTCAGAGATCAAATCTTCTCCAGTTTTACTTTGTACAGATTTGCCTGGTTCAGAGTCAATAGAATAAACAGGAGGATCAGCATTAGGATCAAGTTTCATTCCCAATTGTTCCGCGTGTGGCCAACCTAATAATGAATCACCAGATTTTGTAATATACACCTTCCCATGTGTAGAATGGTTTTTGAATTTGAGTTCAGCAATGAAGTAACCAATAAGTTGCAATCTATGGCCTGTATATCCACTTGGCGTGATATCTGGTTGTATCAAATTAACATCAGGCCAATTAGATTTAAATAAGATGTCAGGTAGAATAGTGTACCATGAGCAAGAGTCAACAAATACTTTGGTAGAAACTCCATTAACAGTGATATTACATGAGGGAAATTTCCTTACTTTAGGTTCCTTAGTTATGCACATTATGGTACTCACATCAAATTCACAGTCACTTGAACCCTCATGTTCTTGATCTTGGACTAAACTGACTCTCCTTGGTGCTGATCTGCAAACTTTTGAAAAATGCCCTTTTTTTCACATCTTGAACATACTTTGTCCAGTGCTGGACATAATTTTGAATTCCCTAGATGGTAACTACTACCACATCTAAAACAGTATATATTATATGTTCTTGAGTCTGCTCTTTGCCACGTATTCATCCTTTGATCAGGTCTTTGCCACATATTTGTTCTCTGATCAGGTTTTTGCCATCTATTTCTGTTTTTATTTATATACTTGTTATCATTCCTTGTATTAACAGTTTTCCCATATTTTCCTGAATCTTTAAATGTCTCATTTTCTTTATTTATAATTAGAATATCAGGTTTACTGTTGCTTTGTGAACAAATTTCATCTACAAATTTTTCAGAATGTTCTATTGACTTTGCAATTTCAATTGCAGAATTCAAGGTCATATCAGAAGTTGTCCATAGCCTTTGTTGTATCTTTTTGTTATTAGTACACATAAGAATTTGATCTCTTAAAACTTGATCATAATTAATATGTTCGAAATCACATGTGACTGCTAATGCTCTCAATGTAGATACATAGTTATCAATGGACTCATCTGTTTGTTGTTTTCTTGAGTAAAATTTAAATCTTTCCATGACCATATGAATTTTTTTTCCATATCTAATCGCTAATTGCTTAGTAGCAATCTGATATACATCCAAATTAGAAGTATCACTTAAAGGAGGTAGACTTTTAAATTCTTTAAGTGCTATTCCTCCGAGGCAGTGCTTTAATAGAGCCAATTTCCTTTCTGCTCCACAATCTTCTTCCTCTAAGACTTCAACATATGCTAAAAACATAGGTTCCCAAATGTCCCATTCAATAGGAGGATCACCCTTACTGGCTAAAAATGAAGGAGGAGGTTGAATCCCAGTCATAGTAAATGAATAAACGATCTAAACAGTAAATATAAATAAATATTATGCAGTAGAAATGTTTGTGACTCACAACAGTGTGTGCGAATCACAGATGTCACTTACTGTTTATTTTCTTCTAGTAAATACTCCTCAAGGGCAGATATATTCTACTTGTTCACAATCCTCAAGTCAAGTGAAGAAATAAAGTGTTTCCTTTTTTTTTTAAACGATGATACTAAACAACAACCAGTAGAGGAAGCTCTTATAAATCCTTCTTTGTATTATCCAATGAGAGACATTATGAAGCATCCAATAGAAAATGCCAAAGTAAAAATTTCCGAGTAAACAGCCAATGA
The DNA here is from genome assembly GCF_964263255.1 of Lissotriton vulgaris. Lineage (NCBI taxonomy): Eukaryota > Metazoa > Chordata > Amphibia > Caudata > Salamandridae > Lissotriton > Lissotriton vulgaris. The sequence goes on along the minus strand of NC_141695.1, from coordinate 1,366,378,025 downwards.
AAAACGATTTATGAGAAAATGTTGAAAATCCTCTGAAAATGTACTCGTTGCACGCATGGAAACGTGTTCCTGATCGTCGCCAGTGTAAAGAAAGCCAGAGAAACCCTCCAGGATAATAATAAAAACGGAATCCGGTAAAAGTTGGTAAGAAGATCCTTTAATGTCCAGCCAGAGAAGGAGCGTACAATTTGAATGCCGTTTAACCGCACGGCAATGCTATTTAAGTTATACACTCACATTCAAGAAACAACACAGACACGCGACACAGATCTGCATGCACACCGCAACATTCAAGGAACAACATACTGACACGCGGCACAAATCTACATGCACACCGCACGCGAACACAACACGCGACATACACACATTCAAACCATTACAAGACGCTTATTGTTTGTGAATGACGCGCGTGCGTTCACGCGCGTCATTTCAAACAATAACCTTATACTACAGATTCCAGTAAAAATAGGATCGTTTTGAGATAGACATCAGTTTGTGGTGTGCGATTTGAGTCCTGTTTGTTTACTAGGAAGGGATCTTTTGTGTAAACTTAATTGCACCATCTATTGTACCCCCAAAGGAGTGAAACTGCAGACAAATGATGATGATGCTACCTTTAAGGTCGCAAATCAGCATGTATGCATAGAGATGTATCCTGTTTTGACAGTGGAAGAGCTTCCACTTGACTTGACAGATTCAGTCTCGCAGGAAGTGTGGGACTTTACTGGAGAAGACAAAGGATTGATCAAAGGAGTTGAACCAGTTAAGGTTCAGGTTAAGCAGAATGCTGAATTCCCAAGAACGCCTCAATATAATTTTAAGCCAGAAACAATTGCAGGGATAAAGCCTATGATTGAGTCCATGAGCAACCAAGGAATTCTGAAGGAAGTGATGAAAAGTCCATGTAACTCGCCTATTATGGGATTGCAGAAACTGAGTGGGAAGTTCAGGATTGTGCAGGATTTGTGCCGGATTAACAATATAGTTGTTCCCTGTTGTCCAGTGGTACTGAATCCATCTGTAATACTGTTTCAGATCCCGTGTCAAGCTGAGTGGTTTACTGTGATTGACCTTTGTCAGGCTTTCTTCTCGATACCTCTGCATGAGGAGAGCCAATTTCTTTTCGCTTTTAAGCTGGAAAACCGTGTCTTAACATGGTGTTGTGTCCCAAAGGGGTATACTGAGAGGCCATCGTTCTTTAATCAGATCTTGAAAAAGAATCTTGAGAGTCTTGTACTGCCACAGAACTCTGTTCTCGTACAGTACATTGAAAACCTCCTTGTAGCATCAGAGACTGAGGATGCATGCAGGATTGATACCATCGCCTTACTGAATCATTTGGCAGAGAATGGACACAAGGTGTCGCCAAACAAGTTGCAGTACTGTTTGAATGAGATGCAGTGCTTGGGTCACCGAAACGAGAAAGGAAAGAGGAAGGTGTCACCTAACAGAATTGAAGCAATTATGAACATGATGGTATCTTCCCCTCAGAGAGAGGTCAGGATGTTCTTAGGGATGGTGGATTGCCAACTTCTCCTTGAACTGTCAAAAACAAAGAAGATGTCCAAACCCTCATATCTTAATATGGAACTTAATCGATAGAAACCAAGTACAACTTTATGAAACCTGGTAAGGTACTTTTACTTATACCTATTACTCTTGTTTTTTAAGTATTTTTTAAAAAAAAGATTTTTTTTTGCAAAAATAGATAAACATTTACACACTATTTTACAATTATACAGTTTTGACAATGGAGAAACAAATCAAAATGATATCACAGTAACACAGAACATAACAAAAAAACATTTCATCAATTTTTTCAAATGAATTCATATTTGTAGACAAAACAAAGCAAAGTGCAAACAAGAGCAAGAACAGAATATAATATATCTCAAAAAATTACTCAATGATATAACTGGCTCTTGTAGATGTGCTGAAGCGTTTCAGGTTCGAATAACAAGTTTTCGAACCCTCATCAGGGCTTTGTTATTTGTCTGTGTGGGACACAAAAATAATAACGTTTTGTTGGAAATCTGATTGCCTCAATTAGTACCGTCCCTTATTCGAGAAAATAATGGAGAAAGTACCTGTGTCTTTCAGGCAGAGCTTATTTTAGTACGTGAACCTGGGGGACGGTGCTTCAAGCTTCAAATCTACAATGCATGAAGCGTTGGTTGTGTCAAAGATTATAAATCAGTCTTACTGAAAAAATGTAAAATACTTTAGCAAACATCCCTTAGTTCCACCTACCTCACTATGCACCGTACGGCGCCTCGTGAAGGGAGGTGATTGTGTTCACTAAGTGAATGGACCTAATCAAAAAAAGAAAATACAATTGTTGCGCGGCCATTTAGATGTTGGACCAACATTATCTATCATCATTATATGAGCCCCGTACCTTGTGTCTGTGTCCAGAATCAAATTCAATTACGATCTCTTACTAGCACTGCGTTTTAGTGGGAAGACCTGTTTGAAAGAATGAAACCTAATCAGAACTCGGGAAACCGAGTAAGACCAGCGCGTGCCTGGTGATGTAAAAATCAAGTCATGTACTGGGCTGGAACGTACCTGTAACCCCAACTGGATTCAGGTATAAGTTTTGTGCAGCCCACGGAGTGTCCGAATATTCCTTTTGGTTCGCAGCACACTAAGAATTAAGGTAGAGGCCAGTGAGTTGCGAAGAATTATATATGCAATCATTGTAGTGTCGCTAGCCGGTTGACACGAACCATCAAGCGTACTGACCTGAATGTGCACGTGTTCAAGAATCACTTGCTGTCTTCACTGGGAGGCTCTCACTCACGCGATTAGCAAAACGCGGTCGCCATCTTAGTCATTATAAAGGTCACGACTTCCTTGTCTATGGGCATTGTGGGACATGTAGTTCCAAGTCGTTACTACCCGATGAAAGAAAGGATTAATTCAAAAAAGAACTGTTCGTCTCACTCTCTCACCTCTAATGAATGAATTAACGGGCACCTTTATTAATATAGGGGCAGACACAAGGAATGGGGGGGCATCTTACGTATCGCATTTCCTATTACCATTGCAAATGATTAGACCATCACAGCCTCGATAGTTCAGACATACTGTTAAGGCCTGTCAATGTACTATTAAATTTCAAGATTAGGTAAGCTTCGTTTTTGGAGTAACACCCTGTCGGCCTCCGCTGGGCGCTGTGCTGTGCTTATTGTAAAAAGTACTGTCCATTTGAAATCGTGCTCGGAATGAGATTTTTCCATGAAGTGCTCTACCATGGGAGCAGTTTGGACCTTCTTTTTAATCCGGAACCTATGTTAACTGATACGTAGGTTCACTTGCTGATTTGTTTTGCCAATATAGATTTTATGGCACGGGCATATTATTGCGTATACGACATTCTTAGTCTTACAATTAGAAAAACCTGAGTGTTTCCACTTGACCCCCTGGTGTTCAAAATCTTTTCCCTCAATTGTGCTGGAGCACGCAACACAATTGCCGCATCTATGATGACACTCGATCGGCTTAATGTTCCAACAGGTCAGGATGTCATGTTTGGGTTTCGGCTGTATCAAATTCGCTCTCACAATTTGCTTCCCAATGCTTCTGTTCTTTTTGTAAGCTTACCTAATCTTGAAATTTGATAGTACATTGACAGGCCTTAACAGTATGTCTGAACTATCGAGGCTGTGATGGTCTAATCATTTGCAATGGTAATAGGAAATGCGATACGTAAGATGCCCCCCCCATTCCTTGTGTCTGCCCCTATATTAATAAAGGTGCGCGTTAATTCATTCAGTAGAGGTAAGAGAGTGAGACGAACACTTCTTTTTTTAATTAATCCTTTCTTTCCTCGGGTAGTAACGACTTGGAACTACATGTCCTACAATGCCCATAGACAAGGAAGTCGTGACCTTTATAATGACTAAGATGGTGACCGCGTTTTGCTAATCGTGTGAGTGAGAGCCTCCCAGTGAAGACAGCAAGTGATTCCTGAACGCGTGCACATTCAGGTCAGTATGCTTGATGGATCATGTCAACCGGCTAGCGACACTACAGTGATTGCATATATAATTCTTCGCAACTCACTGGCCGCTACCTTAATTTTTAGTGTGTTGCGAACCAAAAGGAATATTCGGACACTCCGTGGGCTGCACGAAACTTATACCTGAATCCAGTTGGGGTTACAGGTACGTTCCAGCCCAGTACACGACTTGATTTTTACATCACCAGACACGCGCTGGTCTTACTCGGTTTCCCGAGTCCTGATTAGGTTTCATTCTTTCAAACAGGTCTTCCCACTAAAACGCAGTGCCAGTAAGAGATCGTAATTGACTTTGATTCTGGACACAGACACAAGGTACGGGGCTCATATAATGATGATAGATAATGTTGGTCCAACATCAAAACGGCCGCGCAACAATTGTATTTTTTTTTTTTATTAGGCCCATTCACTTAGTGATCACAATCACCTCCCTTCACGAGGCGCCGGACGGTGCATAGTGAGGTAGGTGGAACTAAGGGATGTTTGCTAAAGTATTTTACATTTTTTCAGTAAGACTGATTTATAATCTTTGACACAACCAACGCTTCATCCATTGTAGATTTGAAGCTTGAAACACCGTCCCCCAGGTTCACGTACTAAAATACGCTCTGCCTGAAAGACACAGGTACTTTCTCCATTATTTTCTCGAATAAGAGACAGTATTAATTGAGGCAATCAGATTTCCAACAAAACTTTATTATTTTTGTGTCCCACACAGACAAATAACAAAGCCCTGATGAGGGTTCAAAAACGTGTTATTCAAACCTGAAACGCGTCGGCACATCTACAAGAGCCAGTTATATCATTGAGTAATTTTTTGAGATATATTATATTCTGTTCTTGCTCTTGTTTACACTTTGCTTTGTTTTGTCTACAAATATGAATTCATTTGAAAAAATTGATGAAATGTTTTTTCGTAATGTGTAATGTTCTGTGTTACTGTGATATCCTTTTGATTTGTTTCTCCATTGTCAAAACTGTATAATTGTAAAATAGTGTGTTAATGTGTATCTGTTTTTGCCCAAAAAATTCTTTTTTTTTAAAATACTTAAAAAACAAGAGTAATAGGTATAAATAAAAGTACCTTACCAGGTTTCATAAAGTTGCACTTGGTTTCTATCGATTAAGTTCCATATTAAGATAAGAGGGTTTGGGCATCTTCTTTGTTTTTGACAGTTCAAATGGTCCAGCCCCCTCCCTCAGTCCCGCTAAGGACCTAACTCCTTTGCTTTCACAACTTCTCCTTGAAGACAAAACCTTTGCAGAGACTGACGCACAACGACCTGAGTGATCCCGTACCATGGGACAACGAATGTATGAAGGCTTTCCTTGAGTTGCGAGAGGATCTCTGTCGTGCTCCGGCACTTGGAATGCCTGATTACAATAAGCCTTTTTCATTATTCTGTTGTGAACAAGAAGGTTGCGCTTTGGCAGGTCTAGTGCAGGATCATGGAGGTGTCCATAGACCATTTGCCTACTTTTCAGCTACTTTAGATCCAGTAGCTTCAGCGTTGCACAGATGTCTCAAATCCGTTGCTGCAACAGGTGTCAGCATTGAAAGGTGTGAAAGCATTGTTATAGGTCATCAGCTTACCGTTCATGTACCACATTCTGTTGAATTGCTAATGACCAGGATCAAGACACAACACTTGACGAACAATAGGCTCACACGATACGAGCAAGTCATACTTGCTGCGGAGAATGTGACCCTTAAGAGGTGTTCTGTTTTGAATCCTGCTACCTTGATGCCGTTGCCATACACACTTAATGAAGATTGTGCGGATCACGATTGTCTTGATGTGACTGAACTTTGCCCCAAACCGAGACCTGACATTGTTGATGAACCATTGACTGACCCTGATGAAATTTTCTTCGTTGATGGTTCATATTTAAGGGACAGTGTTGGTCAGTTGAGAGCAGCATTTGCTGTATGTACCATTACGCGAGTTGTTGAAGCTGCGTGCCTGGAAGGAGTGTACTCTGCCCAGGTGGCTGAGATCATTGCTTTGACTTGTGCCTGCTTAGCAGCAGATCAGATTCGGTTTACCATTTACACTGACAGCCAATATGGGTTTGGTGTGGTTCATGACTTCGGACAGTATAAATCCCAGAGAGGTTACATGACATTGTCAGGATCACCCATTCGCAATGAGGAGATTATGAGGTTGCTTTTGGAGGCCTTACAACGTCCCAAAGAAATTGCTGTTGTAAAGTGCACTATTTTAAAGAAACAAGGGAACCCACTTGGTAAGCAAGGACCAGGGGTATCAGTATAATTAAACAACAACGGTCCTTGACAAAGGAGAAATAGACATTTAGATAATTATAGGCCACAGTTTGCGCTATAATGAAAAGGAAGTCCAGCCGGACTTCAAAATTTATTTGATATTGAAATAGGTAAAAATAACCAAACCAACAATAAAGCAGTGGGACACAGTCCTGTATCCACAAGGCTAGACAAGCAATTCACAATACATATAACTAGGAATTTTCAGGCAATTGAAAAGGGGAGGAGCAAAAAATTGAAATCAATTTGCTTCACATATGTAGAAAAAACATGATTTTGGCACATAATTGTGAACTGGTGTTTAGACTACATAAACTGTCGACGGCGTTTCGATCCAGTTAGAATCATGGATCCTCATCAGGACATTCAATGTTTTGCCTGAATATACAAGCCTGTATTTACAAGGGGAAAAAGGGGACACATAGAATAGTGGTTAGCAAGCTGTGTTACTCACAGAGGCAAGACAGTTAGGTAGCCATACCATGCTTAAGGTGGTACCTGCCATTCGTGTAGGTAAGTGTCAGCCAATCAGTGCCAGACGAACACGGCGCATGTGCAAAAAACCTTTGTGCATATGGATGCTTAAGACTAGAAACAGCCAACCGTGTGTGATGGTGTCACTCGAGTGTCAATCACTATCATGTTGTACTCTAGAGAACTAAGCAGTAGTGAGGGACATGGGGTATGTATTTACCTCGGGAAGGTATAGTAGGGCAAGCAGGGCATGTGAAGGAATCAATGAACGTAGGGCTTCCGGTTTCAGGCGCCTAAGGGGATTGATACTGGAATTAATGCAAGGCCCAGTCACATGCCCTGCTTGCCCTACTATACCCCCGAGGTAAATACATATCCCATGTCCCTCACTACTGCTTAGTTCTCTAGAGTAGCAACATGATAGTGTTGGTTGGTCAGAACAGCTGTCAAGCGGGCATGGTATTGCCCGAGGGAGGTCCTCCTCTGTCCCAAAGAAAAAGAATCTAACGCTAAAATAGCTTGTGTAACTACGTTCTCCCCTGCTTCAAATGCGGTGAAAAAAAGCATAATCAAACATTGGCCAACCTTAAACGTAGGTGCCTTGCATTTTGACCATCCCTTGTTTGCCTTCAAGAAAAGCTTCAATCTTAAGGACCATTTGGTCAGGACTGCTTTACCCAACCCCCCCACTCTGGGTACAGTAGATTCCCTATGGACCCAAACACCATTGGTGGGACATGCCAAATGTGGATCATGTAACGTCTGTGATTTTACCATTGAAGGCAAGTCGTTTGTATTCAATAAAGTGACTGTCCATTGTAAGCGTTTTACCAACTGTAATAGCAGTGATGTAATTTACCTGATCCACTGCCCCTGCAAATTGATATATGTTGGACAAACTAGGCAAAAAATCAAGACAAGGATTTGTCAGCACCGCAGTCGAATTCGCTGCAAGACCCCCAACGCTCCATTGATGGATCACTTCACCGAAAAAGGACACACAGACAATGATCTGAGATGGACTGTCCTTAAGTCTGTGAAGCTACCGCCACGTGGAGGAGATATTGGACTCCTAATGAACAGAGAGGAACTTAAAATGATTCTTCTTATGGACAGCATAAAGAGTGAACTTAATCGCAATGAGGATTGGACCTCACTTCTCTGAAAATGTATTTCCAGCCTCTGTGACTTACTGCCTGCTCAATCTGAATCGTTTAATGTAACTGTTTTTATATTGACAATGTCATTTTATGTCACCTGCATGAATTGGAGTACTCACATCACTACCCCTCCGTGGTAATTAGTAATGCACCCCCTTCACTGCATCAATGTCACCGTTCTAAGATGTCCGCCACAATCGCCGATTTCTGCCCCCACCAAAATGGCCCCCGCCTTGTGCCTCTCCTTCCCTTATCCCTTCCTAAGATGGCCGGGTTGTCTATTTCCTTCGGCACGCCCAAACCTCTGCGTCACACCGGCGCAATTGGGCCCCTCAGACGTTCGTGGAAGTTCCATCGTGAACTTTTGGTAAGTGTTGTCTCAATCCATGGCAGTTATTCACGGCACAACACTAACCGCTTAGCGGGTTGTTCATCTGCTTATATTTTGCCCGCAGGTGCCTTATTATAGGTTCCAACCACGTGCAGCCCCCTTCAAGTCCTGCACATCATCTGGTAAGTAGCCCTGTCTTGTTATCCTCTCGGCTGGCATCATTACTACCCCCGCAGTGTTCCACTTGTCAGGAGGGATAGCGGACCCCCCTCACTTTTAATCTTCTCCCCTACAGGTGCCTCATCACAGGTTCCTTGATAACTGTATATATTCTTCAATCGGTTCCCCTTCCGAGACCCTTGCAACCAATTGGTGAGCCGGTCCCTGTTGGCACTACCTCTAATCATCATGCTGCGCTCCTGATTTTAATCACCCCCATCACGATTCGCCTGTCAACCAGGGAATTGACAATTACTTCGAGGTAAGCCCCTTCTCCCTCAACCCCTACGCTACCATTGTCTCTGTGACTGGGCCTTGCATTAATTCCGGTATCAATCCCCTTAGGCTCCTGAAACCGGAAGCCCTACGTTCATTGATTCCTTCACATGCCCTGCTTGCCCTACTGTACCTTCCTGAGGTAAATACATACCCCATGTCCCTCACTACTGCTTAGTTCTCTAGAGTACAACATGATAGTGATTGACACACGGTTGACACCATCACACACGGTTGGCTGTTTCTAGTCTTAAGCACCCATATGCACAAAGGTTTTTTGCATATGTGCCGTGTTCGTCTGGCACTGATTGGTTGACACTTACCTACACGAATGGCAGGTACCACCTTAAGCATGGTATGGCTACCTGACTGTCTTGCCTCTGTGAGTAACACAGTTTGCTAACCACTATTCTATGTGTCCCCTTGTTTCCCCTTGTAAATACAGGCTTGTATATTCAGGCAAAACATTGAATGTCCTGATGATTATCCATGATTCTAACTGGATCGAAACGCCGTCGACAGTTTATGTAGTCTAAACACCAGTTCACAATTATGTGCCAAAATCATGTTTTTTCTACATATGTGAAGCAAATTGATTTCAATTTTTTGCTCCTCCCCTTTTCAATTGCCTGAAAACTCCTAGTTATATGTATTGTGAATTGTTTGTCTAGCCTTGTGGATACAGGACTGTGTCCCACTGCTTTATTGTTGGTTTGGTTATTTTTAACCTATTTCAATATCAAATAAATTTTGAAGTCTGGCTGGACTTCCTTTTCATTATAGCGCAGACTGTGGCCTATAATTATCTAAATGTCTATTTCTCCTTTGTTAAGTACCGTTGTTGTAAAGTGCACGGCTCAGGGAAAAGGGGCAGATTTCGTGTCACTTGGAAACCGCTATGCAGACGAAGTTCCACAATTCTGTGCCGAACATGGATACATCTTTACTGAGAACCATGTTGTAGGGGGTGAAGAAAGAACCAATTTTAACATAATGTTGGCCATGGCAGATACTTGGGATGAGCTCAAGTGTTTGCAGGAACTGGCGTCTGACCATGAGAAGAATGTGTGGATAAATTCAGGCTGTGTGAAAGGGATGTGGACATTTGGGTCTCTGGTGATGGAAGAGCGGTGTTGCCGAATGAGTTGCTGGGCCCAATGGCAAGACAGATTCATGGTGCAGTGCATTTGGGAAGAGATGCGATGGTGCGAGTGTTTCGACAGACACGGTACAATCCACGGTTTCGTGCGGTGGCAGAAGCTGTGTGTCAGAGGTGTGTTACGTGTCAATAAATGAATGTCGGCAAGAGGACTGCAGTTACCATGAGTAACATTGGGAGGTCAGGGGGACCCTTCAACAGAATGCAATTGGATTTCATTGAGATGCCTAGGTGCCACCACTTGAGGTACATCTTGATAGTGGTGTGTGTGTTCTCAAGGTGGGTGGAGGAATACCCGACCCACAGGTGCGACACCCTCACAGTAGCTAAGCTGTTGTTAAGAGAGATTGTCCCAAGATTTGGGATTCCGACCTCTTTGGAATCGGACTGAGGAATGCATTTTCATAGTGAGATCATAAAGATGCTTTGCACAGCACTGAATATTGATCAGAGACTTTACTGTAGTTATCGTCCAGAGGCTTCTGGGATAGTGGAGCAGATCAATGGGACTCTGAAAGCTCGGATGGCAAAAGTCTGTTCCCTCTACATCTTTGAAATGACCTGATGCTTTGCCCTTGGTGTTGATGAGTATGCGCAGTACCCCAGACATGAGAACAGGTCTTTCACCTCATGAAGTGCTGATGGGAAGGGTTATGAGGTTGCCAGCGGTGCCAGCAGCGGCCCAGATAAATATCACAGATGATCTGATTCTCGATTATTGCAAGGGACTAGCTGATGTCGTCCGTTCTGTGTCTCATCAGGTGCAGGCAGCTGTGGTCCCGGCTTCCAGTGCTCTCTGTCACAACCTGAGTCCGGGGGACTGGGTGTTGGTTCAGAAGCACGTGCAAAAGAACTGCTTGGATGTTCGGTGGCGAGGTCCTTACCAATTCATCCTAGTCACAAACACTGCTGTAAAGTGTGGGGGCTACCAAACTGGATACATGCTTCCCATACCCGTCGAGTTTCAGCACCCTTGGAAGAAACAGCTCCTCTCCCAAATATAAATCCAGCTGATATGGCAGGGCCACAGGAGGGGAGAAGCCAAGCTGTGAGGGTGCCTGATGCAGCTGGTTGATCACTACACCAAGCTGAGGAGGGTCACAACGGCAGCGACTCCAAAACTGACTTTGAAGGGGAAGTTGCTGTGAAAGTGGTCCAGAGTTGAGCTTGGCTGAAGAAAGACATGAGCAGGGCGAGCAAGAAAAAGGTGCGAGAGTCAGCAGAGCAGAAGAGCAGTGGACGGAGAGACAGAGGGGACTGAACCTGAAGCTGGTTTCTGAAAGAGATCTTGCTCCTATGTCTGAGGAATCTGAGTCTGACGAAGGCGAAGTGGGGCAAGCTCTTCGAGGTCTGAGGAGATCAAGGCTAGTGGACTTACCTTGTGACTGATGCCAGGAGTACTGAGATCTGGGAGGATGAGGGCAGTGACAGTGATCAGTACCAGTCCTAACATCAAATTGGATGTGCTGTTGTTGGTACCAGGACTTGAGATCGAAGGTGTACTGACCATCACAGTTCCAAATCCACCGTTACTGAGCGGAATTCGCCATCTAATTTTGAGTACACTGATCTTTCCTATGTTTGGTCCTGAAATACGATCACATAAATCTATTGTTCTTCGTCTTGAACTTTTGGAATATGTGCTAGAAGCAGTTGGAACAAATCTTATTGTGGATGAATGAGACTTTTTCTGTAAATAAAATTGCTTTGACAAACTAGGTCCGGGTGGAAGAAGAAGACATTTAGGGACTTCCCATAGAGGACGGAGAAGGGGTTGGGTTGTCTTTGAAGGCTGTAAATAAAGAACTGAAACCTAAAGGGGACTTCCAGTTTTCTGTGTGGGTCGAGTTGGTTTGATCAACTAAAGTCGAAGAGAAGAGACTGTGAAAAACTGTTGCTGAACAAGAAAAGCTGTAAATTGTCCTGAGACCAAGGAGGCTGGAAACCCGAATCGCGGAGCTAGTTGCATTGTAGGCACACTTGTAGGAGGAGTAATACTCTTCATTATTCTAGTAGTTGTAGTTTCGTATTTAGTACCACATGAGTAGGCAGTGGAGGTAGAGGGAACACCTACACCTACTACTCCTAGCGAGAAAGAGGTCAAAATAGGAGACGAAAGAGCTTTGCTGCTAGAAGAGAGTCGTAGGTTACATGCAGATCTGTCTAGAGGCAATTTCAAGCTTAATGCGTATGCAAAGTTGTTGTATGAGTACATTAAAGACATGGACGCAAAAGATTGTTATGTGTGTATGCAATTGCCTGCTTCTGTAGATGAGGGTATTAGATACCATCACCTTCCATTGACTTATGGAATTTCATATAGTTTGCTGCTTAGCATTTTCTATGGACACAACCATTTTGAGTATTTCTTTTTGAATTATGATGCTGTACTTCCTGAAGTACCTGCTTATAAGCATCTGAATAAGTATGATTATTACAAATCTGAAGACAGACTTGGGACGTATTTTATTCCGACTCAAGAGTTAGATACGTCTTATGCTCATGGCCACAATTTGACGTGCTTGTTGTCAGATACATAGAAGAAATTCATAGAACACGTAGAAGTAGAAAATAGGTACAGGAAACAAAAGCAGTTACGAGATTAAGGACATGGTAAAGTGGATTCGACAGATGAAGAATGGTTGAACAAGTCAAGAGGAAGTTATGGTCCAATAGCTGCTGATGAAGTACAGAAGGGGAAGTTTTGCATTCATAGACCACAGACATATCACGAGAATGTCAATGTAGGTCACACTACGTGTGCGCATACTTTCACTTTGGAGTATTATGCAAAAGACTTTTTGCAAAGTGTGGTGCAAGTTATTCCAACTGTGTATTTTGTTTGTGGGAGGAATGCTTATGTGCGATTGCCTGAGTAATGGTATTGTACGTGCTATTTGGCGATAATTTTCCCCAAATTTTTATCTTACAGAAGATTTTGAGCTTTTAGAAGGAGGACAACATGTGAGAGTAAAACGAGGTGAAAGTGCAGCTGCTATAGTTGGAGATATTTTTGGAGCAATGATACTGACTTTGGGAGTGATTTTGAATGATGTGAAAATTAGAAGATTGGCAACTGTTGAGGATGAATTGTCAATGAACAAGGCTTAGTTGTTGGTGTTGGTTGAAGGTGAGATGTTATCAATAAGGACTATGGTTTTACAAAATCGTCTTGCTTTGGACGTCCTTCTAGCAAAAGAGGGAGGAGTCTGTAAACTTTTGAAGGTCCAAGAATGTTGTACTTATATACCAGACAATAGTAAAGATCTGGAGAAATATATAAGCAACATTACTGTGATTCACAGTGAGATGGAAGACCTGATTGAGGAGACAGTGTGGGAAAAGTGTGGCAAAGGATTTGGCAAAGTATGGAGTTGGTTTGCAAACCTTGGAAAGGGTTTTCTTGGTTTTGTGTTGAAACCTCTTATTATAGCTGTGGCATGTGTGATTGGATTGTGGGGGTTGATATAAGCCTGCAAATTGTACAGATCGAGCAAACTGGAGAGATCGTTGAGAGTGCAGGAGAGATAAATGGAGAGACTGCAGGACAGTCAATATTAGGCATGGGCGGAAAATCCGTTACGCTCGCGGATTTTGCGGATTTTCGGTAAATCCGCAATCCGCGAACTCTCGTGGATTTACCGAAAATCCGCAAATCCGCGCGCTGCGGATTTTTTGCTTGTGTTCGCACTGCTCGTGGCCCGCGGCGCGGGCAGCAACAATCTCGCACTCGCGAAATTATAAAAATTACAATTGGGGAGGGGTGAAGGAAGTGGCCCAGTCTCCATCTTCCTGTTCCTGTCCAGCAAGCTCCTCCCATTGGGGTGGGGTGAAGGAAGTGCCCCAGTCTCCAACTTCCTGTTCCTGTCCAGCAAGCTCCTCCCATTGCTTAGTCCATTTCCTGGCCACTTTGAATTCGATCTTGACTGGGAAGGATTACTTTTTGTGGATGCTGCTGGATATTTGGATTTGAGGCCTTTTGGATTACTTTTGGATTCAAAATTTTATTTCACAAGTAAGTTGATAAGTTGATGTTGTTTGTTTGTGGTGATTTTTGTGTGTGTTTTATGACTTTTTGGGGTGGTGTTGGGGGCTGGCTATGTTGGTGGGGGGCCATTTTGAGGCATGGTCCTGCAAGACCCGGCCATGTGGATGGGGTCAAGCGGCCATTTTGAAGTCAGGCAGTGTGCTTTGTGCCATAGGCCCACCCAGTCTGCTCTGATTTCATTCATTATGCCCAGGGGGCTTAGAACTCCCGCGGATTTACCGAAAATCTGCAAGTTTGCGAGCTGCAGATTTTTTTGCTTGTGTTCGCACTGCTCCCGTCCCGCGCAGAAACAATCTCGCACTCGCGAACTTGCAAAAATTACAATTCTGCACATGAATTGAAAACCACCAGCAGGCACCATAATTAATTGCAAGGAGTCCATTTTATTTCCTGGTCCCATGTGGGTGGGGGTCTAGGGGCCATTTTGAAGCCAGGTTGTGTGCTTTGTGCCATAGGCCTGCACCCAGTGTGCTCTGATTTCATTCATTATGCCCAGGGGGCCCAGAATTGGTCTGTTCGCGGATTTTGCGGGTCTTTCGCCACGTTCGCGTCATGAAGCAACAATCTCGCACTCGCGAAAATGCAAAAATTGCAAGTCTGCACCAGAAAACCACCAGCAGGCAGCATAAACCTTCTGAAACTTGATGGATGGCATTGGAATGTGGTGATTTGTGTTGTGTTTTTTGACTTTTTGGAGTAGGGGTTGGGGGCTGGCTATGTTGGTGGGGGCCATTTTGAGGTATGGTCCTGGCCATGTGGATGGGGGTCAAGCGGCCATTTTGAAGGCAGGCAGTGAGCTTTGTGCCATAGGCCTGCACCCATTTTGCCTTGCTTTCACCCATTGTGCCCAGGGGGAGTCAGTGGCACATGAAACTACAACCCTCTCTGTGGGCTCTCTTGGATCAATGTTAAATTCCTGTTTCCCAAAAATTTAGCAATTCTTATTTTTGATATTTCCATATTGTGGTGTGCACGTTTGTATTCATAAATGCCTACTTGCAAACTATTAATTGAAGCGCTACATATGCAACATATATTTAACTGATGTTCCTCTGTCTTCGTTTGCTTTTAGGTGCACAAAGTCAAGAACTCCGCATCATCGTTGAGCATCAGTGCCAGGAAGAAGTCCTGCTGCGGCCTGCTGTTCTGACATCTGAAGAAGATGGCTCCAAAAAGAGGTGCCCGTAGCTCCTCTTGCAAGAAAGATGTCTCTACTAAGGAGAAGAAGCAAGTGGCACCACTTACCAAGGAGACTGGTGCCTCGACCACTAAATTTTTGTGGAAAAAACAAAAGTCCACCATGAGTGCTGCACAGGTAGCCTGTTTAGTGGTTCAATCACCAACGACCAGTGATGTTGGCTCATCGCAAGAAAGTAGCAGAACACAATCAACAGAGGTTGTAACTCATCTCACAAGTACTATCCAACAACCAAAGACGCAACAACAACTGCATGGGCTACTAGTACAAGCACAAGTATATGCGCAAGGAGTTGTCCAAGGAGCTGTCCGAGAAGGAGCTGTCCCAGAAGGAGCTGTCCCAGAAGGAGCTGTCCGAGAAGGAGCTGTCCGAGAAGGAGCTGGCCGAGAAGGAGAAGGCCGAGAAGGAGAAGGCCGAGAAGGAGAAGGCCGAGAAGGAGCTGGCCGGGAAGGAGGCCGAGAAGGAGAAGGCCGAGAAGGAGAAGGCCGAGAAGGAGAAGGCCGAGAAGGAGAAGGCCGAGAAGGAGAGGGCCGAGAAGGAGAGGTCCATGGAGAGTTGCAAGTAGAGATCAGTGAAGAGACCCATGTAGCGGCGCATGGAGTGGTGCAAGTGCCCACAATGGTTGTTCTTCCAGAAGTAGGGGCACAGGAGGAAATTGACTTTGGAGCCGGGGTATCATGTCAGGAAGACGAAGCCACTCCTCCTGATGATTCATTTTCTCCCAGCTCCCCAGCAAGGAAAAGATCACGGAGGGTGTGTAGAAGTTCCTCTTCAAGCCCCAGTCCATCAGATGATCTGGATCAAGATTGGCAACCATCTCCGACGTCTGAGAGGGAGGCACACCATGAGCTGAGAAAGGTATCAAATGTTAAAAGGAAGAGCCCCGGAAAGCTCATACTTATGGATCCGAACGTCGGACTTGATGAAGTGGTGCATTCTGATGTTGATGAACAGGATGACAGCAATAACCTAGTCATCACACACGTCATTCCAGCCACACCGGCCATGCAGCAGACAGACATTTATACCCTATCACGACGTCATGCTGAGCGTGACCCTGGCGACGTGGCACTGGTAGCACCACCAACGCAGTCAAGTAGTACAACAAGTTCAACAAAACCTACAGCTCCCATATTTTCTCCCCAGAGGGGACCTCCATCCAGCTCGACTCCCTCAAGTAGGGTTGCTGCAATAATTGCACAACCCAGTAGATGTCTGCAAGGCTCATCCACCACTGCTTCATCTGGCATTGGCAGTATCACCTCGTGCGGCAAAACCAGAAGTTTCCAGTCCCCAGTTTGGAACTTTTTTAGTGTCCATGCAAAGCATGATTACATAGCCATTTGTTCCATTTGTAAGACTAGAGTTAGCCGTGGTAAGACTGGTACCAACTATGGTACCGGAGGCCAGATAGGTCATCTTAAAAGAAGGCACGCTGTCGAATGGTTTGCGCACCTAGCAAACATCAAGGAAAAGCAATCCCAAAGGGCAAGTGGCCAAAATATACCCATACTAGGTGTTTCATCTGAAGATGACGGGGAGGTAGAAGAAGCGTCAGACATTTGTCCGGTTGCACCCAGTACCCCTGGCAGCACCACACCCTCCACAACACATAGGAGGCACACTGAGAGTCTGGGAGACACACCAATGCGGAAAATGTCAACACTGAGCACAAGTGGGTCGAAGAAGTCATCAGCATCATCCAGTAAATTTGTCCAGCGCACCATTACAGCCATGTTCTCCTCAGATGCGCCATTTCAACGCAACCACCCAATTGTGCGCCTGTATAACACTAAGCTGGCTAAAATGCTAGCGGTGGACCTTCTCCCTTTTTCGTTTGTCGAAGGTGTGGGTTTTCTTGAACTCGTGGCAACACTGGCCCCTAAATGGAAGGTTCCTAGCCAGTTCTATTTTTCCAGGGTTGCTGTTCCAGCACTACATAAAGAGGTGCTTGAGTTGATTGGGGAAGCTTTGCAGAAGAGTGCTGTTCACACTATACACCTGACAACAGACATGTGGACCAGTTGCCAAGCCCTTGATTACATGTGCATCACTGCACACTGGGTCTCTTTTTCAGGGGTTGCAAAACAGATAAATGCAGGTGGTGTCTTGGTCGAGATTTTTAAGGGTGCTCGTAAACATGCAACATTAGCCATGATTGGCTTGGAGAAAAGTCATACTGCAGACAACATTTTGGATGACTTTAACAAAAAGGTCTCGCAATGGCTGCCCCCAAGAAAATGCAAGGTTGGTTATGTTGCCACTGATAATGGCAGCAATGTAGTTAAGGCCATGGAGGACGGTGACTATTTCAGAGTGGCTTGTTTGGCGCACTGTATAAACCTGGTCGTGCAAAAGTTCTTGAAAAAAGAACTTGCAGTCGACAAAATACTGACCATCTGCTGAAGAATATGCACACATTTCAACCATTCTTTTAAGGCCCGGAAGGAGCTTAGGCGCAAGCAAAATGAACATAGAATGCCAGTGAAAGCACTTATCCAGGAGGTGGCAACACGTTGGAACTCAACCTTCTACATGCTTGAGCGTCTGCATGAGCTGTTTCCAGTAGTCAATGAGTATGTCTACAACCTGGGTGGTGCTACGACAGAAATGATGCTAGCGGTGGAGCAATGGCAGCTAGTTAAAAGCCTGACAGACATGCTTCGTCCTTTTGAGGTCTTCACGCGTGAAGTCAGCAGGGAGGACTGTAATTTGGGAAAAGCTATCCCATTGTTGCTGAAGCTCGAGCACCAAGTCAAGGCGGTGTCTTCAAAATTAAAGGATGCTGGAACGAATGAAGCATATGAGTTGGCGCAGAGATTATTACAATGCCTAGTTAGCAATGAACGGCTTGTAAATATCAAGAAACAACCGCACTACATTTGTGCTACTATTCTGGATCCACGTTACAAAAAGCCATTGTTTGGCAAAGTATTAATTCCTTTTGAAACATCAGATGTTACAGAGTACAAAGGTTGGCTAGCTCAGTCAGCCATTCGTTTTAAAAGAGAGCGGAAGGAAACTGTAGGAGAAGACAGTACTACTAGTGAATCAGCAGGCCATCAGGCGTCCCAAAAAAGCACTTCTGCATCTGTGCCTGTGGCAGAAGTGAGTGACTTTTCCTCTGAGCCGTTAACCACACCAGCAACCGTATCATCTGCACCAGGCCCAGGCGATATGTCTGAAGAGGATTGGCTAAGTCAGCTAGGGTTTCCTTGTCCCAGAAAGGACACAGAAGTGCAAAGTACAGGAATCAGGGAGAACATTGTTTCAATGGTGCAGGCCTATCTGGATGACTCAACAGCGGTCAATATTACTGAGGACCCATTGGCGTATTGGCATGGAAAAAGAAACATATGGCGAGAGCTCACCAACCTGGCTATCAATTACTTGTCCTGCCCACTCGCAAGCGTGTCTTCAGAACGTGTTTTTAGTTCTGCTGGTGGAATTGTGACTTCCAAAAGGTCCCGCCTCTTGCCCGCAAATGTGGAGCGGCTCACCACGATAAAGATGAACCAGCACTCCATACCACCAGATTTCAAAGTACGAGAATGCACGCAGGAAGAAGAGGACACCGACCTACCTGAGCGAAGTTTTCCTCAGTTACCAGAAGTACTACCGACTCAATTTGCAGAGTTTGAGGACGAGTTCTGCTTCCCTGACAGCGAGTTCTGAAAATGAGTCAATGAATCACTAACTTTATTTTTCGTCCTTATTCACTTTTATTCCTGTGTGTCTGTCTTTCTTTGTTTAGCAAGTGCTTGATCACATTCACAACAAAACTGTAATCACCCAATCACAACAAAAAGCCCATCAGCAGAACTGTCTTGATTTTGATGCCGCAGCATTCCTCAGGTTCACAAGTTGACAAGAACTCAGTCCTGGTCGTCTATCCTCCGCCTCCAGACTCACCCTATCCATTTCCCGTAATGCTGATGCCTGGATTCCGCACAATGAAAAAACTTACGTTGACAAGTCACCTAAAGAGGGACTGGAAGTAGTGAGTCCTCATTTAAATACATTTTGCTAAGTGTGGCTTTTTTCCCGGATTTGCTTTTTGGCTGCTTGGGGGTGTCAAACTTGTTTGCGCCTGGGTTTACGGGTCTTGGCTGGGCCATTGCTGGCAAGGTCTATTAAGGGATGAAATTGGTTAGGAGGAAATGGGAGGTGAAAACGTTTAGGCATTATTGCTCGCTTGCCTGTCATAGGATTGCTGTCTGTGGGCCTTCTAGGTTTTTGGGTGTGGGTTTTGGGGTCTGTGAGCACCGCTGCCACATTTCTAATGTTGATTGCTTTTGTTTTGCAGAAAATCCACGCCAGGAAACTCCAGTAGGGGCCCTGCTGCAGAACGCTTTAGGACACTGTGAATTCCAGGTGGAGCCAGCCCTCAAACACAAATTACAGGTAAGATAAGCGTTTGGATGGGAGGTAGTATAATGGAGTATTAGGAGTGGCGAGAGAGTGACAGTGGTACTAGTAAAGTCCTAGGACTCTTAAATTAACTTACTCTGTGACAGGCATTTACTTTGGAAAACATTTGGCCAATTACACGTGAACGTTTAGGCGTTATTGCTCGCTTGCCTGTCATAGGGTTGCTGTCTGTGGGGCTTCTAGGTTTTTGGGTGTTGGTTTTGGGGTCTGTGAGCACCGCTGCCACATTTCTAATGTTGATTGCTTTTGTTTTGCAGAAAATCCACGCCGGGAAACTCCAGTTGGGGCCCTGCTGCAGAACACTTTAGGACACTGTGAATTCCAGGTGGAGCCAGCCCTCAAACACAAATTACAGGTAAGATAAGCGTTTGGATGGGAGGTAGTATAATGGATTATTAGGAGTGGCGAGAGAGTGACAGTGGTACTAGTAAAGTCTGGGGACTCTTGAATTAACTTACTCTGTGACAGGCATTTAGTTTGGAAAACATTTGGCCAATTACACGTGAACGTTTAGGCGTTATTGCTCGCTTGCCTGTCATAGGGTTGCTGTCTGTGGGGCTTCTAGGTTTTTGGGTGTGGGTTTTGGGGTCTATGAGCACCGCTGCCACATTTCTAATGTTGATTGCTTTTGTTTTGCAGAAAATCCACGCCGGGAAACTCCAGTTGGGGCCCTGCTGCAGAACGCTTTAGGACACTGTGAATTCCAGGTGGAGCCAGCCCTCAAACATAAATTACAGGTAAGATAAGCATTTGGATGGAAGGTAGTATAATGGAGTATTAGGAGTAGCGAGAGAGTGACAGTGGTACTAGTAAAGTCCTAGGACTCTTGAATTAACTTACTCTGTGACAGGCATTTACTTTGGAAAACATTTGGCCAATTACACGTGAACGTTTAGGCGTTATTGCTCGCTTGCCTGTCATAGGGGTGCTGTCTGTGGGCCTTCTAGGTTTTTGGGTGTGGGTTTTGGGGTCTGTGAGCACCGCTGCCACATTTCTAATGTTGATTGCTTTTGTTTTGCAGAAAATCCACGCCGGGAAACTCCAGTTGGGGCCCTGCTGCAGAACGCTTTAGGACACTGTGAATTCCAGGTGGAGCCAGCCCTCAAACACAAATTACAGGTAAGATAAGCGTTTGGATGGGAGGTAGTATAATGGAGTATTAGGAGTGGCGAGAGAGTGACAGTGGTACTAGTAAAGTCCTAGGACTCTTGAATTAACTTACTCTGTGACAGGCATTTACTTTGGAAAACATTTGGCCAATTACACGTGAACGTTTAGGCGTTATTGCTCGCTTGCCTGTCATAGGGTTGCTGTCTGTGGGGCTTCTAGGTTTTAGGTTTTTACAAAGTAGATTTAAGAATGTTAGATTACACCATTCAGTAGTATTTGGTCTAGGAATGAAGAAATGTGAAAACAGAAAAAGTAATTGACTGTCTAATCTAAAGTAAAAATGTCCCTCCTTCCAGGGAAGGCTGTTGTCTTGCTGCACTTTTTTGTCACAATTGATGAATGCTTGCTTAATTTTAACACACACCATTTTTCTCTGAACAGACAGAAGCTGGACTTCTAAGGACAAGAGCAACATCAACTTCAAACCAGGTGAAAGCTCGGCTCGACCACAAGAAATGTGTTCCATTACTCATCAACTCAGCTCCAAGCACTTTTCCATTTCCAGCTAACTTAATTTTAATATATGTGTTTACTTTTAATAAAGCTTTTAAACTTGAATAGACTCTGTGGTTTTTGGTCCTCCAGACTAGAGTGACTGAGCGAAAGGTTTTGCAATTTTTGCAAGGAGGAGTCCGTGCCTCTGACACTACCAGGTTTATACAGTGCGCCAAACACGCCACTCTGAAATATTATTACTCTGGTGTTTAGTGTCCATAGTTCGGTTTGTGGAGAATTGTCCCTGCAACAGTAGTATTATGGATTGTGCTCCTATCTAAACACTATTTCGAAAAAAATAAATTAGGAACGCTTGGACAACAATAGGTCCTCTATATTTATGGATTTTTTCCCAACCACTGGATTATTAGGACAGACGAGAGATTGACGGTAGTAGTACTACTAAAGTCCTAGGACTATTCAGGAAAACAAACTTACTGTTAAACCCCCTCCCACCAGACTCAAAAGCAGTAAAAAACAGGTATGCTCAGATAAAGTTTGAAAAAGTATATTTATATCCCTAACAAAATAATCTCCCGCAAGACTCTCCCTAACCCCAATGGTTGTCCTTTAAAAGTCCCAAACCCAACTCCCGATTCCCACCCCCCAAAGTCTCTAAAAAAGGGGCAAGGGACACTATGGGTGGATGCTGTTGACTTTTTGGGCCAGGGCATCAAACTCCTCGCGGAGCAAGGTGTGCTCTAAGCGGAGACCCTCCAACACGTTGGTAAAGTGGTGGAGCTCCTGCTGAAGGCGGGACACCCTCAGGGTACTGCGGCGCAGGTGTGCCTTGTAGTTGCAATGGCTGTGAGAGGCAGCTGTTGTCCTTGCTGCTCGGCGTTTGGCTTTGGCAGCCCGGCTCGGTCTGGCTGGAGCACTGTGCTGGGTGGCAGCCCGTGGGGGCACGGAGGCCGATGCAGCCGACGTTGTTGTCGTGGTCGACTGCGCACTTTCGTCATCCTCCAGGGCCACCAGCCGCCAATATTCAGCAACAGTGGCATCGATCCTCCGTTGCCGGGCCGCTCTAGCCAGCTCCTTCCTCCTTGTTGGTTTGGAAGGAGCATCTATATGAAGAAAGAAAGACATAGTCTGTAACCAATGCTCTTTAAGATTAACTCAATCATTCAGCAGAAATTTGTGTTACAGTACAACTAGCAACTTGCAAGCGCATTACATAACTATTGAGGCCAGTATCTATCTAACCTCCCACTTCTTCATCCTTGCTCTAACATTAGTGTGAGTTTAAGGAACAAATTCTACGAGCACTATGGACTTCCATTGGAGTCGACTATGAAAGTACACCAGTCTTATTCTTCTTCTTGTCTCTTGTTTAGGAAAATTGGTACGTTATCTTCTGCAAGCCGGCATAATGCCAGCGCAGTGAACTTGCACCCGAGAAAAAGAGACGCACGCCATGATGAGTGACCTAGACTTGCGTTACTGTACCGTTCCAGTACATGCAGGTGGTGAAGCTCTTACTTTTCTATTACGGGTGGCACTGAGAATACTCTGTTACAAGGGCTACTGCTTAATTAATTTAACTTTCACCCTACAGTGCAAATGAGTACTAGAAATGGAAAATGAAGAAGATAAATAATCTGATTATCTATCACTTCACATGGGATGTTTTTGCTTACATATGGGATGACTTTAGGTGCTTTGCTTTTTATTGAGTGACCAGTGATACATCCACACATGAATGACTGAGTACTACTAAACTTATTAAGAGAGGTAGGGAGTGGCCACCGTAATAACCGGATCTATGCTGTGCTTGCAATACATACTACTGCTACTATTGATGGTAGTATTTGGACAAAATTACAACTTCTTTTCCTTGCCTTTCCTACACTGGAACGGATGTGCGGGTGCAGTGTTACATGCTCTTCAAAGTTACACTTAGTTCATCCACTGACCGTCTACTCTCTCTAGATCATGGGTACTCACAAACTTTCTCTCGGGGGCTAAATTTACAGTGTAGTTTGTGGCCGAGGGCCGCACTGGTGGGGGCGGAGTCAGAGGGGGCGGGGCTAAAGCAAAACGAAAACTTGTGACCATGAGGTTGCACACAGGTCCCTGCAGCAGATGCCTTCATCCACTGAGCCACCAGACCCAGCATTTACATACATCTCTCTCCCTCCTGCTCTCCCTCCTGCCCTCCCTCTCCATCTCTCTCTCCCTCCTGCCCTCCCTCTCCCTCCCCCTCTGTCATCTCACTGTGTGTGTGTCTGTCTGTGTCAGCCTTCAGCCCGGGCTGAGACAGCTTCCTCAACGCGCACACACAGACAGCCACACCAAAGTACTTAACAGGTCTTTAAAAGACCATTAACATATTATTGAGGCTTTGTTTGTTGTAGCGCCCCTGCATCTCCACCCTGACAATCACTGCTCGCCCGGCCCCACAGAGCAGAGGCTTTGTTCTATTTCACCTCTTTGTGGCCCTGCATCTCCACTCTGCTCTGTGGGGGCCGGGGGAGCAGTGATTGTCAGAGTGGAGATGCAGGGGCGCTAACAGGTGAAATACAACAAAGCCTCTGCTTTGTGGGGGCCGGGGGAGCAGTGATTGTCTGCAAGGTCTGCGCACCGCCAAGGAAGGCTTGCCGGGCCGCCACCGGCCCGCGGGCCGTACTATGAGTACCCCTGCTCTAGATACACATATGCTATCTAAGAGTCAGATAGTAGCATGATCCAGGTATATGGACACATACAGTTTCTGTGTCACCCACCCAGGTTGTTGTCCTTCCACCCATCATTGCTTCATCATTCACCCAGCCATGCATCTCATATTCTTTCCTTCCCAGCCACGTCTTCAATCTCAATAAGTAAGGAATATATAAGAGCTTACCTCTGCCCGCCACCACCACCGTCTCAACTCTCACAGCCGGCACTACAGCCGCCGCCTCCTCCCCTGAAGAATTGCCCTCCGCCTCCGTGTCGAGCACCACCACCTCCGCGCTGGCCCCGCCACCAGATGTTCCACCTACAAAGTACATTTAAGAATGTTAGAATAAACCACTCACTAGTATTTGGTCTAGGAATGAACATGGGAGACAGTCGAAGGGGCTCAAGGTGAGGGGCCAAGAGCGTGTGGAGAACAGGATGATTTTTAGAGAGATACCCGAAGCGAACAGGTGCAGAGAACAGGACAGTGCTTGCAGGGAATCGAGTGGTGTATCTAGTAGAGGTACCCTGTCAGCAGTAGTGAAAGAGAAAAGGCTGGATGTAATGTGACTAAAAGCAGAAGTGGATGAGAAAGTTGAGGGAAATTTACCCTTAGAGAGAGTGGAGCTCTGTGAGCCAGATGAGTTGCTGTTTGTAGCGAAGGATGTGACTCGCAAAGCTAGGTCGGCACATGGAAAATTGACTTAATGGGCGAACAAATATGATGTGGACTTGTCGAAGACAAAAATGTTGCAGGGAAATCATAGGTTGCAATACACTGATCAAGACCTAGAGGAGAAGAGGGTAATTGGCTTAAAGACTCACATCAAAGAGTTGAATATAGGAATACGAGCCTGGAGCAGACTTGATAAATGTGAAAACAATGTAATTTGTGACTGTCTACTCTAAAGTAAAAAAAAATGTCCCTTTTTCCAGGGAAGGGTGTTGTCTTGCTGCACTTTTTGGCACAACTGATGAAGGCTGGCTTTTTAACACGCACCATTTTTCTCCACACAGACAGAAGATGGACTTCTAACAACAAGATCAAGTTGAAACCAGGTGAGAGCTCGGCTCGACCACAAGAAATGTCTTCAATTAATCGTCAGCACTAACCACTTTTCCATTATCAGTTAAACGTTTAGTTTTATTATGACTTCATTTTAATAAATGTGTTTACTTTTAATAAAGCTTTTAAACTTAAATAGACTCTGTGTTTTTTGGTCCAGACTAGAGTGACTGAGCGAAAGGTTTTGCAATTTTTGCAAGCATGAGTCCGTGCCTCTGACACTTCTTGACTCTGACTCCGTACTCTTGAGCTACGTTGGATAATCATCATTGGGGATCAATCATCGATGAATTCGGGAGGTAAGTGACTGTGCCACTCTATGTAGTCAGTCAGTAAGGACATTGGGGGTTCAAAGTCTGTTATCACAGAGGTATGTGGAAACTCTAACAGCGCCTATTATAATTGATAAGCAATGCACTATTTATTGTCCATAGTTCTGTTTCTGCAGAAGAATTGTCCCCGCAACAGTAGTGGTATGGATTGTCCTCCTATCCAAACCAAAAGGTAGTATCTTATTCTTTCTTGGTGGTCATTCACATTTTATAGTTGGGAATTTTCAAAGCAGATAGAACACTTCAAAAGACATTATGGACAATCCCAGAGGACTGCACTAAGTTGATAGAGCTATTGCTGACTAGAATGGGAGTTTCGCCAACCGTGCAATCTTAGTTAGCTACACAGACAGACTAATAAGAATAATCTAGTAATACCACAGGGAGTCATAGTAGAGGCAGGATAAGAATTTAGATACAGTCTACAAGAAGATCAAAGATGATTTTGAAAAAATCAAATGAGGAACGCTAGGAAAAATAGGTACTAGTCTAAAATGAAAACTTACTGGGGCCAGCAAAGGAGCCCTCGCCTGCCCGATCCTGGCCCTGTTCAACAGCATCCGCCGCCGCCTGCTGCTCCTGTGTCCCCTCGCCCCTGGGGGGAGCTGACGTACAACATGAAAGAAAGAACAGAAAGAGAAAACATGGATGATTGTTGCTTGTCAATGTCAACCAAATCAAACATTTCAAAACAACAATAACAAAATATTTCCGCGAAATTATATTGATTAGGGTTAGTTTTCATTGATTTGCGGACCTGCGACTTCGAAAGTCACGTAACTCACTAAACAAAGTACTGAAACGTTCACCTAGGACTGGCAGGCAGCAGTCCGCAGGCAAGACGCAAAGTGACAGACAAACTCCATTGTGATTTCAGTCAGATCAGTGACAACACTAACAGTTGCCTGCTACATAACCAGTCATTTAAATAGTCAAACTATCAATCCACCGCCACTATTTTTCTTATTGTCAGGGGTACAAAGGAAGGGGCAGATTTAAGCCCCTTGCGGCTCTTTTGCTCCGTTCTTGCGTGACTTTTGTGACGCAGCAGCTGAACAAAAGAGGCGCCATGGTGTGGCGTATAATATTATAACGTGACGCATTTTCGAGATGCATCCCATTATAAAGCCCTGCGCCATCAGGGGGCGTTCCGGCGCAAGGAAGGGCATTCCTGCGCTGGAATACATCCTAAAAGTGGCTGAGGGAAATCTACAAAATTTCAATCAGTCACCTTTAGGACAATGATGCGTCACACAAACCCTGCACCTGCTTGAAGCAGACGTACGGCTTGACCCAGCATTGGGGACAGAGGGTACCCCAGAGCATTGCTGGAGCTGCGCCATCGTTGCGACGCAACTCCAGCAGTAAAGCTTCGGTGACGTTTTGGGCCCATGGTGCGCCGCATTGCAAATACGGCGCACCATGTTTGGTGGTGGTAGCGGGCCGCACAATTACTGGTGCATCCCTGCTACTTTGCAGGGATGCAACGGTAATTGCAATTCTGCCCCTTAGGGGCATACTTATTTACGCGTTCTGGCGCATCTCCAGAGATGCGCCAGATCAAATGCGTCATGCAAAACTACCCTTGCGACACGGCAGATGCGCCTCATTTACAATGCGGCGCGCCCTGGCGCAAGGGTAGGCACTTGCGTGACGCATCTCGTCACGTAAGAGCGGCGCATCGCTAGAGTCACGTCGCCAACGCAATGCAACTCCAGTAATGCTCAGGGCCACCCAATACTTAACATGCTGTGTCAGTCCTTACGCCTGCTTCAAGCAGGCATAAGGAATTGAATTGACGTAGCAGCGTCGCAGAAGTGCCTGCATTAAATCTTGTATATTTCACGCAGGCACTTTTGCGAGGCGCACAGCCGCCGGACCGCCCACCCTGCGTACTAGGAACGCACCCATTGTGGCACAGGCCCATGGCTTTATAACGTGATACATCTCCCAAGATGCGTCACGCTGTAAATGACTCGCAGGGATGCGCCACGTTTACGCCGCTGAAGCGTCACGCAAGGCAACGTAAACGTGGTCCAAGGGGCTTGTAAATGTAATCTGCCCCCTAGTGTCTAGCATTACGCAGTTCTGTAAAGTACACTCATACATTATAGTTACTCAGGCCAATGAGACCACAAAATAGAAAACAAATAAGCATAGTAGCAACGCCACTGAGAAGGAGAGCAGTGCACCTGAAATGCACAGAAGATTTTGAAATATAAGTTAACTACAATGTAATCGTCAGCAGCATTATTGGCTTGCTCCATGTAAAAAACTAATATTTGCAATACAACAACACAGAGCAGGAGAAAACATAGTAGTGAGTGATGAAATAGCTACTACTACTCACCAAGCCCGGGGATCTCCAAGCCGAGCTGGTCCAGCAGGTCGCTCTCCCGGTCCAGGAGGTCCGTCCAGCGGTGGGTGGCCTGGCTGTAAGTGCGCTGGACCCCGTAGAGTTGGGACATGACCCAGCACACCTTCTGCCACCGCTTCCGGCGCTCCCGGATGTTGTAGCCGATCGCGATCCTGCCGCCTCCCGCGATGGTCCTGGGCAGGGGGCGCTGGACGAAGTAGACCAGCGCGCCCACTTCCTCCGGGCTGAAGATCTTCCGTCGCGTCACCTGCTCCCCCCTCAATCGCCCGCATGCTGTCCTGGCACGGGGTCCAGGACTCCTCCTCCCCGCCGCCGCTGCGGCCCTCAAGTGCCTGGGCAGCTTCACGGCGCCTGGCTTCACCATGGTCTGGGCAGGTAAGGTAGGAAGTAGAAAATTAAGAAGGAATAGGATAGGGAAGAAGAAAAGAAAAGAGTTTAAAAAAGTAGTTTAAAAGTAAACAAAAATAGCAGAAAAGACAAAAATATACAGCTAGGAAAAGAGAGGGATAGATAAGAAGCAAAATCGTTCGAAAAAAAACTGAAAACAAGCAAAGGATGGCAAAGATAGCAAGAGGATAAACACCATGCCCAGACACAGGAAATGAATGAAAAACAAGATGGCCGCCCGTTCACGAGCGCGAAAGTAAGTTCGCACACGATTTTCCTCGCGATCTCGCGCGAACTTGTACTCGCAATGCGCTTACTTCGCAAGATTATACATAGCGGGCGGAAACGGAAATACGTCACGCAAACAAAATGGCCACGCCCGTACTCGACCTTGGGGTAAATTCGCGTGTTGCGCTGCAAGCGGCTCGCGAATACTGCAAAAAACATCGCGAAATAACACGCCGCAAAAAAATATAAAGCTCTTTCGCACGAATTGGCGGCTTACGCGGTCGGTTTCGCATGACGCCGCGCCTCGCGAATAGCGCGAAATTACCGAAAAACGATTTTTGCAAAAGCAAAAGCAATGAGCAGGTGCAAAAGGTCAACCTCATGATTTGTAACGATTCCCTGTAGTGCTTCCTGAGGGGGCCCTCCAGAATTCGGTTGCCTACTTGCAACTATTGTGTGACCCTGCTCTGACAGTCACAGAATAGTTACAAGTATGCCATTGCCAACAAAGATCCTGTTAAAAAAAAATTACATTGCAACACAAAGTAAAGGGAGCAGACAAGCAGGTGCCAGCCTTCATTAATGTCAGTTCGGGCAGGGCAGGTGTTATTGTAATTTAATTTAGCAAAACTTAAAGCACTTAGCAGGTGTGCTTTGATTTGCCACAATAATGTACACTCACTGGTCAACCAGAGGGTGCTGTGATGACACCGAGGGTGGCATGGGTGTGCCAGCCAGAGGGTGGCATGGGTGAACCAGAGTGCCAGTGTTGACAGAGGATGGCAGTGCTTTGCTTTCCCCCAATAATGTACACTGGTGAACCAGAGGGTGCTGTGATGACACAGAGGGTGACATCGGTGAGCCAGAGGGTGGCATGGGTGAACAAAGAGAGTGCCAGTGGTGACAGAGGGTGGCAGTGATGAAGAAAGGCTTGCAAACAGGCTGGGCACGTAGAAACAACAAGTTCGCAAAACTGGCGGCCCGATAAGTAAGTTCGCAATTTGTGAAATTGTACAAAACCCTCGCGAACTTGCAGAAACCTGTGCAAACACAAAAAAAAATCCCCAAAATCAGCGAGAATTCGCGGATTTTGCGGATTTTCACAATCCGCAAATTTGCGGATTGCGAATCCGCAAAATCCGCCCATGCCTAGTCAATATCGGAATCTTAAGAACATGGAGTTGCTCAAGAGAGGGAAAGTGGAAACAAACTCTGTTTAACTTTGTTCTTTCCTTGAGGATGGTGTATTGTGTGATGACACAGATCATCAAAGGGGGGAACTGAGAGAGCGCTATGTTACCTTAAAATTTAGTAGGGGTGCATTATAATGACCCGTAGTCAGCACCCGCATATTTAGAGGATATATTAGCATGCGCTTTTAGGAATGTAACAGTAAGCCGGGGATCAATACAATATGTAAAGGTTTATTCAAAGCGTTTGCAGATTAATGTAGAGCCTTAACAGGAGTTTGATGCTTTCCATAATGTAGAAGTGCTATTGAACGTGTGTATTGCTGTATTAGTAAACGTGCCATATTAAGAGCTGCACGTGTAGGAGACAAAATGTGATGTTTTTAACATGGAAAAGAGCTTAAGTTTAGAATTGAAATGTAATGATGCTTTTATGATGATTTAGAATGTATTGCTTATAATGTGGAATTAGAAATGCATTTAAACGTGTAAAGCCCTGGGACATAAGAAAGCCAGTAGAGGCCTAGCTGTGAATTCTTTACTTAGCTTTGGTTAAATCGTGAAATAATTTCTGCTGAGAAGGGTACTGTTCTCAGTGAAAGTCGAAATGTAACTTTGAACGAGTGCAATGTTTCTCATGTATTTCAGTTGCAGGTGCAAGGCCATGGAACTCGTTAGGTAGAATGATCCATTGTTTAGAAATTAGGATGGTAGGCGCGAGCACAGAGGAGTATCTAAGGAATGCCGGAGGTGCAACATTTAGCGGAGAAGGTGCCTGGGATCCAAGGACACCTCAACGGACGCGGGATGGAGATGTGCCATGTTGGAAAAGTCCGAAAACCGACACCTGCCAGAGGGGTGTGCCTTGGGTCATACCTAAGATTTTGGGAGTTTTGTATTAGGGACAGTACCCGAGGGTGTAGAGCAAATTTTGTCAGGAGGTTGCTAGAGCAGGATGTAGGCAATCTTACAAAGCGTTTGAGGGAACTTAGGGCAGAGTGGGGTGTAGGAAGGAACATCTTAGAACGAGCTTGGTACTTTAGGCTACTTACCTATGGAGAGTGAATGTACTTCTTAGGAAGTTTTCACTGCAGACACCTTTACTCTTGTCTGAAGGGAATTGTTAAGTAGGGATGTCACCTTAGAGCTAGTGTAGGGACAGACTAACCATTTTTTTTTCTTTTCGTTAAATGCAGTCCAGACTTTAAGCAGGGACTGTTCTTGGATGCCTAATGCTACTCGAATTGACATTGCTTTTTATTCTGAGTCGTCTCAGACTCTTGCGCAGGATTATGTTTGTATTATTGCCAGTCTATTTTCTGAACCTCTTGCTGAGGTGTTTGTATGTTCAGTTATTTTTGGCTTTGTAATAAATTCTTAAACTTTAGTTCGTAGTCGGTGGTTCTTTAAATTGGATTTGATTGTTGATTTACAAAGCTGTTTAAAGTTATGAACTGGGAAATCTCCCCTCTACACTTCTTAGCAGACAAAAGAGGCCAGTCGACCTGTCTTGGGATTCAGAAGAATTGGTAAGGTAAAAGATAGATGAGAATCCCAGCTAAGGGAGCAGTGTCTGACAGGGCTGAAAGTGGCGGTACTTCGACGTATAGAGAACTTTCAATGCTGGTTTGCGTTGGTGGTACTTAAAATAGGTCCAACTCGGACTTCATGCATTCCTGGGAACCAAAGGGACGGAGGCCATGGTCCGATTTAAAATATGCTGCCATTAGAGACTCGTTTTTTTCCTCGTCTTCTCCAGGTCTTAAGCGATCTCTTTAGAGCCAGTCGCCGGTGCTTCACACCGCTTTGAAGGAGCGTGGGCAGGCCCCTTAGTGATACCCCCCTTTTTCTCTTCCTACATCTTTTGAGATAGATTAAACCCAAGCCTTCTTGATCCGTTTTGTTGAACTTTTTATCACCGCTCCCAAAATGCGCCCTACAACGTCTCAGGCAATATTTGATGCAGCTGTTTTCACATGCGGTTTTACCAGCTGGAACCCTCTTCTTAAAAGCGGTACCACTATTTTGAAAAGACTTCTGTACATACCACCAACACCCGCCCCATACATAATAGGAGCCCCGTGGAACCCCGGGAGCCCGAGCCGGCTTGTGCTCTATAGTAATCCCTATAGAGCGATGCTTCGCTGTAAGTTTCTGTTAAAATCATTATTCTAGTATACTTCACTGTGTCGCAGACAGAAATGAAGCTTCGATTTGAGTTTATCCACTTTAAATCTTATATTAGCATTCAAATCGTCCTTCAGTTCCAAAGTTATTGTGTGGAAATATTTTTTGCTGATCGCAACATAGTCTCTTTTGGTGTAAATGATGTGTATCATGCAATTATTTCTGCCAGTGATTTCCACACACCGGAGGAGCGGTATATAGCTATTCCCCACTCTCTGATGCTCTATCACGTCGCAGTATACAAACATCATGTAAAACCCTCCGTGTAGGTTATGTCTGCTGATGAAGCGTGGTGAATGTTAGGCGTCAGCCTAAGCACCCGCCCCAGTTTTTGATGCACCAAAATACCGTAGTCCTGCACATTCCTGAACTGTACTTTTCTAAGTCGTGGCTCATACATTAATCTAAAGTCTATAAGTTCTGAAATGTTACCGATGGATTAATTCATTACTTCTACAATGTCTTGTATGTTGTCATAGTGACCTGGCGGGAAAGAAAGTTCATGGGCGCTTTCCTTCTTGCGTACCACTGTAAATCTAACATCCTTGGTTTCAAAAGTGTCCCACATGTGTGGGTACTGAATTTCTGTAATGGCTACCTCCCAGTTGCCTTGTAGATGTATAGTTTTGCTAGTTTCACTGTAAAATTTTAAATTTTGTTATTAGGGAAAGTGTCCAAAGACGCCTTACTCCATGGCGCTATACAGGTACCTAAATGCTTATACCAGCCATTTTAGACTTTGTATATCCTTTAATTCACTCTCACATACCCAACTATTAAATTTATCAGGCCACCCCCTCCATTTAAATAGGCACTGTCTTCGAGCGCCACAGCCCTTCTTCGTCAAAACTTTCTCAATATGGTACGCATGATCTTGATCCTGTTTTATTTTTTGTAGCTCTTCTTTGTAAAAACAGCCTTCGACCTCCTCCCCCGCATAGTCCTTTAAGTTAAAAACTGTAACGTCCGAATGCTTGGAAATCTTGTCTGTCACAAAGATCTCATCTGTAAAAGTGTGTTCATACCCCTTTTGAAATACCCCCTTGCATCTAGATACCCTAACATGATCACCTTTTTTGAATATGCTTTTTGAAACAGGATTGTTGTTGAACCCGGACCCGTACACAGATCTCCAAATTTTCGACTCATTTTGCTGGGTCACTTCTACTGGAGCTGTCTTAATGGTTGTATGATATCTATGATTGTAACTTTCAATAAAATCTTGTAAACGATCTATATAACGAAATGTGTTGTACGCTGTAAAATACCACCAAATTCGAGCCTTGAGAGTTCATTTGAATCTTTCTACAATCGCTGCCTTAACTTAATCATTTGTGACAAAATGTTTTACCCCATACTGGTTCAGCAGAGCTTTTAGCATCTTGTTTTCAAACTCTTTTCTTCTATCTGTTTGTAACTTTTTAGGGATTCTTACGCTGCTAAAAATGTAATCAAACGCTTTTGTGACTGAGCTCCCTCATTTTTCCTTCAAGCCCACTGCGAATGCATACTTGGACAGTACGTCTATCACAGTTAATATAAATTTTACACCATCATTAACCGCGGTGTGTTCACGGACATCTAGAAGGTCTGCTTGCCATTGATGATTTAAGCCGCTGATTAAAACATGCTGTCTTTGAAATCGCTTTCTGGATCCCTTACGTAGCGTATATGCATCTTCGCCTGATAAGCAGTCACGTACCGGTGTTTTATTAACGGCATCGTTGTGTATTTTGGTCTCCTTGTACTAGGTGTCTAAACCGCCAAAACTACCAACATTCAAGGGGTTGTAATGAACTCTTTTGAAAAGCTTCTGCATCGTAGCACTTCTTGAACTAAAATACCGCAACCCCTACTCCCACGCCGCTACTCTAATAATTCACTTTTTGTTTCATTTATTATTTTTCTTTAGCGTATAATCAGAACTAGAAGCCAGTTTATGCTACAATAGTAGATTATTTATTACAACTTGAATTAAACAGTGTATGCTTTAAACTGTGTAATATAGGAATGTACAACGCTATTAATGATAATAAAGACAAAAACATAGATATTTAACACAATGCTCTCAAAAACTCATGACGTCGAAACAGTATGTGGATTTTGCTAGCTGTGAACAGTATCAGTGTTCTTAAATCTTTCCCACGCCTCCTCAAGAAGGCTCAACAATACAAATTGGATATTGTATTTATGAAATTGAAAAACTGTTTCTTATTCAGAGTAGTTCCTAGGGTGCAAAAGGTCCTCATGATATCATTGCTGATGCAGTCTTCGAGCTCGTCATCTGCATCCAAGAAGATTTTGCTTTTTTCAATGTTGTAAAAGCCTCTCAGTTTCTGACCCAGCTCTTTTTCAAACTCTTCAATGATTTCACATCACTCGTTACGGCATCGCGAGGTCGGGCAAAACAAGGGTTTCGGGTATGGCATCTTTGCTCTGATCAGAAAATAGAAAGTATCTTCCAGGCATTTAGCACTCGGACGCACTCCGATCTCGACCATGTGTCGAAACAAACTTTCCTGCAACAGAAAATCATACATACATAATAGTATTGAATGCAAACATCAACATGTTTTCATTTACTCTGCATTAATAAATGTCATGTTCCTCGGTTTCAAACTCCTACAAAGATACTTGATCTTAAAATATCTACGATAATTCTTCTTCCTCAGATGCTATTTCATTATCAAGCGTATGTCTTCATCACCCACTTCATACATACTTTTCACATTCTCTGACAGGGACTGTACTCTTTTAATATACTTTAAAACATTCATAATCATCTTAATACAATTGGTGGGTAGAAACATTTCTTTCACGCCATAGACAGCCCCCAACGCCACCATAATTTTATGAGGGTCTAGCTTATAACATAGTTTCCGTATCGACCTGTCTTCATCTTCACCACCGATCGTGAGACAGTCGTGATACAACGGACTCGGGTCATCAATTTTACAACCTTCGCATTCGTCGTACCACCCCATCACAAGTAACGGCACTTGAACCAGCGGTTCGTACCTACTATAGAGTCCTTTTATTTTGATTTTTAATTTTTTCAACCCCACTCTGCCCCGGATCGTTTTTTTATTCGTGTTTCTTCATTTAAATTTATCACTTTAACAGAAACAAACTCTTATAAACCCGAGTTGTTTATGAACTGCACACATAAACGCTGCAGTTTCTTTCCATCAAAGTATTGAGAGTCTATCGTCTACCTCCATGGTCACATGACCGGAACTTTTTTCTTTTGAACATAGTAAAACGCGGCCAGATCCCTTCTGTACCGTCGTTTAGAAGGATACCAACTGACCGAAGCACGCCAACCAAACATCACAGGTTAGTCTCCAAATCCGACTTAGTTGGCAGATTCTTCACTAGACGGCAGATCTCTCATTGTACACATAGCACCGCTGACTGTGCTCCTCATATTTTCTTACAGATTCGCCTCCACACCCGTGAGGAAAGGCCTGTAAGTGACACACCATTCTTTTGCTCTATCACCACCTATACATGTCAACATATGTATTCACATTAGTTTTTTAGGACTAGGAGTCAAGTAGATTTGCATATCATTACGCTTATATAGTACTATAACATTTGTTTGCAATGTACAATGACCATTTAACAAATGTCTTGCGTTACTGGTAATTAAAATTTTTTAGAAAACAGTACCCTAACTGGCATTATACTATTTCTACAGTGTCTGTTCCCTGACGAAGGGCAATTTATAATGCCCGAAATGCATTGGATGTTTTGATATGACATTGCCTGAAGTAAAAGAGGTTAAAATCTATATGATAACGACTTGATGTTCAAAAGAAGAATCATAATGAATTAAAAAACATCTATGAATTAATCCAAAAACTGAGAGGAAGTCCCTTTTTTTCACCGGAAAGACAATGTAATTGTGTGCTCAAAAGGGATGAAACTAGTGATCCACTAGCCTCACTATCCTCTATGATCCCTGACGCCGTTGGACCCTCGACGTCACCTTTAGGAGCACCAAAATCAGTAGTTAAACATTTTTTCAGCATCACAAAAACAATAGCTGTGCATCTACCACATAAATCATCTTGTTCAATATAAGGCTGATTATGTCAGTAGGGGTTGTAAAACTTGCAGTCTTCAAAATGTTCCAGTCATCAATGGCACAGAGGGCATACCTTCACAGAACCGATTCTCGGTTCACTGGAGGATTATATTTAATGCATGTGTGGAGTGCTTCAAGACCTTCATCGATGGAAAAATCAGAGTCAGAACCTCTGACAACTTTTGAGTCTGAGCCCTTATACAATCTGACTGTGATCAGGTTCAAGTATGAAGTTTAGGAGAATACACCTTTTTGGTTTCGGCCACCCTACCTCCCCCATATTTCTGCTGAAGAGGAAACAAACTGAGAGTGACTGCTGCTTCCAACACCTTGCAAACATTCTCTTTCACCTCCGAGTAAATACTGGTGCTGAAACTGGTTGTTGGGGTAAATCCTTCAGCTTAACAAGGTACCATGACAAAGCACTGAAATCAACTAGATTGCTCACTTTATTAACCTCGCCGCGGCATTTGATGTCATCTACATGTCACAGCCAACTGGATCTCCCCGTCTCCCAAGGCTGTAATGTGGGTACCATTATATAAAATAATGCTACAACAACACCCGTTATATATAGGATTTAGGAAAGCCCTAAGCAATTTATAAAAAAATGTTATTGCTGAGCTCTTCATCAGGTTTAAGAAGCTACGATGGAGGAGGGAGTATTACCAACTATATTAACTTAACCCCTTCCATGCTGATGACGGCCCCCGGCCGTCATGCATCACGGTGCTCGTGTACTGATGACGGCTGGGGGCCGTCATGAACCCGCCCACTCTCTAAATCGCCCGCACAGGCGCAGAATCGCGGCCGCGCCCAAGGGGTTAAAAGAAGAAGGCAAACAGAAATGTTGAGTTTTAGGTCTGGGTTGTGAAAGCACAGTTATTAAACAGATCCACTAATAACAATATACATCGAGGTGGCTTTGGGCATGCCCTTTTCAAGTCAAGTCAAGTGAGTCTTTATTTCGACCTTATAAGGCCATAAAAGCACAAATAAGACATTTATTAAAATACAGTGCAATCAATGCAGCGTTTCCGACATTAAAAATAGGCATACATGTTAAAATATTTGATCAAAAAAAGTTTTAAAATGTAATAAATATCCTAAAAGGGTGCAAGTATCTCAATCGTTATATACATGGTCATATGTACAAAAGACAGAGCCTTGGGTCATATTAAGGAAGTAAGATGAGTTGGTTGGGCTTGCTCTTTCTTTAAAATTGCTTGACATACATTCCACATTGAAATAAATAGCGGGACACTGAATATGCAATAGGCATACTGCTATCACATTTTAGAATCCTAAAACCCTGTGAACAGTGGGATGTTCCAAGATTCCTACATAGCTGTCGTAGCAAGCGATGTCTTACTTCCTTGTATGCTGGACAAAAAAAACAGCACATGTAGGTCAGTCTCCATACAGTTATTAACGGTCGGACAATCTTTTGTCGAACTGCCCCCCTCTTGTGAGTAATGGCACGTAAGGAAAGTGTACCATGCCTAAACTACAAATATAGGGGCCGATTAGGATTGCGGTTTTTCCACATCCTCTGGGCCGGCGGAAGTGTCCGCCGGCCCGGAGGATGCGGAAAAACCACTGCGGAGCCTTCAAAGACCCCCCGCCAGATTAGGATGGCTGGGGGGTCAGGAAGACCGTCCGCTGCTTTTCCGCCGCGGGCGCCTTACGACCGTGGCGGAAAAGCTCTAATATGGAGGCGGTGTCTAACAAACACCGCCAGCCATATTAGGATGGGGTGAACAGAAGCCTTTCCGCGGCTGCTTCTCCGCCGTGGAAAGGCATACGGTGATTTCTTTGGGGGCCCGATGCGGGCCCCCAGGGTGACGGGGGTGGAGGGTGCACATGGGGGGTACCTATGGTACCCCCTACATTGCATGCACAAAGCATGCACGCAAATGCGAAGCATGCATTTTTAACATTGCGACGGGTGCTGCTTCAAGCAGCACCCGCCGCAATGTTAAACATACAGGATGTGACCGCCAGGAAGGCGGTCACATCCTAATTTGCACAGAGGGACCGCCGCTGCCCTTGTGGACAGTCCCTTCTCCTCTGGGGTGGCGGACGGACGCAGGTCCGTCCGCCATCCTAATAGGGCCCTAAGTTTTTTAGCTAGAGACGGCTGTATATCGTCTATAATAAGTTCTAGACTGTATTGCAGTTTAACTTCTAGGAAAGATGTTGTGAGTATGCCTGTCCTAGGGCCCCTCAGTAGTCGGATGAGATTATGATCCTTGAAATTCCTTATCAAAACCTTCCTAGGGGTTAATGGACATCTAAAATTAATAAATTATGAGCCCTATCCACGTTTTTTTTAATTTCCTCATCCTCCCGTTCCAGCCCCAGGATGTTCAGAAGCTGTGATTTTACCCATTTTAGGTCAGTTTTCTTGATCCCTTCAGGGTCATTATAAATGTCTGGACGCCCAAGTTTAATGAACTTATCCTTAACGTAAGACAACCACTGAATGTTACTAGCTTTATCTAAAGCAACACAATCCCTTAAAATCTGGTGGTTCAACGCTAGTTCGGGGTTGAGCCAAGTTTTTATCCAACAGACCAAGGGGGCCAGACTCACCAAGTCAGACACATATCCCATCCCCAGTTCCAGGTGGATAGCGAAGGTTGGAGTAGATTGGGGGACAGACAAGAGGGAGCGGAAAAATGTATTTTCTGCCATCTGAACCCCTACTGCTTGCTTGTACCCCCAAATAGCTGCACCATATGTGGCGATAGCCAAACATTTCGATCTATGAATGGCGAGAATTGCCTCACAGGGCATGGCTCCCAATCGCCGTGCAAAGCCTAATAATGCTGATGATGATCTCACTACTGCATTTTTTGGGGCTTTGAGCTGGGGGACCCAAGAACATCTATCATCAAATAGAACCCCCAGGTATGTAAAAACTGTCACTCTGGACACCTCAGCCCCATTGCAGTAAAAG
Source organism: Lissotriton vulgaris (assembly GCF_964263255.1). Lineage (NCBI taxonomy): Eukaryota > Metazoa > Chordata > Amphibia > Caudata > Salamandridae > Lissotriton > Lissotriton vulgaris. The sequence continues at coordinate 1,366,339,276 of NC_141695.1, read as the reverse complement.
GTTTTAACTTTATTCTTATGTTGACCCATAGTCAAGACGTGGGATTTGGAAATATTTACCACCAAGTCCAGGGAGTTCATAAAGGTCCCAAATGCATTTAAAAGTCTCTGAAGTCCTAGCGGAGTTTGGGATAGTAACACGGCATCGTCCCCGCATATAAGGACCGAAATGGTCCTATTACCTACACGCGGGATGTCCAAGCTAGCCTTATCTAGTGTTTTTTCTAGGGCATTAATATATAGCGTAAAAAGTAGAGGGGCCAAAATACAGCCTTGGCGAACACCTCTCCCACACTTAAAGTGTCTTGTGCATTTGCCCTCCTGAGTAACCCTGACAGCCACAGAATTATCCTGATGTAGGTCAGCTAAGAAATAAACCAGACCGGGATCAATCCCTATATCAAGTAAAATGGACCAAAGCCTTGATCTGGTCACAAGATCAAAAACTGACGATAGATCCATAAAACTCATGTACATGGAGCCCTTGGAAGCTACGGTGTATTTGTTTATCAGTAGATACAGATTAAGGCACTGGTCCATGGTGCTTCTGCCTGGTCTAAAACCATACTGAAGGTTGGATAGAACCCCATTTTCATTTACCCAATCGGTGATTTTGACCAAAATCACCTTACCTAGGACTTTACCGGCAGAGTCTATCAGTGAAATGGGCCTGTAGCACCTGGGGTCCCCTCTCTGCCCCTTTTTGAAAACTGGAATGATAATGGACTGGGACCATGAAGTTGGGAACCCCTCGACAACTGTGGAGTTAAAGACATTAGTTAAAATTTTAGCCCAGAATTTGGCATCACCCTTATAGAAGTCAACAGGACACCATCAGGGCAAACCTTCTTAATTTGAGCATCGCACTCCATGTTCTCACTTTTTGTGACAGACCCAAGTATTCGCACACAGGGACTTTCTCTAAATGTTCCCCATCTAACTGGGGATTAGGTCATTAAGAATATCCTGCATTGAAAACCATATATATTTGGTTTTCTGGGTATTGATTCCCAAGCCCCTGTTCTTGCAAAATCGGTGGGATATGTCAAAAGCCCTTTGAATGCACATCGGTGACCTTGACAGCAGGAGGGTATCATCAGCGAACATCAAGGCAGGTACCTTGCGGCCCGCTAACTTAGGAGCATCTATGTCCCCACCCACTGTCAGGGCCGCCACTAGGCCATTGATAAAAATACTAAAGAGGGTCGGGCCAAAACACACCATTGCCGTACATCTCTCTATGTGTATACGATCGGTGAGCTTTCCATTCTTCCCGTATCTGATTTGGGCAAAGTTATGTTTGTGCAACCTTTTTAGAATGTGGCATAGGTACGGGGGCACTCCCATATCTAATAGAATAACCCAAAGTTTCTCCCTGGGAACTAAATCGAAAGCCGATTTTAAGTCCACAAAGATCATAAAGAGGCTGCCACCCACCAAGATCACTGTTTTCCAGTGCAATAATTGCAACTTGAAGACTTGGTCGATTGCGGACATTTTTGCTCTAAAACTGGCCTAATAGACTGAGAATGGAAAATTCCTCCATCCAGTTTTGTAATCGGTCCTAGAGCACTCGAGCAAAAATTTTCTGTGCAACATCAATGAGGCTAATAGGCTGATAATTTGCGGGATGGAGGGGTGATCCCTTTTCAAAAATCGGGATAATTTGGATTGGATTGGATTGGATTTAGTTTTTGTAAAGCGCGATAGCTACCCGCAGGCATCCTAGCGCTTAGCCAAATACAGGTGTGTGGGGCGGGTCAATTTTATCTGCTGAAGAGAAAGGTTTTTAGTTTTTTTCGAAAGTGCAGAAGGTTGGGGTCTGAACGAATAGAGATTGGGAGGGAGTTCCAGAGCCTTGCCGCGTTTGTTGAGAACATTCTTCCTCCACACCTTTCTCTTTTAAACCTGGGTCTGATGACTTGAAAGGTATGAGTCGACCTCAGCTGTCTGTTTGGGTGGTAGGGGGTAATCAAGGTGTGGTTCAGGATTGCTCCTTTCCTCCAGTAGGCATGGTGGGCAATGCACATGCTTTTAAAATTGATTCGGTCCTTTACTGGCAGCCAGTGGAGGGCTTTTAGTTCAGATTTCACTGATTGGCGGCGGGGAATGCGCAGAAGTGTGCGGGCAGCGCAGTTTTGAATCTTGTGGAGTTTTTTCAGGGTTGATTCGGGGGCACCTAGATAAAGGGCATTTCCAAAGTCCAGCCGGGACAGGATTAGGCCTTGGACCATGATATGTCTGGCCTTAAAAGGGAGGAGCGGCAGGATTTTTCGGATGAGTCTTATAATGCCCATGCAGGTGGCAGATAATTTGGTTGCCTGGTGTCGAAAAGAAAATGTGCTGTCCAACCATATTCCTAAGCTCTTGATGGTGTTCCTGGCTGGGGTTGCTGGGCCTAGATCTAGTGGCCACAGAGACTCAATGGATTTTTGTGGGAAGTTACCCAGTACCATTAGCTCTGTCTTGTCGCCGTTAAGTTTCAGGTAGGACTGGCTCATCCAGGTACTTACTGCTTCCATGCAACCTCTGAGATCATTAGGACATGAAGAGGGATGATTCAGGGTAACCACCAGTTGCGTGTCATCCGCGTAGGACACGCCCCTAACCATGTTGTGGGGATCTCCATTTCCTGTAGGATAGCATTGAATTCGGTCCATAAGTAGGGAGCCCAAATACTAGGTTCAGTACAATAGAGATCTCCAGGGATCTTATCGAAACCCGGAGCCTTTGCGGAAATTGCGGCCGTTATCTCTTTAAGGGATCTTTTGGGGTTTTCCAGGTGAGCCAGCTGTAACTGGGGACAACAAATTGCTGCTTACCCTGGATCGCCCTCCACCGTGGAATAGAGGGACTGAAAGTGAGCTTTCCTTATCTCAACCCCTAGATTCGGTTTGAGTGCTGGTTTATCCTCCTTGGAGTCTGAGGTTATTAATTTCAAGAAGGTCCTCATGTTCCTGCTATTTAGAGCATGTCTCAAACTCTCCCATTTTTTACATCCCAATTTATTTTGGCTATCTTAATTGTATTTTTATGGGATAACCTTTTGGCCTTTTTGACATCTTATCATTTGATTTATTGGCTAAGACAAGTTTTTTAGGCCTTGCAGAAGTTGCTATCGTACCAGGGGTACCTAGGTGCACTACCTTCCTTTGGTCTCGGTACTTATGAAAAGCTATCAGCCAAGGCCGCCACTAAGCCTTGTTTTTCTGCAATTTCACAAAATAGATTAGCGGGATCTACACGCTCGCTCAGTTGATTTTCAACCTTCAGATATGGCATGATGGTTCGATAGAGAGAAGCTAGTCTGTCTTGAGATTGGCATAGAGCTCCCCATCTTACTCTCCTCCTACAATTAGTGAGGATGGGCCCTGGGGTAATCGAGGATTTGCCATTTGGGGCATCCCCTGTACATGGCGAGGCCAGTCCTAAGATCAAAGCGTTGTGGTCGCTGTTATATCTGGGCACAATCTTAAAGTCAATTATCCGGTGCCATGATTTAGTGTTCACCAGAATATAATCTATAATGAAAGAACAGCCCGGTCTATTGAAGGTAGAGTTAGCTGGAGAATCAAATTTAAAGCACCCGTTACATGTCCTAAGCGACTGATTCAAAGCAAGGGTGTTCATCAGTATAACCAGTGGTGTCAAAGTCCGAGTAGGTAGGGCATTGACCACTGGAATAGCCCAGTACAGGTCCTCTCACTTAGGGTCACCTGCATCCAGGTCCTTCAGTGGTTCATACTGGCAATTTAGGTTGCCTGCCAGGATCACCAAATCGTTATTGATGATAGTAGGCAGAAATTACAATAATAAATCAATGGTGGCAGACTCTTGGCCATACCCTACTGGCCTTGAGTAGACATTGATAAGTGTGATCCTAGTCCTAGCCGAAAAACTCAGGATAGCGCAAAGGATGTCGCTAGAAGATGTCTCTACCAGTTTCACTATACAACCTGAGTGTGTAGCAATCCAGATATTAAGACCCCCGATGGTCTACCCTTTCCCCCAGATGTGGCTGATATATTAAACGTTGCATAGCCAAGTCTATGTATGTGCTCCCTGGCCCAAGTTTCCTGGAACATACAAATGTCATAATCTTGGATAAAGGTCCCCCACTCCGGATTATCTACTTTGGAGTGGAGGTCTGCTACGTTCCAGGATAATATTTTGGAGCATTGGGGGAGCATTGGGGGGTCATTTAATGGCTTGTTATGGCTTCCAGTCGCCTAAATTATGGGCCTTGGGCCATTCTTGGCTAGGGGCTGGTTAACTTCTGATGGAGCAAACAATGAGTGTTGTACAGAGTTCCCCAATGGGAGCTAGGAAATTAGCTCAGCTTATCTTCTCTCTCACTCAGTTAAAAAGGGGGGGTTAAGTGCATGGTGTAGACCCTTTTCAGAATGTAAGGATACCTCACACAGGCTACCGGCAGGACCCCAACTGTTGTCCCAGCCGATGACCGTCCAGCGTCATCATCGGTATCCTGCTCCTACGGCAGGCTGGCGGTGCAATGCCCGTCGGGCAGCAAGGGAAGCTGCACTTTGGCGGAGATCTTCTATTCCGAGCCAACGGGTGTGTGTGTGTGAGGGGCCTAAAAAAGTGCAATAGTGAGCGTGGTGGTGTGTTTAAAAAAAGTCAGTAGAGTCCTATTGGAGATTATTTTAATAGTCAGGCTCACTGCTTTGTTAAAAAATAAAGGGGTATTAAGGAGTGGTGAACAATGAGACCAACCCTTATTCAACCCTTGTTGTGAAAGCGGTCGACATGTTTCTCGCCCTAAGGGCGATTCGTCAGGACCTTCGTGCTCATATAATTGCTGGGATCCTCCAAATTAAGAGGACACCGGTATACGACCTGTATAGTGTCGTTCAGAAATGGTTCCTTACGAGGGACCTCCTGGGAACTGAAGAGAGATAAGCAGAAATGATGTCAAAGTTACTGTGACCGGAATACATCATATTCGTGCCTATATTCATAATGTCAGAAAATACGTGCCCAGTGGGTAACAATCTGTCTAAGTAATGACAGAGTCAAGTGGTATTGTGAGAGAGAAGGGATTAAAAATTCAACGAATCCAGTGCGCGTGAAGGACCCGCACTGCATCGTGCTGTCATGCTGAATCGCTATAGCATGCATCTAGGTGAATGCGCCGTTCTCTTGGCTATGCAACATGCTTGGTGGGGTGGGTCATCACACTTCAAGACTAGTGGTAGTGGTACACCCTAGCATAGTCAAGCGGCGTGTGGCGCCAATATTTAAAATATTACATATACAATTGTAGACTAAAGTTTTAAGCCACAAATGATGAACAGCCGGACAGGTAAAACGATTAATTGTGATTTGACACTCTGTCTCAAAGTTAATTCAGCGCTGGCGGGGTGAACGTGTATACCAGCGAGGAAACAAGTAAACGTGCCCTGCTCAACGGGTGTGCGTGAGCGAGGACAATCTAAAGATCAATGGTGCGCTTACCCGTTGTAATTCCTCCCGAAGGCCTCACGAGCTGTCCAGGTGGGGCCAGCAGCGAGTGAGGGGTTCCTACGGGGAGAGTAAAGCATCCCGCGGGATCATTAGGGAAAGACAAGCCATCCGGTAACCCGCGTCAGGGAGTAGGCTTGCTGCGTGTATAGGCAGATTGCAAGCGGTGTATCGGGGATTAGCTCAACACCTTACCTCAAAAGTCGCTGATGGCAGGCATCTCTGCACCTACCCCTCCCACACGTACTCAGATGACTGGACAGCCGGCACGGTAGTTGGGCACTGTCCGGTCTAGATAAGGAAGAGTTGAGCGCGCAACGAGGGGTGTGTCCCTTAAGTTGCTAGGCGACAGCACGCGGGAGTAGAAAGCAAAGAGGGGTTTGCTAGAGACAGCGCGGCCAGAGCACTATAATGCGGGGGCCATCTTGGAATGGGCTGAGATGTCTAGTGAGGCATGCAAAAGCACTTGGGAGTGGACAACAAGTCCAGACTAATAACTATCTGGCGAGTGTCGTCCAGGGCACCCCATCGTTTAATCCTAATTCATCGCACTGTAGTCGATGTATCCATCTCTGTTCATGTCTGAAGAGGGCCTGTTGATTGAGATTTGGTAAAGACTCAATGACAGTCCAACGGATGTTTTCTGGAGAATGATTGTTGTCCTTGCAATGTTCATAGAGCTTGGTGTGTGTCTTGTGACATCGAATGTTACTGTTGTGCTCCATTATCCGTTGCTTAACAGGACGCATGGTCATCCCGATGTATAACAATTCACAAGGGCAGATCAAAACATAAATGCATCTGGAGCTGTTGCAGTTCGTATGTTTGTTCATTGTCCAAGTGAAATTGTTATTGAGTACAATGGTCTTGCCCTGGATGGTCTGAGGGCATACAACGCAGGAACCGCAGCGATAGTGTCCAGTTACTGGAGGAAGGTCCCAAAGCGTATTGACAGCTTGGGCGCAGGCTTTCTTGGGACGGGTATGTATTAGAGTGTCCTTAAGGTTTGCCGTCCTCTTAAAAGCAAAATGTGGGCGCGGTAACTCCATCCCTGCGGAGTTGAGAATGCCCCAGTGTGTACTGACAGTTTTTTTGATGAATGAGGAGTTTCTCGTAAACGAGGTAACACAGGTAATCTTGTCGTCTGGCTCCTTGGGATGCACCTCAAGCAAGGCCTCTCTGTTATTGTTGAGGGCTCTTTTGGTGGAATTTTTCAGAAGACGCGTAGGGTACCCCCGATCCAGAAGTTTGGTTTGTAGGGAGTGTGCTTGTTGTTTGAAGTCATTGATTGAACTACAGTTTCTCCGAAGGCGGAGAAATTGTCCGAAGGGTAGATTGTCCCTCAGGGATCTCGTGTGGTGGCTGGTGTAAGGCAACAGACTGTTCCTGTCAGTGTCCTTCTTGTAGAGAGTGGTGCTGATAGTGGTTGGCTCCAGGACTATGGTGAGGTCCAAATAAGGTATGGATTTATTGGAAATAGTGCCCGTGAACTTAAGAAATGGGTCTTGTTGGTTTATCCATGTACAGAAGGCCTCACATGTCATCCGATCCCCCTTCCAAAACACCAAGATGTCGTCGATGTATCGACGCCAACACGTGAGATTTTCACGGAATGGGTTGTGTTCAGGGGGGTAGATGCATTTTTTCTCAAACGATGCCATGTAGATGCATGCCAGGCTCGGCGCAAAGGTCGAGCCCATCGATGTCCCGCGGATCTGGTGGTACAAGTTGGATTCGTATTTGAAAATTTTTTCGGTAAGTGCAATATGTGCCAACTCCATTATAAATGAAACCGGGGTAGGGGACAACCACTCCTCTTGTCGTAGGAGGGAGTCCACTGCTTCCAGCGTTGCCTGTTGGGGTATATTAGTGTACAACGCTTCCACGTCGAGTGTTAGGAGGAGATCGATATCCTCTCTGCCGTCCATGTCGTTGATAAGACGAAGCACATCTCTAGTGTCCTGCAGATAAGACGGGATGAGTTTGACCAGAGGTTGCAGGAAAGCATCACAGAATTGGGAAAGGGGTTCTAAAATAGAACCGATGCCAGACACGATCGGCCTTCCTGGGACTGGGGTGGTGCCCTTATGTATTTTGGGCAGAGTGTAAAAGTACGGTATGACCGGGTCCGTGGTTACCAGAAATTCTGCCTCTTTTTTGCTTATCCATTCATTAGTCTCTGCTTCGATGACCAGAGACATCACGGTAGTAGTCAGTCGGTTGGTTGGGTCCTCTGTCAGTAGTCTGTAGTGGGTCGTATTTGCTAGTTGGCGTCTGCACTCCTGATCATAATCGTCATAGTTTTGTATGACAGTAGCTCCCCCCTTGTCTGCTTGCTTGATGACAATTGAAGTATCCTTGCCAAGGGAGGAAGCTGCCTGTCTTTCAGCATTGGATAGATTATTAAACGGTTTGATTGAGGGTTTGTTCTGCATGGTTCTCAGAACTGCTCTTTCAAACGTCAAGACCTCCGGTGGTACCATCCCATCAGTGGGGGTGAAGGTGGAAGGTTTCCTGAGACCCGTGTCTTCACAGGGGATGTCTGGCCGATTATCAAAAAAGGCCCGGAGACGTATCTTCCTGAAGAACTGCTTCAGCTCGATCATTTCCTGAAATGAGTCGGGGATCGGTGTGGGGACAAATCCAAGCCCTTTTTCCAGAACATTCTTCTCTGTAGTAGTAAGGGTTCTTTTGGAAAGGTTCACGATCAAACTCTTCTCCCTCTGGTTGTCGCGCTCCTGGTTTCCACCCCGGTCGGCTCTGGCGTCTGGTCTTGCCACTGTACACCCTTGTTCCCGCCTCGCTTTCGCCCTCTTCCTCTGCCCCAACCTCTGCCTTGAAAAGGAGGCGGATTAAGGGGGTAGAATTGCGGGGGGCCCTGAGGGTAGAAGGGATATTGCCACGGTGGTGGTAAATGAGGTGGGCCATGGAACACTGGTCCTTGGTGATATCCTTGTTGCCAGGGACGTGTAGGTCTTGCGTTTCTCGCCGGGTAACCTCCGCTGGAGTCGCTGCTCGTGGAGCCACGTCTGGTATCCGTGCTCGAATTATCGTCCGAAGAGTAGTTGTTCTTCTTCGCTTTGAAATCATCCTTGAGGTAGGGGTATACTTTCTCCTTTGCAAATTTGGCTATGTCTTTCTCCAATTTGGTGGTTTTCTGTTTGAGCAGGAAGTCATGGTGGTCAGCCATCTCTTGGTTAATCTCAGCGAGTTTTGTTGTAAATGCTGTTTTATTATTTTTAGAAGTGGCATTTTTCATAGTTGCTTCTATGGCAGAGATCTTCTCCTGGAGCGCTTCAGACAATCGTTTGGCAGTCTGGCTGATCAGAAACAGCAGGTCCTTGGTGCATTTCCAGGAGACCTGGCACCAGTCTACTTTAAAGCGTTTGTCGTCCAGGAACAACCTAGGGACGATGTTTACAATTAGGCCCTGTGGTGCTATATTGCTCCTCAGGTACTCTGTCATCATTATCCCATGGATCGTTATCCTGATCAGTTCTTTTTTCATCTCATTTAGTGTGGACCACTCATCAGAAGAGGCTCCGGATGCGGCAGCTGGAGGATTGTTGATGGAGCAAGGTTTCATATGTAAAGAAACTTGCTCTGATTCAATCCTCTCGAAATAACATGTAACTAATTAATCATCATGTTTTGTATTATCATTAAATGCATTACATGACATTTCTAGTATCTACGGGAAGCTTGCATATGTGCTTTTACTAACAGTAACCCGAATACATTACAAAGGCCGCCGAAAATGCGGGAACTCTTCTGCGCATGCGTCTACCACATCTACATTGTGTGACGTTTTTCTGCTTTTGGTGGGAAATCTTTGCAGCTGAGCACTAGTATTAAAGATGGCCGCTTCATGTCTCACACACTAATGCACCTGCTACTGCTTGAACTAAACTTTGTTTGTTCTGCTCAACTGTTAATGCTATAGTTCATATAAAGTAATGGGGATAGAGTAGAAATAAGTGGTATACAGTGCATTCATTTATTTTCGCATTCTAATGTGTCTTTCTTTGACTTTATCATTAGCTCTTTTTTGGGCCTGAAGGGTGACTTGTAACGCCATTTTGAATCTGCACTGCACATGAACCAAAAGTACTGAGAGTCCTCGAGCGGTGGCATTGAACTGATGCCAATGACAGTCTTGACCGTGATGCGCCTGGGAAACCGACCCTATGACCTGCGAAGAGGAAGACAACTTGCAATTTTAAATTTAACATTGTATAAATGGAAACTAATATTGCTGGGTGGAATAAAAATTCATGGGAAAGTAAATTATGGGAGGGAACATTGATCAAATCCATTGAATGAAAAGACGTCATACTGGTATGGTGTGATGACCTCTCCTCGCCTTTCTGACCAATCAAATAAAGGGAATACACGAATTTGCAACACTGGCGGGTGGTACATTGCCCTGGAAATGGTATAAGTAAGGTAGGATTAGTCAGTCAGATTGTACGACTTGTCACAGACCTGTCAATGACCCAACGTATGCTGAAGGAGAATCGAGAGCAGAGTGCTAGTCGAGCACTCTGTCAGAAGAATCAGGAAGTTGCTGAGGGAGAAGAGTCGATAACCCAATCGGGGTCCGAGTGTTAGGCGCAGATAGAGAGGGGTGTGACGCTGGCGTTGCACTTAGCTGAGGATACCTGTCCTGATCTGCACCTGTCCTGTCCTAATCTGTGTCTGTCCTGTCCCGTTGGCACCAGATTAGTCGGGAGTCCTGTCTTTGCCCCAGCCCATGGCCAGGGTTGGTCTGCACACCATTTTAGGTAAATATAATCTGTGTGGTATGTCTTTGTACCGTTCCTTTTTCTCACCCTTCCCAGGTACCAATGTCTAAAAGAAATCTCGTAATATTCCTACAATTCATTGCTTTGATCATTATTTTCCTACTTGAAAAAGCTTTAACTGCACTTGTATGGACTCTGGCTAATAAGACTTTGCATAGATAAAATGTTTAAACTTTCCAGATCTGTGTTTATTTATGAAGGTGAATGTTATTATCTACCTATTATGCTAACTCCCTTTGATCCCTTAGGACTTTAAGCACAAGTGACAAGGATTTGGTAAGTCAAGGTGTATAGGTAAAGTCCTAAATAATAAAATTCTGATAGGCAGGAAGGTAAAGCCGGATTACCGGTTCGTGGAGTGTATGTTATGGGCCCAGGTGAGTATGGTAAACCGAGCTGGTAATCCCGCTCGCCATCAGTATTTCTTCAGTAGCAGAGGATAATTAGGGTTTAATTAAAGATAGGTGGTTAGTTGTGTATTGATTTTATATTGATTTTGTATTGATTTTATGTATTAACCAAAACCCGTTCATTTTGTTTTATGTTGTTTGGAAGCCACGGGGTATTGAATAGCGGGTGGTAAATGGAAGCCACACTGTAGTGAGTTTACTTGCCTGATGAAGTAAGTGCGTAAAGTTAAGTAGAACTTGAAGCACTAGTTAGGGATTGTTTTTCTGGTGTAAAACTGAGAATAAACGATAACAAAGAGGTTCGCTGGTGAAACTTTGGCCTTATATCACCTAGAAAGGGTAATTCTGAAGGAGTAACAGGTTCTTTGATGCTTGTGTGAAGAGTAAGTGGAAGAGGTTTTACTCGCAGTGAATGAAGGGTAAACGGAAGAGTTTTACTCGCAGAGAAAGAAATTGTCTTTCCTCAGAGTTTAGTTAATCAGGCACAGTAGCGAATGTTTCTATTTTGTTAATTAATGAAAAGTGCATTTAAAAGTGAAAAGAATTGAGTTTTCGTATTACCTTGTAAAGGTGGGTTCAGTCGCGGGTGGTGCACTGATGTCACATGGAGCCGCGCTGGGACTGGTTGAGGCAGTGGGTGTGTAGCTGAGGTAATATTGTAAAGTAGGGGTGAGTGCAGAGCGTGAGAACGCATCTCACGGGAAAAGCTGCGCAACCATTGGTTAAAATTATTTTTAAATTAAGTGTTGATTGGTCACTGCAAATAAAAGACGCGTTGGTATTGGAGAAGTATTTAAGTGGAGTAAACAATTGAGTAAAACCGAAAATGTAAGATTTAGCACAAATTATATGTGGCATTTAGATCCAGCAGTTATAGGAAATCGCCCTGATAGAAGGTACTTAGGTTTGCACAAGAACAGGAAATCCTATATCATGTACGGAGGAAAAAGAAAAATTTTGTTTTTACAGAAAATTAAGAATTATTTTAAAAAGGATAAAAATCATTAAAACTAGAGAAAGGATTATTATTCCATCACCAAATACGCCCGCATCATACATGATGATAGAAAGATGGCTACCACACCTGTGTATGGTTACAAAACTGGATAAAATACACAAAGGATGACAGTATATTGGCATTTTCAAAATATGGTACCTTTAATGGTAGAATTTTGCATAATTTATGAATTTTCATGAATGAATTAGACCACAGACCAAGATTAACGCAGTATGAAGCATTAGAAGAATGGGAAACTGAGATTTTTGAGTGAGATAGACCAGATGTGACAGGAATTGGAGTAAATTCTATCCCAGACTTCCCCGAGAGACAAGAGATAAATGAAACAGTAGAGCCAATCCATGCCGGTGGAAGGATTATATCCTGTATTAACCACAGAAGAACCATCAGGAAGTAAAAGTACAGAGAAAACGAGAAATTTAATGTCTAGCAGTGGTGATTCAGAAGATGATTATCTTGAGGATTTATTATTAAAGAATCCACCGGATCAGGAAGAAACAAATAGAGTTACCCCTAGTGCTCCGATTTTAAAGCACCCTTGATTCTGCAGATTGTCCATGAGACCATATTAGAAAAGGTATTACAAGACAAAGAAAAGGAAGCATTAAATAAACAAAGAAGTGAATTAAGTCAGAAAATCACCCAACTAAATACAAGTCCTGAAGCCCTAACAATACTGGTAACTATAGGTCCTGTTGTTTCCTTGTATGGAGATAAACAACCATGTCCTAAAACTCTTGTTCTGACTACACCTGTAGTACAACCCAGAAAAGAAAATATAATAATTGATGACCAGGCAAGTGAGTGTGAATCAGTTATTTCCCTGATGGATTTACCTATCAGAGAATCTGTGGGTGGTTCGATCAGGAAAATCACACCTGGAGGCTCTAGAAGAGTTCAGATGGAAACGTCTACAGGAACGAGAAGTGCCAATGTAGTGACCCCAGAAGAAATAGAAAGGTGGTCTCGTGAGATAGAAGCCAAAATCACAGCCAAAAGTATTGGACATTTTTAAATTAAGAGTTGAATTAGAAGAAATGATTGCTGGAAATGTGGGATTGGAAAGGCTAAATACATTCAGTGAAGAAGAGTTGTTATTCATATGCAGAAGTATTACTTGAACTACAAAAATATTTCATGAAAAATTAATGTATTTGGCCTCTGACATGGAAATTGATATAGGTAAATATAAAGTATTACATATTCCCTACAGAGCTGAATTTTCTGACAAAGATTTAGAAAACATGAATGTATCAGGACGAAAATTGCAAATAAAGGAATTATTGTCGTTGTTGCAAAAATGGGGAGACTTAGATAGATGGAAAGCTAGATGGACAAAGAAAAAGGAGGAAGCTCAGGCAAATCGAACTACATCTGAGTATTTGATGAAAGAACCAGAAAAGGTTGAAAGGTTATGCCCAATGAGAGAAGTTCCAGGAGGAGGCTATGTACATGTCCCATGGACTCGACAGGATATGTTATCATTCACAAATTACGTCCCAAAACTTAGAGAGAAACCCGTAGAATGGTACAGGCAAGTCAAAAGGTTTGTAAAAGGTTCAAAAGTATTGTTAAAAGATTTAGATGGTTTATTTGACATTGTTGTTCCTGCAGATTTATGGACTGAATGTAAAATTACAGTGGATTGGCCCAATGACGAGTACTCTATAGACCCGAAGACAGGAGCCCCGTCAGATGATGTTATGAAAAAATACCATCAAGTAATAACTTATTTGAAAGGAAAGGTACACCCAAAGGAGACATATTGGACAAGAATAGACAGAACTACCCAAAACAAAGATGAATCAGTACAAGCATATTATGAGCGTCTTTTGCAGGTATTCAAGCAGTACAGTGGGTTGGAGAACACTGATAACAAAGATATGGCACATTTTATTTATTGTTTGGTGTCAGGTTTAAAGCCAGAAATTTTGCAAATGAATAAGGACCATAAAATATGTTGGCAGGCAAAGTCTGTTGATGAAATCCTCAAATATGCAAAATATTGTGGGGATGAAATTGATAAAAACAAAATAATTTAGAAGAAAAAGTAATGTGGGCACAAGTAAAATTAGCAGAGCAACAGGAACTTCAATTGAGTCAGCAGAGAAATAATTCAGGAAAAGGAGAAGGTCAAGGAGATAGAAGTGGAAGTGGGGGCAGACCCAGGGGAAGAATGAGCAGAGAAGATGCAAAGAAAAAGTTTCCCTGTCCCGGGTGCGGAAAATTGGGGCATTGGAAAAACAAGTGTAAGTCTGTACAAAGTAATAATGTCCGAAATGAAAATTTAAATCCACAGACGCAGAATGAGGTGTCAAGGAAGCAACAGCCTGTTGCTTCCTTGACACTTGACACCTTCTGCTGTTCTTGGTTCTGCCTAGGATCTTGCCAGAGGGGGCTGCTGCTGCTGCAGGGGCCAAGAGGACCGCCACTTGGCTGTCTTCCTGCCTGGAGACCCAGTGTGCTGGCTCTGGCCCTGCCTTGCCCCTCTGCTTGCCTCCAGACCCTGCTGGAGCTGTTCTTGTGCCTGGAGGCACCCTGATTTTGAATTATAGCGCTAGGCGCGCTTTACTTTCCTTGAAGCGCCGAGCGCGCTTCCCTTGGCGCTTGAGAGCGCTGTGCCTGGCTCCCAGAGCGCTGGGGAGCTCTTTACTTGCATTGCCGGTGCCCACCCGGCTTTGGAGCGATTCGCCGATTTTTAGGCGAGCGAGTGCCCACCTCGCTTTTTCTTTCCTTTGAAGGCCGGTGCCACCCGGCATTGCCCTGTACTGTTTTATTTAATTACAAGCCGGTGCCCACCCGGCATTGCCCGTTATCACCGCTGCAGCCCGGGGACGAGAAGAAGCAGCCGCTGACGTCAGCGCCCGGCCGCGCTGGGATTGGCCCAGCCGGCCGAGCCTCCCGCAGCGTCACCAGGGATGCCGGAGATCCAGGAAGCAGCCGCCGAGGCTCCCGAGTGAAGGGGAGCCCCGCCCGCGGCCCCAGCTGAGCTGCCGAAGAGCCGTCCCGCAGGCAAGACAGCCGGTGAGTGCATGGAAGAGGGAGAGGGGCGTCGGGACACATTTTCGGTGTCCGCCCCTCCCCCATAGCGCGACCTCGCGCTTGTAGCTGTTTGGAGCCCCGAGGCTCCTGGGGCATTTCTGCTTCCTGAGTCCCCCGTGAGGGACTCCAACTAGAGGAGCCATCCTTTGTTCCTTGAGCCCTGAGAGGCTCTCGTGCCCTATTTGTTTATGAGCCCCAGAAAGGCTCTTCATTGCCCACATCGAGTGAGAGCCCTGAGAGAGGCTCTGGGGGCATTTTGGTTATTTTAAGAGCGCTGAGCTCTATTTGCATTTTGCTTGGCAAGCCCCTGAGAGGCTCCTTGCCCACCTTGGTTCTTGAGCCCTCCTGGCTCCAACGTTTGCCCAGTGCATATTTACAACTGTCCAGCACTTAGTGGACAGTTGCTACGTTTAGGTTTGTGTGCTGTGCTGCCTGCGCAGCTTCCCTGACACTGAGACTCAGGGCATTCCGCCCCTTTCGAGGCCAGTTGGCCTGAGGGACATTTTTGAGTGTTGTGCTTTGTGCACCCCGCGCATTGTAATTTCTGGTTATGTAATTCTTGCGCATGTGTTCTAACCTGTACCTTTTCTAAAAGTAACCTGATTAGGTATTCTTATGGTTATCCCCTTTTGCTAAATGTGACCTGCATAGAGGATTGTTGATGTTTATTCCATTATGCTAGATGTGACCTGCGAAGTAAGCAGTCTCAGCGCTCTAGCGCCGAGACTACAAAAGGAAATGATCACTCCTCCGCGCAGCGGACGCGGACAGCGGCGCCGTAGTGACGCCGAAGTCAAGCTAAAGTCCTGCCCGTCTGCGCCCGTCCGCGCTGAGTCCGGGCCTAGGGCCAGAATTTCTGCCCCGACTACCCCTCATATGTCACCCACTAGACAATTTCTTCTATCACTCAATACCCACTCCTCTTGCTGTCCCCAAACCATTGCGGTAGCTAAGTGGACCGAACCATTCAATTGCCCACAATGCAAGCAAAACATTGTACCCTTTACAACTAAACGCCTCAACAACTCTGATAGGACCCTTAAGGGAGGCCTTATAAATGCACGTTCAATGTGCAAGAATGCACAACACGTATATGATCTTATTGCTGAAAACGATTTCGATCTCCTAATGATAACTGAGACATGGCTCAAGGATTGGTCTAATCCTGATATAGTAAAAGCCTTACCCTCGGGCTTTCTAATCCAAAGATTGGACCGACCTCTTCAACGGGGAGGAGGACTAGCAATAATTCATCGTGAATCCCTTAAATTCTCCACCATGGAAATATCAGAAATAGAAGAAGCAGAAAGTCTTAGCTTCAGGTTGCAAGTCCACGATTCTTTTACCTTTTCCGGCCTATTAGTATATCGAACCCCTGGGCCAGCTACTCGCTTCTTGGAAAGCCTTGGAGAAGCACTTGCCAACTTAATCCTACGTTCTTCTAACTTTACCTTATTAGGAGATATATACACTTGGACAATCCCAATGACCCCAATACAATATTCTTTAAAGATATCTTAAACATACTGGGCCTGAAAATTCTCACTGAGGAACCAACTCACAACGCTGGGCATATATTAGATTGTATTTGCTCCAATACTAATACATTAACGACAGAACCCCCTCTGCCCCAGACATGGTCAGACCATAAACTTTTAGGTTTCAATATAAAAACAGACAACAAAAAAGTAACCAACCCCAGTGCTCACAATATTAGTTCAACCCCCTGCTGGAAAAAAATCATTGAGCACCCAGATCTAATGAATTGGGTTCAGACAGAGAAACCACTACCAGTGGGAAACGTGAGTACTGATTATGATCACTATAAGAGCTGGATGAAATCAATCGGTGACAGATTGACAACAGATGGAACCAAACCTAACAAGACTCAAAGGAAAAAATCCGCTCCTTGGTACACCAAACCCTTAAAAATTACACTAGGAGAAGTAAAATTACTTGAAAGAAAATGGCGACGTCATTATAAGAAGGAAGATAGGGAAAACTACAAAAATGCCAGGAGGAATTACCATACCTCTATTAAATTAGCGAAAACCAACTACTATACCAACCTGATAGAGTCATCTAACAACAACCAAAAAGATATATTCCAAATAGTCAACAGCTTCCGAAAACCAAAAATTTTGACACAGGAAATTCCACCGTCCCAAGCCCTCTGCAATAAAATAGCGGAATATTTCGAACAGAAAATCACTAATTTTACCAAAGCTTTTCCACAAATCAGCCAGCTACCTTCTAATACTGTAGATCCCATCATACTAACTGAGACCCCTTGTACCTCTACATGGGATAATTTTACCACGATCAACCCAATTGAATCATCTCAAGCCATCTTAAAACTGAATTCAGGCTCCCCTCTCGACCCCTGTCCTCCTCTACTTATCAAGACCATAAAAGATGAGGTTAACCCATTAATCAACTCTATTCTTAACTCCTCCTTGCAAACAGGAGATATTCCCACAGGTTGGAAAATCGCGGTAGTCAAACCTCTCCAAAAGAAACCAATCCAAGACCCGACGACATTATCAAATCTTCGACCTATCTCACTTCTCCCAGCACTCTGTAAACTTACAGAATCATGTGTAAACAAACAGCTCACTGCATACTTAGAGAACAATAACCTTCTCCACCCTAACCAAGCGGGTTTTCGCTCGCACCACTCCACCGAGTCTGCCCTTATCTTTTCAATGGAAACAATCAGGACTGCACTAGATCAGGGAAAAAGAGCTGTCCTGATCCTATTGGATTTATCTGCGGCGTTCGACACGGTGTCCCACGATATTCTACTTCTCCGCCTGAGTAATGCAGGCATAGGGGGCACCGTGTTGAAATGGTTTACCAACTTCCTCAGACAAAGGAAACAAACCATCTTCTTAGGGCCATACCACTCTGAGGCAAGGGAAGTACAATCTGGGGTACCTCAGGGCTCCAGCTTAAGCCCCATATTGTTCAACCTGTATATGGTCCCCTTAATGAAACTTATCTCTTCCTTTGCCATTAGCTCAATAGCCTACGCCGATGACACTCAACTAGTGTTAATACTAGATGAAGATGTGGCATCGGCTGAACGTTCCCTTAGGGACTGTTTGGAAGCAACTTTTGAGTGGATGAACTTTAACCATCTTAAATGTAATACTTCAAAGACCGAAATTCTACCCTTCGGGAAAAATAATTTGTTCTCCCCTCAAGCCTGCTGGCCACCCAAGGCCGAAGCCCCGCCAAGCACTATAAAGAGTGCCCGAAACTTGGGAATCAAATTTGACGAGGCACTATCATTTAAGCAAACAAAAGAAGGAGTATCCCCTACGTCAGGTTTTTTAAGAAAAACTTACGGAGGGTGAGTTGTTTGGCAAAAAAAGGAAAAAAGTCAACCTTTTTGTTAGGAAACCCCTCACTCACCACCTAGTGGTGACTTGCTTCATCATCGGGGTCCACCCTGGTGACCTAGCGTCACCAGGATGTGCTTCGACACCTGTGTTACAGTGGAGCAGGTAGTGACTGTATGTGCAAAAAAAGTGTTAAAAATTGTCCTGGTTTAACTTAAAATCAATTTTATTATAAAGTAATCAGAACAATGTTAAAAATTACTGGCGAGATACTGCTTGGTGAGTTACGGCCAAGGTATCTCTATATGTGTCTGAGTGGCTTGGTCGACATGTTTCTACCATCTGGGCAGTAGCCCGGTATTCTTCAGGACCAAAAACAGGTGGATGGGAGGTGTGTGCCCCCTAAAAGGTACACCCTATCCTGATCCCCTGTAAACCAACTGGAAAAATGACCAGTGGTAGATGTGCTCTTTAAAAATAAAAAGAGCCGTCTGGTTGCAAAAAAGGAAAAGAGACTTGTTATAAGCCTCTAGATTACTTCAACGGGCAGGGGGTAGGTTCTTCTAACCGCCAAACCAAGTTAGTTTGCGGGAGAATTAAACGGCCATTCACCTACTCCTATCCTCCTCTGCTCGGCTAGCCGAGCAGAGGAGGATAGGAGTAGGTGAGCAGAGGAGGATAGGAGTAGGTGAATGGCCGTTTAATTCTCCCGCAAACTAACTTGGTTTGGCGGTTAGAAGAACCTACCCCCTGCCCGTTGAAGTAATCTAGAGGCTTATAACAAGTCTCTTTTCCTTTTTTGCAACCAGACGGCTCTTTTTATTTTTAAAGAGCACATCTACCACTGGTCATTTTTCCAGTTGGTTTACAGGGGATCAGGATAGGGTGTACCTTTTAGGGGGCACACACCTCCCATCCACCTGTTTTTGGTCCTGAAGAATACCGGGCTACTGCCCAGATGGTAGAAACATGTCGACCAAGCCACTCAGACACATATAGAGATACCTTGGCCGTAACTCACCAAGCAGTATCTCGCCAGTAATTTTTAACATTGTTCTGATTACTTTATAATAAAATTGATTTTAAGTTAAACCAGGACAATTTTTAACACTTTTTTTGCACATACAGTCACTACCTGCTCCACTGTAACACAGGTGTCGAAGCACATCCTGGTGACGCTAGGTCACCAGGGTGGACCCCGATGATGAAGCAAGTCACCACTAGGTGGTGAGTGAGGGGTTTCCTAACAAAAAGGTTGACTTTTTTCATTTTTTTGCCAAACAACTCACCCTCCGTAAGTTTTTCTTAAAAAACCTGACGTAGGGGATACTCCTTCTTTTGTTTGCATAAATATTCCTATCAGGGGAAAAGGAGGTATCTCTTTTCACTTCCGAGTGACAATATCCCTTGCTCTCTCTTTTGATTTCAAATTCACTATCATTTAAGCAACAGACCAGTGAAGTGGCTGGCTCATGTTTTAATGTCATTAAGAGCCTTCGAAAATGTTTTGACTTCCTCCCTCTATCAGCCAGGAAAACTGTAGCGGTGGCACTAATCACATCTAGGTTAGATTATTGTAATGGTCTATATGTAGGTGCCAATAAAGCCTTCCTACACAAACTGCAAATAGTGCAAAACACCGCAGCAAGACTGGTGCTAAAATTGCCAAGAAGGACATCAGCATCTGCAGCACTAGACACCCTCCACTGGCTTCCCATCCAAAAGAGGATTCTATTCAAACTACTGATTATCTCCTTCAGGGCATTCCACAAAACAGGCCCCACTTACTTGTCTAGTAAATTCAATCGCTACCATCCTGGACGTCATCTGAGATCTGCAACGGCCAACCTCATGACCATTCCCAAGTTCCGATTGACCACCAGAGGTGGCAAATCCCTAGTGGTAAGAGGCTCTAGAGCTTGGAACAAACTTCCCCCTCATATCCGAGAAATCTCATGTGAGAGTAAATTCAGGAAAGCCATTAAAACCTGGATATACAACCAAACAGCCACCTTCTGCAAAACCCTGGTCTAAATTTCCTGAATCATCTCTAGGGGCTATTCACCTTCTGCCCCTCCGTTTTTTCAGGCTTACACAATTCACATCCAGCGCCAAGATACTCCTCGGAGTGATAGAGCGCTATACAAAAACCAAATCAAATCAAATCAAACAGCAACAGGTAATACAAAAGTAGTTACCACTTGCCCCTATGCCGGAGTTTTATGAGTCAAGCCAAATGCAGTGTGGATACCACAAATTGGGAGGGAAGTGGTAAGAAAAACCCGGTGACACCACAGTTTCTTTTGCAAGACACATTTTTTGAAGACAGGTCATATTGACCATGCCTGAGAGGGGGAAGAGGAATGCTTACTTGGCGCATCCTTACCGGTAGATCAGTCAGGTCCTTATGTGGATGGCAAGGTTGAGGG
The DNA here is from genome assembly GCF_964263255.1 of Lissotriton vulgaris. Lineage (NCBI taxonomy): Eukaryota > Metazoa > Chordata > Amphibia > Caudata > Salamandridae > Lissotriton > Lissotriton vulgaris. The sequence continues at coordinate 1,366,318,748 of NC_141695.1, read as the reverse complement.
AAATGACATCACCTTCTTGTTGGACACTGGTGCTACCTGTTCTACTGTGAGAACAGCAGACATCCCAAACCTACCCCTCTCGGGATAAGCGATCCAAATAGTTGGCGTTTCTAATAAAAGGATTAGGACCCCTGTTACAGAACCCATGTATGTACGAATTGGCAATTTTAAAGAAATGCATAAGTTTGTAGTATGTGACTCTAGTCCAGTAAACTTGCTGGCTAGGGATTAGTTGTGCAAAATGAACTGCACAATTTTTTGCACTCCAAGTGGTGTTGAAATTCAGACTCCAGATGAGGATGAAATCTATAAATTAATGTTAGCCAAGCAGGAAGCCGAAATAAAAAAGATTACTATAAAAGATTTACCAGAAGAGCTGCAGAATACCGTAAATCCTAATGTGTGGGATTTTACTGGAAAAGAAGTAGGATTAATGGCAAATGTCGATCCAATAAAAGTAACAGTGAAGGAAGACGCAGTTTACCCAAATATCCGACAATACAAAATGAGCCCAGAAATAAAAGCACTTCTTGCTGCAGAAGTTGAGCGTTTGGTTGAGCAAGGTATTCTAAAAGAAATAATGAGCAGTCCATGTAATTCACCTATAATTGGCATAAAGAAACCAAGCGGGAAATATAGGGTTGTGCAAGACCTTCGCAAAATAAATAAAATTGTTGTCCCATGTTGCCCAGTAGTGCAAAATCCTGCAGTGATCTTGTATCAGATACCGTGGGGTGCAGGATGTTTTTATTTTTATTTTATTTATTTGAGTTTTATATTGCGCTGGCTAGACCCAGAGGTATCAGAGGTCTTTACATAAGGATCCCAAAATTACAAAATTACATCAGTTACAAGTTACATTGGTTACGAGAAAACATTTCAAGAGCATTGGAAGACGGAATAAATGAAGCTAAGAAGGTTAAGGGGGTGGGGTAAAGGTGTAGGAGGGAGAAAGGATGGATGAAGAGACAAAGGAAAATGTGACCAAAGTCCGGCTGGGTAGGTGACGGTCGAGGGGGAAGTCAACAGCCCATCTCCTCTATAGCTATCAGGTAGCTCCAGCGGTGAGTCAAGCGGCTAGGTCTCAATGAGAAAAACAATAAGAGAGCAAAGAAAAGGGATAAAAGGAGCGTAAAGGGGAAAGTGGGTGGAGTAAAGGGGTAGGAGGGAGAGTACAACAGAGAGACAAAGTGAAGTCTGCCCAATGTCCGGCTGGGTAGGTGATGGCCGAGGGGGTAGTCCACAGCCCATCTCCTCTATAGCTATCAGGTATCTCCACCTGGCATCAGTCAAGCGGCTAGGTCTCAATGAGAGAAACAATAAGAGAGCAAAGAGAAGGGATAAATGGAGCGTAAAGGGGAAAGTTGGTGGAGTAAAGGGGTAGTAGGGAGAGTACAACAGAGAGACGAAGTGAAGTCTGTCCAATGTCCGGCTGGGTAGGTGACGGCCGAAGGGGTAGTCCTCAGCCCACCTCCTCTATAGCTATCAAGTAGCTCCACCGGGCATCGGCCAAAAATCTAGATCTTTACGGTCTCCACAATGTTGTTTATCCCAGCGTTAATACAATGAAGTCCTACAAAAGTTTGGGTGGCTGTCAGAAAGGTTAGCTTGACGCTTTGGCAGAAGAAAAAAAAGACACATTAAGGGGCTGAGCTCCATGAGGGTTGTAGAGGGTACCGGCACTTTGCGGGATCATCTGAATAAGAAACTGGTAATGTTGGGGAAAAGCCCCCCAGCATGGTGTAACAGAACAGGGTTTGAACCAGTCTCTACCTTGTTGCAGGATGGTTCACTGTAATCGATTTATGCCATGCCTTTTTCTCCATTCTATTGAATCCAGACAGTAAAATTGTATTCTCATTTAAGTTTGACGATCATGTCTATGTCTGGAATCGTGTCCCTCAAGGGTACACGGAAAGGCCATTGATTTTTATTCAGATTCTGAAAAAGTGTTCGGAATCTTTGGTGTTGCCCGGACAGTCTGTTCTGTTGCAATATATAGATGACCTATTGGTTGCATCTATAACTCGAAATGATTACATTGTTGATACAATTTCATTACTGAATCATTTGGCTGAAGGAGGACATGAAGTGTCACCTGAGAAACTACAATTTTGCACCACATCGGTAAAATATCTGGGACGCCAGATAGAGAGAGGTGTCAGAAGAGTGACTTCAGAAAGAATTAAAATAATCAGAAACATGCATTTACCCCAGACACAAAAAGAAATCAGGAGGTTTCTCTGAGTTGTAGGATACTGTAGGCAGTGGATTGTGGGATTTGTAGTCCTAGCTAAGCCCTTGATACAGATGACAAAGAAACGAGCAAAAGATCCAGTAGAATGGGATGAGGAAAGCATGACTGCTTTCCTAAAATTACGAAACTCTCTGTGCTCAGCTCCAGCATTAGGGATGCCTGATTATTTGAAGGAATTTGCACTATTCTGTGATGTACGAGACAATTATGCACTTTCAGTTCTGACTCAAACCCATGGCCTAATGTGACGTACTCTGGCATATTTTCTGCCACACTGGATCCAGTGGCATCTGCATTGCCAGGATGTCTGAAAGCTGTAGCTGCAACTTGCATGAGTTTAGAGCAAAGTGAGTCTATTGTAATGAGACATCCTGTGACAGTATGTGTTCCACATGCAGTCGTGATTCTATTGACTAGAACACACACTCAGTACCTAACTCCCAGTCAGCTGACTAGGTATGAGCGAGTCATTCTAGGTGCAGAAAATTTGACAATTGCCAGATGTACTGTCCTGACTCCAGCAACACTGTTACCTTAAAGAGGTAAGGGAAGAAGTCGAACATGATTATGTTGACCTCACAGAATACAGTAATAAACCACACCAAGACATTCAGGAAGAGCCACTGAAAGATTCAGAGTATGAGCTATTTGTAGATAGCTCATGCATGCGACATGAGGAAGGAGGACTGAATGCTGTTATGCTGTGTGCACATTGAGTGGTATAGTCGAAGCATCCTATTTACCAGGAGTCAAGTCTGCACAAGTAGCCAAATTGATTGCTTTGATAAAGGCTTGCAAAATTGGAAAAAATTGGAAAGTAACCATATACACTGATAGTCAGTATGGTTACTGGGTTGTGCACGACGTTGGCCAACTCTGGATGCAGCTGGAGTTCATGACTTCTTCAGGTACTCCTATTAAAAATTTACATTTTGTAAAAGAATTACTAGAAGCAATTCAATTGCCAAAAGAAGTGGCCGTGGTCAAGTGTGCTGTTCACCAATCTGGAAATGACTAAGTGACAGCAGGTAATCCTTATGCTGACCAGGTGGCCCAACATTGTGCCAAATACCAAATGGCAGTAAACAAGAACATCGATGCATGTGGAATCAGCTGCCAACTTATGTTGCTAGAAGGTTTAAGAACATGGGAGGAAGTGAGAGATTTACAAAACGAGGCAGAACAAGGAGAAAAGGAAGGATGGGAGAAGATATGTTGTCAGAGGAGGACTGAAGATGGTGTCATAGTTTACTTAGATGGAAGACTTGTATTACCAGACTGTATGCTTGCTCCTATGGCTAGGTTGTACCATGGGGATATACACATAGGTAGAGAAGCAATGATAAGACTGTTCAGACAAACTTGGTTTAATGCGAAGTTCACGAATGTAGCAGAGAGTCTTTGCCAGAGATGCTTAATTTGTCAACAAATGAACCCTGGTGGGAAGACAGTAGTTTGCCCTGGAAAAATTGGAAAGCCAGAAGGCCCATTTATAAGACTACAAGTTGATTTATTTCAATTGCCTGCTTGTTGAGGATTAATATATGTCCTTATCATTGTCTGCCTGTTTTCAAAATGGGTGGAGGCCTATCCCACCAGAAGGAATGGTAGCTTAACTGTGGCCAAACTCCTATTGAGAGAGCTCATTCCTTGTTTCAGTTTTCCTGTAACGATTGAATCAGACCGAGGGTCTCATTTTAATAATGGAAACATTTGGCTAATTTGTGAAGCATTCATAATTGAGCAAAATATGCACTGTGCATACCACCCAGAGGCTTCTGGAGTGATAGAACAACTGAATGGCACAATCAAATCGGGATTGGGAAAGATATGTGAATCTACCCGATTGGAGTGGCCTGATGCTTTACCTCTTGTTCTGCAGGGACTCGGAAGTATTCCAGGCAAAAACACAGGCTTGAGTCCCCATGAGATACTCATGGGAAGAGCAATGAGGCAAGTGTGGGTACCAGGACACAAATTGATAAACATAACTGATGATTTGGTATTAGAGTACTGCAAAGAGCTGGCTGATCAAGTGCGTTTTATCTCTCACCAGGTTGGGGAAGACGCTGTGGCCAGATAATCAACTCCAGCACATGACCTGAATCCAGGCGATTAGGTAGTGATAAAGGAATACACCAGAGAATCGTGCTTAGCACCACGGTGGGGAAAATCACACCAAGTAATATTGGTTACCACCACAGCTGTAAAGTGCAAAGGAATTCCGAACTGGATTCATGCCAGTCATACTAAAAGGGTAGCAGAACCTGATGAAGTAGAGGCTGAAGGTTGTACAGCTGAAGGGTCCCAAGAAATCGATCCTGAAGTAGCTGAAGAGGAACAACCGAGCACCAGTCAGGATCAATGGATTCCAGTAGTAGACATACATGAAGATATTGTGAGAACCAGAAGTCAAACCTATATAGATAGACAGAGTGATAGTGAGGATGAGTCAGGAATAGAAGAACGCACTCAGATTACAGAAATCAAAGCCAATAGTAATTCTGAGGAGGACCAGGTAAGGAAAGATCAATATACTCAGACATACAAAACACCCACCAGAACTACTGAGTCTGAGGGGGGACAGACAGGTATTAGAGCAAAGGCTCAGGCAGAAGAAAATCAAGAAATTACAAGACTTGAGAAGGACCAGACAGGAACAGTAAAACATGTTGAGGAAGAAGAATGTGAGCAAAGTCACTGTCAAAGTCAAATTCAGAAAACTCCTGAACAAGGTCAGAGTAGTATAGAAGAACCCATCCAGGCAGAAACAACAGAAATAAAAAGCTCTGCACAAGGTCAGATAGAGAGGATTACAGAAGACGACAAAGAGAGAAATGTGCCACAATTGAATGTAAACAAAAAGACATCTGAAGAAAATCAAAGCACAGTGCCAGCTAAAAGACTCAGAAAAGGTGATACTTGGCCTGGATTTATCAAAAGACTGAAATATCACCTTAAAACAATAAATGAAGAACCTAATCAAGTGGACAAAGTAACAGGTCAGTCTGGACCATCCACAGAGAAACCCAAAAGGAGAAGTCCACAATTAAAAAGACTGAATAATAAATTCAAGGGTCCTGAATGGACGTACGTTATCCTTGAGGATTTTGAAAAGTTGGAAATCAGTGATGAAAGTGATGATGAATTAATTGCTGATCAGATTGATGAAGAATTGAGACCAACCTGAAATTTAACTTCACAGGTTATAGACTGCGTAAAAGTTACAAAGGGGGGTTAAGTCTCCTTAGTCTGAAATGGCTGATAATAGAGTTGTTGGGAAACCGAAATGAAATAGTTTTAAGACATGTTGTAGAATATGCATATGTAGTACATTGATAGTACACATACCCTGGTTAGGACTGACGATAGCCATACCTTACTTAATGAATGAGAATGGACAGAATGACACTAGTGCACATGGAGAAGTAGCTAGTTTTAAGCAAGGCAGAGTAGAATTAGAAGCACCAGTTGAGATAGAATTACATCACAGTATAAATAGAAACGAAACAGAAAAACAGAAGTAAATGTGTTTGCTAACCTTTTAGTACATTATGTAGAAACTATGGAAGTTAGAGATTGCTACTTGTGCATGAAATTGCCCACATCAGTAGCAGACAGAGTGACGTATCACTATTTACCACTGACATATGGTATTTCATGTAGTATTCTAACGAGTTTATTTTATAGAACTGGAAAGTTACAATATTATTATTCTAACCTAGATGTGATTTTTTCTGAGATTCCCATATGTAGAAATATGAACCCAGTCCTTAGCACTAAAGATGAACAATTTTTTGGTGATTTTTTCTTAAGAATGAAAACAATATATATAGCTGGCGCACACAAAGATAATCTTACATGTAAACTATATGAGCAAGAAAAAGTGTTTTTGGAATTAGTAGAGAAAAGGAGACTGGATTTCTATAGAAAGGCCACTGAATTGAAACCCCAGATACCCAAATGGGCTGAAAGGAAGGATTGTATTGCAACTCGCAAAACTCATGCTGCTATATCCCTGGACTTTGAAAAGAAGGGGAAAATCTGTCTCCATACGTTAAAAACAGAGTATAACATTATTTTCATTGGTTCCAGTGAATGTGAACACAATTTCCTGATAATTGGGGGTTGGGGACTAAAAGGGGGAACTGATGCAGTGTTTCCTGGAATTTATTATGTTTGTGGGAACAAGGCATATTTTAGATTGCCTGTTCATTGGTATGGGAGTTGCTATTTCGGAATAGTATTCCCAAAAGTTTACCATGTAAAAAGAATCACTGGAAGCAACGAAGAAAATAATGGACTAACATGAAATAAAAGAGCTAGTTTTGCTGAAATTGTAGGGGACATATTTAGTGCATTGATACCTTCAGTGGGAGTGGTACTGAATACACAAATAATTTGTAAATTGTCAACAGTGGTGGATCGTTTATTGACAGACACTGCAGGAGGATTCTTGATGAACAGTATCGAATTAGTTGCTGTAAGATCAATGGTTTTACAAAATCGACTTGCTCTTGACATATTATTGGCAAAAAGAGGGCGGAGTCTGTAGAATGCTGAAGGCGCAACGTTGTTGCACCTACACACCTGACAAAAGTATCTAAATAGAAAGATATGTAAAGAATATTACACATTTGGAAGAAGAATTGAAACCACTGTAGGTTCATAGTGCATGGAAGAGACTGACAGATGGTCTCTCTTCAGTAGGTAGTTGGTTATCTAACGTAGGTAAAAGTATTGTAGGTCGAATACTGATGCCAATAATGGGGATAGTCCTATTGATTTTAGTAATAATGTTATGGTGTAAATGTAGCAGAAACAGAATGGGGTATGTAGTAAATGAGAAAAGAAAGAAAAGAAAATTTGTCGAAATTGAACTTGAAGAAAGGAAAGGGGATTTATATAAAAGAATGAAAGGTTTTCAAAAGAATAAAGTAAGAAGGCATTCTAAAGTAATAGAAGAAATAGAATGGTGATAATGTTAAAGTTGGCATCTGGTTCTGTAATTAGTGATGGTATTGAATACCATCAAAGAGGGGATTGATGGAGCAAGGTTTCATATGTAAAGAAACTTGCTCGGAGTCAATCCTCTCTAAATACCATGCAACTTATTAATCAACATGTTTTATATTATTAATAAATGCATTACACAACATTTCTAGTATCTAGGGGATGCTTGCCTATGTGTTTTTACTAACAATAACCCGAATGCATTAAAATGGCCGCCAAAAACGCGGGAATTCTTCTGCACATGCGTCTGCCACATCTATGTGGTGCGACGTCTTTCTGCTTGTGGTGGGAAATCTTTGCAGCTGCACACTAGTTTTAAAGATGGCCGCTTCATGTCTCACACACTAATGCACCTGCTACTGCTTGAACTAAACTGCGTTCTGTCTGCTTAACTGTTAATGCTGTAGTTAAAATAAAGTAATGGGGAAAGAGTGGAAATAAGTGGTATACAGTGCATTCATTTATTTTTTGCATTCTATTGTGTTTTTATTTGACTTTATCATTAGCTCGTATTTGGGCCTGAAGGGTGACTTGTAACGTCATATTGAATCTGCACTGCACATGAACCAAACGTACTGAGAGTCCTCGAGCGGTGGCATTAAACTGATGCCAATGACAGTCTTGCCTGCGATGCACCTGGGAAACCGACCCTATGACCTGCAAAGAGGAAGACAACTTGCAATTTTAGGTTTAACATTGTATAAATGGAAACTAATATTGCTGGGTGGAATACAAATTCATGGGCAAGTAAATTATGGGAGGGAACATTGATCAACTCTATTGAATGAAAATTACTTCATACTGGTATGATGTGATGACCTCTCCTTGCCATTCTGACCAATCAAATGAAGGGAATACACTAATTTGCAACACTGGGGGGTAATACATTGCCCTGAAAATAGTATAACTAAGGTAGGCTTAGTTAGTTAGATTTTCCGACTTGTCACAGACCTGTCACTGACCCAACATATGCTGGAGGGGAATCGAGAGCAGAGTGCTAGTCGAGCAGTCTGTCTGAAGAATCGGGAAATTGCTGAGGGAGAAGAGTTGATGACCCAATCGGGGTCCGAGTGTTAGTCGCAGAGAGAGAGGGGTGCGACACTGGCGTTGCACTTAGCTGAGGATACCTGTCCTGATCTCCACCTGTCCTGTCCTGATCTGCACCTGTCCTGTCCCGTTGGCACCGGATTAGTCGGGAGCCCTGTCTATGCCCCAGCCCGTGGCCAGGGTTGGTCTTCACACCATTCTAGGTAAATATAATCTGTGTGGTATGTCTTTGTACCATTCCCTTTTCTCACCATTCCCAGGTACCAATGTCTAAAAGAAATCTCGTAATAATCCTACAAATCATTGCTTTGATCATTATTTTTTTACTTGAAAAAGCTTTAACTGCACTTGTATGGACTCTGGCTAATAAGACTTTGCATAGATAAAGTGTTTACAACTTTCCCGAGTCTGTGGTTATTTATGAAGGTAAATGTTATTATCTACCTATTATGCTAACTCCCTTTGATCCCTTAGGACTTTAAGCACAAGTGACAGGGATTGGTAAGTCAAGGTGTTTAGGTAAAAGTGCTAAATAATAAAGTTCTGATAGGCAGGAAGGTAAAGCAGGATTACCGGTTGGTGGTGTGTATGTTATTTGCCCAGGTGAGTATGGTAAACTGAGATGGTAATCCCGCACGCCATCACTTCTAGTGATGACAATAATGGGTTTGCTAAAAGTTGATCTTTACATGTCTGCAGCAATGACCCTAAGTTGTTGAAGAAAAAAGAAGCTCACTGGAGATCCTCCCTTTCACCACTTTCTGCTCCCCCAGCCTCTGCTAATCCTTGGTCCTGGGGCATATGATTGCCATCAGGGAGAAATACCTCAGCCATAATCGATGAGTTAGTTAAGCCTCGTCAGTTCGCCGAGAGACTATTCTCACCCAGGCTCTCAAGGGATACCCTTGAATCTGACAAGTGCAGAGACTTTAAGGCTCCAAACTCTTGTTCAGCCATTTGAATGCTAGTACAAGATCCCGAATGCCCCTTGCGACAGCTCTTCTATCTATTAAATCATCAATCGATGGCTCTAGTCAGTCATTGTCCTACAGGGAACCAAGAATAGCATAGTGGTTATTCACTGGTATATTATATCGGGGTTGATTCCACCCCCTCCTCTGTCCATCCCTTGTAAGGGCTTTAGGGGACCAGGTGGCTTATAAAAGTACCCCAGTGGCAGAATATGTATCCCTGTTTGCTCTATTGTCCAGTTTCCAGCCCTATCAAGTATTGTTTGGACAAGATCAGATGACCCAAAAGATAGCACCATGCAGTCACCCCCTAGCGACTTTTTAGAACTACCCACCCAACCAACCCGTCTAGCCATTTTAAATTCTGCAAAGAGTGGGTTGGATAATCCCGACCTTGCACTTAACAAGCATAGGGATTTGTCCTAAGGGATATCCAATAATCATTAGCTCCATGAGGCATTATTGGAACGTTAGCCAACACAATTGAGTAGGGAGTTGTTTCTGGTGCAAGGCTCAGAGTGTTTGTATCAAATGAACCTCTCAATGGCTTATGCTCATGACATTGAGCAATATTCAAAGGGGCTTCCCTTCGACTTTCGTGCCTTGGTCTGCTAGGAGGGGGATCTTTTTGAATATTCATAAGTCGTTCTTGGATGGTACTTGGGGCCTGTGGCTTATCGTGGCTGTTGGACGTACCTGCCGTGTCCTGGCACATAGACAGGGGATCCAAAGGGGAATTTGAGGTGCTATCGCAGGGCCAGGGCTTGGGGTTCCAGGTTGCACAGCCTTAGGACCGCACCTTTCTTTGTTTGGGCGATCTTAGTTTTGCAGTGACATAGGTTGGTCATGTGGGGCTGGATGGTCTGGACTGGCTCGACTGGGGCTGCTGGATCGTGTTAGCATTACCTGTCATAGTTTTGAGTTTATCAATGCTAGTTTCAATACAGGTTAGCTTTTGAAGTATTGGTTCTAGTATAGCTGAAGCCACCTCACCTATTTTCACCCAGAACTCCCCGGTTTCAATGCCCTGAATAGGAGTTGGAGGACTTATAAAAGGCACTTGTTAACAGGACTGATTACAGGCGAGCACACTTCTACCTCCTCCTCCTACACCGTATTTTTGCTTTTACGTCCTCTTTTAGGTGCACGGTGTGTTAACTTATTAGGGCCCTGTCCCTTCCTTTTTCTGGTCTGGATTGATGGACTACTCCCCAGATTGATCTTGCCTTTCTGACCCCTGGTGTTTACTTTGGGTCTAGTGATTGTATCCCTTGACTTGGTAATATCATTTGCTTCAGGAGTATTGCTGAATAATGTCCTGTTTGGGGTGGAACTCTGATGGCATTCGGTGGTATTTGGGGGGTCTGACACCTCAATCTGCCCCTGGGGGGGGTTTGGTTCTAGGGACAATCTTAGCTCTGTCAGAGCGATTTCATGGATTAGGGCTGACTCAGCACGTAGCAAAAAGGCATCCAATGTCCCCACACACTCCATGTCCGGTCAATCGTTTTCTTTTGTTCATTTTATAAATGGAGTTAGAGACAACAATCTATAACAGTGATCGCCAGTGATAGTCAACTAAGAGCGACAGTGTCCCTTAAGCACTCACACGGTAACACCCCGATCTGAGACAATAGTCAATAATTGTTAGGCACAAAATATTAGTAGAGTCGCCCTGCTCAGCCTCTTACAGTCTCTGACGGGCACAGATGGGCCCGCCCTAGGCCTCGCCCGGGCATGGCCCGGGCACGCCTGCGCACATCCCACGCTGCGGAAGCACTGACGTGAGTTTATGCACCTCTTGGCGCGTCCTGGAACTGTGTCCGGTGCCTGTGACCCAAAGGATGCCAGGTAGTGTAGTCCGCGCTACACGCGACCCCCTAACTGAATGTAAGCCGGATCCTGGCGGCAGTGAAGGCAACCCAGCTCCGGTAAGTGTGGCCCAAACTAGAAGAGACTCCCGCACTGCGGGATCACTGGCGTGAGTTTATGCGCCTCCTGGCGCATCTAGCAGCTGTGTCTGGTGGGCGTGCCCCAAAAGATGCCAGGTAGTGTAGTCCGCGATACACGCGACCCCCTTCCTGAATGGGAGCCGGATCCTCGCGGCAATGGCGGCAGTGGCAGAGAAGGCAGCCCAGCTCATGTAAGTGTGGCCCAAACCAGAAGAGACTCCCACCCTTTTCAACCACTGGCCTTCTTTGACTAGCCACCTTTTTGCCATTGGTGAAAGACTTCTCATTTATGTTATTATTATTATTAAGGCGTTTTATATAGCTCTGGCCAGACCCGAAGGTATCAGAGTGCTTTACAACACTTTATAGCGAGGAAATCACATAGTATAGCAGTAGTAATCATGTTGACTCAAGGCGCATTGGAAGTCTTTACGCGCTATAAAGCATTAGAAGCAAGGAAGTCACATATTCCTGTAGTAGTGAGCCAAGTGTCTCAAGCCGTGTCTCACTCCGCCGGGGGGTGATACAGGCAGAAGTCGTGATAGGATTGAGGTAGAGGCCTTAATGTCAAAGTGTCTGTGTACAGCAGTGTGCAAGCTTGTGCGGCTGCTATCATTTCAGGAGAGAACGATTGAGGAGGTCTTTTAGCTGCCTTTTAAATAGATATGAGGGGATAGTCCTGTTATGGAGTGAGATGGAGTTCCAGATTTTGGGCGCATTTCCCGAGAAGGATCGGGATGAGGTTTTTTGTTTGCGGGTTTTTTTGGCGGGATGAGGAGTAGAGTGTTGGAACTCCTGAGGCTCCTTGTCTGGTCCGCCTTCTTGAATTTGGAGGCCAGGTAGGCTGGTTTCCTTTGTGGAGGGCTTGGTGTGGAGGCAGGCAGTTCTGAAATTGACATGCTTTTCAACTGGGAGCCATTTTACCTCTCTGAGTGTGGGCGAGATGTGTCATATTTCATTACTCCGGTGACCATTCTTGCTGCTGCATAAAGAGTTGATCTGAGGGGAGCTAAGTGTGATTTTGCTGTACCTGTGAGGGTTGCATTTCCGTTGTCTAATCTGTATAGTACCAGGGATTGAGTAGCTTGTTTGAGGTCGTTGGGCGGGATAAAGGGTTTTATTTTGTTGAGTCATTTCAGTTTGGGGAAGGCGCTCTTTGCTGTGGTCTTGATGTGTTTGGCCATGTCTAATTTTAGGTCCAGGGTGATTCCCAAGGATTTTACTGAGTCGGCCAGGGTCAGATTTACGTTGAGAGCATCGATTGCTTTTAGCCATTCTGCAACTAGGGGGTTCTCCTTTTTGTTGGAAATGGGGAGGATTTCCGTTATTTCTTGATTGAGTTATAGATGGTTTAGTGAAAGCCAGTGTTGGACTTCTCTTAGAGTGTTGTTGAGTTTCTGAATGTCATCAATGGAGGAGGTTTCAAGATAGACCTGGGTGTCTTCAGCATAGAGGTGGAAGGGGATGTTGGATTTTTTGAGTAAGGTGGTTAGGGGTTCCATGTAGATGTTGAAAAGTTGTGGGGAGAGAACTAATCCTTAGGGGACACCTCTGCTGACGGGGTGTAGGACCGACGAGAAGTTTTTGATTTTGATTTGTTGGGTGCGGTTCTGGCGAAAGGAAAAAAAAACAGTGTAAGACCACCTCTTCTTCACCTAGCCTTTCATGGAGTACCTTGATGAGTAGTTTATGGTCCACCGTGTTGAAGGCTGCCGATAGATCCAGGAGTATGAGAAGGCAGCATTGGTCTGCGTCGAGAGACTTGTGTATATTATCTATGACATTGAGGATCGTTGTCTCTGTGCTGCAGCCTTTTCTGAAACCTGATTGGTGGGGGTCCAGATGGTTGATGCTGTCCATGTGTTGGGTTAGTTGGAGGAGAATGCACCTTTCCAGGGTTTTAGTGAGGAGAGGGAGATTGGAGACAGGCCTGTAGTTGTTCAAGTCATTGGTGTCCAAGCCGTTTTTTTTCAGTAATGGTGTGACTTGGCCAACTTTGAGGCAATCAGGTATGACTCCGGTTCTCAGGGAGCTGTTTATGATCTTGGTCCAGAGCGGTGCTAGGGAGAGTTTTAGCTTTTTGGCCACTTGGGCAGGTATAGCATCCAAGGCGTGTGAAGAGGGTTTAGCGGTGAAGATCAGTTTGTCTGTCTCTGTTTCGGAGATGGGGTTGAAGGATTTCCAGTGGTTAGGGGGTGATTTGGTGTGGTATCTTCAGACCCTAGGGCCGAGTTCCTGCAGGGGGGTGGGGGGAGGCTTCGGTTGATGTCCAGGAAGATCTTGATCTTGGTGATTTTCTCATTGAAGATATTGACAAAGTTTTCACACAGGGCTTTAGTAGCCTGCGTTGAGGATGAAGGGGGCATGGAAGTTTGTTGCCTGATGAGGGTGAAGAGTTCTTCTGGCCTCTCTGTTGCGTTTTCAAGAACATTGCAAAAGAAGGAAGGGGCATATTACCAAGCAATAGCAATAATTATCGCTATTGCTTGGTTAGAGACAAAAATTTACCACTGAGCTGCGGTGATTTTTATCGCAGATAAGCGTTGGTATTACCAAGGTTTATCGCAAATGTGATAAAAAATGGCCACAATGCATGAATATTGCTGAAAAATCAGCGATATTCATGCATTACCGAGCTAATGCTCTTAGCCATGTTATCCACCTCCCATTGGACAACATGGCTAAGAACTGCTCAGGGCAGGTGTTAGCTTTTGGAAATATTCGCGCTTAGCGCGAATATCTCCAAACGTTGGTAATAGGAGATAGCGATGTTAGCGACTGTTTCCAGTCGCTAACATCTTGGCACGCCCACTTTGCATGTCATTAGTGATAAATATCACTGACATGCAAAGTGGGGCCCAAGATGGTCGCTATCTCCTACTAGCTGTCGCTAACTGGTGTTAGCGACAGCTAGGTAATAGGGAGATCATTTTATCTCCGCTTTCTTGGCTTTTAAAGCCAAAAAAGCGGAGATAAATCCCCTTCATAATATGCCCCGAAGTTTTTCTGCGCTTGCTGTGGTTTTTGTATTTCTTGCGTACTGATTTGAGTTGGTCAAGGAAGATTGTGGATGGATTTTTCTGCCAGAGTCTTTTTGCAGCTCTGAGTAGTCTTCTTTTGGCGTTTATGTTGGTGTTAAACCAGGATCTACAGGGGGTGTTCCTGCTTCTGTTTAGTTTTAAGGGGGCTGTCTGGTCCGGAATGGAGGTCATAGTGATGTTGTAGTGAGAAGTGAGTCTGTTGTGGAGAGATCATCCGAGGAGATATGGAGGAGAGAGCTTATCCTTTTCTCCAGGTCGTCCAGGGGAATCTGGGTTAGATTTCTCACCCAGTGAGGGGGGTCCTGCTTAGGGGGATGGCATATGATCACTTGGTTGATGTGGAATAGGATGATGTGGTGGTCAGACCAGTCAACTGGCAGGGTGCGATCGATCGTGACTGTATCAGATTGGGCGATAATGGCATCCAGGATTGATCCTCTGTTATGTGTTTCCTCTGAGGGTAAACAGCCATCACAACGGGACTGTTACCATGCACGTTGTTACATCGCATGTGTAGCAATGCATGCGATGTAACAACGAATACCATTACAACGCTAACCATTATATTGCATGAGGTTTTAAAACTCATGCGATGTATTGGTCATCCACATCGTTGTGAGAAAACTGGGCTGTTCTGTTTCCTCACAACGATGTGCACCGTCCCTCTGTCGACGCTGGAACCAGGAGAAAAGAACCACGAGGAGAGAGCGGTAAATGGGATTGTGCTTGGGGTGGCGGTTACTTTTTAAGGGTTTAGGGTAGTGTTGAAGTAGTGTAGGAATGTTTGTGTAGTGTAGGGTTGTGTTTCAGGATTCAGGGTATTGTCAGGGGGGTCGTGCAGGGTAGAGTTAGAGTGTAGGGACCAGACTGGGGGTAAGGGTAGAGTCATGCTGGGGGTAGTGTTTTAGGGTTTAGGGTAGTGTTGTGGTGTTTGTGTAGTGTAGGGAAGTATTTTTTGGTTTAGTGTCGTGTTGCGAGGGTATTGCAGGGTAGTGTTAGAGTGTAGGGGCTGGACAGGGGGTCATGCAGGGGGTAGTGTTTTAGGTAGTGTTGGGTGTTCGTGTAGTGTAGGGTAGTGTTTTAGGGTTTATGGTAGTGTTGTGGTGTTTGCTTAGTGTGGGGTAGTGTTTTAGGGTTTAGGGTAGTGTAGGGGGTCTTGCACAGTAGTGTTAGAGTTTAGGGACAGGACTGGGAGAAGGGGAGCATTGTGCTGAGGGTAGCGTGTTAGCGTTCAGGGTAGTGTTGTGGTGTTTGTGTAGTGTAGGATAGTGGTTTAGGATTAAGAGTAGTGTTGGGGGTCGTGCAGGGTAGTGGAAGTGTAGGAATGGACTGGTGGTAGGAGGAGGGTCATGCAGGAGTAGTATTTTAGGGTTAAGGGTAGTGTTGTGTTTTTGTAGTGTAGGGTAGTGTTTTAGATTTTAGGGTAGGGTAGAAGGGTTGTGCAATGTAGTGCTAGTGTAGGGTCTGGACTGGGGGAAGGGGAGGGTCATGCTGGGGGTAGCGTGTTAGGGTTTAGGGTAGTGTTGTGGTGTTTGTGTAGTGTAGGATAGTGGTTTAGGATTTAGAGTAGTGTTGGGGGTCGTGCAGGGTAGTGGGAGTGTAGGAATGGACTGGGGGTAGGAGGAGGGTCATGCGGGAGTAGTATTTTAGGGTTTAGGGTAGTGTTGTGTTTGTGTAGTATAAGGTAGTGTTTTAGAGTTTAGGGTAGTGTAGAAGGGTTGTGCAAGGTAGTGCTAGTATAGGGTCAGGACTGGGGGAAAGGGAGGGTCATGCTGGGGGTAGCGTGTTAGGGTTTAGGGTAGTGTTGTGGTGTTTGTGCTGTGTAGGGTAGTGTTTTAGGGTTTAGTGTAGTGTTGGGGGTCGTGCAGGATAGTGTTAGAGTGTAGGGACCGGACTGGGGGTAGGGGGTGGGTCGTGCAGGAGGTAGAGTTTTAGGGTTTACGGTAGTGTTGCTGTGTTTGTGTAGTGTAGAGTAGTGTTTAAGGAATTAGTGTAGTGTTGCGCGGTTGTGCAGGGTAGTGTAGTGTTACTTTAGGGAGAGGACTGGGGTCGGGGAGAGTCGGGGAAATAGTGTAGTGTCAGGGGTTGTGCAGGGTAGTATAGTGTTATTGTAGGGAGAAGACTGAGGGTCAGGGGGAGGCTAGTGCAACTACATTAGGGATTTGGGTAGGATGGAATCACTTACCTTGCAAACGTTTACCATGAATATACCTTTACCACGCATGCTTTGGCGTTGTAAAGGCATGCGTGGTATTTCTATGCGATGTAGCGAGTGCTATTCTCCTCTGAGCAGTGTTGTGTAAGGTTGTTGTTGTGTAGGAGTTCATTCAGGGTTTGGATCAGCAGGTTGTTTTCCTCGTTCCAGTGTAGGTTGAGATCACCTAGAATTACATTCCTGGAGTCCCGGAGTGCGCAGTGAGTTATCAGATCTGACAAGTGTTCTCCAAATGAGGTGGTGTTGCCTGGCGAATGGTAGAGGAGTTGGCAGAATAGTGTTCTGTTGTCACTCGACTTGAACTTAGTGGTTAGACATTCAAAAGTGTTGTACTTGAAGGCTTCAGTTTCCGTCACAGAGATGGTGTTCTTGTGCATGATTGCTATACCCCGCCGCGTGGGCTTTTTCTGTCTTTGTTGATGATTACAAAGCCTGGGAGCACCATCATGTCCATGATTGGGGAAGAGAACTCATTTAGCATATTTCAGTGATCAATGTGATGTCTATGTTGTGGGTAAGGATGGTTTCAGCCAGCTCTGTGGCATGTTTGATGGCTGATCTGCAGTTGATGAGCATGCAGTTGGTGGTGGACCCTCCGTTTTTGAGTTTCTTCGTGAGAAGGGGCCCTAGGAATATTCGTGAGGCAGGGTGGGGGTCTTGAAGATCTGGGTGGGGTGCAATCTCTTCTAAATCCAGTGATGACCTGGATCTGTGACTTTGGGTTGACATTCACAGAAGTGACATTTGAGGAGACAAGGTCCAGCGCTTCACTCGAGGACATTGCAGCTCGTGTTCTATTGGGTCTCAGTGTCGGGTTCAGGAGTGGGGTTATGTTCCAACAGGGCCATAGCCCCTTGCAGGGTCTTTGGCGTTTAGTGCTGGTGGGAGTGGACGTCGGGTGAGGGCGTTGGCTAGACCCTCGGAGAGAGGAGAGGTTCATTAGGATGTCTTTGAGGCCTAGTATTCCCTTTTTTAGCTGGCGTTGTCTCCCTAGGGGTGTTCTGGGAGGGGACGTCTCGCGAAGGCAAGAGCTTGTCATTGATATAGTGGCTTTTGGTGTTCAGGTTGCCAGTGTTGTCTCTATGGGTAGCCATGGGTCTGAGGTGAGAGGCTTCTCGTTTTGCTTTCAGCGACCTCCTCTTATGAGTGGGTAGCGAGAGGGAGCTAGGTGTCGTTGATTGCGGGTTGAATGTTGACAGAGCCAGTGTGGGGGGAGGGGGGAGGTGTCAGTCCTCTGTTGGTTGGAGAGCCTCACTTTTGACCTACCTCCGATTTGTGTTGGAAAGGGGGTATGTAGAGAGCGAGATCGGTGCGGGGAGGACAGAGGCGAGGTTGCGGTCTAGGGGGGTGGGGTGGCGTTGAAGGCATTGGTTGTGGGATTGGTTTGTGATGGTATCCAGTGGGTCGGTCTGTCCTGGGGTAGGGCATTGTTCAGGCTGGGGTGACATGTGTGAGAGGGGGCATTGCATAGCAAGGGGAAGAATGAGTCAGATGCATCTAAGTTGTTGTTGGTGGTTTGGATCAAGACTGTGCCATTTGAGTATATGGTCACAGAGGTGTTACCGCTGCGCCTGGAGCTGTTGGGGATTATGGTTGTCAGTTTACAGCTGTAGGGGGTGTTTCTTGTTTTGGTTATGAGGAGATGTGATCTGAAAATGTTGTTCCAATTTTTCGGTCTTTCCGTATGGAATATGAGATCCATTTTCAGCTGTCCTTTAGAGGAGCAGTGGTAAATAACCTCGAATAGTGTTTCTGGGTGTTGTCTAATCAGTCAGTGTTTGAAGGTTTTTTTTGTTTTAGGGGCGAGGTTGGGGGGAAAATTATGGAGAATGAGTTTGGGCCGTGTAGTTTTAGGTAATTATATGTAGCGAGTAGTTTTAGGGAGGTTGGGGTGGTGGGTGACATTTTGTCTGAGTTTTAAGGAAGGGTAGCTTTTCAGAGCTCTACTCAGACTTTTAGGCTTTTTCCAAGCTACCTGGATTAAAACGACTCAGCTCTTTACTGCTGAGGTTGGTGTGGCAGTAGAGTTTTTCTGGGGAGCATGGGGAAGATTGTTTGCTATATTATTAGGAGTGCGGTTCAATTGGTGCAAGACAGGCGCTTATCCGTTAAGTGGGAGTAATGGGGGGACAAAGGCCGCCACCTTTGTGCCAAGCATCGTGTTACAAGCCGGCAGTGGGAGTGGGGATTCTGGGGTGCATGGGGAAGATTATTTGGGAGGTTATTAAATTGCAGTTCAATTGGTGTGAGACCGGTGCTTATCCGATAAGTGGGATTAATGGGGGGAGGCAAAGGCCACCATCTTAGGTCCAGACATCGCGTTACAGACCAGCAGCGGGAGAAGGAATTCAGGCCACCGAGCCTTTTGCCATTTTGGGTGATGGGGCTGTAGGGTTGATCTCGGGAGCTCGGGTGATTTGTTTAGGCGATGGTTCTTACTTTTCTGTGGGGAGGATCCGGTGTTTGGTCCGATGGATGGATGTTAGGGGAGGGCGGAAGCCGCCATCTTGGGGCGAGGCTTTGTCTGAATGTAGGGCAATGCGGAGTGATGTTCCTCCCAGATTATGTGTCCAGTGCATCTATGCTTGGTTGTTGGCAGGTTCAAGGAGACAAGTTAGGCATTGGAGGTAGAGAATTGGCGAGGAGGTAATTGGTTAGATTCAGGAATGGATTATTAAGTGATTGCACGCTGCCATTTTAAGGTCAGACAGCGAGGTCCCACAACTTGTTTTTTTACAATTTCTGGATCAGAGCGTCATTGAGTATAATGATTCCCTTGCCACCAGAACCGGTGAATATGCCCTATCACAGTTCCTTTTCTGGTACTCACCGGAGTTAATTTCAGGGTGTCACATGGGGTGGAAGGAGGGCCGTTGGAGCCACGAGGTGGCCGTTCGTTTCAGTCAATAACCTTCGCCTTTCAAATTCCAGTTACTGCTACCGCTTGTATGTGTCCGGTGTAGTTTGGGATAACTTTTTTTAGTTGATGAGTGCTTTATGAGTGTATGAGGAGGCCATTTTTGGTTCAGGATGCCATTTTGGGTCCAGGCAGCATGAAGGCGTGGCCCGCGTCTCCCAATACTGGGTCAGCCATGATTTTCTGTTTCCGGAAAGCAAGATGTTTGGGATTCGGACAGGCAAAGTGGTTGATGGGGGCAAGGAGTGTAGCGGCGGTGGGTTGTTGAGTATTTAGCGGGTGTTGGAGGACGTCATTTTTGGATCAGGCAGTCCGGTGGCGAGCCCTGCGTCTCTTGTTCCTGGGTTGTCTTGTCTTGCAGATATACTTGCAAGATCCCGGAGAGTAAACCCTGTCACCTCAGGTTGTCTGGTAGTCATTGGAACTGGAGAAACTCACCTAGACCCTTAGTGAGATTCTGAAGTTACTGGCGTGAGGGGGCTCTTTGTTTCATCGGAGTCTTTCGTCTATTCCATTCCTGTTTCACGTTTGTGTCGATTGAATGTTGAGTGTCCGGTGTTGTTTAGAGACTTCATGGGACTCTTGTGTGTCAAAGCGGTGTTTTCCCAGACCTTCTGTTGTGGAGTCCGTCACCTGAGTGATCCCTTCCGAGGCGCTGGCTGTGCAGCGCGGATCAATGCCCTCGGTGGAGGCTCAGCAGCGTGGTTTTAGGTCACCTCTTAGATAATTACGATAGCGAGCTGGTGAGTCTCAAATTCTTCATGGTGCACCCAGCAGCGGTGGCACCAAGGATTTGCATATAATAGTGATCCAGTCCCTGTACCTCCAGGAGCTTGCACTCATAGCTCTGTCCATGGTGCCATCTTGAATCATGTCCTAGTTTAGCCCAGTGGAGTACTGATCTCTCACTTAATGCTAGTGGCTGTTTGATTTATCCTTCCACTTCTACTTGGGTGCTTGAAGAAATAGCTCCTTTATAGCACTAATGGTCAGTCTACTCCTATTGACTCCTTCCCGTATGTCTCGCTCTAATGTGCTAACGCTACATTTGTTAGCACATTCAACCAGGCTTATTAGCTTTACTATTGCATGTTTGTTTAGCATTGTTGGTGAAGCTCTAGGTCAGAAGATTGCCTCTTCCGGTTTCAGTGATGAAGCATGCCACAAAACAGAGGGAAGTGCAAGTCAGAAAAATGCTCACAAAAACATTTAGAATGCGATTCAGGGAATGAATATGTAATCGGGAACTCCGACTGAAGTCATTAGAGAATACCCAGGAATAATGGACTTTATTTGGGAAAACGTCTAATTTCCTCTACTTCGGTCCCTAATGGATACGCTCTAAATGAGGGGTCGGGGGGGGGTGAAGGCGAATACTGCGCTTTTGGTAGAAGTGAGAGAAAAGAAAAGCTGATAATGAAATTAATAATTGAGGGCTAGATGTAGGTAATTCCTATTTACTGACTCTTAAATACCGAATTTTACCGATTCGTTATTTAAGAGTCGGTAAATAGGAAGGGGGCAGATGTAGGTAATTCTTATTTTAGAATTACCGAATCGGTAGGATTCGGTATTGCCCATTGTTTCCTATGGGCCATGAAGCCCATAGGAATCAATGGGCAATACCGATTCGGTATTTACCGAATCGGTAAATACCGAATCCTGCAAGGGTGCAGGGGGTGTCACTTTGACACCCTCTAGCACCCCAATTCAGGGCTTGTGTGCCATGTGGCACACATACATGCCCTAAGGGCATGTCTGTGTGTCACATGGCACAGGTGTACATGCACAGATGTGCATGTACACCTGAATTTGGTATTTTACCACTCAATTGAATTGGGTGGTAAAATACCGAATCCGGAAGGCCTGTAGCACTGTGAACAGTGCTACCTACATCTGGGTTTTACCGAATTGGTAAAATTACCGATTCGATATTTTACAGAATCGGTAAATTTACAGAATCAGTAAATTTACTGATTCTGTAAAATTAAGGGCCCTACATCTTGAAATCCAATTACCGGTCGGTAACGGCCGAATTCGGCCGTTACCGACCGGTAATTGGCGCCCTACATCTGGCCCTATGACTCTGGCCTTGTCATTGTTGTAAACCATGACAGCGCTTTGAATCGATCTTAAGGAGGAATATATAAAATAGCTTTGTGTGCCGAGGTGATGGGGCTCAGCAGACTGTGTCGTATTGTACTGCAGAATGTATGTAGCGCTGCAGAGCCCTGGCGATACAACCTGTCGACTCCGGAAACTGGAAAGCCGAGTTCTAGTGCCTCCTTCCCTCTTACTAACCACAGTCTGATCAGACACTATTGCATCTTGATGGGCCCTGGTGGACTTTTCTGCAGGACTCTGGAGATAGTAGTAAGGGGCCGGCACTAGCCTTTGGCGCTATAATTACACAATGGCGTTCTTATTCACACGTCAAGCTCTGAGGTCCTTCAAGCCTCTAGGAGGGGCAGGGTGCACCCACCCTACTTAGTGACTGAAAGCCCCACACCAGCACAACAAAGCACCAGAGGCTCTTATCAATCTCTAACCTTCAAAATACACGAGGAGGGAGGGGGCTGGCCATCCCGCCCCTAGGGAGCATGACAGCCTGCTTCATTAACTAGGCATCGGCAATGCAAGTAGGACTTGCCTTTTTGTAGACACTGCACAACAGAAGAAAAACATGTGAAAGCAAGGCGGAAAAGAGTAACCTGACCCACGAAGAATGCAGCTGCTATCCAAGGAGGCACTGCAACTGCCGCCCTGAGTACCGCTGCTCGCTCCCGCAAGCTAAACGCTGTGGGAGTGAACGTTTTCAAAAGAGGTGGGACATGCACCCACCTTTAGCCGTTTACAGTCCTTGATTCCAAAAAGACGCTGTCAATAACCAACCCAATGGTGGGGGAGGGAGTCAGACCCACACAGAATTCGTTTTGAGTGCTTACAAGAAGCCTCGCAGAGCAGCGCATACGCACTGGCTTAGGCTCGACCTAAAAAACTATGAAGGCCCAAAAAAAAATCATCATTTAGTATTCTTTCCAGCATGGCGAAGGGCCGGTATGGACTGCTATCTAACACTAACTACACCCCACAATCCATGTAGTTTGACACCATAGGGGAAAATTGTGGAGCCATATCTGGAAGTTGAGATTGGACTTTTTGTTTATGGACTCTCTGCTTCGGTGTTGTTGTTCTGCTATTGAACTTTAGAGTCCTTCCGGTTTGCGTGGCTTCTTGCTGCCCACTATGAACTCCTCTTATGAAATGTGCAAAAAATAAAAAAGGAGGAAAAAAAATACCATGTGTGATTTTTGCCAGCATTGTGAATAACTGTAACACACTACTCACCAGCTGTTATAACAACACTACAGTCCTGCAATATGGGGCCATTCTTGAAAACTGCGGAGCCTTAGCTGTTGTAGTAGTCAGTACCTCTAAAGGGACTTTCTGGCCGGGTATTGTTGCTGTTGCCACTGATGTAGATGGTCCTCTAGCTTCCCTCTTATAGATCGCCAGCTGAAGACGTTTTCTATGATAGGCTTTAAGACAATATGAGATGGACATCATCCCATATGAATATTTTTTGTTCATCCCACTAGAGAGGGTCTTGTCAGACATTGTGCATTGCACTGGTTTTACAGCAGTTTTGATTCCCCATACATTTGGGTAACATTGGATAGTTTGATGTTTGTTTGGAAGTTATGTTGTGGTGGTGTATTTAGATGCTTAGAGCTACTTTTTTTAACTGTTGTTTTTTTTACAAATATGTGTTCAAATAAAATTAAAACAAAATGTTACTAAACAGCTAGACTTAAACTTTGTGTAAAATACATTTATAAATCATTTGTATTCATGACTACTAATGTAATTGCGACCTCCAGTGCTTCTGTGAAGAAGTAAATTGCATGTTTTATGTAGCTATTTCAACAAATGAATACAAAGGGGAAAGTTATATTAGAATCTTACTAAATAGCTACACTAAAAATCTATGTCAAATATGTTTATATATGTGTTTTACACTTTGTCAGAAACACCCAGTATTCACAGTTTTCCCTTGGCAATGGCAGTCATAGAATCATACAGGCACTACCTGTGCAATCTAATAGAAAGAGAGAACTACCCTGCCAGGGGATGATTATATGGTCCCTTCAGCGAGATCCAGAGATGGAAGGGGAGGGTGACATAAATTAATGCTTCGGAGCCAATGATATATCAAACACATTCAAAGCAAATTAAGAAAAAGTGAAAAAAGTTTATTATTTTTTTTATATATATATATATGGAGTAACAATTCATAAATGAAGTCCATAAGATAACGTTCTAGAGCATATATACAAACACAGGAAGGAAGTTTTCCCCCTGGGACTGAATAAGTATCATTATTAAAAGATCAAACAGAGGATAAGAATTTATTAGCGTCCACACACTCCCACAGTCATTCACTAAACACACATACACATCTCAATCTCTCTCACTATCGCCGGCGGCGGGACAGAGTCTCACCCCACGGGACACGCCGCCTGTGAAGGAAACTAAAAATCTATATACTCGTCTCTCTATTTATCACCAGGACGTGTTCTAAACCGGAAACTCGTTAGACCCGTGAGAAACTCCTTTCTGCGGGAACTTCATCTGATTCATTAAAGAGTCTATGATGACAAGACTCCTCTATAAGAGAAATGTGTGTATGTCCCCCTCCCTGGTCTCCAATGCCCTGATGAAGATGCAGCCTAAATTGGCATCACATTGAAACGCGCGTTGGCGTGATCTACATGGATGGCCTTCAGTGTATTACCATCTACTGCACCTCACCCTTAATTGCCTTCATGTTGGTCTTCCTACCCTAGCAACCATTGACTGTGATGTTGCAGGCCCCTAGGTCCTTCTATGTTTGTATGGTTATATGTGCATTATTTTGATAGTGAGAGAGATTGAGATGTGTATCTGTGTTTAGTGAATGACTGTGGGAGTGTGTGGACGCTAATACATTCGTATCCTCTGTTTGATCTTTTAATGATGATACTTATTCAGTCCCAGGAGGAAAACTTCCTTCCTGTGTTTGTATATATGCTCTAGAATGTTATCTTATGGACTTCATTTATGAATTGTTACTCCATATATATATATAAAAAAATAATAAACTTTTTTCACTTTTTCTTAATTTGCTTTGAATGTGTTTGATATATCATTGGCTCCAAAGCATTAATTTATGTCACCCTCCCCTTCCATCTCTGTATCTCGCTGAAGGGACCATATAATCATCCCCTGGCAAGGTAGTTCTCTCTTTCTATTACATTGTTCTTACCCCCATTTTTTCCTGCCAGCATCCTAAAAAGAACCCCTTGGGGAATCCCCTTCTATTTTGTTACTACCTGTGCAATCACCAAGGACGTCATTTCTGCATCACTCCACAAAAGTGCCTCCTGGCATAGTCCTATTTGGAGGATAAAGTCCCCTTGGCTATTGAGGTTATTGGAGGGCCAAGTATGCCTCTTGTTATCTCCAGCAAGTTCTGCACAGACAGTTTGGTAAGAGGTTTTCTAAGCCCACACCCCCTTTCCTCACCATTTTGCAAACATGTTTCCTGGCACACTACTGGTTGGAGAATGAAGTTCTCTTGGCTGCCCAATGGACCTTAGGGACCAAGAAGCCCTCCCGGTACTGTCTGTAAGTACTACTCAGCGGGATTTCTGAGAGCGGGTCAGAGGCACCGCCGCCTTTCCACTCCATTCTGCAAAGACCATTGCTACTTAAAAAAACATGGAAATTCAGTGAAAAAAACAAAGGGTACAGGTAAGTTATAGTTAACAATTAGCATTCAAAAAAACGTAGAAATTCACTGAAAGAAACACAGGTTACAGGGATGTTATGGTTTGGAAATAGATTTTTTTTTTAAATGTAGAAATACACTGAAAATAACAAAGGTTATATTGACGTATAAAGGTTAGAGAGACGTTATAGTTAGGAAATAGTTTTTTTTTAACTTAGCAATTCACTGAATAAAACCAAAGGTTATAGGGACGTTATAGTTAGACTGACACTTCACTTGTTCAAAACCAGAGAAATTCGGCAGTTATAGTTAGCTGAGCTAACTATAACTCACTCCCTTGCGCCCCCTCATTGCACTGCTTATGACCTCACATATTACCTCACTCATGACATGGTCATTGACATCACTGATGACATTACTGATGACTTCTCAAATGACAACACTGATGGCATCACTGATGACATCATCCTTAGAATCTCTGACACAGCCACTCACACCTCCATGTAACATTCATGCACCCACTCCAACTTTCACACTGCCATTCTTGAAACCATTGACACACCCATACCAGTACTTATATACCCACTCACTCATTCAGAGTTCTCTACATACACCTACTCACTCACCCATATAGCCACTCATACACCTACTCACTCACTAATACAGCCACTGACATATCCACTCATACTGCCATACAGCCACTTACATACTGTCTGACACTCATAGAGCTACTCGCACACTTACTCACTCACCCATAGAGTCAATCACACTGCCACTTACCTATACACACACCAACTCACTTATTCATACAGATACTAACACATACTCACTTACCTATACAGTCAGACACAACCACACACTTACCAATACAGCCACTCTCACAATCACTCACTCACACATACAGTCACTTATATACTCCAACACTCACCTATACTGCCTTTCACATATGCAGTTACTCACACATATACCCATACATCCTCTTACAGATGCACTCACGAAACCATACAACCACTGATTCACCACTCACTCATCCATGCATGGAGCCACACATACCCTCACTCACCCACACAGACACCCATACAGGTACTCAGACAACCAATCAATAACCCATACAGCCACTAATGTACCTACTCACCAACCAATGCAGCCACTTGCACCCCAACTGCCAGACTGATACAGCCATGCACACAAATTAATAACTCACCCATACATTCACTGAGATACATATAATCACTCACTTATACAGTCAGTCATGCACCCACTAAATCATCCATACAGGCACTCATACACCCAATGATTCACTAATATACCTTTGTGTATATATATTTAACACATTAACATTTTGGAAACACTCCCAGTCACTGAATGCTATCTGTGATATCATCAGTGATGTCATTTAAGATGTCATCAGTGATGTCACTGACCATGTGATGAGTGTTATAACGTGAGGTCACAAGCAGTGCATTGTGGGAGCTAACTATACTGCTGAATTTCTCTGGATTTGTGCGAGTGAAATGTCAGCCTAACTACAAAGTCCCTGTAACTTTTGCTTATATATATATATATATATATATATATATATATATATATATATATATATATATATATATTCACTGAAAAAACCCATAGATTTCAGACCAGTTATAGTTAGGAATTAGCATTTAAAAAACCTTTTAAATTCAATGAAAAAAACAGAGGTTTGACACCAGTTATAGTTAGCTGGAAATTTTACTGACATAAAACCACTGAAATTCCCACGTTATAGTTAGTTAGACTCACTATAACCTGCGCGCCTGCAATGCACTGCTGATGACGTCACATATTACATCACTCATGAGATGGTCAGTGACATCACTCATGACATCACTGATGACACCATCCAGTGAATGTGTGTCTTTCTGAAAAATAAACATGTTTTATATATGTATATGAAAAAGGTCGATGGAAGAAGATATGTTTAAGTAAGTGTCTAAATGGATGTTTTTTAAAAAAAAATTGATTGGATAACTGGCTTATTAAGTGTATCTTAGTGAATACATATATTGGCGAGTAATGTTTAAACATTTAAATATATGTATCAGTGTTTCACTTTGTGTATAAGTGGCTGCATGGGTTGGTGAGTAGCTACATGTGTGTATATGGGTTATTAGATTTTTTTTAGTATCAGTATGAGTGTCTGCATGGTTTGGTGGGGGTGTTACTTAGCACATAGATGCATCAATGACTGACTCACTGTTTGTATGTGTTTTGAAGACAGCATATGTGCAGGACTGTATGGGTGGATGAGTGTGTATATGTGTGTGTTAGTGAGTGAATGACTGTCTCACTAGCGTCTTTATCAGT
Source organism: Lissotriton vulgaris (assembly GCF_964263255.1). NCBI lineage: Eukaryota > Metazoa > Chordata > Amphibia > Caudata > Salamandridae > Lissotriton > Lissotriton vulgaris. The sequence continues at coordinate 1,366,291,222 of NC_141695.1, read as the reverse complement.
AACTACATATGTTTTAATCTATTATATGTGAGTATTGATATATATAAGGGAGTATATGTGAGAGTGAAAGATTGTAAGAGTTCCTGTTTAAATAAGTTTTTGTTTCTATAAGGGATTGTTTAAGAGAGTAAGTATGTGTACGTTTCCTTAGAAGTAAGGTGGTTGTGTGTGTTTATAGCTGTATATGCAAATAAATGGATGTTCAATAGTTTATTTGCATGTGTGAGTATGTGTGTGAGTAACCTTTGGATGACTGTCGGTGTGTAACAGGATGTATAGGTGTATCACTACATATGATGAGTGAATTTATGTATGAGTGGCACATAAGTGGATGTGGATATAGATGGTGGAATTACTGAATTGGTTGTTGTAACTGGTATGGGTATCTCCAGTTTTTTGAAAATGTTAGTTTCTATTTTTGAATATGTGTTTCAAGGGTTACATTACACTGAAAGGAGGTCTGTCACTCTGTCACAAGGATGGTGTCATCAGTGATGTCATGAGTGATGTCACTGACCATGTCATGAGTGATGTAATATGTGACGTCATCAGCAGTGCATTGCAGGCGCGCAAGTTATAGTGAGTCCAACTAACTATAACGTGGGAATTTCAATGGTTTTATGTCAGTAAAATTTCCAGCTAACTATAACTGGTGTCAAACCTCTGTTTTTTTCCAGTGAATTTAATAGGTTTTTTAAATGCTAATTCCTAACTATAACTGGTCTGAAACCTATGGTTTTTTCAGTGAATTTCATAGGTTTTTTAATAGCAAATTTCTATACCTATGTAATGTAATATTTTTTAAAATGAGTCCTATAATATATATTTATGTAATACTATGTTTTATGTATATTCATATATATATATATATATATTTTTTGCCCTGGAGCGCTCCCGGTGTGCGTACCGGTGAGCGCACCAGTGAGCGCAGTATTCCGACGCGCCCCGGTGCGCGTACCGGGGCACGTCCCGTTAGCGCACCAAAAAAAAAAATAATAATGAAGAAGTGAGCATAAAGAAAGGGGAAAGAAAGAGTGGTGTAAAGAGAAAGAGAGCTAGAGGGAGGAACACAGGGGAACTGTGTAATAGATAGTAAAACAGAGAAAAGGTGTTACAGGAAGTAACTGAGAAAAGGAAAGACATGGGGAGTGACAGAGAGAAAGGACAGAGAGAGAAAAGGAAGGAGTGACAGAAAGGGACTGAGTGAACCAGAAAAGAAAGAAAAGTGAGGGAGTGTGGGTGAGCAGGAGGACTGAAAGAAGTTGAATGTGGTAGGAAAGTAAGGAAAAGAGAAGTAAACATGGAGGATAAGAATAAGTGAGGGGAGCAGAGTAAGGAAACAGGGGTGAGGTAGGGTGAGAGAAACGTAGTGAGGTTAAAGCAAAGGATGATGACAAACTACATTTTTTTAGTCACACTTACCATATAAATAATGTAAACTTAATTACATATTTTTTCTACACTTTGTATCTGTGAAAGAGAAAAGAAAAAATAAGTTATAATTAGTAAAATATATATTTTGAAATAAAAGAGACAGGTCAAGAGGTTAAAAATCATAAAAGTGTAGTAAGAAATAAAACAAGAGTGAACAATACAGAAAGGGAAATAAAGTAATGTTGATGTGATGCATCTTTCAGAATGTTGGTGATCTGCCTGACAGATTACAGTTGGCTGGGCTGAGCACCATGCTGGATGCTCCTGGTGGAGTCTCTCTATACAACTTGGAATAAAGCATCACAAAATACTACTGCAACGTGTTTACTTCTCATCATTACATTCATGGCGATGAGGATGGGATATATGGTGTATGAAGGGTGGATGGTTTATACGTTTTTTTCCATTCTTCTCTCTTGTTCTCTTTTTAAAGGTGTTTCCTCTTTACTGTTCTTCTTTTTCTGCTTTTGCTCAATTTACTTGCTTTCATTTTCTCATGTTCTCCGTTGCTGTTTTAAGCTTTTCGTTTTCTCTTTAAGAAGAGAGGATAATGTAGTATCTTGGTATTCTCTATGCTATCCCTCTCTACCTCTATTGGAATGTTGATGTGATGCATCTTTCAGAATGTTGGTGATCTGCCTGACAGATTACAGTTGGCTGGGTTGAGCACCATGCAGGATGCTCCTGGTGGGGTCTCTCTATACAACTTGGAATAAAGCATCACAAAATACTACTCAACGTGTGGACTTCTCATCATTACACATACTTTTCTAGAAAGACAAGCCAGTGAATGCCCATGCAAACCTGTGTTTTCTCTCACTCTGCAAGCATCTAACTCTTGCAACATCTTCATTTTCTGCTTTACACTTTTCTTACTATATGTACGTAAGAAATTACGAAGCAAATCGATTGAATCCTGTTGCACACTACAAATACTACTACACTTCCATGTGTACACTGTACCCTTAGTACGTCTCCCTAAAACTTCATCAGCTAACACCTCTTCTACATCTCTAGACACAAGTTCCTCTTTTTCCATCGGACAACCGTCTTTCACCTCATATGCTCGACCACTGGTGTCAACTGCATGCACCAAATCATTTTCCTGGAAGTAACTCTCCTCATTATAAAATGGTCAGAACTTGAACTATGCATCCATTCTCCAGAAAATACTTCACAAAAATGAGTCCGATTAATTATTCTTTTCCATCTACTGTTCGATTTGAAAATATCAATTGCCTTGTTAAGTATCCTAATTCTATTGATTACTAAAATAAATATTTTTTTCTTAACTTCAAAAGCCTGATCAACAATCTTCTCTACACTTTTCTTTTTCTTGTAAAAAGCAGCTCTCTGTTTACCTTTCTTAACATTTTTTAACAAATTTAAAACTACCCTATTGCGAAACATTCGTCTACGAATGTCCCTAAATTGATTTTGCCTTCTATTGCTATCCATATTCTTCTCTCCTGCTCCAGTAGTAACATTTTTGGGGGGCCTCTCCTTCCTTTTCAAATTTGCTCTCTCTTTCTGTATATTTACATTCTCTTTAACATTTGTTTTTCCTCTACATATGTTCCGAAAAAAAAGACTTAGTTGTCTTACGAGGAGGTTTTTTTGTGTTTTTTGAAGTACTTGATGTAGGGAAGTGCTTTAATTCCGTTGCAGGTTTTGTTTTTTTCCGTATGGCATCTTTCCTTCTCCTTTGCCTTGACGGCATATTTGCTTACTTTTGAAATGTTGATTTCAATCTGTGGTAAAGAAAAAAATAACACATTATAGACCACTATTAGCAAACAACAAAGCAATGACAATAAGCAAACGATATAAACACTAATTTACAACATATCTAAGTTTATACCACAGCAACTATATAACTAGGAGTAATACAGAGAAAAACAGCTAGAGGGAGTAACACAAAGACACAGAGAGACTCAGATAAAGAAACAGGTAGAGGAAGTAAAACACAGAGAATGACTAAGACAGAGAGAGTGTATAATATGTTGTAAGACAGAAAACTGATGTAATAGGGAGAGGGAGTAAGTGAAAAAAGGGAGTAAATAAAAAAAAGGATGTAACAGGGTGTAAAACAGAGAGAGTGTGAAAGAGGATGTAAGACAGAGAGAGGGTGTTAGAAGGGAAAAGGTTGTAAAAGAGACTAAAACAGAGAGAGCCTGTAAAAGGAGAGACAGAGAGTAAGTTTGAGAGAGGGTGTAAGAGGAACTAAATCAGAGACAGGATGTTACAAGAAGTAGGTCAGACAGAGGGTGTAATAGGAAGAGAGAAAAAAGTCAGAAAGAGGGAGAGAGGGTGTAAAACAAACAAGAGGTGTAATAGGGAGTAACTCAAAGAGGGGATATTACAAAGAAAAAGGTTGATTAGATAATATCTGCATGATTCAAAAAATATATTAGCACATGTCACAATCATGTCACCTATGTTTCCTCAGATTAGCAAACAGATTGAGCAGATGAGGTGAGGCCTATCCAGGGGTGCAAAGGAGGTGAGGCCTGTGTCCAATAGTGCAATAGACAAGACTCACCTCCTCTGACCCTTGGGCAAGCCTCCCCTCCTCTGTGCCCCCTTGACAGACCTCAATGTATTGGGTATAATTAATGGTAACAGGGTGCAGATGAGGTGAGAAGGAATTATTAGTGTTTGCCTCATTAAATAAATATATTTGAACCTTTTACAATGATGTCACCTGCATTACCTCAGATTAGGATGTTTCTTGTTGATTTGTGTCATGTTTTTGTTTTTGTTATTGTTTTATTAAAAGTGAGGTTTCAGTAGTGTAATGAAATGCTTCTACATATGACCTGTGCTCTCTTTTTAAAATGTTATGTAAAAATTGATTTATAGCATATGAATTGGTTTTACATTATTCACAAGGTTTAAATACTGTGTACATGAATGCACGTTTCACCTGTGTTTCCTCAGATTAGGAAGCAGATTGTTCTACACTATTTCTTCCTTCTCAAAAAAGTAAAAACCATTCACTTGCCCCAAAATCGTTTTTCGCATCACATTTAAGAAACACAGCACAGGTCCTATGTACAAGCATACAATTTCGCTCCTGAAACCTCACTATTTCACAAAAGACAATTCCTCTATCTTGCATATGTTGATATCAAGTATTTCCAAACAACATGCCACAAACCAACCAGAAAGAAACTCAATCTGCATCCTAATCTGAGGTAACGCAGGTGACATCATTGTAAAAGGTTCAAATATATTTATTTAATGAGGCAAACACTAATAATTCCTTCTCAAAAATATAAAAGGCATTCATTTACCCCAAAATCGTTTTCTAAATAACATTTTAGAAACACAGCACAGGTCCTATGTACAAGCATTCCATGTCACTAGAGAAACTTCTCAATTTTACATAATGCAATTCCCCTATGCTGCAAAACCTATTTACCAAGCATTATCCAAAAACGTGACACAAACCAACCAGAAAGAAGCTCAATCTGCATCATAATCTGAGGTAATGCAGGTGAAATCATTGTAAAAGGTTCAAATATATTTATTTAATGAGGCAAACACTAATAATTCCTTCTCAAAAATATAAAAGGCATTCATTTACCCCAAAATCGATTTCTAAATGACATTTTAGAAACACAGCACAGGTCCTATGTACAAGCATTCCATGTCACTAGAGAAATTTCTCAATTTTACATAATGCAATTCCCCTATGCTGCAAAACCTATTTACCAAGCATTATCCAAAAACATGATAAAAACCAACCAGAAAGAAACTCAATCTGCATCCTAATCTGAGGTAATGCAGGTGACATCATTGTAAAAGGTTCAAATATATTTATTTAATGAGGCAAACACTAATAATTCCTTCTCAAAAATATAAAAGGCATTCATTTACCCCAAAATCGTTTTCTAAATAACATTTTAGAAACACAGCACAGGTCCTATGTACAAGCATTCCATGTCACTAGAGAAACTTCTCAATTTTACATAATGCAATTCCCCTATGCTGCAAAACCTATTTACCAAGCATTATCCAAAAACATGAAACAAACCCACCAGAAATAAACTCATTCTGCATCCAAATCTGAGGTAATGCAGGTGACATCATTGTAAAATGTTCAAATATATTTATTTAATGAGGCAAACACTATTAATTCCTTCTCAAAAATATAAAAGGCATTTTACCCCAAAATCGTTTTTTAAATAACATTTTAGAAACACAGCACAGGTCCTATGTACAAGCATTCCATGTCACTAAAGAAACTTCTCAATTTTACATAATGCAATTCCCCTATGCTGCAAAACCTATTTACCAAGCATTATCCAAAAACATGACACAAACCAACCAGAAAGAAGCTCAATCTGCATCATAATCTGAGGTAATGCAGGTGAAATCATTGTAAAAGGTTCAAATATATTTATTTAATGAGGCAAACACTAATAATTCCTTCTCAAAAATATAAAACCCATTCATTTATCCCAAAATCGTTTTTTAAATAACATTTTAGAAACACAGCACAGGTCCTATGTACAAGCATTCCATGTCACTAGAGAAACTTCTCAATTTTACATAATGCAAATCCTCTATGCTGCAAAACCTATTTACCAAGCATTATCCAAAAATATGACACAAACCAACAAGAAAGAATCTCAATCTGCATCCTAATCTGAGGTAATGCAGGTGACATCATTGTAAAAGGTTCAAATATATTTATTTAATGAGGCAAACACTAATAAATCCTTCTCAAAAATAGAAAAGGCATTCATTTACCCCAAAATCGTTTTTTAAATAACATTTTAGAAACACAGCACAGGTCCTATGTACAAGCATTCCATGTCACTAGAGAAACTTCTCAATTTTACATAATGCAAATCCTCTATGCTGCAAAACCTATTTACCAAGCATTATCCAAAAATATGACACAAACCAACAAGAAAGAATCTCAATCTGCATCCTAATCTGAGGTAATGCAGGTGACATCATTGTAAAAGGTTCAAATATATTTATTTAATAAAAGCGCCGCGAGGCAAATTTGAGGAAATTTTCAGGCAGATTCCTCGACCAACGGCAAAGTTATTCACAATAGAATGTTGAGATTTTGCATTGAAAATAATCCTAACTATAACTACCTACTGGAGTCCGCTAGTGGGTTATATATATATATATATATATATATATATATATATATATATATATATATATATATATATATATATATATATATTACCTACTGGCGGTCGCCAGTAGGTATATATAGTTAGGATTTTTTCCCTATGGGATTTCTGAAAATTCTATGTCTAATAACTTTGGCGTTTGTGGACGGAATCGGCTGAAACTTTCAGGAAAATGGCACATTTTGTTTCTGAGCAGCTCCTGGAAATTTGGGGAGGGGTCGTCAAGGGGGGGCCGAGAAAAAAGGGGGGTCCCAAAACGCGTTTTTCCCATGTTAATTTCCATAGGGCGGTTGGACTCACTTTTAGCCCGAACGGCTGAATGGATTTCCACGAAACTTGGCAAAATTGTAGGGACTGTTAGCCCGATGTGCCTTTGCTAGGTCTCAATATATGTGCTTTAGTGGATTTTGAGAAATTAACGTTTAAATCAAGATATATATCTGTAACAGCGCTTCGGGCAGCGATCCGGTTAGCGAACTTTTCGCGTATCGGAACTTTGCGATGCGAAGCTGATTGGCCCTCCGGTGTCTGTCAACATTCTAAACAGTCCGGAGCGGCCGCCATCTTGTCTCTCGGTAGGATCGAGAGACAAGAGGAGGCCAAAACAAAGGGGGAAATTACCATAAGGGGGCATAGTAGATCCCCGTTGACCCTCTAGGTTTTATGTGGAGGTTTTAAAAGGGCCCAGGAGGGTCAAAAATTTTTTTTTTTTTTTTTTTTTTGCGTGATAAGCGCCAAGTTCGCGAACCGGAAAGCGTTCTGGGCAGCGTACTATAAGGATAAAAGAATGATAGACTTTTCTAATACTGTATGTTAATTATATGTTGTTTTTGTTCGTTTTTTTTTTATTTATTTATTTATTTTGATTATAAAAAAATTTATGGGTCAGAATTTTCATAGTTCATTAAAACTTCCAGCATTACATCATCTGGAATCTCCACAAACATGCATGTTTCTATGTCTTGTAAGCTTTCAATAAATTGTTCATCAAAAGATTCATCCATAAAATCTTCATCCAAATTTTCTTCAGTTAAAATCTCTTCTGTTGTAATGTCGAAGGAAACATTGATTTTTTCGTGCTCCCCTTCCATTTTTTTGCTGTAAATTGCATAAAAAAATAATTATATTAGAAGAGTTAGGGCACTGTTGGGTTTAAGTTCAGACATGTAGTTCTGTTTTTTTAACAGTGAAGTTAAAGTAAGTAAATTCATAATTATAGCAGAGAAGTGTAAGTCAATCAATAAATATAACAGAGGAGCTTATCTGCATCTATAACTATAGCAGGGGGACAGTAAATAATTATCAAAAAACGTTTTTACAAATTAATTTAAAGTGCCACTTACAAATTATCAATTTACTTTACAGGGAGGTGAAAAGGCTCTTGAAATGTAGTTCAGGAAGTAGCAGTGGAAATGGCTGTGTTTCCTTCTCTTCATTTAGATATATTCAGGTATATAACCAATCAAATGTCAGGTAATAAAAATTGAAAATGAAAGTAAAATTTTCATTGGTTGTCAATTCCAATACTTTAGATGTGTTTTGTGAAGTAATTTACCTCAGGGTATTTAGATAGGTCTACAGGCTAAATGGCTAAATGAAATTTCAATCAAATTTGTGAGAATGAAAGGGATTGTTATGTAGTATGAGCTAATCTATATTTGGTGAGAGTGTCTCTAGTCGTTTTTCTGTAAATTACTTTCCCACCTTTTTTTAGGACCGCTTTCTGGAAAGCGGCCCGGTTAGCGAACCTTAAGCGTCACGGGAGTCCACCATTTTGTGTTTCGGTCGGTTTAAGATACAAGATGGAGGGCAAATAATGTTTAGAATGGGTAGAAGGGGTCATGGTAGACTTATCTTGACCCCCTAGGTTTTCCGAGGGTGGCTGAGGAGGCTTATATGTGCGGAAAAAAAACATTTAAAAAAAAAATTCCGCGAGGTTAGCTTTCGGTTAGCGAACCGGGTAGCGCCCCGGGGAGCGTAATTTGTGGAAAATTAGTGAAAAAAGTTAGAAAAAAGTAATAATTGTGAGTGATCAGATGAAGGGTAGCTCTGAGAAGAGCTTTTGGGTTTATGGTACATTTAGGTACTTATAAGTAGGTACCAATGCATAGTCTTAAATTCAGAATGAAAATTCTGTTGCCCTCATCTGAGAAGTGAACTCCATCTCCTCTGTAGATATCTTGCATGTAGTAACGCAAGTTATTGTTGTATAGGGAGCCCATTCCATGGTCTCTCATGAAAACTGAAACAGATTTGTTTACATGCTTCCTCGCTTTCTCAATTTGTGGAGAAAATTGGTTGGACCACCTCCATTTCTGTCTTTGGCATATATTGGAATATACCAAGGCAGTTTGAGGAAAAAGTGCCATTAATTGCTCAAAGGTGTCCTTTAAAAGCATTTCCAGACCTACCCCTGTCAAAGTGCCCAAATCATTACCTCCACAGTGCACTATTAACAGGTCAGGTTTTGGCAAATGCATAAAGGTTTTCACCATTGGTATCAATTGGTGACATTTTAATCCTCTTTGGCCCAACCACTTAATTTCCACATCTTGTAAATTGAGGTTGTGTAAATTTCTGTTCTCAGCATACCTTTGAGGCCAGTGGATGTAACTATGTCCAACAATCCAGACGTTAAACATGGTGGGAGAAGGTTGGGCTGCAGTCAGATGAAGTGTGGTAATGAAAGGGCAGTTGAAACAGTAGGAGTTTGTAAAGAAAAAAAACTGTGGATTTTCAATGCTAATGATTCATTAGCAGTGATTGGTGCATTTCCATTTCTGAAAACAGAAAGTTAGGGTGCATGGATGTGTTCTTTGAAAGATGTAATTTGAATGGTCAAGGAAGAAACTTTTAATGAAAGATTGCACTGGATACGCAGGTGCACTGAGAGTTCAGAGTTCAATTGAAACATTTTTGTGTGAATTTGCAAACATGAGAGGTCTTCCAGGAGGTCGTTGCTATGGAAAAAAGGCAGAGAGGGCAGAGGGGGGAAGGGTTTTGATTTGAAAAAAGTGAGGGAAGAGTTATGATTGGCTAATATGAGAGATATGTGAAATGAATATCTGTATTTCTGTGCTTTCAATAGCTGCAGACTCTGGAGTGCATCCTTTTTCTTCTGCTGAAGACAATTTGGTGTATTTCTGAGACTGTTTTCAAAACTCAAAAAATATTTGCTAAGGTGAGAAAAGATTTATTTATTTTAGATAGAGAATAGTATGAATTAAGGAGAAAATGATGAAGCAAGCTGTGTTTTTAAACTGTGGCTTTGTCTGTAGTGATATAGAAATAGATTTTGTTACTTTGAGAAATTGTAATTGCATATTCGGTGTAGCATTCTGGAATACAGTAATACAAGTTATTGTTGTATATGAAGCCCATTCCATGGTCTTTTATGTAAGCTGAAACAGATATGTTGTTTTTAAAAACCATTTTTGAAATCAATTACATTTCTGGATATGTACTGCTAGAGCTTCATAGGTTGTTTTGGGTCATATTTATAAGGCATTTGAGTGTCTTTGATGTTATTTTTTCCTTTTTAAATGGAAAGCGTTCCTCATGTGGCAAGTGTCTTGTAAATACGCTCCCACCTGCGCTTGGCAAATTTAGATTTTGATTATGGGAGTTACATAGCCATGTTAATAATGTCCAAAAAATGGTGCTAGGGCATTCCAGAAAACGCTTTCATGTGTCTCAAGGACATTTTCAGTCATTTCCTCTTGAATGCAGGTATACAATTGATTTATATGTTGTGTTTAAAAACGATTCTTTTCTATGATGTTATTTTTTCCTTTTTAAATGGAAAGCGTTCCTCATGGGGCCCTGAGCAGTTCTTAGCCATGTTATCCAATGGGAGGTGGATAACATGGCTAAGAGCATTTGCAGGATAATGCATGAATATCGCTGACTTTTCAGCGATATTCATGCATTGCGGCCGTTTTTTTTCTCGCATTTGCGAGCAGTTCTTAGCCATGTTATCCAATGGGAGGTGGATAACATGGCTAAGAGCATTTGCTGGATAATGCATGAATATCGCTGACTTTTCAGCGATATTCATGCATTGCGGCCGTTTTTTATCGCATTTGCGATAAACCTTGCTAATAGCAAGGTTTATCTGCGATAAAAATCGCCGATGTGCTGCGATAATTTTTGTCTCTAAACAAGTTATCGCTAGTTGTTGGTAATATGCCCCCGGGTTTTTGTTTGCAGGAATCGGGAGGCGGGAGAGTAGCACTGAAATCAGTAGTCTGACGCCTGAATCGGGAGGGTTGGCATGTCTGGATTCTCTACAGCTGGGGCCATAAACTACATCCGCAGGGCTAGGTGATAGCCTGGGACCGGCCTGGCATGTAAAATGGGTGCCGTGCACGACAAAATTGTGGCATTGTAAAAAAGGCAAGATGGCGCAGACAATGTTTATCAATAAGGATTCATTTATAACAAAATATTTTATCGCACTGACAAATTGGTGGTCAACACTTCCTGATTTCCTTCGAATCGAACGTTAACAGACGTCACGCAGCAAAAAAAAAAAAAAAGCTCACGCACAGCCGCTGGAACACATGTATCAACATATATGAGCCTCCTCAGCCACCCTCAGAAAATATAAGGGATTAGGATACGTCTCCCGCACCCCCTTATACCTAGTAATTTAATTAAAACGAAGCACAAAATGGCGAATTCCCGTTTCGCCAGCAGTTTGCGGCCCAGTTCGGTGTTTGGGAAGCGCTTCTACCGTGAAAAATATATTTTTTTTATTTTCCCCACGGGACCCTTTAAAAACCCCAACAACATTCCTAGGGGGTCAAGAGGGGTATACCTTGCCCCCTTTCATTAAATTCCCCCTTCGTTTTTCACCTCTTCTTCTCTCTCGATCCTACCGAGAGATAAGATGGCGGCCGCTCCGGACTGTTTAGAATGTTGACAGACACCGGGGAGCCAATCAGCTTCGCATCGCAAAGTTCCGTTTCGCAGGTGGGAGCGTATTTACAAGAAACTTGCACCATGAAGAACGCTTTCCATTTAAAAAGGAAAAATAACATCATACACACTCATATGCCTTATAAATATGACCCAAAACAACCTAAGAAGCTTTAGCAGTACATATCCAGAAATGTAATTGATTTCAAATAATGACTTACTTCATTGGTAGGCCTTCACATGTATTATCTCCTTTGTTTTCTTAAGTGAAAATCTTATCTGCAACCATGTGTTGGCCTCACCTTAAATAAACAAAACAGGCGATGGACTGAATGAGGATCAATGACACACATTCAGGGCCGGACTGACTACCGGGCAGTTTGGAATGCTGCCGAGCTGGGGGCTCATTTCACAGCGGTGGGGGCTGATTTCGTTCATGGAACCCTGCGTGTGCTTTCGAAATAATGAAAGCAAAACGAATTTTGTTTAGTACACGCAGGCCCCCATCAGCGAAATCAGTCCCCAGCTCAGCAGTATTCCAAACTGCCCAGTAGCCAGTCCGGCTCTGCACACATTCACCCCAGTCCAAAGATCTGGGCCTAAACAAACCTTTAGATAGGCCACACCTTATCGTCATCCTGAATTAATCATTTAAAATATTAGGGAGAGATTTATGATTTTTGTATGCATGTTTTGTAGCACTGTGTGTCATTTTTGTGATGCAGTGCTGGTGCAAAAGATTTGCTATGTTAAATAATAAGTAGGGCATTAAGTTTTTGATGACTGTTATTCATTTACTGTTTGGTAATAGTGGTTATTAACATTTTTTATTATATTTTTCCACAGATTCAACTGCAGATTTTTTCCTATTTTGAAAAATGCCTACGAAAAATAGAATTAGAAAGGCTAGAAAACGTCAAAGACAGCAGGATGATGTTTTATTGCAGCAGTCCTCTTCCCCACAAAATCATTCTTAAAAAATATTTTTTGTAAAAAAAGTATTTATCGCAAAAATGTTTCAGTTCAGAAAAAGAAGAGTCATTTAAATGGAAAGGAAAGACTCATCAAAAATGTTACTGGTAGAGGAAGAGATAACTCTGTGCATGATAGTAGAAGGAAAGAACAGTTTAGGGACATTCGAAAACGAATGTTCCGTAACAGGATAATAGTTAATTTATTAAAAAATATTAAGAAATGCAAACAGAAAGTGGCATTTTATAAGAAGAAGAAAAATGTAGAGAAAATTATAGATCATACTTTTGAAATTAAGCGAAAGTTGTTTATTTTGGTAATCAATAGAATTAGGAAACTAAGCAAGGTAATTTCTGATTTCAAAACAAACAGTAGATGGAAGAGAGTAGTAAATCGTAGTAACTTTTGTGAAGTTTTTTCCGGAGAATGGATGCATAGTTCAAGTTCTGAGGCATTTTTTAATGAGGAGAGTTATTTTCAGGATAATGATTTGGTGTTTGCAGTTGACACCAGTGGTCGAGCTTATGAAGTGAAGGATGGTTGTCCAGTTGAAAAAGAAAAACTTGTGACAACAGAGACAGAAGAGGCGGTAAGTGATGAGGTTTTAGGAAGACGTCCTAAGGGTCCTGTGTACATTTGGAAGTGTAGTTCTATTTGCAGTGTGCGACAGGTTTCCATCAATTTGCTTTGTGATTTTATACGGACATTTAATAAGAAAAGTTTGAAGCAGAAAATGAAGTTGTTGCAAGATTTAGATCCTTGCAGAGTGAGACAAATGACAGGTTTGCGTGGTCATTCACTGGCTTGTCTTTCCAGGAGAGTATGCCAGAGTGTTTTTCATCATTTCAGGATGCTAGCAGTGCATCATAATAAAGTGAGAAAATTAGTGAGAATGTTGTATTATGCTTGAGTCCAGCAATTATGCTTAAACAATTATGTGCTGCTCTTTTGCATGGTTCTGAAATAGATGTGAAGAATATTTGTGAAGAAATTGAGTTTTGTTACTTTAGTAGTAAAGATGAGAATGTTCAAATTGACCCTGAAGTAGAGGGTAATGTTGAAGATAATGTACAGGTTTCCAGTACAGATAATTTTCAGAAGGAAATTGCCACGTTTCAGATCAAATCAAGTGAGAGGCCTAATTTCACTTGTGTATGTTGTCGACGCACTTATTATAAGACTCAGACTAAGGTAGTGGATTTATATGCAAAAAGTGAAAGGGAAAATAATAGTGAATGGAAGGATTTTGCCACATACTTGATGGTAGAAAATTATTTTGATTTGGGATCGGATCAACGTGTGTGTACTTATTGTTGTAATAAATTAAACCAAAACCAGATGCCTGCTAGGGTAGTTCATAATAATCTGGAATTGGTTGAGATTCCTTCTGAATTGAAGGATTTAAATACTTATGAATCTATTTTGATTCAAAGTATCCATCCCTTTCAGGCCATTGTAAGAATGGAGCCAAAGACAGGGAAGTTGCCTCCAGCAGATTTACAGAGAGGATTAAAGGGAAGAGTTGTTTATTTGCCTCTAGATTTGAACAAAAACATTAACACAATTGGAGTAGAAAAAGTGGAAGAGGAACCTCTGGTTATCTTGGTTAATGGTGTTCCGACAAAGAATAAGAAAATATGGCAAGATTTAGTGGATGTCAGGAAAGTCAAAAAGGCAACAGTGTATTTGAAGAAAAATAATAAGTACTATAAGAATGTATATGTTGCAGAAGAGGAAGTAAGTGAAGAAGAGGACAGCGATTTGTGTGCTGGCCAAATTGAGAAAGTAGAGGCCTCTAAAAGTGAAGAAATATATGAACATTATAGTGTTCATCCTTTGCATTCCAAGGAAGTCATGGGGAATGCTATTGAGGTGTTTCAGATGAAACAAGCCAAAGGGAGTCCCATTAGTGTTTGGGAGGAAAGTTTGGAAGCTCGGTGTTTCCCACAGCTATTTCACAAAGGTCGAGGAGGACGATATGATGAGCGACCTGTTCAAATTCCTGCTTCAGAATACCGGACTTTACGATTGTATGCAGAAGATGCTAGGTTTCGACAATGCATTCCCTATTTGTTTCATCTCCTGTTTGAAAGCGATCGGTCTGGACTGTCATATGCAGTGAACCACATCTTAAAAAGTGGTATACAGATGCGAAATATCTCGGCAAGGGACTTTATGCATAAAGTCAATGTCCAAGACAGTAGTTTGGATTCTCACTTAATTAATCTCATGGCGTGTCAGCGTGGTACTAATGAGTACTGGTACCGTCGTCATGGTGATTTAAAATGTATGCTGAGGAACTTAGGAACTCCAACATGATTCCTCACTCTGAGCTGTGCCGAGTATGGCTGGGAAGACTTACTTGAATTTCTACGAGAGGCAAATGGAAATATTGAAAACATTGAATTCAAGACACCTGGAGAACTGTGTTCTTTGGATCCTGTGAATGTATGCAGGTACTTCAATCATAGATTTGAAGCTATGATGTCTTTCATCACAAATAAGAAGAATCCACCTCTTGGAGAGGTGTTGGATTTCTTCTGGAGAAAGGAGTACCAAGCAAGAGGTGCTCCTCATATACATATGTTGTTGTGGATCAAGGATGCACCTAAATTTGGAACAGATCCGGATGACTTAGTGATGAATTTCATAGAACAGTATTCTACGTGTGCTGTTCCAAACGCAACGGAGAAGAAAAGCCTAAGAGAACAAGTTCTACGTTTCCAAAGCCATCGTTGTGGAAAGTACTGTCGTCGTAAATTCAGAAACAAGGACAAGTTCTACACCAAATGTCGTTTCAACTTTCCACGACCGGTGATTTCTAAAGGAAAAGTGAACAGTTTGATGTCTTCACTGCGACATAATGTGACGAGGAAATCACCCAAAAATACATACAATTTGAAAAGGAACGAAGAGTCCAAGTACATCAACGACTACAACCCAGTGATTTTGTCCATGTGGAATGCTAACATGGATATACAGTTTGTGGGTGACAACTGTATGGCTGTGGCTCGGTATGTGACATCTTACATCACCAAAAAAGAAAAGACAGAACTGAAGGATATGTGGGAGGACATTTCCCATGAAAAGAGCCTCAGCAAGAAGTTGTACAGTTTCAGTCTGAAGATGTTGTCGCATCGAGAAATCGGAGCTTACGAATGTTCAGATCGATTGTCTTCAGCAAGTCTCTATGCCAAATCCAGGAGTATTGTTTGGGCGAGTCTTGGTCTTGCTGCAACGCGAAATCGGGTTCTAAAACCTGTCCGGGAAATTGAATATTTGGCAGAAAAGGAACCAAACAGTACCGACATTTTGAAGACCAACATGTTGGATACATATTATCCAAATCGAAGCAGTCACCTTGAGAACGTTTGTCTATATGAGGTTCTACAAAATTATATATTCAAGAGGAACATCAAAGAAGATATTGAGAAAGGAGTGTATGCTGTAATTGGAAGTGAGGGATGCCTGGTCAAGCAAAGATAATGCCAATTAGTAAACCATCGAAAATTGAGTGGCGAATCTCCAGAAAAAAAGGAGTTTTTCTATTTAGCACTTTTGCAACTTTTCAAGCCTTGGCGTGCAGAAGAGGAACTGCTTGGAGATTTCCTCTGTTACGAAGACTCTTTCACTGCTGCTAAGGAGACCATAGAATGTCCTGCTTTTCCCAAATATCAAGAAATGCTAACTTTGGAAATTGAGCAGGAAGCAACGATTGCAGCCGAGATTGCCAGAGACAGTTCTCAGGACAGTCAGAGTTCTGTTTCATTGAGTCAAGATCCACTTGGAGGACCTATTATCGAAAATGAAGCTGCCACTGCTATGAATGAAGTGGAAAGAGCCATGGCACATGCTCAGGAGGATTCAGGTAACTTAGAAGACTTGGAAAAACAACTCAACGTTGAGCAGAGGAAAATATATGATGAAGTTACCAAGCAAATTGAGCATGGATTAAGTCATGAGAAGAAAGAATGCTCATGTACATCGTTGAAGCCTGTCCGACTGTATGTGAGTGGAGAAGCGGGAACTGGAAAAAGTTTCCTCATTAAAGCAATTTCATGCTATCTGCAGGAAAGGACTGAGTCATCGCTGTCTTGTGTTGTCACCGCTCCTACTGGACTTGCAGCACATAACATCAAAGGTATTACTTTGCATCGTCTACTGATGCTGCCGGTGGAGCATGACAACAAATTACAATACCACAAGTTATCTGGGGATGCTTGCTGTGAAGTTTCAAGAGTCTTGAGGAAAATGAAACTACTTATCATTGACGAAGTAAGCATGGTTTCCAATGTCATGCTTGCCTTTGTGCATTTGAGAATGCAAGAAGTACTTAAAACTGAATATGATGTGTTATTTGGTGGCAAACACATCATTGTTTTCGGAGATCTTCTGCAGCTGACACCAGTAAAAGGACAACCTGTGTTCAAAATACTCACGCATGAAGATACCAGGAAGTGCCGAGGGAGCATTGGCAACGTCAATATATGGTTAAACTTCAATTATGCTGAACTGCATGAAAATATGCGTCATGCAAAAGATGAAGATTACAAGAATATTCTACAAGATATTAGAATTGGAAAAGTGACCGAGCATGGAAAAGAAGCTTTAAATGCACGATTACTTTCAAATTTATATCCCGAACAAGAGATTGTGGCTGAGAATATTTTTCAGAAAATTATTGAGAAGAAATCCGGAATATGTTTGATGCCAACTCTTGCAGAATGTGCCATTTTCAACAACAAAATGTTGAATTTAGAAAAGCAAGAGATTGTGAAACTTGAAGCTATTGACAAAATAGAGCATATGGGATCAACAATTATTTTGTCAGAGAATTTGAAATCAAAATTGGATTCATTAGAGAAGACTATATCTAAAACAGCGGGTTTTGAAAAGACTTTGAATGTGTGTTTAAATTGCCGAATCATTTTGAGAAGGAATTTACATGTTGAAAGAGGTCTGGTAAATGGATCAATGGGTAATGTTGTTGATTTTGAGAAGTACAGAAATAGAGATGGAATAGAATTTTTAAAAATTAAATTTGATGGCATTGAGGAAGGACAGCTAATTGGTCGTTGTTCTGCTAGGTTTTTGCTTGTTAAAGACTTATATGTTCGCCGTAAACAGTTTCCTGTTTGCTTGGCATATGCGGTAACAATCCATAAATCGCAAGGTTTAAGTGTAGACAGTACATTGGTGAATATTGGCAGTTCTGTGTTCAAGGAGGGTATGGCATATGTGGCATTGTCATGAGTTAGAACTTTATCAGGATTGTACTTGATTGACTGTGATGTCACAAACATTTGTGCGGATCTAGATTGTGTTAAGGAATACAATAGGTTAAGAAGAGAGTATGCGCCACATTTGCCTCAATATCCTTTGTTTGAGAAACGTGTGGTAGGCCGGAAACGTAGAAAAATCAGTAATAGTAGGGAGGTTGTTGCAAAAAGACTAAAAGTCAATGAACCGAAAATTGTTAGCAGAAAGAAAGTGGATTCTGTTGAAGATGTTGTCGGTTTTCAATTTGAAAACAGTTCTGGTGTCAACTGCTATGCAAATGTAGTGGTTAATGTTCTCTTTTCACTAGAGAGTTTAAAAGAACAGATTCTGTTGAATTCAGAACAAATTTTATGCTGTTTGTTGAATTCTGTTTTCGAGAAATGTAGCACTTATCGAACAAAAGTAGAAAGTGTGTCTGAAGTTCGTTATCTGTTAGATGAATGTTCAGGTCAAACAGACTTCTCTGAAAATATTCAGCAAGATTGTCAGGAGTTTTTAATGTATATGCTTGATGTATTGCAAGATGAGGGTGTAGATGTAGATCACCTGTTTGGGCTTTCTTATCAATGGCAGCATGACTGCGAGAATTGTAGGGTATCAAGTACTACTAGTGTAGACTCAGAAAGATTTATATATTTAACTTTGCCAGACAGTAAATCAGTCTCCTTTAATAAGCTAGTAAATGCAGCGGATCACAACATGGAGTGTAGCCAATGTAAATCTGATATGATGTCAACATTATTTATACGTAGATATGGACAGTATGTCATTTTAATGATCCAACGATGTAGGCCTGATGGATCAAAATTGTCAACTTTAATAAAAAATGTTGTGGCTTCTCAGCTTTCACTATCAGGAAGGACTTTTGTAACTGTAGCAATTATCTATCACGATGGTCCTTCAACAACATCAGGACATTATACAGCTTATTTAAAGTCTCGAAACGGCTGGTCATTCTGAAATGATTCCGTTGTAACTTTCAAAAAAAAATTGCCGTTTGACCTTAAAAATTCTTACCTGGTGTTTTTAAAACCAAAATTTTAATGAAAGAATCTCGGGATTTCCTGTGAAGAATTGCAAAAGGTTCATGAAGTAGAGGGAATGTAAGTCTGCAATGCTGTCTAGATTATTGGTCCAAAACTTTTAATTATAATGTCAATTTAAAAATCCAACTATATAAACCTGATGCAAGTAAGTCTGCTTCATAGTAAGCAGTATCAGTGTCATAGGAAAAGGAGAACATGAGTGACAAAGAAGGGTAAGATATTAGTAGTCCAGGATTGTGAAAATAATCTTAAATGTATTCTTTTTGAAAGTTGCGAAAATAGAAAATGTCAGGATTTGATTGGAAGAATTACAAGAGTTGCGAATCGCGGCAACATGATTTGGCCTAGTGGAAACATGTGATAGAATGAGAGAAGTCTTTTCTTGTATGTAACATATTTTTCGAATCGATGGAGGTTTTCTTTCAGAAAGTGGCGGGCTGAAAATATTTATAGCACAACAGAGTGGACGCTGTTCATAGGAGATCCTTCGACGTCATTGAAAGTAAGTTAATTTTAAGGAGTTTTAAATTCAGATTTCTTAGGTTGTATGGGTTTTTTAAACACAATCATTTTGATTGTGTTTTTTTTTTCCCCGCTGTTACATGATGAATACCTTCAAGTCACTGATTTAAGTGAAATTTGATACATTCTGAGAACAGCAAAAATAAACCATTTAACATGTATAATTAATGTTCTGCTTTTTGTACTTATGATATACATTTAGAAATATGAGGTAGATATGGAGAAACTGAGTCTTCTGTAAGTGTCAATTTTAATGCTTACAGTGCTGTACTTCTGGGTACTGTTTTTTTTTTAAAAAAAAGGAATAGGCCTCACCTCAAAGAAAGCTCTTGAAAGCACACATCTTATTTGCATCCTAAAACACTCATTTAAAATATTAGACACAATTTTATGATGGCTTTACATCTTTTTTGCGCTGCTATTGCATCACTATTGTGAGACATCAGCAGTGCAAAAGAAGTACCATGTTCCAAAATAGGTCTCAGTTCATCAGCATGAAGATACTGTTTGTTTAAAATATATATCTTTAGGATTGTGTAGGGGACGTAGAGAAGCAGAGGCTTCTGTAAATGTCAAAGTTGTTGCAAAACTGTTTCTTCTTGAACCTTTTCCCTTTTCTTTTCTAATTTTTAAATACATGTTGTAATATTTTTGGAAATGTTTGTTCTCTCTTTTACAGATTGAAAGTATGAAAAAATATTTAAAAAAGGTAACAAGAATTATAAGGTAAATGTTTTCTACTCTTTTTACCCGCAATGCACTGCTGATGATGTCACTGACCATGTCATGAATGATGTAATAAGAGGACATGACTTACTTCATTGGTAGGCCTTCACATGCTTTATCTGCTCTGTATTCTTCAACAAGTGTAAAATTGATCTGTAACCCTGAGTAGGTCTCACCTTAAACAAACCTCAGGAGACATCACACCTTATCGTCATCCTGAATTAATAAATAGATCTATTAAACAGTATCTCTGGTTTACTCCCTATAGCTGTCTTTCTTTTTACATTACTCTCTGTTTACTTCCCTTATACTAACTCTTCTTTTTTTTTTTTTAATTTTTTTTGGTTCGCTTCAAGTTCGCGAACCGGGCAGCGAACTGGAAAGCGAACCAAAAGAAATAGAGCTTGCCAGAGTGCTAAACATTCTAGCAATTTTATTTGAAAGGGGAGGTAGTTCTGAAAAGAACTTTTTTTTAATGTTTTTGTTGTTTTATTTTTTATTTATTTTTTCTGAACATTTTTTGTTTTTTTTGTATTTTTAGAACAGTTTATGTTTTTTTTGTGTTTTTCATGGAGGGGAAACAACAAAAAAACAGGCATTTAAAAGGGCTCAACAGGAGCAAAAAAAAAATTACTGCTTGGGTGGGTTAGGGCAGTTATGGTTTTCAAACACCAAGTTGATTAAGTTCACGCTCATGTTGCCACATGAGAGCATAGCACCACAATGTATGCACGTAAACTTCATGTGCTTGAAGTTTGGCTGTATGTTTGGCACAGTTTCCTGTGCCTCTCTTGCAGTCAAAGATATATTTGATGTTGATCTGGCCACAGGAGTTGTCGGGGGATTATCTTGAAGGTCCCTTAACTCTGCCCGGCTGTAATTTAATGGATGCCACCTGACCATATGGCGATGCATAGTATAGTTGCCCATACTATACTTTTTGTCTGTGCCTCGAGATAATCTTTTTTTGCAAATTAGGCAGGTGGCATATTTGGCATTAACCTTCTTCTCCCCTCGAGGAATTGAGAAAAACTGCCATATAAAACTTGTTTTCCTTCGGTAAACACGGGGCAACTCCTGAATAAATTCAGGTTCATCAGTGTCCTCTTCTTCTAAGTCCTCCTCTTCCTCCTCTCTGTTGGAAATAAATTGTGATGGTGGTCCTCTCTTGTCATGAGGAGGTTGAGGTGGTGGTGGGGGTCCACCAGCTGAAGCAAGGATAGAAGCCATTGTAATCAAATTGGAAAATGGTCTTTCTCTCACCAAGATGAAAGTCAGAGTGAGGAAAGAAGGAGGGGTTTTCATCATTTGGAAAAAGCAAAAGTTCTGAACCAATGAAAAGTGTTATTTTTAGGTCACATGACCTAGTCATACATCATTTGGAAACCAAAAGTGAAATGAACCAATGAAAAGTTTCATAAACAAGTCACATGACCTGTTCCGCTTACGTTACGCGGTGCGCGCCGCGTCCCGCATCGTTTCCGGTTCGCGGTCCGGAGCACTTTCGGGAGCGCTAACGCGGCGCGCCATAAGACGCATTACGCGTCAACGTGATACGTCGCGCTTCCGCGATGCGTCACAGTTCCGCTAACAAAACGTTTACCGTTTCGCGTACTAGATCGCGGCATCAAGATGAGCTAACGGAAAGCTTCCCGGTTCGCTTACCAGAAGCGAAGAAAAAAAATATTTAAAAAAAAAATATCAATAAACATCTAAAATATATTTTGGGTTTTAAAGAAGAATACATTTTACAGCTACAGATGTTAGCTTTTAAAAAACCAATGAAATTCACAGAAAAAACCATAGGTTATAGACCATATATAGTTAGGAATTTTGCATTTACAAAACCTTGAAAATTCAATGAAAAAACCATTGGTTTTAGGCCATATATAGTTAGGGATTTGCATTTACAAAACTTTATTTTACTCGCATAAAACCATTGAAATTCCATATATAGTTAGATGCGCTAACTATATATCGCGCACCCGCAATCCACTGCTGATGATGTCACATATTACATCATTCATGACATGGTCAGTGACATCACTGATGACATCACTGATGACAACTCAAATGACATCACTGACAACATCACAGATGACATCATTCATGTGTTAATACGATGAACCTCTACAGACTCTGATATAACCTTAGATACACTCAGTGAAAACAGACACTCACAGATTGTCACTCATCCATGGAGTTACTCATACACCTAGACAGTCATGCAAAGAATCAATCACACCTCCAATTCCTCAACTATACAGTTATACACACCTTACTTATTGAAACATATTCTAACACATATTTACTCTCTTATACAATCACTGATACAAGTTTTCAATGATCCATGCAGCTACTCACACATTCACTGGCTCTTAAACACAGTAATTTATATATGTCAACTCTCGCATGTACTGTGTTTTACATATGTACTTACTTTGACATGTAGCATTGAGATATCCAATCACTCACCAATACACTCATGCACACAGTCAACCACCCATACAGCTGTTTCCACATGCAGTTTTGAACCCATACATCTAGTGAATCAGCTGTTCACACATCTATGCACAGAGTCACACATTTCCCAGCCACTCACACACATACTCAGTCTCCCATACAAATACTTGGGCAACCAATGAATAACCCATACAGTTACTCATATAGCTACTGATCAACACATGCAGCAGTTTTCAGAACAACAGATATAATGATGCACAAATTAATACAGTTTAATCGCTAACCCATGCACTCAGTGAGACACATTTAATCACTCCCTCATACAATCAGTTGCACCTACTAAATCCTTCATCCAGACATTTATACATCCACTCATTCTTCAATATGTAAGACATATTTTAACTTTACAGAAACATACAGTCACTGGATGTTGTCATCAGTGATGTCATCAGTGATGTCACTGACCATGTCATGAATGATGTAATATGTGACATCATCAGCAGTGGATTGCGGGTGCGCGATATATAGTTAGCGCATCTAACTATATATGGAATTTCAATGGTTTTATGCGAGTAAAATAAGGTTTTGTAAATGCAAATCCCTAACTATATATGGCCTAAAACCAATGGTTTTTTCATTGAATTTTCAAGGTTTTGTAAATGCAAAATTCCTAACTATATATGGTCTATAACCTATGGTTTTTTCTGTGAATATATAAATATATATATATATATATATATATACATATATATATACATATATTACCTACTGGCGGTCGCCAGTAGATATATATAGTTAGGATTTTTTTCCTATGGGATTTCTGAAAATTCTATGTCGAATAACTTTGGCGTTTGTGGACGGAACTGGCTGAAATTTTCAGGAAA
Organism: Lissotriton vulgaris; assembly: GCF_964263255.1. Classification (NCBI taxonomy): domain Eukaryota; kingdom Metazoa; phylum Chordata; class Amphibia; order Caudata; family Salamandridae; genus Lissotriton; species Lissotriton vulgaris. The sequence goes on along the minus strand of NC_141695.1, from coordinate 1,366,267,813 downwards.
ATGGCACATTTTGTTTCTGAGCAGCCCCTGAAAATTTGGGGGGGTTTCGTCAAGGGTGGGCCGAGAAAAAAATGGGGGGTCCCAAAACGCGTTTTTCCCATTCATTTTTCCATAGGGCGGTTGGAATCACTTTTAGCTCGAACGGCTGAATGGATTTACACGAAACTTGGCAAAATTGTAGATATGGTTTGTCCGACGTGCCTTTGCTATGTCTCAATATATGTGCTCCAGTGGATTTTGAGAAATTAACGTTTTAAAAAACAGATATATCTGTAACAGCGCTCCGGTTAGCGCTCCGGTTCGCGTACCTGACGCGTAACGGAACTTTGTTAGGAGAACCGGATTGGCTCCCCGGTGACTGTGAACATTCTAAACAGTCCGGAGCGGCCGCCATCTTGTGTCTCGGTAGGATCGAGACACAAGATGTGGCAAAAACAAAGGGGGAAATGAGCATAAGGGGGCGGAGTACATCCTCCCTGACCCCCTAGGTTTGATGAGGGGGCTTTTATTTTTGTTTTTTTTTGCGGGAGGAGCGCTCGGTACGCGCACCGGGAAGTGGTCCGGGAAGCATAATATTGGGAAAATAGGATGAAAGAATGTTCAAATATTGTATGTTTATTGATTGTTCTTTTTTTTTTTTATTTAAGTACCAACATGTAGGTACCAATGCAGAGTCTAAAAATAAAAATACACCGTTTTCTTTGTAAATATCTTGCATGTTGTTTCAGAAGTTATTGTGGTATATGGAATTCATAGCGTAGTCTGTCAGGAAAGCAGAAACACCATGGAGGCAGGAGATGATAAAGAGATGTTAAATACACATTAGAGAAAATATACTGGAAGAAAGGAAGTAACTATGAGTAAACTTACTATGTAACACAAAAAAGTTGCACAGTATATTTAAAGTCTGATTTTACATTATAATCAATTTGCTACTAGTTTACAAAATACATATAAAAATGAATAATTTCTCAAACAATTTTTGAATTATTAAATATACATTTATTTTTCTGATTTATTTTCAAAATTAAAAAGAACTTCTAATAATTCATTGTCAGAAATTTTCTCAATTTCACTTAGGAAATCTACTGATTCTACACATTGCAGAAGTTCAAAGTCCTGTGATTCATCATAGAATTCAGAGTCAATTTCTGTATCTGTGTTGCTTTCTGCAACAATTTCGAAGTTATTTTTTTTTTCTCCTTCCATTTTTGTGCTGTAAAATGAATTTTTAAAAAATATATCAGTACAGATAGGGCACTGTTGGGTTTAAGTACAGACAGGTAGTTTGGTTTTTTCAACAGTGATTTTATCTTTGGGCAGTGTATGGGATCAGACTGGAAGTAGAAATATAAAAAAATGTATGTGATAAAGCCTAAGTTAATTCTTAATTATACAAGACAAGCCTAACTCCATCCATAACTAAAACAGAGAAGTCTATCTTATTCTATAACTATTACAGAGGGATAGTATATAACTATCAGAAAATGTTTTCCTAATTAACTTAAAGTGCAGAACATACTTCAGTTTTTAAAATAACATCTTACCTTTCAAAAAGAAGTTTAAGTTCTCAGTTTAAATGCACTTGATATGTACTTCAGGAAGTAGTAGTCAAAATGGCTGTGTTTCTCTCTCTTTCTTTATATATATTCAGGTACATAACCAATAAAATGTCATTAAATAATAGAAGATATTGAAAGTAGCATTTTGATTGGTTGACAATTCTAACACTTCATAAGTGTTTTTGTTAGGTAATTTACCTCAGGGTATTCAGTCAGGCTTACAGCATAATTTTCTCAATGGAATTCCATCAAATTTGGGTAAATGGTAGGGACTGCTATGTAGTAGGGCCTATTCTATATTTGATGAAAGTGTCTGTAGTGGTTTTTCTGTAAATTACTTTCCCACCTTTTTTTATCGAGCGCTTACCGGTGCGCTCCCCGGTACGCGAACCAGCAGCATTACAGGAGTCCTCCATTTTGTGTATCGGTAGAATTGAGACATAAGACAAACAATGTTCGGAATGGGTAGAAGGGGGCTCGGTAGACACTTTGTGGCCCTCTAGGTTTTCTGAGGGGGGCTTAGGACGCAGATATATGCAAAAATAAAAAATTGGAAAATTTACCGGGGGGAGCGCCCGGTACGCGCACCGGTAAGCGAACTGGGGAGCGTACTTTATTGAAAAAAAAAAAGTTAGAAAAAGTTAAACGTTTTGAATGATCAGAGGTAGGGTAGCTCTGAAAAGAGCTATTGGGTTCTGTGGCTATTTTAGGTACCTACAAGTAGGTTCCAATGCACACTTTTAAATAAAGGACGAATATTCTATTACATTCATCGGAGAAGTGCACACTATCTCTTCTGTAGATGTCTTGAATGTTGGAACGCAAGTTATTGTTGTATATTAAACCCATTCCATAGTCTCTCATGTAAGCAGAAACAGATTTATTCACATGTTTCCGTGCTTTCTCAAATTGTGGAAAAAATTGTTTGGACCACTTACATTTCTGTCTTTGACATATATTGAAATATACCAAGGCAGTTTGGGGAAAAAGTGTCATCAAATGAAGAAAGGTGTTCTTTAAAAGCATTTCAAGACCAACCCCAGTCATAGTGCCCAAATCATTTTCACCACAGTGCACTATTAAGAGGTCAGGGTTTGGCAGATGCAAACAATTTTATTATTTAAAACATAAAAAATATATTTTTGAATTAAAATAAGAATACATTTTACAGCTTTTGATATTTGCTATTAAAAAAACATTGAAATTCACTGAAAAAAACCATAGGTTATAGACCATATATAGTTAGGAATTAGCATTTACAAAACCTTAAAAATTCACTGAAAAAAACATAGGTTATAGACCATATATAGTTAGGAATTAACATTTACAAAACCTGAAAAATTCACTAAAAAAAACATAGGTTATAGACCATATATAGTTAGGGATTAGCATTTACAAAACCTTATTTTACTCACACAAAACCATTGAAATTCCATATATAGTTAGTTGCACTAACTATATATCGCGCACCCGCAATCCACTGCTGATGATGTCACATATTACATCATTCATGACATGGTCAGTGACATCACCGATGACATCACTGATGACATCTCAAATGACATCACTGATGACATCACTGATGACAACATCCAGTGACTGTATGTTTCTGTAAAGTTAAAATATGTCTTACATATTGAAGAATGAGTGGATGTATAAGTGTCTGGATGAAGGATTTAGTAGGTGCATGACTGACTGTATGAGTGAGTGATTAAATGTGTCTCACTGAGTGCATGGGTTAGTGACTAAACTGTCTTAATTTGTGCATCATTATGTCTGTTGTTCTGTAAACTGTTGCATGTGTTGATAAGTAGCTATATGAGTAACTATATGGGTTATTGATTGGTCGCCCAAGTATTTGTATGGGAGACTGAGTGTGTGTGTGGGTGGCTGGGAGGTGTATGACTCTGTGCATAGATGTGTGAGCAGTTGATTCACTAGATGTATGGTTTCAAAAGTGCACGTGGAAACAGCTGTATGGGCGGTTGACTGTGTGCATGAGTGTATTGGTGAGTGAATGGATATCTCAGTGCTACATGTCAAAGTAAGTACATATGTAAAACACAGTACATGTGAGAGTTGACATATATAAATAACTGTGCATAAGAGCCAGTGAATGTGTGAGTGGCTGTATGGATCATTGTGAACTTGTATCAGGGATTGTATAAGAGAGTAAATATGTGTTAGTATATGTTTGAATAAGTAAAGTTTGTATAACTGTATAGTTGAGGAAATGGAGGTGTGATTGATTCTTTGCATGACTGACTAGGTGTGTGAGTAACTCCATGGATGAGTGACAGTCTGTGAGTGTCTGTTTACACTGATTGTATCTAAGGTTATATTAGAGTCTGAAGAGGTTCATCGTATTATCACATGAATGATATCATCAGTGATGTGATCAGTAATGTCAAATGAGATGTCATCAGTGATGTCATCAGTGATGTCATTTGAGACGTCATCAATGATGTCATTTGAGATGTCATCAGTGATGTTATCAGTGATGTCACTGACCATGTCATGAATGATGTAATATGTGACATCATCAGCAGTGGATTGCGGGTGCGCGATATATAGTTAGTGCAACTAACTATATATGGAATTTCAATGGTTTTGTGTGAGTAAAATAAGGTTTTGTAAATGCAAATTCCTAACTATATATGGTCTATAACCTATGTTTTTTTCAGTGAATTTTCAAGGTTTTGTAAATGCTAATTCCTAACTATATATGGTCTATAACCTATGCTTTTTTCAGTGAATTTTCAAGGTTTTGTAAATGCTAATTCCTAACTATATATGGTCTATAGCCTATGGTTTTTTCAGTGAATATATATATATACATACATATATAAATATATATCATCTGTATATCTATATAAATACAAACATAAATGCATGCATACATATACTTATATGCATAAAGATGCATGTTATTTACATGAAAGTTGAAAAAACACTAATAAAAGCAAATCTAAAAAGCCACCTCATTACAAACAGAATGGCTTTAACTTAAACGAGGGCGAGATCTATTGCATTTTCAATGCTTGTTTACTTTGGTTCCATCAAGAAGGCATTCAGGTGTGTCACACATTTGCCATAAATTCTGAATGTTAGCACTCTAGTTGCACATTAGATCACTGTAGTAAAGCTACTGCTCACCAGGGACATCTGCTGCTGGTATTCAAAGTGCATGTTTCAGTCTGCATGTCAGAATCTTTTTAATGAAATAGAAGAGGATTTGAGAAGTCACTCAAAATGATCCCTAATTTTTCTTTCTGAAGCACTAATCATACTTTCTATGGCAAAATTAACCCCCTCATGTTGTTCCTTTTTAAATTGAGTGTGTTCAGACTTACCACTTCATTCCAATCAAGATGGCTTCTGGTGTGCCATACTTTTGTCATAAGTAAGACTGTTAGCGCTCTAGTTGCTCTTTAGAACACTCTGGGACATTCTGTCATTAGGCTATACTTGGGGTACATCTGGGTGATATTTGGGCTACATTTAGGCTCTTTTGTCTCTGGTGGCCATCTTGGGAGACTGTATGTTAGAATTTTTTAATGAAATTGAAGAGGGTTTGAGAAGTCACTCAAAATGTGCCCTAATTTTTCTTTCTGCAGCACTAATCATAATTCATATGGCAAAATATACCCCCTCATTTTGTTCCTTTTTAAATTAAATGTTTTAAGAGTTACCACTTTATTCCCATCACGATGGCTCCAGGTGTGCTATACCTTTGTAATAAGTAGGACTGTTAGCGCTCTAGTTGTTCTTTAGAACACTCTGGGACATTCTGTCATTGGGCTATACTTGGGCTACATCTGGGTGATATTTGGGCTACATTTGGGCTCTTTTGTCTCTGGTGGCCATTTTGGGAGACTGCATGTCAGAATGTTTTAATGAAATAGAAAAGGATTTGAGAAGTCACTCAAAATGTGCCCTAATTTTTCATTCTGCAGCACTAATCATACTTTCTATGGCAAAATATACCCCCTCATGTTGTTTCTTTTTAAATTAAATGTTTTAAGAGTTACCACTTTATTCCAATCAAGATGGCTTCAGGTGTGCCATACCTTTGTAATAAGTAGGACTGTTAGCGCTCTAGTTGTTCTTTAGAACACTCTAGGAGGCTGCAGTAGAACACAAAGGAATCAACTGACAGTCTCTGTCCTTGTTGGATGTTTATGTTTTACTGAGAATGTCAGACTTCATTTTCACATGACTGAGAAAGATAATGTGAATTTACAGAAAATATGCTTTCAGTTTAGCTTATAGATCCCCTTCCAAACCACTGTGGGAAAATCATGAGATATTAGTTTTCTTTCAAACAATATTCATGATATCACAGCAGAAGGTTTTTTCACATGGTAAAATCACCTTAGAACCCACCACAATTCCTAAAACGAGTATGGTACCATCAACAAATGATTTATAATGTAACTAAAGTCCTAAAACCCTCTATTAACTACAATGCTTTTTAATGAGGTGCTATCATGTATATTGGTCCCATGATGGCTGCCAACACTTCTTGGATGAAGTGCTGACAGCCAATCAGATCAGATGTGTGGTTAGGCTCCGCCCAGATATACATCTTTTTTTTAACCTAAATTACTCAAAATCCACTGGAGCACATATATTGAGACCTAGCAAAGGCGCATCGGGCTAACAGTCCCTACAATTTTGCCAAGTTTCGTGCAAATCCATTCAGCTGTTCGAGCTAAAAGTGAGGCCAACCGCCCTATGGAAATTAACATGGGAAAAACGCGTTTTGGGACCCCCTTTTTTCTCGGCCCCCCCTTGATGAAACCCCCCCAAATTGTCAGGGGCTGCTCAGAAACAAAATGTTCCATTTTCCTGAAAATTTCAGCCAATTCCGTCCACAAACGCCAAAGTTATTAGACATAGAATTTTCACAAATCCCATAGAGAAAAAATCCTAACTATATATACCTACTGGCGACCGCCAGTAGGTAATGTATATATATATATATATATCCAACTGGCAGTCACCAGTAGGTAGTTATAGTTAGGACCTAGTTTCCATAGGAAATCCGCAACATTCTATTTGGAATAACTTTGGCGCCGGTCGACGAATTTTCGCGAAATTCTCCAAGAAGATGGCCTGTTCCGCTCCGGTCCTTCCCTGAAAGATTGGGGTTGATTCATGATGCGGGGCCATGAAAAAAGGGGGTCCCAAAACGTGTTTTGCCCATGCAGTTTTCCATAGGGACCTTTAAGACGGGCTACAGCTCGAACTGCTGAACGGAATTACACCAAATTCGGCAAAAGGCTAGAGTTTGGTTCGCAGATGTTTTTTGTTAAATGGTGTAAATCCGTGCAGTAGTTCCTGATAAAATCAAAAGTAAAATCATAGATATATCTATAGACGAAGTACCATCCGAGGATTATACACGTACCAAACCAGGAAGTGTTGGCAGCCATCTTGTGTCTCGGTAGAATAGAGGCACAAGAAAACTGAAAAACAAGTGCACAAAAGACACAAAGGGGGTAGGGTAGAAACACTCTGACCCCCTAGGCCTGCTCAGGTGGTCCCACAAGGACCCCCAAGGCCAAACCATATACTTTTTTTAAATCGTGGGATTATGAGTCGTGCATCCAGGGCATGCACAACAGGGGGCCGCACTGAGCTGGGTGCGCAACTTTTACTTTTTCCGTTAAAAATAGCCCCTATCAGAACTTTCTAATATTCCTAGGGATCGTATCCTCCTGGTCTTATAAAAAATGTTGGGGACTGTGAGGGGAGCCACTATGCCCCCATGGTCCGGCCGGCTTCTCCCATTTTTTGGGAGCCGGCATTGCTTTTTACACATGAGGAGATGCTAACTTGCATGTGGAAATGCAATCTTGTTTGGATTTTGAAAGTGAGAACACATTTCACTGCTCTGTCTTTCAAAATGCAAACTAAGTTTGCTTTGGAAGGGCGGGAGCCGCAAGACTTCTGTCTTCTCATAGCAAACAACAGTGTCCCGGGGGTAGGCACCCTGGGACACTGCAGGAACCGGCTCTGGGCGTGGCGGTCTCCAGGGCTCTCAAGGGCACCAGGCGGAGGGCCACGCAGCCCCTCTCACACAGTACAAGAATCTCCGGCGGTGGTTGTTCCTGGGGTTTTAGAGGGGTCATTGAGGCCCCCACACTTTTAACCCCTTCGCTGCTGGCCCGTTTCCACCACTGTGCGGTAAACAAATGAACAGGGCGGGGCCTTGACGAACCCCAGCCGTCATCAGCACACGAGCACCACGGAGCGTGATGGCTGGGGTTCGTCACCAGCATGCAAGGGGTTAATTTTGTAGGGGGGCCTTGGACGCAAAAGTGGCGCAAGGGGGTTGTAAATCTGGTACACAGTGTTTTGTTTTAGTTTGCTTTCCTTTCTGTCTTGTAGAGGATCCAGTGTAAATATAACGTTTTTTGTACAGCTAGTACCTTTCAACTCTACCACCAAACGGCCTTCTGCCTGTTACTATAGTAACAGTTCATGGAACACTTACGTGAGCACAGAGGTTAGAAGTTCATCACACTATGTTGCTAATGGAAAAAGTTACTGTGCTGGAGTTTTAAAACTTTTCCATAGGAACCATTAGTCGTAGCTATAGACTCTGGTACAGATCTGGTAAACAGTTAGTCTCAGAATTATACTTCAAATTATAAATATCATTTCTATTGGGGACCGCTACCCCCCCAAAAAAAAGACGTATATACTTTTTTAAACTAACTTTTATTAAAACAACAATAAACAACTGGAAACGTAACTTAAAGATAACAATACAATAAAAAACTAGAAACATAACTTTAATAAAACAATATAATAAACAAAATGTGATATGGACTCCAATAGACGTACGGTAGGTAATCTGCAAAACAAAAAAGAAAATTAATGTTTAAAATTATATTGATGTGACTAAATGAGGTCAAACATTACAAGTCAAGGTAACAGTAGGATTTTATATGTGCAGTGTGCCTGTAACATTACACTTGTGTTATTGGCCCGCATTGAAGCGGTGTCTGTATGGAAGTGCCTACTGCGTTAGTGACGCAAAAGTGGCGCAACGGGATTGTAAATAAGTTATTTTATTTCTAATGCATTTAATCGGAGGCATTGTATTTCTAGGCCGCTCTGCTTACCTTGTGTAAACACTGTGACCAGCAGTGTTTACAACTTCAACTCCGCTTTGGTTCTACATGTCAGAGTAGACAGCAGGGTCCATAACTTTAAAAGAGGAAGAGAAATGATGTGAGAGAGAGAGTGAGAGAGATAGAGATAGAGAGAGAAAACGATTTTAAAACTGTGAGAGAAAGTTATAGATGCAGCAGTTAATACTGGAGAAAATACTCTAATATTTTAATATTTCCTCAGATTGTTGTAACCTATCTATTCTCACTGCTCCAAGGTAATTGTATATTTCTATGCAGTCAAGCTGCTGCACACTACCCACTCTCTGCTTTCACAGATAACTTGTTGTTGTTTCGGAAACAAGTTTCTTTGCTCAACTAGTGCCATTGGCGTGATTCAAAGCAGGCTTCACTGTGGCCGACAGAGTTCACTACTTGAACTCAGCTAAGATTATACACAACAGAGTGGACAGCAGCGTCCAAAACTTTAAAGGAGGAAGAGAAATGATGTAAGAGAGAGTGAGAGAGATAAAGAGAGAAAACGATTTCAAAACTGTAAGAAAAAGTTATAGATGCAGCAGTTAATACTGGAGAAAATAAATACGCAGTCAAGCAGCTGCACACTACCCACTCTCTCCTTTCACAGATAACTGGTTGTTGTTTCGGAAAAACATTTTTTTGCTCACCTAGTGCCATTGGCATGATTCAAAGAGATTAAAACTGTGAGAGAAAGTTATAGATGGAGCAGTTAATACTGGAGAAAATACTCATCGCTCACCTTTTGTCTCTGTTGTGTGTCCAAGCATGTGCTGCTTCAGAGTGCACCCTCCAGTTTAGTGATCTAAAAGATAGTATAAAGAGTTAGTAATAGCATAGTCCATACAACGACACACTTTTTTCTTTTTTTTTGGTACACTCTGGCTACTATATTACAAGTAACACTGTAAGGAGGTGTCTATGCGCTGTTTTTCTTCCAAAGTAGTATATCCCATGCACTTCCACTGCATAGCGGTAAGTTCTCAATATTGCGTACCTAGACTGTTGCACCCCATTGACTCGCAGAGTCTGGAGGTGAGTGCTTTTCTTGAGAAGACAGAGGCAGATTTAGAAGCTCCTTGCACCACTTTTCCCATGTTAAAAGTGGCGCATGAAGCTTGTAGATCTGTTCTTCAGACTGTTGTAACCTATCTATTCTCACTGCCCGAGGTAATTGTATATTTCTACGCAGTGAAGCTGCTGCACACCAGGCGGGCAACTAGAGGCAAATTTCGGTGGGGGGGGCTGAAAAATATTTGGGGGGAGGCTAATTCTTCCAACCATACACAGAGTGGCTGTAAGAAGGGGTTAACACACAACAAAAGCCTCATTTACAAGTAATTAGTCTTTTAAAGACCTGTTTAGCACTAGGGGGCGGCTGCAATTAGATGCTCGCCAGTCCACGAAGCTGTCTCTGCCCGGGCTGACACACACAACGGGGGGGCTGAAGCCCTGTAATGCCAATGGGTGTTGCGCGCCTGCTGCACACCACCCACTCTCTTCTTTCACAGATAACTTGTCGTTGTTTTGGAAACAAGCTTCTTTTCTCACCTTGTGCCATTGGCGTGATTCAAAGAGGGTGCACTACGTGTCGAAGCAGCCTTCTCAGTCATTGTTACAGTGCCCACGCATCATTGCAGAATGCACGAACGTAGAGCTTTGTAGGTTTTTTGGTGGGGCTAACGCCAATTTGTGAAACACAACCTGTAAGATAAAAAGTAAGTTAACATTGTGTGTAATTTTTTTCTCAAAGGAGAGAGGAAGTGAGAGAGTGTCTGTAAAGACTATTCGCAGCTCAACTTTCTCTCACCAGTGTGTTTTTCACTGCGTGCCGGGACATAATGCACCCTGAAGCTCTACATCTAAAAGATAGTAAAATAAAGATGTTATGATTGGTAATTGTTACTATCTTAATGTGGAGTTGAATAATATCTCCCTTTTCCACACGTTCTTTCTCATATTTAAAATAACTATTTGTATAGTTTATATTCGGACGTTTGAGCGATTATAAAAACGTTCCTGCTATTGGAAAGAAATACATACATGTAATTTGATACACTATGTAGGACTGCGTTCGTCTAAATCGCGGTGACACTTTTTTGTATCCAGTCTGCTACAGCCCTTCGACTCACTCCGATACGCACCCAGGCCTCATGGAAGGTAAGAGGTATCACTGACTGTGTATTTGTTTATAGTTGCACACATAAAATATGGTAGACATGACGTATTTCTGCGATTATTAATGTTTATTGTACATTCAGTGGAGTGTTGTAGTTGTAGTAATATAGGGTTGTGAAAGGTTTAAGTTATAGTTTTTGGCACATGAAGGGCAGCTAATTTATATACGTATGTTCTCATTCACGTACACTGTACAACTTGATGCTGGAAGTCAGTGTTCGAGTGTCGGAGTTGCCTGCACATCCTGTTATTGTAGAGTAATCACATAATGTATGTGTACCCCGAGAAAAAGAAAAAAAACCCGAAGCCTGCTTCATTGTTAATTAGCCCCAGGGGGGCCAAATCCCGGGGGCAATGTACTTATTTGTAATGGGGGGCACAGAGGGGTCCCCCTGCCCCGGGGACCGCCACTCCCCGGGGCTTCAACATTATGTATGCAGGGGGCTCATGCCCCCCCCCACAGCCCCGGGTACCGCCACCCCGCCAGGTTTGTGGTAGCCCTGGGGACCTCTGGTGTGCACGCGTTAAGTACGCGTACCGTACCCTGTCTGCTACCTGCTTTATAAAGCATCCCGTACGCGTATGCAAGCAAGAAATAGAAAAATATTTTTCAGATATTTATCAAGCTTATGTGTTTAGATGTTGAGTGGCTCTAAAAATAGCCCTTGTGTTTATTGGGAGATTTTAGTACCTACAAGTAAGTACAGATACAGAGTCTAAAGTTCAAGATGAAGACTCTGTTCCCTTCATCTGTAAAATTGACACCATCTCTCTTATGGATGCCATGCATATTGAAATGCAGATTGTTGTGGCAAATGGACCCTATTCTATAGACTCGGAGAAAAGCAGAAACAGATTTATTCACATGTTTCCTAGCTTTCTCAATCTGTGGACAATATTGGTTGGGCCAGTTCCATTTCTGCCTTTGGCATATATTAGAATAGACAAAGGCAGTTTGGGGGAAAAGTGCCATCAATTCTCCAAACGAGTCCTTCATAAGCATTTCCAGACCTACCCCAGTCAAAGTGCCTAGGTCATTGCCTCCACAGTGCAAAATTATGAGGTCAGGGTGTTGGAGATGTAAAAAGGATTTTACCAATGGTATCAATTGTTGTCATTTAAACCCTCTCTGTCCAATCCATTTAATGTCTACATTTGGTAAACCTAGGTCTTTGTGAATTCCTTTCTGTTCGGCATACCTTTAGCTCCAGAATATAGCTGTGTCCCACAATCCACACTCTAAGCATGTTGAAGAGAGGTCTAGGTGCACTCAGATGGTCTCTGAAAATGAAACTGCAGTTTGAAAACTAAGATTTTTCTAAAATGGTGGATAAGATGCAGTTTTGAAAAAAGATAAAAAATTATTGGTTGTTTGAGATCATTCTACACTGAAAATTAGGGTGTATGTTTTTGTTTTTTAAAAGTATGTTTCTTATTGGTTAACAAAAACTGATTGAAAGGTACATTACTTAGGATAAGCTGATATGTTGAAAAGTCAAGCATACTTGCTGTTTTGATTAGTAACATTGTGAGATGAACTTTTGACCTGTGTCCTCAATTAAGTGTTTCTATGGTAACAGGCAGAAGGCAGAATGGGGGTAGGGTTCACAGTTATATCAGTTGGATAGGGTTCAAAGTTCAACAAATGGAAATGTGTGTTTGCTTTAGAATTAATGTGGGAAGAAATGTGATTTGTTATTTACATGTATATGTGAGTAGTATGAGAGCGAAACCTTGCCATTTTCTGGTTTTCTTAAGAACAGTGAAGTACAGAGATTCTGTATAAGAATATCTGCTGTGTGACTGACATTCTTCTTAATCCACAAATCAATGTGAAAGGTGAGTTAACTTGTAAGGGGATGTATGTGGTGCATTTTGTTATTAACAAGAGTAACATGTTTATCGTTGTAAATTGCAAGGAGTAGTTTAGTTGTGTAGAATCACATTCTGAGTTTGTCTGCATTTCAATAAACATTGTGATAAAAGCATTTGGTAAGTTAATGTGTTTCGTAAGTCACCTGTGTACAGTAAAGTGCATTACTAAAAAATTTAGAATGTGTGCAGTTACTTTTCCAGTTGAAGGGTCTTACAGCGCCCTGCATCTTCTGGCTGGGCTATGCACCCATGTGCTTTCCTGGGCATAGTGTTTCTAACTTACATGGGTCGCTCAGCACCCTGCATCTTCTGGCTGAATCTGGTTTAAATGCTCTGGTTTGTTTTGTTTGACCTAAGGTTTTTGTTAGGTGTATAGTGTTAAATTTCCTAAGTATTTTGGGCTATGCACCCATGTGCTTTGCTGGGCATAGTGTTTAATTGATGTTGTTACAGATCCGTGGTGTAGTGGCCCGGTTGGCGGCAGTTGAAGCAGAGCCTAGCTACTTCTTTTACTCTTCTCAGCAGTGTCTAAATATCTTTCTTTGGAGCCCCATTACAACGCGTGACAGCAAGTGCTTGAGAGTGACATATGATGCTGGATATGGAAGTTTACAGATGACAGATGCAGCGTGGATGAATGATGGATGGATGGATGTGTGAAAAGGTGGATGAATGATGGATGGATGGAAGGGTGGTGGGTGAAGGATGTATGTATGGATGTATGGATGAAAGGGTGGATGGATGAAGGATGTATGTAAAGATGGAAGGGTGGATGAATGAAGGATGGATGGATGGAAGGATGCAAGGGTGTATGGATGAAGGAGGATGGATGTGTGAAAGAGTGGGTGGATGAATGATGGATGAAAGGGTGGATGGATGAACGATGTACATATGGATGGAAGGGTGAAAGAGTGTATGGATGAAGTATCGATGTATGGATGGAAGGATGAAAGGGTGGATGGATGATGGATGGATGGATGGATGTGTGAAAGGGTGGGTGGATGAATGATAGATGGATGGATGTATGAAAGGGTGGATGGATGAAGGATGTATGGATGGAAGGATGAAAGGGAGGATGGATGAAGGATATATGGATGGAAGGATGAAAGGGTGGATGGATTGATGTGTGAAAGGGTGGGTGGATGAATGATAGATGGATGGATGGATGAAAGATGGATGGAAGGATGCAGAGGTGGATGGATGAAGGATGGATGTATAGATTAGGTATTGGATGGATGTAGGGATGACGCATTGGCTATCTTAATGCACATTCAAATATTCGCACTGTGTGAGATAAGTCCCTCTTTATCAGTTTATAAGAAAAATTAAGTATTCATATAATTATATACACTGCAATTTTTTAGCTTTTCTGTGCCTATCCTCAAGACGCTGTTTCTGAGATGGGAAACAATGTTTGTTGGAATCAAATCGTTGACAGCAAGAACTGCAACTGATATTACAGAGTTGCCGCATGACAGTGACAGATTGCCGCACACATTTCATCTCTAGCGATTGCGCTGAGGAAGAGTTTAGTCTAGGACACTTTGCTGAAAGAGGCTGAAAATATCCATAAACTGGCACATAGAAATTATGGTAGCAAACATATTTGCACACTTTCCTTCCTCACAAATCTTCTCCGTTGGTCAAACTGAACAAATTATTTAACCTTCGCTCTCCTTCACTTGCTGTAAAAGCCTTTGAAGAATTGCACTCGCATTATGAACATTAAATTAATTTATGTTTATGCTGCTGTAGCCTATACTAGTGTCCCAACCTAGCCTGCACAAGATCAAACTTACATCGATGGTAGTATGACAGGTGCGTGCAGAAAATGTTTCATAGTTCATGGAAATGTGTTGCTTTTCATTCCGACTGATCAAACGGCGAACACCTATCACTGCAGAGCGTGTGTTTTCGGGTTAATTGTCGGGTCAGGGGGCCGTAGTGTAAGGTACTAATTAAGGATTTAGGAGTACGGGTTTAGGGGGACGGGCGTAGGGGATGTGCTCGTGCTGGGGGTAGTGTGTGTTATTTTGGGGGAAAAATGCGATGTTAAAGCATGCGGGGTGTTTGTGTCCATTGTGGTTTTGTTTTGTATGCGTTTGAATGGTGGAGCGAAGTAATGGGTTGCGTTGTGTCAGCGTGCCTTGTGAATGTGTGTGCGATGTAAAGACAGCGTTGTGAATGTTTGCGATGAAAACATGCGTGGTATAGCATTATACATCCACCGTTTCTAGACTAGTAAATGTATTTTGGTAAAATGCAAGGTCTAATATTTTTTGTCTAGAATCACACTGTGTGTCTGTGTGCATTTAGGAATTATTCTGAGAGAAGCATTTTTGTATGTTTTGTGTTTACAGACACGTAACTGCTTAAAAATCTATCCTTTTTTCAAGTTTTCATAGAATTAGAAACCAGTTATTGCTTTAGTATTTGGAAAATGACTCAGGGTTGTACAGTAAAATGCAGTATTTATATTTCTGGAATGTGTGCAGTCATATTAGCCCTTCAAGAGTAATTAATAGTGTTGTTTGTCTAGAATCAGACTTGTGTTTCAAATCTACAATTCCCCAGTTAGTATACATACACTGCTGCAGACACTCTGGGGCAGATTTACAAGCCCCTCGTGCCTCTTTGTGGTTGTATTGTGTCACTTCTTTGATGTAATGTTGGTGCAAATTGTGCTGCAAATTGCTTATGTATTTGCAAAATAAGTCAGGGTTGTACACTAAAATGCAGTAGTTAGATATATAGTAGGCCTTAGGGCATGGACTGCTTCAAACCCCTATGTACGATGTATGCAGTCTTGTATCTACCTTCACACTTGTCTTTCACATCTTCAATTCCCCAGTCTGTATCCTTGCACTTCCACCAAACACTCTGTTACTGCTGTTGCACTGTTGTAGTGACCCATTCAGCAGTATTTGCTAATCCATTTACTGTGCTACAACTCAAGCACTTATAAATTCAGTCAGGCACTGTCCTTGCAGAACTGTAATCATTCAGTCAGTAGCCAAGTACTCATGCAGCGAAGTAGGCCTTAGGGCAAGAACTGCTTCAAAGCGCTATGTACTATGCTTGTAGTCTTCAATCTACCTGCAAACTTGTCTTTTATACCTTTTATTCCCTAGTCTATATCCTTACACTTCGACCTACCAGTCTGTCACTACTGTTGCACTGTTGTAGTGACCAATTCAGCAGTTTGTTCTAATACATTCACTGCACTAAAAGTCAAGCACTTATAAATTCAGTCAGGTACTGTCCTTGCAGAACTGTAATCATTCAGTCAGCACCCAAGTACTCATGCAACAAAGTAGGCTTTAGAGCATGGACTGCTTCAAATTGCTATGCAGTATGTGCGGGGTCTTGTATCTATCTATACACTTGTCTTTTACATATTCCATTCCTCAGTCTGTATCCTTATACTTTCACCAAGCACTCTGTCACTGCTATTGCACTGTTGTAGTGACCCATTCAGCAGTATGTACTAATCCATTCACTGTGCTAAAACTGAAGCACTTATACATTCAGTCAGGCACTCTCCTTGCAGAACTGTAGTCATTCAGTCAGTAACCAAGTACTCATGCAGCGAAGTAGGCCTTAGGGCGTGGACTGCTTCAAACCCCTATGCAGTCTGCATGCAGTCTTGTATCTATCCACACACTTGTCTTTTACACCTTGAATTCCCCAGTCTGTATTCTTATACTTTTACCAAGCACTCTGTCACTGCTGTTGCACTGTTATAGTGACTCATTCAGCCATTTGCTCTAATCCAGTTACTGTGCTAAAGCACATATAAATTCAGTCAGGCACTCTCCTTGCAGGACTGTAGTCATTCAGTCAAGACCCAAGTATTAATGCAGTGAAGTAGGCCTTAGGACATGGACTGCTTCAAAGCCCTACGCACTATGCATGCAGTTTTGTATCTACCTGCACACTTGTCTTTCACACCTTCAATTCCCCTGTCTGTATCCTTACACTTCCAGTAAACACTCTGTCATTGCTCTTGCACTGTTGTAGTGATCCATTTAGCGGTATGTACTGATTATTCAGTGCACTAGAACTCAAACACTTATACATTCACTCAGGCACTCTCCTTACAGTACTGTAATTATTCATTCAGTACCCAAGTACTCATGTAGCAAAGTAGGCCTCAGGACAAGGACTACTTTAAACCTGTATGCTGTATGCATGCACTCTTCTATGCACATGCACATTTGTCTTTAATACCTTGAATTCCCCAGTTAGTTACCATGATGTTGCAGCAAATACTCTGTGTCTCCCCTTGTACTGCTCTAGTGATGCATTGAACACCATGTACTAATCCATTCACTGTTTCAAAATCAAACCATTTGGAAAATTCATTCAGGTACTCTTTTTGCAGATGTAGTACTTGAAACTCATATGTAGTATATATGCACTTCTGTTATCAGATACACATTTGTTTTTTATACTTAGTCTTTTTAAGTTGTATTTGTTTAGTAATAGAATAGTATATTTTATAGATTTATTTTTATAACATTATATATATTTTTATAACAGATTCTATTTATCAACACTAAAAGAAATTAATCATGGCTAGAAAAAGTGAAAAGAGGAACCAACATAATAAAGCTTATTATTTGAAGAGAAGTCATCCACAAGATTTATCTGAACAACAGTCTGTAGTGAAAAAGAAAAAATCTCCTGATAATAGAACTAAGGATTTTCTAAAAAAGCTATCAAACACTAGGAATAGTGTGGAGAATGTGAACAATAAAAAGAATGTATCTGCAACAAAAAAGAAAAACAAGAGAAAAAACATAAATGATGGGAAATCATGTTCCAAAGAAACTATGTATAGTAAAAGGAGTTAATGAAGGCCAAAAGTAAGTGAAGAAGACTAAGTAACAGAACTCATTTTTCTGATTTCTTTTGGGTGAATGGAAACACAGTTCAAGTTCTGAGCCTTTTCTTAATGAAGAGAATTATCTTCAGAGTAATGATTTTTTGCATGCAGTTGACACCAGTGGTCGAGCTTATGAGGTTAGAAATGGTTGTCCTATTGAGAAAGAGAAAATTGTTCCCAGAAATGCAGAAGAGGTGTTAGCTGATGAAGTTTTAGGGAGACATCCTAAAGCTCCAGTGTACACTTAGAATTGCAGTAGTATTTGTAGTGTACAACAGGATACTATTGATTTTTTACACAATTTCTTGCGTAACTATACCAAGAAAAGTGTTAAACAAAAGATTAAGATGTTGCAAGGACTAGACCCTTGCGGAGTGAGAGAAAATACTGGTTTGCAAGGTCATTCTCTGTCTTGTCTTTCTAAAAAAGTATGTTGAAGTGTTTTTCACCATTTCAGGATGTTAGCAGTACATCGTACTCAAATGAGGAAATTAGTCAGGGCATTGTATTATGCAAAAACTCCAGCAGTGATGTTAAAAAAGTTGAACAGTGCTCTTTTGCGTGGATCAGTATCAGATGTAATGAATGTTTGTGAAGAAATTGAGTTTAGTTACTTTGGTGGTGAGCAAGACAGTGCAGAAACTGATACATTAATAGAAGGAAATGTGGATGAGAATGTACAACATTCTAGTACAAATACATTTGAGCAAGAAATTAAAAAGTTAAAGGGGATTTCAGGTGAAAGGCCAAATTATTCTTCTATCTGTTGTCGATGAACTCATTATAAAAATCAGACTAGGACTGTTGATCTGTATTTAAAAAGTGAAAAAAAAAATAATGAGTGGAAGGAATTTGCAACTTATTTGTTGGTAGAGAATTGTTTTGATTTGGGTTCTGTTCAACGTATTTCTAAATAGTGTTATAACAAATTAGATGAGAACAAAATGCCTGCTAGAGCTGTGCATAATAATTTTGAGTTGGTAAAAATTCCCTCTGAACTGATGGATTTAAATACCTATAAGTCTATTCTTATACAATGTGTGCATCCATTTCAAGCTATTGTTCGTATGGAGCCTAAGACAGGGAAATTGCCTTCTTCAGATTTACAGAGGATTAAAGGGAAAACTTGTATATTTGCCTCTGGATTTAAAGACAAAATATTGAAACAATTGGTGTAGAAAATGTAAAAGATAAACCTCTAGTTATTTTAGTTAATGGCGTTTCTACTAAGAGTAAGAAAATCTGGCAAGAATTAGTGGATGTTAGGAAAGTGAAAAAGGCAACGTTGTATCTGGCAAAAAATAATCAGTACTATAAAAAATGTATATGTGGGCGAAGAAGATGTAACTTTAGAAGAAGATACTGACTCGTCAACTGGACAAATTGAAAATGTGGATATATGCTGAACTGAAGAAATCTATGAACATTGCAGTGTTCATCCACTTCATTCCAAAGAAGTGATGGGGAATACTATTGAGTTATTCCAAATGAAATAAGCAAAGGGAAGTCCCATAAGTGTATGGGAAGAAAGTTTGGAAGGTCGTTGTTTCCCTCAGTTGTTTCCAACAGGAAAAGGAGGACGATATGATGAACAAACTGTACAGATTCCTGCATCTGAATACCGGACATCAAGATAGTATGCAGAAGATCCAAGATTTCGACAATGTAGTCTGTATTTGTTTCATCTTTTGTTTGAGAATGACATGTCTGGACTTTCTTACGAAGTCAACCATATATTGAAAACAAGTGTACATCTGCAAAATGTTTCGGCAAAGGAATTTATGGATAAAGTACACCAGAAAGATAATGTTTTGGAATCTCAGATGATTAATCTCATGGCATGTCAGCGTGGTACTAATGAGTACTGGTACCGTCGTCATGGAGAACTTAAATGTATGCTAAGGAACTTAGGAACTCCTACAAGGTTCCTTACTCTAAACTGTGCTGAGTACGCTTGGGATGATTTACTAAAATTTCTTCAAGAGACAAATCCAAATATAGTAAATATTGAATACAAGACACCTGGAGAATTGTGCTCTTTGGACCCAGTTAATGTATGCAGATATTTCAATCATAGATTTGAAGCTATGATGTCTTTCATCACCAATAAAAAAAATCCTCCTCTTGAAGAGGTTGTGGATTTCTTTTGGAGAAAGGAGTATCAAGCAAGAGCTGCACCTCACAAACATATGCTAATATGGATCAATGATGCCCCCAAATTTGTAACAGATTCAGATGATACTGTCTTGTCTTTTATTGAAGAATATGCTACATGTGCCATACCCAAAAGCACAGAAGAAAAGAACTTAGGACAACAAGTCTTACGATTCCAAAGCCATCGTTGTGGGAAATACTGTTGTCGAAAGTACAAGTCAAAGGAAAGGTTTTATACCAAATGTCGTTTTGGTTTTCTACGTCCTGTAATATCAAAAGGAAGAGTAAACAGTTTTCTGTCAGCTCTGCGACATACCATGACAAGAAAATCTCCAAAGAAAACCTTTAATTTGAGAAGAAATGAAGAGTCAAAATATATAAATGATTATAATCCAGTTATTCTGTCCATGTGGAATGCTAACATGGATATTCAATACATTGCGGACAATTCCATTGCTGTTGCTCGATATGTAACATCCTACATAACAAAATCAGAAAAGACGGAATTGAAAGAAATTTGGGGAGAGATTTCCCACGAGAAGAGTCTAAATAAGAAATTATACAGTTACTGTTTGAAGATGTTATCTCATCAAGAAATCGGAGCGTATGAATGCTCAGATCGCTTATCATCTGCAAGTCTATACTCCAAATCTAGAAGAATCATTTGGGTGAGTCTAGGTCTTGCTGCAACACAAAATCGAGTACTTAAATCTGTACAAGAAATTGAATATTTAGCTGGAAAAGAGCCAGAAAGTACAGATATTGTGACAACAAATATGTTGGATACATATTATCCAAATAGAAGTCATCAACTTGAGAACATTTGTCTCTATGAAGTGCTGCAAAACTATACCTTTAAACGGAATATTACAGAAAACATCAATAATGGAATATATGCTGTGATTGGTTCTGAAGGATGTTTGGTGAAACAAAGAAAAAGACATTTGATTAGTCACCGAAAACTGAGTTGCAATACTCCTGACAAAAGGGTATTTTACTATTTAGCTCTTTTGCAACTCTTCAAGCCGAGGCATTCAGAATTGGAATTACTTGGAGATTTTCAGAGCTACGAAGATTCGTTCAACGCTACTAAAGATACTATAGAATGTAATGTTTTTGTAATTATGTGAAAATGTTGAACGACGAAATTGAGCAAGAAGCTACAATTGCAGCTGAGATTGCTAGAGCCAGTTCTCAAGATAGTCAAACTTCTGCTCCGTTGAGTCAGGATCCACTAGGGGAACCAATTGTTCAAAATGAAGCAGCAATTGCCATGGATGAGGTGGAAACAGCAATGTATCACGCTCAAGAAGATTTAACAAATTTAGGAAACTTGGAAGAACAACTAAATGTTGAGCAAAAACAAATATATGAGCAAGTGAGAGAACAGATTGACCATGGATTACTTCATGAAAAGAAAGAGTGCTCATGCACGTCATTTCAACCTATCCGAATGTACGTGAGTGGACAAGCTGGAAAGTTTTTTAATTAAAGTAATTACAACTTATCTACAGAAAAGAACTGAGTCACATTTGTCTTGTGTTGTCACTGCTCCAACTGGGTTGGCAGCACACAATATTAAAGGAATTACTTTACATCGTTTACTAATGCTACCAGTAGAACATGAAAACAAATTGGAATACCACAAGCTATCTGGAGAAGCTTGTTGTGAAGTTTCTAGAGTCTTAAAGAAAATGAACCTTCTAATTATTATTGATGAGGTAAGCATGGTATCAAACTTAATGCTTGCCTTTGTGCATTTAAGAATGCAGCAAATTCTTAAAACAGAGTACAATGTGTTATTTGGAGGAAAACCTGTCATAGTTTTTGGATATCTACTACAAATTACTCCTGTAAAAGGACAACCAGTATTTAAAACTCTTGCACATAAAGATACCAGAAAGTCTTTGGGTAGCCTTGGAAATGTTAACATTTGGACATATTTTGAATACAGGGAAGTTATTACAAATATGCAACAGGCAAATGATGCTGATTATGGAACTATTCTTCAAGATATAAGAATTGGAAAATTGACTGAACATGGCAAACACGTTTTACAGAGATGCTTACTTTCCAATTTATTTCCAAATGAAAATATTGTTCCAGAGAAAATATATGTAAGAATTGCAGAAAACAAATCTGTAATCTGCTTAATGCCAACACAGCATGAAAGTTAAAGTTGGAAAATGAAGAAATTATACAATTGGAAGCTATTGATAAAATAGAGCATGAAGGAATCACTATTATTTTGACAGAAAAGTTGAAGAGAAAGTTGGATTCTTTAGAGTAATCTATATCTAAAACTGCTGGTTTAGAAAAGAATCTATATGCATGTAGAAACTGACGGGTAATTTTACAACGTAATTTGAATGTGGAAAAAGGTTTAGTAAATGGAGCAATGGGTAAAGTTGTGATTTTGTTAATTATCTAAACAGAGATGGTATTGAATTATTGAAAATTAAATTTGATCAAATTGAAGAAGTACAACAATTTAGTCGTTGTTTAGCTCGGTTTTTGCTTGTAAAAGATTTGTATGTTCGCAGAAAACAGTTTCTTGTTTCTTTGGCATATGTGGTGACCATTCATACATCTCAAGGTTTAAGTGTAGATAATGCTTTGGTGAATATTGAAAGTACTGTGTTCAAAGAGGGTATGGCATATGTTGCTTTGTCTCGGGTCAGAACTTTATCTGGATTGTACTTGATTGATTTTGATGAGAGAAAGATTAGTGCAGATGCAAATTCTATGAAAGAGTATAATAGGTTAAGAAGAGAATATGCTCCCAATTTAAATCAATATCCAGTATTTTAAAAGTGTGTGGTAGGTCGAAAAAAAAGATATGAGAATATCTGTAGGAATGGTATAGAGAAAGAAAAAAAAACAAGAGAAAGTTGTAATTGCAAGCAAAAAGAAAAAGGACACTGTTGAAGAGATTGTTGGTTATCAGTTTGAAAATAGTTCTGGTGTCAACTGCTTTGCTAATGTAGTTGTTAATGTTGTTTCTTTTCTTGAAAGTTTGCAACCGAATATTGTTGAGAATCGGGAAAAAAGATTTAGTTCGTTGTTGTATTTTGTTTATGAGAAATGTAGTAGTGATACAAGTAAAATACAAAGTGTTTCTGATATTCGAAATCTATTGGATATATGTTCTGGTTGTACTCAATTTACGCAGAATATTCAGCAAGATGGTCAGGAATTTATATCTGTTCTGAAAAAATATTGTCAGGAATTTTTAATGTATATGGAAAGGGGCGACCATTCGGTCCCCCCGAACGTATGGCGGAGTACCATGATCCCCCCGGGAAGCCATCTTGGGCGGGAGGCGAGTCTCGGCTGGTATGCCTGAAGCGGCGTAGCCGGGGCGCGCTTTTTCCCGCCCTGGAGTGGGCTGGCCTAGACACTGACGCGGCCGGCCACGCCCGTTGGGGCAGGCAGGGGCGGGTTTACGCCCGCCCTGAAGACGGATAAAAGGAGCAACAAGCCAAGAAAGCATCCTCTTGTTCCTGTGCTCTGAAGCTGCACCTCCTCGCTGCACGTGAGCTCGAGACGGAACGAAGAGCCAATTTTGAGCGTGGTAATCTTTCTTTTTTGTCTTACAGATACTCTGTCTGAGAATGCCTAAGAAAGTCGGAAAGCGAGTTACTACCGATCAGATGCTCCGTATGCTCATGAAAGAAGTTACCGATCTGAAGAAGCAGATGGCGGCTAAAGACGGGGATGGGGGACCGAAACGACCTTTGGCGGGAGCAGCTCCTGTAGGAAAAGGCAAGAGGCCCAGAAGGGGGGCATCTGGGGGGGACATCCCGGTTCCCGATACCCCACTCGAGGAGCCAACTCCGGTGCCGAGGGAGGGGAATCCGATTCCCGTGGTGGTCACTCCCGTGTCCGGAGAAGACATGCCGCCTGAGTTAGCAGCACAATTGGCAGCGTGGTTGGGGAAAGATAGCGAGGGCGCCACGGCTGACGACGCACGGGTGTTGATGAAGCAACTGCGTGAAACTAGGGAGGCGGCGAAGGCACCATCGCCAGTTACCCCGCTGTCTCCGGCGGTGGATAAAGCAACAGGAGCAGGTCCAGCAGCGGATGCGGCCTCTGGTTCAGGTAAGCGGCCATTGCCGATTGCGAGGGAGGAGTCTGCACCTTCACGAAGGGAAAAGTTGGGTCAGCATGTCCCTCTGGCAATTAAGGAAAAGATGTGGGCGGGCGAGTATGTAAACATTTTTTCGTTGCTTACCGACCATTATGAGATGGAGCATGTTAAGAGCCAAAAGGAGCTCATGCATCCAAGTGTTTGGCGCGCAAAGATGGCCGCCTTTAAGGTTGACGGAAACATTGGCACTTGGGGCAGGGCATGGGGAATCTTTACCGCCATCATGGGCGAACGTAGGCCCGAGTTGCTGACCGAATTGCCTATTTATCAGTCACGGATCATGGAATATTATGGATCATATGGGGGCAATCAGTGGTTCTGTTACGATAATATTTTTAGAAAAGCGAAAGAACACGACAAAAACTTGACTTGGGATTGTTACGACTCTGTTTCATGGTCAAAAATGGAGAGTACTGGTATGTTGAAGTTACCATTGGTAGGGAGTAGCGCGGGTGAATCCTCCCGCCAATATGCTGGGACACCCTTTCGATCAAGTACGGGTCATGACTACCACTCGAAGCCGAACGGCAACGCAGGTAAAAGGGGGATTTGTTGGAACTTTAACAGGGGTAAATGTACGAGGCCCCAGGGGTCATGCAAGTTTAGACATGAATGTGGAGGGTGTGGGCAGCCATCCCATCCTGAGTTCATGTGCAGAGCCAAAACGGGTGATAACGGCGGTAGGGGAGGCGCCAAACAGGTCTGAAATAGTCCGAGGGGCGCCTTTACTTACTCCGATTGATACCATGGCAATGATTCCTTGGCTCAGCGACTACCCGGATCATGTTTCCGCTGGGGTGTTGTGGAACGGGTTTTCATATGGTTTCCGCATCCCAGTGGGGGATTTTCAGGGTGTAGCAAAATGTAAAAACCAACTGTCGGTCTTGCAACATACGACCGTGGTACAGGAGAAGATTGGGAAGGAGGTTACTCGAGGTCGAGTCGCCGGTCCATTTGATGAGCCACCATGTGCTAACTTTGTTTGTTCCCCTTTGGGGGTGGTCCCTAAGAAGGACCCGGGTGAGTTCCGACTGATACATAATTTATCAGCCCCACGTGGTTTTTCCGTGAATGATGCGATAGACCCGGAAGTGTGTTCGGTGCGGTACGCATCTTTCGATGAGGCCGTCGCCATGTTGAATCGCCTAGGGCCCGGTGCGCTGATGGCAAAATCAGATATTGAGTCAGCGTTCCGGTTGCTCCCGGTACACCCAGACGATCAGCGTCTCCTTGGTTTCATGTTTCAGGGTCACTATTACATGGATAGATGTATGCCGATGGGATGCTCTATATCTTGTGCCTATTTTGAAAAGTTCAGTTGTTTTCTGCAATGGGTCTTCACAAAGAGGACGGGTTTTCAACATGTCATGCATTATCTCGATGACTTTTTGTTTCTGGGGGCGGCCGGGGATCCGGAATGTGGACAGGCTTTGAATGAATTTTGTGTCTTAATGAAGCATTTTGGTGTGCCACTGGCACCAGGTAAGACTGTGGGTCCCTCGACTTGCCTCGAGTTCCTGGGGATCGAGCTCGATTCAGAGGAAGGTTGTTTTTGATTACCAAGAGAAAAGGTGTTAAGATTCAGGGCTTCCCTGGAAACGTGTATTAGTGAGTCTAAAGTCAGATTGCATCAATTACAACAATTGGTGGGCCAGCTGAATTTTGCCCTGAGAGTAATGCCGATGGCCCGCCCCTTTTCCCGCTCGATCGCTCAAGCCATGGTCGGACTGAAGGAGGGTCATCATCGCACGAGGCTATCGGCAGAGGTTCGCCAGGACATGCGCATTTGGTTGCATTTCTGGCGGAGTTCAATGGTCGAATTGTCTGGAATAAACCGGCGGTGTCCTCCGAAGAGCTGGGGCTGTGGACAGATTCGGCTGAGAGCATTGGTTTTGGTGCCATATTCGGCACACAATGGTCGGCTCAAAAATGGCCGTTATGGTGGCATGAGTGTGGGCTGACAAGTAACATTGCCTTTCTTGAACTTTTTCCCATTCTGGTGGCCCTGAAAACTTGGCCTGAGGGATTCAGAGATCACTCTGTGGTGTTTTGGTCTGATAACATGACCGTGGTTGAGTGTATCAATAGCCAGGCAGCACGATGCAAATGGATTCTGAGATTGCTCAAAGAAATTGTGTTATTGTGTATGCAATTGAACGTGCTATTTAGGGCAAGACATGTACCGGGGGTAATGAATCAAGCGGCTGATTCGCTTTCTCGTTTTCGTATGCAGGCCTTCTGGGGTTTTCTGCCCACAGCGGACCCGGTGGCGGCACCCTTTCCCGAAGTTCTCTGGTCTCTCGGTGCCCCGAACTACAGAACCTCGTGGGAGAGAGTTTAGCACCCAGGACAAGGAAGGCATATGAAGGGGCGTTCCGATCCTATTGGGCCTTTTTGGGGACTGCTAGGGGAGAGCTTTGGGGCCAGGAAGAGCTAGTAGTAAAATTTCTGCTGTCTTTACATCAGGCAGGCAAATCAGTGGCTACGGCCCAGAGGCATTGGGCCGCCATTTCCTTTATGGCAAGGGCTCATGGGATCCAGGACCCGACTGCGTCTTTTGTTGTGCAAAAAGCGCTACGTGGGTGGCAACGCCTTGAGGGTCGCAGAGTAGATGAAAGGCGCCCGATAGGTCTGGATAGGTTGGCTCTGTTGTTATCTGTACTTCCTGCAACGTGTTCATCCCAGTATGAATCAGTGTTATTCCGAGCCGCTTTTATGCTAGCATTCCATGGGGCTATGCGGGTAAGCGAACTAGTGGCAAAGAACAAGCAGGATACCATGGGGGGACTGTGCCGAGAGCACGTTCAGGTCAAGGGGGAGACAATGACTGTCTCGTTTGTCAGGTCCAAGACCGATCAGGGTGCGATTGGGGACGGAATAATCATACAAAGGATTCCCGGGTCTTCCATGTGCCCTGTGATGTGCGTAGAGGAATATTTAACGCAAAGGGTGGCATCATGGGGGGGGACCTTGTTGAGACACGCTGACGCTACCCCACTGACGAGGTTTCAGTTTCAGCGGGTGCTTGCGATGTCGATTTCAGCCGCGGGCTTGAACCCCGGCGAGTTTGGGACCCATTCCTTTCGGATAGGGGCTGCTACGGAGGCTACAGCCAGGGGTCTGAATGTTGAACAAGTAAAACGTGTGGGGCGTTGGTCCTCAAACTGTTATAAGAGGTATGTGCGGTTGCACATGTTGTGAAGCTGTAATGATGTACTCACGCTTCTTGTTTTTGTTTGGTTTTCAGTTGCGCAAGCCTACGAGGCGGGGCGGACTGTGCAGTCGACCCGACACCGGGGGGCCAGCGGTCAGACATCACCGGCTGTGAAAAAGGAGGTGTGGGTCGTGGGCCACTCATACGTGAGACGTGCCGGGGACGTATTCAAAGCAGGTGACATGATTCACGTGGCTGGGGAATACGGGTACAGTGTGTCCTTCTACGGAAAGGGCGGGCTCTGTATTGACCAGTTTCGATCATTTTTTGAGGGTCTGTTAGGGCGGACGAGGTCACCGCCGTCTGTAGTCATAGTACATCTTGGGGGCAATGATTTGGTGACCACTGGTAGACGACTTCTTCTTGAGGCGATGCTTTCCACGGTAAGTTGGTTGGCAAGAAGAGTTCCAGGGTGCACAATTGCATGGTCCCATATGATCCCACGGAAAGTGTGGCGGGGGGCTATTTCGGTTCCTGCTCTGAATCATTCAGTAAGGAAAATTAATAATAAAGTGAGTAGATTGTTCCGTTCAAGTACACTGCATTCTATTTCGCATGGTTGTATTAAAGGGGACAGTATGTATTTGGGGGATGGTGTTCATTTATCCCGGATGGGGAACGAATTACTCATAGGAGACCTGATAGCTTGGCTAAAGACTTTATGACATGACCTTTAGGCAGGAGTGTTGTGGGGGGGTCCGGATAGCCGGTCAACTATCCGGCCTGTGGCGGTAAGGTCATGATCGGTGAGCAGTAATTGGAAGATCCCTATGGGTGGGCGTCACCCATTACGGATGGGAGCGCTCGAGGGAGGTGGCCATTGGCCCCTCAACGGGGAGGCGGTCCCTTCTAAGGATGGGCCGCCGGAAGGAAAGGAAAGGCGGTCAAGGCCCCTTCCTGGGTAGGAGGGGCTACAGCCCCCTCCTGGGGAATTTCCCGGGGCCTGGACATCTGCGACGGCAGATGTGGTAAGTTGTGTGGGGTTTGGGAGGGGGTCTACGCTACCTTCTAGATACCTCACACGAGTCCTCGGACGACCTTTAAATGGCGTCGAGTTTATTGGGGCCCCCGTCAAGTCAAGGGAAATTGGTAAATGCACTTGAGGTACACCTCTGTGCGGTCGCCCCTCACAAGTGGGGGGGATATGTCTGGTTTAGGGATCTTGACACCGGTTACGACCTTGCCGTTGGCCCTTAAACGTTAGGATGTACAATTTCAAGTTAAACGTTTTGTAGGATGTTAGTTCGGCTGGGAGAACCTTTGTATTAGAGAATATGTTAAGGTTAGCCAAACATCGCAATGCGGAAATGAAATTGTACATTAATATGAAACTGTTATTTTAATGTTTTATTTTGTTTCATATTTTAATAAATACGGCCGGGAGGGTCACTCCCTCCCGTCTTCCAAAAGTTCAGAACCGTTTCCGGTTTCCCATTCTTGGGGATTGTGTTGAGAGGGGGTGGCGGGTATCTCAGCCATATGGAAAGGGGCGACCATTCGGTCCCCCCGAACGTATGGCGGAGTACCATGATCCCCCCGGGAAGCCATCTTGGGCGGGAGGCGAGTCTCGGCTGGTATGCCCGAAGCGGCGTAGCCGGGGCGCACTTTTTCCCGCCCTGGAGTGGGCTGGCCTAGACACTGACGCGGCCGGCCACGCCCGTTGGGGCAGGCAGGGGCGGGTTTACGCCCGCCCTGAAGACGGATAAAAGGAGCAACAAGCCAAGAAAGCATCCTCTTGTTCCTGTGCTCTGAAGCTGCACATCCTCGCTGCACGTGAGCTCGAGACGGAACGAAGAGCCAATTTTGACCCACCCACCAGCCCCTGAGGACAGCAAGTGGTTATGAATAAAGTTTGATGTGGTAACACTAATTTTTGCAGGTTGTGATGACTATCGTGATAACTTTGAATATGCAATAAAGAATGGTCAAATTGTAATTTGTTTTGCAAATAAAGTAATTATGCACTAGTGTTGATCAGTAATCATGCCTTTTAATAAGTTGTAATTATTACTGTCTTTTAGTAATTTAGTCATTTAGTAATTTAGTTAGAATTGTCGTATTTATTTTGGTCGGGCGGTAAGGTCATGATCGGTGAGCAGTAATTGGAAGATCCCTATTGGTGGGCGTCACCCATTACGGATGGGAGCGCTCGAGGGAGGTGGCCATTGGCCCCTCAACGGGGAGGCGGTCCCTTCTAAGGATGGGCCGCCGGAAGGAAAGGAAAGGCGGTCAAGGCCCCTTCCTGGGTAGGAGGGGCTACAGCCCCCTCCTGGGGAATTTCCCGGGGCCTGGACATCTGCGACGGCAGATGTGGTAAGTTGTGTGGGGTTTGGGAGGGGGTCTACGCTACCTTCTAGATACCTCACACGAGTCCTCGGACGACCTTTAAATGGCGTCGAGTTTATTGGGGCCCCCGTCAAGTCAAGGGAAATTGGTAAATGCACTTGAGGTACACCTCTGTGCGGTCGCCCCTCACAAGTGGGGGGGATATGTCTGGTTTAGGGATCTTGACACCGGTTACGACCTTGCCGTTGGCCCTTAAACGTTAGGATGTACAATTTCAAGTTAAACGTTTTGTAGGATGTTAGTTCGGCTAGGAGAACCTTTGTATTAGAGAATATGTTAAGGTTAGCCAAACATCGCAATGTGGAAATGAAATTGTACATTAATATGAAACTGTTATTTTAATGTTTTATTTTGTTTCATATTTTAATAAATACGGCCGGGAGGGTCACTCCCTCCCGTCTTCCAAAAGTTCAGAACCGTTTCCGGTTTCCCATTCTTGGGGATTGTGTTGAGAGGGGGTGGCGGGTATCTCAGCCATATGCTTGTTCTATTGGAAGATGAAGGTATAGATATTGAAAATCTTTTTGGCCTTTCTTATAAATGGGAACATTACTGTGAAAATTGTTTGTTTACATGTAGCACTAACATAGACACTGAAAGATTTATTTATTTGAGTTTACAAGACTGTGAATCAGTGTCTTTTAACAACCTAGTTAGAGGAGCAACTCAAAACAGGGAGCGTAGGCAATGTAAATCAGAAATGTCATCAAGATTATTTATACAAAGATATGGACAGTATATAATTTTAATGATGCAACGTTGTACAGCTTTTAGAAGAAAATTGGAAACTTTAATTTAAAATGTTGTAGCTACTCAAGTATCACTATCAGGAAGAACTTTTGTAACTGTAGCAATTATTTTTCATGATGGTCCTTCTACAACATCTGGACATTACACTGCTTATTTAAAATGTGATAATGGTTGGATACATTGCAATGATAGTCAATTGGTTTTTAAACAACGTTTGCCTAAAGAATTACCAAATTGTTACGTAATATTCTTAAAGCCAAGGTTTTAGGAACAAAAGTTGGCCTTTCAGGATTACTATTGGACAACTTCCAAACAAAGGATTTAACGCATACTATTTGGCCTTGAGGAAAAGTATCTAAAACAATTAAGGACTATTTGTTGTATATTTTGTCAGCATATATTTCTAAAGAACATTATTTACCGTGTATGGAAATTAATAATAATGTTTTATCATTGTTTGTGTTGTTTCATATTTACGCAAAAAATTGCTCTTAGAAAAAAACCATTCAACATATGTTTAATTTCTATTTTTTAGATTGTTATTGAAAATGTTTAATGTTTTTTTTAAGATAATCTTATTGATTGTCTTTTTTTTGCCCGCTGTTATGTGATGAGTACAATTGAAATCACTGTTTCTAGTGAAATTCAATATATTCTGAGAACAGCAAAAAAGGCAAATGAAATGTTTTACAAATTATTCTGTGTTGTAAAATATATATTGTAACTGTATTTTTTCTTTTCTTCCACAGATAATAATATTATAATATATCGTTTTTATTATTTATTATTTTTAAGGGAAGTATAAGTAACTATAAAAAATAGTCAATGTACTGTGCTTCTACACAACTGAAGAAACAAGAGATGGAAGAAGTACATAACTGTGCAAAGATGGTTTGTATCTTTTAAAGATATATGATGAAGTTAATATGCATACTGAGTGTCCCTGGGGACCCACTATCTTAGTAGATATATTCGAAAGTGCCAGAGAGGTTTATGACAGAGATATATAAAATGGGACATGGCTTCAGAACAGCTCTCTGCAACGCCCCTGTATGATATTGAATAGAAAGATATGCTTGGCTAGTACAGACAGGGACTTTCAGGATTAAAAGAGACCAAATTATGTTAAAAGGTGAGTACTGGATAGGTCTTTAAGGATTGATGTGTGTGAAAACACATGACGTATTCAAAAACTAGTGTGAGAATGCTACCTATATATACACAGATTCACAGTGTTATTCTAGACAAGCAACAGTATCCCTTGCATTTTACTAAAACATATTTACTAGTTTGTAAGGGGTAAGGTGAATACACATACTCTACATTTTTAGTACTGCATTTTAGTATAAGAGCCTGGGTCATTTTCCATAGTCATAAGCAGTGACTGGTTTCGAATTTTACGAAAACTTAAGAACAGGATATCTTTATAAGCATTTATATTTATATAACCTTATGAAGTACTAAAACTCTACTGTTGGAATGTTATTAGACAATGGTATTTACATAATATTTTTTGGGGGCCAAAATAGTTGATAAACCTACTTTTGTATTATGTAGTGTTGGAAATGGGGGTTGCCCAAGTCTCAAAGGGGGTAGCATGGCATCAAGCGGGCAGGCCAAACTTCGAGGACATGTGAAGCATTCACGCAGTACCCTCAGTCAACACACCAGGCACACTACAAAAGAGGCAGGACACCAATTTGAGTTGGAAAATTAAGCAGTTTAGTATCTCCAACCTGCAAGGCAAAAAGGGAAAAATACACTGGTAATCACAACAAGGCGCCAACTGGCGCCAGAGCCAAGTACATCCTGGGGAATTATTTACATGGGACAAAAAGGGTTGAGTCCAAAGTCCATGCTGTAATAAAAATGGTTGGTTAAATGAACATTAGACCTGGGGCCAATCTGGCGGGGCCAGCTCAGGGTCTCATCCTTAGGGGTAGGCTGTAATTGCAAACTCTAATATTATGCATTAATACACTTTATGCGTTATTACGCCAAACCCCACCTCTGTAAGGGAAAACAGAACATCACAGAACCTTTAATATTAGACAGGAGTACCTGTAATAAAACATCAGGTTTCTTCCCCCCTCCACCTAGGGAATTACACATCAGGCAGGGCCTACTCAGGCCTTCATCCTTGAGAGGTTGGCTGAAATTGTTAAGTTGCATATTAGCATAACTACACCTCATGCGTGACAACGCCAACCCCACCCCTGTAAGGGAAAAACAACAACAAAGCCTTACAGCACATACTAGTCAGGAGCACCTGTAAGAAATCAGTACGGCAGGCTCATTAACCAGGGGCATAACAGGGGCCTGGAATAACTCTTCAGGCCAGCATAGGGCACCACGGCACTAACAGGGCGCAAAAGCATACGATCACCCATCAGGTGTAAAACCACAGTATACCTAGGCCTCAATAACCTTAGTGTAGGCATAACATTTGCATAACCACATTAGCAGGGTAATCAGCAGACCATAACACTAGGCGCAGTGGCGCATCACACCTGGACAGGTAACATGAAACGCTGCGTTACCCTAGGCAACCAGCATCCTGATCAGAAATGAACATGGCAAATAACCATTGCAGGGCACAGGGGTCAACAAGCCATTAACAACCAGGCTGAGTTACCCAACCCTTCACTCTGCAGGGCCTGACACCTAGCTAGGGGTTAACTTGTCCCTCTACCAATCCCGGGGGGGTTTCAGTAATGTCCCAGCCCAGTCTAGAGGCTTAAAAAGGAGATCAATAGGGCCAATGAAGATCAGTACAGTTTCCAGGGGCTAGCACAAGTCCTGGGGCGAGCACCGACCCTGTGCCCCGACCTCCACACAGTTTAATCCAAGCCCCACTCACCAGGCTCAATAGGTTCTGCGGGGCGTCCTTTGGGGTCTCCTCTGCAGGGGGGGACCAGGCACCGACAATATGCCTCGAGGCCCCCCTTTCCGCGGCGTCACCCGGGGCCCAGGGGTTCCAAAACGGCCTCTGGACGGCCACTCTCTCCTCACCCGGGCCTCCTTCTCTCAGAGGGGCCTGGGGCTTCAACACGGTGTCTGGGCACCCGTGGGGGAAGCCTGCCTGGCTTTCCTCCCACGTTTCAAGGCTCCTGCAGACGGCTTCGTTGGAGGGGGCAGGGCTGGCACCGACAATGTACCCCGGCCCCTCACTGAGGACCACAGACCGGCGGGGTGGCCTCCCGCTTCGGTCGCTCCAATTCGGGGCTCCCTCCTCGGCACGGGGGCCCCGCACCAACACTTCACCTGGGTCCCCTTGCCTCACGGGGACCTAGGGCTTGGCGACGCTCTCCTCGCTCTGGCGGGCCGGCACCGACAGCGTGCCCCGGCCCCGCCTTCTCCACCGGCCCCTCGCGTGGGGCACAGACCAGCGGGGTGGCCTCCCGCGACGGTCGCTTCACTCGGGGTTCCCTCCTCGTCACGGGGACCCCGCAACGGAGCTTCACCCGGGTCCCCCTCCTACCTCACGGGGACCCGGGGCTTCGATTTCCCTTCTCCCGGCCTTCTCGGCCGATAACCAATCCCTGCGCGGCCTTCAGGGGTCACGGCCGCACAGGCCAATCAGTGCGTGGCGGGGGCGGGCCGATGACGCGGTCAGGCCCCCGTCACGTGACGAGGTAGACGGCGGCTTCAGGGCCCAGCGCGGCCCTCACTCCACTTCGGCGGCCCTCTCCTGGCACCGGGGGCCGCCGCAACGAGGCCCTCAGCAGTGGGGGGGGTCCCACACACGCCGGACCGCGGCGGTGAATCCCAGCGGCGATAAGGGGTAGGCTCCCTTGTAATTAATTAACAATAAGGCAGACAGCGCGCTGACACGAGGGTAGGCTCCTCAGCGCTGTTTCTCCTCACAGTTTCCTCAGCCCACACAGCGCGATTCTCCTCAGCAGATGGCGCTATTTACAGCGCACTGCTCTTCAGCGCTTCACCACACAGCGCCATGCAGGGCACAGTTCGAGTTCCTAGCGCTTCTCAATTATAGCGCTTGACAGGCAGTGCCTACAAGGGGGGTGACAGTTCCTAGGAGCCTACTCTTCCCCAGATGGCGCTTGATAGGCAGTCCAGGGGCAGTCTAATAGACACAGTTCCTCGAGGGCACACTCCTCCTCAGAATAGCGCTTGCCGGGCAGTACCTCACAAGGGCAACAGTTCCTTCAGGCAGCTCCTCACGACCCAGTACTTCCACAGGGTCACAGCTTCAGCAGGGGGAGTGGACAATCCTATTTCTCACCTCCTGGGCGCTTCTTCATCGCAGCGCTGGTGTAACTCCCGGTTCCCACAGTGTCAGGGACCTGGGTAGGGGCCCTCCCTTGTCAGGGGCCCATGGGGACAGCAGAGGGGGGGTTTATAGGGGTGCAGGGCCCAGCTCACAGGCCTATGTGGCGGTAGCACCTCACAGCAGGTCCCCTCTCTTCCTTGTCCCAGCGCTGACTAAACCTCTGGTGACACTTTCCCCTATTTATACCCTCCTCCCAGGCAGTGCCAGGACCTTCTAGAATGTTGGCACATCTAGCCTAAACTGGTTCTAGGGGAGGGGGTGAGCACCCTGGGTGCCAGGCTTTCCCTCCAAAAGCTAGGGGTTGCTGGGTAATGTTATCTAGACCGCTGACCTATGTCAGTCCAGTGGCAAAACCCATGGCCATGGCATCCATTTTAAAAGCAATACATTTCAGTCAGGTGCGTTTTCAAAATGGGGGATATTTACAAGTGCTCACATTATGTCAGGTAATTAAATTTTTCAAAAGGGGTCTCACACCACTCATGGCCTATACAGGTTTAATCCCATGGGGGAGACATCCTAGGTAAGGGGGTCAAAAGCGAAAAATTTTGGGGGAAAAAGGCCAAGTCCAACACGACTCCCCCCCAGCCAAAAGCCAGGGTAGACACATCAATGCCTTGATGGGCTTCCCTGCTTGGGGCGGAAAAAGGTGGACGCAGGCCTGCAACTACAGGAGCACCTGCAGTCTCTCCTCCACTCTGGAACCCAATGGTTCTCTTTCGCAACCCTCCCTTCACCAACAGAACCACCCCACTGGTGTTCCCTAGTGGGATGTCTCTCTTTCCTAGAGTGGGAGGCTCTAGCCTCCGGCTTGTGATACTCTGGAACCACTCTCTTCTCTCCAAATTTCCACTGGTCCACCCACCTGGGGTCTACACCCTCAGAATGACCAGCCCTTAGGGGCGAGGCTCCCCTCCCCCTACTTCTCCTCCTTGGGTTCCTCCATCTCCTACGCCTGGGGACACCCTCACACAACTCTCTCCCCAACCTGGAGTCGAAACTCACAGGCTGAACCGGTGACAGGGGCGAGTCCTCCCTCTCCCTGCACCCCCTCCCAGAATTCTGCACCCTCCTACCCGGAGAAGTACCCCTGGGAGTCACTTCCGGGGGGACTCTGATTACAGATGTCCCTCCCACCAGGGCAGGCAACTCCTGTCCCTGGCCACCCAACCCGGGATCTATGCCCTGTGGCTGAGCCGGTGACAGAGAAGAGACCTTCCTCCCTCTGCACCCCCTCCCAGAGTTCCGCACCCTCCCACTGGAAGTGGTACCCCTGGGAGTCAATTTGGCAGGGACCTGCTTTACAGGAACCCTACCCTCCAGGTCAGGCAACCCCTGAACCTGGAACCCCAGTCCAGGATCTAGACCCTGTGACTGGTCAGTCCCCCGAACCACCGTAGCTCTGATTAATGATGCTCCGGGTTCTCCTGACATAAGGGGATCCCTCCCTCTGGATGACACATCGGGGCAGCCTAGCCTCCCAAGCTGGGGTTCTCTTAAAGAACACTCCAGGCCTGGTGGCCGCAGCTGGGGTACCTTGGGACACCTCCCCGTCTCATTCCCTTCGGGATCACTCCCCTCAGCCTTCCCAGACGCTCTGGCACTTACCCAGAGGTCTGCCTCCCGTGCAAGTTCCCTGGGGTCTGAGAACCCGCACTGCAACAGATGGTGACGCAGTCTTGGGAAACAACTCCTCAGCATGTGCTCCCGAATAACGGCATGGCACAGCCCTTCCCAATCCTCCACTGCTCTCCTCACCACCCAATCCTCCAGTACAGTCCAACACTCCTCCTCGAACTCTCCCCAGGACTGATGGGACAGCTTTCCCCTGCCCCTCAACACTAACCCGTCCTCCTCCTCCGGGGAATCAGGCACAGTCTCCTGGGCTTCGGGAGTGGGACACCTTGCACTGGACCTACACTCGCTGCCACCACTGGATCCCACCCACCTCGGTGAATCCAGACTCCTGAAACCACTCTCAGGGGTCAACCTACCCACCTGAGCTGATCTCTCCCTGGCGAAGGCCCTCCCCGCCTCCGCCATCCTCTCCAGCGCTAGGACTTTCTCAGTCTCTAGTCGCTGCTCTTCTACCCTCAGCTGCGCTAAGCCCTCGGCATGCCTGAGCTTTGCCAGCGCCAGCTGATACTCCCTCTCTTCCCTCCTATCTACCCATTCTTCTGGGGACAGGGAAAGGGATGGGGCAGTGGCCCCGGGGCTGGACCCAGTGCGAGACTCCCTATCTTCGGTGTCCTCCACAGCTACTGGCATCTCCGCCCTCTCAAACTCTTCCTCCTCCTCATCGGAGTAATTACCTCCCAGGGTTCTGGATGGGGAGCCCTCTCTCTGGTCTCTAACCCACTGACCCTTCAACACCTCGGGGGGTAGTCAGATAAGTCCCCATCAATCTCTAAGGGCTCTCCCCTCTTGAGGGCCTCATAGAGAAACAGGTTCCTCCTAATGTTCCCTACTGGGGGTATCCCTCTCTCCAGGAGGAAGTCTATCACCTCCTGTTCGGTGTATTCCATCAGTTCCACTTCCTGGTAGATCAACCCCATCGTGGCGAGGTACACCCGGGACACACCCTCCCAGTGGAACAAGGGGACAATTCAGAACACTCTTCTGGAGGAAGCAATCAAAAAACAATAATCCCCACAACAAGGCTCGGATTACATTCAAAGCTCTATTTGCAGTGTAACCTGTGGCCGCTGTGGTACTGCGCAAGCACAAGTCCTATCCCACCGCTCTGCCACCAAATGTTGGAAATGGGGGTTGCCCAAGTCTCAAAGGGGGTAGCATGGCATCAAGCGGGCAGGCCAAACTTCGAGGACATGTGAAGCATTCACGCAGTACCCTCAGTCAACACACCAGGCACACTACAAAAGAGGCAGGACACCAATTTGAGTTGGAAAATTAAGCAGTTTAGTATCTCCAACCTGCAAGGCAAAAAGGGAAAAATACACTGGTAATCACAACAAGGCGCCAACTGGCGCCAGAGCCAAGTACATCCTGGGGAATTATTTACATGGGACAAAAAGGGTTGAGTCCAAAGTCCATGCTGTAATAAAAATGGTTGGTTAAATGAACATTAGACCTGGGGCCAATCTGGCGGGGCCAACTCAGGGTCTCATCCTTAGGGGTAGGCTGTAATTGCAAACTCTAATATTATGCATTAATACACTTTATGCGTTATTACGCCAAACCCCACCTCTGTAAGGGAAAACAGAACATCACAGAACCTTTAATATTAGACAGGAGTACCTGTAATAAAACATCAGGTTTCTTCCCCCCTCCACCTAGGGAATTACACATCAGGCAGGGCCTACTCAGGCCTTCATCCTTGAGAGGTTGGCTGAAATTGTAAGTTGCATATTAGCATAACTACACCTCATGCGTGACAACGCCAACCCCACCCCTGTAAGGGAAAAACAACAACAAAGCCTTACAGCACATACTAGTCAGGAGCACCTGTAAGAAATCAGTACGGCAGGCTCATTAACCAGGGGCATAACAGGGGCCTGGAATAACTCTTCAGGCCAGCATAGGGCACCACGGCACTAACAGGGCGCAAAAGCATACGATCACCCATCAGGTGTAAAACCACAGTATACCTAGGCCTCAATAACCTTAGTGTAGGCATAACATTTGCATAACCACATTAGCAGGGTAATCAGCAGACCATAACACTAGGCGCAGTGGCGCATCACACCTGGACAGGTAACATGAAACGCTGCGTTACCCTAGGCAACCAGCATCCTGATCAGAAATGAACATGGCAAATAACCATTGCAGGGCACAGGGGTCAACAAGCCATTAACAACCAGGCTGAGTTACCCAACCCTTCACTCTGCAGGGCCTGACACCTAGCTAGGGGTTAACTTGTCCCTCTACCAATCCCGGGGGGTTTCAGTAATGTCCCAGCCCAGTCTAGAGGCTTAAAAAGGAGATCAATAGGGCCAATGAAGATCAGTACAGTTTCCAGGGGCTAGCACAAGTCCTGGGGCGAGCACCGACCCTGTGCCCCGACCTCCACACAGTTTAATCCAAGCCCCACTCACCAGGCTCAATAGGTTCTGCGGGGCGTCCTTTGGGGTCTCCTCTGCAGGGGGGGACCAGGCACCGACAATATGCCTCGAGGCCCCCCTTTCCGCGGCGTCACCCGGGGCCCAGGGGTTCCAAAACGGCCTCTGGACGGCCACTCTCTCCTCACCCGGGCCTCCTTCTCTCAGAGGGGCCTGGGGCTTCAACACGGTGTCTGGGCACCCGTGGGGGAAGCCTGCCTGGCTTTCCTCCCACGTTTCAAGGCTCCTGCAGACGGCTTTGTTGGAGGGGGCGGGGCTGGCATCGACAATGTACCCCGGCCCCTCACTGAGGACCACAGACCGGCGGGGTGGCCTCCCGCTTCGGTCGCTCCAATTCGGGGCTCCCTCCTCGGCACGGGGGCCCCGCACCAACACTTCACCTGGGTCCCCTTGCCTCACGGGGACCTAGGGCTTGGCGACGCTCTCCTCGCTCTGGCGGGCCGGCACCGACAGCGTGCCCCGGCCCCGCCTTCTCCACCGGCCCCTCGCGTGGGGCACAGACCAGCGGGGTGGCCTCCCGCGACGGTCGCTTCACTCGGGGTTCCCTCCTCGTCACGGGGACCCCGCAACGGAGCTTCACCCGGGTCCCCCTCCTACCTCACGGGGACCCGGGGCTTCGATTTCCCTTCTCCCGGCCTTCTCGGCCGATAACCAATCCCTGCGCGGCCTTCAGGGGTCACGGCCGCGCAGGCCAATCAGTGCGTGGCGGGGGCGGGCCGATGACGCGGTCAGGCCCCCGTCACGTGACGAGGTAGACGGCGGCTTCAGGGCCCAGCGCGGCCCTCACTCCACTTCGGCGGCCCTCTCCTGGCACCGGGGGCCGCCGCAACGAGGCCCTCAGCAGTGGGGGGGGTCCCACACACGCCGGACCGCGGCGGTGAATCCCAGCGGCGATAAGGGGTAGGCTCCCTTGTAATTAATTAACAATAAGGCAGACAGCGCGCTGACACGAGGGTAGGCTCCTCAGCGCTGTTTCTCCTCACAGTTTCCTCAGCCCACACAGCGCGATTCTCCTCAGCAGATGGCGCTATTTACAGCGCACTGCTCTTCAGCGCTTCACCACACAGCGCTATGCAGGGCACAGTTCGAGTTCCTAGCGCTTCTCAATTATAGCGCTTGACAGGCAGTGCCTACAAGGGGGGTGACAGTTCCTAGGAGCCTACTCTTCCCCAGATGGCGCTTGATAGGCAGTCCAGGGGCAGTCTAATAGACACAGTTCCTCGAGGGCACACTCCTCCTCAGAATAGCGCTTGCCGGGCAGTACCTCACAAGGGCAACAGTTCCTTCAGGCAGCTCCTCACGACCCAGTACTTCCACAGGGTCACAGCTTCAGCAGGGGGAGTGGACAATCCTATTTCTCACCTCCTGGGCGCTTCTTCATCGCAGCGCTGGCGTAACTCCCGGTTCCCACAGTGTCAGGGACCTGGGTAGGGGCCCTCCCTTGTCAGGGGCCCATGGGGACAGCAGAGGGGGGGTTTATAGGGGTGCAGGGCCCAGCTCACAGGCCTATGTGGCGGTAGCACCTCACAGCAGGTCCCCTCTCTTCCTTGTCCCAGCGCTGACTAAACCTCTGGTGACACTTTCCCCTATTTATACCCTCCTCCCAGGCAGTGCCAGGACCTTCTAGAATGTTGGCACATCTAGCCTAAACTGGTTCTAGGGGAGGGGGTGAGCACCCTGGGTGCCAGGCTTTCCCTCCAAAAGCTAGGGGTTGCTGGGTAATGTTATCTAGACCGCTGACCTATGTCAGTCCAGTGGCAAAACCCATGGCCATGGCATCCATTTTAAAAGCAATACATTTCAGTCAGGTGCGTTTTCAAAATGGGGGATATTTACAAGTGCTCACATTATGTCAGGTAATTACATTTTTCAAAAGGGGTCTCACACCACTCATGGCCTATACAGGTTTAATCCCATGGGGGAGACATCCTAGGTAAGGGGGTCAAAAGCGAAAAATTTTGGGGGAAAAAGGCCAAGTCCAACATGTAGTAATAAAACTGTGAAAGTGAAGTGTTTATGTTTTTGTGCAAGGTCCTAGAACATAACGGATTTGTTATGGATGAAGAGGAGAATATTACCGAAGACACATTGAAAATGAGCAACAGTTTAATTGAAGTACAAAATCTACCTATAACAGGCAGAGAGACTGAATCAGAGGACATTAGTACTGCAGATATCACCTGTGATTTTGAAAATGAAAGCAATGATGCTGATTTTTTGCAAGCACTGAATGACGTAGAGTTACTGGAAGTTATAAACTCTGAAATGGCAAACCAGCAGTATGATCTGGAAGAAGTACCAGATGAACTGCTTTTAGAATCTGTGTTAAAATATGGGATGTCTGAAGAATAATTTTATTGTTTAATAATGATAAACCATTGAGCACTATGTACTTATCCATTCACTGTACTAAGATTCAAGCACTAATAGATTCACTCAGACACTCTCTTTACAGTAGTCTATTGATTCAGTCAGTAGCCAATACGTATGCAGCGAAGTAGGCCTTGGGACATAGACTTCTTCAAACCCTTATACAGTATGCATGCAGTCTTGTATCTACCTGCACACTTGTCTTTTATACCTTCAATTCCGCAGTCTGTATCCTTACACTTCTATCAAGCACTCTGTCACTGCTGTTCCACTGTTGTAGTGACCCACTCAGCAGTATGTACTAATCCATTCACTGTGCTAAAACTGAAGCACTTATACATGCAGTCAGGCACTCTCCTTGCAGAACTGTAATCATTGCATGAGTACCCAAGTACTCATGCAGCAAAGTAGGCCTTAGGGCATGAACTGCATCAAACCCCTATAGACTATGCATGCAGTCGTCTATCCACCTGCAAACTTGTCTTTTACACCTTCAATTCCGCAGTCTGTATCCGTACACCTCTACCAAGCACTCTGTCACTACTGTTGCACTATTGTAGTGATCCATTCAGCAGTATGTGCTTATCCATTCACTGCGCTAAAACTCAAGCACTTATAAATTCAGTCAGCCATTGTCCTTGCAGAACTGTAATCATTCAGTCAGTACCCAAGTGCTCATGCAGAGAAGTAAGCGAATAGGACCACTACTTATCCAAGCTTCATTATACATGCCAGTCCAGACTGTATAAATGTGAAAAATAGAAAAAAACATCAGTGGCCTAATTGCACTATTAGCTTGATTTTTTATAGCTTTGTTTTTCTATTTATCTTAAATTCTATGTCACTTTTCCATTGAGGCTTACACCCCTTTATCTCCAAATCACTCTTTCTTCTTTTCTGGCACCCTCTTGGTAGAAGCAGATTGCTCCCCCTTTCCTTACCGTTCGTTTTTTTGAAGATGTACAAATGTATATATTAACTGTATTGCGATGGAGTAATTTTGAAAACTCCCCTTTTTTGGAATAAATTCAGTTCTTTTCAGGTTGTTGCTTTTCTTTTTAAACAATCCTTATTGTTTGACTCTTTTGAGTAGATTAATTCAGATACTCATTTAAATAGAAACAAAGAACAACTGTGAGTTTTTTACTTATTGAACATATGATAAAATTTGGTTTGGACCATTGTTTTCCTTGACCATGCAGAGAAGTAGGCCTTAGGGCATGAACTGCTTTAAAGCGCTATGCACTATGCTTGTAGTCTTCTATCTACCTGCACACTTGTCTTTTATACCTTCAATTCCCTAGTCTGTATCCTTACACTTTCATCAAGCAGTCTGTCACTGCTGTTGTACTGTTGTAGTGACCCATTCAGCAGTATGTACTAATCCATTCACTTCACCAGAACTAAAGCATTTATAAATTCAGTCATGCACTCTCCTTGCAGAACTGTAATCATTCAGTCAGTACCCAAGTACTCATGCAGCAAAGTAGGCCTTAGGACATGCACTGCTTCAAACCCCTATGCACTATGCTTGCAGTCTTGTATCTACCTGCTCACTTGTCTTTCACACCTTCAATTCCCCAGTCTGTATCGTTACACTTTCACCAAGCACTCTGTCACTGCTGTTGCACTGTTGTAGTGACCCATTCAGTGGTATGTACTAATCCATTCACTGCATTAAAACACTAACACTTACAAATTCACCCAGGCAGTTTCACCAGTAGTGCAGAGGGAAGCATAGACTTGTAACATATTTATGTACATATGTTACATTCATGTGCTTCGGAATTACTACAGTATACTGTAAGTAAACACCTTGTAAAGTTATGCTGTAGCACTTTCTTATAGTTCTGCACTTTCACATTTACCATACACTAATAATGTATTCTTTCATTCAATTATACACTACACATTCGTTCAAAAAAACTTTTACACACTATCATACTAAGATAGCTCTTTTTTGTGCAGTGAAGTTTGTTCCTAAAAGAACTTTTTTTTTGTCTTTTTTGTAGTTTTGTATATTTTTTTGTTTTTTTTAACTGTTTTTTTTAGTTTTTTCAAAGGAAAAAAGGAACTGCGCTAACAAAACAGTCTGCAATGGGAACAAATAAACAAAAAAAAGTTAACCGCAGGAGTAACGGTGCTCCTGTTTGCTCATGCAAATCAAATCAATAGACTGTTCACTATAACATAATGTCTAATTACGAAATTTGCAAACAATGATAAGGTCTTCAAAATCGGGACGAATGTCTGGATGCAGACTAGATGGTGCTGTGGAAGTGCTGGCTACAGCTGGTGAAGGATCTTCCCTCAGCCTGTCACATGCAGCTCTCGCATAATTGCGGGGATGAAGATTCTTCACATGTCGTACCATGCTGGCGGTTCCAAATGAATATTTTTTATTCGGATCACCTCTAGAAAGCATGGTCCCACACACCTTGCAGGTGACCTTGGCTGCATTCACTTTCTTTTCTCCGTCTGGAATTGTAAAAACATTCCAGATCAGAGCTTCCATCCTTTTTGGCTGTGCATCCTTAGTAAGAAATTCTTCTTCTGATGAGTGTTCAGACGTATCTTCCTCCTGGTGTGCAGCCATATTAAAGATGTCTTCAAAAACACAGGAGCTTCATGAAAGAGATGGTTCTTCAGTGAAAGTCAAAGAAGAATGATTAAAATGGGTGGGGTCCTTTAACAGTTAGAATATGAAGTATTATGAACCAATCAAATCTCTTGTTTTGAAGTCACGTAGGGTGCGCTTACGATGCGAGTACGTACGACGTACCCTGAGATTTGCGTAATTGCTTTTAAAAGTAATATACATTTATTAAAAGTAAATAAATACTAGTTTCATGATTATCTCAGATAATGTCTTGCCTTAATATTTACATTAAATACATAGATATATCTTTTTAAACATTAAGGAACTTTCGCGGAGTACGCGTACGGTGCGCCGTACAAACGTACATGACGTCACGCGGAAGCGCCAATGCGACGTGGAACGTCAAAACATATTCATAACCTATGCGCGGGTACGCCTACAGTACGATTACAGATACAAAGGATGGTGTGAGGACGGTACACGTACGGTAGGTTTACCACAAAAAACATACAAAAAATATGTATAAAAATTAATTTTAATATATTGGGGAATTTACAAAAAAATAAACATTTGGAATTTTGTTTTTTATTATTTTACATTAAAAATATGTAATGTAATTTAAAAAATGAAATAACTAAAACAATCATTATAAAAAATGTAGGAAATTAGTATAAAAAAATATAACAATTAATACATTTAAAAATTGGCA
The DNA here is from genome assembly GCF_964263255.1 of Lissotriton vulgaris. Lineage (NCBI taxonomy): Eukaryota > Metazoa > Chordata > Amphibia > Caudata > Salamandridae > Lissotriton > Lissotriton vulgaris. The sequence goes on along the minus strand of NC_141695.1, from coordinate 1,366,223,485 downwards.
TTTACAAAACCTATGAAATTCACTGAAAAAAACATAGGTTTTAGGCACGTTATAGTTAGGAATTAGCATTTAAAAAACTTTGCAAATTCACTGAAAAAACCATAGGTTTCAGCCACGTTATAGTTAGGAATTAGCATTTAATAAACCTTAGAAATTCACCAAAAAAAACATAGGTTTCACACATGTTATAGTTAGTTGGACATTTCACTCATACAAAACCATTGAAATTACCCTGTTATAGTTAGTTCAGCTAACTATAACTCGCGTGCCTGCAATCCACTGCTGATGACGTCACATATTACATCACTCATGACATGGTCAGTGACATCACTGATAACATCACTGATGACATCTCAAATGACATAACTGATGACATCACTGCTGACATCATCCTTGTGAAAGAGAGGTAGACCTCCTCTCATACTAATATAACCTTTGATACACACATTGAAAAATAGAAACGAAAATGTTCAAAACAATGAAGATACCTGAGGTTCCGTGACAATTGTAAGTGGTGTTTTCGACTCGCACGAATATAGTCGAGTCTGGTATCTATGAACCGCAAATGACGAGTTTAGTAAGTGTGCGCAGTTTCGCTGTGCTAACTTAAACCGTTCGTTTGTTATGTGGGTTTTTCATCTATACCCACGGGTTCCATCTTAGATATGGCATCCATTTTGTCTCTTGCCCTCAAGTAGCCAGCGAACGGACGTTGTCCGCTTCGCGACCCTGGGACTCCCAAGATATTTGCGGAAGACACATGTTCTTTGTGAGTGTCTTTATGACGAGGGGGTTGCTACTGTAAGGCAGATGGCGCCGCTCGAGGCTCATCTTGCCGCACGGACTTATTGTCTCAGCCGTGCATCTCATTAGGCACGTCCCTTTGATGCCTGTATCTCGTGTTTCCCGATACCTCCCCTTTTACACCCTTTCTGATCTCCCCACTGTCTTCGTCTTCCTCTGCACCTGTCCTTGTTCCTATTTCGATCTATTTTACTGCTGATTGGAATTTGCTAATGGTGGGAAGATGGGTTTTTACAGTTGGGAACCGCCAAATGTTTCCGCACTTATGTTCCGGACCTCATGTGTTTCAAAGTGACCAAAGCGACCCCTCTGGGGGATAATGGTGAGAACCGGGTCGTAAACTTTTGTGTCCCATGTTGTCCTATGGGTAAAAACTGTATAAAAGGAGCGATCCACAGAACCAATTTGAAGCAGTCTCCCCAAGTTACACGCTGTGTACTTGCCGTGATCTCTGTGTTCCCTGCAGCAAATAAACCTTGAATCTTTGACGTCGAAGGAAGTGTCCCGTGTCTCTGTGATTCGTACGCCGGAGCAGGTTACCCACGAAGGTTTCAGGTGTTGTGCCCTGGCACCGCTGGGTCTTAAAGAACCCAGTCCTTCAGTTGGCGCCCAACGTGGGGCTGCATCAGTGGTACCGGTCCAAGCCCGACGATCGTGAGGAACTTCGTGTGAAATCTCCGAGGGAAGGTGCACTCCGCTTCATCGATCCTGTTGTCGAAATAAGTGGCCCGAAGACTTTTCCCGCGAAGATTCCCGCCTCCGGACGGCTGCGACGGACTGCTGCCCTGACTGTAGACCTGTTTTGGCGCCTGGCGTAGACCTTGGTATAGCGAGACGATTGACGGGCCTTCCTGGTGACGCCATCGATTTTTGAGTTAAGTATTTGTGGGTCGCTCCCATAGTTCTTGGTTGTTGACACTTTAGCAAGTGTTTTTGTTGTTAGCGCTGTGTGAGTGTTTTTGTCGGTGACACTTTGCTAGCGTACTTTGTTGTGTTGTTTGACGACTGCAACCGCCAAAAACCGAGGGTTTTGTTCTTTGCTGGGACTTGGTAAATCCCGTAACCCTTGAAGTTTGTGAAACTCGGCTAGTGTGCAAGATGCCTGGTCGCAGTACTTTGTTTAGTTGTTTCAGACCTTGTGGTACGGATTCCCGACTGGAGGACTCGTGTCCGATACCTCCGGTTGGAACTCCCACGTATGAGCTCTATAGTAAGCATGGGCTAGGCCCAGTTACCTTTAACGATTACTGGATTAAATATACGAAAAAGGACGGCGACCTTCGTTGGCCACCTCATGGTAGCTTCGAAGCTCCGATCTTAGATAATCTAGAGATTAAATTGTTCGAAAGAAAGTCAAGGCCGGCCATGTTTGATGCCTTTCGGTTGTGGCGCAAAGAAGCCCGACAGAAAGAAATCAGACAGACTAAACGTAATCAGCGAGATAATGTTGCTACCATAGTGAAGAAATCAGAGCAATTTCAGCGAGATAAGGAGGTTAAGGATAAGGAAGTGTTTGACCGATTACAGCATATGACTGTAGATAAATGTTACCCCGCTTTACCAACGGAGTCGGAAAAGAAGGAAGAGTCAGTTGAGGATCCCTTAATGTCTTATCTTATGAAGTCGCCACCTCCGTACGTACAGGGTACCGCAGCTCCTGTGGTCCCTGCCGTACCTATTCTTCCGCCTATTCCTCCTCCGCCTGTTCCTCAACCTGCACCCGTTCTTCCAACTGTTCCTGCTCCTTTGTCTGTTGCTATCCCTACTGCTCCTCCGCTTCCACATACTCCTGTTCCCGCTACTGCTTTTACTACTGCTCCTGTTTTGTTAACCCCTGCAGTTGCTACTGTTTCTACTCCTTCTCTTGTTAGTCCTGTATCGTATGCTTCTCCCTCTACTCGTAGTCGCAATTCTCCTCTTGCGGCTAGTTTCTTTCATTCGCTCGGACCTGTTCATGGGTCCGCTGGTTCCGATGGTCCTCAGAGACGTAGTCAGCTTCCTGGAAACAGAGAACGCGTTGCGCTATATAATATGGCAATGGGTTGGATGGTAAATCCTCAGAGAAGTCCACCCCGTGTTGTCCTTGAAACCTTTTGTCAATTCAACATACCAACTCAAAGATATGTGTTTAACGAAATGTGTAAGTTCCTTTATGATCAAATAGCGGTTGATGCGCCTGACGAGGTGCTCACCGCTCTGTCTGATCTCCAGCTTCAGTTCGCAAATGGGCTGATAGTGGATACTAACGTTCGACGTGCTGTTGAACGATTGTTATCTCTTCGTCCTGCTCCCATCCCTCACGCATTGTTCGTTGAGGATATTGAAAAACAGCCAGACGAGTCTGGCCAATACCCTATGCGGGAAGTTCCACCAGTGTGGATGCCAGGTGATGCTACTGCTATTCCTATTATTCCGCCACATTTCCAGAGAGTATGGATACATCTCCCATGGAAAAGATCGGAAGTGTTGCAGGTGAAGCAATCTTTGCCTGACCCTCGCAAAAATCCTGCAGGGTATTACAAAGAATTATCGCAGCTCGTAGATGCTACGATAATGAATCTTGCCGATATCGACATGTTGTTTGGCAATGTCGTACCACAACCGGTATGGGCTAAGATTCGTCAGGAAAATCACGCAAATGAACTAGGTGGTGATTGGGCGGCCATTGTAGCGGCAGATGGGTTGCAAGTTGGTGGCGCTAAGCCTGAACAATTGATTGCTGCTCTCCCTCACAGAATAATAACATTAATGAAAACTCTTATGCCAGCTATGAGGGTAAACTGGGACAAGTTGTCAGCCTGTAAGCAGAAGAAAGATGAGAGTGTTTCCGACTTCTTTACGAGGTTTGAGGAAGCATTCATCGACCATAGTGGTCAGGATATGGGCACGGAGGGTGGTCAAAGGTTGTTCGTGGATAAATTTGTTTCAAACTTACTGCCCGATTTGAGTAATAAATTGAGAAATTCGGAAAGTGCATGGGCCGTTTCTACTTCGGCTCAGATATTGGCTACGGCACAATACTATGAGAATAGAGAGAAAGAAGAGAACGACCGTGCTGATAAAAAGACGAAAGAGCTAAAAACTAAAGTGTTGTTGCAACAAGCGTATCCTCCGCGGTCAAATCAGAATAATTCACAACAGAATAGGTCACAGCCACAATCGAACAGATCCCAAACCCGTAACGACTCCTCCTCCCAAAGATCCTCGTTAGGGTACAATCAATGTGCTTATTGTAGACAGGAGGGACACATTAAATTCAATTGCCCTGTTTTAAACGAACGTAATAGTGGTAACTCATCTAGAGGAGGTCGTGGTGGTTCGCAGCAAACATCACGTGGTAGAGGTCGTGGTGCTCAGAACGATCGCTCGGATAACTCGTCTAATTCTAATAATTGTTTCGATCAACGTGGATCATCGCAAGGACGATCTGCGCAGTACAATGTAGACGATTATTACGTCGATCAGGGAACTGACGACAGTAATTACTAGGACAGCCATAGACAAGGAGAGGGAGTGGTATCAGTTCCGGTTGATCAGAGAGGGCCTTACGTCGCAGTTGCTACATCGGGCGTCGTTGAGCCTTTTCTGTTGGACACTGGTGCAGCGAAAAGTTCTATCATGTATTCGAAACTCCCTGGCGCACCTTTGTCTGGCTTAACAAATGTTTCCGTTGGATTCTCTGGCGCCCCCGTTAGCAATCCAGTTTCGTGCCCTTTGCCCCTTAAAATTGGGCCACGTGAGCTAGAAGCCCCGTTGATTTTGACTACGGGTTGTGGTGAAAATCTTTTGTGCCTGGATTTGCTTAAATGTTTGTACGCAACTTTGTATTGTTCTCCTGCGGGTGTAAAGCTTACGTTAGGAGAGAGGGTTGTCTCTCCCATGTACTTGTCCCTCGATAAGCTCCCACCGGAATTGAGTTCTCTTCCTGCATCTTTGTGGGCAACAGGTCCAAATGACGTGGGCCTGCTTGATATCTCCCCTTATGTTGTTCAGTTGAAATCTAATGTGCGATTGCCACGTATTCCCCAATATCGTATCTCCCTTGATGGTGAACGAGCACTGTTGGCGATCATCTATGATTTGATCGAGAAAGATGTTATCGAAGAGACTCGAGGAAACGTGTGCAACAGCCCTGTGCTGCCCATTCTTAAACGTACTGATCCTTCAAAACCGCCTGTTTATCGTTTTGTTATCGATTTACGGGAGGTAAATAAAATTGTGGTTCCTCAATTTCCTGTTGTGCCTGACATCACGGCGCTACTGACTCTGATTCCAGCTTCTGCATCATGGTTTTCGGTGATTGACTTGAAAAATGCGTTTTTCAGCATCCCAATTGCCGAAGAGAGCAGGGACCTTTTCAGTTTCTCTCTCGGTGGACGTAGCTTCCGGTTCAAACGCGCTCCTCAGGGCTACTGTGAAAGTCCATCTATTTACAGTCAAGCCTTGAAGGGTCAACTGGATGCATTTAGGTTGCCGGTTGGTGCGGCCTTGATCCAATACGTCGATGACTTATTGGTGGCTGCTGATACTCAGGACATTTGCAAGATTGCTACGGTGTCGTTGCTGCAACATCTCTGTGAGTTAAATCACAAGGTGTCACCTTCTAAACTCCAATATTGTTGTCAAGAAGTAACCTATCTAGGTCACTTATTGTCAAAGGAGGGAAGGAGATTGACCCCAGAGAGAATTGCAGCGATTGCGCGAATGGCTGTGACAAAAACCCAAAGCGATGTGCGTGCCTTTCTAGGTATCACGTCGTACTGCAGGCAATGGATTCCAAATTTTTCATTGCTAGCGAAACCATTGGTGGCTCTTACGTGCAAGGATGTTTCAACTCCTTTACCATGGACGGAAGAATGTCAGAAAAGTTTTTCTGAACTGCGTGATTCATTGTGTTCGGCTCCTGTGTTAGGTACCCCTGATTACAGTAAGCCGTTTACGTTATATGTTCACGAGAGGGAAGGTTGTGCTTTGAGTGTCTTAACGCAACTTTTTGGTGGTAAGCAACGTCCATGTGCATATTTTTCCTCGACCTTGGACCCAGTAGCTAGAGCATTGCCGAGTTGTTTACGAGCAACAGCGGCAGCTGCGGTCTCCATCCGACAATCAGCAGGATTGGTCATGGATAATATGCTTACGGTGATGGTTCCGCATGCAGTCGATACTCTTTTGAATCGAACGAAAACTCAGCACTTGACGAGTGCGAGGTTGTCTGGGTACGAATTGACGCTCTTGGCAAGCCACATTCAGATAAAACGTTGTAACGTTCTGAACCCGGCAACTTTGTTACCAATTAGCACAGAGTCAGATGAAGTAGCAGAACATGACTGCTACTTGAGGACTGAAGAGGAAACGAAAGGTCGAGTGGACCTTAAAAACACCCCATTGGAAGATCCGGATGGTACTTTGTATGTGGATGGGTCATGTTTTAAGTTGCCGAATGGCGATGTGACTACTGCTTATGCTGTTGTAACATTGAATACTGTTGTTGAGACTGCAAGGTTGAATCAGAATTCTGCCCAAGCTGCGGAGCTGATTGCTCTTACTAGAGCATGTGTGTTAGCAAAAGGGAAACGTGTGAATGTGTTTACTGATAGTCAATATGCGTTTGGTGTTGCTCACAGCTTTGGACGATTGTGGAGAGAGAGAGGTTTCTTGACGTCACACGGTACGAAGATACAGCATGGCCAGCTTGTGAATGATCTTTTGGACGCATTAACTTTGCCTACGCAAGTTGCGATTGTTAAATGTAGCGCGCATCGTAAGGTGACGGATGATGTTGGTCGTGGTAACGCGTTTGCGGATGAGACTGCTAAGGAGACTGCCCGAAACCTTAGCACTCGAATGTATGTGACGAGTTCGGTTAGGTGGCCTACAGAATCGAGTATGTGTGAAGACACTATCGAGAGTGTGAAAGCAATTCAGAATGAGGCCACCGAGACTGAAAAGACGAAGTGGAAAGAAAGTACGGGAAAGTTGGATGCGAATGGTTGTTGGATTGATTTGTCGGATCAGAAAAGATGGTTGTTGCCTGATGCGTATGTGCTGGCCGTTGTGACAATGGCGCATGGGTTAGCACATATCAGCGCGAAAGGTATTTGTAAGTTGCTGGCTGCTGTGTGGAAGAATGATGGCATTACGAAATGTGCTGAACGTTTGGTGAAGAATTGTATGGTGTGTATAATGTACAATCCTGGCAAAGGAACCCCAACTCCTCCTGGCAGTTTTGCTCCCCCTTCGTATCCCTTTGAGGTGATTCAATTGGACTTCATCCATATGGAGCGATGCAATAACCTGAAATACGTTTTAGTTGTGGTTTGCGCATTCTCCCGATGGATCGAGACCTATCCCCTCAAAGATAATACTGCTTTGTCTACTGCGAAAATCCTACTGAAGGAATATTTTCCTCGGTATGGAATGCCTAGAGTCGTGTGGTCAGATAACGGAAGTGAGTTTGTTGGTAGTGTGATGAAGAGTGTGTGTAAGGGCCTTGGAATTAATCAAAAATTCCACAGCGCCAATCATCCCCAGTCAGCTGGATTGGTTGAAGGGTACAACGGCACCCTTAAACTAAAGTTAGCGAAGATTCAGGCTACGACTGGTCTTTCGTGGCCTGACGCTTTACCTTTAGCATTACTGTCAACTAGGGCGACTGTACACTCCCGAGTAGGGCTTAGTCCCTACGAAATAGTGTTCGGCCGTCCTGCGAATGTGTGGGGGGTTCCTAGGCCAGGAATGTTTTCTGATCTTGAGTACCCAATGCTGATTGATTATCTACATGACTTGACTGCTAAACTGAGGTTAATTCACCAACAGGTTTACGACGCATTGCCGACGCAGACAGAGGGTCCAGGCCACCAGCTCCAGCCCGGAGACTGGGTGGTGACAAGGAATTTTTCACGCAAAAATAACCTGGACCCGAGGTTCACCGGACCCTATCAAGTGCTCCTGGCCACGAGGACTGCCGTTCGTCTCGAGGGACGTAAGAATTGGGTGCATGCTACGCACACCAAGAGAGTCCCTATCCCTTTGCCGGCAGACCCGTGGGTAAGGAGAGGCATTGCGTCATCTGAAACAGAAACATTGCCGGCGTTTGTGCCTTTTAGCGACGCACAGCTTGTTGAAGAACCCTCAGCGCAGCAGAAAGACATTGTTGAACAGTCGGCATCAAAAGACTCAAGACCAGAACACTCAACTGATCAGCAGGACGCTGTCTCTTCAACGGATCCTTTGTTTGACGAGCAGACACGTCCTGGGAAAACTCGATACTTTTTGCGATCTCGCACTAAGGACAAATAAAAAGATCTTGCCTTGCCGTATTGACAACTGCATTATCCCGTTTTCCGTGATCAGTTTTGAACTTTCGTATTACTGTAATTATTTTTGTACATATATTTTGAGTTTCACTCCTTGTATCTTTTTGCCTTTACAGCTGAGAGACTTTGTTTTTGCATTTGTACATATTGTACATTGAAGGCCATAGGGCCGCGCGCGTACTTCCTTCTGGATAGTAGGTCTTGACGCTAGGTTAAAGGCCGTCGGTTCCTGGGAACTCCTAGGGATTGACTATTGCTGCACAGAACGAAGTGCGTCAAGAAACGTTGCGGACGGTCGTAGGGAATGGCATTCTCGAAGCTGAATGATTTGGAGGGAGCTCAAGTCCACAGATTCAAGCTGCAGCAACTCAGTCGTACCAAATGTTTCATATTCCAACTGTTTGTATTGTTTTTGACTGCTTCTGCATTATTGGCGGGTGGGGTGTATTACACGATGTCTTACTTCTTACCTGCTACTCCTACTCCTACTCCTTACCCTAATCTTACCTCTACTGCTTCTCCCCATTCCTTTCACATGTTACCGGAACACGAGCAGGCTAGACGTGTAGAATTCCGCAACAATTCCTTTATTCAGCTCCTCCATCAGCATCAGTTAGTGGTTAACACTACCAATTGTTGGGTGTGTGGGTTGATGCCACATACTACGGATAAGGGAATTCCATATCTGGTGTTACCGTATAGTTCCCAAGGGTCAGCTCGAGCATTTCAAACAATGTTTCGAAGCGCACTGGGTTTCCACCCCATTCGAGAGCCACGTTCCCCCTACTCTGGTCCTACCTCGTATCAAAAACCTTTGTCGATAGCAATAGAGGATTTGGATAGTGATATCTATGATCCTTCGCTTATTCCCGAAGAAGAGGTACAAGCCTATAGAGTCCTAAGTAGAGGTGAATATAGTGTGTTCACCAGTGAAAAGCAGCTTAAAAGCTCGCCTCCGATATGGGTCGTACCCCACACTGGTAATTTTTGTCTCATGGGTCGTGGCCGAAGATCGCAAGCCCGACTTGGAGCAAGTGCTTGCACTGAGAATTACATTCTGCCGATGTTCTCGTCCCCTGTGTTTCTGGCTGCCAAGGGTACATACTTTATCTGCTATGATCGTGCATACACATGGTTGCCCGCTGACTTCATGGGCTCATGTTTCATTGCAAATCTGTTGCCTCCGACGTTTACTGTAGATGCCGATTATCATAAGACTAGAGTTGTACGAGGCGTAATTAGCGAAGAGGATACTGCCGGTCAAGAGGCAGGAGACTTTTTCAAGGGTTTCCTCCCGTTTTGGGGACCTATGGTTAATAGTAGGAACCTGAGACAGTTGACTCGAGTGGTAGAATCGACAGCTAATATTACTGCCAGTGCCCTTGGTAATATCACCACAGAACTTCAGGCGGATAGACTTATGACGTTACAAAACCGTATGGTTTTAGATGTCATCTTAGCGGATCGAGGTGGGGTATGTAAGGTGATCCATTCGAGCTGCTGCATTTTCATTCCAGATAATGCTCCTACTGTCTATCAAGCCATCTCGAGGTTGCATAAGATCTCCGAATCCATACACGTGGATGTAGGGGATTGGACGCTACTTGGGTGGTTTTGGGGCCTGATGTCGACTTGGGGTTGGAAGATTCTGATGATCATCGGAGTCGTTGTAGTGTTCCTGTTCACGTGTTGCCTTTGTGTGCAGTGTGGTCCTGCCTTATGTGGCCTTTGTGCTACAACGTGTATGAGACAACCACCTGTTACCAAGGGGACTCAGTTGGACAGAGCTATGCTACAGCAACATCTCGATGGTTTGATGAATATCGAATATGATTCCGACTAGTGCTTGCCTACATGAGGGCAAAAGGAGCGTCTGACGTTCCGTGACAATTGTAAGTGGTGTTTTCGACTCGCACGAATATAGTCGAGTCTGGTATCTATGAACCGCAAATGACGAGTTTAGTAAGTGTGCGCAGTTTCGCTGTGCTAACTTAAACCGTTCGTTTGTTATGTGGGTTTTTCATCTATACCCACGGGTTCCATCTTAGATATGGCATCCATTTTGTCTCTTGCCCTCAAGTAGCCAGCGAACGGACGTTGTCCGCTTCGCGACCCTGGGACTCCCAAGATATTTGCGGAAGACACATGTTCTTTGTGAGTGTCTTTATGACGAGGGGGTTGCTACTGTAAGGCAGATGGCGCCGCTCGAGGCTCATCTTGCCGCACGGACTTATTGTCTCAGCCGTGCATCTCATTAGGCACGTCCCTTTGATGCCTGTATCTCGTGTTTCCCGATACCTCCCCTTTTACACCCTTTCTGATCTCCCCACTGTCTTCGTCTTCCTCTGCACCTGTCCTTGTTCCTATTTCGATCTATTTTACTGCTGATTGGAATTTGCTAATGGTGGGAAGATGGGTTTTTACAGTTGGGAACGCCAAATGTTTCCGCACTTATGTTCCGGACCTCATGTGTTTCAAAGTGACCAAAGCGACCCCTCTGGGGGATAATGGTGAGAACCGGGTCGTAAACTTTTGTGTCCCATGTTGTCCTATGGGTAAAAACTGTATAAAAGGAGCGATCCACAGAACCAATTTGAAGCAGTCTCCCCAAGTTACACGCTGTGTACTTGCCGTGATCTCTGTGTTCCCTGCAGCAAATAAACCTTGAATCTTTGACGTCGAAGGAAGTGTCCCGTGTCTCTGTGATTCGTACGCCGGAGCAGGTTACCCACGAAGGTTTCAGGTGTTGTGCCCTGGCACCGCTGGGTCTTAAAGAACCCAGTCCTTCATACCAATACCAGTTAGAACAACCTATTCAGTAATTCCAAAATCTATATACACATCCACTCATTCACCAACAGTTCTATATAGTCACTCATACATGTACTCACTCATCATATGTACTCATACACCTATACATCCTGTTACACACCTACACTCATACATAGAGTTACTCACACACATACTCACACATGCAAATAAACTATCAAGCATCCATTTACTTGCATATACACACCACTACACTTACTTCTACAGAAACGTAGACATACTTACTCTCTTAAACAATCACTAATAGAAACACATACTTATTTATACAGGCACTCTTCCAATCTCTCACTTTCATATATACTCACTTATATACATCAATACTCTCATGTACTAGTTTAAAACATATTTACTTACTCATAAAGACACTATTGAGACAGTCATTCACTCGCTAACACACCCATACACACACTCATCCACTCATACAGTCCTGCACACATACAGTATTCAAAACACATACAAACAGTGAGTCACTCATTCATGCATCTATGCGCTAAGTAATATCCCATACCGAACTATACAGACACTCATACTGATACTCCAAAAACCAACTAATACCCATATACACACTCATGTAGCTACTCACCAACTATTCAGCCACTTATACACAATGAGACACTGATACAGATATTTAAATCCCTCCTCCGCGTGCCCGTTTGATGGATCTTCAAAGCAAAGCACGACGCACTTTATGCTTTTATGTGAATTGTTTTTGGCATTTAGAGTTAAGTATCTTAAACCGCTCTTCCTAAAACATGAGGTATATTCCTCCAAAGCTGCTATGTCCTTATTGATGGCTTTGGAAGAGCCGGAGATTTGTTTTTATACCGCCTCTTTTATTCTTAGTTCAATCAGGGCCAGAAAGAGCATGGTATTCTAAAGGTTCCCTCCCTCTCTATTCTTTTTAATGGTTTTTATTTTGTACATAGCTTTGTCTAAGATGGGCAGTGCAATTTAAGCAGGGTCATTTTAAATGATATATTATTTTATGTGTCTACTGTTTACATTGAGCACTTTGCACTTTCAAAATTCCTGTAATACTTGATGTAATTACATAGTGCCTAGGTGTATATTGTTTACAGCAGATTGCACTTTATTTATTTCCTTTTACTTAGTATGATGTAATTGTTTTGCTGGTAAGAGTTAATGCACTTTTAGAATCCCTATTACCATATGTAAATATAATAGCTGCTATTTGACACTGTTTTTATCTGCACACCGCACTTTACTTTTTTGCCAACTCCGTTATTAATTCCATAGTTGTTAAAAGTAATATGTACCTCTGAACTGTACTGTTTTGCATTATGTGTGCGCTTTTATGGTTGTCTGTCCCGACCGAATAAAGCTATCTTTGAATTGAATTTGAATATTTAAATATTACTCGCTAATACATCTATTCACTAAGATATACCTAATAAGTCAGTTATACAATCAATTTTACAAAAAAAAACATCCATTTAGACACTTATTTACTCATTCATTCTTCCATCGACCTTTAGATATACATATAAAAAAATATTTATTTTCCAGAAAGACACACATTTACTGGATGATGTCATCAGTGATGTCATTTGAGATGTCATCAGTGATGTCATGAGTGATGTCACTGACCATATCATGAGTGATGTACTATGTGATGTCATTAGCAGTGGATTGCGGGCGCGCAAGTTATAGTTAGCTGAACTAACTATAACAGGGAAATTTCAATGGTTTTGCATGAGTGAAATGTCCAGCTAACTATAACATGTGTGAAACCTATGGTTTTTCAGTGAATTTCTAAGGATTTTAAATGCAAATTTCTAACTATAACGTGGCTGAAACCTATGTTTTTTTCAGTGAATTTGCAAAGTTTTTAAATGCTAATTCCTAACTATAACGTGCCTAAAACCTATGTTTTTTTCAGTGAATATATATAATGAATGAATGTGTGTCTTTCTGAAAAATAAATATGTATGAGTGACTATATAGAACTGTTGGTGAATGAGTGGATGTGTATATAGATGGTGGAATTACTGAATTGGTTGTTGTAACTGGTATGGGTATCTCCATTTTTTTGAAAATTCTAGTTTCTATTTTTGAATATGTGTTTCAAGGGTTACATTACACTGAAAGGAGGTCTGCCACTCTGTCACAAGGATGGTGTCATCAGTGATGTCATGAGTGATGTCACTGACCATGTCATGAGTGATGTAATATGTGACGTCATCAGCAGTGCATTACAGGCGCGCAAGTTATAGTGAGTCCAACTAACTATAACGTGGGAATTTCAATGATTTTATGTCAGTAAAATTTCCAGCTAACTATAACTGGTGTCAAACCTATGGTTTTTTCAGTGAATTTAATAGGTTGTTTAAATGCTAATTCCGAACTATAACTAGTGTGGAACCTTTGTTTTTTTCTGTGAATTTCAAAGTTTTTTTAATAGCAAATTTCTATAGCTATGAAATATAATATTTTTTATAATGAATCCTATATTGTATATTTATGTAATACTATTTTTTTATGTACATTGTTCATGTTTTTTTTTTTTGCCCTGGAGCGCTCCCGGTGCGCGTACCGGTGAGCGCACCGGTAAGCGCAGTCTTGCGGCACGTCCCGGTGCGCGTACCTGTGAGCGTCCCATTAGCGCTATTGCCGTGAACAAAAACATAATTGTGACGTATCACGTAGCCGCGTCCGTGTGATACGCACGGCGTAAGCGCACCCGGAAGCACCCGAGCGCATACGATCGTGCTACGTAAGCGCCCCCGGGCGTGCCCCGGGGTGCGTAGCGTAAGTGTGTCGGGTCATGTGACCTGAAAATAACACTTTTCATTGGTTCAGAACAGTTTTTTTTCCAAATGATGAAAGCCCCCACCTTTTTTCCTCATTCTCACTTTGTACTTTGACTGAGGAAGACCTGTTTGCAGACCTGTTTGTAGTGAGAAATGGCTACAGTAGCAGCAGCAGCAGGAGCATCTCAACCACCACCACCACAAGGACCACCACAACACCACAGTGGTGTTGAAGAAGAAGAGGAGGAGGAGGAGGAGGAGGAGGAGGAGGAGAGGCAGTTCCTGCCTGAAGATAATAGCCCCTATAAACCAAAGGAGCACATTGTGTGGGAGTTTTTTAAAATCCCAAGGGGACTAAAGAAAGTTAATGCTCCAAAATTTACTTGTCTCATCTGTGGCACTGTACTTTCCAGGGGGAACCCTGCAAAAAAAGTATTCATTTGGCAACAATACAATGATTCGCCATATGCATCGCAAGCACCCCAACAACTATGCTGTGGCAGAGGTCAGAGAACTGACAAGAAACCCTCCCCAATCTTCTCTCAGCACATCCACATTCAGAAGAGATGTTTACAGACACCCGAGAGCCAATCAGCTTACCGCTCGCGAACTCGCGTAGAGCTCTGGAGCGCGTCCCGGTGCGCCTACCAGGGCGCGCTTATAGATATATATATATTTCTTAACCTAAATTACTCAAAATCCACTGGAGCATATATCTTGAGACATAGCAAAGGCACATCGGGCTACCAGTCCCTATAATTTTGCCAAGTTTGGTGGAAATCCATTCAGCTGTTCGGGCTAAAAGTGAGTCCAACCGCCCTATGGAAATTAACATGGGGAAAGCACGTTTTGGGACCCCCTTTTATCTCGGCCCCCGCTTCACGAATCCCCCCCAAACTTTCAGGAAAGGAGCGGAGCAGAGCTGGCCATTTTCTTGGAGAAATTCAGCCAATTCCGTCCATCAACGCCAAAGTTATTCCCAATAGAATGTTGCGGATTTCCTATGGAAAACGATCCTAACTATAACTACCTACTGGCAACCGCCAGTAGGTAATATATATATATATATATACACACATTTTTTATACAGTTTCTATATATACATATAGATATATATATATATATATATATATATATATATATATATATATATATATATATATATATATATTCCAAGCACACTGGGTCTTGCTGGGTACCTCCTCCCGTCGTCAGGTGGCGCAAAATTCGGCAAACCCAAAGCCGAAAGATTCAATTTACAATCCACAATACTGCCAATAAGCACGATCGCGCACTCAAGGGGATTCAGTTGAAAGTATTTATTCACCTGGAATTCGCTACGCGTTTCGACACACAAGGTGTCTTGATCACACGATAACATTTCCCCTCGTGTAGAACAATTTAAATACACAGTGAATGTTGCCAGGATAGTAAACATAGATGATGTACATTTCCCTTAATACAAACAAGGCAGTTACTTGTCGGCTATATATATATATATATATATATATATATATATATATATAAAAACAGTCCTAGTCCCGTTCAATGATGGCGGAACCGAAAGGTCGAGACCTCATAAGCCTCACGCCCAGCAAACAGCAATAGCCTCGAAATAATCAGCAATCCAGGAATGGATAACAGGGAAGACGATTTATTCAGTAAAGGTATATATATATATATATATATATAGTTGGACGTGGCCCTTTTTGGCAGGTTCACCCCTAAACTTTTTGCCTTAAGCTCTGACATAGTGGTAGTGATTTTAGGCCTCTGCGCACTTTAGCACTGTGGCCCAGTGTAAAGTGCGTACGCTCTCTGAGTGCATGTGGTCAGATTGGCCTGCCCTCCCATAGGAATGCATGGGGGATATCTGTGTCCATGGTAATTCCTGATATGAGAGGAGTGCAGGGGCGAGTTTAGTATGTGTGAACTCGTGAGAATAAATGCTGCGCAATGGTGTGCTCAGATTTATTGTGGTTATTTTAGAAATGCCACTTTTAGAAGTTGAAATGTTTGCCTATGCCTCCAAACTACTTCAAGTACACACTAGTTCATGTACAAGTAAACCACAACATGTTAGTTTACAAAAAACAATTTATGTTTTCAATTTTGTACTCAGTTTACAGAAGAAAAATTCACAAGAAACAGAACTAAGGGGATGTCTTGTTTGGCTAGTTGGCCATTGTTATTTGTTGCAGAAATTGGCAATGCTCCTGAAATTTAATTGATTAGCTCATGTTCAGGCCGTGGGAGTTTAACTGTTGAAAAAGTTGTGTTCTATCTTCTCCCCGTGTTCCTAAATATTTGTAAGAGCACCTTTTTCATAAATGTACAAGGTTTTGTGGTCCATGTATTCATGTTAATGTTTTTTTACGTCAAAAAATCACTGTTGTTCTAATTGTTCACCACTTGTTTGGTTTATTGCACATTTATATTAAGTGTTTTGAAATTACATATGGCTAAGACATGAGGTTGATAGTGGTCTTAGTTCTGTTTCTTGTGAATTTTTCTTCTGTAAACTGAGTACAAAATTGAAAACATAAATTGTTTTTTGTAAACTAACATGTTGTGTTTACTTGTACATGAACTAGTGTGTACTTGAAGTAGTTTGGAGGCATAGGCAAACATTTCTATTTCATATTGTGTGGCCCTGCCTACCCTCCTTCCCCTTGGGCCCAGCCACCCTTGTGTTTTTTGACTTTTAGAAGTTGGCATTTCTGTGTGCTGTGTGTCTGCCTGCATGATGTGAATTGCATGTCTGGCTTGTGAGTGACAGGGGCTGGATGGTGTGGTTGGCTCCAGGAGCCAGGATTAGTCTCCCCGGTGGTGAATAGGAAGATCTGCATGTAGATGGGAGGGAAGAGTTGCACCTGGGACCTGAATAGGGCTGTGCTTTCCCTCCACAATTATGGCTCCACCTCCTGTGGTGCGTCTGATGTCCCTGGCCTGTCCGGTGACAAGAAGAGAGGAGCTGAGCAAAACAAAGTGCTTCAAAGCTCCCTCAAACCAGTTGCATCTGGTTTTTCCTCCAACCCTGTGCTGTGTCACAAAGGAATTGCTGGTATAAATATAGGATCTGTGACCCCATGAAATTGTTCTTGTTCTTGGACTCGAATCTGCCAGGGGCGTGTTGCTGCTAGGCCCGGGGGGATGCCATGAGGGCTTGCCTCCCTTGGCTTGCCTCCCTTGGCCCTGTTTTGTTCTTGATGCCTGGATGACTCCTGGGACCTTTTTGCTTCATTTTGCTAGCCTTAAGGACTTTAGGCTGCAGCCCCCTTTGGGAGGAAACCTTCCCTTTTGGGGATTCACCCGTTCTGCCTCAATTGCAGTTGCCACCCCTCTCATTTTATATACCTAAATACGGGTGCCCACCCCGCTTTAATGCCGCTTATTTCTATAATAATAGTGGCAGGTGCCCACCCTGCTTATTTAGTTATTTACGAGTGGGTGCCCACCCCGCATTCATGGTGAGCTTTGCGGGTCCCCACCCCGCGTTCTTATGTGCATTTAATCACCGTTGCGGACCCGATCGATATCCCCGACCCGGAAGCCAGGCAGAGTTCGCTTGACTCCGGGCAGGTTGAAGGCAGGAAGTGGATGGCCGGCCAATGGCAGCGGGCCAGGAAAGGAAGTGAAGGAGCCTCGCTGGCTCCATCTCGAAGTCCCGGGCCCGAGGAGGGCGACCGGGTGAAGCATGGCGCATAATGAGGTGGGTCTCCCGTGAGTGGAGAGAGCCCCGCAAGCGCCACAGTCCAAGGAGATCGAGGCGGAGGGGGATCGAGGCACATTGTCGGTGCCTGCCCCCGCCGCATGACAGAAGTGGCGCCAGTCCCGGGGAAAGGAGCGGAGTCCTTAGAGAGCAGCCCGGTGAGTTGAAAAGGGCTATTGTTGGTGCCGTATCAAGGCATAGTGCCATTTTCCACATTTTGAGTGGCCCCAACTTGTAGCGGGCTGCTCCAATGAGGGGGCGTAGTTGTTGTCAGAGCCCCGGAGGCTCCAACGTAGGCCATGTTTGTTCCAGAGCCAACGTGGCTCAAACATGGGGCAAAATGATTTTCAGAGCCTACGTGGCTCCAACAATGGGGCAAAGTTAATTACAAGCCCAGTGGGGTCCCGAGGGCACAGAGGTGCCAGGGCCCCTTTAGTTTTGGCCATCCCAGCTGCCCCTCATGACAGAGGTCAGCTGCAATGTTTGGCATATTTGTTTTAAGGGCGATTGAGAGCCTATGCCGTATTTTAATATTTCCAGCTGCCCAGCAAGTAGTGGGCAGCTGCACCGTTTAGGTTATTCTTTATTTGGGGACATATCTTCTACTCTGGGAGTGAGATGCACTCCTCTGCCCCAGTACTTTCCTTCACAGCTGCGCAGCACTTACTGCCAGCTGCAACATTTAGATTTGCTCAATTTCTGCATTGTCAGCACACCCTGACTTTTGGACAGAGGGCTTTTGAGCCCATTAGAGATGGCCAGTTGGCCAGAGGGACTATTATGTTTGTAGGGCACCAGGCCCTAATGTGACTCATAAAGGTGCTAAGAAATGTAATTTATATAGTATGTTTTATACACTGATTTACGCCTCTAGATGTGGTTTTATGATTATGAGGTTTTACCTACTGTGTTATGTTTTGGTTTATTCCCTACTGTGGTTTAGGTATGATTTATTCCCTAGTACGGTTTACGTTAGTAAGTTTATTTCCTAATGCGAGTTATGTTTAGGAGATTATGGTCTGCTATGTTTAGGCTTATGAGGTTGGCGCAGAATATATTTCTCGCCTGACATGATACTGTACATGAAATGATTTATGTTACGGATGATGCTGAGTATAGTGTCTGCCAGTAATTACTGGTTGTGGTCTACGTTTATGATATGTTATTACTTTTACTATTTTTACCAAGTGATGATTCTGTCAGTGGCCCACGAGGCCCTGTCATGTGTAAATAATTCCCTGTAAATATTGCCCAGTGCCAGTTGGCACAGTGTATATTGTGTGATTACCATCTAATGTTATGTTATGTTATGTTATGTTAAATAAATTTATTGAGCGCGGCTAACACCATTAGGTTTCTTGGCGCTTGTGCTGAGGGAGCAAAGAAAAGAGCGTGAGAGTGACAACTAATTATAGGACTCAGTGAAGAGGAAGGTTTTAAGGAGGGATCTGAACCTGGAGTATGGAGAAGGCAACCTAAGAGGAAGGGGAAGGAAATTCCAAAAAGATGGAGCCAGAAATGAAAACCTAAGACCACCGTGTTTCTTCCTCTTAAATCTGGGAACTGACAGCAAGGCCATCTGGGATGACCGAAGATTACGAGGAGGAACGTACGGGTGGAGAAGGGAAGAAATAAAAAGAGGGCCGCGGCCTGCAAGAGATTTTGAGATAATGCAGCCAAGCTTGAATTTACAGCGAGCAGATATCGGGAGCCAGTGGAGACTTTTTAAGAGGGGGCGAACGTGTTGATCTCTAGGTTGGTGATAAATCAGGCGAGCGGCCTGATTTTGGATCAACTGAAGTCTCTTAAGTTGGTAGTCAGGAATGCCTACATACAACGCGTTTGCGTAGTCAAGCCTAGACATGACTAACGCAAGCAAGGCCAAAGTAAGGGCCTCGGTAGTGAGTAGGCGGAATATTTTACGGATTTTCCTGAGTTGGAAATGGCTAGAAGACACTACTGCGCTTATCTGGGGCGTCATAGAGAGATCGTTGCTAATGACCACTCCCAGGCTTTTGGCTGAGTTGACAGGGCAAGGAGGACTGCCCAGACTAGCCGGCCAGAAGGAGGGTTGCCAAGGATTGGAGGGTCCCCCGACAAGAACCAGCTCGGTCTTGTCGGGTTTGAGCTTCAGGTGGTTTGAGCTCATCCAATTGCTTATGAAGCAGAGCGTATTTTGAAAGGTTGTAATTGATTCATCAGAGGAATCAATGGTGAAAACTAATGTGTTTTATGATAATACAAAGGCTATTCTTATGTATAACCTTGTGTGGAGTTCCTTTTGTGGTGTGCCTAGTATGTTGTTCCTGTGTGTGTTGGGCAAATGCTTTGCACATCGCCACCGGGATAAGCCTAACTGCTCGTGCCAAGCTACCAAGGGGGTGAGCAGGGGTTATCTTTGGCATGTAACTCCCTTTCCCTGACTAGAGTGGTGATCTCTGCCTGGCTTTGGCGCAAGCCTTAGCCAACCAGAGATCCTATATATATATATATATATATATATATATATATATATATATATATATATATATATATATCCGACAAAAAAACTGCTCTTGCAGTGAGGTGCCTCACACGACGTTTCTTTTCACACCACTTTATTTGGTAGGCAGCAGGAAGAAAAGGTTTGCTTTCCCAAGTTAAAATATTTACATCGATTTCAGAGCCATAGCGCCAAACGCGTTTCTGGAAGTTCATTCCCTTGCTCACTGGCTGGCTTCGTGAAAAAGGAACAGCTGCTTGGAATCACCAGATTGATTTATAGTCCTCCCCCTCACAGGGGATCAGCAGCAGTTGCACGCTGGTAAATGTAGTTTTTGTGCCTCATTATTCACCTTTAGTAGGCGCTGCCATTCCTCTTCATGTATATCACAGTTAGACATTGTTTTCCAATTCCATCGGGATTACTTGTTCGAAGCAAAATAATTCTCCCTGCTCCGCTTTTGCCTGTCCCAAACTGGTTGCGTCGTACCTTCAAGTGCTCTGTAGTTTGAGCACAGGTCCTGCCCTCGCAGTGGGGCGCCCCTGTGACCAGAGCGGGCCACTGGTAAATCCGACAAAAAAACTGCTCTTGCAGTGAGGTGCCTCACACGACGTTTCTTTTCACACCACTTTATTTGGTAGGCAGCAGGAAGAAAAGGTTTGCTTTCCCAAGTTAAAATATTTACATCGATTTCAGAGCCATAGCGCCAAACGCGTTTCTGGAAGTTCATTCCCTTGCTCACTGGCTGGCTTCGTGAAAAAGGAACAGCTGCTTGGAATCACCAGATTGACTTATAGTCCTCCCCCTCACAGGGGATCAGCAGCAGTTGCACGCTGGTAAATGTAGTTTTTGTGCCTCATTATTCACCTTTAGTAGGCGCTGCCATTCCTCTTCATGTATATCACAGTTAGACATTGTTTTCCAATTCCATCGGGATTACTTGTTCGAAGCAAAATAATTCTCCCTGCTCCGCTTTTGCCTGTCCCAAACTGGTTGCGTCGTACCTTGAAGTGCTCTGTAGTTTGAGCACAGGTCCTGCCCTCGCAGTGGGGCGCCCCTGTGACCAGAGCGGGCCACTGGTAAATCCGACAAAAAAACTGCTCTTGCAGTGAGGTGCCTCACACGACGTTTCTTTTCACACCACTTTATTTGGTAGGCAGCAGGAAGAAAAGGTTTGCTTTCCCAAGTTAAAATATTTACATCGATTTCAGAGCCATAGCGCCAAACGCGTTTCTGGAAGTTCATTCCCTTGCTCACTGGCTGGCTTCGTGAAAAAGGAACAGCTGCTTGGAATCACCAGATTAATTTATAGTCCTCCCCCTCACAGGGGATCAGCAGCAGTTGCACGCTGGTAAATGTAGTTTTTGTGCCTCATTATTCACCTTTAGTAGGCGCTGCCATTCCTCTTCATGTATATCACAGTTAGACATTGTTTTCCAATTCCATCGGGATTACTTGTTCGAAGCAAAATAATTCTCCCTGCTCCGCTTTTGCCTGTCCCAAACTGGTTGCGTCGTACCTTGAAGTGCTCTGTAGTTTGAGCACAGGTCCTGCCCTCGCAGTGGGGCGCCCCTGTGACCAGAGCGGGCCACTGGTAAATCCGACAAAAAAACTGCTCTTGCAGTGAGGTGCCTCACACGACGTTTCTTTTCACACCACTTTATTTGGTAGGCAGCAGGAAGAAAAGGTTTGCTTTCCCAAGTTAAAATATTTACATCAATTTCAGAGCGATTCAGAGAGGGAGAATTATTTTGCTTCGAACAAGTAATCCCGATGGAATTGGAAAACAATGTCTAACTGTGATATACATGAAGAGGAATGGCAGCGCCTACTAAAGGTGAATAATGAGGCACAAAAACTACATTTACCAGCGTGCAACTGCTGCTGATCCCCTGTGAGGGGGAGGACTATAAATCAATCTGGTGATTCCAAGCAGCTGTTCCTTTTTCACGAAGCCAGCCAGTGAGCAAGGGAATGAACTTCCAGAAACGCGTTTGGCGCTATGGCTCTGAAATCGATGTAAATATTTTAACTTGGGAAAGCAAACCTTTTCTTCCTGCTGCCTACCAAATAAAGTGGTGTGAAAAGAAACGTCGTGTGAGGCACCTCACTGCAAGAGCAGTTTTTTTGTCGGATTTACCAGTGGCCCGCTCTGGTCACAGGGGCGCCCCACTGCGAGGGCAGGACCTGTGCTCAAACTACAGAGCACTTCAAGGTACGACGCAACCAGTTTGGGACAGGCAAAAGCGGAGCAGGGAGAATTATTTTGCTTCGAACAAGTAATCCCGATGGAATTGGAAAACAATGTCTAACTGTGATATACATGAAGAGGAATGGCAGCGCCTACTAAAGGTGAATAATGAGGCACAAAAACTACATTTACCAGCGTGCAACTGCTGCTGATCCCCTGTGAGGGGGAGGACTATAAATCAATCTGGTGATTCCAAGCAGCTGTTCCTTTTTCACGAAGCCAGCCAGTGAGCAAGGGAATGAACTTCCAGAAACGCGTTTGGCGCTATGGCTCTGAAATCGATGTAAATATTTTAACTTGGGAAAGCAAACCTTTTCTTCCTGCTGCCTACCAAATAAAGTGGTGTGAAAAGAAACGTCGTGTGAGGCACCTCACTGCAAGAGCAGTTTTTTTGTCGGATATATATATATATATATATATATATATATATATATATATATATATATATACACATATATATATATATATATATATATATATATATATATATGTATGTATATATATATATATCCAGGATTTTTGCTACGATAAGCAATACACGCTCTCAGACAAGGTACAGCTAGTGGATGTTTATTCTCAAGGTAACGCTACGCGTTTCAGCACAAAAGTGCCTTGATCACACGTTGAACCTTAGTCCAATCTGGAACAGTTTTAAATACAGACTGAATGACCACCATGTTTAGTAAACACAAAAGAAGGACATTTGCCACATAAGAGTGCGTCGGCCATTAGTAAATGGTATGGTTTACATGGGTGCTCTGTGAAATCATAAGGATAATAATTAAACAGAAGACGTATATTGTAGTAAATCATTTCTTAATAACCATTTCAAAATAATTCAGGATAATAGTGAATCCGGAACCAACTCTGGCCACCACAAGAGCCTGACATTACTACATGTGCATGTGTGCGCCATAATACGCTAATATATATGGTCATATTGACTCAACCAAAGGAACCCATGTCATTTCCAATTACTATGCAATAAGCGTTCTATGGATCAAATTATGCATCAAACAATAAATACATTTCCGCATTTGACCCTGAGTTGAGTGGTAGTACAGTTATAGTAACTAATAAATGCACATTGAATTATCAAATCCTAAAATTGATTAAACAGAAAACGTATGTAGCAGTAGGGCATTGCATACTAAATGTTTCAAATTAATTGTTTACGAATAATAGTGAATCCAAAACCAGCTCTAGCCGCCCCAAGCGCCTGGTATTAGTTCATGTACATGTGTACGCCGTGATTAGCTAGTTTGTATAATCACATTGACTCAAACAGAGGAACCCATATTGTTCCCAATTAATTTACAGTAAAGATTCTGAGGATCAAATTATGCATCCAATAAGTACATTTTCGCATTTGACCCAGAATAGAATGGTGGTCCATATGTAGTAACCAATAAATGCACATTTCAATCGGTCTAGTGCCCGAGAAAGTGGTGATTATGAATTTCAAATGCAAACAGGCCAAGTCTCTTATATGTCCAGGAAATTTCAAAAGGAGGAGAGAGAGAAAAGTATGTCTCTCCTATGAAAAGTGATCAATATAAGCTGTATCTATTATTGTTCCATCAAAGAAAATCAGAGTGCATATAGATCCAAAGGATCAAAAAAGGTTTTTTTCAATTAATTACAAAAGTGAGGGTGAATGTCTTAGCTTATCGTGGTGAGGTGATTATCTTCTATTCAATTCAGTCATGTGGGGGTCAGTGCAGTGCTCAAGTTTTCTAAGGAGTAGTGTCCCACAAACAAGCTCCTAGAAGACAAAGTAACAGAACAGTGATTAAAATTGGTTAAAAAACACACAGGAGTTATACTAATTTATCAAACAAAATTATAAGAACTAATCAGATTGCCTATAATACATATTAGGACATTGTGATGTTGGAAGGGGCCAAGCCAATAATTACAAAGTCTGCAGTTCAAACAAGGTAGAGTTAATCCATATGGAGGTGGGTTGCAAGCTCCTCCTCCAAGTTGTGCCCCCCAGGGAATTTGGTCTCCAGTTCTAATATCCATTTGGATTCTCTCTTCCTTAGGGCAAGTTCACGGTTTCCGCCCCGCTTACCAATGTTGACCTGTTCAATTGCATAGTACTTTAACAAGTCATTGTTTGATTGGTGTGCAACTTGAAAGTGTCTCGCAATAGGGTATTTAGGGTCTTTGTTGGTAATAGCCCTTAAATGTTCTTGGACCCTTTTCTTAGCCATACAGGATGTACTGCCCACGTATTTTTTGTGACATGGACATTCCAAAATATATATGACGTAGGTAGAACTGCAAGTTAAGAATTGTTTTATTTGTTTTTTGGTATTGGTCCCAGGTATTTCAAATCTGGTCCGACAGGCCCTACAGTGGCCACAGGGATAAAATCCACTGAGCCCTTGGATATGTTGGCCTTTCTTCTCTGTTACATCACTTTTAACCAACATGTCCCTTAGGTTGCGGCCTCTTCTGTATGTTATAAGAGGTCTATTTGTAAGTTTAGGACCTATGATGGAATCAGCCTTGAGAATTTTCCAATTATCAGCCATTATTTTTTGGACTTTGTTGGACTTCTGATTGAACGTGGTTATGATTCTAGGAGGTTCTGATGTGACATTGGGTTTGGGCTCAGGGTTAAGAGTATCTGATCTAAGAACAGTAGAAGCCTTTGAGATTGCCTTGGTAAGTACCCACTCTGGATAACCCCTTTCTCTGAACCTTTTAAGGATGTTGTTGCTTTCTTGTATATAATCATCCTCTCTAGTGCAGTTTCTTTTAGCTCTTAAGAGCTCCCCGTACGGGATGCTCCATTTAAGGGGGTCAGGATGGGCGCTGAGGGCATGCAGCAGACTATTGCCTGCAGTTTCCTTTCTATGAAGTTTGGAAATTAGTTTACCTTCCAGGACCTCAATGTTTGTGTCTAGAAAATCAACTTGATCTCTACTGATGTTATATGTCAGATGAATGTTGTAGCTATTCTGATTAAGCTTCGCAATAAAGTTAACTGCTTCTTCTTCTGTCCCCCGCCAGATGACAAAGAGGTCGTCTATGTATCTAGACCATATGTGTACCTTTGTAAAGTCTTCTCTAAGACCTGCATCTGTCATGATTTCTTCTTCCCACTTCCCCAAAAACAAATTAGCGAAGTTGGGAGAGAAAGCTGAACCCATGGCCGCACCATGGATCTGTTTGAAAAAAACCCCATCAAACATAAATATGTTGTTGTGCAGGCATAGTTTCATCATCTCTATTAGCATGACAGTGTGATTTCTGAATCCTATTTCACGATTTTTTTAAAAATGGTAACAGGCCTCCATACCTTGTGTATGATCGATGATGGTATATAAAGCGCTGACGTCCATAGTTATTAATATGGAACCTTCTGTCAGTGCAATGGTGTCTATTTTTTTGAGGAAATCGGTGGTGTCCTTAATGTAGGAAGGAAGTTTGGTGACGTAATCTTTTAGGAAATGGTCAATGTATACAGACAGGTTTTCGTTGACACTTCCTATGGAGGATATAATAGGTCTGCCAGGGGGTTCTAAGAGATTCTTATGGACCTTTGGGAGTAGGTAGAAAATGGGCAGTTTAGGATAATCTCGTTTAAGGAAGCAGAATTCATGCCATGATTTAATATACGTTTTCTGTTTAATTATTATCCTTATGATTTCACAGAGCACCCATGTAAACCATACCATTTACTAATGGCCGACGCACTCTTATGTGGCAAATGTCCTTCTTTTGTGTTTACTAAACATGGTGGTCATTCAGTCTGTATTTAAAACTGTTCCTGATTGGACTAAGGTTCAACGTGTGATCAAGGCACTTTTGTGCTGAAACGCGTAGCGTTACCTTGAGAATAAACATCCACTAGCTGTACCTTGTCTGAGGGCGTGTATTGCTTATCGTAGCAAAAATCCTGGATATATTGACACTACTCGGTGGCTGGGTTGGCCGAGTGAAACACGCCACCTGACTACGGGAACCGGATCCCGGAAACTAATCCTCCTGCAAAGTGACTGAATATATATATATATATATTACACCCAGAGAACCGATTGAAACGTGTTGAGCACTAACGTTTTGAGCTCTAACACGAGCCTACTTTTCAAAGTAGGCTCGTGTTAGAGCTCAACACCCGTGATCAAGCCTTCGGCTGAAGGCGAAACGCGTTGGGTTAGGACGAGTATGCTGAAAATAAAGCAGTTGGTCTAAAAACTGAAAATTGCCTGAGTGAGTGCCTCCTTACCGGTTTTCAATCGGTTCTCTGGGTGTAATATTACGACTGGTTCTGGTTTCAAAGGAGGGCACCACGCTTCAATTGAGAGCGCCGGCGTTCCACATAGAACCAAACCACGGATAATATATCGTGTTCCGCGAGGATTGAGAATTATGATGACCCCCTCATATGAAAACCCCGACATAGAGATGCTAGGGGAATGGGCAGAGAATAGCGTGGTCAGTTCCATCAATATGGTTTGCATTCTACTAAAGTATATAGAAAAAGAGCGTATAGAAGTGGTGGCAAAAATCAAAGAGTTAAATGACATTTTTGAGAAAAATGAAGATAAGATGTGCATCAATAAATTAAACATACAACCTACCAGAGCGAAGCAAGCTCAGATACTGGTTCAGAACAAGAATTAGATGAACCAGGGAGAAGGGGATCCCGACATGTGAAACTGGCAGTCACGGAGGAATTCCGTTTTATGTTGATTGAGCAACAGTCAGACCATCGTACGGGAAGAGGAAGGGATAGGAAGAGGCCGAGGAAGAGGAGACAAAGGCGAGCAGGAGAGGGATATAGGAGGAGCGCAAGGAGGGCAAACAAAGAGAACGCTGCGCTCGAACACATGGAAGTAACTAGTATACCGTATGATAATGCAACCATCATGAACTTGAGTTCTGTGGAGATAACAGAGGATGAAAAAGCAAAATTGAGTTTGGGACTCTCCTACTGTGATAGTAATGATTTTAATTATCAAAACAGCAGAATGGACCTATATCAATACATCCGTAAACTCAAGTTATCTAAGATGCATGCAGGAATACAAATTAATTTCCCTCAATCAGAAGAACATGAACCGGCCTCGGTTAACGATGTTAATATTTTGAGTGTTAATAATACACCAGCACTTGAAGATATGTTAATTGAACTTGATGACACAACTCTGATAGAGAGTGAAGAAGTGTTGGGTTTGGGATCTGGCTTAACAGCAAGTGATCACACACCCTTCAGAGCACCTTCCAGATTTCTACCACAAACTGTTATGGCCATTTTGGACATTTTTGGAGAAAATGTAACAAGGGACCTAAAAAAGTTGTATTTTACGGAAAATCAAAAGAAACACAAGATGGATCCCAGGAAAGCTTTATTTCATAAGACAGTAAAGAGACTACAGGAGGAAGATAGACTCCTTAGTAAGCCCCCATTAATTTGTGGGGGTGGGAGCAGAAAAAAAAGCTCGTAGACAAATGCAGGATTGTAGTTGTTACAGTAAAATCCATTCCAAAGAGTATGATAAGATAGTGACAAATGTATTTGTGAGGTTGGATAATTGGAGGGATGAAGGGCTCCTCAGCTGGAATGAGCATAAGTTTATTAAAAGAGACAAACCAACCATCCCAGTATTTTACATGCTCCCAAAGGTGCATAAGAACCCCACTAGTCCACCAGGGATACCCGTAATTTCTTCTTGTGGTAGTCTATTGGAGAATGCTTCCCGTTACATAGATTATTTTTTTAATCCTATAGCTAGGTCCCTTCCCTGATACATCAAAGATTCAACCGATTTTTTTAAATGTATTTTTGATATTCGATGGGACAGTGAAACTATGGTCTTATTGACATTAGATATTGCTACGTTGCATACTAGCATTAGACACGTAGATGGCTTGAGAGCTAGCAAATATTATCTCAATAGAAGACCAGCTCGCTTTGGGGCCCAAAATAGGATGATCCTGGAACTAATGGAATGGTGCCTCACCAAGAATATTTTCTTATTTGGCAATGATTTCTTTTTACAGGACAGGGGGAACGCGATGGGCACCTGTTTTGCCCCAAGATATGCCAACCTACATCTCGGCTGGTGGGAGGAACGGGTGCTCGGAGGCGGTCCCCTGGACCAATGGACAGAACATGTCCTGCTGTGGGTTAGATTTATCGATGACGTCTTTGTGCTGTGGCAGGGCACAGAGATGGACATTGAACTATTTATTCATCACCTGAATCAGAACACCATAAATTTGGAGTTTGTGGGCCACCACAGTAAGACCACAATAGATTTCCTAGACGTCAGAATAAGACCAAGTAATGATAGATTGGAAACAACAGTTTTTCGAAAAACAATTGCTGGGAACTCTGTTCTCCATGCGGATAGTGCCCATCCAGCTGCATTAATCAGAAGTATTCCTTTTGGGGAATACTATAGAGCAAGGAGGACATGTAGAGGCGAATAGGAGTTTGACAGAATTGAAAAAGAGATGACCAATAGATTCATCCAAAGAGGATATAAACCAGGCATTCTTAAGGGAGCTGCGAGCAAAGCAAAGAATCTAAAACGACACAAGATTTTATTTGAACCCTCAAGGACAAAAAAACTGCAAGAACAGAATAAACAACAGGGAAATCAGATAAACTCTAGATTTATCACTACTTTTAATGTGAAACATAGGGAAGTAAGATCAATTCTAAAGAAACACTGGTATCTTGTTAAAAATGATGCAGTGCTTGGCCCTAAGGTTCAGAAAAATCCTGAAATCACTTATAGGAAATCTAAATCTCTAAAAGATCTAATTGTTAGTAGTGAATTTCATGAGAAAAAGAAGGGTTCTTCTGATTGGCTGAAACAAAAACCGGGTTTTAAAAAATGTGCCAAGTGCAAGGCATGTCAACATGGCATGAATCGAACAAGCCTTAAAACATTCTTTAACAAAACTGTTACCATAAGAAGCTTCATAACTTATAAAAGCAGTTTTGTGGTTTATCTGTTACAATGTTCATGCCCAAAAATATATATTGGCAGCACAACTGTACCTGCCCATCAAAGAATCTTACAGCACAGGCAAGCAATTGTCAATCGGGACAGAACTTATCCCGTCGCAAGACATTTTGAGGCCCATCACCAGAGTAATCCCGAGAGTCTGCAGTACACTTGTATAGCAGAAGTCCGCAAGAGAAAGAGGGGAGGGGATAGAGAAAGGGAACTCCGGAAGTTAGAGACATATTTCATCTTAGATTTCAACTGTAAAGAACCATATGTCATCAATGTGGACGAGGATCTCTATACATGTCTGTCTTAAAGAATTGTAAAATAATATGAAGGAGAGTTAGAACTTAGATTAGGCATGAGCGGATTTTGCGGATTGGCAATCCGCGAATTTGCGGATTTGCGAACTCGCAATCCGCAAAATCCGCGAATTCCCGCGAATTTGCGGATTTTTTTTTTTTTTGTGTTCGCCCGTGTTTCTGCCAGTTCGCGAGGGTTTTTACAATTTCGCAATTTGCGAACTTACCTGTCGGGTCGCAAGTTTTGCGAACTTGTTGTTTCTACGTGTCCAACCTGTTTGGGACACTCTTCTTCATCACTGCCACTCTCTGTCACCACTGCCACTCTCTGACTACTCATGCCACCCTCTGGCCCACCCATGCCACCCTCTGTTTCATCACCACACCCTCTGGTTGTCCAGTGTACATTATTTTCGGCAAAGCAAAGCACACCTTCCCTGCCTCAAGTGACCTGAATTAATTTGGGGCTGATTAATGTGTCACAGAATATTTTTTTAGCTGGCACCTGCTTCCTTAGTGCGCCCTGATTAGTGATCTTTTGCACTTGCTAAGTGCTTTCATTGTTGCAAAATTAGTTACAACACCTGCCCTGCCCCAACTGACAATAATGAATTAGGGGCTGATTAATGGATTTTAACTTCCAGCCTGGCTCCTGCTTGTCTCCCTTAGCTGTAATTCATGACCTTTGTGGCATATGTGTAACTATTCTGAGGTTCAGAGCAGGGTCACATAATAGTTTCAACTGGCAACTGAACTCTGGAGGGGCCCCTCAGGAAGCACTACAGGAAATGGCTACTAATGATGTGCCTGAACTTTTGAACCTGGTAAGTAGTTACTTTCAGTTTTGCTTAGATCATATTTCTGCAATTTCGCACTTATTCGCGGGGCGCGAACTCACGCGAACAGTGCGAGCAGTGCGAGCAAAATCCGCTGCTCGCGGATTTGCGGATTTTGCAGGAAATTCGCAAATCTCGCGGATTGCGGATTTCCCGAAAATCCGCAAAATCCGCGAGCGGAACGGATTTTCCGCCCATGCCTAACTTAGATGCGCATCTGTAACCATTAATCAATTGAGTTTTTAATTAGGAATATTTTTTCTTTGAACAGGGGTAGCATTCTTTTAATATTTAAGAAATGGATCAGTATATTTAAATGGTTCTTGCTTTTTATGAATTATTTTGCCTTTGTACGATAAGACAGAATTTTTAGTACGGAGAGTGGAAATGTTTACTATAACAGAGATGAATCTAGTTTACATAAGCACTTGCACTTTATTATTGTAGTACTGTATTGAAAAATAGTGAAATGTTTACATTGAGAAAATTATCAAAGTTTACATGAGCACAAGCACTTCTTTCTATATAATGGTTTACATAGGCACAAGCACTTTTTTTAAGAGGGTACTTCCTCAGTAGAAGCGAGGATTTAGAAATTAGTGGAACAAGTGTTCAAAACGTACAAAGGGGGCAGGTTAAAAATATCTTGACCCTCTATACCTGCTTAGGGGGTCCTACAAGGACCCCTAGGGCCAAGAAATGTTTTTTATTTGGGGGGGGACTGAGAAATGTGCGCTGGCTTCATGGATCCGCCGTAAAAAAAATAAAAACGAAGCGCGGGCTCCTGTGCTTGATTAAAAATGTGCTACCTGGGAGGCCCAAATCCCGGGGTCTAAAATATTACATTTGATGGGGGGCCAGAGGGGCACTGTAGCTAGGGGACTGCCATCCCTCGGTGCTAGACAGTAAACAGGTGGGTGGGGGGTCAAAGGCTACTGTCCCAGTTAAATACTTGGGTATGGGGGGGGCTTTCCGGTCTCCTCCAGCCCTGGGGAGTGCTACTTTCCGGGGCTTTCAAAAAAATGGGTGGGGGGCTCAAAGTCCGTGTAAGCCCGGGGATTACCACCCTCTGGGTCTTGTTATATTTTGGGAGGGGGCCACGTTGCCCCCATTCTGTAGCAGTCGAGTGCCCTGGGAAACACCACCCCCAGGACCGGCTCCTGCTGTTTCTCGGGGTGCCTACCCTCGGGACACAGCTGCTTGCTATGGCAGGGAGGGATTCGAGGTTCCCGCTCTGTCATAGCAAACTTCAGGGCATATTGACAAGGGCCATTTCGCTGCATTTAAAAAAATGTGTAAAAAATTATATCGCCCTGTTTCCTAGCTGACACTAAGAATTGATTAACGCATGTTAGAAGCCTGTTTGTTATCGGCTGGCCTTGCATCTTTAATGAGTTGCAATGTAGGCATTCTAAGAGGCAAGGTAGGTGTTCCTACGAAAATATAACATGGAAGAGGGAGGTAGGACAACAGCGTTGTATTTACAAGGAAGCCCTGGATTTGAGGACCGATAGCAAAACTCTTGCTAATTGCGGTTTATGCCGGATCCTAACATCTGTTCTGAAGTAGATTTAAGCATGTTTAATATGGGAGGTGAATTGATATGTTAAGTCGACAGTCTTATATTAAGAAGCTTTTCACTTGCGAACATGAATTTTCGCTGTATTTCTCGCGATATTGGAAGCATATTTACAAGGACAGCATTATAATTATCGTCTCTTTAGCATTAGGAAAGTGCCCTTAAAGCAGCCATAATAGTCTTAATATTAGGCTTTTGAGAATTCCTGAGAATTCCAATAGAATCCCAGATTTACACCAGAACATTTTAACGCTATCCTTGTAAAAATACCCATTACAGACTCCTAATTTTACCGTTAAAAAAATGTATCACCTATTACCTAATTATCACTTTTTATTCCTCCTTGGGATGCCATCCCATGGGCGTATATACAACCTTGGGGACCATGGGTGGAGCCCCAATGTCCCTACGGTCCCATCCAGCTTCCACCGTGCTTCGGAAGCCGCCATTACTTTTGCATTTGGGGACCTGCTAATATGCAGCTCCCTGTAGGGAAAAGCAATCCGATTTGCATTTTAAAAGAGAGAGCAGGTTTTCATGTTTTCTCTTTCAAAATGCAAACCAAGTTTGCTATGGCATGGAGGGAGCCTCGGCTCCCATAGCAAACAGCAGTGTAGAAAAAGTCTTCCGGTCAGACAACAAATGATTTTTAAGTCTATTATCGCCATTTTAGCGGCAGTTTGCTGCTGCTAAAGCGGCGATAATTTTAACGCCACCCTTGTAAACATGACCCTAAGTTTTGGAATGTCGACAATCCTGTCTTCATTTTAAATAGCCACAAAGTATTTAGTGACGTGCACACTGTGAATCGTGAAGCAGAAGTGTCTGATTGGGATCAAGAAAGAATTGCCCATTGTTGAGTACAGAGAAGGCAAATTGTACATGGTGTTTTGTAACGCCAGTGGTTATGGCTCAAGCCCTCTCTTGAGGTTAATTCGAAGAGTTGTGTACTTCTTTTGCTCCTAATGTATACAGTTTTCTGTCATCTCAGTTTGCTTTTCCCTCTATCATGTAGAGGATGCTGGGTAAATATAACAGCTTCTCTACAGCCAGCAACTTTGAACCCTACTCCCAAACTGCTTACTGCCTGTTACCATAGTAACAGTTCATGGAACACTTAATTGAGCACACAGGTCACAAGTTCAGCACACAATGTTGCTAATCCAAACAGCAAGTGTGCTGGACTTTTAAAAAATGTCCATAAGAACGTTAATCGCAGCTACAGTCTCTGGTAAAGAGCCGGTAAAGACTTAGCCTCGGTATCACACTGAAAAATAGTCAAATGTTGTCAGAAAAAGAAGACGTATGCACTCAGTTTTTTTTTGTTTTTTTAAATTAACCTTTATTGAAACAGAAATGAATAAAAATGTAACTTTAATAACAGTAGAATAAACAAAATGTGAGATGGACTGCAGTAGTAGTAGCGAGGTAACCTGCAAAACAAAAATGAAACATAAGTCCTTAAAATTAGATCGATGTGATTGAATGAGGTGAGAAATTACATCATTACGAAAGGCAACATTTTTTTTTTCCACATGCATACTCAGGGTAGTGCACCACACCCCTCCCATAGAATCACCCTCAACAGGAGTCTGTATGGCAGCGCTGCTTGTAGACTTAGGCCTATCTTATGGTATAGATGGTATTTAAAATGAGACAGAGATGTGACTGAATGAGGTCAAAAATCACAAATTAAGATAACACTTGGCAATATTGCTTATTCGTACGTGTGCAGTGTGCTTGATACATCCCACCCCTCTCGTAGGTCCGCGCTGAAGAGGTGTCTGTAGGGAAGTCCCTGCTGGCTCAGATCTACAGGATGGTCTAGCAGGTCTTTAAAATGATTCAGAGATGAGACAGAATGAGGTGAGAGAGCACGTCATTATGCAGGACAATATCATTTGTTTGCAGCGCGTTTATTTGAAGGCATTGTGTATCTAAGCTGCTCTGCTTACCTTTTGCAAACACTGCATCTAGCAGAGTTTACAACTTGAATTCTGGTTTGGATCTATGCTTCAGACAGTGTTAAATTAAGCCTTGATTTATTTATCTGCAGTGTGGACAGCAGCGTTCAAAACTTGAAAAGAGAAAAAGAAACAGTGAGTGAGAGAGAGAGAGAGAGAGAGAGAGAGAGAGAGAGAGAGAAAGAGAGAAAGAAAGACATTGAAAGTGTGAGAGAGAGAAAGTAATAGATGGAGCAGGAGAAGTAGTGTTGATACTGGAGAAAATCTTCTTAGCTCACCTTTTTGCCTCCAGTGTGTGTTCAAACACAAGCTGGTTCATAGTGCCCCCTCAAGTTTAGTAATCTGAAAGATAGTATAAAATTAGTATTTGCAGAGTACATACTACTGTACATGTATATTTCTACGTTACTCTTTTGGACACCCAGGCTACTGTATTATATCAACTCCCACTGCAAGGAGGTATCTGTGCGCTCTTTTCCTCCCAGGGTGCTATACCCCTTGCACTCCCACTGCATTGTGGTGAGTTCTCATTACTGCGCACCTAGACTTCTGCACTCCATTGACTCCCAGTGTCCGGAGGAGAGTTTACTTTCCTGAGCACTTAGACTGTTGTAACCTATCCACTCCCACTGCCCGGAGGTGATTGTATATTCCTACGCACTGAAGTTGCTGCACACTAACCACTCTCTCCGCCCACAGGTGACTTCTTGTTGCTTCGGAAACAAGCTTCGCTGCTCACCTTGTACCATTGACGTGTTTCAAAGAGGGTCCACCATTTGTCAAAGCAACCTTCCTAAGCGTTGTTACGATGGCCACGCATCATTGCAGAATCCTCAAACGTTGAGCTTTGGAGGTGTTGGGGGAACGCCAATTTGTGAAACACAACCTGTTAGATAAAAAGGAGGATAAGATTGTGCGTCATTTGTTCATCAAAGGAGAGAGGAAGTGAGAGAGTGACTGAAAAGAATATTCGCAGCTCACCTTTTTGTCACCGGTGTGCCGTCCACCACGTGCCGGGACACACTGCACCCAGAAGCTCCACATCTAAAGGATAGTAAAAGAAAGATGTTATGATTGGTATTTGCCACTATCTTAATGTGGAGTAGAATAACATCGCCCTTTCACACATCTTCCCTCCCCCATTAAAAATGCAACTATTTGTACGGTTCCAACTTGTTTAATGGGCTTCGATTTATGAACAATTAGTAGAGTAGTAATGTTTTCCATCCAGTTATAGAAACCAAGTGTTGCGCAGTGATACACCTGGTTTCAATCATCACGAGCAACTGACATTTGACCGACTATAAAAACATTCCAGCTATAGGAAAAAAAATACAAATGCAATAAGATAGGGTATATAGGACTGCATACGCCTAAATCGCTATGTGGCCTTTTTGTATCCAGTCTGCTCACCCCATCTACTACCTTCGCTGCGCACCCAGGCCTCACTCCTCACCTTTTTGCTGACAGGGCATGTTCTACATTATGCAGTCTGGCTCTGCCACCAAGAAGTCTCACATTTGGTGCTGAGTCTTGATAACGTTTGATGGTTCTGGCCTCAATGAGGCGTCAGAACCACTAGGACGGGCCATCACAGCCCTTGCGATGGGAGCAACTCTAAAATGGCGTAGAGCACGTGCGCCCGGTCTTTTTTATTGGTAGGGTCACGTGTGTTGTGATGCCTGTGCTGGATGGGTGTGGTGTGGGTGTATACCAGCCATGAGTGAGTGTGTGTGTGCCATTCTGACAAATAGACCTGGAACTAAGAAATCACTACAATGGAAATCTGGGCCATGTAGCGTTGTTGTGTTTTCCTGGAAGCGTAAGAGGAGTGGGCTGACCTGACGTATGCCAGTGCTGCGCGAGGCTGTGAACAAAGACTCCGGAGCTATGGGCGTGGTTCCTTCATGAGCTATATGAGAAATCAACTGATTCGGGTGTCAGTGTTGTAGTGCTGCCATCAACCGGGTCTTACACCTAAATGTGTCATTATGTCTGTAAAGTCACACAACATGGACAACATGGAAGGTACAGGGAATCACTGACCCTATATTCATCCATAGTTGCACATATAAAAGATGGTGGACATGATGCATTTCTGCGAATATGAATGTTTGTTGTACATCCAGTGGAGTGTTTTAGCTGTAGTAATACAGGGCTATGAAAGCTTTAGGTTACAGTTTTTGGCACATGAAGGGCAGCTAATATATATACGTATGTGGTCATTCGGGTATACTGTCAAACTTGGTCCTGGAAATCAGTGTTAGAGCCTCGGAGTCGCGTCCACATCCTATTATCGTAGAGAAATGACGTAATCTACGCGTGCCTGAAAATGTACTGTAAATACGGTGCTCATTAAAATTACTGATATAGTTTTGGGTCGACTTTGCGCTATATAAATATGCTAAAAAAAATAATGGAGCAATAGCACATACTTATAAATTTACTATACACTTTGCTTGCAGTATTGTAATGATCCAGTTTGTACGTCCAAATTTGTAGAATGAGCGAGAGAAAGTAATATAATTGAAGTTTTTGTTAATGGCAGAGCTAAGATGGTTGCATACGCTGTTCACAGCACAATATAATGTGGTATGGCCCAGGAGTAGCATTTTACAAACATAATAAATACACAGACACAGATAGATAGTTGAAGTAGGTACAACTACATGCGTTCAACTCCATTTTATTACGTTGTTGTTGGTAACAAGTAGAATAGTAATCATGATATCATACACAGATGTTCCATCATAAACGGTTTATGAATTCTGCTGTACAAAGTTATTAGCACTACATGTGAAATAATATACCGAAGATTCTATCATAAAGGGTTCATGAGTTGTGGTGCACCGAGGTAGGGGCGGTTTGTGTGGAGCCTGTGATGATGCGTGGTCCAGGCAGACCGCACCGGTAATAATGTCTTTTGACTACTGAATTTTGCCTTAATAAGGCCATGTGGCGATTATTTATGGTGCACTGAGTTAGTGGTACGTCTGGTGCTCAGCGTGTGCGCACCCTGCAATGATGCGTGGTCCGAGTGGTCTGCACTGGAAGCATTGTCTGTTGCCTACTGGACTGCATCATTTGTAATCACGGTTGAAATAAAAGATGAAACATGTATGAAATACATTGTCAAAATATGTATGTTTCAGGGACATGATAGTTCAAATTGTGACCTGTGCTGTCCGCAGTGTAGACTGCCATTGAGTGTGCCTTTGCACTTGCAGCTTGAATTTTATTATTCAACTAAATCTATAACTGATATAAAAGAAGTTCTTGAAGGAAGCATACTAAAGGGATATTGTATAGGGTTTGATAGATGTTATACTTAGTTTGGTATTTTACTCTGCAAATAAGGAATCAAGAGTCTATTTAATTGTGAGCTCTGATGACCGCAGTGTAGGTAGGAGGCAGTGGTTAACAAGAGCCCACGGTCATGTGACGTTGAGTAGAGCTGCACAGTATTGGTAATTTAGCGTGTGTGCAGCCAGTTATGATAAGTGGTGCACTGAGTTAGTGGCACCTGAAACAACAAGGTTCTGTGGAGCCTGCGATGAGGAGTGGTCCGAGCAGGCCGTACTGATAGCAATGTTTTTTGTCTTGTGAATTTTGCCTCAATAAGGCCATGTGGCGATAATTTTTGGTGCAGTGAGTTAGTAGTACCTTTGGCGCTTAGCGTGTACGTTCCCTGAGATGATGCATGGTCGGGGGTGGGGCATAGTAATTGGAGTAATGTATTTTGTCACTTGAATTCTGCATCAATTCCATTTAAAAGTGATAGAATGCCTCATTGCTGATAAAAAACTGTTCACTCTTCTTTGCGATAATTTATGGTGCACTGAGTTAGTAGTATATTTGGCGCTGAGCTTGTAAATACCCTGCAATAATGCGTGGTCCAGGGGGGCCGCATTCGGACCATTGTGTTTTGTCTGTTGAATTCTGCCTGAATACGGCCATGTGGCGATGAATTATGGTGCACTCAGTTAGTAGTACCTTTGGCACTGAGCGTGTACATAACCTGCGATGATGCGTGGTCTGGGCAGGCCGCACTAGGAGCAATGGTTTTTGCCTAGTGAATTCTGCATTAAGAAGGCCACGGGGAGATAACTGGTGGTGCAGTGAGATAGTGGTACCGAAAAAACTCAGCGTGTGCGCACCCTGCGATCATTCGTAGTTTGGGCGGGTCGCACTGGTGCAATGTCCCTTGCTTACTGGAATGCGTCATGTGCAATCGCCATTTCACCTGAATAGTGAGACGTCACAATGTAGATCGAATGCAGTAGTCAGTAAAACATTGAGGAATGTTTTTTGTTGCATCCTTTAACAAAATCTGAGGACATAGAGTACAATTATCTCTGCCTTAAATAAATCAAGGCTGAATTTCATGCTGTCCGTAGTGTAGATCCAAAGCTGAATTCAAGGTGTGATCCCTGCTGTCCGCACTGTAGATTGAAGGTAGTAGTGAGCACAGATATCGACAAATGATTTTTGTCACTTATTTTAACAAAATCTGAACACATACAGTAATTTTCTCTGCATTAAATAAATCAAGGGTGAATTCCCTACTGTCCGCAGTGTAGATGCAAAGCTGAATTCAAGTTGTGAACCCTGCTGTCCACAGTGTAGATCGAAGGCAGTAGTCGACAAAATTATCGAGGAATGCTTTTTATGAAATCCTTTAAGAAAATCTGAACACATACAGTACAATTGTCTCTGCCTTACATAAAACAAGGCTACATTCAATGCTGTCTGTAGTGTAGATTCAAATCTTAATTCAAGTTGTGAACCCTGCTGTCCGCAGTGTAGAGCGAAGGCAGTAGTCAGGACAGACATTGAGGAATGTTTTTTGTCACATCCTTTAACAAAATCTGAGCACTTAGAGTACAATTGTCTCAGCCTTAAATAAATCAAGGCTGAATTTTATACTGCCCAGAGTGTAGATCCAAAGCTGAATTCAAGTTGTGAACCCTACTGTCCGCAGTGTAGATCGAAGGCAGTAGTCGATACAGACATAAGTCTGCAGTGCTGTAGCGCTGAGTTCGCAATGAGCCTGTATCGAGGAGGCACGTGGTCATGGAGGCACCAAGGTGGCAGGGTGAGGAGCTTCGTTGTGGCAGAGTCTTTTCTCTTTGCACAAGTGAACCATGCCCAAGGCGTAGCCTAATTATTTATAGTCTTACGGTGGAGTTGCGACCGTTGGACCAGCCCACTCCACTTCTGCTTCAAAGGGGGGGAGACAACACAGCTACATGACCGAGATATTCCCCAGTGTCTGAGATAATATGGTTGCATCCACTGTGCAGTACACTACACGTATCAAAAGTATAACTACACACTGAAACGTTTTTGGTTTCTATAGTGAGTTATGTATAGCATTTCACTGGTAGTCTTGGCATTGTGTAAATTATTGTTGATGTGTGTGTTCTATCTCTTATACATAGTTGGTTGCCACATCTCTGAATATTCAGCTAGTGTGCTGTTGAGGGGATATATTATATTGGGAAGGTCCGTTGTCCTGTTTTGTGCTGCCTTTGAGGTAGTAGAGGGGGAGGGGTGCTTGCAGTGGTGGTGGTGCTGGGTGTTCTGATTTTGTTGTGTGTTTGAATTGTATAATTAGTACTTCTGTCACATATTCGTCATTAAATATGGGTGTGAGTTGGATGTAATTCACGCAGTACATCGCCAACGTCATTACACTAGTTAAATGTTGATGTTAATTTGTTCATGGTAAATGGAACTATCGCCTGTTTTTTTAGGTAGAATTGCAGATTTGCCTTGTTGTTGAAAGTATGGGGAAGTGGTGGTTTTTTTCTACTGGAACGCCTAGTTTGTATATCATTAACGTTAGTTGTGGTTCTGGTTTGTAGTGATTTTGTTGGAGGAAGGAATCAATTGAAGAGGGGTAATATTTGCAGTTTTTACTAGGTTGAGAATGGGATGATAATGTCATGTGGTGGTTTTTTCTGCCGTTCCGGGCGCCACAACACACATGCGGGAATACTCACTTCTGGCCAGAAGTGGTGTCCCGGTCTACTCCTCCGGCCAATACTTCAACTTCCGGGGGACTACGCATAAAGGAGAGAAGCACCTCCAGATCGGTGCTTCTGATTCGGGATTTGTGCACGGAGCCCAGCAGACGGCAGCGGATTGTTCTGTCCTTCTTTGTTTCCTGGAGGTTCCACGGCACGACGAGTCACAGTAACGCCTTCCCCGAGCCTGCATGCGTTACGTGACTTTTTCTGGCGGCTTGTTTTCAACAGCGTGTGTTGCGCTGGCCTGTGCTTCCCCGAGCCCCTTGAGCACAGACTACCTTGCAGGGTTTTCATTGCCGCTTGCACCGGTTGCTGAGCACTAAGATCACTGTGTTCCGTTTTTCCCTTGGGACCAGGATTAACCCTTTCCCTGGCAGCTGCGCAGGAGCGCTGCTGTTTCTCTTCCCTTGAGTTGCCCTGTAAATGGCAGTAGCGCAGGAGCGCTGCTGCATTCTCTGTTAGTAAGCGTGGGAGCGCTGTCAGAGTCATTGCTTGTTTTTTCCTTACTTCTGGCATTTGCGCAGGAGCGCACTAGTGACCTGACGCAAGAAGCGTAGGAACACTGCTGAACTATTGCATGTGCCGCAGGAGCGTTGCTCAAACATGCACTGGGCCGCGCTATAGCGCTTACCCTGGAGTCCTAGTATTGGTCACTTATGCGCAGGAGCACCTTCTTTTGTTTGTTTGTACTTGGTGGTTCTTGTGCAGGAGCGCTTTCTTTCATTTCTACTCCAAGGCACCAAGGCACCTGGACGCTACGTTGCTGACCTCATCCTTGGTTCGGCATGAGTGTGTCTTGGTAAGTACCGGGGCCAGGGGCTCCTTCCTGCATGTGTGTTGTGGGGTGTTCTGGCGCTGGAATAGTACCACGTCCTAACCTGGTCTTCTCTCATTTCCTCAGCTGTGCCAATACCCTATCCTATGTCCCATCCACCATGGCCACTCCTCTAGCTTAATTGGCCCCCATCCCTGGATCCATCCAATCCGTGACGGGTGTTATTCCCCGCGGGGGTTGTTTGGGAGCAGGGGCGGTGGTCCCTGTCGTCTCTGCAGAATCGCTTCGCAAGCCCAGGTGAGTCTTGTGGGGCGCCTGACAGATAATTAAAAAAGATAGAAAAAAACAGATATGGTTAATGAACATTATAATTAGGAATTATCATTTAAAAAACCTTTGAAATTCACTGAAATAACCATAGGTTTCAGGCAGCTTATAGTTAGGAATTAGAATTTAAAAACCTTAGCAATTCACTGAAAAAACCTTAGGTTTCAGGGGTGTTATAGTTAGCTG
Organism: Lissotriton vulgaris; assembly: GCF_964263255.1. Classification (NCBI taxonomy): domain Eukaryota; kingdom Metazoa; phylum Chordata; class Amphibia; order Caudata; family Salamandridae; genus Lissotriton; species Lissotriton vulgaris. The sequence goes on along the minus strand of NC_141695.1, from coordinate 1,366,182,339 downwards.
GACATTTCACTCATACAAAACCATTGAAATTCCTCTGTTATAGTTAGTTGTACTAACTGTAACTCCCAATCCACTGCTGATGATGTCACATATTACATCATTCATCACATGGTTAGTGACATCCCTGATGACATCTCAAATGACATCACTGATTATATCATCCACGTGACAATCAGATACACCTCATCATACACTAGTATAACTTTTCATCACTCACTGTAAAATACAGAGTACCCTATTGAATCCATTGACACACCAATACAAGTTTCTAAAAACACACTCAGTGATTCCTAGATCTATACACACATCTAATCAATTACCTATAGATTCACTCATACATGCTGTCAATGATCAATAGAACACTATCAAATATACTTATACACCTATATCGACATTGCACACCAGCACACATCCTATTCACTTATGCAGTCATCCTACTCACTTATGCAAACAGTGGATCATACTTACATTTACTCAGCTACACACTTATACAAACACCAATTAATTTATTCATATAGATAGTAACTCATACTTAGTGTGTTATAAAATCACTATTACAAGTATACAGTTATCCATACAGTCACTCATGCAATCACTGAGTCTTATGTATACTTATTTATATACAACAAATGTCACATACACTGCCTTTTAATATTCTAGTTTGTTGGGCATGTACCATTGAGAGATACATTTGCTCATCAGCACACTCATAAACATATTCACTCACCCAAATAACTATTATGCCATGTAGTCTTAATGTCATATACCTACTGAATCAACTGACACATCTTTGGGCAGTCACACACCCCCCACCAAACCACACACACATTGACTCTCCTATACAAATAATCAGTTAACTAATCAATAACTAATATAGACTTTCACGTAGCTAGTAACCAAATGGTGCAGAAGTTTACACAACAACTGACAAGGTAATATAGATATTCACACAGTTTAATCACTATCCAATATATTTAGTGAGACACTATAAATTAGTCAAGTAAACAGTCAATTACACTGCTACTAAATCCTCCATCCAGACACTTATACATCCAATCATTCTTCAATGCAGATTGCTATATATATAATACATATTTAAATATCAAACTAAACCACAGTCACTGGATGATGTCATCAGTGGTGTCATTTGAGATGTCATCAGTGATGTCACTGACCATGTCATGAATGATGTAACATGTGACCTCATCAGCAATGGATTGCGGGCCCGAGAGTTACAGTTAGCACAACTAACTATAACAGAGGAATTTCAATGGTTTTGTATGAGTGGAATGTCCAGCTAACTATCACACCCCTGAAACCTATGGTTTTTTCAGTGAATACCTGTAAATATATATATATATATATATATATATATATATATATATATATATATATATATATATATATATATATATATATATATATATATATATATATATATATATATATATATATATATATATATATATATATATATATATATATATATATATGTATATATATGTATATATATATATATATTACCTACTGGCAATAGCCAGTAGGTATATATAGTTAGAATTTTTTCTCTATGGGACTTTTGAAAATTCTATGTCTAATAACTTTGGCGTTTGTGGACGGAATCGGCTGAAATTTTCAGGAAAATGGCACATTTTGTTTTTGAGCAGCCCCTGAAAATTTGGGGGGGTTTCGTCAAGGGGGGGCCGAGAAAAAAGGGGGGTCCCAAAACGCGTTTTTCCCATGTTAATTTCCATAGGGCGGTTGGACTCACTTTTAGCTCGAACGGCTGAATGGATTTGCACGAAACTTGGCAAAATTGTAGGGACTGTTAGCCCGATGTGCCTTTGCTAGGTCTCAATATATGTGCTCCAGTAGTTTTTGAGAAATTAACGTTCAAACCAAGATATATATCTGTAACAGCGCTCTGGGCAGCGATCCGGTCCGCTTACTTTTCGCTTATCGGAACTTTGCGCGCAGAAAGCTGATTGGCTCTCCGGTGTCTGTCAACATTCTAAACAGTCCGGAGCGGACGCCATCTTGTCTCTCAGTAGGATCGAGAGAGAAGAAGAGGTGGAAAACGAAAGGGGAATTTAATGAAAGGGGGCAAGGTATCCCCCTCTTGACCCCCTAGGAATGTTGTTGGGGTTATTAAAGGGTCCCGTGGGGAAAATAAAAAAAAAATGATTTTTCACGGTAGAAGCGCGGCCGCGAACTGGTAGCGAAACGGGAATTCGCTAGTTTGTGCTTCGTTAATTAAATTACTAGTTATAAGTGGGTGCGGGAGACGTATCCTAATCCCCTATGTTTTCTGAGGGTGGCTGAGGAGGCTGATATATGTTGATACATCTCTTCCAGCGGCTGTGCGTGAGCTTTTTTTTTTTTTTGCTGCGTGACAGTCCGGAGCGGCCGCCATCTTGTCTCTCGGTAGGATCGAGAGAGAAGAAAAGGTGAAAAACTAAGGGGGAATTTAATGAAAGGGGGCAAGGTATCCCCCTCTTGACCCCCTAGGAATGTTGTTGGGGTTATTAAAGGGTCCCGTGGGGAAAATAAAATAAAAATGATTTTTCACGGTAGAAGCGCTTCACGGGCCGCGAACTGGGCCGCAAACTGGTAGCGAAACGGGAATTCGCCATTTTGTGCTTCGTTAATTAAAGTACTAGGTATAAGGGGGTGCGGGAGACGTATCCTAATCCCTTATGTTTCCTGAGGGTGGCTGAGGAGGCTGATATATGTTGATACATCTCTTCCAGCGGCTGCGCCATCTTGCCTTTTTTCGAATGCCACAATTTTGTCGTGCACGGCAGCCATTTTAGATGCCAGGCTGGTCCCAGGCTATCACCTAATTCTGCGGATGTAGTTTATGGCCCCAGCTGTAGAGAATTCAGACATGCCAATCCTCCTGATTCAGGCGTGTGACTACTGATTTCAGTGCTAGTCTCCCGCCTCCCGATTTCTGCAAGCAAAAACCCGGGGGCATATTACGAACAACTAGCGATAATTTTTGTCTCTAACTTGTTTAGAGACAAAAATTATCGCCGCACATCGGCGATTTTTATCGCAGATAAACCTTGCTATTATCGCAGAAAAGTCAGCGATATTCATGTATTATCGACCTAATGCTCTTAGCCATGTTATCCACCTCCCATTGGATAACATGGCTAAGAACTGCTCAGGGCAGGTGTTAGATTTTGGAGATATTCGCGCTTAGCGCGAATATCTCCAAAAGTTGGTAATAGAAGGTAGCGATGTTAGGGACTGTTTCCAGTCGCTAACATCTTGGCACGCCACTTTGCATGTCATTAGTGATAAGTATCACTGACATGCAAAGCGGGGCCCAAGATGGTCGCTATCTCCTTTTAGCTGTCACTAACTGGTGTTAGCGACAGCTTGGTAATAGGGAAATAATTTTATCTCCGCTTTCATGGCTTTTAAAGCCAAAAAAGCGGAGATAAACCCCCTTGATAATATGCCCCACGATTCCTTGGGGTTTCAGCTGACAGGGCTTGGTATTGTGTTACATGGTAATTTTTCCATGAAACGTCAGAGGGTCGATGCAGGGGTTCTAGAAGAGGTGATAAACCATTTAAGCCTCATGAACAAGCGCATGGTCTTTTAAAGATTTGTGAAGTACTCGGGGCGGCGGTGTGTGTGTGCCCTCTTTCAGGAGCGGGCGGGGGGGCACTGCCAGCAACTTGCCAGGTCAGGTAGTGTTCAACACGTGCATCACCCTTTCTCTGCCTGCTATTGCGCTCCATGCTTCGGAAAGGTAAGAAAAAGAACGTGCATTTGAGTTTGAAATGTCCGATCCTGCAGCAGCACACTTCCAAAGCCCACACATGACAATAACCCGATTCAAGGCCCCATTCACCCGTTTTAAAAAAAATAGATAACACTCCAACAAAGTAAGGTTATAAAACTTTATTAACTACTAACTTTAACGAACGGAACAAAAACTAAAAACATTTAAACATTTCTCAACACAAAAAGCAACAATGGTTAGAAGCTGTCTTTTGTGCGAATAGTCCCAAGGCAGCACAACGTGCAGAGTTCTGGACGGCACCCAGGTGATGTCGCCTGGGTGCCGCACTGGTTTAGGGATCCTACAATGCTGCTCCGAAAATTGGCGTGGGGCGTCCCGGGTGGGGCGGGGGGAGGCCTCGTCAGTAGCGGTCTGTTGTGCGAATAGTCCCAAGGCAGCACAACGTGCAGAGTTCTGGACGGCACCCAGGTGATGTCGCCTGGGTGCCGCACTGGTTTAGGGATCCTACAATGCAGCACAGAAAAACAGCGTGGGGCGTCCCGGGTGGTGCGGGGGGAGGCCTCGTCAGTAGCGGTCTGTGTCCAGTGTCACATGGCTGACACAACATGTACGACAGGCACCCAGGTGATGTCCAGTAAGCTGCCGCACTGGTTTTGGTATCCTACAATGCTGCTCCGAAAATTGGCGTGCGGCGGCCCGGGGGGGGGGCGTGGGGGAGCCGGCGTGAACGGGCCTCCCCAGGTGGCGGCCATCTAGCTGAGTTGCGCTCGCTCTTGCGGCCACAGCGTCTCGCTCACCATGTTGTTGAGTTGCTCCCACTCTTGCAGTGCAGCGATAGGCGGCTGCCACATGGCTCTTAAAATGGCGGACAGCTCCTCGGTTTTAGGCCTGGTCCACTGAAATGGCCCTGGGACACTTTGGAACTCGGACGCTTGCCTGCTAGGGCTTGGGCTCCATTCTCGAAAAGCGTCCCCTCAGCCGTGAAGATTGTATAAAAGTCTTGGGGGCCCCCGACTCCCGCAGGCTTCCGGTGGGGAGCGGCTGCCATGATTGCTCGCGGAATGACCACGACGGAGCCACGAGATGGTGGTGCTCTCATGCTGACGCCAGCTTCAGTCTGAATGATCCAGAAACAAGGTGGGGCTTTCATCGTTTGGGAAAAAAAAATGTTCTAAACCAATGAAAAGTGTTATTTTTAGGTCATATGACCAAGCCTTCCATCTTTAGGAAACCAAAAGTAAAATGAACCAATGAAAAGTTTTATAAACAAGTCACATGACCTGTTATGCGGCATAGGGCTACAAAAAGCGTAGAAAATCCGTTGGCACGTGAGGCGGCGTCAGTAGCGGACCGATGTGCGAATAGGCCGAAGGCAGCACAACGGGCCGAGATCCGGATGGCACCGAGGTGGTGTCCAGCAAATTGCCGCACTGGTGTGGCCATCCTACAATGCTGCGCCGAAAGACGGCGTGTCCAGCTGAATTGCGGTCACTGTTGCGGTACAGTGACTCGAACGCGCCGAGATCCGGATGGCACCGAGGTGGTGTCCAGCAAATTGCCGCACTGGTGTGGCCATCCTACAATGCTGCGCCGAAAGACGGCGTGTCCAGCTGAGTTCCGGTCACTCTTGCGGTACAGTGAGTCGAACGCGCCGAGATCCGGATGGCACCGAGGTTGTGTCCAGCAAGTTGCTGCACTGGTGTGGCCATCCTACAATGCTGTGCCGAAAGTCGGCGTGGGGTGCCCCGTTGGCTTATGAGGTGATGTCAGTAGTGGACCGATGTGTGAATAGGTCGGAACCAGCACGATCCGAATGGCAAGTCCTGGATATTGAGTGCCATAGTTGAGAGTTCTGAGCTGTGCTTGTAAGACTATCTGAAGCTTATTTGCACCTGCTGCAGTTTCACTGTTGCCCAAGGTGGTGTCCAGCAAATTGCTGCAGTGGTGTGGCCATCCTACAATGCTGCGCCGAAAGACGGCGTGTCCAGCTGAGTTCCGGTCACTCTTGCGGTACAGTGAGTCGAACGCGCCGAGATCCGGATGGCACCGAGGTTGTGTCCAGCAAGTTGCCGCACTGGTGTGGCCATCCTACAATGCTGCGCCGAAAGACGGCGTGACCAGCTGAGTTCCGGTCACTCTTGCAGTACAGTGACTCGAACGCTCCGAGATCCGGATGGCACCGAGGTGGTGTCCAGCAAGTTGCCGCACTGGTGTGGCCATCCTACAATGCTGCGCCGAAAGTCAGTGTGGGGTGCCCCGTTGGCTTATGAGGTGATGTCAGTAGTGGACCGATGTGTGAATAGGTCGGAAGCAGCACAAGGCGCCCTGCACTGTTGAGCTTTTTTCAATGCCTGTTTTTTGTTGTTTCCCCTCCATCAAAAACAAAAAAATATATATAAAACTGTGCAAAAATACAAAAAAATGTTTAGAAAAGCAGTGCTTGTAAGACTGTCTGAAGCTCCTTTGCACCTGCTGCAGCTTCACTATTGCCCTGGTGTGGACAAAGATCGCCCATGACTTAGGCTGATTGAGAGTTTGTAGAAAAATGGCTTCAGATTTTCCACATATTACTCTTCAACATTCTTCCTAAATGTAACAATGTGAGACTCACTAGGAGAACGGCTGTTTATCTTTCCTTTCAAAATGCTGCCAACAATATTTTCTGAATGGAAGACACCATCTTGTAGCATAAAGGGCCGAAAGGGGTTCTGGTCTGGCCGATTGTTGGTGAAGACATTTTGACTATATCTTGGACCTGCCCGGCCTCGCCCAAAATGGCGCCGGTATAAATGGGACTCGTAACTCCTTGCCCGCAAATGTATATCTAGAAAATGTTATTGTAAGTGGCCCTGTCTTATTTTAATTACAAAATGTACGTCCACCGATTCCGCAACTGTTAGACACCTTAGTTCTTGCAACCTAATGGCCCGCTCGTTACGTTCCTCTACAGTGTAAATGTCTCCTCATCATATACGATTTCAGTTTGCTCCGTGGCCGGCCCACGTGGTTATAGGCCCGTATTTGTATACTGATATTTTCACAATAAAGGTTTTTAAAACAAAACACGGTAGTAGTATTTACATTGGTAAAGTTTTTACTTTTAGTCACTGTTTTCGAATCAGTAAAAGGCAAGTGAAATAAAGCAGTCCAATTACATGACGGATAAAAGGTATAATATGTAGGAACGCAGTAAAGATAAATGGTCAAGGGCAGTTGTGTTTTTCATTTCTGCAACATAAAGTGATCGATAAGAATCTGATAATCAGGCGTATCGGCGACTAAGACAACAGGCCGAGTCTCTCTTACTCAACGGCTCCGTCATGGAACGAAGAAACGCCCTTTTTCTCGAAAAAGGAATATATTTTACTTGCAGGACAGTTGTAAATTTTCCGGGAAAGTACATTAGCCTGGAATATTATAACATATGTTTGAAAAAAAAATAATGTTCGAAAAAAATAAAAAGCGTATTTTTAGGTCATATGACCAAGCTTTTCATCATTAAATTAACAAAAGTAAAATGAACCAATGAAAAGTTTTATTAACAAGTCACATGACCTGTTATGCTTACGTTACGCGCTGCGCGCCGCGCCTCGGATCACTTCCGGGTGCGCTAACGCGGCGTGTCATAAAACGCATTACGCGACAACGTAGGTCAAGAATATAGTCTAAATGTCTCCACCAACCAGCGTTCAGAACACAACCCCTTTCAGCAGTCCAAAAAGTTCTGTTAAATGACAACAGAGGGGACAGGCAACAAGAACCATCAGTCAAAGAGGGGAGGGCAAATTCTTCTCTTCCGGGTCATGTTGGGGCGCTACCGGAACTGATCGAATTGGTAGTCTATAGTGTTTCTGGATGTTTCAGACTAAAGCTGGCGTCAGCATGAGACCACTACCATCTCGTAGCTCCGTCGTGGCCATTCCACGAGCAATCATGGCAGCCGCTCCCCACCAGAAGCCTGCGGGAGTCGGAGGCCCCCAAGACTTTTGTAGAATCTTCACGGCTGAGGGGACGCTTTTCGAGAATGGGACCCAAGCCCTATCAGGGAAGCGTCCGAGTTCCAAGGTGTCCCAGGGCCATTTTAGTGGACCAGGCCCAAAACCGAAGAGCCGGCCGCCATTTTGAGAGTCCTGTGGCAGCCGCCTATCGCTGCACCGCAAGAGCGGGAGCAACTTAACTACATGGTGAGCGAGACGCTGTAGTCGCAAGAGCGGGCGGTAAACAGCTGAATGGCGGAAGAGGCACAGTGTAGCAAAAGCGGGCGGAATGGCAACTAAAACGGTAAAGGGGCGCCCCACTACAGCGTGTCTTCAGGTCAAACGGATTGTGGGACAAAGTCCAGAATAGAAGAGTCATCAAAAGGCAAAAAGTTCCGCCGGACCCCGGGAGCCGGCCGCCTATGTCGGGGGCGATCTCAGGCTACACCAGTGCTATAAGACTTGGGGAGGGTGTCGGAGCCAAGCGTCTTCTCCGAGTCCGTGTCATCACACCGCCCCTCGGGGGCCTCCGTCAAGCGGTTTAGGGAGGTACCATATAACATTGTTTTCAAATGCAGTCAGGTCCACAAACGACCCTCACTTACTTTGGAATAGTGAAGCTGCAGTAGGTGGAAATAAGCTTCAGACAGTCTTACAAGCACTGCTTTTGTAAACATTTTTTGTTTTTTTTGTATTTTTGCACAGTTTTATATATTTTTTTTGTTTTTGATGGAGGGGAAACAACAAAGCACAGGCATTGAAAAAGGCTCAAACTCAGAACTCTGAACTATGGCACCCAATATCCAGGACTTTCCATCCGGATCTTGGCGCCTTGTGCTGCTTCCGACCTATTCACACATCGGTCCACTACTGACATCATCTTATAAACCAACGTTATGTAAATAGTTATTTAATAAAATGTTTTACCCTGTTTCTTTGCTGGTGTGTTGTCTATATTTTTAATATTTGCATAGGGTTTGTCGTTATTTTGGGCGGGGTGGGTGACGGAGCCGAGCTGTCTTGCAGCCCTCATGGTGTGGAGCTCAGTTCATCTCACTATTTTCGTATTTCTCATGAAGGGTTGTTTATAATATTTCTATTTTAGCGAGGTCAAAAAGAGATCCAATTAGTAGCCTACTGATTTTGCTCGATTACTTTTATTTTTTTACACGATTTTTCACGATCTGCAAAGACTAAACAGAGTATTGCGACTTTGTGCTTGTTTGTAAATAGAGAATGAACCAAAGAGAATCAATTGAAAAACAGTAAATGCTTGGATAATAATCAATCAAATGGAGAGACAAGCAGGCAGGACGGATTACAACGGGGGTAAAGGCCTGCGTTAACTACTCTTCACTATCTGCAAAGAGAGAGTACTACTAAGAGAAAAGAGGGGAGGGGGGCAGCGTTCAAAGCACATCAGCGTGCATAAATACGAAAATGTTTTTATCTATCACGTACTTTACATTTTAAAGCTTTTCATATTTGCTATTAAAAAACCAATGAAATTCACAGAAAAAACCATAGGTTATAGACCATATATAGTTAGGAATTAGCATTTACAAAACCTTATTTTACTCGCATAAAACCATTGAAATTCCATATATAGTTAGAAGCGCTAACTATATATCGCGCACCCGCAATCCACTGCTGATGATGTCACATATTACATCATTCATGACATGGTCAGTGACATCACTGATGACATCACTGATGACATCGCAAATGACATCACTGATGACATCACTGATGACAACTCAAATGACATCACTGATGACATCTCAAATGACATCACTGATGACATCACTGATGACAACTCAAATGACATCACTGATGACATCTCATTTGTCATCACTGATCACATCACTCATGTGATAATACAATGAACCTCTTCAGACTCTAATATAACCTTACATACACTCAGTATAAACAGACACTCACAGACTGTCACTCATCCATGGAGTTACTCACACACCTAGTCAGTCATGCAAAGAATCAATCACACCTCCATTTCCTCAACTATACAGTTATACAAACTTTACTTTTTCATATACTAACACATATTTACTCTCTTATACAATCCCTGACACAAGTTCACAATGATCCATACAGCCACTCACACATTCACTGGCTCTTATGCACAGTTATTTATATATGTCAACTCTCACATGTACTGTGTTTTACATATGTACTTACTTTGACATGTAGCACTGAGATAACCATTCACTCACCAATACACTCATGCACACATTCAGCCGCCCATACAGCTGTTTCCACATGCACTTTTGAAACCATACATCTAGTGAATCAACTGCTCACACATCTATGCACAGAGTCATACACCTCCCAGCCACCCACACACACACTCCGTCTCCCATACAAATACTTGGGCAACCAATCAATAACCCATATAGTTACTCATATAGCTACTTATCAACACATGCAACAGTTTACAGAACAACAGACATAATGATGCACAAATTAAGACAGTTTAGTCACTAACCCATGCACTCAGTGAGACACATTTAATCACTCACTCATACAGTCAGTCATGCACCTACTAAATCCTTCATCCAGTCACTTATACATCCACTCATTCTTCAATATGTAAGACATATTTTAACTTTACAGAAACATACAGTCACTGGATGTTGTCATCAGTGATGTCATCAGTGATGTCATTTGAGATGTCATCAGTGATGTCATCAGTGATGTCACTGACCATGTCATGAATGATGTAATATGTGACATCATCAGCAGTGGATTGCGGGTGCGCGATATATAGTTAGCGCTTCTAACTATATATGGAATTTCAATGGTTTTATGCGAGTAAAATAAGGTTTTGTAAATGCTAATTCCTAACTATATATGGTCTATAACCTATGGTTTTTTCTGTGAATATATATATATATATCAACAACATCTGATAATATGGTGATTAACTTGTCGAGTAAATAATTATCAGATATACAATTGAGACTATTAAATAAAGGATTGTCCTATTGCCCTAACAAGAACATTGATGTACATAGCATGTCGAGTGAACAAGCGGCGTTCGCGCTGCAAAACGTGTCTCAGACTTTTGGGCGAATAAATATCTGAAGCACTGATACCGGGGTCTGTGTCCTGTTTGCTGGCAGCGCGTGAATGAAGACGTGGCGGCTATTCCGACAGGATTCTCGAATATATATATATATATATATATATATATATATATATATATATATATATATATATATATATGCAACAGCTGCAGCCTCCCAGAGCTCCGTACTGAAACGACCAAGGAAAACCACACGAATCCAGCGTAAACGAAGGCACAAAGGTTTATTTAAAAGCTGAGCCTAACAAAATCTGACGCGTTTCGGGCATCCGCCCTTGCTCACAGACATATATATATATAATTATGGAATTGTACCCGTATAGTTACGCATTTTAATCAACTCTCGGGCATTTAGAGAGCTGATTATACACGCACGTGTCATCACGTGTGATACAAAGCGCTTTTGTCCTAGTTAACTGGGGACACGCTTTAAATGCAGTAACGCCCAATGTTGCCCCAGTACTACATAAACCCAGGACTTAAACAAACATTGTATGGGCACATATAATTTTGTTAACACTACATGTCCCAGCATGCCTCAAACTAAGGGGGGCGTGCCTAAGGCCAATGTGCATTGAAATAATGAAGGGACCACACAGTACAGCTACCGTGAACACGAACTACGGTTCGAAACGCGTAGGTGTTTGTCACGTTTTGAAATAAAAGAAACTGCAATTTGACATCAAGGCGTGTGCGGCGAATTATTGGTATTTCATATATATGTATATATATATATATATATATATATACACACATATATATATTACCTACTGGCAGTCGCCAGTAGGTATATATAGTTAGGATTTTTTTGAATAGGGATTTCTGAAAATTCTATGTTGAATAACTTTGGCGTTGATGGACGGAATTGGCTGAAATTTTCAGGAAAATGGCACATTTTGTTTCTGAGCGACCACTGAAAGTTTGGGGGGGTTTCGTCAAGCGGGGGCCGAGAAAAAAGGGGGGTCCCAAAACGTGTTTTTAACATTGAGTTTTCCATAGGGCGGTTGGACTCACTTTTAGCTCGAACGGCTGAATGGATTTCTATGAAACTTGGCAAAATTGTAGAGACTGTTTGCCCGATGTGCCTTTGCTAGGTCTCAAGATATGTGCTCCAGTGGATTTTGAGAAATTAACTTTCAAAAAAATATATATATCTGTGACAGCGTCCCGGTTAGCGCCCCGGTTCGCGTACCAGACGCGTGCCGGAACTTCGCGAGGAGAAGCGGATTGGCTCTCCGGTGACTCTCAACATTCTAAACAGTCCGGAGCGAGAGACAAGAGGTGGAAATAAACGAAGGGGGAAATGAATGAAAGGGGCAAGGTAGACCCCTCCTGACCCCCTAGGATTGATGTGGGGGCTATTAAAGGGCCCCGCGGGGCAAAAAAAAAATATATATAATTTTTTTTCGGATTTTTCCCGGGGAAGCGCTACCCGGTATGCGAACCGGGTAGCTCACCGGTAGCGTAACGGGAGTCCGCCATCTTGTGTTTTGGACGAATTTAGTCACAAGATGGAGGATAAACAATGTTGGGAATGGGTATAAGGGGGCACAGGAGACATATCCTGACCCCCTAGGTTTTCTGAGGGTGGTTGAGGAGGCCCATATATGTAAAAAAAATAAAACCTTTTTTTTCAAATGTTCGCACGGTTAGCGCCCGGTCCGCGTACCGGGTAGCGTTCCGGAAAGCGTAACAAGGGGAAAACAAAGGGAAATAGTAAAATAATATTTTAGAGTGCTTTGAGGTAGGGTAGCTCTGAATAGAGCTGTTGTGTTGTGTGGGTGATGTAAGTACCAACATGTAGGTACCAATGAAGAGTCTAAAATTCAATGTACACCGTCTCCTCTGTAGATATTTTGTATGTTCTAATATGGGTTATTTAAATGTAAATGTGTGGAAAAGCACTTCATGCTTTAAAGCAATTGTATTTTTGAACTGATTGTTCTTTCCTCTTAGTCCTCCTCTTTGGTTTTTTTTTCCCACACTCTTCTTCAGCATGATAGTTGATAAATTTGTTCCCTCAAAAAATTTATATACATAAAAAAATTATATTAAATACATATAAAATATATTTTTCCTTTAAAAGAAGAATACATTTTACAGCTTTTGATATTTGCTATTAAAAAACCATTGAAATTCACTGAAAAAACCATAGGTTATAGACCATACATAGTTAGGAATTAGCATTTACAAAACCTTGAAAATTCACTGAAAAAACCATAGGTTATAGACCATATATAGTTGGGAATTAGCATTTACAAAACCTTATTTCACTCACACAAAACCATTGAAATTTGCATATATAGTTAGTTGCACTAACTATATATCGCGCACCCGCAATCCACTGCTGATCATGTCACATATTACATCATTCATGACATGGTCAGTGACATCACTGATGACATCACTGATGACATCTCAAATGACATCACTGATGACATCACTGATGACATCACTGATGACAACATCCAGTGACTGTATGTTTCTGTAAAGTTAAAATATGTCTTACATATTGAAGAATGAGTGGATGTATAAGTGTCTGGATGAAGGATTTAGTAGGTGCATGACTGACTGTATGAGTGAGTGATTAAATGTGTCTCACTGAGTGCATGGGTTAGTGACTAAACTGTCTTAATTTGTGCATCATTATGTCTGTTGTTCTGTAAACTGCTGCATGTGTTGATCAGTAGCTATATGAGTAACTATATGGGTTATTGATTGGTTGCCCAAGTATTTGTATGGGAGACTGAGTGTGTGTGTGGGTGGCTGGGAGGTGTATGACTCTGTGCATAGATGTGTGAGCAGTTGATTCACTAGATGTATGGGTTCAAAAGTGCATGTGGAAACAGCTGTATGGGCGGTTGACTGTGTGCATGAGTGTATTGGTGAGTGAATGGATATCTTAGTGCTACATGTCAAAGTAAGTACATATGTAAAACACAGTACATGTGAGAGTTGACATATATAAATAACTGTGCATAAGAGCCAGTGAATGTGTGAGTGGCTGTATGGATCATTGTGAACTTGTATCAGGGATTGTATAAGAGAGTAAATATGTGTTAGTATATGTTTGAATAAGTAAGGTGTGTATAACTGTATAGTTGAGGAAATGGAGGTGTGATTGATTCTTTGCATGACTGACTAGGTATGTGAGTAACTCCATGGATGAGTGACAGTCTGTGAGTGTCTGTTTACACTGAGTGTATCTAAGGTTATATTAGAGTATGAAGAGGTTCATCGTATTATCACATGAATGATGTCATCAGTGATGTGATCAGTAATGTCAAATGAGATGTCATCAGTGATGTCATTTGAGATGTCATCAGTGATGTCATCAGTGATGTCATTTGAGATGTCATCAGTGATGTCATCAGTGATGTCATTTGAGATGTCATCAGTGATGTCATTAGTGATGTCACTGACCATGTCATGAATGATGTAATATGTGACATGATCAGCAGTGGATTGCGGGTGCGCGATATATAGTTAGTGCAACTAACTATATATGCGAATTTCAATGGTTTTGTGTGAGTAAAATAAGGTTTTGTAAATGCTAATTCCTAACTATATATGGTCTATAACCTATGGTTTTTTTCAGTGAATATAGATATATATATATATATATATATATATCACTGCCAACTCCTCCTGAAGAAAGAGCGAAGACCACACCTGGGGACATTGTTGGAGGCATTTATTTTCCACAGATCACAGGCGAATGCATTTCGGCACTTCTTTAGCCTTCCTCAGCGCCACAAGCGATTGGGAACCCTCCATCTTGCGCTGCAAAGTTGTACTGCTGCTTTCTGTAGCCCAGTGGCTCAGGCTCCGCCCAAGATGTAATTCTCCCCACCTGTAACACAGTCCGGGTGTAGTCCAGAACTGCAAGTACCAGCATGCAAAGCCTTGCATGCAGGAATCGGTGGAGCGGAATTTCGACACAGTGGTCAGATGGCGAAGCAGGATTGCGCAGATGGGGTCCAATCTGCCTTGTAGTGGTAAGTAAATGTCTCCTTGTGCCCCAGAACCGCTTCAACCCCAATGCTCAAGTTCAATACTTTGCGGGGGTAATCATCACCGTGTATGTCACCCACTGCCAGGAAAATGTCCTCACAACCGCTCTTTCTCTCATTGTGCACCGAGGCGGGCCCAGGCAGAATCCAATACCTTGGAGGTTACTTTGCCGAAGCGTTGTCACAGAATGTCCGGGCCACTTTGGTGAAGCGGGAGTCTTCGTAATGCGCCTCTGACACGCGCATAAAATATCACTGCCAACTCCTCCTGAAGAAAGAGCGAAGACCACACCTGGGGACATTGTTGGAGGCATTTATTTTCCACAGATCACAGGCGAATGCATTTCGGCACTTCTTTAGCCTTCCTCAGCTCCACAAGCGATTGGGAACCCTCCATCTTGCGCTGCAAAGTTGTACTGCTGCTTTCTGTAGCCCAGTGGCTCAGGCTCCGCCCAAGATGTAATTCTCCCCACCTGTAACACAGTCCGGGTGTAGTCCAGAACTGCAAGTACCAGCATGCAAAGCCTTGCATGCAGGAATCGGTGGAGCGGAATTTCGACACAGTGGTCGGATGGCGAAGCAGGATTGCGCAGATGGGGTCCAATCTGCCTTGTAGTGGTAAGTAAATGTCTCCTTGTGCCCCAGAACCGCTTCAACCCCAATGCTCAAGTTCAATACTTCGCGGGGGTAATCATCACCGTGTATGTCACCCACTGCCAGGAAAATGTCCTCACAACCGCTCTTTCTCTCATTGTGCACCGAGGCGGGCCCAGGCAGAATCCAATACCTTGGAGGTTACTTTGCCGAAGCGTTGTCACAGAATGTCCGGGCCACTTTGGTGAAGCGGGAGTCTTAGTAATGCGCCTCTGACACGCGCATAAAATATCACTGCCAACTCCTCCTGAAGAAAGAGCGAAGACCACACCTGGGGACATTGTTGGAGGCATTTATTTTCCACAGATCACAGGCAAATGCATTTCGGCACTTCTTTAGCCTTCCTCAGCGCCACAAGCGATTGGGAACCCTCCATCTTGCGCTGCAAAGTTGTACTGCTGCTTTCTGTAGCCCAGTGGCTCAGGCTCCGCCCAAGATGTAATTCTCCCCACCTGTAACACAGTCCGGGTGTAGTCCAGAACTGCAAGTACCAGCATGCAAAGCCTTGCATGCAGGAATCGGTGGAGCGGAATTTCGACACAGTGGTCGGATGGCGAAGCAGGATTGTGCAGATGGGGTCCAATCTGCCTTGTAGTGGTAAGTAAATGTCTCCTTGTGCCCCAGAACCGCTTCAACCCCAATGCTCAAGTTCAATACTTCGCGGGGGTAATCATCACCGTGTATGTCACCCACTGCCAGGAAAATGTCCTCACAACCGCTCTTCCTCTCATTGTGCACCGAGGCGGGCCCAGGCAGAATCCAATACCTTGGAGGTTACTTTGCCGAAGCGTTGTCACAGAATGTCCGGGCCACTTTGGTGAAGCGGGAGTCTTCGTAATGCGCCTCTGACACGCGCATAAAATATCACTGCCAACTCCTCCTGAAGAAAGAGCGAAGACCACACCTGGGGACATTGTTGGAGGCATTTATTTTCCACAGATCACAGGCGAATGCATTTCGGCACTTCTTTAGCCTTCGTCAGCGCCACAAGCGATTGGGAACCCTCCATCTTGCGCTGCAAAGTTGTACTGCTGCTTTCTGTAGCCCAGTGGCTCAGGCTCCGCCCAAGATGTAATTCTCCCCACCTGTAACACAGTCCGGGTGTAGTCCAGAACTGCAAGTACCAGCATGCAAAGCCTTGCATGCAGGAATCGGTGGAGCGGAATTTCGACACAGTGGTCGGATGGCGAAACAGGATTGCGCAGATGGGGTCCAATCTGCCTTGTAGTGGTAAGTAAATGTCTCCTTGTGCCCCAGAACCGCTTCAACCCCAATGCTCAAGTTCAATACTTCGCGGGGGTAATCATCACCGTGTATGTCACCCACTGCCAGGAAAATGTCCTCACAACCGCTCTTTCTCTCATTGTGCACCGAGGCGGGCCCAGGCAGAATCCAATACCTTGGAGGTTACTTTGCCGAAGCGTTGTCACAGAATGTCCGGGCCACTTTGGTGAAGCGGGAGTCTTCGTAATGCGCCTCTGACACGCGCATAAAATATCACTGCCAACTCCTCCTGAAGAAAGAGCGAAGACCACACCTGGGGACATTGTTGGAGGCATTTATTTTCCACAGATCACAGGCGAATGCATTTCGGCACTTCTTTAGCCTTCCTCAGCGCCACAAGCGATTGGGAACCCTCCATCTTGCGCTGCAAAGTTGTACTGCTGCTTTCTGTAGCCCAGTGGCTCAGGCTCCGCCCAAGATGTAGTTCTCCCCACCTGTAACACAGTCCGGGTGTAGTCCAGAACTGCAAGTACCAGCATGCAAAGCCTTGCATGCAGGAATCGGTGGAGCGGAATTTCGACACAGTGGTCGGATGGCGAAGCAGGATTGCGCAGATGGGGTCCAATCTGCCTTGTAGTGGTAAGTAAATGTCTCCTTGTGCCCCAGAACCGCTTCAACCCCAATGCTCGAGTTCAATACTTCGCGGGGGTAATCATCACTGTGTATGTCACCCACTGCCAGGAAAATGTCCTCACAACCGCTCTTTCTCTCATTGTGCACCGAGGCGGGCCCAGGCAGAATCCAATACCTTGGAGGTTACTTTGCCGAAGCGTTGTCACAGAATGTCCGGGCCACTTTGGTGAAGCGGGAGTCTTCGTAATGCGCCTCTGACACGCGCATAAAATATCACTGCCAACTCCTCCTGAAGAAAGAGCGAAGACCACACCTGGGGACATTGTTGGAGGCATTTATTTTCCACAGATCACAGGCGAATGCATTTCGGCACTTCTTTAGCCTTCCTCAGCGCCACAAGCGATTGGGAACCCTCCATCTTGCGCTGCAAAGTTGTACTGCTGCTTTCTGTAACCCAGTGGCTCAGGCTCCGCCCAAGATGTAATTCTCCCCACCTGTAACACAGTCCGGGTGTAGTCCAGAACTGCAAGTACCAGCATGCAAAGCCTTGCATGCAGGAATCGGTGGAGCGGAATTTCGACACAGTGGTCGGATGGCGAAGCAGGATTGCGCAGATGGGGTCCAATCTGCCTTGTAGTGGTAAGTAAATGTCTCCTTGTGCCCCAGAACCGCTTCAACCCCAATGCTCAAGTTCAATACTTCGCGGGGGTAATCATCACCGTGTATGTCACCCACTGCCAGGAAAAAGTCCTCACAACCGCTCTTTCTCTCATTGTGCACCGAGGCGGGCCCAGGCAGAATCCAATACCTTGGAGGTTACTTTGCCGAAGCGTTGTCACAGAATGTCCGGGCCACTTTGGTGAAGCGGGAGTCTTCGTAATGCGCCTCTGACACGCGCATAAAATATCACTGCCAACTCCTCCTGAAGAAAGAGCGAAGACCACACCTGGGGACATTGTTGGAGGCATTTATTTTCCACAGATCACAGGCGAATGCATTTCGGCACTTCTTTAGCCTTCCTCAGCGCCACAAGCGATTGGGAACCCTCCATCTTGCGCTGCAAAGTTGTACTGCTGCTTTCTGTAGCCCAGTGGCTCAGGCTCCGCCCAAGAAGTAATTCTCCCCACCTGTAACACAGTCCGGGTGTAGTCCAGAACTGCAAGTACCAGCATGCAAAGCCTTGCATGCAGGAATCGGTGGAGCGGAATTTCGACACAGTGGTCGGATGGCGAAGCAGGATTGCGCAGATGGGGTCCAATCTGCCTTGTAGTGGTAAGTAAATGTCTCCTTGTGCCCCAGAACCGCTTCAACCCCAATGCTCAAGTTCAATACTTCGCGGGGGTAATCATCACCGTGTATGTCACCCACTGCCAGGAAAATGTCCTCACAACCGCTCTTTCTCTCATTGTGCACCGAGGCGGGCCCAGGCAGAATCCAATACCTTGGAGGTTACTTTGCCGAAGCGTTGTCACAGAATGTCCGGGCCACTTTGGTGAAGCGGGAGTCTTCGTAATGCGCCTCTGACACGCGCATAAAATATCACTGCCAACTCCTCCTGAAGAAAGAGCGAAGACCACACCTGGGGACATTGTTGGAGGCATTTATTTTCCACAGATCACAGGCGAATGCATTTCGGCACTTCTTTAGCCTTCCTCAGCGCCACAAGCGATTGGGAACCCTCCATCTTGCGCTGCAAAGTTGTACTGCTGCTTTCTGTAGCCCAGTGGCTCAGGCTCCGCCCAAGATGTAATTCTCCCCACCTGTAACACAGTCCGGGTGTAGTCCAGAACTGCAAGTACCAGCATGCAAAGCCTTGCATGCAGGAATCGGTGGAGCGGAATTTCGACACAGTGGTCGGATGGCGAAGCAGGATTGCGCAGATGGGGTCCAATCTGCCTTGTAGTGGTAAGTAAATGTCTCCTTGTGCCCCAGAACCGCTTCAACCCCAATGCTCAAGTTCAATACTTCGCGGGGGTAATCTTCACCGTGTATGTCACCCACTGCCAGGAAAATGTCCTCACAACCGCTCTTTCTCTCATTGTGCACCGAGGCGGGCCCAGGCAGAATCCAATACCTTGGAGGTTACTTTGCCGAAGCGTTGTCACAGAATGTCCGGGCCACTTTGGTGAAGCGGGAGTCTTCGTAATGCGCCTCTGACACGCGCATAAAATATCACTGCCAACTCCTCCTGAAGAAAGAGCGAAGACCACACCTGGGGACATTGTTGGAGGCATTTATTTTCCACAGATCACAGGCGAATGCATTTCGGCACTTCTTTAGCCTTCCTCAGCTCCACAAGCGATTGGGAACCCTCCATCTTGCGCTGCAAAGTTGTACTGCTGCTTTCTGTAGCCCAGTGGCTCAGGCTCCGCCCAAGATGTAATTCTCCCCACCTGTAACACAGTCCGGGTGTAGTCCAGAACTGCAAGTACCAGCATGCAAAGCCTTGCATGCAGGAATCGGTGGAGCGGAATTTCGACACAGTGGTCGGATGGCGAAGCAGGATTGCGCAGATGGGGTCCAATCTGCCTTGTAGTGGTAAGTAAATGTCTCCTTGTGCCCCAGAACCGCTTCAACCCCAATGCTCAAGTTCAATACTTCGCGGGGGTAATCATCACCGTGTATGTCACCCACTGCCAGGAAAATGTCCTCACAACCGCTCTTTCTCTCATTGTGCACCGAGGCGGGCCCAGGCAGAATCCAATACCTTGGAGGTTACTTTGCCGAAGCGTTGTCACAGAATGTCCGGGCCACTTTGGTGAAGCGGGAGTCTTAGTAATGCGCCTCTGACACGCGCATAAAATATCACTGCCAACTCCTCCTGAAGAAAGAGCGAAGACCACACCTGGGGACATTGTTGGAGGCATTTATTTTCCACAGATCACAGGCAAATGCATTTCGGCACTTCTTTAGCCTTCCTCAGCGCCACAAGCGATTGGGAACCCTCCATCTTGCGCTGCAAAGTTGTACTGCTGCTTTCTGTAGCCCAGTGGCTCAGGCTCCGCCCAAGATGTAATTCTCCCCACCTGTAACACAGTCCGGGTGTAGTCCAGAACTGCAAGTACCAGCATGCAAAGCCTTGCATGCAGGAATCAGTGGAGCGGAATTTCGACACAGTGGTCGGATGGCGAAGCAGGATTGTGCAGATGGGGTCCAATCTGCCTTGTAGTGGTAAGTAAATGTCTCCTTGTGCCCCAGAACCGCTTCAACCCCAATGCTCAAGTTCAATACTTCGCGGGGGTAATCATCACCGTGTATGTCACCCACTGCCAGGAAAATGTCCTCACAACCGCTCTTCCTCTCATTGTGCACCGAGGCGGGCCCAGGCAGAATCCAATACCTTGGAGGTTACTTTGCCGAAGCGTTGTCACAGAATGTCCGGGCCACTTTGGTGAAGCGGGAGTCTTCGTAATGCGCCTCTGACACGCGCATAAAATATCACTGCCAACTCCTCCTGAAGAAAGAGCGAAGACCACACCTGGGGACATTGTTGGAGGCATTTATTTTCCACAGATCACAGGCGAATGCATTTCGGCACTTCTTTAGCCTTCCTCAGCGCCACAAGCGATTGGGAACCCTCCATCTTGCGCTGCAAAGTTGTACTGCTGCTTTCTGTAGCCCAGTGGCTCAGGCTCCGCCCAAGATGTAGTTCTCCCCACCTGTAACACAGTCCGGGTGTAGTCCAGAACTGCAAGTACCAGCATGCAAAGCCTTGCATGCAGGAATCGGTGGAGCGGAATTTCGACACAGTGGTCGGATGGCGAAGCAGGATTGCGCAGATGGGGTCCAATCTGCCTTGTAGTGGTAAGTAAATGTCTCCTTGTGCCCCAGAACCGCTTCAACCCCAATGCTCGAGTTCAATACTTCGCGGGGGTAATCATCACTGTGTATGTCACCCACTGCCAGGAAAATGTCCTCACAACCGCTCTTTCTCTCATTGTGCACCGAGGCGGGCCCAGGCAGAATCCAATACCTTGGAGGTTACTTTGCCGAAGCGTTGTCACAGAATGTCCGGGCCACTTTGGTGAAGCGGGAGTCTTCGTAATGCGCCTCTGACACGCGCATAAAATATCACTGCCAACTCCTCCTGAAGAAAGAGCGAAGACCACACCTGGGGACATTGTTGGAGGCATTTATTTTCCACAGATCACAGGCGAATGCATTTCGGCACTTCTTTAGCCTTCCTCAGCGCCACAAGCGATTGGGAACCCTCCATCTTGCGCTGCAAAGTTGTACTGCTGCTTTCTGTAACCCAGTGGCTCAGGCTCCGCCCAAGATGTAATTCTCCCCACCTGTAACACAGTCCGGGTGTAGTCCAGAACTGCAAGTACCAGCATGCAAAGCCTTGCATGCAGGAATCGGTGGAGCGGAATTTCGACACAGTGGTCGGATGGCGAAGCAGGATTGCGCAGATGGGGTCCAATCTGCCTTGTAGTGGTAAGTAAATGTCTCCTTGTGCCCCAGAACCGCTTCAACCCCAATGCTCAAGTTCAATACTTCGCGGGGGTAATCATCACCGTGTATGTCACCCACTGCCAGGAAAATGTCCTCACAACCGCTCTTTCTCTCATTGTGCACCGAGGCGGGCCCAGGCAGAATCCAATACCTTGGAGGTTACTTTGCCGAAGCGTTGTCACAGAATGTCCGGGCCACTTTGGTGAAGCGGGAGTCTTCGTAATGCGCCTCTGACACGCGCATAAAATATCACTGCCAACTCCTCCTGAAGAAAGAGCGAAGACCACACCTGGGGACATTGTTGGAGGCATTTATTTTCCACAGATCACAGGCGAATGCATTTCGGCACTTCTTTAGCCTTCCTCAGCGCCACAAGCGATTGGGAACCCTCCATCTTGCGCTGCAAAGTTGTACTGCTGCTTTCTGTAGCCCAGTGGCTCAGGCTCCGCCCAAGATGTAATTCTCCCCACCTGTAACACAGTCCGGGTGTAGTCCAGAACTGCAAGTACCAGCATGCAAAGCCTTGCATGCAGGAATCGGTGGAGCGGAATTTCGACACAGTGGTCGGATGGCGAAGCAGGATTGCGCAGATGGGGTCCAATCTGCCTTGTAGTGGTAAGTAAATGTCTCCTTGTGCCCCAGAACCGCTTCAACCCCAATGCTCAAGTTCAATACTTCGCGGGGGTAATCATCACCGTGTATGTCACCCACTGCCAGGAAAATGTCCTCACAACCGCTCTTTCTCTCATTGTGCACCGAGGCGGGCCCAGGCAGAATCCAATACCTTGGAGGTTACTTTGCCGAAGCGTTGTCACAGAATGTCCGGGCCACTTTGGTGAAGCGGGAGTCTTCGTAATGCGCCTCTGACACGCGCATAAAATATCACTGCCAACTCCTCCTGAAGAAAGAGCGAAGACCACACCTGGGGACATTGTTGGAGGCATTTATTTTCCACAGATCACAGGCGAATGCATTTCGGCACTTCTTTAGCCTTCCTCAGCGCCACAAGCGATTGGGAACCCTCCATCTTGCGCTGCAAAGTTGTACTGCTGCTTTCTGTAGCCCAGTGGCTCAGGCTCCGCCCAAGATGTAATTCTCCACACCTGTAACACAGTCCGGGTGTAGTCCAGAACTGCAAGTACCAGCATGCAAAGCCTTGCATGCAGGAATCGGTGGAGCGGAATTTCGACACAGTGGTCGGATGGCGAAGCAGGATTGCGCAGATGGGGTCCAATCTGCCTTGTAGTGGTAAGTAAATGTCTCCTTGTGCCCCAGAACCGCTTCAACCCCAATGCTCAAGTTCAATACTTCGCGGGGGTAATCTTCACCGTGTATGTCACCCACTGCCAGGAAAATGTCCTCACAACCGCTCTTTCTCTCATTGTGCACCGAGGCGGGCCCAGGCAGAATCCAATACCTTGGAGGTTACTTTGCCGAAGCGTTGTCACAGAATGTCCGGGCCACTTTGGTGAAGCGGGAGTCTTCGTAATGCGCCTCTGACACGCGCATAAAATATCACTGCCAACTCCTCCTGAAGAAAGAGCGAAGACCACACCTGGGGACATTGTTGGAGGCATTTATTTTCCACAGATCACAGGCGAATGCATTTCGGCACTTCTTTAGCCTTCCTCAGCGCCACAAGCGATTGGGAACCCTCCATCTTGCGCTGCAAAGTTGTACTGCTGCTTTCTGTAGCCCAGTGGCTCAGGCTCCGCCCAAGATGTAATTCTCCCCACCTGTAACACAGTCCGGGTGTAGTCCAGAACTGCAAGTACCAGCATGCAAAGCCTTGCGTGCAGGAATCGGTGGAGCGGAATTTCGACACAGTGGTCGGATGGCGAAGCAGGATTGCGCAGATGGGGTCCAATCTGCCTTGTAGTGGTAAGTAAATGTCTCCTTGTGCCCCAGAACCGCTTCAACCCCAATGCTCAAGTTCAATACTTCGCGGGGGTAATCATCACCGTGTATGTCACCCACTGCCAGGAAAATGTCCTCACAACCGCTCTTTCTCTCATTGTGCACCAAATATCGAAAAAATCAACAACATCTGAATAACTTGTTGAGTAAATAATTATCAGATATACTATTGAGACTATTAAATAAAGGATTGTCCTATTGCCCTAACAAGAACATTGAAGTACCTAACATAAGAATTGACCTATATAAATTTTGTCGAAAAGTGAAACTAAGAAAGTACTTCTCTGAGAAAAAGGCCAAGAAACCTGTGAGCATAAAACGAGATGAAGAAGTATCTCCTGCAATACAAAAGGACCTACCAGCAATAATAACATTGGCATCAATTAAAGAGGTCCCATCATTGAGCCAAAAAGAGACTATAAGCTCATTTCAATCGGACATTGAATTTTGCAATCAAATAGGCATACTCACGAACATGGGTGGAGAAAGCGGATTGAAAAAACAATCGAGATTCTGTCCACAACTCCCGCCTGGGAACAAAGTCGATCTCTTCCATGAATTAATGGTGGAGGAAATAATAAAAATTTCAGGAAAACCGTTCAACCATAAAATGGATGCAGGTAATAAAAACAATCTGTTGCCAAGGAATATCAAGCAATATCAGAATTAAAAAAGGATCCCACCATAATAATAAAACCATCTTACAAGGGTGGGAACATTGTCGTGCAAAATGTAACTGACTATATTGCTGAGGCTAACAGACAATTAGACAACTTAGACCACTATGAGCCACTAAATAGAAACCCATTGGAAGAATGGAGGGAGGAATATCACTCTTTATTGTTGGCATGGAAGAACAAAGGCCTGATTGACTTTGAAGAATATTCCTACTTAAAAACGGACAATCCCATTACAGCCACAATTTACTTTTCACCAAAAGTACATAAAGCCGGGGGGTGTGGCCAACAGCATGGCCGTTTAAGAAGTGCAATTGTAGAGCTCCTGTGAGGCTGCCTGGCAATCTGACATTTAGAATCCGGCCTGGACCTCCAAACCGGTACTAGATTGAGGCAGAAGTCGCCTGGAGCTGGCGAGTACCGAAAACGGGAAGAAAATCAGAGTAGGGGAAGCAGTACAAGCTCCGGAGTCATCTGCTCGTCTTCATGCTGCACCAACATGGCGGCGGCTGGAGCCAAGTGAGCACCTCCCCCCACCTGTCCTCCCCCCCAGTCTGCTGAGGCGGAGGAGGGAGCTGCGGTCGACTACAGGGACCCCCCGAGAGAGCCCGGACATGGCCACCCCCCCCCGTCCGGTGCGTCTGGAGAGGGCTGTGGGGGAATCTCCTTAACCAACATGGCGCCCGTGGCAGCGAAGGTGAGCTGTCGGCCCTGAGTGCCGCGATTCGGGATCCCGCCCGACCTACTCAGTGCTCGGGGCTGCGGCGGCGGAGCGGAGGGAGAGCTGCTGGGGGCGAGAGACGCGCTGCAGATGCAGACCGCAGCGTGTCCGAGAGCGGGATCCTGAACAACACCCGTGCTACGGCGGAGGAGGCGGACGCCCGGGAAATCAGGGCACCTGGAGAGAGGAGGTGGCGCCTTTAATGGAACCCGGCGGGGGGCGCCTGGCAGCGAACGGCCGCCTGGAGGTCTAAAGTGAGGTACATCCTGGACTGCCTGGGGTGCCGTGCGGGAGGCGGGGGCTGAGACAGTGCCGGTACACGCGCCACACCCCGGAGAGTCACTCGGGGAATCCGGCGGCCGTGGCGCCCAGTGCCTGCAAAACAGAGGCCCTGGGACAGCGGTGGTGACTCACCCAGCACCAACCTGGGGGCTTGAACAAGATTGTGTGCTCTGGGAGGCAGCGAGATTGTGGAAGGGCCGTTGATCCAAGCAGGTGGTTACATCCAAGGCTCAAATTTTGGGACAGCCGCAGGCGAAAAGGAGCACAGACAGCCACACATGACGACATATCGGGCTGAGGTGCACACGGTTACGACCGAACATACTGGCATACGACGTCCACATTATTGCAAGGGGGTGACAGAAGTGTAGGAAAGCCCGAGAGGATCATCCCCCAGGAGGCAAGGCTCGGAGAGCGCCCGCGACACTTACTGAAAGGGGCCAGCAGGGACCAACATCTGAGGCATTACAGCGGACACCATTGTGAGGGTGAGTGGCTCGGACGGGGCCACAGCTGGTGTGGAGATAGGCTGGACGCCCGGGGCCGTGCAAAGGGAATTGAGGACCAGCGAGAGGGCCGCACTGTGAGACATCCAACCGGGGAGCGGCGGAGGAACAAGGCTGACAAGACCGCAGGCAGTAAGTGATCACCTGGGGGTAACACACGACATCTGGCGGCAGGAGGGGACCGGCCTGCGGAGTGTCCGGACGCTGACGACCCGCGGAACCATGGGGAAAAAAGAGGCCCTGCAGAAAGGCCCCAAACAAGGCCCGATGGACAACTTTGCGGCACCGCGCCAGGGGGCGGAAGGTCCACCCGCGCCCTCGGCCACCCGCTCAGACACGGAGCTACTGATGGCGGCAATCCAGGCCTCCCGCGCGGACATTCAGGAGTCCAGGGCGGCACTGGAGGTTAAAATCGGTGAGGTGGGCTCGGAAGTGACACTCCTACGACAAGACTTCCGCAATCTATCGGACAGGGTCACCGCTGCTGAGGCTCGAGTGGGGGAAGCCGAGGATTCGATCACAACTCTTCGCAGAGACATGGCGGAACTGCAGGCGACGAATCGCCAGCTCACCTGGAAGGTGGACGACGCCGAGAACAGGGCTCGGCGCAACAATCTGCGCTTTGTAGGCTTCAGGGAAGGAATTGAGAAGAACGACATGGTATCCTTCCTTCATGCGTGGATACGAGAAACATTCCCAAAGGCGCAATTCTCGCCATGCTTTATAATAGAGAGGGCACACAGAGCACTCCTCGCGAAACCGCCTGAGGGAGCACGACCACGACCGGTCATTGCACATTTTTTGAACTTTGCAGACAGGGATTTGATACTGAGGGAGGCGAGGAAGATGGGGGAGATCCGCCTGGAAAACACGCATGTTATGATCTTCCCGGACTATAGTCAAGAGGTGCAAAAGCAGCGGAGATCCTTCGACTCAGTGAAAGCTAAACTCAGAGACTTGAAAATCTCGTACATGTTACTGTTCCCTGCGAAGCTTAAGGTGATCTTCAATGAGCGGTCTCTCTTTTTTGTGTGCCCGGAAGACGCTTGGCAGTGGCTGGAGGAACGTCCGATCCTCAACAGTAGGGAGAGTGCACTACGTGAAGTGCTGGACAGGTCACGGAGAAATGCGACACACTGGGAACATCCGAAATCGCAAAGACTGAAATCCAGGAGATCAAAATGGCAAACCCCAGCGACGCCATACAGAAGCCGTGGTACAGGACAGGCCAGGAAAGGACGCTCCACATCTCCAAGAGGGGCAGCGGCATCCGGGTCGCGAGGCGCGGCATTGCGCACCTCTGCAAGGTCGGAAGGCGAGGAAGCGGAGACACTGGATAGCCAATCGTCCGGCGGAGAGGGCGAGGAGGAGGGTGGACAGTCAGACCAACCGCTGGTGAAGGAGATTCGGGACATGGAACATGAACTATCAGGACAGTACAGTGGCCCCGAATCTGAACTTCCGGACTCCAAATCCTGACGGGACAGAGACTGCAGCGCAATCTGCATTTTATGTATGGAGCCACGGGGAGGCAGGTGACATGTCGCCCGTCTGGAGGACTGGGAGGTCTGGAGTGGCAGCCTGCCAATCAGGAAGCACGCAAGTTGGCACACCCTCTTTAGTGGGTTTTGTTTGACACGTAGATAGGATTGTTGGGTGTTTCTTAGGGTGGGTTGGCGGGTGGGCGACAGACCTACTCCTTCCGAAAGCTATGTCCTGTGTAAGGACAAGTCTGGAAGGGGAGGGAGGGGGTTGCTCAAGTTGGTGGGGATCCAGGGGGGAAGGCATTGCAGTTTTTTGCACTACTACTTTGTTGGGGCAGGGTACGGGGAGGGACTCAGGTGGGAACACTGAAAGCTCAGGTAGATGATCACCTCGGCAATTTATGCTATTGCACCACTGCCCGCCGTAAGTGTTGGGCCACACAAGGTCACTACGCTCTCCCATGGCCGGTACTTTAGAAGCACCGCACGTGGCCGGTAGGAGGTTGACTATAATGACGTGGAATGTCAATGGGTTGGGATCGAAAATCGAAAGAGGGCTGGTAAACGCCTACATTAAGAAGACTGACCCAGACATCATTTTTCTGCAAGAGACGCATCTTAGGGGTACTCAGTGTGCCTTTGTGGCTAGGGGCAAGTACAGGGTGTTGGTCCATGCGGATTACACTTCGGACTCTAGGGGAGTGGCAGTCTTGATTAAAAAAAAAAACCTTTCGCCATTACACATACGTGGCTTGATCCACAGGGTACCTATGCGGGAGTCCTGGGCAAATGGAATAGGAACACGTACACCTTAATCTCTGTTTACGCACCACCTAAGCTGCAGTCACGCACAAATGCCTCCATTGCGAACATTCTCTTAGACACGGCGGCCACAATACAGGTGGTGGGAGGAGACTTTAATGATGTCATGGACGTGGCCCTCGACAGATCAGGCACCTCAGTTGAAGGCGGGAACAGAACGGCACTGTGTGACCTGATGTCCTCCCTGGGGCTAACTGACACATGGCGGTGGCTCCACCCGGCACAGCGCGCCTACTCCTACTACTCAGGGGCACATCGAACGTTCTCCCGTCTTGACTATGTCTTCATGCACAGACAGGAGCTAGCAGTAGGGGATGTAGCAGACTACAGAGCTAGGGGCATCTCTGACCACTCGCCTTTATATGTTAGAGTGGGGAGTGGCAGAGCAGGGGACGCGGGGTGCTGGCGACTTGCGACTTGGGATCTCCAGAATACAAAACTGCTAAAAGACGTGAGGACAGACATAAAGATATACTTCGAAGACAATGTAGGCTCAGTTGACTCAAACATCACCCTGTGGGAAGCCCTGAAACCAGTCATGCGCGATAAGATTAGACTTCGACTAGGGGAAGATAGACGGAGACTACAGGCGGAGGTAGCAGCCTTGGAGCAGTCTATTCTAAAATGGGAAGGCGAGTACCTGGCCCATAAGTCCGAGAACTCCCTGCGGCGGTTGCTTGACGTTCAGAAGCAGTATCGGGAACTGGTGACCAACGAGGCCAAGACCCAAGCACTAGCGACCCTACACAGACTATATGACGTGGGGGATAAGTCCGGGAAACTACTGGCGTGGCTCAGCAAGAAGGAGAGGGCAGAGAGATGGATAGATGACATAGTCACGGTGGGAGGTACTACAGTCAATACCGACGTAGAAATAGCGGAGGCTTCCGCTGCCCACTATGAAGCCTTTTACAAAGCGCGCAACCTGGCGACTTTCGAGGAGGCCCTTCAATACCTAGATGACACCACCCTGCCGGTCCTTTCACCGGAAGACGCGGAAACATTAGAAGCTGACATAAAGTCAGAAGACGTCACGACAGCTATTGCCAGACTCCGACCGGGTAAAACACCAGGCCCGAATGGATTCCCGGCGGAATTCTTTAAGCGCACATCAGATCTGCTAACCCCACACCTTCGGGGCCTCCTAATGGACGCCCTTGAGTTGGGAGAACTCCCCCCGGACCTCACTATGGCCACAATTATACCACTATACAAGGATGGTAAGCCACGAATTGAATGTGCCTCCTACCGGCCGATTTCTCTGCTCAACACGGAAGTGAAAGTACTGGCAACTATCCTAGCGGTTCGTTTGAGGGCGGTTATAACGGGACTGGTACATATGGACCAGTCAGGTTTCCTACCTGATAGGGCAACAAAGCTAAATCTACGCAGAACTCAGAACTGGCTACAGGAGGTCAAGGAGAGGGAAGACCCACACTGGTTCCTCTCCCTCGACGCTGAGAAAGCGTTCGATGCGGTACACTGGCCCTTCCTGTTCGCAGTGCTTCAGAGACTTGGGTTCGGCCCAAAGTTCACGGTGTGGATCAGACTACTCTATACCGGTCCTAGGGCCAGGGTGAAGGTCAATGGAGCGCTCTCCCGAATATTCCCTATCCAGAGAGGTACTAGACAGGGATGCCCCCTGTCCCCACTTCTCTTTACCCTTGTTATAGAAGCCCTAGCAGACAAGATCAGGCTTAATGTGAATATTCACGGCTTCACGGACGGGACGGCAGCGCTCCCCCCCCCGAAAAGATTTCGCTTTACGCGGATGATGTACTGCTCTACATAACAGAGCCCGAGACGACCGTGCCGGAGCTCTTCCGAGCATTGGAGCACTATGGGGAGATGGCGGGCTACAGGATAAATTGGCACAAATCGGTACTATACGACCCGAAGGGTAATAATCAGTGGGGGAGTCTACCGGGGGAGCTGTCGACGACGACTGACGGGTTTCAGTACCTGGGGGTTTATATTACAACGAACATCCCTCTCTCGTTCCAAAAAAACGTAGAACGTATCATCATGAACGCAGTGGAGGATATGGACCGTTGGGGACGCCTCCCTTTAACACTCCTGGGAAGAGCGGCCATGTATAAGATGATTATACTACCGAAATTTTTATACGCCCTCCAAAACGAGTACTATCCACTGCCAACTGCGGTCTTCGCCAGGATCCATGCAGACATGCGATCTTTCCTATGGCTCGGGAAACAGGCGAGGGTGGCCCTGGCCACACTACAAAGACACCAATATAGCGGGGGAATCTCGCTTCCCAACTTGGAAGCCTATTATTGGGCGGAGCATTTGACTCCAATCAATGATTGGCTCCATGCGGCAGCGGATCACCCAACATATTCCCTGGAAAGAGCTAAGCTGGCACCCAGAAATATACTGCAATATCTTTATGGGAGTGCAAGGAGAGCGCACCTTCTCCCTGCTACGTCCCTAACGCTGAGGGCCTGGACGAAAGCTACGAAACGCATGGGGTGGGAACACAAACCTACAAGACAGACACCTCTGTGGCATTGCCGCTGGCTGCACAAGTTACATAAACTACGGGGATTCCAGAGATGGGACGACATTGGCATTTCTACTATTGGAGATGTAATAGCCAAAGGGGAATTAAAGTCGTTCAGGGCACTCCAGAGGGAATTTGGGTTACACACCACGCAACATTTCAAGTACATGCAACTGCGCCATGCTTGGCAGGCCCAGAATATCTCACTGCTGGATATACCCGAGTATGCACCACTAGAGGGGAGACTGCTCCAGGAACACATGGTCGGACAGGCGGTATCCCTCACATACAAGACACTGACAAACCATATGTTGGGTGACTTAACAAAACTTAGACAGGTATGGGAGGCGGAGGTAGAAGAGATGGAAGACTTGGACTGGGAGATAGTATTGACACACTCACGGGAAGTGGCCATTAAGTCCAGGCTGCGGTTGATCCAATTTAACTATCTCCACAGAACATACTTTGACAGGGTACGTCTATATAAAATGGGGAAAATAGAAGGAACGAGATGCCTTAGGTGCCGACAAGAAGGGGGGGACTTCTTCCATACAGTATGGACCTGCCCTATTATACAGAAATACTGGTCACAGATCTTTCAGGAGCTTGAAGAAATCCTCGGGCCCCCATCCCTACAGACCCCAAGTTGGCGCTGCTTGGTATGACGACCGAGGTAGACCTGACCCGCCCGCTACTCATCTTCCTGGTCCTGGCATTAGTGGTGGCCAAGCGGGGCATTGCAAAACATTGGGGGCGCCAGAACCCCCGGGCCTAGAGGAGTGGAGAAGAGGTTTAGACCTGTACATGGCAGCAGAGAGGGTCACGTACAAGGCGAGAGGTTGTCCCCGGAAATTCAGGAAAGTTTGGTCCAAGTGGAGACATTACCATGGCATGGATGGGGGGTTATAGTGGGATGGGGTAGGGTAGAAGGGTAGCACCGCTGCTTCTGTCCGGTTGGGGTGTAGGATGGACCGACGGGGCTTGCTTTCACCAGCAAACGGCATAAAGGGTCACTACACATGACAAGCTCTTAACAACTGTATGCACCTGGTGGACGGTGGGAGGGTGATGGAGGGAGCGGTATGAGATACTGATACGGTTTTTTTCCATAAACTGTTTGTATATTGCTGCTTTCTATCCTGAGTTTTCTAACGTTTGACCACCGTGGGTTGAGAGAGGGGGGTGGGAAAGGGACAGTTTACTACCTACAACATAAAAGAAAAAAGCGGAAACTTGGGTAGCCAAAGGCTGATTATGACTGGCAACCCTGAGTGTAATTGAGGCGCTGACGACGTACGCCGCCCGACCTCCGGGTGTGGGCTGAAGGGCCGTGTATTTCTTCAGGGTGCGTGGCACTACCACATGCTTTTCACAGTGCCTGACGCCGACAGATTGTATAATGGCCCCTTGTGTATCTGCAATAAAAATGTTTAAAAAAAAAAGTACATAAAGCCCTCGTAAAACCACCAGGAAGACCAATTGTGAGTTCCATAGGATCATTACTAGAGACAACATCGAGATTTATTGCGTATTTTTAATGAACTATGTAACCGCACTACCTTCGTTCCTGAGGGATACAATGAATTTCCTTAATAAAATCTCAGGATTCAAGTGGAAAGCAAATTATTTAATGGCTACAATAGACGTCACTTCACTCTACACTTCGATACGCCATGAGGATGGAATCAAAGCTATCAAGAAAGCTTTGGAAATACGATCTGTCAGTTATTTGGAACACTCTGCAATGTTGGTGGAGATGCTCACTTACTGCCTAACCCACAATGCGTTTTTGTTTCCGGGGTACCTGTACCTACAGAAGCAAGGGACAGCAATGGGGACATCATTTGCGCCCACATATGCGAACCTCCTGATAGCCATGTGGGAGACTGCAGTGATGGAAGAAGAAAAGAAGAATAAATCAAGAATTAAATCTGGTGTCGTTTCATCGAAGATCTGTTCATCATCTGGGACGGAAGCAAAGACGAACTTCAAATATTTATTGATTCATTGGAAGAAAATGAATTCAACCTCCACTTCACTTCATCTATCAGTGCAACAAATTTGATTTTTCTAGATGTGGAAGTTTTTGTGAAAAGAGAAACTCTGTGCACTAAAATTCACAGAAAACCCACATCGTGCAACAGCATACTTCATGCTAACAGCAGGCATCCAGTAAAGTTAAAATGGAGCATTCCATATGGACAGATGCTACGTGCTAAAAGGAATTGCTCAGAATTGGATGACCTGGAACAAGAAATTGAGGGTATGAGTAAACGATTCCAGGAAAGAGGCTACCCTGATGAAGTCATTGCAACAGCAAGAAATAGGATGAATTTGAAGAAGAGAGCAGATCTATTTGTGCCGGGAAATAGCAAAAGGGAAGGAACCAGAGACGAACCAGGAGATAAGAACAATGTGACACGTCTGATCATCGACTATAACAACGAGAGTGATGAACTTAAAAAGGCACTACGGAGAAACTGGAAGATCCTACTCCTTGATGAAACTCTTAAAGAGAATTTGACCTCCCATCCAAGTTTCACATACAGGAAAACTTCATCTTTACATGATATCCTCACACAGAGCCATCTACAACTGAAGCAGCCAAAAAAGTCCTCATGGCTGACCACACCAGGTTTCTGGAAATGCGCCAAATGTAAGGCTTGCGGGCATGGCACAAACATTACAGAATACACACTACAGAATGGACAGATTGAGAAAATAAGGGACCACATAACATATGAATCTAAGTGTGTGGTCTACAGACTCTTGTGCCCCTGCGGGAAATCTTACATAGGAAGCACAATCAATAAGTTAAAACTAAGGATCCTCCAGCATCTACGAGCAATCAAGAACGAGGACCCGAGCTATCCTATGGCCACACACTTTGCCAAATACCATCAGTGCAATCCCAATCTGTTAAAGTACTCAGGAATCAAACTCAGCAAACCATCTGAGGGATGTGGGGATCGTACACTACAACTACATAAACTTGAGTCGAGAATGATCCTGGCAATGGGCACAGAGTATCCGTTTGGCCACAATTTAGATGTCGAATTGTTCGTACATCTGTAAATTTTTGAACTGACCAACATTTGACTGAGTATCTGAGAATCCAATTGAGATCGGACAATGTAAATAGATGTAAATATTATAATAATCTTAAGAAGAGAATTAGCCATAAGTAGAAATTGAACTAATACATTTCAGAGAACAAGTTTGTGGGTGAAATAGACTGATGCTGATGCCAGGATGATAAGATGCAACACAGACCACCACTTTGACCCAGGAAACTGCAATGTATATAAATGTACTTTACAAATTTAAGTTGCAAATTCTACGTTAAAACCATTCTATGAATGCACTATGCAGAGTACATAACCTTAGCGTAGATAAGTGAGATTACAATATGAGCCAGGAGGTCCTGGGTATAGCTGGATATCTGTAATAATGTATATAGTAAATGAGCTGCATGAATCACTGGCATCCAAATGAATCGATAATAGAAATCCATACGGTATAGGGCTGTAAATAACTAGTACTTTTCTGTGGCATTACAGCCATCAGTTGGAAAGACACTTTCACCCGTCTTGTAGAAATGTAAATAGTTTGTAAATACGTAAGTGTAAAATATATATACATTATATGACTCACAATCAGTACTTTACTGTGAGAGTAGTATACATATGTATACATATACATTATTGTTAGAACCGGCTGTCCCCAGTTGGCAGAGGTATGCACTTCTGACAAATAGGGACACTCCTTTTCTAGTTAGGGCAAGGGGATCACACCCTTCGATAACCCCTGCTCACCCCCTTGGTAGCTTGGCAGAGCAGAACAGGCTTATCTCAGAGGCTGTGTGTTAAGCAATTATGACCACATACAGTAATACAGTGAATACACTACAAATGGACACGACACCGTAGTATTATAAAAATAAGTATTTTTATATAAGGCTTAGCACAAGACCAAAATAACGGCAAAACTGTACACAATCGGAATAAATACGTTCGGGAAGGAAAAAGGATAGTTCAAAGGTAGTTTCTTCTTTAGCACAAAAGTCTTTAGTATCAAGCAATTCTTCTTCTTGGGAACACAGTTCTTAGCAACAGGGTAACTCACACGGGAGCTACACAACGCTGGGGCAAAGGTAATCCACAGGTTCGGCGTCGACCGCGAGGAGCGCTGCGTCGGGCCTGGAGTCACACGGACCCCCAACAACACAGTACCTTAGGAAAATGAAGCACACGATGATCAGCGGCGTCGAGCACTCCGGCGTCGCGTCTTCGGTGTCGATCAGGCCACAGCAGGCATTGTCGATGATGCAGTTGCACAGGGTGAGCAGCGCTCACGGCGTCGAAGGGCACACGGTTGATGCGATCAGCAGCGGGGCAGACACGAGGTCCTCTGGAGTTAGAGCCGTACTCCTACTCACTGGCGTTGCTGCTGGCGTCGGTTGGGCCCAGCGTCCGATCGTCGTGGTTGCTGGTTCTTTCAGAGATGCTGGATTCACACTTCCAGCAGATAGCACTTTGTAGCAGGTGAAGTCTTTTAGCCCTGTGACTTCGGCAGGAGACTAGCACTCTTCCAGTCCTTGGAGATTTTCTTAGCAAGCGTGAGAGTACACACAAAGTTCCTCTCTCCTGGTTCCTTGGCAAAAATAAAGAAGCACTGCAGGATTCCCCCAACAGACCCTGCGTATTAATTTGCACTTCCACCTGCGATCCCTCAGACGCAGAATCAAGAATGAATGTAGTATGCATGACAAGTAAGGGGTGTATGTACCTGTGTGAATGTTGATTGTTTTGTAATTTGTTTTCCCTGCATGAAATAGTCTTTTACTGATGATATTACAAAATTATGAGTTTTATATTATGTGTTTTTTGATAAAATATATTAACTGATGTGATAAATCGATAAATGAGAAAAAAAACTTTTGTACTAAGAAATACAACTAAAGAAAAAAAATAATAAAATTATAAAGTTCTAAAAAAAACTTTTCCTGTTGTTTGCCCTTATGTATTAAAATACCAAAATTAAAGTGTTGGATATATACCGTTAAAGTTATAGAGGTCAAGGGGGAATATATTTTTTGATAGTGCATTCCCCCAACAACAGCACACTGGCAGAAGGGGTAAGCAGTCCTTTAGATCAGCAGGCTTCTTGTCCTTGGTTACAGGGTTCCTTGTCAGAAGTGATCTGATTTCCTAGTTCAGGGGTCCTCCTCTTATACCCCTTTTCGTCTTTGATCCCTTTGTCTATGCCGGGGGTTTCCCAACATCCTGGGTCTGTGGTGGGTGGAGCTAGGCAGTAGCACCTGGCCTATTCATTGAGCCGGGCCGGGTCCTCAGACGCCCCGCAGGAGGTGGAGCCAGCATTGACACTGGCAGGAGCAGAGCTATCGCCCTCCTGGCAGGAGGTGGGGCCAGGATCGTCCATGGCAGGTACAGAGCCATCAGTCGCTCGGCAGGAGGTGGAGCCAGCATTGTATCAGGCAAGGCAGGCTATCAACAACTACTCTCCCCCTACTCTCAACGTAATGTCCCACTCATCCCACACTGACTCATCCAGACCTCTTGGAGCCACCCAGCTCCTGTCACACACACGCAAGACCAGCAGAGACCAGATATGGTTAGACAAGAAAATAGACACTTTCTAAAAGTGCTATTTTCGAACCCAGAGTCCAAAAACCATCCACACCAACGGATGCGTAATTAAACCCCGAGTTCAGGGATACCAAACTCGACATTGCACCATGCTCCCCGAGCCAGCTAGGATTATAGCGTTAATAATCCCGGCGGCCCATCCTATCCAACGGAGAGCAGGCTACCTCGCAATAGTGAAGCCCTAGGATGGCGGCACTTCACTATCAGGACATGCCAACTTGGTCAGGCTTGTCCTACCTTACACTTACAATGCACCCTGCCCACGGGCCTACCATAGGGGTGACTAACATGAAGCTAAGGGAAGGTTGGAGGGGCTGGCAGGTAGGTATACCTGCGCAGCCGACGTGACAGTGCAGGACTGCACGTGGGTCTCGCAATGACCGACCCGTAGACATTCTTTTACAAGGCCGCTCCTGTGGGTGGCACAACACGTGCTGCAAGCCCACGAGCGGCATTGGTATTTACAAGCCCTGGCACTCCTGGTGCACTAGACTAGGGACTGACAGTAAACCAAATAAGCCAAACATGGATACAATAGATACATCATTTTAACATAGGGAGCACTTGCGCTATGGCACTGATCAGCAGTGACACGGCGCCCAAAGCATATACCAGCAAAACATCGTAACACAGTAGAGGCAAACAGAAAAAATGGAGGAGAGACTCAAGCCAATGATGTCAGGTCTAACAATTATGAACCAAATACACCTGGAAAATGGCAATCACTAATGATCCAGAACCTGTAAGCAAGGTTGACAGTCTAAATGGATAATGGAAATGGAAAAGGGTTAAACTGCACTGAGCACTTTAAAAATGGTCTAGACACCAGGGACTCTATGGTCCAGTGGAAGGCTAGCAGTAGCCGAAACGCGTAGGCCGTACGATTTAATGCACATTATTATGCACATGGTGTGTGAATAAAGAAACTTTTGAATAATCCTACCTGCTTGCTGTGCCGTGACTTCTGCTGGGAGGGTCGAAGCAGGAGAATCCAAAATATATATATATATATATATATATATATATATATATTGGATTCCCGTGGTGGCCTCTTCCTTTCTGTTCCAGGGAGGTTTATGCCGAACATTTTCCGTGTCTGCCAGAAGCGCGCTGAGAGGCTCCCGCTCCATCAAGTGGCTGGTTGCCATTCTGGTTTCTGCTGCTGCAGTTTGTTTCCTTTGTCCAAGGTATTGGACTGGTACCAGCACACCCTGAAGCGTGATTCTGCAAGGGCTGCCGCCAGCGGCGGCATGTGACTACGCATGGAGTTTGGCACAATTTCGGTCCTCTCACGGCCCGGAGGACTTGCGCTTTCACGGTAGGAGTGTATGCGGGGACCCAAGGAGGATTGAGGAGTGTATTCCAGCACACAGCGCCTCGCCTTGCGAAACACCCACTCAGAAGGATACATCTTTAACTCCCCACACAACACCGGCCCAATAGAGATGCATTTTGGGGGATGTAGTGCCTACAGCGACATCCATGGTGTGTGATCACATGACTGGGGGAGGGTGTTTACTCTCACCAGTGAGAGAGCTGCAAGAACTATTTCAACGAGGGTGAGACTGAGTTCTGGGTTCAACGGCGGCATCTGAGGAAGGCCCCATTGGCCGAAATGCATCATGCTAACCTGTTGTTTTCCATTAAAGCCTCCTAAATTGGATTCCCGTGGTGGCCTCTTCCTTTCTGTTCCAGGGAGGTTTATGCCGAATATATAAATATATATATATAAAAATATATAATTTTAGCAAAAATCAAAAGGGCGTGGCTCCCCTTAAAAGAAGGACCCCCAATAGGCTATCAGTCAAAGTGAGGTGATTTACACTGTTTAACAATGAGGACACATCTCTCCCCTTGCAATGCTTTCCACTTACATCAAACAGCTAGAGTTCTCCTGGCAGGTCTCTTGGTGGTGGTGTATAGGAGTTCTGTCCATGGTACTGAAGCAAGGGTCTGACGCTCCAAAGGCAGCAGTAGGGTGAAACATAACTTAACTTGTATTTCGACAAATCATGTCCACCCAGAAGGGTACCTTTGCTCTGACTAACAGATATGTATTGTTACCCAACTCACTGGTACAATAGCAGTTTACTCTTATAGTGACACATGCCACCCACTCTCAGAGGAGTTTGCATGCCCAGAATGCACCATGTGCTCATTGACTAGGTATTACTGCTTTAAGGCATTTTATGACGGCAAGGGGTGCCTCTGGAGGCAACTTGAATGTAGCTATTACAAACGCGTTAGGTTTAAGTCCCTAATGAATGCATACCGGGTATTCTCTAACTTTCGGAAACTTTTTGGCCTAGGTAGATTGAATTGCTATACTCCCACTAAGATTAACCCAATGCTCCCGTCATTATTCGACAATTCATACTTTCAGAAATGGTATAATGCAGGGGTGACTAAATTGGGGGACCTAGTTACCCTGAATGGGATCCCGTCCTTTTTGGATCTCAGAACTCAGTTTTTGTTTGAGGAAAACCAGGTCTTTCATTATATGGCAGTTAGAAACTTCTTGGACCACAAAACTGGTGGCCTGGCGGGCTTTGACAAAATAGAAATGATTGATAAGATTCAGCTGAATAAATCGTTACGGATTGGGGCGATTTATACCATCCTGAATGATAAGATGCCGGATGACCTGGGGAAAATAGATACAAAATGGCAAACAAAATTAAATATAAGCCAGAATCTCTTTAGTAACGCTGTGAAACTAACCCATAAATACCTATTGTCCACTAAGCTACAGGCCCAATTCTACAAAACAGGTTTTTTCTCTAAATTACTCCGGACAAAATAGCGAAGTGGGGAACCGGGAGTGGAACTCTTTGCCGCATGAACTTGTAGTATGTAATTGAACTTTCGCTGTATTAACTGTGATCGTTTCTCTACTCCGTATTTTAAATTCTGGTTTCCTTTTCTTTCTTTTTCTTCTCTAAATCCTCGCTCTCACTCGCTTTTTTTTTAACTTTCCTTGTTTCCTTGCTTCTCTGCGTTATTCTCTCTTAGGACTAATTTCATGTAATGCATAAATACTTTGGGATGTTTTTTTTCATTATTCTTTCTTTGACTTCGCTTATCCTTCCATTGTTATATGCCCAGATAAAAAAAAAGATGGATTTGGTTTTTTTGGGTGCCTGGCGGGGGGCGGGCGGAGGGGGGGCGGGGGGCTTTGGTCAAAAGTGATGTTAACTTTGTACGTTGGTTTTTCTGTTGAAAATTTAAAAAAAATAAACATTTAAAAATTTAAAAGAAGGCATTTTATTAGAGAATCACTGCTGTTTGTCCCTGAAAGGTGAGGTTGAGTGACCTAAAAAAAGCTGCCAGTTGTGTACTATTTTATGCAATTAAAGCTTGTACTGCTGCTGTCCAGGCTGTACCTGTGTTAGTGATGCCCAGTAAACTTATTTTTACCCTATAAAGCCAAAACCATCAGCACTGCCAGTGTTTGCTTTCTAACTAGAGCAGAGGAGCAAAACCTCTGTTAAACGGTATTAAAAAAGAAGACACATTTTAAGGTATTATAGGATTCATTATGTGATGAAGATATGCCTCAAGATAACAGAAAAACAAACTCCACTACATTGGTTTGGTAATTTCTATATGTTTATTATCAATATTACATCATGATTGTCTTAAACGACAAGCATTGTATGTTTTGTCCTGCCCACTCTTTCTGGCCCCTCCCCTGGTCCTCCGAGAGTGATAAGATGCGCTTCCTGGTTCCCCTCAGTCGAGCCTGAGCCATGGCCAAGACCCTGAAGGATCACCTCGAGTTCGCCCTGGAGAGCCTGGAGGAGGCGATCTTCAAGAAGTTCAAGAGGACTCTGAACGATGCGCCGGTGGAGGCCGGCTATGACAAGATCCCACGGGGGAGGCTGGAGAAGGCGGACACTTTGGACGTAGCCGACCTGATCATCAGCCACTACCGGCTGGAGTACGGGCTGCGAATCACCCTTGAGGTGCTGGAGAAAATCAACAAGAAGGACGTGGCTGAGGAGCTCCGGAGCGGGGCCAAGGCAGGTAGGGCGGGCTCCGCTTACAGGAGCCGGTCTTCACTTCTGGCGGGTAGGTGGGGGCTGCTGGGGGAGCCGCCGTTGGTTCAAGGACCAAGCAACCCGGGTCCCAGTCGCAGCTTCCAGATTACACGGCACGTGTCCTGGCCAAGACGGACCGGGGCTCAGTGAGACAGCCGGGGCACGCGGCTCTTTCCCGAGGCTTAGCCCACAGCCGGACCCCCGTCCGTAAGTGGACCGGACCCGCGACTGCCGGGTCTCACACTCGTGTTGCTCAAAATGCACAACTTTTTGGGCCACTCCTAAAATATTACTTATATCCAATGCATTTAGGGGAAGCGTAGCGTGTGTATTGAATATTGCCAGAAAGAATTATAAAGGTGCATCTGTGCCCCGGCTTCTGTTGCAGGGGAGCCCCGACTCTCCGTCTATTTTACCGCCCTTTGCAGGAACGGCTGCAAGAAGGAGGGGTGGCGGCATTGCCACATACACGTCTGCAGTTTGCTTTCGGTTTCTATTTCTTTTCACTCGACCATTTCCTGGAATAAGTGGGGCGGGAGAGGGGGTTCCTATCCTATCTTCCGCAAATAGAAAAGTTCAAACTTGCTCGTTGAGAGCCGTCACAAGAGGCCCCCTTTTATTTCTCTATTCCAGCCCGTCTCTCAGTCTCTGCCTGACCTGCGACTATCGCGAACTGCAGCGCGACCTGTCTCGTGACTTGACCCATTATCAAAGTTACAGGCGCGCATCTGATGTGTGACTGACTCTGTCCCAGCCACGCCAGCTTTAAAGAGCGCGGGAATGATATGTAACCTGTAACGTAACGAGGATCTCATGGACCCTGGTGCAGGCATGGAAAACGGTCCATTCCATTGCCATTGAGCTAATAGAATGCTGAATGCAGCAATTACCAGTGCTCAATGGCCCCCTCGGGGCTCTAGGGTCCGGTGCACTGCACCTGTTGCACCAGTGGTAGCAATGCCTATGTATTTATTACCAATCGGGGGAAGAGGACGTCCCTCTCTGTTCTCCCTCGCTCTCTTTTTGTTCCTTCCCTTTTAAATTAACCCTGCCCTTTCCAAGACCTGCTAGACTTATACCGGCATATACCTGACAGGCATTGTCTTTACCTCGTCCCTACTGTGATTCTAGACTAACAAATCTCAAACATTTCAAAAGCTTAATTGGTCCCACCGGCCCAAGGCTCTGGGCTACTAGTTGACCGACTTTGTCACCACGCCGAGTGATATGTAAACAAACGTGGCCAGTGCTGGCAGTGTGCTTCACGTCACGAAGGACATAGCCAAGCAATCCTTTTTTGCAGCACTTAAAGGTGGGACACCTATAGATACAACTAAAGCAAAAGTACATGAACCAAAATCCAATCAGTGGTTGGCCAAAAGACCCAGAAGGGGCCCATGGTCTAGATTAACATGGCCGCTATGTATGACTGAGTAGAAAGAGTATGCAGTTACCCTGGATATAAACCTATTTAGACAGTTGAAACCAAAGTGAGTGAAGGCACACAGGAGGGGGATCCTCCTTTTTGGAACTAGAGTCCTCACACACCCAGCAAGCTAGGTGTCATGCTTCATCATATGGGCTCGCCCCTCGTCGGGTCGGCGGTCCAATACCTGACGGGCACCCATAAAGGGTCTCTTTAGCAGGAATCTTTTGTTCCTGCCGTATGGTGCTGTGGGTGTGAGGGCCCTAGGGAAAAACAGTGAATGGTGTAGATGTGTGCAGGTGGTTAAAAGAGGTTGGGTAGTCCACAATGAACTTTTAATAAAGTGGTAACCCACCTCACTAAAAACAAAGAGAGTGGTTGCTTTTCAGGCTTAAGGGTCCGGGAAAGCAGAAACCTACTCTATATAATGATGGTCAACATGTTTCATGCTATTATGTTCAAAGTGATACTATGCATTTCTTCAGGACCAAGTGAAACTATCTACACTACTGGCTGTTCATACCCTAATATTATTTAGTGTGTGCCGGGTCCCTCCTTGCTTAAACCTGGAGAGGATGACATAAACATAGGACAGTAGTGTCATCCAATATGTGCTCACATTAAGTTCAACAACTGTCAAAAAGGAAAGGCTGTAAGTATACCTCTCCAACGTAATTAATTCAAAGGTTAAAATGCCTGATGACTGGAATCAGGAACAAAGATAGGAAGACATATCAGAACACTTATCCCCGGGGAGGGGTTAAAATGTAACTCATCCGAGTTACTAAAAGCGTCTGCTTCAACGGATTGCCCGGGCGTTAGACACCTCTCAGTAGGTATCCTGCATGGGAGTGGAAAATAGAGGGGGATGGCACAGGTGGGGTGAGGGGGGGCGGTTGGTTGTACAAAGGAAAGTGACTGAAGCTTTACAAGGTTCGAGTACTAAAACCCCTCAGTATGGCCAAAGGAATCACCCCGATGTAGTAGGGTGCAGTATAAGGTTACAGGCTGTTGTAGGGGCGGTTTATCACCTAAATACTTTTAGAAACACCAAACACAGACAAGGGTAGCGGACGCTCCAATTGCAGATGCCCAGTCCCCTGTGAAAGCGGGGGTAACCAGCACACTGGCTGTTCACCCGCATGCCCCCCATCGGTCGGGTCCCCAAGCATCACACCAACTGGCGGTTCGCCCCTTCAGAACTGGTGTTAAGAGCAGGGTGTGTCCGGTAAAACCCACCGTCCTGTGTCAGAGAGTTCCCGAATGCACCAACTACGTTGCTCACCTAGTCTCGGTGAACCTCGGAGACTCAGCCACCTCAGCCCCTCCCCACAACGCTTACCTGTCCACGGTGGGACCAACGCCAGGTTCCTACCCCAACGCCTTCGCCAGGGATCCGGTACAATGCTGTGCCATGCCTGCATCCATTATAACCCAGTTGGCGCGCGGTCGGATCCCACGGCATTACGTAAATCCCACCAACAGAGGTGCAGAACGCCGCAGCCAAGGGAGGTGCAGCATTACGTCAGCCGGCTTGTCGGCTAGAGTGTCGGCCATCTTAAAAGAGTAAAAATAATAGGGAAAAGTATATGTCATGACGTTGGCCCTAAGTGGCACGGGGTACCAACTGGGCAATGGAGTCATTATGCCCATTGGTCAGTGTCATAATAGATGTATGCGGCCACGTCTGGAAATAAATGGGGTAGCGTACCAATAATTTTTTATAAAAAGAAAGAGGACGGAATTCACGCCTGTTTGAACAGCGCCATAAGTTGTTCATGCGGACAACTAGTTAGAGGTAATCAGAAGTATTAAGGATACTTGAGAGCACCCGCTATAGTCGGTGTTCCCAGTGGGCCCTGTAGGGTGGTAGGTGATACAGTAGAGAGGTCCAATCACGCATATTAAGGCTTAGGGAAGGTCGGTGCATGCAACCTTTGTCATTCTTATAGTAAGTAGGTGCATATGGGCTGTGTCATTACTACAGTGGTCCATATGTGGCCCACCAAAACCTCTTCCTGGTGATCTACAAAGTGAGGAGAGATGTGTCTCATGTATGGATGTCAACTGGTATTGCCACAGTGTTATGGTGGTAGATCTTAGAGATGCAGGAATGATTAACAGGCCAAAACAAGGATGTGGGTGGCCCAAGGTATACTATCATTCCGGCCAGTGTTGTCTGTGTTGAGTCGATGTACCCATCTCTGCTCAATCCTAAACTGTGCTTTCTGTGTAATTCTCTGAAGTGTCTCGAGTACCAGCCACCTAAGGCTGTCTGCAGGAGCTCCTTGCAGTGTACATACAGCTTAGTGGTAGTCTTCAAGCATCTGACATTGCTCTTGTGTTCAGTTATTCTTAGTTTAACCTGTCTTATTGTCATCCCTATATATTTCATGTCACGGGGACAAGTGAGCAGGTAGATGCATTTTGTTGTATTGCAGTTTGTGTGTCTTTTTAGGTGCCTCTGCTATGAATGACTGACATTTCTCCAGCTCTACTGGCCTTCTAGAGGTACATGCTCGATATGCCATAGACTTTTCCAGGTTTTCTGGCCCTCCAAGACATTTGAGCCACTGCC
This sequence comes from Lissotriton vulgaris, assembly GCF_964263255.1. Taxonomy (NCBI): domain Eukaryota; kingdom Metazoa; phylum Chordata; class Amphibia; order Caudata; family Salamandridae; genus Lissotriton; species Lissotriton vulgaris. Next base: position 1,366,137,877 of record NC_141695.1, on the reverse strand, counting down.
ACTAAGTTCTTGCCACTAAGTTCTTCCCGCCCTTTCAGGAGCGCACATTTAACGGCGACTGACACCAGCTCTTCTTGATTTTTAGAGAAACGTGCCTGGCACGTGACTGACATCTGCTACACACAGGACCTTTCAGCAGTGATCCATTCACCTTGAGGGCGGTCCAACTTCAGGGGAGTCACATTCCTTGTCCATCCATCAGAAACACACACCACTCCATCCATCAGAAACACACACCACCCAAGTACATGTGCCTCCAGCTCAGAAAACTATACTATAACTATATGGGGGGGGGTCACACCTCAAGGACTACCTTCAGCAGTTGTCCCAAATCCATGTTGACCTCCACGTGCAAGTATCAGGTTCACAGCTGAACTTATATTTCCCCTCACAATCCAACTCCGGAGACGTCAAGCTGTTGAGAAGGTCAGTGGTTAAAGAACAGCTGTAAGCTGCCCCCATGTCCTGAGGGTGTTTCAGCCAGAACCCGTTTTGTAGGCACCCCCTCCTAGGACTTGACATTCCACTTTTTCTTTCAGAAAATCTGGCTTATAAGTGAGAACATAATTGATGACGTTGTCTGAAAGGCCAGGGCTGGCTGAAATCCACCCCCAAGAACTGAGTACAGTTTACACTGTTGACCGTGTGGGATACGGACAGCATTGGGGTGAAATATAGTTGGGTCCAGCATGGGCAACACAATCACTGTGACCTCTGAACGTGACATATCTCTAGCCCATCTGCCACAGGGATGTCCCACTACATTATATATTTGTAGTCAATGTGAAGCAGGAGAGGGAGGGAGGGAGCTGTTGCATGGCTGGGAAGGTGGGCATGTGAAGGTTGGGGTTCACAGAGGGTTTCAATGTGTTCAAAGGGATCAATTGACAATATTTGTTCTAACTACTAAAATCTTTCTCCACACAGTTGGTCCTGCAGGGAGTACAGCACCACCACTGAACCCCAGCACGGGGGGTGCAGGAGCCAGACCTTCAGGTGAGCTTCAAGCTACAGAGGAGGATCAGGGAGGGTGAAGAAAGGCGCCTTAAGCATCATGCATGGGGCTCACTACTGGACCATGTGGGAGATTTTAGCCACCCCTATAAGTGACCGTGTGACAATCTGGAGGCCTCTGGCCCTGTAGTTGCGCACTCCATGGCACCTCCTTAGAGATGCCTTCCACTTCCAGAGCGGGTGGAGGAGGAAGTTGTTCCCTTGTACCCTTAAAGAGGGTGACCAGTTCATCCCTTGTCTGTTTCTTTGCATAGGTGAGCAGCAGGTGGTTTAGATACTGGTCCTGTGTTCTACCACAAGTTTAGCGTGTTTGTATTTGAAGGGCTGCTGGCATCTTAGCAGTGTCCATTGGGATTTCGATGGTGTCTGTGTGGATGTCTATTGAGGGCTCAGGGCTGGAGCAGAGGGAATCCTAAAAGGGGATCTGAGGGAAGGGGGTTTTCAGAGCCAGCATAGCTGATTCTCAGAAAAAGTGCAATATGACTCGAAGTCCATTAAATTGCTTGATTAATGATCCCTTTACTGTAGTCTGTCTCTTCCCTCAAAGGATACTCCTGCTGGGACCACAATATAGAACCCCCACAAGTCTATTACAGTGAGAAGTGTATCTGTGGGTTTAGCTTCCCGCCAAGAGAGCTAGAAGGCACTTTGGAGTGAGCTATGGAGCGAGACCGAAAGGGTCCCCAGTCCTCAGGCCAGCGCCCACTGTGCTACCACAGGTAAACACTCACAGACTTTGAGTCCTTAGGCAGTCCGTTAGAGCTCTCAGAGGAAAGGAGGTCAGCAGGACATGGTGGGAAAACAAGTCTCCACATCTTCTGCTTTGGTTTTGCGAAGTCCCAGAAATTCCATGAAGCACAGATGTCCTCAAAAGCTGCCACTCATATTATGTATTATTTAACATTGTCAATGAAAATGAATCCTTCCTAATCCATAAATTCACCTGGTGATTAGTTCCCAGTTACTGCTCAGGCTTAACATGATTGACAGGCTTCACTTAAAGCCTTTGATATAGCAGCCAACACAGAGTAATGAGGAAAGTGACTGATTGGGTTCAGTTTCTGACTACTGATAAAAAGACACAAGTTTGGCAAAACATGGTTCGAGCTAGCCTTTGCACTACAAAAACATAGGTCACATGCCAGTCTTTTAGGGGACGAGGGTCCTACGTGTACCAAGATTTTCGTACTTTGATAGAAAAACTTGATGCTGTTCCGAAGTGGTTTGGAAATCCCCCCCAAACAGTGGGAAGGGGGCGTAGATTAGGAGAACATATAGTATATGCACTTGTCTGTTGACCTGATGCAGGCCATCTCGAAGAAAAAAATATCCGATAGACCGAAACATAACAGTATCATTTTTGTCTTCCATCACAGGTAAGCACTTCGTGGACAAGCACAGAGAGGACATTATCCAAAGATGCACTCTGGTGGATCCCATTCTTGACCGATTGTTCAGTCTGGAGTTGATAACAGAAGAGCAGTATGACTTAGTGCGAGTGATGAATACGACTCAGAACAAGATGCGGGAGATGTACAGACTCATGCTTGGTTGGGGCGAATTTGATAAAGATCAGTTCTACAAAGCACTGAAAGATCAGAATGGCCCCCTCATCAGAGACCTGGGAGGGTGGTAAAGGGGTTTTGTGTAAAACGCAAAATCAAGGGACTTTGGTGAATAAGTAGCAACACAGGTTTTTTTCAGGTTTATCTCGGGGACTTTATCCAGGAGCGAGATAAAGAAATTCGTCCACTAACAATGCCTTTGGTGCTAGAATGTTTTTTGTTTTTTTTAGAAGTTGTTTGATTTATGTGTGAGTTTTTAATTAACATGAAGTGTAAGCTCCTTAATGTTGTTTTTATAAGTTCCGTTTTTTGTAAGTAACATTATCAGTGCATTTTGATTTATACTAGTGATTACTGAATTTGCAATACAGTAGCGAGGACGAAAATGTGGAATAGGAGCCCTCTAATTAGTACCAGGAGTGAGTATACAACAGGGGGCTCAGTGATTGGGTGGGCAAGAAAAACTGGCGTTAGGAGTGTCAATAAAAAATTGGGCTGGGGGCAGAGAATAAGCAGATTTGGTGCCAGATGTCTCTAGAAGTTCAATTTGCAGTATAACTGGAATCAGATCTGGAAAGAATATAAACTGGCACCCGCTCTTTTATTGTCTTTTAATTTTAAAATTACCATATTGGAATCCGCACAATAATACCACTTTTGTGGGACTTACCCACTAATAGGTGGGGGCAGTCTAAATCAGTGCAAAAATGAGAGGTTTTTAGAAATATTTTCTGAGTTCTATGGGAAACGAAGGCAAAATCTGTACAGATTACTGTAAACAATCCTATTAAATTTTCTTAGACTAAAGTCAAAATTAGCGGTATAAGTGCATCAAATTGCAGTTGGTCTATTTTTGTAACATTTCTGCATATTAATGAAATAAGCAGATTTAAATATGTTGGGTGTCAGTTCTTCCCCCCGCACATCTATCTTCAGCCATACTTTGTGAGTCCTGTTGTTCAAGGTCATTGCCTCTTTTACACATCTCCGGTCTGCTCACCCCTCTATGCAATCTTTCTTTGTCCTTATTACAGGATTTAAGGATATCTACCCACCAGAAACGTTCCCTCAGTTCTCCCACTTATGAACATATCAATGCACACATGCTTGCTGCCTTAAGTCCTTACAGTTGATTTGAAACCCTGGAGGACAAAGTGACTTGGGCTTGGTGGGGTGGAGGGTAATTGTCTGAAAATCATACTAATCGGGGGGCATATTATCAAGGACCGGTGTTAAAATTATCGCCGTTTTATCGGCAGGAAACTGCCGATAAAACGGCGATAATGGGCTTGATAATACGCCTTTGTTAATTCCCATAGAAGCCCGTGTTAACACAAGAACATGGGATTCTATGGGAATTAACAAGGGCATATTATCAAGCCCATTATCGCAGTTTTATCGGCAGTTTCCTGCCGATAAAACGGCGATAATTTTAACACCGGTCCTTGATAGTATGCCCCCAGATTCCCACTGCTGGGCCCGGCCTACAGTTCAGTTGTGATGCTAATAATAGCAAAGAGTGTCCTTCTTAATGCCTCTAGTGACATTAGTGCATGTTAATCGGTGTCACTCTGGCTCTGCCTCAATTACCTCATTTTTTCTTCTATTTTTTTATGATACTCCACGTGATTTGTTCATGCCTGGGCATTTTTAGTAGAGATAGAAATTATGCAGATAAATTCCAAAATATTGGACGTTTGTAAAGTTTCCAAAATCTGCATGGAACTATGAAACCTGTGCAGATCTAAAACATTTGTATTTTCCACAGAAAAATTCTGCACAACCGATTTTGATTGCCCATTCTTACAGGAATTGCCCCTAACTACTTTCTTGTTACCAATGTTTAAAATAAATTGAAAACATTTATTGTAGAAAAAGGGTGTGTTGGGGGTTGACAGGAAGGAGAGGGTGTTTTTCTATGAATTAAATGTGTGTTTATATTTTAAATTTGAACCCCTACCAATGCAGAAAATTTCGGTCTTGCTTTGCATACTTTTTTACAAAAATTAAGCGAAAATAAAAAAACATTTCGAAAAACTGATGCTGTTTTCTATCTTCAAAATGTTTTGCAATGCAGCACTATCGTTGACTCTTATTGACCCTCGTCATTCTTCCTTTTTATGTTAAATGAAATGCTCCTCCTGCCTGAAAATTCAGGTAGAGATAGAAAATATGCAAGTAATATACAGAATATCCAAAATCTCCTCGAATTTTCCAAAAACTGCTGTGCAGTACGAACGTTAAGTTTTATGCCGTCAATTCTGCAGCACTGATTTACATTGGTCCTACATTTTTGGTGGCAGTTTTTATAAAATCACGTAGAAAAAATGAACACATTTATTAAATTATTGAAGAAAATGATGTGTTTTGGAGGTGAGAGGCAATGTTTTTCCTAATATGTTAAATATGTATTTAGATTTTGTAATTTCGGCCATTTCCATGGAATGACTCTTTACCACCGCTAATGCTATAGTCTGTCTTGCATTAAAATGTTTATACAAAAATGCATGCAAAATAAAAACATTTGTGCAAACCGGTGCTCCATTCTGTCTGTAAAATGTTTTGCAGTAAAACAAGTATTGACAAGAAGATGAGTTTTATTTTTGGCATCTGGCTGTAGATAGTCTTAGCTCTCTGTTTTCAGACACTAATGAGTGCCGTACATTACAGGGCCCACAATATCCTAGATGGATATACTATGGCTCAGGAGTCGCCAATGTCCCAGGAAGGATACTATTTATCATTACCCAAACCCTATGACACAACAAAGCACGAAACCATTTCTTATTTCTTTGGGATAGAGGTTGTAAGACCCCTGGCTGTATTTATTGTCATTGCACACGCAATAAAAATCACTATTTATAACCTTTTACACAGTAAACACATTATTTACATTTCAGCTTAAAATTGTGACCTAGCCTTAACAGAGACTCTAGTACATGGGAATCAATTAACCATAACTAGCCTGCTCCTGTGTAATCAACAACATTATTCCGTAACCGTTCCGAGTAAGATCAAGACTGGCTCTAACCCTTCTTTTACCCCTCTGGGGGCCCTCCTTATGGGATGAGCCCAATTTCTCTCTCCCCTCTCTATGGGGAGGTCTCCCACCTCTGAAAAAGTCTTGTGCAGGGGGCCCCGTCTACCCATAGGATACCTACTGTGGACACCACTTACACCATGGTTTTCATTCCCATAAGGGCCTGTGCTAGGTTGTGCCCAAATGCGTCTGCTCGGGTGGTTGATAGGTAAAGAACCGCGTGTCAGCGACCGCGTGTCAGCGACCGCCCAGAACCCACCATGCCCCTTCTACCTCCTTCTGACCTGGTGGCAGCAGCCCTAGGATGGTCCATGGATGCAGATGTTAAATTTGGTAAAAAAGGATGCTGTAAAGGGCCCCAAGTTGAGGAACCGGAATCGATTTTCGCTTATGCAGCACCTATAATCAATATTTTAAGATTAGCATGATGTATCTAAATGATTTAGCAAAACACACGCAAACATTAACATAGATTCACATTGCAGTATTTCAGCTTTCCAGCTTGCGCCGTCTTTGCATTTTACGCTCACTTGACTCGACAGGCGCCATTTTGTGGCCTCGCTCGAAGTCTTACATTAAGCAGACTCCTTTCACTCCTTGCACCAAAATCGTTCTCTTGAGAAATAGCCCAACTGTTTCAGAACTGCTGTTTCAGTTCGTTAGGCCCGTCAAGGTTGTAGGTAGCAGGAGAAGGCCTGATTAGCACATTCCAGGAGGGGTGCGGGGCGGACTGTCTCGGAGCTGGCAGAAGGGAGTCACCCGTCCGACCTTGCTAATCTAGGATGAGCTAAACCAAGAGCGCTTTGTCTGAAATATATGGCAGTTCCTTTTGTACCAACCTGTACCAACTTGTATTTTTCCATCTTGGGCCATGATTCTGCAAATGCATCTGTATATATGTGATGTCCTGACAGTGTGCCAACAGTCTTCTTGGCGGACCTCGTGGGGTTAGGTCGCAAGGAGCTCCTCTGGCAGAGTTTGTTTGTTATAATAAATGCTTGGACCTTCTACACTGCCAACTGACTGATTATTGGTAATGGGAACGGGATTGGTTGTGAATATAACTATAATTGGGAGGTGATAAATAATTTTCGGTACTTCAGTTGGCGACTCCGCCGGGACTCCGCGTTGGGGTCGTCCCTCTGTATTTCAGATGATAACCGGGACATTGAAAGGGGTGCTCCTGATCGGGGGGGTTGCAGAATAGACCAACGAGAACTCGGGGTTTGCTCCGCCCTCCCGATCCCGAGGACCTCAGCTGCTAGTGGCCCCACGCCGGAGTCCTTCAGGTGTGACCCGAGAACCAGCCACGTTGGCCTTAGCAAGAGTTGGCAGTGGAGAACGTGCAATCTGACCTGCGTGCACCAGGTGAGTGTTTTGTCACGTTTTTTTTTTTTGTTGGATTACGTTTCCAATTCTGGATTTGGTACTTGCCATTTGGTGACCTGTGGTCACGGAGAAACTCTGAATAGGGGGTCTGACCGGGCAATGTTGAAATTGCACGTGCAGATGCCTCGTGTTTAATTTGTGTACGAAATACTGGAGATAGGGACTATACGCCTTTTGTGGGAACTGCGGTTCTCGCTCGGCCGGATTGTTCTCGGAAATGCCGATGGTTGAGATTGGGTAGCACTCAGACAGATCTGGAGCGGCGCTTGAAAAAGCGGGCTTAGCCAGCATAGTCCGGGAGGTGAACCATGAATACTGGCGGATGGCCTGTAGGTTGGTCTGTGGTTTAAAACCTGTGTAGCTATCTCCAGGCAGTCTAAGGACAAGACTGTTGTTAGAAGGTGTTCTTTGCAGCTTTGGATATTGGAAAGAGTTCTCCATAGGTGGGAGTCGACGGGCTCCACCTTCTGTTTGCAAAATATTGGTGTCTTTTTCGTTTTGTCGTTGACGAAAATCTCTGTTTCCATTTTATGTCAAAATTGAAGGGTTAACATTTGTAACGTGAGTATGTCTTTAAATGAAACATGGCCATGTGTATGAGAGGGTTGTGATTAATGAAAATTGATTCTGCTATTCTTTTGTGAATAATAATCCTCGATTCCTTTTCAGCTCGAGTAGAGTAGAAAAAGGGAAATGCTGTGCCTTAGTAAATTATGCTTTGGCTGTGTTCACCGGGAGAGCGTAAGGTTAGATGAAAGTCAGCCAGCCCCTCCGGAAGGAACACCCAGTCACGATATGTATTGCAAGCACGGTATTGGCCCCCTTCTTTTTAATTCCTTATGGCATTGGTATTCGAAGGATAATGTGGAACTACAGTGGCCAAAAACTGGATCTTTTGACGAGTAAAAGATTCAGTATTTACAAGAGCGTCTCTTTGCCAAACGCAGCCGACAGGCAATGTTTGACACTCTTAACAAATGGCAGAAAGAGGCGAAGAGAAGGCGTATTCGGTCAGAAAAACTCCTCAAGATCCAGCAAGGGCAAACTATAACTCAGAAAGCTATTGCGCATGACAAGAATATAGTAGAAAAGAATATTGAAATTGCAGATAGGCAATTTAAGCTACAAGTAGATAAGAGCTATGTGACACGAAACGAAGCTGAAGATGAGATAGAGGATCTGCTAGATAAAAGACCTCCTCCACCATATGCCCCGCAGCGCATATACCCTGCGGTACCTGTTCAGACGGTGGCGGCGCCCCAAGCCTCCGCGCCGGAGGAGCGAGGTTCCGTCACCCCCAGTCGAGGTGGCAGCGCCCCATTCCCCTTTGTAGGGGACCTGGCCACCCTTATCCCTGATTCTAGGCAGACTCTAACATCACCCCGCACGCAATTGAGAGTCCCGAGTCCCATATGGGCGTCTCAATCGGCCAGCACCACGCCCGGTATGTCGGAACAGACTCCGAAAGGAGAATCAGGAGGGTTGGATGGTAAACGACTATTCACTAGATCATCTGTGGCATATGGTGAGAAGGAAGCATTGGCAGATCAAGCAGTCGGATGGATGCGGAGTGATGTGTATACCTTGACTGACATATGGAGTACGGTGAAAGATTTAGAACCGGTAATGCAGCAACATGTGTTATTCCAGATGTCCAATTCCCTCATTGGGTCTTGGGAGGTCAGCTTCGATAATGGGACCGCTCCTCAGATATTGTATGATATTCGAGACTGGACCCATAGATTTAATCTGACACCAGAGGAAGTATACAAAAACGTAGTCACCCTGGTCCAATATCGAGGCAGAATGTTCTTGAAGAGTCCTCTTTGGACTTCACAACATCCCATGCAAGAGGTGCATCCTATTTATCATCCCGAAGTTCCCGAACTCCGCGATGATAACCAACAGATCACACGCGCCCGGATAGATGCCCAGTTCCAGGAGCAATGGGTTTACACTCCGTGGAAAAGAAGTGAGGTCCTTGCTCTGAAATCCCAACTGCCCGACCCCCGAAAGAATCCCACCGCTTACTATAAAGAACTAACTGAAGCTGCGGCATCTGCCGTCATGACATTAGCAGATGTCAAGCTATTCTTTGGGTTACTTGTACCCGTCGATCTATGGCGGCAGGTGCACGGCTCTGATCACGCTGAACTAGGGGGGACGTGGGATGAGTTAAGAGGGTGGGATCGAGATCGCAAACCAGGAGACAAACCTAAGGGTGAAATTACTTCTTTGCCAGCAAAAATTATAGCATTTATGCACACTTTGATACTGCCGAGAAAGGTCGACTGGGATAAATTGACTGCTTGCAAGCAGAAAAAGGATGAAAGCGTGTCCGACTTCTTCACTAGGTTCGAGGGAGTCTTCATTGATTTTAGCTGACAGGATTTGGCTACGGAAGGTGGAACTAGGTTGTTCGTGAACAGATTTGTTACGAATTTGGCTCCGGAAATTTCTGCACGATTACAGGCGGCAGAGAGTACTTGGACCACCTCCACTCCTTCTGTAATTTTGAGTATGGCCCAGTACTATGAACATAGGGAAAATCAGAATAAGGAAAAGGTGGAGAAGAAGGCCAAGGACCTTAAAATGCGGGTGTTGCTTCAGCAAGTAGTCCGGGGACAAGGAGGGGGGAGAGGAGTCAGAGGGCCCATGTCCACAGGGGCGGGTGCAGGCCGAGGCACGGGCGGGGCTCCAACTGTGGGTTTAAACCAGTGTTCCTATTGCAGAGAGGAGGGGCTTTGAAAAGCACAGTGTCCGTTGTTGCTTGCCCAGAACGGTGCAGTCCGAGGGCGAGGACGAGGGGGCCCCGATCGGAGTGATATGCGCAGAGAAGAAGGATCAGGCAAGTCTGAAAGAAATAATTTTGATGGTCACCAAGGCAGACAGTACTATCACGACGATTATGAATACGAGGATCAAGATGCATACGTAAACGCATAGGACAGCCAGGGACAGAGTAGGGGCCAAGTGCCGATCCCGGTCAATCAAAAGGGACCTTATGTAAAAGGGGAAGTGATGGGGACTTCCGAGAATTTCCTAATTGACACGGGAGCAATGAACAGTTCTGTTGCTCGATCATTGCTTCCAGGGGCGGCTCTGTCCGGGCAAAATAATGTCTCAGTGGGATTCTCGGGAGTCCCAGTTGTCAGTCCCATCTCCAAACCTCTCCCCTTCACGATCAGTCCCGCCACTGTTGACACTCCTCTTTTGCTGACTTCACATTGTGGGGAGAACTTGCTGGGTTTGGATATGCTAAAGAAATTAAACGCGACAATACATTGCTCTGCTGACGGGGTTTATTTAACAATCCAACCCTATGCTGACCACATAAAACAATGTTTTGCTAAAAATGAACCCCTTCCCCCAGAGTTTGATGGCATTCCCGTAACGCTTTGGGCAACAGGGGATGCTGATGTGGGTAAGTTGGATATTCCCCCAGTTCACATTACACTGAAGCAAGGCGCGAAAATGCCACGCATCCCCCAGTACAAAATAGCACCAGCGGGGGAACGAGCTTTGCTGTCCATTATTCAAGATCTGATCAACAAAGGGGTGGTGGAAGAAACGGCTGCTAATGTTTGCAATAGCCCGATTCTTCCGATTTTAAAAAGGAATTCTGAGTCTGGTGAACAGGGGCATGGCGCTGCTTACCGTTTTGTGATTGACCGTAGAGCTGTTAACAAGATTGTGGTAGCACAGTATCCTGCGGTGCCAGACATCACCACAATCCTCACGATGATTCCCCCGACTGCCCGGTACTTTTCGGTCATAGACCTGAAAAATGTCTTCTTCAGCATCCCTATCCATCCTGATAGCAGACAGATCTTCGGATTCTCGTTATCGGGACGAAGCTTCCGCTTCTGTCACGCACCTCAAGGCTATACTGAAAGTCCGAGTATATATAGCCAAGCCCTTAAGGCTTTACTAGACGATCTGGATTTGCCAGAAGGCAATGTCCTTTTGCAGTATGTGGATGACTTACTCATTGCCTTGGATACGGAAGAAGGCTGCAAAACAGCCACTGTTAAATTGTTGCACCATTTAGCTGCTAAAGGGAACAAGGTATCATTGTCTAAATTCCAATACTGTCGACAGGAGGTGACCTACCTCGGTCATCTACTATCGAAGGAGGGTAGACGACTAACACCTGAACGTATTACTATTATTTCTAAAATGTCTGTTCCTTGCACGCAGGGCCAAGTTTGCGCTTTTCTTGGCATTACCTCTTACTGTCGCCAATGGATACCTAATTTTTCTCTTCTTGCTAAACCTCTGTTGCATCTGACCACTAAGGAAGTGCATGAACCCCTCCCCTGGACGGATGAATGTCAGCACTCTTTTGACTCTTTAAAATCTGCTTTATGCTCTGCCCCTGTCTTGGGCACTCCTGACTACCGTAAACCTTTTGTACTGTACGTGCATGAGGTCGACGGTTGCTCACTTTCGGTGTTGACGCAGGACTTTGGTGGTAAGCAAAGACCTTGGGCTTATCTGTCAGCCACACTGGATAATGTCGCCAGAGCACTTCCTAGCTGTCTGAGGGCCACAGCAGCTGTTGCAGTGGCAATCCGGCAGTCAGAAGGACTCGTCCTAAATTCCAATCTGACAGTGATGGTGCCGCATGCTGTGGACACATTACTAAACAAGACAAAGACGCAGCATCTTACAAGTGCACGCCTCACTGGATATGAATTGACACCACACATCACGATCACTCGATCCGGCTACACTGTTACCACTCCCTACAAGTGAACTTACCAATGGCACCCATGATTGCATTTATCGCACTGAAGAAGAAACTAAGGGCAGGATTGACCTTACTGACACTCCTCTATCTGACCCTCAAGGGGAGTTATATGTGGATGGGTCCTGTTTTAAACTAGCAGATGGAACAACAACAGCTGCATATGCAATCACGACTTTGAAGACAGTAGTTGAAACATTCCGAGTACCTCACCGGTCAGCCCAAGCTGCTGAACTAATGGCCTTACTACGAGCCTGCGAATTGAGTGAGGGACTCGAAGTTAATATTTACACAGACAGCCAATACGCCTTCGGCGTGGCCCATAGCTTTGGGCGGCTGTGGAGGGAGCGGGGCTTCCTTACTTCCCATGGCCAGAAAATACAGAACGGTCCCCTGGTTTTGGGGCTGCTAGACGCCCTCACCCTGCCCAAGAAATTAGCCATCATCAAATGCAGTGCGCACAAAGCAATAGTAGATGAGGTGGGGGAGGGAAATGCTTTCGCATATCAGGTGGCCAAACAGACAGCACAGTCCCCGATGACAACTATGTTTGTAAACTCCTCCGCAAGATGGGTGGAGGAATCTGAACTGTTTGATAACACCATGGAAAGTGTGAGAGTATTACAGAAGGAAGCTACTCCCGCAGAGTTAGAGAGATGGGAAAAGGAGGTGGGAAGACTGGATGAAAATAATTGTTGGGTTGATCTGACAGAAAAGCAAAGATGGTTACTGCCCAATGCACTAGTACAGGCCGTTGTGACTATGGCGCACGGTCCTGCACACGTAGGAGCACAAGGTATCTGCGGGCTCCTGGACCCAGTTTGGAACAACCCTAACATCCAAAGGACGGCTGTCCGGTTGGTCCAATACTGCATGGTCTGCTTGCATCACCTTCCGGGGAAGGGAGAAAGTGTCCTGAGTGGAAATTTTGCACCCCCAGCGCTGCCCTTTGAGGTACTCCAAATGGATTACATTCATATGGAGCGTGTCAACAACTTGAAATACGTCCTGGTGGTGGTTTGCGCTTTTAGCAAATGGGTTGAAGCCTACAATACTAAGGACAACACTGCAATGGCCACAGCGAAGGCCCTTCTCAAAGAGTTTGTATCCCGCTTTGGTTTGCCCCGTTTGATCTGGTCAGACAATGGGGGGCACTTCCATGGGGCCCTCGTCAAGCATATCTGTGAGGGCCTACAGATTAAGCAAAAATTCCATGCTGCCCGACATCCACAATCAGCAGGGCTCGTGGAGAAATATAATGGCATCCTCAAGCTAAAAATGGCCGAGATTCAGGAAAGCACAGGGTTGAAATGGCCTGACACCTTGCCTTTAGCCCTTATGTCAATACGCGTTACCCCACACTCCCGATCTGGTCTCTCCCCATATGAGATTATCTTCGGCAGACCCGCGAACGTATGGGGGGTACCCAGGCCGCGATAATTTTCTGATATTGAATATCCTATGTTGATTGATTACCTATATTCTTTGATACAATGTGGCCCAGCCTGTTGCTCTTATTGTGCCTCCCGGATTACAACACTGTGCGTGCCTACCCCGGTCCCCGCCAAAATTCAAATGCTGCAACAGGAGATTCATGAATTGATGGCCATTAATGAGGAGATTTTTAGGGACTAATGCCTGCCTTCGTATTTAGCTACACCACGCTAAAAGGAGGGTTTGAGGAACCGGAATCGATTTTCGGTTATGCAGCACCTATAATCAATATTTTAAGATTAGCATGATGTATCTAAATGATTTAGCAAAACACACGCAAACAATAACATAGATTCACATTGCAGTATTTCAGCTTTCCAGCTTGCACCGTCTTTGCATTTTACGCTAACTTGACTCGACCGACGCCATTTTGTGGCCTCGCTCGAAGTCTTACATTAAGCAGACTCCATACACTCCTTGCACCAAAATCGTTCTCTTGAGAAATAGCCCAACTGTTGCAGAACTGCTGTTTCAGCTCGTTAGGCCCGTCAAGGTTGTAGGTAGCAGGAGAAGGCCTGATAAGCACATTCCAGGAGGGGTGAGGGGCGGACTGTCTCGGAGCTGACAGAAGGGAGTCACCCGTCCGACCTTGCTAATCTAGGATGAGCTAAACCAAGAGCGTTTTGTCTGCCATATATGGCAGTTCCTTTTGTACCAACCTGTACCAACTTGTATTTTTCCATCTTGGGCCATGATTCTGCAAATGCACCTGTATATATGTGATGTCCTGACAGTGTGCCAGCAGTCTTCTTGGCGGACCTCGTGGGGTTAGGTCGCAAGGAGCTCCTCTGGCAGAGTTTGTTTGTTATAATAAATGCTTGGACCTTCTACACTGCCAACTGACTGATTATTGGTAATGGAAACGGGATTGGTTGTGAATATAACTATAATAGGGAGGTGATAAATAATTTTCGGTACTTCAAAGTGTTCCCCCAAACTTGACCTCACTGGCCAGAGGCCAGCATAGTTCACCGACTATCTCCCCCCCCCGACCGGCACTGCACACTGGCCTAGCCAGACCAGCAAATTTTCCCAAAACATTGCAGTACCTTCTTTAGAGAGGTGCACTCCATCCTGTAATAGAAAACGTTCCCCTTTGATGCACCCATGAGATACGGCTGACAACTTATCTGTCCAGAACAACTTACCAACTTTCCGGTTCAACCTTTTTACCGACTCTTTTATGACTTACCACCTCTCCGGTTCAATCTCGGGACCATATTGGACAATGCAATTGCGGCATCTGGGAATTTCTTTGCCAGCCAACACATTTCCGAAACAATCAATTCAAACAAGTCTCTCTAACCTAGCTCCACCACGTCATTGCATCCAATATGTACAATTATCTCCCCGGGAAGCGTAAGCCTCCGAGGCAACATTCTGTCCAATGCAGTTCTCCAGTGGGCCAAGTGCAGGCCCCCCTGACCACAGAAAGTCAGCTGATATCCATCCTTCCTTGCTTGTGATGCATAGTCCGGTGATAAATAAAAACTCTTTGCACATGTCACATAGGAAAGGCCCAACACCAGCACTTCTGTTGTGTCCCTTGCTCAAGAGTAGACTGGAGGCAACAAAGCATTCAGTGACTGAATCCTCCTAACCACCTGCCTTTGACAGGAGAATAAGGTATGGCACTAAAACAAACAGGTGATACTCACAACATGTTCAATCGCTCACAGTGCTTGTAGCAAACAGACTTCCACCAGCCTATGCTTGGAACTGTCTGTCCCGCCAACCCCATACTTGCGCAGTGGTTTCTGCGCCAATACGAAATGAATGGGAACCATATTCAGCAGGATCCAAACCTGCAGCCCCTAAAGCCCCCTTGAGCACCCTGATGAATTATAACCTTGTGAGTGGTGTTCCGTCTCGATGCAACAACAAAGGACCTCCCGCTTCTTGTGCCCGGTGAGCCAAAAAAGATTCCAGATTCGCAAGGGGACAACAGTCATTCGCCAAGGCTCAGAGTAGCAGTATGTGCTCCTCCTACCCACTTGTTCAGTCTTAGAATGGGTAATTTTGATCGCTAGGGAGCCATTTGGCCATTGTATGGCCGCACACTGTAGGACACACTTCAAATCTGTTTTGTTCTTTGCCACCAAATCGCTCACCCTTAATGCCCCATAAAAATGCCAGGGAGAATGTGACCCTTAAAAAACAAACTTAATCTGATGATCTACACACAACCTCCAGAAAGGCAATGGTCTTTGCCAGTTTTGCTGTGTCTATGTGGCGCCTGGAGTCTGATCTACACCCCTCCAAATGCTTCCAGACCCTTGGAGCCCTACGCACCAGAAATATTCTAGTCGCACCTGTGCACCCCAGCGTTGTTACAAAAAATAAAATTGCCACAATGTGACATTTGGAATAGGAGACAGGGCTCCCCTCCGCTCTCAGGTACCCCAAGAATGATATTACTGATTCAAGGGAGATCCAACCCCCCTTCTCCTGTATTTCCTGAAACCTGCGATATGTGCAATATACCCCTCATAGGAGTGCCTCACCCTGGGTGTTAAGCTGGCCGAAACAAGGTCTGGTAGACTGGGGCTCCAAGGTCCCATAGATGTTCTGGGAATGGTGAGGGGAACTCCACTGCTTCTGCGTTGTGATAGCTGAATGCCTGCATCTTGAAATGAGATAAAACATCTGCTGCATTGTTCAGTACACCAGGCACATGTTTTGATCTGAAATCCACATTTAATCTCAAACTTAGCTATATAATCTCTTTCAGTAATCACAATATAATTTTGCACCCGGCAGCTAGTTAATTAATGCATTCTACCATCATCATGTTATCTGACCAGAACACCACTGACTGTTGCGAAACTGTTCTGGCCATATTATGAAGGCAACCAAGATGAGAAAAAGCTCAAAGAAAACCAATGTTTGCCACCAGCCCAGACTCAAACCATTGCTCTGGCCATCTTTTCACACACCAATCTGACCCCAGAATGGCCCCAAAACCTATGCTGCCTGCGGCATCTGTAAATAGACCCAACTCCTTATTGGTCTTGGCAGGGCTTGGCCATACAACTGTCTCAAAAAACTCCTCCCCACAAACTGATTCCCATATTCTCATGTCTTGGCGGACTTCACTTGTCAGCCTTGCATGAGGATGCTTTGACTTCAGACCTGGCATGGCCTGTGCAATAGACGTAAAAAATGGGCGACTAATGGCCATAATGCAGTGCAAAATTCTGTTGCCCCACCACCACCTGTAGCTGATGCAGCGTCACATTTGGTGCCCTAAGGCCTTCTTCTAGCGCCTTTGTGAACACTCTTACCTTCTCTTGTGGGAGTCTGGATACCCCTGCCCTGGAATCCATTTCAATGCCAAGGAATTATATTGTGGTTGTTGGTCCATAGGTCTTAGGTTGCGATAGTGGCACCCCGAATAGCTCCATCAAGTCCTGGAAGCACTACAAAGCCCTTCCACAGCTCCCGAGCTCAGGAAATCATCCAAGTAATGAAGTGGCCAATGGTGTCCTGATCTCTTTCTAAATGCCCATTCTAAAAAGGTACTATACCTCTCAAAATAAGCACAGGAGGTTTAGCAGCCCATAGGCAAACATTTGTCAAAATACAAAGCACACTCAAACTGAAAACCAACAGATGAAAGTCCTAGGGATGAACTGGTAGCAGCCGGTAAGCCGATTCTATGTCAGCTTTTGCCAACAAAGTTCCAGGTCCCAGCTCCTGGAGCATTGCAATTGCTTGATCAAAGGAGGCATACTTCATGGAGCACAATGCCACATTGATAGCCTTCTTGTCTGATTGCCCCTTAGGTGTTGAAAAGTTGTGAATCAGGCGATACTCCCCCGGGTCTGCCAGTTAACCAAAGAGGGGGCCTAAGCCAAAGACTGGAGGTTACTCACGTTTTTGGGGGCCCCTATCTTTTGCTTTCCTGAAACACTTGGACTCTGGAAGTGAAGATAGGCTGGAGAAAGAACAGCAGTGCTTAAACTTTCACATTCCTGGGGCTCTGGCGTAAGATATCCTATGGAAATCCCAGCATGCCCCCTTCCTAGCCCCATCCCCTGAATTACTGCTTGCTCCGGGGCCCGCCCAAAAGGGCTGGCTAAGGCCAGTCATTGCCTACTGTGGATATATGTAACACAACCATGCGTTCACATCTATCTGATCCCATTCCAAAGTTGGTCTAGTGGCCTTGATACGCCTGAATTCTTTGTCATATTCGCTCCAGGCCATACCTCCAAACTGGTCATGCGCACAAGCTATCCTATTTTGGTAACAAGCTAACTGCCCCCCACCCAACATTGAGAACTTTTCCGCCATGATTGCCTGAAAAACTGTGAAACCTCTAACCCAATTCATGATCTTCTCCACCCTTGTATGGCCAAAGCCTGCATTCCCTGGAATTTGAACGCTCCTTGCATCGTTTGGCTTCCTCCCTGTTGGGCGTATCTACGATCAACTCACAGATATCCAAATAAGCACCTTTCCTAATCTCTTTAATGTCAGGATGCACGTGTCTGCCCAACTGGTCAGGCTCTGTACCTTCATCCCCCAGACCCACAATCGGCAATGGCTGTAACATACCTGACAGAGTAGTTTCCTTAAGGAGAGATTAGGGCCCAGCGGCTGCCAGCACCATCTGAGGCCCACTATATGCTTGTGAGGTCATTTGCGGGTGACGCCACCACCGTAGGGAAATTGCCCCTGCCTTCCCCAACACCGATTCTACCTAGAGGCACTACCTCTGTAGGAGCACTACCATGTATACCCCCAACCAGCACTGACTTTAGGGCGGCCTCCAAATTCCGACCCCTTCCGCCATCCTGCCCCTGCCATGCCCCCTGACCGGAGGGAATGCTGCCCGGAGAGCTACCCCTGGCCTACGAGGCCTGTCCGGCACTGCCGGCTCGACTGGCTGACCTCCTTGAGGGTCTTGTGCCTGCAACAATGCCAGCCTTTTGTCCATTGCCTCCATCTTGCACTCCATCCTGAGCATCATCTCTTCCATCCTGCTAACTGGGCGTGCCCTCTTGGCACCTTCTTTGGCCCACCAAGAATGTTTGTAAAAAGCACTAAACTGGGTAAAAATTGGGGCAGACCGAAACCCCAAAATGCTTCCCAAGACAAAAAAGGCTCAAAAAGCACGTATAAACCTATAAAACCACTCCCTGCAGCTCTGGCTTAATCTTGGAAAATCCTCCTACACCCCTAAGGCTGATACTTTTAAACAAAAACCCTAGCTGCAACTGAAATCCCCAACCGGGGCAAACAGAAACTACAGCACCAAACAGAAATGTTGACTTCACCCAAAAACACATGCACGATCACCACCACATCTCTCTAGCTTGAGCCCAGTTAAATGCACAGAAATAAAACCTGACATTATACAAAGTGGTCCCAATGCACAATTCATCAACACCAAATATACAATAATCACAAAAATTAAATTGAGACAAACACGTATTGCAATCAATAATCAGTGTTATTTAATCACACTGATTATACATATATATATAATTATTCTGACAATATCAAGGATACAGTGCCCCTAGGTGGGAGGGGGAGAGGGTGTGGGTATTTGTGATTGGAGTGAAGAGAACGGGGTAAATAGAGGAAATAGAGTGCAAATTACATAAATCGTCACTTAAACAACATCAGTCACATCTCTTAAGCCACATGTTTCACAGTATAATCAAGAGAAACAAATAGCCATGATCATTAGTTCAGCCACAGTGATAAATCGATGTTTGTCAGAGACCGGCAAATAGTGCAGAAGTCGACGTTTTGACCCCTAAAACATAGTAGGTTATTCAATCCCTTACGGCGGGGTCTTCCTCTGGACAGGGGTAGAAGGGAAGGGGTACCATGAGGCTTCCTTCACTGAGTGCTGATTGGTAGGCGTGGGTGCGTGGGCTCCAAAATAGTGAGAGCGAAAGACAGTCACTTGTATTAATATAAAATTCATACAAAGACAGACAAAGCCGGATAACTCAGCTAGGTCCTGCAATGTATTATTTTCTGGAAAACTCTGTAAGTCAGTCCAAAAAGTGCTCCGTAGCTGTCACAATCGCTGCTCGTAATACACATCTTCGTCTGTGCAAGTGCAGAAAAATAAAACCTGTCGCACTTTCCCCACCAGAGCAACAGAAATGATCACTGCACCCAAAACTAATGCACGATCACTGCCGCAGCCCTCTAGCTTGGGCCAGGTATTGCAGAGGCCGCCCCCGAAGTGGGCCTCGAGGGCCGGCGCCGTAATGGCCGCCTGAGCCCAAAAAGGAACAGAGCCGGTTGGCGCTGGTCAGCGCCGCCGGGAATCGCCGAATGGCGAAAAGGCCCAAGGCAATGTCTCGCCTCCCCCTCCCCAAGAACAAAGGGAAGAGGAAAAGGGGGAGGGGATATAAGATAACGCTCCCCCTGGGCAGCTCACCTTTTGCATCAGGGAGCCGGGGAGCAGCACCAACTTTTTCGAGTCCCACCCACCCACACCTACAACAGCAGTGTTGCAGTGCTGGCAGGGATGGAAAGGACTAAGGGTGCAACGATTAGCGATGGAGACACACCGGAAGTTAGGCCATGCACTTTTGGATGCCTCACGGCTGAGTGCAGTAGGCTAACAAAAGAGGTAGCAAACGGAGACAGCACTTGCGGCCCAGCCCCCGCCGGTCGGCAGGGCACAAAAGAGTCCAACATGGTAGCGAGCTGAGGCCTAACTCCAGGAAGAGCCTACCCCCATACGGAGCGCAAAGCCAACCCAACGGGATGAAAGACAGAAACAAAAGGTCTATTGGTTTGGTTATGACACACACCGACAGGGCGGTGTGTAGAAGTAGGGCCACTCACTCTCGGATGCCTCAAGGCTGGGTGAGTACGCCCGGCGAAAAATCGGGGTAGCAAACGGAGACGGCACTCGCAGCCCAGCCCCCGACAGACGGCAGGGCGCAGGAGAGACTAGCAAGGTAGCGAGTTGGGCCTGGCACCGGGAAAAGGCACAACCCCACACGCAAAGGGGCGTGGAAAACAACAAAGAACAATTTACAAGCTGTCAGGGTGGTTTACGACCCTAGGACATGCAAATGAGCAAACAACTAACCAGTGATTTACGACCAGCCGATTATTTATGGCTGATGATTTATGATGCCCATGTAGAATGATTTATGACAACAAAATGATGACAGATTTGAGACAGAATGATTTATGACATCCCATGATTTATGACCACAATGTATGACAATGATTGATGATGACAACAAAACGATGACAGAATGACTTATGATACCTGATGATTTATGACCCATGATTTATGATGTCCAAATGACACTGACTGATAACTAATTGTGATAATGTATGACAATGATTTATGACCCGGCCCAAGAAGGTGTCCAGGGGAGTTGTACAAAGAGGACCTATGTAATGAGTAATAAAACTGCGGCCAACAACCACCACAAAAACAATGACTGTTGACTGTGTGTAGTAATGCAAATACACAGGTATGGTAGGGTTCCTGGAATGGGCACGGTGAGGCTGTTAACAAGTAAAGGTAATATGCACCAAAAAACATAAAACCCCCAGAAGGGATCACAGCCGCATCCCTTTGTCCAAAAACTATCCACAAACCCCAGACAATTTTACAGCTGCGCCCCTCTTTACCTTTGAGCCCCCTTGCGCCTCCCAGACCAGCCACAGAGAGTCCAAAACAATTCCCGGGTCAGGCGAGTATAAAAACTCGAACCAGCGTGGCTCCCATATAAAGTACCATGAAAGATGGGGCCCACAACCTGTAGCCAACAGCAGCACGTTGCTGATGGGGCATTGTAGGCATCTGGGCAACGCCGTGGGGAGTCACCATGTCTTGGTCTCGAGCAGGATACAAGAGACCTGCTTGCAGCTGTGCGGTCCCTTAAATAAGGGCAGGACCAAACACCCCCTGTCCCGGAAGCACTTTAGTGCTTCCAGGGCAGGGGGCGCACGGACCAATCTGCACCATTCCACAGCAGGAACGACGGGGTGGCCACCTCCGTCTGTCTCAGTGGTATCTGACTCCACTGCCATATCAACAGCTCTCCCTAGGTGGGGAGAACCTCTGTTATACAAAATACTCTGCCTGCTTTGTTTTGTCATTTGTGTGTTCGAGAAAACCAGAATCTTAAATCCGTTAGACACTTCAAAAATATTCTCTGTCCTTCTTGTGCTCATAAAAGCAAGGAGGCTGTACACTGTTTTATAAAGTTGACATAAACTGTGATTTAGTGCATGAAAGTGCCACTGTTCATATAAGGCAAACACAAGGAGATGATGGACAGAGCGCTGAAACTTTTCAGACACTTACTCCCAGTCACAGATCTGATTTTAATCCATTATCATTCTTTATCTCCCTTTGCCACCCCGGTTCAGACACAGCTATATGCATATCAGTCTTGGCCCTGTGCCTCATGGGAACAGTCCAGCCCGAACTGTCAAGCCATGTCTTCCCTGGACCGGAAACAAGCATCCTAGGACTGGTTTCGGGGTAACACTCATCTTCAGCCTGGCTCGCTTGAATCCAGTGGCAAAGTGAGCAGGGGACCCATATCTGGGCATACCCTGCCAACTTAGAGAAAACAAATCAAACACAAGGAGATGATGGACGGGACGCTGGAACTTTTCAGATACTCAACCCCAGTCACAGATCTGGTTTGAATCTATCATCATTCTTTAGCTCACTTCGCAACTCCAGTTCAGACACAGCTATATGCAAATCAGTCTTGGCCCTGTGCCTCATGGGTACAGTCCAGCCCGAACTGCCAAGCCATGTCTTCCCTGGACCGGAAACAAGCATGGTGGGTCCCTTGCACACTTTGCCACTGGATTCAAACTAGCCTGGCTGATGAAGGGTGTTACCCAGGAACCGGTCCCAGGATGCTTGTTTCCGGTTCAGGAAAGTCCTGCCTTGGCAGTTCGGGCTGGACAGTTCCCATGAGGCACAGGGTCAAGACTGATTTGAATATAGCTGGACCTGAACTGAGGTGGCGAAGTGAGCTAAAGAATGATGATGGATTCAACCCAGATCTGTGACTGGGGGTTAGTGTGAGTGTCTGAAAAGTGTCAGTGCTCCGTCCATCATCTCCTTGTGTTTTCTTTGTTCGCCCTAAGTTGGCAGGGTATGCCCAGACGTGGGTCCTTTGCTCACTTTGACACTGGATTCAAGCTAGCTTGGCTGATGAAGGGTGTTACCCAGAAACCGGTCCCTGGATGCTGGTTTCTGGTTCAGGGATGACCAAGATTGGCAGTTTGGGCTGGACTGTTCACATGAGGCATAGGATCAAGACTGATATGCATATAGCTGGGTCTGAACTGAGGTGGCGCAGTGAGCTAAAGCATGATGATGGATTCAACCCTCATCTGTGACTGGGGGTGAGTGTCTGAAATGTTTCAGCGCTCCGTCCATCTTCTTGTGTTTGCACTGTTCATACAAAACACACATTTGTGAAGTGCTAACACAGGATATCTAATCAGAATTGGAATGTAGTGTGTAACTATCAATACATGACTTCAAGTGAAGATTTTGCACAAGGCACTGCAAATTTAACTTGAGGAGGGAGAATGGAGCATGCAGATACATCCATGCACAAATTGCATTCTTGACCTTGGAGCTAGTCAATAGTACCATTTAATTTTGTCTGTTTTTTTGACCTGCTGCTTGGGGCTACTTGTCAGGCGAGGGCTAATATCGAGCAATATTGACCATCTCCACTATTATTAATGCTACATTTTATGGACCGTTTACAAAGTGCCCTGAACATACTAAATAGTTTGTTGGCCTTTAAACCGTAGTGTTATTGCATTTATTCTCATTTTCCCAACATTAGGCAGATGAGAGTTTGAGCCAGCCTTCCAGGGCTACCTTCCGGTGTACCCCACAACATCACATCCATCACACTGGGAATCACTACATCAGGTCAAAGGAGTCACTACATCTCAGGGAACACTACATCACAGTTCTCACTACAGTGCAAGAAAATACTTAATAATAATCTGTAACTATAAATATTATAATAAGCATTACATATACATAAACTAAATGTATATGTAAAGTATAACTAGAATTATAATTTTATTACAGTTGAAAGAGAGTTAAAATTGACTGATATGTTTGCTATAGCTACACCTCAAAAACAAACAAGCATTTACAATGCAATGGTCTCGGCATTATTAAAGGTAGAGCTATTGGCATTGCTCATGATTTTTTTTTATTTAAATCATAAATAAATGGCATTGTTATTTACATTGCCAATAGCTTAATCGTTAAACAAATGGCATTGTCATTTACAATGCCAATAGCAAATGCATGACCTATTGCATTTACACCCACACAGAGCAACACACACAAAGCCACTCACACACACATAGAGCCACCCACACAGAGCCACCCACAGAGTCATTCACATAGAGCCACCTACACAGAGCCACCTTCACACAGACAGAGCCACCCACACATAGAGCCACCTACAAATAAAGCTATCCACACAGAGCCACACACACACACACACATACACACACACACATCGCCACACACACACACAGAGCCACACACACACAGAGCCACACACACACAGAGTCACATACACACAGGAGAGAAAGCACAGTGAGGGGGCAGGAGAGCAAGCACAGCCAGGAGGCAGGAGAACAAGCACAGCCAGGGGGCAGGGGAACCAGGGGCAGGGGAGCAAATACAGCCAGGGGGCAGGGGAGCAAGCACAGCCAGGGGACAGGAGAACAAGCACAGTGAGGGGGAAGGAGAACTAGGGGGCAGGGGAGCAAGCACAGCCAGGGGGCAGGGGAGCAAGCACAGGCAGGGGGCAGGGGAGCAAGCACAGCCAGGGGGCAGGGGAGCAAGCACAGCCAGGGGGCAGAGGAGCAATACACACCCAGAGCCACATACACACCGAGAGCCACACACACACACCGAGAGCCACGCACACACACGAGAGCCACGCACACACACCGAGAGCCATGCACACACACCGAGAGCCACACAGACACACCGAAAGCCACACACACACACCGAGAGCCACGCACACACACACCGAGAGCCACACACACACACACCAAGAGCCACACACACCTCTCTGCCCAGTAACGCCCTAGGGAACAGAGGCACGAAAAATGGGATCACAAGCAGGGCACAGAGGCAAATAAAACGGATCACAAGCAAGCGCAACCAACGAGGGGGGGCAGGACAGCAAGCACAAGCAACGAGGGGGCAGGGGAGCAACACAAAAACCAGATCACAAGCAGGGAACAGAGGCACAAGCAGGGAGCAGAGGCACAAGCAGGGAGCAGAGGCACAAGCAAGGAGCAGAGGCACAAGCAGGGAGCAGAGGCACAAGCAGGGCACAGAGGCACAATCAGGGCACAGAGGTACAAGCAGGATCACAGACAAGCACAACCAACGAGGGAAGAGGCAAGAAAAACGGCACAATCAGGGGGCAGGAGGCAAGAAAAACGGCACAATCAGGGGACAGGAGGCAAGAAAAACAGCACAATCAGGGGGCAGAAGGCAAGAAAAACAGCACAATCTCGGGGCAGGAGGCACGAAAACGGCACAATCAGGGGGCAGAAGGCTAGAAAAGGGGCAGAAGGCAAGATAAACGGCACAATCAGGGGGCAGAAGGGAGGACAGCAAGCATAACTAAGGAGGGGGGGTCAGGACAGCACGCACAACCAATGAGGGGGGTAGGGGCAGGAGAGCAACACAAAAACCCAGATCACAAGCAGGTCACAGAGGCACAAAAACCCGGATCACAAGCAGGTCACAGAGGCACAAGCAGGTCACAGAGGCACAAAAACCGGATCTCAAGCAGGGAGCAGCTGCACAAGCAGGGCGCAGAGGCACAAGCAGGGAGCAAAGGCAGAAGCAGAGAGCAGAGGCACAAGCAGGGAGCAGAGGCGGGAGCAGAGGCACAAGCAGGGGGCAGAGGCACAAGCAGGGCACAGAGGCACAAGCAGGGCGCAGAGGCACAAGCAAGGCGCAGGGGCACAAGCTGGGAGCAGAGGCACAAGAAGGGAGCAGAGGCACAAGCATGGCGCAGAGGCACAAGCATGATCACAAACAAGCACACCAACGAGGGAAGAGGCAAGAAAAACTGCACAATCAGGGGGCAGAAGGCAAGAAATACGGCACAATCAGGGGGCAGAAGGCACGAAAAACAGCACAATCAGGGGGCAGAAGGCAACAAAAAACAGCACAATCAGGGGGCAGAAGGCACAAAAAACGGCACAATCAGGGGGCAGAAGGCAAGAAAAACGGCACAATCAGGGGGCAGAAGGCAAGAAAAGGGGCAGAATGCAAGAAAAACGGCACAATCAGGGGGCAGAAGGCAAGAAAAATGGACAGATGGCAGAAAAACACGAGGGGGCCGGTACATCAGACATGTAAGGTTGGTCCTACCTGCTTGAACTGCTCCTCATAGGTCCACTCGTGGTGCCCCTGCGCCCCCGGGGGGGAGTGCGAGTGTTCGGGTATGGGTGTGCCGGGGGTGCACGGGCCCCCTGGGGAGAGTCTGGAGGCTGGGCCCTGGGGGGTGGCAGGTACCGGGGCGGCGTGGCTCCTCGGCCCCGGGCTCCTCTTTCTCATTGTTGTAGTCCTCCTCTTGCTCGGGGGCCGGGGAGGCCTGCCGGGCGGGCGGTGGCGTCGGCTGCACGATGAGGCCGGGCCTGCGAGGAGGCCCCGCTGCCTGGTAGTGGTGCAGCACCAGGGCCTGCTGCTGCTGGAGCCGGGCCTCGACTAGGCAGCGCAGCTCCCTGCGCTCCCGCTCCAACCGCACCGCCCACTGCCGCTGTAGCGTTTCCATCACTGCTTCCAGCTTCAGGCCGCCTCCCAGCACGTTCACTCCCATGACGGGGCCGGGGGCAGACACCAGCAGCGGGCCGCCGGCCGGCCCGCGGGATGAGAAGGAGCCTAGGGGAGACTTGGTGGCCACGGAGGCGTGGTTAACCATGCTGCCACCGCCTATGCCCGCGGCTCCCTCCTCCTGTGCCGCTGTCTGAGGGCCCCGGGGCGGGGGTCCATGTGCCCGATTCTGCCGGGCTGGGGGGTCACTGACTCTGTGTCACTCCGCTGCGCCTGCAGTGCTGCTGGGGGTCCCGGGCAGTCTGTGCAGCCCCTCGCTCATGCGCAGTGCGAGGATCTCACCGGAGACAGCATAAACAAAAGCTGCACCATCCCCCCTCCCCTTACAATAGTGCAAGCCTGGAAGAGACCACCCGGTTGGACTCGTTCTTTCTCAGTGCTTCCCTTCCGCTGATGCCCGCAGATACCCCCTCTCATCCCATTGGGTGCTTTAGAGTAAACCATGGCCTCGTAGCGACACGTCTTTGCCTCTATGTGTTGTTGTCCTAAGCGCCTTGAGGGCGGTGTAAGTAAGATGTTGACTCTATAGGGGCACCAAATTAACAAGAGAACATGCACAGGCATGTTTATTCACAAGGCCGGGGTGACTAAAGAAAAGTAAACATGGAGCTAAAAACAAAAAATGTCTGCCGCAAAGGTCCGAAATTTTTCGGAATCGGGGCGTGTTTTTGCTGAGTGACGGATGATGTCACAGGTAGAAAGAACGCAAAAAACACGCCCCCGAATCCGAAAAAGACGGGACTTTAACCGAGTGACGCCCCTCTCCTCCAATGGCTGGCCTCCGTTTAGGAAGCCAGCCAATGGAGAAGAGGGGCGGGTTCAAGCCCCCTAACTAAAAAACATAAAATCTTTGGACTCTGCCCACTGCTACACAGTGAGACCGTCCTCGACCTAAAAAAGGGAATGAAATTAAAAAGTTGGTAGCACCTTCACCTAATCTACCAAACCTGTTGCACTAAATCAGATTTAACTCCCATTCAACTGTCATTTGTGAAAGGATGTATGACGGAACAACAAATGCCTTCACCACTCATGCCGTAAAAGTGCGGTCTGTACAGCGAACCTGCCTGTGCCACGCATGCCATAACCACAAGTCACTACCACGCACATTCATAAAAATACATTGAATGTACCATTGCCATGCATTCCAATACCATGCATACCACTACAATGAATATATCATTGTTTGTAAAAATAAAGGTTTTAATATGAAAAATGTCTGTTAAATAAATACAATTATAAAGTAAAGGCAAATAAGAAACCCAGTAATAATACACAAAACATATTTCATTTGTGAATATTAAAAAAAAATCATGTTTCAGACCACCGAATTCCAACATAAATAAGTTTCAAGTATCCTGTTTTCTCAGCAGTCCTTCCTTTGTTTTCACCATATCCATGCCTCTTCTCCCAAATTAAAATACCTCTCGAAGTATGTGTTCAAGACTATTAAAGTCATAATACACCCCAGAAATTAAATATACATGTTGTCAGAATCTAAAACACGTTAAGAAAT
The DNA here is from genome assembly GCF_964263255.1 of Lissotriton vulgaris. NCBI lineage: Eukaryota > Metazoa > Chordata > Amphibia > Caudata > Salamandridae > Lissotriton > Lissotriton vulgaris. Next base: position 1,366,110,241 of record NC_141695.1, on the reverse strand, counting down.
ACAGTCCAAAACATATTTTTGTTTACGTTATAGAATACCAATGGAAAAATATATACATTCATCTGTGTGCCGTTTTGTGATCAGTAATTCACTGGCATTCCTTGTGACCACACGCATCAGCAACAGCTACAGACCAACAACATTTTCTGAAGAGAGACTGCCATCTATGAGTGCAAGTAGGTACAACGTTAACACAAAACACCTGTTGTAAAAACTACGGGATTTCCATCAACATATATTAATTATTTTTTTTCCAAACTCATAGACTTTTTCCAGAATTTCCCCAGAGCATTTCCCAGCTACATTTACTGGAGTCCTATTAATGTAATGCAGTAGATAAACAAGTGTACAGTATTGCAATACAGATTTTACCAGGACAGATTTAATATTTAAAAAACAAAACTATTTCAGACATGGCTTTTAAAATAAGACTTTCCTCAGGACAGGTGCTACACAGTGGTTACTGTGAAATAACGTAAACCATCTCTGCTGGGGAAATACCTCAGGGCAGGTGCAAGACAGTGACTGGGGGCCAAATTACTATTGTAACTCCACCGGGGGCATACCTCGGAGCAGGTGCTGGACAGTGACTTAGGGCAGAAATGCTATTCTAACTCCACTGGAGGCATACCTCATGGCAGGGGCTGGACAGTGACTTGGGCTATATTACTGTTCTAACACCACTAGGGGTATACCTCAGTGCAGGAGTTGGACAGTAACTGGAGTAAAAATTACTATTCTACCTCTGCCAAGAGCATAACTCAGGGAAGGTGCTGGACAGTGACTGGAGGCAAAAGTAGTATTCTAACTCCACCAGGGGCAAACTTCAGGGCAGGTGCTGGACAGTGACTAAGGGCAATTTTACTATTCTAACTCTGACGCAGGCATACCCCAGAGCAGGAGCTGGACAATGGCTGGGGCAAAATTAATATTCTAATTCAACTGGGCGCATAACTCAGGGCAGGTGCTGGACAGTGATTGAAGGCCAAAATACTATTCTAACTCCACCAGGGGCATACCTCAGGAAAGGTGCTGGACAGTGACAGAGAGGGTGAATAAAATCCTAAAGTCAAAGACATTATCTACCTGTTTTTATGCAGCTACGCAGTAACATCAACCAACAAGAACACAGAAATGCATTGAATCATAGCAGAAATTCATCACAAAAATCACAATTTTTGAAGTAAAGTGATATGTAAAATGTAAATTGATACTTGTATAGCGCACTACTCACCCGCAGGGGTCTCAAGGTGCTTGTACGAATACAGCTGTGGAACCCATCCTGGCTTTCCCTGTGAGGCGTCCACTCCTGGGCACCCCCAGGGTGGAGGCCAGGCATCCTTAGCTAGGCATGGGCGGAAAATCTGTTCCGCTCGCGGATTTTGCGGATTTTCGGGAAATTCGCAATCCGCGAGATTCGCGAATCTCCCGCAAAATCCGCAAATCCGCGAGCAGCGGATTTTGCTCGCACTGCTCGCACTGTTCGCGTGAGTTCGCGCCCCGCGAATAAGTGCAAAATTGCAGAAATACGATCTTAGCAAAACTGAAAGTAACTACTTACCAGGTTCAAAAGTTCAGGCTCATCATTAGTAGCCATTTCCTGTAGTGCTTCCTGAGGGGCCCCTCCAGAGTTCAGTTGCCAGTTGAAACTATTATGTGACCCTGCTCTGAACCTCAGAATAGTTACACATATGCCACAAAGGTCCTGAATTACAGCTAAGGGAGACAAGCAGGAGCCAGGCTGGAAGTTAAAATCCATTAATCAGCCCCTAATTCATTATTGTCAGTTGGGGCAGGGCAGGTGTTGTAACTAATTTTGCAACAATGAAAGCACTTAGCAAGTGCAAAAGATCACCAATCAGGGCGCACTAAGGAAGCAGGTGCCAGCTAAAAAAATATTCTGTGACACATTAATCAGCCCCAAATTAATTCAGGTCACTTGAGGCAGGGAAGGTGTGCTTTGCTTTGCCGAAAATAATGTACACTGGACAACCAGAGGGTGTGGTGATGAAACAGAGGGTGGCATGGGTGGGCCAGAGGGTGGCATGAGTAGTCAGAGAGTGGCAGTGGTGACAGAGAGTGGCAGTGATGAAGAAGAGTGTCCCAAACAGGCTGGACACGTAGAAACAACAAGTTCGCGAAACTTGCGACCCGACAGGTAAGTTCGCAATTTGCGACATTGTACAAAACCCTCGCGAACTGGCAGAAACCCGCGCAAACACACAAAAATGAAGTGCGGCGTTGAGGGGAAGGCAGGCGACTAGCTTTGCAGTAACCGTTGCTTTACTGAGCAGTATGGAAGGATCCCCCCAATACTACGCATAGGCTCATGAGGTTATCAGATTGGGAACAATAAGTTCTCTTCAACGCCTATTGCGAGTTCGCAAATCCGCAAAATTCGCGAACGCGAGATTCGCAAAATTCGCCCATGCTTATCCCATTCCATCCATGCCCTCCATGATGTTTAAGTTCAAGACACCCCACAGAAAGACTAGGCCCATGCTAGACTCAAATACCCCTGGTGAAAAGGCCACAAGTACAGCCCCAAAAAACGAAAATCACTGAAAAATAAGCAGAATCCCATTCCATCCATGCCCTCCATGATGTTTAAGTTCAAGACACCCCACAGAAAGACTAGGCCCATGCTAGACTCAAATACCCCTGGTGAAAAGGCCACAAGTACAGCCCCAAAAAACGAAAATCACTGAAAAATCAGCACAATCCCATTCCATCCATGCCCTCCATGATGTTTAAGTTAAAGACACCCCACAGAAAGACTAGGCCCATGCTAGACTCAAATACCCCTGGTGAAAAGGCCACAAGTACAGCCCCAAAAAACGAAAATCACTGAAAAATCAGCACAATCCCATTCCATCCATGCCCTCCATGATGTTTAAATTCAAGACAACCCACAGAAAGACTAGGCCCATGCAAAACTCACTAGCCCTGGGCCTAAAGGTTGAGAAGTAGGCAAAATGGTTGCAGGCCTAACAACAATATACTATATAAATAGTCTAAAAAATGCATGACACTATAGTAAATACATATTACATATAATACTAGTTTCTTTTATTACATCCCTCTTTATCTACATTTTCCATACATTATATGACACTCGTGCTATTATTTTTTAAATATTTATTACATGGTACGAAGTTTATTTTCTTTATTTTCACTTATACATCTATTTTCTTAAACAACTAACCTGCTTTAATGCAGAAATCAGCACATATCACCATTCCCACATAACCAAACACACCAATTAACTTAAAAAAAATTCAAACTAGCCTATAACATGCTTCTTTTCTTCCTACACCCAATCAAATCAAAGAACACAAAATACACATACTATAAAAGGAAGATATGCATACTACCATTTGTTGCTGCTAATTCTATAGAAAGAAGAAGCCAACACTTAAAGGATCTTGTTCCTGAACAAACATCTTAAATAATCCAGCTTCCTACCAAAATATTCAAGTAAGTTACACTTAATTATTTATAAATCTGAAGTAGTAGTGTACTATTTTTCCTATATCTCCTAACTCTTTTCCTCATTTTTTTTCCTCTCCTCCTACATTTCTGATAGAGACTACTCCTACATACATCTATATACCTGCTCCTATTTGTTCACCAGGAAGTTTTGATTGTAAGTATATCTAAATGCTCTGTTATACACAAACTGCAGTTCTTAAACACTATTTTACAATATCCATTCTTTATTTCCTCTATGTTCTTAACAGATAGTCAGAGAAGTTTCTAGTTCGACTCTACAAATTTCTAAAACTACACAAATTAAACATGTAAGTATATATGTATTTGTTATTAAACACCAAAAAATACTTAAGCTATTTTCTTAACACCATATCTTGCATATTACATCTTCCCTACAGATCCTGTTAAAACATCCTACATCAACTATACCAAAAGACAAGACTACACTTGTAAAAAATGTAAGTATACTTTTAATTTTTCTAAAAGTTCCTAAAAAACGACAGCTATGTTCTAAACATCATGTTATATATGTTATATGTCCTCTACAGATATTCTGAATACATCATACATCTACTCTACCTACAGCAAACAAAACTACTTTTTAACAAGTAAGTATTTATATTTATTTTCCAAATTTCCCAACCATTAATAATATTTTTACTAATAATTTACAATTATTTATTCTATCTTCTCTACAGATCTCAACTGTACAACCTTGATCTACTACACCAAATACAAAAACTCAACTGTTTAAACAAGTAAGTATTTCTAATGTTTTGATCAAATATACTACTAAGCTAAATCTAGAACAGCTTCATCCTAGGAAAATCGTTGGTCATGTGTAAACATTTACTTATCATTTATATCTTTTCATACCAACAGTAAATAAAGAAGAACATACAAGATTATATTTGAAAACACAGTTTCAGCATTTTTGGAAACAACTTTTAGTAACTGTAAGTATAAATGCAGCAATAATGATGTATGCACCCCAAACAGAAATATCTCTCTTTTAAATATGTTTCTTTCTACTCTTTCCTAGAACAAGTAAAACAAAATGACAGAAGGTGCAGAATTTGTAATGTCACAGAAAAATAAATTACTGTTATGTTATATGGGGTATGTTTATAATCAGGAAAGACAAAGTGGGAGAAAAGTATTCTGGAAATGTACCAAACATTACTCAAACAAATGCTATGGGAGGGCTACTACTGAAGAAACAAATGTGTTATTTACCAGGGAACACAATCACCCCCCCCCCCAATGTCACCGAAATAGAAATAAGAGATGCATTGGAAAGTATAAAAACTGCTAGCACACAAAGTGATAAACCAACAACACAAATCCTTAAAGAAGAACTGTTAAAAATTCCTGCCCATGCTTCAGGTCAACTACCCTCTACTGACTCCCTTAAACGCACAATAGCACGCACTAAAAGACTAACTACCACAACACAACCTAACCCTACTACGTTTGAGGAAATTATAATTTCCCCAGAAATGAGCGTAACACACAATAATGACATATTTATCCTTTTTGACAATGAAAGCAGTACAAACTGAATAATAATGTTTGCAACTGCAAGTAATTTAAGAAAAATCCAACAATGTGACCAATGGATGATGGATGGAACTTTTAAACCATGTCCAAAACCTTTTTATCAACTATATTCCATACATGGTTTATACCATCACTATAATATCCCTTTCATTTACTGTTTGTTACCTAACAAACAGCAAAATACATATACAGAAGTATTAAATGTTATAAAAAATGAAATCAATATTTATTTTCCACAAAAAATAATTATTGATTTCGAGCTAGCTATGATTAATAGCATTTTGAAAACATTTCCCCACACAGCAATCCAGGGTTGCTACTATCACTTCAATCAGAGTATATGGAGACATCTCCAGAAATCCACCTTAAGCATTCTATGCTCAACTGATAGCAACTTTGCATATCAAATTAAAAAATTGATAGCACTAGCCTATGTTCCTGTTACAGATGTAGCTGAACACTATAATTTACTAATTGACAGCACATATTACAAAAAGAATGAAGATAAACTGGCCCCATTACTGGACTATTTTGAAGATACTTGGGTGGGAAGATTACATAGATCTGGGCACCGACGCCAACCCAAATTCCACATACCTTGGTGGAATGTATATCTAAGTACATTAAACCAAGAGGCAAAAACTAACAACAGTGTTGAAGGGTGGCACAATGCATTCCAAGCTACCACTAGCAGAGCCAAACCCACCTTCCAAAACCTACTAGAAGCTTTAAAAAAAGAACAAAGCTACCAAGAACTAAGAATCGAACAATCTGTGACCCAAATTGGACCGAAACTAACTAAACAAACTAAACAAATGTTCAGACTCCTGCAAAGTCAAGTCACACTATATCCTACAACCAGAGGACTAGAATACCTGTCACTAATAGCTAAAAGCCTACTATAAAGAATTAACCCTAAAATACAAATGTCTTCTTACAATATTGCAAAATATTAAAAACATAAACATTTCCAAATAATTATGAATATTACATATTTGTTTTACATATTAAGAACATTTTGGTAAAAGATTTCTGAACAAATATGCAATATTTATAATAACATCACACATACACATTACATCAAAATCGACTTTTCCCACCCAAATAAAATAACGTTAAAATACTTACAATTTATGTAGTAGAGAAAGACGTAATCCAGCCAGATATAATCCATACAATCCCTTACAATCCAGGACAAATCCAATATCGGAAACCCTCAAAAACCCGTAAGTCATGTAAAAATAAAATAAACGCTCCAGGAAATCCCGAAAACACAAGTGTGGACACTTTAGTATTTAAAGTGGTATACACACACCTTTAAAAAAAAACGGTAACGTATATTAGTTTCCCAATCCAATACGAGCCCCTCCAAAAACCCGAAAAATAGTAATTTTTTTTAAAAACGGCTCCAGGCAATCACGAAAAATAGGAGATAGATGTTAAAATATAACTATTATGAGTTATACAGTACTTTCTCCCCAAAAAAAACGCTTCCTTCCATGTACTTCTCATGCGAGGAACCGGAACCTGTAAAAAAGCATACATAAATAAACCCACCCACAAATACCCCATTACATTTGTAAATACACTCACAATTAACAAAAAACATGTAAGAAGACATTTCCTAACCCTTAAAAAAACACTAGAACTGAAACATACACGACGCATCCATTACTGCGACATTTCACCTAAAAGATACCTAAACAAGGACTACATACACACAAAAACACCACACAGTTCGAATATACCCTCAAACAGTACCAGTCTGTAAAAAAATAATATTTAAAAATAACCTTACCTCTCTCTACGCGAAGCAACTCCCAACCGCGAGCTTCTCCAGTCCTGAATGAAGCTCAATAACCTTACGCGGTACAAAAGTAGTCCCCTTAAACCATATTAGAAAACGAATCATAGTAAATACAATGTTATAATAGAAAATATAATACATACCCATACTTATCATATAAAAATAATAGTCCAGACTCATGTTAATTAAATGTGTTTAAATATATATATATATATTTTAATATTCAATAATATATAATAATTATAATATATTATTATTATTAAAAAAATATTAAAAAAGGGTATTAATATATGTTAATATTTTATAATCATGTACATTTATTGGAATCACTTTTTCCTTTATTTTATTGACTATACATTATTATTGTTTATAAAAATTATTAATAATAATAAATAATTTAAATTATTTATTTTTATTAATACAAAATCTTTATGTCCATTTGAAATATAAACAAGGACCTAAATAACATTTATTTTGTATTTGCTGAATGTATGTATTTGTGAAAATAAGTTAGAATTAATTATGTATAGTAATTAATTATAATAATCAATATATATTATTAATTATTATAAATAATATTGTTTTAATTACTAAGTATTATAAATTGAGATAAGTACCAAAGTCATTATTTTCCAATTGCACATATTATTATTAGACATATTTTTACCCTATACTGTTATAAACTTTACAACATAATATATGTATATGTATTATTTAATATGAACATTGTGTATTTAATATGTACCAACTAAATGTCTTACTTCGTTTTTTCATATATAGAAACATTATAATAAATTTGCTGTTACTTTATAAAAATGTATATATTCTGAATATATATTTAATAATATTAATATATGAAATATTAACCTTATTAAATATAAATTGAAGAAGCTGTTAAAGATGTGCATATATTTTTAATTAAATATAATTACTTGTTACCCAAACATAAAGATTAAAAAAGTTACTTTTTTCTCAATAAATATTGTGAAATATTTCTTTGTGACAATGTACAACATGTACATAAATGATAATGTGTTATTCTGCTAATACTACTTTGCAAAGTACATTTATGATAATTTTGCTTTTAATTGTATTGTACTGTACATAAAAAAATTTCTCTGAATAAACTTTTGTGTAAACATCCATGTTGCATTATTTTGTAATATAATGACACAATTATGTAACATTTTCTGCAAATGTGCTGGACACTGACCAATTATAATGTACTATCCCTACTCCAGTAAAGCTAATATCAAGAAAGGTGCAGGACAATGACCAATTATAATTTAATATTCCAACTCCAGTGAAGCAAAGATCAGAGAAGGTGCTGGACACTGGCCAATTATTATTTAGTATTCCAACTCCAGTCAGGCAAATATCAGGGAAGGTGCTGGACACTGACCAAAAATAATTTACTATTCCAACTCCAGTGAAGCTTATATCAGGGAAGGTGCTGGACACTGACCAATTTAAAATTACTATTCCAACTCCAGTCATGCAAATATCAGGGAAACTGCTGGACACTGACCAAGTATAATTTACTATTCCTACTCCAGTCTAGCTAATATCAGGGAAGGTGCTGGACACTGACCAATAAAAAATTACTATTCCAACTCCAATCATGCTAATATCATGGAAAGTGCTGGACACTGGCCAATTACATTTTACTATTCCAACTCCATTCATGCAAATATCAGGGAAGGTGCTGGACACTTACCAATTATAATTTAATATTCCAACTCCAGTCAGGCAAATGTCAGGGAAGGTGCTGGACATTGACCATTAATAATTTTCTATTCCAACTCCAGTCAAGCTAATATCAGGGAAGGTGCTGGACACTTACCAATTATTATTTATTATTCCAACTCCAGTCAAGCAAATGTCAGGGAAGGTGCTGGACACTGGCCAATAATGATTAAGTATTCCAACTCCAGTCAGGCTAATATCAGGGAAGGTGCTGGACACTGACCAAGTATAATTTACTATTCCAACTCCATTCATGCAAATATCTGGGAAAGTGATGGACACTGACCAAGTATAATTTACTATTCCTACTCCAGTCAAGCTAATATCAGGGAAGGTGCTGAACACTGACCAATAAAACATTACTAATCCAACTCCAATCATGCTAATATCAGGGAAGATGCTGGACACTGGCCAATTATAATTTACTATTCCTACTCCAGTCAGGCAAATATCAGGGAAGGTGCTGGACACTTACCAATTATTATTTATTATTCCAACTCCAGTCAAGCAAATGTCAGGGAAGGTGCTGGACACTGGCCAATAATGATTAAGTATTCCAACTCCAGTCAGGCTAATATCAGGGAAGGTGCTGGACACTGACCAAGTATAATTTACTATTCCTACTCCAGTCAAGCTAATATCAGGGAAGGTGCTGGACACTGACCAATAAAACATTACTATTCCAACTCTAATCATGCTAATATCAGGGAAGATGCTGGACACTAGCCAATTATAATTTACTATTCCTACTCCAGTCAGGCAAATATCAGGGAAGGTGCTGGACACTTACCAATTATAATTTAATATTCCAACTACAATCAAGCAAATGTCAGGGAAGGTGCTGGACACTGACCAATAATGATTAACTATTCCAACTCCAGTCATGCTAATATCAAAGAAGGTGCTGGACACTGAGCAATAATAATTTAATATTCAAACTCCAGTCAGGCAAATATCAGGGAAGGTGCTGGACACTTACCAATAATAATTTAATATTCAAACTCCAGTCAAGCAAATGTCAGGGAAAGTGCTGGACACTGAGCAATAATAATTTTATATTCCAACTCCAGTCAGGCAAATGTGAGGGAAGATGCTGGACATTGACCATGAATAATTTACTATTCCAACTCCATTCAAGCTAATATCAGGGAAGGTGCTGGACACTGACCAATTAAAAATTACTATTTAACCTCCAGTCAAGCTAATATCATGGAAGGTGCAGGACAATCTCAGACTGACAGAATGTCTCTTATCATTTAGGAAACAATTAAAGACACTACTCTTCCCTAAACCAGAATAATCAGTAATCAATGCGGTCACCGTACCCCTCAGCACCAAACCTCAGCGCCGTGATATCCTACCTAGGATGATTGTTAGCGCTTTATAAATAAATTAAATACAAATGAAATACAAAATACACTGACCAAATAAAAAATACTATTCAAACTCCAGTCATGCAAATATCAGGGAAAGTGCTGGACACTGACCAAGTATAATTTACTATTCCTACTCCAGTCTAGCTAATATCAGGGAAGGTGCTGGACACAGACCAATTATAAATTACTATTCCTACTCCAGTCAAGCTAATATGAGAGAAGGTGCTGGACACTGACCAATTACAAATTACTATTCTAACTCCAGTCATGCAAATATCAGGGAAAGTGCTGGACAATGACCAAGTATAATTTACTATTCCTACTCCAGTCAAGCTAATATCAGGGAAGGTGCTGGACCCAGACCTATAAGAAATAACTATTCCTACTCCAGTCAAGCTAATATCAGGGAAGGTGCTGGACACTGACCAATTACAATTTAATATTCAAACTCCAGTCAGGCAAATATCAGGGAAGGTGCTGGACACTTACCAATTATAATTTAATATTCCAACTACAATCAAGCAAATGTCAGGGAAGGTGCTGGACACTGACCAATAATGATTAACTATTCCAACTCCAGTCATGCTAATATCAAAGAAGGTGCTGGACACTGAGCAATAATAATTTAATATTCAAACTCCAGTCAGGCAAATATCAGGGAAGGTGCTGGACACTTACCAATAATAATTTAATATTCAAACTCCAGTCAAGCAAATGTCAGGGAAAGTGCTGGACACTGAGCAATAATAATTTTATATTCCAACTCCAGTCAGGCAAATGTGAGGGAAGATGCTGGACATTGACCATGAATAATTTACTATTCCAACTCCATTCAAGCTAATATCAGGGAAGGTACTGGACACTAACCAATTAAAAATTACTATTTAACCTCCAGTCAAGCTAATATCATGGAAGGTGCTGGACACTGACCAATTAACAATTACTATTCAAACTCCAGTCAAGCTAATATCAGGGAAGGTGCAGGACACTGACCAAATAAAAATTACTATTCAAACACCAGTCATGCAAATATCAGGGAAAGTGCTGGACACTGACCAAGTATAATTTACTATTCCTACTCCAGTCTAGCTAATATCAGGGAAGGTGCTGGACACAGACCAATTATAAATTACTATTCCTACTCCACTCAAGCTAATATGAGAGAAGGTGCTGGACACAGACCAATTACAAATTACTATTCTAACTCCAGTCATGCAAATATCAGGGAAAGTGCTGGACAATGACCAAGTATAATTTACTATTCCTACTCCAGTCAAGCTAATATCAGGGAAGGTGCTGGACCCAGACCAATAAGAAATAACTATTCCTACTCCAGTCAAGCTAATATCAGGGAAGGTGCTGGACACTGACCAATTACAATTTAATATTCAAACTCCAGTCATGCTAATATCAGGGAAGGTGCAGGACACTGTCCAATTAAAAATTTATATTCCTAATCCAGTCTAGCAATTATTCTAAAATGTCCTGTACACTAACATATCCAAATTTACTAATCCTACACCTGTAAATGTAATATTAAAGCATACCCTTTTCCTAATATTATGTAATAAAATTATAATATTTATAACGTTTTTAATGATCTAAAATAGTTCTATATTATATAAATTTTATATTTAAATTGTTTCTCAAACATGGTAATTAGTAACAATTATTTGTAAATGAAAGTACATTTCTAAAGAACAAAAAAATTATTTTATTTTTTATATATAATAATTTTGGGAAGTAATGATTTTTTTTTACAATATTATATGATGCTAAAACAAACAATAATGATATTTCTTAATTTTATATTTTTAAGCAATTTTTTTTTAATTTTTTTATCAAATTTTAAATTTTAAATTTTTTTATTTGTAAATTGAAATGTTATATTATTTTGCACTAATTATATTCCTTAAACAACAATAATGTAATTTTTTTGTATAAATTGTTTGCAGACTAGTGGTAAACTTTTAATTTTGCAACATACTTTGCAAAAATTTTTTGTTTGCAAATATTGTTTTGCAATTTATAATTTGATCCCTTTTACTATTTTTCTGTTTTTGCAAAATTTATTAAATGTAATTATTTTTTTCTACTATTATTTTAAATTACTCCCCACCCTTATCCCCTATTAACCCTACATCCCGCTCCTAAAAATTTACAAACAATTTTTTTTATTTTATAAAAAGAAAAATTATGATTATTTAATATATTTTTTAACTTATTTATTTATAAATTCTAAATTATTCAATTTTTTTAAATTTTATTTTAAATTACTCCCCACCCTTATCCCCTATTAACCCAACATCCCGCTCCTAATATTTAACATTCTTTTATATATTTTTATAACATTATTTATTTAAAAAAAAAACATTTTTTAACTTTTATCTCGATATTGTCGATATTTTATCCTATTACTATATAACGATATTTTGGGTACTCGATATTTTTGTCTCGATATTTTTGTACTCAATATTTTGTTTACTTTTTTTTTCGATATTTTGTCCAACGATATTTTTTATTTCGATATTTTATTATACTCGATATTTTTGACACAATATTTTCTCCTATCGATATTCTAGAGTCGATATTATGCCAAGTTACCCTGAGGCTGCTAGCAGACAGGTTGTGCCACCGTTCATGCATCCTCATGACCTGGGGGAAGGCTTTGTTTCCCCTACCGCCAGCCTTTTTGTTGCAGGCTCACTGTCAGGTTCCACGCTGCAGGATCCGGTTGTAGCACATAGAGCTCCACCTCCCGACCTCACCAACACACTGTTGTATATAACACAGTGTTTTCGAGGGATAGGGTGAGGGAAAATAAAGGAACAAGGAGGGGACGGAAGGGGACTGCAGGGAAGGGATAGCTGAAAGACAAGAAAATAAACACATCAGTTAAAGATAATCACAATGTAAACCTACACTCATTTCATTCTCGATAAACAGATCCTTAAGAATCACCTTTGTGTAGGTATCGTACTCCACCTCCTCCCTGTTATAACATGTATCAGATATCAGAACCTCTGGTCCCTAAAGAATACAGAAAAGCAGGTTATACTCTTGAAACATTTGTAAACACCTATAAGAATTCAATCATTCCTTCTTTAACGTACCCCGCCTTGTATTAAGTAGTATTTATATGTTGAATCTTTTGCACACCAAAATCCCAAGTGGTTCCAACGAAAATAAACTAAAGGTGAAGTGCACGTACTCTCTTTGTAAGTAACCAAAAACGTTCCAATCCAGACACGGCAAGACGTAGCCTCCTACTACTGTCTTCTGGTCTTTAGAGGATAACCTACAGGATCCCCAAGTGATCAAACTCCAAACACGGCAAGGTGTAGATCCCCACAACCTTCCGCTTTGGCACTTAACATCCAGAGCCACTAGTGACTTTCTTCGTAATGGTAACATGTAGGAAATGCCCCCCACTACGCTCCGCTCTCTCTCTGGCCAGATAACAAGAACAATCTTACACAGCTGTGCAAGTCAATACACTAAGGAGCTGTCTCTTTAACTCCTAAAGGAAAATAGAAAACTCAGGCAGCGAGTTGATACACGCACTCCCTGTAACTTACAGGGACTTTGAAATGTTCTCCAAACAGTCCGCTCGCACTGGTAAGCCGAATTCTCCTTTTGCTTACGTCTCCTCCTGCCGCTTGCAACAACTATCGCTCGGACCCGCTGCAAAATCGCCTCAGAACAGAGACGCTCTGGAAACCCAACCGCTACCCGGAAGAACCCGAGTCAGCAGTCCGTAGTCAAGGAGGCGTACCCAAACAGCAAAACAAAGGCGCGGCTCCTCCTCACGCCGAAGGCAAGAATCAAACAGATAGCGATCCCCAAGGAACTGCAGGAAACTTTTCTCAGAATAAAGGCAAAGTTCAAAGCAACTGTAGTCACAAAATTACGAACAGTGTTAGACAGTCCCGCCCATCCTTAAATAGCGACACTCCCACATCCAGGACTCCTGGGAGATTATAGTCATTAACTATTTAGGTAGGCGCCTGGGTAATTCCTGACAGTATGTCCCCGTCCCTAGCGCCTCCTAGGACCAGGCTTAGCAGGAAACCTCCTATAGAAAGACCGCACTGCACCAGGAGCATGCACATCAGAACAAACCTCCCATGAATCGTCCTCAGCGGTGGATCCTTTCCAAGACACCAAGTACATGAGCACTCCCCTGCGCCACTTAGAGTCACGGATGCACTTGACCTCATATTCCATTCCCCCATCACACATCACTGGAGGAGGGGCCGCCCTACGAGATGTCAGAGCGGGCTTCAACAACTGCACATGAAACACCGGGTGTATACGCAGCGAACCCGGCACCCTCAGTTTGTACGTCACGGGATTCACCTGTTTCACTATGGAATATGGGCCAATGTATCTGGGGTGGAAAACACTGCGCAGCTTAAAACGAATGTTCTTGGTCGACAGCCACACCTTGTCACCCACCACATATTGGCGACTCTCCACCCTGCGACGATCTTCCCACTTCTTGTATACCTCCTTGGCTTTGTTCAAATGCACCTGCACCCCCTTATGTACCTTCCTCAGCAACAAAACCTTTTCCTTAACAGACGGCTGATTGTGGAGATCGACTGGAATATCAACAGGCAAAGTATTTGCATCATATCCAAAATTAGCTTTGAAGGGAGACATCCCAGTGGAGCTATGCCAAGCATTATTATAGGCCAGCTCCGCCATCCATAACAGTTCCACCCAGGACTCGTGAGCTTCCTTGGAGAAACATCTCAAGTATTTCTTCAAAGTTTGATTCAGACGTTCCGTTTGCCCGTCTGTTTGTGGGTGGAAGCTGGTGGACAGATTCGATTCAATGTTCAGGGACCGACACCACATGCGCCAGAAACGAGCAATAAATTGAGGCCCCCTATCTGAAACAATAACTCTCGGTATCCCATGCAAACGAACGATGTTACTGGCCAATAGTTGTGCAGTTTGGCTCGCATTGGGAAGGTTTTTACAAGGGATGAAGTGTCCCATTTTGGTGAGGCTGTCCACTACCACCAAAATGGCCGAGAAACCCTGATCAAGCGGAAGACCTGACACAAAGTCCAAACTGATGTTCTGCCAAGGTTGATTGGGAGTAGGCATAGGAATGAGCTTCCCCGCTTTTTTTGTGGTTACTCTTTTTGCTCTAGCACAGATTTCACAACGAGCAACCCACAGAGTAACATCCTTGATCAGGGTAGCCCACCAAAAATATCTTTGGACAGTATCGATGGTCTTTCGAATACCAGGATGTCCTGCTAGTACCCCCTCATGACACCAACTGAACGCCTTTTTCTGCAGAGGAACAGAGGGCAAGAACAACCTGTCTTGAAAGAACGGCAGCCCTTCTCTCACCTTCCTACCAAAGACGCCGTGTGCCCATGTCATCCAGCCTCCTGGATATTGATGACTCCTTACGTCATCCAAAAAAGTCTCGGCCCTCACCACACATAGAACCTTCCCTGTTGGAATGATGGCCTTTTTCTCTTCCTCTCCCACCATGATAGGCATTGTCTGTCGGGATAAGGCATCAGCCTTACGGTTTTCAGAACCAGGGCGAAACGTGACCACAAAGTTATACTCGGCAAAAAAGAGCATCCATCTCATTTGCCTTTGAGTCAGGTGTCTTGCAGAGGCCATATATTGCAGATTTCTATGATCCGTGTATACCGTGATGGTATGGAGAGCACCCCAAAGATACTGCCTCCACTCTTGAAAAGCCCTTTTTATAGACAAAAGTTCTTTTTCTGCAATAGTATAGTTGAGTTCAGCCGAACTCAACTTCTTCGACAGATATGCCACGGGGTGTAGTTGCCCTGTTCCTATATCCCTCTGAGACAACACCGCCCCTATCGCTTCATCCGAAGCGTCAGCCTCTATCACAAAAGGATGTTCCAAATTAGGGTGTGAAAGTACCGGGGCGGTAGTGAACGATTTCTTAAGAGTCTGGAAAGCCACTCCGGCCTCTACTGTCCACCCAAAAGGTACACCCTTCCTTAAGAGCCTCGTTATGGGCACTGCTATTTGCGAAAAATGCAAGATAAAGCGACAATAGTAATTCGCGAAGCTCAGAAAACTCTGGACTTCTCTCACATTTTTCGGAACTGGCCAGTCCCGAACTGCTTTCACCTTGCGCTCTGACATTTGCAGACCTTGTGGACTGAGCATCACTCCCAAAAACTCCACACTGTACACCCCAAACTCACATTTGCTGAGTTTCACAAACAAACTGTGCTCCCTCAATTTGGCCAGTACCTTGCACACCTGTTCCACATGTCTGTCTTCCTCCATAGAATATACCAAAATGTCGTCTATATAGACAACTACAAACAGATCAATGTATTCCTTCAGAACATCATTAATAAGGAACTGAAAAGCCGCAGGGGCATTACACAGCCCAAACGGCATGACCAAATATTCTTACAGTCCATACCGTGTCTTGAATGCTGTCTTCCACTCATCCCCCTCACGAACCCTGACCAAGTGATAAGCACCCCGCAAGCCCAAGCGAGTATAGATCACTGCCTCCCTCACTTGGTCAATCAAAACTGTGATGAGGGGGAGAGGGTATCGATTACGAATGGTGTTTTTATTCAAGACGCGGTAGTCCACATAGGCTCTCAGGTCCCCGTTGGCTTTCGCTATGAAGAAAAGGGGAGATGCCGCAGGGGAAGGGGATGGTCTTATAAACCCTATACTTACATAATGGTCTATGTATTCCTTTAAGTGTGTGGTTTCGGGTACAGACAAGGCATACACTCTACATGTTGGAATTGTAGCACCGTCAACCAAGTCTATTCGGCAGTCATATTCTCTGTGTGGTGGTAATATCTCTGCTCTACTTTCGCTAAACACATCCTGAAAAGCTTCATATTGAATAGGAAGAACCACCTCTTTCTCTGCTGCTGTAGCCACCATAAACTGACATGCTAACACCGCTACAGGGGAAGATGCATAAGGCACTAGATGTTCCTGACAATACCCAGATAAAAAATGCACCGTTCTGGTTTTCCAATCAATGGAAGGGTTGTGGTAAGTGAACCAAGGCATCCCCAATATGATCTCGTATTGAGGAGCATCTATGATGTTCAACTCCAACGTTTCCACATGTCTCCCTTCCGACACATCAATAGACAACACCACTTCTGCTGTTTTCTCAGTTATAAGACCTGATTTTATGGGCTGTCCATCAACTGCCAAAACCTCCTCTGGGTTATCTCTAGGTACTCTGGGTATAGCCAAACGAGAAACCAACCCATTGTCGATAAAACTACCTGTAGCTCCTGAGTCCAACATTACCATTACTTGATGGGTCTTTTGTTCACACTCCAATGTCATAGCAAGAACCAAATGAGACTCAGTCTCCCCTATCCCATGTGAATATAGGGAAGTGAGTTTCCAATCTGGAGCCTCTACTTCTCTAGGCAAAGGCACCGATAAGCTGTCTGGTTCTCTAACTGTCGTGGAAACCGCCACCCTCTTATTCCTGTTCCAACTAGTGGGAGTCTTGGGCTTGGAAGGGCACTCTCGTACATAGTGCCCCTGCTTCCCGCAGTACATACAAAGGCCTTGTACTCTTCTACTTTCTCTTTCTTCTTTAGACAGAGGGGGTCTAATAGCCCCTATCTCCATTGGTTCGGAACCAGACTCAGCAGTACCCGTAGCTTTATGAGGGAAACTCACATAACGATTAATACCTTTGTCCCATTTTCTCCTGTCTCCACTCCGCTCAGTCAGCCTACCATCCAGCCGTAATACCAAATTCACCATGTCCACACATGTAGTAGGTTGCAGGTCTATCTGCGCCACCACATCTTTTAGTTCATCCCTCAACCCCTGATAAAACAAAGACATTCTTTTTCCTTCTGGCCACTCCGTTTCAGCCACCAGACGGTTAAATGTAGATCGATATGTTATCAAGTCACTTCTGCCTTGACGCAAGGTTAATAACTCTTTATCCGCGCTAAAATTGGTGGCCCTCCTATCAAAAACTTTTTCGAATTCAGCCCTGAATGCTGTCCAATTAGACAAGATAGCATCATCTTTCTTTATCAGGGGTACCACCCAATTGGCTGCGTCCCCCACTAAATAGGAGATAGCAAAAGCAACCCTTGAGTGGTTAGTAGGGAAAGAGGCTGGTTTGCATGAAAAGTGAAGCATCACCTGAGTTAAAAACATCTGAGTTTTACGCGGATCACCCGCATACCTTTCTGGGGTAGTCAATGGAATCGGTGGGGGAACAGTGACCTGTATTTGAGATGGACTAGTAGAAAAAGGATTCTTTGATAACTGTTCTACCCTGTCCTTGAGCGCAGCCGTCTCCGCCTTAGAAGACGCCAGCTCCTGTTGAACCAGAACCAGAGCATGCAACACATCCTCCAAGGTGGCCATATGTACAACAACCCGACCAGGCAGAATGCAATTTGTGGGTTCGTGATTCTGCCAGGTTCCACGCTGCAGGATCCGGTTGTAGCACATAGAGCTCCACCTCCCGACCTCACCAACACACTGTTGTATATAACACAGTGTGTTCGAGGGATAGGGTGAGGGAAAATAAAGGAACAAGGAGGGGACGGAAGGGGAGTGCAGGGAAGGGATAGCTGAAAGACAAGAAAATAAACACACCAGGTTAAAGATAATCACAATGTAAACCTACACTCATTTCATTCTCGCTAAACAGATCCTTAAGAATCACCTTTGTGTAGGTATCGTACTCCACCTCCTCCCTGTTATAACATGTATCATATATCAGAACCTCTGGTCCCTAAAGAATACAGAAAAGCAGGTTATACTCTCGAAACATTTGTAAACACCTATAAGAATTCAATCATTCCTTCTGTAACGTACCCCGCCTTGTATTAAGTAGTATTTATATGTTGAATCTTTTGCACACCAAAATCCCAAGTGGTTCCAACGAAAATAAACTAAAGGTGAAGTGCATGTAGTCTCTTTGTAAGTAACCAAAAACGTTCCAATCCAGACACGGCAAGACGTAGCCTCCTACTACTGTCTTCCGCTCTTTAGACGATAACCTACAGGATCCCCAAGTGATCAAACTCCAAACACGGCAAGGTGTAGATCCCGACAACCTTCCGCTTTGGCACTTAACATCCAGAGCCACTAGTGACTTTCTTCGTAACGGTAACGTGTAGGAAATGCCCCCCACTACGCTCCGCTCTCTCCCTGGCCAGATAGCAAGAACAATCTTACACAGCCGTGCATGTCAATACACTAAGGAGCTGTCTCTTTAACTCCTGAAGGAAAATAGAAAACTCAGGCAGCGCGTTGATACACGCACTCCCTGTAACTTACAGGGACTTTGAAATGTTCTCCAAACAGTCCGCTCGCACTGGTAAGCCGAATTCTCCTTTTGCTTACGTCTCCTCCTGCCGCTTGCAACAGCTATCACTCGGACCCGCTGCAAAATCGCCTCAGAACAGAGACGCTCTGGAAACCCAACCGCTACCTGCAAAGGAATGTAAAAGTGGTAAAAACAGCAAAAACATACAATACTGTACTGACTAACATATACCTACCCCCCTCCTTACAATAAAGTTAGCCAGTTATATACATAAAAATGTAAATATATTTGTTATTACCTGTCATCAGGTCTTCCCTGCTCCCGTTCTTGGCCGTGACACTCCACAGACTGTAGAAAGAGAAGCACAACTTTGAACATCAGGGGTGAAAGCTAAAAGGGAAAAAGGACAATTATCCCCATTGAAGTCAACGGGAAAGCATTGGGAATATGGTATATGTAAAAAGTTCATTAAAAAATGTAAATTATATTTTATAGTATTTATTGTATTTTTCCAGAATTTTAGAAATTGTTTTAATAATTGTTTTATTTTAAAAAAATGGTGCAGTTATGTATCAATCTAGACAAAATTATAAAGTGCTGTCATATTTTTCAAATGTTTTCATGTTATGTCATTTTTTTTAATGGTCTAAATTTTAGGAGTCAAACTAGCCATTACATAATTAATTTATTTATGCAATGAGGAGTTTTAATATTTTAAACATTAATACTCCGGTGTTAAAATGAATACCTGAGTATTATTACACTCCCTCAGCCAACTCCCCTAAATCTCTTGCATCCTGTTCCTGAAAGTGGTTGTTACAATAATTAAATAGGTAGTAAAATGATTACCTAAGTATTAATACAGTTCTCCACGCCAAACTTCTACATTCTTTGCATCCTAAGCCTAAAGGTTAGTATTACAATTACTGTAAAATATATTTAATAATTAATATTAATTTTATGTCAAATGTAAACAATAATACTCACAATTATTAAAAATTAATACCTGAATAATAATACACTTCTCCACTCTATATGTTAACATTACTTAGCCTTTCTTAAAAAAATAATTCATAAAAATGTATCAACATTTATACATATTAATACCCGGCCATTAAAATGATTACCCGAGTATTGCTACACTTCCCTGTCCAATACCCCTATATCTCTTGCATCTGTGCCTAGAAGTTTGTGTTACAATTAATTAGACATTTCATAAAATTAATATTATTATATAATACATAAATATTAATACAGAGGTATCAAGGTTATTAATCGAGTATTAATACACTTCTCCACCCAAAAACCCTATATCCCTAGTATCCCATGCCTAAATATTAGTGTTATTATTAATTGAATGTTTCCTAAATAATATTCCTAATTTATTATAATTTGTTAATATTAATGCTGAGGCATCAACATTATTACTGGGGTATTAATACACTTCCCCAGCCAGCAGCCCTATATATCCCTTGCATTCTATGTCTAAAAGGTAGTCCTACAATTGATATAAAACATTTAAAAAAAAATATATAAATGTATTATTGTATTTAAACATTAATATGTAAGTATTATAATTAATACCTGAGTATACATACACTAGCCCACCCAATACCCCTATATCCTTTACAACCCATCCCTAAAAGTTCAGATTACTACTTCTAATTAATTTCAACTATACACTATACTTACCAATATACTTACCTTTATACTCACACATATAATGGGTGGTAATGACATTCATGGTAAAGACATATATGCTGTAGTGACATGTGTGGTAAAGTCACATGCATGGTAATGACTTCATGGTAAATGCATTTTGTGTGATTGAGCATGGTTTGTGCAAGTACTTCTTCTGCTCCTGTGATTGCTTACCCAGACAGCCCTTTCTGGGTGCTGACACCCACCGATGCCCCCCCAACACACACTCCAACCTGCCCGCAGGGGCTCCTCGATGAGGACCAGGAAGTCTGGATCTTTGCTCTATGGACAATACTTTTAACTGATCAAGTTTGGTCCCTTACACAGGCTATGGCTGCAGGGTCCGCGGACATAGAGTCTTATTCTTCACTTACCGCAGAGTCTCATTCTTCACTTACCACTGAGGGACTCACCTCTGTCCCATTCAAATGACTGGCAAGGATGTCACGCCCAGTGGTGCAGCATGTGCAGTGGCACATGCTGTCCATAACCCGAGGAGCTTTTTTGAAAGAAGGGGACCCCTATATATCTGGTGAACTAGCTATACATAGGGAAAGAAACACTTTAAGGAAAGGTCTGTAGCAAGTTAGGTCAAAGAATTGACATAAACAGTTGTAGGTCTTATCATAATGTGCAACCACAAAATAGTCTCAGTTGAAACATCACAAGTTAATCAAAAATAACACACATATGTCTAAGAAAATCTTTATAATTTTATTGTTCAGTCTTATTAATATTTTTGAATTATCTTTTTTGTATATATATATATATATATATATATATATATATATATATATATATATATATATATATATATATATATATATATATATATATATATATATATATATATATATATATGTATAAAAATTATTTATCTGACCAAAAAATTCATTTCAAAACAATTTGTATAAATGATATGTGTCAAAATTCATATAGATTAATTCATGCGATTCAGTATAAAATTTCATCATCATTAAACGATAGACGTGAAGTTGATGGGGGCAATGCAGTAGATGTAGACCACTCGCGTTTCGGCATTGCTGCCTTCATCAGGAAACCGTCTATTGCACTAGAACTGAACAAGACATATGACAAAACTGTTACAATGTGGTTACATAAAACATATATTATATACATGAGAACCTAGAACAACTTAACAGTACTAAAACATAATAGACTGCTATGACCAAATGTACTCAGAATATAGCATGTATATAATTGATTTTCTTCACATACAGTAAGCACCAATGTACAAATAAAGCCCAGGCCAGGAATCACATATAATCAACACAATATACAGAACTTATCTCTTAATACCTTATGCCTTTTTGTTTGATTCATTCATCTCTCATGTAGTATGAATCAACTTAACATGTTTTTCTAATGACTCAACAGTAAGAAAATGTATTTCTTTTGCTAATCTTATGGTTTGGGATAGGGATATAGATCAGAACATTTGGCCATCAAGTTCCATTAGATGCGAGCATAACATATCTCCTAGAACATCAGACAGAGAACGACTCAAATAATGAGTGCAACACTTAACTCAATATCAAATAAAGGCTCAAAATATGAGGGTACCACTTACTTCAGTATCTGTAAGATGGATTCCGAAATAAGAACCCCATGTTTATGCTGATAGCGGACATTAAAGGTAACCATCATATGTTCATGAACTTTAAAGGCTAAAAGAGATATATGATGTTAGAATGACTCTATATGTAGTTTCAGGGACAAGATACTATGAAAGGACTGCCAAGTCAAACTGCCCAGCGTGTAACAATTATCGAGCTAACAAAGTTAATCAAGGTACAGGTTCTAAGAAGAGGCTACCTTGATAATATAGTACCATTGATAAAGTACTGACCTTACAGATTATGATGACGGAGCAACGAAATAGCGCTTATAATGTCAACAGTACCAAAATGAATGAACATAACCAAACAATGTGCCACAACTCTATATCAGACTGATATGCGGTCCTTATCGCCATGTCAGGTGAATGCAGCTTAATATATATAATTCTTGGAAGGGGCCACTAAAAGCTCCATGTAAGGATAATATTCTGTCCTTTTCAGAAGGATAGACAAATGCAATTTAGTATCTATATAAGCTGATGAAAAAGAAAATACTAACCCAAATAGAATTCCAAATTGGGTGTCCTTATTAAACGTGAGTCATCCGGGAGATGGTTTTTCCATGCCACCATAGATAGTTGATAACTAAAAGACATATACATAAATTGCCCTCAAATATCTCGATATATGACTCAATCTTAGTGACTAAATACAACCGTCAGCCCATTTATATACCGAAGGGTGAAGATAACTTACTTTGTTTTACACTAAGTTGCTGATAATCTGTTGCTCGATCACGCTAAACCCGGATATTGGACTCCCAAGGTTGCAGCTATTTTATTAAAAACACCAGGAACATGATGTTTTAGAACAGATATAGAAAAGCCATAATGGCAACATTAATGATTGCTGGCCAATGTACCCTATAGAAACCGTTAATATCTCGATGTATCTCGATATGTAACTTAATCTTAAAGACTAAATACAAGTTTCAGCCCATTTATAAACTGAAAGATAAGGAGAACTTACTTCGTTTATCACGAAGTTGCTTCTCCTACTTCTCACATACTTGTGTGGTGCTGTGGACTTGCAGCGGCGTCCCGCACTGTTAAAGAAGGTGAGGCATATATCAACAATTGCCATGTGGAAAGGGCTTGTTTGTGTTTTCCGTTTGAAAGAATATGGTTATCGTTCTACATACCTCGAGTGCGGAAGGACGCTTTTTGTCCTCCGAGGTTAGCATTGCAGGTAAAGTTACTTCGAACAATCTACCGCTGGAAAGAAAAGCATACATGCATCACCTCCTTTAACAGTGCTGGATGCCGCGGCAAGTCCACAGCACCATACAAGTATGTGAGAAGCAATCTCCATGAAATATCATCCAATTTCCGAGTAAGTGCTAATGGATTCTCTAGGGCACTGACCCAATGCAATGACAGACGTTTTTTGCCTTTTTTTGCTCTCCCTTCTCTAGTTGTTTTGAAAGAGTGTACCAGTGTTGAAATGTAGATCTTCTGGCGCATATCAAACCGGTAAGAGACTGCGAGAGGTTGCTGATGAAGTGTGTAGCGCAGGTCATTTTTGGTTTTAAGCTAAAAATTCCCCTTTTTCTTCTTTTCCACAGTGTTTCTTGGTCCTGATGAGAACCCTGAAAATTTGGTGGTTCGAAACGCGTAGACCTTTTTTGTTTTACCAGACAATTGTATACTTAAAGTGTTTGAGCTGTGTTATGAACATTTAGGAAATTGCTGTCCAATATTGTAAATTTCAATGAGGAAACAGTGTGCACAACGAATTTAGGCATCAACTTTCACTTTGTTTGCTTCTTTCCGCTAGGGTCCCTCACTGGTTGTGAGTTTACATAGAGTGGCCCTATGGACGGTTGCATTGTTGTGTGTAGAGTGTTTGTGACGGATGAATGAGGGATGGCTTTGAATGTATGTGTTTGGTGATGTGTGTAAGGTAGTGTGATTTCTGTTAAATTTTCTTTATTGTTTAGTACACAGAAGTGTTTTGTTATTATATCTTGTTCTGAAAACGGTCTATATATTGTCTAATGTTGAAAAAGATTTTGGTGTTCTTTTACAAATTAATAAGTTCAAAAGAAAAGGTGCTATGAAAATAAGAGCTATTAATTAGCCTATGGTCGTATGGATTTTTGATACTGCGCCATTGTCCAAAGTAGGGAGAATTGTGTATCAGTATTAGCATTCGGTTTGTTTTCTTGGTCAAAAGGGGTCAGCCTTACTGATTTAGAGCCATACCCATTGCTGTTAACTAGCACCTTCTAGCCCACCACAAACCCTGAAAAGTAATTTTAACCCTACCTATCTGTAAACTGAATTTTCTTCCATAGGAAACCATTGACTATTTTTCTGTGAAATTTCTTCTGTGTTGATTTTTGCAAACTACAAATATTCTTTAAAAATCGTACCAAGAAACAAAACGTAATTACTTACCTGTTTTCGATAGAGGTCAAAGTGCTGAACCTAGGAGTCCAGTACTGGATTACATAAGTAACGTGAACCTACTTTACCAGCAAAATGAATTTTCTTCTATAGGAAACCATTGACTGTTTTTCTGTGAGATTTCTTCTAAGTGGTAGTAGAACAGAACCCGGGAATTACAGGCTGATTGCCCTCATTGACGTAGAGGCAAAACTTTTCGCCTCTTGTATTTTACGTCACTTACAGGAATGGACAAAGGAAAATAAAATAATCCCAACATTTCAAACAGGTTTCAGACAAGGTATGAGTACCATCACAAACCTTTCAGCACAGACGATCTTGATGGAAAAAGCAGAAAAGAAGAAGGCAGGAATACTGGCATGTTACATCGACCTAAAATCAGCTTTTGATAGAGTGCCACGCGAACATCTGTGGAAGAAACTGGAAGCATGGGGACTCCCCCGGATACTGATAGACACAATAACATCTTTATAGAGTGAAACAAGGGCCACAGTAAAGCTTGGAGACGGGAAAAGAATATAGTCAAAAATAAATATAACCAACGGATTAAAACAAGGCTGTGTGCTCTCACCATGTTTATTTAATTTATACTTAGCAGACCTAAATAACCACATGCTACAAGTAAATGGTCATCCGCCAAAATTGGCAAATGAGCCAATTCAGTTCTTGCAATATGCGGACGACATCGTGGTGGTGAGCCAAACTCCGATAGGGATGCAAAGGGTCATAAATAAACTAATCGACTATTTCGATTTACTAGGCCTGGAATTAAACAAAACAAAAACTAAGGTGGTGAGACTAGCTGGCCCAAGGTGAGGAAAATATAAATGGTACGCAAAGAATACACAAATTGAGGAGATAAGCTCATATAAATATTTGGGTATTAAAGTGGGCAGAAACATGTCCTTGGTGGATCAAAAAAGGGATATTACAGCTAAAGCCCAATCATTAATCTTCGCCTCCAAACAGGTTTACAAGAAATTGCAATGCCCTTCACATGGGCACCTCCTAAAAATAATGGCAGTACAATTGCTTCCAACTTTATCCTATGGATTGGAAATATGGCATGGCCAAGAAATTAACACCTTAAACAAACTATAGATTAAAGTCTATAAAGCAGTCTTTAACCTCTTGAAAGGTTCATCTCCAGCACAAATACGCCTAGAATGTGGCCTCCAGAATCAAGAAAACCAAAGGAAAGCAATTTTCGCAAAACTGTAATGGAAATTTAGAGCATCAGAAATAGGAACGCTGACCAACTTATGCTGGACAGAAAAAAACCCACAATATGACCAAAAAAAAACAAATACTTGGGGTGACTATATGTGTATTGCCCTGGAGACACTAGAGATCGAGGAAGCTTGGAACAGCAACTTGGAACGAACATCATTCAATAAAGTGTGCAATACCAGGGCTAAGTCACTATCTTTCGTGGAAGACAAAAGGAGATTGGCCAAATGCCGTCATGCATGGGTGGTAATAAATTCATATAAAAGACCAAAACCACAACCCTATTTAGCAGCAGATTTCCGTCTATCACTAAAAAGGAGGTTCATGGCATAGAGATTAGGTGATTACTGCTTGAAGAATCTGGTCCCTACTTGGAAAAGCAAACAGCAAGCAAAGACATGCCGTCTATGTGGGTACCATACAGAAACTTTATGCCACCTAATGTGCGCCTGTGAGTCCGTAAAAGAAGAAAGAAGGAAATTGTTGAAAACACCCTTAAATGACTTAAATATTCGTACTTGCCGACATGCGGTAACAAGTTGGATGGGCGCCTCATCGAACATTTTAATATGCCGCGGGGTAAAATTTATGACACTAGTAGATAACCTACTCGTGAAGGTAGAAAAAGATCAAATGCTTGGGGCTGGAAAGGGAATTTTATAGAAACTGTAAATATTTTAAAGTATGACTAAGAATATGTTTTTCCTGTAATTTTGCCCGTTACAAATTTTCTTTCTTTTTTTATGTATGCTTTATGGTTGTGACAAACCAAATAAAGTTATCTTTGACTAAGTGTCGATTTTTGCAAACTACCAAAATTCTTTAAAAATCGTACCAACTACCAAAACGTAATTACTTTCCTGTTTTAGATAGATGTCCCAGTGCTGAACCTAGGAGTCCAGTACTGGATTACAAAAGTAACAAGAAGCGACTTTACCTGCAAACTGAATTTCCTACCATAGGTTAACATTGGTAATTTCAACTGAAAAGTTTCTTTGTCCACTTTTAAAATACAATAATATTCCTTAAAAATCACTACTGCAACTAAAACGCTTTTACTAAACTGTTTACAGCTCATATTGTGGGACTGAATCTAGGATCCAGTCCTGTGGTTAGAAAAGTAATTACAAAGTAACTAATTGCATTTAACCAGAAATTCCCATTGAGCTCAATGTTGCATTGTGTTTGAAATTGTGTTGCCTATTGCAACAAACTGTAACTATTGCATTCAAAAAGTCTATTGCCTTTTTGAAAAGTATTTAACTAAAGTAACACATCCTGAGAAAGAATATTTTGATACCTTGTTGGTTCTAAAATAAAACAGCTATATCTTTTGATACAAAACAATTGGCCTAGAGTTCAGTTCTTGAGTGTGTGAGACCCTTTGCTGCCTGAGTGTGTACAACAAACACTTCGCACTGTCCTCTGATACTGCCTTCCTGCTTGACCAAGCTACCACTTAAGAGAGCAAGGTTATATCTAAATTTAGCCTCTGCCATACCCCTGGGGTCGGGGACTCTATACACACTGTACCTTACTTTGGTCCAGTATATATAGAGACAATTTTCTACAGTGTCCTTCTTGGCCTCCCTGAGGCGGTGGTGGTAATTGGTGAGAGCTGACTTGAATGTGCTAAGGTCGGAGGGGTTCCTTTTGTTATCCAATATCTCTCCAATCGCTTGGAATCACATTTGAGGGGTTGTAGCTTGGGAGTGAACCAGCTGGCATGCTTGCTGGATCTGCTGGTGGCAGCCTTCCTCATGGGGGCGACAGCAGCAGTGGAGATCAAGTTGGAGAAGTTCTGGATGTTAAGTTCGAGGGTGTTGCTGGGGTCCCACCTGGTTTCTTTGAGGGCAGAGGTCTAGAGGCACTCCATGATTTTGTTCCAACTTTGGCGAGGCTGGTTGAGGGGGTATCGGGGGAGTTCCAGTGAGCCTGTGAAGGTGAAGTGAATGATGCTACGATCTGTCCAAGTCAGCTTGGTTACATGGGAGAACTTGATTCTGTTGCTGGCTGAGATGGGTAAAATGTGTGTCATTCATTGTGCATGGGGCTGGTGATCAGCTACGAGAGGCCCATGTTGCTAATGCTCTCCAGGAGGTTGGCGAAGTTGTCGTATTTGAGATGAAAATGTATGTATTTTTAGGATTAGTGAGCTGATCTCTGAAGAAAAAGTTGAATTTGCAAAATATATTTGATGCTGATATTAAACTGATTAATAATGCATTGTTTTGGAGCTTTATTACTTATAGTATCATCTAGCTATGACTCTTCTATGTATTATCCATGTATACGCACACCAAATCAATAAAGCCTTTTTTACATTACCCCCTCGTCCCTCTCGCTTAAGTGAATTACGTTAGCTGAAGCCCCCTGTGTCTCTCTGACTGTCCTCCCAAAGCAGAAAAACATCCCTTTGTACTTCCTGTTTCTTTTTATGTTGAAAGCTTCCAGGCAGCACAGCTGTTTGGTTTCCAAATGACATCTTGGGGAAGTCCCAAAAGCTTGCTTGGACTGCATTAAACCCATTGCTTACTATTGGCTGTGTGGTTTGTAACTCACATTGGCTTGCTTCCTATTTGTTGGATCTATTTGTTTTAGGCTGTCCAGCTTATCAGTTCATCCTTTCCCTTGCCCAAGCCCTATTACTGTATTCTTCGACCAGTACTAGATTTCTGCAAACAGGCCTTTAAATCTTGTTCTTAACGTGTCACATTTGCTGTGCATTCAAAGACAGAGGTCGAATGGCAGGCTATTTCTTCCAGGGAGGCTGGTATTTATTTTTCTCTCTCTGACTTCTAGCACACATCAAAATTAAAATATCTGTGAAAGATCTGTGCATATATTTCTGAATATATCAGAATTAGAAAAGCACAAATGAAGCATATGTTTTGGTAATTCTGTAATGTGGTAGAAACAAATATTTTAATACGCTCAAAACAAATCAATACACTAGGTGATGACCTTTCCACACATTATGTTTTTGCACAGTATAAATTTATCAGTAAAACTGTATGTTTGAAGATGTGTTTCCTGTAAAGGGAGTGTGCTACCAGACGATGCATACTCCACTGTATGTCACTCCATTCTACTCTGCATCACTCCACACTATGCCACTCCACATTTCGCAACTGCACTCTACTCTGCATCACTCTACTCAGTGCCACTTCACTCTGCGCCTCTTTACTTTATGCCAATGCACTCTACCCACACTATTCTACTATGCACCACTGCATTCTTTACCACTGCACTCTACATTACTCTTCTGTGCGCCACTCCACTCTCTGCCACTCTACTGTGCGACACTGCAATCTATGACACTGCACTCTACACCAATGCACTCTACTCTGTACTAATCCTCTCTATGCCAGTGCACCCTATTCCAAGCCTGTCTATGCCACTCTAATCTACTCTGCACTCTATGCCACTCTACTCTTTAGTGAACCACTTCACTCTACTCTGAAACTATTTACTCGATGCGACTGTACTCAATGCCACAGCACTTGGTGCCATTGACCTTCACGCTACTCTGCACCACTGCACTCTACCCCTATCCACTCTACACCACTTTACTCAAAACCAATGCACTCTACACCAATGTATTCCACACCAATTTAAACTGCACTTTACTCTGCTATACTCTACCCTGCAACACTTTATGCCACTGCACTCTATACCATTGTATTCAATGTCACTTCACTCTACTCCACTCTATTCTACTCTGCACCACTGTTCTCTACGCCACTGCTCTATATGCCACTTTACTTTGCACCACTGTACACCACTGAACTTGCCGCCATTCCACTCAGCATCACTACACTTAGCGCCACTTCACTTCCCTCTACTCTGTGCCACTGCGCTCTACTCCGCATCACTGCACTGTACGCCAATGCACTCTACACCACTTTACTCAAAACCAATGCACTCTAGACCACTGCACTCTACACCAATGTACTGTACACCTCTGCACTCTATGGGCCAGATGCACGACATATTTTTGCATGCGCAAATGGGTTTTAGACCCGTTTGCATATGCAAAAAGCCTGTGGGCCATGTACTAATCCTATTTTGCGAGTTGCTAATTAAATAGTGACTCGCAAAATAGGGTTAGCGACTCGCTATTAGGATGGGGCTTTCCGAAGGCGACCCTTCCTAATAGTGAGTCTGAGCCCTATGTAAGAATGTCTTCAAGACCGTGGTAAACCAATCACAAATGGAAAGGGGTCCAGGGACCACTACTAGCCCTTAAAAAATTAAACAAAAACGTTTCATTTTTTAAAAAATGCATCACATTTTCCTTTAAGGAAAACGGGCTGCATTTAAAAAAAACTGATTTATTTAAAAGTAGTCCCAGACATGGAGGTCTGCTGACCCCAGCAGGCCACCATCCCTGGGAATGCCAGCATTCCCAATGGGGTCGCAAATTGCAACAACCACGTTAATATGAATGAGACATGCAATTTGCAACCCCATTGGGTATCATAAACTGTCTCAGACACTGTTGTACATTGGCAAATGTGACTCGCAAATTGTGACTTGCAATTTGGCACAATTTGTGAGTCGCAATTGCCAATGGTCGTACATTTGGCCGTATGTCACAATTCTCTGCTCTGCAACGCTTTATGCCTCTGCATTCTATGCCATTTTACTCTTCAACGCTGCACTCTACGCCTCTCTATTCTGCACCACTCTACGCCACTGCACTCCACACCAGTGCACTCTACACCACTCTTCTATACAACACTGCATTCTATGACACTGTACTCTGCAACACAGCATTATCTGCCACTGAAGTCTACGCCACTGCACTCTGCTTCACCACTGCATGCTACGCTACTGCGCTGTCACTGTACTCTACACAACTCCATTCTACACTGCACCACTGTACTTTACACCACTGCTCTCTGCACCACTCTACTCTGCATTACTCTATTCCATTCTACTGTACTCTTCAAGACTGCACTCTGCCGCACTGCACGCTATGCCACTCTACACAAGTGCGCTGTATGTTACTGGACTCAATGCCCTCTATTCTACTCTGCACCACTGTACTCTATGCCACTGCACCACTCTACTCGTCCCCACTCTATTCTATGCTACTGCACTCTAGGCTGACCAACTCTATGCCACTGCACTTTACCGTGCACCACTCAACTCTACTCTACACCACTCTACTGCTCTCTTCACCAATGCACTTTACGCCACTACACTCTACACCTCTGCACTCTACCCTGCACCACTCTACCATAAACCACTCTACTCTATGCCATTTCACTCTACTCTGAAAACAATCTACTCTAAGCTGCTGCAATCTACTCTGCACCACTCCGCGCTACTGCACACTATGCCACTGTACTCTACATCACTGCACTCTACACCACTTTACTAAAAATCAATGCACTCTATACCAGAGCACTCTAAGCCAATCTGCTGTGCACCACTGTACTTTATGCCACTCTACGTCACTCTACAACCCTACACTCTAAAATACTCCATTCTATGTTGCTCTACTCCATTAAACTCTACTCTAGGCCACTCCACAACACTACTCCACTCTATGATGCTCTGTGTAACTTCCTTTATTTCACTCCATGCACTTTACTCCACTCTGTTCACCAATACACTACTGAACTCTGCATTACTCAACTCTGCACCACTCCACTCTATGTCACTCCTCTCTATGACACTCTATGCTACTCCACGTAAATGCCACTCCACTCTACAACAGTCTATTCCACTCTAGGCCATTACACTCTCCTATACTAATACACTCTATGCCACTCCACTCTACAACAATCTACTCCACTCTATGCCACTTTACTCTACCACACTCTACTCCACTCTACACAACACCATCTATTCCACTCCACTCTGCTCTACTCCACAACACTCAATGTCACTCCACTCTATGCCCTTCAGCTCTGCAATACTCCACAACGCTCCACTTCACTCCAAGACACTTCATGCCACGCCACTAAAATCTACTCTACTCTCTACACCACTCAATAACAGTCCACAATACTTCACTTTACAAAACTCCACGCCACCCTTTTGAACCCTACAAAATGTTAGCTATGGCGAACAGCAGCCACACAGTTGTACAACATGGCTAAAACATATTGGCGAAGCCAATAGCTCTTGCATAGGCAAACCCTACTGGCTTTGCCAATGCTTGTTAGTATTTCCCATGACTCCAGGCGGGTGCTGCATGCCGGCGCCAGTGCATCGTAGTTCGGCTGTTCTCGTCACTCATCAAAGAGAGACTGTTTGATCATAGTGGCCCGAGGATGGAAGTTGCAAAATGTAAGAGCCCATAAGGTACCCAGACAGAGGACGGTTAGAAGTTTCAAGTCTTCCAAGGAGCGCTTATGATAAGCTATGACAGACAATGCTGTGGCTTGTGAAGGATGACTCAGTGCATGCCAGCTGTATTACTTCTGTTTGGGGGGAGTGGCACCTTTGCAGTTCAGCCGGGAAATGCAACACTCTACTTGAGGGCAGAACAGAAGGTAAGAGAGGCAATTTATACGGACCATAGCGGTTCTAATGCATTGTTGAATTAGTGCTCTTTCAAAGCCTTTTTTTCTGTTAGTTAAGGCTATTGGGTGGTTTTGTGTGTTTTTTGGTGATTATGGCATTTACCCTTCAGGGAGTATTTAAGCTATGCATTATAAGGTTTCTGTGTGATAATAGAGCGAAAAAGAAGTGGACCTTAGCTGTTACACCTGGGGGATAGCAAGGATAAAGATGTGGACACTGATTCTGCTAGGGAATCAGCATCTGACAAACCTAGTACATCTCAGGACAAGTATGTTTTCAGTGATTAAATGGTTTCCATTTTGTTCCATATTGGGAACAATTTAGGCTTTGATCCATCCCTGGAGGGTGGCCCTCATGCTTCACCCCACGATCAAGGATGCAGTTTTTAGGGAATGGAAAGAGCTAGATCAATCTCAAATATCAAGATTTCTCCAGAAGTCTTACACTCTTGAGGAAGCAGATACCTCACTTCCTCAATCTATAACAAATTAAGTCATTTTTGGCACATTAATTGGGAGATCCTCTTTGAATCCAGGTGATCGTTTGCCATTGGACCAGTTCACATGAAGGTGGACAATGGACTTAAAAGATGTTTGAGAGCAGCAAGTTTGATGATAAGGGTCACTTCCTATGTTGCATTGACTTTGCAGTCATTGGTCGATGATTTCAAGCCTTGTGTGAAGGATATACTGGATAGTGCAAATGTTTTTGACATCTTGGTGCAGATGAAGCAAGAATCTAAATTTTTTAGTAATGTTTCTTCTACATCATTAAAGTTGCACCAATAGCATTTAACCCGGTGATTATGGATAGAAAGAATCTATGGATCAGGGATTGGAAGGCTGACTTCTCTGTGATGGCCTAATTTCTGAAAATCTGTTCAAAGACAAGAAGCTCTGTGTGGATCATCTATATGAGATGATAAGGAAATCTTTCCACAAAAAGTAACATTCCTGGCCACATATGGCCTCTTCTGGTAGGATTTCCAATCCCTGGAACAGAGATTCTTGGGAGTATTCCAGGAAAGAGGCTGAGTCATATTCTGCCAAAAGATGCAAGTAACAAACAGGAAAGTCAGGAAAATCGTATGAGGTGTCTAACAAAGTCGGATCACCGAATCAGCACTCTTAACTGTGTTAGTCCTCTGGCCCTGGGTGTTGTGGGTGGAAGGATCGAAGATCTTTTTCATACCTGGAAAAAATATGTCATGGATAGATCGGTGCTAAGCATCTTTTAGAACAGTTACTTTATGGAGTTCGACTTAATGCCTGCCGACTTGGGGTGCGTACCTTCTCCCATCCCCATGGATCCCATAAAGATAGAGGCATCTGGTTAGGGATTTCACCCTTACTTTTCAAGAAAGCACTTGTGCCTGTGCCTTACAAGAAAAGGTGTCAAGGAATATGTGTTATCCTTTTTTTGGTTCAGGGGGTCTCCAGAGACTTTCGGTCAGTGCTGGACATAAAAAGGCTCAGTTGTAGGGTAAAGACAATTCATTTTTGAATGGTAACTTCACAACATATCATTCATTTCTCTGACAAAGGTATCATGAGCACTATCCATTTACAGAATGTATACTTGCATGTGTCTATCCCTCAACATCATTAAAGACTTCTATACTTTGCTGCGGAGGGCTCGTATTTCCAGTTCCTGGTTCTCCCATTTGCGTTTAAATCAGCCCAATGTGTGTTCACATAGGTGCTGGCCCCATTAATGGCACTGCACCATCAATGAGGAATCTGCATATAGCCCTATCCAGACGTTTGCCTTGTATTGTCCACTTCCATGCAACAAAGAGCAGAACTTGTAGACAAAGTCTTGCAGATGTTGACAGATCATGGATTCCTGATAAATGCCAAAAAGTCTCAGTTGCTCCTGGAGCAGGATCAGACTTTTTTTTATTTACATTTTTTTAGACTTGGTGGTCAGACTAGAGCAGTGCATGGCAGGGGCACAAGTTCTAGTAAGCTCTGCTAACTGTAACTGGTGAATGTATGTGTTTTTATTTAAGTTCAAAACATTAATGTTGAAACTGGCATATTCACCTAACAATAATGTTACTTAAACCTTTGTTTTATTCAGTGAATTTCTCTAAGGTTTACAAGAAACAGATCTTTTTTATCACACCTAACTGTAATGTTACTTTAAACTTTGTTTTTTTCAAAGAATTTTTAAGGTTTTTTAACATAAAGTAGGATTTAAGTACCACATGTAAGTGCAAAACCCGACACGCACATCTTTTGGCAATGTACAGCGACAGGTTGGCTACAAGGCCTGGCCTGTGGTCAGGCCCTGTGGCCAACCCCCCAAAGGCCAAGCGGGAGCAACCACAGGTTTCCCTGCCTTTGCCGGTGCGGGCAGGGAAATGCTATGTCATGGGTTGTGATCCTCGGGACATAGCTACAGAGCCAGCCCCTGATGATGGGGTCTCCATGGCCATTAATGGCTCGGAGAAGGGGTGCCTCTCTATTTTGTTAAAATTTTGCCCGAGGTGGGCTTTCATGGTTCTTTTAAGGCTCGTGGAGGAGGGCTGTGCAACCCATCTCACCAAATAATCTAATTTGAGACCCAGGGGTTGGCTCCCTGGGGCCTCTGGAGTCTCGAGGAGGGTTCCACACAGCCCCCCTCTCCTTTATGAATACACCCCGGTGTGGGCTCCTAAGCGCATAAACATAGTGAATGCAGCATGGCGCCATTTTGTTCTTGTTTTTTGTTTTTTTGGATCCTGCAGGAGTTCCATGGACTCATGCCAGTTTTTGCATTTTTTATATTTTTGGCTCAGGGAGTGGATTCTTCTTGGCCCCCCATTGGGCCTAGAGGGTTAGGGTTTCCATACCCTGACCCTTTATATTATTTTTTTTATACTTCAGGACAGGAGACTTAGTCCCCGAGTCCTTGCATGGCTGGAAGATACATTTTTCTCATGTTGCTTGGCAGTCAATCAAATTGCTCACTCCCATTGGAGTCTGACTCCTGTCTGAGCGAGATGGCCCAGGGGAAATAACGTTCCCTAGGCCAATGAGAACACTATGTTTTTAAATTCCCACTACCGCAAGAGTCTCTCAAGACTCTTGCAGACCCAACTGCCCAGATATACAATTATTTCCCAACTGTAATTTCTCAAAAACGACTAAACAGATTTACACCAAATCACAAAAAGCACAAACTGCAGACCAAGATCTAGCTTCCTGCCTAATTTGCTGTAATTCTGTTAAGCAGTTTTTGCAGTAGCCTTGTCTAAATAACTCTATGATAAATGCAAGGGGATTTTGCGTTTTCAGACCCAC
Source organism: Lissotriton vulgaris (assembly GCF_964263255.1). Lineage (NCBI taxonomy): Eukaryota > Metazoa > Chordata > Amphibia > Caudata > Salamandridae > Lissotriton > Lissotriton vulgaris. The sequence continues at coordinate 1,366,074,138 of NC_141695.1, read as the reverse complement.
CTTTTTTCTCAACCCCCGTTTTATGGCTCTCCCTGTAACTAATCAAAAAGTAGCACCTTGGGGGGCTCAGCTTGAGCAGCCATCATGGCGGAAGTAGCTTGATCGAGCTCTGCGCGTCTGCCTCTCTAATCCTTCAGAATCCTTCTGATACCATCTCGGTATACCTCCATCTAGATCATAGAACCGTCCCTGCACAGTGAGACGAAACTTCGGTCATTGGAGGCTGATTCCCTACGGCTGTGGAGGCTGATTTCGAGGCTGCGTGGATCGGACCTGGTATCACGGACTGCAGCGGGCCTTCTGTGAGTGGCTGTGGGGACCCGAATGAGAGCCTGCCCTGAGGTGAGGAGGCGGGTGGCATAAGGGAGCCAAGGTGAGCACTGCGGGTGTGTCCGCTCCTGCCCTGCCGTGGTCCATTAATGCAGGACGTGCTCTCTGCAGCTGGGCACTGCTTCTGGGGGATCCTCATGGGTCTGCCTGTTGTGGCTGGGGCCGCCGGGTTGGTCCAGGTTAGGGCTCGTTCCACGGGAGGCAGCCGATTCAGTCCTTGGCTCCGGGATACTGGGGTTGGGGCTCCGTGTAGCGGGGCCTCCTTGGCTGCGTGCTTGGGCTTCCCCTGGGGTGTGGTGCCCGGGAGTCAGCGTGTGACTGACAGTGTCCTTGCGGCTGGGGGGAGGTGCTGTGGGCATTCAAGACCTGGTGCTCGCACCTGCCCTTAGTTGGATAGCAGCGGCGCATAGACGGTCTCTCTACTGATCTCTACAGTGGCACTAGTGGACTGTGAGCCATTCACGTGCGACCCCCTACGTGGCATTACAATACTGCCTGACTGGTGAGAGGCAGAGGAAACACAATGCAATACCCGGCCAGTGTTGTACCTCGGATGAGCTTGACCTCTGTGGGACAAGAAGATTGCCTTGTGGTGCCGGCCTGCTGGGGAGGAGAGGCAGGCTGGTGGTCCGGCATGGTGGGTCCCGTTAGAGGGGCCAACTTGGTTTCCAGCTGCGGGTTGCGGAGGCAGCTGCGCTAGGCCTGGTGCAGCTTGTGACCTGGCAGTGGGGATTTCAGTTGAGGACTGGCACTCGCGTCTTCTCCTGTGCCCCCAGTGTGGTGCATCAGTGTGGTCGCGATCTCGAGACCAGCTGAATACTGCCCGGAGTCTCTCGTCAGTGGCCGCGCCGGGATTCTGCAATTGGGAAGGACAAACCCACCGCCTCAAGTCAGAGACATTGCACCCTAGACAAGCATGCCACATCTGCAGCTGGTGGTTCCCGATCTGGCTGTATGCTGGACAATGCAGCCTTGTTGGCGGCCATTACAGATGCGAAAGACTCGCTGGAGGCTAAGAATGGTGCAGTGGGTGCGGAAGTCTCCTTTTTAGGTCGAGGACCTAAAGGCTGCGCTTGCGCAGTCTGGGGTCGGAGATTTAATGTCCCTTAGTAGCGCTTTGGAACCCGCCTCCCTGCTCTGTCGCACCTCCATTGGCTGGCTTCCTAAACGGAGGCCAGCCATCACTGCTGCATCCGGCTCCGTTTGAAGGTAAAGCACATGATTTTTGATCTCACGGGTCTGTCTCTTATTTTCTGCCCCGGTCTTTTACTACACTGCATGCACGGCAGCGTGAACAACCCCCAGCAGAGCCCTGTCGGATCAGCACGACCCGCAGGGAGCTATTTCCAGCAGTGCCACCAGTGTGACCTTCCTCCAGCAGAGCTCGGTACATCGTGTGCTTCTGTGGCTCAATGTGTACACCTTACTCAACCCCTTGCTGGTACAGGCAGGCACTGAGGCAACAGAAATTTCACACAGTCAGCGGAGAGCCGGGACAAGATTCACAAAGCATGCACTCCATGACTGACCCCTCCCACTCCAAACCTCAGCCCCCAACCTTAGCCCCCCCCAAAAGACACAGAAAAGCATTTCACTTACCCGTCTCCCACGACCACACACTTGATGGAGAGGGTCTGCATTGTTGCCGAAAATTGAGTGGAGGCCTGCCGCCCACGGAGGCACCGCCACTGGAGGAGAGGTTCGCCTGCCCAGGTGCGGGGGGCAGTGAGAGGGGCACCCTGAGACTGTTCGAGTGTGGGGATAGATCAGCAGTTGGGGGGCTGCTCAGGTGCGGGCCTGAAAGAGAACAGTAAGCTCGAACAGAAACAGTATCTGATAGGAGGGGCCCGCTCAAGTGTAGGGCTGGGAGAGAAGCCTCGAGGCAGATGGGACGTGCAGAAGGGACGTGGGAAGAGGTGCGTAGCTGTCACGCACACAGGTGAGGGATCCAGGGGGGCGCGAGGTGAAGGGCCGAGGCTGTCCACCTGCCTCCTGGCCTCTCCTCCTAGGAACAGCCATCGGCATGCACTGAATACGAGGTTTTTATTTAAAATAAGGTTGACGTTTTTTTAACATAATAAATATATTGATTCTGAAAGGAAACGAAGAGGCACGTCGTAATTTTCCATTGCGTTTTACTGGAAAATAACACGCTAGTTATAATTTCCCATGAGAAACAAGGATGGGCAGATTAACATCTACACAGGCAGCAATAGCGGTGTAAGAGTGCTGGTATCACTAGATGCTAGAGAGCTTAAACGAGTAACTCAGGCCATCTGGTGTAAAATACATTAATGTTTCTTTGCTGCTCTATTTACACACCACCTCCTCCTTCGGACCGTGTGGCCAGGTTTCCATAGAGATGGTTCACGGGCTTCTCCTTTACTGATGTGGGAAGCCATCTGTGTGCTACGTCACTTCCGGTGTGGGTGGCACAAGTACAGAAATTGTTGTATAGAACTCAGGAAGAGTCGAAGGCGGAAGTGCAGGGGCTCCGGATCGACATGAGCTGGTGAGGAGGGAGAAAACCCCCCGGGGTAGACTCGCTATCACTGGGAGGGTTTGGTGTTGTTTAATGACAGCCTCCAGTTATCAGCCATAGAAATGCATCCTAATGAACTCTCCATTTTCTGTTTCACGGCCGCCTCTGGTGATAGACTCCCACTGACTTCATATCAGTCATCAGCCACAGTTATCCTCAGTACTACTCGACCCTCGAGTCACCAATCCCATGACCCAGAACCTAACAGGTATTTACTCCAGGTTACTCGTGCCCCTAACACCCCCACCTAGAGATTAACAACCCTGATTACCCATTGATAACTAATACCCTGCCCACTTCCTGGTGAGCACTACCCGACCCTCGATTCACCACCCCACGGCACAGTACCTAACAGCCTTCCGTTTTTGTGAGCCTGATTGTATATGCAACATGTTGATATGTCAATTCCACCAGGAGTACCTATAAGACTCATTCCTTATTTAACTTTCTTTGTTCTAATGTAAAGAGATCTGACACCTCTGGATAAAATAAATAACAGCCATTTACTCCCGATAACTAGTGCCCGCCCCCCTCCTCCACCAGTCTGCATCCAAAACCCTACAAGTAGGGGGCATCTCTTGGTCAATAAGACTGGGGGTGCAAACTTCAGATTTCTCAATAATCAAGCTGAGGGAGACTTAAATGAGACTGGAAAAAAAGATGAGGGCACATGGTTAATGGCATTTAAAAAAAAATCCAACCAATCCGCATTTTGTAAGGCTTTCAAAACAGAGACAGTGAAAGTGTGTTAGTGTGGGCATGTAAAAATCCCAGGTGACTTCCGATAGGCACTTCTCCATACCTGTCTGGAAGCACCTGTAGCTCCGAGGCTTCCAGCCGTGCAGATGTTGTGTGAATGCAATGTGCCACTTAGAACGGTATCTGCTTGTGTTATTTATTGAAGAAGATACCGTTTTAGAGAGCATATTTAATAACTTGTTCAAAACAATTACAGAGCTTTTCGCCGTTAGGTCGATTTGGCAACTAATATGGTACGGTCACTGATATCTATAGGGGGCACAAGTGGACGAAATATTGAATCAAGCAAATAAGGCTTTTTATCAACACCACATGAGGCATGTTTACAATAAACACTGGAATGAATTACTGTCTCCAGGCTTGGGTTGAAAAAGTGTCATATGCAATTAAGCATTTTTTTCAGTTTCTGAAAGACTCTTTCATATTCCATACTCCCTCTCTCCCTCCCACGCTCCATCTTCCTTCCTTCTTTCCTTCCTTCATTTCTTTTTTTTTTTCTTTCTTACTTTCTTTCTTTCTTTCTTTCTTTCTTTCTTTCTTTCTTTCTTTCTTTCTTTCTTTCTTTCTTTCTTTCTTTTCTTCCAGCGTTTCTTTCTTAAATATATAACTATGTGCGTGCCTCATTTCATAATTTATATTTTCTTTATGAATCAAGTTATGTATTTTTTCATATATGCACATATATAGGGTTACCAAATATGTGTGCGTGCATGTCATTGCATCATGTCATTATGCATCCCAGGAAAAGAGAGTATATATTCCCTGCCCCGTGGCTGTGTTTGTTTCCCTGCCCCCTGGTTGTGTTTGCTTCCCTGCCCCCTGGCTCTGTTTGCTTCCCTGCCCCCTGGCTGTGTTTGCTTCACTGCCCCACTCGCTGTGATTGCTTCCCTGCCCCCTCGCTGTGCTTGCTTCCCTGCCCCCTGGCTGTGCTTGCTTCCCTGCCCCCCTGGCTGTGCTTGCTTCCCTGCCCCCCTGGCTGTGCTTGCTTCCCTGCCCCCTGGCTGTGCTTGCTTCCCTGCCCCGCTGGCTGTGCTTGCTCCCCTCACTGTGCTTGCTTCCCTGCCCCCTGGCTGTGCTTGCTTCCCTGCCCCCTTGGCTGTGCTTGCTCCCCTGCCCCCTGGCTGTGCTTGCTCCCCTGGCTGTGCTTGCTCCCCTTGCTGTGCTTGCTCCCCTGCCCCCTGGCTGTGCTTGCTTCCCTGCCCCCTGGCTGTGCTTGCTCCCCTGCCCCCTGGCTGTGCTTGCTCCCCTGCCCCTGGCTGTGCTTGCTCCCCTGCCCCCTCGCTGTGATTGCTTCCCTGCCCCCTCGCTGTGCTTGCTTCCCTGCCCCCCCTGGCTGTGCTTGCTTCCCTGCCCCCCTGGCTGTGCTTGCTTCCCTGCCTCCCTGGCTGTGCTTGCTTCCCTGCCTCCTGGCTGTGCTTGCTTCCCTGCCCCCCTGGCTGTGCTTGCTTCCCTGCCCCCCTGGCTGTGCTTGCTCCCCTCACTGTGCTTGCTTCCCTGCCCCCTGGCTGTGCTTGCTTCCCTGCCCCCCTGGCTGTGCTTGCTCCCCTGCCCCCTGGCTGTGCTTGCTCCCCTGGCTGTGCTTGCTCCCCTGGCTGTGCTTGCTCCCCTGCCCCCTGGCTGTGCTTGCTCCCCTGCCCCCTGGCTGTGCTTGCTTCCCTGCCCCCTGGCTGTGTTTGCTTCCCTGCCCCCTGGCTGTGTTTGCTTCACTGCCCCACTCGCTGTGATTGCTTCCATGCCCCCTCGCTGTGCTTGCTTTCCTGCCCCCCTGGCTGTGCTTGCTTCCCTGCCCCCCTGGCTGTGCTTGCTTCCCTGCCCCCCTGGCTGTGCTTGCTTCCCTGCCCCCTGGCTGTGCTTGCTTCCCTGCCCCCCTGGCTGTGCTTGCTTCCCTGCCCCCCTGGCTGTGCGTGCTCCCCTCACTGTGCTTGCTTCCCTGCCCCCTGGCTGTGCTTGCTTCCCTGCCCCCCTGGCTGGGCTTGCTCCCCTGCCCCCTGGCTGTGCTTGCTCCCCTGGCTGTGCTTGCTCCCCTGCCCCCTAGCTGTGCTTGCTCCCCTGCCCCTGGCTGTGCTTGCTCCCCTGCCCCCTGGCTGTGCTTGCTCCTCTGCCACCTGGCTGTGCTTGCTCCCCTGCCCCCTGGCTGTGCTTGCTCCCCTGCCCCCTGGCTGTGCTTGCTCCCATGCCCCCTGGCTGTGCTTGCTCCCCTGCCCCCTCGCTGTGCTTGCTTCCCTGCCCCCTCGCTGTGCTTCCTCTCCTGTGTGTGTATGTGGCTCTGTGTGTGTATGTGGCTCTGGGTGTGTATGTGGCTCTGGGTGTGTATGTGGGGCTCTGTGTGTGGGGGGGGGGGGGGGCTCTGTGTGTGTGGGGGCTCTGTGTGTGTGTGTGGGAGGGGCTCTGTGTGTATGGGGGGGGCTCTGTGTGTGTGGGGGGGCTCTGAGTGTGTGTGTGGGGCTCTGTGTGTGTGTGTTTCTCTGTGTGTGTGGCTGTGTGTGTGTGTGTGTGGCTCTGTGTGGATAGCTTTTTTTGTAGGTGGCTCTATGTGTGGGTGGCTCTGTCTATGTGAGGGTAGCTCTGTGTAGGGGGCTCTATGTGAATGACTCTGTGTGAGTGGCTCTGTGTGGGTGGCTCTGTATGTGTGTGTGGGTGGCTTTGTGTGTGTGGCTCTGTGTGGGTGTAAATGCAATAGGTCATGCATTTGCGAGTGATTAAGCTATTGGCATTGTAAATGACAATGCCATTTATTTAACGATTAAGCTATTGGCAATGTAAATAACAATGCCATTTTTTTATGATTTAAAAAAAAATGTAATGAGCAGCGCCAATAGCTCTACCTTGAATGATTCCGAGACCATTGCATTGTAAATGCTTGTTATGCCAAGACCTGAAGAAAGCTGTGGATCGGATCACTGAAGCTGAAACGCAAGTGTCCATGGTTGAAGACAATGCCACGACCCTCCAGCAGCGCATCAATAAATTAACGGCGATATCCCAAGACCTAGCCACTCTGGTGGAGGATGCAGAAGGCCGGGTATAGTGCAACAACCTACGCTTTGTTGGTTACCCAGAAGGAGGCAAAGGTAACTCCATGAATCGCTTCCTCACCTCGTGGCTGAAGAATCTGCTGCCTGCCGAAATGCTCTCCACGTGCTTCTTGGTTGAGAGGGCTCATCTGGCGCTCTCGAGGCAGCCCCCGCCTGGAGAGGCGCCGCAGCCAGTTATTGCCAGGCTGCTCAACTATGCAGATAGAGATGCTGTGCTGCAGTATGCAAGTTCGCTGAGACAAACTCATCTTTGACTCCAAGCCTATAATGATTTTCCCAGACTAAACTCACCTGGTGCAGCAACAGCGGCAATCCTTCACGGCAGCGAAGAAACATCTACGGGATCTCAATATCGCTTATATGCTGTTATATCTGGCCAGACTCTGGGTAGTGTACAATTCTAAGACACTTTTCTTATTTCTGAATTTCATCCGTCTCCTTATGGGGGAACTGGGCACTCACAAAATACAAGTTTACCAAACACTGACTGCACATTTCAGCACGGAGGGCATGGCAGAATGATATCCCGGAATTGACTGGCAACGATTGGGCAGAGGCCATTGCCAGCCTAGGGGCGCTGTGGTGGCCTCTAGATACCGACTTATTCAGTTTAAATGTGTCCATATGGTGTATTAAACAAGCCTTCGTCTTTGGAGGATAGGTGTTATTGCCTCCCCACAGTTCCTCCATTGTGATCGGGAAGAGGGGTCATATTTTCATATGGTGTGGGGCTGTCCTGCTATCTTGCGCTTCTTATGTAGGGTACAGACCTGTCTTAACAAGGTACTGTCTTGAGACCTCCCGCTGGACCCCCGATTGTTCCTTCTCCACAGTACTGATGATATAGGGGGAAACCGGTATAAGCAACATTTACTTTTCCTAGCGCTCTCGATTGCCAAGCGGGAGATCGCTCAGCTATGGAAAGGAACCTCCCTGGAGATGATGGGAAAGTGGCGAGGGGCACTCGATACTTGCATGGGGCCAGAAATGGTAGTCTACCAGGCACCGGGATGCTCACAAAAACACAGAAAAGTTTGGTCTAGATGGAGTACCTACCAGGGTATAGATCTTTCCCCGCTTCCCTCGCAATCCCCTTAAGAACCTACATTTACTGGGTGTTACTGGCCATCTCCTCTGCACAGCTGACCTAACTATAACTAACTAGTGGCGACGGCTACTTGGTAATATATAAATATATAAGACTTTTTGAATCTGTGGAGGCAAATAATCACGTTTCCCCCTGGGGAATAATTGTATTGTGCCGTATGAGTTGGTAATATATTGAATAACCAAATACCATTGTGATGTACACAATTGGTTTATATGATATATTCATCTGTATTGAATTAAGACTTTACTCAGAGGCCCAACATGTATTTGGCGTCTTTTGCTCATTTAAAGCAAAGGAGCCAAGCCTGTAATGTTAAGTGTTAATCGCTTACCATTTGGATAAAGGCGCAGAATGGGGCTATCTTGAAGGTCTGATATATGGACAATAAAGTTTTATGGCAGCTTCGAAAACGTAGCTTGAACAAAGGTATGAATGTTCAGGGTTTGACTGCATTATTGCGACAATGAAACACAGAACGCACATTGATTGTTACTGTAATTTCATTTATTTAATTTTATTTGTTAAAAAAATATATTGACGAGTGAGGTAACTCGCACAAGTCTTTTCACGATGTTCATGTACCACATGATTGTTTATTTAAACCAACAAACAACAGACATGTTTTACTCGTGATAAAGGGGTTCTCCCCGAAACGCGTTGAGTGTGTCAAAAGCCTAAATAAACAATCGCTTTGCAACGGATTTGCTCTATGGCGTGCTGTTTTGACTAAGAATACCAGCATTTGCATCGATATCGAGGGGCTCGCCGTCCCGCCGTAGAACCCCGCCGCAAGAGGCAAGGGTCAGGCAACTGCGTTGCTTAGCAACGCTCAGCTGAGGGATATATATATATATATATATATACACATACATATGTGTTATCTATTTAAAGTTTTGTATAGCGCAAACAAGACCCCGAGGGATATCAGAGTGCTTCACAATAATGGAAGGAGAGAACAAGATAAAAGGGGAACATTGTCGAGGAAGTAAGAGAGGATAACATGATGTGCTAATAAAAATGTACAAGGATACGCACAAACATTGCTTGGTAGGGTACGGTAGACAATACTGGGTGTAACAGTTGTTAGGCCAGGAAAAAAAAACAACACATGTGTAAAGCAAACAACCAATGGTCATTTAAGGCATGAACCTGTTCATTAGGATTGTTTTTACTTCATGTTTGGTTGTATAACGTTTCAACACATGCTTTTACCACGCATGCCTTTACAATGCAGGTATTACAACGCAAGTCGTTACAACGACTTGCGTTGGGGGGCGCTAGATACTGGAATAGTTTAATTTTCTATTCCAACTCCAGTCCCCGTGGATAGTAGGGAAGGTGTTGGATAGAAAATGAAACTATTCCCTATCCAACAGCGCCCTCCAGCGAAAGTCGGTGTAATTCCTGAGTTGTAATGGTAGTGCGTGGTAAAAGTTTCATTGTAAACGATGTTCCCCTCATGTTTGAATGCAGCAGTGTAGGGAATTCTTCAGATTTCCGGAGGGAACGAGTTCCAGATCTTTGGTGCCGAACCAGAGAAGGCTTGGAACCTTTTTCTTTTTTTGAGAAACGTCTGGGGTTTCAGTAGTAGAGAATTTGCACTTTGTGATATCTGCCCCACCTGACAGCTTTAGTTTTTGAGCCAGGTATCAGGGGTTTTGAGGTGGAGGGCTTTGTGCGTCAGACATGCAATCTTTAGTTGTATTCTTGCTTTGTAGGGTAACTATTTTAGAGATCTTAGGGCTGGGGAGATGTGATCAGTTCTTTTTTGTAGCGGTGATCAGCCTGGCAGCAGTATTCTACAAAGCCCTTAGTGGGGCCAAGGTATGTTTGGGGAGGTCACACAGCGTCGCACTACCATAGCCTAATCTCGGCAGGGCAAGCACTTGAACCACCTGTTTGAAGGCCTTTTGAGGGAGGAATGGTTTGAGGTTTCTAAGAAGCCTCATTTGGAAGTTTGCACCCTTACACATCATACTAATGTTTTTCTTCATGTTCAAGTGCATGTCTAGGGCGATTCTAAGAGATTGGGCTGAGTCGATGATAAGAGGGGAGCAGTTGAAGGTAGTGAGGTGCTTCATCCAGAGGTCAATCTTGGGGGTGTGCTTAGGAGGAGATATGAGAAGGAATTCTACTTTGGCGGTGTTGAGCAGGAGATGGTTCTCAGTTATCCAGGTTTGAGTAATCATCAAGGAGGAATTGAGTGAGATGAAGTCTTCTGAAGAATTGATTTTCAGGTAAATTTGTGTGTCGTCCGCATACATATGAAAATGAATGTTCATGGATTTAAGAGCGTTCGTTAGCGGTTCCAGGAAAATTTTACAGAGTATGGGAGAGAGTGCAGACCGTTACAGGACCCCCATGGAGACTGTAGATGGTTGGGATAGTGTATGGTTCACCTTAACTCTTTGGGATCTATTGTGAAGGAAAGAGGCGAACCATTGCAGTGCCTGACCAGGGAGGCCTATCCTGTGTTCCAAAAAGTCCAACAGGAAATTGTGATTAACCTTGTCAAATGCAGAGGAAAGATCAAGGAGGATTAGTAGGCAGGATTTGTTATGGTCTAACATTTTTAGGATGTCATCCATGACGTGAAGGAGCGCAGATTCTGTACTATAATCGCACCTAAACCCAGATTGAGGTTGATCCAAGAGATTGAAAGTCTCAATATGCGAACAGAGATGAAATTGGACGCATTTGTCAAGGACTCAGAGCTTAGTCCGTGTAGGGATGTTTAAGATAGGACAAAAGTTGTTGACGTCAGATCTGTCCGCATCAGGTTTTTTGAGAATGGATGAACCCTGAGCCGCTTTTAGACATTCCGGGATCTTGCCTTATGATAATGAGGCATAGACAATCTTTGTCCACATGTGTTTAAGGACCACCTTGAATTCTTTGAAGACCGCTGAAGGCAATGGGTCGCTGGAGTTATTAGAGGGGTTAATGTTCAGAAGAGTTTTATAGATGTCATTTTCACTGAGGGGAGAAAAGGAGCTCCAAGTGGCCATGTTCTTGGTGCTAATACTAGGTGGCTTTAGGCTCTCAGAGAGGGCAGGATCAGTCGCACTATCAGGTGAAGTAAGTAGGGCCCTCTTAGATGCAAGATCAAGATTGATGAGTTTCGTTTTTTCCATAAAGAAGATAGCCAGATCATTGCATGAGGGTGAATTATCTGTTGAATCAAAGTGATTGGGTGCTCTTGCTGATTGCTGTTTGACAATTTCAAAATGTTTTTTGGGGCAACTTGAGGCTTGAGTAAGTTGGGCTCTGAAGTAATCGGCCTTAGACATCTTGATTTTTTTATTGTAAGAACTCGTAACCGATCTCTGGAATTTTAGATGATAAACGGAAGGTTCGGATCTCCATAGATGTTCAGCAGCCCTTAGGTTGCAGCATTCAGAGTTTAGGTTGTCGTTGAACCAGCGTTTGGAGATTTTGGAGGAGGCATTTTTTTGCTGTAGAGGAGCTATTGAATCCATGATACCAGAGATAGTGGAGTTATAGAAGTCAGTGAGATCATGTTCATCAGATATGTCAGTTTGGGAAGACAATGCACTTTTACATTCAATAGCTAGACAGTCCATGTTAATATTCATGATATCTCTTTTACGCTATTTAATTTTCTTTGGTTGGACCCTTTTCCGTATCACCTCCCTGTTGATAAAGAAGAAGATGCTGTAATGGTTGGACCAATCACATGGGATATTGTCCTCCAATGAGATGGTATTACCTTTTGAAATAATGAGGTCCAGAATTTCTCCTTTGCTGTGAGTTGGTCTGTCACAGAATTGGATAAGGTCCAGATCATATAGGAAGGCGTTAAGGCAGATCACCAATTGGTCATTAGGTTTAGACCAAGGAAGACTGAAATCACCAAGGTAGATTTGGGATACTGATGGGTCATCATTGAAAGATATAATTTCCATTAGTTGTTCAATAAAGAGGAAGTTATCACCCGGAGGGTGGTAGAAAGTATGAAGTTTGCATACAGGGATGTGGTCACTGGAGATGTTGAGGCAAAGGTATTCAACTATAGGTGAGGTGGGGGTCTCCATGTGGGAGACAGATAGTGTGTTCCGGTGTAAGCAAGCTAGTCCACCACCCTATTTCATTGTTTGGTCTAGGTGGATTATGTTGTGACTAGGAGGCACTAGGAGATCTAACATGGGGGTAGTAGAAGAATGTAGCCATGTTTCTGTGAGGATGAGAATATCTAGCTCATTATTTTGGATGAAGTTGAAGGTATCTGACGCATGCTTATTAGCTGATCTACAATTGAGTAGTGTGCTTTTCAATTGAATAGACATGTGTGATGTAGGAGTCTGAGAGATATTCACTTGCTTGAGGTTGTGGCTATTTACGGCTCTGTGGTCGTTAGAGGGTTCCCTGTGTGGGTTGGTGAGAAGGGTTTGAATTTGGGCCAAAGGGACCTTGTCATTTTCTAGAATGATCGAGTAAGAGAGGAGTAGTTCCTCAATCTCACTGGTTGTAAGTTAGACCATCATTCTTCTATAGCCCGAGGGGGTGTTAGGGAGGGGTAAGGTTGTAGAGGATAAGGATCGAGGAGTGCTGTTCAAGGCCAGAGGATGCACTGGCAGGGGCTCTGGGTATCTTTCCTAAGGAGCTAAGAGAATTGAGCATGGGCATATGGTTGAGCGAGAGAGCTAACAGTTCATGGAATTCATTAGTGAGAAGGTTCACTTGGAGAGATAACTTGTCCAGACGTGCACCAGGTCTGAATGTTGTTTTAAGGAGAGGAACTGAGGGGAGGGCTCCTGTGGAGTGGGGGGACCTCGAGTGATAGCCGTATAAGGTAAAATGGGGATGTGAAGGTCCGTGGGAGGGGATGCATCCTTAAAAACTTGTGGTAGCCCTTATTGATTGGTATGAGTGGCAGGGGATGGAAGGTTGGTGGGAAACAAGTAATGAGGTGTAATGGGGTGCTCATAAGGTGAAAATGTGTGTTAGGATAAGGATGTAACTTTGATGGCGGTCTTGTGTGCTCTATCGGTGAGGAAGGGTTAGAAAGTGAGGCCCGGGATGCAAGAGCAACGGCAGAGAAGGGAGGGCGTCCCAATGAGGGAAACGCCGAGCATCTGGCATGCTTACAGTGAGCCGGTGGAGCATTAAGTCTGCTATCCGGCAGGGACAATAGTTGATTAGTGTGCAAGGCTATTGTAGGGGATTGAGTCACTCCGAAGACATTTATGGGGTGGGGGGTATTAACCAGTCTAGACGTATTTCAAGAAACGTTGGGAGAAGAGCAGCATAGGTCCAGTGGGGTAGATTGGTATGTAGGGAAATCAGAGGAGGTAGCAGTCACAGCTTTCTTGAGGGTAGGGAAGATATGATCCATCTTGGCTAGATTGGTTATAGAGGCTTGTATGAGAATGGTACCATTATTGTAGAGTGTGAAGGTGGCATTTGCTTTGAGAAAAGGTGATGTTGAGAAAATTAATTTGAGACCATGAGAGGTTTTCCTAGAATCCTTTATTCGAAGCATGGAGAAGATGACCTTCAGCCATCATGCTCATTTTCTGGTGTAGAAAATGAGGTCATTAGAGAGAATGCCCTTTTTTGGGCAGGTGTAGAAGTCGGAGATTAGTGTTTCAGGTTTAGATTTTTGTAGTCAATGTTTGTGCTTTTTGCAGCACTTTTGGAGAGGTTAGGAGGATAGTTAATAGTGAAGGCAGTGGGTCCTGTTGGGTATGGAATTAACTCCATTCTGAGTGAGGTCAGCGAAGAGAATTGAAATTGTGGTACCAATTTTAGTATTTTCAAGGGTGAGAAGGAGTTTGAATCAGAGGGCAGGTAGTGGTCAATGGTGGAGCAGGCACAATAGACAATAAGCGGGAACTTCAGATTCTCACTCGCTGACGTCAGGTCGTGACTGCGTCTACAACCTACAGCCAGCCCAGCAGCCGCCAATAAAATTAGAAAAGGCTGTGATGGGCTACAGTTGAGTCTTGAGTGTAGCAGGTATTTACACACACACGCACACACACACACACAAATGTGGGAACCATTTCTATCATTAAAACCAACTACAGTGCTCATACTCCTATTACTAAAAACAGTCTAGTTCATGCTTCAATCATGCATTTTAATTCTTTCTATCTTTTGTTGTTCAAATCAACAAGCAATTATCTCCTTATACTGAACGTTGAGCAAATTTCTGTAAAGTATGATAATCCATTTTACATAAAAATATTGATCAGTATTCAATCCTTGTGATATTGGTATGATCATGACTGTACAAACAGTGGGATTCATTTATAACTCTTAATGATCTTTCTCTGACTGAAAGAACTTTCTTTCAAATACACTTGCAAGCTCACACATATAATTTTCAGTCTACTCTACCTTCTAATGATTATACTGAGATTCCAAAACAAAACGAGAAAGGGCTTGGGCATTATTCCTCAATACTTCATAAGGATGCTGATAGTTCCTGTAAGATACATTTTCTTGAAGATTCTTTTGGTCACACTTGTTATTCTATCTTTTATGACAGTATTACTGTTCCATTACACATATCATTCTTAGAATTGCATCTCCAACTGTGTATAACATAATTCTATTACTATTATTTTCAATAAATATGCAAACCAAAAACGTTTTGTACCGGTTTCCATTTTTTTCTCTCTTGTCGATACACCTAATTTACAGAGAAATAGAGCCATATTTTTAAAAGTGCTAATGATTTTGTTGATAACATAAATTTGGTATATATATGTTTATATGTGCTATCATTTATGGTACATTTTATATTTCAACGATTCCACTCTCAAATGACTTATACATTTGATCCTAGAATGCCAGTGTATGTAAACATGGATAAATTGCTATCCCAAAGATACCCCAATCATATATTGTACGTACCCCTTACTCCAACTGGAAAAGAGCACACACACGAGGACTGCTGGTTTAGGGCTTTTTTATTAAATAGAGCCTCCTCCGACCCAGCAGAAAAGAGAGATGCGTTTAGGCTGACTCAGCAGCCTTTCTCATTCTAGATATATCAGCTACTGTCAATTGCCAGTAGGTAGTTATAGTTAGGACCTAGTTTCCATGGGAAAAGCATTTTTGTTTTGCCAATAACTTTGGTGCGTTCGACGAATCCTCACAAACTATACAAAACTAGCTTGCTACTCACTTCAGCTGGTCTGTTGAAAATTGTGGGGTGATGGTCAAGCAGGGGCAGAGAAAATGGGGGGTCCTAAAAGTTCCAGAAAGTGTGCTTTTTGATATTTGGCATCAATCCGTTCAGTAGTTTTAGCATTATTAACTGAAAGGCAAATATTTATATCTAGGGACGCAGACCATTCGCAAATCCACCTGTGGTTCTTTCACTGATCCACGCGCCACAGCAAGACCCTGATTGACTGGCCCTAACCTGAGAGAAAAGTTACGGCTGCCATTTTATATCTCAGGAAACAGTCCCAGAGGCTGAAAAGCTGCTTGCATACTGATGGAAGCAGTCTGGTGAGAGCTTTCCTTCCCCCTCCCCATAAATCCCTGACAGATCCACTGAATTAGCATGAATGAAAAAGAAAACATAAAGATATATGAAGATATTCTTACATCCCCTCACATACCCATACAGACACTCACACCCACTCTGATACCCATGCCGACACTTTCCCACCCACTGTGACATGCACACAGACACTCTCACATCCACTCAGACACTTATGTAGACACTAATCAACAATAAGGGGAACCGGGAGGGCAATTTTTATTGGGGTCCTGTGTATAGGCCCTGGTACTAAGAAAACAAAAAGAATACACTGTTCCCCAAAGGGAGGTGAGCGTAGGAGAACCAAGCAAAAGGAGAGAGGGGGGGGGGGGAATCCTCGTTTTCGGAACTGAAACCCTGACACACCCAGCAAGCTAGGTGTCATGCTTCATCATTTGGGTTTACTCCTCGTCAGACTGGCGGTGCAATGTCTGACGGGCACCCATAAAGGAGCTCTTTATCGGAGATCTTTTGTTCCTGCCAGTTGGTGCATGTGGGTGTGAGGGCTTCCGGGGAGGTGTAGACGTAAAAGATGTGTGACAATTAAAAAAGGTTAGATAATCCACAGCGTATTTTTAATGGTGTGGTTAACTACCTTAATAAAAACAATAAGGGGAAAACACACGCTGGTGCAAAGATCCAGCGATGTATTTTCTACCTAGTGGTTGACATGTTTCATGCTCTTATAGCAATCCATCAGGATCGATTAGAGAAAAACTGTGCTACACAAAGTGGTAGAGGCGAATACTACCTTCTACAGGAAACTTAGAGACAGGCCGCAGGGTCCTTCTGTGTCCTAGTGGGACCTAGAAAAGGATGACAGAAAATACGGGGTAATGCCCTCGTTAATGTTGGCAATACTCTAGATCACCAGTGCTTCGTTACTGATACAACATGCATGCTATATACAGCAAGTGTGAGGAGAAACTAAACTGAAGTAAATCAAGTTAAAAGGGGAATTGTATAGGGATTTAAAAGCCATGTGTTCGACTAAGGATGGGTCACAGTGTGATAACTCAAACAAAAGTCAAAATGTAAATACGTAATTGTGAATGACTCTCACCCTACTAAGAACAATAGTGGGTGTCAACGGTCTTCTCCCGTCTATTGGCACCCTAGTGGCAGGTACCCTAGTGGAAGGGGAGAGATAAGAGTCTATGTCATGTACACTACAACATGCTGGGCATGTGGCGCGAGCAAGCCCATGAGGGAGCGCTGTGTGTAACAGTGGCACGGTGTATTCAAGGATCGTAAAAGTGCCCAAAGAGACAACAGAGAGGTACTGCTAGGACAACCATCACAACCATATTCATAGCGTAATGCAAAAACGAGTGACATCGCATAATAGCTTCACCGTGCTCGTTTAAAAACTGGACCGCAGTGACGCCAAAGCGTGAAACTCCCTGAGCCTGCACATCCCCCAGAAGATGGAAGTAGCTAGGGGTCCGTGCACCTTGATGCGGGCATTGGCAGTCAAAGGAGACAGGTAGCCACCCGCACAATTATCACACAAGCCCCACACTCACGTACTTGCGGCGGGGATGGCTACATACATGCCGGCGATTAAAACAAAAGTAACAGCCACCTCAAGGGGTCACATTTACCTGTCTGCTGGACGGACTCAACCTGGTCATTTACCCACACGTAGTTGGGGGAGCCGAGAAGCCGTAGCGGCAAACGTGCTTTTCCTCCTGCTTTTTAACCACTCAGAGGCCAATCTTGTATGACCCTTACACGTGTCGGGGTACTCAGGGGAGCCGCACGTGCGTGGGGGGGGGGGGGCCTGAAGACTGAACCGCAACGTTTATCGTATCACCGGCAATTCAGAAGGAGGCGGCCATTTTGTAGTGTACAATAGACGCAGTCGATCAAATGTGGGGGATACATCTGCCAATGATGAATATCCGAAATGGAGGGCAATACGTGGGCCATGTAACTGAGATATTCAAAAGTGATGTAGTTATCATCACCACGTATCGGGGTATTATTATTATTATTATTGGCTCATACTCTCTCCTATGTGAGCCTAGGCGCCTGTTTTCTGGTTTGCTGTGCGTGGGATTTTCTGTACTATAACAAGGGGTTATAGGGCTTATCCCCTTGCCTAGTTTGCACCATATCTTGTTTATTTTGTGAATTTACACACTTTAGCGTGGATTAGCTGAGCGCCTGAACAAATCCCTGACTTCTTAAAAACCCTTTTCTAAGTGCAGTACAGACAGGCAGCCAACATGTGTTTCGTCATAAAGACTTTTTCAAGGCTGATAAGATATTGGCAGGCAGCAGTAAAAGTAATCAGCATGTAGGCAAAAAGAACCTCACTGAAAAAGACCTGTGTGCTAACAACCCGCGTGATAAAGACGACGACAAATGTTAAAGTGCATGGTCTTTGATGAGTCTTCGAAGTGTGTAAAATGAATGCACTCAAAGGAATGGGTTAAAAGTAAACAAAGCAGTTCAGTACCTTGAAACTGTAGTATGACCTACCAGGTGTCTTGCGGGAACAGAAAAGTTGAAAAATTCTTTATGATGAAACACGTGTCGGCTGCTTGTTTGTACTGGACAGTACGCCCTGATCAAAGAATGTGAATAACTGTGGAAAGAAAAATCACATGCAATAGAACTTCAACTTTGCACAAGTAGATTCTTTCATTTGAATGCATATCATGCTTTTGGATTTCCGTGTATACTTCGATAGTTTATTTTGATTTTGCACACCAACCAGGGCTTCCTTGGTTTTGGCTATCACGCACCAAGTGGCAGGGAGTACATACCAGAAAAGAACCAGTAAAGAATGTTGTTGCTTATAGTGGCTTCCCAAAATGTCTTTGTGAGGCTTAAGATGTGCAAAGACTTTGGTGTAGCCACCATCATTCTGTGTACTAGTTCACAGGTACTTCAGGCTATAATTTTTCGATTGTTGACAAACTCCTGTACGGGGTACCTATGTTTAGAGGATGTATTTCATATGCAGAAGTTGAACAGAACCCCGGATCAAAATTGTTTGTGAGTGGTGAAACACCGCTGTCCTATAACAAGGGAAATCTTACTTGTAAGATGAACAGGGATGAAAACAAATTATAAAAGAATCGAAGGCAAGGAGGGAACAGATTGCAAAGGCTACTAGTTTGGAGAAAGAAGAAAAGGAGTTGAAGGATGCAGGAATACATCCTAAATTGAGTGTGGATATGGAAAAGGAAAAGAAGTTAGGTTTTGTATAATCGAAGTGATGGGGTAAGAATGCACTACAGATTGGATGGTGTAAGCATGTACAAATAGGGGCAGGCAAGGAAGAATATTTTTTAGCTGGAAGGGAGTCTGTGGGCCATTGAGTGTATTATGTATGTGAGACCAGTGCTTATGTTTTTGTTGTCTTCAAACTGAATAGGTAGTTGTTACATGGGGTTAGTGTTTCTGAACATGTATCATGTAGATAAATAATAATAAAACAAGAGTTTGGCTCCTCATGGGAGATCTGTCTTCAGTGCATCACAATTAACACATGAGATTTTTAGAGCCTTAATCCCTTCTGTAGTGCAATTTTGAATGATGTGAAAATTAAAAAGTAGTCCACTTTAGTTGATAGGTTGGCAGCTTACACCACAGGAATATTAATTGCCAAAAATTCAGAATTAATAGCAATGAGAGCCATGGTTATTCAGACAGGCTTTCTTTCAAGATATTGCTTAAAAAGAGAGTGGAGTTAGTAAAGTTTTCTGTGTCCAACAATGCTGCACTTGAGTGCCACATAAGAGCAGAGAGATAAACAAGTATATGTAGAAATAAGAGATCTATTTAAATATTTGAATCTGTTAGAAGAGACAGGTGCTTGGGAAGCAATTGGGAAATATTTTTCTTGTAGTAGGAGAGTGGCTTAGTGAGCTTGGTAGTGGGCTTTTAGGTGCTATATTAAGATCTATATTGATAATTGGAGGATGTGTGATCTGTTTGTTTTTGACGATAAAGGGAATTAAGCTAGTAAAGATATAGAAAGGTTCACATAAGAAAGGTGAAGGGAAACCAGCTCATAGCAAGGGAGTGAAACGAAACAGGGAAGAAATAGAATTGCAGGAGATACAGTATTTTGTATTTGCAGAATTTGAAAGAGTAAGAGGAACCTAAATGTAAAAAGCAGCGATCGCAAACAGTTTCTGATATTGTCATGTAAGGAAAAGGTGCATATTTTGTGTCATGGCTGCCAGAGCAATTAGAGCAGAGAACTGGTGGTGCAGTGTGTTACCATCATTTATTTGTGTGTAATGAGATGTTAATCTTTAATTAGCATAACCTGCTTTCACGATTTACATATAAATTATTTGTTATTTCATATAATACTCTATACATTATATTACGTTATCTTGTATTTGGATTTAGAGAACTGAAAGAATCATATATAGCTTGGGATGATTTTCATTGAACATAAGTAGCTCTTAGTACAGAAAAGGTTGGAGACCCTTGGCTTCCATCAATATTGGTCTCATAAGAACTGGACTCCACTATGATTGGAACCTAGCTTAGATTAAAACTGCTGAAAGCTGCCGACTTTAAACCTGGGGAGCCAGGTTCAAGTCCCAGCAATGGCTAATCATCCTATGATTCTTGGGAACTCACTTAATCTCCCTGTGCCTAAATAAACAAGCACTGGCGTTGCCAATAGGTCTCGCAGTAGGAAAGTTGGAGCTATTACAATTGCAAATAACAATGCCTTTTATTTTTGTTTTCATTTTAAAAACATGAAGGGCTTTGTCATTTACAAAACCAATAGCTCCAACTTTCCTACTGCGAGACCTATTGTGCACTGCACAGTGTGGGTGTGAGTGGTGTTGCGTGGGTGAGTGGCGTTGCGTGGGTGAGTGGCGTTGCGTGTGTGAGTGGTGTTGCGTGTGTGAGTGGTGTTGCGTGTGTGAGTGGTCTTGCGTGGGTGAGTGGCGTTGCGTGTGTGAGTGGCGTTGCGTGTGTGAGTGGCGTTGCGTGTGTGAGTGGCGTTGCATGTGTGAGTGGCGTCGCGTGTGTGAGTGGCGTTGCGTGTGTGAGTGGCGTTGCGTGTGTGAGTGGCGTTGCGTGGGTGAGTGGTGTTACGTGGGTGAGTGGCATTGCTTGGGTGAGTGGCGTTGCATGTGTGAGTGCCGTTGCATGTGTGAGTGGCGTTGCATGTGTGAGTGGCGTTGCATGTGTGAGTGGAGTTGCGTGTGTGAGTGGCGTTGCGTGTGTGAGTGGCGTTGTGTGTGTGAGTGGCGTTGCATGTGTGAGTGGCGTTGCGTGTGTGAGTGGCGTTGCGTGTGTGAGTGGGGTTGCGTGTGAGTGGGGTTGCGTGTGTGAGTGGCGTTGCATGTGTGAGTGGCGTTGCGTGAGTGAGTTCCGTTGCGTGTGTGACTGGTGTTGCTTTGTGTGAGTGGCGTTGCGTGGATGAGTGGCTTTGCATGTGTGAGTGTTGTTGCGTGGGTGAGTGGCGTTGCGTGTGTGAGTGGCGTTGCGTGTGTGAGTGGTGTTGCGTGTGTGAGTGTCGTTGCATGTGTGAGTGTCGTTGCGTGTGTGAGTGGCGTTGCGTGGGTGAGTGGCGTTGCGTGGGTGAGTGGCGTCGCGTGGGTGAGTGGGGGAGGAGGGGCGGGGGAGAGGCAAGCAGGGAACAAGTTAAACAAGTTTTAAAAGGAGACGAAACTGAAAGCCTTTGAAGTACACAGGCATGCTGTGACAGAGGTGTGAGAGGTCTGGCAGGGATGATGTAATGCACATTATGTGCGTGTATCCTGAGGAATAAAAGAATGCTTGATAGCAGTTATTGTGTGGCGTAAATCATCTAAAAGCTCCAGGGTTGGGAAGACGCTACACTTCCCTGCAACATGTCACACCTTTTATACAAAAGGACCATGCATGCTTGTATTTTGTGGTTCATATGTAAAAGGTTGAAGGCAAACTAAAAGCCAATGATGCGCAACACAGTTATTTAAAATACCGGGACTAGTTGAAGGTATTACACGTGGCATTTGGTACGCTTGGCAGCAACTCATCATAGCCGATGATTGAGGTTTGAAGAGAGGAAAGAAAATTTCAAGTATTAACTAATACATTCAAGTTGCATGCGCTCTCATAATACACCTTCAACACATGAGTTTCCTTATTCTGGCCAGTGCGACGCATTAACTTTAAGAAAGGCGCTCTCCCATGTCTGGATTGCATCTCCCAATTGGATTGCAATGATACAGTGGACGAGGTTTCCCAAGTGATTGTTAGTGCCAAAGTTAACCTTCAGGGAAGAGAAAACAATGATCTGTTCTCTTCTTCTGAGTTACTTTTCCACAGAGCGGGCACTTTAGACCTCGTCGAAGAGAGTGTCTAGGAACACTTATGCCTCCAGACCACAGAGGGCATAGTGATCACATTTCGTGTTCAAAAAGGTTCACCTTCAGATTGGAGGCGATGTCCAATGTCCGGCATACATTTCCCAGAGGGCCTTGCGAGCGGTAGGTTCACCGCTAGAGAAGAAACTGTCTATTCATTTGCCACAATAGATGTATGCCATTGTGTAGCGAGTCTCTCTTCAGAGATAAGGTATGGCATACATCGCTTAGAGTATAGTGAGGTTACACGCCGTCTTATGTTACAGTGCTGCTCGTGGTTAGTCTACAATACCTAGAGTGCTGATGCATGCTTCAGCAGTGTTGTGTAACGGGGCGTATCAAAATTAAGAAACTACAATTTCCGGCATGCCTCGGTTGCTAAGAAGCTGAGAAGTGTTTTACTTACCATCGAAAAAATAAAAAGAAGCGTTGGCAAAGCAGGCAAGTCTTCCGTGCTGAAAGTTAAACCAGCCCTCGGCTTTGCTGTGGTGGGGGAGGGGGGGCGGGGGAGAGGCAAGCAGGGAACAAGTTAAACAAGTTTTAAAAGGAGACGAAACTGAAAGCCTTTGAAGTACACAGACATGCTGTGACGGAGGTGTGAGAGGTCTGGCAGGGAACAGATGGCCTGGCCGTGAAGCAGGGGGCGGGGCAGCGCTGGGGAAGCCTGTGGGAGGGTGATTGATGACTTTGATGTGGGGAGGGAGGAGAGCCTTTTGCGAAACTGCAGGAGAAATGCTGCCGATGCGCGTGTATGTTTAATCACGTGATTCACGTGAACTGCATGAAAACCGCGGGGCTGAAAGCCCTTGGTTTGACGATGATTTTCGCCACTTGAATTCTCGCTCCGCTCGATGCGCTTGCGCGCATCGATAGGTCGCGAGACCTAAAAATCACACCTTCTGCAATGTAATCTAGTGCTCATGCAAAGATCTCTAATGCCTTTGGGCCATGTTCGTTTCATATAAAAGCTGCAAAAAATAAAATAAAATAAATAGAAGCTGACATAGATTTAACTTGGGCTTATTACAGAGCAGGACTTTTATCGAAGAAGATCATCTGCCAAGTCAAATCTGTTTTTATCAGAGTTCGAGGTTTACAGGAATTGGTTCAAAACTGTGAGGCTGGGGGCTCTAACATTGCTGCAGAGCTGGCAGTGTTGACTAATATTCCCAATATAGCCAGCTGCCACTGAGACAACTTTTGACTGCGCTCATGTGAGGGTGGTTATAAAAAGCGGTATTTAAGAGATTTTTCAGTGTTCTTTATCTACAGGCCTTTCTAATACCTCATATTCCACCTAGGATAATCAGCCTTTTCATTCAGAAAAACACCTCTCAGAAAAAACTCCATGACTGTGCCATCCCCTCATTTCTTACCCCTACGCCTCTATGCATAGGCCTAGCATTTTAAATCCAGCTCTAGATTTCACTGGTCTACGGGGATAGGCTGAGCAAGGCAGTCCCATGGGAAGCTGTTCCTGAGGTACCAGAGGTAGCAGAAATCAGGGACCCAGAAGTGGGATTGTCCAGGCTCCCTGGAGCTGGCACTGCCCAGGGTGCCCATATGTGGCTTTGTCTGAGGCCTGAGAGATCACACGACATGGCTCCTAGGGAGGTTCTGAATAGGTACTCAGGCGGGCACCTGTGAAGCATCCAGGGCCGCACATCAAACACACATAAGGTGATGGGAGAACACTGGCAATTGCTCAAGATATCATCCCAACCCATCATTTTTTACTCAGCATGCCACCTGAGTTTGGACGCAGTCTTGACCATGCTCCTCAAGAGAACAGCCCAGCCCAAACAGCCATGACAGGTCTTCAATGAACTAGAGCACAACAATGGACTGTGATGCAGCCCCTAGTGATTATGTGTGGCTGAGATTAATTCAAGCATTACAAACGTGACTTTTTTTTATACTTTAGTGTGTCAACCTAAGTGTCATGGGTATGCCCTGATCTGGGTCCCGGACACACTGTGCCACTGGAACCAAGCTATATCTATCTGATGACCCCATAACAAGGGTGAAACAAGTCCTGGGTTGTTTGTGTTCCTGTTCAGGGAGGACCTGGTCTGAATATTTGTGCTAGACTGTAGGTTTGGGCTGATTTTAGAGTGTTGTAGTAGAATGTTAGTTTGGGGTTCCATTTTTGTATCTGGTAGAAGATACGTTCCACTAGTTATCAGTTGGAGCGCATCTAGACAAGAGCACATTGGTGGCGCCTTGGCAAACGTCTTTCAGTGAATTAAACACTATTTTAGCCAAATCCTACCTGCTTGATGCACCCTTTGCCACAACATAATTCCCATTGGAGCAGGACTGACCTGCCTGCGACTGGGTCCAATCTGAGGTGGCTTGATGTGCAAAATAGTTATGGACTGAGATGCAACTCGAGTGGTTCCCAGTGGCTGAGATTAATTCAAGCATTCCACCCATCACGTATTTGTATAATTTAGTATGTAACCCTAAATGGGATGAGCATGCCCAGATGTGGGTCCTGTGTACACTGTTTCATTGAAACCAAGCTATACACAGTTGATGAGCGCATAACAAGGGGGTACCCAATCCTGAGTTGCTTGTGTTCATGTTCACAGGGTACTTGGCCTGGCAGTTCGGGCTTAAGCTGTTAGCACTGGAGCAGGGTCAAGACTGGTTTGCATATGGGCTGGGTCCAAACTGAGGTGGTATGTTGTGTAAAATAACATTGGGGTACCCAATACTGGTTTGATTGTGTTCCTGTTCACAGGGTACTTGGCCTGGCAGTTCGGGTTTGAGCTGTTGGCACTGGAGCAGGGTCGAGACTAGTTTGCATATGGGCTGGGTCCAAACTGAGGTGGTATGTTGTGTAAAATAACATTGGGGTACCCAATCCTGGTTTGATTGTGTTCCTGTTCACAGGGTACTTGGCCTGGCAGTTCGGGTTTGAGCTGTTAGCACTGGAGCAGGGTCAAGACTGGTTTGCATATGGGCTGGGTCCAAACTGAGGTGGTATGTTGTGTAAAATAACATTGGGCAGGAATGCAGACCAGAGTTTCAACATTTGAATCCTTGTGGTGCATCTGTCCGAGGTCCCTTGAAGCCCAACAGTCTACCTACTATATAAAAGTCAAGCCAGGACTCCAGAGACTCCTTGGTTCACATTAGGTAGCAGGTTGGACAACAAGGCCTAAGCTCATCTGGAGGTGGTACATTGCGGTACAGTACAAGACAGCCCTACAATTTTAAATATATTGTGGGTTGTTAAGTCATGGTGTTTGCATAAACGAAAATGGGTATTTCATCCTTTCAAAAGTTCACACAATAAAACTAATGCAAACAAGCACTGGCAAAGCCAATAAGCCTTCATTGGCTGGCAGCCTTTTGGCTTTGACAGTGCTTGTTTTGTTTTGTTATGTTTTTGTGAACTTCAATTTGTGTTTATCTGCAACCAATATAACAAAAAGGGCTAAAAGCAATGTTATTCTCATTTTCAAAAGGCACACATTGTCATAGTTGTTTGTTGCACTGAACAAAGCTTCTTTGTGTGCAGATATACACCTTGCAACATAGCTACATGCCATCAGTCACAATGAAATTAGCCAACAGCTAAAAGGGGATGACCCATTGCATATGCTATGTGGGAGAAAGAAAAATGTGAATGTACAGTACCATACAAATGGCTGAAGAGGGTTGACTGAAGGCCACTATTAACAGGGCCGGACGAGGAACCCAAAGCAGCCCTGGAATTTTTGTCAAAAGAGGTCCCTGGTGGATGGGGGGGAGGGGGTTCAAGTGTGAAGCACTGCTGCTTTTTATACTGGGGACCGATATTGTAGCACTGTTGCAAAACTGGACCCCAGTAAAAAAAACGGCTCCCACTTGACGAAACTGCCCCACCCTTCCAGCCTACTGCGGAAAGGCCTGATGCCTAATACGGCCAGTCCGGCCCTACGCTATAAGATTACTAGATATATGTTGCTTTAGTAAACCATTGGGTCTTGGGTTCAAGTGTGAAGCACTGCTGCTTTTGATACTGGGGACCGATATTGTAGCACTGTTGCAAAACTGGACCCCAGTAAAAAAAACGGCTCCCACATGACGAAACTGCCCCACCCTTCCAGCCTACTGCGGAAAGGCCTGATGCCTAATACGGCCAGTCCGGCCCTACGCTATAAGATTACTAGATATATGTTGCTTTAGTAAACCATTGGGTCTTGGGTGACTCAGTCCTAAAAAGGTCAAACTTTATCTAAATCTCATGATCCCGTCAGCATGAAGGACAGGGGCGCAACTAGACCAGAACTTCAAGGGGGGGCTACCACTCCCAGCCTGGGCTGGCCCTAGGACTCGTCACACACGGTCCAACATTTTTTTATTGGCGCCCCTCCCCCATTTCCTCTTTTTCTATGATATACCTCACTACCACTCACCAACAATGCACCCCATTTCTCTATAGCACATTTCTGACAAACTTTTCATTTTTTATAGCCCTACTCATAGTACACTCACACTCATTTCTGTGATTTGCATGGTACACGTTCTTTGTAGCAGGCACTGTGTGAGTGGCAGTCATGCCCATGTGAGTGCACAGTGAGTGATTTGACAGTCTGAGAGTAGGGTAAGAGGAGTGACTTCAGGGTGAGTGAGGTTACCGTATGGTGCGAATGTAAGTACAGAGTGAAATGAATGAATGCATGGTTAGTGATGGGCTTGAGTGAGATTGCAGATTAAACAGTGATGGGACAGATGAGCGAAGTGTCACATGAGTGTGGGTGAGTAATGTTTTCATGTTACAACAGGGTGGAGTACAGAGTGAACAGTGTAAGTGTATTGTGAGTGCACAGTGATTGCCGTGAGTGCAGGATGAGCATGAAAGTGAAGGGCAAGAATGAGGAGTGAGTTGTCTGAATGGAGGATGCATTCGCAGACACTTGAAGTAACTCGGCATGCTATCGATGGTGGCATTGAGTTTCAGATAAAAGTTAAACTATTGCTATTATGCAGGGCTTTAAGTGGGATGAAAAACTGGGGAGTGTAGGAAGCTGGTTTTCTTTTGCAGTAACCCCGATTTTTTTGCTAGATTTCTAATGCACTTTGACTTGATGTGCCACGGGTCCCTGCCAATCAGGGTCCCAGGGCCCGTGTACTTTCCCCAAACTGTACCTTTGTACCCCCAATTGGAACCTCTCTGGCCACATGTAAGTCCCTTGTAAAAGGTACCAAGGGCACAGTGACAAAGGAAGGCTTCTAAGGGCTGCAGCACACATTGTGTCAGCCTTAGAGGTACTGTTCCTTAACACACACACACTGTCATTTCAGGATGCATGTTTGGTGCAGAGAAAAGTGTAGATTCGGCATGACACACATTCCTGTGTGCCATGCCTGCAACCCAATGCCTATGGTGTAGGTAAGACACCACTCTAGCTGGGTGCACAATACCACTGGTTAGGGTACAGTTGCATGAGCACTGTAACCCTAAAGTGTCTATGTCCATTTTTTGACTTTGTAAGTGCAGTAAAGCCATAAAGAGTTTTATGGTCTGGGAGTTTGTCATTATGTACTCTACAGCACCATAATGGTATTACTAAATTCTGGGAAGTTTGGTAGAAAACTACTAAGCATACTAAACCCGCACTGATGCCAGTGTGGGATTTATTATACAATGCACTCAGACGGCATTTTAGATATGACCCCTAAAAATGACCAGCCTCTGGTGTTTTCCCAGACTGGTACACACCAGCCTGCCACTACAAGACATGTTTCTGGACCCCTGGGGTGGGAGCCTTCGCTCCCTGAGCCCAGAAACAAAGCCTTCCCTGGGAGGAGGTGGTCACACCTCCCCCAGGCCAGGAATAGCTATCTGTGGCAGGGGAGCTTCAAAGGCCTTGCTGCCTTTGTAATGCAACCCCCAGCCTCTGCTGCTATCAGGAGTTGGCCCCCTTCCTGTCTACCCTCCATTTCGGCGGGAAGACAGGTGCAAAAATTAGCACAGCCCAGAAGGTGTGCCCACCTCTGCCAATCCCACCCCTCAGGTGTGTGTGTAAATGTAAATGTATAGGCATTTATATAGCGCACTACTTACCCGTAGGGCCCCAAGGCGCTTCGACCGCTGCAAAACCCTTCCTGGCTTCCATGAGAGATGGTCCCTTAATGGGAATCTCCAGGGTGAGACCAGGCATCCCCGGCGGTCTGGTGGGGCCGTTAGTGAAGATGAGGCAAGCTAATGCCCAGAGTTGCCGAGTGTGATCGCTGATCAGAGTGGGCACCGAGGCGAGAGAATTATCGAGTCCGCTGACCCTGGTCCAGAAACCTGCCGCGCCGGGAATCGAACCCTGGTCCCGGGCCGTCCTCTGCTCTCGGGTCTGCCGCCTCTAACCAGTGAGCCACACTACTTCACAGGTGGGGGAGGCGAGGTGAATCCCACTCTTCGGTGATCTCCATCTTGCACATGGAATGCACTCTCAAATCAGGATTAGGGATTGTGCCCACTCCCCCATGTGGGGTGAACACACCAAGGATTTAGTCACCCTAAGGTCAGTAGCAAATTGACTACTGAACTCGAGACCCCTAATACTTCCCCTAAATTAAGTATTTAGGGGGCAGCCCTGAACCAAAAAGACAGATTCCCGCAATCTATGAAGAAGAAGGACAAAAGAAGACGCCTAGCTAAGGAGACTGCAGAGAAGAACCGACTTGGCCCAGTCCTGCCGGCCGTCTGCAGTTTCCAGAGATCCTGCGCCAAAAGTCACCTTGTCCTGCAGCCAGTGATCTCCAGAACCCTTGGGAGGCCTGACTGCCTTCAACAAAGACCGGATCTCCTGTGAACTGTAGCTCTGTTCAAAAGAAACTCCCAGGACAGACTCTGAGTCTGCTGAGGACAAAGAAACCCGATGCCTGGAACACCACTGCACCCGACGCCTATGACCCAGCGAGGTCCCCTAGCCCTCCAGAGTCTGAGTCCACTGTGAGTTGATCCCCTCCAGGACTCCCCGACATCACCTGCAGCCTCTGCACGGAGACCCCCACCCGCAAGTGGCCCTGTAAGGTGAAATCTCACCTCAAAAGACATCCCTGCATCCAGCCGCCCTGTGACCTGGAGAAGAGAACCTGTAGTGCACCTACGTCCCAGAGCCCTCCAACTTAACTGCCCAGCTGTTGGTTCCTCTCAGGAGTCTTCCTGTACCAAGCCTGCAGACAAAAACCAAAACTGGCAATCCCCATAGAAAACAGCAGTGAACCCAACGCCAAAACAGCACCCTGCACCTGGCTGCCCCAGTGCAGCTGTGGGTGCACCTTGCATGCTAACTCGGACCCCCCTTTGCCCTGAGCCTAACACCAGGAGCTTTGCTCTCAAAATCTTGTGATATATAAGGAAGTGGTTCTGTCTGGAATTTAACAATTTCTTTGTTCAATGTAAATATATCCAGAATATTCACTTTTTAGTAGTAAACATAATAAACTTATCGAAAGAAAAAGCACTTTTTTTCACTTTTCACCACAAGTCACATGTCCTGCACTTCAATCACTTTATCGCTTGGTATTGTATTGTTTTATCGACAGCCATATTCATTAATTTGTGCGTATAATGCTCATACAACACAATGTCATTCTTTGATAAAAAAATATTTTGTCCATGTGGTGTGTTCCGCGTATCTCAATTTGGTTCTTTAAATGTGACATTGAACCTTTTTCTTTCAATAAGTTTATAATATTTACTATTAAAAAGTGAATATTCTGGATATATTTACATTGAACAAAGAAATTGTTACATTCCCGATAGAACCGCTTCCTTATATATCATACATGCCCAGGTTCTGAGGGACACAGGGTTACCCCATTATTACTAAGGGCACAAAACCTTGTGGCCTGCTTGTGAGCAGCCACCAACTGGAGACCCCCTATCCCCTTTGGATAACATTGGGTCTTAGAACTCAGCACCCGGCCACCCTAGTGCTGCTGAGCGTGTTCAGAGAGTGCATGCTAGACCCTGGGGGAACCCTGGTTCTAACCCCAGAATACCTACTCCCACAAACCAATACTTACCTGCAAACCGATAACTTAATTTCCTCCCATAGTATTGCATTGACTGCTTTTCTTTGAAAAGTGTGAAGTTGGTTTGTATGAAACATTAAAAAACTGGATATGTGTAAAAACTGAAGTACTTACCTTTGGTATAGGAAATGGCTCAGTGTGATATCTAGGCATATCACACTAATTATCAAAAGTAACTTAAAAAGTAATGTGCACAGTAATCTGTAAAGTAACTGAAAAGTAATTTTGAACAGTTTACTTACCCGTAAATCAACCAACTGCATTTGAACCTGCATTCAACCGTAAATCACGGCATAAGATTTTGCAAAGTATTATTTCACTTACCTGCACCAGGTCTTGCTTGGTTTTAGAAATAAAATAACTAAATAATATTTTGATACAAACACATTGGTCTGAGTTCAGTCTTTGAGTGTGTGACATTATTTCTTGCCTGAGTGTGTACAATAAATGCTTTAAACCACCCTCTGATAAAGCCTTACTGCTGGCCCACACTACCACAAATAGAGAGTAAGGTGTTATCTACTTTTACCTCAGCCTACCTTTGGTGTTCCACTGGACTCTGTGCACACTCTACCTCATTTTTGGTATAGTATATACAGAGCCAGCTTCCTGCAGCTTCCTGCAGGGGGGTCTCTTAAAGGGGCAATATAATTAAGGGTGTGGCTTAAAACATTTATGCTAAAAATCTGTGCTCAGCCAAATGAGCATCCCGACTGGTATTTACTAATTAGCAGCCACTATTATTGCCTTCACATAAGTAACATCACATCTACAACAGGCCAGGACTATTGGCTTTGTCAAAGGTTGTTAGTTTCATAAGATAAATATACTACATGCATACATACAACTATGGCTTCGTTGTATATAATATTGGAAATGAGTTCGTTCTTGATCAAGAGGTTGGATTGTAATGGCTAGAACTGCCAACTTTGGAGCTGAGGAAGCAGGTTTGAGTCTCAGCGTCGGCTCAACATCCTCTGTTTCTGGACATATCACTTAATGGATGTATGACGTTACATCGCGCACATTTACATTGCGTGCTTTTTCCCCGCATCTATTTCATCGCCGAGTCCATGACATCGTCTGTTATTACCTCGCAATCTATTGCAACGCGATTCCATTGCTTTCTATTGGGCGGTACTTTACCCCGCAGTACAGCATGTCGCATGGCAAAACAACGCGGTCTTTGAAATCACCTGCGAGAACCCGCCTCTAAGCCCTGGCCCCCTTCCCCCCCCCCCCTCACTTGAATGCCAAATCTTCACTTTCTATCGGATGTTTGCACATGTTGCATTTTTTTGGGGTGTTGTGTTAATTACATTTATAATTATATCTTAAGAAATTGCACGCTTTTTAAAGTGCTTCGCCTTACATGTTGGGAACACATTGACAAGAAAATATTATTGAGCGTGAAACCAGCTCTTTGCGCTCTGATGTGTCTATATGACGTACCTTTTGCCCCGATTCTCATTACTTTTTGTCATGATGTGTAACCTTTGTCCGGATTCTTTACACTCACCGTCCTGCATTTGCATCTATGCCAGTCGGCCCCCCCTAGTCAGGATCCTTGTATCGCGCACTTGAATTGACATTTACTATTTACTAACAACGCAATTCCACCACATATTGTGTGTTTAGACACGAACCTGGGTCCTGTTTTTTTAGGGTGTGAGTCATGAAAGACATTCAGGATACGATGCACTCGAATATGTTTTTGAGTAATATTCCTCTCACATCAAGTAACTGCAGCAGAGGGTTTAGAAGGGCAGGGCAGAAGGGATGTGTGAATGTGAAAATGAAAAAAACGTACAACGTGGCAAGATAGGTTCGTGCTGGGGGGGAACTCATTAACAGGAAAGATATCAGTACAAAAACGGAGGGGGGTTCAAATCAATGTCTGTAGTTTGTGCGGTAACATTCAGAAGTATAATTGAGGTGGCGCTGTATACATTATCGTTGTGTTCATGGAAAATATGTTTTCTTTATGCAAACAAAAGAAGGAGTATCCCCTACGTCAGGTTTTTTTAGAAAAACTTTCGGAGGGTGAGTTGTTTGGCAAAAAAAGGAAAAAATCAACCTTTTTGTTAGGAAACCCCTCACTCACCACCTAGTGGTGACTTGCTTCATCATCGGGGTCCACCCTGGTGACCTAGCGTCACCAGGATGTGCTTCGACACCTGTGTTACAGTGGAGCAGGTTGTGACTGTATGTGCAAAAAAAGGTGTTAAAAATTGTCCTGGTTTAACTTAAAATCAATTTTATTATAAAGTAATCAGAACAATGTTAAAAATCACTGGCGAGATACTGCTTGGTGAGTTACGGCCAAGGTATCTCTATATGTGTCTGAGTGGCTTGGTCGACATGTTTCTACCATCAGGGCAGTAGCCCGGTATTCTTCAGGACCAAAAACAGGTGGATGGGAGGTGTGTGCCCCCTAAAAGGTACACCCTACCCTGATCCCCTGTAAACCAACTGGAAAAATAACCAGTGGTAGATGTGCTCTTTTAAAATAAAAAGAGCCGTCTGGTTGCAAAAAAGGAAAAGAGACCTGTAGGGAAAAGCAAAAAAGTACTGATTTCAGTAGAATTTCTATACTTTCCTGTAACGTCGTGAAGTGTCTCTGTGATATGACTAATCATGCCAAGGGACGTGCCCTCCGAGTGATCAAGTATTGTGTTCAATTCGGGTGGTTGGCAGGGAAGTATTATCCGAGTATGCACTCTTATCAATAGGTGCTCGTGTTTGCCATGCAGTACATATTTGTTACCTTTATAAAGATACACGGGCATGCACTTCATTTCAAATGCATGCATACCTGATTTCTCATTCGTCTCATTCAACCACTTATTGTCTTTTGTGCCCAGTGAATTTCTATGGGCGTCTCTAGATAGGTGTGGCAGGTTGTGGCGTGTCCTCGTATATACAATTATACTTAGTTGTGCCAAAAATTATAGATAATAACAAACAGGACACACAAACATATAACATGTAGGAGTGCGCGTAGATTCCATGGTTCGAACAGGGGGCTTACTTGTTATAAGCCTCTAGATTACTTCAACGGGCAGGGGGTAGGTTCTTCTAACCGCCAAACCAAGTTCTGAAATGGCGCGAAAGATAATAGCGGGGTGAGTAAGTCGAGCGAAGTGCTCGGTAGGAATCAAAATAATCACAGGTTTTGGGTTCCATCTCTGTTTGGAAAGACGAGGGGCATTTACTTACAGTTTGCGGGAGAATTAAACGGCCATTCACCTACTCCTATCCTCCTCTGCTCGGCTAGTGGTGCCGTGCGGGAGTTCTTCCGTTAAATGAGATTACTCTTCCGGGAAGGGCGTGGTGCCGTGCGCCGGAGGGGGAGGAGTTACAGGGCGGGACCTGATGACGCGGTAAACGCGAATGTTGGTAAACAAAACGCGTGTCGGTTGCTATACATCGTTAGAGATGGTTTTGGGATTAGGGTCACTAGATACTGTTGATTAGTGGACATCAGTATATTGTTATTAATCCCAGGAGAGAAGTGCTAAGAATTGTAAAGTGCATGAAAAAAGGGGTATGATTAGGACCCACTGATAGCGGGTGGAGCTAGATGTGGGAAACCACCTTAAATTATGCAGGTTTTAGATCGTGATGTGGACGTCATTATATATTAATCCCAAGAGACAAGTGCGTGGGATCTTAATGCACTAAGGAAAAAAGATATGAATTGGCCCCATTTATAGTGCGAGACCTGGTGACGCGGTAAACGCGTATGTTGGTAAACAAAACGCGTGCCGGTTGTTATACATCGTTAGAGAAGGTCACTAGATACTGTTGATTAGTGGACATTAGTATATTGTTATTAATTCCAGGAGAGAGGTGCTTAGAATTGTAAAGCGCATGAAAAAGGGTTTGATTAGGACCCACTGATAGCGGGTGGAGCTAGATGTGGGAAACCACCTTTAATTTATGCAGGTTTTAGATCGTGATGTGGGCGTCATTATATATTAATCCCAAGAGACAAGTGCGTGGGATCATAATGCACTTTGGAAAGCAGGTATGACTTGGCCCCACTTATAGTGGGTGAAGCTAGATGTAGGAACACAACTACAGTTGTGCAGGTTCTCATCGTGTGATGCAGGAGCAGAGTTCATGGGTCATTTGAGCACATTGGCCCATGGAATGTTATCATTGAGTCCAACTTTATGCGTGGAAAGTCTATAAATCCACCTCTGCTCTTTCTCATAGAGGCGTGACTGTATGTTGGGACCCTGCTGTATTTGCTCAATAACAGTCCACCTCATGTCGTTTGGGGTATGCCCCATTGCCAGAAAATGGTCCGTGAGTCTTGTGTTGTTTTTCTTGCATCTGATTGTGCTACGATGTTCAGATATCCGTTGCTTCACTTTGCGGGTGGTCATTCCAATGTATGGTATATCACAGGAACATTTGATCAAGTATACAACATTTTGGCTATTGCAGTTTGTGTGTGCCCTCTGTTCCCAAGTTTTGCCTTCCTCAAGGTTCAATGTTTTAGTGTTGGTAGTCAAATGGCAGACACTGCAATCCCCACATCTTGAATGTCCTGTGACACGGGGGAGCCCCCATATTTCCGTGATTGTGGGGTTAGTGATGGTCAAGGTGGGTTTAGGTCTAGTGTTCACCAGAGTGTCTTTTAGACTGCGTGCCTTTTTGTAAGAAAACAGAGGTTTTTCCCATTTGTAGTTTCCTGTATGGAGTATGGACCAGTGTTTCTTTATACTTTTGCTCACCTGATTGGATATAGCATTGTATGTCGTGACACATGCTAGTGGAACCTCATCCTCGTTTTTGGTTGTGTCTTCCAATAGAGCTTGTCGAGGCTGGTTACGAGCTCTTTTCTGGCATTTGTTAGTAATTTTCTTGGGATAGCCACGTGAGGAAAGTTTTTGTGTTAGGTCATCTGCCTGGCTCTTGTAATCGGACAATTTACTGCAATTCCTTCTGAGGCGGAGATACTGTCCATAGGGCAGGTTTTCCCGTAGGGGGCGAGGATGGAAACTCTCGTATCTAAGCAAGTTGTTCTTTGCCGTTGGTTTGAAATGTGTTTTAGTTATTAGATTCTCATTTTCCCTTTGTATTTCGATGTCCAAGAAGACCATCTTGTTTCTGTCTATGCAGTGGGTGAACCGTAGATTCCTGTCACGGGTGTTCAGCCAAGTTATGAATTCCATAAGAGTTTCTTCTGAGCCTTGCCATATGGAGAAGACGTCATCTATGTATCGTCGCCAAAATTTTATGTGGCTGCCAAATGGGTTATCCTCTGCCAGGATGTATTTCAGTTCGAAGTCATATACGTAGAGCCCCGCCACACTAGGGGCAAAAACACTGCCCATAGATGTACCCCCTACTTGTAGGTACAGGGTGCCCTCATATTCAAAGTAGTTCCTCTTAAGGGCCAGGGTGGCACATTGCAAGACGAACTGTTTTGGTGTGTGGTAGTTCCAGGTGGTGTTTTCCAGGGTTCTTTCCAACACATTGATGGTGGCGTCTTGTGGGATGTTCGTATAAAGGCTTTCGATGTCAAAGCTGAGGAGAATGTAGTCTTGTTCCATTTTGATGTCCTCCAAAATTCTCAATAAGCTTTTGGTGTCACGTAAGTACGTGGATGTTCCCTGTACAACAGGTTTCAGGAAGAAGTCACTGAATCTTGATAATGGTTCAAGAAGTGAGCCGATGCCTGACACAATAGGTCTGACTGGTGGGGGGATCTTGCCCTTGTGCATTTTAGGCACCACATAGAAGTAAGGAATCTTATTGTCGGTTTTGCTCAGATAGTCTGCTTCTTGTTTTGAGATGTTACCTCGGGCTTCAGCTGTTTCCACCATGTTGGTGATTTCAATTCTCAGATCTTCAGTAGGATCTCTGGGCAGTATTTTATAGTTTTTTGTGTCGCCTAGTAGGCGTCTGCATTCTGCATCGTAGTCATCCCTATTCATCACTACAAGTCCTCCGCCTTTATCTGCGGGTTTTATGATTATGGTTTCATCATTTTTCAGGTCAGATATGGCTTTATTTTCAGCTCTGGTGTTGTTATGGAATTGGCCTTTTGCTTCCAATTTTTCCACATCATTGAATACTGCCTGTTCAAAAGTGGTAATCTCGACTGGAACCGAGTGTGGTGGAGGTATGAAGGTTGACCGTAACCTGAGACCTGTTTCATTGGGGGTGTCTGTTGGGTCGTCACTTGTGTTATCATTGGTAGGGTTCTTTTCGAAGAAGGCTTTCAATTTGAGTTTGCGGAAAAAGGAAGCTAACTCGCAATGTAACTTGAACTTATCTAGGGATGCAGTAGGTACAAACCCTAGTCCCTTATTAAGCACATTTGATTCTGTGATGGTTAGTGTGCGTGATGATAAGTTCGTGACTAGCTCCTCGCATTGCTGGGGCCGGCCTTGTTCGCTCCTGATTTGCTCCTGGTGATGCTGCCCGTGTTGTCCTCTTCCTCCCAGTGGACGTTGTTCCCCCTTCTGTTGCGTCCCCTTCCGCGCCTGCCTCTGTTGTGAAAAGGAGGACGGAATTGGTTCTGTGGAAAGGGGAATTGCTGGAAGGGTGGTTGCCATCCGTACATTTGGAAATGTGGTGGTATTTGGTATGGGTTTGGTGGTGGTTGTTGGTAGGGGTTCTGGAGGGGATGGTTGTATTGGGGCCATTGGTTGTTCCCTCTGTGTCCACCTCTCTGTCCCCTTCTCGGGGTCCCATTACTGGATCCAGTGCTGCTATTTGAGCTGGAGGTGTTACTCGCGGCGTCAGAGTCTTGATCTTGTAGGCCCGATATTTTATAGTCCGGGTCTGAATAAGGGTAGACCTTCACAAATGAAAATTTTTTCAGATCTTTTTGGAATTTCAATGTTTTTTGTTGTAGTAGGTTGTCTTTGTATTCATTAACTTCCTTGTTTAAGTCATCCAATTTTTGCTTGTAGCCTTTGATGCTGGCTTTTATTTGAGTTTCTGTTACTTGAATCTCTATCTGGATTTTCTCAGACAGACGTATGGCAGTTTTTAGGATCAGTATAATCCAGTCATGCGTGCAGTGCCACGCAATTAGGGCCCAGTCTTTTCTAAATTCTGGATCATCCAAAAAGATGCGTGGTGCGTTGGTAACCAACAGGCCCTTAGGAGCTATATTATTGGTAACATACTCTTTCATGATTGTACCATGTAGTATGGTTCTGATCCGGTTCCGCTTCATTTCTGTCAGTTTTTCCCATTCAGATGTTTGAGAGATGGTGTTGCTGATGTTGGCGTCTGCAAAAACATTTAAGTCACTCATGATCGAGTCTATTTCTTCCGTGGAATAAGTTAAGCCTGTGTTCTCTGCCATGTTGTCCGTGTACGTACTCCGTTATGCCAATGTCAGTGTGTTTGACTCTCACAGCTGTGCGCTGCCAAGAATTTGAAATCAAAAGAGAGAGCAAGGGATATTGTCACTCGGAAGTGAAAAGAGATACCTCCTATTCCCCTGATAGGAATATTTATGCAAACAAAAGACTTTTGTTTGCATAAATATTCCTATCAGGGGAATAGGAGGTATCTCTTTTCACTTCCGAGTGACAATATCCCTTGCTCTCTCTTTTGATTTCAAAAAAAAAAAAATATGTTTTCTTGCCATGCTTAAGCAGGGAGAGATACCTTGATAGACACTGGGTCAGCCTGCCTACCCGAGTATAGCGGAATGGTGGGAAGGGATGGGATTATCCCTCTGAGCGGTAGGGGGGCATGAGGAGGGGTGGGAGGAGACCGGGTTGTAGTTGCTGTATCGATGGCTGCTGGGTTTCGTTGTAGTGTTACTTTTCGTTTTTTGTTTGTTTTCGATTTTTAAAATCAATAAAATATAATATAAAAAACACTAAAACCATGTGTGTATGCTTCTATCAATCAAATATGTGAATATCTATTGAAAATATTTTTTGCAACTTTATCATTTGATCAACCAAAATATGAATATGGTTATTTGCCAACTAATGGTATTTCGCTTCTTCGGGGTTAGCAGAGGGTACCTTAGAGTATGCTGAGATCATTGTTGTAAGAGTATCTGTTTTAAAACACATCCACAGTTGAGGTAGAATGACAGAGTGCAGAGTGGGTTAAAAGGCTGCGAGGATGGGTGAGGATGTGTTTACAATGGAAAACACCCATCCATCCACGCATCCAACCCACGCATCCATCCATCCATCCACCCACCCATCCACCCACTCATCCACACATCCATCCACCCAGCCACCCATCCATCCACCCACTCATCCACACATCCATCCACCCAGCCACCCATCCATCCACGCACCCAGTCATCCATACATCCACCCAACCATGCATCCACCCATCAACCCACCCACTCATCCATGCATCCATCCACCCACCCACGCATCCATCCACCCACCCACGCATCCATCCATCCATCCACCCACACACTCATCCATGCATCCATCCACCCACGCATCCATCCATCCACGCAACCACCCACCCACCCACCCACTCATCCATGCATCCACCCACCCAACCATGCATCCACCCATCCACCCACACGCTCATCCATGCATCCATCCACCCACGCATCCATGCATCCACGCAACCACCCACCCACCCACTCATCCATGTATCCATCCACCCACCCACACATCCATCCACCCAGCCACCCATCCATCCACCCACTCATCCACACATCCATCCACCCAGCCACCCATCCATCCACGCACCCAGTCATCCATACATCCACCCAACCATGCATCCACCCATCAACCCACCCACTCATCCATGCATCCATCCACCCACCCACGCATCCATCCACCCACCCACGCATCCATCCATCCATCCACCCACACACTCATCCATGCATCCATCCACCCACGCATCCATCCATCCACGCAACCACCCACCCACCCACCCACTCATCCATGCATCCACCCACCCAACCATGCATCCACCCATCCACCCACACGCTCATCCATGCATCCATCCACCCACGCATCCATGCATCCACGCAACCACCCACCCACCCACTCATCCATGTATCCATCCACCCACCCACACATCCATCCACCCACCCACCCATCCATCCACGCACCCACTCATCCATACATCCACCCAACCATGCATCCACCCATCCACCCACCCACTCATCTATGCATCCGTCCACCCAACCATGCATCCAACCACCCACCCACCCATTCACGCACCCAGCAAGTGACCCATTCACGCACCCAGCAACCGATCCACCCCACCCATGCAGGCATAAAAATCAAATATACGCAGTGTATAAAAAGGAAGTTATTCTAAATATACACAGTGTACAAAAAGTAAGTTATTCTTTGAATGTTGGCCACACTAAAAAATGTACATTGTTTATGTTTGTTTTTTATTGTTGACGTGACAGCAGGTTCGAACATTAGTCCCCGGCAGCAAATTTTTTTTATTGTTTGACGTGACAGCAGGTTCGAACATTAGTCCCCGGCACCAAAGTTGTGCGCGTTGCCCTCAGACCACATTTGAAAGTGTTGAACGGTCGAGAGGATTGCACTTACCTATCATTCTATGTCTTCTTGTTATATTTTGAAAAATGCACATCCTGGGTCATCTTCACTAAGAAAGTCACAAATTTAGCACCTTGATGCTTGCTACCTCGAATGGACGGAGATTGACTTCTTTTTGGGATTTTCAAGAGTTTCCACCTGGAATGCTGCAAAATCACAGGTTTCCAGGCGGACTTCTAGGGGCCATTTATGAATTCGTTTTATTGCCCATATGGAGGAATTTTGCCACTTGTGCTTAACAAGTTTTTCTGATTCTAATGAATAATTCTAGTGAAAAGATTAATTAAGGAAGCAAGTAATGCTGTCTCTGATGATGAGCTAATGATGAAACAGTACTTGAAGCAGACATGGCTTTGCCTCCGACATGTAATATCACTCAGAAATTCGAACTAGATGCCAAGTACTAAGGTTTGCCCCTTACAAATTACATATATTGAGTCAAATCTCAAACTATGTGTGACAAGTTTGAACTTTTTAAATTTTGGTAGCTGTCAGCAGGTTCGAACATTAGTCCCCGGCAGCAAATGTTTTTTATTGTTTGACGTGACAGCAGGTTCGAACATTAGTCCCCGGCACCAAAGTTGTGCGCGTTGCCCTCAGACCACATCGTTGTCCATTATGTGGCCGTAAATCATTGTTGGTATGTGGTTCCTTCGGCCAGATATGTAATATACAGAATGAACGTACACACCCAGCCATGCATCCAGCCACCCACGAATCGAAGTCACGCATCCATCCACCCACCCATTCACGCACCCAGCAAGCGACCCATTCACGCACCCAGCAACCCATCCACCCCACCCATGCAGGCATAAAAATCAAATATACGCAGTGTATAAAAAGTTATTCTTAGAATGTTGGCGCCCCTAAAAAATGTACATTGTTTATGTAAATATGTGCTTTAAATGTGCTCGTAAAGAGTTCTAATTGTTTGGCTCGTAAATCATCTTTTCTATTGTTTGGGTCGTAAATCATTTATGATCGTAAATATTATGTGTCATTTGCGAATATGTAATGTGTCATTTCCGATGTAATGTCTTTTGGTCCGATAAATATGTGCTTTAAATATTTTCAATTGTTTGGGTCGTAAATCATCTTTTGTATTGTTTGGGCCATAAATCATTCCGTTTCGTGTCATTTCCGATGTAATGTCTTTTGGGCCACAAATCATTCCGTTTCGTGTCATTTCCGATGTAATGTCTTTTGGTGCTTAATGCGATGTAATGTGTGCCGCTTTAAAAGTTATTGCGGCGTCTTAGCATGCGGCGTCTTAGCATGCGGTGTGAAGCCATCTGCGATGTAATAGTCGCGATGCGATAGTAACGCGATGTAGTGCTTCCGATGTAATGGGTGTTTCCCAAAATGGAGAGCCCAATGGAGACCCGTCTCAGCGCTTGCTTTTACAAACTGCTGGTGTTGAGCACCAGCAGCCCTACTACTATGGTATTAATCAGGGATCGAGGGTGAGTAAATAAATAATGTGCTGATCCAGCAACAAACTTCCAGTTTTATGATTAGGGTTGCCAGCTTATTATTTTGATGTCCCAGTGGGTACAAAAATAAGCAGTCACCTAAAGCCGAATTTTCAGCACTTATCCGAGCATACTTCGAACAGCAAATATAAATAGAAAGCACTTGTAATTGTGTTCTAGTGCTGCCTGAATGATCCATGACTCATAATTACAGGGAACAAAGACAGAGAAGTCACATAACAAATGAATGCATACTTTCTTATTTATAACCCTATTTAGTGTCAAGATGAGGTTTTTGCAGGCTCTTTAAACAACACATGGCTGGCATTTTTCTTTTGGCAACCCTACTTTAGATTCCTTTTCATGAAATGGCTTCTCACTCTACGGCAGTAAATGTAAAATACAATGTAAGGAATATGCAGAGTGGGGGCCCAGGAGGAACTGGAAGCAGAAAAAACAAGCATTTGCAAAGCAATAGGTATCACATTCATGCGAGTTTGAGCATTTTAAAAAATATCTTTATTTGCATCTTTAATATAAGTAACAAAGTACTTATATGAGGTAGGGATCTGCTAACATCAGCAGATGCGACAAACATTATCATGTGTCTGTTCATACATAATAAGATTTAGCCAATACCGATTCTGTATATCAGGCAAGGGTACACAGTGTTGCTATTTTAATACATAGTATCGGTCTTATACTTTATATGAGTCGCATCCATATGTCCATTGGGGTGACAGTATATTTGCCTTACCCTACCCAGATGTTGTTGTTTATCTGTTTGCCCATCTGGCATTATCATGGTCTTTCATGCCTCATTGTCCATTTTGTGGATACTGCTTGGCGCAAATATAACACAATAAGTAACCAAACAATCAAAATAAGTGGAACCATCATCAATCCGTCATGCCTGGGTCATTTATGTAAGGAATGCAGGCTAGCATCACATTTTGGTTATGGTATGCTTGCCGTCCTTCCTACACGATATTTGGAGGGGTGAGCAACCGGACCTCTCTCTTCGTCTTGCTCATGACCTCTTTCAATGCCTCCCTCACTCATACCTATGATTGGTTTATCCTGAACCTGCGGTGTGGTGTGTTTGGAGATCTGTGTCTGAGTCCCGCCTTTCTGCAGTTTGTGAGGAGTTGCTCTCTGTCTCTTTATCTATGTGTTTCAACTCCACAAGCATTGCATCCCAGTATTGTACAATGGGATACTTACGCAGGCCAACTATTTCCTCCCTGCGCAATGATGTGCTTTCTGCCTGTGCCCACACCATCAGTGAACTTTTCCAGTTGTCATAGACAGGAGGGTTGTTATTTTTCCATTGTTTGGTATCTAGAGGTGACTTTGTGTTTCTTAACTTGGGGTAAAACTTAGTATACATGCTTCCCATGGCTGTAGTGGTGGCCTTCCAGTACATGTCACAAGTGTTGCTATTATGGCCTGCCAGTATGTTTGCAGGGAGGTGCACAACCACAACTTATGGAGGAGGTCCGCATTTTTATGTAGGCAGCGAGGGCATGCCGAGGTAGTCATATGGAATTACTTGTTCAGTTTATTCGGGGATAGATACACCCTGTGTGTGATGTGTGTTTATATGAGCCGGAATTTGTAATTTCTTGGTATGCGCGTGGGATTGGCCAAAATCATGTCCCATTCATGGTCTGTCCATGGACTTCCCCTGTCCGCCTCCCACTTCGTACGCAGGGCTGCCATAGGTTGTGTCATTTCGGTTAATAGCACCTCCGCCAGCCAGTGTACTATATGCGATCCGTTACCCATTACATGTAGGTATTGTATTAGGAGATGCATCTAAAGTTCGGTGGTTATGTCTCCCCAAGCCGCTGAAAGTGATCTTGTGATGGAGTTATGGAGCAGGAATTGGCCGGTTGGCAGGTCGTAGTCCTCCACCAGACTCTCAAAGGGTATTAGAGTGCCATCAGCATATAGCTCACCTAGTGTATGTAGCTCGGCAGCATGCCGGGTGACAAAATGAAACAGGTGAAATATCTGAGATTGAGACCTTGGTGGCTGGGCGGTGGCTGTGTTGTTTAGGCCAAGTCCAGAGAGCCATTTTGTCACCCATTGTACTTGCGCTGCTAGGTAATACAGTTCCATGTTAGGTACTGCTCGGCCCCCTCTACAGGTAGGTGAATGGAGCTTCCATAATGCTATCCTGGGGCGGCCTGAGTTCCAGATGAGGACTCGGATCAATTGTTCTGGTTGCCGAAATATTCTGGAAGGGACATAAGCAGGGAGGTTGGAGAAGTAATATAATAGTTTAGGTAATACTACCATCTTGGTCAGTGCAATTCTGCTCATCACATTCAGTGTGTTGTGTCTTCCAAAACTTAATCTGTGCCCTGATGGCAAATGAGGCCCTAATCAGGTCTCCCTCCAGGATGTCAGCGGGGTCCTAGTATACAAAGATGCCCAGGTATCGAAAAGTGGATGGCTGGCAGTGGAGGGGAAAGTTATTTATGCGCAGATTCTGGTTGGTAGTCACTCCCCAAAAAGGGTACAGGCGTAATTTTGTCCAGTTTGCCCTAAGGCCCGATACCGTCTGAAAGTTCTGAAGCATTTCCGCTATGGTGGCAGGTATGTTATGCAGGTCCCTAAGGTATAGAAGCAAATTGTCTGCATATAGAGAGACAGCTTGTAAGTCGACCCCAGCCAGATGCCCCAGTCTGTGCCTCCGTTATGAAGCTGCACCGCCTGCGATTCCATGGCAAGCGAAAAAAGGCGCTGGGACAGGGGGCAGCCCTGCCTAGTGCCTCCGTTGACCTTTATGTTCTCTGATATCAAACAACCCATCCGCACCCTGACTGAGGGTTGCATATAAAGTAGCCGGATCATATGGAGGAATCTGTCTCCCAACCCGTACCTACGCAACACCTCAAAAAGATATGGTCATTCCAGCGAGTCAAAGGCCTTCTCCAGGTCTAAGACCAGGCAGCCTGAGTGGGGCCAGGCATCTGTCGCATAGCGTTGCACCCTAAAAGTTTGCGAATATTATGCGCTGTGCTCCTAGTGGGGACAACCCTTTTTTGGTCCACGTGTATCAGGGTCCGTACAAATGGAGCCAGTCTTGCAGCGATTATGGATGCTAGGACCTTGTTGTCCGTGTTGAGTAGCGCCAGTGGTCTGTACTACCCCAGCATTTCTGGATCCCTGCCAGGCTTGGGGAGAGAGATCAGCAGTGCCTCATTCTGCGTGGTCAAGAGTAAGTAATCCGCTAGTGAGACTTCATATATAATTTTGAGTTGAGGTGCCAGTGATTCTGCATAAACCTTATAAAATTCTGCTGGTAGGCTATCTGGGCCAGGGGTTTTGCTGGTTGCTAGTGCACGTATTCCTGCCCTGATTTCATCTAGGAGTATGGGGTCGTCAAATTCGAACCTTGTTCGGGTGTGATCTGTGGTGGGGTAATGCCTGCCAGGTATCATCAGCTGTAGCTGAGGACTTATTCAGCGTGGTGTAGTGAGCCATAAATTCCCGGTGTATGTCCCGCTGTGAGTATAGTGCGTGTCCTGCATGGAGTGGAGTGATGTGACAGGCGAAGCGATATCGTCCTGTCGGATGAGTCACGCTAGGCGCCTTCTAGCATTTTCGCCTGAGTGGTAAGTACACGCGGAATGAGCTGCATAGTTAAGGCAGTGGAGTCTCTCTAGCAATCGTGCATGTTCTTTCTTGCTGTCATCTAGTCGCCTGCCCAAGCCCCCGACTGCTCGTTTCTTGTGGGATGCCAACTTGTTTTCCAGGTTACTAGAGCCGTCTCCAAACGTTTTGCGCATGCCAGCTTGCGTACATATGCAATGCTCTCGAATGACTCTTTTGAAAGCTTCCCATTCTATCAATGGAGACAAGGTGGAGTCTGTGTTTTCCTCAAAGTATTACATCATGGCCGCCCCTAGCAATTCTCAGAAGGCCGCATCCACTAGTTGGTCTGACTGCAGACTCCATCTTGGAATCGGTGGTGTGCCAGCACACCAGTCTAGTTGTAATGGGTGCGGGTTATGGTCCGAGTGGGTTCTCCCAAGGTATTGG
Organism: Lissotriton vulgaris; assembly: GCF_964263255.1. NCBI lineage: Eukaryota > Metazoa > Chordata > Amphibia > Caudata > Salamandridae > Lissotriton > Lissotriton vulgaris. The sequence continues at coordinate 1,366,029,406 of NC_141695.1, read as the reverse complement.
GGTTCTGTGATAACTGTTAGGAGTTCGTCTGATACCAGCACTCGATCAAGTCAGACATGTAGCCTTTGTGCCCCTGAAAAAAATGAGTAACCCCTATTGAGTAGGTTCCTGTGCCTCCATGCGTCCACTAAATGTCATTGCACAGCCCAACTGTTTAATGCCCTCATGGCGGTGGCCGTGGCCGCTTGGGGAAAGGAGGGAAGGAGCGATCCAAGGTCACATCCAGTACGCTTGGGTAATCACCCCCTAGAATCATCGGGCCCCCGTGCCAAGTAGATAAATTATTCGACAGGGTGTTAAGAAATGAGGCCTGCTCAGTGTTGGGTATATATATTGATGCACTAATAAAGGGTTGGCCATCCAGTCTGCCCCGTACAATGACATATCGACCCCCTGTGTCAGTGAGTGATTCTCTGTGCGAAATCGGCTGCCTGGCCGGACATAAAGTAATGCTCCTCTGGGGCACGCGGAGTAGCTCATGGCTTGCAGTTGCCCCCTCCATCTCCTCTGTAAATTCTTTACTTCAGACCCTGCCAAGCACGTCTCTTGGAGGAGAGCTATCTCAATTTGATGTCTCTTAAGATATGAATAAATGAGGTATCTGCAGGAGGGGTCATGTATGCCTCTCACATTACATGTGCATATCTTAACTGGTGCCATGGAACCATTACGTGGTTGAGTGTGCGGCCCATGTAAGGCCCAGAGACCATACTGATGTGTTGGGCATGAACCATGTGTGGGAGCTACTACTGACTAACTATGAATCCAGATAGCAAAGTGTATCGACTCAGCGTGTGACAGACGGTAAAATTAAACCAAACTAAAACTTTTAATGCTATGAGGGTGAGGGTGCAACAGGCAATCGCCCAAACAGTAATACCAAACGACATTATATCAGTGACAAGGGGGGGTTTTACACTGGCGGAGCACATCTACAATGCAATGAACGCAGATTCATAGTAACACCCCTATACCTTATAAATGAAGCATATATTGGGGCCTCACATTATTAGACACAGGCCGGTCCCGTAGGAGAGGCCATGTGCCTGCTTATAAGGGCGAGCAATACGTAGGGCCTTGTCTCCCCTGCACCCACTACCCGTAACATGTAAAGGGACACATTCACATTATTGAGAACCATTATTATATGACAGTTTCAACTGTCTGTTTATACTTGCGAGGACACCATCACAGTCTTGTTGGCCTGTTCATAGAGTTCGACACGGATGCTAGATTATGCCATCGGTGGTCTGAGGGGCAACCTCTGGCAGCCTTTCTGAAGCTTGTGAGTTCAGAGTTCCACCTGATAGTTCCCCATCACTGTCACTCCTGTAGACTGGACCCAGATGATACCTCACCCTGCGCACCTCCAATTTCTGCTGCCTCCTGGAGGGCATTACGCTGATCCTGTTTCATCTGTTCCAGGTTAGTTCCAATGCTTTGGGACAGTTGGGTTTTGGTGAGCCTCTTCTCTTTCCTGCGTTTCCTGGAAGGGTTGCTGGAATGCTTCATCCCCACTCCCGCTACAGATGAGGCACCTCCTGTGGATTCCCACGTGTCTAGCCACTCACCCGTTGCTCCGGGAGTATCGAAGAAGTGCGTTCTGCCCTTTGCTATCACTCGTAAGAGGGCTGGGTACATTTGCCTCTGCACAGTTGCCGTAAAGTCGGCGGAAGAACATAACTGTGTTTTTTCCCAGTTGTACTTTTTATAGCTTTCTAGTTTCCTGTAGGACGGCATCCCTGTCCCTGTAATTCAGCACGCAAATCAAGAGTGGTCTGGGGTTGGCGCCCGGGGGCGGAGGCTTGGCAAGGACTCTGTGCGCATGTTCGACGACAAAGTGGTGAGAAAGTGCCCCCTCCGGCAGCAGATTGCAGAGCCAGGTCTTTGAATATGTTATCGTATCCTTTCCTTCCTCACCTTCCGTAAGACATACCACGCGCACATTATTCCACCTCGACCGCCCTCTGTGTCTTCAACTCGGTGTTCCAGAAAGTCTACTTGGGCTGGGGGGTCTTTGAGGCACTTTTCTGCAGCCTTCATCTGTGTGGAGATCTCCCTCATTAGGGCCTCCATTGCGGACGTCCTGTCCGTGAGTTTGTGGTGGCTCAATTGTAAGAGGTGCAGCTCAATCGCCACCATATCTATCTTTCGAGAGAGAGAGAGAGAGAGAGAGAGAGAGAGAGAGAAAGAGAGAGCGAGAGAGAGAGAGAGAGAGAGACAGAGAGAGAGAGAGAGAGAGGTGGACCCCCTGTGCCTATCCTTGGCAAGTCTCTGTGTGACATATGGTGTCTTCAGGACATTTAGCAGCAACCACCTGGTTATGCTGGTGCTGTGGCTGCTGGTGCTGTGGCTACTGGTGGACTCTGCGCCATAATCCTGCAGTCAAGTTTGGCGATGTGCTGCGCTATATGTCCAAATAATAAGCTGAGTCGAAGGCGGCCCTGACCACTTGAGCAGGGCCCTGGGCTCCGTGGTCTTGCACCAACCCTACAGCAACAGCGGTATGTGAGTGGCTTAGAGCATACTAGAGAGCATACATTACTCTTCCCACAATATTTCTTTGGGTATTAAAAAGTGGGGCAGAGTTTCTGATAGTTGTGGCTCAGCACTTACAGGACAGCCGCGAATGTCAGGGGTGTGCTCTTTCTCTTCGCCCCAGCACATTGTGAGCGTGTGATGGGTGCTCCCAGTCCGTACCAATTCAGCTCTGCAACTAATGGACCCTGCTTAGTTCGGGGGTGCCTCCCTTGTCTCCGTCTTTACACCGCCAGGATCTGCACTTACTGCAGGGATCTCCGCTGGCCAATCTGGGCTGCAGTTCCTTCTTGGATGGGATGTGTGTGCGCCATGGTCCAGTGTTCTGTTTCTGCTCCCAAGTCGCTGATGTCCGGGTGCGTCTCGTCGTCGGAGCCCCAGTCGTCCCCAAAGACGTGCCAATATCAAGGAAGGCAGGAGAAGTCCATGATGGCAGCGCGCTGGTGGCTGCAGCGTGATACGGTGCGGCCTTCTGGGCGTGGCTAGTCCCCGGTGTATCGACAGGCCCGCGGCAGCGCTGCATGCATTTCCGCTTGGGACTCACCACTGCCGCACAGTTCCCTCCTCTGTCTGCAACAACCCTGGTGTCCACCAAGCTCCCAGGACATTCCGGGTCCAGCTGGGGCTCAGCGAAGCTGGTTGGCAACCCCAGTATTGTGGTGAAACAGAGATATTTATCGGATTAAGGGGGAATCAGCGGCTGAGCTCTAGCAGAGAACTTCTGACTCCAACGCCTGTGTAGCCAAGCCCCAACGCGGGTTTGAGCTATTGGCATTGTAAATGACAATGCCTTTTATTTATGTTTTGGGTTTTAAAACATAAATAAAAGGCATTGTCATTCACAAAACTGATAGCTTAAACACTCGCAAATTCGAGACCCATTGCATTGCAATAAAAGGCCTTCTCGACCGCTTGTTAGATTGTAGATATCAGAGGAAGAGACCAGCCTGAGACGTCTTCAAAGTAGTGATAAATAGTGCAGTGAAGAAGATGTGTAAGTGTTGTAAATTACACAAACACAAAGTGTGAAGTGAGAGTTACATATGATCCGAGCTATAAACACTAACAAAGCGCTCCAACAGCTTTCGCTCTGTGATTACACAGTCGTGGCTCAGGAGGAATAGTGGGAGGGAGGCTACTTCCTGTCCTCTCCATGATTTGAGTGTGCAGTGTGGCATTGCGTAATGTCATTGCTATCTTTGGCCAAATAAAAAACACTCCAGCTGTAATAGGGCCCTGACTTCACCTGCTGGTGGAGGGCGGGCTGTTATGTTATGTTATGTTAATTCTGCTTATATAGCGCATGGCTACCCCAGCAATGGGGCGTCCCAGCGCTGCGGACATACCTGGAAGCAGAGCAACACAACAGAGAAAGTGGAGCTAGATGGAAGAGAATGGAGCTAGATGGAAGAGAACAGCCACGTTTTAATCTGTTTGCGGAACAGCAAGTGGTTGGAAGTGGCCCGAGCCCCAAGGGGGATCGAATTCCAAAGCTTCGGCGCCAGATGCCTAAAAGAGCGATAAAGTTTTAGTGCCATAAAGCTGTGCTTTATGGCACGCATGGAGGGAGGGAGGGATGGTCTCGGCTGTAGCTCCGGCCTTGTACAGTACCCCTGCTATTACTAGTGACCGAGAGGCACGGAGGGGGTGGTATTGGTGGTGGTGGTATTGGTATTGGTATTAGTGGTATTGGTGGTGGTGGAAGTGGTGGTGGTATTGGTGGTGGAGGTATTGGTATTGGTGGTGCTGGTATTGGTGTTGGTATTGGTGGTGGTGGTATTGATGGTGGTATTGGTGGTGGTGGTATTGGTATTGGTGGCAGTATTGGTGGTGGTAGTATGGTAATGGTGGTGGTGGTATTGCTGGTGGGGTATTGGTGGTGGTGATGGTGGTATTGGTGATGGTGATATTGGTGGTGGTGATATTGGTGGTATTGGTTGTGGAGGTGGTATTGGTGGTGGTGACATTGCTGGTGATATTGGTACTGGTGGTATTGGTGTGGTGGTGGTATTGGTATTGGTGGTGGTATTGGTGGTGGTATTGGTGGTGGTTGTATTGGTGGTGGTGGTATTGGTGGTGGTGGCTGTATTGGTGGTGATGGTATTGGTGCTGGTATTGGTGGTGGTAGTGGTAGTATTGTTGGTGGTATTGGTGGTGGGCGTATTGGTGGTGTTGATATTGGTAGTGGTATTGGTTGTGGTGGTGCTGGTATTGGTAGTGGTATTTTTGGTGGTGGCATTGGTGGTGGTATTGCTGGTGGTGGTATTGGTGGTGGTATTGGTGGTGGTGGTATTGGAATTGGTGGTGGTATTGGTGGTGGTGATGGTATTGGTGGTGGTAGTGGTCATGGTGGTGGTATTGGTGGTATTGGTGGTGGTATTGGTATTGGTACTGGTGGTGGTGCTATTGGTGTTAACTGTTATATTGGGGTGTCATTAGTTAGAGGATATAATTGGTGCCTAAAAATTTGCGTCCATAGAAAATAGCGATTTTAGTGGTGCCAGATGCCAGGGAAACACCCTAGACCCTCTAATGTTCTGACCCAGAGGTCTGTTAACGAGGTGATCTTATCCTCTGCACACACACATATCTAGTACACAATTGATATATGTTTGTTTATACAACAGTCAAGAAAATAGTTTGTTATAATCTTTTCTTTGTCTTTCATTCGAAACGCCTAGCCAACTTGCATTTCGTCGATAGGGGAAGACCCCACTACTTCTTCAGGGCTATCAATGTACATTCCATTAAGAAAAGACATTTAATATGGTGACACAATTCACCATGTTTGGAAACCCAAGAAAATGGAGTGATCACATAAATTCAATGCAATATTTTTTTCAACAAGTCGTGTACACCCATGCAAATGGTCTCTTGTAAAGCAGGGCGAGACACAGAAATCGTGAGGAAAACACACTGCAACATATCAAAATTTGTAGGTTGTGTCCTCAGAGTGAGGCATATAACAGTGTGGTTCCTGTGAGAAGTTGGCCTGGTATATGCTGTCCACTAGTTATAGTGGGCACCTTGCACCAGTCCAAACAACCCTCATTGATGATAGGTTTAAGACAACCTTTATTTAAAGCTATCCCAGTCGTAGCTATGGAGAGCAGCCTTCAGGCTAAGTCTTGAAGGAGTGTAAAGCAGCTTGGTTTACCGGATTATAACCTCTTGAATGTCTAAATGAAAGGAGAACCTTACAAGTATATATAAAATATATGTATTTATTACTAAACACTCTCTACTAACCTCTTTATGACATTATAGAGCAAGATACACAATATCAACACAATAGAACGTAAGTAAATAGCACAATATACAATGGGCCCCAGGGGGAGTGGTAGAAGAACCACGACTTGACTAGACACAGTGCCTAGAGCACGTAGAATCGCTAGGACCCTAAGAAACCACCCAAGGTAGTGACACAGGGGACCCACGGGGGACGCGTGCAGTGTGAGAACACAGCCGGGAGCTCCGTACAATCCTAAGTCGCGGTTGGAAATTAAAAAAATGAAGGACACTTTGGAGAGGACTCGGATCAAACCCTTTAAGACTTAGAAGGTTCTAAGGCCAGCACCCATGTGAGCACCAGAGTAAACGTGTTACCTCACCCAGGGAACCATGGTGCATAGATGCCAAATGGTGTTTTAAATCGTCGCTGTTTTCAATGGCGAGTTGCTGCAAAGTGCTGCTGTCGTGGAAAGGAAAAGTGTCCAGTGTGATCCAAGCCTGGATTGGAGATGTGAAGAACTGGAAAGAAGAGGGGACAGAGTCTGGGTCACTTCAGGGTGACCAGGGGCACGGTAGACAAATGCCCACCAAATGTCGGGTGTTTCAGGTGCAATGAGGTGAAGCTTGACTCTGCAGCCACGGGGACCAGGAGACGTCAATGAAGACCAGAGTATGCAGGGAAGCTGTTCCACGAAGGATGTCGAGTGCTGGTGGGTTGGTGTCCGAATTGGAGATCAACAAACCTTGGCAACTTCAACCCATGTGGTGAGAGTAAAAAGGCTTTGGGACGGACCAGCAAGGTCCTGGTGACTCCCCAAGTGATGGAAAGTCAGGGCACATCTGGAGCAACCAGGTAAGCCCATTCAAAGTTACAGTACCCTTCTCAGGGACCCACAAGTCAACAGACAAAGGATCGCAAAAGGACCTCGAGAGGAATCACTAAATACCAGCCCACGGGTCACTCGTGGAGTGTCGGCCAGTAATCTTCAGTGAAATCACTGCTCGGGGTCTGGACTACAAGTGGCCCAAAGCACAGCCTCAGGGATCGCCAAGAAGCATATGCTGCTGCAAATGTGCACGGTGTCCAGGGGTTCAGGTTGCATGGTCCCCACAAGGGCTTTGGATCTCAGATTTGCTGAGATCACGGATCGGCCTCTGGGAAGCTTGGAAACCCACCTCCTGTGTTGCAAAGTCTTCGGAGTCCTTCGGAGCTGCGTAGTTGCAAACCGGACAGATGCCTTTTTGGTGCCTGCCTTGCAGGGGAGTAACTTCTTTACTCCAAGGGAGATTCTTCGGTTATCCAATGAAGTGTGGGTAGTTCAAGTTCGGGAATTCTGTGGTAGAGTTTCATCCAGGTAAATCTAAAGTTCTGTAGTCAGGGGTTCCTACTTTGTACCCAAGGAAGGGGTGGAAAAAACTCTGGGGACCCACCTATGGGAGGGTCAGGACAGAGGGGTGGTTACACCCATATCCTTCGTCCACTTTCACGCCAGAGCAGGGAATGAGTGTCCCTGCAACCGGTTTGAGCTGGACTATGCACAGGGATACCAAATATGCCCCCAGTGCAGACTTCAAAGCACTCTTGGAGTGCACCCACCTACCCCCAATACACTAAAGCCTGTCTGGGAGGTGGTCACACCTCCCTGTGACAGAAAACCTATTGTCCGGCCTTCCCCTGCCAGGGTTCCGTCCAGCAGCAGGAGGGCAGACTTGTGTCTGTGGCTGCAGCATCCATTTTGTGATGCCTGGGTCAAGGAAAGCCGGTAGCCCGGTGCCCCACACTAGTGGTTCTACCATGGTGGAATCATACCTCCCACACCAGTTACTGGTGTGGAGGTATGATTCCAAGGTGTTTGACACCAAACACGACATGGGTCTGTGCAGCCGTTTTAAAGTTTGCATTTACCACAAGGTTATAATGCACTTAAGAGTATATTGTCTAGGCTGCATCACTAACAACCCCAGAGGAAAGATTCTGAAGGCTGCAGAGGGGCTCTGCTTATGCATGGGCACCCTCTCACACAAAACCCTGCACCCTGCCTTCAGGATTGATAAGGCCTGCCGTAGAGGTGACTGGTTTATATGTGTAGTGAGAAGGTAGATATAGGAAACCTATATCTGAGTAAGGGGTGCATACACCAGCTCACACAGGCTGCTGTAGCAGACCTGTTGTGTCATTTTGCATGGTTTCTCAGGGGTGGCATAATATATGCTGCAGCCCCTGAGAGGCCTCTGGGGTACCTAAGCCCTGGGTATATAGGATACCATGTACTAGGAACTTATAAGGGTACCTCAGAATCCAATCTGTGGTGTACCTAAAGTACATGCAATCATTTTAGGGAGAAAGCAGATAGCCTGGGGTCCTGAATAGCAGGATCCCAGCCAAACTAAGCCAAAGACCAGCAAAAAAACAGAAAAAAGTGGGGGTAACCATGCAGTTAGATTTCACCTTCCTACAGTGCCTCTAACCCTGAACCGAAATGATTATGTATTCGAGCACTCATAAGCTAATATACCCCAGCTTTGAATCTGGCGCATTTGCCATATGTTGGGAAATAGAAGATTCAGATTACAAGTCTGGATTGGATTCGGTTGACCCTTATTGTGGGGTATCTTCCTGAGTTGCTACACGTTTATTTCAGTTGCTTAATGAAAGTGCTGAATACTCTACTTGATACTTGGAGCCCTGATGAAGTTCCTTTGGTCAAAGGAAAGAAACGCGCTGGCTGATGGCCATTTTTACTTCTATTACTAATACAGAAAACTGATGGACTTATATATAGGATTTTGACTCCATTCCTGGTGCACCTTCCATCTTCAAAGCGTATGTCAATTGTGTCCTACATATGTGTGTGTGGTGGTATTGGTATTGGTGGTGGTGGTGTTATTGGTGGTGTTATTGGTAGTGGTGGTAATGGTGGTGGTATTGGTTGTGGTATTGGTAGAGGTAGTGGTAGTTTTGTTGATGGTTTTGGTGGTAGTATTAGTGGTGATCATGGTATTAGTGGTGGTATTGGTGATGGTGGTATCGGTGGTAGTGGTGATGGTATTGGTGGTGGAGGTATTGGTGGTGGTGCTATTGGTGGTGGTATTGGTGGTAGTGGTATTGGTGGTGGTAGTGGTATTGGTGGTGGTGGTGGTGGTGGTGGTATTGGTGGTGGTGGTGGTATTTGTGGTATTCACGGTGGTATTGGTAGTATAGGTAGTGGTGGTGGTGTTGGTGGTGGTATTGTTGGAGGTTGTGGTATAGCATTGAATTTATGTTGTCACTACATTTTCTCTGATTTCCAGACAATGATGAATTGTTTTCACCATATTAGATGTATTTTCTTGATGTGAATGTACATTGATAGAATTATTAGTATATTGTAATAGCCTTGAAGAAGTCATGGGGTCTTCCCCTATCAATGAAACACGTGTTGGCTGGGTGTTTTGAAATAAAGACAAAGAAAAAATTATAACAAACTATTTTCTTTACTGTTGTATAAACAAACGTATGTCAATTGTGCCCTAGATATGTCTGTGTGGTGGTATTGGTATTGGTGGTCCTATTTGTGTGGGTGGTGGTATTGGGGGTGATGGTATTGGTGGTGGTGGTATTGGTGATGGTGGTGCTATTGGTGGTGGTGGTGGTATTAGTGGTGGTGGTTGTATTGATCGTGGTAGTGGTGGTGTGTTGATGGTAGTGGTATTGGTGGTGGTGGTAGTGGTAGTATTTGTGGTGGTATTAGTGGTGGTATTGGTGGTGATCATGGTATTGGTGGTGGTATTGGTGATGGTGGTATCGGTGGTGGTAGTATTGGTGGTGGTGATGGTATTGGTGGTGGTGGTGGTATTGGTAGTGGTGGTATTGGTGGTGGTGGTATTGGTGGTGGTGTTGGTGGTGTTTGTATTATGGTGGTGATATTGATGGTGGTGGTATTGGTGGTGGTGGTATGTGTGGTATAGGTCATGGTAGTGGTGGTGGGCTTGGTGGTGGTGGTATTGGTGGTGGTGGTATTAGTGGTGGCTATATTGGTGGTGGTGGTGGTATTGATGGTATTAATAAAACAGGCTTTTGAAAACAACCCGCCAGGTGGCTTTAGTGCAGATGACATGTGTTGGACTTGGCTGTTTTTGCAGAGTCATCCCTGAACTTTTTGCCTTCCTCCTAGTATTTTTTCTGGCCTGGTATTGGTGGTTTTAGGACTCTGGGCACTTTATCACTACTGCCCAGTGTTAAGTGCATGTGCACTCCAAGGTAAAATGTGGTAAGATTGGTCTACACCTGTTTGGCTAATTCAATTTACCTGTCAGTCCCTTGTAAAGCGGTATCCCAGATACCCAGGGCCAGTAAATGAAATTCTACTGGTGGGCTTGCAGCACTGAATGTGCCCACCAAAGTAGCCTAAAAAACCTGTCTCAGGCCTCTGCCATTGAAGGGCCTGCGCACGCAGTTTACTGCCGCCATGGCACATAAAAAGGGTGCCAAGTCTGTGACTCCCCTTTTACTACATATCTGTGACCCCTAAGGTAGGCCCTGTGACAAGTTTCCTGGCATATGATGACCACTATTCTAGTGGGCACCTTGCACCAGTCCAAACGACCCTTATTGATGGTAGGTTTAAAGTCAACCTTATAGAAAGCTATACTAGTGGTAGCTGTGGAGAGCAGCCTTCAGGCTAATACTTAGAGGCGAGTTAAGCAAGTTGTTTTACCAGTCTATAATCTCTTGAATGATAAAATGAAAATATACCACACAAGATATATATCAAATATATAAGTATTTATTGTAAACACAACCCCTCTGGTCTGTTCATTAGGTCAGAGGTAAAAGTACAATACAAGGAACTTAATTAGCGTAAGATAAGTTGCACAGTATACGTTATGCCCTAGGGGCCTCACAAACCATATACTAAAATAGTGGTATAAGAACCACGTGAAGGATAGAATTCAGGGGCCTAGCGCCTGTAGAACCACTGGGGCAACCAGGAACCACCCAAGGTAGGGACACAGGAGACCCACAGGGGACGCGTGCAGTGTCCAAACACAGCTGCAAATCACCATTGACTTTCTATGGATAACAAACAAGTTACATTTTTAAAGATTAAGGACACTTAGAGGTGAACTACGATGGAACCCTTTTAGACTAGGACACTTCGAGAGTCAAGACCCACGGGAGCACCGGAGTACTCGTGTTACCTCACCCAGGGAAGCCGACTGCATAGGTGTCTTTTGGTGTCGGGTTTCGTCATCGATTCCAATGGAGAGCTGCGAAGAAATGCTGCAGGCGACCAGAGGAAAAGTGTCCAGGTGGATCCAAGGGTGGATCAGAGATGTGAAGAACCTGAAAGCAGAGGGGACAGAGTCTGGGTCACTAGCCAGTGACCAGGATGGCGACAGGAAGATGCCAGCCGATGTCGGTTGCTTTCAAGTGAAGTAGGTGAAGCTTGACTCTTCAGCCACGAGGACCAGGAGGTGTCAACGATGACCAGGGCCTAGATTTGAGCTGTCCCACAAAGGATGTTGAGTGCTGCAGTGACAAAATCCGGATTGGACCCAACAAGCCTTGGCAACAGCAACCCATGCAAGATGACTAGATTGGCTTCAGTGCAGACCAGTAAGATCTGAGGGACTCACCCTTTGGAGGGGAGTCAGAGCACATCTGGAGCAACCAGGAAAGCTCAAGAAACAAATGATTGTCCTTCATGGTGGCCCACTAGCTAATGGACTAGTAACCGCGAAGGAGCCTCAAGCTGCGGTGAAGAAAGGGGACTCACAGGTCACTCATGGAGTGCTGGCAACTGTACTTCAGTGTTAAAAGGTGCTTGGGCAGAGGCTTCAAATACCGCAATGCACAACTTTGGGAAACTACGGGAAGTAGGTGCAGTCGTAAAAATGCAGGATGTCCAGGAGTTCCGGTCCCACGTCTCTCGTGTCAACTACATGTCTCAGCTCTGCTGGGAACTCGTGTCAGCTTCAGATATGTCTGGAAGTCTGTGTCCTGTGTCACAGATTCTTCGGGATCCGGTGGGAACCTCAAAAATGCAGACCAGCAAAGATGCTTCTTTGGTGCTAGTTTGAACAGGTCGGTCACTCCTTGACCCCAAGGGAGATTCGTCAGTCTTTCAGTCAAAATGAAATGTCGAAGGTCCAGGATTTCTTCTTCATACTTTCGTCCAGGGTAATCTAAAGTCCTAGGGACTGGGTTCCTATACTTATACTAAGTTTAGGGGATGGACTAACTCTATGGCCCCACCTATGGGAGGACCTGGGGAGAGGATGGTTACACCCCTTCCCCTTTGTCCAGTTTCGCTCCAGAGCTGGGGCTGAGTGCCCCAGCAACCAGTTTGAACTGCTAAATGCATGGAGCACCTTGTGTGCCCCAGGCAGTGTCTGAAAAGCATTCACTGAATGCAACCCACCCTGCCCCAATACACTAAACCTATTGTCCAGGCCTCCCATGCCGGAGTTTCATCCAGCAGCAGGAGGTCAGACTCGTGTCTGTGGCAGCAGCATCCATTTTGTGATGCTGGGGCTCTGTTTAACTTTAACCGGGTATACCAGTGTGTACATGTCTTCTCCCTCTAGAAGGGTGAAATTCTACCCCCGCCGCCAGAACTGGCGGGCGGTAGGATTCCAAAGTGTTTGACACCAAACACAACATGTTTTGATAAAGCCAAACCAAAGTTAGCATTAACCGTGAGGATTATAATGCACTTAAGAGTATATGGCATGGCTATATCATAGAACAGCTATACGTAGGTATTTCTGAAATCTGCAGAGGGGCTCAGCTCATGCTAGGGCACCCTCTCATACAAAACCAAGCACTTTGCCTTCAGGATTGTCAAGGCCTGCCTTAGGAGTGACTTATAGGTTAATATGTGTCTATATGTAAAGGTAGATATAGGTATACTATCTCTTATTAAGGGGTGCTTACACCACCTTACCCAGGCTGCAAGTGCAGACCTGTGGTGTCATTTTGGAAGGCTAACCAGGGGTGGCACAATACATGCTTCAGCCCCTGGTAGGCTTCTGGGGTACCTATGCCCTGGGTACCTAAGGTACCATATACAGGGACTCATAAGGGTGACCGATTAACCAATCTGGTATGTACCTAAAGTACATGGTATCAATTTAGAGAGAGAACAGCTAGGCTGTGGTCCTGATTAGCAGGGCCACCGACAGTCTAAAGCCGAAAAACCAGTGAAACACAGCAAAAAGTGGGGGTAACCACAGGAAGCAGACCCTACTCTCCTACAAGCCCTAGCTAGCTCTATGGGCATGGTGCATTGTAGGTAAAAGGTAGGACATTTGCCTTAACTGTGTGGCATGTCCTGGTAGTGACAAACAGCCATTTTGATTTCTCACCACTGTGAGGCTGCCCTCTCATGGGAATGCATTGGGGATTCCCTGATATGTGCTTCAGTGGTAATTCCTGACCTGAGAGGAGTAGAGTGGTCAAGTTTGGTATGTTTGGAATAGAGGTAAAAGATTTATTAGCACTAATTTAGAAATGCCACTTTTTCAAATGGGCATTTTTGTGTGCTATGTGTCTTTGTACCTGCTTGTTTGTGGATTGACTGTCTGGTTTCAGTGTGAGAGAGACAGAGAATGTGCATTCCCTGTCGACAGCCCCTGGGAGAGGTTGAGGTGTGCCTGGCCCATCCTGGATGACCCAGCCCCGAGCTGAATAGGCCCTGGCTGCATGTGGAGTGGTGGGAGGAGATTTACCTTGCACCTGAATGGAGCCTATCTCCTTTGCACAATGCTGTCTCCACTCCCTGTGGCCATGCTGCACCACTGAATGCAGAACTTGTTTGGACTGGGTTCAGAGACCCTTACTTCAAAGACATCAAAGACATTTTGGGGTATAAGTATGTGTCCTAAACCCTCAGTAAATTGGACTACTTCATGAATCAAGAGGGACCTTTGCCAAGGAGAAGACCTGAAGAGACTGAAGGCGAAGCGCTGCTCCTTTGCTGTGTGATGTCTGGGATTGTCCTGCAGTAGCTGATTCTGCCAAGGAAAGGAAGAGGACTTTGCTGTGTGATGTGTACCCCCCCCCCCCCCCTTGAGAGGAGTCTCCAAAGGCCTGAGTGTGCTGGCCTCCTGTTGTGGAAGTCTCAGTGACATCAAAGTATTCCAGGCGCTATACTTACCTTTTTTTTTTAATAACCTTGTGCTTTTTACTTTTTGTAGAGATGTGTGTGCTCTGCCCCTCCAGCGCTCTGCATGCTTTACTTTGGCAAAAGCGCTATGTGTTTTGCTTCACTACAGAACTTTTACTTTCACCCCTTGATTTCCTACAAAGGTGCCAGACAGTGCTCCATCCAAAACCCAGTGTGTGGAGAGCGCTTCCCCCTGCAGCTGTCTTCCCTCACAAAAAAGTGGGGGCGCGTGTAGCGCTTTCACTAAAGCCCAGGTGTGAAGAGCACTCCCAACTGTGACCGGCAGGCACTAGGGAGTCGCCTGCTCTTTGTGTCCTCAGGCGCTGAGAATAGTCCTGAGAGGAGCGCCGTGTTCAAAGTACGAGAGCACATCGCAGGCGCTCCGTGAACCAGCAGGCTGTGGCTGGACCTCCTCCTATGGCCCCTCTGCCTTGGTGAAGGGGTCCACGATGTCCGCTGATAGAGGGACAGGGGCCGTCCCACAGTACCGCCGGGCTGCTGGGAGCAGCAACATCATCAATCTTGGATCCCCCAGCTGGTCCCGCTTTCCCTCACAATAGGGGAAGACTGGCGCAATTCTGTGCACGGAGGCCAACAGCCCCTGAGCACCAGGCCAGAGTAATGTTATCAGCAGCTGGCCACGCCTCTGAATGGGCTTCCCGCTGCCTGGAGGAAGAGGGAGAAGGGCGTCCCCTGCAAGGACGAAGCAGGAGCCCCGCACCAGCATGGCAGCCCTAAGGGGGCCAGTAAGGCTCGAGGTGGGCTGTTTGCAAGGCGCACCCTTTGTTGTCCTGGCCGAAGGAGGTTGGGGTGGAGTCGATGAGGAGCTATGGTAGGTTAGCAGCTGCACCGCAGTGATTAGTGCCAACATCTGCACATACCCCATCCCTCCCACAACCATTAACTGAATAACAGACACAACACAATTGTTTGGTGGAGAAATTTGCTGCAGGTTTATTTGCATAACAATATGCCAACATGTTGGGTTATTTTATGGGCGATTCAGGGGCAGGCAGCCCCTCGCCACCCGCCCACCTGATGAGCCACAAAAGCCCGGTGGTATTATACGAGGGGTGTTGTCAATTTGGGGGAAGGGATAGCCCCTCCCTCCGGTGGACCTCCAGTCTACCCTTTACTCACGCCCCTCACCGCTACGGAGGCGGAGAGTTGTAAGCAACCCCAGGTTGCTCAGGTCCACAACCGCCCATAGAACTAACGGGGCGCCCGCGCTCCTCCAGGATCCCACGCGAGGACCTCCCTGGGGATAATTGGCTTTAGCACCCTTACTGTGCTCCTGTGGAGGGTACCCTTCTATACCTTACAGCCTTTGGATCGCCCTGTAACTCCGCCTGCAACGCAAAGAAAATTGTATTAGATGAAGCACCCCCCCCCCCCCGCTGCCCGAAAGCCGGGTTCGCGGTAGGGAGGGAAAACAGCATTCAGGCAGCTCAGCCAAGCAGGAGGAGGGATACTGTATCCAGCGGCGACCAGGACCAAAGAGGGTGCTCGGTGGGCAGCAAAGGTAGTTATACCTCTACCCCCACCCCCCCACCCCCGCCGGAAGTTATGTCACCCGGGGACCCACACAGGTCCCCAACACTAGACTGCTTGCTGTTGTCTGTGCCATCGTGTGGCACTAAGGGTGGCCACCCTCTTAGGAGTGCCCCCTTCAGTGGCCCGGGGCAGCCTGGCATGGTGACAGCATCAGCACATACCCCAGCCCTCCCACAACCATTCACTGAATAGCAGACACAACACAAATTTGCTGCAGGTTCATATGCATAACAATATGCCAACATGTTGGGTTATCTTAACCCTTTCGATGCTCATGACGAGCTCAGCTCGTCATGATGCACAGTTGAGCTGTGCTGATGACGAGCTGAGCTCGTCATGATCAATGGACTTGACGATAAGTCAGCATAGGAGGGGAAAACACCTAGCAGCCAAGGTGTTAAGGGCGATCCAGGGGCAGGCAGCCGATTGTAGCCATACCCTCAAGGAGCGACACTGCTTCCCTGTTCCATGCGATCACAGACTACAGTTGTACCCGTCTGTGTTTGCTATACAATTATCCTGTTACACCCAGCACGCGGACTACCCTATTCAATACGATTACTCTACCCTACCAGTGTATTACTCCATCACGCCACTCTCAGCCCTGATGAATCACAGGCTTTGTCCTGCTTGATGAAACACGTGTCGGCTAGCGTCTGTATACTCCCTAAAGAGAATTACATAAAGCTTTCATCAAATCAACAGCTTCATTTTCGTTTGTCCAACCGTACATGTATACCAAATTGTTTACCTGACGTGTGCACAGTTATTGTTTGTACGTTCTATAATGTTCTGGCACCCCATGCTTGAATATTAGTTAGAGGTTATAGGGTTCTCCTCTATACTGTTTGCACCATCTTATCCTATTATCATCCATCATCACACTCTACCCGCACTGTTTGAGCGCCCTTTACCTGTACATACCAAACCCACAGCAGATCACACATAGCCCCTCGCCACCTGTCCACCTGATGAGCCATAAAACCCCGGTGGTATTAACCGAGGGGTGTTGTCAATTTGGGGGAAGGGATAGCCCCTCCGGCAGACCTCCAGCCCACCCCTTACTCATGCCCCTCCACGCTATGGGGGGCGCAGAGTTGCAGGCAACCCCCGGTTGCACAGGTCCACAACCGCCCGTAGGACTAACGGGGCACTGTCGCTTCTCCAGGATCCCACGCGAGGACCTCCCTGGGGATAATTGGCTTTAGCACCCTTACTGGCACTGGGTCAATGCCATCTCCTCCTCCTGCTACAACACCCTCTGCATGCTTCGCAGAATCTACAAATGGATCCTGACCGAAACCAGAAGAACGGTGACCCAAGCCCTCGTCAGCAGCAGACTGGACTACGGCAATGCACTCTATGCAGGAATCCCTGCCAACCACCTACAACGACGGCAACGCATCCAGAAGGCCTCCACCCGCCTGATCTTCAACATCCCTCGACGCACCCCCCTCCTTAGAGACCTGCATTGGCTCCCCGTCAACAAGAGGATCACTTTCAAGCTCCTCACCCACAACACCGGACCAGCCTGCCTGAACAGCAGACTCAGCTTCTACACCCCCGCCCGCCAGCTCCGCTCCGCCAGCCTCGCCCTCGGCGCTGTCCCGCGCATCCAACGAACCACCTCCGGTGGCAGATCCTTCTCCTTCCTCGCCGCCAAAACCTGGAACACTCTCCCCACCCAGCTGCGACAGACCAGGACCTACTCACCTTCAGGAAGCTCCTCAAGACTTGGCTCTTCGAGCAGTAGCAGCCCCCCCTCAGCGCCTTGAGACCCTCACGGGTAAGTAGTGCGCTTTACAAGTTACTGATTGATTGATTGGCTGTGTTCCTGTAGAGGGTACCCTTCTGTACCTTACAGCCTTTTGATCGCCCTGTAACTCCGCCATGGCCCTGGGTGTGGCCCCGCCCCCCCAGGGGCCCCCCACCTTATACTTCCATTTCATTTACAACCTGCTGCTTCCAATGCTTTGCCCAAGTCTAGCAGAAATAGGTCCATACCCACTTTGGACAGGTGTATTCCACCGTCCTCAAAGCACCCAGTGCATTTCGCATGCAGCAACCCATGCCTGACAAAACCGAAACCTCTATGCTCTATGAATATGCACATTGCGTTGTTCACCCACCTGCGCGAGGTCTCCATGGCTTCCTCTGTCCGTGCGCCCGCCATAACAGCCTAGGCATGATTTCGGACCACCATAGCTCTCAGGACCCCAGCATGTTACTCAACTAACACAATGTACCCCTCATCTCCTGAAGCAGGTCTCTACGCCCTAGGGGAACCAGATCATCACCTCCTAGGTGTATTAACAGTATATCGGGTGGCCAGTCCCCCCCAGCCCAGTCTCTGTAGAATTTTCCGCTACAAGCTATTCCAACGCATGTCAGGTGTCCCCAGCCAAATTATCCTCGTTGATGTGAACCGGTGTTTCCATTTTCTGCTATCAGCCCACTGAGATACCCTCTGGACTCCAGAATGTCCCATCACCCAGACCGTTTTACCTGTAAATAAAGATGCAGAAGTTTGACACACTGTTTATTAACATCAACAAAACCCAATTTTTCAAACAACATCACCCTCAAAATTACACCGACTCTTATGTAGCACAATATTTAACACTTTAAACTCCTGGACCATTGCTTACTCCATAACTCTTACGAACGTATATATTTCTTGTAACAGTTTGACTCTCACTTGATTGATGTGTTCCACTGACAAGCCCGCCTGGAAGGCCGTGGTTGCTGCCCCTATTCTAAACTAGTGGCTGCAAAAACGCTTGCCCTGGACCTTATTGCCTGATAGTTCTAAACACATATCCATTATGCGCTGTACTTGATATTTGGTCAAGGGTGTACCGTCTGCGTGTATAAGGAGGTAACCCTCGCTTGCGGGGCGCAGCGCCAGGTAGCTCACGACTAGGGGCACTGGACAATACTTGGCGATCTCTAGTTTGTTGAACACTATCACCTTCCCTGCCCCCGCCTGGTCTGTTTTCGATCTCCGCAGCCTTATGGTCAGGACCTCCCCTGTCAGTACGTTATAGGGAATAAAGGTTCCTAGCTCATTCAAAGTCATCGCAATGTAGTATAGAACACAATGGAAAACTATACTTTTTGATTTCCTTACCCAGCCGGGCAGGGAATTTATTTAGATCAAACAATATCAAATGCACGTTAGATTATTTACACAATTATGATATGACACAAGCCTGTGCCGTACCGAAAAAGAAAGAAAAGAATAAGAGTAGGGTGAAAGGGGTGTTTTTTCAGGCAAAAAGAAAGGAGCAGAGCAGGGTACTGTAGGGAAATTTGACAGTATTAACAGTATCGCCTGGAGTAGATCATACACATTTTTGTTAGTAATCACATAAATGTATGTCCACTCATGGGTGTCGACGTTTCGATCCCTATTGCTCAATTAATTAAAAAGGGGATCATCATCAGGACTTAGAGATAAATATGCCTGAAAGTAAAAGCCTGTTTAGGAGAAACAAAGAGAATACAAAAGTTTTAAGAGTACACCTTTGGAGTAATTCTCGCATGTTTATAGTCTTTGTAACACATCCGGAATCGCATTTTTGTGATTTGTGAGGGGTGAGCGTGCTGAGTAGAACACAACAAGTACTGCTATGACATCATTCGAAATCGCAGTGGCATGCGTGATATGCTACAATATGGACTGTGTAATGACAGTGAATGGCTTGACCAGTGACAGAGTGCAATAGTGGGCTTCAGGGTGAACGTGATGGTGAGTATTCAGGGTGGTCGCCAGGCTTATCTATTGCTGGGGAAAGCTAAAAAAGGGGGGAGAGAGGTGAATCCCACTCCTACCTCTGTTGTTGAGGTTTGGTTTGTGTGGGAATTCTTTGTAGCACCTCTTTCAAACGAGCTATACGCTGTTCTTACTTAGGGATTCGTTTTTGGCGTTAGGTCTAGCTAGGACACAAAGAGACTGCACGTCAGTTGTGTTCTGGGTACTTCGGTGGGTAAAAATTAAGTAATATAGTAATATGATAACATACCCCGGGTTGATAGAACAATGTGGAATTCCACAAGCAATGAGGGTTTTTTAGGGGATGTAAAACCGGAAACCTGTTTCCGTTCGGTTCCGCACTGAAAGTAATAAAAGGCGAAACCACAATGAGCCTTCGAAAGGGATTTGGTCTACCAAATTATTAAATTAGCGGAGTGCGGCGTACCTTGGTTCCTTACTGAGTAAGGGGTGAGCAAGTAGGGCTTCAATGGCCGGTATCGTGGGGCTACAATGGCCGTGCACGCTTGACTCCTTCAATGGGGGATTCGGGCGCTGAAAAATGCAAAACGGGTCAGTGTGCGTCTCAGGAGAAAACGTTGTAACACATGCGATCCTTTCTGACCTCTCTCTGTTTTTAGGTTCCAACAGTACCTCTCGGGGACAATACCACGCTCTCTTTGAGGCATTTCTGACTAGTCTACCCGGGTATCCTTGCGTTTCTTCTGAACCGGGAGGAATTGAAATCCATCATGACTTGCAAACGCGCCTACTA
This sequence comes from Lissotriton vulgaris, assembly GCF_964263255.1. NCBI lineage: Eukaryota > Metazoa > Chordata > Amphibia > Caudata > Salamandridae > Lissotriton > Lissotriton vulgaris. Next base: position 1,366,009,404 of record NC_141695.1, on the reverse strand, counting down.
ACATCACTGCTGGACACGTATGAGGGAACTGGCATTCCGACCGAGGATCCAGTCCAGACGCGAGTCGTATCAGCGACCCGGTAAGTCAGTTCTACCTTAATAACCCCCGGTTGTGTGGTCTGTCCCTGAGACGCACACTGACCCGTTTTGCATTTTTCAGCGCCCGAATCCCCCACTGAAGGAGTCAAGCGTGCACGGCGATACTGTTAATACTGTCAAATTTCCCTACAGTACCCTGCTCTGCTCCTTTCTTTTTGCCTGACAAAACACCCCTTTCACCCTACTCTTATTCTTTTCTTTCTTTTTCGGTACGGCACAGGCTTGTGTCATATCATAATTGTGTAAATAATCTAACGTGCATTTGATATTGTTTGATCTAAATAAATTCCCTGCCCGGCTGGGTAAGGAAATCAAAAAGTATAGTTTTCCATTGTGTTCTATACTACATTGCGATGACTTTGAATGAGCTAGGAACCTTTGTTCCCTATAACGTAGTTATACCCATGGTTCTTAGCTATCCTTTGGGTTCCCCTTGTTTCTAAAAATACTCCCCTGTCAGTACTGCATCCTGTCTGGACAAGGCCACACCTGATGTGTCCAGTTTTGATTTCGCTACCAGCTCCCCCATTCGAAATGCCCCGAATAATGCCAACCCAAAAGTTGCCGAAAAAAGAGCTGCTTCAAAAACTGAGTGCGTGGCCCTGTCCACCCAATCCAGCATCCCCTGCAGAGTTTCAAAGTCTATGGCCGACCCGGTGTCGGGTGCTCGTGGCTTGTTCCTGGCCCAGCCCTTCAGTGCCGACCTTATTAAGAAGGACTTGGTAGGATCTAACTGCCCCCTCAATCTAGCGTGGTGACTGATTGCTAACAAGTGTCCTGCTAGCCACGGTTGTGACTTCCCCTGGTCTTTGGCCCACATTATGAAGTCCTGAGTCCTGTTCTCCAGGGAAGGCCTCACTTGTTCCCAAGCACCAGTTACTGTGCAGAACTTTTCCACACGCGCCCGGTACCGCTTGATTGTCCGAGGTGCCAAGGACAGCTCGCCCAGCCCCCTCAAACACCTTTCAGACTCAGTAGGAACCACAGATGTGCTGGAAAAGGGGTCATCACCTCACTTGCTCTCAGCCACTTCTCCCGAAACCTGTGCCACTGAAAGCGAGAAAGAGCGTTAGCCGCTGTGTTTTGCACCCCTTGTATATGTCGCGCTCTACACTCAATGTTGTTCACCAGGCACACCCTCACCAGCTCCCTGAGTAAGCACAAGACTAGCGGGCAGGACGCTGAATGTGAATTGATGGCTTGCACCACCGCCAGATTGTCTGACCAGAACAGGACCCTACGTGCCGCCAGCGCCGAGGGCCACAGGTGGAAAGCCACTACTATCGGGAAGAGTTCCAGGACAGTAATGTTGGCTGTGATCTTCTTATGCCACACATTGGGCCATCTCTGCACGCACCACTCTGTGCCCAAGATGACCCCGAAGCCCTCTCTTCCTGATGCATCCGTGAACAAAGCGAGTTCTGGAGACCCTGCCCAAGGCGCCCTCCAAACCACTGAACCATTGAAGTCTTCTAAGAAGCTTGCCCACATTCTTAAGTCCTCCTTCATCCCTCTACTTAGTCTGACTAGGTGGTACCTCCTGGTGACCTTCGCTGTAGCCCTGGCAATTCTGCGTGCAAAGACCCTCCCTGTTGGTATGATTCTGGCAGCGAAGTTAAGATGTGCTGAGCAAGGTCCTGAACCTTGTCCGCTGGTAACCTGGATTCACCTGCCCCTGTATCAATTTCAATCCCTAAAAAAGTCAACACTTGCGCCGGACCCACAGTCTTGCCAGGCATCAGAGGGACCCCTAGATGCGCGTCCAGTTACTCAAAATCCCGCAGGGCCTCGCTACACTCCTGTGATCCATCACTCCTGATGAAAATGAAAACATCCAGGTAGTGAGACACCCCTCTGACCTCATAGCTTGACTGAAGAGCCCACTGAAGGAAGCTGCTGAAAACCTCAAAGTATGCACATTACCCTGCATAACCCATAGGCATGCATCGGTCGTAAAAGTACTGGCCCTCTAGCTTGAAACCTAGCAGGTGCTGGCTGCTTGGATGCACTGGTAGTAACCGAAATGCCGATTCAATGTCCGCCTTGGCTAACCAGGCCCCCCTGCCTGCCTTCCTGACTAAATTCAAAGCCACGTCCAGAGTACAATACGTGACCGAGCAAGGGCCTTCCTCCAAACCATGGTTGACAGAGGCCCCGTCAGGGTGAGTGAGGTTGTGAATTAAGCGGAAAGCCCCTGGCTCCTTCTTGGGTACCACCCCCAGAAGAGACACCACAAAATTGTCCAAGGGTGGCCTTGAAAACGGGCCCTCCACTCTCCCCAGTAACCTCTCCTTCTCTACTTTGGCCCTGACCACGTCCGGTTGATCCTTGACTGACCTAAGATTGTCCGCCTCCCTGGGCCCTTCAGGTCCCACGTAAGGGGTTTTGAATTGTTCACTAAACCCCTCCAGTAGCAACTGACTGTCAAGCGTGAGCGGGAACTTTCTTAAGAGAGGCAACAGGTTTGACATAATCACTGACGGAGGGCCCTTCACAGCACCCCAATAACGTCAAGCTTTCCTGCGGTGGGAACCAAGTGGGGGGAGAGCCGGGTGCTGTGTAGTGACCGCTGCCTTGCTAAACTAGGGGAGGGGAGGGGTGGGTGAGGAGGGGACCCCAGTCACTCCTGCTAACTTCCGGCATCCTGTTTACTTTTGGGGGGACCCCCTTGCTGAGAGTGGCAAGAGGCTGCCGGTTGGGGCCTCCACATCTGTTGCAAGCGTGCAAAAATGTGCATGTCTTGCCCCATGAGCAAGACCCTGTGTTGAACAAACAACAGGTCCCAGGGGGGCGACCTTCTGAACACCCCTCTGTTACTCCCTCTCCCCCTGAACCACCACCCCCTGAAAGGGCTGCTTGTCACCCGAGTCTCATAGTGAAAGGCACTACTGCTAACATTCTTGTTCCCCTGACTCTTGTTCTGTGCCCCTGCGCCTTGCACCGTGCGAGAACCCATATGATCCAGCCAAAGCTGCACTTCCTTCTGGTCCCATCTCATTTCTGGACACAAGGACATCCTTTTCCTAACCTCCCGTTCATAGCTCAACCAGCCCTGTCCACCCCATTTCATGGCCTCATTGCGAATGAGAGCGCCGTATTGGATGAGCGCCTGCTCGGGATGTTTCTCTAGGATGACCGCTGACAGAATGGCAAATGCGTCAAGCCAGTTCTCAATAGTTTTATCTGGCCATTGCTGGTACTTAATTTTCTTGTCTTCCTCTTTCGCCCCCGCCTTTCTGACATCCACCCCATCCTGCCCCAATAAGAGCAGAGAAAATATGTCTATCAGCTCTCTCCTCCATATAACCTCCTTGGCCGCTAAAGGTTCTTGTCAGGCCAAGGAGCAGTGACCAGATAACAGGAGTGCTGCATAAGTATGGGCAAATTTTGCGGATTCGCAGGCCATAAATTCGTGCAAAATGGTAAAAAAAATTGCGAGTTCGTGGATTTTCCCGCGAACTCGCAGATTTTTTTGCCATTTGCAAAAATATGTGCCCACGTGTGTCTGTAACTTTGCCACCGCGCCGAAAGGCGCCGAGGTCTCTCGAGTGAGCCGTCCATGATAGTGAGGAAAGGGCGGGAAGACGTTGCATACCCTAGTGAGTGTGCGGCGGGGCCAAACGAGCAGGGCTTCTATGCTAGTTCACATGCCTCTTGTTTATAAAGGGTCAGAGACCGATCAGAGCAGCAGATGAGAAGGAAGCAGCCTCCTGGTCACAGGAAGAACACAGGGATTGCGCTCGAGAAACTCGTGGATGCAAAGACCTCCATCAAGGATTACATCTAATTGTAGGCGTTAGATGTAGTGAGGAAGCACAACTGCATAACCTCGACCGTGCTCACTACGTCAATAGTTGTTTGGGCTGATTATAATACGTGACTGAATTTGAGCTTCACCTTCAACTCGGGCACCAGCTTTATTTATATCTGGAAGTGCTTGCTGTTGAGGTTTAATTGTTGTGACAGAAGCATTGTGCCAGAATAAATCCTGCCTGCATATTTATCCACGAAGATGCCACTGTGTTGTGCCTTACCTCTACTCAACTGGAGTACTCTCTACTGGCTAATCATTAAGTGCTACCTCGTTGGGTAAATGTATAGTGCTTTTGCTACACTACAGCTGCGCAAAGGGCCAGAAGAGTTGTGTCCAGGGACCACGTGTGTCTGTACCTTTGCCACCGCGCCGTTAGGCGCCGAGGTCCCTCGAGTGAGCTGTCTATCACAGTGGGGGAAAGGGCGGGAAGATGTTGCATACACTAGTGTGTGTTGAGCGGGGCCAAATGGGCGGGGCCAAATGGGCGAGGCTTCTATGCGAGTTCACATGCCTCTTGTTTATAAAGGGTCAGAGGCCGATCAAAGCAGCAGATGAGAAAGAAGCAGCCTCCTGGTCACAGAAAGAACACGGGGATTGCGCTCGAGAAACTTGTGGATGCAAAGACCTCCATCAAGGATTACATCTAATTGTAGGCGTTAGATATAGAGAGAAAGCACACCTGCATAACCTCAACCGTGCTCACTACGTCACTAGTTTTTTGGGCTGATTATAATGCGTGACTGAATTTGAGCTTCAACTCGGGCACCAGCTTTATTTATATCTGGAAGTGCTTCCTGTTGAGGTTTAATTGTTGTGACAGGAGCATCGTGCCAGAATGAATCCTGCCTGCATATTTATCCACGAAGATGCCACTGTGTTGAAAAAATCCGCAAATCCGCTCGCGGGCAGATTTTTCGGCAATTTCGCGAGATTCGCGGATCGCGAAATTGCCGAAAATCCGCAAAATCCGCAAGCGGAAAGGATTTTGCGCCCACACTTAGTGCTGCAGTGACCGGCTGCACCGGCGCGGGGGTGCTATTTGCTTGGCAGGGGGAACTACACTGGGTGTGCCGACCGCAGCTGTGCCTGCGATATAGGCGTGGCCACACTACTGCCTGCAGGGTTAACAGTCGCACTGGTGGTCGGGACAGAACTAGCTAACACTGAGGCAGTGGTGTCCACCGCCTCCCGACTGCTGATAGATGTAGGAGGGATAACGGGCGCCACAGGGGGGCCTCCCCAGCTCCCTCCGTGGGCCTACTATGCAATGGTGTGGCCGTGACCACCAGAGAAACACCCAGGCTGGCGGGGGTCGGAGCTCCCAGCGGAGTCTGCGGCACCTTCACCTGGCTCAGCCACTCTGTTGCCGCCGCCCTAGCCCCTCCTTCTCCCAAAGGCGGGCTGCTGACCGGCTGGGGTGGAGAAAAGGTAACCTGTCCCCCTCTCAGCTCTGCCATGAAGTCTTTCAGTGTGTCTGAGAGCTTACCCAGATCTTCATGTGTAGCGTACCCCGCTGCAGTCGGGAGATTGTCATGGGGAGCTACTGGTGCTAAGGGCTGAGGGGTGACCAGCAGAGGCACCGCCTCCTTCTGCACGTGCAATGACCTTGGTTTGGCCGGCAGAGGGTCTGCCGGGAATTCCTTGGACGTGGGCTTGCGGGCCCGCTTCGATGCTCTCAATGGGCCGTCCTCCTGGTTGAGGTCAAGGTCCGGGGGGTGGCTCACAGACGACGCCAGAGTCCTCTGATTCGACGGCCTTCAAGATCCCCGTGACCCAGGGCAGAGACTTTCCTTTGGCCATCTGAATAAACACCGCCCACTGTGCCTCCTGCGTGGCATCTGGCAACGAATCGTCCACCTGCGACGTCTGTGTAAAAAGAGATGGGGAGCCCTGGCTCTCCATGCCGTATCATCGGGATTGCGTCACTCAATCTACGGGGATGAAGTCAGTGTCAGAAATATTCTTAACACTCCTTTAGCTAGGCCAGACCTATTGCTGACACTGCTGAGCCCCCATCCCCCAATCCCAGAACTTACTTACTCAAGAGTAGGTGGCTATGCTTATGCATGTTCCGGGATGACAATTCTGTATTTAAGATGAAAAGAAAAGTTAGCCATGCCCCCCTTGCATCCTGAAACCTTAGGAGCTGGTTGATAACCCCATCACGGCACCTTCCCCTCCCGTGTCCATGAAATGCCCCTATACGCAGAGCATCCGACCGTACCTGCTCCTGACCAACTTCATAGTCCTCTGCGTCATTAAAATTCTGGGCAACAGACAATCTGAAATTAGAAAACACACGTTTGCCAGCAACCCTAGCACACTGACCCCAGTGTGCCGCAACCCTTGTACCAGACGATCTCTCCCGTGGCCTTCCAGGGGTCCCCGGCATCCTCTTCTGCACGGTTCCTGCATAGAGATAGAACAAACATCAGCTGCCCTAACCCCTAAACTCCTGGCAGCGATAGTGAAGCAGATTAGCTAGACCCCGGCTTTTAAAAGCCAGTGAAGGACTCGAAGTGCACGTACAACAGGTCTCACTGTAAGTGCACCGCCAGCCTACTTACCACTTGCACAAACCACCCGCGCGTGCTCCCGCCCTTTCAATCGCCAGATTGAACCAATGATTAAGGATGGAACCCTTTCCTATCTTAGGTGGTGGTAGGCGACGGAGAAACAACATACCTCAGCCCCCAAAAACCCTGACAATCCTTCACTGAGGTGCAAAGTAGCCCCATATCACGCCCCCACTGGAACTCCTTAATGCTTACAAACTTTCAAGCAGACTCGCAAGTCAGACCATGGGGCCTTGACACTAGGCCGAGAGCACAGCAATGCAACCGCAAAACTGACTGATCGCGGGGAACACGGGCCGCAGTAACATTGCATTAAGCTCTATCCAGCTACCCTGCAACAGCGCTGCACAAGCCGGGTAACTCTCTAATGCCTGCCTCGTATCCCTGCCTCATGAGGTGTACCCGGGCAAAGCAGCAAGAAAAGGAGGTGAGAGCAGACACCACGGCCCGCAGGCCTACCCCCGGCGCCCAGGCCCGCCTGGCAGGCAGGGCCGGACTGGGAACAGAAACCGGCCCTGGCAAACTTCTCAGCTGACCCCCCTGGCGGGAGGGGGAGTGCAGCTGAGCAGTTTGTGAGGGCCGGTTTCAGCCGATTTTTGTTACAGGGGGTCAATATTGTTGACCCCCGAAACAAAAACGGCCCCCCCGGGGCCCAAAACCGGCCCCACCCTAGCGGCCTACCGGGGAAACGCCCGGTGCCCGCTATGCCCAGTCCGGCCCTGCTGGCAGGCGGGCGCCGGGTGCGCGACAAGGCCTCTGCCCGCCCCCCCCCACATTCGCGTTGGCTCGACGGGCCGACCGGCATCGATCCTAAGGTCCCAGCGCCTAAGCCCGCTTACCGAGCGCCAGAGGACACGACGTGCCCGCAACCCACAGGTGAGGCGGGGGGAGGGCCCCCAGAGGACACCCGCATTGACATCGGCCATTACACAAAATGGCCTGCATTCAGCACCCTAAACCCACGGCGTTGCGGTGCAGACTAGCCCCCCCACCCGCATGCGGGAGGGCCCAAAGTGAGGGAGCAAGCTTGGCTGCCCGAGCTGAACAACGGCCAATAAATAAAAGGCCTAACACTGCCCTCCAAATCCAAAAAGCTCTTTAATTGGGGTCTAATGTGTTTGGACCTACTACCAAGGGATTTATGACCTTATATGCATCTTTATGACAGGAGCCTAGTGGCGCAGCGATTTATGGTAATGCCTAATGTGGTTCATGCCTAATGTGGTTTATACCTAATGTGACTGATGCATAATGGACTTATGCCAAGTGCAATGTTACTAGTATTTACTGGTTGTTTTTATTACTTGTATGTCGCATAGTTATGATAGCTGCCGGATTGGCTCTGTAATATATATATATATATATATATATATATATATATATATATATATATATATATATTACAGAGCCAATTCGGCAGCTATATATATATATTTGTGTGTGTGTGTGTGTGTGATTGCATTCTAATGTATTTTATGTGTAATACAAAGGCTATTTTTATATAACCTTGTGTGGAGTTTCTTTTGTGGTGTGCCCAGTGTGTTGCTGCTGAGTGAGTGTGTTGCGCAAATGCTTTAAACATTGTCTCTGGGATACTCCTGACTACTCTACCAAGCTCATAACAACAAGAAGTGGGGTTGGGGTCCCAGGGAATCAAATTTATAGACCAGCGAGGAGAAATTTCCCCTAAAACAGAATGAACCACAAACTATCTCCTCGGGTCTTTTCAATGCACTATAGGCCTAAACTGGATCAAAAATGTGCGCTCTGTATCAAAATTCTCTCATTAGTCAAACAAGTGTATTAACAAACTGGAAAAATATTACTCACAATAAGGGGAATTTATCCCTTAAGGACTAGAACCCTCGCTCACCCGTGGGTGACATGCTTCATCATTTGGGTTCCTCCTTACCAGGAGGAAAACCTGGTCCTACTGGGAGCTACGACTTCTTTACTTTAATGAAGGAGCTCAGAGATGTTTTCTTTGGTATGTTCGTAAAGTGGGAGGATACTAAATCCCATATGTGAGCCTTATGGAGTAGCAAGGGTGCAGCGCAAAGAAAAAGATAAAAGTGTGATAAACAAATATGTAAAGAAAGGTGTTCTCCTTCGCTTCATCTACCATTCTCTTGATTTCAACTGTGAGGCGTTTGGAAGGATACATTTTGAGTTACTTGTATGATTTGTGATCACTAAGTTGTCGTAAACACTCTGCTCTGTGGGTTTCTTTATCCAGAATAACTATGGCACCCCCTTTGTCTGCAGGTTTTAATATCACATTCTGATTATCAGACAGTTGTTGGAGTGTCAATTTTTCTAGCTTAGTTAGATTCTTATACTGAGTGCTTTTTGATTTTAACACAATATCACTAATGGCAGCATCCACACACATGTAGGTATGACATTTGATCTCTACCTTGAAAATAAGAATCAGATTAGCCTCTTTCTCAACAGATAGACAGATTGCATCACAGCAAGATTTTTTTGTCTATCCCTATAATATGATATGATATACACATATGTTCTACAATGCGTGATAATTTGGCACTTTTTGAATATACAGGAGTATTCAAGTTACCCCACTAAAAACTGTATGGTCTAACTGAGGGTTTTCTGAAAATTTCTTTTACAGAGGGGGCCTCATTCCCTGAGCTGCCTGCCAGGTTGAGGTGAGGTTATATATCCTACTTTGGAGGGTAAGTCTAGCACTATCCATGGTAAATCCATATGACTATTGACAATATGATGACAGAAGATTATGTCAATAGCAGAGCACTTATAAAGGATCTGTGTGTTTTTCTTTCTTCTTCCTTTTCTCATTTTTTTCAGATATTTCCTGTATTACCTGATACTACACTGCAGGAATACTGGTTTAGTATCACTATTTTACTCTTACACTATATATATTAGCAGCAGCAAAATACATTTGTCCATTTATGTAGGTCCTGAAGAAAGCCACCGATACTAGATACTGATCATATGGCTGAAACATGTCGACCTTGTACTAAAAGTAGTTTTAAATCTATACTACTTATTTTCATTGCATTTTAATCCTGTCAAGATGAGCATGTGAATAAAATCGTGGTTGTGCATCAATCAGACAGTTTTAATACACCTTTCTTTACATATTTGTTTATCACACTTTTCTTTTTTCTTTGCGCTGCACCCTTGCTACTCCATAAGGCTCACATATGGGATTTAGTATCCTCCCCCTTTAAGAACATACCAAAGAAAACATCTCTGAGCTCCTTCATTAAAGTAAAGAAGCCGTAGCTCCCAGTAGGACCAGGTTTTCCTACTGGTAAGGAGGAACCCAAATGATGAAGCATGTCACCCACGGGTGAGTGAGAGTTCTAGTCCTGAAGGGATAAAGTGCCCTTATTGTGATTATTATTTTTCCAGTTTCTGAATACACCTGTTTGACTAATGAGAGAATTTTGATACAGATCACACATTTTTGATCCTGTTTGGGCCTATAGTGCATTGATAAGACACGAGGAGATAGTTTGTTGTTTGTTTACTCTACCAAGCTACCAAGCAGATGAGCAGGAGTTATCTATGGTGTGTAACTCCCTTGCCCTGACTAGAGTGTTGGTCTCTGCCTGGTTTAAGTGCATGCCCTAGCCAACCAGAAATCTAATTTATAACAACATGTAACAGAGATGGGCTGTGGTCAGCTTCACACCATTAGCAGAGGATTATGTGCTACCTGGATATCTCATGACTAAATCCGCTAATCATTTTTAAATCCATAATACTTGGGGGTTGAAACAGACACGAGATAATGCCGGGTTAAAGTGATTAGAAGCAGGTGCCTGTGTTATGGGGCCGCTGTGCTGCTTAAAAAACACCACCTGTTTCAGCAGAAGCAGCACATGTCCGGCCTGCAATAAGAGAAACTCAATAAAGTAAATATTGCTTACAGACTAAATAATAGGTCTTTTGTATAAACAAATCTAAAGGGGCCAGTCGCCATGGGAGGGTACAAATGAGGACAAGGCCGTACTAAGGAGGGTCTAACAAGCCTATTAACGAATCCGAAGGTAGCTTTTACGAAAGACAACGGTTCAAGCCAATGAAAAATATGGGAGAAGAGTGGGTGAGGCTTCTCTACCATACTCTACTACAGTAGTCTCGCAGAGCGAGCAGCGCATGCGCTCTGCCACTAGGCTTGACCTCAAAACTAAGCCTTTGTAACCAGTATAGAAAGGTATGTAAATGTGCAAATGGTCTTTAAAGACCTGTGAAAAACGTGGGCTTGCCGGAGATAAGACTCCAGACACTGTCCATCCGAGCCCACAGCCGCAGCAGGCCGGGCTGAGACACACGACGGCGGTGGGGCTGAAACCAATTTTGCCCAATGTGCGTTGCACGCCAGTTGAAGGACCCAAATATAGGTAATTAGTCAAAATGAGGGTCCCTGCATAACAATGAGGACACATCGCTCCTCGTGCAGAGTTTTCCTAATCCATCAAACAGCTTGAGTACTCCTTGTAGATTTTTCTATGGTGGTGTCTAGGAGTTCTGTCCAGGGTACTGAAGTAAGGGTCAGACCCTCCGAAGCCAGCAGTAGGATGAAACAGAACATAACATTACTTGTATTTTGGAACTATCATGTTCACCTAGAAGGGTATCTTGGTGCTGAATAACAGATGTTTATTGTTACCCAGCTCAATGGTACAACAGTAGTTTACTCTTATAGAGAGGCAAACACAAGGAGATGATGGACGGAGCGCTGAAACTTTTCAGACACTCACCGCCAATCACAGAACTAGGTTGAATCCATCATCATTCTTTAGCTCACTTCACCACGCCAGTTCCGATATGCAAATCAGTCTTGACCCTGTTTCTTATGGGAACAGTCCAGCCAAAATGCCCAGCCAGGTCTTCCCTGGACCGGAAACAAGCATCCTGGGACCGGATTTGGATTAACACTCCATATCAGCCAGGCTAGCTTGAATCCAGTGGCAAAGTGAGCTAGGGAGCCACATCTGGGCATACCCTGCCAACTCCAGAACCGGTCCCAGGATGCTTGTTTCCGGGAACAGGGAGGACCATGGCCTGGTACTTCGAACTGGATTGTTCTCATGAGGCACAGGGTCAGACTGATTTACATATGGTTGAGTTCAAACTGGGGTGGCAGAGTGAGCAGAAGGATGATGATGGATTAAAACCAGATATGTGACTGGGGATGAGTGTCTGAAAAGTGCCTTCACTCCGTCCGTCATCTAATGTGGAGCCAAGTAAAAAAAAAATGGCTCCCTGAAAAGTTAAAACCATTATTATTGCCAGTGCTTTTAGGTTTCGCCTGTCGAAAGCTGCACACTGCGCAGCCTTTCTCGCAGGTGAAATCTTATGTTAGAACAGTGTGGCCTTAGTTCCGCCTCTCTCTTCCATTGGCTAGCTCCATAAATGGAGGCTAGCCATTGGAAGAGAGATCTGTCCGTTATTGTGCGAGGCGATTCGTGAGTGTTCCGGCGATTTTTTCCCTCTCCACCCCTTTCTAAAACGTCATGCGGCGGTGGGCGGAGTTTTTTTTTTCTTCAAGGTTTGTTTTGGTCATTTGTCTGAGGATGGCGGCTGGGCAGTAGCTTACTTGAGAAGCTCCGCCGTGCCGTCTTGAACCAGCGTGTGCCCGTTCCCGCCCCGCCCCCGCTGTTCGTGTGCCCATTCCCGAACCCCCTCCCGCTGTCCTTGTGCCCGTTCCGCCCCCTCTCTCGCTGTCCGTGTGCCCGTTCCCGCCCCACTTGATCAGTTAAAGTAACAATACCGGAGACATGCTAAAACCGTTGACCGTTCCAGCGAAAGGATAGATATTGGTGTTAAGGAAAGGTATACTTGAGTGCTGTTTGGTCGACGCACAATGCCCATGCTTATATTGCTGAAGACCATAGTGTACTTCTAACATGTACATGTGTTCTGTGGGTGCAGACTGCTTGTGCATGTTAGATCATAAAAAAGAAATACTTTTTTCGCCTCCACCGAGACCGTACTATGCTGTCATGTCGCCTGTCCCCTTTGGAAATGCTACAACCTACATATTTTATTGACCCACGCTCTGCCAACCGTAGGCCCGCTCCACTGGTTGGTGAGTTTGTTTTCCTTTTATGTATGTAGTGTGTGGTTGCGTTCGGATAGTTTTAATGTGTGGTGTAGAGCTGTTTGCTGGAGCGCTCCGCCATTACTCGTTGATGGTGAGACCAGTCTTGCGCTGGCTGCTCGCGGTGGTGTTTTCCTCAGCAGGTGAAGCAGCGCCCTCTCCTCTCCTCCCCTCTGGTGCCTCGTTCCGTGGGCGGCCCTCCCTCGCAGCCCCGCCGGGCATGACGTGCGCTCAGCCAGCAGAGCAGCACTCTAGACAGGGCTGCCAAGTGTCCCTTCTCGCGTGATTAACACTGTGGGAGCGGGGCTCTGCCCCGGGCTGCTCCTGCTTCATGCAGTCTGCCCGGCGCTGGCTGTCAGAGCAGCGGCCACCAGCCTGGCTTGGGGAGAGGCGTACAGGGGTTATCACTAGCCCTGTGGTCTCAGTGCCTTTTGTACAACAGTACGGTAACTGGTTACTGCAGTTTAAATGAAAGGATACCCTTGCATCCTGCACTGTATTTATAACGCTGCCAGTAAGTGTAGTTTATACCGGTAGTACTTGTCACTGTATTACTAACGATGTGGCACTTGCGTCCGGTTCTCCGTGTGTACTCCTGTTTCTTAGTATCTATAATTTAAATAATGTTTCTCGACTACCCAGGAGAAACACAGTAAACAACGATTCTGAGAGACGTGTACGCGTAACCACATTCAGTGTGTTATTGTATTGCAGTGTGTGACAGCACTGCAGGAGAGAGAGAGACTTACACTGGGAGGCAAAGCTGCAAGCTCCTCCCGTGGCTTTGGGGACAGTGCGTGCTGTACCACCGTGGGAGGTGGGGGAGGGAGGCTGGTGCATTGTAACCCTTCTCTGTGGGAGTTTGAACACCGTGCGGCAGTGTGAGCCCCCAGGGTTACAGGACAAAGGCGACCGCCCTCATTGCGGTTGCCTGTTTGTGCCCCGCCTTTCCCCAGGGCGAGTAGGCCTGTGATGTGCTTGCAGGGGGGTGGATTCCTCCACTCGACGAGGTTCCAGTCCCGCTTTTCCAGTTCTCTCGGCCGGATCTGCTTTCTCAGCCCTGCTCTCCTCCCCCTCGGCGTCTGCTGTGATCTCTGGCAGAAGTTGGTACGCCTGACGCTACCTCCCCGCCCTCACAGCTGTATCGTGTCTACCAGAACTTGGACGGCCCCTTTCGATCAGTTGTTGTGTTAACCCCCCCCTCCCCTCGACTGGCTGAACTGGTCCCCAAGTGTTGGCCCTGGAGGTGACATGTCTGATCTCTGACACTGCATATGCGTTTTTTCACAACGACATTTGGGCGTGTAAAATGTGAGAGATGGCTACAGCCTGTTTTTCACCCCCTGCAAATACACATTTATGTACACAGGCGCCGTTTTGTGTCTGGGCTTTGGTCAAACTTCATTCACCCTGAAAGGAGAGCACTTATGGCGCTAGATCAGTTTTGGAGATACCACACAGAAATGCATTTACATTTTTTGTCCAGCAGAGACCATAAAGCTGAGAACTGGGCTTACAAAAATTGCTGGATGGATGAAAAATAACTTTTTGAAATTAAACAGTGAAAAAACCGAACTCATAATCCTAGGAAAAAATAAAGAACTCTGGGGACCCCAACACTGGCCCCCAGAAATGGGCTCTCCTCCTATACCAACTAACCAGGCCCGTAACCTTGGCTTTGTGGTAGATGACACTCTTAGTATGCACCAGCAGGCCATCAAAACATCAGCCACCTGCTTTGTCATTCTGAAGTGGCTAAAGAAAATCTGCTGGATGCTACCAGATCACACCAAAAGAACTGTCATTAACGCCCTCATAACATCCAGATTGGATTATGCCAATATACTCTACTTGGGAGCCAAAAAAGCCACTGTCCGCAAACTACAAACCGTACAAAATGCTGCGGCTAGATTGCTAGGTAAAATTCCCATCCATGCACCTACTACCAAACTCATACGAGAATTACACTGGTTGAAAATTGAGAGCAGAATCAAATTCAAATCATTATGCTTTATGCATAAAATCTCAGCAAACAAAGCCCCTAAATACCTGTTAAATCTGGTACAACACTACCGTCCATCCAGGACGCTGAGATCCGCAACAGCAAACAAATTTGCTGTGCCTAAAATAAGACTATCACGCATGGGAGGTAGATCCTTTGCCTACCTTGGCCCCTCCCTGTGGAACTCTATGCCACAGGCTTTGCGCTCAGAGGTTAATCACATCAGTTTCAGAAAAGCCATTAAAACTTGGCTGTTTAACATCTAGTCAGTTGTCCAAACTTCCTTCTCTGAATCACAAGCGCCGGGAAACCCTTTGTTGGGTAGCTGTTTGCGCTATACAAACTAAACTAAACTAAACTAAAAGACCGTATGTAACAACTTCTTTCGCACTCACACAGAACGTGTCTTCATTAGTTCGAAGCACTATGCAAGACTTTTCCAACGCTCGCATTGTAAATTGTAGGTCAATATCTCTTCTTGTGCTCTTGTCATATTAACTCGAATGTCATTTCTGTTTCCTTTATTTCTAAAGGGCTACAACGTCTAATAATTTACAACTGGTAGCACGCTTGCGCGGGGGATTTTGTTGTTGTGTATTATTTGTTCCACCTTAGATCTTAATTATTTAATGAGCCATAGATTTTGCAATCAAAGTAATCCTTTATATCCATTGGCAGCCCTACAAATAACCTTGGTATGAGGAGGAGCGTGGCTGTGACTCTTTCCTGAACTCCCAAGCAAATGTTTATCAATATTACTAACATAACACAAGAAAGTCAGTGTTCTAGCAGTTGAAACGCCACCTTTGCGTGAAAAGCAACAATTGTATAGGTTTTCCTAGAAAACAGCGTAGATCCTTTGGGGATTTATCCTCATTATTCTTGGCCATTTACATATTGCATGTGAACAGCGTCCTGCCTACATATTTAATGTTTTTTTTTTACCCTAGTATTGATAACTATATTAAGGTCTGAAAGAGAGCATGAAATCACCAGACCTTCAAATATCAAATAGCAATAACAAAAGCTCTAACTTTTACAAAAGCGAAACCGTTGCATTGTAAATGCTTGTTTTAACTAGTGTGCAGGAGCAAAATCTCAGTTAGACTGTATTAAAAAAGAAGAAACAATTTAAGTTATTAAAGGGTTCCATATGTGATGAAGCTAATGCCTCAGGACAGCAGTGACAACTATTTCCACTGCATTGGTTTGGTAATTTCTGGTAAACAGTCAAAATATCGACTACAAAATATCGAATGGACATAATATCGAGGTTTAAATATTGAATGGAAAAAATATCGACTGGACAGAATATAGACATCAAAAAAATTGTTTTTAAGGTAAGTAATGTAATATTGAATGTTAAAAATATAGACTGTTAAAATATCGAAGTATATAACATAGGTTATTATAATTATCGCATTTTTAATAATATTGAATATTTTATAGAGTTTTTTATGGTATTATATGTGTGAAAAGTGTGTATTTATGTTATAATTTATTTTATTTAATGAAATTCGTTTTTTTTATTTTTGCGTAATTTAATTCTGTAGCGGGTTGTGGGGTTATAGGGGAATAGGGTGGGAAGTAATTTAATTATAATTAATTAAATATGTAAATGTATTTATTGGTATTCATTTTTAATTAATTGTTAATTAATTTATATTTGGTAATTAATTGCATTTTAATTGTCAATTAATTTTAATTAATTGATTAATTGCTAATTATGTTAATTTTAATAATTTATTTTCTGTAGCGGGTTGTGGGTTTATAGGAGAATAGGGTGGGAAGTAATTTATTTATAATTAATTAAATTAATCAATTTATTTAATTGTATTTAATTTGAATTAATTGTTAAATAATTTTTAAATGTTAAAATATTATTTGTTAATTAGTAATTAATTTGTATTAATAGGTAAATAATTGTAATAATTAATTTTAATTTGTAGTTTAAATAGATTAATTATTATATTATATTAAATTGGAAATTACTTTTAATTAATTTTTAAAGATATTAATGTATATTTATTGAAATAATATATGAAGTATTTAATTTCCCTACTATTGCACTCTCTGGAGTGGGAATAGTAATTTTTACCCCTACGCTATCCAATGCTTTCCCTACTGTTGCACTCACTGGAGTGGGAATAGTAATTTTTACCCCTACGCTATCCAACGCTTTCCCTACTGTTGCACCCACTGGAGTAGGAATAGTATTTTTTACCCCTACGATATCCAACGCTTTCCTTACTGTTGCACTCACTGGAGTGGGATAAGTAATTTTTACCCCTACCCTATCCAACGCTTTCCCTACTGTTGCACTCTTTGGAGTGGGAATAGTAATTTTAACCCCTACGCTATCCCACGCTTTCCCTACTGTTGTACTATTTGGAGTGGGAATAGTAATTTTTACCCCTACGCTATCCAACGCTTTCCCTACTGTTGCACTCTTTGGAGTTGGAATAGTAATTTTTACCCCTACGCTACCCAATGCTTTCCCTACTGTTGCACCCACTGGAGTGGGAATAGTAATTTTTACCCCTACGCTATCCAATGCTTTCTCTACTGTTGCACCCACTGGAGTGGGAATAGTAATTTTTACCCCTACGCTATCCAACGCGTTCCCTACTGTTGTACTCTCTGGAGTGGGAATAGTATTTTTTACACTTCTGCTATCGTACGGTAATAATATTGGATATTATTTAATTATATTATGTTACTATATATATATATGTTTTAACAAATATGATTGTAAAAAATGTTTTTATAACTTTCATTAATTATTTAATTATTATAAGTTAATTTAATTATTTTTAAGTATATTTTAGTAATTAATTTGTAATATTAATTTAATTTAACACTATTTTTAATAAAGTCGATATTTTTATAAACTATATAATTGTAAACGATATTTTGTACTCGATATTTGTGTACTTACCTGTTTGTAGATACAAACTCGATATTATGTCTGTCGATATTTTTTCCTCGATATTCTTGGTAGTCGATATTCTGTCCCTCGATATTATTTCAGTGATCCGTAATTTCTATATGTTTATAATTAATATTACATCATGACTTTTTCCACTACAGACATTGTATTCCTTGTCCTGCCCACTCTTCCTGGCTCCTCCCCTGGTCCTCAGAGAGTGATAAGATGCGCTTCCTGGTTCCCTCAGTCGAGTCTGAGCCCTGGCGTGCGCTGAGCCATGGCCAAGACCCTGAAGGATCACCTCGAGTTCGCCCTGGAGAGCCTGGAGGAGGGGGACTTTAAGAAGTTCAAAAGGACTCTGAACGATGCGCAGGTGGAGGCCGGCTATGACAAAATCCCAAAGGGGAAGCTGGAGAAGCCGGACACTATGGATGTAGCCGACCTGATCATCAGCTACTACCGGCTGGACTACGGGCTGCGCCTCACCCTGGAGGTGCTGGAGAAAATCAACAAGAAGGACGTGGCTGAGACGCTCCGGAGGGCGGCGGGAGTAGGTAAGGACGGGCTTCATCCTCCGGTTAGACTAAGGCTTCACCTCTGGCGGGTGTGTGGCGGGTTAGTGGGGGAGCAGTTGGCTCAGGGACCAAGCAACCCGGGTCCCAGCCCCAGCGTCCACATTACACGGCACGTGTCGTCCTGGCCGGCGGCCAAGACGAACCGGGGCTCCGTGAGACAGCCGGGGCATGCGGCTCTTTCACGAGGCTGCACCCACAGCCGGACGGACCCCGTCCGTAACTTGGACCAGACCCGCGACTGCCGGGGCTCACACTCGTTTTGCTCAAAATGCACAACTTCTTCGACCTCTCTCCTAAAATATTACTTATGTCCAATGCATTTCGTGGAAACGTAATGTGTGCACCGAATATAGTCGGGAATTGAAGCTCAACACAGAATGATAAAGGTGCATCTGTGCCCCGGCTTCTGTTCCAGATGCAGCCCCAGCAGTTCTAAGCTCGGCTGTGCACGCGGGGGATCCGCGCAACCCTGCAGGGGAGCCCCCCCCCCCCCCCGACTCTACGTCTATTTCACCGCCCTTTGCAGGAACGGCTGCACGGAGGAGGGGTGGGGGCATTGCCACATACATGTCTGCAGTTTGCTTTCGGTTTCTATTTCCTTTCACTCGATGATTTCCTGGAAGAAGTGAGGCGGGAGAGGGGGTTCCTATCTTCCGCAAATAGAAAAGTACAAACTTGCTCGTTGAGAGCCGTCACACAAGAAACACCTTTTATATCTCCATCCCAGCCCGTCTCTAAGTCTCTGCCTGACCTGCGACACTATCTCTAACCGCAGCGCGACCTGTCTCGTGACTTGGCCAGTTGTCAAAGTTACAGGCGCGCATCTGATGTGTGACTGACTCTGTCCCAGCCACGCCAGCTTTAAAGAGCGCGGGCATGATACGTAACCCGCAGCTAACAAGGATCCCATGGACTCTGGTGCAGGCAAGTAAAATGTCCGTTCCACTGTTGTAGAGCTAATAAAACGCATCAATTGCCAGGGCTCAATGGCCCCCTCAGGGATCAGAGCTCCGGTGCACTGCACCCGTTGCACCAATGGTAGCAATGCCCACCCAGCCCTTTCCAAGAACTGCTAGACTCATACAGGCATACACCTGAAACGGCATTGTCTTTACCTCGTCCCTGCTCCGATTCTAGACTCAAATGTGAAACATTTCAAAAGCTTAATTGGTCTCACCGGTCCAAGGCTCTGGGCTACTATTTGACCGACTTTGGCACCACGCCAAGTGATATGTAAATAAACGTGGCGGGTGCTGACTTGGGGTGGGGGTGCCATGTTCATCTTTCAAAAGCACCTGATGCCCCGCCCCGTACATTGACTTAGCAGATTTCAGACATCAATAAAAACGACAGACTTTGTCGCACAGGGCGCCACCAGCGCTAAAGCCGGCCCTGAACGTGGCCAGTGCTGGCAGTGTGCTTCACGTCAGGAGGACACAGCCAAGCAATCCTTCTTTTGCAGCACTGAAAGGTGGTGCACCATAGGCTCCTACAGATACAACAAAGCAAAAGTACGTGCCCCAAAACCCAACCTGTTGATGGCTAAAAAACCAAGGACGGGCGGTAGCCTAGATCAGCATGACAGCTGTGCATGACTGACTCGTCCCAAGCTCTGCTGGCCTTATAGAGGTACATGCACGACATGCCACGGACTTTTCCAAGTTCCCCTGCCCTCCCAGACTTTTTAGGCACTGCCACTAACTTCCGCACATTTAACGGCGACTGACATGTCCAGTTCTTCTGGATTTTTAGAGAAACGTGACTGGCACGCGACTGACTTCTGCTACACTCAGGACCTTTCAGCATTGTTCAGGTCACCTTGAGGGCGGTCCTGCTTCAGGGGAGTCACATGTCCACACACCACCCAAACACCCCCTTTCTCTGTCAACTGTCAAGGGCTCGACCTCGGGCCTGGGGAACCCGGTTCGAGTCTCGGTAATGTCCCTAAACCTCCTGTGATTCTGGGCAAATCACTTAATCTCCCCGTGCACAACAAAATGAATGTGTGTCCTTGTGTAACGTAACTATGTAAAGCGCTCTGATACCCGATTCGGTTCGGGTCGAGTTTGCGCTATATAAAACTCTACAAAAAAAAAAGAGAGAACTACACTAAAACTATATGGAGGGAGGGATCACACCTCATGGACTGCCTTCAGCAACAGTCCCAAGTCCATGTTGACTTCCACGTGCAAGTATCAAGTTCACAGCTGAAGTTATCTTTCCCCGCACAATCCAACCCCGGAGACATCGAGCTGTTGGGCAGGTCGGTGGTAAAAGAACAGCTGTCAACTGCCTCTATGTCCTGCAGGTGAGTTTCAGCCAGAGCCCGTTTTGTAGACACTGCCTGCTGGGACTTGTAGAGTCACTTTTTCTTCCAGAAAATCTGGCTTACAAGTGACAACATACTTTATGGTGTTGGCTGAAAAGCCAGGACTGGCTGAAATCCACCCTAAAAGACTGGGATCAGTTTACAGCGTTGACCGTGTGGCATAAGGACAGCATTGGGCTGAAATACGAATATATGACGTTAGTCCTCAATGCGCTTACAACGCATGCCATTGAAACGCGGTCGTTACAACAACCGCGTTGTTACATCATATACCTTTACAACACAAGTCGAAACATTGACTTGCTGTTATGGGCCCTGGATATTGGAATAGTATAATTTACAATTCTAACTCCAGTCTGTGCAACAGTAGGGAAGGTGCTGGATTTTAAATCCAACACCTTCTGCCCCCTAACGCAAGTCTTCTTTCTGTCTTGCGTTGTAAAGGAATGCGATGAAACAACTCAGTCATAACGACTGCGTTGTAATGACATGCGTTGTCTGCCATGCGCAGTAAACACGGTTTACCCTGAAAAAATATGTGACGTTAGTCTGCATGTGTTTACAACGCATGCCATTACAACACAGTCGTGAAATACTCATGGGCCACACAATCACTGTGACCTCTGAAGGTGACATATCTCTAGCTCGTCTGCCACAGGGATGTCCCACTACATTATATATTTGTGGTGAATCCCCTTCAGTGTGACGCAGGAGAGGGAGGGAGGGAGGCAGCCGTCGCGTTGCTGACAAGTCAGGGCTTTGTTCAAAGGGATCAATTAAAAACATTTGTTCTAACTACTAAAATATTTCTCCACACAGATAGCTCTGCAGGGAGCGCAGCGCCACCCCAGAACCCCAGCACAGGGGGTGCAGGAGCCGGACCTTCAGGTGAGCTTCAAGCTACGGAGGCGCATCAGAGAGGGTGAAGAAATGTGTCTTAAGCAGCACGCATGAGGTCACTACTGGACCATTTGGGAGATTTTATCCATCCCTATAAGTGAACCATGTGACAGGAGCGGCTCTAGGCTCATGGTGGCCCTGGGCAGGAAGCGTAGGTAAGGGGCCAAGGAAGAGGGGGTCCGTGCGGGGCGGAGCGCAGAAGCCAGTGAAGAGGGGGGGGGGGGGGGGGGGGGGTCATGGTGTTTGGAAGTGGACCAGAGCCGGAGCCCACCAAATCCCTGCCAAGGGCCGCCACACAAATATGTATCCATCCTCAGAGGATTATTATATTAAGGATATATATTGGCGTGGTGGCCCCTGGGATTTGGTGGCCCTGTGCAGGTGCACAGCTTGCACATGCCTATGGCCGCCCCTGCATGTGACAATCTGCGAGGCATCTGGCCCTGTAGCGCTGGAGGGCTACAGAGTGGGTGGAGGAGGAAGTTGTTCTCTTGTACCCTGAAAGAGAGGGTCCAGTTCATCCCTTGCCTGTTTCTGTGCATAGGTGAGCAGCAGGTGGTTTAGATACTGGTCCTGTGTTCTACAGCAAGTTTAGCATGTTTGTATTCGAAGGGCTGCTGGCATCTCAGCAGGGTCCATTGGGATTTCAATGGTGTCTGTGTGGATGTCTATTGAGGGCTCAGGGCTTGGAGCAGAGGAATCCAAAAAGGGGGTCTGAGGGAAAGGGGTTCTCAGAGACAGAGTAGCTGATTCTCAGAAAGAGTGAAATATGACTAGAAATCCATTCAATTGCTTGGGTAATGATCCCTTTACTATAGTCTGTCTCTTCCCTCAAAGGATACTCCTGCTGGGCCCACAATATTGAACCTCCACAAGTTTACTCCAGTGAGGAGGTATCTCTGCGTTTAGCTTCCTGTCATGAGAGCTAGAAGGCACTTTGGAGTGAGCTATGGAGCTGCATCGAAAGGGTCCTCAGGTCAGCACGTGGGGGCATATTATCAACAAAACGGCATTAAAATTATCGCCATTTTAGCGGCAGAAAAATGCAGCTAAAGCGGCAATAATGGGCTTGATAATATGCCCTGGAGAATTCGAATAGAAGCCCATGTTCTGGTGTCAACATTGGCTTCTATTGGAATTCTCCAGGGCATATTATCAAGCCCATTATCGCTGCTTTAGCAGCAGTTTTCTGCCACTAAAACAGCGATAATTTTTACACCATGCTTGATAATATGTCCCCAGTACTTATCTGGCTTCCCCAGAGGAGTGTTCAGAGAGCAAACACTCTCAGACTACGAGCCAATATGCGGTCCAGTAGAGTTCTCAGCGGAGAGGAGATCAGCAGGACATATTCACTTTGGTGTTGCCAAGTCTCAGAAATTCCATGAAGCAAAGATATCAAAAAGTCATGTTCCTCATTTAATGTGTTATTTAGCATTGTTAATGAAACTGAATCATTGCTAATACATAATTTCATCTGGTGGTTAGTTCCCAGGTACTGCTCATGCTTAACATGATTGACATGCTTCACTTAAAGCCTTTGATATCGCATTCAACACAAAGTAATGAGGAAACTAACTGATTGGGTTTAATTCCTGGCTAATGATAAAAAGACACAAGTTTGAGAAAAAATGGGTTGAGCTGGCGCTCGCCTTGCAGAACCATAGGTCTTGCACCAATCTTTTAGGGGACGGGGGTCCTATGTGTACCAAGGCTTTCAAGTTTTGATAGGAAAACGTGATACTGTTCAGGGGTGGTTTGGAAATCACCCCCCATCCCAAATAGGGGGACGGGAGCTTAGATTAGGAGAACATATAGTATATGCACTTGTCTCTTGACCTGATGCAGGGCATCTATAATAAAAAAAATCCTGACAGGCTGAAACATAACAATATCTTTCTTGTCTTCCTTCGCAGATAAGCACTTCGTGGACAAGCACCGAGAGGCAATTATCAGCCGGTGCACTTTGGTGGATCCCATCCTTGACCAATTGTTCAGTCTGGAGCTTCTGAATCAAGAGCACTATGACTTAGTGCGAGCAGAGACTACGCCTCAGAACAGGATGCGGACGCTGTACAATTTCATGCATGGTTGGGGTGCACGTGACAAAGAAGCCTTCTACCAAGCTCTGAAAAAGCAGAATGGCCCTCTCGTCAGAGACCTGGGGGGGCAGTAAAGGGGGTTTCTGTAAAAGGCAAATCCAAAGGGCTTTGTTGAAAAAGTAGCAACACGGGTTGTTTTAATTCTATCTCAGGGCCTTTATCTAGAAGGGAGATAAAGACATTCTTCCAGTAGCAATGCCTTTGGTGCTAGAATAAGCCAAACTGTTGTCTGATTTATATGCGAGTTTCCCATAAGCATGAATTGTATAGCTCCTCAAAGTTGGTTTTATAATTTTCATTTTTTTTGTAACAGTCCCAGTTCCTTTGGGTTAATGGCAGTGTCTTGGGGCCACAAAAAGGAGCGTATGTTTTTCTATGTGTTAAATATGTTTTTATATTTTAAACTAGGATTTCTACCAGTGCTATCGTCACCTACTTTGCATTGCATATTTTACACAAAAATGAAGCCAAAATAAAAACATTTGTACAAACCGATGCTCCTTTCTGTCTTCAAATGTTTTGCTATACAATACTATGCTTGAGTCTTTTCGGCCCTAGTCTTGCCCCCTTTCTTTTTTATATTTGCATAATTTTTCCTTCTGCCTGTAAATTCGGGTGTAGCACAAAAATTTGTAATTTCAAAATTCTTCACCACTGAATTGGATTGTTTCTACTTACAGGACTCCTTCATAATATATTTTTGTTGACGTTATTAAATTACTCAAAATACTTAGCAAATAAACACATTAAATATGATTATAGAAAAAGTATGGGGTATTGTTACAAGAAATGGCACACTGCTGTTTTGCGGCAGCGGAGCATGAACAATTTTACCACTGCATTACGACAGTTCCTAACGCCATGTTAGCGCCTTATTTATAATATGCCGCCCCATGGCGTTAGGAAGAGGCCGGCTTTGGAATACCTGAACCTGATGTGTGCATCAAGTCGCAAAAAAATTGCACGCTAACATAGAAAAGTTACGTTCGGCCAATTAGCGGCCTGAAAGCTAGACGCTAGCCATCCTATCACTTTTGTATATAAAAACGTTGCTAAGCAAAAAAAAGTTACACTTATCTGAATGCAGCAATGGAGCAGCCAGGAGTGAGCACAGGCCAGGACAACACCGCACTAGCAGACAGGATGTCCAGCAAAAGTCCCAGGGGAAGAGGAAGTGCAAGTTCAGTGTGGACGAGTATAAGATCTTGATCACGTAGGTGACGGAGCACCAACACCAGCTCTTAGTCAGTTCTAAACTGATATTGGGGAGGAAAAAGACCATATGGCAGACCATAGTGGACAACGTGAACAGTATTGTGGAAGTCAGGAGGACAGTGACAGACTATAAGAAGCGCTGGCATAATTTTAAGTGCAAGAGAAAGGCGAAACTGGCAATCAATCTCAAGGCAGCATTGCAAAGGGAGGTTGTAGTGCAGTGTCCCAGGAGGATCTGGACCACTTGGAGGAGCAGGTGTCCGCTGTCCTCTGCAAGGAGTCGGTGGTTGGAGTTGTGGGACAGTGCTGGCCATGACGCACTACAAGAGCAACAGGGTAAGTTGCAAGAAGGGGCAATGTGGGGATCTATGTATTGGCATGCAGTGCAGGCAGCTGTGTCCCAGCGCTCTACAGCACTGTCTGCAGGCCAAAGGGTAGGATGCTGGCTCATCTATGGTGATACATGACTTCAATGGAAGACTAATGGGCATTCTGATAATATGTTGGTGTAGGGAAGGCAGCAACCTTTCTAGCTGTGCTACCCTACACCAAAGGGAAAGGACAGAAATGTACTGTATCTACAAGATACACTGCATTCCTGTCCTTTCTGCCAGTGCTGGCGCACAAACAGCAGACATCTTGCAATGCAGGCCCCCTTGTGCCATGGTGCAAGGGTACCACCAATGTTGCCAGCCAGCTGAATGAGCACCAGTAAAGAGGAAAGCACAGGGATGCTCTGAATCTTTGTCATCACAGCGCAACCCTGCACTTGCCTAATCACACAGCGTGATGCATCAAGTGGGTCTGTGGAGCTTCGTTGCATCACATGTCTATGAAATATGCTCCTCTCTCAGATCTGGACCTATGCTCATTATTCTAGCCTCCAAATCCATAGCATAGAATTGGTTTCTCAAAGGAGAAAGAACACGTCCAGGGGGAGGGGTATGTGGGCCATTAGTAGTACCTAAACATAGGGGCATTTCAAGAGCTACGCCCATATCCGCTTAGATTAAACTACATTGTGCGCAGCTGACCTGACATGCTGGCTCAGAAGGCACAGGCATCAGCTGCCATGGTAGGGACCACATGAACTCCCTTCTACTAAATATGACTGGTGTCGGGGTGAATGCTAGTGATGTACACCAGTGGACTATGGACCATATTTACAGTTAAATGCTGCACCATGTCGCTGCAAACAAATCAGATTCACTGAGCTACATCATTGCAAGAACGCAGTGAGGGGCTGTATTTACAGAGAAATGTAATAAACAAAAATATTTCCTTTCTGTGTTTCTCAATTATGCTGTGATAAGTCACACAAATATACACACGACCATCGGAAATTACAGTAGTAGAAATACATATATTTAAAATATCTCAAACACGTAGGATCATGTCCTTCTCTTGATTTTATTTAAAAACTTGTTTCAAATATCAATGTAAATCAATACAATCTACTAGATACAATTAAAAAAATCTAAATACACGATATTCCAGACATAACAGAAATTATTTCATCAAATATTTCATTTAAGTGAAACACTGTGGGTGTCTTCTTTTACATATTTTATGTGTGTGATTGTATTATTATAGTGAGTTAGTTTGAGAGTGAGTGCATGTTTAGTGAATGACTGCGGAAGTGTGTGGGACATGAATAAATGTTTTGTTCTCTGTGAAGCCTAATTGTGACCTACATTATATGTAATGTACAATACACTGTTGCACATTTGTCTTAAAGTCCATACATGGATTTAAATATGAACCACCATTTTATTAATAAATCAACTCTATTTTCATAAAAAGGTGTATCTAACTTGTGTGATGTTTTGTTGACTGATACGTAAAATTGTGTCACCACTCCCCCTATCATTAGGATCCCCCCTTTTGGGACCCACAAATTAACTCTGGCAGGGTTTACTTGTTCTATTTAGCTGTTTTCTCCCCCTTCTTCCTGCCAATATTCGAACCATCCCACTGGGGAACCCCCTTCTATTCCTTTCTTTCTTAACAGCCCTGTGCTGTGGGGGTTTGTTTGTTGGGTTATACTACCACAGCAGCCCACCAGTGTGCTTGAAAGTGTGTATGAAGGTACCAGATTGTTTCATTGCCCTGATTTGAGAAACTTCCTTTCATTTAAGATGGACAGCATCAAGACCTTTGGATTTACTGACGAGGACTTTGCCACTATGATGGGAACTTCCTCTAACAGCAACCCCCAGTTCTCTATCCCCAAGGGCCTAGATGGAGATTGGACTAAGCTATTAAACCTAAAGAAAAAAAGTAAAAGAACAGAATTACACGCCCAATTTATGTTGGATTACCTGAGAGCCGTCACCATCCCTATAGGCCTGAGAGTTCGCAACATACCAGGCCTGTTTGTAGAAATCAGAAAGTTCCTGGAGCGATGGACCCTCATCTCCAACCGTTGCTCCAGGGACTATATGACGCTTATTGTGGAGACCGCCAGGGAAGTATTAGCAGCCCTTAATAAGGAAATACTGGAATTAGAAAACAAACTCCGAGACTCTAATGCGGTCGACCTAGGCAAAAGCAAACTTGAAGAAATAAATCTGGAACTGGATTCCTTCACGGAATGCCTACTAAAAAGAAAAACTGATAAACTTCGCAAAGATATCCACATGTATTCTCAGGAACGAGCCTTTCCATTTTTATCCACTGGTTATTACACCAACCAGGAGGAAGGCAACCCTCGAGCCCCAGCTGCCCGGTGGGGCAACAAAAGGGTGACCACCTTTTCAGACACCACTGACTCAGAGGGAGAAAATCAAGAACAATATAACCCAAACTATGACCAAGGATATAACACCAACAGATCCATTAGAAGGCGAGGATATGAACGTAGCAATCCCCAGAATCGTTTTTTAGGGAATCGCCGGGGCAACCAACGCCCTCCCCTGGGGACCCCCCAATCGAGGAACTTCCATCCGGGTCGGGGTCAACCTCAGATGTATGTTCAAACCCGTAGCCATCAATACTGGAAAACATAAAAGGTGTTCCGGTGTTCAATCTCACCAAGAAAGAGATCGATCCTACTGAAATCAATTTATTAACTCGAGGACTATCATTTGTCCCCTCAGCTAACTTTGATAAGTTCGAATTCACCAAAGACCTACATCTCTTTTTCAGAAAGATCCGCTGGAAAAAATATTTTTCAGACAGACCAAATATCACAGATCAAGAGAACAGATCTGTATTAAAACCTCCTTCATCTTTCACTCCGACACTCAATATGTTGGGCCCAGAGGTCAGCCTCGTTGAAAAAGCTGTTGCTGCCAAGGTTGAAAAAATGATTAAGTATGTCCCCACCCCCGATTCCAATCTTCACAGGGATGAAGAAGTCATCCTTAAAACTCTGAAGGATGACAAAAACAATACAAAGAGGGGTGGGGTCGCACACTACTCGCACGCCGGCGGAAGTTGCCCCTGAGGACTCTGGTCATTGTAGTAGAGTGTTCCCGATGCATCATCTATCGATCTTGCTATCTTCGCTGTCTTCGCCATCCCTGGACACATGTTTCGGGTTATCAACCCTCGTCAGCAGGGATAGGCAGTGTTCTGGGGTCGCCGATGGCTGCCAATATCTGCCAGGTATGGTACCACTCCGGCGCGTAGGTGCGGGATCCCAGGCTCGTCAGCCCGCTGCTCAAGGGAGCTTTAAGTTACAAAGAGGGGTGGGGTCGCACACTACTCGCACACCGGCGGAAGTTGCCCCTGAGGACTCTGGTCATTGAAGTAGAGTGTTCGCGATGCATCATCTTTCGATCTTGCTATCTTCGCTGTCTTCGCCATCCCTGGTCACGTGTTTCGGGTTATCAACCCTAGTCAGCTGGGATAGGCAGTGTTCTGGGGTCGCCGATGGCTGCCAATATCTGCCAGGTATAGTACCACTCCGGCGCGTAGGTGCCGGATCCCAGGCTCGTCAGCCCGCTGCTCAAGGGAGCTTTAAGTTACAAAGAGGGGTGGGGTCGCACACTACTCGCACACCGGCGGAAGTTGCCCCTGAGGACTCTGGTCATTGTAGTAGAGTGTTCGCGATGCATCATCTTTCGATCTTGCTATCTTCGCTGTCTTCGCCATCCCTGGACACGTGTTTCGGGTTGTCAACCCTCGTCAGCAGGGATAGGCAGTGTTCTGGGGTCGCCGATGGCTGCCAATATCTGTCAGGTATAGTACCACTCCGGCGCGTAGGTGCGGGATCCCAGGCTCGTCAGCCCGCTGCTCAAGGGAGCTTTAAGTTACAAAGAGGGGTGGGGTCGCACACTACTCGCACACCGGCGGAAGTTGCCCCTGAGGACTCTGGTCATTGTAGTAGAGTGTTCGCGATGCATCATCTTTCGATCTTGCTATCTTCGCTGTCTTCGCCATCCCTGGACATGTTTTTCGGGTTATCAACCCTCGTCAGCAGGGATAGGCAGTGTTCTGGGGTCGCCGATGGCTGCCAATATCTGCCAGGTATAGTACCACTCCGGCGCGTAGGTGCGGGATCCCAGGCTCGTCAGCCCGCTGCTCAAGGGAGCTTTAAGTTACAAAGAGGGGTGGGGTCGCACACTACTCGCACACCGGCGGAAGTTGCCCCTGAGGACTCTGGTCATTGTAGTAGAGTGTTCGCGATGCATCATCTTTCGATCTTGCTATCTTCGCTGTCTTCGCCATCCCTGGACACGTGTTTCGGGTTATCAACCCTCGTCAGCAGGGATAGGCAGTGTTCTGGGGTCGCCGATGGCTGCCAATATCTGCCAGGTATAGTACCACTCCGGCGCGTAGGTGCGGGATCCCAGGCTCGTCAGCCCGCTGCTCAAGGGAGCTTTAAGTTACAAAGAGGGGTGGGGTCGCACACTACTCGCACACCAGCGGAAGTTGCCCCTGAGGACTCTGGTCATTGTAGTAGAGTGTTCGCGATGCATCATCTTTCGATCTTGCTATCTTCGCTGTCTTCGCCATCCCTGGACACGTGTTTTGGGTTATCCACCCTCGTCAGCAGGGATAGGCAGTGTTCTGGGGTCGCCGATGGCTGCCAATATCTGCCAGGTATAGTACCACTCCGGTGCGTAGGTGCGGGATCCCAGGCTCGTCAGCCCGCTGCTCAAGGGAGCTTTAAGTTACAAAGAGGGGGGGGTCGCACACTACTCGCACACCTGCGGAAGTTGCCCCTGAGGACTCTGGTCATTGTAGTAGAGTGTTCGCGATGCATCATCTTTCGATCTTGCTATCTTCGCTGTCTTCGCCATCCCTGGACACGTGTTTCAATCAATCAATCAGTGACACTTATAGAGCGCGCTACATACCCGTAGGGTCTCAAGGCGCTTGGGGGAGGGGGGCGTGCCGCTACTGCTCGAACAGCCAGGTCTTCAGCTTCTGCCTGAAGGAGAGGTGGTCTTGGGTCAGGCGCAGGTTGGTCGGGAGGGAGTTCCAGGTCTTGGCGGCCAGGTAGGAGAAGGACCTTCCTCCTGTAGTCGCTCTTCGGATGCGGGGGACGGCGGCGAGGGCGTGGTTGGCTGATCGGAGGTGGCGTTATCAGGGATAGGCAGTGTTCTGGGGTCGCCGATGGCTGCCAATATCTGCCAGGTATAGTACCACTCCGGCGCGTAGGTGCGGGATCCCAGGCTCATCAGCCCGCTGCTCAAGGGAGCTTTAAGTTACAAAGAGGGGTGGGGTCGCACACTACTCGCACACCGGCGGAAGTTGCCCCTGAGGACTCTGGTCATTGTAGTAGAGTGTTCGCGATGCATCATCTTTCGATCTTGCTATCTTCGCTGTCTTCGCCATCCCTGGACACGTTTTTCGGGTTGTCAACCCTCGTCAGCAGGGATAGGCAGTGTTCTGGGGTCGCCGATGGCTGCCAATATCTGCCAGGTATAGTACCACTCCGGCGCGTAGGTGCGGGATCCCAGGCTCGTCAGCCCGCTGCTCAAGGGAGCTTTAAGTTACAAAGAGGGGTGGGGTCGCACACTACTCGCACACCGGCGGAAGTTGCCCCTGAGGACTCTGGTCATTGTAGTAGAGTGTTCGCGATGCATCATCTTTCGATCTTGCTATCTTCGCTGTCTTCGCCATCCCTGGACACGTGTTTCGGGTTATCAACCCTCGTCAGCAGGGATAGGCAGTGTTCTGGGGTCGCCGATGGCTGCCAATATCTGCCAGGTATAGTACCACTCCGGCGCGTAGGTGCGGGATCCCAGGCTCGTCAGCCCGCTGCTCAAGGGAGCTTTAAGTTACAAAGAGGGGTGGGGTCGCACACTACTCGCACACCGGCGGAAGATGCCCCTGAGGACTCTGGTCATTGTAGTAGAGTGTTCGCGATGCATCATCTTTCGATCTTGCCATCTTCGCTGTCTTCGCCATCCCTGGACACGTGTTTCGGGTTATCCACCCTCGTCAGCAGGGATAGGCAGTGTTCTGGGGTCGCCGATGGCTGCCAATATCTGCCAGGTATAGTACCACTCCGGTGCGTAGGTGCGGGATCCCAGGCTCGTCAGCCCGCTGCTCAAGGGAGCTTTAAGTTACAAAGAGGGGGGGGTCGCACACTACTCGCACACCTGCGGAAGTTGCCCCTGAGGACTCTGGTCATTGTAGTAGAGTGTTCGCGATGCATCATCTTTCGATCTTGCTATCTTCGCTGTCTTCGCCATCCCTGGACACGTGTTTCAATCAATCAATCAATCAGTGACACTTATAGAGCGCGCTACATACCCGTAGGGTCTCAAGGCGCTTGGGGGAGGGGGGGCGTGCCGCTACTGCTCGAACAGCCAGGTCTTCAGCTTCTTCCTGAAGGAGAGGTGGTCTTGGGTCAGGCGCAGGTTGGTCGGGAGGGAGTTCCAGGTCTTGGCGGCCAGGTAGGAGAAGGACCTTCCTCCTGTAGTCGCTCTTCGGATGCGGGGGACGGCGGCGAGGGCGTGGTTGGCTGATCGGAGGTGGCGTTATCAGGGATAGGCAGTGTTCTGGGGTCGCCGATGGCTGCCAATATCTGCCAGGTATAGTACCACTCCGGCGCGTAGGTGCGGGATCCCAGGCTCATCAGCCCGCTGCTCAAGGGAGCTTTAAGTTACAAAGAGGGGTGGGGTCGCACACTACTCGCACACCGGCGGAAGTTGCCCCTGAGGACTCTGGTCATTGTAGTAGAGTGTTCGCGATGCATCATCTTTCGATCTTGCTATCTTCGCTGTCTTCGCCATCCCTGGACACGTTTTTCGGGTTGTCAACCCTCGTCAGCAGGGATAGGCAGTGTTCTGGGGTCGCCGATGGCTGCCAATATCTGCCAGGTATAGTACCACTCCGGCGTGTAGGTGCGGGATCCCAGGCTCGTCAGCCCGCTGCTCAAGGGAGCTTTAAGTTACAAAGAGGGGTGGGGTCGCACACTACTCGCACACCGGCGGAAGTTGCCCCTGAGGACTCTGGTCATTGTAGTAGAGTGTTCGCGATGCATCATCTTTCGATCTTGCTATCTTCGCTGTCTTCGCCATCCCTGGACACGTATTTCGGGTTATCAACCCTTGTCAGCAGGGATAGGCAGTGTTCTGGGGTCGCCGATGGCTGCCAATATCTGCCAGGTATAGTACCACTCCGGCGCGTAGGTGCGGGATCCCAGGCTCGTCAGCCCGCTGCTCAAGGGAGCTTTAAGTTACAAAGAGGGGTGGGGTCGCACACTACTCGCACACCGGCGGAAGTTGCCCCTGAGGACTCTGGTCATTGTAGTAGAGTGTTCGCGATGCATCATCTTTCGATCTTGCTATCTTTGCTGTCATCGCCATCCCTGGACACATGTTTCGGGTTATCAACCCTCGTCAGCAGGGATAGGCAGTGTTCTGGGGTCGCCGATGGCTGCCAATATCTGCCAGGTATAGTACCACTCCGGCGCGTAGGTGCGGGATCCCAGGCTCGTCAGCCCGCTGCTCAAGGGAGCTTTAATTTACAAAGAAGGGGGGGTCGCACACTACTCGCACACCGGCGGAAGTTGCCCCTGAGGACTCTGGTCATTGTAGTAGAGTGTTCGCGATGCATAATCTTTCGATCTTGCTATCTTCGCTGTCTTCGCCATCCCTGGACACGTGTTTCGGGTTATCAACCCTCGTCAGCAGGGATAGGCAGTGTTCTGGGGTCGCCGATGGCTGCCAATATCTGCCAGGTATAGTACCACTCCGGCGCGTAGGTGCGGGATCCCAGGCTCGTCAGCCCGCTGCTCAAGGGAGCTTTAAGTTACAAAGAGGGGTGGGGTCGCACACTACTCGCACACCGGCGGAAGTTGCCCCTGAGGACTCTGGTCATTGTAGTAGAGTGTTCGCGATGCATAATCTTTCGATCTTGCTATCTTCGCTGTCTTCGCCATCCCTGGACACGTGTTTCGGGTTATCAACCCTCGTCAGCAGGGATAGGCAGTGTTCTGGGGTCGCCGATGGCTGCCAATATCTGCCAGGTATAGTACCACTCCGGCGCGTAGGTGCGGGATCCCAGGCTCGTCAGCCCGCTGCTCAAGGGAGCTTTAAGTTACAAAGAGGGGTGGGGTCGCACACTACTCGCACACCGGCGGAAGTTGCCCCTGAGGACTCTGGTCATTGTAGTAGAGTGTTCCCGATGCATCATCTTTCGATCTTGCTATCTTCGCTGTCTTCGCCATCCCTGGACACTTGTTTCGGGTTATCAACCCTCGTCAGCAGGGATAGGCAGTGTTCAGGGGTCGCCGATGGCTGCCAATATCTGCCAGGTATAGTACCACTCCGGCGCGTAGGTGCAGGATCCCAGGCTCGTCAGCCCGCTGCTCATGGGAGCTTTAAGTTACAAAGAGGGGTAGGGTCGCACACTACTCGCACACCGGCGGAAGTTGCCCCTGAGGACTCTGGTCATTGTAGTAGAGTGTTCGCGATGCATCATCTTTCGATCTTGCTATCTTCGCTGTCTTCGCCATCCCTGGACACGTGTTTCGGGTTATCAACCCTCGTCAGCAGGGATAGGCAGTGTTCTGGGGTCGCCGATGGCTGCCAATATCTGCCAGGTATAGTACCACTCCGGCGCGTAGGTGCGGGATCCCAGGCTCGTCAGCCCGCTGCTCATGGGAGCTTTAAGTTACAAAGAGGGGTGGGGTCGCACACTACTCGCACACCGGCGGAAGTTGCCCCTGAGGACTCTGGTCATTGTAGTAGAGTGTTCGCGATGCATCATCTTTCGATCTTGCTATCTTCGCTGTCTTCGCCATCCCTGGACACGTGTTTCGGGTTATCAACCCTCGTCAGCAGGGATAGGCAGTGTTCTGGGGTCGCCGATGGCTGCCAATATCTGCCAGGTATAGTACCACTCCGGCGCGTAGGTGCGGGATCCCAGGCTCGTCAGCCCGCTGCTCAAGGGAGCTTTAAGTTACAAAGAGGGGTGGGGTCGCACACTACTCGCACACCAGCGGAAGTTGCCCCTGAGGACTCTGGTCATTGTAGTAGAGTGTTCGCGATGCATCATCTTTCGATCTTG
Source organism: Lissotriton vulgaris (assembly GCF_964263255.1). Lineage (NCBI taxonomy): Eukaryota > Metazoa > Chordata > Amphibia > Caudata > Salamandridae > Lissotriton > Lissotriton vulgaris. The sequence goes on along the minus strand of NC_141695.1, from coordinate 1,365,975,289 downwards.
CTATCTTCGCTGTCTTCGCCATCCCTGGACACGTGTTTCGGGTTATCCACCCTCGTCAGCAGGGATAGGCAGTGTTCTGGGGTCGCCGATGGCTGCCAATATCTGCCAGGTATAGTACCACTCCGGTGCGTGGGTGCGGGATCCCAGGCTCGTCAGCCCGCTGCTCAAGGGAGCTTTAAGTTACAAAGAGGGGGGGTCGCACACTACTCGCACACCTGCGGAAGTTGCCCCTGAGGACTCTGGTCATTGTAGTAGAGTGTTCGCGATGCATCATCTTTCGATCTTGCTATCTTCGCTGTCTTCGCCATCCCTGGACACGTGTTTCAATCAATCAATCAATCAGTGACACTTATAGAGCGCGCTACATACCCGTAGGGTCTCAAGGCGCTTGGGGGAGGGGGGCGTGCCGCTACTGCTCGAACAGCCAGGTCTTCAGCTTCTTCCTGAAGGAGAGGTGGTCTTGGGTCAGGCGCAGGTTGGTCGGGAGGGAGTTCCAGGTCTTGGCGGCCAGGTAGGAGAAGGACCTTCCTCCTGTAGTCGCTCTTCGGATGCGGGGGACGGCGGCGAGGGCGTGGTTGGCTGATCGGAGGTGGCGTTATCAGGGATAGGCAGTGTTCTGGGGTCGCCGATGGCTGCCAATATCTGCCAGGTATAGTACCACTCCGGCGCGTAGGTGCGGGATCCCAGGCTCATAAGCCCGCTGCTCAAGGGAGCTTTAAGTTACAAAGAGGGGTGGGGTCGCACACTACTCGCACACCGGCGGAAGTTGCCCCTGAGGACTCTGGTCATTGTAGTAGAGTGTTCGCGATGCATCATCTTTCGATCTTGCTATCTTCGCTGTCTTCGCCATCCCTGGACACGTTTTTCGGGTTATCAACCCTCGTCAGCAGGGATAGGCAGTGTTCTGGGGTCGCCGATGGCTGCCAATATCTGCCAGGTATAGTACCACTCCGGCGCGTAGGTGCGGGATCCCAGGCTCGTCAGCCCGCTGCTCAAGGGAGCTTTAAGTTACAAAGAGGGGTGGGGTCGCACACTACTCGCACACCGGCGGAAGTTGCCCCTGAGGACTCTGGTCATTGTAGTAGAGTGTTCGCGATGCATCATCTTTCGATCTTGCTATCTTCGCTGTCTTCGCCATCCCTGGACACGTGTTTCGGGTTATCAACCCTCGTCAGCAGGGATAGGCAGTGTTCTGGGGTCGCCGATGGCTGCCAATATCTGCCAGGTATAGTACCACTCCGGCGCGTAGGTGCGGGATCCCAGGCTCGTCAGCCCGCTGCTCAAGGGAGCTTTAAGTTACAAAGAGGGGTGGGGTCGCACACTACTCGCACACCGGCGGAAGTTGCCCCTGAGGACTCTGGTCATTGTAGTAGAGTGTTCGCGATGCATCATCTTTCGATCTTGCTATCTTCGCTGTCTTCGCCATCCCTGGACACGTGTTTCGGGTTATCCACCCTCGTCAGCAGGGATAGGCAGTGTTCTGGGGTCGCCGATGGCTGCCAATATCTGCCAGGTATAGTACCACTCCGGTGCGTAGGTGCGGGATCCCAGGCTCGTCAGCCCGCTGCTCAAGGGAGCTTTAAGTTACAAAGAGGGGGGGGTCGCACACTACTCGCACACCTGCGGAAGTTGCCCCTGAGGACTCTGGTCATTGTAGTAGAGTGTTCGCGATGCATCATCTATCGATCTTGCTATCTTCGCTGTCTTCGCCATCCCTGGACACGTGTTTCAATCAATCAATCAATCAGTGACACTTATAGAGCGCGCTACATACCCGTAGGGTCTCAAGGCGCTTGGGGGAGGGGGGCGTGCCGCTACTGCTCGAACAGCCAGGTCTTCAGCTTCTTCCTGAAGGAGAGGTGGTCTTGGGTCAGGCGCAGGTTGGTCGGGAGGGAGTTCCAGGTCTTGGCGGCCAGGTAGGAGAAGGACCTTCCTCCTGTAGTCGCTCTTCGGATGCGGGGGACGGCGGTGAGGGCGTGGTTGGCTGATCGGAGGTGGCGTTATCAGGGATAGGCAGTGTTCTGGGGTCGCCGATGGCTGCCAATATCTGCCAGGTATAGTACCACTCCGGCGCGTAGGTGCAGGATCCCAGGCTCATCAGCCCGCTGCTCAAGGGAGCTTTAAGTTACAAAGAGGGGTGGGGTCGCACATTACTCGCACACCGGCGGAAGTTGCCCCTGAGGACTCTGGTCATTGTAGTAGAGTGTTCGCGATGCATCATCTTTCGATCTTGCTATCTTCGCTGTCTTCGCCATCCCTGGACACGTTTTTCGGGTTATCAACCCTCGTCAGCAGGGATAGGCAGTGTTCTGGGGTCGCCGATGGCTGCCAATATCTGCCAGGTATAGTACCACTCCGGCGCGTAGGTGCGGGATCCCAGGCTCGTCAGCCCGCTGCTCAAGGGAGCTTTAAGTTACAAAGAGGGGTGGGGTCGCACACTACTCGCACACCGGCGGAAGTTGCCCCTGAGGACTCTGGTCATTATAGTAGAGTGTTCGCGATGCATCATCTTTCGATCTTGCTATCTTCGCTGTCTTCGCCATCCCTGGACACATGTTTCGGGTTATCAACCCTTGTCAGCAGGGATAGGCAGTGTTCTGGGGTCGCCGATGGCTGCCAATATCTGCCAGGTATAGTACCACTCCGGCGTGTAGGTGCGGGATCCCAGGCTCGTCAGCCCGCTGCTCAAGGGAGCTTTAAGTTACAAAGAGGGGTGGGGTCGCACACTACTCGCACACCGGCGGAAGTTGCCCCAGAGGACTCTGGTCATTGTAGTAGAGTATTCGCGATGCATCATCTTTCGATCTTGCTATCTTCGCTGTCTTCGCCATCCCTGGACACGTGTTTTGGGTTATCAACCCTCGTCAGCAGGGATAGGCAGTGTTCTGGGGTCGCCGATGGCTGCCAATATCTGCCAGGTATAGTACCACTCCGGCGCGTAGGTGCGGGATCCCAGGCTCGTCAGCCCGCTGCTCAAGGGAGCTTTAAGTTACAAAGAGGGGTGGGGTCGCACACTACTCGCACACCGGCGGAAGTTGCCCCTGAGGACTCTGGTCATTGTAGTAGAGTGTTCGCGATGCATCATCTTTCGATCTTGCTATCTTTGCTGTCATCGCCATCCCTGGACACGTGTTTCGGGTTATCAACCCTCGTCAGCAGGGATAGGCAGTGTTCTGGGGTCGCCGATGGCTGCCAATATCTGCCAGGTATAGTACCACTCCGGCGCGTAGGTGCGGGATCCCAGGCTCGTCAGCCCGCTGCTCAAGGGAGCTTTAAGTTACAAAGAGGGGGGGGTCGCACACTACTCACACACCGGCGGAAGTTGCCCCTGAGGACTCTGGTCATTGTAGTAGAGTGTTCGCGATGCATCATCTTTCGATCTTGCTATCTTCGCTGTCTTCGCCATCCCTGGACACGTGTTTCGGGTTATCAACCCTCGTCAGCAGGGATAGGCAGTGTTCTGGGGTCGCCGATGGCTGCCAATATCTGCCAGGTATAGTACCACTCCGGCGCGTAGGTGCGGGATCCCAGGCTCGTCAGCCCGCTGCTCAAGGGAGCTTTAAGTTACAAAGAGGGGTGGGGTCGCACACTACTCGCACACCGGCGGAAGTTGCCCCTGAGGACTCTGGTCATTGTAGTAGAGTGTTCGCGATGCATCATCTTTCGATCTTGCTATCTTCGCTGTCTTCGCCATCCCTGGACACGTGTTTCGGGTTATCAACCCTCGTCAGCAGGGATAGGCAGTGTTCTGGGGTCGCCGATGGCTGCCAATATCTGCCAGGTATAGTACCACTCCGGCGCGTAGGTGCGGGATCCCAGGCTCGTCAGCCCGCTGCTCATGGGAGCTTTAAGTTACAAAGAGGGGTAGGGTCGCACACTACTCGCACACCGGCGGAAGTTGCCCCTGAGGACTCTGGTCATTGTAGTAGAGTGTTCGCGATGCATCATCTTTCGATCTTGCTATCTTCGCTGTCTTCGCCATCCCTGGACACGTGTTTCGGGTTATCAACCCTCGTCAGCAGGGATAGGCAGTGTTCTGGGGTCGCCGATGGCTGCCAATATCTGCCAGGTATAGTACCACTCCGGCGCGTAGGTGCGGGATCCCAGGCTCGTCAGCCCGCTGCTCAAGGGAGCTTTAAGTTACAAAGAGGGGTGGGGTCGCACACTACTCGCACACCGGCGGAAGTTGCCCCTGAGGACTCTGGTCATTGTAGTAGAGTGTTCGCGATGCATCATCTTTCGATCTTGCTATCTTCGCTGTCTTCGCCATCCCTGGACATGTTTTTCGGGTTATCAACCCTCGTCAGCAGGGATAGGCAGTGTTCTGGGGTCGCCGATGGCTGCCAATATCTGCCAGGTATAGTACCACTCCGGCGCGTAGGTGCGGGATCCCAGGCTCGTCAGCCCGCTGCTCAAGGGAGCTTTAAGTTACAAAGAGGGGTGGGGTCGCACACTACTCGCACACCGGCGGAAGTTGCCCCTGAGGACTCTGGTCATTGTAGTAGAGTGTTCGCGATGCATCATCTTTCGATCTTGCTATCTTCGCTGTCTTCGCCATCCCTGGACACGTGTTTCGGGTTATCAACCCTCGTCAGCAGGGATAGGCAGTGTTCTGGGGTCGCCGATGGCTGCCAATATCTGCCAGGTATAGTACCACTCCGGCGCGTAGGTGCGGGATCCCAGACTCGTCAGCCCGCTGCTCAAGGGAGCTTTAAGTTACAAAGAGGGGTGGGGTCGCACACTACTCGCACACCAGCGGAAGTTGCCCCTGAGGACTCTGGTCATTGTAGTAGAGTGTTCGCGATGCATCATCTTTCGATCTTGCTATCTTCGCTGTCTTCGCCATCCCTGGACACGTGTTTCGGGTTATCCACCCTCGTCAGCAGGGATAGGCAGTGTTCTGGGGTCGCCGATGGCTGCCAATATCTGCCAGGTATAGTACCACTCCGGTGCGTAGGTGCGGGATCCCAGGCTCGTCAGCCCGCTGCTCAAGGGAGCTTTAAGTTACAAAGAGGGGGGGGTCGCACACTACTCGCACACCTGCGGAAGTTGCCCCTGAGGACTCTGGTCATTGTAGTAGAGTGTTCGCGATGCATCATCTTTCGATCTTGCTATCTTCACTGTCTTCGCCATCCCTGGACACGTGTTTCAATCAATCAATCAATCAGTGACACTTATAGAGCGCGCTACATACCCGTAGGGTCTCAAGGCGCTTGGGGGAGGGGGGCGTGCCGCTACTGCTCGAACAGCCAGGTCTTCAGCTTCTTCCTGAAGGAGAGGTGGTCTTGGGTCAGGCGCAGGTTGGTCGGGAGGGAGTTCCAGGTCTTGGCGGCCAGGTAGGAGAAGGACCTTCCTCCTGTAGTCGCTCTTCGGATGCGGGGGACGGCGGCGAGGGCGTGGTTGGCTGATCGGAGGTGGCGTTATCAGGGATAGGCAGTGTTCTGGGGTCGCCGATGGCTGCCAATATCTGCCAGGTATAGTACCACTCCGGCGCGTAGGTGCGGGATCCCAGGCTCATCAGCCCGCTGCTCAAGGGAGCTTTAAGTTACAAAGAGGGGTGGGGTCGCACACTACTCGCACACCGGCGGAAGTTGCCCCTGAGGACTCTGGTCATTGTAGTAGAGTGTTCGCGATGCATCATCTTTCGATCTTGCTATCTTCGCTGTCTTCGCCATCCCTGGACACGTGTTTCGGGTTATCAACCCTCGTCAGCAGGGATAGGCAGTGTTCTGGGGTCGCCGATGGCTGCCAATATCTGCCAGGTATAGTACCACTCCGGCGCGTAGGTGCGGGATCCCAGGCTCGTCAGCCCGCTGCTCAAGGGAGCTTTAAGTTACAAAGAGGGGTGGGGTCGCACACTACTCGCACACCGGCGGAAGATGCCCCTGAGGACTCTGGTCATTGTAGTAGAGTGTTTGCGATGCATCATCTTTCGATCTTGCCATCTTCGCTGTCTTCGCCATCCCTGGACACGTGTTTCGGGTTATCCACCCTCGTCAGCAGGGATAGGCAGTGTTCTGGGGTCGCCGATGGCTGCCAATATCTGCCAGGTATAGTACCACTCCGGTGCGTAGGTGCGGGATCCCAGGCTCGTCAGCCCGCTGCTCAAGGGAGCTTTAAGTTACAAAGAGGGGGGGGTCGCACACTACTCGCACACCTGCGGAAGTTGCCCCTGAGGACTCTGGTCATTGTAGTAGAGTGTTCGCGATGCATCATCTTTCGATCTTGCTATCTTCGCTGTCTTCGCCATCCCTGGACACGTGTTTCAATCAATCAATCAATCAGTGACACTTATAGAGCGCGCTACATACCCGTAGGGTCTCAAGGCGCTTGGGGGAGGGGGGCGTGCCGCTACTGCTCGAACAGCCAGGTCTTCAGCTTCTTCCTGAAGGAGAGGTGGTCTTGGGTCAGGCGCAGGTTGGTCGGGAGGGAGTTCCAGGTCTTGGCGGCCAGGTAGGAGAAGGACCTTCCTCCTGTAGTCGCTCTTCAGATGCGGGGGACGGCGGCGAGGGCGTGGTTGGCTGATCGGAGGTGGCGTTATCAGGGATAGGCAGTGTTCTGGGGTCGCCGATGGCTGCCAATATCTGCCAGGTATAGTACCACTCCGGCGCGTAGGTGCGGGATCCCAGGCTCATCAGCCCGCTGCTCAAGGGAGCTTTAAGTTACAAAGAGGGGTGGGGTCGCACACTACTCGCACACCGGCGGAAGTTGCCCCTGAGGACTCTGATCATTGTAGTAGAGTGTTCGCGATGCATCATCTTTCGATCTTGCTATCTTCGCTGTCTTCGCCATCCCTGGACACGTTTTTCGGGTTATCAACCCTCGTCAGCAGGGATAGGCAGTGTTCTGGGGTCGCCGATGGCTGCCAATATCTGCCAGGTATAGTACCACTCCGGCGCGTAGGTGCGGGATCCCAGGCTCGTCAGCCCGCTGCTCAAGGGAGCTTTAAGTTACAAAGAGGGGTGGGGTCGCACACTACTCGCACACCGGCGGAAGTTGCCCCTGAGGACTCTGGTCATTGTAGTAGAGTGTTCGCGATGCATCATCTTTCGATCTTGCTATCTTCGCTGTCTTCGCCATCCCTGGACACATGTTTCGGGTTATCAACCCTTGTCAGCAGGGATAGGCAGTGTTCTGGGGTCGCCGATGGCTGCCAATATCTGCCAGGTATAGTACCACTCCGGCGCGTAGGTGCGGGATCCCAGGCTCGTCAGCCCGCTGCTCAAGGGAGCTTTAAGTTGCAAAGAGGGGTGGGGTCGCACACTACTCGCACACCGGCGGAAGTTGCCCCTGAGGACTCTGGTCATTGTAGTAGAGTATTCGCGATGCATCATCTTTCGATCTTGCTATCTTCGCTGTCTTCGCCATCCCTGGACACGTGTTTTGGGTTATCAACCCTCGTCAGCAGGGATAGGCAGTGTTCTGGGGTCGCCGATGGCTGCCAATATCTGCCAGGTATAGTACCACTCCGGCGCGTAGGTGCGGGATCCCAGGCTCGTCAGCCCGCTGCTCAAGGGAGCTTTAAGTTACAAAGAGGGGTGGGGTCGCACACTACTCGCACACCGGCGGAAGTTGCCCCTGAGGACTCTGGTCATTGTAGTAGAGTGTTCGTGATGCATCATCTTTCGATCTTGCTATCTTTGCTGTCATCGCCATCCCTGGACACGTGTTTCGGGTTATCAACCCTCGTCAGCAGGGATAGGCAGTGTTCTGGGGTCGCCGATGGCTGCCAATATCTGCCAGGTATAGTACCACTCCGGCGCGTAGGTGCGGGATCCCAGGCTCGTCAGCCCGCTGCTCAAGGGAGCTTTAAGTTACAAAGAGGGGGGGGTCGCACACTACTCGCACACCGGCGGAAGTTGCCCCTGAGGACTCTGGTCATTGTAGTAGAGTGTTCGCGATGCATCATCTTTCGATCTTGCTATCTTCGCTGTCTTCGCCATCCCTGGACACGTGTTTCGGGTTATCAACCCTCGTCAGCAGGGATAGGCAGTGTTCTGGGGTCGCCGATGGCTGCCAATATCTGCCAGGTATAGTACCACTCCGGCGCGTAGGTGCGGGATCCCAGGCTCGTCAGCCCGCTGCTCAAGGGAGCTTTAAGTTACAAAGAGGGGTGGGGTCGCACACTACTCGCACACCGGCGGAAGTTGCCCCTGAGGACTCTGGTCATTGTAGTAGAGTGTTCGCGATGCATCATCTTTCGATCTTGCTATCTTCGCTGTCTTCGCCATCCCTGGACACGTGTTTCGGGTTATCAACCCTCGTCAGCAGGGATAGGCAGTGTTCTGGGGTCGCCGATGGCTGCCAATATCTGCCAGGTATAGTACCACTCCGGCGCGTAGGTGCGGGATCCCAGGCTCGTCAGCCCGCTGCTCATGGGAGCTTTAAGTTACAAAGAGGGGTAGGGTCGCACACTACTCGCACACCGGCGGAAGTTGCCCCTGAGGACTCTGGTCATTGTAGTAGAGTGTTCGCGATGCATCATCTTTCGATCTTGCTATCTTCGCTGTCTTCGCCATCCCTGGACACGTGTTTCGGGTTATCAACCCTCGTCAGCAGGGATAGGCAGTGTTCTGGGGTCGCCGATGGCTGCCAATATCTGCCAGGTATAGTACCACTCCGGCGCGTAGGTGCGGGATCCCAGGCCCGTCAGCCCGCTGCTCATGGGAGCTTTAAGTTACAAAGAGGGGTGGGGTCGCACACTACTCGCACACCGGCGGAAGTTGCCCCTGAGGACTCTGGTCATTGTAGTAGAGTGTTCGCGATGCATCATCTTTCGATCTTGCTATCTTCGCTGTCTTCGCCATCCCTGGACACGTGTTTCGGGTTATCAACCCTCGTCAGCAGGGATAGGCAGTGTTCTGGGGTCGCCGATGGCTGCCAATATCTGCCAGGTATAGTACCACTCCGGCGCGTAGGTGCGGGATCCCAGGCTCGTCAGCTCGCTGCTCAAGGGAGCTTTAAGTTACAAAGAGGGGTGGGGTCGCACACTACTCGCACACCAGCGGAAGTTGCCCCTGAGGACTCTGGTCATTGTAGTAGAGTGTTCGCGATGCATCATCTTTCGATCTTGCTATCTTCGCTGTCTTCGCCATCCCTGGACACGTGTTTCGGGTTATCCACCCTCGTCAGCAGGGATAGGCAGTGTTCTGGGGTCGCCGATGGCTGCCAATATCTGCCAGGTATAGTACCACTCCGGTGCGTGGGTGCGGGATCCCAGGCTCGTCAGCCCGCTGCTCAAGGGAGCTTTAAGTTACAAAGAGGGGGGGTCGCACACTACTCGCACACCTGCGGAAGTTGCCCCTGAGGACTCTGGTCATTGTAGTAGAGTGTTCGCGATGCATCATCTTTCGATCTTGCTATCTTCGCTGTCTTCGCCATCCCTGGACACGTGTTTCAATCAATCAATCAATCAGTGACACTTATAGAGCGCGCTACATACCCGTAGGGTCTCAAGGCGCTTGGGGGAGGGGGGGCGTGCCGCTACTGCTCGAACAGCCAGGTCTTCAGCTTCTTCCTGAAGGAGAGGTGGTCTTGGGTCAGGCGCAGGTTGGTCGGGAGGGAGTTCCAGGTCTTGGCGGCCAGGTAGGAGAAGGACCTTCCTCCTGTAGTCGCTCTTCGGATGCGGGGGACGGCGGCGAGGGCGTGGTTGGCTGATCGGAGGTGGCGTTATCAGGGATAGGCAGTGTTCTGGGGTCGCCGATGGCTGCCAATATCTGCCAGGTATAGTACCACTCCGGCGCGTAGGTGCGGGATCCCAGGCTCATCAGCCCGCTGCTCAAGGGAGCTTTAAGTTACAAAGAGGGGTGGGGTCGCACACTACTCGCACACCGGCGGAAGTTGCCCCTGAGGACTCTGGTCATTGTAGTAGAGTGTTCGCGATGCATCATCTTTCGATCTTGCTATCTTCGCTGTCTTCGCCATCCCTGGACACGTTTTTCGGGTTATCAACCCTCGTCAGCAGGGATAGGCAGTGTTCTGGGGTCGCCGATGGCTGCCAATATCTGCCAGGTATAGTACCACTCCGGCGCGTAGGTGCGGGATCCCAGGCTCGTCAGCCCGCTGCTCAAGGGAGCTTTAAGTTACAAAGAGGGGTGGGGTCGCACACTACTCGCACACCGGCGGAAGTTGCCCCTGAGGACTCTGGTCATTGTAGTAGAGTGTTCGCGATGCATCATCTTTCGATCTTGCTATCTTCGCTGTCTTCGCCATCCCTGGACACGTGTTTCGGGTTATCAACCCTCGTCAGCAGGGATAGGCAGTGTTCTGGGGTCGCCGATGGCTGCCAATATCTGCCAGGTATAGTACCACTCCGGCGCATAGGTGCGGGATCCCAGGCTCGTCAGCCCGCTGCTCAAGGGAGCTTTAAGTTACAAAGAGGGGTGGGGTCGCACACTACTCGCACACCGGCGGAAGTTGCCCCTGAGGACTCTGGTCATTGTAGTAGAGTGTTCGCGATGCATCATCTTTCGATCTTGCTATCTTCGCTGTCTTCGCCATCCCTGGACACGTGTTTCGGGTTATCCACCCTCGTCAGCAGGGATAGGCAGTGTTCTGGGGTCGCCGATGGCTGCCAATATCTGCCAGGTATAGTACCACTCCGGTGCGTAGGTGCGGGATCCCAGGCTCGTCAGCCCGCTGCTCAAGGGAGCTTTAAGTTACAAAGAGGGGGGGGTCGCACACTACTCGCACACCTGCGGAAGTTGCCCCTGAGGACTCTGGTCATTGTAGTAGAGTGTTCGCGATGCATCATCTTTCGATCTTGCTATCTTCGCTGTCTTCGCCATCCCTGGACACGTGTTTCAATCAATCAATCAATCAGTGACACTTATAGAGCGCGCTACATACCCGTAGGGTCTCAAGGCGCTTGGGGGAGGGGGGCGTGCCGCTACTGCTCGAACAGCCAGGTCTTCAGCTTCTTCCTGAAGGAGAGGTGGTCTTGGGTCAGGCGCAGGTTGGTCGGGAGGGAGTTCCAGGTCTTGGCGGCCAGGTAGGAGAAGGACCTTCCTCCTGTAGTCGCTCTTCGGATGCGGGGGACGGCGGCGAGGGCGTGGTTGGCTGATCGGAGGTGGCGTTATCAGGGATAGGCAGTGTTCTGGGGTCGCCGATGGCTGCCAATATCTGCCAGGTATAGTACCACTCCGGCGCGTAGGTGCGGGATCCCAGGCTCATCAGCCCGCTGCTCAAGGGAGCTTTAAGTTACAAAGAGGGGTGGGGTCGCACACTACTCGCACACCGGCGGAAGTTGCCCCTGAGGACTCTGGTCATTGTAGTAGAGTGTTCGCGATGCATCATCTTTCGATCTTGCTATCTTCGCTGTCTTCGCCATCCCTGGACACGTTTTTCGGGTTATCAACCCTCGTCAGCAGGGATAGGCAGTGTTCTGGGGTCGCCGATGGCTGCCAATATCTGCCAGGTATAGTACCACTCCGGCGCGTAGGTGCGGGATCCCAGGCTCGTCAGCCCGCTGCTCAAGGGAGCTTTAAGTTACAAAGAGGGGTGGGGTCGCACACTACTCGCACACCGGCGGAAGTTGCCCCTGAGGACTCTGGTCATTGTAGTAGAGTGTTCGCGATGCATCATCTTTCGATCTTGCTATCTTCGCTGTCTTCGCCATCCCTGGACACGTGTTTCGGGTTATCAACCCTTGTCAGCAGGGATAGGCAGTGTTCTGGGGTCGCCGATGGCTGCCAATATCTGCCAGGTATAGTACCACTCCGGCGTGTAGGTGCGGGATCCCAGGCTCGTCAGCCCGCTGCTCAAGGGAGCTTTAAGTTACAAAGAGGGGTGGGGTCGCACACTACTCGCACACCAGCGGAAGTTGCCCCTGAGGACTCTGGTCATTGTAGTAGAGTGTTCGCGATGCATCATCTTTCGATCTTGCTATCTTCGCTGTCTTCGCCATCCCTGGACACGTGTTTCGGGTTATCCACCCTCGTCAGCAGGGATAGGCAGTGTTCTGGGGTCGCCGATGGCTGCCAATATCTGCCAGGTATAGTACCACTCCGGTGCGTAGGTGCGGGATCCCAGGCTCGTCAGCCCGCTGCTCAAGGGAGCTTTAAGTTACAAAGAGGGGGGGGTCGCACACTACTCGCACACCTGCGGAAGTTGCCCCTGAGGACTCTGGTCATTGTAGTAGAGTGTTCGCGATGCATCATCTTTCGATCTTGCTATCTTCACTGTCTTCGCCATCCCTGGACACGTGTTTCAATCAATCAATCAATCAGTGACACTTATAGAGCGCGCTACATACCCGTAGGGTCTCAAGGCGCTTGGGGGAGGGGGGCGTGCCGCTACTGCTCGAACAGCCAGGTCTTCAGCTTCTTCCTGAAGGAGAGGTGGTCTTGGGTCAGGCGCAGGTTGGTCGGGAGGGAGTTCCAGGTCTTGGCGGCCAGGTAGGAGAAGGACCTTCCTCCTGTAGTCGCTCTTCGGATGCGGGGGACGGCGGCGAGGGCGTGGTTGGCTGATCGGAGGTGGCGTTATCAGGGATAGGCAGTGTTCTGGGGTCGCCGATGGCTGCCAATATCTGCCAGGTATAGTACCACTCCGGCGCGTAGGTGCGGGATCCCAGGCTCATCAGCCCGCTGCTCAAGGGAGCTTTAAGTTACAAAGAGGGGTGGGGTCGCACACTACTCGCACACCGGCGGAAGTTGCCCCTGAGGACTCTGGTCATTGTAGTAGAGTGTTCGCGATGCATCATCTTTCGATCTTGCTATCTTCGCTGTCTTCGCCATCCCTGGACACGTTTTTCGGGTTATCAACCCTCGTCAGCAGGGATAGGCAGTGTTCTGGGGTCGCCGATGGCTGCCAATATCTGCCAGGTATAGTACCACTCCGGCGCGTAGGTGCGGGATCCCAGGCTCGTCAGCCCGCTGCTCAAGGGAGCTTTAAGTTACAAAGAGGGGTGGGGTCGCACACTACTCGCACACCGGCGGAAGTTGCCCCTGAGGACTCTGGTCATTGTAGTAGAGTGTTCGCGATGCATCATCTTTCGATCTTGCTATCTTCGCTGTCTTCGCCATCCCTGGACACGTGTTTCGGGTTATCAACCCTTGTCAGCAGGGATAGGCAGTGTTCTGGGGTCGCCGATGGCTGCCAATATCTGCCAGGTATAGTACCACTCCGGCGTGTAGGTGCGGGATCCCAGGCTCGTCAGCCCGCTGCTCAAGGGAGCTTTAAGTTACAAAGAGGGGTGGGGTCGCACACTACTCGCACACCAGCGGAAGTTGCCCCTGAGGACTCTGGTCATTGTAGTAGAGTGTTCGCGATGCATCATCTTTCGATCTTGCTATCTTCGCTGTCTTCGCCATCCCTGGACACGTGTTTCGGGTTATCCACCCTCGTCAGCAGGGATAGGCAGTGTTCTGGGGTCGCCGATGGCTGCCAATATCTGCCAGGTATAGTACCACTCCGGTGCGTAGGTGCGGGATCCCAGGCTCGTCAGCCCGCTGCTCAAGGGAGCTTTAAGTTACAAAGAGGGGGGGGTCGCACACTACTCGCACACCTGCGGAAGTTGCCCCTGAGGACTCTGGTCATTGTAGTAGAGTGTTCGCGATGCATCATCTTTCGATCTTGCTATCTTCACTGTCTTCGCCATCCCTGGACACGTGTTTCAATCAATCAATCAATCAGTGACACTTATAGAGCGCGCTACATACCCGTAGGGTCTCAAGGCGCTTGGGGGAGGGGGGCGTGCCGCTACTGCTCGAACAGCCAGGTCTTCAGCTTCTTCCTGAAGGAGAGGTGGTCTTGGGTCAGGCGCAGGTTGGTCGGGAGGGAGTTCCAGGTCTTGGCGGCCAGGTAGGAGAAGGACCTTCCTCCTGTAGTCGCTCTTCAGATGCGGGGGACGGCGGCGAGGGCGTGGTTGGCTGATCGGAGGTGGCGTTATCAGGGATAGGCAGTGTTCTGGGGTCGCCGATGGCTGCCAATATCTGCCAGGTATAGTACCACTCCGGCGCGTAGGTGCGGGATCCCAGGCTCATCAGCCCGCTGCTCAAGGGAGCTTTAAGTTACAAAGAGGGGTGGGGTCGCACACTACTCGCACACCGGCGGAAGTTGCCCCTGAGGACTCTGATCATTGTAGTAGAGTGTTCGCGATGCATCATCTTTCGATCTTGCTATCTTCGCTGTCTTCGCCATCCCTGGACACGTTTTTCGGGTTATCAACCCTCGTCAGCAGGGATAGGCAGTGTTCTGGGGTCGCCGATGGCTGCCAATATCTGCCAGGTATAGTACCACTCCGGCGCGTAGGTGCGGGATCCCAGGCTCGTCAGCCCGCTGCTCAAGGGAGCTTTAAGTTACAAAGAGGGGTGGGGTCGCACACTACTCGCACACCTGCGGAAGTTGCCCCTGAGGACTCTGGTCATTGTAGTAGAGTGTTCGCGATGCATCATCTTTCGATCTTGCTATCTTCGCTGTCTTCGCCATCCCTGGACACGTGTTTTGGGTTATCAACCCTCGTCAGCAGGGATAGGCAGTGTTCTGGGGTCGCCGATGGCTGCCAATATCTGCCAGGTATAGTACCACTCCGGCGCGTAGGTGCGGGATCCCAGGCTCGTCAGCCCGCTGCTCAAGGGAGCTTTAAGTTACAAAGAGGGGGGGGTCGCACACTACTCACACACCGGCGGAAGTTGCCCCTGAGGACTCTGGTCATTGTAGTAGAGTGTTCGCGATGCATCATCTTTCGATCTTGCTATCTTCGCTGTCTTCGCCATCCCTGGACACGTGTTTCGGGTTATCAACCCTCGTCAGCAGGGATAGGCAGTGTTCTGGGGTCGCCGATGGCTGCCAATATCTGCCAGGTATAGTACCACTCCGGCGCGTAGGTGCGGGATCCCAGGCTCGTCAGCCCGCTGCTCAAGGGAGCTTTAAGTTACAAAGAGGGGTGGGGTCGCACACTACTCGCACACCGGCGGAAGTTGCCCCTGAGGACTCTGGTCATTGTAGTAGAGTGTTCGCGATGCATCATCTTTCGATCTTGCTATCTTCGCTGTCTTCGCCATCCCTGGACACGTGTTTCGGGTTATCAACCCTCGTCAGCAGGGATAGGCAGTGTTCTGGGGTCGCCGATGGCTGCCAATATCTGCCAGGTATAGTACCACTCCGGCGCGTAGGTGCGGGATCCCAGGCTCGTCAGCCCGCTGCTCATGGGAGCTTTAAGTTACAAAGAGGGGTAGGGTCGCACACTACTCGCACACCGGCGGAAGTTGCCCCTGAGGACTCTGGTCATTGTAGTAGAGTGTTCGCGATGCATCATCTTTCGATCTTGCTATCTTCGCTGTCTTCGCCATCCCTGGACACGTGTTTCGGGTTATCAACCCTCGTCAGCAGGGATAGGCAGTGTTCTGGGGTCGCCGATGGCTGCCAATATCTGCCAGGTATAGTACCACTCCGGCGCGTAGGTGCGGGATCCCAGGCTCGTCAGCCCGCTGCTCAAGGGAGCTTTAAGTTACAAAGAGGGGTGGGGTCGCACACTACTCGCACACCGGCGGAAGTTGCCCCTGAGGACTCTGGCCATTGTAGTAGAGTGTTCGCGATGCATCATCTTTCGATCTTGCTATCTTCGCCATCCCTGGACACGTGTTTCGGGTTATCAACCCTCGTCAGCAGGGATAGGCAGCGTTCTGGGGTCGCCGATGGCTGCCAATATCTGCCAGGTATAGTACCACTCCGGCGCGTAGGTGCGGGATCCCAGGCTCGTCAGCCCGCTGCTCAAGGGAGCTTTAAGTTACAAAGAGGGGTGGGGTCGCACACTACTCGCACACCGGCGGAAGTTGCCCCTGAGGACTCTGGTCATTGTAGTAGAGTGTTCGCGATGCATCATCTTTCGATCTTGCTATCTTCGCTGTCTTCGCCATCCCTGGACATGTTTTTCGGGTTATCAACCCTCGTCAGCAGGGATAGGCAGTGTTCTGGGGTCGCCGATGGCTGCCAATATCTGCCAGGTATAGTACCACTCCGGCGCGTAGGTGCGGGATCCCAGGCTCGTCAGCCCGCTGCTCAAGGGAGCTTTAAGTTACAAAGAGGGGTGGGGTCGCACACTACTCGCACACCGGCGGAAGTTGCCCCTGAGGACTCTGGTCATTGTAGTAGAGTGTTCGCGATGCATCATCTATCGATCTTGCTATCTTCGCTGTCTTCGCCATCCCTGGACACATGTTTCGGGTTATCAACCCTCGTCAGCAGGGATAGGCAGTGTTCTGGGGTCGCCGATGGCTGCCAATATCTGCCAGGTATAGTACCACTCCGGCGCGTAGGTGCGGGATCCCAGGCTCGTCAGCCCGCTGCTCAAGGGAGCTTTAAGTTACAAAGAGGGGTGGGGTCGCACACTACTCGCACACCGGCGGAAGTTGCCCCTGAGGACTCTGGTCATTGAAGTAGAGTGTTCTCGATGCATCATCTTTCGATCTTGCTATCTTCGCTGTCTTCGCCATCCCTGGACACGTGTTTCGGGTTATCAACCCTAGTCAGCAGGGATAGGCAGTGTTCTGGGGTCGCCGATGGCTGCCAATATCTGCCAGGTATAGTACCACTCCGGCGCGTAGGTGCGGGATCCCAGGCTCGTCAGCCCGCTGCTCAAGGGAGCTTTAAGTTACAAAGAGGGGTGGGGTCGCACACTAATCGCACACTGGCGGAAGTTGCCCCTGAGGACTCTGGTCATTGTAGTAGAGTGTTCGCGATGCATCATCTTTCGATCTTGCTATCTTTGCTGTCTTCGCCATCCCTGGACACGTGTTTCGGGTTATCAACCCTCGTCAGCAGGGATAGGCAGTGTTCTGGGGTCGCCGATGGCTGCCAATATCTGCCAGGTATAGTACCACTCCGGCGCGTAGGTGCGGGATCCCAGGCTCGTCAGCCCGCTGCTCAAGGGAGCTTTAAGTTACAAAGAGGGGTGGGGTCGCACACTACTCGCACACCGGCGGAAGTTGCCCCTGAGGACTCTGGTCATTGTAGTAGAGTGTTCGCGATGCATCATCTTTCGATCTTGCTATCTTCGCTGTCTTCGCCATCCCTGGACACGTGTTTCGGGTTATCAACCCTCGTCAGCAGGGATAGGCAGTGTTCTGGGGTCGCCGATGGCTGCCAATATCTGCCAGGTATAGTACCACTCCGGCGCGTAGGTGCGGGATCCCAGGCTCGTCAGCCCGCTGCTCAAGGGAGCTTTAAGTTACAAAGAAGGGTGGGGTCGCACACTACTCGCACACCAGCGGAAGTTGCCCCTGAGGACTCTGGTCATTGTAGTAGAGTGTTCGCGATGCATCATCTTTCGATCTTGCTATCTTCGCTGTCTTCGCCATCCCTGGACACGTGTTTCGGGTTACCCACCCTCGTCAGCAGGGATAGGCAGTGTTCTGGGGTCGCCGATGGCTGCCAATATCTGCCAGGTATAGTACCACTCCGGTGCGTAGGTGCGGGATCCCAGGCTCGTCAGCCCGCTGCTCAAGGGAGCTTTAAGTTACAAAGAGGGGGGGGTCGCACACTACTCGCACACCTGCGGAAGTTGCCCCTGAGGACTCTGGTCATTGTAGTAGAGT
Source organism: Lissotriton vulgaris (assembly GCF_964263255.1). Lineage (NCBI taxonomy): Eukaryota > Metazoa > Chordata > Amphibia > Caudata > Salamandridae > Lissotriton > Lissotriton vulgaris. The sequence goes on along the minus strand of NC_141695.1, from coordinate 1,365,957,755 downwards.
GTTCGCGATGCATCATCTTTCGATCTTGCTATCTTCACTGTCTTCGCCATCCCTGGACACGTGTTTCAATCAATCAATCAATCAGTGACACTTATAGAGCGCGCTACATACCCGTAGGGTCTCAAGGCGCTTGGGGGAGGGGGGCGTGCCGCTACTGCTCGAACAGCCAGGTCTTCAGCTTCTTCCTGAAGGAGAGGTGGTCTTGGGTCAGGCGCAGGTTGGTCGGGAGGGAGTTCCAGGTCTTGGCGGCCAGGTAGGAGAAGGACCTTCCTCCTGTAGTCGCTCTTCAGATGCGGGGGACGGCGGCGAGGGCGTGGTTGGCTGATCGGAGGTGGCGTTATCAGGGATAGGCAGTGTTCTGGGGTCGCCGATGGCTGCCAATATCTGCCAGGTATAGTACCACTCCGGCGCGTAGGTGCGGGATCCCAGGCTCATCAGCCCGCTGCTCAAGGGAGCTTTAAGTTACAAAGAGGGGTGGGGTCGCACACTACTCGCACACCGGCGGAAGTTGCCCCTGAGGACTCTGATCATTGTAGTAGAGTGTTCGCGATGCATCATCTTTCGATCTTGCTATCTTCGCTGTCTTCGCCATCCCTGGACACGTTTTTCGGGTTATCAACCCTCGTCAGCAGGGATAGGCAGTGTTCTGGGGTCGCCGATGGCTGCCAATATCTGCCAGGTATAGTACCACTCCGGCGCGTAGGTGCGGGATCCCAGGCTCGTCAGCCCGCTGCTCAAGGGAGCTTTAAGTTACAAAGAGGGGTGGGGTCGCACACTACTCGCACACCGGCGGAAGTTGCCCCTGAGGACTCTGGTCATTGTAGTAGAGTGTTCGCGATGCATCATCTTTCGATCTTGCTATCTTCGCTGTCTTCGCCATCCCTGGACACGTGTTTCGGGTTATCCACCCTCGTCAGCAGGGATAGGCAGTGTTCTGGGGTCGCCGATGGCTGCCAATATCTGCCAGGTATAGTACCACTCCGGCGCGTAGGTGCGGGATCCCAGGCTCGTCAGCCCGCTGCTCAAGGGAGCTTTAAGTTACAAAGAGGGGGGGGTCGCACACTACTCGCACACCTGCGGAAGTTGCCCCTGAGGACTCTGGTCATTGTAGTAGAGTGTTCGCGATGCATCATCTTTCGATCTTGCTATCTTCGCTGTCTTCGCCATCCCTGGACACGTGTTTTGGGTTATCAACCCTCGTCAGCAGGGATAGGCAGTGTTCTGGGGTCGCCGATGGCTGCCAATATCTGCCAGGTATAGTACCACTCCGGCGCGTAGGTGCGGGATCCCAGGCTCGTCAGCCCGCTGCTCAAGGGAGCTTTAAGTTACAAAGAGGGGTGGGGTCGCACACTACTCGCACACCGGCGGAAGTTGCCCCTGAGGACTCTGGTCATTGTAGTAGAGTGTTCGCGATGCATCATCTTTCGATCTTGCTATCTTCGCTGTCTTCGCCATCCCTGGACACGTGTTTCGGGTTATCAACCCTCGTCAGCAGGGATAGGCAGTGTTCTGGGGTCGCCGATGGCTGCCAATATCTGCCAGGTATAGTACCACTCCGGCGCGTAGGTGCGGGATCCCAGGCTCGTCAGCCCGCTGCTCATGGGAGCTTTAAGTTACAAAGAGGGGTAGGGTCGCACACTACTCGCACACCGGCGGAAGTTGCCCCTGAGGACTCTGGTCATTGTAGTAGAGTGTTCGCGATGCATCATCTTTCGATCTTGCTATCTTCGCTGTCTTCGCCATCCCTGGACACGTGTTTCGGGTTATCAACCCTCGTCAGCAGGGATAGGCAGTGTTCTGGGGTCGCCGATGGCTGCCAATATCTGCCAGGTATAGTACCACTCCGGCGCGTAGGTGCGGGATCCCAGGCTCGTCAGCCCGCTGCTCAAGGGAGCTTTAAGTTACAAAGAGGGGTGGGGTCGCACACTACTCGCACACCGGCGGAAGTTGCCCCTGAGGACTCTGGCCATTGTAGTAGAGTGTTCGCGATGCATCATCTTTCGATCTTGCTATCTTCGCCATCCCTGGACACGTGTTTCGGGTTATCAACCCTCGTCAGCAGGGATAGGCAGCGTTCTGGGGTCGCCGATGGCTGCCAATATCTGCCAGGTATAGTACCACTCCGGCGCGTAGGTGCGGGATCCCAGGCTCGTCAGCCCGCTGCTCAAGGGAGCTTTAAGTTACAAAGAGGGGTGGGGTCGCACACTACTCGCACACCGGCGGAAGTTGCCCCTGAGGACTCTGGTCATTGTAGTAGAGTGTTCGCGATGCATCATCTTTCGATCTTGCTATCTTCGCTGTCTTCGCCATCCCTGGACATGTTTTTCGGGTTATCAACCCTCGTCAGCAGGGATAGGCAGTGTTCTGGGGTCGCCGATGGCTGCCAATATCTGCCAGGTATAGTACCACTCCGGCGCGTAGGTGCGGGATCCCAGGCTCGTCAGCCCGCTGCTCAAGGGAGCTTTAAGTTACAAAGAGGGGTGGGGTCGCACACTACTCGCACACCGGCGGAAGTTGCCCCTGAGGACTCTGGTCATTGTAGTAGAGTGTTCGCGATGCATCATCTATCGATCTTGCTATCTTCGCTGTCTTCGCCATCCCTGGACACATGTTTCGGGTTATCAACCCTCGTCAGCAGGGATAGGCAGTGTTCTGGGGTCGCCGATGGCTGCCAATATCTGCCAGGTATAGTACCACTCCGGCGCGTAGGTGCGGGATCCCAGGCTCGTCAGCCCGCTGCTCAAGGGAGCTTTAAGTTACAAAGAGGGGTGGGGTCGCACACTACTCGCACACCGGCGGAAGTTGCCCCTGAGGACTCTGGTCATTGAAGTAGAGTGTTCTCGATGCATCATCTTTCGATCTTGCTATCTTCGCTGTCTTCGCCATCCCTGGACACGTGTTTCGGGTTATCAACCCTAGTCAGCAGGGATAGGCAGTGTTCTGGGGTCGCCGATGGCTGCCAATATCTGCCAGGTATAGTACCACTCCGGCGCGTAGGTGCGGGATCCCAGGCTCGTCAGCCCGCTGCTCAAGGGAGCTTTAAGTTACAAAGAGGGGTGGGGTCGCACACTAATCGCACACTGGCGGAAGTTGCCCCTGAGGACTCTGGTCATTGTAGTAGAGTGTTCGCGATGCATCATCTTTCGATCTTGCTATCTTTGCTGTCTTCGCCATCCCTGGACACGTGTTTCGGGTTATCAACCCTCGTCAGCAGGGATAGGCAGTGTTCTGGGGTCGCCGATGGCTGCCAATATCTGCCAGGTATAGTACCACTCCGGCGCGTAGGTGCGGGATCCCAGGCTCGTCAGCCCGCTGCTCAAGGGAGCTTTAAGTTACAAAGAGGGGTGGGGTCGCACACTACTCGCACACCGGCGGAAGTTGCCCCGAGGACTCTGGTCATTGTAGTAGAGTGTTCGCGATGCATCATCTTTCGATCTTGCTATCTTCGCTGTCTTCGCCATCCCTGGACATGTTTTTCGGGTTATCAACCCTCGTCAGCAGGGATAGGCAGTGTTCTGGGGTCGCCGATGGCTGCCAATATCTGCCAGGTATAGTACCACTCCGGCGCGTAGGTGCGGGATCCCAGGCTCGTCAGCCCGCTGCTCAAGGGAGCTTTAAGTTACAAAGAGGGGTGGGGTCGCACACTACTCGCACACCGGCGGAAGTTGCCCCTGAGGACTCTGGTCATTGTAGTAGAGTGTTCGCGATGCATCATCTTTCGATCTTGCTATCTTCGCTGTCTTCGCCATCCCTGGACACGTGTTTCGGGTTATCCACCCTCGTCAGCAGGGATAGGCAGTGTTCTGGGGTCGCCGATGGCTGCCAATATCTGCCAGGTATAGTACCACTCCGGTGCGTAGGTGCGGGATCCCAGGCTCGTCAGCCCGCTGCTCAAGGGAGCTTTAAGCTACAAAGAGGGGGGGGTCGCACACTACTCGCACACCTGCGGAAGTTGCCCCTGAGGATTCTGGTCATTGTAGTAGAGTGTTCGCGATGCATCATCTTTCGATCTTGCTATCTTCGCTGTCTTCGCCATCCCTGGACACGTGTTTCAATCAATCAATCAATCAGTGACACTTATAGAGCGCGCTACATACCCGTAGGGTCTCAAGGCGCTTGGGGAAGGGGGGCGTGCCGCTACTGCTCGAACAGCCAGGTCTTCAGCTTCTTCCTGAAGGAGAGGTGGTCTTGGGTCAGGCGCAGGTTGGTCGGGAGGGAGTTCCAGGTCTTGGCGGCCAGGTAGGAGAAGGACCTTCCTCCTGTAGTCGCTCTTCGGATGCGGGGGACGGCGGCGTGGGCGTGGTTGGCTGATCGGAGGTGGCGTTATCAGGGATAGGCAGTGTTCTGGGGTCGCCGATGGCTGCCAATACCTGCCAGGTATAGTACCACTCCGGCGCGTAGGTGCGGGATCCCAGGCTCGTCATCCCGCTGCTCAAGGGAGCTTTAAGTTACAAAGAGGGGTGGGGTCGCACACTACTCGCACACCGGCGGAAGTTGCCCCTGAGGACTCTGGTCATTGTAGTAGAGTATTCGCGATGCATCATCTTTCGATCTTGCTATCTTCGCTGTCTTCGCCATCCCTGGACACGTGTTTCGGGTTATCAACCCTCGTCAGCAGGGATAGGCAGTGTTCTGGGGTCGCCGATGGCTGCCAATATCTGCCAGGTATAGTACCACTCCGGCACGTAGGTGCGGGATCCCAGGCTCGTCAGCCCGCTGCTCAAGGGAGCTTTAAGTTACAAAGAGGGGTGGGGTCGCACACTACTCGCACACCGGCGGAAGTTGCCCCTGAGGACTCTGGTCATTGTAGTAGAGTGTTCGCGATGCATCATCTTTCGATCTTGCTATCTTCGCTGTCTTCGCCATCCCTGGACATGTTTTTCGGGTTATCAACCCTCGTCAGCAGGGATAGGCAGTGTTCTGGGGTCGCCGATGGCTGCCAATATCTGCCAGGTATAGTACCACTCTGGCGCGTAGGTGCGGGATCCCAGGCTCGTCAGCCCGCTGCTCAAGGGAGCTTTAAGTTACAAAGAGGGGTGGGGTCGCACACTACTCGCACACCGGCGGAAGTTGCCCCTGAGGACTCTGGTCATTGTAGTAGAGTGTTCGCGATGCATCATCTATCGATCTTGCTATCTTCGCTGTCTTCGCCATCCCTGGACACATGTTTCGGGTTATCAACCCTCGTCAGCAGGGATAGGCAGTGTTCTGGGGTCGCCGATGGCTGCCAATATCTGCCAGGTATAGTACCACTCCGGCGCGTAGGTGCGGGATCCCAGGCTCGTCAGCCCGCTGCTCAAGGGAGCTTTAAGTTACAAAGAGGGGTGGGGTCGCACACTACTCGCACACCGGCGGAAGTTGCCCCTGAGGACTCTGGTCATTGAAGTAGAGTGTTCGCGATGCATCATCTTTCGATCTTGCTATCTTCGCTGTCTTCGCCATCCCTGGACACGTGTTTCAGGTTATCAACCCTAGTCAGCAGGGATAGGCAGTGTTCTGGGGTCGCCGATGGCTGCCAATATCTGCCAGGTATAGTACCACTCCGGCGAGTAGGTGCGGGATCCCAGGCTCGTCAGCCCGCTGCTCAAGGGAGCTTTAAGTTACAAAGAGGGGTGGGGTCGCACACTACTCGCACACCGGCGGAAGTTGCCCCTGAGGACTCTGGTCATTGTAGTAGAGTGTTCGCGATGCATCATCTTTCGATCTTGCTATCTTCGCTGTCTTCGCCATCCCTGGACACGTGTTTCGGGTTATCAACCCTCGTCAGCAGGGATAGGCAGTGTTCTGGGGTCGCCGATGGCTGCCAATATCTGCCAGGTATAGTACCACTCCGGCGCGTAGGTGCGGGATCCCAGGCTCGTCAGCCCGCTGCTCAAGGGAGCTTTAAGTTACAAAGAGGGGTGGGGTCGCACACTACTCGCACACCGGCGGAAGTTGCCCCTGAGGACTCTGGTCATTGTAGTAGAGTGTTCGCGATGCATCATCTTTCGATCTTGCTATCTTCGCTGTCTTCGCCATCCCTGGACATGTTTTTCGGGTTATCAACCCTCGTCAGCAGGGATAGGCAGTGTTCTGGGGTCGCCGATGGCTGCCAATATCTGCCAGGTATAGTACCACTCCGGCGCGTAGGTGCGGGATCCCAGGCTCGTCAGCCCGCTGCTCAAGGGAGCTTTAAGTTACAAAGAGGGGTGGGGTCGCACACTACTCGCACACCGGCGGAAGTTGCCCCTGAGGACTCTGGTCATTGTAGTAGAGTGTTCGCGATGCATCATCTTTCGATCTTGCTATCTTCGCTGTCTTCGCCATCCCTGGACACGTGTTTCGGGTTATCAACCCTCGTCAGCAGGGATAGGCAGTGTTCTGGGGTCGCCGATGGCTGCCAATATCTGCCAGGTATAGTACCACTCCGGCGCGTAGGTGCGGGATCCCAGGCTCGTCAGACCGCTGCTCAAGGGAGCTTTAAGTTACAAAGAGGGGTGGGGTCGCACACTACTCACACACCGGCGGAAGTTGCCCCTGAGGACTCTGGTCATTGTCGTAGAGTATTTGCGATGCATCATCTTTCGATCTTGCTATCTTCGCTGTCTTTGCCATCCCTGGACACGTGTTTCGGGTTATCAACCCTCGTCAGCAGGGATAGGCAGTGTTCTGGGGTCGCCAATGGCTGCCAATATCTGCCAGGTATAGTACCACTCCGGCGCGTAGGTGCGGGATCCCAGGCTCGTCAGCCCGCTGCTCAAGGGAGCTTTAAGTTACAAAGAGGGGTGGAGTCGCACACTACTCGCACACCGGCGGAAGTTGCCCCTGAGGACTCTGGTCATTGTAGTAGAGTGTTCGCGATGCATCATCTTTCGATCTTGCTATCTTCGCTGTCTTCGCCATCCCTGGACACGTGTTTCGGGTTATCCACCCTCGTCAGCAGGGATAGGCAGTGTTCTGGGGTCGCCGATGGCTGCCAATATCTGCCAGGTATAGTACCACTCCGGTGCGTAGGTGCGGGATCCCAGGCTCGTCAGCCCGCTGCTCAAGGGAGCTTTAAGTTACAAAGAGGGGGGGGTCGCACACTACTCGCACACCTGCGGAAGTTGCCCCTGAGGACTCTGGTCATTGTAGTAGAGTGTTCGCGATGCATCATCTTTCGATCTTGCTATCTTCGCTGTCTTCGCCATCCCTGGACATGTGTTTCAATCAATCAATCAATCAGTGACACTTATAGAGCGCGCTACATACCCGTAGGGTCTCAAGGCGCTTGGGGGAGGGGGGCGTGCCGCTACTGCTCGAACAGCCAGGTCCTCAGCTTCTTCCTGAAGGAGAGGTGGTCTTGGGTCAGGCGCAGGTTGGTCGGGAGGGAGTTCCAGGTCTTGGCGGCCAGGTAGGAGAAGGACCTTCCTCCTGTAGTCGCTCTTCGGATGCGGGGGACGGCGGCGAGGGCGTGGTTGGCTGATCGGAGGTGGCGTTATCAGGGATAGGCAGTGTTCTGGGGTCGCCGATGGCTGCCAATATCTGCCAGGTATAGTACCACTCCGGCGCATAGGTGCGGGATCCCAGGCTCATCAGCCCGCTGCTCAAGGGAGCTTTAAGTTACAAAGAGGGGTGGGGTCGCACACTACTCGCACACCGGCGGAAGTTGCCCCTGAGGACTCTGGTCATTGTAGTAGAGTGTTCGCGATGCATCATCTTTCGATCTTGCTATCTTCGCTGTCTTCGCCATCCCTGGACACGTTTTTCGGGTTATCAACCCTCGTCAGCAGGGATAGGCAGTGTTCTGGGGTCGCCGATGGCTGCCAATATCTGCCAGTTATAGTACCACTCCGGCGCGTAGGTGCGGGATCCCAGGCTCGTCAGCCCGCTGCTCAAGGGAGCTTTAAGTTACAAAGAGGGGTGGGGTCGCACACTACTCGCACACCGGCGGAAGTTGCCCCTGAGGACTCTGGTCATTGTAGTAGAGTATTCGCGATGCATCATCTTTCGATCTTGCTATCTTCGCTGTCTTCGCCATCCCTGGACACGTGTTTCAGGTTATCAACCCTAGTCAGCAGGGATAGGCAGTGTTCTGGGGTCGCCGATGGCTGCCAATATCTGCCAGGTATAGTACCACTCCGGCGAGTAGGTGCGGGATCCCAGGCTCGTCAGCCCGCTGCTCAAGGGAGCTTTAAGTTACAAAGAGGGGTGGGGTCGCACACTACTCGCACACCGGCGGAAGTTGCCCCTGAGGACTCTGGTCATTGTAGTAGAGTGTTCGCGATGCATCATCTTTCGATCTTGCTATCTTCGCTGTCTTCGCCATCCCTGGACACGTGTTTCGGGTTATCAACCCTCGTCAGCAGGGATAGGCAGTGTTCTGGGGTCGCCGATGGCTGCCAATATCTGCCAGGTATAGTACCACTCCGGCGCGTAGGGGCGGGATCCCAGGCTCGTCAGCCCGCTGCTCAAGGGAGCTTTAAGTTACAAAGAGGGGTGGGGTCGCACACTACTCGCACACCGGCGGAAGTTGCCCCTGAGGACTCTGGTCATTGTAGTAGAGTGTTCGCGATGCATCATCTTTCGATCTTGCTATCTTCGCTGTCTTCGCCATCCCTGGACATGTTTTTCGGGTTATCAACCCTCGTCAGCAGGGATAGGCAGTGTTCTGGGGTCGCCGATGGCTGCCAATATCTGCCAGGTATAGTACCACTCCGGCGCGTAGGTGCGGGATGCCAGGCTCGTCAGCCCGCTGCTCAAGGAAGCTTTAAGTTACAAAGAGGGGTGGGGTCGCACACTACTCGCACACCGGCGGAAGTTGCCCCTGAGGACTCTGGTCATTGTAGTAGAGTGTTCGCGATGCATCATCTTTCGATCTTGCTATCTTCGCTGTCTTCGCCATCCCTGGACACGTGTTTCGGGTTATCAACCCTCGTCAGCAGGGATAGGCAGTGTTCTGGGGTCGCCGATGGCTGCCAATATCTGCCAGGTATAGTACCACTCCGGCGCGTAGGTGCGGGATCCCAGGCTCGTCAGACCGCTGCTCAAGGGAGCTTTAAGTTACAAAGAGGGGTGGGGTCGCACACTACTCACACACCGGCGGAAGTTGCCCCTGAGGACTCTGGTCATTGTCGTAGAGTATTCGCGATGCATCATCTTTCGATCTTGCTATCTTCGCTGTCTTTGCCATCCCTGGACACGTGTTTCGGGTTATCAACCCTCGTCAGCAGGGATAGGCAGTGTTCTGGGGTCGCCAATGGCTGCCAATATCTGCCAGGTATAGTACCACTCCGGCGCGTAGGTGCGGGATCCCAGGCTCGTCAGCCCGCTGCTCAAGGGAGCTTTAAGTTACAAAGAGGGGTGGAGTCGCACACTACTCGCACACCGGCGGAAGTTGCCCCTGAGGACTCTGGTCATTGTAGTAGAGTGTTCGCGATGCATCATCTTTCGATCTTGCTATCTTCGCTGTCTTCGCCATCCCTGGACACGTGTTTCGGGTTATCCACCCTCGTCAGCAGGGATAGGCAGTGTTCTGGGGTCGCCGATGGCTGCCAATATCTGCCAGGTATAGTACCACTCCGGTGCGTAGGTGCGGGATCCCAGGCTCGTCAGCCCGCTGCTCAAGGGAGCTTTAAGTTACAAAGAGGGGGGGGTCGCACACTACTCGCACACCTGCGGAAGTTGCCCCTGAGGACTCTGGTCATTGTAGTAGAGTGTTCGCGATGCATCATCTTTCGATCTTGCTATCTTCGCTGTCTTCGCCATCCCTGGACATGTGTTTCAATCAATCAATCAATCAGTGACACTTATAGAGCGCGCTACATACCTGTAGGGTCTCAAGGCGCTTGGGGGAGGGGGGCGTGCCGCTACTGCTCGAACAGCCAGGTCTTCAGCTTCTTCCTGAAGGAGAGGTGGTCTTGGGTCAGGCGCAGGTTGGTCGGGAGGGAGTTCCAGGTCTTGGCGGCCAGGTAGGAGAAGGACCTTCCTCCTGTAGTCGCTCTTCGGATGCGGGGGACGGCGGCGAGGGCGTGGTTGGCTGATCGGAGGTGGCGTTATCAGGGATAGGCAGTGTTCTGGGGTCGCCGATGGCTGCCAATATCTGCCAGGTATAGTACCACTCCGGCGCATAGGTGCGGGATCCCAGGCTCATCAGCCCGCTGCTCAAGGGAGCTTTAAGTTACAAAGAGGGGTGGGGTCGCACACTACTCGCACACCGGCGGAAGTTGCCCCTGAGGACTCTGGTCATTGTAGTAGAGTGTTCGCGATGCATCATCTTTCGATCTTGCTATCTTCGCTGTCTTCGCCATCCCTGGACACGTGTTTCGGGTTATCAACCCTCGTCAGCAGGGATAGGCAGTGTTCTGGGGTCGCCGATGGCTGCCAATATCTGCCAGGTATAGTACCACTCCGGCGCGTAGGGGCGGGATCCCAGGCTCGTCAGCCCGCTGCTCAAGGGAGCTTTAAGTTACAAAGAGGGGTGGGGTCGCACACTACTCGCACACCGGCGGAAGTTGCCCCTGAGGACTCTGGTCATTGTAGTAGAGTGTTCGCGATGCATCATCTTTCGATCTTGCTATCTTCGCTGTCTTCGCCATCCCTGGACATGTTTTTCGGGTTATCAACCCTCGTCAGCAGGGATAGGCAGTGTTCTGGGGTCGCCGATGGCTGCCAATATCTGCCAGGTATAGTACCACTCCGGCGCGTAGGTGCGGGATGCCAGGCTCGTCAGCCCGCTGCTCAAGGAAGCTTTAAGTTACAAAGAGGGGTGGGGTCGCACACTACTCGCACACCGGCGGAAGTTGCCCCTGAGGACTCTGGTCATTGTAGTAGAGTGTTCGCGATGCATCATCTTTCGATCTTGCTATCTTCGCTGTCTTCGCCATCCCTGGACACGTGTTTCGGGTTATCAACCCTCGTCAGCAGGGATAGGCAGTGTTCTGGGGTCGCCGATGGCTGCCAATATCTGCCAGGTATAGTACCACTCCGGCGCGTAGGTGCGGGATCCCAGGCTCGTCAGACCGCTGCTCAAGGGAGCTTTAAGTTACAAAGAGGGGTGGGGTCGCACACTACTCACACACCGGCGGAAGTTGCCCCTGAGGACTCTGGTCATTGTCGTAGAGTATTCGCGATGCATCATCTTTCGATCTTGCTATCTTCGCTGTCTTTGCCATCCCTGGACACGTGTTTCGGGTTATCAACCCTCGTCAGCAGGGATAGGCAGTGTTCTGGGGTCGCCAATGGCTGCCAATATCTGCCAGGTATAGTACCACTCCGGCGCGTAGGTGCGGGATCCCAGGCTCGTCAGCCCGCTGCTCAAGGGAGCTTTAAGTTACAAAGAGGGGTGGAGTCGCACACTACTCGCACACCGGCGGAAGTTGCCCCTGAGGACTCTGGTCATTGTAGTAGAGTGTTCGCGATGCATCATCTTTCGATCTTGCTATCTTCGCTGTCTTCGCCATCCCTGGACACGTGTTTCGGGTTATCCACCCTCGTCAGCAGGGATAGGCAGTGTTCTGGGGTCGCCGATGGCTGCCAATATCTGCCAGGTATAGTACCACTCCGGTGCGTAGGTGCGGGATCCCAGGCTCGTCAGCCCGCTGCTCAAGGGAGCTTTAAGTTACAAAGAGGGGGGGGTCGCACACTACTCGCACACCTGCGGAAGTTGCCCCTGAGGACTCTGGTCATTGTAGTAGAGTGTTCGCGATGCATCATCTTTCGATCTTGCTATCTTCGCTGTCTTCGCCATCCCTGGACATGTGTTTCAATCAATCAATCAATCAGTGACACTTATAGAGCGCGCTACATACCTGTAGGGTCTCAAGGCGCTTGGGGGAGGGGGGCGTGCCGCTACTGCTCGAACAGCCAGGTCTTCAGCTTCTTCCTGAAGGAGAGGTGGTCTTGGGTCAGGCGCAGGTTGGTCGGGAGGGAGTTCCAGGTCTTGGCGGCCAGGTAGGAGAAGGACCTTCCTCCTGTAGTCGCTCTTCGGATGCGGGGGACGGCGGCGAGGGCGTGGTTGGCTGATCGGAGGTGGCGTTATCAGGGATAGGCAGTGTTCTGGGGTCGCCGATGGCTGCCAATATCTGCCAGGTATAGTACCACTCCGGCGCATAGGTGCGGGATCCCAGGCTCATCAGCCCGCTGCTCAAGGGAGCTTTAAGTTACAAAGAGGGGTGGGGTCGCACACTACTCGCACACCGGCGGAAGTTGCCCCTGAGGACTCTGGTCATTGTAGTAGAGTGTTCGCGATGCATCATCTTTCGATCTTGCTATCTTCGCTGTCTTCGCCATCCCTGGACACGTTTTTCGGGTTATCAACCCTCGTCAGCAGGGATAGGCAGTGTTCTGGGGTCGCCGATGGCTGCCAATATCTGCCAGTTATAGTACCACTCCGGCGCGTAGGTGCGGGATCCCAGGCTCGTCAGCCCGCTGCTCAAGGGAGCTTTAAGTTACAAAGAGGGGTGGGGTCGCACACTACTCGCACACCGGCGGAAGTTGCCCCTGAGGACTCTGGTCATTGTAGTAGAGTATTCGCGATGCATCATCTTTCGATCTTGCTATCTTCGCTGTCTTCGCCATCCCTGGACACGTGTTTTGGGTTATCAACCCTCGTCAGCAGGGATAGGCAGTGTTCTGGGGTCGCCGATGGCTGCCAATATCTGCCAGGTATAGTACCACTCCGGCGCGTAGGTGCGGGATCCCAGGCTCATCAGCCCGCTGCTCAAGGGAGCTTTAAGTTACAAAGAGGGGTGGGGTCGCACACTACTCGCACACCAGCGGAAGTTGCCCCTGAGGACTCTGGTCATTGTAGTAGAGTGTTCGCGATGCATCATCTTTCGATCTTGCTATCTTTGCTGTCTTCGCCATCCCTGGACACGTGTTTCGGGTTATCAACCCTCGTCAGCAGGGATAGGCAGTGTTCTGGGGTCGCCGATGGCTGCCAATATCTGCCAGGTATAGTACCACTCCGGCGCGTAGGTGCGGGATCCCAGGCTCGTCAGCCCGCTGCTCAAGGGAGCTTTAAGTTACAAAGAGGGGGGGTCGCACACTACTCGCACACCGGCGGAAGTTGCCCCTGAGGACTCTGGTCATTGTAGTAGAGTGTTCGCGATGCATCATCTTTCGATCTTGCTATCTTCGCTGTCTTCGCCATCCCTGGACACGTGTTTCGGGTTATCAACCCTCGTCAGCAGGGATAGGCAGTGTTCTGGGGTCGCCGATGGCTGCCAATATCTGCCAGGTATAGTACCACTCCGGCGCGTAGGTGCGGGATCCCAGGCTCGTCAGCCCGCTGCTCATGGGAGCTTTAAGTTACAAAGAGGGGTAGGGTCGCACACTACTCGCACACCGGCGGAAGTTGCCCCTGAGGACTCTGGTCATTGTAGTAGAGTGTTCGCGATGCATCATCTTTCGATCTTGCTATCTTCGCTGTCTTCGCCATCCCTGGACACGTGTTTCGGGTTATCAACCCTCGTCAGCAGGGATAGGCAGTGTTCTGGGGTCGCCGATGGCTGCCAATATCTGCCAGGCATAGTGCCACTCCGGCGCGTAGGTGAGGGATCCCAGGCTCGTCAGCCCGCTGCTCAAGGGAGCTTTAAGTTACAAAGAGGGGTGGGGTTGCACACTACTCGCACACCGGCGGAAGTTGCCCCTGAGGACTCTGGTCATTGTAGTAGAGTGTTCGCGATGCATCATCTTTCGATCTTGCTATCTTCGCTGTCTTCGCCATCCCTGGACACGTGTTTCGAGTTATCAACCCTCGTCAGCAGGGATAGGCAGTGTTCTGGGGTCGCCGATGGCTGCCAATATCTGCCAGGTATAGTACCACTCCGGCGCGTAGGTGCGGGATCCCAGGCTCGTCAGCCCGCTGCTCAAGGGAGCTTTAAGTTACAAAGAGGGGTGGGGTTGCACACTACTCACACACCGGCGGAAGTTGCCCCTGAGGACTCTGGTCATTGTAGTAGAGTGTTCGCGATGCATCATCTTTCGATCTTGCTATCTTCGCTGTCTTCGCCATCCCTGGACACGTGTTTTGGGTTATCAACCCTCGTCAGCAGGGATAGGCAGTGTTCTGGGGTCGCCGATGGCTGCCAGGTATAGTACCACTCCGGCGCGTAGGTGCGGGATCCCAGCCTAGGACACTATAGAAAACATTCTCTCTACCAGAGATGACATTACCCCAACTCAGAATTCATACTGCAATGCCTGGAGTTTGTCCTCCTTGAAAATTACTTTGATTTCAATAATACCCTGTTTAAACAAACTAACGGTGTCAGCATGGGGGCCAGTTGTGCCCCTAGCATCGCCTGTTTATACATGGGAGAATTTGAACGCACCAACATCTTCAACGAAATGGCCCCCTTCCATGAAAATATCAGAGGTTGGCGTCGATTTATCAACAATATCTTTCTGATTTGGGGGGGGGGCCACACGTCCCTGGAGGAATACATCTTATGGCTGAATGCGGCTGACCCCAATCTACGTTTCACCAGCCACCATAGCCATCAAAGGATTGAATTCCTGGACATTTGGGTAGAACATCAGGATAATCTTTTAAAAGTATCCTTATACACCAAGCCCACTGCCAGGAACACCCTTTTACAATACCCCAGCTTTCATCCCAGGAATCAAAAAGACAGCATCCCATACAGCCAGTTCCTTCGTATCAGAAGGAACTGTACTGATATGAGCGATTATTTACTACAATCTGACATCTTGAAAGAAAAGCTATTTCATCGAGGCTACCCCAGAAAGCTTATCAAGGACTCATTCAAAAGAGCCAGATACGCCAATCGAGACCTGATGTTTGAACCCTCCATACCTGAGCCCCTGGAACGACTGGTTTACATCACACGTCACTCCAACATGAACCATAAAATCAGTCAGGCTATCAGCTCTAGCTGGCACCTGCTTAACTTGGAGAAAGAGCAAACTCCCCTTGATCGACCGATATTTGCGTTCAGAAGGAACAAAAACCTGAAAAACCATCTTGTCAGGGGGAGAATGCCGGAGGCCCCTCCCAGTATCCAAAAGGCCATCACTAATTCGGACCCTATTTTTGGCAACCACCAATTTGGCACCTGCCATGCTTGCCCACACGCCATCATAGGCGACTCAGTGAGCACCACCGAGTGGATGCTATCGGTGGCACGAAACAAAAAAATGACCAACTGTCGAACTGCCAATATTATTTACATCATCCTCTGTCCCTGTAACTTGCCCTATGTGGGTGAGACCGGACGTGAATGCCGCCTGAGAATCGGGAAACACAAATCCAACATTCGAAATAAAAAAACATCTGCCCCACTAGTTTCCCACTGGCTGGATAAAGGCCACAGTGAAAAAGACCTCTGATGGTTCATTTTGGAGAAAATAATGGCACAGCCTGGAAATGATCCTGTCAACCTCCGTAAGAAAAGAGAGGTTTTCTAGATCTTTATGTTCAATTCAGTCTCTAAAGGCCATAATGAAGAATGTCCATGGTCCAATGCCATTCTCTGAACCCTATGCTCTAGAACCATGGCCCGCCTGAAAGCAGTATGACTGAAAGATCTGACCCCTACTATCTTTCACCGCTATTTGTCTCCCCAGTGAGCTTCTCTCTTTTTAACCTCCAGCTATATTTCGGTTGTGAGGCCTTTTGCCTCTAAAGAGCTTCGATCTCCTGATTATAATGAGGTCTCCTATCTCTCAACCTTATGCTTATCCACTACAAGATGGCCGCTGCTATCTATTCGATCCCCTTATACACTCCGTGGGATCTGGTAAGAATCCTAATTTGCAACTTTGCGGGTTTGCAACAATTCCGGGTTGCCTCTTGACTCACTCATAGATGGCCAACTGTGCTCCTCGGATCTATATCAGTGCCCAACAGCGTTAATCCTTATAAGAGCCCCCTATGTTTGACCCTCGTATCTGACTCCCTACCTGCCCTAAGATGGCCGCCGCGTTGACTCTGTCCTATCCCCTAGTCCGCCTTTTGTGTTGCCCACCCCATCTTGTGGAAATGGCTCCCAAATGCCGCAGGACCGTTCTCGCGCGTCGCGTTTCTCTTCCACACCTGATCCAGTTCCGCAAACGAACTTTAAAAGGCTGCCCCTACACTCGGCATTTCTCTGTTCACCTCCCTCTAAGAGAGGACGTCGCTACGCAGCTCTTGCCGACTTTGAAGATCCAGGTAATGCCTAACCCCGCCAGCACCGCAGCAGCGCGCCAACTCCCTTGATACCGGCTTTATTGGCCGCTCTTTAAATATTCTTTTTCCCTTATAGATCCTTCCCCTCCCCTGCTGGCGATCCTGTATGTGCCCCATCCTCTTCAGGACCCGTCTATGACCCTGGACGACCCTAAGATCCTGATCGGCTAAAAATGCCCCTATCCCCGTCGCCATGGGGTAAGAGTGTATTCTGCTGTGATCTTGCACCCTGCCCCCTTATCGGTTTTGGATGCATGTTGAATAGGTGTTTATTTAACTCTGACAGGGCCCTCCCTGGCTTCCTGCGACCCTATCATTGACCCGAACTTGACGGGAAATCAATCCAGGTTTTAATAAATGACCCATCTGAGACGCCTTTCTCCTGCTACGTTTGGGAATTCAGACCTACTCCAGTGGAATTTTTGGTCGCTATTTTGCCGAATTTAGGTAAACCCGCTACCTTCTCCCCCTGCACCCCTAATCATTTTCTAGTCATCTAGCTCTGAATTTGACCAAACCGCCTTTCCCTTATTATTCTCTTTAGGTGTTTCATCTCCTTATCCACAGAACTTGTTCCCTAAATCTTTAAAATCCGCCTGACTAAACTAATATCCTATACAGAAGAAGAATATCCCTGGGACACTCGATGTTTTACCAGGTAATTCTCTCTTGATTGCCCTCGTCGCCCTCCTCCCCCCCACATCCCCCCTCTAATCCTTAGGAAGCTTAGACGCAATCAACCCCCGCAAACGCTTACAAACGGTGTCTGATTCTAACTGTGCCTCTATCTATAGGAATACCCGGGGTGTTTCTTGCTGTGAACCTTGAAACTTCCTAAATATCCACCCACTGGATTCTTCAACCTAGATCCCCGCCTCCAGAGAATCACATACCATTTGATGCAGAGAACTTTCCCTGATGCCCACGAAGTCCGCTAGACGGTAGACTTCTTTAACAATTTCAATTTTCAATTCAAAAAGTGCTTTATTCGAGTATTACTCATAAAAGCAAGACAAACATACATACAATTAAAAAAGCAATTAAATTTACATGATCAATCAAACAAGCACATACGTATTTTGACAATTTAAAAACAATGACACATCATATGTACAGGTGCAAAAATCATTATCGTCGACAAATAGAGACCAGAGGGGAATGATCATAATAACAGTGTAAATATCCCCGGGAGATCATACATTAAAAAAGAATTCATTGCATTAAAAAATCAATATTAAGCCGATGACAGATTACATAAACAGAGAATAGACAAGTGTCTAGCAGTCTCTGGTCATTTAAAAAAAAAAAAAAAAATTCAGAGAATAAACGTTAGTTTAGCAGTCTCTGGCTATTTACTAAACAGTTACAGAGAATAGACAAACGTCTAGCAGTCTCTGAACGACTTGATGGCAGTATTTAACTTGCCAGCAGTCTCATCCTTATAACCCACGCCCATCCCAGGTACTTTGCAATTGCAATATTGATCCATTCTTCAGTGGTAGATTTTACTATACGCAGTGCCACCATACTACTTTTTGTACCTAAATTCCTACACATAGGAGCCAACCAGGCTTGCCTTGGGGCAGCATATACTGGGCAACAAAACAGAAAATGACCTAGGGTTTCTTTTCCTACCCCACAGGCTGGACATAGTACTGCCCCCCCTGTTTTCCATTTAGCTGTTAAGTTACAGAGTGGGAGCGAACCTACCCTCAATTGAAATAACAATTTCCTGTCCAGGGGGTTCATTATGTAGTCCCAGTACTTTTCATAAATGGGGAACATTTTAGTTTCTAAGTAGCCAGTGGTCATAGTCCCACTGTTGGTGTTAAGTAAGCTACTATTAGCTACGTGTTCCCAAAATATGTCTTTTAACACAGTCTTAGAGGGAAATAAAGCCCCAGCAGGATCTGCCCATAAGGCATGAAGTCCTAGATTGAACAGTGCAGTCTTTAATGTTTTAAACCACCTGATTTTATTGTAATGATCAGCTTTAATGACATCAGAGAACCCCTCCGCATAATGAGAGAGTTCTGGTGTGGTCCAAAGTCTGCGCCAGAATAATATCGGGCGCAGTTTGGCCTTTTCCGTAAGCTCTCTTCTACCTAACTCGTAACGCAGGGGCAATAGTGGGCTGCTCTGTGGAGTACCCGTCAATGACCTCAAAAATTTATTTTCGGATAGTTGGAGTTCATGGAGGTTTTCATACCCCCATAGCTCCGCACCATACAAGGCAGACCCAATTACTTTTGCCTCGTATATTGTCAGTGGTGGTTTAATTGGTTTAGTCATTGACTTCCTATGCTCCTTAATTATAGCCCCAGATAGCTGCTTGTGCCTTAATGTAGCGATGTTAAGGTGTTGCTGCCACTTATTGTCATTGGAGATCAAGATCCCCAGATAGGTGAAGGATTTTACAACTTCGAGAATGCGGCCACTCATGGTAATATTCGATTTAAAATTTCTATGTGGGTTAAAAGCCATGAGTTTTGTCTTGGTCGCATTCACCTCAAGTCCATGGTCAGTACAGAACCCGTCAAATATTGCCAATGCTTTTTGTAAGCCACTGGGGGTTTATGATAAAATTAAAGTGTCATCGGCGAACATTAAAATGGGGACTTTCTCCCCAGCAAGAGAAGGGGCATCCACAGCCTGAGATTGCATGGGGGAAACAACACCATTAACAAAGAGGGTAAACAGAGTAGGGGCCATTGAACATCCCTGCCGAACCCCGCGCTCAACAGGAAATTCGGCAGTGTTGTTCCCGTATCCTCCCCATCTTATTTTGGCATAGTTGCCCTCATGCAGTCGCATAATTAAAATCAACAGATCCCCAGGGACCCCTAGTGTCTCAAGCACTTCCCACAGTTTCGCCCTCGGTACCAGGTCGAAGGCAGCCCGCAAATCAACAAATGCTGCATACAGGCTGCCTCCCCCTAGCACCACGGTCTTCCACTGTATTAGTTGAAAACGGAAGACTTGATCCACAGTGCTGGTTGCCCTGCGAAATCCGGCCTGAAAGGGGGATAAAATGTTGTGTTCATCAACCCAATCCAGCAACCTGTTGACAACTACTCGGCCCACTATTTTCTGGATGGTATCTTTTAAACTAATGGGGCGATAGTTACCGGGCTGTGCCCGATCTCCTTTTTTGTATATAGGGATGATTACAGCACCCCTCCAAGTCACTGGGATATCTGCCCCCCTGGTAATCAAATTTATCAACAAAAGAATGTATCTGCACCATCTATCAGTGTCATTCAGGAAAACATCTGCCGGCACCCCGTCAATACCAGGAGCCCGCCCACTACGAACAGTTTTTAAGGCAGCGAGTATTTCATTCTTAGTGAAGATGTCATCCCCAGTAGGTAAACCGTGCGTGCACCTTCTATCCACTGCCTGATCTCTAGAAGCATACTGCTCGCTAAAGAACTTAACCCAAGCATCCTGGGGGACATTATTAGTGCTTGCTTCTTCTATCCTATCATGTCCCCATTTAACTATATGCCAAAATAACCTGGAGTCCTTACGGTCGCTAGCATTTTTCAGGTTGTTCCAGTGTGCCTCATCCCAATCTTTTTTCGCTCTTACTATACATTGTTTGTAATGCTTCCTGGCAGATCTAATTGCCTCTAAATTCTTGTTCTTAATCGCATCACCCAAGGAGGTTCTTGCCAGCCTACATTCGTGATTGTACCAACGTGCTGGTCTGTGGGCATGCATCTTTTTATTTGCCGGTTTCAGGAAATGGCCTCTAATTTCATCAAAGAGAGCTTCATGGACCTTGGTGGCATTATTTATACTAGAAAGAAGCCCAGTTTCACCCTCAAGGGCCATGATGGCCTTGTCAGTTGCCATGTTTATTTTTTCCATAACCAGCTGATCAGTTTTAACACTAGTCCACCTCAGCCTACGTAAATCGTTTGTAGGTACAATCAACGGGGGTAAGGGATCGATAGAAGCACTGGGGGCAATCACATCAGACAGCCACCATTTGTGGAGGACGCAAAGAGGATTATGGTCACTCTCAAGCCTTTCCTTAACCTCCATATCAACAATGGATGACCATAGGGCCATACAGCATATAACATAGTCAATACGTCTCTTGGATCTTCCATTGTCAAAGGTCATGGCTGATACTCTGTCTGACTTAGTACGACCATTCAGAGCCCTTAGCCCATATTCAAGGCACATAGCATTGAGGCTTAAGATATCCTCGGTCCAGCGAGTTATTGGGGTTAAATCAAGTGCAGGGATTTCCCACAGATTATCTTCCTCCGCACCTAAAAAAGCCTCACCAGTATCAAGGGGTTCAAAAGTACGGTTTAGGTCTCCTGCCAGTATGATGTTATTCCCAGAAGAGTGAGTGTCTAGGTAACTGTACAGTGACGATAAGACCGCAGATTTACCAGCATTTCCCCCTCTAACATATAAGTTATAGATGTCAATGGGAGTAGAGGAGTCCCTCTCTAGTCTAATGAGCTGGATGTCTTTGTGATTTAGCTCTATATTTTTTACTAGGATCTTCAGGGACTGACGGACCCATATAGTGAGACCTCCCATTGGTCTCCCCTTGGGACCTTTGATGGTCGGTACATAATAATTCAGATACCCCAATGCATAAACAGGATCACAGGCCCAAGTTTCTTGGAAAATACAGACGTCATACTTGCTGACAAATTCAAACCACTCTCCACAATCCATTTTGGAACATAGCCCAGCTATATTTCAAGATAGTAGGTTCCCAGAGGCATGCTCCCCACATAAATCAGAACTGAGAACAGGCCTGTTCGTATTTACATCCACATTGACATTACCTTCTACTATTAGATGTGTTAATCCTACTAAAACGTCTGGAGTACATAACCCTTTTGGAGAGCCTATGGCTCGATTATGCCCCCCTGTTGCACACAAGGATGAGGGTATTTGCAGCTGAGGCATACAATTAGTTATTTGTCAATCACAAGCATCTAGATTGGAAAGAGCAGAAAATCTGTTTTCTAAACCTAGTCCCCACTCAACGGAACCAAAATTCTTACTAGCCCTTTTGGTTACAACGTTCCATTTTGTTCTTAAGGTGCTTGGATTGGGGCCTCTGCCTTTTCGAGGGTAAAAGAAGTCAAGGGTCAGTGGTACGATAGAAGTGGAGCGTCTCTGTGGCGGAAAAATATTAGGCAGTATATTAGGTAATGCATCAGGGTGTGAGAGATTAAGCACAACGCAATCGCCCTTGAACTTTTTTTCTCTGTTCCCAATCCATTCCACTCTTCTTGCATTTACCAGTTCCTCAGCCAGTTGCTGTTTCCCCCACGGAGATATGGCCATGTTGTTGGTTAGCCAAGATAAAGATTTATTTACAAGCGATGCTGTTGATTCAGCTTCACCGGAAGCCAGAGGGGGTACATTTGCTAAAACAAGAACTAATGGCGAGGCTTCCACCACCAGCTCAAATGACCCTTTCGAGGTATTAGGTTCAACAATAGAATGGGCGGGGGGTGCAACACCAGAGCTAATTTCCGGTAGGTTCATCAGAGGAGCCACTGGGGGGTTTGGAATAACAGTGGGTGGCAATTTATTTGCTAAAATGTCATTAACCAGAGGTTGTACATTGGACGTAATGACTTCAGGGAGTTTCCCTACTTCACCCAGCGTTTTACCAAGAAGACCTTCCAGTTTAGTCACTTCAGCGGATAGCTTATCAATTTTGCTTATCAGAGGTTTGACTATACCTTTGATTTTTATGTCCATCAGACTGCAAAATTTCTGAAGTAGAATATTAGAGAAGGTTGCATATGTTTCCCCCGAGGGATCATCCTCCTCCACACAAGAGGTTTTCCTTGGTGGTGTTGCAATTTTGTTTTTAGCTGACCTTAACCCCGGTCATTTTTGTATAGCTTTTCTTTTAACCCCTGTAATCCTTGGTGCTGGAATTGGAACAATGGGAGGGGTAATAAGCTCACAGATCATAGGACTCAGAGGCACTACGTCAATGTCATTGATATCTTCGGTGCTGGCCACTATGCCACTTGGTTGAATGGTGACAGTATCCTGTGAGGGAGCTTGTGCCACTCCGGAGAGGCTAGTGTTTATCAGGTTAAAAGGATCCTCTGTTTCTATATCTACTAGTGGGGATTGTGTGGATGAATCCAAACCCAGAGAGGACCTTCTATCACTGTTTATTTTCGCCACTACCTGGACTAAATAGTTCTCCATAGTGTTAGTTGCAGGCGTTGACTTTTTACCAGGCAAACCAGGCATGTGTGCAGATGGCTAGGTAACAGGACGTAATGTTGGGATATGAAGAAGCGAATTACCTGACAGACGATAGGTTTGCAGCTCAATGAACGTCTGTAGGCCTGTAGGTGTTTGGGCAGAGTTCCTGGCCCAACCCAACCTTGTCCGACCTCGGACGGCCTCAGACGGCCCGCCCTTTGCCCGGGCTTAGCCCGCGCGCGTCCCGCGTGCGCGCTCCCCAGAGCAATTATATAGTTAGAGGAGGTGGGGGCGGGAAGAGGACCAGCTGCGGCAGATTAACAACACACTGCCCGCTGGTCCTCGCAGTCCCGCTGGAGTCCGGTTTCAATCACTTCACCGCCCACTGGCCCGAGTCTCCTTCCTTGAGCGGCACCCGCGGAGCGGGAGCCGCAAAAAGTGGACAGATTAAGGCTGAAGTCCTGGGGGTATAACGGCAATCAAACACACCACTCCCGTAGTTTCCCAGGCAGAGGAATCCGCCGAAATGCAGGTAGCGCAGCACTTATCAGAATCCGGGAGGTGGGGGCGGGAAGAGGACCAGCTGTGGCAGATTAACAACACACTGCCCGCTGGTCCTCGCAGTCCCGCTGGAGTCCGGTTTCAATCACTTCACCGCCCACTGGCCCGAGTCTCCTTCCTTGAGCGGCACCCGCGGAGCGGGAGCCGCGAAAAGTGGACAGATTAAGGCTGAAGTCCTGGGGGTATAACGGCAATCAAACACACCACTCCCGTAGTTTCCCAGGACTTTTTTAACGTGAAAAGAGGTAAGCCCCGTTCTCCTACCCAGTATCAGATCGGCTAATACTCCTATGCCTCTTCAAATTATTCTGGAGACATCCCCGTGCGGTGAAAATGCTTTTCCCCACATGCGGAAAATCCTTCCTAAACCACTCTCTGTCGACCATCTTCCGATCCACTGCTGGAATCTGAAATTAGGTCTATTAATGCTTTGAATGTCCGCTTTACCATCATGCTACTAATGAAATAAAAATGAAAAAAGAAAAAACTGCTCACTGTTGCTTTAAATCTTGAACTGTCCTGTTGCTACCCCCTGTTCTTAAAGTGAGGAATTCTTTAGTATAAATGGATTGTACGTTTGCAAGCATACTGGTTCTCTGCCTGGTTAGTGTATATTACCCGGGGCTCATCCACGCTCTGCCCCATGTGTTCCTCCCATTGAGGAAGAACCCAAATACTTTGAGTGACCTCGTTTTCAGAGCCTAGACACGCACCTTGATTTAGCCTAATATATGAATGTTTTTTAAACTTCTTTTTATATACTTGTACCTGTATAAAACATTTTTTTAATCATGCCAATCATGATAAATGTATTCTAGAATTCTTGAATGTATATATCAGATATGTATCAACTCATATGACTTAAATATAATAAACTCCCTCTTTCATTCACAGTGTGTATGTCCCCACCCCTTGGTCCTAGCAGCTTTAAAATCTGTTACCTGCAGGCTATAATGTACCTCCATTATTTTATGTGTGTGATTGTATTATTATAGTGAGTTAGTTTGAGAGTGAGTGTATGTTTAGTGAATGACTGCGGAAGTGTGTGGGACATGAATACATGTTTTGTTCTCTGTGAAGCCTAATTGTGACCTACATTATATGTAATGTACAATACACTGTTGCACATTTGTCTTAAAGTCCATACATGGATTTAAATATGAACCACCATTTTATTAATAAATCAACTCTATTTTCATAAAAAGGTGTATCTAACTTGTGTGATGTTTTGTTGACTCTGATACTGTGGAAATAAAATTGACAATTGTGCCCCATCATTTCCCTATTTCTGCCTGACAGCCATTTTTCTATTCAGTCAAGCACCCATTTTGTGTGACATCCATTTTGTCTTCAGACCCACAAGCAAGACACCCTGCCTCTGGCACCCCATTCATTGACCACACATTTCTGTGGTTCTGCCAATTCTGGGAACCAGCAGCAGATAGTTCCTGTTTTCTTAACTGTAAGACACCCTGCACCTGGCATCTTAGTTCATTGAACACTCCTTCCTGTGCTTCAGCCAATTCCCAGAAACAGCAGACAGTTCCTGTCTTAAGAAATAGTTCCTGGCCTTGACTGCAAGCCAGAAAGCAAATGGTCTCTGTTTTACACAAGATAGTTCCTTTTTTTGACTCTTGTGGTTCAGCCAATTCCCAGAGCCAGCAAGATAGTTCCTGCTTTACACAAGATGGTTCCTGTTCTTGACTCTAAGCCAGAGATAAACCCCCAAATGAGTAAGGGCCTTCAACTGAAAGAGAACACATTTCCACACATCTTATGCCCTCTCACGAGACACAAGACACGCCCCTACCTTGACACATCTGTTGGAAATTACTGCTTGTCACTTCCCTTTTTTTTGTCATTTCTCTTTTCTTCTTTTGCCTATTGACTGAAAACTGTATAAATATTCTGTTGTGTGAATAAAGCTGCAGACCACTCCTGTACCCGCTTGGTGCTGGAGCTCTCCCCTTAACTCGAGTTACTGGACCCTTTTTTTTGTACTCGAGCACCATGGACTACTCTCCTTGCTTTAACTGAAATTATGATTATTAAGTATAGAAATTCTGAGATGAGGTAATATTGAATTAATTTACCACATTAATTGGCGCCCAACAGGGACGTTCCCTTTTCCCCACGCGCCAGCGATATTGGACCCGGTACTGTCCCCTCCTGACCTTTGACGGACTACAAAATATACAACGCGGGGAATTCCCGCTAACTCCCTCGAGGCAAAGAGGGGGACCAACTGCGGCCCGGCATCCACACGAGGCGGTGAGGAAAATTGCGGAACGTCCTGAACCAGAGCCCAACCTGTGAAGAGACGAGTCCGAGGTTCTGCGAGCCCCACCTTAGAAGCTGCACGCATTTCAAGATCTTCAAGAGGCCTTCCACTTATTTTTTCGGTGAGTACTGCTGAAAAGTATAAAGACGAGCCCACAGCTTTTGTGGGTGCAGTAAAGATACATGTTTTTGTTGGTTTCTCACCTATCTTTGGTGAGGACTGTTAAACTAGTATAAAAGACGGACTCACCACTTTGTGGGTGCGGTAAAGATACATATGTTTGTTGGTTTCTCACTTATTTTGTGAGGACTGCTAAACTAGTATAAAAGACGGACTCACCACTTTCGTGGGTACGGTAAAGTTATATATTCTGTTTGTTTTTTTCTTTTTCTCTCAATTCTAAATCTTTGAAAAGTCTTGCCATCATGCCTATTTTCTCGAAAATACGTAAGATAGCAACCAAAAGGAGTATTCTTGAGAGGGAAATTCCCCTTCCTCCTTGGGATACTCCAGGACACTTCATGTATGCAAAACATGGTGTCAGTGCAATTATTTATTGTGATTTATGGGTGGATTATACTAAAGACCTAGAACACAGATATAGATGGCCTGAAAATGGTACTTTTGACATGGAATGTATTATAAAATTAGAGGAACAGTTGTGGAAGAAAAAGGGTGTCCGCCAGTCACAAAGTGACTTGGTGGAATTATGGAGAAAAGAAGCCCATAGGAGGCAACAGAAGGAATTGCATAAAGTTGAAATGGGTAAGAGAATGTCAGAGCAGGCCAAGAAAGAACACTTACAAGAAATAGGGAAAGAAGTAGTTAGTGAAAGGAATAAAAGGGAACAATCAGCCATTTCTACTTGTTTTTATCCTGTATTGCCATCTACACCTGAAAACCTTAACATTGCACCACCTGACACAACCTACTGCCCCATCACCAGAGGATACTTTCACCAATTTCCTCTTAGATACTCCACCTCCATATGAGGTTCCAGTAATTCAACACCCTCTGCCTCCGCCACCCCTTTTACAACATAACACTCCACCTCTTACTCCAGAAGGGGGTGCCGTAGGTCCAGACCCAGGTAAAACAATTCCCGACTGCCCCTATGACCCGACTCCGAGCAACACAGGGGAGGTGGGCCGAATAAGTAAAATACTTCGTGACTCCTGGGAAGAAATAAGACATCTACCAGCAATTGACACGTACGTACTGGAGAGAACTCACGAACCATTAACGCTATGACTACAAGAAGATCACACCCTGTACAAATGCACATGTATAGGTTCCTCCTTTGCTGTTTCATAAAACACATACAAGCAGAGGAAAGAAATGTACCAGTTTCACTTTTTGACATATTAGATTCCGCATCCGACCACACTAGTCTAGAACTTATAAATGATGCACTAGACAGGTTCACCCGTAAGGTGACCCGTATTCTGCAAAACTTGCAAACAAATGAAGAGAATAAGAAACTTGAGGAGGAAATTACTGAACCTACTGAAAAAGTCCTACCCATTCGTTCTTCCGCCCCTAATTCACGAACACCCCCGCCTACATTCCTCCAAAGTCACTCTGAACGGTCATCTCCAGATGAGTTATTTGAAAATACATCCAATGCATTAGACTACTGGTTAGACCAGGAACCTCCGCTTACACCGGAGGAGGAGGAAATAGCCAGAACTGTGACCCTATGGGTCTCTCAATATAAGATATAAGACAATGATCTCATAGCCCAACTTTTTCTAGCATTACCACGCTCACATCAAAGATTAGCAAGTCTCTACGTGGTACAACATCTCATCACACTCAATGACACTCATTTTAAACATGATCCAAGACTCGAAGATTTTCTGTCTAACTGCGTTGATAACATGTTCCTCCACAATAGTTCGGTTTTTCTCAACACATTTATAGATTTTAGACAGAAATACCAGAAAACGACTGAATATAAATCTTTCAATAATACTTGTGGACCAATTAATAGACTTCCTCAAACACGTCAGTTCCCCATGAGAGAGGTCCACCCCAGAGCTGACACGAATGGCGCGCTACAACGCGTTTTTATTTATGTACCCTTGACAAAACTTGAGTTACTAAGGATAAAATAGATGGTTCCCTCTCACTCAAAGGATCCTGCTGGATTCTTTAAAGAATTAGGAGATGTATTAATGATGGGAACATATACTCTTTCTGATATCACAGCAATTCTGAAATTATTGTTGCCATCGGGTATATATGACAAACTAAGAGAAAAAGATTGGGAAGTAGCAGGTGAACACATTAGATGGACCGAACTTCAGAATGACGAAAATACTAGAGTAGCAGGTCAAGGTATAGGAGACAGACTAAAAGCACTTCCTGGCACTATTTTAAAGGTGCTACCACGTTACTGACAGTGAAAAAGGAGGACTGGGATACCATTTCCTCCTGCAAACAGAAACATGGTGAAGACATAGGAGATTATTACACCAGACTTGAAAAATGTTTTGCGGTAAATAGCGGCCTTACCCCGACAAGCGAAGCTTACCCGCATCTGTTTGTTTCCAAATTAGTAGACAACGCCTTGCCAGCTATTAAGGAAAGAGTACTAAAAGTAGGAAGTACCTGGCAAGCACATACACCATCACAGGTGTTACAAATGCTACAATATCACCAAAATTGCATTAGGGATGAAGAAGAAAATGATAAGAAACGCATGAAAGACACCAAGATGAAAGCATTAGTAGCCCAAACTGCACCCCAGTGCCAACAGACACCAGGTAGCCAGACAAACGTGAAGAGCACTTGTAATTATTGCAAAAAGATGGGACATTTTGTTAAAGACTGCCCTGTCTTAAAGCACAATTTGGCTACTGGTAAGACACAGCCTCATCCATATCAGCCAAAACAGAATGTTTCCCAAGGCAGTTCAACACCTTCAGTTCCACCGACAACAAAAATGGCCCAAATGAACATTATAGACAGCGACTACACTGAATACTACCCAGATTTTTCATGATGTTGCCCAGGGAGAGAAGATGACAAACTGCCCCTAATCCCCATCCCAGTAGATCAGAATGGCCCATTTATAGAGGTCCGACTTCTTGGGAAGGATAAAAAATTTCTAATAGACACTGGGGCCAGTAAAACAACAATAAGCCATCAAGAGGTCCCAGAGGCTCCTCTCTCGGGTTCAAAAAGTATTTCTCTGGGTTTCTCCGGACAACCTGTGACAAACTCCACGTCAAAACCACTGCCCTTGCAGGTTGGTCCTCTCACAACAACTACAGATCTTATATTGACAAAATCATGTCCAGAAAATTTGCTTGATATAAAAACATTGAAAGAATTAGGAGCCGTTATTGTTTGCTCACCTAAAGATGTCAGATTATTTCTACGAGATTTTAAGGGCAACTCACACAAGTAGAGAATTAGACGAGCGTTTGAAAGATTTGCCACACACCCTTTGGGCCACTGATTCCACCACAGTAGGATGTATCGAAATAACACCTCACAAGGTTACACTGAAAGAGGGAGCCCAACTACCACGTATAAGACAATACAAAATTCCACCTCAAGCTGAACAAGCATTAATGTTAATTATTCAGGACCTAATACAGTCAGGTGTGATTAAAGAAACAACTTCGAACATTTGCAAATCACCTGTTTTACCAGTTCATAAAAAAGTGGAACCAGGAACACCACCTGTCTACAGACTAGTGGTGGATTTGAGAGAGCTCAATAAATGTGTCATTCCACAACACCCTGTGGTCCCAGACATCTCCACTTTACTCACAGCCATAGATGCAGAAGCAACGCATTTTTCTGTCATTGACTTAAAAAACGCATTCTTCAGTATACCCATTCACCCAGACAGTCAATACCTTTTCGGCTTCTCCTTACAAGGACGAAGTTTCCAATTCACAAGAGCTCCTCAAGGTTTCACCGAAAGTCCAAGTGTATATAGCCAAGCGCTGAAAAGACAATTGGATACTATTCAAATGCCCACGGATACAGCCATACTACAATATGTTGATGATATCCTCATTACGGCCAGATCCGACGCAGCATGTGCTGAAGCATCACTACTAGTACTAGAATTCCTACCTGCAAATGGCCATAAAGTTTCCCCTGGTAAGCTCCAATTTTGTTTACAGCAAGTGGCATACTTAGGGCACTTGCTGTCAAAGAAGGGTAGGCAGCTTACACAGGAACGCATCCAGCTCATACAACAAATACCACAACCAACAGCACAGAAACAAGTTTGAGCTTCTGTTGGTCTCACCTCATATTGTAGACAGTGGATCCCACAATTTGCACTCATTTCTAAACCATTAGTGCAGCTGACAAAACTCGAAGCTGGCGCTACTCCACAATTACCCTGGACAGATGAACACACGCAAGCTTTTCAGTCTCTTAAAAAGGCTATGTGTCAAGCCCCAGTGTTAGCAACACCTGATTACACCAAAGATTTTACATTGTTTGTAACAGAAAACTCAGGTACAGCACTATCAGTCCTGACCCAACTTCAAGCAGACAGACATAGACCATGTGGTTATTTTTCAAGTACATTAGATCCAGTAGCACAAGCATTACCTGCATGTCTAAAATCAGTAGCAGCTACTGCACAAGCTATTAGACAAAGCGATGCTATTGTATTGGGACATCATCTGATAGTCCAGATCCCACACGCTGTAGAACTTCTGATAAACAGAACGCAAACACAGCATCTGACAATAACCAGACTCACCGGATATGAGATGACGCTTTTTCAGCCACATATTGAGATTAGACGATGCAACATTTTAAACCCAGCAACACTGTTGCCACTGACCTCTCCTACTGGACAACTTCACGATTGTATTGACATAACTGATTTAGTGACCAAACCCAGACCAGATTTACAAGATACTCCCCTTTCTAAGGCAGAAATGACACTTTTTGTTGATGGTTCTTGCATGAGACTCCCCACTGGAGAACTAGCAGCAGCCTATGCTGTCACAAATGGTACAAACACCTTGGAAGCACACAAGATAGAGATACTGTCAGCACAAGCAGCCGAACTCAGCACTAACACAAGCATGTCACTTAGCAAAAGGAAAATCAGTTAACATTTACACTGATTCACAGTACGCTTTCGGGGTTGTACACAACTTCGGCACATTGTGGAAAGAGAGAGGATTCCTCACATCACATGGGTCTAAAATACAGCATGCTACACTCATCACTGCCCTCCTAGAGGCCAGTCAGTTACCATCGAAAGTTGCAGTATTAAAGTGTAAAGCACACACAAAAGGAACCGATGAAATATCAAAAGGAAATGATTCCGCAGACAGTGCAGCCAAATTAGCAGCAAACACAGAATTGAATATACTACACCGCCAATACGCAATACGAGACCCCTTTTCTGACATCCAGTATGTCCTAAGTAACACCACACCACAGGAACTGCTAGAATGGAAGGAAAAAGGAGGGGTCCTTACAGATCAGGGTTGGATGACACCTGAAAGAGCAGTATGGTTTCTGCCGGATGCTATGGTACAGGTTATAATAAACACCATACATGGACCAGCGCATCTGGGAGAAAAAGCAATGTTAGACAGCATACAGAACATATGGCACAACAAACATTTGAGAGCTGCAGCCAAACAAAAAGTTAAAACGTGCATGATTTGTAATCAGTTCAACCCAGGTAAAGGCACAAAGGTGGAGCAGGGTGGATTCCAACCCCCTGACCATCCATTTGAAGTTCTCCAAAGGAACTATATCCAGATGGAGAGATGTAGAGGTCACAAGTATGTGCTAGTTGTAGTATGTGCTCTGACCAGATGGACAGAAGCCTATCCCGTCCCAGATTACACTGCAATGACAACTGCTAAGCAACTAGTAAGAGAATATTTCCCGAGATATAGGTTGCCCCGTGTCATCTAATCAGACAACGGCCAGCCCTTCTCCTCTGAACTCATGAAGCAAGTGTCTCTTCTGTTAGGGTACACTTGGAAATTTCACTGTGTAAGACATCCTCAAGCAGCAGGTCTAGTAGAGAGACACAACCAGACTTTGAAGACAAAATTGGCCGAGATATGTACAGACAAAGGCGTGGACTGGATGGTAGCCTTACCGGTTGCCCTCTTCTACATGCGTATGGTAGCACATTCCAGAACTGGTCTATCTCCGTATGAGGTGGTCTTTGGCAGACCACCAAATATGTGGGGTATGCCAATGCCTAAAAAAATTACTGATGTAGACAGCAGAATATTGACTGATTACCTGGCTTCCTTGATGTCTGCACTCCAATCTTGTCGTTCACAGGTGGCTGCAGCCTTCCCTGACAAAACAGCCCCTGGAGAACACACCATCCGACCCGGCGACTGGGTGATGATAAGAAACTTCGACAGGACCAGTCCTCTTCAGCCCAGGTGGAAGACTTCGAAGCTTGCGCTCCTAACCACACGGACGGCGGTGAAGGTCGAAGGCAGGAAGGGCTGGCTACACGCGAGCCACTGCCGAAAATATTTTGGACAAAGAAACACTGTTGCCGGCGAACCCGCCAACCCTAGTGACATTGTAACAGAACAATCTTTTGTGCCCTTGGAACTGAACCCACAACAAGAATATAAATCAAAGTTGAGGTCTGCCATCCGGACTCTGGCTAATTAAGTCCACTGGGCGCAGGTCCAGTGGTGAAGCGGTTGGAGCATGGGGATGGATTTAAACACCTTGACTATGTGGGAAAAAGACAGAATGAAACACAGAAAGAAGAACTTTAAGAACTTGCGTAGGGGTTCTATCATATGTTTAATGATATTGTTTTTCTTCATAACCATTATGACGTGTCTTGGTTGGATCCTCCACACTGTTTTTCCTCCAACACCACACACCTCTCATGCACCCAACAGCACTCAGGAACATACATATCATGACCTACCCCCTCATGAACAAGCCCATAGACTAGCCTTGCAAAACAATACCTTTATACAGATGTTACACTACACTCATCAGGCCAGCAATAGCACAAATTGCTGGACATGTGGTCGCCTCCCACCTCATCAGAAAAAGGGAGGGATGCCTCTTTTCCCCTTTCCATTTTCCTATAATGGGACTTGTGAAGCCTGGTTCGCCCTAATAACAGCTGACGATACTACCCCCACCTCCTGCCCTGACGGAAATAATTCATGCAAGAATGGGTGGCCATGGGGGGACTTAAACAAGGTACTTAATGCTGCCTGTTACCCAAATAAAGATGGAAATCCTCAGGCGACAGGTACAGTCCTAGAAAGTGAAGAATACAAGCAAGGGAACATGACCATGTCCTACAAGATGTTAAATACTAAACCTAAAAAGAATGCTGGTCCCCCTTCCATCTCGGTTTCACCAGTAAAAGGACACCTGTGCATCCAGAAAAATGGCTCTGTTCCATTAGGACACAGTGACTGTCATACCACTAAAAGTTTTGAAGACAGAGGAAAGTCCTAATTTCTAGCATCTCGCCATACTTATTTCATCTGTGGCCAAACGGCATATGTGCAGCTGCCCTTGAACTGGGGGGGAACTTGCTATATAGCATTCCTGTTACCCCCTGTCTTTGTGGCCCCATCCACTTACCACCGAGACCTCCTGGTGCTCCATGTCAGACATAAAAGAACGATCAATACCTCCTTGGTTGACCAAACAGAAACCTCATGGGAACAGTATACAGATTTTAACAAAGGGTTCTTCTTCTTTGTTGGGCCTGTACAGAACAGCAAGCTTATACGCAGGTTGACAAGGACCTTAGAGGCTGTTGTAAACCAGACGGCGTCTGCCCTGGGGAGCTTAACCCAGGAGCAGTCCGCCATACGATTGGTTACTTTCCAAAATCGCCTTGTCCTTGACATCATCCTGGTTGACAGAGGCGGAGCCTGTAAAATTATAGGCTCTAGCTGCTGTATATTTATTCCTGATAATTCCCCATCTGTATACACGGCCATAACAAAATTACACAAGATAGCCGTAAGTTTACATCAAGAACCTGGCACTTGGACGTGGTCTGATTGGTTCTGGAAGATAATATCGTCCTGGGGATGGCAACTGCTGTCAGCAGCAGGTATAATATTCCTGATAATAACTGGATGCTGCCTTTGCATCCAATGTGGCCCTGCCCTATGCGGTCTATGCGCTGCAAACTGCATTCCTAAACCACTTGTCCAGCAGAGAGAAAGGGAAAGAATTATGCTACAAGAATGTATAGATGATCTCATGCAAATTGAGATATAATGTAGGTACACTCTGGGGCAAGGAGGGAATGTGGAAATAAAATTGACAATTGTGCCCCATAATTTCCCTGTTTCTGCCTGACAGCCATTTTTCTATTCAGACAAGCACCCATTTTGTGTGACATCCATTTTGTCTTTTATGTGTGTGATTGTATTATTATAGTGAGTTAGTTTGAGAGTGAGTGTATGTTTAGTGAATGACTGCGGAAGTGTGTGGGACATGAATAAATGTTTTGTTCTCTGTGAAGCCTAATTGTGACCTACATTATATGTAATGTACAATACACTGTTGCACATTTGTCTTAAAGTCCATACATGGATTTAAATATGAACCACCATTTTATTAATAAATCAACTCTATTTTCATAAAAAGGTGTATCTAACTTGTGTGATGTTTTGTTGACTCTGATACTGTGGAAATAAAATTGACAATTGTGCCCCATCATTTCCCTATTTCTGCCTGACAGCCATTTTTCTATTCAGACAAGCACCCATTTTGTGTGACATCCATTTTGTCTTCAGACCCACAAGCAAGACACCCTGCCTCTGGCACCCCATTCATTGACCACACATTTCTGTGGTTCTGCCAATTCTGAGAACCAGCAGCAGATAGTTCCTGTTTTCTTAACTGTAAGACACCCTGCACCTGGCATCTTAGTTCATTGACCACCCCTTCCTGTACTTAAGCCAATTCCCAGAACCAACAGACAGCTCCTGTCTTAAGAAATAGTTCCTGTCATTGACTGCAAGCCAGAGAGCAGATGGTCTCTGTTTGACACAAGATAGTTCCTCTTTTTGACTCTTGTGGTTCAGCCAATTCCCAGAACCAGCAAGATAGTTCCTGTTTTACACAAGATGGTTCCTGTTCTTGACTCTAAGCCAGAGATAAACCCCTGAATGAGTAAGGGCCATCAACTGAAAGAGAACACATTTCCACACATCACATGCCCTCTCACGAGACACAAGACACGCCCCTACCTCGACACATCTGTTGGAAATTACTGCTTGTCACTTCCCTTTTTCTTGTCACTTCTCTTTTCTTCTTTTGCCTATTGACTGAAAACTGTATAAATATTCTGATGTGTGAATAAAGCTGCAGACCACTCCTGCTCCCGCTTGGTGCTGGAGCTCTCCCCTTAACTCGAGTTACTGGACCCTTTTTTTTGTACTCGAGCACCATGGACTACTCTCCTTGCTTTAACTGAAATTATGATTATTAAGTATAGAAATTCTGAGATGAGGTAATATTGAATTAATTTACCACAATACGTAGAATTGTGTCACCACTCCCCATATCATTAGGATCCCCCCTTTTGGGACCCACAAATTAACTCTGGCAGGGTTTACTTGTTCTATTTAGCCGACATCAGAAAATGTTGACTATCAAAACATAATAAGCAAATACAATCACAACATTAAAAAAGTTGGTCCTTTTGTCGACGCGTTTCGGTGTCTTTTCTTTATGTGTAAACACCTTCCTCAGGACAGAACATTAAAAAACATCAAGTCTTCAATCCTCCTAAATGTAGAGGATCTGAGTCTAAACTCTGGTACGATACTTCAGGCATTCACCGCAGTATAGAAGAGGCAATCCATTTATGTGGTGCCTAAATTCAGCTGCCCACTCTAAATGCTTTCCGTCATCTCAATCCTATCAATCATAACAATCGGAGGTCGTTTTGTAATCACCCCTTCGTTGGTTCCTTGTGAACGAGGGTACTGTTCAATTCTTTCTTCAGATTTGTTGAAATAAATAGTCGTAGGGTTATTATTAATTAACCCCAGTGGACCTTCTGCCGCCACTTCTTAAATATTTGTGGGGCGGTAGGGACCTTCATGTGTCCTTCCGACAGCATAATTGAGAAACACAGAAAGGAAATATTTTTGTTTATTACTTGTATTACCCGGTCCTTTCTGGTTTTTCTGGAGAACTCTCTTTGTTTGGAGTTTTACAGAGATATGTGCCACTCCTGCGCACACTCCTATGCTGGTGCAAAAAGGACTGTCGTGTGCCAATGTGGGCACCCTTGCACCGTGGTGCAAGGGTGTCAGTGTTGGCACTTGACTGTTTTTTTTGTGCGAGTGCAAGGGGAAACACATGGGGTGCACCAAATTTCTATGACTGCGGTGCATTCCTGTGTTTTTGAAATTACGCAAAGTGGCACTGCTAAATTTCTTGCACCACTCCATTGTGCCATTTCTAGTTGAATATGCCCCTTGGTAAGTACATGTCACCATTCACAGCAATACTACCATGTGTGGGCTGCCTGACACATATCACCCTATAACAACCTGCTTATGCCAGTCCATTGAATAGGGGCACGCATGATGTAGGTGTTGTAGGCACATAAGAGTCAATGTATGATCAGGGTGCCATCACTATGTGTCAGTAAGTTGGCTGCCAGGACCAAAATCCCAACAGCCAGAGTAGGCATTTACGCATACAAGTGCATGAGACTGATTAAAACAATGTGTGACACCCTGCAGATAACCAACTCTGATCCTGATGAAATTGGGTGAACATCAGTAATCGTAATCTGACTAGACAAACAGGGCCCATCCACCCAGAGAAGGCACACATAGGTAGTGAGAAAACGCTGAGATCAAGTCATCTGAAAGGGAAATACAGTGAGATTTGCAATCCACACCCTTGTGTAACAGGTTTCCTGAGCATCAATGAGGAAATGAGGTGCATATCCACGAGGGGAATGCGCCACCT
This sequence comes from Lissotriton vulgaris, assembly GCF_964263255.1. Classification (NCBI taxonomy): domain Eukaryota; kingdom Metazoa; phylum Chordata; class Amphibia; order Caudata; family Salamandridae; genus Lissotriton; species Lissotriton vulgaris. The sequence goes on along the minus strand of NC_141695.1, from coordinate 1,365,921,585 downwards.
GAACGTCACCTTTCCCTACGTTCTGGTGAAATAATGTCCTGCACCATATTTACTGAGTGATGTTAAGTCACTTTGTGTGGCTTAACTCCACTTTGTAAATATGGTAACCTTTCATACAGTTTTATGTGGCAAAGAGGCTTGCAATGGGTGTTGCTGTGGGTTGTCCACCGCAATGCCCATTTATTTTAACACTGTCCCATATTTACAAGGATCTGCAAATCTGAGTCAGTGCCAAAAAAGTATGTGATGCAAAAGCAGGCGTTAATTTGGCGCAACAAGAACTATTTTAAATTCTTCTCATTATTGATATTTTAAATGTGAGCTGCATTGTGCAGCACACATGGAGCAAAATGCATTTACTGATTGTTTTTGTGCAGGAAGGTGTCCCTACCTGCCCAAAAACAAAACTCATTAGATAATGACGACCTGCTACTTTTTTTGTGTGCGAAAAAGCAGCAGATATAGAAGTAGCAAATTTCCATTATTGATTGTTTATGTGCTGGAAGAGACACCTTCCTGCGCATAAACATTCATCCCTGCAATACAGGTACCCTTGCAGTATGGTGCAAGGGTGATGCTAGTTAGAAATGTTCTGCATAAGCATAAGGGAAAACACAGGGGTGCACCATAATCTTGTATATACACCACATCGCTGCATTAATGAAATGACTGCAAAATTTTCTGCTGCGCTTCCCAATTTCCTCGTATATATGCCCCCGAAATTAAAATGTATTGCACCTTCATTATTAACTTGATTACTCAAGTCAACATCTAAGAGAGGTCAGCAATAGTAATTCTTCTTTGCATTGCAGAGGATGCACCTTTATCTCCTGGCCAGCAGCCTGTCACTGACTTTCAGCGATGATGGAGATGAGGACACCCTCCATACCATCGACCAGGACACCATCCAAGAACAACTGGACTCCATCGGGACACCATCTCCGGACATGGTTAGGGTCAACAGCGTAGTGGGGTCTCCACATTCCCTGCCTACCAACCAATACGCACCACCTGCCTCCCCACCCAGAGCCCTGGACTCCGATGATCCACAGATTACCTTCCAGTGCACCGTGGTAGGAGTCCAGTGGGAGCTGTAAAGCAGGTGTGGGCTGGGATGGAGACCATCGCGGCCACCCTAGAGGGAATCCATGGGCGGCTCACTCTCAATAGAGCCTCCTACTCTCCGCCGCCTCCAGCAGTCCCTGGCTGCCATCGCTGGTGCCATGAGTCAGAGGCATGAACAAATGCCCTGCCAGAGTGGCACCAGTAACGTGGCCAACCAGCTGGAGGCAATAAGGAGCATCTTAGAGTCCGTGAAGGGGAATCAGGACTCCCAATTTGCTGCCATGGCTGCCTACCACCGCAACATTGCTTTCTGTGTTGCAAAACCAGCAGATCTTCCTCACTGCTGTGCTGCCTCATGTGTTGGCACAGATGAATGCTGCTGCAGAAACGAGATACCCATCTTACGGCCCTGATGTGTGTGTGCCTCCCTCGGCTGACACATCCACAACACCACCCTCATGGGAGACACCACACGCATCAGAGGAGGAATATGTGGATGGCACATCTTTCCAAAGAAAAGTGTCTAGTAGCAGTCATCTTTGTCACATATCCAGTTTCCCCTTTGCCCTAAGCTTATGAACATGCCAGGGAACATCTGCTGCCACTGTCCTGATTTTGCCCTGGTCCCCATTGCCAATTGCGGACTGTTAATGTCACCTATCCTCCCTAATGACATTGTTGTCATCCTCCTCACTGAAGCACTTCTAACCTCCACGTGTTCCATGACATGTTCCCCACATGGATGCCTATTTGGACATCTGTTAGACTTGGCATCTTTTAGCATGTTTCCCCTGACGTTTTGATTTCTGACCTCCAGGTTTTGACTCTGTTTTTGCTGGTTTAATGATTCTGCGCACTTTCCTCACTGCGGTCCAGTGGTAAAGTGCAAGTGCTACTGTATAAAATGTGTTATGGATTGGTGTTTCCATGATTGGTATATTTGATTTATGTGTCAGTCCCTAGTAAAGTGCACTCCCTCATGTGATGACTGGAAAGACGCCTGGGGCCCCATTAGGATGGCGGCCGGGCTTTGCCTGCCCGCCATCCTATCGGAAATCGGGACCGCCCGCTCTAAGGGCGGGGGTCCCGCACGCACCATTAGGATGTGCCCGCCACTGTGGCGGGCACATCCTGTATTTTTAGTATTGTGGCGGGCGGAGCTCTGTGCTCCGCCCGCCACAATACTAGAAATGCTTTGTAGCATTTACATAATCAAAGCGGCAGGCACCGCGCGGTGCCTACCGCTTTGATTATGTAAATGCAGGGGGGTACCACAGGTACCCCCCCGGGTGCCACCCCCCTTTGGCCTTCACTCTGGGGGCCCACAGGGGGCCCCCAGAGTGAACACCGCATGCCTTTCCGTGGCGGCATTGCCGCCACAGAAAGGCATTGAAAAATGCCCATTGTAATATTGCGGGCGGTGTCTGACAGACACCGCCTGCATGTTACTCGTTTTCCGCCCCGGCCGCAAGGCGACCGGGGCGGAAAAGTGGCGGGCGGTGTTTGCCTCCACTGCGGTCCCCCCCCGCCATTCTAATGTGGCGGGGGGGAAAAGGGTGGCGGGCGGATCGCCACCGCCACCATGGCGGTGGCGATCCGCCCGACATCCTAAAGGACCCCCTTGTGTCTTGACAAGGCGTCTTTCCAGTCATCCTACGATTGATGTTTACAGTCATGTTGATTATAATAACTCACCTTCGGAGTAAGAATTTTAGTCCCTGAGCTCCCCGGCAGCTGGTATGAGATAAGCAAGCTGCTTGAGGTCTACAGTGAGCAAGTGTCCAGTAGTGGTGTGGCAGCAAATTGTGTGGCCCTGAAGAATCTGCCAAAAATGTTCATGGCAAAGAAACATGTCGGCGTTAGGTAATGGTTTGCTAAATTAGCTACCAGCCTTTTTAATTCAACAGAGTACACCCATGTTTCAATAAAACTTGCGGAAGGGTGGCACTGTTGATTTTAAGCACTTTTGTTTCTCACAAGCAGATTCATTTTGCTACCACATTTTTCCCTGCACTTCTTTGTTTGTTGTTTTGGACACACTTTCTTTTGAACCGAATGATGACCAATGATGAGAAAGGGGCCCAGTCTGAAGTTTACATACTAGTTGCCCTGATGGTGGTGTTCCCGTGAGGTGTCATTCGGTTCTTAACACATTTTTTTACCTTTATGTGCTACACATTTGGCATTGATTTAAGGTTCCAGACAAATGTTTGGACTCGCTCTAGCTGACTGTCAGAGAACGTTTGGTCATTAGGTTTTGTCCTTTTTAGTTAGAAATATTTTGGACGTTGTGCAGTATGACATCCCCGAACAAAATATAAAATACTGGGGAATATAACGGTGAGCCGTACTTTTTGACTGATCTGAGATAAGCCTGACTGCTCGTGCCAAGCTACCAAGGGGTGAGCAGGAGTTATTTTAGGAGTGTAACTCCCTTATACTGACTAGAGTGGTGGTTCCGGCCTGGCTTCGGTGCAAACCTTATACAACAAAAATTGGTATCAAAGGAAACAATACTGAACACTTTTTCTCAAGTAGAGCACATTTAATTACCCTCTCAGAAATAATCATTGTTCATAGTGAATGTATCAAAATCAATCTATCACACACACAGGGCAATGACGCCTATCCAAAAACCCCTCTTTAACCACTAAAAATCTAACCCACCCCTACAAAACCAATAAAAGCACAAACCCTACACTATCACTATGACTACACTAACCTAACCTAAGCTATAACAAGCATTTGCAATGCAATCGGTCTCGCTTTTGGGACTTTCTAAGTATTCAGCCATGCAGCACAGGCTGGCACAGCTGTGGAAAAGGCAATCATGTGGGATGTGTCAGTCACTTATTAGGTCACACACTGACATTGTGCAGTAATACGTCTAAATTATACATGGTACTTACCCCAGACTAACGTCTGCAGTTACAATGTGCTGTGCGATGAATCTGACAATGGAATCTTGGAGGAGGGGCCACGGGGTGTGTGGTGGCTGCCGGGGTGTGGCTGGTAGTGCTTTCGCCAGCAGGGCTGCTGATATGTGCAGTATCTCTCGGCTGCCAGATGTAAGTGGCGTCTACTAGTGCTTCTGTACCAACAGCTGTTGGATGTAGGCAGTGTTTGTTGGCTTTGATACCTAGGCATTCTAGTGAAGGTGGTGTCTGTCGCTTTTTGCGTGTCATACCGGTGGAAGGAATGTTCAAAGTACAAGTGTAAATACTAAATGTACTAAAAGTACAGATGGTATTTATAAAACAAGCATGTGCCTTGGGGTCTACTCTGGAAGGGAGTGTATGTAAACTTTGAAGATGGGTGCATATTAGCAACAAAACCAGACCAACTTTACTATAGGCGAGGTGGCTGCGTTGTCACTGCTACAGTATCTACGGACAGCTCTTTCTGGGCAAGGTGTACTGGAAAGAACTGCAATGTTAAAAAGACTGCACATGTTTAAAAAATAACATAAAAACACATCTAGTGAGTTTGGAATTTAAAGTAAACCCACCTCAGATCGGACGACTGCAGCCATGCTGAAAGCCCCAGGCTGCGGCACACCTGCACCAGAGACACCGGGGCCACGGTGCGAATGTTGAGAGTTGATGCCTTGGGGTGGCGTACTGCCTTACCCTAGTAGTTTTCCCAATTATTATACACCCAATTGGTGTTGGTTTGTGTAGGGTTAAGGATATTATTACAACGCACAATAGGGACACTTTGCAATTACTGTTTTTAATTGCTGCCAGGTTTTGAGACTGAGGAGGACCCGACGCACTTAAAACCTTGCATGTAAGTAGCAGGGTTGCTGGGTTTTGAATACTTTTAGTGTAAGCACAGTCAAGAGTTTGAAAACCTTTTCCCGGGAGAATGTGCAGAGAAAATGAGTGGCTACTTTAAGTAACAGTTCATCATAGAATGTACTGCCCATTCTTATAATGGATTTTGGGAAATATGTAATACTTTTATGGATTTCACGGATTGCTTCTTTAGAATGTACGTATTTCTTTTATAGAGCTTTCTTGTGATTAGGAGCTACTTCGTAGCACTAGTGAGTTGACAGAAGTTCGCCTGTGTTGTCCCTTTCCTGACAAATGGAGATTGTAAGATTCAGTACTTTCCAACGCTGGTTCTCGGTAAGCCTGGACTGTCTGTCTGGGCGCCTGGTGTGGTTCAGTCGACTGTTGCCCTAAATCTGTCATTAGCCAAGAAAACGTCATGGAGTGAGCTATACTACCTGTGATAAAGACCAGTGCATTTTGGCATCAACAGTACATCGGAGGCGAATTGCCTTTAGTAGAAAGGGATCAGACAGGGGCTTTAAGTAGGCCGGGTCCTGCCGGTGCTCAGCACAGGCAGTTTTCAAAAGCAGGTACCGAGACGGGTCCCTATTGGGCTCTCCATTTTATCCTCAGGATGAAAAACAACCCTTAACTTTGCAATAGTACAAGCCGTCACTGCCTTTGATGTGAGTTCAAAGAGACATTTTTTTTTTTTTCAATTCAATTCAATCTTTATTATGTTTTGGAACTCCATAGAGGTCCACATAAAAAAAACACACAATACAAAACTCCATTCATTACCAGAGAGACAGTTTACAACAATTACCGCAATACAAAGTAATTCATAGATACATATATCATAGGCAATCCTTCAATAAATAGCTAAAAAGCATTTAAAAAAATTAAAAATGTTAAAACAGAATCTCTCATTTGGGGGGTTATATAGGGCAGACATAAAGGAATTAGCATTTAAAATACCCATTTGCAAGCATATTTGCCTTAACCATTTTCGACGAAATGGACGTAGCGCTGGACATATAAAAAGAACATGCATTCGGTCTTGAGTGGACAGGTGACAAAAGTCACAGATTGCAGGGACTCCATACCATTTAAACAAAAGATTATTTAGGGGTAGCAAGCCCTGCCTCAGGAGTAACCAGAATCTCCGGACGCCGTGGGGCAAATTCCAAGTGACGTAAGGTTGCACTAATTTTCTTGCGAATGAGTCAGTAAGGGGATTAATACCTTTCTTAGCAAGGATCAAGGCACTGTCCAATCTGTAGGTAAGGTCCCATGAGGCCTCTTTCAAGACAGACTTTAACTGGGCTGCGGATAAGGAAAAGAGGGTACTCTCCTCCAACTGCAGAAGCGATACAGCCTTTCTAAAGTTTTTAACAATTAGGGAATATTCTCCTAAACCTCCCAATAATTCTGCCATTAAAAGGATCTCATAGTCCCCGTTTCTCCTCTGGCTATGCTTGCGACCCAGCGAACTACAGCTGCCAGGCCCTGCACCCAACTGCTGCGCAGACCAAACTCAAGTCTGCAAGCGGCCACTGAGCAGGCGGAATTAATAGAGGTTACACTTCTTAACAATTTTCCTTCAACCACATTTAAAAAATCCCAATGCTTTAAGTCGACCAGTTCCAATCCATACAAGAGGGTAGGGGAATTTTTGCCCTGAAGACTTCCAATAAATAAGAAAAGTGCCTTCTTCCCATTGCCGAGTACAATGCACTTAAGCTTCTCCCTTGGGATAAGGCTTTCCGGGCATTGTTGTCGATATGGGATTTATCACTTAGGGTGTCTGAGATTAATTTTCCTAAGAGACATGTTTTTCAGTTTTATATAGAGCGAGCTTGGTGCGCTTTACATGAGCACCAGTTACTGAGAGGCAAGGAAGATGCCTTCTGTTTCAAGAACAAAAGCCTTCGGACATGCCAGATTCATGACTTTGTCAGCATTTTGGCTCCCATTTTAAATATGCAAATAATGGGGGGGTGTCGCATTTTCCACTGAAAATGCATCTTTTGATTACCTTGTAATGCTGCTGCAGTTCGAAGATTCTACACAAAATCAAAATCTGGCAGACAGTTAGCATGTTTGGCACTTGGCATCTCGAGCTATTTGCCTGAACCATAAAAGAGAAGAAAGGGCAAAGTAAAGGCCGGAGGAGGCTAGTGTTTTGCTAAAAACGTAGACAGTGTTAGATGACTGCGTTAAAGTTAAGATACCAGTGGGAATAAGAACTTTATTTGATTAAAAGTATAATCATAAAAGCAAAACATACATACCATACATATACAAAACTGAGAGATTAAAATTACCAAAATGTAATAGGATACCAGTGGTCGGCTTGATAACTCTTTGTGAAGCTGGAGGCTGGTTGCAGAGCTTGGGCAAAGAAGAGTCCCTCTGCCCAACTTTTCATTACATTCCCATAGGCAATCGCTGTTGGCAGAAGAGTGGTTTGAACGCTGGGATTGGCTGTAGGCCTGGCCAAGGAATATAACCAACAGCCATGCACCGTGGGGGGTTTTTGCATGGTGGGTTGATTGCATGGCTTGGCCTAAGGCAAGCTTCTCCCGTTCTGGGTCTGAAAGAAGCTTGCAGTGCAGCTGCCTGCATTGTGACTGTTGTGTCTCTGAGGCATATTTGGACTACTACTATCAAGGCTCTACTTCAGTGCTTAATTTGAGCCAGTGGTGGCCGGAGGGGCTCACCAGAATTTATTTTTTAGCACCATACTTTGACCCACAGCAAGAGGGAGAAAAAACACAAAAGGAGGAGGAAGAGAAAGCCCAAAAACAGGCACAAAGGGTGAAAGCAGGAATGACAACGAACCTATGAGGGTAAAACTAAGTAGTAGGGAGTGTCTGGTTATTGAAGAAAGGCATGAGGTGATATCAAGTCTACATGGCCTTGGTATACAGCACTCCGGAGATTAGTCGGCGCCACCTGTGGGCTTCTGAGAAATACGTTGGGCACCCGCACTTATTATTTTACTAATTAAGCACTGCTTCTACCGGCTCTTTGTGTGTGGCAGTTTTGTACTGTAGCCAATCCTGTTTTACTTGCGCAGGCTTCTTCTGTACTGTGAGTGATTAAAGCTACCACTGCTTCTGGCCGCGATGAACCTGTTGTGTCGGTCATGGACGTATGCGCTCCTGTACAGCTGTGCGTGGGAAGATAGAGCAGCTGCAGGCTGAGCTGTACAAACCTGCTGTGTACGAGTGTGTTACTCATCTGTGTCACACTGCCGTCCAGGACGATGCTTGGTTTGTTGTGTGCACGCATGATGGAAGCTTGCACTGCTGGTGTGCGACACTGCATGAATCTGCGCTGTGGGGGTGGGTGGGGGTTTATATCTTTCTTGTACTGCTGGTGCCAGTGCTGTGAATGCTGCCGCCCAAGCCGTAATATTGGGCGTGGGAAAAGAGCCACACTCCTGCTCCAAAAAACAAGCATTTGCAATGCAATGGTCTCGGCATCATTAAAGGTAGAGCTATTGGCATTGCACATGACATTTCTTTTTTTTCTTTAAATCATAAATAAATGGCATTGTCATTTACAATGCCATTTCACAGCACTCTGCACTCAACAGCACACACCACTCTGCACCTGCACTCACTACTCTGCACTCACTACTCTGCACTCACTACTCTGCACTCACTACTCTGCACTCACTACTCTGCATTCTGCACACTCACTCTGCACTCACTACTCTGCACTCACTACTCTGCACTCACTACTCTGCGCTCACTACTCTGCACTCACTACTCTGCACTCACAAGAACTTACAAAAGAACAAAGTGAGACAAAAATAGCAGCTTGTGTTTTTGCAGTGATGGAGACAGCCGTGCTTCAGCTTGTAAAATAAGTACTTAAAGCAACAACAACAAATCTATACCAGTGCTGCATGCGGTGACTTCCTGAACATCTCAAAACCAGCGTTCATTGTGTAGCAATTAGAGAACGCGCTTTGAAGGCGAACAATTTTCAAGGACGAACATTAAAGATATTTTACCCTTAGACTGTAAGTTTACAGTTTTCTCGAAAATTGAAGCAAGCATCAAACCTTGAAGGACTTGATCGAGCATGGTTAGGGAAAAACATCTTGACCAACCACCTGTGTAGCTGCCCACGTGTGAATCGAGCAGCGGATGCCGTTTCTTCGGGCATGATTCACACAAGTAAATAAATATGCAGCTCAAGTGTGTGATGAGGTCACTGGATGGGCACGTGCAGAAAGAACCGAGGGTGTAGTCGTGAACACTGCCAAAACAGCTTTCAGACAAGGGCTTCAAGAGAGGTTTAGTGCACTAAAGTTTGGCGCGCATTCCAACAAGCACTGGTGAAGGCAAAAGGTGTTGCCTTTTAATCAGATTGTCAAGTTATTGACTTTGCAAATGCTTGCTAGCAAAGAATTGTGTAAAAAATAAAAAAAAACTGTTCAAAATACTGGAGGAATAGGAAATGCATATCTTATGGTAATTCGAAAATGTATAGTGAATTCACTATTTTCAGTATTTGATTTTTTTGGGTGCTTTATTTTGCAAATACTTCTTGCTCAAGAAACTCTGAACATCATTTAAAAAGAAATCTTGAAGTGGCCTATAACTTTATGTTTTCACCTTAATGTGCCCACAAGTATTTTATTCTTATCTACTGGTATATGTATTGCTCTAGTTCGCAGCAATTCCTTATCAAACCAGAAAAATATCTTTGCACGGTCTTGCAGTTAAACCACAGGCATAATGTAAAATGTACTTTACTGTTTTGATTTCATTGTTCCTAATTCTTTCTTCCGAGGCCTGTCAGGGCATATGGTGAAAAACAAATAAAAGGCACACACTCCTCGAACTTCAATCATGGTTGACTACACTACTCTGACACTGTTGCCACTAGGCCACCAGTTCTACAAACCCATTAACTTAGCAAAAATATTTTGACCTCAAATGCGGTTGTGTTAGCCATTTATTATATTTTGGGGCAGAGGTGAGAAATGCTGTCTACAGCGTGATGTGCAACTTTTCAGGTATGGTTTCTAGTTAGAGCCACATGCTTTTGTGATAGACGACTAAGCAGTGAACCCAATGTAAGCAGGGTGCAAGGAATAAAAGTAACGTTTTCTCCAAATATGCTCAATTATATGCATACTCGAGGGACGTGTTCCAGAGGTCCAGGTTAATGTATATGAGAAAGATCCATGAATTTAAGAAAAACATTAGGGCTTTAGGAAGCGTTTATTCATTTGGAATGAAACATGATCAGCATATTAACATATCTATATTCAATGTTCTCAATGTTGCACATTTCACTTAATTAAAATACTTACAAAAGCAAGTGCACATTTACCGACTCACTTAATCTCACTCAGTGAATTTATTAAACAGACATTAAACACACACAGTCCCTTTCTCAATTAAAATATCGATTTGAGCTTTCACATTTCATGCTGGGGGTAAGAAAATGCCTCTTTTTGGCAAAGTCACCTCAACTTTTTTTTGACTGATGCAGCTGTTTTTTTTTTACTCTGTGCACTGGGACATGCACAAAAAATAGGCATTTCTGCCTACAAACATACCACATGGCTGTTCCTAACAACACATAAAACAGTATCGCGCATACGCTGCTTAGCACCCACATGCTACAGGCGTGTTGCTAACCTTACTTATACCACCAGAGCACTGCTGCTCACACAGATACCCAGGTGCACTTCTAACATGACAAACGCGGGGGGGCACTACTAAACAAACACCTATCACAGGTTCAACACAAACTACACACATGATTTTAAATAGTGGTGCTAACTGCGCACCTTTCACAGGTGAAATACAAACTACACGAAGGGTGCACTGCTAACCACCCCGCCATCACGAGGGCCCTGCCAGCTGCACGGCACCGGTGACCTGTTCACCACCCCGGCATGACAAGAGTGCCAAGACACACACGTGCCACATACACTGTTCTTACCACACTGTTATCACAAAAACCACAGGTGCACTGCAAACCACACACACATTCCACAGGTGCACTGCTACTCACACACATGCCACAGATGCAGTGCGGGGCACACCGTTACCACAGCTACACTGCAAACAGTGCCAAATGCATACCGCAGTCCCAAGACTAACCACATCCATGCCGCATGTCTAGGGCTAACTACATAGAAAGCACAGACGTGTTGCTAACAACGCACACACAGCACGTGCAGTGCCAACCACACTGGGAGGACAGGTGCAGCTTCCCAAACACACCCTCCCGGGGCACTGTCCCCGGGCGGGCACCCCCTCCGCGTGCCCTGCGCGCGCCACGGCGGCCGCACTGCCCTTACCTCAGGGGGTGTGCCAGGGTGAACCGCCGCTGCACACGGCTGCTCCGATTCAACAGCAGCTTCCGAAACAGCAGAGGCGAGTTGCGGGGCGAGTTCAGCGGCGAGTTGCGGGGCGAGTGGCGGGGGGAGTTGAGGGGAGAGTGGCGGGGGGAGCTGAGCGGGGAGGTCCGCAGAGAGATCACATGACATGACCAGCGCCACCGGGGTCGGGACCTTCTTGGAATTCAGCATCTTTGGCGTCCGGGGGCCACAAATCCTCTCGAGAGTCAAAAGCCACCAATTGGGGGGTATCTTCTATTGGGCTAGCAAAGAATCATCGTGGCTAGCTGCCCGGGCTGCTCCTTGGCACAGAGTGGGCTGGCAGAGGATGACACAGAGCATCAGTTTCAAAGTCTAACAGAGTCCTGGAGAGAAGCAACAGGCAAAAGTCCGCCTGCAACTCCGAGTCCCATCAGCCTCTTCTCTCTGTTTCTATTAGTTTTATTGTTGTTGTAATTATTAATGATCCAACAAGGCGCCCGCTCCACAGCCAGGTGGAGTAACTCCCACTGCCCCCGGAATTCCGCCGCGGCCGCACCGGAAGTCAGGCAAGGTCGCCCATGACGGGGGCGGAGCCGCGACCGGAAGAGGAGGCAGGCGGAGGAAATGCGTGGAGCGGCCCGGGGCTCCTGCGAGCGTGGAGAGCCCCGGGGCCGACAACAGGACGTTGCACACGTGTTGCGGGGCTCCCTTGACCAAGAGGGAGTCCCGGGAAAGGAGCCGCAGCGTCAACTCTCCCTGCCGGTGCGGAGAGCGGAGTACCCCAGATCGCCACAGTAAGTTAAAGGGGAGAGGGGGGGGCGGTGCGCGCGCGTGTGTGTGCGCGCGTGTATGTGTGTGTGTGTGTGTGTGTGTGTGTGTGTGTATGAGTGGGGGGGTTCTGTATGTATGTGCGTGCGTGAGCGCTTCTGTTTCTATGTATGCGCATGCGTGTGTTGTGTGGGAGCCTCGCGCAGCGCCCGTACTAATGCGCGTGCCAGTTTAGATTCGCCTGCGCGCGGCCAGGAGTGTCTCCTGGGGAGAACACTCGCTGACAAAAGATCTCGGCGGAGACGCGCTTCCGCGCGTTGACGCCGAGACCTAAAAAGGATGAAACTGTGAAAAGGAAGCAAATTTAAAATTGCAGTGACAGCGCCCAGAAGCCAGGGCTTTGAGGAATCGTTCATTTGCCACTACCACGCTAGCAAAGTCCTCGCTCACCTCCTGCTAACTTGCTCCGAATCCTCATCTCCTGTACAATCGTTAGCCAAGCTTTAAATGGCTAACAATCAGGCCCCCGGGAGAGCCAGTCACAGGTCTTAATGACACCCATCTGTGCTCAGCGGAGGAGAGAGGACCACTGCTGCTCGCCCTGTCCCAAAACAGCTTCTGAACACCTACAGATGGACACCTGAAGGGGCTGGGCCACTAGAAACCACAAGTACTGGCACATTCTGTCTTTGCCAATGCAGACATAGTGCCGTCGCTAATGTTGGTTAGCATCGGCAAAAGTGCTTTAAGCAAACGCATACCGAAAAAAAAGCACCCGCTGATTCAATCGTGAGAAAGTGAGAACACAGGGGCATATTACCAAGCAATAGCGATAATTATCGCTATTGCTTGGTTAGAGACAAACATTTACCGCAGCGCTGCGGCGATTTTTACCGCAAATAAACCTTGGTATTACCAAGGTTTAACGCAAATGCGGTAAAAATCGCCGCAAAGCATGAATATCGCTGAAAAGTCAGCGATATTCATGCATTAGCGAGCTAATGCTCTTAGCCATGTTATCCACCTCCCATTGGATAACATGGCTAAGAACTGCTCAGGGCAGGTGTAAGCTTTTGGAGATATTCCCGCTTAGCGCGAATATCTCCAAAAGTTGGTAATAGGAGATAGCGATGTTAGCGACTGTTTTCAGTTGCTAACATCTTGGCACGCCCACTTTGCATCTCATTAGTGATAAATATCACTGACATGCAAAGTGGGGCCCAAGATGGTCGCTATCTTCTACTAGCTGTCGCTAACAGGTGTTAGCGGCAGCTAGGTAATAGGGAGATAATTTTATCTCCGCTTTCTTGGCTTTTAAAGCCAAAAAAGCGGAGATAAACCCCCTTGATAATATGCCCCACACTTATGCCCCCAGAAATCCCTCGGGGCTCCACGCGCAGTGCAACGGGCATGGTGCCCGACAGACATGCGGCTCCCATTAAATTAAGCGGACGCCTTGATTAAATGAGGCACTAGGAGGCCCCAGGTTGGATGATTAAAAATAAAAAAATTAAAAAAAGAAGAATAATAGTAATGTAGACAGTGGGCGCAGGGCTAGAATCTCTAGCGTGGCGCACCTGCATATTAAATTAAGGCAAGCGCCGTAGTAGAACATAAAGCACAGAATTTGCAGAAAATATCAAAAGTAAAAGCATCGCTTTACGAGAGCACTTTTAAAGCTTAGGATAGTTACGTATTAAGGGATATATCAACAAGGCGCCGATAAAAAAGTATCGCCGAAAAGCGGCGATAATTTTATCGCTATATCAGCAAGGTCACGCTATCGCGTGAATCCTTGCCTCAGCGCCTTTTCCGTAACGCCCACCTTTGCATCTCTAATGAGATGCAAAGTGGGCATTCCAGCTCAAAATAACTGGAGAAATGTCGCTAATCAACATTTCTCCAATTATCAATGGGCACGCTAACAAGCATAGCGATAAGAAAAGTAGCGCTAACCTTGGTTATCGTTACTTTCCTTACGCCTGCTTTGCCTTTGACTAAACAATGTTAGCCAATGGGTGGTGGATTATAGGGCTGAGACCACCCAGCCCTATCAACGAGGATATTGCAGTTTTCCGTGGAACATCGCTGGAAAACCAGCGATGTTCCATGGAAAGCATCGCTATCACAGGAATTATTATCGCCATTGCGCTATTCGTTGGTAATATAGCGCTAGCATGGCGATATTTATCTGTGATAGCCGGCGATAATATTTCCTCAGGCTAAGGGTGGCCAGCGATAATTATCGCTGCCGCTTGTTGATATGACCCTGTATACCTCTAACAGTTAGTCTCAATTTGATTTGGCATTCAAAATAACGAACAGTCTGGTGGCTTACGGCACATCTCAAAAGATATGGCTATTAATGAATAGTTGTAAACACCAAATGTCATTCGGAGGCACAAAACTGGGTCCTACGCACTGAAAAAGTACTCACTATTATAGCGCAATATATAGCACCTAGTAAGACTACACCCGTAACATTTACAACAAACGCTCTCGGCTTCTGATGCCACATACATTCAGATGAGTGCATTGAAACTGGCAGGGATGGGCGTGTGCATGGCATGGGCCTGCGACTACAGTGCAGAGCGAGGTCTTCATCTGGACGGCTTACCTAGAGTTGCTGCTTCGCATTCCTCTGCCCCCTACCCGTCCTTCATCTTCCGTCAATTTCTTTGCTCCCTGGGCGACATCCGCCATCAAAGATCTTTGAGCCGGCTCTAGGCTCATGGTGGCCCTGGGCAAGGAGCGTAGGTAGGGGGCCCGGAAGAGGGGGTCCGGGCGGGGCAGAGCGCGCAGGCCAGTAAAGAGGGGAGGGGGCCAGGGTGTTTAGAAGTGGAACAGAGCCGGAGGCCGTCAAATCCCTGCCAGGGGCCACCACGCAAATATGTATCCATCCTCAGAGGATTAATATATTAAGGATATATATTGGTGTGGTGGCCCCTGGGGTGTGGTGGCCCTGTGCAGGTGCACAGCTTGCACATGCCTAAAGCCGGCCCTGCGCCTACTCAAAGGCAGCCACCGATACCCATGGAAAGCACAATGCACACGTATATGCGAAGCTTTCTCAAGGGCGAGCATCCATCTTGTTGATGATTGGCATGCCTGATAGTACGCCTATCAGGCTTTACAATCAGAGAGGGAACTATGAATGTTACTAACTTTTTTAATTAATGCGTGAAGAGTTTAAGCTATTGACATTGTAAATGACAATGTTTTTTATTGATCTGTTTTGATAATTAACACATAAATAAAATTCATTGTAATTGTCATTTACAATGCCAATACCTCTGTTACGTGAAATGTCATTTGTCTGGGTGTAATTGCGGTGCCGGATCTGTGAGTTTAACGTCTACTGGGGATATCGGTTTGTATTAGTCTGTCAGTCATAGGATCGAATCATAGCAGGGGAGACTCAACTTTTCATCCTTCTAAGGTCAACAAAACGAGTAACATTCAGTTGCATCATTAGATCTATTATTTGGGTCCTAAGGCAGGGGACACATCCTAAAAAAAGAAGTGGGTTGACGCTGACGTCACAACGGGAAGTGACATCACGAAAGGTGGCTTGCACTCATTTGCAGTTTATAGTTATCAAGCTCCCGGTAAAATAAGTGGGGGGACGCCGTCCACCCGCGTGGTACCCAGACTCGAGCCCTGTTCTAAGGGATAGATTATGTTGTGTTTTGTAAAAGCCCAGTATTAGCAGTGCACAGTGTGCGTTTCAGGCGTGCAGGAGCCAGCATAGCTGGCAAGCACATGCACCGCCGCCAATTTGTTCTTTGCTTTGTGGTGTTGAAGCAGCAGTGGGCCATGCTGCAGAGGGTTGTATGACGACCCATCGAGTGCAACGTCCTCGTGTGCGTTCGCATCGCAGACAAAACATCGCAATGGCACTTACATCGGCCATTTTCTCATCGCACGACGTTGCGCCGCAAAGGCGGCCTTGAAACAGGATCGCGTGTCACATCGGCGACATAACATCGCGCGACATGACAACGCTAGATTTTTTGTAGTTGTACTCGAGAAGCCTTTCTCTCCCGGCTCAGCCGCCCCTCAAGAAAAGTTGATTATTTCCAACACTGATGTCACTTCCCCAGCAGTACAATGCGATAATATTAAAAATGTCTGTCCCTGCTACGGAAACTCATTTTATCTGTGCTGCATCTATTGCAATGCCAAATTGCCTGTCCCTGGCTTTGTTACCCCCCCCTGCGGAAACTAGCTCCTTGTTAATTTGTGGCCAGCCACCTACTCATCCAGCTCACAAACAGATGAATCGATATCAAAACACAATACAGCATTACAACTTCCAGTGCTGCCACTTACTCCAAGTCCCCATGAATATTTAAGTCCAAAGGTGGATGCCAATTTAATGCTCACGAACTCCGCCTTTCAACACGGCGGCGCTCCACTCAGGCAAAGCACCTAGCACCCAGAAGTGAACTGAAAGCATGTTCATTCTAACAATCAGGGCACCCCTCTTCAGGAGAGAAGCGCCTAGAAGTAGTGCAGGTCATGCTACTTATATTCACACATCTCATTCATTTTTTTCTTTTATCTAGATCTTCCTTTCCATTATTAAGTTTGAACTCCAACCTTAGGTAAACACAGTTTAGGCAGCTGTTAGCAGGATACTAAACGAAAGCTGAACAGTAGTCCGGCTCAAGGCGGTGTACTCGCACAACTGCAGCATCCTTGACCACGGCTGGTCTCTTTCAGAAATGTGAAAACAGCATCCCTTGCTTCCTCGATAAAGGACAGGCAGCTGTTGGAAATGTGATGTACGCTCTGGTGATGGAAGCTGTGGATCTTGCTGGCAAAGAATATATAGAAAAATAATGGGTCAAGCAAATAGAGGAGCCACATGTGCCTACTTGTGAGGAGTTGTAAACTTGACTGAAAAAATATATATGCTCTTGCTATCAGTGGATGGTAGGAGGCTTGAACCTCGCCTGTCAGCACCAAAGTCTGTGTATGTTTCCGTCAGACCACATGTCGTTGCAGTGATTGATGCTGATGTTTCGCTTTCTTAAATAAACATAGTTCGAAATATGCGCTGCTTTGCTTGTTTGTGCTAGTATATGCGCTGCGCTGCTTCCCATTGTAAGTAAATTCGATGTCATCAGCAATTGTGCTCGCATATTGTACATCATTTAAAAAACATGATTCAGAGCAACATTTGGCATGTCAGGACCAGACCGTATTTTAGTGCTGGCTTTGGCTTACCTGTCTCGCCTGTGTCATGCATCACAAACATGTAATACAGAAACATACACTGACTGAAATAAACATTGTTCTTTAATAATTGTGCTCGCTTCCCATATGCGTTGCTTAAAGTAAACACTAGCAGGTGTTTAAGAAATATCATATGTTAATGTGAACATATTTAAGTATATTTTTGTTAATTCCAAAATATATATGCTCGTGCTATCAGTGGATATGCGTTGCTTAAAGTAAACACTAGCAGGTGTTTAAGAAATATCATATGTTAATGTGAACATATTTAAGTATATTTTTGATAATTCCAAAATAATATATCTGCTCTTGCTATCAGTGGATGGTAGGAGGCTTGAACCTCGCCTGTCAGCACCAAAGTCTGTGTATGTTTTTGTCAGACCACATGTGGTTGCAGTGATTGACGCTGATGTTTTGCTTACTTAAATAAACATACTTCGAAATATGCGCATACTTCGAAATATGCGCTGCTTTGCTTGTTTGTGCTAGCATATGCACTGCTTCCCATTGTAAGTAAATTCGATGTCATCAGCAACTGTGCTCGCATATTGAAATGACATAAATACACATTCTTCTTTAATAATTGTGCTCGCTTTATTGAACGTGTTGAGCATGTGAGCGACTTAAATAAACATTGTTCTTTTATAAACATTTTTGTTTTATAACTGTGCAAACATATTTAAGTATGTGCTCGCATATTGAAATGCCATAAATACACCTTCTTCTTTAATAATTGTGCTCGCTTTATTGAACGTGTTGAGCATGTCAGCGACTTAAATAAACATTGTTCTTTTCTAATTGTGCTCGCAAAGTGTCAGCATATGCGCTGCTTCCAAGTAAATTCGATGTCATAGTTACCGATGTAATAGTCAATGCGATGCACATGCATGCGTCCTGATGGCATGCGATGTGATGACGGGCACGATGTAATCGCCTCGTTGAAAAGTCAGCGCGATGCGATGTATCCGATGTACGGGGCGCTTCCCGCTGCAGAGGAGTGCACAGCTGATTCTATGGAACAAAGTTCCCATCCATCCCTGAAACTGTTTCCACAGACCTGCACACCTAGCCTGGCAGAGACTGCCTGCATTCAGAGACTAGGAAAGATCGGGGTGCAATAGGTAGATGGTGAAATGTCTTGTAATATACCTCAATAGCTTGAGTGCCCCTGTGGAGAGCTCTATCAGTAACATGAAGGCCACAGAGCTAATTCCTGGTGGGGCTGATTCACTCTCTCATCCTTATGCCGTTAATAAAGCCTTATAGCCCACCGTAGAGGGCTATACCGGCTATTAAAGGCCCTCTCCTGCGTTTAAGGCCCGAGCCAAAGGTGAGGACCTTTAACAAGGGAGAGGGACTTTAACCCTTTCGCTGCGGCGGCTATTCCGCCGCAGCGCAAACAGGGCGGGGCAGCCGCGCGGCGGCCGCATGCTGGTGACAGAACCGCTCCATCACCAGCCGCGGTTGAGCTGTGCTCATGACGGAGCGGTTCCGTCATGGCCTGCCCCGCTCAATAGAACGCGCCGCGCAGGCGCGGCGGCTGGGCCATGACGGAACCGCTCCGTCATCAGCACAGCGCTACCGCAGCTGATGTCGGAGCGGTTCCGTCATCAGCAGGGGAGGGGTTAATAGCCGGTATAGCCCAGCTACGAAGGGCTATGAGGCTATTAGAACATTCTGTCACCAGAGGGCAGAATGTTCTAACAAATAAAACAAAGCATTCAGGGAGCACGAGGGGATTGAAATCCCCTCAGGCTCCCTGAAGCCTTTGTGCATAGCCAGAGCTGTGAACAAAGAAACATTGGAATGTTGGAGCTCTGGGCTTATACCAGCCATTATAAGTCCGGAGCACTCCATTGTTTTCAATGGAGCTCCCAACATTCCAATGTTCTAATATAGCCTTATAGCCTGCCGTAGAGGGCTATACCGGCTATTAAAGGCCCTCTCCAGCGTTAAAGGCCCCGAGCCGAAGGCGAGGGCCTTTAACAAGGGAGAGGGACTTTAATAACGGTATAGCCCATCTGTGAAGGGCTATAAGGCTATTAGAAGATTCTGTCACTAGAGGACAGAATGTTCAAACAAAAAAACAAAGCCTTTTGTGAGCGTGAGGGGATTGGAATCCCCTCAGGCTCCCTGAACCATTTGTTCACAGCCAGAGCTGTGAACAAAGAAACATTGGAATGTTGGAGCTCCAGGCTTATACCAGCCATTATAAGCCCAGAGCACTCCATTGTTTTCAATGGAGCTCCCAACATTCCAATGTTCCAATAATAGGTGCATCCTTGTGTTGTGGTATAAGAACCAGTGTCAACTGGTAATAGGTAACCCTGGCATTTAGTAGTGCCAAGGATTGGCTGCTATAAAAAACTTTGGAAACAAAACAGGTGATGGGCCGAATGTGGATCAATGTCACACATTCACCCCAGTCCAAAGATCTGGGCCCAAATCCATCGTTTTTTTGCACTCCACACCAACCTGGGTTAGACAATGGCGATATGCAAATCAGCTCTGACCCTGTGCCCCATGGGAACAGTCCAGTCCGAACTACAAAAGCCATGTCCTTCCCAGAACGGAATCAAGCATCCGAGGACCGGACCGGTTTCGAGGTAACACCTCTCATCAGCCCGGCTAGCTTGACTCCAGTGGTGTGGAGTGCCTGGGACCCACGTCTGAGCATCCCCAGCGCACTTATGGCGAATTTGCAAACAAAACAGGTGATGGACCGAATGTGGATCAATGTCACACATTCACCCCAGTCCAAAGATCTGGGCCCAAATCCATCGTTTTTTTGCACTCCACACCACCCTGGGTTAGACAATGGCGATATGCAAATCAGCTCTTGAAGGACTGGGTTTTTCTAAGACCCAGCGGTGCCAGGGATAACACCTGAAACCTTCGTGGGTTACCTGTTCAGGCGTACAAATGACAGAGACACGGGACACTTCCTTCGGCGTCAAAGATTCGAGGTTTATTTACTGCAGGGAACACAGAAGTCACAAGAAGTACATAGCATGTAAGTTCAAGGAGACTGCTTCAAATTGTATCTGTGGATCGCTCCTTTTATACAGTTTTTCGTCATACGACAACATGGCAAACAAAAGATTACAATCCGGTTCCCACAGTAAATTTCATAGGGGGTCGCTTTCATGTATTCAGGGTCCCGGAACATAATTACAGTAGCATCGCCAGTTCCCAACTGTAAAAGAACATCTTCCCACCATTAGTGCATTCCATTCGGCTGTAAACAAATCAAGGAAGAGTCAGAAACAGGTGCAGAGGAAGACGAGGATAGCGAACAGATCGAAAAGAGTGTAAAGGGGGTGGTATTAGGAAACACGATTTCAGGGATCAAAGGAGACGTGCCTAATGAATGCACAACTGAGACAATAGACCGGCACGGCAAGATGAGCCTCGAGTGGGGCCATCTGCCTTGCAGTGTCATCCCCCTCGTCATAAAGACATCCTCAAAGGAACACGTGTCTTCCGCAAGAGTTTGGGAATCCCAGGGTCATGAAGCGAACAGTGTCCGTTCGCTGGCTACTGGAGGGCAAGAAACAAAATGGATGCCATATCTAAAATGGAACCCGTGGGTTCAGATAAAGAAACCCACGAAACAAATGAACGGTTTAGGTTAGCACAGCGAAAACGCGTACACCCACTAAACTCGTCATTTGCGGTTCATAGATACCAGACTCGACCATATTCGAGCGAGTCGAAAACACCACTTACAATTGTCACGGAACCTCAGACGCTCCTTTTGCCCTCATGTAGGCAAGCACTAGTCGCAATCAGAATCGATCTCGATATTCATCAGACCATCCAGATGTTGCTGCAACATCATTCTATCCATCAATGTTTCCTTGGTAACAGGGGGCCGTCTTATACACGTCGTAGCACAGAGGCCACATAAGGCAGGACCACACTGCACACAAAGACAACACGTGAACAGAAATGCTACAACAACCCCAATGATCATCAGAATTTTCCAACCCCACATCGACATTAGGCCCCAAAACCACCCTAGTAGCGTCCAATCCCCTACGTCCACGTGTATGGACTCGGAGATCTTATGCAACTTCGAGATGGCTTGATAGACAGTTGGAGCGTTGTCAGGAATGAAAATGCAGCAACTCGAATGGATCACTTACATACTCCACCTCGATCTGCAAGGACAACGTCTAAAACCATACGGTTTTGTAACGTCATAAGCCTGTCCGCCTGAAGCTCTGCTGTTATATTACCAAGGGCACTTGCAGTGATATTAGCAGTCGATTCCACCACTCGAGTCAACTGTCTCAGGTTCCTACTATTGATCATAGGTCCCCAAAACGGCAAGAAACCCTTAAAGAAGTCTCCTGCTTCTTGACCGGCAGTGTCTTCTTCGCTAATCACGCCTCTCACGACTCTGGTTTTGTGATAATCCGACCCAACAGTAAAGGTCGGCGGCAACAGATTCGCAATATAACAGGTGCCTGAGAAATCACGAGGCAACCATGTATATGCGTGGTCATAACAAACAAAGTACGTACCCTTGGCAGTCAAAAGAACAGGGGAAGAGAGCGTTGGTAAAGCATACGTTTCCGTACAAGCACTCCTCCCGAGCTGCACTCGCGGACTTCGGCCAAGGCCTTTCAAACAGAAATTACCGAGATGGGGTACGATCCAGATCGGAGACGAGCTTTTAAGCTGCTGATCACCCACTGACCTGCTATACTCAGCCTCACTCAGATCTCTGTATGCTCGCACCTCTTCCTCTGGGATAAGCGATGCGTCAAAGATATCCCTATCTAAATCGGCAATCGCTCTTGCCAAAGGCTTGTGGTACGGGCCAGGACCTTGATCTGCAGTGCGTGGCTCTCGATGGGGGTAGGAATCTAGTGCGCTACGAAACATTGTTTGGAATGCTCGAGCTGAACCCTGGGAACTGTAAGGAAGGACCAAGTACGGAATTCCCCTATCTGTGGTATGTGGCATTAACCCACACACCCAACAGTTGGAAGTGTTCTTCACCAACTGATGTTGATGGAGGAGCTGAACGAAGGAATTGTTCATGAATTCCGCACGTCTAACCTGCTCGTGTTGGGGTAAGAGGTGAAAGGAATGAGGAGAAACAGTGGAAGTAGGTTTAGGTTCAGAAGAAGGGGTAGGATGAAGCAGAAGGCAATAGTGACTGTATCGCATAATACACTCCACCCACCAATAACGAGGAAACAGTTAGGAACAGTAGGAACACCTGAAACATAAAGCAGTTAGTACGTGCAATCCTATGCAATTCAAATCTTTGTGCTTGAGTCTTCTCCACTTTCGACAGCTTTGAGAAAGCCATCCTCTAAAACCGTCCGCAACGTTCTGTGTAGCAATGGTCAATCCCCAGGAGTTCCTAGGAATCGACGGCCTCCAACCTAGTGTCAGGACCTACTAAACAGAAGGAAGTACCCGCACGGCCCTACGGTCACCTGGATGTAGGGTTCTTTTAATCAAGCAATATATACAAAATCTCCTAGCTGTGGACAAAAACACATGTGTGGAAAAGAACTCAGAATACAAACAGAAACCACAATTATTCAAAATGTTCAGGATGATAATGGGGGTAACGTGGATTTCAAACGAAAAAACAAAAATAATTTTATTAGTCTCTAGTATTGGAACGAAGAAAATATCTAGTTCTTCCAGGACGAGTCTGCTCTTCAAAGAATTGGTCGGATGATGAAACAGAGTCCTGTCGGTCAGACGATAGTTCAGATCTTGAATTCTCCAATGGCAAAGGTTCAATAGTATTATCTGGCTGCACTGAAGTATCTCCCACAGGCTGAGCGTCACTGAAAGGCACAAAGTTCGACAAAGCTTCCGTTTCAGATGCGGCAATGCCAGTCCTCACCCACGAGTCCGCTGGTAAAGGTATTGGTACCTTTTTGGTGTGGGTGGCGTGCACCCAATGTTTGCGTCCCTCCAAACGAACAGCGGTTCTCGTGGCGAGTAGCACTTGGAAGGGTCCAATGAACCTCGGCTCGAGGTTTCGCTTCCGGCCAAAATTCCTTGTCACCACCCAGTCTCCGGGTTGGAGCTGGTGGCCTGGACCCTCCGTCTGCGCCGGCAGTGCTTCAAAGACCTGTTGATGAATTAACCTCAGTTTAGCAGTCAGATCATGAAGATAATCAATCAGCATTGGATATTCAAGACTTGTGAATGCACTGGGTCTAGGAACCCCCCAAATATTTGCAGGACGGCCGAACACAATCTCATATGGGCTGAGCCCTACTCGAGAGTGTACAGTCGCCCTAGTTGACAGAAGAGCCAGAGGCAAAGCGTCGGGCCACGACAGACCAGTCGTAGCCTGAATCTTTGCGAGTTTTAGTTTTAGAGTACCATTGTACCCCTCAACCAAACCTGCTGACTGGGGATGGTTGGCGCTATGGAATTTTTGTGTAATTCCAAGGCCCTTACACACACTCTTCATCACACTTCCCACAAACTCACTTCCTTTATCAGACCATACAATCCGTGGCATTCCATACCGAGGAAAGTATTCCTTCAGTAGGAATTTCGCTGTGGACAGGGCAGTATTGTCTTTAAGAGGATAAGCTTCGATCCATCGGGAGAATGCGCAAACCACAACTAAAACGTACTTCAGGTTATTACATCGCTCCATATGGATGAAGTCTAGCTGAATTACCTCAAAGGGACAAGTAGGAGGAGCAAAGTGACCAGGGGGTGTAGGAGTGCCCTTTCCAGGATTGTACATCATACATATCATGCAATTCTTGACCAATCTCTCAGCACACTTAGCAATACCATCATTCTTCCAAACGGGGAACAACAACTTGCAGATACCTTTCGCACTAATATGTGACAAACCGTGTGCCATGGTCACAACAGCTAACACATATGCATCCGGCAACATCCATCTTTGCTTCTCCGACAAATCGATCCAACATCCATTCGCATCCAATTTTCCTGTGCTCTCCTTCCACTTGGTCTTTTCAGTTTCGGTGGCCTCATTCTGAATCGCTTTCACGCTTTCAATAGTGTCCTCACACATACCAGTTTCTGCAGGCCACCTTACCGAACTCGTCACATACATTCTAGTTGTAAGGTTTCTCGCAGTCTCCTTAGCGATCTCATCAGTAACCGCATTGCCATGACCAACATCATCTGTCACCTTACGGTGCGCACTGCATTTAATAATCGCCACCTGTTTGGGCAATGTGAGTGCGTCTAAAAGTTTGTGCTGTCCATGCTGGATCTTCGTACCATGCGATGTCATAAAACCTCTCTCTCGCCACAATCGTCCAAAGCGATGGGCGACGCCAAAGGCATACTGGCTGTTGGTAAACACATTCACCCGCTTCCCTTTCGACAAAACACACGCTCTCGTCAATGCAATTAACTCCGCCGCCTGAGCAGAATTCTGATTCAATCTCGCAGTTTCCACAACCGTACTCAACGTTACCACAGCATACGCAGTCGTCACATCACCATTCGGCAACTTAAAACATGAACCGTCCACATACAAAGTACCATCGGGGTCTTCCAATGGAGTGTTTTTTAGGTCAACACGACCCTTCGTTTCTTCCTCAGTCCGCAAATAACAATCATGTGGTAATACCTCGTCTGATTCCACATTGATAGGCAACAATGTCGCCGGGTTCAGAACATTGCAGCGCTTTATTTGGATGTGACTTGCCAAAAGCGTCAACTCTTAACCGGACAACCTTGCGCTAGTCAAGTGTTGGGTTTTCGTACGATTTAAGAGAGTGTCAACTGCATGCGGAACCATCACCGTAAGCATATTATCTATGACCAATCCCGCAGATTGTCGGATGGACACTGCAGCTGCCGCTGTCGCTCTTAGACAACTCGGCAATGCTCTAGCTACTGGGTCCAAGGTCGAGTAAAAATATGCACATGGACGCTGCTTACCGCCAAATTGTTGTGTCAAAACACTCAATGCACAACCCTCTCTCTCGTGAACATATAGTGTAAACGGCTTGCTGTAGTCAGGAGTACCTAACACAGGGGCCGAACACAACGCATCACACAGTTCAGAAAAACTTTTCCGACACTCTTCCGTCCATGGCAAAGGAGTCGGAACATCCTTGCACGTGAGGGCTACCAATGGCTTCGCTAGCAATGAAAAATTTGGAATCCATTGCCTGCAGTATGACGTGATACCTAAAAAGGCACGCACATCTCTCTGAGTTGTTGGCACAGTCATTCGAGCAATCGCTGCAATTCTCTCTGGGGTCAACCTTCTTCCCTCCTTTGACAATAAGTGACCTAGATAGGTTACTTCTTGGCAACAATATTGCAGTTTAGAAGGAGACACCTTATGATGTAAGTCATAGAGATGTTGTAACAGAGACACCGTAGCAGTTTTGCAAATCTCACGTGTGTCCGCAGCCACCAATAAGTCATTGACATATTGGATCAAAGCCGCACCAGCCGGTAACACAAACGCGTCAAGCTGGGTTTTCAGGGCTTGGCTGTATATAGATGGACTTTCACAATAGCCCTGAGGAGCGCATTTAAACCTAAAGCTGCGTCCACCTAACGAGAAACCGAATAGGTCCCTGCTTTCCTCAGCAATCGGAATGCTAAAGAAAGCATTCTTCAAATCGATCACTGAGAACCAAGAAGCAGTTGCTGGAATCAGAGTCAGTAAAGCCGTAATGTCAGGCACCACAGGGAACTGAGGAATCACAATGTTGTTCACCTCCCGTAAATCAATGACAAAACGATAAACAGGAGGCTTAGATGGATCAGTGCGTTTCAGAATAGGTAACACAGGGCTATTACACACGTTTCCCCGAGTCTCCTCGATAACATCTTTCTCAATCAAGTCATAGATGATCGATAACAATGCTCGCTCACCATCAAGGGAGATACGATACTGGGGAATACGTGGCAATCGCACATTTGATTTCAATTGGACAACATAAGGGGAGATATCAAGCAGGACCACGTCATTGGGACCCGTTGCCCACAAAGATGCAGGAAGAGAACTCAATTCCGGTGGGAGCTTATCAGATGACAAGTACATGGGAGAGATTACTCTCTGACTCAATGTGAGCTCCACACCCGCAGGAGAACAATACAAAGTCACATATAACCTTTTCAGCAAATCCAGGCCCAAAAGATTTTCACCACAACCAGTAGTCAAAATCAGAGGAGCTTTCAGCTCACGAGGCCCAATTGTAAGGGGCAAAGGGCGAGAAACCGGATTGCTAACGGGGGCGCCAGAGAATCCAACAGAAACATTTGTTAAGCCAGACAAAGGTGCGCCAGGGAGTTTCGAATGCATGATGGAACTTTTCGCTGCACCAGTGTCCAACAGAAAAGGCTCAACGACGCCCGATGTGGTAACTGCGACGTAAGGCCCTCTCTGATCAACCGGAACTGATACTACTCCCTCTCTCTGTCTATGGCTGTCCTAGTAGTTACCGTCATCAATATCATGCTCGATGTAACAATCATCCACATGATACTGTGCTGATCTCCCCGACGAGGAACCACGCTGATCAAAGCAATTATTGGAATCAGACAAATTATTAGAACGTTCATTTTGATTCTGATTAACACCACGACCTCTACCTCGAGAAGCTGGTTGAGGACCACTACGACCTCCTCTAGACGAATTACCGTTATTCCGATCGCGCAAAACTGGACAATCAAATTTCAAATGACCCTCACCTCTACAATAGGCACACTGATTGTACCCAAGCATAGATCTCTGCGAAGGAGAGTCATTCCGTGACTGCGACCTAGTGGGCTGCGATTGTGATCTAATCCGCTATTGAGAATCGTTTTGATTTGAGCGCGGAGGATACGCTTGTTGTAACAAAACTTTCGTTTTGAGCTCTTTCGTCTTTTTATCCGCACGATCATTTTCCTCCTTTTCTCTATTTTCATAATATTGAGCCGTGGCCAATATCTGAGCAGAGGTAGAAACAGCCCACGCACTTTCTGAATTTTTCAATTTGTTGCTAAGTTCAGGCAACAAATTCGATACAAATTTATCCACAAACAATCTCTGACCTCCCTCAGTGCCCATATCTTGACCACTGTGATCGATGAATGCCTCCTCAAATCTCGTACAGAAATCGGAGACACTCTTGTCCTTCTTTTGCTTACAGGCAGACAATTTATCCCAATTGACTTTCATAGCTGGCATAAGTGTCTTCATAAGCGTAATTATTCTTTGAGGCAAAGCCGTAATTAACTGCTCAGGCTTAGCCCTACCAACCTGTAATGCATCAGCCACCACAAGAGCAGCCCAATCACCGCCTAACTCAGCTGCGTGATTCTCTTGACGGATTTTTGCCCAAACCGGTTGCGGTACGACATTGCCGAACAACATATTGATGTCGGCAAGATTCATTATCGTAGCATCCACTAATTGGGACAATTGTTTATAGTACCCTGCAGGATTCTTGCGAGGGTCAGGCAAAGATTGCTTAACCTGCAAAACTTCCGATCGTTTCCATGGAAGGTGTATCCACACTCTCTGGAAGTGTGGCAGGATAGCAGGATTAGCAGTCGCATCACCTGGCATATACACTGGGGGAACTTCACGCATGGGATATTGACCAGGCGTTGCCATCCATTCTTCAGTATCATCTTTAAACAATGCACGAGGTATTACAGTGGGACGAAAGGATAGAAGATGTTCTACAGCACGTCGAACATTATTACCCACGATCATACCACTCGAAAACTGAAGCTGTAGTTCAGTAACATCGATCGGTACTTCGTTTACTTCATCATTTGATATCGCTTCACGTAAAAATTTACACATTTCGTCAAAAACGAACCTCTGTGTGGCTCATTGAATTGAGAAAAGGTCTCAAGAATTATGCGTGGGGGATTTTTAAGGGGATACCTAATCCAATTACGCGCCATATTGATTAACGTGTCACGTTCCCTACCACCAGGAAGCTGACTTCGTCGTTGGGGAACATCAGAAACGTCGGACCCAAGAGTCGGTCCAAAAGGAGAATAGAGATTAGCAACAGTATTAGGAATGCGTCTTCGAAGAGACGGAGAAGAAGAAAAAAGTACAGGAGCAACAATATGAGGACTAAACACCGGAGCAGTAGAAGCGGTAGGAGTAGGTGCAAGAGCAGAAGTGACAGAAGGAGCAGTTTGAGAAGACATAGGTAATGGAGCGGTAGGAACAGAAGCAGGTAAAGGAATAGGAACAAAAGGATTCGCAGGGACAGGACCAATAACAGGCTGACCAGCAGCCGCCGGAACAACAGGTTGGGGGACAGGAGAAACCACAGGGGCTGCGGTATCTTGTGCATATGGAGGTGGCGACTTCAATAGATAGGACAACAAAGGGTCCTCTACTGCTTCCTCTCCCTTCTTATCTGTACCCGTTGGTAAAGCGGGATAACATTTATCCACTGTCATACGTTGTAATCTATCAAAAACTTCCTTTTCCTTCTCTTCTTTGTCTCGCTGAAACTGCTCTGCATTTCTCATCGTCGTAACGATACCTTCTCTCTTATTACGCTTAAGCTGCTTGATTTCTTTCTGCTTTGACTCTTTGCGCCATAACCAAAAGGAATCAAACATGGCCGGCCTTGCTTTTCTTTGAAACAATTTAGCTTCAAGATTATCTAAAATTGATGTTTCGAAACTACCATGAGGTGGCCAACTAAGGACACCGTCATCTTTTGTATAGCGGACCCAGCAATCATTATATGCAATAGGACCCACTCCATGTCGACTATATAATTCATAAACCGGAGTTCCAACTGGAGGTATCGGACATGAGTCCTCCAATCGGGAATCCGCACCACAACCTTTAAAACAACTGAACAAAGTACTACGGCCAGGCATCGCGCACACTAACCGAGTTTCACAAACGTCAAGGGTTATTGGATTACAATGTCCCCGCAAAAATGCAAAAACCCTCGGTTTTTGGCGACTGCAGTCGTCAAATAGAACAACTAAGAGCAAAATACGAAGAACCACAAATGCAATAGAACCATGCAACAACTAAGCACCCACAACAACTAAGGATTCTGGGGAGCGACCCACAAATACTTAACTCAAAGAACAATGGCGTCACCAGGAAGGCCCGTCAATCGTCTCGCTGTACAAAGGTCTACGCCAGGCGCCAAAACAGGTCTACAGTCAGGGCAGTAGACCGTCGCAGCCGTCAGGAGGCGGGGATCTTCGCGGGAAAAGTCTTCGGGCCACTTGTTTCGACAACAGGATCGATGAAGCGGGGTGCACCTTCCCTCGGAGATTTCACACGAAGTTCCTCACGATCGTCGGGCTTTGGACCGGTACCGCTGATGCAGCCCCACGTTGGGCACCAACTGAAGGACTGGGTTTTTCTAAGACCCAGCGGTGCCAGGGATAACACCTGAAACCTTCATGGGTTACCTGTTCCGGCGTACAAATGACAGAGACACGGGACACTTCCTTCGGCGTCAAAGATTCGAGGTTTATTTACTGCAGGGAACACAGAAGTCACAAGAAGTACATAGCATGTAAGTTCAAGGAGACTGCTTCAAATTGTATCTGTGGATCGCTCCTTTTATACAGTTTTTCGTCATACGACAACATGGCAAACAAAAGATTACAACCCGGTTCCCACAGTAAATTTCATAGGGGGTCGCTTTCATGTATTCAGGGTCCCGGGACATAATTACAGTAGCATCGCCAGTTCCCAACTGTAAAAGTACATCTTCCCACCATTAGTGCATTCCATTCGGCTGTAAACGAATCAAGGAAGAGTCAGAAACAGGTGCAGAGGAAGACGAGGATAGCGAACAGATTGAAAAGAGTGTAAAGGGGGTGTGTTAGAACTGGCTATTTCTGGTAGGCTAAGGCTGACGCCATAGCCAGGCAGAAACCACCATTCTAGTCAGGGCAAGGAAGTCACACGCCAAGATAACCTCTGCTCACCCCCTTGGTAGCTTGGCTCAAGCAGTAAGGCTAAACTCGGAGGCAATGTGTAAAGCATTTGCGCCAGCGCACAACAGCAACAACATACTAGGCACACCACAGAAGAGACTCCACACAAGGTTATTATAAAAATAACTTTTGTATTGTAAAAACACATCAGATAAAATCACACATATACATTGTGCCAACTGGCACAGGCAATATTCACAGGGATTATGTACACAAGACAGGGCCACAAGGGCCACTGTCATATTCAGATATCGCACTTCTAGATAAAATGTAGAATATAAAATCACTTCTAGAATGAAATAGTAAAACATAAAATGGTAATCACAAAGATAACAACCAGTAACCACTGGTAACAGGAACCAGGACCTTACTAGGACCACCTGTACTAAGAAAGAAGAACCACCTAAGTATCACACAGCATTAGGGGTCTAAGAAAGAATACATTACTCATGATGCAATAAACCTACATTCAGAGGAGTAGAAAAGACAACCACCTAAGTATCACTCAGCATTTAGGGGTCTAGGAAAAGGACACATTACCCATGATGCAATAACCTACATTCAGAGGAGTAAGAATAGAGCACATGATGCAATAAACTACAGTCAGGGGTGCAGCGCAAGAAGACACATGATGACTAAACATTCAGAGGTGCAGCGCATGGAAAGGAAGACACATAATGCATAAACATTCAGAGGTGCTAAGAATCAATAGCGCAAAAACTCACACAAGCAATAACTATTTAAAAGCATAGAAATCACATTGCGCCTACACTACATAAGCCACTACCTGTGGCAGTCCCTAGGCCAACTGGCCTTGTGGGGCAAAGATGCCCTGGGTCCAAAGTCAGGGCGCGCTGCCATGCAGCGCCAGTCCAAAGTACAAAAAGCCTAAACGTGGCAGGTGCCCACAAAGTGCTGGGCACCTGGGCATCGCAATAAAATAAACTGCGACAGGGTCCTCACTGACCCTTGGGCGCAAACTGCGCCATGCTGGAGCCACACAGGCTCTGGGACACATACACTGTGCACGTTGGAGCCACACAGGCTCTGGCCAACACTGGTCAAACGTTGGAGCCACACAGGCTCTTAAAAACACATATGGCCCCTCTGAGCCATGCAGGCTCTCTCAGCGAAATACCCCCTCTGAGCCTAGCAGGCTCGTAGAACATCTATGGGGTCGTTGGAGCCCCCTCTGGGGCTCGATGTCACGGAAATGGCCCCCGAGCCTCTCTGGGCCCATAAAACAAATCTGCCCCCTTAGAGCCTCCATGGCTCTGAACACACGTTAGGGGCAAGGAGCCTCTCGGGGCTCTACACGCGTTGGGGCGACCCGCTGCCAACCGGGGCCGCCCTTGAAGCCCTCGTGGCTTCATATGCACCAGGAGCGTGACGTTGGGGCGGCCCACTGCCATCTGGGGCCGCCCTTGAAGCCTTCGTGGCTTCAATGCATCGAGCGCGAGCTCGCGCTTTGGGAGGGGCGGACACCGACGACGTGTCCCGGCGCCCCTCCCCTCTTCTCTGCCTCGCCCTGCCCCAGCCCAGACTCACCGGCGGGCTCCTCCGGGCGGCGGCTCTTCCTCGCTCGCGGTGGGGGCAGGCACCGTCAATGTGCCTCGCGCCCCCGCCGCGTCTCTCCGCCTCTCTCCTCCAATGCCGCCGGGCTCCCTCAGCTCACGGGAGCCCGGCCGACCTGCGGCCATACAGCGCCATCTTCACTCCTCTCCCCGGCCATCTTCAAAACACGCCCGGGAGCCAGCCAATGACAGCGCGGCTCCCGGGACCAGCCCCTGGGAGATGCCGAGCCGTCAGCCAATCAGGGCGCGGCCTCGGCGATGACGCGGCGGCGCTGGGCCAATCCCAGCGCGGCGTTACTGGAGGGGCTCGTCTCGCTGGGCCAATAGGAGCGCGGCGGCTTCGATCTTCGCTACCGCAGCTCCTGGTCCTCGTCCTGGCCCCGGGCAGCGGCAATCACGGCGTGGGCAGCCAAAGTCGGACAAAATTAACAATAAGCGAGGTGGGCACTCGCCAGGGCGGCCAAAGCGCTCCTCAGCGCTATAATCCAAATAAAATTCTCTACAGCGCCAGAAAACAGGCAGAGCGCTCCCAGGCGCTCCGGGGGAAGCACAGCGCTTCCTGCAGGCAAATGCAGCTCCTCCATGCTGCAACAAGGTCCCAGAGATTCCAAGGGGCAAGCAAAGTCCCCCCCTCAGCCCAGCAAGGCAGAGGGGTCCCCCAGGAGTCCAGGAAAGTCCATCAGAGGTCCAGGAGCTGGGCAGGACCCAGGGATTCCCCTGAGCCCCAGCAGCAGCATGCCCCTGGCAGATTCAAGTCAGAAACAAGAACAATTTGGAAGGGGATACAACCCCTTTTTATACAGTGCAAAACCTTTGAAGTTCTTTGAAGTCCTTTGAAGCAGGCAGTGTGAGAACCAGCTGGACTGGTTTAGAGGGAAGTCCCCTTCAGTATCAGGGACAGAGGTGTCAGTCGCCCAGCGGGAGGTGGAGCCAGCTTTGTAGTTACACAGGAACAGCCCTTCACTATCAGGTGCCATCTCCTCCCACTTCCCTGGCAGCAGATGCTGCCTTTCATCCATGGGCTGACTTCAGACAACCTCCTGGGCTCTCCAGCCCCTGTCATCCTCAAACCAGACAGTCAATCCACAAGCAGGCCCATGCACTCTGGGCCAGGCTCACCAGCCAATCACACGCTAGCACCAACGTGCACAAATATGCCAACTTCCAAAAGTAGGACTTCTAGACTAGACACAGCCATGCTGCATACATCATTTTGCAGCATTCATTCTCACGAGTTCTCTCATACCAAACTCGCCCCTGCACTCCCCACGCATCAGGAACTACCATGGGCATACATACTCCCCATTCATTCCTATGGGAGGGCAGGTCACTCACCATTCATCCACAGAGAGCTCAAGCACTTTATACTGTACCACAGTGAAAAAGTGCGCAGAGGCCTAAAATCACCAATACCAGGTTCCATAAATAGGCTAGGAAAACGCAAAAAGTCTAGGGGTGAACCTGCCTAATGGGCCGGGTCCAACACAACCCCCTTCCAGCCAAAACGCAGGGTAGACCAATCACACCACTGATGGGCTTCACTGCTTTGGGCGACAAAACCACGGACACGGCCTCGCACAGCAGGGACACCGTCCAGTTTTTCGCCACTCTGAACCTACCTGGTTTCCTCCAAATAATAACTCTCTGACTCAACTAGGGTACCCCACTGGTACACACTAGTCATCCACAGCCAAGACCAGGCCATAGGCCATCCAAATCACAGGTCCTAACTAATCCACAGAGTGGGGGGTAGTAACCCCTGGCATACAATAGCCATG
The DNA here is from genome assembly GCF_964263255.1 of Lissotriton vulgaris. NCBI lineage: Eukaryota > Metazoa > Chordata > Amphibia > Caudata > Salamandridae > Lissotriton > Lissotriton vulgaris. The sequence goes on along the minus strand of NC_141695.1, from coordinate 1,365,888,092 downwards.
CTCCACTCTCTCTCTCAGTGTAGCTACAACCACCACTGATCCAACAACCTAGGGACCATACCCTCAGGCTGACCAGAGGTCACGGGAAAGAATGCCCCACCCTACCTCTACTTCTGGGTTTCCGCACCCTCACAGAAAAGCACTTCACCAGAACACAATTCTCCTACCAGATCAGGACCTCACTCCATCACTGGTCTACCACCTGGAAACTATTCTACTTCTGAGGTACAAAGCACACAGCACAGTCCCTCTTCAAGCAGGTGGGGGGACACAGCACACAGCAAAGCCCCCTTTCCTCTACCTTGGTGAAAACAACAAACTGCAGGTGAGCCCCAGAACACACAGCAAGGGCAGCCCCCTCAGTCTCTTCAGCTGATCCACTTTGGTAGAGATTCCTCTTGACCTAGAAGTTTCCTAATCTCCCAACCTAAGATCTAAACCCTCAGGTTACACCGGGGTCAGAAGTAAGGACACCGTCCCTCTGCACCCCCTTCCAGTATCAGTATGTCTCAGGCTAGACAGAGCACACGCCAGCGGCGTATCAGCGACACATTCTCCTCCAGTACTCCCTATCAGGTCAGGCCACACCCCAACCCGGCTTTCCCCCCTCCTCGGGGAACGACCTCCAGAGGCCCCACAAATGGTCAAGCACTCTAGACGGTCAAATGCTCAGCGAGCCAGGACTTCTGCACCCTCCACTTAGGAGCGGTACTGCCCAACACTAGGACCGCCGGAGTTCTGGTTACAGACACTCCCCGTCCTCTAGACACAGGAAGATCCTCCTCAAATGACCTATGTACAGCTTAGACCCCTGACCTGGCGCTCCCTTAAGGAACCCTCCAGGCCCTGAGATAGGGTTTCAGGCCAACGTGGGACACACCGTCCCACACTCACTCCGCCTCCACTGAGACAGGGCGTGAGCCCCTACACCCCTACCATACTACTGGGACCAAGCTGGGTTGCACATGAACCTCTTCCCCTTTATAGGATCATCAGATACACAAGCCACTCCTTTTGGAACCACTCCCTAATGCCTCTGCAAGACATCTAGCACACCGCCAGACATCCACCTTCTTGTCCAGTGCCTCTGCAGGACCTCCTGCACACCACCAGAGGTACACCTCTCATGCAAGCTCTTTAACAAAAAGAAAACTCACACCAACTCCTCCAGTTCAGCACATCACTCATTCGCACACTCCCCCCCTCAGACTGGTAAGGCAGTTACTACCACCCCTGATCACTCAACCTGACCACACGTGACACAGGTACCAAACTCTGGGAGCGGGGAATGGGAATTAACACACTGGACACATTAAAGCTGCCACCACTGGATCCTACCACACTGGGGAATCCAGACACACACACTACACTCAGGGAACAACCACCCTCCTGAGCTAGTCATTTCTCCTCACACTCCCTCTCTTCCATCTACCCACACAGGGACAGGATTTGGGATTGGACAAGGGACCCAGCAAGGGATTCCTAATCTATGGGAACCTCCCCCCTCTAATGGCGTCCCGCCCTGTCACTTTCTCTCATCTGCCACTAAACATAAAGCGCAGAAACACATTTGAAAATGACACTCTTTGAGGAAAAAAATCAAAAACAATAATCCCAAACATGTGACTATCTGAAAAAAACAATTGCAGAGTTTTGTAATGTAGCCAGTTGTCGCTATGGCACTGCGCAAACACAAGTCCAAAATCCGCACTGCTGACCAACAATGTTAGAACTGGCTATTTCTGGTAGGCTAAGGCTGACGCCATAGCCAGGCAGAAACCACCATTCTAGTCAGGGCAAGGAAGTCACACGCCAAGATAACCTCTGCTCACCCCCTTGGTAGCTTGGCTCAAGCAGTAAGGCTAAACTCGGAGGCAATGTGTAAAGCATTTGCGCCAGCGCACAACAGCAACAACATACTAGGCACACCACAGAAGAGACTCCACACAAGGTTATTATAAAAATAACTTTTGTATTGTAAAAACACATCAGATAAAATCACACATATACATTGTGCCAACTGGCACAGGCAATATTCACAGGGATTATGTACACAAGACAGGGCCACAAGGGCCACTGTCATATTCAGATATCGCACTTCTAGATAAAATGTAGAATATAAAATCACTTCTAGAATGAAATAGTAAAACATAAAATGGTAATCACAAAGATAACAACCAGTAACCACTGGTAACAGGAACCAGGACCTTACTAGGACCACCTGTACTAAGAAAGAAGAACCACCTAAGTATCACACAGCATTAGGGGTCTAAGAAAGAATACATTACTCATGATGCAATAAACCTACATTCAGAGGAGTAGAAAAGACAACCACCTAAGTATCACTCAGCATTTAGGGGTCTAGGAAAAGGACACATTACCCATGATGCAATAACCTACATTCAGAGGAGTAAGAATAGAGCACATGATGCAATAAACTACAGTCAGGGGTGCAGCGCAAGAAGACACATGATGACTAAACATTCAGAGGTGCAGCGCATGGAAAGGAAGACACATAATGCATAAACATTCAGAGGTGCTAAGAATCAATAGCGCAAAAACTCACACAAGCAATAACTATTTAAAAGCATAGAAATCACATTGCGCCTACACTACATAAGCCACTACCTGTGGCAGTCCCTAGGCCAACTGGCCTTGTGGGGCAAAGATGCCCTGGGTCCAAAGTCAGGGCGCGCTGCCATGCAGCGCCAGTCCAAAGTACAAAAAGCCTAAACGTGGCAGGTGCCCACAAAGTGCTGGGCACCTGGGCATCGCAATAAAATAAACTGCGACAGGGTCCTCACTGACCCTTGGGCGCAAACTGCGCCATGCTGGAGCCACACAGGCTCTGGGACACATACACTGTGCACGTTGGAGCCACACAGGCTCTGGCCAACACTGGTCAAACGTTGGAGCCACACAGGCTCTTAAAAACACATATGGCCCCTCTGAGCCATGCAGGCTCTCTCAGCGAAATACCCCCTCTGAGCCTAGCAGGCTCGTAGAACATCTATGGGGTCGTTGGAGCCCCCTCTGGGGCTCGATGTCACGGAAATGGCCCCCGAGCCTCTCTGGGCCCATAAAACAAATCTGCCCCCTTAGAGCCTCCATGGCTCTGAACACACGTTAGGGGCAAGGAGCCTCTCGGGGCTCTACACGCGTTGGGGCGACCCGCTGCCAACCGGGGCCGCCCTTGAAGCCCTCGTGGCTTCATATGCACCAGGAGCGTGACGTTGGGGCGGCCCACTGCCATCTGGGGCCGCCCTTGAAGCCTTCGTGGCTTCAATGCATCGAGCGCGAGCTCGCGCTTCGGGAGGGGCGGACACCGACGACGTGTCCCGGCGCCCCTCCCCTCTTCTCTGCCTCGCCCTGCCCCAGCCCAGACTCACCGGCGGGCTCCTCCGGGCGGCGGCTCTTCCTCGCTCGCGGTGGGGGCAGGCACCGTCAATGTGCCTCGCGCCCCCGCCACGTCTCTCCGCCTCTCTCCTCCAATGCCGCCGGGCTCCCTCAGCTCACGGGAGCCCGGCCGACCTGCGGCCATACAGCGCCATCTTCACTCCTCTCCCCGGCCATCTTCAAAACACGCCCGGGAGCCAGCCAATGACAGCGCGGCTCCCGGGACCAGCCCCTGGGAGATGCCGAGCCGTCAGCCAATCAGGGCGCGGCCTCGGCGATGACGCGGCGGCGCTGGGCCAATCCCAGCGCGGCGTTACTGGAGGGGCTCGTCTCGCTGGGCCAATAGGAGCGCGGCGGCTTCGATCTTCGCTACCGCAGCTCCTGGTCCTCGTCCTGGCCCCGGGCAGCGGCAATCACGGCGTGGGCATCCAAAGTCGGACAAAATTAACAATAAGCGAGGTGGGCACTCGCCAGGGCGGCCAAAGCGCTCCTCAGCGCTATAATCCAAATAAAATTCTCTACAGCGCCAGAAAACAGGCAGAGCGCTCCCAGGCGCTCCGGGGGAAGCACAGCGCTTCCTGCAGGCAAATGCAGCTCCTCCATGCTGCAACAAGGTCCCAGAGATTCCAAGGGGCAAGCAAAGTCCCCCCCTCAGCCCAGCAAGGCAGAGGGGTCCCCCAGGAGTCCAGGAAAGTCCATCAGAGGTCCAGGAGCTGGGCAGGACCCAGGGATTCCCCTGAGCCCCAGCAGCAGCATGCCCCTGGCAGATTCAAGTCAGAAACAAGAACAATTTGGAAGGGGATACAACCCCTTTTTATACAGTGCAAAACCTTTGAAGTTCTTTGAAGTCCTTTGAAGCAGGCAGTGTGAGAACCAGCTGGACTGGTTTAGAGGGAAGTCCCCTTCAGTATCAGGGACAGAGGTGTCAGTCGCCCAGCGGGAGGTGGAGCCAGCTTTGTAGTTACACAGGAACAGCCCTTCACTATCAGGTGCCATCTCCTCCCACTTCCCTGGCAGCAGATGCTGCCTTTCATCCATGGGCTGACTTCAGACAACCTCCTGGGCTCTCCAGCCCCTGTCATCCTCAAACCAGACAGTCAATCCACAAGCAGGCCCATGCACTCTGGGCCAGGCTCACCAGCCAATCACACGCTAGCACCAACGTGCACAAATATGCCAACTTCCAAAAGTAGGACTTCTAGACTAGACACAGCCATGCTGCATACATCATTTTGCAGCATTCATTCTCACGAGTTCTCTCATACCAAACTCGCCCCTGCACTCCCCACGCATCAGGAACTACCATGGGCATACATACTCCCCATTCATTCCTATGGGAGGGCAGGTCACTCACCATTCATCCACAGAGAGCTCAAGCACTTTATACTGTACCACAGTGAAAAAGTGCGTAGAGGCCTAAAATCACCAATACCAGGTTCCATAAATAGGCTAGGAAAACGCAAAAAGTCTAGGGGTGAACCTGCCTAATGGGCCGGGTCCAACAGGGTGGTATTAGGAAACACGATTTCAGGGATCAAAGGAGACGTGCCTAATGAATGCACAACTGAGACAATAGACCGGCACGGCAAGATGAGCCTCGAGCGGGGCCATCTGCCTTGCAGTGTCATCCCCCTCGTCATAAAGACATCCTCAAAGGAACACGTGTCTTCCGCAAGAGTTTGGGAATCCCAGGGTCATGAAGCGAACAGTGTCCATTCGCTGGCTACTTGAGGGCAAGAAACAAAATGGATGCCATATCTAAAATGGAACCCGTGGGTTCAGATAAAGAAACCCACGAAACAGACGAATGGTTTAGGTTAGCACAGCGAAAACGCGTACACCCACTAAACTCGTCATTTGCGATTCATAGATACCAGACTCGACCATATTCGAGCGAGTCGAAAACACCACTTACAATTGTCACGGAACCTCACTCTGACCCTGTGCCCCATGGGAACAGTCCAGTCCGAACTACAAAAGCCATGTCCTTCCCAGAACGGAATCAAGCATCCGAGGACCGGACCGGTTTCGAGGTAACACCTCTCATCAGCCCGGCTAGCTTGACTCCAGTGGTGTGGAGTGCCTGGGACCCACGTCTGAGCATCCCCAGCGCACTTATGGCGAATTTGCAAACAAAACAGGTGATGGACCGAATGTGGATCAATGTCACACATTCACCCCGGTCCGGTCCTCAGATGCTTGATTCCGTTCTGGGAAGGACATGGCTTTTGTAGTTCGGACTGGACTGTTCCCATGGGGCACAGGGTCAGAGCTGATTGCATATCGCCATTGTCTAACCCAGGGTGGTGTGGAGTGCAAAAAAACGATGGATTTGGGCCCAGATCTTTGGACTGGGGTGAATGTGTGACATTGATCCACATTCTGTCCATCACCTGTTTTGTTTGCAATTACCGCCATAAGTGCGCTGGGGATGCTCAGACGTGGGTCCCAGGCACTCCACACCACTGGAGTCAAGCTAGCCGGGCTGATGAGAGGTGTTACCTCGAAACCGGTCCGGTCCTCGGATGCTTGATTCCGTTCTGGGAAGGACATGGCTTTTGTAGTTCGGACTGGACTGTTCCCATGGGGCACAGGGTCAGAGCTGATTTGCATATCACCATCGTCTAACCCAGGGTGGTGTGGAGTGCAAAAAAAACGATGGATTTGGGCCCAGATCTTTGGACTGGGGTGAATGTGTGACATTGATCCACATTCTGTCCATCACCTGTTTTGTTTGCAATTACCGCCATAAGTGCGCTGGGGATGCTCAGACGTGGGTCCCAGGCACTCCACACCACTGGAGTCAAGCTAGCAGGGCTGATGAGAGGTGTTACCTCGAAACCGGTCCGGTCCTCGGATGCTTGATTCCGTTCTGGGAAGGACATGGCTTTTGTAGTTCGGACTGGATTGTTCCCATGGGGCACAGGGTCAGAGCTGATTTGCATATCGCCATTGTCTAACCCAGGGTGGTGTGGAGTGCAAAAAAACGATGGATTTGGGCTAAGATCTTTGGACTGGGGTGAATGTGTGACATTGATCCACATTCTGTCCATCACCTGTTTTGTTTGCAATAAAAAACTTTGGGTCCGGCAGTTAATTTTGTACAAATTAAGCTCCGAGCAACAAAGCCTGTTAGAAGGCCCAGGTAACAGAACTATGTGTGGGGGAAGTATCTGGCACCTCCACGATGTACTGGGCCATGTCAACCACGTGTGTTTACAAGGAATGACGGGGCAAGTGTAAGTTGGTAGGTTGGATGTGTTGTGTTTTTACTTAGGCCTGAATAATATGTGGATGTGTGAGGGGTTTGAAAGAGCGTGTGATGCTTATAACCAGGGTCAATGGAAGTAAGTGATTCTGCAGCTGCAGCGTTTTAAATCTACCACACAATCAAGCATCTGCTCCATAATTTGCAGATTTTAGCAAAAACATTTTTTGTATCTCGAACAGATCAAACCGTGCTGAAAATACAGCGACATGTATTGCCACACAATGATAGGCCATACGAAAGATTGCCTGGTCACCTTTAGTGGCTTATTCTCCTATTTGGGTATTAAAACTAGTGAGGGGAAACCTTAATCAAGACGTGTAAAAATGACAAAATAATGAAGTAATATACTGAAAGAATTTGTGCCCCATTATACAGCATAATTTTCCTTTTCTCCCCACATAATTTAGTCAACCTTGCCGCATAATTTGTCCCTCATAATTCCACTACCTGTTTATAACATAGGATTTGTGATGGAGGTGAAGATGTTCCACACAGTTCTGTATGATTTTGGTCTCCAACAAGGCGAGCAGCTGTTTGTCATCCTCATTATTAGTGGGCTCTGGTTATGTGGTAAATCGAAAATTTCCGTTAAGTTTGTTTAAGAAGAATCAGTAATATGACTTTAGGTGGTTGACCAGTAGGCCTTGATATCCCTTATTTGCCACATTTCAGGGTCACCCTTCCTGACTTACCCATTTGTAAACACATAATAAAGCAAGCATTAGCAAAGGAAATAGTTCTGATGTTGTCATATTAAAACAAGCCTACATTGGCCTACAGTGCCCTTGTGGGAGGCAGCACCCTGCAAGAAACAGCTCGGGCATGGTAGAAGTGCCTGCGGAGCTGCAAGACACTTGAAAATGAAAAACAACTCTTTTTAAAAAGAAAAAAAAATAGGAAACACTGAAATTGACCAAGGAGACCCAAGCATAAAAAGGGGCTATTTGTTTTTTCAATCGGCTGTGTACAGGCTACATGAAGTAACTCACAATGATTGCATTCAATGGCTAAAGTGAGCTCACCGTTTGCCCCATGCTGTATGCTCCCGTGGGCAAAAGGCAAATGTGACTAGCACAACATGCCAATGGATGAAGAGTGCAGGCTAAAAGGTGCCTATTCGTAAACATACTATAAATATTTTGTGGGTTGAATCAAAAGGTATCGGTTGCCACTACAACTACGCAATAGTGTGGCCCCATTCAAAGAAAAGGTTTAAAAAATGCACACATAGATTTCCAACACTGTCAATACAGATTTCTGGATTTTTGGAATTCACAAAGATTTCCATGGTTATGCCTGCCAGACTGTGACAGTCCAAGGTTTTTAGCTGAGCTCTGGGGAAAGTTGTAAATATCTTTCTGCTCATGTAACAAGTCATTTTCGCCTGCGCAATCGCTTGCAATGTATAATTGTGCATGGAGGTGGAGAATGCTTTCTTTTCTTTGCACATGTCTTACTTCCTTCCTTTCCCTTTTACCCTCTCTCTAGAGGCTTGTTTTCCCACATGGAGAAAAATGCACCGTCACTAATTTTGGAGTTGCTCTGTCCTCCCACACTGGAAAGGGATTTTCTCATGCTTTTGGCAAGAGTAAATCTCTAACCTTTCCCACATTTCTGGCCTGTCGCATGGGTAGGAAGGAGACGCAGGGATCTTTAAGCACATGCGAATGCCCACCAAAGTATGTGGCCTAATGGCCAGCGCTGCAGGCTTTGGAGCTTGGGACCACGGTACGAATCTCGGCGGCGGATCAACATTCTGTGACCCTGGGCAAATCACGAAACCCCCCTGTGCCTAGTAAAAAAAATATGTACCCTTGTGTAATGTAACTAGTGATCATGTAAGACGCTCCAATAACTTCGGGACTTAATTACATAAACCAGCATAAATAAAAAGTATTTATTTGTGGTTGTGCACAAATGCCTGGAGATTACCCCCACTCTACTCATTGCAACGGAGCAGCACATTTACTCAGTGTTGGACTTGGCCTTTTTCCCCAACATTTTTCGCTTTTGACCCCCTTGTCTAGGATGTCTCCCCCATGGGATTAAACCTGTATAGGCCATGAGTGGTGTGAGACACCTTGTTAATATGTAATGCTATGTAATGGTGTGAGCACTTGTAAATTTCCCCATTTTAAAAATGCACCTGACTAAAAGGTACTGTGTTTAAAATGGATGCCATGGCCATGGGTTTTGCCACTGGACTGCCATAGGTCAGCGGTCTAGATAATATTACCCAGCTACCCCTATCTTTTGGAGGGAAAGCCTGGCACCCAGGGTGCTCACCCCCTCCCCTTAAGTCAGTTTAGGCCAGCTTTGCCAACATTCTAGCAGGTTCTGGCACTGCCTAAGAAGAGGGTATAAGTAAGGGGGAAGTGCCACCAGAGAGTCAGTCAGAGCTGGGACAAGGAAGAGAGGGGACCTGCTGTGAGGTGCTACCGCCACATGGGCCTGTGAGCTGGGCCCTGCACCCCTATAAACCCCCCCTCTGCTGTCCCCATGGGCCCCTGACAAGGGAGGGCCCCTATCCAGGTCACTGACGCTGTTTGATCCAGGTACCACGCCAGAGCTGAGTGGGAGAAGCGCCCAGGAGGTGAGGAGTGGGACTGTCAACCCCCCTCTTGTGAAGCTGTGACCCTGGGGAAGTGCTGGGTCGTGAGGAGCTGGCTGGAGGAACTGTTGCCCCTTTTGAGGTACTGCCTGGCAAGCGCTATTCTGGGGAGGTTGATGACCCCAAGGAAGTTGTGGCCCCCTGTGGAAGCGCTGGACTGGGAGGAGCTGCCCGGGGAGGATTGTGTCCCCGAGGAACTGTGTCTCGCTGACCTGCCTCAGTCAACCAGCCCCTGTACTGCCTAACCAGCGGTGCGCTGTGAATAGCGCCATAGTGCTGAGGAGACTGTGAGGGGAAATAGCGTTGGAGGAGCCTACCCTCGTTGTGGCGCGTTTGCTGCATGATTAATAAATAATAAAGGGGAGCCTACCCCTTATTGCGGCCGTCCTCAACGCTGCAGCCCGAGGAGTGTTGGTGCTGCCCTGCGCCGGGGATAGATTGTTGAAAATCACCGCCACGGCCCGGCGCCACCTTAGAGGGACCCCTGCTGCTGCTAGCGCTGTTGCGGCTGCCCCCGGAGTGAGGAGAGGGCCGCCGGAGTGAAGTCAGGGCCGCGCTAGGCCCTGAAGCCGTCAGGGCCTGCGTCACGTGACGGGGGCGTCCGGCCCCCTCATTGGCTGCGCCCCCGCCGCGCACGGATTGGCTGCCCAGCCGGGAAGCCAGGAAGAAGCCTGCGGAAGCTGCCGAAAAGCCCCGGGTTCCCGTGAGGCAGAGGGAACCCGGGCGAAGCTGATGGAGGTGTGGCGGGGCTCCCGTGGTGAAGAGGGAGCCCCTATGGAGTCGGTAAACCGAAGGGAGGCCGGAAGAAGCTAGCCGGCTGTGTTGCGGGGCTCCCGTGGTGAAGAGGGAGCCCCGATAGTGCCTACCCCGCCGGTGAGTGCCCCAAAGAGAGCCCGCCCTGGCCTAAGGAAGCCCCGGGTCCCCGTGAGGAAGTATGGGCCCGGGTGAAGAGGGAGACCGGCTGTCGTGAGGAGGGGGCATCGAAGCACGGGTTCGGTGCCTGCCCCAGCCCCTGCCTCAGAAGCCCGGTGAAGCGCTGTTGCTGGCGGGGCTCTTCTGAGCTGTAGAGAGCCCCGCGCACCCAAGTTGGCCGCATTGAACCCCCCGGGCCCCCGTAAGGAGGAGAGGCCCGGGTGATGCCGAGAGAAGGGGGGGCCTCGAGGCACATTGCCGGTGCCTGCCCCCTCCCCTGGAAAGGAGCCCTGCGTCCTGTTGTGGAGAGCCCAAGGTTCCTGAGAAAGGAGAGGAGCCCGGCGGAGGGCCGAAGCCAGCTGGAGGCGTTTTGTGGGGCCCCCAAAGTGGAGAGGGAGCCCCGGTTGTGCAGCAGAGGCCTGAGTGAGGCCTTGCGGGCCCCGAGTGGCCTATGCAGGATTGAGGAGCATCAAGTGCAGCCGGTGAGTGGGGCCTGTCTTAAGTTGGTGGAGGGGGGGCAACGGGGTACATTGCCGGTGCCCGCCCCCGGGGACTGTGTTACCTTAGCAGGTGTCCCGTCTGGCAGGAGGCCCCTGCAACTTGGGCTCGAGAAGGATTGAACTGCCCTAAATCGCCTGCACCTAACTGTCCTACCAGGCAACTCGGGAGCAAGCCGGTTGCCCTTATTGAATATTTTGGGATAGAGAGCCACATTCCCCCTCATTGCAAAGATGGGTTCCTACTGTATGGGTTGCCCTGAGGTCCCCAGTTATTAAGGAAGCCTGAGGAAGGAAATGTCTAAGGGAACCTAGAAGTATAGGGGTGCAAATGGTTGCCTGCTGAATGTTACCTGCTCATGCCAGGGCTTGATACGCTGAACCAGGTGATATGCCTAATGTAATGCACATTTTTACCCGTTGCCTGATGTTCCCTTGATTTAGGCCTGCTCCTCCTGATGTTTAATACCGCTAGGTTTATGGTAGAGGAAGCCTTGCTGTTTTATTACAGGTGTTCCTGGTCCAGAAGTATGGCCCCTCCCTGATGTTAGTACTGGGTGTTCTGCCTAATGTTGGTCTATAGGTTGACCTGGCGTGTCATTCCAGGCCCCTGGTTATATCCCAGTGCTTATTTAATCCAGGTGTTCCTGTTTGTTGGGATTTACGGTGATGCCCTGAAGTTTTCTTTTACAGAGGTGGGTTAGCGTGAAACTACCAAGGATGAGAGCCTGAGTTGGCCCCGCCATTGTGACCCAAGGTTTACTCAATAACAATGTAAACATTCTTCTTTATTTTCAGCTTTGGACTTACAGACTCAGCCCTTACTTTCCATGTAAATAATTCCCCCTTTATACACTTGGCTCTGGCGCCAATTGGCGTCCTGTTGTGACACTACTGTTTTGCATTTTTGCCTTGCAGGTTGGAAACACTACTAAACTACTTATCTTTTTCAAACTCAAACTGGTGTCCTGCCTCTTTTGTGGTGTGCCTGGTGTGTTGACTGTGGGTACTGCGTGAATGCTTCACATGTCCTCCGAAGTTTGGCCTGCCCGCTTGGTTCCATGCTACCCCCTTGGAGATTTGGATAACCCCCATTTCTTACACTCAGGCATACATCTGTGTTATTCTTTTTCTTTTTATGAGTGTGAAGTGCAAAAAGCGATTCTACTTTTCAAAAACACATGCTGGCTTAAAAATGTATACGCGTCGGTGTCGTTCGTGTCTGACAAGCACTGAGTAAACAATATGCAGCATCGAGCCGGCAGAAAGTGCAGTAAATCACCTGTGTAATGAGACAATCAGAGCCGGCAGCAGTGGCCCATTATTAAACGAGCTGCAACAAGATAACTTTCTCTCCCCTGGCTTCTACTCTGTTCAGATGGCAAACACGAGGAAAATAATAATCAACAGATACAAAGCAAGAGCACATTGTAAAATAACTCGGTCTCTCGAACTCAGCAAATAGATGTGTAAAGTGAGCCTGCTCAGCAGAACAGGTTCAGCAGCTCTGTGGAGCAGGCAACCAGAGCAGCACCCTGGAGGCAGACTGGCGGTGCACACATTTCAATCTCTCTACCACCTCACAGATTCCGCAAACTGAAAACAGCGCTGTGCACCCACGAGCAGAGGGCTAAGAAAAGGAGTTGCGAGGGGTAGGAGGAGTTGTGGGAGGCACAGGGACAAAATAGTGCTACTGCTCACAATTTAAACAAGCATTTGCAATGCAATAGGACTCGCATTTAAGCGAGACCTATTGCATTGGAAAGGGGAGTGCGGGCCGGCACTTGGGGAAGGGGGGCGAGAGGGGGGCAGAGAAGTCACAGACTGTGGGAGGGGGCGTGGCGGACACAGGGAAGAAAATAGTGTTTCGAGTAAAGGGGCCAGTAGGCATGGAAGGATACAAATACCTGACATGGCTGTCATGGGGAGGGACTAACAAGCTAAAAACCAATCAGAAGGCAGCATTTATAACCTAAGCCAATGAAGCAGATGGGCCGGAGAGTGGACGGAGCTTCCACAAAGCTTCCACACTATAGTGTATACTGCATGCCTTGCCAGAGAAGGTGATTTAAATTGTTTGGGGCGGCGTTACTGATCTTGTACCAGCAGGCAATGAATGCTCCTTGCCTTGCCAGGGACTGTTTCATTTGGCGGAACTCCAGCCAAATCTGTGCTTTTGAAAAATAGTTCGGGAAATTAAGCATGATTCTGTATGCCTTGAATACAGCGCTGTACACATTTGTTGGGTCTCTTCCTCTCAGGGCGTCCCTGCCATATGTGATTGTTGGTAGTATTTTAGTTTCAGCTACCCGGGAGAGAAGGAGCAGTGTCAGACCTGTCAGTTTTGATTTGAGGTTCCTCAGTATCACTTCTAAAGCCAGCCCTTTCCTTTTGATGGCTTCTCTCTGTGTGGCGAATAGGCTCCCATTGTTGATAACTATGCCTAGTTATTTGCAGTTGACTGCAAACTGAATCTATGCGTTTCCCAAGGTACCAGGCAGGGTTTTTTCCTGCCATTTTTGATGGTCCTTGTTTTTGTCTTCTCAAGGTCTACTTCCAGGGAGCTCTCCGCAGTGTATGCCTACATTGCATTGAGAAGGTGGTGCAGACCCACCTGTGTGTGGCTGACCAGGACCACATCATCGGCATACAGAAGGCTGCATAGTGTCATGCCCCACAGCCTGGGGTCATGCTAAATGTAGGATTTTAGAATATGCGTCAGATCCACCATGTAGTTGTAGAGGATGAATAGTGTGAGGGTGAGCACACAACCCAGTTTTAGCCCTTTGGTGGTTGAGATTCACCTGTAGAGGTGTGTGCACTCGCACAGCTTCAAATGCACCCAGGTGTCTGTGTGGAGTAGGAATAACGTGTCCAGCAAAGCCAGCAGGATGTTCCAGTTAGCCAGTTTCTTCCAGAGCCTTGCCCGATCTATGCTGCCAAAAGCTGCCTGAAAGTCAATTAAGCAGAAGTGGAGAGGCGACTTGGAGGACTGCGCCTTGTTTATGAGTAGTGTATTTGCCAAGATGTTGGTTATTGTGCCAGTTGTTTTGGAAATTCCGGTTTGGTTAAGTGGAATGATTGCATTTGTTGACGCCCAAGTTGTGAGTTCTTTTAGCAGGGTGCCTGGAAAGTATTTTGCCTTGCTGTTGATCAAGGCGATCATGTGATAGTGTTTTGGTGAGGATTTGTCTCCGCTTTTGTACATTGAAGAGATGACTGAGCCTTTCCAAGAGCCTGGGAGTTTACCCAATGATCTAATTTCACAGAAGAGGGGATCTAAAGCCTCTGCTCAATAGTCCGCATCTTTCTTGTATAGTGTCGTAGGGATGCCTTTGGGGCTCAGGTCCCTTCTCTCTTGCATTTAACAATTTGGCGTTTGATTAGGGCTATGTGAGATTGACTGGGGTTGTGGTGATGGCCATCAGTTATGTGGGGGAAGTATGGTGTAGGGCCCCCTCTGCAATCCATGTCTGTGATAGGGGTATCTTCTGTCGGGTTTGTAGCAGTTCAGAAGTCTTGACAATTGAAGTGGGCTCTCAGAAAGTTTGCCCAAGTCTCCTCTGAGATGTTAGATAGATACCACTACCCCATGGAATTGGCACATGATTTTGATTAACGTGCCCCAGAAGCAAGTACTATTTTTTGACTTGATGTCATAAAATAACTTTGCCCAAAACTCATTTTCCCGAATTCTCTTGACATCCCAATTTAATTTTTTGAACAAGCTTCTTTGTTAGCGGAGTGGTAGTTGGTTGAAGGAATTCCCAGGTTTGTGTCTCAGTGACCTAAGCATGGTGTTTATGGCCCTATTGATTTGCTTCAGGTGTTTCCACTGGGCGATGGGAATTCTTCCCTCTTCCCTGGATGTTAGGTGAGAGGTTATGTTATGTTAATATAACTTTTTAGGTGCACGAATACCCGGAGGTGTCTTGGCGCTATATCTTGTTTTGGGTGAAATGGCAAAGGAGTTTGCTAGGCTGGTAGTGACGCTTTTCCATCTGTTGATGAAGCCACTTGCGGTTGTTGCTTGTGCTTGTAGTAGATTTACAGCAGATTAGAATACCCCCTTTGTAATTGCTAACATAGTTTTGATTCTCTTGAAGTTGATCGTATAGCTGGAGTGTGGTACTCCTGCCGAGCATTACAATACGATGGAATTTGCTAGGAGGAGCGTCTCCTGTGGTCGCTGGTTGCTGTCCCCTTTGATCCCTAGACAGAATGGGGAGACACGATGGAACAGTGAGAGGGAGACAATGTAATGTAATGTAATGTAATGTAATGTAAAAATTACTTATAAAGCGCAGCATACACCGGACGGTTTCTTGGCGCTGTTCACTATATTCGGTGGGAGGCAGAGGGGGGTGAGAAAAGCCTATGAATAGGCACTGCGGAAGAGGTGGGTTTTAAGGAGAGACCTAAATTGAAGATGGGAGCAAGAGAGTCTAAGTTCCAATGGGAGAGAGTTCCAAAATGAGGGGGCCAGAAAAGAAAATCTGAGACCTCCATGTTTTTTGCGCCTGTATCTGGGTGCCTGGAGGAGTGCTTGGTCAGAGGATCGGAGGTGCCTGGAGGGGACATAGCGATGTAGGAGGGAAGAGATGAAGGAAGGGCCGATGCCGGCCAAAGATTTATGAGTCAGACAGCCAAGTTTGAACTTGCAGCGCTCTGATACAGGAAGCCAATGAAGGGTTTTGAGCAGAGGGTGGACGTGATGATGTTTGGGTTGATGATAAATTAGGCGAGCTGCCTGGTTTTGTATCAACTGCAATCGTTTGATCTGATATTGAGGGATTCCTACATACAGAGCGTTAGCGTAGTCGATCCGAGAGATGACTAGGGCCAGCAATGCCAGAGTGAGGGCTTCGGTGGTCAGGAAGTGGGCTATTTTTCGGATCTTCCTAAGCTGAAAAAAGCAAGAGGACACAGTGGCATTGACCTGATGTTTCATAGAGAGATCGTGGGAGATGTAAACCCCTAGGCTTTTCACTTTGTCAGCAGGGTGGGGGGGGGGGCAAGTGAGAGGGGCCAGAAAGTGGAGTTCCAAGGGTTGGATGGGCCTCCGACAAGAACAAGCTCCGTCTTGTCGGGATTAAGTTTGAGATGGTGGGCGCCCATCCAATTGCTAATATGGCAGAGGGTGGATTGGAAATTTTGGGCCGCATCGTCAGAGGAGTCAAGGTTGAAGACAAGCTGAATGTTGTCTGCATAATTAAATGCAGAGACATTCCAACCCCGGAGGGAACGGATCAGGGGGGTGAGATACAGGTTAAAAAGAAGTGGTGACAAGGACGAACCCTGTGGAACACCGCAGGTAAGCATCCTCCTGTCAGCCGAAAACTGGGAGAGTCGGACAGATTGGTGGCGGTCCGTCAGAAAGGAACGGACCCAGTTAAGGGCCGTCCCACCGATGCCCGCTTCTTTGACACGGTCGACCAAGATGGTGTGGTCGACCGTGTCAAAGGCAGCCGACAGATCCAGAAGGACCAAGGCTTGGCTGATGTTGGAGTCAGCGCCTCTACGGAGTTCCTCCATGACAGAGAGGATAACCGCCTCGGTCGAGTGTGCAGGTCTGAACCCGGCTTGCTGGGAATCAAGGAAGTTGGAGTCTTCGATGAAGGAACTGAGGACGCTGGTCGCGTGAGACTCAAGTACCTTACTCAAGTAAGGGAGCAGGGAAATGGGGCGGCAATTGCCCAGAACCCCGGGATCAGCGTTGGGTTTTTTTAATATAGGGACCACCTCAGCGTTCTTAAACTGGCTGGGAACCTGACCGAGCAGTAGAGAGTTGTTCAGAAGGGCCAGCGGAGGGGCGGGGCAAGCCGAGAAGGCGGCCCAGAGAATCGTAGGGGGGCAACAATCTGTGGGGGAACCAGATGAAATTTTATTAAGTAGGGAGAGAAAGTCTTCCTCTGGTATGGAGGGGAGCTGAGTGAGGGAGTGGGGGTTAAAGGAGGGGGTGACCTCAGAGAGGGCCGTCGCCGGCGGTCCGGAAGATATACTGTTTTTGATTTTACTGATTTACTGACCACTCAACCCAGCTACCTAACACCCGATCTCTCAATTTACATCCTGATGATCCTGCATCCTTTATTTATGGAACATAATGTCAATACACTTAGTACTATACTGGACATATTAGATGTCATGTTCTATAAAGATACATGTATCACCAGTTAACTATGTATCACCTTATACATCACGTGCATAAGCAGTATATATATGTCATTTTTCCCATATAATGTATGAACATCAAGGAGTCATTAGATAATTGTTTGCTGTTTTATATATTGCTTATTTAAACTGTTCCTGTATATCTGTTTATCTGTCCAAATGTATGTATTAATTACAGATTGTATGCAATCACTGAGGCTTCAACATACCCAGAATGAATATAACATCGTGGGGTTAATAAGCCACATCACCAGTGTCGATTATAGCCCCTTGATATTGCCAACCAAATGGTGTAATAACATACCCAATCAGTGTCAACTAATATGTATGAGCGAACATACATTGGTTCCATCCAATAAAGAAAATCGTTGGAGTGACACTCGACTGTACCCTGACTTCAGGAATGGCGATGTGTCCTCTATCCCATTAGTCAATAAAGATTTAATCTGAATATAGAAACTTTTCCCTTTGACTCGCGTTTTACACAAACGGAGAGTCCTTCCTCGATTTCGAATGGTGATCCTCTCTGATAGGCTAACTCGCGCCCACGTGACTATTCCAACACGGAAGTAATCCGTGCGGCCGACAAGCGGTGCTCACTTTCGGACTGACGCTGATAGAGACCAACACGCTAGACTGGCTCTCCATTGATCTTTTGAATTGCTTGGCGGAACCCAGCCTAATCGGAGGATTCCCTTGGCGGTACCAGGCTCCACCAATACGGACGCTCGAGGTATGAACTCGGCGGGAGTTTTCCAGCACCCCCGCCCCAGTATTAAGATTTTAGCCATTCGCCAACACACTATTTGAATTATTCCCTGACTATGTCCCATCCGATTTCATTCACCAGGTGACAATCGGACTCGAAATATTTTGAAAATAAACACGAAACCGGAGCATTACCACCGGAACGCCCGAGGGGGCACCGGTAGGAACGCGCTATCACTGCTAATAGCGGTAAGCCCGCTTCCAATTTATTCAATAGACATTGCACTGTCTGTACATAACGGGGAGCTTACTATCTTTCACTCCTCCACAGGCTCTACTCAGAACTCCTGCCTGATTCAAAGCTTTTACATCCCTTGACCACCAACAGCAACTAGGTGAGTCTATCTTCATGCGGACTAAAGAGACACTAGGAGTCACTTACCCTTGGGAGAGGGGTTTTGACCCAGTATTCTTTTTCCGCCCATTAGGTGATTCATTCATCCTGAAGCATAGACGGAGGTCTATATTCCTGCCACCGCATCGGTAATGTACCCAATACCCAAACTATACCACACATGCAAATTAGTTGTATTCAGTCACTAAAACCAATCTCATTCATGTACCCTAGGTGATCTATTCAGTTGGATAACGGCCCAGCAAATCCGCTGCTCAAACCCCCCCTCCCCCCCTCCTGTGTCCTGAAGAAGACCCGCAGCTGAGGTCCCCAATACCCCAAGAGCATCAGGGTCGAAACGTCGACGCCCACCCATTGACCTGCCTGTATCCCTCCAAGTGTCCATTTCCCCATATCCCCCAACCAACAACTATAGGGGACAGGCATATAAGACAGCGGAGGCTATCCCGCTTTGTTTTGTGTAAATAATACAACTGTGTATCTACTTTGTTTCTTTCCCTTCAAATTTCCTTTTCACTTGAGCACCCCTTTCCCTTCCTCACTGACTATATACTTGATAGTCTATTGCGCCGTTTAGATAACTGTTTTTTATATAACTGTAAATAAATCTTTGAATTTTTTTGATATAACGAATATACATTGTGTGGTTATACTTTGATTGCAATAACAATTGTTTTGGGTTTTTCATCAATCTTGTGTATCAATCTTTCTGCGTTGGTTTATAACTGAATATATCTCTCCCATTGTTTTTGATTGAATCAATATATGCGAATTTAATTGCATAAATGAGAAACAAATGAAACTCATTCAAATGCTTACTTAAACTACAGTCAAGGACCAGTTTTCTTTATACAATTCATACCCAGGTCCTTTGATTCTGTGGGTGAACCCCATTGATTTAATGGTCAGCCCACCTGATAGGTTGCTATATTTAGACCGCTTCACTGCTGGCGTGGAACAACACATGAACCCTTATAGAGGGAGTGGTTCGGGCAGCAAGGTTTTTCTGAAGCAGAATTCTATCAAAAGATTTTATATAGAGCAGGAACTCTGGGTTTGATACTTTGCTTGCTAGGCCACTAACGCTTCATGAGACGAACGCAGAGTGGGTTTGTTCTGCGCGAGGAGGGCACCCTGGTGCTGGTTTTGTCAATGGATGCCAGCGAGGCTGTTTATAGGTCTGGATATCCACCTGAGGTCAGAGTGCAAATTTGATTGCTATGGAGGAGGCTGAAACCTCCTCCTAGTAGGCGACTGTCCCAGAGCTCCCCTAAGTACCGAGCAGGTCATTCTTGTCGGACTATTGGTTGTGTTGATCTCATTGGTGTACAAAGGAGAGTGCTAGCCCATATTGTAGTGAGAAGTCATTTTTATGCTTCAAGCCTTAAATGTTTGATATTCAGCTGGTACTTTTGGGGCAATTGATGATGATCTCCAGGTGGCCTTCGGGACTTTGCGCTTCGAGAGAGCTTCTGACCTGATGAACTTAATTGCGAGCAAGTTAGGTGACCTTATTTTAGGTAAGTTTGGAATGATTGACAGCAGCAGTAGGATATTGCCCCTATTCAGGACGTCTCAGCTGCCCCTTGATTTGAACTCAGGTTTGAAAAGTAGGATGCTGGAGTCCAGCAGGGAGCTAGAAGAGGGCTGTGCTGTATGGCTCATCCCCCTGGGGTATTGGCTGGGTGGACCGACCCAGTTGGCACATTTTGCACTATTCACTTAGATGACTTAGCGAGGGCTGATATCTGCTGGTGATTGGTGTAGGATTCCTTCTGTGCCAGAGGACCTGTTTGGTGGGCCCCATGTGCCCCAGGGGATATTTGTGGACCTGTTTCCAATCAGGGTTGGCTGCTGTTGAAGTAGGAGGTCTGGTGGGCTTTGTATGTGTTGTGGTCAGCTCTTTACTGGGCCTGCCCCCAGCGCTGTTCTAGCGCTGATGGTTCTACTGGCTGCTACCAGGTTCCTTACTGGGCTCCCCTTTGGAACTGGGTCAATTGTGGGAGGTGGCAAGGATTGTGTTGTGCTGTAAGCCTGTGTGAGCTGGTTGTGTTTCCTATGAAATTACTTGGGAGACTCCTGTTTGTGTGTGAGGTGGCCCTTTTATATCCTCCGGGGATGATGATTCCAATACTTCCAGCGTGTCTGTCCTCCTGAGGTTTATGTGGTGGAGGAGAGATTCTTCTGAGTACAGTTGGATGGTGGCTCCTGGGATGTCCAGTGAATGAGGGGCCATACTGGAGGGTGTGTCCTCTGAGTGAATTTGTTGGTTCGGAAAAGGAGGCACAAAGCTGATTGATTTGTGGCTGTTCTTTGCTTCAGGCCCTTCCTCCTTTGCATCTGTCTTTGTTTGGCATTTGCTGTTTGAGCTGGAACATCCTCAGGTGCTGAGAGTACTGTGGTAGGGGTTACTTGCTGATCTGCGATAGGAAGAGGGGCTGCTCTCCCAGGTCAGCTGCCGATGTTGGGTGTGTGATTGTTTGTGGGAGCAGGTGGCTCCATGCTTCACATCCTGTGGTCAGGCGCTCTTGAGCCAAGAGTGCCCTCACTGGTGGTGGACTCATTCTTGAGTTATTATATGATGTTGTTGAGCACAGTGGGGAGAGTAGACAGTTTGTCCACTATTGCCCCACATCTGCAGCTCAGTTTTGCCTCAGACTCTACCCTTTTTTTTTTAGCGAATTGAGGTCTCCAACTTCTAATCGATGCCAGCGACATAGAGAGCCGAGATGTTAAGTTGAGTCAGCTGAATGTCCATCTTCTCGTATTGGCACGCAACTCCTCAACTTTCCTGCTGTCTGCACACGGCGCCGTCCTGCCCTCTCTTCTACCTCGCAGCAATCGACGCAGCGATTGGTTGTCAAGCACAGCCATGGTGTAATCCTCTCTCCGGTCGAGACCTCTAGAGAATAGGAAATATGGACTTCAGACCCATGTTCTCGGTTAGCCTGGTATGTTCTGAACTTTTTATAATAGATACTGGTTGGCTAAATGTGGTTGTTTTTCCCGGGAACATGAAATTAATACATAGGGTGGCAGTTCAACGTTCTCTCCCACAATACGTGCCTTGACACATATTTTCTCTTTCTGAAACCCCTCCTGCCTTGTGTGGTGTAAGCAGGGTTTCCTTAATTTCTATTGTAGTTCTTAAAATTTGGTAGATTTTTCGGGCATAATAGATTACTAAAAAGCATAGTTCATATTTTATCCAATTTTCCATGATATATTGGTGACTTCTACACAATCATAAACGTGTGCACATATCGCGTTGGACCTCGAGCTGGTATTCATATCAGGTGAGGGTGCAAAGCCCCATACTAGTAGTCTGGACAGCGCTCAAGCTGCAGCAAATAGGTTCTCCTCTTACCAGTGGATGGCATTGTTCACCTAGCTCTCGGTTTTAGTTGAACGCTCTAACTAAGAGTTTTTTCTTCATCCAACTAACAGATAGTATTATTCAGCGCTAATCTTTTCGATGGCCATATCACGTTTGTAGATCGAGCCTAGCTGCGCGCATGCGCTGCTCTGCGAGGCTTCTTGTGGCTTCTCCAGCTTCTCCATGTGTGTCTGACTCCTCCCACACATTGGATTGCCTTTTGCATGTGTCTTTCAATAATGAAAGCACACAAATGGCTAAAGGCGGGTGCCTGGCCCACCTCTTTTCAAATGTTCACTCCCACGGCGTTTTGCTCTCTGGAGTGAGCAGCGACGAGCAGGGTGGCAGCTGCATTTTTCGTGGGTCAGGTTAATATTTCCACGCAATGGGCGTACTTTTGCTTGTTTTGTATTTTGACTGGTTGTTTTACTCATTGGTGGGAGTTTTTCTTCTGGGATTTTATGTTGTAAGTTCTACATTGAGGAGCCTGGATTACCGTACCTTTCATCTCATTCACCGCACATTGTGTTTCGTTTAATGCTCTTTATATTGTGCCTGAAAAATGTAAATTCACTGCACATTTAACATCTTATATCACAATTTATTTTACCCCGTTCTTTTTAGCTAAAAACATGGGTTACCAGACATCCAGTTCTACAATGTTTTTTAAATCAGAAAAGCGCTTATAAAAGCCAAAATAGCACAGCACACGCTATCAATTATCCAATATGTGACAAAACTCAACAGATTAGGCCATCAAGTGTCGCACCTGTATACGCTTCTACAGCCAAGCGCCACAAAAATTAACGATAAACCATTGAATTACTGGGCAAAACAACTCAACACACCACTAAGCGAAACTCTGGGCCTCCCACTCTTGTAACAAAATCTCCCCAGCACTATCCCAGACACAATTTTGGCTTCTTCACAAGACCTAATGGACCCCAGCACGGCAAGCTGCGATAGGCCTCAGGGAAAACAACACTTGCTGGAATTGCGACAGTAAAAAAGGGGGACCTAGCCCACCTCATCGTCTACTGCCTTAAAATAAACATTTTCTGGGACATAATCTTCCTTTTCATAAAAAAAGCGATGGGGTGCACACTGATGCCAGAGTTCTCTACCCTTACCAACGCATTCATGACCACAACACTTGACTTGCAGCACAACAGGGATCTACTAGACCTACTATTGACCTTGGCAGTGAAAATGGTCCTATCCAACTGAAAAGATACAGCAAAGATATCTTTCAAGGGCTGGCTAAATTGGGTGACATACCTCAGTGGAGCTGATAGCATTGCATTACAAAACTTACCCTGGAGACCAGCTTCTAGGGGGATGTGGAAACTGCTGGACGAGTATCTGGACCCATATGAACCCCCGTGAGATTCCCGGGGGGGGGGGGGGGGGGGGGGCTGCCCGCAAGTCAAAACGCTCCCCGATTAGGCCGTTGCAAAAGTAGTTTTCTTGTAGCGATCTTCTCCCTCTCTTCTCTACTCCCCCATTCTCTTTCAGCTGTCCTTAATCTTCTAACAAGACATCAGAATGAGGAACAGTCTAACTTGTATATCACCTACCTGTAACCAAACAACTGTTACCAAGATTGACTTGTACCCTGTAACAGAAAAGCGATTTTACCTGTATGAAAAACTCAATAACATGCTTTGAAATAAAAAAAAGTTTGCTTGCTTAAGTTACTGGCCATGGCGAGGGGGGGCCGCAACTACAATCCCCAGCATTACCGCAATCATGTGATCGCTCACGGTCCCTACATTAGATCTTCGGCTAAAGGAATCATTTTCCAGGAGTAGTTTGGATATTCCGATGCCCACTATCTTGACCTTAACAGATATGACTCTCCCCCCTCGTGTGAACCCCATTGTTAGAGCCACTCATTCAATCCTGTGCATTACCACTCTAAACCTGCGCCCGGTATGCAAGGGTCGCAACTACATTTCCCAGCACCACCATGTACACATGTGATTTGCTGTAGGTCTTAGCAATTTTCCCCTATTTGATGACATTGTATGGTCCTGCTGCCTGTTCCCTCTCCTTCGGCATGGCGAACAGCTGTGCTCATCAGAATCTCCAGGTAATGCCAGCAAAGACACATGTTCTCTTATTTCAGGGGGCTGCAATTTGTTTTTCTATACACATTTTGATTTTGGTACATTGTTGCATCATTAAGCACCGCCGCTTTCAGTTTGGGCTGTGTGATTTTGTACTTAATCCCCCCTTTAAATTATTTTATTCTTCTTTTGACCAGTGAAAGAATGTGCTATGTGCATAGTGCTTTCAAGTTACCCCTTGCAAAATCTACAGTCAGTATGTGGACCTTTGAATTGGCTGAAGACTCTAAACATGATATAAAGTAAGGTGGCGGTGCAGGTTAACTCACTAAGGTCAGCAGATCTGGCTCGCTTATTTTCTTGCTTTTTCTATCAAAGCTTACAAATTTCCTTTTTTTACACTGCTGTTAACAGTCTTACTTCCTTACATGTCAAGTGAGTTTGTTCTGGGAGTGTGGCTTCTGACTTGTTATACTATGTCTTTATTTCCTGAGCGTCCCTTACTGCACGTGACCCCTGCATCAGTGCCCTGCACAAGTACCTAAATGCAGTCTAAGCAAGATGTGCACTGCACAACCCCGTCCAAAATTAGTACTCTTTTACTCCTCACATGTAGTTAGGGTTTCAGTACCATCCAGTCAAAAGGTGTAATGTATTAAACAAATTAAGAACAGTACATTTTATTGCACCCAGGATAATGTGCTGAATGGTTAAATACTTTTAAGGTCCCAAAGGCGAGACCTATTGGCTATGCCAATGCTTGTTGAGAATTACTTCTCTCAAAATGGCTCATCGGGCTTCTTTAGTTTTACCTCCTTGTGTGAATGCTAACACATGGTATCAGCGGCACTTCATTTTGGTTGCTTTTAAACAGATCGTAAAATTAATCTTTGATCTTTCAGATGGTGATGTCTTGTTTGTGAGAATTACTTTAATCTAAACAGGTGAGGGCGTTCTTTGTTTTACCTCCTGCTCTGCATGCTAACACTTGGCATCAGCGTTTGTTAAATGTGGTTTCTTTTAAAAAAGAGGGATTATTTCTTACTACGTGTGTGGACAGATCACGGGTTTTTGATCTCTCATGCTTCTGAAAAATGGTGGGTTATACATTTAACTCCATTAATTCGTTTTTCAAACAGTGAGTTACAGAGTAATATACTTGACATGAACAGATGTATATTGTGTTTTAGGTGTTGTGATATTTGGAGACCTCACAAGAATATGATGATTCTCCCCACTCCTGTCTTAAGCCTGCACATTTTATCTTCCACTAGGATTCTGGTGATCCGCTAAAACTGAGAAACTTTTTCTACATACTGTGTAGATGTTTGTGTCAGGGTAAGATCATCTAAATACCTTTTGACAATTTATTGTTATTTATTGGGACACAGTATTTAGCTGTTGTTTTATTTATTATTTTTATTGTTGGTTGCTACCTGTATAAGTCCTGATGAGGACCCCAATAAAATTGGTATAGGAGTTGAAACATCAACTATTTGTCCAGTGGACTGCCATTTAATGTGGAGCGAGAAAACTGAACTTTCAATAACAAAGTTTTGTTTTACTTGCATGATTTTGCCATACAGTCAATAGATTTTGACTTGCTGGTTTATCACAAAGTTCACCAGATTCACCTTAGTCACTATCCATGTGCACTGTGTCGTTCTTTGGAGTACCTACCGTGTCCTAGATTGTTTTACTATGCCATTATCTTATTACTGGATTGAAAATAACAATAATATATTTACATAAATATAATTGTGTATGTATTTTTTTTCCACACATTGCCAAGAAAGCATAGGCTAATATGCTTTTCCAAGGGAATCATTGTAAATTGTTTGTTTAGACCTATATAATTTCATTACGTCACCCGTGGCATATTTACCAGCTCATCAATAGGAATTAGAGTGAGTCTCTGGCCTTAAAATTAACTATAACAAGTTACAGGGCCTGCAAATAAGCAACCTTACCTAAACATTTCATACTACAAGGATGGGTTCCCCTAGATCGACAGCCCAATCACATATCTGGGGGCCAATCTCCCCTTCTCGCATAAAGATGTTTATGGCTAATAGTCCACAACTTTTAGATGCGCCATACAAAGACCTGTATCGATGGGGAAAGCTATTAATTTCATGACTAGGAGAATCACAAGCATAAAAAATCTCCACCTACAGCAACAAGTGCTGGCCAGAGTCCCTCATAATACACTATTCAAGCTAAAGGCTGAGGGAGGGTTGTCATTCCCAGATATATTCAAGCAGCTGAAATCCAACCGTCCCTGAATTGGAACCACAATCCCAAGCACAAACCACTGATCCGAGTTGAACAAGCACATCAACAACTCGTCTGGCTCCAACCAAAGGCTTGACCCTATACCAAATTAATGATTTGTCCTAAGATAAACAGATAACAACATTGGCAACAAATATTGAGAAAAAGAGCAGCCACTTCATATCCGTCTCTGCTGAACTAGGTGCTTCACAACCCTGACTTCACACCGGGTTTTGAGAACCCAAGATTTCATAGATGGAATAAGCATACATCGCCACGGTTAGGCGACTTCTATAGTGAAGGTAGACCATTAGACCATTAGAGAGAACCTTGGTTTGGTAAAGACTGGCAATTATAGATTGATGCAGGCTCCTCACTGGGCCCACAGTAGGATCTACAGATTTCAGTAAATAGGGGAGAATTGGACCTAGAGGCATAATTTTATAATAAGCTGTGCAAGAGAAGCATAACATGGGTTTATTGATTCATGTCCGATGTCTGTCCGATCGCCAAGCACAAATATGTTGTTAACTGGGAATGTGACCTAGGGGAGATATTACCAGATAGCACGTTGACCGTGATTTGGAAGGGGGCAGCGGGAAAAAAACATGTACATAACATAAAGAAAATGCATACGAGATCCTCACAAGATGATACTTCACCCTGTAAGATTAAACGCAATGTATGGAAGCTCAGCTTTGTTGGAAGGGGTATGGAGAGAGGGAAACGCTGTTCCATGCATGGTAGTGATGCGTCCAGATCCAATTGTTTTGGCGGAAAATGATATCCCAAATCAGAACAATTACAAGTCTTACAGTACCGCCCAAAACAAAGGCGTTATTACTGGGGGAACGAGGGGAAAACAGTTTTACTCTCTCACTACACCATTGGGAAAATTGATATCTTACCTCTTTGTGGCTGCTAGATTGACTGTAGCCCAAGTATGGAAAGAACCATATACCCCCATTCTCATAGATACATCTGCCAGTGGATTCCTCACCTTGTGAATATCCCCTTGCGTCAGCAACATTCGGAAATTCTTTTTGTAGCTTCGCGCCGACGTGGACTTGGACGTCATAGAGACACGGCATCGCACGCGACTCCGCTGACGTCACTGACGCCCATAATAGGCCCACGCCGGCGTGATGACATCAGTTCCCTTTTTTCCGCGTCGTCGACGCTAACGGTTTCGGGGAATCTCAGTAGCTTTCTAGTGACTTTGTTGCTATTTCCTTCGTTTATCTGCTTCTTTGTTTCGTGACGATGTCTATGAAGAAGACTGGCTTCAAGCCCTGCAAGGAAGGCGGGAAGATGATGTCCATCACGGACCCGCACGAGGACTGCTTATGGTGCTTAGGCTCTGATCATGGGTGTTCATCTTGTAGAAAGATGAACCCGAAGGCCCTGCGAGAAAGAGAAACCAAGCTCCTGGTGGCGAAGTTGAATGGTGACAAAGGTAGGAAGTCGTCACGATCTCGTTCGAGAAGGGCGAGGTCGAGATCGAAGTCAAGATCTAGATCTCGAGAAGAGTCGACCTCGAAGTCCTCGACGGAACATGCTTCAAAGTCAATAAGGAAGCATAAGAAGAGGAGACATGAGTCCCGACGTCACTCGGGAAAGGAGTCGGACTTGAGATCGAAGTCGCCAAAGAAGGTTCGATCGAAGGTGATCCCACCGCAGGAAGCTTTGAATCGGGAAGGTGAGGCTTTGCCTTCGGAGTCGCAGGTGCAGTCGCCGACTCCAGCTTCCGATCCGTCTCCGGCGCCGTCCCCGGCCCGAGAGGAAGAAGTTCAGGTGGAAGGGGAATCTGTGCCTGTGGAAGAACCGGATTCATTACCACCTCAAGTCCAGCCTGAGGGTGTTCAGCCACCTTTTCCTGCCCCAGGCCAAGACCCATCAGCGTTTTTGAACGCAATATATGGCGTCTTTACGAGGGCTTGGTGCCCCCTCTGGAGCACCTTCGGGTCCCATGGGTCCACTCGCCTACAATTTGTGGGTGCCACACTCCTATGCCCCGGCTCCATTTATGCCATTTATGCCAGCCCTGATGCCGCCATGGCATTACATGGCTCCGCCGAAGTCGTCGACGCCGGTCCCGGCGTCACCCGCTCCAAGTCGAACTCGAGTACAACCCACTGGGCCATCGGATTCGATACCGACGTCGGTTCCGGCTCCCTTGGAGTCGATGGTGGATCCAGTGGAGAGGCGTGTTAAGGAGAGGTCCAGGAGGGAGGCAAAACGCCTTTTGGAGGAGCAGAGATATGTTGACTCTCATCCTGATGTGGAGGAAGGTGAACTAGAAGAAGACTGCTTTGAAGACCTGGCAGATGCTAGTGGCCTGGATTTTTCCCCGGAATGGGAGATACCATCAGGTTCAGATGCACCTTCAAAGGACGTCCAGCCTTATCATGTAGTAATGAGGAAGGCTGCGGGACTACTTAGTTTGACTTTGCCAACAGTTGAATCTAAGTCTAATCTTCTTACTGAGGTCCTACGCTCACCTAGTTCGGTGGTGGAACCATTGCTTCCGTTTAATGAGGCTTAAACAGAGCCTATTATGGAGGTGTGGAAAAAGCCTCAAACTGCTCCGGCTGTTTCCAAAAGTGTGGCAAGGAGGCCAAGAAACAGGATCAGGTGGCCAAAAAGACTTTCTCCTCGGCAAGTATGGCATTGAAGTCCACTAATGCCACTTGTCTCATGGGGAGATATGTGCAGGCACTTATGGATTCAATGCGCTCTTTGGCTCCTAAGATTCCTGATGGAAGTAGGAGTGATTTTGAGGAAGTGTTGTCTGACGCTCAAGCGGCGGCACGACAAGTAATACAAAGCGGTTTGGACACTGCTGATTCTGTAGCTTGCATCCTGGGCACTGCGGTTGCCATGAGAAGGTCGGCTTGGCTAAAATCATCAGACTTTTCTGTTGATGTTCAAGCAGCTTTATTGGGTCTGCCATATGATGGTGTTGGTCTCTTTGGCAAAAAGGCCGATACTGCCTTAGAGAGGTTTAAGGACAGTAGAGCTACTGCCAAATCTTTAGGTCTCCAGATCAGAGGTTCTTCGGCCAGAAGATTCAGAGGTTTTGGACGCTCTTCCTTTCGCAATTATCGACAAGGCCAGCAGCAGCAACAACAACAGCAGCAGCAGAATACCTTGTACAGATCTTGCAGGGGAAAGCAAAGAGCTTGTCCTCGTGGACGTCAGGCCTCTTCCTCCTCCGCCTCCTCCAAACCCCCAGCCACAGAAAAGCAGCCCTAGATCCGCCATTCAGGATCATGCAGGTCAAGTGGGGGGTCGGCTTACCCACTTTCTACGGGATTGGGAATCGGTTACATCAGATCTTTGGGTTCTCAATCTCGTAGAAAATGGGTATGCCCTTCCCTTTCGGGAATTCCCTCCCAATTACCCTCCTTGCCAAGATTTCTGCACGGAGGAACATCTGTTGCTTCTACAGGAGGAAGTGCAGACCCTATTAAGAAAGGGTGCAATAGAGGTGGTTCCAGAGCAGGAAAGGGGTCAGAAATGCTACTCCCGGTATTTCCTGATTCCCAAGAAGGATGGCAGACTTCGTCCAATCCTGGATCTCAGGATCTTGAATCTCTATCTGAAACAAGAGAAATTCAAGATGCTCACCCTTGCGCAGGTTCTTCAAGCGCTGCTGGAAGAAGACTGGATGATGTCGCTCGACTTGCAGGATGCCTATTTTCACATCCCAATCCTGAAGTCGCACAGGAAGTATCTCCGTTTTACGGTGGGGGTCGCAACACTATCAGTTTGCGGTCCTTCCTTTTGGAATTACTACTGCGCCTCGAGTCTTCACCAAGGTGATGGCGGTGGTGGCAGCACATCTCAGAAGGTCGGGGATTCCAGTATTCCCCTATTTGGACGACTGGCTGATCAAAGCAGAGTCGTCAGAGAGAGTGCTCCAACATCTGCAAGAGACAACTCAGTTGTTGTACAGGTTGGGTTTTTCGATAAATGTACCCAAGTCTCACCTGGTGCCCTCCCAGCGCATCCTGTTCATAGGTGCTGTACTGGACACAACTGTATGTCATGCATTCCCTCCTCCTCAAAGGATTCGCGACATTCAGGAAATGATTCCTTTATTTTACAATGGAGCGGTCGTTCCAGTCCTGAAGGTCCTTCGCCTGCTCGATCTGATGGCTTCATGCATTCTGTTGGTCAACCATGCACGCTGGCACATGAGGGCACTCCAGTGGTGCCTCCGCAGACAGTGGTATCAGCACAACGGAGATCTCAAGGAGTAGGTGAGGATCTCCAGAGAAGCTGCAGCGGATCTGACTTGGTGGGGCGTGGAAGGCAACCTGTCTCAGGGGAACCCTTTTCAACTGCCTCCTCCGGTGGCCACAGTAATAACGGATGCATCCACTCTAGGGTGGGGTGCTCATCTGGGGGACCTGGAGGTCAAGGGTCTTAGGTCTCCAGAGGAAAGGTTGATTCATATCAACCTTCTGGAATTGCGGGCGATACGTTTGGCGCTCAAGGCCTTCCTCCCTTCCCTTCGCGGTCGGTCGGTCCAAGTCCTGACGGACAACACGACCGCGATGTGGTACATCAACAAGCAGGGAGGAGTGGGGTCGCAGTGTCTCAGTAGGGAGGCTCTGTGGCTCTGGTCCTGGGTTCAGGACCATCAGATTTGTCTGATGGCAAATCATATGGCCGGAGTTCTGAACGTTCGTGCGGACACTCTCAGTCGCCAATTCTCGGCCGACCACGAGTGGAGGCTCCATCCAGAGGTAGTTCACGACATCTTTCAGATGTGGGGAACTCCTCGGGTGGACCTGTTCGCCACTCACGAGAATGCTCACTCTCCGTCTTTTTGCAGTCTCCAGTATCCAATGCAAGGAGCCTTGGGGGACGCGTTTCAGTTGAGTTGGGGAAGACAACTCCTTTACGTGTTTCCTCCCATACCTTTGATTCCTCGGTCTGAGGAAGATTCGCCAAGACCGGGCCCAAGTCATATTGGTCTCCCCGGTATGGCCAAGAAGGGTGTGGTACACAGATCTTCTCCACCTCTCCTCTCACCCGCCGCTTCGTCTCCCTCTCAGGGCAGACCTCCTCTCTCAGATGGAGGGGCAGGTTCTACATCCCCACCTCCAAACATTACACCTTCATGCCTGGAGATTGAACGGGGCAACCTGAATTCCTTTTCTCTCCCACACGATGTGGTGGATGTCATATTATCGGCTAGGCGTGACTCCACTAAATCCATTTATTCCTACAGATGGTCTAAATTTGTCACCTGGTATGGAGAGAAATCTGTAGACCCTTGGAAAGCCCATTTATCTGATATTCTCCAATTTGCTCTCTCTTTGGCGCAGCAAGGGCTTGCTGTTGCCACTGTCAAGGGTTATCTCTCGGCCTTGTCGGCATTTCTATGTTTGCCGGACCAGCCATCCCTTTTCAAATCTCCTGTAGTTTTAAGATTTTTGAAGGGTCTCACTAATAAATTCCCTCCTACTCCCTTTATTGTGCCTCAATGGGACTTAAATCTTGTCCTAACATACTTGATGGGTGCTCCCTTTGAGCCCTTACACAAGTGTCCTATGAGGCTTTTGACTTTTAAGACAGTCTTCCTCGTTGCAATTACCTCGGCAAGGAGGGTAAGTGAGCTTCAAGCTCTTAGTTCCAAGCCCCCATTCTTGACCATTCATGCTGAACGAATGGTTCTTAGGACCAGGGCTGCTTTTCTCCCTAAGTTGGTGACTCCCTTCCACCTAGGACAATCCATTACCCTCCCTACCTTTTATCCTCCACCGCACCCTTCCAAGGAGGAGGAGAGATTACACCGTCTGGACCCTAGGAGGGCGGTGAGCTTTTACCTGGCCGGAACTAAAGACTGTCGAGTGGATGACCAACTCATCATTGGGTTTGCTGGCTGCAAAAAATGAAGAGCAGTTTATAAAATAACTCTTTCAAGATGGATCATCCTCTGTATAAAGATCTGCTACTCTTTGGCCGGTAAGGAGCCTCCAGAGGGTATAAGGGCTCATTCTACAAGAGCTAAGTCGTCAACCTCTGCATTGTCTAGAGGTGTTCCTGTAGAGGATATTTGTAGGGCCGCAACTTGGTCCTCCCTCCACACTTTCGCAAAGCATTACTGATGGATACCGAGGTGAGGAGGGACGGCCACTTTGCGCGCTCTGTCCTCCAGGATTTTCTGGTATAGGAGAGTGGACACCCTCCTCCGGGAGTGGGGACTGCTGTGGGACTATATTCACAAGGTGAGGAATCCACTGGCAGATGTATCTATCAGAAGAACAAGTTACTTACCTTCGGTAACGCTTTTTCTTGTAGATACAGTATCTGCCTGTGGATTCCTCACTGACCCACCCGCCTCCCCGTTGTCCACTCTTCTATACCAGAGTAACTGTATTGTATGTGTTTTATGGTCAAAGAAAATATGTTATTTCAGATGTTTTCTTACATTTGCTTCACACTGTGTGTTATCTTGACTATCATGTACTGTGTATACTATGTATATATATACTGTCATTGGTCCGTCCGTGTTCCTCGAAGGCACGGAAAAAAGGGCGGAACTGATGTCATCACGCCGGCGGGGGCCTATTATGGGCGTCTGTGACGTCAGCGGAGTCGCGTGCGATGCCGTGTCTCTATGACGTCCAAGTCCACGTCGGCGCGAAGCTACGAAAAGAATTTCCGAATGTTGCTGACGCAAGGGGATATTCACAAGGTGAGGAATCCACAGGCAGATACTGTATCTACCAGAAAAAGCGTTACCGAAGGTAAGTAACTTGTTCTACTGGGCCGTTGCTGGGGGAAGGAATGGTTCCTTTATGCAATAGAAAACTGACAGTGTCAGCCAGGTACCAGGTATACCAAATTGAGAGGCTTCAGAGAACAGGTTCTGGAAGTGACCCAAATACAACATCGGAAATAAATTATACAATAAAAAATACACTGTATGGCCGCCAATAAAGTTCTCACAGATGATGAAACCTGATGTAAAGTGTTCACCCTAACTGGGCCTGCAAGCAGAGCAAGAGAATACTAGTTTGAGAAGTTCATACACACAAATATCGTTTTGTACTTCTTTTCTTTAGGATGCAATATAAAATATTCAATTTTTACAATGATACCTTTCCTGAGACAGCGGCGATCTATCCACTGCATGTACTAAACTTAAATAAAGGGGATTACAAAAAAGTTTGTTTTGTTGCTTGGGGAAGAAAAATGCTTTTTGTGTTAATTCTCAAAATCAGTGCCTATCATTTTGGGGAAAATATAGGATTTTTTTTCCTTTTAAGTGAATGTAGGTATTTCTTTCCTTTGATGTGGATTTCCTTGTGGAAAATGTGACTATTATTTCGTTTTATTGAATGTACATGTGTTTCATGCATTTCCCTCAATTATGTGCATCCTGTATTTTCCTGTGAAAAGTATAAACTTTAGGGTGAAAAGGTTTAGACAACATAAAGCTTCAGTGGAAAATAAGGATACTTGTAATAATTTGTAGGAAATATTGACATTTTGCAACTTCTGGACATTCTGTGAAGTGTGCCTTTTGTGTTGAAAACATGATTAAATTTGCTCTGCAGACAACTATATTAATTTTGTCTCGTGTGCAATAGGGGTGTAACCCCTGCACCACTACCCAAGGTGTCCTGTGCCACTCCTACCATTCCTCGTTGCATTGCTGCATCCCCACAGTGTCGTGATCATCATTGCGTTGACCCTCTCAGCTTTCCTAACTCCATTGTCAGATGTCCCAAGAGCAGCCCATCGTGGCCACAGCCCAGCCATTGGCCTCTGTGTTCCACTGCTGCTGGCCTTCTCTGCTGTCAGTAAAATGTGCTGCAGACTCAAAGAAAGGTCCTGCCATGCCTACAGGCTGCACCAGTTGCTCACTTTAAGTAGAAAGCAAATGTAAACAAATCTCCATTGGCAAACAACACTTTCTTATCCTTCACTGTTATATGCCCTTTTTGTGGTCAACATGTTCATTACCGTGGGACTCATTCTTATGAGATGATTTTGCGGTTATTTTGCAAATAGCAAAATTGCAAAAGACTGAAGGCTTTGCTTTTGGAAGCGAATAGGACAGTTTCCCCATCTCTGTCAATTAGCACTTGCAAGGTAAGGGTTTCCTAGTGCTTCTCCCAGAGGCTTCCAGGAACATGCTGGTACTCCAGTATCTACCCTTGTCTCGGTGATCGCCTCTTAAGATTCAAGCCACCCACAACTCTCCCACGTGAAATCTTATAATCACGTTGGACTTCTTTCACTTTTTAACAGGACGGAAGACTTCTTCGGGGGATCTTCACATTTGTACATACTGATGAGGAGGTAATGCTTCAATTACTTACTGCTAATCTTATTACACCAGTTCCACCTTCCTTGCCCAGTCTTTATCTACTACCCTCCCCTGCTGTGTGGATTTAGGATTTCATCTGTTGCAGCAAGCGTAGCCAATTCAGGCGTTGAGTTTGTGGGTCTCTGGGATAGAGGTCTTAGGGGAGGCCAAGGTGCAAATTGGTCGGAAATGGTTTGCGGTCGCATTTGTCCCATCTGGAGGGCAACTGGTCGTGTAGCATTTCCCTGGACTGTCTGTTCCCATTGGGCCAGGACCAAGTCTGATCTGTTATGGATGGTCTCTGTCTAGAATGACAGAGTGGGCAGAAGAAAAATAGGCCGTAAAAATGCCTAAGCGGTTGAGATTCATTCACGTATTCCCCCATCACTTTTTGATTTTCTACATGATGCCCCACGTGTGACGAGTACACACAAAAATGGGTACCGCGCTCACTGTTGCCTTGGATTCAAGTTGCACCACTTTGAAGAAAGAGATTTAGGCTAACACTAGTCTGGGGTCGCTTCTCTTTCCTTCTGGCGATCACTCGGTCCGGCAGATCGAGGTAGACAGTTCCACCTGGTGCAGGATTACTTGTGATTTGCGTATGGCTGGTGTCTGTCTACAGGGGTAGAGTGGGCAAAACAGAAATGGACAGAAATAAAGCCAGTGTTAATTAAAATGGGCTCATGTTAATTCAAGCCTTCCACCCATCACTTTTTAGTTTTCCTGAATATCTAGTTTAAACCTGGTGATTTTTTTTAAAACTCTGCTAACTTGTTTAAGCTGCCAACCGAAGAAAGGGTTTAACCTAATGGTGGGACATTACTTTTTTCAAATATATTTTCAGATCTGTTCCGAGCCTGGCTAATATGAGAGTTAAAGAAGGCAGTCTTTGCGTTATATATGTTCCTATGAAGTAAAGTCTCAGAGAGCAGAAGTGGTGTGAGGGAACATTTTTCAACCATACCCTTTCCGGTTTCCTAATTTCCTGCCTCTGTCTGTTTAAATCTCAGGGGTACCCAAGTGCTGACGGTGTAGCTCACTTCCCTTTCTTTTTATGTAGAGCTGAGGCCCTGTCTCAATGTAACGTGAGGAGGAGGGTGGACACGGCGTGGGTTGAACTCATGGGGTTCATTTCTGATGTGCCCCTGAACAAGGCTTCAATGGAATCGAGTGTTGGTGTCACTTCCCTAGATGGCAGGAAAGAAGCCAAAGGTGATCCAGCAATATAAAATCTAGGGCCTTGTGGACAGCAAAGAATCTTTATTATTTATAATGTGTTTCATCATAATCAATAAAGGTTGAAAGTTCCCTTAAAGATGTTGAGCCAATCATGGTCTAAAAGGGTTTATTAACAAAGGAAAAATGAAGAGCCTGTGAAACACAGGTCCAGCCAGCCCGTTCAACAAACGAACACACAGGTGCCACAGACTGACACCAAGAGAAGTGAAGACCCCCTTCTGTTTATTTCAAGAACGTAAACATTTTGGACGGGCACTCTAGCCAATGCTTTTGCATCACAGGAGACAAGATACGAAAGAGGGGCCCAAAAACACCAGAGTGGGGCCCTTCCGTTAGGCCTTTATTATTTAGCATGAGCACAAGAACATGGCTAAAGCAATTAAAGTCACGCTACTCAATGAAATGATACCACATGAACATTATGTGGGGTGAGGTGTTCAAGACATTATGCTCTAAGAAATCTGGGGTGCTGACTGAATGGAAGTGTATTAAATG
The DNA here is from genome assembly GCF_964263255.1 of Lissotriton vulgaris. Classification (NCBI taxonomy): domain Eukaryota; kingdom Metazoa; phylum Chordata; class Amphibia; order Caudata; family Salamandridae; genus Lissotriton; species Lissotriton vulgaris. Next base: position 1,365,852,320 of record NC_141695.1, on the reverse strand, counting down.
ATATTACTGAGAATGAGGGGGGTTGCTGGATGCTAGTGGTCAGGCATTTGATCTGATGGATGGGTACGAATGAGTGTGGGGAGGCATGAGGGGGTCGTGTTTCAGTGAATTTTTGCACCGCCCACCGTTATTTCTGATGGAGGAACCTTCTGGAAGAGGCAATCATGTGGCACTTGAGAGAATGTATTAAACCAGATGTCCGTCAAACTCAGGTGGTCGAGGTTCTGATTTCGAGTCATGTCATGCCATTCTTCGGGGTGAGCTATGGCTGCTCAGTCGGTGATGAACAAAGCTTTAATGAAGTGTAACACTTTTGTGGTGAAAGGGGTCTGAAGAGGAAGACTTTTCATTTGGGTGAGATTATTAGGTGCTTCGGTACACTTTAATCAATCTATCCTTATCTAGTGTGTAGACTGTTTTTGACATTGGAAGTTTGGGTGTTCCCTAAGGGGGTTGACTGGTCAGAGGTCCACTTCTCGTCAAGATGAGTTGTGAGCAGGCCTGGGTGACTCTGTACTACACTGAAGTGCAGCAGTCATCAGAGGGACAGGTATACACAGTGATAAGAGTGAGGGGTGATGGGTATTTCAGTGCTGCTGTAGACACTTGCACTGAGGGTGACGCTGTGTCTTTGAAAGTGAGTCAATGGTTCCCCTATGACCCTGTCAGTCTGCGAATGCCCACATCTGAGTATGGCGCTGTGTCTGGGTGCAGGACTCTGCATCTAAAACTGTACATGTATGTATGTATGTATGTGCACCAATGTGCCTGTGACTGAAACCCTCTGTCTCCGAGAGTACCTGTTGTGCTCTGCAGCTCACCAAGCTCTAAGAACGAGTTCCCCGAACGCCCAGTGACTTCAAGGGGTGTTTCTGCACAGTGTTGGGGTTAGCTGGAGCTAGGCTGTGGAGCTGTAAGGGGCACTGCTTACCAGAGCTGAAATAAAGCAGCACACGGTTACCTCTTGCCTCATATGGTTCTTGCTGCGCCGATCACTCAAAATACACTATAAATTGCCAAAAATGTCTTCTGAAGGAGAGCAGTGGCTGGCGGAAAAGCCACAAATAAAGGTAATTCTTTGCTCCCCCTGCTCTCATGAAGCCAACTGTTCTCTGGAGTTCTGCTGCGTAATAGGGGCCTACAGTGTGGCATTTTTACCGAAGTTTTGGATACTATTTACCACTTTGGATGTGCGTGCAATGGACTTTGCCATTAACGACTCATATTAATGGCAGTTATCTGTGCTACTGTTTCATTCTTTATGGTCAGGTATGCCTCTGGCGAGTTCCAGCACCATGGTCCAATGACACTTCGATTTTACATGAGCTCGTTTTTTCAGGACCCGCATAGTCGCCATGTTGGAAGAAGGATAGCAGAGCTCTGTTTAACATTTTTAATTTCTTTTAATTTGAATTTGCCTTCACACCAATGTTTGTGGAATGTCATTTTCTACTTACCTATAGCTGGAACTTGCAGAGCCAGTTTTGTTACAAGTTGTGCATGGCAAGACTTCTTTTTTAATTACATGTCTACCACTGAGGAAGAGAACTTTACACCTGACAAGACCAAGAGCCTTTTATTGCATTCACTGGGACCAGAAGGAGTAAAGCTTAAGATAGAAAGAAAATTAAATGGCCTGAAGGGAAAAACGTTTTTCAAATGCCCTGGATGACCTAGTTAGATATTTCTCACTCTCAGCTTGCATAGCAATAGACGGTTATTTGTTCTTTCATCGGAAGCAGAAAGATAAGGAATCTATTGAAGATTATGTTGTTGCTTTAACAAAACCGCTCTTATACTGGTGTTTTGGTACTTTACATGATATGTTTATCAGAGGCCAAGGGCGTGATATAGACTTTGGAATAAGGTAGTTACTTTGTCAGGGCGACAGAGTAAAATTCTCCGTTGCCCTGATGGAGTACCTATCCTCCAAAGTTAGAGTTGTCCCCCAGCCAGCTGGAAAACTCTAATAATTGACAGGAACTGCTGTCATAGTGCTTCCTACCAAGGACTTAAAAGCTTGACAGAAGACTCTTTCATACGTGACGGTCACTCATCAAACTTGTAACAAGTTTTTGTTTCTTCAAAAACAACACCCCAAAGTGGTATTTTGCTTTTGAAAAAAATAAAAAGGAATGACCCTCATACCATAGCAGATTTCTCCCACCATACGGGGGTCATTTAAACATTTTTACTGTCCCGTACCACCATGTTTTTTTATGGCAGTAGGAAGATTCAAAACTGGCCATTCAACACTCAACTGTAAGTTGGATGGGTGGTTGAATGGTCAAGCCTCCGATGGTCCTTTACTCCGTAGGGCCGTAAGAAGAATATCACAGTGACAGAGACAAATAGTCTTCATTGTTGAGATAAGTATTGTCAGCCGGACTGTAAATCAGGCAGGTGGACCATCAGTATGGTGGAGTGGGGACTCCGTCGCCATTGCGCCGGAGTATCCTCTCCACCAACTCTAAATTAGCCTCCAAAATATTATGCATACTAATAACCAAGCTGTACAAATAAAGAGTGTGGGTAAATGGTGATGCCAACTTAAGGCATGTAATGGCCACCATTTGTAATTAAGAGTTATCTGAACTATTTGAAAGACCCACACTCAATAGAATTAAAATGAAAAATGCTATTTGTAAATTTCGGATAAGAAATACTTAAAAATTAGGTGAATCTATAAGGATAACCGTAAGAAACAACCTTTTTAATAGAGAATAAAAGCTTTTAAATAAAAAACAGTTGACTCTATTCTAAAGTGCTAGGGATGAGCAAATGCTGACCACTTGACTAACAGCAAAAAGTGTCCCTCAATAAACCAAAGATGTTATGGTCGTGGGATAGGCGGTAAGGGTGGGCGTAAAATCCGTTTTGCGGGCGAATTTGCGGATTTTCCACGATTTCGCGATCCGCGAATCTCGCGAAATCGCGGTAAAATCCGCGAATCAGCGGGGACGAATTTTCAGCCAAGCAAGGATTACAGCAGCAGGTGCAAAAGTTGAACCTAATTTCTTTGTAACCTTTTACAAAAGGGTTACAAACAAATTGACTTCAACTTGGACACCTGCTGCTAAATGCTCCCTGGCGCCTCGTTGCCTACTTGCAACTATTCTCTGACCCTGCTCTGACCCTTGAAGCAGGGTCACAGAATAGTTACAAGTAGGCAACGAGGCACCTGTCCAAGGAATTAAACCTCATCAGGAAGCACTTACAGATATAAAAAACAGGAAGAAGGGAGAGGATGGCAAATACACCCATTTTGAGTTGTCAGGAGGGGTTAAACTAAAAGAGACCTTTACAGCACAATTTTCATATGTATTTTGCAAAAAGTAAAAAGCTGTATGTTCTGTAGGGGCAACTCAGGAATCTGGCCCTTCAGAGATCCGACCTCTCTTTCTTTCTCTCGTTCTCTCTCTCTCCCTCTCTCTTTCCCTCTCTTTCTCTCTCTGTCAGGATTGCGCTCAGCAGGATTCTCATGTAGTTACAATGCTCCACCTCCGGACCCTCCGAACACCCCGAAGTTAATACACAGGGTGTTCAGACGATACGGTGAGGGAAAAAACCCCAAAAGGGGAAAAAACCCAACAGAAAAGAGGAGAAGGGGAAAGGGCAGCAGGGGAACAGAAGCTGAAAATACAGAACATACAAAGGTTAATACAGCTCAATGTAATTCCCTACTCTCTTGTATTCTCGCTAAATCAACATTACTAAAGCATCACCTGTAAAGAACGACTTGCACAGCCTTTTCCCTGTACTGCTGGCTTCCCTTTGTAATCTGTGCAGGTACAAGGACAACAGGTTAACATATGGAGTAGTACTCTCCACTCTAATAATAACTGTGTTCTCACAAACACCTACCCCTTCTATATGCCAATGCTGCTTTAAACTGAATCCTTAATATAACCAAAAAGCAATAATGATGAAGTTCGATGCAACAGTAAAATATGCAAATGCGTCTTTGCAATAAGATTTTCTCTAACCGATAAATAAGAACAACCAAACACGGCAAGGCGTAGTTAATTCACTACTACCCTCCGCTTTGATATTTGTAATCCAATGAAGATGCCTTTCGTGTGTTCATGACGGTGATGCGGAGGTATGGAACTCCACCCCCTGCATTCCGCCACACCAATTAAGAAGATTAAATCAGCAAAGACAGTAATTAGTACATAGGCGCAGAGCACCCGAAAACCAAAGATCCCCGCTAAATGTAAAGTGACTCCTCGCAGCCGCGAGGCTCAAATGAACTTGCAACAAAGAAAAGTACGAACACAAACACACGCTCGTGAAAGAGCGCATCCACAGGTTTACCCAAAGGCTTCTCCCTCTGGACTTCAAAACCCCTCGATCCTCCGACCGGGCAAGAAACCACAGGAACACGCTGGAAGTAAACTGGAAACTGCCGCTATGAATGGTAACACAGAATAACGAGCCCCGAACACCGGATCCGCCCAGCATTTCACCTCTTCCGCCGGGGCATGTGGGTAATGTAGTCTTACGCCTAAGCCTCATGGGAATTGTAGTTTTTGGCAGGCACGCTCGCTCTAGATCCTGACACTCTCTTTCTATCTATCTATCTATCTATCTATCTATCTATCTATCTATCTATCTATCTATCTATCTATCTCTCTCTCCCTCTCCCATAAACGACTGCATGGGTAACTTCGCTATGCAAGCGGCTCGCGAAGACGCAAAAAGCCCCGCGAACACACAAAAAACCCAGCGAACACGCAAAAAACCCTGCGAACACGCAAAAAACAAAAATCCGCAAATTCGCACAAATTCGCGAATTTTGCAGATCACGAATTCGCAAATCCGCAAATTTGCCGATCGCGAATTCGCAAAATTCACCCATGCTTAATAGGCGGACATTTTGTTAAAGTGTGCCGAAAAAATACCAATTACGAAGACAACTATTCAGAGAAAGCGATGCCTGGATTTCTTCTAGTAGCAGGAAACCAAACAATGCCAATTGTGTATTAATTCTAGGGGGAAATAATTAAGCAACTGTCCTAGGCTTAAATAAAAACTCTAGAATAAACCAGTGATCTAAAATAAAGATTGATTATTATTAAATTATTATTATTATTATTAAAAAGGATTTGGTACCGCGCACATACACCAATTGGTTTCTTGGCGCTCGAGACCGGGTGGGAGGAGAACATTCAGGGGCAGGGCCGCTAGCCATGCGCCAGACGGAACAGGTAAGTTTTTAGAGAGTTTCGAAAGCAACGATAATCGGTAGACAGACGAATGGCAAGAGGGAGGGAATTCCAGGTAGCCGGAGCAAGGAAGGAGAAGCAAGCTCCTCCATGTTTCTTGCGGTTAAACCTAGGGGTGATCAGAAGGTTATGAGCCGAGGATCTGAGGTGACGGGAAGGGACATAAGCAAGTAAACAGGAAGAAATAAAGGCAGGAGCGCATGAAAACAGAGATTTGAAAATGGTGCAGGCCATTTTAAAAACACACCGCTGTGCAACTGGGAGCCAGTGTAAAGTTTTCAGCAAAGGGGTGACATGCTGATGTTTAGGCTGCCGAAAAATTAGTCTGGCTGCCTGATTCTGGACCAGTTGAAGTCGGGAAAGATGGCAGGCAGGGACCCCCACGTATAGACAGTTGGCATAATCTAGACGTGGGGTGATGAGGGCAAGGATAACAAGAATAAGGGCCTCTTGAGATAGAAACCTGCGAATCTTCCCGATTCGGCGGAGGTGGAAAAAACAAGCCGAAGTGACGGTGTTAATGTGAGGCCGCATTGAGAGGTCACTAGAAATAGTGACCCCCAAGCTCTTCACTGTGTTCACTGGACAAGGAGGGGAACCCAAAGCTACAGGCCAGAAGTTGGGAGACCAGGGAGTAAGAGAACCACCGGTCACCACCAGCTCCGTTTTACTGGGGTTGAGCTTAAGTTGACTAAGGTTCATCCACTCATAGATGAAGAGCATAGCGTTTTGAAAATTAGAACAGGAGGAGGGAGAAGAATTGAGAGGAAAAATAAGCTGCAGATCATCTGCATAGTTAAAAGCAATAAGTGAAAACTGACGAAGGGAGACAAGAAGGGGCTGCATATAAAGATTGAACAGAAGCGGGGACAAAGCAGAACCCTGGGGGACACCACAGGAAAGAGAGGATAGAGGGGCAGAGAAGGAAGAAAGCCGGACAGATTGAAAACGAGAATGAAGAAAAGATACCACCCATGACAGGGCCAAGCCAGAAATGCCAGCATTTCTGACACGGTCGACCAAGATACCATGGTCGACCGTGTCGAAAGCGGCTGAGAGGTCTAAGAGTACAAGGGCCTGGTACAGATTCCTGTCAGCTCCCTGTTTCAGTGTGTCCATGACTGCCACCACAACTGCCTCAGTGGAATGGGTGGGTCTAAACCCAGCCTGTCGGTCGTCGAGGAAATGAGTTTCCTCGATAAAGGCACTGAGGCAGCGGGTGACATAGGTCTCTAAGACCTTTCCTAAGTAAGGGAGGAGGGAGATGGGGCGGTAGTTGGCTAACGTGGAGGGGTCAAGGCCCGTTTTTTTTTTAAATGGGAACCACCACAGCGCTTTTAAAAGCATTAGGGACAGAGATTGACAGAAGAGATTGGTTTAAAAGATCAAGAGGGGGGCCGGGGCAAGCCGCGAAGGCAGCTCTTAAGATGGACGTGGGGCAGCAATCGTTAGGCGAGCCGGAGCTCACAGTCTGAAGCAATGAGAGAAAAGTATCCAGGGAGATGGGGGGAAATTTAGAGAACGAGTGGGGATTCGGGGGGGGGGAGAACAGAATCATGAGGCAGAGTAGTGAGGGGAATGTTATTTTTAATCGCGGAAATTTTGTCGGAAAAAAAAGAGTTGAGAGAGTTACACAGAGCTTGTGTGGGAAGGGGCTGAGGGGTGACCCGATCAGGAAGGGAGAGCTCAGCTACAATAGAAAAAATTTCTTTGGTCTTGGATGCCGAGGTCAAGACCTTCTGAGAAAAATAAGATAATTTGGCCGAAATGATCGACCGTTTATAAGCCTTTAATAAATCAGAATACGTGACTTGGAGTAAAGGGTCATAATTCCGCCGCCAACGGCGCTCAGCCTGTCTAAGGCGGAGTTTGTCCGCCTTAAGAGTGGAGGTAAACCAGCGCTGAGCGTCGTGGGGGCGTTTGGACTTAACAGTTTTGATGGGGGCAACGACATCACAGGCAGAGGACAGCCATTGATCAAAAGAGCTAGCTTGGGAGTCCAAATCAGAATAGTCAGGGAGAGATGATGAGGCAAGAATAGAGTGGAAATGGGGGATGTCAGCCTGTTTCCAATTTCGAACCTGAAGGTTATGGGGGATCGGGGGACGGGTGGGCAAGAGTAAATGCAAGGGAAAGGAAATAAAGAAGTGATCAGACCAGGGGCAAGGATAGACCAAGGGAGAGGGGATGTCAAGGTTAGTGGACCAGATCTGATCTAGTGTGTGGCCTTTATTGTGTGTGGCCACGAAGATGTGTTTGGAGAAATTTAAACCAAGCAGTGAGTCAGTGAACTCACGGGAGAGGGAGGATTCCTGGGGGTCTGAGGGCCAGTAGTTGAAGTCGCCCGCCACCAAAACCCTGGCGGAATTGATGGCAATTTGCGAGATCATACTACTAAATAAGGATGGGAAGAGAGGCGAGTTGCCAGGGGGACGGTAAACTAATATACAGATAAATGAGGAGTTGGGAGAGGTAAATTTCAGTGTAAGGATGTCCGTATTAGCTATGGGTGGAGTGGAAAGGGTAGTGAACTGTAAGTGAGAGCGAATGATAGCAGCGACTCCGCCGCCAGGTCTGCCAGGGTTTCTATCAGAATGGAGAATATAGTAGCCTGCAGGGATGGCGGCCAAGATGTCAGGGTAAGAGTCAGCATTTAACCATGTTTCCGTGAGGAGTAAGATGTCGATAAAACCTCCATCTAGGAGTTGGAATATGTCTAACTGATGTTTAGGGAGTGAACGAGTATTGAGATAGAGTAATGTGAGAGGGTCACTACCACTAGGACTGGGCAGAGTCAGCCGAGATGCAGCAGAGGGAGGTGAGGAAGTGGGAAGGGAAGGTGAGGAAGGAATTATAAGCGGGGGAGAGGATAGAATGTTATTTCCTCGGATGGTAGCTATAGCATGGGGAGCAAGAAGGACATGATGGGAAAGGGCACGAAAGGCCGGAGAGGAATACACCAGACGTTGAGCAGCATGCCTGGCCCCTGGCCTCGGTCGGCCGCGGACGGGCGCAGACGGGCTCGACTTATGCGCGACTTCGGCGCGAAGTCGGCGCTCCCGCTGCGCTCGTCCGCTGCGCTTCCTCCAGATGGCCATTTAAGCCGTCCAACGTGAGGCACTAGACCGCTCACCTGCGCGGTCTGGAGGCAGGGCGGAAGTGCCGGAAAGCGGAAGTGGCGCTCTTGCAGGGACCCTCCGCAGCAAACGGCACACAGCCGGGGCGGACCGGGGTCAGGAGCGGGTGAGTAGCGGTTGGCAAATAAGCGTCACAACATGAATGCAAGCGCTATCAGCCTTAGCGCGAACAACAGGGATTAAAACACGAGCGCTGAAGCTAGTAATCAGCTTCAGAGCTCCAAATATTAAAACGCCAAAAGGGCTACATCTCAGCATCAGCTGAAAGGAATAAAACGAAATGAAAAGCGCTTGTCAGCCGCGCTGCAGCACACGAGTGGTCTACAAACCACCAAGTCAATCAGCGGGGCCGGCAAAGCACGTTATGAACCCTCGCTCAGCAGACACTAGACCGCTCACCTGTGCGGTCTGGAGGCAGGGCGGAAGTGCCGGAATTGACATTCAGGTCAATATGGTGTCTAACTGAGGACCCCCTACCTAATTCTAGACAGCTGTAGACAAAATGCGAGGAAAGGTACGTCGTTGGTACATTAAGAAAATTGTTCTAGCCACCTAATGTATAAGAAAAGTAGACGGTCTGTGGTATATTTATAGGAAGAATGGTGCCACACCAGAGAGTAACACATGTATTTATTTTTTTCCTCTTTCCGAACCAGCTAATCAAAAGTAACGGTGATGCAAGGCGAGGAGAACCACTGACCTCCCCAAAGCTAGTGAGCAAAGACCACTAGATACATAAACACAGCAATCCCCAGCACCCGTTGAGGGTGTCTGTAGGAAGGTGGCTACCTGACTATGGTTACCCCAGATTTTTTGCCTTGTGTTTAGCTAGTTTTCGACTTAGTTGGCCTGGTTCCCTGCTAATCAGGGCCCCAGGCTATCTGCTCTCTCTGTAAAATGGATTCCATGTACCCTAGGTGCATAACTAAATTGGCTTGGGTCACCTTATCAGCCCCTGTACAGTGCACTATAGGTGCCCAGGGCATAGGTGCATCCACGGCCTACCAGGGGCTGCAGCATAACGTTTGCCACCCCTGGCTGGCTATCCAAAATTGACACAACTGACTGATCACTCAGCTGGGGCAAGGTGGTGTAATCACCCCTTGCTTAGATATAGTATGCCTATATCTAAACCTAACTGGACACATATATACCTATAAGTCACTCCTATGGCAGGCCTTAACAATCCTGGAGGCACAGTGCTTGGTTTTATGTGAGATGGTACTCTAGCATTAGCTGAGCCTGTCTGCAGCTGTCGGGACCAATTCCCTTAACTGTTCCGGGATAATACCATACCATATACTATTAAGTGCATTATAATCCTCGCGGTTATTTGTTAACTTCGGTTTGGCTTTATCAAAACATGTCGTGTAAGGAGTCATACGATTTGGAATACTATCCCCTCGACAGTCCTGTCGACGGGGATAGCATTCCACCCCTCTAGAGGGAGACGACATGTTACTGTGCTAAAACGCGGTTGATTTTAAAAGGAGCCTCAGCACCATAAAATGGATGCTTCTGCCACAGACCGCGGGTGTTATATTCTAAGCCATGTTAAGTTGTGTACTGTATCTTTAATGAAATTGTTATGTTCTACTGTCACTGTGTTTGTGAGGTCATCGCATCTTGTCCATGGTGGAATGTTATGTTTCAATACATGAGACAAACTGCATCAAGCACAGACGAGACTGGCAGAGATGTGTAGGTTTTATTGAATAAATCTTACTTTATTCATCCACCTGTCTTATGGATTTACTACATATTTTTGGCGACGCAGGCCTACACAGCTGAACCCACGCATCTATCTACAATTTTTTTTTTCAAAAGGATTTTCTTCTTAAATCCACATCAAGCCAACTGCCTCAGCTGCCACATTTCTTCAATGAAGTCTTCAATTTTACTTTACTTTCAACAAGCTTGAAGACCAGCTTTACATCAAAGACTTTCAAAACAAGCTTTCAAGATAAGACTACATCTTCAACGCTTTGAGATAAGTGACTCTAAATTTATTTAAATATTTTCAAAGCTGTACCTTCGATTTCCAGCTCTTTTTCTGCTGTATACAACATATAACTTACTTCTCTACAACTCTCTTAATTACAGTGTGTGACTTTCAACTAGCGTGTGTTTCAAACTGTGGCAATACGATTTTCTTTTATGTGCAGTGAAAAACGGAAAAACGGAACTTACTATTTGTTTGTTTTGTTCAACCCGCACAATCTCTTGCACATTGTTCAATTATATATATCAGAACTTTGCTTGCATTTTGTCCAGCTTTCCAAAGCGAGCGAAAGAGCGAGACGTTTGTGCGAGAGTGTGAAGCGCTCATTTAAAAAAAAAATATATACACTGAGGCTTTACCGGCATTTTGTTCAGCGTCCCAGAGCGAGCGAAGGAGCGAGACTTCTGCGCAAGAGTGTGAAGCGCTGACAACACGTCAATACGTAACAGAACGAGACTTGTACTCGTGCAAGACTTTTCTACGTCTTCCAATTGAATATCTCTTTGCGCATGCTCCTTAGTGTTGCCAACCATCGTGAAGCTATTTTCCAACCACGCAGTAACCCTCTTTCCAACCAGGGAACAACGCTGTTGCCAACCACTAAATAATGCCATTTTAAACCACGCTCTTCATTTTTTTTCTCTATTGGCAGAAAGTGTGACATCATTGCCTTTGTTTTCTCAATTCTATTCCTTGATGGTCATGTTCTACAGTGTCACACTGCTTTCTACAGAGATTCCATTCTTCAACAAATTAACATTCTTTTCTCAAGAGAACCATTGTTTTTTTACATAGACTGTGGAAGCATCATTCTACCTACAACAAAGAAGAATATATCATTTTTTTTGTCTTCAATTGAAACTTTAAATTCTATTTATTACAAGGAATCGACATAACACTTTTGTTTATTTAGGAAAAATGAGTTTATGAAATAGTGCCTCTGTGACCTATATTTATTTTTCTTTTTTTTTCATTTTATTTTTATTTCTATGATGTCTTCTTTACAGTCTATCAATGCTCCTCCTTCTTTTCTTGACACTCCAGGAGATCCTCCAGTAAAGTGGGATATTTGGTTTGACGCCTTCGAGACATATTTAGGTGCCATTGGAGCTTCGAGGTATCGGCCTGAAAGAAAGAAATGTCTTTTATTGCATTCTCTTGGGTTCGAAGGTAGATCTATCTTCAAGCACCTACCTGATCCTCCTGGAGATAACGAAGTTATTGATGAGTATCAAACTACCATTACGAAACTAAAACTTAGGTTTGATAAGCAACCCAATTTGATTGTGCTTAGACACAAATTCTTTATGAGGAAGCAATCTGAAAGTGAAGATGTTGATGCTTATGTTTCCACTCTCAGGAAGTTAGCTTCTGTCTGTCTTTTTGAGAACTTTACTGAGCAATTAATCGTGACCAATTTATTGGTCATTGTAAAGATAAACAGATTAGACTGAAGTTACTTTCTATGGACAACCCTTCTCTTGATGAAACCATTAAAGTAGCAAAAAGTATAGAGACATCTCATATTTCCCTTAAAGAATTAGAAGACAAACCAGTGGATAGCATCAATTTTGTTGGTAGTTCAAGGAAAGTAAAGAATAAATCCACAAAGACTGCGAGCAATTTTTCTCCAAGGTTCAAAGATGCTGTTTCTGTACCTAACAATATTTGTCTACAATGTGGAAGTTCTACTCATAGTAAAGGAGCGAAATGCCCAGCGTTTAATTCTATGTGTAACTATTGTAAAAAAATAGGACATTTTGCCACTGTTTGTTTAAAAAAGAAATTTCAAAAGAAAACTATAGCTTGTGTGGTAGAATCAGATAATGACTCAGATACTGAAACTATCTCAGTTGTCACTGACCATATAGAGTCTGGCGACACATCAATACCTCTTACAGGTGATCCGTCAACTTGTGTTGATCCTATAGTTGAAATACTTGTTGGTGATAAGAAACTTGATCTTCTAGCAGATTCAGGTGCAAGGATCACCATGATTACTGAGGAACTGTTTCATGAAACGTGGGGAGAGAGAGAATTATTTCCTCCTGACAGAAAACCTATTTCCTATGAAAGACGTAAAATTGCATTACTAGGATTTTTCGAGGATTACTTAGAGTTTAAAGGTAGGAGAATAAGGGGGAACGTTTATGTAGCTGTCAAGGGATTGAATATTTTAGGGTGGTTTCACCAGGGTCTTTTTGGCATGCAACTTAGACCAGGCACAAAAGAACAAGTATTGCTTGTCTCTTGTGAAGAGGAAAGCACTACGTGGGTCAATGAATTTCCTTCTGTTTTTAGTGATCAACTAGGTAAGATCACTGGGTTCAAACATAAGATTATAGTTAAGGATGGAGCAACTCCTATTAAACACAAGCTCAGGAGTGTTCCCTTTAGCATTAAAGAGGACCTTAACAAAGAGATAACTATGTTATGTGAAAAGGGAATTATAGAACCTACTGACTCATCATTATGGTTGTCTCCTCTTGTGGTCGCACGCAAGAGAGATGGTAAACTAAGGGTGTGTGTGGACCTCAGATCCTTGAACAAGGAGATTTGGGTGGACTCCCACCCTTTGCATAAAATTACGGACCTATTTCCCAGTATCAAAGGTGCGAACATTTTTTCGAAATTAGACCTGGCTAGTGCCTGTCATCAAATAGAGCTTCACCCTGAATCACGATCTTTAACAGCTTTTGTGTCTCCACTTGGTACTTTCCGCTACAAAAGGATGCCTTTTGGACTAGCCTCTGCGGCTTCAGTATTTCAGAGGGTGATGCAAGATATGTTGAGAGATGTTGAGGGTGTTCTTGTTTTCCAAGATGATGTTTTGATATATGCCAAAGATGATGAAAAACATGATAGCATTGTTAGGAAGGTCTTGGAATTTTTTTAAAAAAATTGGAGTCGTATTGAAAACTGAAAAGTGCAAGTTTAGTTGCTGTGAGATAGAATACCTAGGTCATTTACTTTCTCATGAAGGAATCAAACCAAGACAAGGTTTAATTGATGCTATTATGAAGGCACCTGTACCTAAAGACAGGTCTGGGGTTAAGTCGTTGCTTGGATTGTTGGAATACTATTCAAGATTTGTCCCTAGCTATGCAACACTAGTTAGACCCATTAGCAATCTGCTCAAGTTTTCTACTAAATTTTCATGGACAGCAGACTGTGATCGTGCTTTCATGGAGGTGAAGGATATTTTGAAGAAAAGCGATGCTCTTACACCATTTGACCCTGATTTGCCTTGTTTTATTACTATAGATGCGAGCAAGGTGGGTTTAGGGGCTATTCTTACTCAAAGTTCTGGTGAACTAGAATATACGGTTGCTTTTGCCTCCATGGTTCTAAGGAGTGCTGAGATTCAATACTCTGGTATAGAGAAAGAACTGTTGGCTTGTGTATGGGCTATTGATAAGTATCGACCTTATGTTTGGGGTAGGCATTTCAGCTTAATCACAGATCACAAGCCACTGGTGTCTATTTTGTCTGCTGGTCCTAGCAAATGTTGTACACCTATGATCACTAGGATGGTTACCAAGTTACTTCAATATCAATTTGATGTCACACATATTTCTGGTGGTAAAAACACACGAGCTGACTTTTTGTCACGTTATCCACAGAGTAGCGATGTGAGTGAGGGTACAAGTTTTCAAGACTTAAATGATGAAGATGAGTAGGATTGTTTTGTGGCATCAATAGATGTACCCATTTTAGCAGTTGGGTCTGAGGAAGATTGGAGGGCATTTTTGTTAAAGGACAAGGTGTTGCAAGAGGTGTTCAATTTTATCGAGAATGGGTGGCCAAAGGAGAAGTCTTTGTCTTCCAAGTTACAACCATATTGGAAGGTAGAGTCAGAAATTTCAATTGAGGATGGTTTAATACTGAGATGTGAGAAGCTTATTCCACCTCATTGTCTTAGACGTATCATTATGAAAGAAGCTCATGAGGGGCATTTAGGTATGTCTCTTACAATACGTCGTGTATGACAAGATTTTTGGTGGCCAAGCATGGATAGTGTATCAGGATGTTTGTTGAAAATTGTCCAGTGTGCTGTTTTTCTGAAAAATCACTTAAAGTTGTTGTTCCACCTTTGTCTCCTATTGAATGTCCAACTAGCCCATGGGTCAAAGTAGGTATTGACATTATGGGTCCTTATGAAGTTTTACCTTTGGGGATGACGTTCATTGTTGTTTTGATGGATTATACATCCAAGTGGCCTGAAGTAAAAGTGGTAAAGGAAGCTAATTCATCTAGTGTTATCAAGTTTCTCAAGGAAGTATTTTTGAGAGAAGGTTTTCCTCAGTTTATTATCTCAGATAATGGGACTCAGTTTGTAAGTGTGGAATTTCAAACTTTTCTTAAATCCTGTGGAGTCAAACACCTTAGAAGCTCACTCTATTATCCACAAACCAACGGTCTTGTGGAAAGAATGAACCGTGTTGTGGGTGATTGTGTTAGGTGGGCAGTAAAGGGCAGGCATGATGTTTTTGCATCCATTGAAAGCATGCTTTGGTTTTACAGGACAACGCTGCACTCTTCCACGTTTCGCCTTTTGAAGTACTAAGGGGAAGGAAAGCTAATACCAGTTTTCGACCTGGGTGGATGTGTAAGTGGTCTCACTCTTTAGTTGATGTTGAGTCGGTTTTAGAAACAGTCAAAACTAATTCTGAAATGACTCAAAATAAGGGGAAAGCATGGTTTGACAAAAAAGAAAAACGTTAAGATGGTTACGTTGTGTGTTGGAGATTTTGTTAGAATTAAGAATTCCACTCACACAAAGAAAGGGAAGTGTAAATATAGTGAACCCATCAAGATTGTGCGTATCGGTGTCAATGCTGTTCAAGTAGAAGGTGGGTGTTAGTGGAATATTTCGAAAGTTGTAAAAGTAAAAGCAAGTGTAGTTTCTGGAAATCATGATGAACATGACAGCAACATGAATTTATCTCGTAGGAAGAGTACTAGATCTATTAATTTTCTTTGTAGATTTCGTGATTAGGTACTGTTATACTTCTTTATTTTGTAGTATCTTTAGTTAGTTTTTTTTCCTTATTTTCTGTTATTTTCCCTGGTGTCATGTTTTAGTTAAATTTTAGACAATGTATTATTGCTGTTCACACTTACTGCTTCTTTTTCCTTTAGGAAGAAAAGGAGGTATGTTATATTCTAAGCCATGTTAAGTTGTGTACTGTATCTTTAATGAAATTGTTATGTTCTACTGTCACTGTGTTTGTGAGGTCATCGCATCTTGTCCATGGTGGAATGTTATGTTTCAATACATGAGACAAACTGCATCAAGCACAGACGAGACTGGCAGATGAAGAGCTGTGTAGGTTTTATTGAATAAATCTTTCTTTATTCATCCACCTGTCTTATGGATTTACTACAACGGGTCTGACCTCCTGCTGCTGACCAAAACTAAGCTAAGGAGGCCTGGACAAAGGGTTTCCTGTCACAGGGAGGTGTCACACCACCCCAGACAGGAGATAGTGGATTGTAGCAGGGAGGTTTGAAAGAAACCAGACAGTGCCTGGGGAGCACAAGGCTTCCCCTTGCATAATCCGGTCAAACCGGTTCTGGGGCACACCAGCCCCAGTCCCAGTGCGACTCTGGACAAAGGGAAAGGGGTGTAACCACCCCCTTCCTGGGTCCCACCCATAGGAGGGACCTAGCAGGTAATCCAGCCCACCAGATTGGTATAAGAGTGGGAACAATGCCCAAGCATGCAGATTATCCTGACTGAAACTTATGAAACGAAACTCTGGACCCTTCGACGTCCTACTCGATGTAGAAGACTGAAGAATCTCCCTTGTGGTCAAGGAGTGACCACCCTGTGCAAACAGGCACCATCCAGCACCTCGATGTTTTCTTTGTTGCAGTTCCCGCCGGAACTCCAGCAACAGAGATCGACAAGACCAAGCGAGCCTGCCTTCTAACAGCCCGATCCACAGTCCCTGTAGAGCTGAGACCCGTGGAGGTGACCGGAAGCGTGGGGCCCGCCATCTTGGAAAGACCACCAGACGCTGACCGTGCAGCCCACGAGTGACCCTCGAAGCTGTACATCGGGGTTTGAGAAGCCCCATGATGACTGTTGATAATGATGACTTAACATGTTGGATAAAGAGCTACATATGGTTCAACAATCTGTGTGTAATGACACTTGTGTTTTCTTCCACAATGTAAGTTGCCACTGTTTATCATCGGGACATATGTAGTGTTACCGATACTCAAAACCTTGATTATAAACATGCTGTGATAGTGACTGTCTCATGCATTACTATATCAATTCCCTATAGTAATTTGAACTATATTTTTTCCACCAGAGGATGGAGTGTAAATGGTGATTCAGTGATTGTCTGTTAGGTGGTATATTCTTTTGTTTTGTTTTGTGTAGCCTTGATAAAGTCGCTGGACGATTTCCCATGTATGCTCCGAAACACGTGTCTGCTGTTTGAAGACCCTGAAATGAAAGGAACAAGAAAAGGATTCACACACTTGTATTTTATTATTTATGCTTACGCTGTGCATCTGTGAAATATTTGAGACACCATCAACGTGTGCTGGGGATTGCTGTGTCACCTGATGTATAAGTCCAGACAGTTTTATTGGTAAATCAATTTCAATTTTTGAGGTCAGAACGGTGACCTTTGACTTTAAAGGGATGAGGGGTATCAGGTAACTTTATGTTACTAACAGTGAACATTTGGTGTTAGTTTAGATTGACCAAAGATCCTTTGATATCATTTTCGATCCTAACAGTCCTGATCAGGTCTTAGCTATTGGGGAAAGTGAAGAAACAGCTTGTATGGTTTCAGAAGTGAACCCAAAATTGTTCTGTGGGGGTACTGGCAGACTTGAAAGTTTTCCCCAATGTAATGTCTTAAAAGAGGGTGTTTGTTGTGTGGCTCACAAGGCTAAGAACATACCCATGATTGTCACAAACTGATTGGAAGAACAAATAAAGAGACTAGTGGTGGCTGAAATAACTGAGCCAGCTGACCCCTGATGTGGATTGCTCCACTTATCATGGCCCGATGTATCAATGGGGAGCTACGTCTGTGCTTTGACCTAAGGGACACAAACAACAATATCCATTTGATCAATTTCCCCACCCTAGTATTGATGAGCTTCTGATGGCGACTAGAGGACAACGTTTGTTCTCTGTTTTTGCTTTATCTTCTGAATTTCACTAGAAACCTTCAGAGTGGAAGAGTAGCAGCTTGGTAACATAAATTAGAATGACTGGGTACTTCTCTTTTTTTTTAAAGGATGCTGTTTGACCTTGCCTCGGTGGCTGCTGTTTTTCAAAAGCTCTTGCATAAGATTGTTAAAGATGCTAAAAGTATTATTTTCATCCAAGACATCATTCTTGGGGAAGGATAAGGAGGTCATTATAAAGCTTTTAGGAAGTTGTTGGGAGTTTTGGAAAGAAAGGGTAATAACATATCCAGGACATGAGAATAAAAAGATGCCATTGAAGGAACTGCTAGATGCCATTAAGGGGGGTTGTGCATCATACAACAAGGATGACTTAAGATAATTCTTGGCTTCGCAGATTTTTATTCCAAGCTTGTCAAAATCTTTGCAGAAAAACATCATCTCTTGTGGTGAGGTATTTGTTAAGGAAGAAATGGAAATTTGATTGGACTTGTGATGCCCAGAATGTGTTTGCCACTACAAAAAAGCTAATGTGTGATACTAAGACACTTCAGGGTTTTGACTCTAAATCTGAAAGCACTATCTTTACTGATGCCATCAAGAAAGGGTTGGGGAAAGTTATCAGTCAATGAAATTGTGAGAGTTATGAAGTAGTTGTGGCTTTTGTTTCATGGCCTCTCACGCCAACTGAAGAAATATTCTTGGTTATTGATAGGAAGGCTTTGTGATATGTGTGCACTGTGGAGTGTTTTCAACATTTTTGTGGGGTATGTAGTTCCGGTCAGGACTGACCACAGACCACTTAGGGAGGTATTATCAAATGAAGGTCTAATGAAAGCATGGCCATGTAACCCAAGTCTTTCTATAAGACTCCAGGTTTACAACTTCACAGTTCAGTATGTACTGGGAATTAACAACCACATTTCCGTCTGCTTGTACAGAAAAAATATTCCAATGAAGGAGTACCCAGTGCATCAATGCGAGAACTACCAAGTTGTGTGAGTGGGCAAGGATGAGATTGAAGCTGCTGGTAAGTATGAATGGGTAAAGGTGTATTAGGAGGTTTTTGTTTTGGAAAAAGATAAGTGTTTGTGTTTTTTGAGAGGAAAGCCTGGAATAAAAGAAACTGGATGAAAAGCTGAGAGTTCTAGCTCGAATTGTCAGAAGATTCAGGTTATGTGGTGAGGAACAGGAGGATTGTACCTCTCGGTCGATAGTTCAACTTTAACATGAAGAGCATTTGGACTTTGTTAAAGGTAAGTGGATAATCAAATGTTTGCATTCTGGCGAAGAATTGATATTAAACGTGTAATTATAGATTGCGTTTACTTCGGAAATTTACAGAGGTATGCTCCTTGCCTCAGCCAGATTCAGGAAATAACAGGAGGAATGCTAGACATGGTGGCCCATTTATGGCACTCAGTTGAGGGGTGATGGGCAGAACCTTTTCAGCATTTTTCTGAAGGGGTTATGTCCCGAAGTGACATGCACCACATTAGAAATGAGTGTGACATGAAGATGTAGGGTTAAGAGTAATGAAGATTAACGCTAAGTGATCAGGGCATGCACGGGGTGTGTATATATATATATATATATATATATATATATATATATATATATATATATATATATAACTATATCTATATATGTATATATGTATATATATATGATTCAGGTGATCTCCATTTTGGGATACGAAAAGGGCTTTGACAAAGACCTCCTGGTCGAGACGTGTCAGCCATCTAAATAAATCTTTCTTGGACTTACCTAGAAACCTAGAGTGTGGGCACTTTTCTTGTGGAGCAGCTGCGTCAGCAAGGACTTTCAAATATATATATATATATATATTCACTGAAAAAACCATAGGTTTGAGACCATATATAGTTAGGAATTAGCATTTACCAAACCTTATTTTACTCACACAAAACCATTGAAATTCGCATATACGCGGACCGGTAGCGAAACAATCAAAAAAAAAAAATTAGATACATATAAAATATATTTTTCCTTTAAAAGAAGAAAATATTTTACACCATTTGATACTTGCTATTAAAAAACCATTGAAATTCACTGAAAAAACCATAGGTTATAGACCATATATAGTTAGGAATTAGCATTTACAAAACCTTGACAGTGATGTCACTGACCATGTCATGAATGATGTAATATGTGACATCATCAGCAGTGGATTGCGGGTGCGCGATATATAGTTAGTGCAACTAACTATATATGCGAATTTCAATGGTTTTGTGTGAGTAAAATATGGTTTGGTAAATGCTAATTCCTAACTATATATGGTCTCAAACCTATGGTTTTTTCAGTGAATTTTCAAGGTTTTGTAAATGCTAATTCCTAACTATATATGGTCTATAACCTATGGTTTTTTCAGTGAATTTCAATGTTTTTTTAATAGCAAGTATCAAATGGTGTAAAATATTTTCTTCTTTTAAAGGAAAAATATATTTTATATGTATCTAATTTAAGATTTTTTTTTTGATTGTTTCGCTACCGGTCCGCGCACCGGGTAGCTTCCTGTTAGCTCAATTTGGTGCCGCGACCCGATTCGCGCACCGGGAAATGTTCTGTTAGCGCAACGACCGCGATCGAACACAACATCGTGACACGTCGCGTAAACGCGACGTATCGCGTTGCCGCGTAATGCGTCTTATGATGCGCCGCGTTAGCGCACCGGGAAGTGCTTAGGTCCGCGTCCCGAGGCGCGAAACGCAACACCCCGGAAGCGAGCCGGGCGCGTGACGGAACGCGTAACGTAAGCGTAACAGGTCATGTGACCTGAAAATAACACTTTTCATTGGTTCATTACATTTTTTTCACAAATGATGAAAGCCCCCACCTTTTTTCCTCACTCTGACTTTCATCTTTGTGAAAGGAAGACCTACTTTCCATATTTTCTAAAATGGCAAGTTTTGTAGCTGCAGCTGCTGGAGCCAATCCACCACCACCACCACCACCAAAAAAGGATGGACCACCTCCTCAGGTCCTCCTTTATCAAGAGGAGGAAGAAGAGGAAGAGGAGCAAGAGAGGAGGCAGTTTTTGCTTGAAGAGCCAAGGAGGTCCCATGTGAAGAATAATTATATCTGGCAATTCTTCACATTTCCCCGGGGCCAAAAAAAAGTAAATGCCCGTTATGTCACATGTCTCATCTGTGACAAAGTTCTGTCCCGAGGGACAGAAAAAAAGTACAGCTTCGGGAATCACACCATGCATCGCCACATGGAGAGGTGGCACCCTGTTAATTATAGTGCTGCGCAGGTACGTGACCTGCAGGAAAACCCCCCTCCTGTGGCCAGTACATCAACCGAACAGGCAGTGACGGGACCTGAGACGAGGGAGACGGTCCCAAACATCCAGATGAACTTCAGGGACCTGAAGCATATCTGCATTTTTTGCGGCCAATTAATTTGCTATGGCGAGAAAAGTATACGTCTAATCAACAGACCTAAAGAAAATCATAAATGTACAAAACGCCCCAGAAAGTAAATTATCTCTTTTTTTTGTTGCTCCTGTTGAGCCCTTTATAATGACTGATTTTCGTTTCCCCCCCCAAAAAAATCAAAAAAAATATAAAACCGTTCTTAAAATACAAAAAAAGTAAAAAAATGTTCATAAAAATAATAAAAAAAATTAAAACAACAAAAACAATTAAAAAAAAGTTCTTTTCAGAACTACCTCCCATTTATAAAAAATTGCTAGAATGTTTAGCACTCTGGCAACCTCTTTTTCTTTTGATTCGCTTCCCGGTTCGCGCGCCGGTACGCGAACCGGAAGCGAAACAAAAAAAAATGTAAATAAAAAGGAAGAGTGAGTATAAGGGAAGGAAACAGATAGTAATGTTCAAAGAAAGACAGCTAGAGAGAGTAACGCAGAGATGCTGTTTAATAGATCTATTTTCCAAAGAAAAGATATAAGAGGGTATCATTGAGAAAAACAAAATAGATAAGGAAGTGAAAGAAAAAAAGGAGAGTAGAAGAATAATAAACAAGAGTTACTTGGAGAATGTGAGTGAATGTTCAAATTAAGTAGAAAAACAGTAAAGGATGTGGAATGAGAGGTAGGGATAGAACCGGACTAAAATAACAACTGTGAGGGAAGGTGTTAAAAAAACAGTGAGCGAAAGTAAATAGGAATAAAACAAGATGTGTGACAGTGAATAAGGTTAAAACATGTGGAATAACAGAGAGAAAAAACAGAAAGCAGAAAAGAAGAAGTGACAGAAAAGGAATAATTGAAGCAGCAAAGAAATGTAAATAACATAGTGTGCTTCAACTACAGGGAGAAAGCATAATGAACAAGTAGTGAAAGAGTGAAGAGACAGAGACAGTGAGAGTAATAGAGACAGACTGAGTGAACAGGAGTGAGGAACTATGAGAACAGAGGGACTGAGAAAAGGAGTGGAAGGAGTAGAATAAGTAAGTAATTGAAAAGGAATGAGGGAAGTAGCAAAGGCAGGAAACTGAGGGTTAAAGAAATGAAGCAGTGGAACTAATAGAAGTTAAATGTGATAGAGATGTAACGGAAAGAGTACTAAACACTTACCTTATAATTATCGTTAATTTAGTCACTTGTTATTTTTATACTTTCAATCTGTGAAAGAAAGAACAAAAATTTAAAAAATATTAAAACATGTATTTAAAAATTAGAAAAGACAAGGGAAAAGATTAAAAATCATCCAATTTTACAAAGAAATAAAGTTAGAGATAAACATGCAGAAAGAAAGAGAAAGAAACGGTGATAGACAGACAGAGACAAAAAGAAATTGTAATACAGTAAATTACTAAGAGAAAAAAAGGAAGATAGTTTCATTGACAGAAAAGAAGGATGAAAGAGAAAACTAAATTGAAGATGTGTAACATACTAAAAGAAAGTGAGAAAGGTAAACTATATAAGGAAAGGGTGAATAAGGAAAAAAGTGTGAGGGAGAGAGGAGACAGAAGAAGTGAAGGAAAGACTGTCAGATACAGACTGAGTAAGGCAAGAAAGAAAAATAAGTAAGTGAGGGTGAGTTATACTAACTGATTGCACCAAAAAAGGAGAACCTAAACATTTTTCATTTAGAAAACAAAGGGAGGAAAGATGGAAAAGACAAGCGAAACATAGGGTCTAAAAGCTGGAAAATGGTGCAAGGGAGAAAAGAAAAATGCAGAGTTAGAATAGGGAAACAATGTTTCAAAGATAAGTGCAGTTAGAGAACAAGGGTGAAAGAGAATAAAACAAAAGGCAATGTGAGTATCTAAAGAGGATTGATAGAAGGTAGTAAAAGATGAGTGAGCATGAGACAAGATGAATACATATTAAAAATCACAATTCAAAGTACAAAATTAATTATACATATCAAATGGTTTATTTTTGCTGTTCTCAGAATATATCAAATTTCACTAAAAACAGTGAGTTGAAGGTATTCATCATATAACAGCGGGGAAAAAAAAACACAATCAAAATGATTGTGTTTAAAAAACCCATATAATATAACCAATCAGAAATCAGAACTCCTCAAAAGTAACTTACTTTCCATGACTTCAAAGGATGTCCTATGAACAGCTTATACTCTGTTGTGCTGTTATTATTTTCTGCCCGCCACTTTCTGAAAGAAAAGCTCCATCGTTTTGACAAAAATGTGACATACAATAAATGACTTCCCGCTCTCTACCGCACTTCTCCTCAAGGCCATTTATAACTCTTGGAATTCTTCTAAGCAAATCCCATCATTTTCTTTTTCCACAACTTTCATAAAGAAAACGTCCAAGATTAGTTTCACAATCCTGTACTAGTAATATCTCACCCTTCTTGCTCACTCATGTTCCACATTTCCTATAACACTGATACTGCTTACTATGAGGCACACTTACTCTACCTCTATGACTACTACAATTATTTAATTCTCTTGAGCACTGTTAATCACAAAGCAATTTAAAACAGCACACTAAATTATATCAACACCTAGAATCATTATAGGCCAGTTACCTACCCTAAATTCTCACTTCTGAAAACACAAAGTAAGAATTTTTTAAGTCAAAAGGCAACATTGCTTCATAGTCAAATGGTAATCATTGCCGAAAGACCAGCCTTTTTTACATTTCAAATAAGCTGTGTAATATCCTGATGTTGTCAAAGGACCATCATGTCATATAATAGCTGCAGTTACAAATGTTCTTCCTGAAATCGACGACTGTGTAGCCAAAACATTTTTAATTAGAGTTGACAACTTACTTTCATCCGGTTTATATAGTTGGAATTGTAAAATGACATTTCACCCATAAGTTTCTATAAATAATGTGGACAGCATTGCAGACTTACATTACCTCTACTCCTTGTTTTGATCTGCTGCTTGAATTAGCTTATTAAAACAAACAGTTTTCGATCTGTACTACACTTATCCACAAGGCCATATAGTGTAGGAGCCATTAGAACCTCTTGAAATTCCTCAGAGCAAATCCCGAGATTCCTTCCCTAAAATGTTGGTTGTAAGAAGACCAGGTAAGAATTTTTAAGGTCAAAAGGCAATCTTTTTTTGAAAGTTAAAACAGAATCATTGCAGAATGACCAGCCGTTTCCAGACTTCAAATAAGTTGTGTAATGTCCTGATGTTGTTGAAGGACCGTCATGATATATAATTGCTGCAGTTAGAAAAGTCCTTCCTGATATTGACAACTGCGAAGCCACAACATTTTTAATTAAAGTTGTCAATTTTGTTCCATCAGGCCTACATCGTTGGAGCATTAAAATGACATACTGGCCATATCTTCGTATAAATAATGTGGACAGCATTGCAGACTTACATTGGCTACACTCCATGTTTTGATCGGCTGCTTTTACTAGCTTATTAAAGGATACTGATTTACTGTCTGGCAAAGTTAAATATATAAATCTTTCTGAGTCTACACTAGTAGTACTTGATACCCTACAGTTCTCTCAGTCATGCTGCCATTGATAAGAAAGGCCAAACAGATGATCTACATCTATACCTTCATCTTGCAATACATCAAGCATATACATTAAAAACTCCTGACAATCTTGCTGAATATTTTGAGAGAATTGTGTTTGACCTGAACATTTGTCTAACAGATTTCGAATTTCAGACACACTTTCTACTCTTGTTCTATCAGCGCTACATTTCTCTAACACAGAATTCAACAAACAGCAAAAACTTTGATCCGAATTGATCACAATCTGTTCTTTTAAAGTTTCTAGAGAAAAGACAACATTAACCACTACATTAGCATAGCAGTTGACACCAGAACTATTTTCAAATTGAAAATCAACAACATCTTCAACAGAATTCATTTTCTTTCTGCTTACAATTTTGGGTTCATCGACTTTTTGTCTTTTTGCTACAACCTCCCTACTATTGGTGACATTTCTTCGTTTCCGGCCTACCACACGTTTCTCAAACAAAGGATATTGAGGCAAATGTGGCGCATACTCTCTTCTTAACCTATTGTATTCCTTAACACAATCTAGATCCGCACAAATGTTTGTGACATCACACTCAATCAAGTACAATCCCGATAAAGTTCTGACTCGTGACAATGCTACATAAGCCATACCCTCTTTGAACACAGAACTGCCAATATTCACCAAAGCACTGTCTACACTTAAACCTTGTGATTTATGGATTGTCACCGCATATGCCAAGCAAACAGGAAACTGCTTACGGCGAACATATAAGTCTTTTACAAGCAAAAACCTAGCAGAGCAATGACCAATTAGCTGTACTTCCTCAATGCCATCAAATTTAATTTTTAAAAATTCAATTCCATCTCTTTTTCTGTATTTCTCAAAATCAACAACATTACCCATTGCTCCATTTACTAGACCTCTTTCAACATGTAAATTCCTTCTCAAAATGATACGGCAATTTAAGCACACATTCAGAGTCTTTTCAAAACCAGCAGTTTTAGATATAGTCTTCTCTAATGAA
This sequence comes from Lissotriton vulgaris, assembly GCF_964263255.1. Lineage (NCBI taxonomy): Eukaryota > Metazoa > Chordata > Amphibia > Caudata > Salamandridae > Lissotriton > Lissotriton vulgaris. Next base: position 1,365,826,855 of record NC_141695.1, on the reverse strand, counting down.
TCCAATTTAGATTTCAAATTCTCAGACAAAATAATTGTTGCTCCCATATGCTCTATTCTGTCAATAGCTTCCAGTTTCACAATCTCTTGGTTTTCTAAATTCAACATTTTGTTGTTGAAGATGGAACATTCTGCAAGAGTTGGCATCAAACATATTCCAGATTTCTTCTCAGTAATTTTCTGAAAAATATTCTCTGGCAGAACGTCTTCTTCTGGATACAAATTTGACAGTAATTGTGCATGTAAAGCTTCTTTCCCACGCTCGGTCACTTTCCCGATTCTAACATCTTGTAGAATATTCTTGTAATCTTCATCCTTCGCCTGACGCATATTTTCACGCAGCTCAGCATAATTGAAGTTTAACCATATTTTAACGTTGCCAATGCTCCCTAGGCACTTCCTGGTATCTTCATGCGTAAGCAGTTTAAACACTGGTTGTCCTTTCACTGGTATCAGCTGCAGAAGATCACCGAAAACAATGATGTGTTTGCCACCAAATAACACATCATACTCTGTTTTAAGAACTTCCTGCATTCTCAAATGCACAAAGGCAAGCATGACATTGGAAACCATGCTTACTTCGTCAATGATAAGAAGTTTCATCTTCTTCAGGACTCTAGATACTTCACAACAAGCATCTCCAGATAACTTGTGGTATTGTAATTTGTTATCATGCTCCACTGGCAGCATCAGTAGCCGATGCAAAGTAATACCTTTAATGTTATGTGCTGCCAGTCCAGTTGGAGCGGTGACAACACAAGACAGCGATGACTCAGTCCTTTTCTGCAGATAACATGAAATTGCTTTAATGAGGAAACTTTTTCCAGTTCCTGCTTCTCCACTCACATACAGTCGGACAGGCTTCAACGACGTACATGAGCACTCTTTCTTCTCATGACTTAATCCATGATCAATTTGGTTGGTAACTTCGTCATATATTTTCCTCTGCTCAACGTTGAGTTGTCTTTCCAAATCTTCTAAGTTAACCGCATCCTCCTGAGCATGTGCCATGGCTCTTTCCACTTCAATCATGGCAGTGGCAGCTTCATTTTCGATAACTGATCCTCCTAGTGGATCCTGACTCAATGAAACAGAACTCTGACTGCCCTGAGAACTGTCTCTAGCAATCTCAGCTGCAATTGTTGCTTCCTGCTCGATTTCTGCATTCAACATTTCTAGATATTTTGGAAAAACAGGACATTCTATGGACTCCTTGGCTGCATTGAAAGAGTCTTCGTAACAGAGGAAATCTCCAAGCAGTTCCTCTGCTGCACGCCAAGGCTTGAAAAGTTGCAAAAGAGCTAAATAGAAAAACTCTTTTCTTTCTGGAGATTCGCAACTCAATTTTCGATGATTTACCAATTGACATTTTCTTTGCTTGACCAGACATCCCTCACTTCCAATTACAGCATACACTCCTTTATCAATATCCTCTTTGATGTTCCTCTTGAAAATATAATTTTGTAGAACCTCATACAGACAAACATTCTCCTGGTGACTGCTTCTATTTGGATAATATGTATCCAACATGTTGGTCTTCAAAATATCTGTACTGCTTGGCTCCTTCTCCGCCAAATACTCAATTTCCTGTACAGGTTTCAGAACTCGATTACGCGTTGCAGCAAGACCAAGACTCGCCCAAATGATACTCCTAGATTTGGCATAGAGACTTGCTGAAGATAACCGGTCAGAACATTCGTAAGCTCCGATTTCCCGATGCGACAACATCTTCAGACTGAAACTGTACAACTTCTTACTGAGGCTCTTTTCATGGCAAATGTCCTCCCACATATCCTTCAGTTCTGTCTTTTCTTTTTTTGTGATGTAAGACGTCACATACCGAGCCACAGCCATACAGTTGTCAGCCACAAACTGTATATCCATGTTTGCATTCCACATGGACAAAATCACTGGGTTGTAGTCGTTGATGTACTTGGACTCTTCGTTTCTTTTCAAATTGTATGTATTTTTGGGTGATTTCCTCGTCACATTATGTCGCAGCGAAGACATCAAATTGTTCACTCTTCCTTTAGATATCACCGATCGTGGAAATCCAAAACGACATTTTGTGTAGTACTTGTTCTTGTTTCTGAATTTACGACGACAGTACTTTCCACAACGATGGCTTTGAAACCGTAAAACTTGTTCTCTTAGTCTTCCTTTGACTTTGGAACAGCACATGTAGAATACTGTTCGATGAAACTCATCACTAAGTCATCCGGATCTGTTCCAAATTTGGGTGCATCTTTGATCCATAGCAGCATATGTATATGAGGAGCACCTCTTGCTTGATACTCTTTTCTCCAGAAGAAATCCAACACCTTTCCAAGAGGTGGATTTTTCTTGTTCGTGATGAAAGACATCATAGCTTCAAATCTATGATTGAAGTACCTGCATACATTCACTGGATCCAAAGAGCACAGTTCTCCGGGTGTCTTGAATACAATATTTTCAATGTTTCCATTTGCCTCTTGTAGAAATTCAAGTAAGTCTTCCCAGCCATACTCAGCACAGCTGAGAGTGAGGAACCATGTGGGAGTTCCTAAGTTCCTCAGCATACATTTTAAGTCACCATGACGATGGTACCAATACTCATTAGTACCACGCTGACATGCCATGAGATTATTCAGGTGAGAATCCAAAATACTGTCTTGCACATTGACTTTATCCATAAAGTCCCTTGCCGAGATATTTCGCAGTTGTACACCACTTTTCAAGATGTGGTTCACTGCATAAGACAGTCCAGACAGATCACTTTCAAACAGTAGATGAAACAAATAGGGAATGCATTGACGAAACCTAGGATCTTCTGTATACAATCGTAAAGTCCGGTATTCAGAAGCAGGAATTTGATCAGGTCGCTCATCATATCGTCCTCCTCGACCTGTGGGAAATAACTGTGGAAAACACTGAGCTTCCAAACTTTCCTCCCAAACACTAATGGGACTCCCTTTGGCTTGTTTCATTTGAAACAACTCAATAGCATTCCCCATGACTTCCTTGGAATGCAAAGGATGAACACTATAATGTTCATATATTTCTTCATTTTTAGAGGCTTCTACTTTCACAATTTGTCCAGCCCACAAATCACTGTCCTCTTCTTCACTTACTTCCTCTTCTGCAACACATACATTCTTGTAGTACTCATTGTTTTTTATCAAATACAATGTTGCCTTTTTGACTTTCCTAACATCCACTAAATCTTGCCAGAATTTCTTACTCTTTGTCGGAACCCCATTAACTAGGATAACCAGAGGTTCCTCTTCCAATTTCTCTACTCCAATTGTATTAATGTTTTTCTTCAAATCTAAAGGCAAATAAACAACTCTTCCCTTTAATCCTCTCTGTAAATCTGATGGAGGCAATTTCCCTGTCTTTGGCTCCATTCGTACAATAGCCATAAAGGGATGCACACTTTGAATCAAAATAGATTCATAAGTATTTAAATCCTTCAATTCAGAAGGAATGTCAACCAATTCCAGATTATTATGAACCGCTCTAGCAGGCATCCGGTTTTGGTTTAATTTGTTAAAACAATAAGTACACATACGTTGGTCCGATCCCAAATCAAAACAATTTTCTACCATCAAGTATGTGGCAAAATCCTTCCATTCACTATTGTTTTCCATTTCACTTTTTGCATATAAATCCACTAACTTAGTCTGATTCTTATAATAAGTCCGTCGACAACACACACAAGTGAAATTAGGCCTCTCACTTGATTTCACCTGAAAGATGGAAATTTCCTTGTGAAACTTATCTATATTAGAAATCTGTACACTCTCTTCCACATTACCTTCTTCTACTGGGTCAATTTCAACATTGTTCTCTTTACTAGCAAAGTAACAGAACTCAATTTCTTCACAAATATTCTTCACATGTAGTTCGGAACCATGCAAAAGATCACTGCTTAATTGTTTAAGCATAATTGCTGGACTCTTAGCATAATACAACATTCTCACTAATTTCCTCACTTTATTATGATGCACTGCTATCATCCTGAAATGATGAAAAACACTCTGGCTTACTCTTCTGGAAAGACAAGCCAGTGAATGACCATGCAAACCTGTCACTTCTCTCAATCTGCAAGGATCTAATTTTTGCAACAACTTCATTTTCTGTTTTAAACTTTTCCTATTAAATGTACGAACAAAATCACAAAGCAAATTGATGGAATCCTGTCGCACACTGCAAACACTACTACACTTCCAGGTGTACACTGGACCCTTAGGACGTCTTCCTAAAACTTCATCACCTAACACCTCTTCTGCATCTGCAGACACATGTTTTTCTTTTTCAACCGGACAACCGTCTTTCACCTCATATGCTCGACCACTGGTGTCAACTGCATGCACCAAATCATTGTCCTGGAAGTAACTCTCCTCATTGAAAAATGCCTCACAACTTGAACTATGCATCCATTCTCCTGAGAAAACTTCACAAAAATTAGTATGATTAACTACTCTCTTCCATCTACTATTTGATTTGAAATCATAAATTGCCTTGTTTAGTTTCCTAATTCTATTGATTACCAAAATAAACAACTTTCGCTTAATTTCGAAAGCCTGATCAATAATTTTCTCTACATTTTTCTTTTTCTTATAAAATGCCACTTTCTGTTGACCTTTCTTAACATTTTTTAACAAATTGACAATTATCCTGTTGCGGAACATTCGTCTACGAATGTCCCTGAACTGATTTTCCCTTCTACTGCCATGCACAGAGTTATCTCCTGCTCTAGCAGAAACTTTTTTGACGGGCCTTTCCTTTCCCTTTAAATTGTCTCTCTTCTTCTGCACTAAAACATGTTCTGTAGTGGTATTTTTTCGTCTGCAAATTCTTTTTAAAAAGGATTTCATTTTCTTACCCGGAGATTTTTTGGCGACTTGACATGTTTTTTATAGTAGAGGACTGCTGCAAATGTTTACCAAGGTGGGGTGTAAGTCGCTTTGCTTCTTTTCTTGTCCTCTGCCTTGAGGGCATTTTTGAATTTTTCAAAAGATCTTGAGTTGAATCTGTGGATTTTTTTAAAAAAAATTGTTATTAACCACTATTACCAAACAGTAAACCAATAACAGTAGGCAAACAATTAACACACTAGTTGTCAATTCTACCTACAGTAATTTAACAACATAGACACATTTTAAACTCTCAAATAGTAGCAATGGAATGGAATGCTTCTACATATGACCTGTGCTCTGTTATATGTTAATCTCAACTAATTTCGAGACTCTATTTCACTGTTATATTAAAGACACTTCACACAGGGTGTTTTTGAAAACTTTTATATAATTTTAATTCAACATCTAGAGATTGTTCCTCATCTAGAGATTGTTCCACATCTAGAGATTGTTCCTCCTCTAGAGATTGTTCCTCCTCTAGAGATTGTTCCTCATCTAGAGATTGTTCCACATCTAGAGATTGCTCCACATCAGACATTGTTGATGTTATTGTTATTAACTTAAAATTGCCAAGCACACATGAAGGCATATTTACAAGGCCCTTGCACCAGGGGGAAGTGACTTAAAATTGCCAAGCACACATGGGGGCGTATTTACAAGGCCCTTGCACCAGGGGGAAGTGACTTAAAATTGCCAAGCACACATGGGGGCGTATTTACAAGGCCCTTGCACCAGGGGGAAGTGACTTAAAATTGCCAAGCACACATGAGGGCGTATTTACAACCCTTGCACCAGGGGAAAGTGACTTAAAATTGCCAAGCAGACATGAGAGCGTATTTACAAGGCCCTTGCACCAGGGGGAAGTGACTTAAAATTGCCAAGCACACATAACGGCGTATTTACAAGGCCCTTGCACCAGGAGGAAGTGACTTGAAATGGCCAAGCACACATGAGGGCATATTTACAAGGCCCTTGCACCAGGGGGAAGTGACTTGAAATGGCCAAGCACACATGGGGGCGTATTTACAAGGCCCTTGCACCAGGGGGAAGTGACTTGAAATGGCCAAGCACACATGACGGCATATTTACAAGGACCTTGCACCAGGGGGAAGTGACTTAAAATTGCCAAGCACACATGAGGGCGTATTTACAAGGCCCTTGCACCAGGGGGAAGTGACTTAAAATGGCCAAGTACACATGGGGGTGTATTTACAAGGCCCTTGCACCACTTATGCGTCACTTTTAACATTTACAATGTGGAGCACCATGGGGCAAAAACGGCACAGATGCGTCACGCATCTGTACCGCAAAAGCGGCGCATTGCAGGAGTCAAGTCGCAAGCGCGACATGACTCCTGCGATGCACAGGGGCGAGCCATACATTGCATGGTGCGTCACTCCTTACGCCTGCTTGAAGCAGGCGTAAGGATTTGATTCAGCAATGCCATAAAGCTGACTCAGTGAAATCTTGTAGATTTCACTGCGTTAGTTTTACAGGGCTTTCATGCGAGAGAACGCCCACCCTGCGACAGAACGGCCACATGAAACCTGACACAGGTTTCATGTGGCGCAGGGCTTTACAGCATGACACATCTGCCTAGATGCGTCACGTTGTAAATATGTAGCAACATGGCACATCTTTTGCACCGCCGCTGCGTCACAAAAGTGACGCAACGGCAGTGCAAAAGAGGCGCACGGCCATCATAAATCTGTCCCTAACATTTTAAATGATTGGTTCAGGATGCCGATAAGGTGTGGCCTATCCATAGGTTTGTTTGAGGTGAGGCCTACTCAGGGTTGCAGATGAAATTTAGGCTTGTGGAAGAGTACAGAGGAGATAATACATGTGCAGGCCTACAGATGAAGTGAGTCATGTCCACTGCACTCTTGAACAAAGGCCAGACCTCCACTGTCTCCCTGGACAGGCCTAAACCTCATCTGCACAATGTGATTAGTAATGTTAGGAAACATAGGTGATGTAATTAAAAAACGTGCAAATATTTTTGCTCATTTCACAATCACATCACCTGTGTTTCCTCAGCTTAGGTATCTCATTGTGCATATGTAGTCTAGCATATCCAAGAGTACGCAGAAGGTGAGGACTGAATGCAGCAGTGCAATGTACATAACTCACCTGCTTTGACAATTACAGAAGCCTCAGCATATCCATGCCCCCTAAACAGTCCTAAATGTATATCATTATTATCATAGTGACTATGAAACTCTAGCAGTACATATTGTGAAACCTAAATGTCTTAAAGTAACGATTTTTTAAGCGACAAACAAGCAAATTATTCTCCCAGATTGATGGTGAAAAGTGAAATATTTATTTAAAGAAGCAGACACCATTTTGTCCTTGTCATAAATGTAAAAAGCATTACTTTTCTTTATGAACCATTTTCATGTCATAATTTAAAAACACAGCACAGCTCCTATGTACAAGTACACCCTGTCAGTACTTAAATTTGCCAAGCACACATGGGGGCGTATTTACAAGGACCTTGCACCACGGTGAAATGACTTCAATTTGCCAAGCACTCATGAGGGTGTATTTACAAGGACCTTGCACCAACTTTAAAGTCACTTTTAAAGTGGGGAAAATGACGTGAATGTGGCTCATAAGCCTTGTAAATATACCCCCATGTTGACTATGAAACTCTTGCAGAACATATTGTGAAACCTAAATGACTTCAAGGAACGAGTTTTTAAACCGACAAACAAGCAAATTATTCTCCCATATTCATGGTGGGAAGTGAAATATTTATTTAAAGAAGCAGACACCATTTTGTCCTTCTCATAAATGTAAAAAGCATTTCTTTTTTTTAAAAAACGACTTTCTGGTCATAATTTGAAAACACAGCACAGCTCCTATGTACAAGCACATCCCGTCAGTACTAATACTTCACATTATCTCTAATTATAATTTGCCAAAGAAGCAAAATCTTTTTGGAAAACAAAATGAAAACACTTGACACAAAACAACATTTTAAATGCACAGCTGGCTTCCTTATTTTCTCCATAAACTATACTAGTCTCTATCTAAATTAAATTAATCTTTTCTCACCTTAGCAAATGCTTTTTGAATTTCAAAACAGTCTCAGAAACACACCAATTTTTCTTTAGCAGAGCAAAGGGTATGCACTCCAGAGGCTGCAACCAACAATGGCACAGAAATGCTGTATTTCATCACACATATCTCTCATGTCACCCAATCAAAACTCTTCCCTCACTTTTTTCAAATCAACACCCTTCCCCCCTCTGCCCTTTCTGCCTTTTTTCCATAGCAACTACCTCCTGAAAGACCTCTCATGTTTACAAGTTCACACAACAATGTTTCAAATGAACTCTGAACTCTCAGTACACCTGCTTATCCAGTGCAATGTTACTTAAAATGATTTTTTCTTAACCATTTGAATTACATCTTTCAAAGAACACATCCATGCACCCTAACTTTCTGTTTTCAGCAATCAAAATCCACCAATCACTGCTACTGAATCATTAGCACTAAAACTCCACAATTTTTTTCATTACAAACTCCTACTGTTCCAACTGCCATTTCATTCCCACACTTCATCTGACTGCAGCAGAACCTCCTTTCACCATGTTTTCTGTCTGGATTCTTGGACATAGTTCAAGTTCAAGTTCAAGTTCGGGCATTTGTATAGCGCACTACTCACCCGGTGGGTCTCAAGGCGCTTGGGGAAGGGGTTCATTATTTGTCGAATAGCCAGGTTTTGAGTTCTTTTCTGAAGGAGATGTGGTTTTGAGTAAGGCGGAGGTGAGTGGGGAGTGAGTTCCAGGTCTTGGCAGCCAGGAAGGAGAATGATCTACCACCCATGGTGGATTTTCGGATGCGCGGGACTGCGGCGAGGGCTTGATTGGACGATCTAAGTTGGCGGGTGGGTTTGTAGAAGGACAGTCGAGTGTTGAGGCATTCGGGTCCTAGATTGTAGAGGGATTTGTGTGCGTGGGTGAGAAGGCAGAAAGTAATTCTTTTGTTGACGGGAAGCCAGTGGAGGTCTTTTAAGTGTCCGGTGATGTGATCTTGGCGAGGGATGTCTAGTATGAGTCTCGCTGATGCGTTTTGGATGCGTTGGAGTTTTTTCTGTAATTTTGTTGGGATTCCGGCGTAGAGGGTGTTTCCGTAATCCAGTTGACCCGTGACCCGTGCGTGGGTGACAGTCTTTCTTGACTCAAGGGGGATCCAGCGGAAGATCTTTTTGAGAATGCGAAGTACGTTGAAGCAGGAGGATGAGACTGCGTTGACTTGTCTGGACATCGAGAGAGAGGAGTCTAGGATGAAGCCAAGGTTACGTGCATGGTCTGTGGGAGTGGGTGCTGTGCCCAACGCGGAGGGCCACCAAGAGTCGTCCCAGGCAGAGGGGGAAGATCCTAGGATGAGGACCTCGGTTTTGTCTGAGTTGAGTTTTAGGTGGCTATGTTTCATCCATTCGGCTACTTCTTTCATGCCTTCGTGAAGATTGGTTTTGGCGGTGTTGGGGTCTTTGGTGAGGCGAGTATTAACTGGGTGTCGTCGGCGTAAGAGATGATGTTGAGGTTGTGTTGACGCACGATGGGGGCAAGAGGACTCATGTAAACATTGAAGAGGGTGGGACTGAGTGAAGATCCTTGTGGTACGCCACAGATGACTTCAGTGGCCTCTGAGTTCAATGGGGGAAGTCGGACTCTTTGAGTTCTCCCAGCGAGGAATGAGATGATCCAGTCCAAGGCTTTTCCTTGTATGCCGATGTTGCTGAGGCGTTGTATCAGGGTGCTGTGGCAGACTGTGTCAAAAGCGGCGGAGAGGTCGAGAAGAATGTGGGCCACAGTTTCTCCGTTGTCTAGTAGTGTTCGGATGTCGTCGGTCGCTGCGATGAGGGCAGTTTCGGTGCTGTGTTTGGCTCGAAACCCGGATTGAGATGGATCGAGGGAGTTGTTGGATTCAAGGAAGGCGGCGAGTTGGTTATTGACGGCTTTCTCAATGACTTTGGCCGGGAATGGGAGGAGGGATATGGGTCGGTAGTTTTTGAGATCCGAGGGGTCTGCTGTGGGTTTCTTCAGAAGGGCGCTGAGTTCGGCGTGTTTCCAGCTATCTGGAAAGGTGGCAGAGTTGAACGAGCAGTTGATGACGTCACAGAGATGGGGTGCGATGATGGAGTCAGCTTTGTTGAAGATGTAGTGGGGGCAGGGGTCGGTTGGTGAGCCAGAGTGGATTGAGTTCATTAAGCGGGTGGTGTCTTCAGTGGTGATTGGGTTCCAGTTGCTAAGGATGTTAGTTGGCGGAGTAGGATCAGAGGGGGGTGGGGAGGGCTGATCGCTGGGGGTATTCTCGAAGCTGTTGTGGATGTCGGCAATTTTGTTGTAGAAGAAGGAGGATAGCGCATCGCAGAGGTCTTGGGAGGGAGTGATGTCGTTAGATGCTGCGGTGGGGTTGGTGAATTCTTTGACAATGTTGAAGAGTTCCTTGCTGTTGTGAGAGTTGTTGTCTAGGCGATCCTTGAATGCTGATATCTTGGCGGATCGAATCAGTTGGTGGTGTTTGCGGGTGGCTGCCTTGAGGGTGACCATGTTGTCGGTGGTAGGGTTTTTTCTCCATGTTTTCTCCAGGGTGCGGCATAGCTTCTTGGATTTTTTAAGGTCATCGTTGAACCAGGGAGCCTTTTTGCTGGCTGTTTTGATCTGGTGCTTTTTCAGGGGTGCTAATTCGTCGGCACTGTGGGTGACCGCTTGGTTTGGGTCCAGTGAGAGGGAGGGAGGGTTTTGGTTTAGTGATGTGAGGAGTTGGTCGGAGGTGATTTTGTTCCAGTTTCTCTGAGGAATAGGTTGTGGGCGGTTGTGGTTCAGGGTGGTTTTGTAGCTGAAGTGAACACAGCTGTGGTCCATCCAATGGAGAGCTGTGGTGCGATCGAAGGAGATATGCTTGCTGGACGTGAAGATAGGGTCGAGTGTGTGTCCGGCTGCATGGGTGGAGGTGTCAACAAGTTGTTTTAGTCCGAGGTTGGCCAGGTTGTCCAGAAGGGTGGTGGTGTTGTTGTTGTGTTTGTTTTCAAGGTGGAAGTTGAGGTCTCCTAAAAGAATGTAGTTCTCGGAGGCGAGGGCATGTGGGCTGACGAAGTCCGTGATGTCATCGCTGAATTGAGTGCGGGTACCTGGAGGCCTGTAGATGAGGGTGCCTCTAAGTGTGGTCCTGGGGTCGGTGTGGATCTGGAAGTGGAGATGTTCGGCGGTTGGAAGAGTATCGTCGGAGCTGGTCGTGATTTTGATGGTGTTCCTGTGGATGATGGCGATGCCTCCTCCTGTTTGATTGATGCAGTCTTTTCGGATAATCTTGTAAGTGTCCGGTATGGCTATGGCGATGTCGGGTGCTGATGATGTGTTCATCCATGTTTCTGTGAGGAAGGCGATGTCCGGTGACGTAGTGTCGAGTAGGTCCTAGAGTTCAGTTGCGTGTCTGTGGACTGAGCGGGTGTTAAGCAGGATACACTTCAGGCGGTTGGAGTCGGAGCTGTGTGTGGGGGAAGTAGATTTGGTGAGGGTCCTGAAGCAGTTGAACTTGCAGGAGAGGCAGGCGAATGGGCCGTGGGTACGTCCTGGGATGGTTTCGTAGCATTGTGGTGTGCGTCCGGGGTTGAGGGCGAGGAGAGTTGCGGCATCATATGTGATTTTAGTGGGTTGAGGGGGACAGGCGCTGGGCGTGGTCCAGGCGTAGACGTGCTTACCTTTGGCGCACCTTCGGCATGCATAGGGCGCGACCGCTGCGCGTGAATGCTGCGCGCAGATACATCTGTCATATGTGGATGGTGGGAGGGGGAGGGGCGAGGGAGGGACAGCTGGGAGGCCGAGGGCGGGGTGTAGGTCTGGGCAGGGAGGCACAACAACACACGTGAAGATGGCTGCTGGCAATAAACCAAACAGGATTGGGGCAATACTACGCTGCTATGCGATCAGACATTCAACTGAAATTAAATAAATTAAGGCACAACGCGGCAGCAAGCAGATACAAATGAGCGTGTTCGAGTCAATTAATTAAATAATTCGATTTGGCAGCGCGGCTAAATAAGAGCATCAAAGTTCAAACTTAGCAGCAATGCGGGGAGGCAGCAATCAGAGTCAATTTCAAGTGCTACGATACCACTGCAGTCGGGGTGAGGAGCTGCGTGGGGGAGCGACCGCCTTTGGAAGGATCAGGACGGTCACAGAGGAAATGGCGGAGGGTCGGGCCAGGAGATTCAGTGGGAGGGAGGGACAGCTGGGAGGCCGAGGGCAGGGTGTAGGTCCGGGCAGGGAGGCACAACAACACACGTGAAGATGGCTGCTGGCAATAAACCAAACAGGATTGGGGCAATACTACGCTATAAGATCAGACATTCAACTGAAATGAAATAAATTAAGGCACAATGCAGCAGCAAGCAGACACAAATGAGCGTGTTCGAGTCAATTATTTAAATAATTCGATTTGGCAGCGCGGCTAAAAAAGAGCATCAAAGTTCTATATTAGGAGCAATGCGAGGAGGCTGCAATCACATTAAAATCCAAGTGCGACGATTAAAAGCATCAAAGTTCAAACTTAGCAGCAATGCGGGGAGGCAGCAATCAGAGTCAATTTCAAGCACTACGATACCACAGCAGTCGGGGTGAGGAGCTGCGTGGGGGAGCGACCGCCTTTGCAGAAATTTACACAACCTCAATTTACAAAATGTGGAAATCAAATGGATTGGCCAGAGAGGATGAGCCTCCTCAGCCACCCTTAGAAAACCTAGGGGGTCCGGATACGTCTCCCGTGCCCCCTTATACCCTATCCCAAATTGTTTTTCCTCCATCTTGTGATTGAATTCGACCGAAACACAAAATGGCGAACTCCCGTTACGCTACCGGTGAGCTACCCGGTTCGCGTACCGGGTAGCGCTTCTACCGCGAAAAATCGAAACTTTTATTTTTTTATTTTTTGCCCCACGGGACCCTTTAATAGCCCCCACATCATTCCTAGGGGGTCAGGAGGGGTCTACCTTGCCCCCTTTCATTAATTTCCCCCTTCGTTTTTCTCCACCTCTTGTCTCTCTATCCTACCGAGAGACAAGATGGCGGCCGTTCCGGACTGTTTAGAATGTTGACAGACACCGGAGAGCCAATCAGCTTCACTTCGCAAAGTTCCGTTACGCGTCAGGTACGCGAACCGGGGCGCTAACCGGAGCGCTGTTACAGATATATATATTTTTTTGAACGTTAATTTATCAAAATCCACTGGAGCACATATATTGAGACATAGCAAAGGCACGTCGGGCAAACAATATCTACAATTTTGCCAAGTTTCGTGGAAATCCATTCAGCCGTTCGAGCTAAAAGTGAGTCCAACCGCCCTATGGAAAATTGCATGGGAAAAACACGTTTTGGGACCCCCCTTTTTTCTCGGCCCCCCCTTGACGAAACCCCCTCAAACTTTCAGGGAAGGACCGGGGCGCCGCATGGCCATTTTGAGGAAATTTTCAGGCAGATATGTTTTCGGGATAGACATAGAAGGCATACTATGGTATCAGATATTCATTGTTACATTTCAGAATGAATGAGTTTAAACATTGCAACTTAAATCTTCATCATATTGCACAGGCTTTGTTTTTGTTACTACAAAGTTTGTTAAAAATCTGTGCAAAATAGCCTAAATGTGCAAAAAGTCGCAATGTAAACATTTGACAATTTACCCTGATTGATGCATACAAGTCTGTAGCACAGACTACAATACAATTCGACACAGTTTATTTAGAACATGTGCAAAATGGCGCTAATGTGCAAAGTATCGCAATGTAAACATATCAACTTCCGAATATGGAATATCATAGAATGCAGCAGCAATCATAACCGCACTTACATATTGAGTAGTAAACCTTGATTTGTATATTTTTATTCAAAGCAAACATCGTTATTAAACACTTGTTGTGTTGGTCAGCTTTGAAATGAGCTGACATCCCCTGATGGCCTCCCGTTCATCCTGGATACCATACTGTCTGTGTGCAAAGTGCCCAGATGTAAACAATAAAAATACATTAAGGTGCTTTACATAATGTATAACCCTGGGCGTAGTTTGCGGAGCCGCACTCCGCGGAGCTACGCGAAGACGCACTTGTACTCCGCAACCTACGCGTAGCTCCGCAGACAAGCGTAGTTGCTTGCTAGACCCGTTCGCGTGCCGTTTTTCGTCTTCGGGAGCGCGGTGCACGTGTTCGGGGCGCTGCCTGCATGCTCGGGATGGCGAGCGCGCTAAGTTACCCAAGAGGTTTGTCCCGCCCGCTTGCGTTCCCTTATTTCCTGTTCCGGGTCACAAGTAACGTGTTCGGGTTGTGCAAGACATGTTCGGGAACTCATCTTCTCGTTCGCACTACAAAAGTGCGTGATCGCGCTAAATATCGCGCGAACCTACCTACGCGGTCGCGATGGGCGCAGCCATCTTGGATTTCACACTCTGGTTTTGGGCCTACTTTAGCATCTAGCTCATATCTCTTCAATCCTGGTCTTTTTACCCACTTTTTCAAACTTTCTTTAGTTATTACCTATCTCTCTCTGTGCCTAGGTTTATATTTTTCATTTTATTTCTACTTTTACAACTTTTCTATTGTTTTATTTTACTTCCTTCTTTTACCTTGCTTCTTCTTTCCCCTACCTTTTTGTCTTGAACTTTTCTTCTCCCCTCGACCCAGAACCATGGTGAAGGGCGCCAGCAGCAGCGGCGGCTCAAAGGGCAAGGTGCCTGTGCCCAAAAAAACCTGGCTGCCTTGCGGCAGAATGCGCCCCCAGGGATGACGGCCCGCCAACTTTTTGGGGAGGAGGAGGTGGCTGCCCTTGTCTTTTTTATCCAGCGCCACCTCCCCTTGACCTTGGCAGCAGGCTGCAGGCCCGGCTCCGGCTACCAGATTGAAGAGCGTCTCCGGCGGTGGGCGAAGGTGCGCCGGGCAGTCTTCCGCTGCTCCGGTATCCGGCGTACCCACCATCAGCTGTCCCACCGCTGGGCAGACATTTTGGACCGGGAGCAGGACCTGTTGGACCTGCTTGGTGTCGAGGTCGTGGGTCTTGGTGAGTGGTTACCCAAAAAAAAGTGTATATATATATATATATATATATATATATATATATATATATATATATATATATATGTATATATATATGTATATATATATATATATATATCTCTATAGTAGTATAAGTATTGTTATTGTATCTTTCTAAATCTTGGCTGAATAAGTAACGCGATGACTGGTGCTCCTAGTTACATTTCCGATGTATTCCGTTATATCTACTGTAATTGTATGACACTTGTCTGTGCTGCTCTTGCGTGTTGTTTCAACTTGGCGCTAGATTTTGCTGTTTATTGATGTGAGATTTTATTTATTGTAGAGAACTGAAGTTAGTTAATGCTATTAATAGAGTCTTGTTCTTCCTTTGTCCGTCAGTGAAATAGCGGTGGATGGATAATTGTACGTAGTTTGCATATTGTATCATTTTTTTCACGGCCTTCTCTTCTGCATGAATCCTCCTCTGGCAATGAATGCTAAAGTTACTTTGTTCTTCTTACCTCAGCCAGGGCCGGCTTTAGGCATGTGCAAGCTGTGCAACTGCACAGGGCCACCAAACGCCAGGGGCCACCACACCAATATATATCCTTAATTTAATAATCCTCTGAGGATGGATACATATTTGCGTGGCGGCCCCTGGCAGGGATTTGGTGCCTGTTCCACTGCCAAACACCCTGACTCCCCCCTCTTCACTGGCCTCCGTGCTCCACCCGACCTCCTCTTCCGGGGCCCCCTACCTACGCTCCCTACCCAGGACCAACATGAGCCTAGAGCCGCCCCTGCCTCAGCCCTCCATAGAACTGATGTAGTTTGTTTAGTGAGTGGGTAGGCTTAGCAGCAGTAGCATTCAGTCAGTAGCAGAACAAAATATGATGCAACGAACGTACAATTTCGTGTATGCACAAAGTTAAGCATGTCTCCTCCTTGTGATCTATGCATTTTGCTGGCAAAAATAAAAAAGAAATGCCTACTTACAGATAATTGATTACCCCATTCTTGAATCGGTGGTGTTGTTCAGGTGTTACTGCCTCTGTGTTACTTAGTAATCTGCAATCAGAATGTTTATGGAACATTTGATTTGTTTTCTCCAAGTATACAGTCAGTGAATCCTGCAAGGCAGTAGTCATTTGGTAGGTCAATGTTTGTTTCTTTGAATGTTCTAGCAGTGGTTTTTGAAATGATGTCTATGTTTCACAGCACTCAATGTTTTTCTCTTTCTTTATTATTTCTTACATGAACCACAGAACCCAGGGGCAAGCAGAAGGCTGGGACCGAGTCGGCGGGTGAACCACAGGCACAGAGCTCCTCTACTGAGGATCCTGCTGCTGTCCCCAGTAAGTCCAACAGTGCTTTCTTTTGGAACAATGATATTTCCCTAACTTTCTAACGGAGCTTTTTTTTCCAACCGATTAATGACATTTCCTTCCTAAATACATTTTGACAAATGCTTTTTTGATTTTCATTATGTTTTCAAAATTTTGGGTATCTGTCCCTGCCTTTCTGTTCCTTCAAAGAGCCTCTGCTATGACTCTCTGTGCTACTACTAGTATTATACTTTCTGTAGGTAAGCTTGCCCTGTTTCCCACTCTTTAGTTAAGGTATTAATCTTTTCAAAAAATCTGTGATAGAATAGCTGTAGGCACAGGGTCCACTCCTGTCTTATGCTTTTTCCTCTGTAATGTCTCTGATTTGCCAATTGACACCAACCAAGTATGCATCCAGATGTTGCTCTAGTATTTTGTAAACGTTAGTATACCACTACTACTCTTGTGGGTATTCTTCTATGCAGTCACATACATAACTATGTATGCACCAGAAAATTGGATGTTGGTGATAGGCAGGTTGGACCTTACTTACACCTCAGTCACAGAACTCTGAGGAACCCACAATTCACTGAACAACAACCTATATGGGCTCAGTCATTGGTCAATTATTCAATTATCCCACTCCTGAACCCCAATACCAAGATGCCCAATGCTTTTATTACACAATCCATAACCTAAGTAACCCCCTTTTGCTCACTCACTCGTGTAAGTCTACAAGACAACAGACACTGAAAATATACTTCCGAGTCAATGTGGTACTTCAAAAGCTTTATTTTGTTAGAAGTAAGTAAGTAACATCAATGTTTTTAAGTTGTTCCGTGAAATACGTCAAGGCCCACCAGAAAAAATCCAGAGTTAAAAAAGGCTGAATAAAGTAATCTACATTTGTACAGCTACCAGTGCACAATAGGGAAATGTGGGAAATGTCGGAGACCCCTCACCATTGAACGTATACTGGTTACATATGCCTCTTTTTGGTAAGCTCTGGAAATCTCTGCTTCGTAGAAGGAAATCTTCTCATCTGCCGAAAAATAATGACAAAAGTGGTGCACGTTAGACAGTATGAAATACATTTATGCAAGTTTTTTGCAGTCATGCTAAAAAAAAGGTGTAACCTGTAAGCAAACTCGATTCCACAATCCACATACAAAAAGTAAATAGGGGCCTTTTTATTTTCCAACCTCTTCAGGTGTATGCATTGAACAATCATGTGGCCTCAAAGGCTTCTTCTCGTACTGCGCAACAAGCTGTGAGGTAGCATGCGCAAAACTGTAGACATTGATGTACAAAGGTTACATGGTTCAGTCTAAATTTCCAAGGACTAGAGTAGCAGTAGAGATGAGATGAGCTTGGGTACCATACCATAACAAATTAATGCTAATATGTGTAGTGACTCTGCTGTACTATGCAATGTGGACTACTACTGATTACGTTGTACTTAACTGTTTTGCAGAACTCCAAGTCCATTCTTGGTGAACAAGTACAATGGGGGCTGTGCATCCATCTAAAAAGGTGTACTTATTTTTATAGGTGCAGAACCGGTACCATCCACCAGTGCCGACGGGGACAGCGGTGCAGCGTCAGCAGAGGCGATCCCGGAGGGGACAGGACCAGAGGCACCTACACCAGCACCAGCAGCAGTGGGGGAGGAGCCAACAGCGGTGGGCGATGGTAAGTTACATTCAATAGTGATCCGCATTACTTGGTGGGAGGGGAAAACTTCCTCACTGTACTCTGAGATTTATAATGAACTTGAAGTTCTACTGGACAATATATGACGCCACCTTTATTTGTCATTACCATGCTTAGCATTACCACCAGCGAGAATTGATAAAATAACAGGTCTCTTCTATCTGACTACAACTCAGCTGTGAAAGGTTGGTGGCAGACTAAAAGTCTTATCCACAACATGACCGCGATGGATTAACACTAAGGAGATCGATTTTAAGTATGATGAAAGGAGCAAGGAAAAAGCACCAATCATCTAATATAGAAGGATACTTTGGAATCAGCAATGCAGGTGGCTGATAGCAGTCGGATGCATGGGTTGTTGTGGAAGCATGGAAAGGGGAAAACACAGCTGCCTGCGTGGGTGGGAGACACACCCAATATCGGTGGGTAGTGGATAGTCTCAGCAGCGGTGTTTTGGTCAAACCCAAAGGCAAGGGAAGGAGGGGACGACTGGATGCATGGGTCGTTGCTGGCGAAACACAAACCACCTAAGGTTTGTTGCGCGATATAAAGACTGATAGTCTCTACTAGACATTTACTACTAGCTGGCCCCTGTTAATTAATGTTAGTTTGAGACTGTTCCCGGAAGCAGAGTATATGATATAAAACGAGATATGAAAAAGACAGGTGTTCGTATGTGTGTGACCGTTGAAGTACACCCATGCTACTAGGGCAGGCATAATGCCGTGCCAAAAAGTCCAACAAATTAATTATATAGGCCGTAGAATGTTCAAGATGGATACAACACCATTTTTTGTACTCAGCTTGCTTGCTAGTGCTACTGTGCCACTATGTGTTGAATAAATTTTGTGTTCTTGATTTGCTGGGATTTTGGATTACAACAATTCTGTCTCTTTCTTTATAGTTACTCCTTCAAAACCAACAAGAAAGGAGTTGGCAGTCCGGGCCCGGCAGCGGAAACTGCAGGCCATCGTTGAGGCCTACCGCCGGCTGGTGCCTCAGGCCGAGGAGGAGGAGGAGGCAGCGGCAGCAGCTGCTGCCTCTTCCAATGCCCCGGCCCCCAAGCCTGCAGGAGTACGTCGCCGTGGTCAGGCAGCCGCCCGCAGCCGGATTTTTTCATCATCGGCCGCCCCCCCACAACATGCATGCCAATGTAGGTGCCGTCAATTTCAAAAAAGGATTCTCCTCCGGGTAGCGAGGCTTGAGGATGAAATAGAGGAGCGGGTGAAGCTCATTGTGGACAAACACTTGAAAGCCCGCAGGCTTTGAGATGGACCCTGTTTGTTTGCCCCTTTTCAATCCTTTTGTTGGTGGGTGGGAATTGGGTGTTGGGGTTTACATTGAACTTGGAAATTTGGTTGAGGTTAGGGGAGGGTAGGGACAGCTGTGGGGTAAGATTTAATATATATTTTATTTTTGTATCATCTTTCTTTATATTATGGTAAAATAAATGAGAGACAAAGTTATTTGCAAAAGAAAACATTTGAAGTTCATTTGTGTTTGTTGGGGGGGTGGAGGGGGACTTTTTCACCAAATAATGTACGTTGTGCAACATCGCAAGGTTTAATTGGCCATGCAGGTCAGCGGACAGTGCTTTTGAATAAAAAAATATATTGGCCACATCTTTAACATGCAGACAGATAGATGCGGTAAACCCTCACCGAGTTATATTTGTAGTATTAGAAGAACTACCAGTCTGTCTTGCGTTATACCTCACAGCAAACTTATCTTACCTGTGATTGCTGATGATGATTGATGATGAAGTGTGGCACTGCAAGGGCTGCATTTGTTTCCCAAGACAATGTCGAAGAATCTGTGGTTCTGAACTTCTGTGATAGTAGTAGTAGACAGACCCTGCCAGTAGCATTTTGAGACAAAAAGAAAGAGGCAGTCATTTGCGTGATAGACAATGTGGGGGTAGTATAAGTATTAAGTACAGTACATTACACGACTGACCCAAAAACAATATTGCAACTGCTAAACTGAAACAAAACAATGGTTTTGGGGACTGGAAACTAAGTGCAAGAGAAGATAAGAAGTTCAACTGTAGTTGTAGTACTCACGTCAACGTCAAACTTTTCTAAATCATAATGCTGTAAACTTAAACCCAAACAATGACGCCAATTCATTAGATGTATTCGTTGTTTGATGGTAATGGTAAATTATTTGGCATTATACACAGAGCTTGAGTTGGGAAGCAGAAGAAGATCCTGGCCATGCCTTGTTGAAATTTCACTATTGTTGCTTTCACCACATCTGCCCCAGCAAGTGCGTGATCAAATTGTTGGTGTATAATATTTAATGTAACAAACATCACACCTCAATGAAACCACGCAGCCCGGGGGAAGAGGGATAGGGTTTGTTGAATGGATGGGTACGGGTGTTTTGGGAAAGGTTTGAGAAAGAAAAACAGTACGCATGGAGACAACAAAAGCAAAACAATGAAGACGATGATTCATGATGTTAATCCACTAGCCAATGAATGTAAGGAATAAACGTAGGAAAAGGACACGCTGAATATCATTCTTGGTTTCCCGCCATCCAATTGCTTGATGATGAGGATTAGTGGTAAGGGTGAGTTGATGCTCATAGTATAATAGCAGTGGGTGAAAAACGTCCAGCCTGTGTGGATTGAAAAAGAAAAGGCAGATACAAAAGAATGTGAATGACCTAAACAAATTGTAATACAGTGAAGATCAAAAAAATAATACAAGAGGAGTAGTCGTAAGAGAGGACTTTCAGACTGAGGCAGCTTCGATACAATATGTATAAGTCTACTAGTTGCACATCATTATTAATCTAGAAGTACAAGAAAAGACTGGAGCCAGCACAGAACAGACCCACGACACAGGGTCGCCCGTAACACAAACTGCATTTCCCTAAAAATTTCACTGAGCCAGAGAAACGGGCATAAAAAAGCAACCTAGCATTTTCAAAATTAATCAACAAAATCAGTGCGTCATTCTCAGTCATCAATCATACCACTATTGTACTCTACCACTGCACAGTGCACACACATGTAGTAGCCTGGGTCTACTGTGCTGTGCCTCTTATTTGTATTTACCTTGTATTCCACTCCAAGAAACATCGTACATCAATCAGCTCAGATCCAACTGCCTGACAGCGTGCAAAGATATGGTGGTCACCATCATTATCAGGTGTGGCACGTCTAGTCCAACAGCAACAGCAACTCAGTCTGTAGTGAGTGACTACGATAAATTAAGGCCTGACTGCACCTGTAGTAGTAGGAACACAAGTGCGTAAATAATTTATATTATTAAATAACATGGAAAAATTGGCTATCACGTGAGTCTGAAGTTACTAGTATACTTCAACTCCATGCACATTTGCTCAGAGTCAGCTAAACATCCAATGCAATGCATGGCATCATTCATTTAATATACCTGTCTTGCTCTTCTCTTTCACTGTCAGATGATTGATCACAGAGGCTGCCGAGCCTTTTAAAAGTAATGACGAGCCACAACAAGTTGACTTCAGTTGTGGATGGTTTTGACACTGAAGAGTCGTCTATGAATGCCTGCAGACAGAGGTGGTAGCCTTAAGAGTAAGACAGTGATGAGTTGCAGATTTCAAATGAAATAGAGGATGGCTGTAGTCATGTACGGTTCACTTGTTATGGAGGGACTGTTAGAGGCTACATTATTGTACTATACTCCATCTACAACATCCAATGTATGGCTGGCAAGATGGAATTGTATTGACTTGAGTGGGAGTCAAGAAGATGGAGCAAGACTCTGAGGAGTGCAGTCAACATGGAACATAAATGCACAGGCGTGCAACTCCAGGAGGTAAATGAAAAGATACAGTGAAAATAAATGCACAGGCTGCAACTCCAGTAGGTACATAAAAAGAATCAGTGGTGGGGATGGATTTGGTTGTGGTTTTTATTAGCAGTTTTGCACCAGAAAGCCATTGTTAATAAGAAAATAACACAAATAAAGGAAGGGAGAAAGTAACAATTTAAAAGCCTAGTTGTCAGGGAAGAGGAGCTTGTCCTCAAATTCTGGGGGTTCGGACAGAAGTAGGTCATGTAACACAGTAGTGATGATGTCTTCGGACTCGCTTTCTTCGTCCTGCTCTGATTCACATACTTTATAGTCTGGTGGTATGAAGTGTTGATTCATTTTTATCATTGTCAGCCTCTCCACGCTTTTGGGGGAGAGACTGGTCCTTTTCGCTGTCACAATGGCACCAGCAGCACTGAAAACCCGCTCAGAAGAGACACTGGCTACAGGACAAGCCAGATACTTTATCGCCAGCCTGCTCAGCACTGGCCACTGTCTCCTTCTTTCATACCAATAGACCAATGGGCTTTGCTCCATGAACACCTCTGTTGTGTCATCCAGATAAGCCTGAACCATCCGCTCAGTGTTCATTGGTGCTCGGCTTTGCTGGTCCTCTTTCCCCTTTGCAACAGCAACGGACTTACCCATCCCTTTCTGTAGAAAAAAAGCAGTTATGCTTTTGGTTGTGTCTGCTGAATCAGATCGTGTAGGTGCTGCTTTTGGTACTGTTGGTGCCTGCTGGGAAGCAGACGCACTGCTCTCATGCTCTGAAGAACTTGCCTCAGGAGGATGGCCTGGAGTACTTTGACTGTCCTGGGCTGACACTGGCAGGCCTTTAAGTAACAGCCGTTCAGTTTCTAAATCATTAGCTTCCGCAGCTATGGAAGTTTTGTACTTGGCAACATCCCCATCTGAAAAAGGAATTACTGCGCTACTGCTGACAAATAATTTGTACCGTGGATCCAACATTGTTGCAGTTATGTAATGTTGACCTGACACAATCATTTGAAGCCTTGCATTTAGAGATAAGCGGTTGGCTAAGGCCTTGGCCAAGGTATATGCATCAACTTTTTCTTCGTCACCTTCGTATGTTTCACAGACCTCCTTCAGCTGTTGCTCAAGCATGTACAACAATGGGATGGCTTGGCCCATAGTACAGTCCTCCCTGCTAACTGCACGTGTGAAGACCTCAAAAGGTAGTAGCATCTCTGTCAAGCATTTAATGAGGTCCCACTGCCACATCTCAACGGTCATGGCTTTAAGATTAACAGTAGGATCCCCTAATCTTCTTGACATGACATAAGCATTCAGTGGTATGCACTGCTCAAAGAGACGCTCAAGCATGAAATAAGTAGAGTTCCAACGTGTTGGGACCTCCTGGATCAGTGCTTTGACTGGCAATTTTTGCTCATGCTGAATGACCCGTAGCAGCTTCCGTGCTTTAAAAGAATGGTTAAAATGCGTGCATATTCTTCTGCAGATGGTCAGTATGTTGCTGACTTTGGCTTCAGTTTTCAGAAAGTCTTGCACGACTAAGTTAATGCAGTGTGCCAAACAGGGTACCCTGAAATAATGTCCTTCTCTCATTGCCTTCACTACATTACTGCCATTGTCGGTGGCAACAAAACCAATCTTAAGGCCTCTTGGTTGCAGCCATTCAAAGACCTTGCTGTTAAACTCAGACAAAATGTTTTCAGCAGTATGAGTTTTCTCCATAGCAAACATGGCTACAGTTGCATGTCTGTGAGTATCATTAAAAATCCCAGCAACGTCAAAGCCTGAAGTTAACTTGTCTTTAACACCTGCAAAAGAGATCCAGTGTGCGGTGATGCACATGTAATCTGTAGCTTGGCAACTGCTCCACATGTCTGTTGTCAGGTGGATACAATGGACAACACTCTGTTGTAAGGCTTTCCCAATCAATTCCAGCACGTCGTGGTGTAGTGCTGGAACAGCAACTCTGGCAAAATAGTAGCGACTGGGAACGTTCCATTTTGGGTAGAGGGTTGCCACTAATTCCTGAAATCCCACAGCCTCAACAAATGAAAATGGGAGAAGGTCCAGTGCCAACATTTTTGCAAGTTTCGCTTTGTACAAACGTGCTATTGGGTGGTTCCGCTCGTACTTTCCCTCCTGCCTAAACATGCTAGTAATGGTACGCTGCTTGGTATTTCTTTCAGTTATGCTAGACGGACCACCTTGCATCGCAGACTTTGCACTCCTTGGTGTCTCCGGCTGACTCTGGTGCCACTGAGAAGTTGCTGATGCGGAGGATGTGGACTGTACCACTCCAGTGCTGGCGACAGGGCTCATTTGTGTACCACTCCCAGATAGAAGGTCATCGTCTCCCTCTTCTTCTACCTCCTGGTCAACCATGAGTGGACCTTGTAGTACTGTATCCCCACCAACACCAGTGCTTACATTTTTTAAGCTTGCAAGGTGGTTCTCCCACCCGATTAAGAGTGTTTTTTTCAAATGAGTCGTTTGGCCTCCAGTACCATAGTTTGTACCAATCTTACCACGACTAACATTGACATGACAAATGGTGTATATAGCAATGTTCTCCTGACGTGGGTGAACCGTAAAGAAGTCCCACACTGGGGAGGTAAACTTTTGTCTCCTGCCATAGGAAGAGGACCCACTTCCAATGCCAGATGGACTGGAGGATTTTTGTTGAATTTCCCTATGTGACAGCTCAGTCCTAGTACTGCCACTACCTCCTTCTGTTGAGGTGGCGCTTGTGCTGGATGTCGGACGCTGCCGGGCCTTCGCTGATGAAAAAATGGGAGCTGGTGTTACTTTGGGTGTTGAGTGTGTAGGAGTTATGCGTGCTACCTGCTCATCACTAATCGCAGCCTTTCTGGATAGGGTGAAAATGTTGGTCTCTACATCCTCTGCACCAGGAATAACGCTCGTGATGATGACAGTGTCAGACCCGTCTTTATCACCAGCAGTATCCTGCTCACCTACATCGACCTCCATAAGTTCAAGCCTTGTTGGATCCTTCCTTTTTCCTAGCCTGGTCTTGGGATGTCTCTCATTTGAATGCTCAGATAGTTGTGGCTGCCAATTCTTATCAAGGTCATCGGAAGGGATACTTGGCGATGAACTCGATGCACTAACCCTCCTTTCCCTTGGTGAATTGAAAGACAATAGATCACCTCCAGAAGTGGCTTCCTCTTCTTCTAGCTCGGAATGAGGCTCTACTTCCTGAACTGCCCTGAGTTCGGGAGGAACAACTACTACTATTGCGTGCGGAGATGGTGGTTGTTGTTCATGAGGAAGTACTATTGCGGGCTGTGGTTCTTCAACAACTACTATTGTGGGATTTGGTTGTTGTTGTTGTTGAACAACTCCAATTGCGGGCGGTGGTTGTGGTTGTTCAACAACTGTTGCGGAAAGTGGTTGTGGTTGAACAACTCCTATTGCGGGCGGTGGTTGTGGTTGTTGAACATCTACTGCTGGCGGTGGTTGTTGAGCACTTCCATCTTGCGTGGATTGTGTACTACTTTGAGACAGCGATAAGTTTAGTCAGGCTCAGTATCACTGCTTTCTAACAGTAGGCTGGCTACCTCTTCGACCCTCATGTGGTTGGCCCTGGGTTGGTGGCTTGCCCCCACTAATGCGGATGTGCTGGCCCCAGCTTGCACCCCGGACACCGCTGCTGCAGGTGTACCTTTTGGGGGCCCAAAAAAGGTTTTGGGGTCCATACCAGACTTAAGTGACACTTCCTTCTTCTGTTCCTTCTTCTCAGCAACTTTCTTGGTGGTGGAGGACCTGGTACCTGCTTTCTTAGGGCCCATCTTCTTCTGATGTCAGCACACAGCAGCACTCAGTAGCACAAATTTCAGAGATGTCTGGTCAGATGAGTCACACACCACACGTGGCGTACAACTGAAGGACGTCCGTCTGGCAGTAGAACGGGCGATGGATGAAAACAACCAGCACCTCCTCAGTCTTATTTTGTGCACCTACAAGCAAAGAAGGCAGAACAACATCAGTCAAACAAGCAGTAAGCCAACATGAACAATTGAAAGACACACAGGCCAATGTATAAAAGACAAAACAGAAGACTAATACTACCAGCACCACAGCTCCCAGCCACATGAAGTCCAGAAAGAACCAATAAAGTCAAGCAGGCCTATATATATACCAATATGGACAGAAAAAGGAGGATGCCTGCTACACATGACAGGTTAATGCGAGGAATAAAAATACCCCGTGGCTAAGAGATTGTAAACCTACACCGCAAAAACACATACAAAGGCATAAAATTATTACACACACAAAAAGTTACCTACACCCCTGCCCAGACAACACATTTGGGAATGCAATGCCATACACACATGCCCTAATGATGTTAATTGAATAGACCGAATGAAAACAGCTACATAAAGCACCCCCGCTAACTACTACCTCTGGGACTGGCCTACTGTCTGATGAGACCAAAAGCTGGGAGGCCAATGATAAATGCACAAAGGAAGTACCTACAAAATGGACGCCACCACATGGCCTGGCCACCCACAGCAACATGAAAAGAAAGAGAAAAGAGAAGACAGACAATAAATGCCTATGGGAAAGGGACAATGCTGTGCTTTGCTTCACAAAGTAGCTGCACCGCTGCCCACGTGGTCAGCCCACCCAGAAACCAGAAGACAGACACAGGAATTGTTCCATACTCCAAAAACTACAACCAAATGACAACTTCAGTTTTTTTGGGTGCACAAGAAACACATTCAACATTTTCGAGAAACTTTTATGCAACTCGGGACATATTGTTCGCGAGATTGCAAAATCGGCGTGTTCGGCAGCGCGAATTGAATGAAACGTCGTTATCGCGTTCCCGAGCAAGTACATTGAGCGCGCGAACAAGACAAAAAATGTAATGTCGCGTGTCCAAACTGTGCGACGTTACCAAAAGTACGCAAGCTGTATTCCTAAGGTTACCTACTGGCAGGGAGTGCCATATTAGTTACACACACCCAAAAGCTGAAAAGTACCCACATAAAAATTTTTTTTGAAGCAATCCAAAGCCATACACGATGTACACATTAAAGAATCACCACAAAAAGAGTTGATTAACTTTAATGCACCTATGGCTATGAGTAGTAGTACCTCTGCCCTACTGCCAGAATAGTCAAAAACCTTGGATGCCTATGGCAAAAGCACAAAGGAAGGACACACAAAATGGCCGCCACCATAGGGCCTGGCCACCAACAACAACATGGAAAAATCACAAAGGATGTATACACAAAATGGCCTCCACCACATGGCCTGGCCACCAACAACAACATGGCAAAATCACAAAGGAAGCATACACAAAATGGCCGCCACCACATGGCCTGGCCACCAACAACAACATGGCAAAATCATCACAAAGGAAGTACACACAAAATGGCCGCCACCACATGGCCTGGCCACCCACAACAACATGGCAAAATCACAAAGGAAGCATACACAAAATGGCCGCCACCACATGGCCTGGCCACCAACAACAACATGGCAAAATCATCACAAAGGAAGTACACACAAAATGGCCGCCACCACATGGCCTGGCCACCCACAACAACATGGCAAAATCACAAAGGAAGCATACACAAAATGGCCACCACCACATGGCCTGGCCACCAACAACAACATGACAAAATCATCACAAAGGAAGTACACACAAAATGGCCCCACCACATGGCCTGGCCACCCACAACAACATGAAAAGAAAGAGAAGACAGACAATAAATGCCTATGGCAAAGGGACAATGCTTTGCTTCACAAAATGGACACACCACCGCCCAAATTGGTCACCCCACCCATAAACAAGAAATCATTACAAAGAGGACAGAAACTGGAAGTGGTCCATGCTCCAATAAGAGAAAACTACAACCAAATGACAACATAAATGAGGACTTTTTGTAGCACAAGAAACACATTAAACATTTTCGAGAAACTTTTATGCAACTCGGGACATATTGTTCGCGAGATTGCAAATTTGGCGTGTTCGGCAGCGCGAATTGTACAAACGTCGTTATCGAGTTCCCGAGCACGAACATTGAGCGCGCGAACAAGACAAAAAATGTAAGGTCACGTTCTCACACTGTGCGAAGTTACCAAAACTACCCAAGCTGTATTCCTAGGGTTACCTAATGGCAGAAATTGACAGATTAGTTAAACACACCCAAAACCTGAAATACCCCACACATAAAAATAAGATTTTCTAAATCAATCCAAGCCATCCATGATTTTCGAATTAAGGGTACACCACAAAAACAGTTGATTAACTTTCATTACCCTATGAGTAGTACCTCTGGCCTACTGGCAGAGTAGGCCACAAGGTTGGAGGCCTATGGCAAGAGCAAAGTGGCTGGAAACATAAAATGGCCGCCAACACATGGCCAGGCCAGCCACAGAAAGTTAATACAATGAACTCAAGCATCCCTACACACTAACTACATGGAGTACTAGGGTCAGCTATTGGCTTAAAAAAAATAAAAACATTTAAATTACACAAACAGAAATTCCACAACAGACATTGCTATTGCATAATGACCATAATCCAATGCCATCCATGATGTTTGTTTACAAACTGGAATAAAAATTTAAACACAGACCACAGAAACATGATTGGACCCATGGGTACCTCTCTATGTAGCCTGGATGAAATTAAAAAAAAATACAAGTTGGGACCTCATAAAAGTACAGGCCTCCATCAATAATTTAAATCCAGGATTGAATACTGTAGTTAAAAAAAATCTCAAATCAAACAAACACAAGTCTACATCATACTCACTCATACATTACTCAAACTTACTTGAAAAAGAGAATTCCAAATCCAAAAGTCCTCAATAAATCCAAGAAAAAGCAGTAATGCAGCCAAAACACACAGAAAGTGATCCTTCCAGCTCAAAACCCAAATGAAAGTGAGCACCACATGGACAAAGCACTGGGAGAAGCCTGGTGGACAGGAACAGGAAGTTGTAAACTCAAGGGCCCTTCCTCCTTACTCTACAAAAAAAGAGTAGAAACAAAAAGAGGACTCCTTCCCCCCAAAAAATACAGCCAAAGGTACAACTTTAAGGGGTTTTTCACTTTTTTGCTAACCAAAATGGTAATTTATTATGGTTTTAACATGCTCGCGAGTTATTCTGTGCAAGATTGCAGTTTCTGCGTGTTCGGCAACTCGATCTTACCAGCAAGCATCCTCGCGCGTCCTTATGACGCTATCGCGCATCCAAATGACGTTATCGCGTTCGCACAGTCGCAAGGGATTGTGCGGGAGGGTTTACAAACATGGTGGCACACGCGACCGGGAAAAAGCGAACGCAGAACCAAGGTAAGCCATTGCTGCGCACGCGATAATGTTATTCAGCGCGCGAGAACTATGCTACGCACCGGATCGCGGAGTAATCGACAGCTATGCGTTCTCCACGGAACGTGGAGTTGCCGAAACTCCGCAAGCTCCGCGAATGGAGCGTAGTTCTTCACCCAGGGTTAATAATGTACTTCATAACCGTGCAAAGGTATATCACACTAAAAATGGGGTATAAACTTGGTTACATCCTTATTTCCTTTAAAACTCTAAAACCTTATTAAGGAGCCGGGATATGTCCACTTTGTATAGACCTTTTTACATGGTTTACTAAAAATCAATCAATGTATAAATACAAAAACCTCCAAATATCGATGCGCAAATCACATCCTGATTCTAAAATAATATACTGTGTCAGTCATGCCCTCCTGATAGCAAATGATTTCAAACAGTAATGGGATAAATCGCCTGACATAAATATCTATCCCATCTTCACATACATGATCAGATTTGAAGAGTGAATAAAAGTAGTGCCAAATGTGTTAAGTGTGCAAATTACTAAAACAAATCACTAAATAGTAAACGGGAAGGAAAAATGAAAACTATGGTTGCCTACATGGTGGACTGAGCCCAGTCTCAATCATTATGCATTGTTGATGACCACAAGTACCAGATTAAATTAAATTGAATTAAAAGTGCAAAAAGTCAGATGAGCTATACGAAATACTGGGTGAGATTACATATTAATTGATGACTATCTTTGTCAATATCATAGGAAAACAGAGTTCAGCAAGCTCCGAAGTTAAGAGCTAAGAGCTAAATAATACAAGACTAGTCTACTATGATACATAGCCATAGCTGCCACTTATGACTAAATGTATCATATCTTGTGGAGGTGACTGTCTCTATATTACATAGATTTAAATGATAGAATACATGATAGCAGGTGGGATCCTGATTGGTATGTCATATAAACTGAGGATCACCTTGTGAACACTGAATCATAAGACAATAAAATGATCTAACATAATAAATACTTATCAAATGATTAAAAAACATCTTAAGACCGCTTATTAAAAGATACCTGTTCACTACATCAATGATATCAAAAGTCAATCAAAGACTAAACTTTAGATTAAACATGTATGTAAATCCTCAGTGACGTTCAATCCACCTGGGTGTTTAGCATCAAGCTGTAAAATGGACTTAGTTTCTAATTTACGGAGCTTGGCTTTCCAGTCACCCCCTCGTCTGCTTGCTACCACTGCGTCAATCACAAAAAACTTAAGACCTTTATTGTCGCTCTGATGAGTTTCCTTAAAATGACGAGCTACAGGGTAGGTATTACCCTGATTTGTTATAGCCCTACGATGTTGTTGGATGCGTTTATGCACTGCATGCTTCATACTACCTACATATCTTAGGTGACAGGGGCATTGGAGAACATAAGTAGCATATTCTGATTTACATGTGAGGACCTTGTTTATCTTGTGATCCTTATCACTAAAACCATCCTTGTATGTCTTGGTGTTCACCCCATGGGTACAGGATTTACAGACTTTGCACTTGAAAAATCCACTATTGGTTTGTAACCACGTGATTTTTTCAATGACCTCGGGGTTAGTATTGACCAGGCGGTCCCTCATGGAAGGAGCTCGGCTGTATGTAATCGTTGCTTTGCGGGGGAGAGTAGGGCCAATCACAGGATCGCTCAAGATTGTCGACCAGTTTTGGTTGACAATATGATATAGTTCTCTATGCTTTCTGTTGAATCCTGTGATGATTCTAAACTGATTTAGTTGGACAAGTTGCTGGTTTTCATTGGCTGGATTGATGGGTTTATTAATAGGGACAGAATGATTGTAAGTTTCAAGCAATTCCCGTCTGTCTCTAAGCATGGATTTCGTGATAGCTCTGTCAATTACTTTTTCAGTATATCCTCTTTTGAGGAATCTACTCTTGCTGGCTGCTTGTGCCTCCTTAAGATCTGTGTCGCTGCTGCATACCCTCTTTAGTCGCAGCATTTCACCATAAGGTATGCTAGCTGTCAGATGAGTCGGGTGTGCGCTATCCGCGTGCAAGATGGTATTACCAGCAGTTGCCTTTCTAAAAAGCCTTGTCTCAATTTTGTTGTTATTAACATACACTTCAGTGTCTAAAAAGGCAACAGTGGTTTGGCTCATTGACACAGTAAAATTCAAATTAAGCTTGTTTACATTAATTGCTGTCACAAAATCCTCAGCTTCTTTCCTCCCCCTTTTCCACACCACAAACAAATTGTCTATAAAACGATACCAGGCAATAATATAGGTGTTAAATACCTCCTTATGGTCGACCCTGAGGACCAGTTCCTCCCAAGCTCCCATGTGTAAACAGGCGTAGCTTGGGGAGAAACTGGCCCCCATTGCAACTCCTTGTAGTTGGCGGTAAAGAAGGCTGTTATACATGAAGATATTATTGTCCAAACAATATCTGAGCATTTGTAACAACATGATGTTGTGTTCCTTGAATTGCTCTCATCATCGTGAAAGATAATGTTGTACAGCTGCAATTCCATCATCATGCACTGAACTCGTATATAATGAAGATACGTCTAGTGCTAGCATCCAGTATTCCTCTTCCCAAGCGATGTTTTGGATTTTATACAAAAAATCCCTGGTGTCTTGAATGTAAGAGTCTAAAGATTTCTCTGAAAATAAGAGAGGGACCCCTTAAAAGTGTCAAGGGAACTGAGGTACAAACCTAAGCTGAAAAGTGCAATTCCTTTGGCTCAAGTGGAATTATAAATGCAATAGTCGAA
This sequence comes from Lissotriton vulgaris, assembly GCF_964263255.1. Lineage (NCBI taxonomy): Eukaryota > Metazoa > Chordata > Amphibia > Caudata > Salamandridae > Lissotriton > Lissotriton vulgaris. The sequence continues at coordinate 1,365,794,969 of NC_141695.1, read as the reverse complement.
ACAATTTAAAGCAATGAATTTTTCACAAATATAAAATTACTATGTAATTACATTTATTCAAAAATTAAAAAGCGAAAGATAAACACCTTTCCAACATACAAGAAGTTAAAAACATTTCATATTATAAATTTCATAAAATTGAATTATATCCTTCAACAAATATTACAATTCTATCATAGAAAAAAGGCTCTAAAATGATGACTTTCAAAATTCTAGTTATGACCAGCATAAAAAGAAGAAGAGACAATATAACAGTACGACCTGCTCCCTTGTCAATTACTCAAACACATTCTAGAACAATTGTAATAAACCTCCTAATCAATGTTTTGATTTCATCAACATTCAACCAGGTAAGGTTAGTCCTTAAATTGTGTGAATCCCAATCTCAACGTGTTTCGATGGTATCTTGCTTATACTCCCATCTTTATCAAGACCAACAATATTTCTGTCTCCTTTTCTGGTATTCCTGATAGTAATTTTCTTTAATCCTGTTTAAGACTTGTCCACAACTGCTTTTACGATATATTTCCGCAGTCTTGATATGGACGATCCTTTCTTTAACAATTTCTGTTATTGCTTAATACTGGTTCTCCACTCTGTTTTTTAAGCAAAGCGGTTATGTTGCCTGTTGCTCGGGCGTCCTGGAGTTAAGGATCTCCAGAAGGAGAACGAAGTTTGACCCCCCGGGACCTGTATCTGGACACCGATGTCACCTGACCATGTCATGAGTGATGTAATATGTGACGTTATCAGCAGTGCATTGCGGGGGTGCGAGTTGAAGCTAGCTCTGCTAACTATAACATTTGAATTTCTCTGGTTTTGTACGAGTGAAACATCCAACTAACTATAACGTCCCTGAAACCTGCTTTTTTCAGCGAATTTCAATGTTTTTTTAAATGCTAATTTCTAATAATAATGTTCATTAAACCTATAGTTTTTTCAATGATTTTAAATTATCATTCCATTCTCAACCTGGTGACAACAGCCGATATCGCCAGTTTTCCAGCAATAGCTTCCGCAAGAAAAATTGCCACAAATGAGAGCAACAACTAACGCTATTAATATGCAGAGTAGGCGTTCTCGTACAAAAATAACACAAAAACACCACTTCCCGATATTTTTAACGAGCAGCCAAATCTTTGTTGCGATCCAAAAACAGGCGATAAGCCGCGTTAGCAGTAGAAATCTAACATCTGTCTTTTACTGATGTAAAGCAGGATGACTACCATCAGTGTGAAAGGGAACCCAGCCCAGAATCACATCTGAAGACCAGCCCATGTTATAGAGCTCCTGATCATGTACCTCTGACACCCAAGAAGGCCACAACACCCACTGCCACCACCCTCAGGACCTGCCCCCCGGACCACCCCCTCCCTACTACCACCGAGGCAGCACAGAACAGGACAGCGAACCTTCCAAAAACTGCATGGCCCCTCAGGCACACAATAGCTGAATGTTGGGAGATGTGGCAACCAAGTGTGTGTGAAGGACGCAAGTCACCCACCAATAATAATGCACACAATACCAAGTTTAGCAGTGATGTGCTGGGCAGACCTCACTATGCAGAGCACGAACCTCTCCATGTGGACATATACTGCTGGTACTTGTAGTGTTGTGCACAGTGGACGCAACCATGTTACCTCAAGTATTTAGGAGAATGTCGGTCATTTAGCTGTGTTGTCCCCCCTGGAAGCGGAAGCGGAGTGGGCTGGTCCAACGTACCCCACTCCAGCATAGGAGTATGAAGAAATAGGCTGGGGCTCTGGGTGTGGTTCATTTGTGAGAAGGCCAAATCGTCTGCCAAGATGGCGGCCCTCATCCTGCCATGGGGCCTCGGCTGTGACCGCCGGCCTCCTCGACACAGGCCCCCTGCGAACCCAGCGGCACAGCACCACAGACTTATGTCTGTACATACTACTGCCTTCGATCTACACTGTGGAAAGCAGGGCTCACAATTCAGATGGAGTGGCGATTGCAAATTACACATTGCTCCCAGTGTGGCCCACCCGGCCCATGCACCATCGCAGGCCGCGCACATGCTGAGCGCCAGGGGTACCACTAACTCAGTGCACCACAAGTCTATGCCACGTGGCCTTATTAAGGCAGAATTCATTAGACAAAAGACATTGCTACCAGTGCGGCCCGCCCGGACCACAAATCATCGCAGGGTGTGCACACACTGAGTGCTTCAGGTGCCACTAACTCAGTGCACCATAAGGCCTTGCCACGTACCCTTCTTAAGGCAGAATTCATTAGACAAAAGACATTGCTACCAGTGCAGCCCGCCCAGACCATGCATCATTGCAGGCTCCGCACATGCTGAATGCTTCTGATGCCACTAACTGTGCAGCTCAACTCAACACCACGTGGCTGTGGGCCCTTGCTGACCACAGCCTCCGGCCTACACTGCTGTCAGCAGAGCTCACAATTAAAATTGAGTCTTGATACATTAATTATGGAGTCCAGTAGGCAACTACCTACAATGTCCCTAAAACCTACATAATATCCTTTTAGTATCCTTGCTTCAAGAACTTGTTTTACATCAGTTAAAGCTCTACTACAATGACCATATTCATCTTGCAAGTCCAAACGAACACTGAATGACACTCTGCACTGCGGACAGCAGAGCTCACAATATGAACTATAACGTCCATGAAACCTACATATTTCGACAATATATTCCATACATATTTCATGTTTTCTTCCATACGCCTACACTGCGGTAAGCCGAGCTCATAATTTGAATTCAGTCTTGATTTATTAATTGCAGAGAGAATTGTGCTCTATGTCCTCGGATTTTGTTAAGAGGATGTGACAAGAAGCATTCCTCGATGTCTGTGCTGACTACTGCCTTCGATCTACACTGCGGATAGCAAGGCTCACAATTCACATTGAGTCGTAATTGCAGATAACGCAGTCCAGTAGGCAACAGATATTGCTCCCAGTGCGGCTCGCCCGCACCACACATCATTGCTAGTTGCGCACACGCTAAATGCTTCTGATGCCCCTATCTCAATGCAGCACAATTCATGGACCCTTTATGATACATTGCTTTGTATATAATTTCACATCTGCTGCCCCTACCTCAGTGTACCACAAGCCATGGACCCTTTACAATAGAATCTTTTGTATATTATTTCACATCTGCTGCCCCTACCTTAGTGCGGCCCCTACCTTAGTGCTGCACAAATCATTGACCCTTTATGATTGAATCTCTGTGTCTGATCCAATGATTACTGTTGTACTTGTTACCAGCACCAACCATTCCCGGAGGGATGGCTTACAGTCACCCCACACTCATCCAGCACAGACGTCACTGGACATGTGACCCTGGTAATAAAAAGGAGTCAAGCGCACGTGCCCGTACCCAGTTTCACTATCTATCTGTGTCTGTGTGTTCATTATGTATGCAAGATGCTGCCCCTGGGCCCTACCACATTACATTGTGCTGTGGACAGCGTATGCAACCATGTTACCTCTGGCAGTGGGGAAAACTTTGGTTATGTAACTTTGTCTTGGTCATTGTACAAGTACGTACGTAGAGACTGGATCATTAGAGTAATGCAAGGCGAGTGTATAGTGAATTTATAAATACTTGGGGATTGGCGGAGTGATTGGGTAAATACATATGTTGGCGGAGCCTAACCCCCGAGCATGAGCTTGGCTCTAATTGGCTGCCCTCCATGTGCCAAAAACGGAAATCTGGGCTTTGCTTGAGCCTGCATTGCTACAGCTGCAACACTCCACTGAATGTGCAATAAACACTCATATCCACACAGATGTGTCATGTGCACGATCATTCATGTGTGGAAGTATGGATGAATGTAGGGTCAGTGAGTTCCCCTACCTTCCATGTTGGCCATGTTTTGGGTCTTGGTTCACAGGGTGACACATTGGCGCTTGCTGCCTGGGTGGCGGCTGCACTACAACATGGACACCCGCATCAGTTGATCCCTCATACAGCCCAGGCTGGAACCACACCCAGAGCTCCGGAATCATTCTTCACAACCTCTCGCAGAAATGGCATATGCCAGGCCAGCCCACTTCGCTTAGGCATACAGGGAGGGGCAACAGCGCTACATGGCCCAGATTTTTATTGTAGTGATCTGCTGCTCACAGGTCTAGTTGTCAGTAAGCCACAGCCACTCCCTGCCGCCTGGTTTACACCCACACCACACCCATGAAACACAGGCATGAGAGGACACGTGACCCTGCCAATAAAAAGGACCGTGCGCACGTGTTCCATGCCATTTCCATTTCAGACTTGGTGGCACGGGATGCACTGCAGCCAGCACACGCACACCGCCACGGGACGGTGACTTTCGGTGTACTGAGGTAGGGGCACTGTAAGTGCTGAGCGGGTGTGCAGCCTGCTGTGATGGCCCGTCCCGGAGGTCCGGACAGGTCAGGTTTTGTGTGCCCTACTAGACCGCAGTGTAGGACTGAGCCATCGAACTGCGGGGGCCTACCGCCACGTGGCGTGGCCTCACTGGTCACAGCGTTAGTGCCACCGCAAGGGCTGAGCGTGTATGCAACCTGAGATGATGGCTGGTGCACTGGAATGTCCTCTGCCATGGTGAAATCAAGATGCAGCACCAAATGTGAGACCTGGTGGCCTGCAGAGCGGGGCTGCATGATATGCAGAGTGCCCTGTCCGCGGGCCCCGGGGTTGGGGCTTGCAGCGGCACGTGGTAGGCCCTCTTTTCTACACGGAGTTTGCAAAAGGTCAGCAGAGAGGCTTGTTTGCGCAGCAGCGGGCAGTCACCTCCTGGTAGTGGTAGTGCATGGGGTGAAGCAGCAGGCAGACACCTCTAGGCAGTGGAAGTGGATGGGGTGCAGCAGCCTGGGTGTGCAGCAGTGGGACAGCTATTTAGGTGTGCGCTGTTGTATGTACTCTACCGTTAAAGATTCTATACTAAGTTTATGATGAGTAATCTTGAGGGCTGCCCTATATCCCTGCACGTGGTTGGAGACACACCGGTGGCAGAAAGGTGAGCTGTAAGGATTTTTTCCACAGTGTCAACATTCACTATCCCTCTCCATCTCTTCCTTTCTGTCACCCACACTCTTTCTCTCTCTTCCTCTCTCTCTCACTCTATCTCTTCCTCTCTCTCACACTGTTTCTCTCTTTTTCTCCCGCTTCCTCACACTCTTTCTCTCTTTCTTTCTCTCTTCCTCTCTCTCACTGTTTGTCTCTCTCTTCCTCTCTCACTCTTTCTCTCTGTCTTCCTCTCACTCTTTCTTTCTTTCTTGCTTTCTCTTTCTTCCTCTCTCACTCTTTCTCACTCTCTTCCTTGATGGACTCATGAACGCACAATCTTATCTTGCTTTTTGTCTAGCAGTCCTATGATGTTGCGTGGCCATCCTGCAATCAACACTCACCCTGAATTGTGAGCTCGGCTTCACCGCGTTTACACAATGGGTGTGGAAGTTGCTTCGGCACGTGGTGGACGCTCTTCAACACATGCCGGTGGCAGAAGGTGAGCAGAGAGGCTTGTTTGCACAGCGGAGGGAAGTCACCTTCGGGCAGTGGGAGTGGATGAGGTGCAGCAGCCTGGGTGCGCAGAGGCGGGCACATACCTCTGGGCAGTGGAAGTGGATGGGGTACACTAGCAGGGCCGGACTGGCCATAGCTGGCACCGGGCAATCCCCCGGTGTGCGCATGGCTGGGGGCCGGTTTTGGGCCCCTGGGGGCCATTTTTGTTACAGGGCCCCGGCAAAGAGCTCGGCGGCACCTCCAACCCCCCGAGTGGGGAGGGGGGGCCGGACGAGCACTTTACCAGGGCCGGTTGTGGTTCCCAGTCCGGCCCTGTACACTAGCCTGGATACTGGACAGCGATTTAGGCGTTCGCAGTTTTATATACTCATCCATTACTGATTCCATACTATGTTTCAGATGACTACGCTGGAGGGCTGTCCTATATCCCGGCATGTGGTTGGAGTCACACCGGTGGCAGAAAGGTGAGCCTTGAGGATTTTCTCCACAGTGTCAACACTCACTCTCCCTCTCCATCTCTTCCTTTCTATCACTCACACTCTGTCTCTCTCTATCACTCTCTATCTCTTCCTTTCTCTCTGTCACACTCTTTCTCTCTCTTACTCTATCTCTTCCTCTCTCTCATACTGTTTCTTTCTCTCTCTCTCTCTTCCTCCCACTCTTTCTCTCTCTCTCTCTTCCTCTGTTTCTCTCTTCCTCTTTCTCACACTATTTCACTCTATCTCTCTCTCTTCCTCTCTCTCATTGTTTGTCTCTCTCTTCCTCTCTCTCTCTCTCTTTCTCTCTGTCTTCCTCTCACTCTTTCTCTCTATTCCTCTCTCTCTCACTCTTTCTTTCTTTCTCTCTCTCTATTCCTCTCTCTCACTCTTTCTCTCTCTCTCTCTCGTTTGATGGACGCATGACGCACAATCTTATCTTTTTTTTTGTCTTGCAGGCTGTGATTCACAAATTGTCGAGGGATGACACGCCATGGCTGTACCTACTTTTATTTTGTTGTTTTGTTTAAACAAAATGTTTTATATTTAAATCCATAGATGACTGAGTTTCCTATTTGTCCAACCTCACATGCATCTTTTTTATTATAATTGTGCGACATCAGCCAATTTATTACGTTCCAGATTTCCTAAGTTTGCTATCATATTTGTTTGTGGGGGGGTGAGGGGGGATGGCGGACAACGGGCTGGTGGCAGGATGTGTTGGGCAGTATTTTAGGGTTTAGGCCAGTGCAGTAATGTTTGGGTAGAGTAGGGGATCGTGCTGAGGATAGTGTTTTAGGGATTAGGGTAGTACAGTAGTATTTGGGTAGTGTAGGGGGTCGTGCTGGGAGTAGTGTTTTAGGGTTTAAGGTAGTGCAGTGGTGTTTGTGTAGTGTAGGGGGTCATGCTGCGGACAGTGTTTTAGGGTTTAGGATAGTGTAGTGGTGTTTGTGTAGTATAGAGAGTCCTGCTGGGGGTAGTGTTTTAGAGTTTATGACAATGAAGTGGTGTGTGGGTAGTGTAGGGGGTCATGCTGGGAGTAGTGTTTTAGTGTTTAGGGTAGTGCAGTGGTGTTTGGGTACTGTAGGGGGAGTGCTGGGGATAGTGTTTTAAGGTTTAGGGTAGTGCAGTGATGTTTGTTCAATGTTGGGGATCATGCTGGAGGTTGTGTTTTAGGATTTAGAGTAGTGCAGTGGTGTTTGTGTACTGTTTGGAGGTTTGTGTTGGTAATAGCGTTTTAGGGTTTATAGTAGCACAGTGGTGTTTTTGTAGTGTAGGAGGTCATGCTGGGAATAGAGTTTTAGGTTAGCGCAGTGGTGTTTGTGTAGTGTAGGACGTCATGCTGGGAGTAGTGTTTTAGGATAGTGCAGTGGTGTAGGAGATCGTGCTGGGAGTAGTTTTAGTGTTTAGGGTAGTGCAGTGGTGTTTGGATAGTGTAGGGGGTCATGCCGATGGACTGACTCACAGAGCTCTGAGCCGATCGACTGGCTTCTAAAGGCATAGCCACGACCTGGTGATGTGGGGAGAGGTAGCGTGAAAGGGGTATCTCACACAGACACACATGCGGAATATTTTCAGTGTGGCCTCGCACAGGTAGAACTACGGACCCGATGGCTTGTAGAGGGAGCGATGCAAGCTCCAGACTGAGTCACAAAATGTTTGACAGCTTGCAGACCCAGAGCTGGGAGCCGACGCACTGACTTCTAAAAGCATAACCGTTAACTGGTGATGTGGGAGAGGAACCGTGAAGGGGGTATCACGTGGAGACAGTGCTGCAGTATATTTTTAGTGTTGCCTTGCAGAGGTAGAACTACGGACCCAATGGCTGGTAGACGGTGAGATGCAAGCTGATGGACTAAATCACAAAATGCCTGCCAACACTTCCTAGTTTCAACAATTCACAGCCAATTAGCCGCAAGCTCATGCTCGTAATCCCTCAGCCAATCAGATATCAGAATTCTCAAATATCAATATCTGTAAAATTAGATTTTTCTCAAAAACTACTGAACAGATTTACACCCTTTGAACAAAAGCGTGCTTTCTGGACCAAGACCTTTCTCCCTGCCAAATTTGGTTTAATTCCGTTCAGCAGTTTGACCTGTAGACTTGTCTAAAGTTTCCAATGGAAATTGCATTGAGAAAACACATTTTGAACCCTCTTTTTTTCTCAGCCCCCCCTTGACCAATCACCCCCAAACATTCAAGATGGTAGCTGATCAAAAAGAGAAACTTTTTGGAAAATTTCTTAAAGATTTGAAAAACAATGCCAAAGTTATTAGCACATGGAAGGCTCCAGGAGGGGGACCACGCAACCCCCCTCCCAACATGAGTGAAGCCCTGGGGCTGCGGGGGCCCAAGCGGGCCACTGCAGCCCCAGTGAGCCACCACTAATATTTTTTAAGAAATGCCCTCGGATCCTTGCCCGAGGGGCTTCATTAAAATAAAACGCGGGTACTAGTGACCCCAGCGCAAATTGCGCCAAATTGTTTTTTCAATGCTTTTTTGGGCCCTGTGGGTTCTTCTGGGGCCCCCTGAACAGGCCTAGAGGGTCAGGGTGTTTCTACCCTGCCCCCCTCTCATGTTTTATATCTTTGTTTCTCTGTTTTCCGGTGACTCGCTTCTACCGAGTCACAAGATGGCTGCCATCACTTCCTGGTTTGTAGTGTCGGCAGCCAATCACAGTGAAGCTCGTGCTGGGGACTTAGGTTCTGCTCAGATATCGAGACTCTTATTTTTTTAATTTCTCAAAAACTACTGAACGGATTTACACCATTTAAGAGAAAGGTCGCTTTCTGAACCAAGCTCTACTTTTTTGCCAAATTTGAGGTAATACCGTTCAGTAGTTCAGTCTGTAGCCCGTCACAAAGATTCCTGTGGAAATTAACATGGGAAAATGTGTTTTGGGACCCCCCATTTTTCTCCGCCCCGCTTGATGAATCACCCCCAAACTTTCAGGATAGGAGCTGACCTGGATAGACTTTTTTTAAAGAGAATTTCACGAAAACTTGTCAAATGACGCCAAAGTTGTTAGCAAATCAAAAAATGCTTTTCCTATGGAAACTAGGTTCTAACTATAACTACCTACTGGTGACCGCCAGTAGTTAATGATTCAGTTCATCTCCATTTTGGGATACGAAAAGGGCACACCAAATGAATTTTTTTCAGGTGATAATTTATTCACAATTCAAAGAAAATCACGCCTGCATTCGCATCTTGTAAAGTGATATATGAATTGTGGTATGTTCTGTGACCAGAGGAACAGAATAAGGGAGAGAACACTCATGCAGCTACAGCGGTGCTGGGTGAAGGGTCCCTCTGACTACAGCAAAGCATCAAACACTGGAAGCATATCAGAACCTACTCTCTTTTTTTTGCAGAATTATTATAAAGAAAAACCTTACATCAGCAAAAAGTTTAATTTCACATTAAATGTTGTTATTTAAAGTTTGTGAGATAAAAATACTTTTTAAAAAATAGGTACATCCAACATTTTATAATTTCATCCGTAATAAACATGATGATGACCAAACTTCAAGGTAGACAAAGTGCTATTGGTGCAGTGCATTCAGATCCTTTAAAATGCCAAAAAACTCCTTACTCTACATTATAAAGTTCAAGATCTCGTATTCCGAATAAGCATCAAACATTACATCTAGCCCAATAATGGCAATCGACTTGGAAAACAGAATACAATAACACTCTTGTGATTAAAGTGCTGTGCATGTTCAGTATAGTGCAATACAATGTTTTGATAGTTCAAGAGTTATCATATTTATACAATCTAACTTTAGCCAGCTACTGACTTACTACTTTATCCATATACTTCCAGACAACTATAAATCTTTTTATCGCACCTCCCTTTTTGCATAGTAGCAAAACAAGGCAATGGCTGGGAGATCGGCACATTCAACCAAAATGTCTCAATAAAGTATTGTAAACAGAGCATTTATTTAGGATATATATTAGCTGGTGCTCCGAAGGAGGAAGAGCTATCCCTTCTTCCCCAATGGAACGGTTTCAAGTCTTAATGTTATTGTTCTCCAGGCACACAGAATAAAATTGAGATTGTGGTTTTAAGAGACTTTTTTTATTCCTTGATTCTGATGAACAGAGCCCTTTTGCCAACACGTGTTTCGTCTCAAGCTGTTGAGGGAGAGGTGTGGCGCCGCGGCCAGGACGACTGACGCTGGAATCCGGGGATCACGGTTCGATCCCTGGTGCCAGCAGCAGATTTGCCCAGCACCATGTGACTGGGCAATAGCTTGTGTAATCTTCCCGATGGCCCCCAGCGCCTGGAGCCCCTTACGGGTGATTGTTTGCGCTTTACAAATGTGGATTATTATTATTATTATTATTATTATTGATGTCACAGCAGACTACCTTAGGGCAAGGTTTTAGACCCCTTATGCAAGCTCAGTATTATGGCTTGTCAGGTAGTATCATTGGTCGTCACGTCCGGCTCTATCTTGAATTGCTGAGCTTGATTTTGTATGTAAATGATTGGATGTATTATTAGTCGCTGTATGTGTCTCCTTCACATATCTCAGTCCGCCGTGTGTGTTGGCAACAAGTTTTTGGTCCAAGCCATAATACCGAGCTTGCGTAAGGAGACTAAAATCTTGCCCTAAGGAAGTCTGCTGTGACATCAACAGCTTGAGATGAAACACGTGTTGGCAAAAGGGAAACCACAATCTCAATTTAACTCTGTGTGCCTGGAGAACAATAACATTAAGTCTTGGAACTCTTTTTGCATAGGCCTCCTCAAAAGTTTTGGTTCAAATCATTTTATAATACCAATTTAAATAGTCTGGGGCTTTAGTTGTCTTCCAATTCTGTAAAATCAGGGCCCGTGCCATAAGAGAGGATATTGCTATAAATGCTTCCTCTCCTTTAAGGATTGGGGAGTTTTGTCTATGTCTTTCTATCCCAAAAAGTGTGATTTCCGCTTCTGATTGTAATTTCCTCTCTAGGCCATCACTTAGGGCAGAAAAAACTTTCTTCCAGAACTGGGCCAACACTGTGGAAGTAAAAAAGATATGACGCCAGCCCCCTTGGTCCAGTTGCTGGCATTGGAAGCATCTATACCTGGGTGCATTTTGGTTAGCGCTCTAGGAGTATTGTACACCATCCAGCGTGATAAAAATGACATTATTTTCAAATTAGTGGCTGTTAATGCATTGTTGCCATAATGCAAGCTCACCTACCACTCTGCCACTGAGAAAGTGCACTGTGTTTTGAGAGTAATTTTATCTAGAAAACTTGATATTATGGTGCACAGCCTTTGGCTCAGTAAAAGACGATAACAATTCCCCCCCTCCCTTAGATTAGTTCTAAAAAGGGCAGCGGAGACAGACCCTGGGGCGCGACTAGATAGAAGGCAGGAATTTTTTTATAAGTTGAATAATTTGAAGATACCCTAAACAAAAAAGCTGGCACCGTACTCCACACCTTGCTTGTATCTCTTGCCAATTTAAAAACCTCCCACCTACTATAAAATGGCCAAGTTCTTTAAAACCCTTAGATTCCCAGAACTTTATCTGATTATTCTGGATATGCAGACCCAGACTTGCATTCTGAAAGCTTCAAATGTTCATATCCAGTAGTGTAGGTCTCCCTGGAGTAAAATGACCGAAGTCTAAGCCCATACTCCTGTAGTGTCTTGTATCTAGTTTTCTTTGGGAGTATAGCCATTTTTTATTTCTTTTTAAACAGAATCTGAGATCCTGCTTCCTGCACCATTTTTTCAACAAAAAACTGTCCAGAGCGCCCTTATAGTCTATCAAACGAGCCATTATATCCGAAAGAAAAAGCCTCTTAATAGATGCGAACTAGGGGGAGGGCCAGCCCCCCTTGGCTAATGTCTAGTTGTAGGACTGGGAGTTTTACCCTTGAAGCCTTCTTACGCCAAATAAATTGGCAAAAGATTGCCTTTAATTCTTTCAAATATGACATATTGATTTTGAGCGAGACATTTGTAAAAAGATAAATGGTAAAATTGAAATTTTTATAAGAGCAAATCGGCCAATTAATGTGAGCGGGAGGAGGGTCCATCTATGTAGTAAACTCCTAATCTTGGTAAGCATTAACCCAAAAATCAATTAAAAAGATCCTCATAGCGATTGGTAACGTAAATACCCAAATATCGAATTGGGTCATGGGAGCACGTTTGCCTTTGAAGATTGCCTGGAAGAAATTGGTACCCAGAATTAAATAACATTTCTGCTTTATCATGATTGATTTTGTGGCCCCCAATTGATTCAAACTGCGTGAATTCTGCCAACGTTATTTCCATATTCTGCTCTTCAGATCTAAGATAGAGAATAATATTGTGTGCAAACAGCTTTAATTTAGATATACCCTCCATTGGTGATTTTATCTCATGGTTATTCCTTATCCTAATTGTAAGGGGTTCTAAAAAAAGGTATATAGCACAGGAGAAAGGGGGCAGCCCTGATGGGTGCCTCAATTTATGTCAACTATCCCTACTGCGAGAGAATTTATGATAACCTGGGCCCCTTTATATAGGTTCCTTAACAGATCACTTATTACAGTTTGAAACCCCATAATTCTCAAAATATAAAAAAGTGCATCCCAATTTACAAGATCAAATGCTTTTTCAGCATCGACTGTCATAATTAATGCAGGGGTTTGGTTGATGTTGAAATAATCAAGAGCCTGAACTAAAAATCCGGTATTCGATTAAATTGATCTGCCCACCACAAATCCTGTCTGATCGTTATGGATCAATGTCTGTGCTATTGGAGAAAACTAATTTGCCCACATTTTCATTAGCATTTTATAATCAACATTCAACAATCTAATCGGCCTGTATGCATTAACATCTTTGGGATTCTTACCCTTTTGTATGAAACTGACTATGATGGATTCTTTAAAAGTGGATAGAACCACATTTCTCGCTTTCACAAAATTAAAAAGCTCAATCAAAAATGGTATTAGTTCCTCAGAGAATACTTTATAAAACTCAGTGGGAAGACCATCATTACCACAGGCCTTCCCACTGGACATTGAGGAAAGGACACGCTGAATTTCTTCAGCAGTAGTTTTAGCTATTGTTTACTCTGCCTGCGTATTTGTTAATTGAAGGAGCCTGGTGCCATAAAAGTATTGGCCTCATTTGATGCCATATATTTTGTTGCATTCAGCTTATGATAATCATCTAGAAAGATTTTTGCAATCTTTTCCTTCTCAGCAACAAAAAGCCTGGTCCCTGGTTCCTCCAGTTCTGATATTAATGCTGCCTCCTGTTTAACTTTGCTTAACCAAGCCAGTAGTTTCCCCACCATGTGACTTTCCTCATGAACACGCTTCTGGAACTCCCTTGAGCTACTTATTTCTTCAAGGATAAAAAATTCCCTTTGCTTCTGCTTAGCTTTGGTTAAGGTCAGCTCGGCTACAGAATGTTGTGCAAGGCTACAATTTGTCAGCATTAAAGCTAAATCAACTGTCTGTTTCAATTCTGTTAAGAGTTCTCTCCTAGTTTTAAACTGTACAGCTGTAAAAGCCTACATCTGCCCCCTAATTGAGATCTTAAAGGCTCCCCAAACAGAAAAAAAGTGCTACTGTACCCATATTCTCCTGGAAAAATACTTTTATCCATTTCTTCGTATCCTCAACCCGTTGAGTGTTCAGGAGGAGGAGGCGGTCCATTTGCCACCGGAACTTTTCCCTTCTCTTTTTTTTAACTAGTGAATGACCTGAAAAATAATTAGCCCCATTTTCTGCATTTCAACAATAAATATAATGAGAATTAAGAAAAAAATCAAAACACGAGGTGGACTGAAATCTGCGAGCATGAAAGGTAAATTGTAAAACTTCTGGGTGGGCCCTATGCCATGGATTGATTAATTTATAACCCTGCTTTATAAAGTCTACTACTGTTTTAGTCTTGGGTTTCAATGTTTTTTGTTTAATTAGAGTAATCCCATTCTAAATCTTGACTAAAATTAAAGTCCCCACCTAAAATTATGGGGCCCACTGCCCCTCCAGCCATCTCATTGATCTTCAAAATGGTTTTGGGATCATCTTCTATTGGGGTCTAGTAATTCACAAATTTATAAAGCCTCCCGTTCACCCCGGCAACTACCCAAATCCACCTTCCCTGGGGGTCTCTCAGGACTTGCGGGATCCCCCAATCGATCCTTTGCCCAAAATAAATAGCTACTCCTCTTATTGCCCGCCCTGCTGAAGCAAAGTACGCCTGTGAATATTTGGAGATAAAAGGTGTTGGTGTGTTTGTTTTTAGATGAGTTTCCTGGAAAAATAAGATTTGAGGAGAAAAATAAATTAACCATATTATCATTGCGCCATATTTTTGTTGGTTAGAAACTCCATTTACATTTACAGAAACTATACGCACTTTAAACGCCATCATGTCTTACTGGTAAAGCCAGGCAGTCACATTATGAAATGAAAGCTTCTATATAATAAATCCATATTTTTTTATTTTTTTATGCGTTTTTATATAGCGCGAACTTTACCCGAAGGTGTCAGAGCGCTTCACAATTGGAACAGCAGCGTTACATGAGGAGGAAATTATAAGTGGGCATGATACAAAAGCAAATGTTACATTACATGAGGCAAAGGTGACAATTGTGCATGTATCAAAAGCAAACAAAATACAAGAAGAGGTAGCAAACGATACGTTACAAGAGGAAAAAGTGACATGTGTGCAAATTACATAAGCGTACAAGATACAAGTAGAGGTATAAAACTGCAATAAATGGGAGAAACTCAAAAGACAAGAACACACTGGGAAGGCACTTCTATACTTTTTTCCTCCCCTTCTCATTTTCTCCTCTTCTTGCTCGCAATTACTTTTTTATTACTATAATCCTGCTCTTTTTTTCTATTGCTCCTAAACCTACCCTCCACCCCCAGCCGCCCTCACTCCCCCCAACCCTTGCCAGCCCCCTTGTCCCCCCACTTTTGGCAATTGGGGAATCGCTCAGCAAACCCCAAGCCTCCCTCCCCTAATTGGAACTAAGTCTGGATGCCATGGTACTGCACCCTAAGTGAACTACTCCTTCCCCCCATCCTGTGTATTCCGAACTGTTCAGTATTGAAAAAGATCATCCCCCATTGTCCTTTCTTATCTACTTTTTAATTGTAATTTCCTGTAGCAGTTTCTGAGCTTCGTCAAGATTCTCAAACATATGGAACTTCCCTTAAACTGAGACTTGTAACTTGGGTTGCTGAGCAATGACTGCTTGAGCACCCTGTGCCTTAAACAAATAAAAAAGTTTAACAAATTGCTTGCGCCAGCATGCAGCTGCTGCTGATGTATCCGAAAAGGTACGGCAGCTAGGAACCTTGCCAGTTGAAAATCGTCTCTTTTGAATTGCCCTAGTAAGTATCTATTCTTTCACTATTGGGGAATGGCTGTGCTGGTATCCTGTGTGCTCTTGTAATTGTTAGGTTACCTGTAAACTCCGGCAGAATGTTGTTTTTAATACATTTCTAGATCCATTTGTGGGCTTGAGAACCTTCACACCCTACTGGAACTCCCACTAAGCCCAAGTTGGAACGTTGTGAAAGATTTTCCATCTCTTCAAGCTAGCTTTCAAGGAGGATTTTCTGTTTTTTGTCGAGTGTAGCCTGATGCTGCATCAAACTCATTTGATCTTCAAGCAGGGAGATGCGAGATTCGGCCTCTTGCATTCTGGCCGGATAGCTACTGATTGCCTCTTCAATTTTCGGCAGACGATGTAAAGGTGCAATCTCACTTGCCTGTGTTGCCTTAAGCTCTCGTATATCATCCAGAATCAGACTTAACATGGTTTTAATATCATATTGGGCAGTGTGACCTCTTTCTTGTCGTGTTTCTAATGATTGCTTTTCTGAGGAAACATCTGTTGCTTGCCGCACCTGATCTTGCTGACCCATCTCAGATAATTTACCTAAGTTGGAGATCGTTGTCCATGACTAGGAGTCTATAAAGGCGGCATTCTGAGGTTCTGCGAATCGGAGAGCCCTTTTTTCTTTTTCCACAATGCTTTGCAGCTGAGTGAGAAATTGATCAGTTTGAAGGAGTCCTGATGGTAAATGTCACAATCCACGGTCCGCAACGTTATGGAAGGGCGCTGCCTGCGCGCCACAGAACCCTCGTTGGTCAGGAACTACAATTCCCGGCATGCATGAGCATGCCCAGAAGCAAAAGCCGGCACAGCGAGGCAGACGCTGCCGATTATTCTTCTCTTGAGGTCGCGTTTGGTGTTCTGAAGATGCGGTAAGACTGTTCCGATGTTATTCTGCTAGTTCCGGGTTGCATCCCGCTACGGATTTGGATGCAGGCATTGGAACTTCTACTGCGCTATACTTGTTACATTTTGGCTGCAATTCTGCCAGTTTCGAACTCTTTGCTAAGATTCCTGGTATACTATTTTGACAGCATTGAGGCATTAGCCTGTTGGTTTGGTGGTTTCTCCCTGTTGGCCGAGGTCACGCATCCTGCCGTCTCATGCAGGGAGAGATAGACCCTCGAAGAGCGATCCTTATCGAGCTCTTGTGTATCTGAGAGTCCTGTTTTGCTTGGTGTGGTACAAATACCCTTGTGGTACCATCAAGTGCACTGAGCCAAACCTTGTGTGTTGGGAATCCCACCACGGAGTAGAGTGGGGTGTTTACTTGGCTCACCACAACAATTGGAAACAGACAAAGTTAAGAAGTATTAATCCTGTCTGTTATTATATGCTTTTTCCACACGACTTTTATTTATTCTGTCTATATAGGAGAGAGGATATGAAGGGTTACTGTCAGTGGGTTTGGTTAGGCACAGAGATGTTATATCTTAGTTAACCAAAGTCCTGGTTCCAGCCTTAATCTCTCCATATAGTGAAATCAACCGTATTTTCCTTTACAGGTAGGAAGAGGGGGTTCTAGGTAGTGTACAAGGGGGAAGGTGCCTAGAGTGTATTGTGAGTTGTGTGATCGTTAATGTGTCTTGAATATTCTCTGTTATCATTTCAGATCTCCCTCCCTGCTGTCCCCTTCCTTTCCTTCCCTCGCTTGATTATCCTGGTAGTCTGTGTGTTTCACTTCAGACTCCGGGGCCGTCAAGAGGTGAAACCCTTATAGCATCGGCACATTCCTGAAGAAAACGGAAGACGAAGCCTGACAGAATAATCGGACCACGGCTTTCTCTTCCCGATTGTGCTGAACGTCATGGCGACCATAGAGGACGTAATGGCGGCTTTGGCATTAGTACAAACCGAATTAGCCGCCTCTAGACAGGAGGTAGCCGCCTCAAGGTCCTTGACCGCCCAGTTACAGACTAGGGTAGACAACCTACAGAGGGTTCCTGTAGGCCCTGGTGGCAATCCTGTTCCTTCCACCTCCGTTGTTGTCGAAATGCCTGCGCAAATACCCCTGGCTCCCCCTGAGAGGTTCCTAGGGGATAATACGAAGGTCAAGGTCTTTATGACCCAGATACTACTGTATTTTATGTGCAAACCCAAGATGTTCGCTACAAACCAGGCAAGGGTAGCATTCTCGATATCCTATTTAGGGGGTGAAGCAGCACAATGGGCGGTTCCCGTGGTGCGGCGTGATGACCCCCGACTGTATGATTGGGCAGAGTTCCGCGTCGAATTCGAGAAAACCTTCGACAGAGGAGCAGAAACCTTTTCGGCAGACAGGGATCTCTTGGAACTGAAGCAAGGCACTACAGACCTGGTCACGTACCTCAATAACTTTCGCCGTTTGGTGGCAGAAACCGATTGGCCAGAGTCCAAACAGTCTGCCGTCTTTTATCAGGGGCTTAAGGACGAATTGAAAGACGTATTGGCAACCATTGATCCACAACCTCGTACCTGTTCTGCTCTCATTGAACTCGCTTTGCGTTTGGATCATCGCATGAAAGAACGGAAAGGAGACAATAAGAAAAAGGATCGCCCGGTAACTCCTTATGAACCACAAGGGGAGAGGGTCACAGCGCCAGCAGAAGCTATGGAGATAGGGGCGGTGAGGGCCTCTCTGACATTAAGTGAAAAGGATCATCACCGGAAGCAAGGCCTCTGCCTTTATTGTGGCAAAAAGGGACACAATTTACGAGATTGCCCTTTAAGCCCAAATATGGGAGATTTCGGAGCGGACAAACAGCGGCAGGCACCATTGATAGAAGACCGGAAAACTCCAGTGCTTGAAGGCAGATGAAGGGGAACCCTCAAGCGCAATTGTCATCCCTTCAATAACCCCTGGTCGTATCTCAGAGAGAAGCCACCTGTTCCTAGAAATGCTCATCGTCATAAACACAGAGGAGAAGCACGATAAGGCCATGATAGACTCCGGAGCCACTGGGTGCTTTATGGATCACGGAGAAGCCAAGAGACTGGGAGCACTCCTCATTGCCAAGAAACTCCCAGAGACGGTGTATGCGGTGGACGGCAAAGAACTAGAGGCAGGTCCCATTAGGTATCACACCCCTGAGTATGATCTTAGCTGTGATGGTTCCCATCACAAACGCATATCGTTCAGCATCATCAATGCACCACACTATGGAATCATTCTGGGTCTTCCATGGTTGCAAAAGCATGAACCTTTTATACACCGGACGTCCAGATCTGTACAGTTTTCCTCTGCTTTCTGTATGGAGCACTGCATTCAGGAAACCCGTGGTCCTTCTCGGGTGTTATCAATGATACACCATATAGCCACAGTGGCAGAAAAAGAGGTAGAACTACCAGTTGTATATAGAGCATATGAAGTGGTGTTCAGTGACGCACAAGCTGAGGCACTTCCGCCTCATAGAGAATATGACTGCCGAATCGACCTAATACCCGGAGCGGTCATCCGAAGAGGAAGGATTTACGCCCTAACGATACCAGAAAATGAAGTCCTGCGTGCCTATTTGGACAAATACCTCGCCGCAGGATTCATCGGGCCTTCAAGATCTCCCGCAGCATCTCCGCTGTTCTTCATTCCGAAAGCCAATGGCGAGAAACACTGTTGCATTGACTACAGAGCGCTTAACGCTATAACGGTGAAGAACCAGTATCCCCTGCCGTTGATTCCGGTATTGCTGGAGCAAGTCCGAGCGGCTAAGGTCTATACGAAGCTTGATTTGAGTGGGGCCTACCACCTTGTGCGGATAAGACAGGGTGACGAGTGGAAAATGGCCTTCAAGACGCAGTATGGGCTCTTCGAGTATCTCGTTATGCCCTTTGGGCTCTGTAACGCCCCGGCGGCGTTTCAGTTCTTTTTGAATGAAGTCCTACGGGAACATCTGGATAGCTACGTGGTGGTTTATATAGATGACATGCTGATATATTCCACCACCACCGAACAACATGTCGTACATGTGAGTCGTGTGCTCCAAGCTCTGCAGGACAAACACCTGTATTGCAAGATCACCAAGTGTGAGTTCCACGTCACTATGGTGGAATTCTTGGGCGTGATACTCACACCGTCTGGACAGGTGATGGCCGAAAGAAAAGTAAAGGCAGTAAAGGATTGGCCTCGACCTTGTAACCTTAAAGACATCCAAAGTCTGTTGGGATTCGCCTACTCCTACAGGTGTTTTATTCAGGGTTTCTCCGCCATGGTCACGCCGCTGACCCGGAAGAACATTCCGTTCGTCTGGGATACAGCAGCACAAACCGCGTTTGACCGCCTGAAAGCCGCTTTTTCTACAGCCCCGGTGCTCACGCATGCCAATCCAGACACTCCTTTCATTGTGGAAGCTGACGCATCCGAGGTGGCGCTGGGTGCGGTTCTCTCCCAAAGGAACGAACAAACCGGGCATCTACATCCGATTGCCTTCATGTCGAGGAAGCTGAGTACAGCCGAAGCCAACTATACCATCGCGGAAAAGGAGCTTTTAGCCATCAGAGACGCATTCTTGGAGTGGAGGCATTGGCTTTTGGGGGCGAAACACTCGGTGACAGTTTTTACAGATCACCGCAATTTGCAGTTCATGCGAGCAGCCCGACATCTCACCCCAAGGCAACTGCGTTGGATGCTGTTTTTCGAGGAGTACCAATTCGTCGTCACCTACCGTCCTGGTATCAACAACAAAAAAGCAGACACATTAACACGACAGGAGAACCCTGCGATGCACGCCATAACCCCGAATCGCACAATCATTGAAACCACCAAGGTCGTGTGTGCCATACAAACAGGGGACTTCGTGATGGGAGTGAGAGCAGGTGCAAGAACGTGCGTATGGAGAACCTGGCTTCGACACCATAAGGAATGAAAAATGAAGCAAGGGATACCAATGAAAGGGCCACAGGTGTTGGTTCCTACCAAGACCCTCAGAAAACCGTTTTTTCTTGGTGCCATGACGCACCTAGTGCAGGCCACATGTGATATGCAAAAACGCTGGAGAAGGCATTAAGACAATTCTGGTGGCCTTCTATTTGTCCGGACATGAATAGATGGGTGAGAGAGTGTGCCACCTGTGCACGTATGAAATTCGACCGACAGCAATCCCAAGGGCTGTTACAACCCTTACCTACCCTTGAAAACCTGTGGGAGAGGTTTTCTGTTGACTTCATCGTTGGTGTTCCTAAAGATCAAGGGAAAACAGCCATAGTAGTAGTGGTGGACTACCTTACCAAAATGGGCCATTTCATTGCATGCACTCAGGACCTCAGGTCCCCATGGCTGGGCAGTTGGAACACCTACTATTGGTAAACGTAGTACGCCTACATGGCCCACCCAGGGTTATAGTCTCAGACAGGGGGGCTCAGTTCACGGCCCGTTTCTGGAAGACCTGGTGCTCTGAACTGAAAATAACATCTTCGCTTTCCACTAGGTTCCACCCCCAAACAGAGGGGCAAACAAAGAGACTAAACCAAACACTTAAGCAATATCTGCGTAGTTATGTTCAGGATAACACTGGGTCATGGGTGGACTGGTTGTGGGTGGCAGAGATCGCTTACAACAGCACACAACACTCTTCCACACTACATTCTCCCTTCTTCTGTTCTTATTGGCATCATCCCAGATTCAGTCCTCTATTGCTCCCTGGTTCCGCCATCAAATTACCTGAGGTTAAGAAGAGGTTGCTTCGTGTTCGCAAGATCCTCCTTGCCACACGGAGTAATCTGGTGAATGCCAAAGCTAGGTACAAGAAGCAGGCTGACAAACACTGTAGGCCTCTTCCGGTGTACAAGAAGGGTGACCGTGTGTTGGTGTCTACAAAGTACAATAATTTTAAGAATTACAGTGTGTTCAACCCAAGATTCATCGGTCCCTACCGGGTCATAAAACACATTAACCCTGTGGCTGTGAAGGTGCGCCTGCCCGCACACTTTAGGATTCACCCGGTATTCCATGTGTCCCTTTTGAAACCCTCTCAGTGCCTGGTGAGACGGGCTCCCCTGCCTGTATGGGTCCAGCAGGATCGCGAATATGAAGTGCGGGATGTGCTGGATTCCAGGTTTGTGAGGGGTAGGCTGCATTATCTACTGGCTTGGAAAGGCTATGGCCCTGAGGAGGACTCTTGGGAGCCGGCCGGGGCGGTACATGCTTTTCGTTTGGTGGCTAGGTTCCACAGGTCGTTTCCGGACCAGCCTGCAGGGGGATGTACTGTCACGATCCACAGTCCGCAATGTTATGGAAGGGCGCTGCCTGCACGCCACAGAACCCTCGTTGGTCAGGAACTACAATTCCCGGCATGCATGAGCAACGTGTTCCGTCATCACGCGACTCACGCTCACGCATGCCCGGAAGCAAAAGCCGGCTCAGCGAGGCAGACGCTGCGATTATTCTTCTCCTGAGGTCGCGTTTGGTGTTCTGAAGATGCAGTAAGACTGTTAAGATGTTATTCTGCTAGTTCTGGGTTGCATCCCGCTACAGATTTGGATGCAGGCATTGGAACTTCTACTGCGCTATACTTGTTACCTTTTGGCTGCAATTCTGCCAGTTTCGAACTCTTTCCTAAGAGTCCTGATATACTAATTTGACAGCATTGAGGCATTAGCCTGTTGGTTTGGTGGTTTCTCCCTGTTTGCCGAGGTTGCGCATCCTGCCGTCTCATTCGGGGAGAGATAGACCCTCGAAGAGCGATCCTTATCGAGCTCTTGTGTATCTGAGAGTCGTGTTTTGCTTGGTGTGGTACAAAGACCCTTGTGGTACCATCAAGTGCACTGAGCCAAACCTTGTGTGTTGGGAATCACACCATGGAGTAGAGTGGGGTGTTTACTTGGCTCGCCACAACAATTGGAAACAGACGAAGTTAAGAAGTATTAATCCCGTATGTTGTTATTATATGCTTTTTCCACACACCTATTGTCTATCCTGTCTATATAGGAGAGAAGATCTGAGGGGTTACTGTCAGTGGGTTTGGTTACGCACGGAGATGTTAAATCTTAGTTAACCAAAGTCCTGGTTCCACCCTTAATCTCTCCATATAGTGAAATCAACCCTATTTTCCTTTACAGGTAGGAAGAGGGGGTTCTAGGTAGTGTACAAGGGGGAAGGTGCCTAGAGTGTATTGTGAGTTGTGTGATCGTTAATGTGTCTTGAATATTCTCTGTTATCATTTCAGATCTCCCTCCCTGCTGTCCCCTTCCTTTCCTTCCCTCGCTTGATTATCCTGGTAGTCTGTGTGTTTCACTTCAGACTCCGGGGCCGTCAAGAAGTGGAACCCTTATAGCATCGGCACAATCCTGAAGAAAACGGAAGACGAAGCCTGACAGTAAATTTATGGCAGAACCTTGTTCTTGTGCTACAGGCATTAACATTGAACTTGTTTTGGATTTGATAAATAGAGGGTATTGCTTCGATTTTCCTTGCGCCGGGCTAGAAGTACCTTTTTTGTGTACCACTTTATTCAACCCCTCATCTTAAATCAGGCTCTCATCCTTATGCTGTGTTTCACCACTTCCTTCATTAGAATTAGCTACTTTTCCAGCTAAAGCAGTATGGGCTAGAGATTGCCGTTCAATGCCTGTTGCTTCTGCCGATCTTGCCTGGATAGTTTCTATGACTTGGGCTCTGGCCTTGACCTCCATTCCATGTTCCGTCAAGTCTTCTTCTGAACTTATGGGGCTTGAAACTGCGGCTGACCCTCGGCGAGATTTTTGAGAGCGCTCGGCTGTTGCCACTGCAGAAGCTATCTTAATGTGTGCTACTCATGATTAGGATTTGAGGCCCACTGTCGAATCTACGTTAGCCATCACGTTAGAAATCTTTAAATGCTTCCCCATCATAGCAAGCCTTAAACAATCCTATTGAAAACCATACCTCGATATAGAGAACCAAACTGGAGGCTTATTGAAAAAGTAAGAAGACATTTTGAGACAAACCGCATTCAGCGGAGAAGGCAAATCTCTGCATAGTCTGCAGCGTAGCGGGGTTGGCCAGCCCCCGCCTCCACCTCCCCTATATTAACAATGCATTTTAGAACATAAAATAAATTAAAACCCACTTACCTGTACTGCGGCGCCCAGGGATGCCCTCCCTTTCTTCGTCGCTGTTTCTTCTAATCCGTGCGAAAACTGAGCACACACGCGCGTCCGCACATGCGCATTTCTTGTGAGGAATGCGCAGGCGCACGCACAGTTTTCGCTTGTATTAGAAGAAACAGTGACAAAGAGGAGGAGGGCAGCCCGGGGACGCTGCAGTACAGGTAAGTGGGTTTTCATTTATTTTTAAGTACTAAAATTCATTATTAATATAGGTGGGTGGCGGGTAGCATTGTGGGGCTACACGGAGTGCCATGCAGAGGGCCATGGAGTTTTTTTGTACATCCGTGGCCCTCCGTGTAACCCCCCTATGCCCACTACCCCCAGGGTTACTTTCAATTAGAAAGTAGTCCAATCTGTAAACGTGACTATATTTTTTACTGTGGTAGGTATACCCTCTCGCCTTCCATCTCAGATGCCTCCAAGCATCTACTAACCCAAGGTTCTGCATGAAGCTTTCCAGCCATGCCTCGTTCTTGGCACTGGGGCACTATCCCTCCGTGTAGATCGGTCCATTACAGGATCCAACAGCATATTAAAATCCCAGCCAACAATCAGAGGGACTGATATATCTACTAAACTCAGTTCCAACTCTATAATATACTGTGTGTCGTCCTCATTAGGTCCATATGAACTCACTATCTGTCCATTTCATAACTGCTGACCCATCTACCGGAGCTATCCGTATTTGAGGACTTGAGCTCAAACCCACTGCCTCTTCTAATTAAAATTGCGACACCCTTGCAGCATTGTGCTTGGTCTGAGACTGCGAAATTCTGGATCCAACCACACCTGCCAAACAAATCCTTACTCTCACTTGCAAACAAATGTGTCTCCTGTAAAACCATGATTTGCGCCTGACTTTCTTCCAGATACCTCAGCACTACCCTCTGTCTGGGTTTTGACCTAAGGCTGTTCACATTCCATGTAAGTATATCAATGCTAGCTATTGTTCTTCCTCTCTAATTCCACTTCCTGCTTCATCACTGATTCAACTCTCCCAACTGCGTGATTCTGAGGACTTTTTTTGTTTTTTTAACCCACTGCTCCCCACCCGTGCCCCTGCTTGAATTTCCTGCTCGGGGTTTAGATCTTCCTTATTCTTCAGGATCGTATTCCGTAACAACTTGATTATAAAGGCCTTCATGTCCGACCACTCCTCACCTTCTGGGATATTCAGAAATCTCAGATTATTCCTTCGGGAATGGTTTTCCAATCTCTCAAGATCTTCCCTTAAACTTTGGTTTTGCTCGGCTAACTTAGAAGTCTCAGATGCATTGTCACGTACTGCTTTACCACTACCACATCTTCTTCTAACATCTTGGAGCAAAGGGTGACCGCGTCTAGTTTTTGGGTTAGCTCCAAGCAGGAGGTTTGTATGCCTACATGATCTGCTTCCGAGACTTCGAAACGGTGCTTACTTTAGTTTTTTTAGACCCAATAGAATACTTGACAGAAAGTCATCTGAGTTTCCCTGGGTTGCTTCAGTATTTGCCACTTCTGCACTTCTCTGACTGTATCCATTTTCAAATTGTTTGGACTCTCCTGGAACATCTGTTGGATCCAACTCATCAAACCTGTTACTTACGGGGATTGTAACATTTTCTTCTTGAGATACCACAGAATTATGGTTGGGCTCATTCTGTTGTGAAGATCTGTCAAAGCTGCGTGTACCACTATTTATACTGCTTACATTTGCCTCACAATTAGCCCGCATGCTGAAAGTATCTGATCCCATATTTTAAGGAACTGCACCACCAGAGCCATCTTTCTGCCTACTTGGTAGGACATGAAAGAATGATTTGAGTGAGGGTGTGATTTTAATTTTAATGGGTGATTTTGTAGCTTTGTTATTTCCACTATTTTTGGCTAGAGATTTTCCTTCTCTCCTACTCTGGAGGCTCGCTCCACCTTGCCGACCTCGCCTCTACTTAGCAGTAACTTTTGCTTCTTGCGTTGTCCCTGGAAGAGGGTCTGACGAGATAGATAAAAAACTCGCCTTACCTCCTCTAGTGTTCCTGGTCCTCAAAATGTACCTGGAGGGTTTGTCTCCAGCCTCACCTTCCTTGATGATACCTTTCTCCATATGCAAGAGTTGACTTGCTCTCTCACACCACCTCTCACTCCACCTCTGTGCTCCTAGTGTGGTTGGCCGGTCGCCAACCGTCTCCTCAGCTTCCTCAAGTTGTTCTGACTCTGCCACCACTCCTGCCGCCGGCTTCCCTGGAGCGATGGAGCTCCACCGCCACCTTCTTCCACTGCATCCCTGACCCATAACACTTCGGCTGGCTCTCAGAAGACACCCCGTTTGCCACCCATGAAGGGGCCCACATCGCCAGCATCCCTACAATACGCTAATTTTATTTCGGTATTACCCCAGCGGTGGCTCTCTTCACATGATTCTGTTACACTTCCCTAATAGTGCCCGCGGCCTTCTAGCTCACGGCAGACATGTTCCCGTGCTACGAACACAGGTTCCAGAATCGTGGAAAGAAGCTTCCATAGTTTTGATCTTTAAACCAGCCAAGGACCTCGGGAAATGTGAGTCATACCGACCGATCTCCCTGCTGAATGCGGACTATAAGATCTTTGTTAGCATTCTAGCGGGCAGATTGGCTAAACTAGCTCTCCAACTGATTCATGTGGATCAAGAAGGATTTATCCCTGGGAGGCAGATCCACAAATTGACCCAAAAAATTAATTGGTAGCATAGACCTGGCTACATCAAGGGCGGTACCCTTGGCGGTAGTTACATTGGATGCCGCCAAGGCCTTTGACCGCGCATGTTGGGACTATTTATGGAAGTACTGGAGGTTATGGGGTTTGGGCCACAGTTTGAACAACACTAAAAGCTTTATATAACCGTAAAACAGCTTGGATCCTCGTCAATGGTTCTATCACTAAGAGTTTCCTAATCTTTAGAGGAACGCGGCAGGGGTGCCCCATCTCACCATTATTGTTCGATTTTTTTATATCGAACCATTTGCCCAGATGCTTTGTCAGGATGATGAGGTAATCGGGTACGTATAAAAAAAGAAAATCGCACTATATACGGATGCTCTTGTAATCTTTACAGCAGATCCGGTCTCAACTATTCCAGGGTGGAAATTTTAGCTAAAGAGTTTGTGGCACTATCTGGCTATCGGGTCAACAACGTGAAAACTGGGATATTGTGTTGGAATGTCCCAGATTGGAAGGGAGAAGTTCAGAGAGAGATCAGATACCTTGGAATAGGCATCACCAACTCATTAGCATTTTACATGCAAAATACATCTGTGCAAACATACACCCAATACACAAAGTTTTAGCCAATCAGAAGAGTTTGAAAACAAGGTGTTGTACAACCAGAATACTTTCTGCTTACATGTTGTGTGTTATCCAGCCCCCAAAGTTAATCAATACTGGTACCCATGGTTCAGGGTTGTAATGGCAGGACAAGTCTGTATGCTTCAAAAGAAAGGTTGTGGAATAGGAAAACACAGGGAGAGAATAGCGAAGGCCAAAAGATAAGATACGGCAAGAGAAGAATACTAAAGGCTAACAGATACTTGATACAGAGATTAGGTAGTCCAGACAAGGATTAGTTAGGTCCGCTAGTGTCTGAAATGGGTTTCAAGACAAGGACGGAGTGGGTTTTTGATATGTTGCAGTCCAAGGGGCAGAGACACTTGTGGTACTGAAAATTCTGGACCCTGCTATTGTATGGTACCGAAGCTCTACACTCGTGTCAAAAAATATCATCATATCATGACAAATTTGGTATCTGCAGACCGGTAATGATTAAGATACTATGCCTATGTATTTGCGTCACGATCGAGTGACGCGATCACCCTAAAATCATAGTTTTCGTCTTGAACCCTCGGGCTCCATTTTGTGAGCGGCATCCATTTTGTGGTTGCCCTTACATAGTCAAAACGACCAAGGCCGAATTTGATCTGAAAGGACACGTACACCTTTGCTGACTCCTCCATGACCTGGGCGAGCTGACTCCACTGCCTCAAGCCAAACCTGTTTGGGCAGTTCCTCGCCCAGTGGCCGAATGAGATTAGTATCAAAGCACAACATGTCATAAACCATTCATCCCATACAAGCTACGCTTAATCACACACACACCTGTCCTCGTTTCTTTTTTATGACTAGCTTTACAAGGAGGAGGTGCCCGATTTTATTGGGGGTCCGTCGATATCTGATGGAAGTTCTGGGCCTTGCTGGATAATCTGTCACGAACTGGACAATCTAAAATATGGGCTTGCCATCATGACTCTGCTTTTTCTTTGTAGTGAAAATATGTATATGGTCAAGTTATAAAATAAGGAATGTTTGCCTGAAGCTTATATTTGTGTATAAAAAGTAGAGGCTGGTTCTGTAAAAACGAGCAGTCTCCTGAGAACATACATGCGCTTCATGCTGTTGTACTTCTAGGATACCTGTTACTGGTTGCAGCCAATAAACTCGATCCTTGACATCACCTAGAAGACTCTGTGTTTCTGTGGTCCAAAACAGGAAGAACTCAGTGTACCCCTGGCACCGCCAGGTGGGACATTAAAGGATCCTTCTCAAGATCAGCATCAGTATTTGGGGAAGAAGTTGGCAGCACTGGGTTACATTTTTCGATTGCCATGCGATGTTGCCTATCTGAAATCTCTATTGCATGATCTATTTCATTATCTTTAAACTGTTGGGCAGCCTGTATAACAGTCATGCCTCTTTCTTTCCCATCTCTTTTTACCTGTTTAATTTCTTTCTGTTTGGCTTCCTTGCGCCAAAGGCGAAAAGAGTCAAACATAGCCGGCCGGGCTTTTCTTTTAAACAAAGTAGCTTCTAGGTTATCTAGAATGTCAGGCTCAAAACTACCATTATGTGGCCACTGTAAAACACCATCTTTCTTTGTATAGCGGACCCACACTTCAATAAAGGTGATGGGGCCCGCACCATGTTTAGAATAGAGCTCAAAAGTAGGAGTTCCAGCCAGAGGAATTGGACATGAGTCCTCCAGTCGGGAGTCCATATCGCAACAAAAACACCACCATTTTTTAAACATATGAAACCAGGCATTGTTACCTTCACTGGCTTCCTACAAACAACAAGGGGCTAATCAAATAAAACAGCACAAACGTACTCACCCCTTGGCTTAGGTTATTGCAATAATCGAATCAAAGAACCAAAAACAAAGAAGTGGGAGCTACCCACTAGTACCTAGCCAAATGTCTTCTCACGCCAACAGAGGTCCGTCTGATGTCTCGCTATACCAGTCATCACCAAAAGGGCCCAAGGCAGGGCGAGGTCAGGGCAGCAGTCACCAGCAGCCATTGGAAAGGAGAGGCCACACTTCAAAAGACCATCGGTCCACTTTTCGACATACAGGGGTCGCTGGTGTGGGGGCGCCTCCTCTGGAATTTTCCTGCGGGTCTACTCACGATCCTCGGGCTCGACCGCTACCTCTGAAGCCGCCCCACGTTGGGCTGCCAATTGAAAAACTGGGCCTTTGGGCCTGGCGGCGCAGGGAACGCCTGAAATCTTGGAGTTCACCTGCCTTGTTACACAGAGACACGGAATACTCTGTTGGCGTTGAAAGACCAAGTTTATTAGCTGCAGCCAAGCACAGTTGTCCAAGAAGTACACCAAGTAGGTTCTCAGGAGACTGCTACTTTACTCCGTGGCTCACAAGCTTTTTACAGGCAAAATACATCTTTCAAACATACACCCAATACACAAAGTTTTAGCCAATCAGAAGAGTTTGAAAACAAGGTGTTGTGCAACCAGAATGCTTTCTGCTTACATGTTGTGTGTTATCCAGCCCCCAAAGTTAATCAATACTGGTACCCATGGTTCAGGGTTGTAATGGCAGGACATGTCTGTATGCTTCAAAAGAAAGGTTGTGGAATAGGAAAAAACAGGGAGAGAATAGCGAAGGCCAAAAGATAAGATACAGAAAGAGAAGAATACTAAAGGCTAACAGATAGTTGATACAGAGATTAGGTAGTCCAGACAAGGATTAGTTAGGTCGGTTAGTGTCTGAGATGGGTTTCAAGACAAGGACGGAGAGGGTTTTTGACATGTTGCAGTCCAAGGGGCAGAAACACTTTGTGAACCGAGCAGCCTGTGTAAAGGCAACACAAAATGGCGGCGAATGTAAAATGGAGTCGAAATTAAAGAACCTCATCATTATATGGAAGGGTTATTTCAATTAAAATGGTGTTACTACCCAAGTTAACATGTCTTTTTACTTGTATCCCTCTCACTTGATTGATAAACTAAAGGGGAAAATTGGTTAGTTTTGTCTGGGCAACTAGGGGAGCTGGGCTCGCCTGGAAGAAACTGAGGCGTACGTTGGAAAAGGGCTGGTTGGCTTTTCTGGATTTAAGACTATATTGCATGGCCTTCCAGTTTAAAAACTGCAGAATCCGTTTAGGCAAACTGGGGCCCCTGGAATGGGGTGGGCTATTGGAGGAAATAGTAAAGGAGTGGGGCTCTAAAGGGTTTCTTTATAAGTTTGGGGCATGGAAATGTTTTAAAAAATTAGACTGAAGACGCTTAAGGCAGCACTTACCAGTGGTTAGGAATAAGGAACATACTTGGAATAGGCTACTTTTTGGATTGTGCACCAATTTGGGACTAACTAGGCACGCCAGGGTGCCTCCAAGATCAGCTAAGTATCCCATTAAGGAGGGCTACTCTACAGGGTGGTTAAACCAGGCAATCTTAAGAGAAACCACATCTTTACAGTTTACAGGCTATATTGGACGCCCCAGAAACTTGCACAATTTACATTAGCCCCAGCTCCAAGATGCCATAGATGCGGTATGCTAAGAGCGGACGATCAACAAATGTTTTTTTAATGCCCCCAGCTATAGGAGTATTGGTATATGGTCGAGAAAGTAATCAACGATATTCTGCGGACCAATATAATAATGAGCTTAAAGTTGATACGGATAGGGCTGGAAGATGAGCTGACTTTGTCCCTATCGGCAAATAGGCCGGACTTACTTTTTTATATGATCCTCCTTGCCAGAAGAGAGATCTTCGAGAGATGGACAGACCCCATACCACCTTGTGGTCTTGACTGGATCTAGGCGTTTAAAACTATTTGCAAAATGGATACAGAAATTGAGGGTGGCCCATGTAGTAAGATCTGGGATGATTTTTTCAGTTGGAATCGAATAGTAAGAACCTAATTTCCTTGTCCTATGATTACACCTGCGTGGAACTAGTAACCAGGAAACTGGATGGACTGGATAGCAGGACTAGATGTTCAATTGCAAATTGCCTGGGGCGGTACAGGTCGGGTATCAGGCTTGATTTTGCAAACAATGGTCATGTGAGGGCAAATATATATATATTTTTTTTAAATATCAAGTTCATATAAAGGCAGACAGCAGCTGCCCTAAATTCATTGAAGGACACTATGGGCTTGAAACACTTTCTTATGCCACAAATATTCCGAGGACCATCACTAGTTAGGTTCTGCATACAATTTTCTCCTAATAATGAGATTTAAAAAAAAAATGAATACACTACTGCTGGGCATTACGTGATTTTTTATCAAAGTGAAGCTTGTACTGCTCCTGCTGTACCTTTACACGGTGGATGAGATAACGTGCACTACTGCCACTGGACTTGTTCTGTACGTGAAGTAATCCTGCACTGCTGCCATGGTACAGGTTACTATGTTAGGGAAGCTTGCATGCTCAGCTTCCACAGTGTGTCTTATATATGAGGGAAACTTGCACTGCTACGGTACCATGTACCTCTACTGAGAATGAGGGGGACGCTGTAGGTATACCAGGGCACAAGCCGGGGGTACACACGGGTACACAGCGTCTACACACTTTTTTCACATGGTGGATGCCGTCCACCCTGCCAAAAAGTTGGGCCCCACTGAAAAATATGCTGAATTTGTCCTGGTGTAATTTGCAAACACCGGGAAACATTCAGCAGTGCCTGCACGTTGTTGTCTGCTTTTGATCCGTAACACAGTGCAGGCAGGAGGGTCCTCTCTTATTTCCAACTCCTGCTGGGCCCATAACAAAGGCGGAATCTGAGGGGTCATCAGTTCTCCTTTTGTAGGAATCTCCTCCGGGTTGGAAGCGGTCGGGAGCCACACACCAAGAAGCAAATACAGCAGAGGGGAAACAAAGGCTCACACCTTGTTAGCACTTCACACATGCTTAAGAGAGGCAGCTTTTCACTTTGTTCGGACTCTGTTTAGGAGATACTTGTGCACTGTAAGAATGTCAGATGTGTAGGTCTTTCCCAGTATTTACACAAAATAAATAGCATTTATATAGTGCTTATTACCCCTAAGGAGATGTTGTAATAATTTGAATATCACTATCTATTCTTGTAAAGCACTATGTGTAGAGGAAGTTTACGCTGATAAAAGGCAACATTGTTTTATGTGTAGCTTACAAAAGTGTGAATCTTCAGGAGGGTTTCCCTGTACACTAGGAATGTGCTCCAATGCACTCTGTTAGACATGTTAAACATATATGTGAGGGCTTAAGATATGAAGTCACACGCTGTAATGTCACTTGCATACTTATTCACAAGGTCAGTACCCCCCCCCCCCCCCCCCACTTCTTTTTTTGGGAATTGTGCCCTGAGGTATACAATGTCACTACTTTTACTGACCTTGCAAGACTGAAAAACCAGAACAACTTCAACTTCATCTTGACTCTGCGGCTGCTTGTGGCCCACGCAGGGGGCCACTCAAGAGGGCGGCCCTCTAGTGCCATCTGGGCACCAACCCACCACCTAAGGCGGGTACTCAGGGAGGAGTACCCCATCCTTGCCTTTGGTGAGATATGCCCGTCACTTCTGGCGCACTGAGGATTCCGGGAAGGTATATAGGTCTTCCCTAACATCCTGGCATCCTCTTTTGTGCCGGACACGCCGTCTCCCACCCTACTGCTTACCCGGCGTGGGGGGTGGCAGGCAAGATACATGGAATGTTGTAATGTTTTCTTTTTAGTTGCAGGTGGAGGTACAGGGCAATCTGGAAGGGTACCTCTGCAGGGCACAATAGGGGTGCCAGAGCCAAATCCTATTAGCCTCATGGGAGGTTCCTGGAAAACCGTGTCTGTGCCCCGTTAGTCCTTTGGGCGGTAGTGGGCCTGACAACCGGGGGCTTGCCTTTTTACGCTCAGCCCTGAAAGGGGCGTGAGTAATAGGAGACCAATCTGTCACATGATTTATTTATTTATTTTATGCGTTTTTATATAGCGCAGACTTTACCCGAAGGTGTCAGAGCGCTTCACAATTGGAACAGCAGCGTTACATGAGGAGGAAATTATAAGTGGGCATGATACAAAAGCAAATGTTACATTACATGAGGCAAAGGTGACAATTGTGCATGTATCAAAAGCAAACAAAATACAAGGGGTAGCAAACGATATGTTACAAAAGGAAAAAGTGACATGTGTGCAAATTACATAAGCGTAGAAGATACAAGTAGAGGTATAAAACTGCAATAAATGGGAGAAACTCAAAACACAAGAACACACTGGGAAGGCACTTCTATAGGCATGGAGTACAGGATTTCCTAAAGTGGAAGAACTTCCTTCAGGGAATAGAAAGAGCGTGAATTAGATTTGGAAGTGTCTTTGAAGGAGGAGAACTTTGAGGTCAGTTTTGGAGGACCAGGAAGAGGTGGTGGTCCGGAGCTGAGGCGGAAGTGAGTTCCAGATTCTCACCGCGTTGCCTGAAAAGGATTGGGCCATCGATCTTTCCTTTTTGACAGTGGGAGGTTCAAGCAAAAAACTTTCCACATTACGTGATGGTATATAGAGTCTCCAGAGAGTTTCAGTTTATTCACCAGGTAGCGAGGAGAGGAGTGCAAGGCTTTGTGGGTAATACAGGCAGCCTTTTAGATCGATCTTGCCTCAATGGGTGTAGCACTGATTGGGTTCTCCCCAGTGCTGATTGGCTCATCAGGCGGGCAGGCAGCACAGTTGGTTACAGCTGCCTACCCTTGGATCGCCAGTAATGTAACCCACTATATTGCATACTTTTGTATGGAATAAACCTGCAGCATTATTAAAAACAAAAGTTGTGTTGTGTATTTATTTATTTAGCATGCATGCTATGTGTTTGTGTGGGTGGGGTGTGTTGCCAATGGTGGCACTAAAATCTTTGATATTAAGGCTTCTTGCAAGGCTCTGCAAACATGGCTTTAACTCAACAAGTAATTGAACACAAACAAGCTATTGAACACGATTCATGTTCAATGTTATCGCTTCATCCCAAACAAAAAGCTTGAGGCAGATTGCGGTGCGCGCTCTGCTCAGACCCGCCCCATTTCCACTGAACTCCAGCTTTGCCCTTTGCACGGCATGCGAGCAATCTTTCTGTTTTTTTGTGTTCTGCACTTCAACGAGCCTAGGGGGTGTTTACTGTATGCGTTCACTTGCTGCTATTTTCGTTAAATAATATATGCACTTTATTTCTAAGCTTTATCTTTGAATTCTATTAACAACCCTGCCTCAAAGTCCCCGCCTAATCATAAGTTCTAAAGGTCGAGGTTTGCAGAAGCTTGCCTGGCACAAAGAACGTGGGCACAGAGCAAGAGTGGAAATTTCCTAAACCCTCAAGGGGCCGTATATACCCGGCAGATAGAAGTGCAAGCTGCGCTCGCATACAGAACGACCTTTGGTGGCACTGAAAACCTACCGGTGAATCAAACAACAGGTAGAAAATAAATTAACAGAAAAGAGGATTGCACGCTTCACTCACGTGTAGAGTGTACTATCAAAGCAGTGAAAACGTACTGGGACACTTCGAAATTGAACAGAATTTCCCCGACATAAAAGAGCTAAAGGGGTCGTATGGTACCCCTCTCGTATAAAGAGCACTTGCAGCAGAGGAAGAGTCACCCTCGTGCACAGCGCAAGAGAAGAGAGCGGTGCAACCGCCTGTCACATATAGAACGTGTAACTGTGGCAACCGTGTAAGCCACCCTAACATACAGTGCACGCACGTATCCTGGCTGCAGTGCAGGCTTAATTCGCTTACACAGCAGAGGCAGAGCCACAACAATATCCGTGCAAGCTTCCTTTGGATAAAACAAGTACTTTCCAACAGCAAAAGTGTGAATGTTTTGAGGGTCTACAAAAAAAGCACGAGACGTTTACGGGAAGCTGTAACAAGAAACGTGGTGGTGAAGGAACGCTCGGAAAAAATGAGTCATCAAGAGAAGGAAGTTTCCCTTGAGCAAAAACTAGTTTCGCTTTCATGCAAGAACGTGCTGATGGGCACGCATATCTTCGTGTTGTTGTGAGCATACGTTTGTCGGGAGACTGCGGGGCGTGGCCCGAATACGGCCTTTCCCGGAATAGGGCTGGCTTCAATTAAACCAAGTCGGCTCCAATAGTGGGGGAAATTCCCTGGTGTTTTTTTTTTAACCAAGTTCACAGGCGAGTAGAGTGCACAGTCCAAAAGAAGCGAGTCTGGACGACAGAGGGCCCGCCACTCTCCCAAACCTGCCATATTAAGTTGACCCGCAGCCGCCCGCCGTCGAGTTGAGCAATGGCGGCGCCCTCTCCCCGGGAGGTCCTGCAGTCCGTCCTGGATGAGCTGCTGGAGCACGAGCTGAAGCGGTTTAAGGCAAAGCTGAACCAGGGCGGCCTGCTCGAGGGGTGCCCGGCCATCAGCAGGGCTCGGCTGGAGAAGGCGGACTCCCTGGAAGTGACTGACCTCATGGTGAACCATTACACAACAAGCAAAGCCCCGGCGGTGGCCCGCGAGGCCTTGGTGGCCATCAACCAACGAGAGCTAGCCACCCGGCTAGCGGGATACTAACAGGTGAGGCGCGAGAGGCGTCACAACGCCATGCCCTGGAGGTGGGTTTGTTACCCCCTAAAAACTCCACCCTACTCTTTGTCTAACACAGATTGGAACTTGGGAAAGACAAGATGCCCATTGACGAACATAGAATGCCAGAGGGCTACGAATGCACATTTTGTGTATGGCACGTAGGTATTCTTTAGTGTTGAATTAATGAGCCATTAGAAACTTAATGTGATAAAAAACAATAAAATATACACGTTTAAAAGATTCAATACACATACTTTGGGGAACAGAACAATACGCCGTTGCTTGTGTATGGTTATTTATATGGCACAAATCGAGCAGAGCTGCAACTGAAGTCTTTACAAGCAGACGCATCGCGTGCAGATATAGGTAAAAAATAAATACGATTATGTACATTTTTAGCAGGAGTGAAAGCAGTGCTTTAAATGGGCCGGTACTCACAGGTACTGAGTACCGGCAGTTCTCTGCTCCCCAGGAGAGTACCGGTACTCATAAACGGCAGGCACATTGGCTGCTAGTGCTGGTGACTTGTCACCGACAGCCAAGTCACTTGTATAGCAGTGACTGGTGAGCTCAGCCCCCGCTGAACGATTCAGCGGGGGCTCATTTGCATAGCGTCTGGTGTTCACCATCCTGCTGTGGGGGATTCGAGACACTCTTGGGAGGTACATCAGGGAAATGTGTGTAACGATTTTTGTGCACGTCCGCTTGTTTCTTTCTCTGTGACTGCATGCTCGAGTATATATATACTATTGTGAACAGCATATAACAGTATGAAAACGGTAAATATCATAAAACAAAGACATGTTAAAACATCACGGCGTTTAGCTTTCCTTTTGTGAAACGAGTTAACCAATTTTTTTAAATAGAAACGCATTTCTCATCAGTTTTGGTATTGAAGTTAATAAGTATAAGCATGTCATGCTCTTAGCCCCCCCATTCGCCGCATTTAAATGAGTACCTGTACTATTTTATTCCCCTTTAAAGCACTGAGTGAAAGGAATGCAGAAACAGAAGCGCCTCGAGACATAACGCATCCTTAACTAGTAGTTTAAATGCTTATTGAAGATTTGAGTTTTGATATCCTTATGCAGACAAGTGTGGCTGGTGAAGAGCACATACATGGAAAAGGTTTGTCCCAGAATCTTTAGACGTTCCTCTCGCTGTGTCTTGTTTTTTGCTGATTCTCAGTTTTTCAGCTCCGAGGGATGACAAACACCATACCATTACTGGGTTGTAGGCAGATCTTGAAGATGAAGTGGGCTGGGATCAGGAGCCTTATGGAGTTGGTGACGTGTGTCTTCTCATAATCGGCAGCCGAGTGGGAGATGATTTTCATTCATGGAAAAGAGGGGGTTAGGGACATCTGCAAGCAGGTTGCCACTACACTAACTAGAGAGAATCAGGACTTTCCTGGTAGATCTGGTTTAGTTCCCTTTACTCTTGGTTTACTTTACTTATGGAGAGTGGGCTGATGTGTGTGTTTTTCTAGCAAAGCGCGTTTCACGGATAAGTCTAGGTCAATGATGAAGCAGAGACCTTTGAGTTTGGTCTGAGTTGTGGGTTAATTCCATGTAGTAGCAGGCTGTTTGAGTCAATCCTGTCACCTGACCGTGGGCGCTGATTCTAGCAACATGGTTGTATTTCTTTCTCCTAGGATTTAGTTTCAGATATGCACTTGACATTGACGTTTGTTTAAACTACAGGCATTCTATGAACCCATAGTTAGAGCTTGAGGAGACTCCTTGGGACAGCAGGATATCGTCCGCCTATTTATTGGCTAGCACTCTGAGATTGGACTCCAAAGGGCTCCCTATATATTTTGAAGACATTTAGAAACGGTATGAAACCTTTATGGACTACACAGGTCATCATTAACCAACGAAAATATGGCAAGTCGATTTGTAAAAAAATAAACTGGGATTGAGTGTTGAGGTAGTGGATGGATATCTAGAGTACACTTTTGGCCAATCAAGTGCTCAATGAGTGGCTGTTCTTGAATCCTTGGAGTTCAGACCGCAGAGCGATCTTGTTGACTGTCATAGGGGTTGCATTTGTGTGTGATGCAGGGAGTGGTTGGTGGCAAAATGTAGTTGGATGGCTACTGCCTTTTCGATCATTTTTCATTAAACAAGTAGGTGATTGATGGGTCAGTAGTTAGCTATGTCTAGGTTGGGTTTCAATATAAACAGAAGATTCAGAAAGAGGGAATATCTTTTATTTCGCAGATTCACCGTCTATAAAAACCGGACAGTGCTATGAACATGAACACAACCAGAGTTAATAGCATATAGATTCTGGGCACCAAAAGACTTTCAAAAGTTAGGAGGAAGCATCGCTCACCATATTCCCACTCTTATTACTTTTCTGCAGAGCTCATGGTGGGCTTCAGCAGAAGCAGCTCAAGCTACCCGCTGTCCCTACCTATCAATCTCACATATAATCTGCTGAATAGCAGGAGTTTTGGTGGGTGGCATGCATAACCCACTGAACCTTTCCTGAAGTTTCAGAGGGTCCCAAAGCCAGATAATTTTATATCCAAGGGGTCATACTGTGGAAAAAATGCTTGATATATGAAGAGTGGTTTCGGAAGTGAAAAAGCATGCAGCAGTATCCAAACCTGAGGGAGAAACCTACCACATGTAACCCCCCCTCTCACCTGCTCTGTGCCAGACTCGCTGTTTCCAAAGGAAGTCCGTTTCATTGCTGTGTAAGAGACTTCTGGTTGTCTACTGAAAGTCCACAGCCAGCAAAATGCACCATATTTAAACGTGGTCGAGAAGTGCATGCCTGCATTGGAGTTCCCCTTGATCAGTGCAGTATTTACAAGTTCACAGTCAGAAGGATCGCATAGGGTCCATCCTTCATAGATATATTGGTGTGGGGATCCCTGGTTAAAACACAGCTGGGATGCAGGGGTCATACAAATCTTGGTTGTGGTTAGTTTCTTCCGGAGTTTGATTTTGGATCCTTCTTCCTTGGTTTGGTGTTGAAGCCCACTGCACATAGCAAACTGTTTAAAAGGTCGAGAGAAGACTTGCTTAGGGGGTCTGTTGCCTAGAAGAGGTTTAATTTAGGGCCCGTGGTTTGTTGAATCTTTGATATGCGACCAACCACCACCACGTCGTCCACTACCATCACCACCACGCCCACCACAACGTCAACCACCACATCAACCACCACCAGATCCACTTCTACCACTACCTTGTCTACCACCACCACGTTGTCTACCACCACCACGTCCACTACCACGTCCACTGCCACTATGCCCACCACCAAGTCCACCATGTTCACCACATCCACCACCACCACCACGTCCACCACCACCACGTCCACTACTACCACGTCCACTACTACCATGTCCACAACCACCACCACCACTATGTCCACCACATCCACCACGTCCAACACCACCACCATGTCCACCACCACGTCCACGTCCACCACCACAACTACCTTGTCCACCACCACCACATCCACCACCACCACATCCAACACCATCACGTCCACATTCACCATGTCCACCACCACATTCACCATGTCCACCACTACCTTGTCCACCACCTCCATGTCCACCACCACGTCCACCACAATACCATGTCCACCACCACATCCACCATGTCCACCACCACCACGTCCACCACCACCACCACATCAACCACCACCACGTCCACTACCACCACGTCCACCACCACCACAACCACTTCCACCAATTTCAGAATGTCCTTATGGAATGCCAGGTCTAATATAGTAGGCGTGTCTTCTCCGCTGAGTGCAGTCATCTTCCACTGATACATGTTCACCTGTATCATCCTGTGGAACCTTCATTCTTGGACGATATAGCATAGTAATTATCATATATGTAACCAGGAGACATAGTTCCAAATCTGTCCTCCCTGACTGATTCAAATTGTGATAATGGGAACTTGTGCTCTCTCTTTGGATGTACGTCATTACAACGCATGCTTTTACAATGCATGCCTTTATGACGCAACTTTTACAACGGAAGTCATTACAATGACTTGCATTGGGGGGCGCTGGATAGTGAATAGTTTAATTTACTATTCCAACTCCAGTCCCCGTGGATAGTAGGGAAGGTGTTGGATAGTAAATTAAAACTATTCCCTATCCTAGAGCGCCCCCCAGCGCAAGTCGTTGTAATGACTTGCGTTGTAATGGTTGCATCGTAAAGGTACTTTGTTGTAAAAGTTGCGTTTTTAAATGCTGTTCCCCCCTCTCTTTTGAACTTTCTTGCTCGGTTCTTTAAGTTTTCTAAAATTAAAGGTGTCTAGAAAACTCTGGCCATAATTAGGATGTTAGCCGGAATGCCTCCGACCACAGGTTAGAGGCTTTCCGACTGACATCCTTGGCTTGAATTCCGACTGCCGTATTATGATTACGGCGATCGGAATTCAAACCGGCTAGTAATTCCGGATGGCTTTTGACGAGCCCGTCAGCCAGTCGGAAACCAAACCTAATCCCATGCGGATAGCACGTCTGCCTACATGATTGATGTCGGGATCCTACAGGCTTTCCATGTCGGGCTTTCCTACATGGAAAGCCTGACGGAAAGCGCCTTGGGGGGGCCCCTAGCAGGGACCCCTCTCTCTGTGGCCTCCGGTTGGGTCCTGAGGGTACACCTATTGTGCCACCTGTACATCCGTTCACAGTGTGGCAGGCACCGTGTGGTGCCTGCCACATTGTGCAGAGATGTACAGTGACTCCCATTTCTCAATGGGAGCTTGTGCTGCGGCTGGTTTCTGACATCCGCACAAGCTCCCATAGGGAAATGGGAGTCTGCGACGGCACCATGTGTGGCCACATCATAGCTGCTGTTTCTGACCGACGACCCGAGATCGGTCGGTCAGTCTCGAAATCGCGGGAATGTCGGTAGGATAAATCTCCGATCGACATCCTAATCATCCCCCCTGTGTTTTATGTACCTGTTGCTTTGTAATGGGACATGCTCCAAATTAGCTTACCTTGGGAAGCTTAACCTTGACCGTCGCAGCAATACAATACTAAGATGATTGGGAGTCTAACCTTGCACACACTACGGTATGGTTTAAATTGGAAACGTCTTCTGTAACATTCTGAAGTTGAGAAGTTTGTGACGCGTCTGGAGAGATGGCTAGGGGTGTAGGAAGGGTGTTTAGCAATGGAGGTGCATTACCTTCCCTTTGAGATGAGTCGCAATCCTCGTGAGATGTCCGGCAACACTGTTGTGGAAGAGCAAAGGAACATTTTTATTCATCAATAAAATTTGAGCTTAGTTTGCCAGAACTCACCTTGAAGTTTAGTTGCGATTTTACGAGCAGTCAGCACAAACCATTAAGATAAGCTCGATGGAACCATGGTTTAGTCTGGGTGATGCACTTTTGTGCAGACATTTGTGATAAAATTGAGAGTAGTTCATGGTACCTTCCATTTACCATTGTTTTTGATCTTCTGGTATAAGCGCATCACGAGCTGTCAACATTTCTAGCTATGATGAGCAGGTCACTATATGGGGTCTTTTTGGTCCCAGTATCTTCAAGCCTTAAAGTTTCAGCAAGCT
Organism: Lissotriton vulgaris; assembly: GCF_964263255.1. Taxonomy (NCBI): domain Eukaryota; kingdom Metazoa; phylum Chordata; class Amphibia; order Caudata; family Salamandridae; genus Lissotriton; species Lissotriton vulgaris. The sequence goes on along the minus strand of NC_141695.1, from coordinate 1,365,754,202 downwards.
TTCAGCCACCCTTGTTTTTTAGCCCGAGCCTATGTGCTGTCTAGGAAAACGACCTCTTGGAATCGCTCTGGACTTCTGACCTACGGCTTGCGGTTACGAGCAACACAAGCGCGCGCACCACTTGCTGGACGCTGCAGCTGCATTCCTCGCTTTCGCCGCCACACGTGTGAATCGCTCTGGACTTCCAGCCTATGGCTTGCGTTTACGAGCAACATGTGCAAGTGTGCACCACTCGCAGGATGTTGCAGCTGTATTTCTCGCTTTCACTTGTGCCGCCGCACGTACAGGCAGCTACAGGTTGTACTAGGCACAGGTTGGCAAAGCTAGTCCCACTCACAGGCTGTCTCTCAAGGGCTAGACTGTCCTCAGAAGCAGGAGCTCGGAGGCAGCATTGAAGGGCTCCTGGGGTATCCCAGCCTTTCACGGCAGCTCTTCTGGCAAAGGGTGAGCTCCTGCGACCACTTAGCACAGGGCACCGCACCTTTGAAAGCCCACCCTAGGGACGTGTGTGCCAGCGAGACCCCTGCATCAGTGCCTGCTCGCGACCAGGTCAGTTTCCAAACTTTACTTAGTGCTCATCTTTTACTTCCTCACAGCCACGCCTCTTCCCTGAACTTTCCTCCAATCGGGGGCAGAGAAAGGGAACTCTTCAACCAATGTCCTTGCTCTGAGAAAGGAAACTTCTCTCATGTTAACACTCATGTACTTACACCACAGGGATCTGTCTCATTCTCCCCCGCGCCTGGACCATTTGGGCCCCTAAAAGTACATTTGTCGCACCAGATTGCTATGTTTAAAAGAGAAGAGAGACGCAAATTCTCGTCCACCACTATCCTTTTTTCCCCTTAAATTAAGATGTGAGGAAAAACACTGCCTCATATTTTGGATTGAGTAATAGGGCACCATCTCGTTTCTACTCAATTAATACAAAACGCAACCTCTGAATGTTGTCAAGGGATTTAAAAGTGATGCGCATTTCTAGTGAAAGATGCACAGCCCTTTCGCAGAAAATCACCATTATAAATAAAGGGAATTGTTTGGCATAGATGAGAGGCATTTTTTAAACCCAGCTTATCCAAAACCTGTTTTAAAGTTCAGTGATAACCACTAGTTAACCTATCTATCACTTTACCACTTAGTGTGTGGGTGGATGGTCGAAAGATCGACAGATATATAGGCAGATAGATAGGTAGGTAGATTTATTTATTTATTTATGGAGCTTATAGAGCGCGCAGCTACCTCCGAAGGAGGTGTCCCGGCGCTAAGATAGATAGATAGATAGATAGATAAGCCGGCAGACCAATAGATAAATATGCAGATAGAAATGTAGGCAGTCAGCTAGATATAGAACGAAAGATATAAACACAATTTACTACCAGATAGACAGACAGACAGCTAGATAGGTAAATAGCTAGTCAATCGATCAATAGACATACAGATGGATAGACAGATAAATAGACAGACAGCTGAATAGATAGCTAATCGATAGATAGACAGTTAGATAGCTAGATTGTACATAGAGATATAGCTATAACCTGGAACAGACCTATGGATAAATACGCAGACAGAAATGTGGACAGTGTGATTCTGGGCAAATTGCTTACTCTCCTAGTACCTACCAAATAATGAATGTGTCCCGTGTAACATAACTGGTGCTTACGTAAAGCGCTCCAATAACTTCGGGTCGAGTTCGCGCTATATAAATCTGCACACAAAAAAAACACATCTCTGCCCAATCACTGTTAAAAAAAATAAAGCATTGGCATAGCCAATAGGACTCGCTTTTAGGACCTTATAAGTATTTAGTTATGCAGTACAATATCCTTGGTGCAACAACATTAACTGTTCCATGGTTAAACACTTATAAGGTCCCAAAGGCGAGACCCATTGGCTATGCCAATGCTTGTTATATTTTAGATGGGAAGTAATGGTGTTAGGTTGTGGTTGGTTTTAAAAATATATCTGTGTCATTGGCGCAGGAGTGCAGAGGAATCTCAGGAGCTCAGACCAATTACAGTAAACAGACATATCTAATGGGAATGGCATGCTGGTAAATCCTACCCTTTTTAAGAGGAACGCAACAGTGAAGACATACTTGGTTTTCAGGTCGTGTATAAACTTGTGTTGTCGGGTTAAAGGACAACCTGGTGCTCCAGGGGGAGGGACAACTGAAGAAGTCTATTGCCTTTCCAGGAACAGGGGAAACTGGTTTTCCTGTTATGTAATACCACTGACAAGTCAGGTCACTTGCCACAAGTTTTATTCATATTTCCTGTTCCTCCCACAAAATAAGTGCAGAGATAAATAGTCTGTGTTTAGAGACCAGTCGAGAGTGGATTCCTTGTTACAGACTGTACACGAGGGTGAGTATGACATGACATGGCTAGGCAGTTTAGGGATGAGATCGCTCCATTGTCCAGACCTTGTACTGATGCTCATGCTGTTCGTGTTTCTTGTGCTCCTGAGCAGGATTCAATGGCATTTTATTGAGTTAACTCCGGGCCAAAGAGGTGGATTCTCAGAGTGACTCTGAAAGGGGGCAAGAAAAAGACAGACCTTTAGTCCCTGGGAGGAGGGATTGTTTATTCTGATGTGAGGAAGCAATGGAGTAGAAACCTCTGGACAGAAGGGGTGGTGCTTTGTTCGTGAACAGATGAAGATGGGTCCAAGTGATCAGGGTGAGCGTAAGGTTATGGTATAATTTGAAGCCCCAGCAATCAATTTTAAAGAGTTTTATTATGAAGAGAGAATCAGATGGCCTGGTGAGGTAAAGGGATAGGGGGTGTATGTGGAAGGCTGAACAGAGTGTGGTGTATAAAGTGAGAACTTTCTCAAGATTACAAAAATCCAGTTACTAGAAGCTAATGAGGATCCTGACACAGTAATTCAGCTTGCCTTGCTCATGAACACTGTTCAGAGTACCGGTCAAGTGGAGTGAGAGTCCAAGCTGTAGAGTGCAGATGTTGAATACAGAGGTGGTGGACAAGATAATGAAATGGGGAAAAACATCAAGTGGTGGAGACGATCAAGAGGGCGAGCCAGGTCCTTGTGTAATACAACAGCATTTAAATTAAAACAAAGTTAGCCAGCTATCTTATTTGAGTGGAGCTTGTGAAAGACTATCTCACGAGGGTTGTATAAGCTGGTTAAGGAGAGGTGGACGTTATGTCTAAGAAATATTAGGTACTCAAGGTTTTGGGAGAAAGGAGACTGGCTACAGTGGGAGAGGTTAGTCAGATCCACCAATGAGTGTACAGGGAAGGGCAACTACTGTTCTGTTGCAGTGCTTGTGGCTAGCGATTGTGTGGTGGTGAAGAGAGATTTGAGGGTCCTCTGTAGTTGGTTGTTGTTAGCGGAGGAGGAAGCAGGTAAATGATTTGAAATATCTGCAATAAAAAATATAAGGAGTTGCCAGAGCCAAGGTTGAGGCGAGGGTGTCAATGCACAGATTTGACATTTTTAGGTTTTTTGATAAGTGAAGATTTTCCCGGTTTGTGGCGGCAGAAGCATGTGTGGGTAAAAAAGGATTCAGCAGAAGAGTTCCACAAGGCCAGGGGTGTTTGAGGTGAGGGTGAAAAAGAGCTCGCCATCGAGTGCCACAGAGGTTTGTGGTGTTAGTTCACGTTGGCCGGCTGTGGTTTATGGGAAACGATTCAGCAGCAAAAACTACATATGGAGAGAAAGGTTGGAATTGGCGGTGCAGGAACAGCATAGGGTGCAATAATACTCACGTGGGTGAGGAGTAGTTGGAGAAAAGGAGTATGTAGATTTGGAGAAGAAGGTAAGCTTCGGTACTTGCCTATGGAGGGGGAGAGCTCAGCCAATGGATGCTAGCAAGATGGCATCTGAAAGCAACTGGGTGAATGGAAAATTGTCCGAACGGTTATTGGTGTTAGGTCACCTAACATCAGGAATAGTGGAAGAACGGTAGAGGATGCAGAATCATGGGTTATGATGAAACAAGGGTGTATTATACTTTGGGGTTAAAAAACCGAGTAAGGTGGGAATTGCAATCATGACACGGAGGACAGGATAGCAACTTTCTTCCTCCTAGTTCATCTTCTGACACCTATCTAAAGCCACCCTTCATCCTCATATCCCTCTGCCCTGCCTTTTACTACCCACTTATAATTTCTTCCCTATGAATGGACTTACCCTGCCCCTGTCAATTACACCCTGTCGAATTTCTGTAGGCAACAAAGATTAAAAGGAACAGTATTTTTAAGTAAGTTTTTGTCAGACAGGCTCCCAATTCAGAATGAGCAGTTAATGAGAAAGTAACATGCAGTTTGAGAGAAACTCTCAAGGGGCAGGGACGGGAAGGGGATAGATTGCTAGGGTACCATTCAGAATCCTAAACAAGTTCATTGCTTGTGGCTTCGGGCCATCTCTTGCACGTGGCAGAAGGCGAAATTCGAGCATTACTATTGTGTGTATATATATTTTAAAGGTGGTAAACAGCATAGAAACGGAATATAAAAAGCCTACAGCTTGGAATGGTCTGAAGAATTGGTGGAAAATCTAGTTAAAACCCAACAAGAGTTGCAGAGCCAGCAACCACTGATGAAGTGGTTAGAAAACATGGGCTTCACAACCTTTCTCCGATATCGCCTACTGTGAATCCAGACACCTGTTACATGCAAGTATGCTGTGGTGCACACATCTGCTCACTGTCCTTACACACAAAATGCTCATTCTCTTTGCTGACTGTCCCGATTTTCTGAATTTTAAAATTTGTTTCCATTTCTGCACGCTCAAAGAGTTCTAATGTAGCCAAAAACAGCAATATTTATATATAATGCTAAAGCTTCAGCAAAAATAAACTGAAAGGCCAGTGGCACGGGTATGTGTAGTCAACATGGTCGTTCTCAACAGTCCATGTCGCTTCAAAGAAAGATGGGGATGATGTGTAATTCCCTGGAGCGCGACAGGCAGTCTTAGATGTGATGAAGGAGGGTATGCTTTCTGATGTGTGGAGAGCCAGGCACCCAGATGCCAAAGTGGGTACTTGCTACACTTGCCACAAGGCTACCTGGTCCAGATTAGACTTCTGGCTGGTGTCTCCGGAGGTTGCAACGTGGGTGACAAAGGTTGATATACTGGCCAGGTCGCTGTCAGATCACGCCCCATGCGGATTGGAGCTGCGACCCCCAAACGCTATTCACAGGGCATTCACATGGCGCCTCCCACCACACGCGCTCACGGACCCAGTATTTGTAGAAGAAATTAGAGACGACATAGTCCATTATTTTGCCGAAAATACTGGATCAGTCTCATCTGAGGCCATAGAATGGGACGCCTTTAAGGCTATGATCAGAGGTCAGTGCATAGCACGGAAGGCGGGAGTCCTGCGTGCCATAAGGGACACGTTAGCTAAGCTGGAGGGGGAACTGAGAGACCTAGACGCTGCCTTTAGTGCTGACCCATCATTGGAGATAGCTGGGGCTCTGAAAACCAAGCTGCTAGCTTTTAATGAGGAAGCGGAGAGGGAAGTACGGTTCCTGGGAAAACGGGCAGAAGCACGCAGATATGGGGAGGGGGACAGGCCGAGCAGAACACTAGCTAGGTTGATAACTCCTTGCACACAATCCAATTACATCCACACCATATATGACAAGGCCGGGAACCTCGCGATGGGCCAAGAGGCAGTACTAGGCGCCTTCGCGGATTTCTATGCCTCCCTCTACACCTCCAGGCAGCCCACGATACCGCCCACTTTGCAAGCCTTTTTGGATTCCATAGCTCTCGTATGGTTTAACAATAACCACCGCCAATACATGGACCTCACTGTCACGGTCCAGGACATAGCCCAGGTGATAAAAAGCATGCCGGCTAACAAAGCCCCTGGCCCAGATGGCCTGACAACAGCCTTCTATAAAACCTATGTGGATGAGTTGGCGCCGAAACTGCATACAGTGTTTGTTGAGGCCCTCGAATTGAATTCCCTACCAGACTCCATGCGGGAAGCCCTAATAATTACACTCCTTAAACCTGATAAAGACGAGCTACACCTAGATTCCTATAGGCCCCTTTCTCTGATAAACGTCGATGCTAAAATCTACGCTAAGGTAATTGCGGATCGATTGCAGCCTATGCTGCCTATGATTGCACTCCCTGATCAGTCGGGGTTTATCCCGGGCCGCGCAACATCACATAACCTCAGAACCATTTTTTCTGTTCTCCACTACTTGCATCCATCTGTACAGGCGGCGGTGGTGTTCCTTGACGCCACCAAGGCATTTGACTCCTTAGAGTGGCCTTATCTGTTTAAAGTTTTGGAACGGATGGGCTTTAGCCAAAACTTCATGACCTTGATTAAACTACTGTACACGGAACCTAGAGCTAGGGTGAGTGTCAACGGTCTCGTGTCTAAGCCCTTCCGAGTCTCCAGGGGGACAAGGCAGGGATGCCCTCTGTCACCCCTCCTCTTTGCCATTGCAATGGAGCCGCTTGCGGCTCGGATAAGACAACACCACACTGCAAGGGGCATCGGATTTAGCTCTCGGAGCTTACTAATCTCGTTATACGCGGATGATGTCACCCTATACATCATCAATCCCAAGGACAACATGAATCCACTACTTCGGGAATTCGTGAGATTTGAGGGCCTAGCAGGAGTGTCCATTAACTGGTCTAAATCGGTTGCCTTCCCCTTGACGGACGAGACTAATCGCCCGGCTCCGGACTACCCTTTGAGGTGGGAGACGGACGCTGTTAAGTATTTGGGAGTCTGGGTCAGTCGGGATGTGCAGGAGTTGTGGACACTAAATTTCGGGAGGGCGGTAGACTGGCTGGAGGGGAAAATTGAGGTCTGGAACAAACTGCCCCTTTCCCTAGTCGCAAGGATAGCCTTAGCAAAAATGGTGGTTCTCCCCAAATTCTTATATTTGTTCGTGAACGTACCGCTACCAATGACAGCACACTTTCACGCTCGTGTTCGCTCACTATTGCTGAAATTGGTGTGGCTGGTGGGCAAGCGAGAGTCTCCTGGGACCTACTCACACTACCGCTCCGACAAGGAGGTCTCGGTGCTCCTGATCTGAGGCTTTACTCCCTCTGCGCCCAAGCGCAATTTCTGCACTTCTGGGCCTTCCCTACTCCCTATCAACCGCATGTGGCGGTTGAACTGGCCGTGGTCGCCCCTTTGCCGCTGCGAGTGGCTCTATACGGTAAGGTCTCCTGCCCGTCGCGAGAAGTGGATACCGTGGAGATGATCCGCTGGGCTTGGCGTGAACTGCAGAAGAGAGCGGGTCTCTCTTTGCTTTATGCTCCGGCCATCCCCCTTCGGGGTAACCCGATGCTGCCTTGTCTCACCGCCAGGGGAGACGTCCTCACGATCCGGGGAAAACGGCTGCACACATTCGCTGATTTATATCCGGATGGTACCTTCGTCGAGATGGACACGAACGAGGATGTCCTGCCAGAATCTTTCGATGACACGCTACTGTACCATTCCCTCCGTGAATCCTGCAAAAAGATAGGACCCCACTTCCCAGAGGAGCCATGCACACTAGACGCCCTCCAGAATCTGCTTTCACGGCCTTCCCCCAAAAAGCTGGTATCGAGACTATATAACTGCATGCAGGAGCAGGCACCGATCACTAAGGCCATGGCCAAACAGGCATGGGCCGCGGATCTGACTGATCAGCTAACGGATGACATCTGGGAGTACTGCTGTAAGCAACTCACGGCACTGTCTCCGAACTATCGACTGCGGCTCATACATTTCAAGTTCCTACACCGCTATTACCGCACGCCGACATTGTTACACCGAATGGGCATCCGCGCAGATGCCTCCTGCTGGAAATGCGGTGGGGAAGATGCGTCCTTTCTCCACGTGGCGTGGAGCTGCCCCAAACTGGATTCATACTGGTCGGAGGTTTTTACAGCCATAAATCAAATTACGCATAGGAATGATACACCAACTCCTCTCCTGGGTTTGCTAGGTTATGTTAAAGACACTGAACCCTGCGACAGGAAGCTACATGCCCTACTCCTTCTCTATGCCAAACGACAGATCGCGCTACATTGGGGTAGGAGGGCTCTCCCCTCATTCACGGGGTGGATTAGAGATGTAACATATGGCCATACACAACTGACACACTACTGGGAGACTATGCCCACCGCTTCCAGACCTATTGATATCTGGGACCCGTTCATACAGTGGGCTAGAGAACGTGAGGGCTCGGACACCCTGGGGAGATCACCGGATTCAGGTGTTTCAGATGATATGGGCTGACTGTGTTCATTACGTGATTGAATGCTTGTTGCTTGTCAGCCCTGAGGTAGTGCGGACCTGCCCTGTATTGTCACACGCCCTAGCCATGCAACCCCATTGGCCCTGCATATGCCGCTGACCCTATCCCCGCAGACCCTCCTGCGGCCCCAGACCTCGGCGAATAGCCCCACTTATCCTCCTCCTCTCCCCCCCCCCTGCCCCCCCCCCTTTTTTTATTCTCTCGCCTACATGTTGAGGAGGTGGCAATCGCCACACCATCACCCTTATCGCGACTCGCCTTTACTCATGACACTCCAGCACAGGTCCGCGCAGCCCTAAGGACGGATGATATGTTGCATAGCAATTCTATGTACTTGCACCGCAGTTTGCTGTTTTAGTTTTTCTGACTGTTGGGGGGGTATGTTGGGAGAAAACAGTGCTGCTGGACGTATCCTTCCTACTGGCCGCCGCGGCGGGTTATTGACCGCTGTTCGCTCCAAGGCGACCTGGTTGCTTCCTGATACATCTGCATGTCTGCGACACTGAGAGAAAAGTAAGATCACTTATGCGCAGGTGTTGTACTGCTCACGACCACGTTACTACTGTTTTATATATATCACTGGGAGTGCCAGCTCCGGCTGGACGATAGCCCTCGGACTGTTTTACTGACCCTTGTGCATTGTATACCTGATAGCGGCCTGCCTCCGGGTTGTTGGCGTGACGCAGTGTACATCATTTGTCTCTTTAATACAGAGTAAATGTCTTACACCAAAAAAAAAAAAAGTTTTACAACCCACTGAAAATGCCAAAGGTTCCAGGGACGTTAGTTTCATTTTTACCCACACAACCATAGAAAAGTTAGCACTTAAAATTTTAATAGGTTTTTTAAAAAAAGCAATTGCCCATGAGGGGATCCCCCCATGTGTCCTATAGGTTCAGGATACCTGTATCCTGACTCGTGTTTTCACACTGTCAAACCCCCAATCTTCCAGGGTATTGGTGAGCTGCCAGTAGATTCAGAGCTATCCGTTGGAGATGTCTGCTTTAAATATAAATGTAATCCAGCGAATTCTTTATTGGTATTTCTAGTAAGTATATTTCTGTTGCAGTCTTGTATTCAACCAGAAATATGGCCATTCTGCAGTTCTACTTAAAAGCGAATTTCACACCACACATGGGTAACCCTTCAGCCACAGGCATAAAAGCATCAACAGCTTACCTTCTCTTTCAATAAAACTTCTCAATCTGCCCAATCTACCTTCTCTTTAGGAATGCTGGAAATCTCACTGGATGGAAAGCAATTTCCTTCAGCTGAACGCTGCAAAAACTGAGGTTCTGCTCTTTGGAGATGCCCCCTCCTCTGGTCACCTTCCTGGTGGCCCCCAGAACTAGGCACACCCCGACCCCGGCAACCACAGTCAAAAACCTCTGTGTTCACCTTCAACAGTCCCTAAACATGAAGAAACACGTTACTCACACAGTCTGATCCTGCTTCCACACCCATGGCTTACTAAGGAAAGCTTTTACTTATCTCCCAGACACAACAAGGAAAACCCTAACACAGGCCCTGATACCAAGCAAGCTGGACTATTGCAACGCCCTATTGATCGCAGCAAATGAGTCCTCCTTAAACCAATTGCAAATGATACCGAACACAGCCGCCTGCACGGTTCTGAATGCTCCCCCCAGATCAGCTTCCTCTCCCCTCCCTCATCAGCTACACTGGCTGCCAATACGACCGCGCGTGAAATTCTAGATCTGCTGTCTCACACACAAAGCTATCTGGGGCAATGGCCCTCCCGATGTAGTAGAGAAACTTCGCCGCTATTACCCGGCTCGGACTCTGCGCGCCAGCTCCCAATCGCTCCTCAAAAGCCCCAACATAAAAAAGGCTAGACCCGGAGGCAAGTCCTTCTCGCACACTTCATCTGGAATCAACTACAGCTGGCCCTAAGACAGTGTTTGGACCATCTTAAATTCAGAAGACTCCTGAAAACTGCCCTGACAGAGTGAGGGAGTGAGAGTGGGAAAGGGAGGGAAAGGAGGGAAAAGGAGTGACAGAGTGAGGGAGTGACAGGGGGAAAGGGAGACAGTGAGAGGGAAAGGAAGGGAGGGAAAGGGAGTGAGTGAGGGAAAGGGAGACAGTGAGGGAGTAAGAGAGGGAAAGGGGGGAGGGAGTGAGAGAGGGAAAGGGAGACAGGGGGAGTAAGACAGAGGGAGGGGAACAGAGTATGGGAGAGGTAGGGAGAGTGAGGGAGGGAGACAAAGAGAGAGCAAGAGATGTGTGTATCCCGGGTCTGGTGGCTCAGTGGACGAAGGTGTCCGCTGCAGGGACCAGTGATCAACCTCATGGTCAGTTGTGTTTTTTTTTGTTGCTCTAGCCCTGCCACCTCCCCCACTGACCCCGCCCCCACTGGTGCGGCCCTCGGACACAAACCACAGTGTAAATTTGGCCCCTGAGAGAACGTTTGTGAGTACCCATGACCTATGCTGTGCTTCCAAGCGCTGAGATACCCCCCTGGGGGTGATTCAAGAGCTATACAAATTAAATAAAATCATTAATTAAATCAAACAGGTACACATGCTGCAAACTGATAAGTTAATGACCATCAACAATTAGCTTGCAGCCTGTAATGCTGTGGATGCACTTCCACCCTTCCTGCCTCCAGGGCTCACACTGCATATTGAATGTTCAGATCTGTTTACTCCTTCCTCAGCTTTGCAAATAACACTTCTTCCGTACTGAGTTTCACCCAAAAAAATTGTAGTTTCGCAGGAAATTAATTTCTTGGAAATGTGATGCCCACCCTCAATATTCCAGTCACCGCCCCCTCTGTACAAGGACTCCTCAGAGCTCATGGGCGTTCATAGACCTGGCATGGATTTTTCCATCCTATGGCCTGTCTGGACATACTCTAAAATTTAGAAGTCCTGCATATGTTCTCCCCGTTGTAAGATGCCTTTTCTAATAATACATTCTTTCTGCTTTTTTGTGATCTGAAATCTGAGTTCTTTACTTGCACTGTACACAAGACTTTTGCTGTTACTTTTGTAATAGTTAGTGTGCATTTGTTCTGCAAAATTTTGCTAAAGATGGTTTAAAACTTGTGTTTACTTTTAGGGTGAGAATCCCTTTGAAATCGTTGAACAAACAGGAGAATCGGTAGTTGAGGAAACAACTGATGCGAATGATGAAGACAATGAGCAAAACGAAAAGGAGGACATTGATGGTGAAAACGATGAAAATGAGGAGCAGATAATGTGGAGGCAGAAAGTGCAGATGCGGATGATGCTGCTGACCCAAATGATTACTCTGGGGACTTAACCACCACTGATGAAAACTAGTTGAGAAACTGCCCTGAAAGACCAAACACTTTAGCACACTGCATTGGTGGACTTAAAGAACAATTTTCCGCAAAGTTGAGCAGTTCGTTCACCCTGCATGCATTCCACTTCTGTTTTAATTGCCTATGGGCAAACCGGTTTTATGTTTTGTTTTTTTAGTATATTACGCACAGCAAATGCTTCAGTATTCTTCCAGTGTAAATTGTTTTGTTCATGGTTACGTTTAGAGTAATTTTGAGCAGTTGGAGTTCTAAACATTCCAATGTGAATTTTTCCAGTTTTTAGCGCCCAATGTAGTGTTGTATATAATTCAAGCTGTTGTAGCAAAGAAACACTGATTATGTCCTGCAGTAATAAAGGCTTACAACAAGATTATACACTTCTTTTGCACCTCTCCTATGTGGTACTGTCTACCTCAAAGAAGGGGTACACTCAAGGTGGTGTTTTATGCCCGGAGGTAGCGCCCCAGGGGGGAGCACTCGCCTGTTTAATGCTGATCAAAGGCTCTTTGCTGAGGTGTGAGATTGGAGAGGGTGCCGAGGGTATTCTGGGTGACGAGGTGTCACTGTAAGGCCTGGTAGCCTCTACATAATCAGCAGAGGTGAGGATGGCAAGAAACATCCGCTCTGCCTATGGGGGCCTTGTGACACCAGCTGGGTGATTCACCCACCGAGGTGTTCCTTTCTTGCTTTAAAGTGTTCGATTTGTCTTGTGTTTTTTCTGCACTTTTATTTAGCGCGAACTCCATCGGAAGGTATTGCAGCGCTTTAAATGAACACTAGTTACATCACACAAGGTCACTTTTTAAACAAGAAAAACAAGCATTTTCGGAAATTATGTAGAATATTCCATTTGTGGAGTGCTGCAGTCGGGGCCGGAGCTGAATTTTAATCAGGGGGGGGACTGCAGTGATGGACTGCAGTGTGTCTGCAGTTATACCAATGGCATAAATCACGACGAGCCAGACTCTGCACCCACAGGCACCAGCTCCCGACTGTCAGGGTGGTCGGGAAGCAGCAGGAAAGGTCAGAGGTGCCAGGGAGAGGGGGCTGGACACACAGGAACGGAGGAACCAAGGAAGCAAGAAAGAGCGGGGAAGACGAGGGAGGAAAGGAGAGGAGGAAGAAAATAATATGATAAGGAAGAAGGAAGAGGGGCGAAGACAGGGATAAACGGAGGAGGGGGTTATGAGGGAGGAGAACAGAAGTGGATTGACAGAATAAAGACTACGGAAGTAAAGCTCGAAAACGAAGGAAGCAGTAGAGGCGGGCATGCAGGGTGGAAGGAGTAGAGGGGAAAGATCAACAGGATAGAAAGAAGAGAATGGAAGGAATAAAGACTGGAAGCTGCACATTGGGGACAGAAGAAATAATGAGCAGAAGTAGAGACGGAGAAAGGCAGACGGACAGAGAAAGAGACTGAAGAGGATGGGGCAATGTTGGAAAGAACGAGGAATGAGGTAAGAAAGAGAAAACCGGAGCGAGAACAAGGAAGGTGGAATGAAGAAAAGGAAATCAAATAAGGAAGGCAGTAATAAAGAAGATATGAGAATACAGGTGATGAAGTTGTAGAAAATATGGAGGAAGGGGAAGAAAGGAGAAAGTACACCAAAGCATGTAAGAAAATAAAAGATGCATCGAAGATGAAGAATGGGAGACAGGGAGATTGACAGAGAAATACATGAAGGAGGAGACTGAGAGAAGGAGATAGGAAAGTGAACAAGTCAGTGTAAAGTGGTAGGTGGAATGAAGCACCAAAAAAAAGCGAGAAAAACTAGCTCTGGCATTGCGCGGAGTGGGGCGGGGGAGCGGCTTCCTTTCAAGTCTGATGCCGAGGCATGGTGTGGGATGTGGCTGGCGATGTGCACGCGCCTGGCTCACATGAACTGAATTGAATCCGCAGTTTGGGGAGACTTTTCGGAAGCCTTACTATAATCTCGCCGAACAATGCTTACGCATTGGTTTAGCGAGACCTAACAATTAATGTGTTCGTCTCTAACACAACTGGTGCTCATGTAAAGCGCTCTGATGCCTTCAGGTCTAGTTCGCGCCCCCCCACCCACAAATGTATAAACTTCACACAGGATGACTTCCTTCAGGATGTCCTGCACTGCTGCAAGCTCCTCAGTCCAGGGCGGCACCTCTGAAACTCAATTCTTGCAAGAAGAATTGACATCCACCTCAAATTGTGAAAGCCTTCAAACCTGGCTGTTTATAGTTCCTTGAAGCTGTGAGACAGCATGCTGCTGAAGCACAGGGGATACGGGTTTGCAGTCACAGAGGTGTAGTTTGGTCAGTAAGATTGGGGGTGTGAGCTTCAGATTTCCCAACAATTGCGCTGGCATTTAATGTTATAATACATTATACAACAAGCAGGGTGCATGAGAGGGGCTAAAGTGGCAGTGGAAAGGGAGACAAATGAGGATGGGTAGCGGTACTAAGTGAGAGAAAACACAATATTTTGTAAAATAACCAACATTTATGAAGACTTTTAAAACAGAGAGGAGACAGTGTATTTTTTGTCTGCATGTATGCAAACATTCCTGGTGAAATCCGACCGACACCTCACCATACCCGACTTAAAGCATCTGTACCCAACTATTTACCAGAAAAAGCATTTATTAGGGGGCTGTAGCACCACAAACACCCCTCCAAAGATACGGGGCCCAGATCTCAGGATGGGACCTAAAGAGGTCACCAGGCAATCTATCCAGCCCCAGTGCTTTACCCAGTGCCAGTCTCTCTATTGCGCGGACCACCTCCCCAAGGCTAAATTCCTATCTGTCGCCAGATTGGGATAGGACGGCAGCAGCCACATCATTGGAACCTTCGAAGATATCTTCGTAGAGCTTACCAAAGTGGTCTTCCCACACAGAGGCTGCAATGTTGGGCTCCACTGCAGTTTTTGGTTCGCCGGTACCAATGTTTACCAAAGACCAGAATCTCCTAGAATCCCTCGTCTCTAGGGCGAGAGAGAGATCCTGCCATCTGTCCCAGTCCCACTCTGACCTTGCCTGCGCCATTATGTCCTTATATTCCCGCCTAAGCTCAGCGACCTTGCCCCTGTCTGTTCCAGCTTTTATTGCTGTTATTAACTCAGACTTGGACTTTTTACAGTCTGAGTTATACCAGGTAGAGGTTCGAGTCTTTTGCTTGCGCTGCACTACTTCCGGGAAAAGAACCTCACCCAGAACGCCCACTAACTCTTCGTGGATTAAAGCTAATTTATTATTAAAGTTTTGAAGTCTGGGTTGGTTAATTAAATTATCCAAGTCCTCTAACTTGGGGAGTGCTAGCTCATACAATTTCCTAATGCTTTCTTGCAAATTTACCAGTTTCTCCCATTTTACCCTACGCCTGTTGAAGGTGTACCAGGTTACTTAGGTCCTCCCTGGTCTCAGCGGGCTGCGGTCCCACTGCAGCTACAGGATACACCATGTCTAATAAAAGTGAATTGTGGTCACTGTCCGTTCGTGCAACTACTTTAAAATCTTTAACCTTGGACCACAGGCCAATATCTACGAAAATGTAGTCCAGCCGCGATTCCTGATCCTTCCTGTTAAAAGTACATATTGAAGGGGTGTCTGAGATTGTTCGCCCATTGCAAGCCCTTAGAGCAAAATTAAGTGTCAAAGACATAATTTGCACTGCAAGAGGAGACCAAGATTTGGGATGTGGAGATTGACACACCGGAACACCCCAAAAGTCATCTTCTGCTGTGAGTGCGCCTTCCCTCAACCCTTCCAGTGGTTCGAAGTGACTATTGAAGTCTCCACCCATCAGTATCTTACAGTCTTTGGGTAGTTGGCCCAGAAAGGACGAGAGATCATCAAGTGTAGGTGACTCCATGGTGGGACCAACTGGACGAAAGTACACATTTATGATTGCTAACTTAGGGGCATTGGGCCATTCGAGCAAGACACACTGTATGTCCTGGGAGGACGTAACTACATTCTCCACAGTGCATCCAATGTGGCTGGCTACCCACACCGCCAAGCCGCCCGAGGGTCTCCCCTTGCCACTCCAACTGGCCTTGATTTCAAAGGTAGCATATCCCATTCTGTACAGGGGTTCCCTAGCCCAAGTCTCTTGAAAGAGACAAACATCACTATTAGCTACTAGGACATCCCAGTTATCAGTATGTATTTTGTTGGCAATGCCCGCAACGTTCCAGGACAGAACCTTCAAAATTACGAGTAGAGTTTTAGATTTGGAGGCCAATGACCTAATTTTAGCGTGATGAGTGACCACTTGCGCAACAGAGGAGCCTTGTGATTGTGTTAGTTCCTGATTATGTGAGGCAGAAGATATTGAAATCGGATCAGGCTGATCTGTGGGTATCAGAGCGTGGGCATGAGTACTACCAGGTAAAATGTTATCTTGTGCCCACGCACTGTAGAGGGTTGGATTATCTACACGGGGCATTTCATGTTCCCGAATGGTTCTGACAGCACTACTTCCCACAGTCCCTTGCCCTTCAGTCCCTTGCCCTTCGACATTCACCTGAGCTGAAGACTGAAGAATCTCCCTTGTGGCCAAGGAGTGACCACCCTGGGCAACCAGGCACCATCCAGCGTTTAGTTGCTTCGACAGTGAAATGGATCCCAAACAAAAAAAATAAGCTCCTGAGTGGCGCCGTGTCTGGCTGCCATAATTGAAGACACATGGGCTTTGGTGCGCATAACAAACACCAATAGGCCGTAGGCGGAGTTAAGCGACCGCCTATGGCCTATTGCGTGTTTTGTTATATAACAGCACGCATGCAAAGCCCAATCACAATGGACCTTGAAATGCACATGCACGACCTATGTGGAATTTCAAGGTCCATTTTTGAAACCCTAGTAAAAGTGCTTTTCGCTCGCTTCGCTTGCAAGCCCTAAAAAGGTGAAAAAGATATCGTACCTGATGAGAAGACACTGGGGTAACACTCTTTTGTCCAAAACTGAAAAGATAGTGCAGAAATTATATGTTAGAATGATTAAGGAGCTGCAAAGAGGGTATACAAACACCATCACCCTAGTCAACACACACTGTCAACCAAGATTAGGCCTGTATAAGTTCCCTTTTGACTTAGGGAGTACACAAAACAACGGGGAGCAGAAATACTACCTGCTACCCATCAATGCCAGCAAAAGCCTAGTCAACGCACACTGGCAAACTAGAACAGGCCTGTATAAGCTCCCTTTTGAGTTAGGGGGTACAGGAAACAACAGTGAGCAGAAATACTACGCCAGCCAAACCCTAGACAACACACACTGGCAAAGTAGATTAGGCCTGTATAAGCTCCCTTTTGAGTTAGGGGGTACACAAAACCACGGGGAGCAGAAATACTACCTGCTCCCCATCCACACCAGCCAAACCGTACACAACGCACACTGGCAAAGTAGATTAGGCCTATCATCACTGGATAGTATGTATGAAAAGGCCATTATCAATAAGGGAAAGTAGAGAAAAACCCTTCCCCTGAGGAATATTCTGATTTGGGAGGGAGTGAACGGAATACCTAACGAGAAATATTGGCTCAAGCCTATCCATTCACAGTCTGTTGGAAAATAATAGTCTAAAACCCGGTCCATTGGAAAAACCGAGCGAAAAATCAATATGCACACATTTGGTATAAGAGCGCCCGCCATGTGGGGAAAATTAACCCCACACCAGAGTCCCGTGTCATATATCCACCAGCTAACCTGGCACTCCCATGTTGAATGAATCGCAAGGGACTGAAGAACCTGGAGTTATAGGGGAGCGCCAGCACGCAGTTAAGCGCCTGACAATTTTCAGTTGTTATCGGAAACCCTGAACCCAAAAAAGGTGATTGCTTACTTGACGGCGGACATGCCAGAAACCTTGGTAATCAGGACACAACCCTTGGCCATGGGTGTTGAAGTCGGCATGGAGGTCTTCATACATCAGAAATGCTAGGATCTGTTTCTGCTGACAGTGAAGGTGTAATAATAATTCACATTGGCAAAGCGCAAACGATCACCCGTAAGGGTCTCGAGCTGTAAATGTAAATGTGTTTCGATTTATATAGCGCACTTTAACCCAGGGGCCTCAAGGCGCTTGCTTAGGGAACCCGTCCTGGTATTCCCCTGTGAGATACCCCGGCCGGGTATCCACAAGGTGAAAGCCAGGCATCCCGCCGCGAGGGGCCGTAGTGGAGATTAAGCAAGCTATTACCCAGAGTCGCAGAGTGTGACCCCGTGAGTCGAGTAGGCACCAGAGCGAGAATTGTCGACTCCGTGGAATTTTTTTTTTTGAGCCCGAGACCCGCCGAGGCGGGGAATCGAACCCTGGTCCACGGCTGATCTCAGCTTCTGGGTCTGCCGCCTCTAACCACTGAGCCACGCTTCTCCACTCCACCCCTCCACTGTAGGGGTCGTCAGGAAGATTAAGCAAGCTATTGCCAGAGTCACATGGTGCCAGGCTAATCTGGCGCCGAGGATCGAACCGTGATCCCCAGATTCCAGCGTCAGTCGCCTTAACGCCACACCCCTTTCCAATATAAGGCCTTAGAAGGGTGTCTAAGGGAAAAGGAGTCAACCCCTCCTTTAGTAGGAGGAACAGGAACCTCCTAAGTTGGCGGTAGCTCAGTTTACAATATATTTGAAAGAGCCAAAGAGGCTAATGGGAACGAAGGTAATAATACCAGCACACCAAAGCGCCTGAAGGAACCCTTGCACGGAGAGCTCCAGAGTGAGCTTCAAGGGGAAGTATGTGAAGGATTGCACCCTCAGACAATGCCAGAGAACGAGATAATGGATGAACCCCCTGAGGCATAGGGGAACGGAAGTGCAGCTGGAACCGGCCCTGATATTGTGTATTCCCGAAAAGGGACCGGAAGCAGAAACCCTGAAGCATAAGGGGTTATAGGCGAAAATGGCGATAAGAAGGTGCAAACGTAAAGGACCGTTATTATGACGTATCCCCGGGGGTCTAGGGGAAGGCTAAACTTGCCCCAAAAACTCCAGATACCTTGCCACAAAGTTAATGGTGAACGACCCCCCATGTGGCATGGATAAATCATCCATTTCCCAGAAAAGGGATTTACATCTCTTGGAGGAGAAGGGGTGAAAAACGTACCCAAAACCGTATCGTGGACCCTGCAACCCGCGGAGTCCCCAGAGAGACCGAACTATCTAGTACGACAGTGCTGGATAAATCCATCGTATTTAAGATCTAGAATCAGGCGGGAGTGGATGTCAATGGTAGGAAGAAGACCGACCTTGGCGGTAGGAGAAATGAAATAGGAAAAAAGAAAAAGGATAAGAAACAAGACAAAACAACAACGCCCAAAGGATATGCGTAAATAATAATGATGGGCGGTCATAGGGCTTACCACACCGTGTTGAGGACTGACACTGGGATGGAAAAATCCCGATTGGCACCAAGTGCATTCTGGGGCGAATGCTCCTTTAATGTACGTTTCATCCTCCTTGTAACTCACCCAGCCTTGTAAGGGTGTCCGAATGTAATATTGTAGTGCCAAGCACCAATCACGCCCGTGTAAGGGTGTCAGAATGTAATATTGTAGTGCAAGGCACCAATCACGGAGGAGTAAGAGGGGGAGCCAACCCTTTGCACACCAGAAGTGAAATTAATAATATAACCGGCTCCTCAGCAGAGCTGTAGTCGAAATCATTGCAGCCCACAAGGGCGTAAGAGCCATGTCTAGTTATAAGGAGCGTGTGCGCACTCCGAGGGCCCTCCTGTTGTTACAGCCGGTAAGGCGTAAGTCAAAAAATTGCTCCGTCTGAACTTCAAGCATTAGGAGCCTAGGAGCAATTTGGGAACACGAGCGAAGGGCGTAATCCAAACTGGTATAAGTGGAACCTGATTGGGTTACGCCCCCGGCTCGTAATCGTCTCTAATCCGCACTCAGCCACTTGGGAAGGCCTGTCGCGGATAAGCGAGAAACTGCGCCATGATAGGAAGTAGTCCCCGATGTACTCATGGAAGTACATTGTGAAGGTACTAGTTTGGGACAATATATAGTACCTACCTGCACTGAATACGTAACCCTTGGCATTAGTAAGATACCTTACCATCACCCGACAGTGGTGTAGTAGTAACGCTGGAACCCCAGAGCGGGGCCAAGCTCTCCCAGCCCCGTCTGGATTTAGCGTCCAGTTGGGCCATCGTATGTAGAGTCAATCTATAACATGAGAGCACGCCATCTCCACACCAACGTGAGCGTCTTAAGGCTGCGTGACTGGAAGTGTTAACCATTTCGTGTTATGACACAAAGACATCGTCTAGGCAGTTGAGGCATGAAGCTTATAATGCAAATTGCACAGGCATTGCAACTAGAAGCGCACATTGGTAAAACCCCACCGGTCAAGGAACATTTCAAGTATCCCGCCCGTGGGCGAAAACAATTCCTGTCGGGAACACTTAGTAAGCGTGAGAAACCAAGGGACAGTAAATAACACAGAAAAGCTGCAAGGTCCCTTCTATTACAGGTGGAAATACATATGAACACATATAACAGAGATCCGTCAGGCCTTTATTGTAAAAGGGGTGTAAAACGGGTATAAAAACTAAGTCTAATAAGGCCACCCGCGTTGAGGATAGACCGCCGTATTTTGATCTTAATTTGATTTTGATTTTGACTTAAGACTGACTGCTCCTCCAAAGACACCTCCAAATCTAATTCACACCCTCGCTATCTTCTGAAGGAAGACCTCCCATTATCGAAAAGTCTATTGTCCTGGACTATGGAAGTTCCTTCCGAGTGTGTTCTGGTAGTTTGAATGTTTACCATTTTTTCCAGTATTATCCTTGTACCGGTGTATGGTACCCTTTTGTAACTTGCACATGTCACTTTTCTCTTGTAACACACTGTTTGCTACCTCTCACATTTTGTTTGCTTTAGATACTTGCACAAGTGCCACCATTGCCTACGTAACGTTTGTTCTTGTGCTGGAGTGTCTGCCATTTATTGCAGTATTATACCTCTACTTGTACTTTGTATGCTTTTGTAGCCTGCACACATATCACTTTTTAGGTTTCGACCTGGCGAGGGGCACACAGTGCCCCTCCCAGATCGAAAACTTTTGTCTACAGTAGGGATGTTCGGACCGCCTCTGTTTCCCATTGGCTAGCTCCATAAATGGAGGCTAGCCATTGGGAGACAGAGGCTGTCAATCACGCTTTCTCGGGAAAACGCGATTCGGGGGCGTTTCTCGGGCTTTTTTTAAGTCCCGCCCCTTTGTCCCCGGCCGCGCTGTGATTGGCTGCCGGCCCGGGACACCCCCGTGACGTCATTTCACGGGCCGCGCTGTGATTGGCTGCCGGTCCGGGACACCCCCGTGACGTCAGCCAATCACAGCACGGCCCGGGACCTGACTTGTTTTATTATCTCGCCCCCTCACCAAAGCAGGACCACCTTACACTTATGACACATCTCTAGTGTGTTAGGAACTAGGTTTAGCGCCATGCCTCCAGAGGACTACAAACTGGTAGAACATTAATGCATGGCCAGGGATTGTGAAATCCACTGATGCGAGTACTTTTGAGATGGTCCCTGAGGCTCGTAACAGGCCATCTCCTACGTAAGCCATTGCTTGGCTTACTGTTCTTGACACGTGACCACGCCCCCCTTGTTTCATTTTGGTTCCTGGTTGCTGCGCGTTTGGTGTATTGTCCAGCTCTCCGTCCCGTCTTTAATTATGGGTTTATCCAGCCTTGGCCCCGGACTCCTGCGGACCTCCTTGGTCCCCTTTCAAGAGAGGTACATTCCTGTTGGCGTGCACGTCGCTGTTCCGCTCCGCCCGCTTCTAAGCCGGTCAGTGCATCACACCTTTAATTTTGGCATCTCCCTTTCGCCTTTATTCGAGTTGCTGCTCCGCTCCTGTGAACTTGGAGCCGGCCAGCACGCGACCCCCCCCAGCCTCATATTTCTTTGCTCGTGAGCTCTGCCTGCACGTGCATTGCTGCTACGCTCCTAATTCCTGAGCCGGTCAGCACGCCGTGTCATAGGTGTCACTCCTCAGAGTTCCCATCATTTCTTTTTATCGTATGTTTTGCTGCTCCGCTCACGTACTCAAGCTGAGCCAGCCAGCACACTACGTTTTGGAGAATTGTTTCCTGTACACACTCACGTTGTTGCTCCGCTCTGCCCGCTACTTTGAGCCAGTCAGCACATGATTTTTCAAAGGCACTTTTTGTGTAGTTTCCCAGTCATATTATCCCATTCCCTTCGGCCCTATAACTCATCTATAGAACCTTGAACCTTCCCTATCCCTCTCAGTTGTTTTATACACCACCACCCAATATCCTCCTACAAACCTGGCAGAGTGATGGATGAGAGTATCCCCTTAGTGTAGTACATGCAAAACAGAAACATCCTAGATACATCAACTACTGGCTCCTGTTTCTTTCACGATGTTCAGGGATTTTCCTCTCTCCCTTGGCCTTGTTTTTTTAGCCGTCTCTCTCCCGCCCGCCCACTGTCCGTGCCTCCTCCCTCCCGCCCGCCCACTGTCCATGTTCGATGCCTTCATAAATAAAAGAAATAAATAAAATCCCCCTCCCTCCCGTTGTCCTGCCTTCTCCCTCCCTCCCGCCCACTGTCCGTGCCTCCTCCCTCCCGCCCGCTGTCCGTTTCCGATGCCTTCATAAATAAAATCCCCCTCCCTCCCGTTGTCCTGCCTTCTCCCTCCCGCCCGCTGTCCGTGCCACCCCCCGCCCACCCACTGTCCGTGCCACCTCCCGCCCTCCCACCCACTGTCTGTGATGCTGTGAGGAGAGGGGAAGGTGTGTGGGAGGGGCAGGCGCGAGACGGCGCGTGCCGTGCCTGGAGAGAGGAGCGTGGTGCGCGAGACCGGGGGACATGCACTTCTCCATCCCAGAGACCGAGACCCACAGCGGGGAGGGCGGGTCCTCCTACGTGGTGAGTGATTGGGTCCCTGAGGGCGCCCGTGCCTCTCACCCCTCTGCTTTACTCTGTGCCCTTCTCACCCCACCTATCTCTGGCTGTCCCGCTGTCTGTCTGCGGGTGTTGTCACCCTCTCCTCCTGTGTCCAGCTGGCGGTGCTCCTTTTGATTTTGATTATCCTGCATCTCTCGTGCCCGTCACCCCTCTTCTTACCCCGCCCCCATCATGCCGGTACATGAGCATCCTCCTGTCTGTACCCCCACTCCCCCTCTGCAGGGCCAGTCTCCCCTTCTGCCTACAATAGACTAGAGTCGACTCTGCACTGGCGTGGCTTCCGTTCTGTTGTGCCCGAACACCATGCAGCAGCCGGTGCCCACGTGAGGGCCACAGTGCCCGGGAGGCTCTCAGCACATCCCTTGGCGCCTACCTACCGACTGCCCCCAGTGCCACGTTAAGGAGGCGGAGTCATCCCCCACCTGCCCCCCAAGTCTGCCCCGTTCGTCAGAGCATCAGATGCATTTTTAATATTATTTACATAGCGCTACCCGTACCCCCTTGTGGCCTGAAGCGCTTCCTCACTTCTTGAGTGGCTACTCTGTGTATGTCTAGCGCTTCCTGGCCCTGTCCTGGTCACGGAAGCGCTACCGTTTTCACTGACCCCCTGGGCGCTTTTCGTGGTGCAGGATTCGTAGCCTGTTGCTTGTACATTGGCCTCTGTGGGGTAATTGGGTGCAGCATGGAAGGTTTTGTATGTAGTGCTCGCAGCTACAAGTTTTATCTTTGAAATGCTGCAAAGAGCGAGTCATCTTATAATACAAACTTGGAGCGCAGCATTTTATTAGCCTCAGAAGGATGAAAGGCCCAAGTGGCTCCTCCAGCGTGTAAGCTGCAGGTTGCAGATACATCTCACTTTCAGGCGCATTAACCCACTGAGCTATGCCGACGGGCTTTCCTGCTGTTTCTGTTTAGAGATCGGATGCCTGATGGTGAACTTTAACTGCAAGTCCTGCCTGGCTTCCTCCCGCCACACTGGCCCCGGGGATCTCACGGGCCGTTTACAAAATATGAACCAAACAATGCAATCCACTAAATATACCATAATGCACCTTGACACCACGATCTTCGCCCTGCTCACCTGGCTCCGGCCTCCATCCGGAAGGCCTGTCCTGCAGCGCTCCGTGGGCCCCCTGCCGGGGCTGGCCCCCTCCTTCTGAGCCCCTCCCCCCCGTCACTCACCTCTTGGTGGGAGCTGATTTAGAGGCTGTTCCAGTTTATTTACTGCCTTTCACTGAGTGAAACGCAACCTTTGACCCCGCGCACTCGCCAGGATCAGCAGGGGACGACCCTCACCTGGGAGGGAAGGAAGGAACAGGGGGCTATAATTACAAGGAAATGGCGCAGCGGGGTGTTGCGGCCAATTTAGCTGTGCCATGCCGCGTCATTTAAAACAAGCGCTGGCGTTGCCAATAGGTTTCGCATTTGGAAATTTGGAGCTATTGGTTTTGTAAATGACATTTTATATTTATATATCGTTATTGGCATTGTCAATAACAATATATAAATATAAAATGTCATTTACAAAACCAATAGCTCCAACTTTCCAAAGGCGAAACCTATTGGCAACGCCAGTGCTTGTTTCTCCTGTAATGTACCGATTGCTACCTCATGTATTTTGGTTGCTCACTATTGTCATTTTTTATCATGTAACTTAACGTTTGCTTTTGTAATTTGTTAATTTGCAATTGTTTCCTCTTGTATCATTACTGGTCCTAAAGTGAAGCGCTCTGACACCTTCGGGTAAAGTCCGCGCTATATAAAATCGCATAAATAAATAAATACATACATAAATAAAATTAAAATAAAAGCCGAAATTGCAACTATGCCGAACCCAGGATTGAACCCGGGTCCTCCAGCTCTGCAGTCAAACGCTCTCCCAACTGAGCTATTGAAGCGTGCTTGAATTATGACGACTCACGCCTGCACTTGTCTGGCTCCGCCATGAAGCCTCGTGCACCGAGCCTTCCACAGACTCTGCAGCGGGAGAAGGCGCAACACCAGTACGCCGCTTCCCCGGAGCACTCCACCACGCAAGCAGGCCATGGGGGGGAGTTAAACCTGGTCGAAGGGGCCGCACTGTCAATGTAGGCAACGCTCTGCGGAGTACACCGCGCGGGGGCCGCTCCGCCCTACACTAAAGCGCCAGAACGGCTCCGCCCCCGTGACGTAGGGGGGGCAAACCGCCATGGGGGAGCGACGGATAATAGCTTGGTTCTGAGAATCATTGTACCCTGTGACGTAGGGGGGGCAGCCACTCACGGGGACCCAATGATTCTCAGAACACCGGCGGCTCGGGGCTTACTCATCACACTATCTGCAGGGGGAGAGAGGGGCTGACCTCTCAGCATTCGATACTGCTGTCAATCACTGAGGCACCATGGGGGCCGGGATTAATAATCCGGATGTGCCGGTGGTACTGTGCCGTCACATCCATTGGAAGAAAGCAGAAGCGGCAAGGAAATCTAAGTGGAGGCACTGGGAAACTCAAGTCTCTCTTATGCGGCGCGGCACTCGCTCCTCGGCCACGAGGCAGGCCTGGTGGAGTCAGGTTTTGTCTGCTTTTGTTAAATCGCTTAGTTTTTAATAGCACGCGCTGACTGAGGTGCTGTGATCTTACCTCTCTGGGTCAAGGGAGAGGAACAATGTAAGAAAAGAAAATAAAGTAACAACCGCATCAGCCTCCCGTGAAACTGATCTCCCGGTCCAGGCTGCGTTTTCTACGGCACGCTGCAGAGAAAATTAATTCTAAGTACTGCAAATTTTATTTAATTTCCTCTGATTGTACAGTATGCTTTTTCAGTATATTGAAGTCTTACGTAGAGTACATTCCTCTTTTCAGCCTCTCGTTGTTGCAGCTAGGTTAAGTAAAGCCAACCGGGTGTGATTTTGAATGGTTTCTCTCGACTAGAGAGCGGGTTCTTTTATAGAAGCCACCGATTCCAAATCTCCCTGTCAGGGCGCGCATTTATGGATGACAGGCAAGTGTGCTAAATAACTAAATGTGTTTCATAATTCGATTTTGTCAATTTCGTAGTTATCCACTTTCCCTTCTCCTTTATTCTTATTTGGCTATCTATGCTCTCGTCCTCTGTCTCGTCTGACCTTCCAGCCCCAACCCCCCCCCCACACACAATTTTCTCCATGGTTGTAACAACCGCAACAGCCTCCCGTGAAACCGATGCCCTTTGTGCTTGTGGCTGTACTAATAATTTTCATACTCTCTGCCCCGCGTCTGAAATAAGCTGGGGGCCAACAAACTATGTCTGTGCTGGTGGAGGGGCTCTGTAGCGCGCGCACTGGATGTTTTTGGTCTTTAGAGGGGTCGAAGCACCATCTCACATAGCGAGCTCTCCCCTTTATCCTGGGCCCCAGCCCCCTCACCCGAGACACTTTAAACTTGCAGATCCGATTTACAATTTATGTTTTTGACACTGGAGGGTCAACAACATTTCAATTAGCTTGCCATCTCGGCATCACCTCGTGGAAAGTGTACAGTGTGACAGGGGTGCCTGTACTGTTGGCACATGTGCACACTTAAAAGTGCCGGGCTGCGGTGGTCTGCCAGTTCAGATGCACAACAAAGTGATAATCAGCGGCCATATTCGGAGGCTGCCCATCGTCTGACACACTGGCCGGCCCTCTTATAACCAAACAGTTCTAGTTCAGCGCCAGAAATCAGCTTCAGTGACTGTGCAGCACCTGCCTGTACAATACGAATGTTTCTTTGTAAATTGTAACAGGTGCAGAGTACTCAACGAGTGTAAGGTCTGTCTGACATGTCGGTTAGGGCCCTTCCATTTCTGGTGCTTAGCAGCAGTTTTAGAAGCTCCCCAGTTTCTCATTACTTGAACGGGTGTAATTTCTAATATTGATATGTTTTCCTCGTCTTCATTGCTTGATTTTTGCTGATAACAAAGTGTCACTCATACTCGTTGAAAGTCACTCATAATTATACTGAATTATGAAAATGTCACACATAAGCGATCTGAAACCTTGGCAGCTATGTTTGTATGGAGTATTAGCTGCCAATAGGGTGTCTGTTAACTCCTTAGGCCTGTTTACTCCTTCTTTTCAGCTGTCCCAGGCATGAGGAAGTCAACAAACAAGTGTGGTCATGCCCCTTATGAGCGTCACCCCTCAAATCTGAAGTTTGCCTTTTCAGTAATATTTTTTGTATGGTGCAATCACATATGTTTACATACTGCCACTGTCTTCCTGCTTTGTCTGCCGTGTCCTTACCCTTGAGACAGCTTTGTATATAATAGTGCACGGAGTCAATCCTGGCTGAAGACTGGATGGCTTCTCTGCTGCCTTGCTCTTATATGAAGCTTTCCCTCCATTTCTGTGGTTGGCCTGCCTACAGGAGCTTTCAGGTTTCGCCGTCTGTGGAGATCTTCATTTCTTCCTGCTACAAACAGGACCATTGCATCCAGAGCCACTGTTATCACCCGTTTGCTGAAGTTAAGTGCCATCTAGTGGTCACTAAACAAACTGCAGCAAAACGAAAGCTGATAAATGAATGTTTTTTGTTAGTGGACCGTGTAATCACGGAGATAAAAATATGAATAAATAATACAGTTTCTATAAAATGGAGTTATCAAGGCTGGTATCGGTTAATTAATACAAACGAAAACGATTAGCACTGCCAGTACTAGTTTTCCAAACCCTCTAAATGCACAACCTCCTCTTTAGAGTGAAAACTGACCTGCTGATACAAGGTTCCAGTCATAACCATGTGTTGCTAGTGTTTTTGCAATTCCTTCATATGTACTCAACCCGTGGCACAGCACAACTTTGTTGCAATAACACAGGAAGAAATGTTCCCAGTAAAATAGTCTTTCACAGTACGGGTGTTCGGTCTCTCTATATATTTTTTTTACTGCTGAACAAAATGTCTAGATAACAATGAAAATGTGACAGATTCTCATTTAAAACATTAAAACGATATATCATTATTATCTATTTACTCACGAAAAAATATGCCATTGAAATAAAGTATTTGGCCGTGAACGGGTGGGTTTCACTTTTGTAAAAAAAGATTGACACTATAACGCCTGACCTTGTAAAAATCACATGCCGGTGACAAAAGACCAAAACATGGCACCTTCCAGAGAAAAGATTGAACAGTAATGAGTTTAACGGGCTAAGTTGCCCTGGTACAAGTACCTAGAAATAGCTTGAGTTCTTGGCAAACACTGTTCTCTGAAGAGCAAAAAAGCAAGTTTTACAACAGAGACTAAAGAAAAGCTACACGAGAATGGAAAAAAATAGTATGACCACTTACAAACGCAATGACGACAAAGTCAAATCAGCTTGTAAAAAAATAAGAACTTATTTCACACATTTTATTGTGTATTCCTTGACTGAATAATACATTACAAAAAGTGCTGGTTTTACACACGACAATGGGTGGGGACCTACCACCCTCTAACACATAGACCTCAAGACTAATAAAAGGAACGAAAAGGAGATTGATTGATATCCACACGAGCCAATTTGTGAATTGAATGATCTTGTCAATTAGGAACTGCAATTTCAAATATTGATGTTGTGAAACATTTGAGAAGGGGAGAAGGAGAACCATCAGCCTTCCTCCTCAAAATATCCAGGTAACTGTACACAGCACCAATATACTAAATTGACAATAACGCTGTCTTACCAAACGTCTTGGAAGAATCAGTAATCCAAAAGAGATAGTCGGGTTTAGACAAAAAAAAAATCACATCTAGTCCAGAAAAGTCATGAACCATCGTAGCTTGAGAACGTCCGCTGTACATAATAAATTGTCCTTTTCTTTTAAAGTAAGCAAAAAGCAAATGTTATAGAGTACAAAAAGAAATGGCATCCTCAATAGAATATGTTTTAACAGTACACACATGTGCTGGACTCCTCCAAAGCAAGCTGGTGAAAATGGGATTCTGTTCACCAAGTCTTGTGCACAGGATTTTAAACCACATATGAACTGCAAGACCAGCTCTTCCACCATAGCTGTGTCAAAAGTTTGAAGCAAAGTGTTGGTAGGCTTTTTTAGGGATGTATCCTTTGACTCTCATTGAAATAAATACCAGTCTGTTGATTATGAAATCCGCAATGAGCGACTCTGCACTATCAATAAACAACCAGTTACACAATCCAGCATGATACTGCCTCGTTCTCAGTGTTTTTGAGTGCACAATGGTGCTAGACAGCTGTGGAATATTTGGGGAGTAAAAAAAATGTGGTGGTCACTCCCACGCTTGTGTTGGCTGTAACTACCCTCTCCTCTGGCCTGCTAAGGCTAGCGTGGATACAACAGTGCTGTGGGTCCAGGTAATTACACATACACAGGGTTCTATCTTCAAAAGGATTTCCATGTAAATTGTCAATGGAATTTACAAGTTAATCCCAGGAGTGTTTACTTTGGTCATTTGGGTAGGGCCCTTTCAAGGCAGCTATGAATAGTAACATGATAAAAAAAAGTATGTGGTGAAGCAGATACTGAATTTTAAATCAGACAAGAGTCCATGATTTATCTATTGTCTCATAGTAAAGCTCCATTGGAATGGGTATAGCTCATTTTTAAAATGGAAGGTAACTGAAGTCTTTCGATCTACAGGACATTCCAGTTCTAATGGCTGCTGCACGAGACTCAACTAAAATGAAGAGAAGTGTTGATTCAGAGTGACAGTTGCCCTTCTTCTCTCTGTGGTGCTTGCACGCACGCACGCAAGCGCTCGCATGTGGGAACCTCATTCTAGAAATTAAACTACTTGAATCTACTTTGTCTTCTGTCATCACTACATACTGTTTCCCATCCCATTGCGCCAGCCAGGGTACAACAACGCCAACTTCACTCCATCTGGAGGCTGGTCTGATTCGAAAGAGCTACCCCAAGTAGCATTCCAACCACCATGCTTACGCACTGGTTTCTAGCTCTGTTTCAAAATAATTACTGTCCTTTCTAATGGGACATGTTAAGAAAATGCACATCCCTGGATGGACATTTCAGGACAATTTTTTCTGTGCCTGCTTGGATGAGACACTCACTGTTTTTCCTATGCTATTTAAACGAGAAGTACAGGTCCATTAGAGGCACTCTGGTGTGCCTCAGCACACAGTATAAATTAGGAAATCTTTATTGAAGGACTGGCCCACTAACCATGACCTGCTTAGAGGGTGTCTGAATAGTAGAAATGCTGGTGATGCGAACAAGCTGCGCACCAATAATGAAAACCTTATTAGCCATCATCCCACCTTCCCTTACAAAACTGGCACTCAGAAGTCCGTCAATAACTTACTCAAAATTAACTTGGGCATCCCTCCTTCACAGCCGGGTGGCTAACCAAGAAAACCTGGTGTACAATTAGGGCCCATTTTTGATCATGTTATTCAGTGGACTGCGAAGAACAGCTCGACTGACTCACTAGCCTTAAGTATCAAAGTTGTGGAGAAAAAAAAATCTTACATTTTACACCTTTGAGGTAAATTATCACAAAAAATAAATCTCGGCTAACCTTTTAGTGTGTGAATGGGTCAGGCTTTTAAATGGTTCTAAATAGCATCTCAAACTAGATGCACATGAATTTGGAAGCTGGCTTCGTAATGCCTGCTCAATGGGCATGGAGTGTCCTACACTAGAGAGAGGAAAAGGTAATACCTCAGTAAAGAACCTTTCAAAAATCCCATGACAGCCAGGTGAGTAATGCCCAAGGAATTAAGAGTTCCTCATTCAGAAATCCTCTGATCTTCGAAACGACAATTTTTCCCCACCCTTACTCCATCACGAGACTCATGGCCAGAGCATATCTTTTCCACATGTGAATCAAATTTAAAAGCAAAATAGCACATTGTGCCAATCAGGAGAAAAATATTACCTGAAAGACCGGGGTGCAGAGATTCCAACTGATAAAGTCTGTAGATCACAGAGGTACACAACATCCTTTATGCATCACTATCTTTTGTCCCTGAACTCACAATAGCAGAACAGCTCAAAAGCCAGGACAGACCCGCAGCAGTGCTCTGCCACACCCTGAGAAGGAGTGTTAAGTATCTGTGGTCTTTCGTCGCTCCTTCTGAGAGACACAGGCTCGCTTCAAGGGCGGTGCCCCTAGGGAGTCTTCATCCGCAGAGTCCGAAACAACCGGTACTGGCTCAAAAACATGATTGGGCTCCTGCGGGGAAAAGAAAACAGAACATGGATTCCAATCGGTTTTGCATTGCCCACCATTTACCACTTCCCTGTTTTTCCTGCCAAGGAGCACCAACCAACACTCAATCCCACAAAGGCGTGTGGTAAGTGTAATCGGTTTGAAGCCACCCACCATTTGTCTCCATGGCACAATACCCTCCCACTCCAATCACGGCATGCACTGATTCCAGTCGAGCCACAGCAGACACTGCATCAAAACGAAGCATGCCCCCAACTCTTCGGTTGCAAACACTGCACAAAAACTCTTCCGAGCCAATTACAGCTGCATCCCCTCCAACTCAGACACAGCATGTAACCATTTCAACACAATCTAGGCTGCGATTCCAAATTATACCTGTACAAGAGCCAGACTTGTTTGAACACACAAGCATCCAGCCACTTCCCCATCAGCCCCACGACCTGTGCTTAGGTGCTCAGTCCCTCTCGAAAAAAAGACACTTTTTGGGGCTTTGCTAATCGTTGCCTTGTATCATGCCCCTACCCCCACGAGTCCCTGTCTTTCAGGCAACGTCTACCTGTCAGGTGCCTCAGTAAGTTTAGACAATGTAGCATCAAGATGCTAGACAGGCCCTACCCATGAAAGGGCATATTACTCTGTGTGTTCCCTGCCTTGTCCTGTAGAGGCACAGCCACCTATGCTCTATCCAAAGCCACCTCTGACTAGCTTTTGCCAGGCGGCCATTCTCCAGTAGTCAATCATACCACAACCGTAAGAGAACATACTATACACCCAGCCTCAACAATTCCATCCTATCCCACAACCATCAAGTTCTAGCTTAATGGGATACTAAATTATTCTGTGGTGAGTGGTAGTCTTAGTTAAGTTTTGTCTTTTCAGATACTTCTCACGACTAGGACCTACCATGGTGGTGTTGGGGCTGGAATCTGTCAGTCCAGTAAGCCCGTATGTGACTAGTATGAAAGAAATTACATGTGTTCCTAAAAACACGGGCCAAGATGTCATTTCCTCTGCCCATACCCAGTGAAAAATGATATCAATTTCTGTTTGTACTTCAACTTACTCTTCTGCAGTTAAAAACATTGCTTCTCCTGAGAGGTATGTTATTTCCTCTCTTGTGTCCCTTGTCTCCAGAGTACCAACATCCACAATATATCGTAAAATAACTTCTAATTGACAAACATTATACTCTGGCTTTCACAATGGGCCAAAAGTGTTCAGATTCTCCAGTCTTTGATCATTGAACACATGGTGAGGAGTCCTGAGACTATTTGAAAGACTGGAAGGCCCACCTGGTTATGCAGTTAACCATGCAGTTCATTCTGGTTTGGTATGCACCCTGAATTTCGAAGTTAGAATATCGAGGTGGGCAAATATTGAGGTCCAAATATTGAACGGTAAGTATAGGTTTTCTAGACTTAGCTCCACATTTATGTACCTTGACTATGTGTGTATATATTTTACCATTTGTGTCCACAGGCAAGTACGCACTCCGACAACAGCAGATTCCACTAAATCTTTATTTTGGGAAAACCAGAATATCACCCTCCTGATCTTTTCTTAATGCCTATCGCGTTTCGGAGTCATCTTGCTCCTTAATCATAGGCTTTGACTGAAGTGGGCAGAGCTTCCCAAACAGTTCTTTAAATTGCCCAGTGACATAATTTCCCTCTCTCAGGTGAGTATATTTCTTGAGGCATGCTGGCCTTTGTAGTGTTTGGGAACATTCTTTCCCTTCAATAGGTTCCGCTGCCAAATCTGTATATTTGAATCCAAAATTGTGAAAACCCTCCAGTGGGCCTCAGAAAGGAGAAGCGCACGGTTTAATTCCATCACTGTAGTGCCACCAAGAAGTTTGCATAATTCAAACCACTGCGGGACCCAATTCATTTCCAGGGTGGTGCTGTCCTTCAAGGCTGGACGGCCGTGTAATATACTACCATTTGTGTCCACAAGTAAGGGCGCACTCCTACAACAGCTGATTTCACCAAATCTTTATTTTCGGAAAACCGGAATTTCGCAAGCCTCAAGAAATTTTCTCACCCGAGAGAGGAAAATTATGTCACTGGGCAATATAAAGAAAAGTTTGGGAAGCTCGGCACACTGCTCGGCACTGTTCAGTTAAAGCTTATGATTAAGGAACAAACTTGCTCCGAAACGCGTCGGGCATTAGGAAAAGATCGGAAGGGTGAAATGCCAGTTTTCTGAAATCCAGAAGCTGCGGCTGTTAGCAAAACACTAAGAGTTGCCTGCAGTGCTTAATTGAAGCCAGTGGTTTCTGGTGCACAGCACCACCGGCACTTAATTGTCAACACTGGCGCTTGTGACAGTCTGCCACAAGGTGGCACTGTCTGGCTAATTATTTAGAGGACCACAACAGTTAATTATTAATTCAATATACACGGAAAATAACACTTCCAGTTTTCTGTTTTACAGATAACTAAAGGCAGAAATAATATTTTCCCTGTGTGTAATTATTTTTAAAAGTGTAAAAATACTGAATATTGTGCTTGTGATTGGCTCCCCATGCTGTCTTTTGTGAATCCAGGACAGCAGATAAGCTGATAGACAGCATGGGGAGTTCAAAAACAGGCTGAGATTTCCCTAAATACAGGCATATGTTAACATATATTTATTGTATAATGCTGAGATTTACCTGTGGGTGTAGTATATTCTATATTTGGCTGTTTAATTTGCTAAAACGGGACAGGCATTTAAGTATGAGAGCATGTTTAGCATTTAAATAAATGTGGAAATATACCATTTTATCACTACATTTATTCTCAAAACACAAAATAAATATCGATCAATTCCAATATGTATCAATACCAATATGGTATTTATTACCATATACCAATAAGATGGTCACAAAATGAATATGGGTAAATACAGACAGAAAGGTTAACAACATAAATATCATAAAACAGGGAGCCCTAATTATCAATTACTATTACCTGCCGCCCAAGCCATTTCTATAGCTTTGGGGGCCTGGAATAGTTCGAATTGTCACACTAGTGGGTGTGTGATGGTTAGAAGTTGTGTTGTTTTCTATCATTGGCAGCATAGCAGGGGCAATGTGAGGTGCAAGCTGCATTGGCCTCCTGACGAGAGCTCTGGCATTTTTTTTTTTTTACAAATTAAGCACTTGCTAACCTAACAGTCTTAGCACCAATCACCACCTCCTTGCACACAATTCATACTTCCATAAATGCTGCACTTGCAGAAGGTTTACATGAAAAGTTGTGCAACAGAATTTAAGCCTTTCCCTAAGCCAGCAAGCATTAAAAGAAATATATATTATATACGCACACATACACATACACACGCGCACGCAAAGCTTTCTGCTTGTTTATACAATTAACGCAGTAATTAGATGTTCCAGGGCCTAATTTCTACAACCAAATTCCCACCTCTCGAGGCCATGTAAAAACTGCCAGCACTCCATTCTTAGGTGGCAGGTTATTGGCAAGAAACAGAGTGGTAGAGGCGTGGGCAGCCCATCTTATAGGCTCTAGCACAGGAAGGTATCTGGGTCACCGCTCACCAGTTGCTGCTGTCTTGCTGGACCTCCTAAAACCAAGAGCATTCCGATCCCTAAAAGCAGCTAAACACATTCAGCCCAAACACTCCTCTTTTTAACAAAAATGCAGTCAGTGGAAGTAAAGTTCAACATGGGTGAGAGTTATAGTTTCAAAAGCACGCAACACAAACAGGTAACGCATGTGCGGCATTCGTGCACTCCCCTCAAACATGCAGAACAGGTTCAGCTTTGGCAGCAGCAGTGAAAGCTACCCTCGGGTACACAACAGGAAACTTTCGGATAACAGCTGTGCAAGCTTGCTTCGTGCACAGACCAAAGGCACCTAGGTAACAGTAGCATAAGGTTTAATCACAGAAAAACCGGCCCAGCAAAGGCAACAGCACAGGGAACTTTACTTGCACATAAAGAACAGGTACATAACCGGCAGCAGCAATGCAAGCTTCACTCGCACTGCACTGGCAGTGGGCTCCAGCACAGAGGCCAGGCATAGTATGGGCAGTAACAAAATAAGCTTTCTTGAACAAAAAAAACAAGTGCAGATAGCACAACTTCAATCCAGGTCTGCTTATCACTCGTGACTGCAAAGACATGAATTTGGTAAAATAAAAGGACGATTTTGCTAAGTGCTTTATTCCCAGGAAAACACACTTCGTGAATGCATATATCTGACCTGGCCGCGCCTCTCCCCTGTACTTTAACAGCATGCATAATCATTACTGTCTGTCGCTTTATCAGTCACCAGGAGCTGGTCACAATAGGTGAGAGTTGCTAGGGACCCCTTAACTGCTGGAAGCTTCCAATGTAAATTACTATGTCTTGCGAGTGACTGTCTCCTCGGCAACATTTTAACACAAATTAATTTAAATACAGGTTCCACCCTGAAAAATAAATGGGCCTCGGACAACTCGGAGTTTCGCCAATAGGTGGCGCAGAGAGCTGAGACATAATTATTCTATTATCTCATGAATGGCACACTTCAATATGCTAGGAGGAGCATCCACGATTCGAGGTTACCTCCTAAAAGTGAGCAGAGACTGGCAAAGCAGGGAAACCCGCTGGGCCAGAGTCTCGCCTCTTCGAGCTGCTCAGCTTCTGCATGTGTTTGCAGCCTCTCTGCAGGATAGGAATAAGGATCCGATGCGCTCTGCACTGGTAGTAATTTACCACCAGTGTGGTCAGTATGCCATCCAATCTATGCACTAATAGGTTGGGTCACAAAATATCGAATCGTAAACGGTCACAATTTTCAGAAAGGTTGCAAATGCAACTCCCTACGATTTGCAGCCAGCAGAGGGATAGCAGCCTGCTGGGGTCTGCTGCTCACTGGTCTGTGAATCCTTTTTTTTTAAAAGTGTAACAATTTTTTTAAAGAATAGTCATTGGTCTATACTCTCAAAAATGTTTGTGTCAACTTTCACAAAGGAGAAGAGTAGGCAAATCCGCTACTATTTGGAACAACTCATTGAGGCCAGGCTCTCGTTTTCCCTACTGACCAGGGTGGCTGGAATACACTGAAGGTGCCAGGGAGCCTCATGCTGGTTTCTAATGAGCTGCGTTATGGGATGACTGGGGCTTCAGTCATCCCTTTACAAATCCGTTTTCTCACGAGCAACAAGGAATATGCTACTTACCAGTATGCATCTGTTCTTGGCATGAAGGGCTGCTGACATTCATATCTGTGCATAGATCGCCGCCTAGTGTTGGGTCCGGATGATTGCACATTGTTGTCCTGGAAGAGTCTTCGAAGTATCATGAGATAAGTGGCTCCTCCCGTGGACTACAGTGCGCATGGGCATCGACTCCATCCTCAGATTGTTTTTAGCCATTGTGGCAGAGATGGAGTGTAATACTGAAAGTGATGACCATGTGTGAAAATGATTTTGAGAGCTACAGCTGCGACAGGCACCGGGGAGGAGGGCGGGCGATATGAATGTCAGCAGCCCTTCATGCCAAGAACAGATGCATACTGGTAAGTAGCATATTCCGTTCGAGGCATGAGGGCTGCTGAATTCATATCTGTGCATAGAATAAATAGCAGTTTCCTCCTTACCGGCGGGTGCCCGTGCCAGCAGCAGCAGTCTGAAAGAGAGTTCTGAGAACAGCCTGTCCTACAGCAGCTTGCTGTTTGGAGTGTACATCTAAGCAGTAGTGCTTGGTAAATGTATGTATGGTGGTCCATGTGGCTGCTCTACATATATCCTCTAGAGGAATGTTACCCAGGAAAGCCATGGAAGCCCCTAACTTGCGTGTGGAATGCGCTCTAGGGGGAACTGTTAATGTGCGCTTAGCCTTTTGATAACAGATCTGGATACATTTAACAATCCACCTGGCTATACCTGACTTGGAGATGGGGTTGTCTTTATGTTGTGGAGAGAAGGCAACAAACAGCTGTTTAGTCTTTTGAAAGTCTTTTGTCCTGTCGATGTAATACAGGAGAGCCCTTTTGACATCCAAGATGTGCAGTGCTCTGTCTGCCACTGAGTCAGGGTTAGGAAAGAAAACTGGCAGTTCTATATTTTGGTTAAGGTGGATCTGCGAAACCACCTTTGGCATGAATTTAGGGTTGGTCCGAAGCACCACCCTATTTGCATGAATTTGCAGGTAGGGTTCCTGAATCGTGAGGGCTTGCAGCTCACTGACCCTCCGCAGCGATGTAATAGCTATTAGGAAGGCCACCTTCCAGGTAAGGAACTGTATGTCACAGGAATGGAGTGGCTCAAAGGGTGGCCCCATGAGTCTGGTGAGAACGATATTTAAGTTCCAGACTGGTGAAGGGGGGTGTCTGGGAGGGATTACTCTCTTAAGTCCTTCTAAAAAGGCTTTAACGGCAGGCACCCTGAAAACGGAAAGGTGCTGCCTGTTTTGAAGGTAAGCGGCTATGGCCGCCAAATGGATCCTGATGGAACTGTATGCCAGGTTGCATTGGTACAGATGCAACAAGTAACATATGATGTTTTGCGTAGATGCGTCCAACGGATTAATGTTATTGTTGGAGCAGTAAATAACAAACCGCTTCCATTTGGCTGCATAGCAGGCCCTGGTAGTAGGTCGTCTTGCCTCCTTGATGATGTTCATGCACTCAAGAGGCATTCCCACCTACTCTCACTTCCGCAAAGCCCTTAAAACCTTCCTCTTTCTTCAGGCATTCCCCTCTTAAACTCCCCTGGGTCCCCTCTGCTGAGTTCTTGATCAGGTCCCTAGCGCCAGGAAGCCGCTTGGCCATCGTGCGCTCTATTAAATATTTTATTCATTCATTCAAGTTCAGGTATCCAAACTCTATGACCTCAGGAGCCAAATCGCAAGGTTCATCTGTTGGGGATCTGGGTGCTGAATGTCGCCATGGCTCTGAGTGAGGAGGCTGGGAGTGAGGCGCAGCCGCTGGTGAGGCACTACTGAAAGTTCCAGGAACGTTGGGTACCAAGCTTGCCGTGCCCACGTTGGAGCAACCAGGATGAGTGTCATGGAGTGCTGTCGCAGTTTGTGCGCCACCAGAGGTATGAGGGGGGCTGGCGGAAAAGCGCACGCAAATCTGCCTGACCAGTTCATCCATATCGCATTGCCCTGAGACTGCGGGTGTGGGAACCTGGCGGCGAAGTTTGGGCATTTTGCGTTCTAGCTTGTGGCGAAGAGGTCGATGTCTGGATGACCCCACCGTTGGAAGTATGGATGGAGCACTGACGGTTGGATCTCCCACTCGTGCATCTGATGACTGTGCCTGCTGAGCAGGTCCGCCATTTGGTTGTCGACACCCGGAAGATGCTCCGCCATGAGGAAGATGTTCCTCTGAATGGCCCACTTCCACATGCTCTGCGCTAGGTGAGACAGCTGTGGGGAGTGCGTGCCTCCCTGTTTCTGGATGTAATACATGGCGGTCATGTTGTCCGTCCGGACTAACACGACCTTGTTGCACAAGTGCAACTTGAATGCCTTCAGTGCCATGAAGATCGCCATCAGTTCCAACACATTGATATGCATCCTCTGCTGTTGTGTTGTCCATAGTCCCTGCACTGTGTAGTGGAGGACATGCGCTCCCCAACCCTGGAGGGATGCGTCCGTCGTTAGCACTATTTGTGGGACAGGCTCTTGGAACGGTCGTCCCCTGCAAAGGTTTTGTGGATTCCACCAATGCAGAGAGTTGTAAGCACGACCGGTCACCAACACTAGGTCTTTTAGATGGCCATGAGCCTGGTTCCACTGTCGGGCTAAGCATTCTTGAAGGGGACGCATGTCCAGCCTCGCGTGCGGGACTATGAATATGCAGGATGCCATCATGCCGATCAGTTGCAAGTACACCTGCGCTGGGAGGGATCGCTGAGGTTGGAACCTCCGGATGAGCATTTGCATGCTGTTGACCCTGGCCGGGTTCGGCTGCGCTGTGGCCGACTGGGTGTTTAGTGTCACCCCTAGGTACTGTTGCACATGGGTGGGCTGCAGGTGAGACTGCGTAGTTGAGTGAGAACCCCAGACTGTGAAGGAGGTGAATGGTCCGCGACATGTCGCGGCCGCCCTGCTTGGCAGATTTGGCCTGAACGAGCCAGTCGTCCAGGTAGGGATACACGTGAACACCTTGCCTGCGAGGGTGCGCTGCCACAGTCGCTAAGCACTTGGTGAAGACCCTGGGAGCAGTAGTGACCCCGAACTGCAGAACTTTGGATTGGTAATGCTGATTGTTGATCGTGAACCTGAGATATTTTTTGTGACTTGGGTGAATGGGAATGTGGAAATATGCATCCTTGAGGTCCAGGGTGGCTAGGAAGTCGCCCTGACGGAGCAGCGGCAGGACCTGTTGTAAGGTTAGCATGTGAAAGTGCTCCGAAAGGATGTATTGGTTGAGGGGTCTGAGGTCTAGAATGGGCCGCAGGGACCCGTCCTTCTTTGGAATCAAGAAGTACAGAGAGTACACCCCTGTACCCCTTTCTTCTACAGGCACGAGTTCTATGGCTCCTTTTTGCAGCATGGAGAGTAATTCTTGCAGCAATAAGTGCGTGTGCTCTGCGGACATAGGACGGTTTCTTGGGGGTATGTTGGGGGGGGGGGGTGGAGGTCAGTTCTAGACAATAGCCGTACCGGATAAGTTGTCTCACCCACCTGTCTGTTGTGATGTTTTCCCAGAGTGGCAGGAACTGCTGGAGTCTCCCCCCGACAGGTGTTAGGTGGTCAGGGGGCAGTGACAAGAAGTCACTGTTTGTTGGGAGTGGAGGACCTGGCGTTGTTATTGCCGCGGCCTCTCCCTTTGGCGCTGTTCCCACGGTATCCACCCCTGGTGTTTTTAGTGTAGGTAGATTGCGTGTTGCCCTTGGCGTACTGGGAATGCTGTAGAGCCTGTCCTCTTGTTGCTCCCCTGTTACCGGAGCGACGAAAGGAACTGCCCCGAAACTGCTGGGACTGGAGAGCCCCCATGGATTTCGCTGTCTCAGTGTCCTTTTTAATTTTCTCAAGTGTTATGTCAACTTCCAGTCCAAACAGGAAGTCCGGATTAACCGGCTGATTGAGAAGAGTACTTTGGATTTCGGATTTAAACCCTGAGATGCGCAGCCATGCATGGCGTCGCAGCATTACGCTAGTATTTACTGCCCTTGCTGCTGTGTCCGCTGTGTCCAGTGCGCATTTGATTGACGCATTGGAGATCAGTTTCCCCTCTTGTATAACCATTTCTGCAGCTTCTCTGTACATATCAGGCATGTGCTGCAGTAACTGTTCTAGGGTGTCGTAGTGCGCCCTGTCGTATCTAGCCAACAGGGCCTGTGTATTGGCTATTCTCCAAATGTTAGCGGCTTGCGCTGCCACACGCTTCCCAGACGCTTCAAAGATCTTTGACTCTTTGTCCGGAGGGGGAGCGTCACCAGTGGATTGAGAGCTAGCCCTTTTGCGCGCATTAGCCACCACGAGGGAGTCCAAGGGGAGCTGGCCTTTGATATAGGTGGGGTCCACTGGGGCAGGCCTGTATTTCTTGTCGATCCGGGGGTTGATAACCCTGGCTTGGGTTGGCTCCTTGAAAATGTCTGTGGCATGCTTGAGGACCCCTTTAAGCATGGGTAGAGACTTAGTGGAGCGTTCAGATGTGGAGAAGGTGTCAAATAAGAAATCTTCATCCACTGGCTTGGCATGCATTTAGACGTCATGGTTAAGGGCTGCCCGCTCTATCAATGCATTAAATACCGCGGTGTCCTCAGTTGGAGATGGTTTAACATTGTAGGACTGAGAGTCCGGAGTGGTATGGGGGTCATCAGGGTCATCGCCTTGATCTCCTGCCCCTGCCCATTGATGCGAGACATCCTGATCAGTGTCAGTGTTGTAAGAGTAGGCCATTTGGCCATAGTCCACATTCAAGTCCTCCTCACTCTGTGCTGGAGAATGAACTATTTGTTGCGAATAGTCCTGAAGTGGTTCAACAAGAACCGGAGAGGTAGAAGAGACCATCTTCTTTTTGAGGGGAATCCTGTAACCTTCCAAAGGATGTTCAGGCGCGATCTTCCGCTTGTGGACGGTAAGCCTGCCCCACCCAGAGTCAATAAACAGTTTTGCCTGGTTGTCGTAAGAGGGTTCGTGATAGACGACCTGTTCATGGGAGGACACCTTCGCCATCTTGGAAGCCTCGGCGGTGTCACGGCGTTCGAGATGCTTTGGGCGGGCCGTGGGCGGAAGCCCAAACCTTATTGGCGCCGAGCCCGCAGGGTTTCGAACCTGAAGCGGCTGTTTCGGGTTTCTTTGACGCCTGTGTAGGCCGCTCGCTTGACCGCGTCGAATCGAGCTCCCGGCGCGGTGCGCCTCCATCCTTGGACGTCGACGACACTTTCGGGGCGTCTTTGGTCGTGGGTTCAACCCGTTTTCCAAGCCCAGCCTTGAGTCCTGAGAGGTGTGGCTCGAGACTTTTACTACACTGAAGGCTTTTGCCCTTCTCGCCATGTTTGGTCATCGACGTCGGCGCCGACGCCGAGCCCTTCGAGGCGACGTGCTTGCTGGTCGAGGCCTGCTTCGATGTCCCAGTCTTGGAGCCGACGGGCATCTTCGGCGCCGAAGGATCGTCGACAGCCTTAGAGGAAGCGTGCGTCGACGTCGAACCGACCACCATCTTGAGTAGTTTCGGTTTCGATTTCGGATCCGTCTGTTTCGGTTTTGCAGAATCGACCGATGGCTCCTTTGAAAGGGTCTTAGCCTGGCTTTGGCGCGGGGCTGTAGACCGTGAGGAAGGATCTTGGCTAAGGCCTTTCGGCGATGCCTCAACCCGAGCCGGAGGGGGCGGAATGTTAATGATAGGCCCCGTAACTGCGGGCGGACTCGGTTCTCCACGGGAGTCGTCATCAACGGTCCCAAGGACCTCATCGTCGTCCCCTACCCCGACGACGTCTTGGTCGTGGACGTATTCCTCGGCTTGCTCGTCCACCTCGAAATTGGAGTCCTGCTCCGACGCCGGTTCCGACATTTCTTCGGGAGCGTCCTCTTCTTCCTCATCTTGGAAGAGTTCCTCGTCCCCGGCATCGAAGATGTTCGCAGGTGCTGGTGCCGACTGTTGGGCCGACTGCCTCGCCGCGCGTCGAAGTTTAATAGATTTCTTTGAGCGGAACCTCGAGCAGGCGAAACATTTTGACTCGTCGTGGTCGGGGGACAAACATGTATTGCACACTGGGTGCACATCCAAGTTCGAATATTTGGAATTACAAACGGGGCACCGCTTAAACGGGGTCCGTCCCATTGTCGATGTAGTCTGGGCCTGTGTTGTCGACAGAAATTACTTCTTTCTACGTCGATTGAAGAACCGAAAGGGACAGGCACCGAACGATACAATACCGACGCTGTGAAGGCCTTTTGGCCTTAGGAATAGAAAGAGTACAAGTTTTTGAACTGGAGTCGAGATTAGACATCCGAACCCAATGGCGGAAAAAAACAATCTGGGGATGGAGAGGATGCCCATGCGCACTGTAGTCCAGGGGAGGAGCCACCTATCTCGTGATACTTCGAAGACTCTTCCAGCACAACAATGTGCAATCATCCGGACCCAACACTAGGCGGCGATCTATGCACAGATATGAATTCAGCAGCCCTCATGCCTCGAACAGCATACACCCTTGACCTATGAAAGTCTGAGCATGCTTACACCAAGATCACACAGTGAGTGGGAATTGATCCTTCCTTACTTAGATGTTAACTCAGGACCCCTCATACACCATCTCGACCCCTGAAGGGTGGACAGAGCCAAACACTAGGCAAGAGGTGAATCACCAGACTTTTTCATCAACTGCAGGCTGGGCACCCATACCGCTGCACCAGCTGAACCATTGATTGCCATGCTACTGTGCAGCAGACAATCAGTTATGGCTGTCTGAGTGCAATGGTTTGTATTCGGTTTAGGCTGTCCGGAAATCGGTTTAAACCGATTGCGCCCGACAGTACCCTACTGCCTAAAAATCAGCTGACCCGGTTTAAAGAGAGTGTCACTGATTTTTCACATTCTTATACTGCTTTGCCACTTGAGGGAGCCAAAGCAGTACAAAGCTGAACTGTACTGAAAAGGTTGCTCTGGGAACTTTAGAACAACGGAAACTTCCCAGCTGCCTGCACTGGCTCTTCTTCAGGGATTTCCACTTTTTGTTTCACTCTGTTGCTCGATAAATAGTGCGGATTGGGCTAGAGTGCACAGGTGGTCTGTTTGTGTGCAGGAGCATAGGGTGGTGCTTCAAGGGCTGTTAGCATGCGGACTTCTGGAGGGCCCCTTTTATCTGGGGAGAAGAGCTACTTAGTCTTCGCCTGGAGGGGTCTTCATCTCCTTTTGGAGAATTCTCAGGTGCGCAATGCCCATAGGGCTCAAAGGACTTCAGCGCACTCACCCCCCGCTGTTGTGTGTGTCAATCCGGGCTGAGTCAGCTTGACAGTCAAACACACAGGCACACCAGAGTACTTCACAGCTCTTTAAACGACCATTTACGTGTGAACGTAACAAGGCTTTGTTGCTTTTTCACCCCTTCATCTCCAGAGTGGAGATGGAGGGGGGGAAAAGCAACAAAGCCTTGTTCACATGTAAATGGTCTGTGAAGCCCGTGTGTGTGACCAGGAAGCTGTCTCAGGCAGAGTGCCTATTGCTGGAAGAATTACACCCCCCCAACCCCCCAAATTTGGCTCTAGTTACACCTCTGAGAATTCCTCTACAATTGTTATCCCTGCAGCTGCTTAGGTGTGCATTTTCCATTAATATTCTTAATGCCAATATAATCAGGTAAACGTTTTTTTTGATAACGAACATGTTGACTGACTACTATTGCCTACGTGGAGTAGGATTGACTACTATTGCCTACGTGGAGTAGGATTCTGTCAGTATTATTGAACACGAATAGGACAGGAAACATTATTGGATTTAAATTTTGACATTATTGGTTGCTTTTAATACTCCAAGATGGCGTCCATTGAGCGGTAGGAACAGCGTGGTATTATCTTTGTTGTGACTTGGAATGTAGGAATACGTAGTCACAACTCTAATTGGATAAGATTACTGATGTCGGATTTAATATATTCAGGATACTGAAGACGACTGATATAAACGTTTTAGATATGGAATATGACTATTAATAATAAGTTCTTACGTGGATTAGGACCTTTTCATTAATATTTTGGAGTATCAATAGTATAGGAAACTTTTATTAGATTTGAATTTTAAACCCAATTGGTTCCTTTTTTACTCTAAAATGGCGCCTATTGTGATTTAGGAACATCGCGGTATTCATATTACCGACGCAGTAACTCGGAATGTAGGAATACGCAGACGTAACTCGTAATCGATAGGATTTTCTTTGATGTCTAATTAAATAGATCATAGACATTGAATATGACGGATCAAAATATATCGTTGATTATGAGCGATCTATAAACAATATGTAGCACAGGAACTTTGCACATTACAAGATGGCGCTTGTGTAAAGATAGTATATAAGTGGTATTTCAAGAAGGCGATGGTGTAGAACGCCGATTACCATGAGGAACTGTTGATGTACACGACCCTTAATACTTATGGTGAGTAATTTTGCCTGAGGGGACCTGTGATTTAATGAATTGTAGTATTAAGTTGGTAGATGGATACTAGAGTTTTACTTATAAAACTTGTTACAGCTCTGTATACTGGAGTGACTGTTGTGACTGAATTAGAAGGAGCGGAGCTTGAGTAGTGTTCCTTCCTCTTGAAACTATGGGGCGAGTAGATGGAGTATTTGTACTTTGAGAGTATTGGAATACGTAGGAAGTAATTTTATAGTTATATACAATATGATAATTTTATTTTAGGAGAACAATAAAGTAATACTGGAAGATTGAATATTGATTTGGAGGATAGGATTCTTAGCGCCGCTTGGACATTCTAAAACGGTAAAGTTTGATGAGATCGGACAGTTGGTATTTTGACACATGTAAGAGTAGTATGGATGTATCTTCGAAATATAACTTGGATATGTTATGAAACTGTATATAAAGATGAGTGTTTGAGTTTTGTGCTATTAGAATACCTAGAAGTTCTTTTTAGGGTATGCAATATGATTAACTCATTTTGGGGCATTTTA
Source organism: Lissotriton vulgaris (assembly GCF_964263255.1). Lineage (NCBI taxonomy): Eukaryota > Metazoa > Chordata > Amphibia > Caudata > Salamandridae > Lissotriton > Lissotriton vulgaris. Next base: position 1,365,709,475 of record NC_141695.1, on the reverse strand, counting down.
AGAGGTCTTTGACTGTGTGGTATATATATATTTTTTAGGATATGATATTGGAAATATCCGACGATTAAAATTGGAATGACATATGAAATTCTTAGAAGGAAATTAAAGGTGATTTTTGTTAGGTCTTCTGTTGTACCTTATTGTAAGGTGGTGGATTTTTACTTTATTTATCACATATTCGGGTGATGCTTTCACTTGGGATATGGTTTACTTTTATCTTCAACATGGGATTCCTTTTACGTATTCTTATTATTTCAATACACTAAGGAAAGGTTCTGATTGTTTGTTTATTTTGGATTACAGCCCTGAGGAAGTCATTGTGCTTTATCCAGCACGACGAAACATGTGTTGGTTGCTGTAAATGATTGCTGTATAGATGAGGAATTGGATATTGATTTGGAAATCGAAGACTTTAATAAACCTACCTGAATATACAAGGATCTGGATTAATGGACTAGTATTTGGATCTATGATTCCCGAGACTGTGTTACTCGGACTTTGCTATGGGATCTTCCTCTAATATATAGATTGTTATTATATTACAATAGTGTGCTCGGGGAGAACTTTGTACAATCCTTGCTGCACTATTCAGGACCACCTGCAATGTATTTATAGTGGCCAATGGGGCTCCTAGGTACAGCACGTTTCCATAGTCCAGTCGAGATAATATCAAGGCCTGGACCATTATTCTGCGTGCTTCAAACGAAAGTAGAGGGAGGATTTTACGTAGCATCCTTAAACAGCCCATAGCAGGTCGATGATAGGACCGTGGCTTGGTGTCCGAAATTAAGGGCGTCGTCCAGCCACACGCCTAGGCTCCTTATGTGCGGCTTTGGTGACGGAGCGGGGCCTAAGCATGAGGGCCACATAGGGACGGAGATTGAGGGGGAGGAATTACCCAATAGCATAATCTCCGTCTTATCTCCGTTAAGACGGAGGTAGGAGCCCTCCATCCAACTGGCTACTGCTTCCAAGCAGGGAGCCAGCATGCAAGACGATCCCTTGTCGTCCGCATAGCTGACGATCTTGATGCCAAATGGGTGGATGACTCCTGCCAGTGGCCTCATGTACACATTGAAGAGCGTCGGACTTAAGGCCGAGCCTTGCGGTACCCCACACTCCAGGGACAGACTGGATGAGACCACATCTCCCTCAAAGACTTGGAAGCAGCGGTTGCTGAGGAAGGAAGTGAACCAAGCCCATGCAGCGCCTGACACCCCGACACTCAAGTCGGTTGATCAAGATGGTATGATTGACCGTGTCGAACGCTGCACTAAGGTCCAGGAGAATAATGGCGGGCCTTCCCCCTTCATCCACCAGCCTCCTTGCCCTCGGTTACGAACAACAGCGCGGTCTCCGTCCCATGGTTTGGACGGAAACCAGTCTGTGTATCATCCAACAGTCTGTTGGATTCTAAATGGTCGACCAGGATGTTATTTATATACTTCTCCAGTAGCTTACTAAGCCTTGGTAGAAGCAAGATAGAGCGGTAATTCGCAAGTATGGATGGGTCCAGGCTGGGTTTTTAAAGTAGTGCTTTGACCATCGCGCACTTCCACATAAGGGGAACCGCGCATGTTGAGATGGAAGAGTTTAGGACCTCTATGATGACGAACTGAACAGATTCCATAACCGCCCTGAAATGTTGGGGCGGAGCAGAGTCCAGCTAGGAGCCTGAGGACACTCTGCTGATGACCCAGCCAAGCATTTCTGTGTCCAGAGGACGAAATTGGTCAAGCACCGGAACGTGAGCTAGATTTATGGCATCACAGTCCCCCTGTTCGGACTGATTGGAAGAAAAGGTAGTATAGATGGCCTGTATTTTTTCCTGAAAGAACACCGCCAATAGATTACAGCGTTCAAGAACCCCTTCCTTTGAAGGAGGTGTTTGCGAAGGGGTGATAAGGGACTTCACTATTCGGAAGATCTCCTTGGGAGAATTGGCTGCAGAGCTAATTTTGGTCTTATAGAAATGTGCCCGAGCCGTTTTGATCTCTGCTTGATAACTCCTAATAGCCTTCCTATAGGTGTCCTTTGTATCTTGCGAAGAGTCCTGTCTCCACAACCTTTCCAACTTGCGGCAGGATTGTTTTAAGGCTCTCAGTTGGGGACCGAACCAAGGGGCCGCGTTTTTCCTATTTTGTTTTTGGACAATAACTTTGGGGAGGGTCCTATCAAGTGTTTCCTGGATCCACCTGGTAAAATTATAATTTGCCTCCTCAATATCAGTTCCCTTCGATGGCTTTGCGGCCTCAAGGGATGATTTCCATGCCTCCAGAGGCAGCTTGCACCTCATCCCATAGCTCATTCAACAAATCTGTACAAGCTCTAGATCCCTTCCGTAAGGGTAAATGTTCTCTGGACTTTGATAGGTGCTGCTTCATTTTTGACTGCTTCTATCAACCGGAGGGCATATACACCCAGTTCAATGCATTTGTTGCAGCACCTGTCCCAGGGAATTACAATCTTGAGGTGCACCAGTTTTGGCATGGAAAGCTATGTCAGTGGTCACAGTTAGCAAATTGTGTACTGGCTGTTTTGACATTGCCCGTCTCGATTGGCAATATGGCGAGTGCTTTTACACAGATGACAGTTATACTTAGGAAGGAAAGAGAGAGTGTGCATGATCAAAGACTCAATGAAGAAGTATTGTAGCACAAGTTACTTACCTTCGGTAACGATATATCTGTAATAAACAGTAGTTAGTATTAGATTCCTTACCTTAGAATATCCCCAGGCATCAGACTAGATCCGTAAAATTTTGCGTAGCAGTACCCTTGCGCTTCGGTAGGTGTAGTCTGCGGCTCCGCGTCCGTCGTCGTTGGCGCCGGGAAGACGTCGCCGGAGTACTTAGACGCCGCCCTCGCGCGCTGACGTCAGTTCTTATACACAGCTTTTCTGTGCCAGAAACGCAGAGCCATGATAAAAACCAACACTGGTGCCATGAAACTAGGGCCCTGAAAGGGGATGACCTTAACCCTAGATATCGGTTTGCAGAACGCGGAGGATGGGTGGGACGGTAAGGAATCTAATACTAACTACTGTTTCTTACAGATATATCGTTACCGAAGGTAAGTAACTTGTGCATCTGAAAGAAACGAATATGCTACTTCCCAGTATGCATCTGTTCTTGGCAGATGCATACTGGAAGAACCTCTGCAATCCTATGGACAAGAACCTCAGTCTTTTTCACCCACATACTCAGAAGTGGATGCAGGGGATAACGATAATGAGGATGACACTTATCATGTGGACAATGATCCCGACAATCAGAACCAACCATGGGCTGACCTAGCTGACCCAGGGGATCCTCAGAATGCCCCTGACACACATACATACAATGTAAAAACATCTTCTACTGAGGACACTACTGCCTTTAACGCCCTTATTGAAAGAGCGGCGGGTAACCATGATGTGCAACTACATGCTGACCCTGTTGAGGAAGATTTTCTGGTCGACACCTTTTCCACTTCGGAAAGAACCATCAAGACTCTGCCTATGCTAAGAGGGGTCCTTAAGCATGCTGATGACATTTTTAAGGAGACCACCAGAGCAAGGGTATTAAACCCTAGAATTGAAAAGAAATATAGACCGGCACCTGTGGACTCTATTTATGTAAGAGGACAGTTGCCATTGGACTCACTAGTTGTTTCTAATGCACGTAAGAGAGCAAACTCCCAGACTACAGGTGATGCTCCTCCTCCTGACAAGGAGTCGAAAGTACTGGAAACTTCGGGAAAAAGGGTGGCAGCGCAGGCAGCTAACATCTGGCGCATTGCCAACACTCAGGCACTCTTAGCCAGATATGACAGGGCCCATTATGATACCCTTGAGACACTGTTGCAACACCTACCAGATCAGTACAAGGAGGGAGCGGAGCTGCTAATCCAAGAAGGAAAGCTTATAACCAATACTTCCATCAAGTGCGCGCTGGACGCAGCTGACACTGCAGCCAGAGCCATTAACACTAGCGTCATGTTAAGAAGACATGCCTGGTTAAGAATCTCGGGATTCAAAACAGAAATACAAACTACTATCCTCAATCAGCCAGTTAACCCGGACTACTTGTTTGGACCTGAGGTTGACACCACCCTTGAAAAGATTAAAAAAGACACCGAGACTGCAAAGTCTATAGGGGCTCTGCAGTCACAGCAGTTTCGGGGTGGCTATTTTTGTCGCTCCAATAATAGAGGACCTTCAAGAGGCCAAAACATACAGCAGACACAGTATAATAAAGAAGGTACACAAACCACCTACAATAAACACAACAGGGGTGGATATCGTGGAATCAACATCAAGGGCAGAGGAAGAGGAAACAACAATTCCAGATCCTCTGCCAATAACAAACAATGACGCCCTGTCACTGCCCCCGACCATATAACACCTGTCGGGGGGAGACTGCAACAGTTCCTGCTGGTCTGGAAATCCATCACAACAGACCGGTGGGTGAGAGACATTGTCCAGTACGGGTACTGTCTAGAGCTGACATCCACTCCACCCAACATGCCACCAAGACACCGTCCTATGTCCGCAGAGCACTTACACTTATTGCAGCAGGAGGTCGTCGACATGCTGCAAAAAGGAGCCATAGAGCTCGTGCCTGTAGAAGACCAAACCTCAGGGGTGTACTCTCTGTATTTCTTAATACCCAAAAAGAACGGGTCTCTCAGACCCATACTGGACCTAAGGCCTCTAAACCGATACATTCTGTCAGAGCATTTTCATATGCTCACCTTACAGCAGGTTCTACCGTTACTCAGTCAGGGAGACTTCCTCGCAACACTAGATTTGAAAGATGCGTATTTCCATATACCCATACACCCATCACACAGAAAGTATCTCAGGTTCACTATTCAAGATCAACATTATCAGTTCAAAGTCCCTTTCGGAGTAACGACGGCACCCAGGGTGTTCACAAAGTGCCTGGCGACAGTAGCAGCACACCTAAGGAGACAGCACATACATGTCTACCCTTATCTGGACGACTGGCTTATTCAAGCAAAAACGGCCCAGCATTGTGCCAGCCACATGTCCCACACCATTCATCTTCTTCACAGTCTGGGATTCTCGCTGAATTATCCAAAGTCACATCTTCAGCCTGCCCACGTGTGACAGTACCTGGGCGCGACAATAGACACTCTGGCAGCCAAAGCTCAGCCAAATTCAGTGAGGATAAACAGCATGCAATTGCTGATACAAAAATTCAGACCCCAACACTCGCTTCCAGCAAGAGTGTTCATGCAGTTGATAGGCATGATGGCCTCCTGCATCTTCATAGTCCCGCACACGAGACTACATATGCGCCCGCTTCAGGAGTGCTTGGCACGTCAGTGGAATCAGGCTCAAGGACAATGGAAAGACCTACTGTTGGTGAGCGGTCGGGCAAACAACTCTCTGCATTGGTGGAACCCACAAAACCTTTGCAAGGGCCGACCGTTCCAAAAGCCTGTACCACAGATAATACTGACGTCGGACGCATCTCTCCAAGGATGGGGAGCTCATGTACTCCATTACACAGTGGAGGGACTATGGACAACACAGCAGAAGAAGATGCACATCAACCTTCTGGAATTGATGGCAATTTTCATGGCAATGAAAGCTTTCAAAGTACACCTGTGCAACAAGGTAGTGTTGATCCGGACGGACAACATGACTGCCATGTACTACATACAGAAGCAGAGAGGAACACACTCTCCACAGTTGTCTCATCTGGCTCATCTGGCTCAGAGCATGTGGAAGTGGGCCATTCAGAGGAACATCTTCCTCATGGCGGACCACCTCCCGGGCAAGGACAACCAGATGGCGGATCTGCTCAGCAGACACAGCCACCAGATGCACGAGTGGGAGATACATCCATCAGTACTCCAACCGTACTTCCAGCAGTGGGGTCATCCAGAGATAGACCTATTCGCCACAAGGGAAAACGCAAAATGCCAAAGCTTCGCCGCCAGGTTCCCACATCCGCAGTCACAGGGCAATGCGATATGGATGAACTGGTCAGGCAGATTTGCGTACGCTTTTCCCCCAGCACCTCTAATACCGCTGGTGGCATGCAAGCTGAAGCAACACTCTATGACACTCATCCTGGTTGCTCCAACATGGGCACGCCAGCCATGGTACACCACGCTAGTAGAACTTTCCGTGGTACCGCATCAAAGACTGCGGCTAACACCCAGACTTTTAACGCAGAGCCATGGCGAAATTCAGCACCCAGATCCGCAACAGCTCAACCTGGCGATCTGGCTCCTGAAATCTTAGAATTTGGCTACCTCAACTTGCCGCCAGAATGTATGAATATCATCAAGGAGGCAAGAAGACCCACAACCAGAGCATGTTATGCGGCTAAATGGAAAAGGTTTGTCATATATTGTAACAATAATGACGTTAACCCACTGGATGCATCAATTCAAAACATTATCTGTTATTTGTTGCACTTACACAGATGTAATCTAGCATACAGTTCCATTCGTATACATTTATCCGCAATAGCAGCTTATCTTCAGAACAGGCAGTACCTCTCACTATTCAGAGTGCCTGCCATTAAAGCTTTTCTGGAGGGACTCAAAAGAGTGATTCCCCCCATACACCCACCTTCACCAGTCTGGAACCTGAATGTGGTCCTCACCAGACTGATGGGACCACCTTTTGAACCTCTACACTCTTGTGAGATTCAATTCAAGAAGAGTTAGTGAACTCCAGGCACTACCATTCAAGAGCCATTCATACAGGTCCACGCAAATAGAGTTGTACTACGCACCAACCCTACATGCATGCCTAAGGTGATTTCGCAGTTCCACATGAACCAAACCATAGAACAGCCAGTTTTCTATCCTAATACGGAAAATGTCGCAGAGAGATCTCTACACACATTAGATGTCAAGAGGGCTCTTATGTACTATATAGACAGAACAAAGGATTTCAGGAAGACAAAATAACTGTTTGTTGCCTTTTCTCCACAGCACAAAGGCAACCCCATTTCCAAAGCAGGAATAGCCAGATGGATCGTTAAGTGTATACAAATTTGCTATGCAAAGGCTAAACGCACACTAACCATTTCTACAAGAGCACACTCAACACGTAAGTTAGGAGCATCCATGGCTTTCCTGGGGAATATTGCTTTAGAAGAGATATGTAAAGCAGCCACATGGTCCACTATACATACATTTATGAAACACTACTGCGTAGATGTACATTCAAGACAGCAGGCAGCTGTAGGACAGACTGTTCTCAAAACTCTTTTTCAGACTGCTGCAGCTGGCACGGGCAGCCGCCGCTAACAAGAGGGACTGCTATGTAATCTATGCACAGATATGAATTCAGCAGCCCACATGCCTCGAAACGAATATGCTACTTACCAGTATGCATCTGTTCTTGGCATGTAGGGCTGCTGACATTCATATCGCCCACCCTCCTCCACGGCGCCTGTAGCAGCTGTAGCATTCAGAATTACTATGTAGCATGGACATCACTCACTGTATTACACTCCATCTCTGCCACAATGGCGAAAAACAATCTGAGGATGGAGGGGATGCCCATGCGCACTGTAGTCCAGGGGAGGAGTCACCTATCTTGTGATACTTCGAAGACTCTTACAGGACAACAATGTGCAATCATCCGGACCCAACACTAGGCGGCGATCTATGCACAGATATGAATTCAGCAGCCCCCATGCCTCGAACCAGGTTAGTATTAGATTCCTTACCTTAGAATAGATACCCCAGCAATACCAACCCCGGTGGTGGGTCTGCAAACCAATAATCACACCAGAAAGTCCTGGAGGACGGAATGGCCAAAGAAGCCATCCCTCCGGACTTGGCTGTCCAGGCAGTAGTGTCTTGCGAATGTGTGCGGCGAGGCCCACGTAGCTGCCTGACCGATGTCCTGCAAGGGGACTCCCCGGCCCAGGGCAGTAGTAGCCGCCGTGGCCCGAGGGGAATGGGCCCTCAGCCCAACAGGAGGCTCCTTCTTAGCCAAAGAGTAGCATGCCTTGATGAACAACACGACCCACGAGAGATGGTCAGTTTGTGCACTGCCCGTCCCTTCTTAGCGCCCACGTAACCAACAAAGAGTTGGTCATCCACCTGGAACTGGCGTGTGTGATCCAGATAGTATGAGAGCGCACGTTTTGGGTCCAGACGGTGGAGCCGCTCTTCCTCTTTAGAGGGATGCGGAGGCGGAAAGAAGGTGGGCAAGGTGATGGACTGCCCGATGTGGAAGGCTGTGACTACCTTGGGCAGGAAAGAGGGTCTTGTCCGCAACACAACCTTGTCCAGGATGGACATAAAGAAAAGGAGTCTTGGAGGAAAGAGCCTGGAGCTCACTCACTCTCCTGGCAGAGGTGATGGCAACCAAGAAAGCAGTCTTAAGCGTAAGAAGACTGAGAGGACAGTTATGAAGCGGTTCAAAAGGAGAGCACCTCAGGAAGGTCAGAACCAGGTTCAAGGCCCACTGGGGCATCACCAAAGGAACAGGGGGGGAACATATGAGTGATGCCCTTCAAGAACCTATTTACAATCGGGGACTTGAACAAAGAAGGCTGATCAGGTAGCCTTAAGAAGGCGGAAAGGGCAGAAAGGAAGCCCTTGATAGTGTGCAGAGCCCTGCTGGGCAAGAGAAAGAAGGAAGAGGAGAACCTCAGAAAGGTGGGCAGAGAGTGGATCCACAGCCTTTGCTGTGCACCATGCCACAAATCTGTTCCACCTGCAGGCGTATACCGACTTTGTGGAGGGACGCCTGGCTGCCAGAATCACATTACAAACTTCAGGAGGCAAGTCAAATGGCCTCAACTGTCGCCGCTCAATCTCCAAACATGGAGGTGGACCCTGGACAGGTTCGGGTGGAGGACGGTCCCCTGCTGCTGCGACAGAAGGTCCTCCTGAAGAGACAGACGAATCGGGGGGATCGACAGACATGCTGAGTAGCTCGGGATACCAGTATCTTCGTGCCCAGTCCGGAGCCACAAGAATAACTTGGGTCCGGTCGCGTCTGATCTTCTTCAGCACTCTGGGCAGAAGTGGTATAGGCGGAAAGGCATACAACAGACAGCAGCTCCACTCGCGACGAAAAGCGTCTCCGAGGGAGTGCCGCCTTGGAAATTCCAAGGCGCAGAACTGATTACATTGCGCGTTCTCTTCTGTGGCGAATAGATCTAACCAAAGCTCTCCTCACTGCTGAAAGAGGCCTTGCGCCACGTCCGAGTTCAGACGCCATTCGTGATCCATTATGCACCGACAGCTGAGTTTGTCCGCCTTGGCGTTCAGGAAACCTGCCAGTTGTTGAACCACCAGGGTCACGCCCTGATGTTCCAGCCACTGCCAGAGGCGCAGAGCCTCCTGGCATAGGGTCCACGATCCCACCCCGCCCTGTTTGTTGCAGTACCACATGGCAGTGGTGCTGACCGTGAACACCTGCACTACACTCCACCGGACAGAGGGGAGGAATGCCTTTAGTGCAAGCCGGATCGCCCGCAGCTCCAGAAGGTTAATGTGGAGCCGGGACTCCGCCGGAGACCAGAGGCCCCTGATCTCCGCCTCCCCCATGTGGCTCCCCCGGCCCTGGAGGGATGCGTCCGTCACAACTACGTGCTCCGGTTGGGGTAGGGAGAGGGATCTGCCGCTGACCCAATCACGGTCCGTGAGCCACCACTGCAACTGACTTGCAGTGCCCTCCGAGATCAAGACATGGTCGGACAAGTTGCCCTGATGCTGGGCCCACTGAAACTTCAGGTCCCACTGCAGAGCCCGCATCCGCCACCTGGCGTGATGCACCAGAAGGATGCAGGAGGCCATCAGCCCCAGAAGCCGCAGCGTCAACTTGACCGAGACTCGGCATAATGGCTGAAAGATTGGAATCAGAGCCTGAATATCCCGAACCCGCTGTTCGGGAGGATAAACCCGAAACTGCCCGAGTCTAGAACCGTTCCGATGAAGAGGAGCGTCTGAAAAGGACATAGGTGTGACTTCGGCACATTGATGGAAAACCCCAGCAGGTGCAGGAGGTCGGCCGTAGTCTGGAGGTGGCTGACGACTGTCTGCGGCGAGCCCGCCTTCAACAACCAGTCGTCGAGGTAGGGGGAAGACTGAAACCCCTAACCTGCGCAGATAAGCTGCGACCACCGCCATCACTTTCGTGAACACTTGTGGGGTGCTGGTTAAGCCGAAGGGGAGCACGGTAAACTGAAAGTGCTCGTGGCCTACCGTGAACCGCAGGTAACGCCGGTGGGCCGGCAGGACGGGGATATAATAAGCGTCCTGCAAGTCCAACGCTAGCATCCAGTCTCCCGGGTCCAGGGCAGCTGAGACCTGAGCCAGTGTCAGCATCTTGAACTTCTCCTTCCGGAGGAAGCTGTTGACGTTCCGCAGGTCCAAGATAGGGCGTAGGCCCCCTTTGCCCTTCTTGGGTAACAGAAAGTAGTGGGAGTAACAACCACACCCTACTTCTGGCCCAGGAACGCACTCGATGGCCCCCTTGGCCAAGAGGGCCGTAACTTCCTCTTGTAGAAGTTTCAAGTGATCCCCTGACACGCGGTGGTACTGCAGTGGCATGGCTGGAGGGCACGCCTCGTAGGGGAGGGAGTAGCCCCTTCGGACGATTTGCAGCACCAACCTGTCCGATGTGACAGTGCGCCAGTGGAGATGGCGATGGCAAACCCTGCCCCCACTGGCGTCACATGGGCCTGAAAGCTCGGACTAGGAGAGTTTTGAGGCAGGTGCTGCAGGGGCAGGTGTGGACTGGCCTCGCCGTTGACCCCAACCGCCGCCACAGCGGTTTCCAACTCCGCCACCGCGTTGGATGGTAGTCTGCGCCCCGTGGCTGGCAGGACGTGTGGGGGTGCCCCTTCCTTGGCCACGAAAGGCAGCCGTTTGCTGGCGCAGGGCCGAGAGGCCCAAGGACTTAGGCCGTAGCACTGGAGTCCTTAAAGTGCTCAAGCGTATGGTCTGCCTTGTCGCCAAAGAGGCGACGGCCATCAAACGGCATGTCCATAAGGGTGTTCTGGACATCAGCTAAAAAGTTGGCGGACCTCAACCAGGCGTGGCGACGAATCACCACCGTCGTTGCCATCACTCCGCCCAGTGAGTCCGTGGTATCCAGCCCACACCGGATGGAATACCGTGCCGCATCTTGACCCTCCGCAAGGGCTTGGGTGAGTTTAGTCCGGCCTCCTCCAGACATTGTGGCAGCACGTTCGCGACCGTGTCCCACAGAGTGGGTGTAACGGCCCAAGGGGCACGCGGTGTTGACTGACGGCAACCCCAAACTCAGGGAGGAGAATACCTTTTTCCCGTATTGCTCTTACCTCTTGGATTCCCGATCGGGGAGAGCCGTCGGGAATGCGGTCTAGGAGTTCGAGGCCTGGATGACCAGGCTCTCTGGGGTGGGGTGGGTGGACAGGAAACAAGGGTCGCCCGGAGCCGGGCCGTGGCGCCTGGCCACGTTCCTATCTACAGGCGGACCTGTAGCGGGCTTGGACCAAGTGCCCAGAAGAACATCTGACAAGGCCTCATTAAAAGGCAGAAGAGGCTCGGCCGAGCTTGCCTGCGGTTTAAGGACCTCAGTGAGGAGGTTAGTCCACACGGCCGCGACGGGGAGCTCAAGGCCCAAGGCCTTGGCAGCCCGCGTCAGCACCACACTATAGGCAGCCCCCTCCTCCGTAGCCATGGTAGGAGGGGAGACAAAACCAGTGTCGGGCAAAGTGTCCAGACCACTGGCCTCCCCAAGCTCACCTGTCCAGTCCTGAGGAGACTGGCACTCACGTGCCAGAGGGTCCACGGACCCCTCCCAATCCCCCTCACCACCCATCTCCTGATACTCTGGGTCAAAGGATGGAGCCGGGTCATAGAAATAGAAATCTCCCATTGGCGTCGAAAGCGGCGCCGCTCCGACGCCGGACCCGAATTGAGGGTATTACTAGGGACGACGTCGTCCTGGGACGGCGCCGGAGGCGACACCCTGGGGGCCGGCGCTGGTGAAGTCGTAAGGTCGACCGGATCCAGCGATGCCCTGCGGCGTCGGGACCGAAGTCGGCACCGGGGCCGAAGCACCCGACGACGCCGGGGCCGAAGTACCCGGCCCGCTTGGGGACCCAGTCAGGGACGCTTGGCCCGAAGGCGCTGCGGAACCAGACGGAGGAGCGAGCGACCTCATGGCCATAAGGAAGGCCTCGATCCCCTCCGGCGTCGCGTTCTGCCCAGGGACCGATGGGTATGGAGCAGACCGCGATGCCTGCTACTCCAGCGGAGCCGCGGGGGTGGTGTCGTCGCGCGGGAGTTAGAAGAGCGATGACGCCTCTTCGACTTCTTGCGCCTCTTACCTGAGGACTTCGAGCCGGACGACTGGTGACGACTCCCGGAGCTATGATGACTCCGACCCCGCAACCGGTCACTCGACCTCCTCGCGGACCGGGACCTCGAGCGGCGCGGGCCGACTGCCGGAGCTCGAGTCGCTTGCGGGACCGCTCCCGTCTAGCTTTGGACGTCAGGGCCCGGCAGTCGGAGCAGGACTTGTCGTCGTGGTCGGGGCCCAGACAGTGAAGGCACCGGCGATGGGGGTCAGTAACCGACATCAGTCGGTTGCAGTCGACGCAGGGTTTGAACCCTGGGCATCCCTACCTCTACCATCGGAGTCGAGCGACTGCGAAAGATGATCAAAAAGGATCGAAAAAGTTAGTCAAAAATTGACTAAGGGTACAACTTTTTCCAGATCTGCGCTTGCTGGCGCGGAAAAAAGAAGAACTGACGTCAGCGCGCGAGGGCGGTGTCCAAGTACTCCGGTGACTTCATCCCGGCGCCAACGACGAATGCAGAGACGCAGACGACGCCTACCGACGCGCAAGGGTACTGCTACGCAAAAGTTTCCGGATCCAGTCTGATGCCTGGGGATATTCTAAGGTAAGGAATCTAATACTAACCTGTTTCTTTCAGATTGTTGTATTACAATAAGATTGATAAAATGTGTTTGGACCCCGTAAACACTGTAGTACACTGCCTATGTACCATTCACTATCATTGCAGAAAGCAAGCAATAATAAAAGTAAAAAGTTCCATAAACACCGGAAAAACAGTTTGTTTTTAACGGTACAAAAATGTGTAACCACTGACAACCACTGTTTTTTTAAGGTATTGAAATCACTGGAATTCACTGAAAAAACCCCACCTGATTTACTAAAAATAGAAACTGAAAACAGGAAAGCCTAATTATGTTTTAGAATGTTTCGTCTGGAACGTTCTCTTGTGCATGAAGTGCCTGGTGGTGCGGTGTTCGATGTACAATGACAGTTGCAGATCGAACTCCAGACCAGCGACGCGCTTCATGCTGTGGGTGAAGAGACTGAAGAATAAAGATCTACTTATAAAGAAACTACGGATTCGGAAGTGTTTGTTCAACTTACCACACTGTGTTAATGCTAATGTCACTTTAGTTTTCTGGGGCAACATTACTCATCCTGTACTGACCCATTGTCCCACCCTCAGCGCCAAAGCCTTCTTAGCTGTATCAAAGAGCACTAATGCACTTTATGCGACTACTCCAATTGAGAAATCCGACTGCCCATGTTGAGGAATCTTGCCAGGAGGTTGATTTTCCTCACTTGCCAACTTGATCTTGACGAGAGCGGAAAAAAACTAGATCCGCTGAACAGAGTTTTTGACAGCTCCGCCTGCCCATCGGAGTGCGGAAACTCTGCGAACAGAGCAGAGTTCCCCACCCAGGATTAATCAAGATACCACAATGTAATCAATTTCTAAACCAGACTATCACCACGGTTTAACCTGTCACTTCTGCTACCCAAACTAATGCTCTAAAGCAGCTGTCAGGCACCTTGAGAACAGCTTCCATCTGCCACACCCAAACAGCATTGCCCTGCCCTGCCACATTGCCTGTTCCTCCCCCAACAAAGATATTTGCTCTCATTCTTTACCCCGCCAGCTCACTGCCTATGTAACAGAGGCGCATACACCATACTGTCCCAATGCTCTTCCTGTCATGACATATTTTAGACACCAGCCAAACCTGGACAATTGCTTCATATTCACTTTTTTTTTTTTTTTTTAAACCTTTATTATCAAATGCACAGTACACAGCGTCTGCCTACAACCCAATCGGGCCGGCCGCTATGACAATCGACAGAGTAATCAACCACATTACGTTGCCGACAAAGCCATAAATCGCTTCATTACGGTGTAGTGGCATCAAACATCATAAGAAGGATCACGTAGGTTTCATTTTATAATTTTGACGAAGTTCAAACAAACAACACAAACACTCACATGGTGAAAACAATGTCTAGGGCATGGGAGGGGGGAAAAGGGGAAAACAATCTCTAAGAATAAAGACAGCTCTCCAAGGGGCGGGGAGATGGCGAAAAGGAGAATTAGAAAGGAATGGTAGCCAGTCTAAGGGAACGTCAATTACGGGGACGAGGGAATGTTAGCAGTGTAATCAAGTGGTGGGGTACAGATGTCTCCACGGTATTCGTTCCATTGTGACCAGATCCTACCCCATTTCTTGGGACGGCCCGAGCCTCATATACTGTCTTTTCCCGAAACATGCACCAATCCATGTTATCTTTCCAAGCACTTATTCCAGGTGGTCTGTGGGAGCCCCAGAGTTGCGCTATATCCCTCTTGGCAACCATGTTGCCCAGAGTGATCCAAAAGGTCTGAGCGGCCGTACAATCCGTAGGCTCCCACACATTAAGCAGGCAGCGCCTCGCCTCAGGAAGGAGGGAGACTCCGGTGACTCGTCCCATTACATCATGCACTCTAGACCAGAAAGCGGAGATAACCGGACATTCCCATAGAATGTGAAAAAAGGTGCCATCCATACCACAGCCACGCTTACACAACCCATCAGTTGAGAACCAGACGCATACCAGTCATGTAGACTCGGTGGAGGATCTTCAATTGCACAAAACGAAGTCGAGCCAGAATAGCCACCTCCCTGGGGGAGGAAATCGCCATTTGCCAGTCCTCGTCATCCAATTCGAGGCCATCTGCTATCCAAGAGGCCCTGAGTTTCACCAGAAGATCAGCCCTGGTGTTAATGAGCTTTTTATAAATTAAAGAAATCGTACTGTCCGGCACATGGCCGTCCAGAATCCGATCCTCCAACGGGGACGACTGGGGGACTTCCGTCCCAGGGGGAAAGGCAGAGAGCAGGGCGTGACGCATCAGAAGATAACAAAAATACTCCTTATCGTCCAGTTGATACTCTACCTTCAGGGCCTCAAAGGACTTTACTGTGCCTCTGGCCCAAAGATCCTCCACCTTGCTAATACCGATCATGTCCCATCTGTCAAAACCTTTCGCCCGCCACAGGCTACCCAGCCGCTCAGAGTCATATAACGGGGTCATGCGCGTCAATCTATCACTCCAACCTGTGGCCACAGTCGCATCCTTCCATGCACGCACAGCGCATTTCGTAGGTCCAGTCAGAAGTCGGAGTGGTGCCTTCGAATATAAGGCCCTATTAAAGTTGCCGCCCGGCAACAGGAGTTTATCCATAGCGAAAGCGGGAGTGGGCCCCGGGGAATACGTCACGTGGTTAATCACACTCAATTGTGAGGCCCAGTAATAACGCCTGATGTCCGGCAGGGCAATGCCACCATCGTACCATGGGAGCGTGAGTTTAGATAAGGAGATACGAGCTCGTCCGTCCCAAATTAACTGCCTCTGAAGGCCTTCAACCTCACGGAAGTAACGGGAGGGAACAGGGTCAAAAAAATTCTGTAAGGCATACAAAAACCTAGGGAGGGACATCATTTTAAAAAGTGCCGCCCGTCCCAGTGGGGACAGAGGCAAGCAACGCCACCTCCGTACATCCTGTTTAAGGCGACGAAGAGGAGCATAGAGATTACGGTCATAGCGCACTGAGGAGTCCATAGAAATGAAAATTCCCAAATATTTGAATCCAATATCTGCCACTTGGATCGGGAATCTACGAGGTAGCGGACGCAGCACCCCCGCTATAACATACACACATGATTTGGTCCAATTAATAACGAGCCCTGAGTTCTTCCCAAAAGAGGTGAGAACATCGAAGAGCACGTTGAGGGACTTCTGAGGTGAGGTAAAATAAAGAAGAATATCGTCAGCGTATAGTGAGACGCGATCCTCCAGGTCCGGTGTCCACTGGATCCCCTTAATCGAGGGCTCCCATCGAAGCCACGCCGCGAGTGGTTCCAGTGCCAAAGCGAAGAGAAGTGGAGAGAGCGGGCACCCCTGACGGGTGCCACGTCCCAATGTGAACGATTCAGAAACTCTGCCGTTAATACAACTTGGGCCAACGGTTGTTCATATAGGAGCCGCACCCACGCAATAAAGCTAGGGCCAAAACCAAACTTGGAAAGGGCCGCCCACAAATATGGCCACTCAATGGTGTCAAAGGCCATCGTGGCATCCAGGGAGGCCACGACAGCAGGTTCAGTAAGGGTCTCAGCTCTCGCGAGAACGCTGTGGAGTCTACGGAGATTGAGAACTGTATTCCGATGAGAAATAAAACCGGATTGATCCGGATGGATCAAGTCGCAGATCACGGTCAGTAAGCGATTAGCAAGGACCTTAGCCAGAATCTTAGGCTCGGCGTTGAGCAACGAGATGGGGCGATAAGAGGTGCATCGATCACGAGGCTTGCCATCCTTGTAGATGACTACTATGGTAGCCAGACGCTGGTCGGAAAGGAGGAGGCCCGCCTCGAATGCATCAACAAACATAGTGCGCAGATGGGCCGCCATTTTGTCCGGTCGCAGCTTGTATAGCTTGATAGGTAAACCGTTGGGCCCCATTGCTTTGCCCGATCGCAAGGACCGAATGGCAATAGCGATCTCATCCACCGTGATAGGCGCGTCTAGAGCTGATCTATCCTCCTCCGACACGCAGGGCAGCGCGATATCGCGCAAAAGCAAGCGGGAGTCAGCCTCATCTCGGTCACTCACAGATCGGTATACTGTTTGAAAATGGTCCACAAAACATTCGACAATCTCCCCCGGATCAGTCACACACACTCCAGTCTCACGGGTTATTACGGGCACCACACGATTCAGTCTCTCAGATTTATCCAACCACGCCAAGAGCTTACTAGCCTTATCACCCACATCATAAAGCCGGCCCAGCTGATTCATACGCATCACTTTAGCAGCGTCAGTTACCAAGGCTCTATAGTCTGCCTGTTTCAGCGCTAAGGAGTGCAAAATTGCAGGTGTATCATCACCACCCAACTCACTTTCAAGCGTAGTAATTTCCGCCTCAAGAGCTGACACAGTTTCTCTCCTGGCCTTCTTATCAGCTGCAATAAGGACAACGCGGAACCCCGTATAACGGTTTTGAAAGCCTCCCACAAAGTCGTAGGGGAAGCGACTGACCCTCATTCTCATCAAAATAACAGTCGATTGCCTTAATCAGGTCCGAGCGAAGCTGAGGATTCCTAAAGTGCCAGGGATGAAGAGGAGGGACCCTACCTCCAGAAGAGCCTCCCACCGAAACTTCAAGTAGCAGGGGGGAATGGTCAGAGATACCCCTAGGGAGATGTCGGACCCCACACACCAAGGAGGTGTTGGCAGTTAACATCAGAAAGTAGTCAATCCTCGAGAGGCTGCCGTGGGCACCAGAGTGAAAAGTGTACTGGGTTTGTGTAGGGTGCAACATCCGCCAGACATCCACTAACCCAAAAGTCTCAATCAGCTCAGTCAGCCACATCTGGGACAACGGCAAAACCCTAGGGGGTAGTCGGTCACACTCGCCCGAAACCACCGAATTGAAGTCCCCACCCATTATAAGGACACCATCCGGAAGCCCTAGAAGAGTCTTGCCAAGGTCAGCATAAGTGGTAGCCTGGAGTCCCGGAGGAACATAAACAGCAACAATTACAATCAGCCTCCCCTCCCATCTCCCCGAAACAGCAGCATATCGACCCCGATCGTCGAGAGCGACTTCATCTATCTCAAGGGGCAAGGAGGATTTCACCATTATACCAACCCCCCGGGAACCGGATGTAAAACCAGCGTGCGCCACCAGTCGGTATCCTCGGCGATCTAGGGCTTTACAAGCATTCCCTATCAAGTGGGTCTCTTGAAGTAAAACTACATCAGGGGAATGGCGTCTAATAAATTGAAGCACAATACCACGCTTAATCCTGTCTCCCAGACCATTAACGTTCCAAGACAGCACTTTCATGTCACCCCCCCCATCCCTGTAGGACCCCCAAACCATCCCCTCCCAGAACCCCAGAGCAAGGATACAAGCAGATGAAAAAGTACCATGTGAGAAACAAAACATAGAACACAAAAAACGACCAAAACCCCTCCCCCCACCCCCAACCAAGAACCCGTTACAACACCCCCACCCTGCACCCCTGCTGACTCAAAAGCCACCCTGTTGGAATTAAGGTAGCCTGGCCTAGGGTAAGACTAACATTTAGAGGCACAGTGTAAAGGTTGCAGACCACCCAAAAGTAACTTCACGCAATAGCACTCAAAAAGAAAAACACTACACCAAAAATGTGGAAAAATAAGTACTGCTTTATAAAAATAATATACTTCTCTCTTCAGTTTCAATATGTACAGTTTAGGCACTTCAGTTTGTCATGGAAACATTAACTCCACTTTTAAGTTCTCAATCACTTGAACAACCAGCACTTGCAGTACATCACATATATAGTTAAATCTCTTTAACCAAAACTGGCAGGTAATTCTTATACCTCAATAGCTCAGTGGTGCATTTACTGTACTTTGCTTCCTCTAATGCATCTCTCATTACAGCATTACTTTAACCATTGGCAAGATCAGCCCTTATTTTAGCTCAGGTAAACAGTGTCATTCACATGAATAACTTTACAGTTCTCCTCCTTATCTTATCAAAGATGAAATTGGTAAATACCACTTAATTCAGCTTCCCATACAACCTTGTCAGGGATTCCTCCTGGACGCTGTACTCAAGAGGCCAGAATCTCAATTTATAGCACCAGTTAATTGTGTGGAAGTCACTCCCCCACGTGTCTACCTCCTTACTTGATACTCGAAGCTGGGTTCGTCCTACTTCAGGCTCACAAGGGGAACAGCAAACGAAGGGGGTCGGGGAATTGCAGCTGGAGAAGCCCTCAGAGCTCAGAAGGCTCCACAATGCTCACTTCCCCGCTCGGGCCGACTCCTCAGTGGGGCTCTCGAGCGGAGAACAACCGGGGCAAATTACACGAGGCTCCACCAGCCCCTCTCGGGCCTCTAACCACTCCCTCCCTGCTCGGGCCAGCTCCTCAGTGTGGCGCTCGAGCAGGAGGGAAAGAGCAGATCACTCGGCGCTCCCTGGAGACCGGTGGCGCCTCTCCTCAGCGCCGGTCTTCAAGAACACTTCTTCCGCGGGCATGCGCTGTAGCGCTCGGCTGGCGCCGCCTCTCTCTCTGCGCTCGCTCGTAGAGCAGACACTTCACTCCTGGGCCTGCCTACTCCTCTGCCCCTCCTTCCGGGGAATACAATCCACTTCCAGGCATGCGCGAAGGCGCCGACCAGAAGCGTCTCACCGGGCTTTCCCCTGACAACCGGTTGTCACTCGGCCATACAACAGGAGCGCGGAAGGCGCCCCCGGGGTCCCGCTCACGAGAGGAAGCCTCGCAAGGTTCCTCAGCCTCAGTGGATCCCGGGGGGGGGCTAGTCTAATGCGCGAACGGTGCCCCAGGGGTCCCGGACCCGGCCGAGGCGGTGCTGTCCCAGTCACAATCCGGCGCCGATCTCTCCTGGCCACAGCTCCACAGCAGGTGAGAAGTAACTCTCGATGGGGGTAATTGAGTGAAGGGACAGTCACTAAAACCAGGGCAGGATGATTTTAAGGGCTGAATAAAAGGGTGGGGGCCACCAGAATTAACCCTCCACAGTTCTAGGGAATCACAGCAGAATTCCTTCCACTGGGCAGAGGACTGTGCTCCGCAGCACCACAGTCTCCTTCTCCTGTTCACACCCCACTATGTTGAAGCTAGGGGTCAGTCAGGCGCCCAGGGTCTCCAGGAACTTCCCACAGCGGGGCCAAGACAAGTAACCAACAGGGGATTAGTGGGTTGGACTTATAAGGTAGCTTCCCAGTCCAGGAGGTCAATCCTAAATCCAACCTCTTCCCACCCTCAGCTACAGCCTGTCCTCCAGCTGACTCTCACAGGTAGACAAAATGGCTGCCCCGCATTCCGCCTTATATAGGCTGCCCTTCAGTGGTCCAGAATGGACCAGAAGGTTCTGGAATGCCCTATGCTGGTCTATGGCCAGGTTCTGTTGGTGACAGTTGGGGCAGTTGGTGGCCACCATCTTAGGTGGCGCCAACTTTCCTGTCAGAACAGGCCTCTGGGCCTGTGGTAAAAAACTATGAGGGGGAGAGGGAACACCTATCCCCCTGGCCAACACCTATAAAAAGCCAGTAGACACAAAAATTAATAAGGGTATGAGGGGCAAAAAGGGGACAAAATAAATAAAAATTAGGAGGGACTTCGCCAAAAAGCCAGACAGGTCTAACACACCCCAAACTGCAGTGTGCCTGTCGCCCCTTCATAAAATCTACACAAAGAACCCCTGAGGAGGAAGGGAGAGACAACCCCACCACGCCCCACCCATGGGCCTAACAGTGAAAACATATAGAAAATACTCTGCAAATAGTTACGACCCAGAATCGGACCTCAGGACCCAAATGTCATTCCTGTGCCGATGCACCTCCGTCCGCGCCTCCGGGGCCCCTGCTCTCGGTGTCCTCCTTAGGCAATGAATCCAGCCAGTCGCTAACACTGTCCGGTTGATCAAAAAAGAAAGTACGTTCTCTATACTCGATGCGAAGGCGAGCTGGGAACAGCATCGCGTATTTAAGTCCCAAGTCCCTCAGTCGACGTTTCACTCCCAGGAATCCCGATTGTTGCCGCTGCACTTGAGGAGTGAAGTCAGGGTAAATAGAAATGGAGCTGTTCTCAAATTTCAGCGGGCCATGCCTGCGAGAGACCTGAAGGATGGCGTCCCTGTCCCGAAAGTGGAATAGCCTAGCAATAATAGGCCTCGGGGGAGCCCCCGGCTTGGTCTGTCCACCCGGGAAGCGGTACGCACACTCAACCGCAAAGAACTTGCTCAGGCCTGCGGGAGCAAGTTTGGTCACAATTAATTCTTCGACCAATAGATCGATAGAAGCAGCGCCACTGTCCTCCGGTACCCCGACAAGGCGGATGTTGTTCCGTCGGGCCCTGTTATCATACTCCTCCATACGTCTTGCCAGCAGATCATGCGATGAGCGCAGATTTCCGATCTTCGATTGTGCGTCCGCGATGTCGTTAACCAGACTGGTGGCTTTAAGGTCCAAGGCTTTGACCCTCTCATTGGTCTTAGCCAAGTCAGCTCTAATAAGGGTAACATCAACCGCCACCGTGTCTATCTTGGATACGATGGCCTCATACTGTTGACCCATATCTGTCTTGATTCCAGCAATGGCGGCCATGAGGTCTTGAAGGGACACCTCCGATGTAGCCACCAGGTCCGTCCTCGGGTCCTCAAGACTGCGGCTATCAGCGCTGGGGGAGCCTCTTGGTTGAGTGTAACGATCTATTACGTTGGACTGGACTGATCCCCCACGATTAGTGACTTTTGTCCTGCGCTTCTCCATCTCGGGTTTTGTCGCCATATTGGAATCAGTGCCCCGATGGGTCTTCCCGGTCCTGGTGAAATGGCAGCGATCCGCTGGTCTCCAAAGCAGCACTTACACAAAAAATCGCAGACTGCCGGCCCAGGGCTATGGTCAGAACGCACAACTGGTTAGACTACCTGAGCCAGGAATACAGATTGCACCCTAGGTAGTCAGCCCGGAGGTGGAATGGAAACCGAAAGTGAAAGTGACAACACCACCGGTTGAGCAGATGCCAGGCGACCGTTGTTGTTGAATTACTGCTCGGCAATCCAGAGCAGCAGAGACCCCGGTCTCGTCCGGGGCTAGGCCAGAAAACTGAGGACGACGTAGAGATGGTTCCCGAAGTCCGATCTCAGCCCTGAAAAGTGCGGCAGCATCACCACGAGTAGTACTTCAAAAGCCCATCAAAGTAACCAGGATATCGGAAGGATAGATCGATGAGGGCGGCGCGGGTCTCGGGAGCTCTCTGCTTACGCGACCATCTTGGATGCCCGCGTAGCTCCTCCCTTCATATTCACTTTAAAGGCGTATTCTCTATCTAATCAAACCACTATTCCCTTATTGTTGGACAGGCCTCGTTGCAGGACCGATCCCCCCCCGCATCGCGGGGCCCGGACCCCTGCTCCTCCTGTGTCCTAGACGAGAACTATCCCGGCAACCCACCGGGGCAACCCACGGCCCGTCACCAACGGAACCCCAGCTCCTGAACACCCCGGGGCCCCCTTTCAGTACCACTGCCCCCGGCCCAGCCGCCATTTTGGACACTACACGACAAGGCCGCGTGGCCTCGGATCGACCCCAACCCCGGGCCTGGCCAGGCCCCGACATCGAGGCACCACCATCCACCCAGGGGGTGAAGAGACCACTTGGCAGGTCAATGGGAGATGAAGTGTCGATGGCTCTCCTCCGACAGGTGTCGATCGCCCCCAGCCTCCCCGGGCGCTGGCTCCACCCCCCTGCTGGGTGTCTGGACTCCCTCATCCCGGACCTCCCGACCCCCAAGTGCGAGGGTCCGGACATCAAAGGGCGCCAGACCTATAACTGGGGCAGCTCCAGAGCAGGAAGGCAGTTGTATCCTGGAGTCGAGAGACACCGAGACAAACTCATCCTTGGAGGCCTGCTGGCGCTGCCGCGGCTCCTTCTTGCGAACCATATTCGAAGCCTGCTGGCGCTGCCGCGGCCCTCTTCATCGTGAAACCTTCTTCGAAGCCTGCTGGCACTGCCGCGGCCCTCTTCATCGTGAAACCATCTTCGTAGCCTGCTGGCGCTGCCGCGGCCCTCTTCATCGTGAACCATCTTCGAAGCCTGCTGGCGCTGCCGCGGCTCCTCATCGTGAACCATCTTCGAAGCCTGCTGGCGCTGCCGCGGCTCCTCATTGTGAACCATCGTCGAAGCCTGCTGGCGCTGCCACGGCTCCTCCTTGTGAACCCTCCAGCTCGAGGATTGTGAGCTCCATCTCCTACTGCTCCCGTACCGGACCGGTACTAAGACTGTCCCGCTACCCCTTTTTCCCAAAGAGACTAGAATTGGCAGGATCCTCGCATCCTGGTCCCGCTGTATCGTTTATCACCTGCCTCAAGATTTCTATATAAAGTGTGCAGAACTCATCTTTGTGTGGTGTCCATCTGTGGGGGGGGAGTTACTTGTCTGTACGATCACCGGAGAAGGCCCTCACCGGAGGCCTCTCCCCCTGTACTCGGCCGACCCTTCGGGTCCCTATCTAACATTGGTGGCCAGCGGCGCGATCCGGACCGACGCATAATCGTACAGAGAGTAACTCACCCCACAACACACAGCCACCATGACGACAAAGGAGAGTGGAACAACGGAAAAATTCCTGATGGAGAAACTAGAAGAATACAGCCACAAGGAACTGAAACAATTCTGTATAGAACTGGGCATTGCTACCACAGGACTGAGCACAAAAGATGACCTCAAACACGCCTTGGAGTCTTGGGCGGAGACGGAAACGCCCGTACCCCAAAACCAAAGCCTCGAGACCACCGAAACAAACACCGCTCCTACAGAGGAAAGAAGACCGGGCCTCTCGTCCGAGGAGGCCCGAGAACGAGAGAAGAGCCGGCTCCACGAATTGGAACTGGCTCGACTTCGCTTAGATGGAGAACTCAAATTGGCGGAACAAAAAATAACACTAGAACACTTACGGCTCCGAGAGGAGCGAGAAGAGAAAAAGAGTCAGAGGGAGCTGGAAGAGAAAAGACTAGCCTACGAGCATGAGCGCAACTTGAAGGAACTAGAAATTCGGAGACAGAACAAAGACCTCGGAGTCTCCGGGCACCAGAGCCCCCCTGTCCCTACGGACCCCAAGGTCCACATCCCCAAGGATGTCGTCAGAGAATATTACCGGAACGATGATATCCAGCAATGGTTCAAAGCCTACGAAGTAGCAATGACCTCCCACCGGATCCCACGGAGCGACTGGGGAGCCGGGTTATGGGGGAGGTTTGTCAACGGAGGGCGAGACGCCCTGCTGCAACTCCCTGACCATCAGATGACGTCCTACGACCACATGAAGGCCGCCCTCCTCACTCGATACGGGCTCACGCCCGAGATGTACCGCCAGAGGTTCAGCGACTGCAAACGGATCCCGGGTACGACTTGGGTGGAGTACGTGAACTTCTTTAGCAGAGCCTTCGAGTGGTGGATCAAGGGCAGCCAGGTGACCACGTACGAGCAGCTATTCGACCTTATTGTATGGGAGCACCTCTCCAATAACTGCTTCGTCGAGCTCAGGCAGCACCTCCTTGACAGTAAACTGACTGAACCCCGAAAACTCGCCATCGAAGCAGACCGATGGGAGAGCACACGAGTTCCTCGAAGCTGGCCCAGCGAACAGAACAGGGCTTCCCAAGGGCCCCATCGCCCCCGGGGGGGAGGAGGAGGCCAGGGTCGGGGCCGAGACACCGTCCCGGTGGCCGCCACCAGCAACACCCCGCCCCCGGCCGGAAGAGGAAGCCCTCCGACGCGACCAGGGTTCCGCGCCAACGTTACCTGCCACCGATGCCAACGACCCGGCCACTATGCCAATGATCCCAACTGCCCGAAAAACCAGAGTCCCATGCCCCGCCAGGTCGCTGCCGCCGCCCTGGGAGAAGAACAGGCCCAAGAAGACACCGAAGAGTACGAGCCAGACCAGCCCGAGTGGGAACCCGCCGCCATGTCCCTGGTCTGTCTAGGGGAAAGAGACCTGGTTCCGCGGGCGCCCCTTCCCGCCAACACGCAGAAGTACAGCCAGTGGGTCACCATTAATGGACGCCGGGCTGAAGCCCTCCGCGACACCGGGGCCAGTGTGACCGCAGTCCGCTGCCATCTGGTGACCCCGGACCAGATATTACCAAATGTACTTTGCCCAGTACGGTCAGCCGACAACTCCGAAAGCCTGTGTCGGATGGCCTGCGTCCCCTTCGAGTGGGGAGGGGTATCCGGCATGTTAAAAGTGACTGTCCGCGACGATGCCCCAGTAGACTGCCTCCTGGGGAATGACCTCGAAAGTTCCCCCTGGTCAGCCGTTGAGCGAAGAGAGCACCTGGGGATGCTGGGCCTCCCTGAATGGGTCTGCGTAACGACCCGGTCCATGGCCGCCCGCGCCATCTCCAGCCCCGAAGAACCAGAATGGCCAGAACCCCCTCCGCCGATCGTCACCGAAGGAGCAGCCCCAGAGCCCGGTTCCCCGGAGTCCAGCGAAGAAGGACTTGATCGGCTCCGGGACCTTCCAGAACTGGCCCAGTGGCATCAAGAGGGTGGCCCTACTCAGGAACAATTCCGACAGGAGCAGAGAACGTGTCCCTCCCTCGAGGGACTCCGACAGCAAGCCCTCACCCAGAGCGCAGGAGACACCTCGGGGGCCCACTGGATTTATTGGGACAATGACCTGCTCTACAGTGAGCAAAAGATTGCAGAGTTGGGGGCCAGCCGGGTGCTGGTGGTCCCCCTCCGCTTCAGAGACTTCCTCTTGAACCTAGCACACGATGTGCCTCTTGCCGGACACCTGGGGCAGGACAAAACATACAGCCGCCTGGTGACCCCCTTCTACTGGCCGAAGATGCGAAATGATGTAGCAAACCACTGCCGGGCCTGCCCAACCTGCCAGGCCAGCGGGAAGAGCGGCCGAAAACTCAAAGCACCCCTGCAGCCTTTTCCCATCGTCACCACCCCGTTTGAACGGGTGGGAATAGACATTGTGGGGCCCCTGGAGCCCCGAACAGCACAAGGACACCGGTTCATCCTGGTCCTGGTGGACCACGCCACCCGCTATCCCGAGGCCATTCCTCTTCGGACCGTGACGGCGTCCGTGGTGGGCCGAGCCCTGATGGGGATCTTCTCACGGGTGGGCTTCCCCCGGGAAGTCGTCAGTGACAGGGGCACGAACTTTATCTCCAAGTACATGAAGTCCCTATGGCAACAGTGCGGGGTCACCTACAAATTCACGACCCCCTATCACCCGCAAGGAAATGGGCTGGTAGAGCGGTTTAACCGCACCCTCAAGGGGATGATCATGGGCCTGGAGGAACCCCTATGTCGCCAATGGGACTTGCTGCTCCCATGCCTCCTGTTCGCTTACAAGGAAGTCCCCCAGAAATCCCTGGGCTTCAGTCCGTTCGAACTACTGTATGGACACCCTGTCCGGGGCCCCCTCAGCCTGGTCAAAGAAGGGTGGGAGGTGGCCCCTCAGAAGATTCCTCCGGATGTATACAAGTACCTCCTGACCCTCCGTAACCAGACCAGGCGATTTAGGGAACTTGCCAAGGCCAACCTTGAAGCCAGTCAAGAAGACATGAAGCGATGGTATGATCAGCATGCCTCCTCCATCGAGTTCGAGCCGGGACAACAGGTCTGGGTGATGTCCCCGGTTGAACCTTGCTCCCTACAGGACAAATGGATGGGGCCCTTCAAAGTAGTAGAGCGCAAGGGTCCAGTCACCTACCTGATCGACATGGAGTCACCCCGGAACCCCCTACGGGTCCTCCACGCCAATAGACTCAAACCCCACTTTGTGCGCTCGGAACTTAGCCTCCTGATGGCTACCGACAGTGGGGCTGAAGAAGACTCCGAGCCCCTCCCTGACCTGCTGAAAACGCTCGAAAAGGACGGCTCCGTGGAGGGGGTCAGACTCTCCGATGCCTTGTCCCCAGAGCAACGCCAAGACTGTCGAGACCTTCTGCTCCAATTTGCCGACCTGTTTTCCCTCATCCCCGGGGTCACCCCATGGTGCCTTCACGACGTAGATACCGGGGATAGCCCCCCTATCCGACACAGGGCGTACCGAGTACCGGATCGAGTACGCGCCTGCATCCAGACAGAAGTCTCCAAAATGCTGGCTCTGGGAGTGATCGAGCCATCTGACAGCCCCTGGGCCAGCCCAGTCGTGCTGGTCCCCAAGGCTGCCGCCCCGGGCGTCGCCCCGAGCTCAGGTTCTGCGTGGACTATTGGGGCCTGAAAGCCGTTACCAGGACCGACGCTCATCCCATCCCCCGGGCAGATGAGCTGATTGACCGCATGGGGGCCGCCCGCTACCTGAGCATCTTCGACTTAACAGCGGGCTACTGGCAGATCGGCCTCACCCCAGGGGCCCAAGAGCGATCCGCCTTCTCTACCCCGGATGGCCACTACCACTTCAAGGTGATGCCATTCGGCATGAAAAACGCCCCCGCCACCTTCCAGAGACTCGTGAACCAGGTACTGGCGGGCCTCGAGGAATTCAGCGCCGCCCATCTGGACGATATTGCTGTGTACAGTCTCCACTGGGCAGAACACCTCCACCAGCTCCAAGAGGTCCTGAACGCCCTCCGGCAGGCCGGGCTTACCATCAAAGCCAGCAAGTGCCAGATTGGCCAAGGGTCCGTAACCTACCTGGGACACCAAGTGGGAAGCGGCCTGGTGGCCCCCCTCCAGCTCAAGATCGCTGCCATCCAGGCCCTGGAACCTCCGGTCACCCAAACAGAGGTCCGAGCCTTCTTGGGACTCACCGGGTACTACCGGCGTTTTGTAAAAGACTATGGCAGCATTGTGGGGCCTCTCACGGAACTCACATCCAAGAAGAACCCCAAAACCGTCAACTGGACTCCTGAATGCCAGGCGGCCTTTGAGAAATTGAAGGCCGCCATGTGCACCGCCCCCGTGCTCCAGACTACAGCCGTGAGTTCATAGTACAGACAGACGCCTCAGATCATGGCGTGGGGGCCGTCCTCTCCCAACTCAACCCTGAGGGAGTTGACCAACCAGTGACCTTCATCAGCCGACGCCTGCTGGCCCGAGAGCAGCGCTGGAGCACCATCGAACGGGAGGCCTTCGCCGTGGTGTGGGCCCTCAAGAAGCTCCGGCCCTATCTCTTCGGTACCCACTTCCGGGTGCAAACAGATCACCGACCCCTGCAATGGCTGATGCAGATGCGGGGAGAGAACCCAAAACTGTTGCGCTGGTCCATCTCCCTGCAGGGGATGGACTTCACTGTGGAGCATCGTCCAGGCCAAGACCACGACAACGCAGACGGCCTGTCACGCTTCTTCCGCCTCGGCGAGGAGAGTACCCAAGAGGATGGGTGACTCTCCCTGCCTTCAGCTGGGGGGGGACGCATGTTGGACAGGCCTCGTGGCAGGACCGATCCCCCCCCCGCATGGCGGGGCCCGGACCCCTGCTCCTCCTGTGTCCTAGACGAGAACTATCCCGGCAACCCACCGGGGCAACCCACGGCCCGCCACCAACGGAACCCCAGCTCCTGAACACCCCGGTATCGGCTGGCCCGGGGCCCCCTTTCAGTACCACTGCCCCCGGCCCAGCCGCCATTTTGGACACTACACGACAAGGCCTCGGATCGACCCCAACCCCGGGCCTGGCCAGGCCCCGACATCGAGGCACCACCATCCACCCAGGGGGTGAAGAGACCACTTGGCAGGTCAATGGGAGAAGAAGTGTCGATGGCTCTCCTCCGCCAGGTGTCGATCGCCCCCAGCCTCCCCGGGCTCTGGCTCCACCCCCCTGCTGGGTGTCTGGACTCCCTCATCCCGGACCTCCCGACCCCCAAGTGCGAGGGTCCGGACATCAAAGGGCGCCAGACCTATAACTGGGGCAGCTCCAGAGCAGGAAGGCAGTTGTATCCTGGAGTCGAGAGACACCGAGACGAACTCATCCTTGGAGGCCTGCTGGCGCTGCCGCGGCTCCTTCTTGCGAACCATCTTCGAAGCCTGCTGGCGCTGCCGCGGCCCTCTTCATCGTGAAACCTTCTTCGAAGCCTGCTGGCGCTGCCACGGCCCTCTTCATCGTGAAACCATCTTCGTAGCCTGCTGGCGCTGCCGCGGCCCTCTTCATCGTGAAACCATCTTCGAAGCCTGCTGGCGCTGCCGCGGCCCTCTTCATCGTGAACCATCTTCGAAGCCTGCTGGCGCTGCCGCGGCTCCTCATCGTGAACCATCTTCGAAGCCTGCTGGTGCTGTCGCGGCTCCTCATTGTGAACCATCGTCGAAGCCTGCTGGTGCTGTCGCGGCTCCTCATTGTGAACCATCGTCGAAGCCTGCTGGCGCTGCCGCGGCCCTCTTCATCGTGAAACCTTCTTCGAAGCCTGCTGGCGCTGCCACGGCCCTCTTCATCGTGAAACCATCTTCGTAGCCTGCTGGCGCTGCTGCGGCCCTCTTCATCGTGAAACCATCTTCAAAGCCTGCTGGCGCTGCCGCGGCCCTCTTCATCGTGAACCATCTTCGAAGCCTGCTGGCGCTGCCGCGGCTCATCATCGTGAACCATCTTCGAAGCCTGCTGGTGCTGTCGCGGCTCCTCATTGTGAACCATCGTCGAAGCCTGCTGGCGCTGCCGCGGCTCCTCCTTGCGAACCCTCCAGCTCAAGGATTGTGAGCTCCATCTCCTACTGCTCCCGTACCGGACCGGTACTAAGACTGTCCCGCTACCCCTTTTTCCCAAAGAGACTAGAATTGGCAGGATCCTCGCATCCTGGTCCCGCTGTATCGTTTATCACCTTGCCTCAAGATTTCTATATAAAGTGTGCAGAACTCATCTTTGTGTGGTGTCCATCTGTGGGGGGGAAGTTACTTGTCTGTACGATCACCGGAGAAGGCCCTCACCGGAGGCCTCTCCCCCTGTACTCGGCCGACCCTTCGGGTCCCCGTCTAACACTTATGAAGTCAATACTCAAGAAAAACAATTATGAAACTACTCAAAGATAATTGCTCACAACCCAGCCAAGAGGTCATCCACCAACGAACGGAGAAAGTAATCGCCAAGATAGTTACGCCCCTCAGAAGCAAAACAACTATTCCGCATCCAGCCGAGTCAGCCAATCTCACAGTACACAGACCCTTATTTTCGACTCAGCCGTAAAGCCAATTCCCCATATAGCCGAGAAGTCCCTATGTCACATTACCTTTTTCACCACCAAACAAAGAGGTACACTTTCCAGTTACCCAAGACAACATGAGTTCAACATTTTTTACTCAGTCAAGAAACTATTCAATATCCAATACCCAATTCATTACCAAATAAACATTCAAATTAAGACTCTCCTCCACCCACACCCTATTCTCCTTTTTGTTCAAGACCCACTCTGCTTCCCGTGCTGATTAACAACACAATTAAGACACCACATGTATTCATTGCCTGCCTAGCTAAGATACCAGCTACCCATACAACCAAGATTATAATTACAGACTAAATCAAAATATTAATTCTTAACTCAGGCGAGACATGTCTATCAAAAACCCACCCTTTCCACACCCAAAGAGGAACCCGATGCTCAACCAGAAAACAGGCCCATCCCACATGCAACTTAAGACATTCATTTAAAATATAGCCAAATTAGATTATAGAGAGGGTCGCTGTAATTAAACATCAGGGGAAGACTACGTTTTGCATCAGGGTAAACTGAATTATGTGGCAAGTAAAGGTAACTTAAGCAGCTTCTAGCAACACATTTTGCGATAGTGCCATGTACATATCTTTTCTTTTTTACACAGGTTAACACTATCCGAGGCAAGGGTTAATCTCATTAGAACCAGTTCAGCACACAAAATGCAGCAATAAGCAAGAGAAAGGACGTTCAACCATTGCAAAGAAGATTGTAGTGCACAGAAACATGTCTCACGTCATATGTAGCTATTTTGTATCACTGAGCTACAAATTATTTTTTGTTAAATTCTGCAGATTGTGGAGCAGATGATAGATTTTGTGGGAAATGTAGCATATCAATAATTATGCTAAAACAGATGCAAAATAGCATATTTCAAGTGGCCCTGATTATACCTTTGCTTGCAAATACATTTCGTGATGACACATCCAGGACATGGCACTGATTTGTCCCAAGGTCCCATTGGCTGCATGAAAATCTAATTCGCTCATAGTTAATCCCACCTCTGCCCCATAGCTCTATGTGATCTCTACCAGTCAGTCAATTAATCCACTCTCTACCACAATTAATCCACTCTCTACCACCCACCTCAGCTTGCAGTAACTCAGGAACAGGCTCCTCTTTGGTCAGCATTGGAGGATCATCAGTCGTCTCCAAGGTTAGACTCCCGCCATCTGACGGAGAGAAAGCAAATGTCTTGTTAGGAATGGATGTGGCAGCGATCAAGGTTCTTTTCTTGTATCACAACTTTCCCTCATAAGCAGTTCGAAACTTCAGCACAGGAAAAGATTTGCAGCAGAATGTCTCTTTGTTTGACACCTACAAAGAATTGACAGCAGTGTCTCGGTCAATGACCTCCTTTTATTCAACTTCACCACTCGTCATAGAACATCCAAACTCTAAGCTTTTGGTTTGTTAAACATTATTTCTAACTAGCGCTAGAGCCAACTAACATAAGACTGTGACAAAGAAATAATCAAAACTAAGAACCAGGCTCCAAACAAAGAAGGTTATTATTTAACTTGCTAACCAGCTTCCTTACCAACCCTGTCAAACCAGTCAATTACTGTACCAAGGAAACAAAGAGGCCCCCTCCTCTCACTAACCCAAGGCACCTTCATTCAGAGTGCCTTACATTTAAATATTATTAGAGATATGAAGAAGCAGCCCCTCTTGCTGTTGTAGAAGATGTTTCCCTCACTTTTACTCTGCTTCAAAGTATTTTCCGTGTTGAGTACCTGCTCACTAAGACAGATTTGCAGTCATAAAACAGCCTTCCATGTTCTCCCTTTTCCTCACGGCCTCCTACACTTACCCATCTCCTGTCCCAGCATGGGCGGTTGGGAGTCTTCTGTCTTTAGCTCTGCCACCGAGGTGGGAGAAACTGTCTGGCTGCAGTCAGGGGTCGGCGAGGGACTGGGACTTGTGTCTCCCTTTTGCAGTGAGGCCTCAGACATTGAACTCTGGTTGCTGTTATCATCTGAAACACAAAAGCAAACGAATAGCAGTATGGCCCAAAACTGAGGAAAAGTAAAAAACATTTCCCAAAAATATTCAGAAAGAGTAAGAGAAATGAAAATTAAGTGGAAAACAAATCAGAATAGAAAAAGTATAAGACAGCATTAATAAGAATAAGACCAAAAAAGAAATCCAAATATCCATAGTAGAATTTAATAAAAGAAAACTCAACCCAGTATATAAAAACGGACACACAAGAAAATCAAACAAATAAATATAAACAAATCTTCAAACAAAGAGAAAGGGGATAACAGACAAGAAAATAAATGACAATTGACCAAGAAATCAGAAAATAATGGCAAAAATAAACAGAAGAAAATAGTTTGAAAGAATAGATAGAAAGTCTGTCAAATTCTTCCAAATGCAGCACAGATTATCAAGACTAGGGAAAGGAACACATAAAAAACAAAACACAGAAACAAATACAAAGGGTAAATAAAGAAAATATCTGGAAAAATCCAAAATAAACAAGAAATGGGAAACAACAAGACATCCAAGAAAGGGAAACAGATTAAACTGAAATCAAACCAACACAAAATTATATAAAAAAGAAAATATATGAACGTCAATATATTATACACACTCAAACTATCTTCTGCACAAAAAAAGCATTGTAAAAATCATGGTCTAAAATCCAATTCTTAGAAATAGTTAAAAAAACAAGCTTAGCATTGGCAGGTGGAATATAAGAGCTTTGGCTGCGATGGTCTGCATATGAACTCCCTTCCCTCCGATGTGAGAGTCTGTAGCTCACTTTCAATCTTCCATAAGAGGCTTAAAACCTGGTTGTTTTAATTGTTGACTTCAGAAGCAGCCTACATGTCGTCTTTGGGTACCTATTTTGTGACATAGTTCTAGGAAACCCCTGGTTGGGTCGCTATGCGCTCTACAAATCTGATTACTACTACTAATAGTAATACTAAACCACCCATCAGCCTAACACAGAGCCGAGTAATGTTTGCGGCATACAAACCATCCATGTGCATTGCACTTTGAATGACCTTCGTTCCGATGCCATTAGTGGGACAAACTGATTAAGATTCGGGATCGTGTTTGCTTGCTGTTACTAAGGTTGTTTGGTTTGAGTTTCAGCCCTGACTGGTACGACTACACTTGGGATTCGGTTTCCTCTGAGTATGTAAACATTTACGTTCAACATGGAGCAAAAGCGTTTCTCATGTTTTGATTGTTCCAAAGGTTGTTCGTTCTAAACCAATCAACAGACGAACACATCTAGACACGCCCATGTCGCGCAATACGGCACTCTCTTAGGTTTCCTTTCTGGTCCGTATCCCGCCGGCCAGGCTGAGTCACTTCCTACACTTGATAGAGAGCCAACCAGCTATCGAACCTATATTAGACAAATGCACGAAGGGCACGCCTACGCTGACGCCGTATCATACGGCCTCTTTGTTGCCCGTGCTACTTCGGGCAGGTTTAGTCACATCCGGGTTTCCGGACAGCCAATCAACAGGCGGTCGCTGTGAAACACTTGAGCCGGCTCGTAATATGCCTTCCGGTTTCCGGCTTTTACACAATAACCAATCAGCGAACGTAGGTGAAGTCTCCTCTCCGGACCGCATACATCAAATAAAGCTTTCGGGGTCACCTTGTCAATCACCTTCCCCTCGGCTCAGTTTGTAGCCTGAGGCAAGGACGGACAGGCTGGTGGCCCGACGATGGAATGATGCTACTCTTGCTAAGACTCTTTCTTCAAACAGCTGTGGTTTTTCTGGGTCGTGAGAGCTGTACTCTCAGATTTTACCATCCACAGTCTGGATATAATGTCAAGTACAGGGGCCCCTTGTTGCCCCAGGTCTCTCGTTTTTATAATCGTTTAAAAAAAAAATGATTCTAGTGATATGGGCTACAGATCAACCTTAGGGTCCTTCTTTTCACTACATTACTAAGGCTTGGTTGGAGTCTTCCTTTTCTTAGGCAGCAAAAAGGCCCCCTGGTTCAGCGATGAACTTAAGAATTCCAAGAAACTATGCCGTACTCTCGAAAAAACATGGAGAAAAAACCCAACCACTGACAACCTGACCACCTTCAAGGCCGCCACCCGCAAACACCACCAACTGATCCGATCCACCAAGAAATCAGCTCTCAAGGATCGACTTGACAACAACGCCCACAACAGCAAGGAACTATTCAACATCGTCAAAGAATTTACCAACCCCACCGCAGCCTCAAATGACATTACTCCCTCCCAAAACCTCTGCGACTCGTTATCCTCTTTTTTCTACAACAAAATCGCCGACATACATAACAGTTTTAAGAACATTTCGAAAGAACAGCCCACCCCACCCACTCCCAAAACCAAACCGCTCTCTAACAACCTCAACGCCTGGAACCCAATCACCACTGAAGACACCATCCGCCTAATGAACTCCATCCATTCAGGCTCGCCAACCGACCCCTGTCCCCACCACATCTTCAACAAAGCAGACTCCATCATCGCACCCCATCTCCGTGACATCATCAACTGCTCCTTCAACTCCGCCACCTTCCCAGAAAGCTGGAAACACGCCGAACTCACTGCCCTCCTGAAGAAGCCCACAGCTGACCCCTCTGAACTTAAGAACTACCGCCCCATTTCCCTCCTCCCTTTCCCTGCCAAAGTCATTGAGAAAGCCGTCAACAGCCACCTCGCCGCCTTCCTTGAATCCAACAACTCCCTCGACCCCTCTCAGTCCGGCTTCCGAGCAAAACACAGCACCGAAACAGCCCTCATTGCAGCAACAGATGACATCCGAACGCTACTGGACAACGGAGAAACAGCTGCCCTCATCTTACTCGACCTCTCCGCCGCCTTCGACACAGTCTGTCACAGCACCCTCATACAACGCCTCAGCAACGTCGGAATACAAGGAAAAGCCCTGGACTGGATCATCTCATTCCTCACCGGGAGAACCCAGAGAGTCAGACTCCCCCCATTCAAATCAGAAGCCACCAAAGTTATCTGTGGAGTCCCACAAGGATCATCACTCAGTCCCACCCTCTTCAACGTTTACATGAGTCCCCTCGCATCCATCGCGCGACAACACAAGCTAAACATCATCTCCTACGCTGACGACACCCAGCTGATCCTTTCCCTCACCAAAGACCCTAACACCGCCAAAACCAATCTTCACGAAGGCATGAAAGAAGTAGCCGAATGGATGAAAAACAGCCGCCTAAAACTTAACTCAGACAAAACGGAAGTTCTCATCCTAGGATCTTCACCCTCTGCCTGGGACGACTCTTGGTGGCCACCGGCCCTGGGCACAGCACCCATACCTACAGACCACACACGCAACCTGGGATTCATCCTAGACTCCTCCCTCTCGATGACCAGACAAGTCAACGCCGTCTCATCCTCTTGCTTCAACGTACTCCGCATGCTCAAAAAAATCTTCAGTTGGATCCCCACCGAAACAAGAAAGACGATCACCCACACACTGGTCACTAGCCGACTGGACTATGGAAACACCCTCTACGCCAGAACCACAGCCAAATTACAGAAAAAACTCCAACGCATCCAAAATGCATCGGCCAGACTCATATTGGACATCCCTCGCCAAGCTCACATTACCGGCCACCTGAAAAACCTCCACTGGCTTCCCGTCAACAAGAGAATAACGTTCCGCCTCCTCACCCACGCTCACAAGGCCCTCTACAAACTAGGACCCGAATGCCTCAACACACGACTGTCCTTCTACACACCCACCCGCCAACTTAGATCCTCCAACCAAGCGCTTGCTGCAATTCCGCACAGCCATAGACCCACCATAGGAGGAAGATCTTTCTCCTACCTGGCGGCCAAGACCTGGAACTCTCTCCCCACTCACCTCTGCCTCACACAGAACCACTTATCCTTCAGAAAGGAACTTAAAACCTGGCTATTCGATAAATAATGCACCCCATCCCTCAAGCACCTTGAGACCCTATGGGTGAGTAGTGCGCTATACAAATTTCCGAACTTGAACTTCACATCAGAGGATTGTTAAAAAAGTGCAGAAGTATGACATATGCAAAAGTGTCTGTGTCTTGTTCCTTCCCTATCTTTTTAGAGCGGGCCTCAAACACCTGAGCGAGGGCCAGGCGAGGTGAGGCTTGTTCCACACAACTTTGTGGGTGAGTTTTTTCGACAAAATGCAAAATAAACACTGTATACATATATGTTCATAGTCCTGTACATGTATGTTGTGCTTTCTATGTATGATGATATCTGTTTGTGGATGTCTTTTTTTGTGTTTCAGAAGAGAACCCCTTTAACCATGATCTTAGACTACCATATAGTACTCTACTAACGGTAGGTCTCCTTTTACATGGTTCACTCATATGATTTTTTCACTGTTGCAGTAGTGTATTATCCACAGGTCCTGAAGAAAGCCTTTTGAGGCTGAAACATGTCGACCATATAGTTTCCATCCAATGATAGTAGTATTTGCTGACATACTATCCTCACTCTGCTTTTAATCTTGCCGTTATGATGATCCTCCTAATAAAGTCTTACTTTTGGCGTCATAACAGGCAATTTGAATCACTTTTTGATCTTGAATTTTTCACTACTTTTCTGTGCACTGCAACTTCTTTTCACCACCAGCACCACCATTTGACCCTGTTGACTTTCTCTCACTGGTGGATCCATTACTAGTACTCCTGACAATACGACTCAGTGAGGTATCTAGTGGATACCAGTTTTAAAACCCAGATGACGAGTTTCCGCCAACGGGTGGGCTGATGAGTATTTCTGTTTCTCATTCTGTCTCTCTTCTGAACACATTCATTAGCTCTCTATACATTACTTGGGAGTGTATAGGTTTCTTGAGCTCTATTCAGACCCTCAGCATCCTTTGTGTGTTGTTACTAGCTTGTTACCATGCCAAAAGAAATAATCAGAAGCTACTGACATTTTTTTCAGTCCTGAAGTAGTGCATTAAATCACGGCATTCCAGATACTTAAAAGAGATGGGTAAGGTTTCAATGTCTTCATTACTATTCAGAAAGGTGGGGAGTCAAGTTTGAGTAAGGGTAAGCTTGAATGCTTTCTGCCTGGTTGCAAGCCTTAGATAACCAATTCCATGTCTGCTCTTATATAATCCATTTTTTGTTGTCATATAAAAGATATGTTCTCTTTTGGGACGATGGATGAAATTCAGGGCATAACAACATCTGCCCAATTTAGCAAGTAATCAGGTGGGTATATCTCAGGTTAACAAGCCTCCGAAAAGGCAATATCTCTCTAATTCTCATTTAGACATTTTTTACTGGATATATAATGCATACTTTATGTAAGTAAAGACCTTTAATTTGTTAACATTTATAAACCCTCTTTGCTTTAGTGACATTTTGTATTTCAATTAGAACTTATTCTAAAAAGTATTGACTAAGGCAAGAGTTCTTGGCTCTTAAAGGCCGAACTATTGGGTTTTTCAATGCTCGAGTGAGCTCAGTCACATTTAGGTGTCCGGGTCAGTTCTGGTTGTGAGAGGGTACGAATGAGAGTGGAAGCTGAAAGCAGGACTAGTCAGTGGGTCATAACAGTGTTCAGACTGCATGTTCATCCAGTCTTTAGACTCTTTCCAGCGTGCACCTACTGATGGTCACATAGTAATAATTTTTAATTTCCAATTCAAAATATTTACAACACAATTATTGTTACACATTTATATCAACTGCTGTCAAGCAGTCACAAAGCCAATTGGTCTGGCTTGGTTTAGGCATAGGTTTGTCATTGTGTTTTGTCTAGATGTAATAGCAGAAAACTCACCAAGACACACAAATCCTAGTAAGGCAACAGACAGAGAAAAGCACAGGGTTCTAGTTCACATATTGTAAGCTGCATCCCTTTTAGAGGAACCCTCCCACTCTTTTTATCTCATTTAAAGCACTGTGGTCCAACATAGGCTTTTGCTAGAGTCCGCTAAAAGCTGTCTCAAAGGCAAGACCTAAAAATTGGGATGTTGTTAACTCTGGAGTATTTGGAATGAAGCCTAAAACTTGTGGAGCAGAAAGGAGTGACCGCTTTGCTCCTTTGCAGCTCTCACTATGCAGCGTCACTGGCATGGCAGGAGGACAACTGGAGTTATGCATACGAGGTAGGAGTGGTGGTGGGGGGGGGGGGGGATGGGGGGGGGGCTTGTACGAATTAATCAAAGACAGAACCGAGTCCAGCCTCCTCCTCGGAGGCACCTCAGGCCGGGATTGTAGGTCTCGGTGCTCTTGGTGCCACTGCGCTCCTTTAAAAGTGCAGCTGCAATACTTGTTGCCTGGCAAAATTGAAGTTGATCTAAACGTTGTGCAGGTCATTTCCTCCCTGGTGAAGCAGATCTATATATCCTCAGCTTCTTCAAGAGTCAAGTGCCAAGGGAGAAACATGGACAAGTGACAGCAACGTAGAGTGATAGGAGCTTGTAAGCAATATGGAGGGCAGAATCATGGGAGACAGGAAGCAACAGGAGGCCAGGAAAGCAACACAGAGGTAAAGGTGGAGAGGAAGCAACATGGAGAACACAGAGGAATGCTAACTTACGACCATTGAGAGTAACATGGAGTGCGGTGGAGGAAAAAGTAAAAAGGCTTGAGAATAAGCTGGAATGGGCAAGGGAGAAGCAGGCGCACTCTCTCTCTCTCTCTCTTGTCCAATCTGGACGCGGAGGTAGAAGGGGAAGAAGCACAATGGGGCACTAGTGGTAAAAAAACGCCTTCTTGTGGTGTGCTTAATCAATTCGAGAATAGTATCGCCTGATAAGTGAGCAGTGGAAGGACAAAAGTAATGCAAACATGCCCTCAAGGAGGAATAAACAAAAGAAGAGGAAGGAAAACCCACAGAAGCGAACGAAGAAGCAACAAAATGAGAGGGTTACCCAAGTCAACCAATGATACTCAATGGGCGGACTGAGCTCAGTGTAAGCCAACCAAACTAACATGCCTTCTAGTAGGCGGGACCTAAGCATGATGAAAATGCAGCCTTTTTGTGATTAACAATTGTAGGAATGATATTGACACTGATTTTAAAAAGGTAGTGGAAGGTGATGCAGCATCAGTTGGCTGGCGGGTGACAAAATTGTATGTCTATTCAAATAATAAACAGAAGTGGAGAGTACCATGGAAGTCTGGTGGCAACTTCTTTTTTCAAAGACAGTTCACATGCCATAACTGAAAACCTGACCATCGGTGAGGTGACGTGTCAGTCAATTTGAAAAAGTGGTATATCTGGGGCAGCAGTAATCAGGCTCAGAACCAATTCCTGCCTGCTGTGGTGACTGCGGATGTAGAAATCCTGCCCATGATGTACCAAGTGGAGAAAATGAAATATTTAATTAGATATGGATGCAATTTCAAAAACGTTATTGCTTTTTAAAGCACAGGAGATGGTGCTTAGCGGCCAAAGTCAAGATTAACACAAATACATAAAACATAAGTCTAAACAGTTGACAAAGTGATCAAAATTGAAAGATTATAATGAATTTCAACACATATTGGTAAACACAAATTTTGCTTAATGTTCCTATGCATGATCTCATATAAGACGTGTCCGCTAAAATTATCAATTTAAAACGGTTGCATGGCATTCATAGTCCACATGCAAGAAGCAAACACGGTCTCTCAATGAGGCGCTACAGGGATCTCAAAGTACGTTACATTCTCCTTGAACCAGCTGGGTAACCTGCAGCATCAGAACCCCAACTGAATATCTTACCATGTCTGTGCAATTACAAATATATTTAAGGTACTTTAACTTGTTTTTCCAACATAAAGTCTCTAAGGTCCGGCTCCATTATGGTGAGGCCCCCAAATCCATCTCGGTCAACAATCTTCCTGAATTCTGTCAAATCACTGTAATATCAGTTATAAACAATAATAACATTAATGTTGTCCGTCCATATCATTCGCAGAACTGAGTGTCAAGTCAATCTGATAATGACCCAGATAGAACATCTGATGGGATACCCAGTCTGGAACAA
Organism: Lissotriton vulgaris; assembly: GCF_964263255.1. Classification (NCBI taxonomy): domain Eukaryota; kingdom Metazoa; phylum Chordata; class Amphibia; order Caudata; family Salamandridae; genus Lissotriton; species Lissotriton vulgaris. Next base: position 1,365,669,507 of record NC_141695.1, on the reverse strand, counting down.
GTGTCCCTTATCAACACTGAAGGCCAATCAAGAAACATCCCGAGATATTTTATCCTGAAATGTATTTCGAATGGACGTCCCCTCATCTCCCATCTTCTGAAAGATAGACCTAGAACCCTTTCTCTGGCGCCCATAATCTATGTACCACATTCCTGAAATTATGTCAGTGGCTTTCATCCCTGGTAATGTTTAATATTTAAGGACCACCACTTGACCACTTAGGTTGAGAGGTCCTTCACCCCAGATTATCCTGCAAGGTACCGTCCGAAGTCCATTTTGGTTATTGCCAGCACTCAGATTAGAGGCTGCATCTTGCCTGACATTGATAAAAGCAGAGTACTCGATGGAGGCTGCTACTGCAGCACTTGTTTGCCTGTCACAGGTAACACTTCCTCTATGGCTATTCAGATAACGACAACCTGAGTTGTCAACAAAGTAAGCAGTGTGCTGCTTCACACTGAGAAACTTCAGACTGCAAGTTGCTCTCCCAGAGTAGTGCATACAAGCAGGTGTTAGCCTTTTAGATGAACTTTTCACCATGTTAGAATGGTTTATTTTGGGAGATGGGCGAATCAAGATGGCTGCCACCGACTGAGCTCCTTCGCGTTTTAGCCTGTTTTTCGTCTAAAATGACGATATTTTGACAGAATATTGGCATAAATGAGGTTGCTGCATTAGTAAAGGTGACACTTGCTTTTTTAAGGAGGTTTCAGGATCTTTTGGACGACGGAAGTGGTGTTTTAAGCTCTCTGGTTCCTGCTCCCAGCTCTACACCAAGGTACTGCCTGGATTTCCCTTCAGTGGGGCGGAGTATACTTCAGGAAAGGGCCTGGCTTGGGCCTAGCCACACCCACAGTCCAGTTTAGCTGCTGCACCAGTCTGAGGATTGCTGAATAACCTTTCCTTTGTTTAATCAGACATTGTTCATTTGAATTCAAATTCAGTAATTTTTTTGCTCAAAAAAATGGAAAATAAAAATCCTCTCAACAATAAAAGTAGATAGCAAATATCACCTCCTCCAATAAAATCGAAAGTGGTAGAGTCATCTGAACCTTCACTGTCTTTAATTTTAGAAGAAATTCAAGCACTTCGTGCTAATACAGAGACTATTGCGACAGACATTAAAAATGTGCGGAAAGAAATGGCATGTTTGTCTATGAAAATCTCTGATAATTCAATTAAGATACAAGATAATAAAGCCAAAGTGGATGCTTTTACCCCACTTGTGGCGAAAATATCTCCTATGTGCTAACATCTTTTGGGTATGGAAAATCGCAATAGGCAATACAACCATGGCATATTTAATTTACCAGAAGAAGTTGAGGGAACTAACTGTCGATTACACTTGAAAAACATAATTCCTGGTCTTTTGAATATCAATATCAATTTCCAGATAAATTTGAAATTGACAAAGCTCACAGAATCCCTTCTCATCGCAACCCTCAACATACCAAACCTAGACAAATGATATTTAAAGTTGTTCGTCATCATCATTTGGTTCTGATCAGAACAGCAGCAAGAGAAATCCCTCACTGATGGTCAATGGCAATAAAATCTTCATTCATCAAGACTTTGCTAAAGAAACTGTTGCAATACGTAAGGAATTTACTGACCTTCGCCCTCAATTAAGAAGTCTTGGATTCAAATACAGCCTTTTTCATCCATCAACAATGTGCACATGGAAAGACAACTTCTCAAAATCAACAAATACAACATTCAATGGACACTCATGACCTTACTGCTCGACTTTTTTCCAGTATGATCTTTGCTGCCAAATTCATAAGTAATTCATCATATTTTGGGCTCCAACGGTTCCGGCCATGCTTGTAGAGCGTGTATGCATTTCACTGTTCATATTTATGTATTTTGTTTGTCTTTTTTTCCTATGTTTTACCTTCTCCTCTACCTTTTATATACTCTGGAGCTACTCCTATGTGCTTTTTCTTACTATCCTCTACTTAACTTTTTCTCTCTTCTTCTTCCATTATGGCTAATATTAAAGTAGTTTCATTAAATGTTAAAGGTTATACGCCATCCAGATAAGTGCACTAAAATTTTAGATTATTTAGGCAGTTCCAAAGCTGATTTTTATTTTTTACAGGAAACTCATGTTGATGATAAAATCTTAGATTAAATGAAGAGAAGATGGGTTGAAAATATTGTTTCTTCTCCTGCTAATGGCAAGAAAAATGGTGTAGCTATACTATTTGCAAAAAAATCTCATTGCCAAATTGAGTAAATTTACAGATACAGATGGGCAATATTTAATTGTTAAAGTTAAAGTTCATGACTATTATATTTTTATTAAATGTTTATGGTCCCACTGCGGATGATCCTGTTTTTATTACTAATCTTGCAACGGAGGTGTTAAAAATTGGTAATGCCCCTTTAATTGTTGCTGGTGATTTGAATGTTATCTCTGATCCTCTATTAGATAGATTATCTTGTACTAAATTCCATCCCCCTAAGGTTTATTTTGCTTTTAAATCATTTCTTCAAACCACTAAGTTAGTTGATATCTGGTGTCTCCATTTCCCTACAGAAAATGTTTTTACTTTCTTTTCAAACCCACACAATTCCCATTCTAGAATAGAATATATATTAGTCACATTGGAAATATTGATGTCTCTGATCATGCTATGATTTCTTGTATTTTAAATCTAAATTCAACCTTTACTAAACAATCTATATGGAGAATGAATTCTAGCAAAGCTCTCAATGAACATAATAAGCCAAAACTTTTATCCGCCATTAATGATTATTTTCAACTGAATCCTGAAGGTTCTACTTCTATGGTTAATAGATGGGATGCTTTTAAAGCTTATATTAGAGGGGTTACTATTTCTATTATGGCCCACGAAAAGAAGACCTTTAACTCAAATATTAAACGGTTAGAAAAACAAATAGCAAAATATGAACAACTTTTTATTGCGTCTAATGATCCACAATACAGGGATAAGTTACAAAAGCTCCGCTATGATTTTAATACAATTCTTAGTAAAAGAGCTGGCATTCAGAATTCTAAGGCCAAAGCTAAATTTAGTTTCAATGCAAATAAATCTGGAAAACCTTTAGCAAATGATCTACGTATTAAAAAAAAAAACTCTAATCAATTCTATTCATGGCACCAATGGTAAAATTGCTTTTATCATAAAGATATTGTGAATTATTTTTTGGACTTTTACTCTAAGTTATATAATAAACCTGATTTTAATGATGCCTCTTTGGTAGATTCTTTCCTATTCTCATGTGGTCTACCTAAGATTTCTCAATCAGATAAACTTGGACTAAAATTACCCATTACTAAGGTCAACATTTTATCTGCTATAAAAATAAATTCTGGGTCCTGATGGTATACAAGCAGAGTTTTTTAAAGCATTTCAATCCCAACGCTCACCTTTATTACTTCAACTTTTTCCATTGTTTGGCTCATCATGAATTACGTCTGGTTCTTATACTGAGGCTTTAATTATTGTACCAGACAAAGACCCCACTCTTGCATCTAATTATCGCCCTATTTCTTTAATTAATCGAGATTGTAAATTATATGCTAAAATATTGGTTACATAATTATCCCCTATATTAGATTCTATCATACATCCAGATCAATCTAGGTTTATGAAAAATAGATATTCTGCTAATAATACTTTGTTACATGTCATTGAACAAGGTCATACGTTGACTAGTCCTTCAGGAATTACGGCTTTAGATGCTGAAAAAGCCTTTGATGAACTTCACTGGCAATTTTTATTTCATACATTATCGTCATTTCATTTTGGTGACATTTTATCCGCATGATGTCAGCTTTATATTTTGCTCCTACTGCTAGTTTATTAATGGCCAAGTTTCAAATCAATTCTTCAGTTTTTAGAGGTACACGTCAAGGGTGTCCCCTTTCCCCTCTATTGTTTTTAATCGGTATTGAGCCCTTTCTTGCCACTATAAGAAAATGTGATAATATTAAAGGAATCAATGTTAAGAATGTTAATAAAACCTTAGCGTATGCCGATGATGTGCTTTTATTTATCAGTGATCCATTTTCCTCATTTCCTTCCTTAATAGAGAAAACGAAATATTCTATGGTTTCTGGGTACAAATTAAACACTAACAAAACAGAATTTTTTCCTATACATTTTTACTGTACTCCTGATATGATTTCCATGAATGAAATTATTTGGCAAAATAATAAATTAAAATATCCGGGTATTTTATTCTCTTCTTCTATAAAATCAACAATGACTTTAAATAGTAATTTTGTTTTAGATTATATTAAAGATAAAACGTCTAAATGGTCTTCATTGCATCTTTCATGGTGGGGTAGAATGGAATAGATTAAAATGAATATTGCTCCTAAAATCTTTTACACCCTTGCCATGATCCCCACTCAATTTCCATTAAAATGTTATAAAGATGTCGATAAACTGCTTTCCAAATTTCTTTGGAATAACAAAGCACACTGTATTAGTTATAAAAAATGAAATGTCTAAATGTAATGCTGGATTTCGTATCCCAGATTTTCTTCTTTATCATAAAGCGTTTATTTTAAAACAAAGTGCCATATGGTTTAAATATTCCTTTTTACAAAATCCACCCACTTGAAAAATCCATTGTGAAACCCTTTCCACTACCCACTCTGTTCTGTTAATTATGTCTAACAAATAATCATTTTTTCATACATCCGTTATCCTCAAATCCACTAAAATGATTTTCAATGATACAGATTCAATTTTTCAATATCCCATGTGTAGTACTGATGAATTATCATTATGGTATAGCAATGTTATTAAATTGAATAGAAATATTAGTTTTTGGTTTTCATGGGTTAAGGCTGGTATTTTTTTATCTTAAAGATGTTTATTCTAACAACACTTTTATACCGTTTGAGGATCTACAAACAAAGTTTGGTTTAGCTAATTCTGAACTTATAAAATATGAATATTTAAGTAATTCGATTTTAGATTCTTTGTCGCCGGCTTTTCCATCTAATATTCAAGCTGATTTATCCATTTATATCCAAACTATATCAACAAGTGTTCTTGGTGTTTCTATTGTCCAATACTCTAGGTAGTAACAAATATGATTGCAACGTTCTGGAATAACGAACTATCGCTTTCATTGTCTATTGATACATGGGGAAATGTTATGGCTTAGTAATATATCTGGATGGTTACCCGTCTCACTTTTCCAAACTAATTCTTATATTTTACTTAATTGTTTATGGACTCCAATACATTTATTTCAAGCTAAACTTCTTCAATCTGATACATGTTGGCATTGTAATTTACACCCTGGTTTACTACAACATATGCTTTATAATTGTCCTTTACTCTCCAAATTCTGGACAGAACTTTTGGGATATTATTAAAAAGATACTAAATATTTATGAAGACATATCATATAAAATGTTAATATGCAAATCTGCTACTTTATCACAGGATTTAAGTGATCTTGAATGTAAACTTTTTAATTTCTTAATTTCAGCTGCGTTAAAATCCATTACCTTCTGTTGGAAAGATGTTTCAAAGTTATCAGTTCATGCTTGGTGGTCATGGGTTATTTTTACAAGAAGAGGTTCACATTTGTCTTTGTCTTGGGTTTGTCATAATTCTATTGCTTAGCACTCATTCTGGATTCCTGTTGATATTTATCAACTTAAGGGTATATTTATTGCTTGTTCCCCTTTTATTGTTCTTATATTATATTAATTGATATTAAATATTGTAGTTCTATTTATAACTCAACACTATTTTGCTACTTAATGTTTCCCCCCCTTCCTCTCCCTTTTTAGTTTTTCTATGAATATGTTTAACTTTATATCTATTGAAATGAATAGGAAAATATTCTGTTATATGTATTGTAATAGATTTTTCGAAATTATCATTTTTTGTATGTCTTTGATTGTTGTTCATTATGACATTTTCAATAAAATGTTTTAAACTTAAAAAATAATGGTTTATTTTATTCTGCTTCTCTACCATGATCCTTCTTGCTCTTTTTACGAAATCCTTTGTGATTATTTTATATGTACTAAGAAACAGGTTTACTAAAAGTGCCCCTTCTTCCTACTACTGCCTGTGTGATGCTGTATAGAGCCAAATAGGTTTACTGTTACCACTGTGCCTCGGATCCCTTTTCAAGGATTATTAGTAACCCAATAGCAATGACTTCACTTCAACAATGTATTGAGTGGGTTTATGCTGGACTACAATGACCTGTCTTTCACATTCAGCGCTGGTGCATTGAAGTAAATTCACTTGAGTCACCCATGGGTAGAAAAAAAACCTTGGAGAGCTATGCCAGAGTCAGAGTTTGCACAACAGTTCTTAGCAAGCTCACCACATGAGATGCTGTTTGACCCATTCTCTTCTTGAGCCTACCCTGATCTGTGTGTGGTATCACAATTCTTCTAGTGTTCTTCATTTTACAAGGTGGTTTTGACACACTTTTAGTTTGCTGTGTGAAACTGTGGAAAATTCTGTCTTTTTTCATCAGTTAAACAGTTGTGCTGCTTACAGCGTCTTGACCTTCAGTCACTTTCAATTTAGTTTAAAATATATTGCTTGCAGCGGTTTGCTTGGCCGCGCATAGTGGTTTGCCATGAGGAAAGCCTCTGTTCAGGAATCTTATATAAATTGTGGCAGTCAGGGGGATGTAGCGATATAATCCCCCTGAATAAGTATTCCTTGGCATTAGGGCATTATATTTCCAGAATCACCATTGTGAATATTTATTAATCTATTTACATACACACTTCAGTGCTTCATATTAGGTCTATGTTGTGAAAGATAAAACTGTTACCGTTCAAGTCTGGCAGTAGTAACGACCGGCTACTCCGGTTACCCCGTCTTTCCCGAGCCCTCTGCTGACGTTCTGGGGTCTGCTGCAGTCTCTGCTTCTCCTACCAAGGGAGAAGGAGACAATCAGTTCATTTCTCAATATTACTAAACCAAAGTCTAGATTCAGATTTTAAGATAGCATTTCTCAGTACTTAAGATAAAAATATATTTTTTTTTAAACGCCTAAGTGCAAGGCCGAATGTTTTTCGCTGGAAGGCCTACCGCCACTGCTGAGGTTGCCCAACTCCACATCCGGGGATACGCACTATCGCCATAAGTGCCATCCACCATCTTCGATGCTGGTAGCAGGCCTACATGCATGCAGTGATGGGGGTTGAATTTGATTTGGTTTCATTACCAGTGTGATATCGTGCCAATAAAACGCAAACATTTCATATACATACAGATCAAGAATACACAATACTACTGAAAATAAATCTCCAATTATTCTAAAAACGTGGCATTGGTCTTATACAAAATACCATTACCTTTATACAGAGTAAAAACAAACATGGCAGCATACACATATTTATACAGAAACATTATTATTTAAAAAAAGCAACCGAGTGATACCATTCCATTTTTACAAGATAAATGCCTAACAATACAGCAAGTAGATATATTTACCATGTAGATATATTTGTATAAAGAGGCTATAATTGTGCAAAAAATACCATTGCTTTTATGCCAAGTGAACCATGGTCATACAGTGAATAATTGTGTGAATCATTTTATCATAATAAAAGAGACACAAAGGATCGCTATATATTTCGACATGGGTCCGATTCGAATACAGGGATGGTACTGAAAGATCATGCACTATCCTTCTAATAAATTAGGCCTCTGCTCAACTGACCAGTAGCTATAAACAGAAATGTCCCTACCGCATAGCACAATGTTATTTCACATTTTAAAACTTCTACCAATAAATCACTTGTACAGCGAACCGGCATCATTCGAAAAAAAATCGCCAAGTGTTGAATTTGATTTGTGATGTGTCTGCCATTTATACCTGGCTTGAAAAAGGACCAGCTAGCAAGAGAAGTGAGAGACCTACATTAAAAAAATATATTTTTAAAGGGTTTTGAGTTTTCTGCTAAAAAAATTGAAATAAAAAGTACTAAATGCTGCTTTCATAAAATTAACTAAAATTCCAAAAATTCTTAAGGTGCACTGATGGAATACTTCAATATTTTTTCTGGTTTTCCCAAAAAGTCTTAGTCCCCTCAACACTTTGAAAAAATGATGTCCAAACTGAAAAAATGTTGACCAAACAGTGGATTTTTTTTAACAGCATTTTAGTTACTAACAGTTAAAGAACTATGGGCCAGATGTAGGTGAAATAGATTTACCGATTTTAAATTACCGAATTTTACCGATTCGGTAATTTAAAATCGGTAAATCTATGGGGTCGACATGTAGGTATTCCAGATGTGCTGGAATACCGAATCGGATGAATTCGGTATTTACCGATTCGGTAAATACCGAATCGGTAATGCCCATTCATTCCTATGGGCTTTGAAGCCCACAGGAATGAATGGGCATTACCGATTCGGTATTTACCGAATCGGTAAATACCGATTTTCACAAGGGTGCAGGGGGTGTCACTTTGACACCCTCTGGCACCCCCAAAACAGACTCGGGTGCCATGTGGCAGGCATACATGCCCTAAGGGCAGGTCTGCCTGTCACATGGCATAGGTGTGCATGCACACATGTGCATGCACACCGGAATCAGTATTTTACCATCAAATTGGATTTGATGGTAAAATACCGATTCGGTAAGGCTCCTGGGACTCTGAAGAGTCCCACCTACATATGGGTGGCTCAGATTCGGTAAATGTACCGAATTTGTATTTTACCGAATCGGTAAAATTACCGAATCGGTAATTTTACCGATTCGGTAAAATAATGCCCCCTACATGCCAATCACCTATTTACCGATCGGTAACGTCTGAAAATACCGATTTTCGGCCGTTACCGACCGACCTACATCGGGCCCTATGGGTATAACTTGCTATAAAATCTGAAAATGCTCTATTCTATGGTCTGTCATTTAGCAAAATGTACATAGTGTCTTTTCGTCTTTATTTTGTCCATCCTGCCCCCTTGTATTTAGGTCCTGAGTATTTGATTGGATGGGCAGGGTGGAAAATCATAAAGCTACATATCTCACAATCACATTCCATACACGGCTGTGCAAGAAAAATACGCCCAGAGAGCAGCACTGTGGCTAGTTACATAGAACCTAAAACACCAGAACAGACCGGTTACACCAAGTGTACATGTTCAGACCACAGAGAGCAACAGTGTGGGTATTCTTGTTTGCGGGCCGGATGAAGAAGTGGGTCTGCGGTCTGTAGGTGCCCATGCAGAGTCCCACAACGAAGATCACGACTTTTGATTTCTCGGTGTTCAGCTTGAAGCAACGGGACTTCATTCAGGATGCCCCTTCAGTCTTACGTGTGTTACATTTGTTTATTGTTCTGGGTGCTTTGTCCAAGAGGGTTAGTATTAGTTGCTTGTCGTTGGCATAGGCGAGTATATTAGTGTATTTTGCTCGCATGATGTCTGCCAGCAGAAATATGTAGATGTTGAATTGGGTCGGATTGAGCAAAGAGCCCTGCAGGACACAGCAGATGAGTTCTCTAGCTTCTGACGAGAAAGGCAGTATGTTGACTCTTTGGGTTCTTCCTGTAAGGAATATGCTTATCCACTGGATCCGGCGGGTCCTTGGATGCCAGTCTTATGTAGGCTGATCAGTACGGGATGGGAGACTGTGTCGAAGACTGCGGAGAGATCACGGAGGGTGAGAGCTGTGGTATCTCCTCTTACCAGGATCATCTGTTGCGAAGAGGACTCTTAGTACTGTGATTTTGTATGAATCCTGATTGAGTGGATTAGCAGAGCCAGTGGGTGGTGAGGTGGTCGGCGAAGCGTCTGTGGCCATTTCTAAAACCTTGGCTGGCTATGATAGAAGGGAGACTGTTCAGTGGTTCGCTAGGTTGGTTCCGACTGCAGATGGTTTCTTCGAGAAGTCGTTGACAGCTGTATGCTTTCAAAGTTCTGGGAAAGTGACTGTCTATGGAGGTGTTAGGGATGAAGGGGGGACCATTGCTGATAGGGGGCCAAAAACCTGAAAGTTTGTAGGCGTTTCCTAACTTTCCAGGAGCACACTGTTCTGAAATACCAACTCCAAACCCCTTGAGAGTGGAATTTACTCATGCACAGCATTACACCATCATAGGGTAATATTTTACAGGAGTAAAAGGATTTGAAAGTGCAAAGTCACCTTTTATGAAAACCTTGCATTGTTAAATCTTGTAATTTGTACACATAATCAGATTCTCGTTCACAAACCCATTTGTGAATAAGGCACTTTAAAATTGCATTCCTCAACTACTGGTGTTTTGCTCCACCACCTAACAGTGAGGGTGCTTCATTACATTTCTCCTTTAGTTTTTTTTGTTTACCCCACCAACGAGCTGCTGAAGGTATGCCCTTCTGTTGGTCAGCATTTTCACCTAGAGCCCATGACTCCTCATACTGACTCGCCACAGTAGTACTCCTAGCCAGGGCTTCGTTAGATCTGGACGTGCCAGCTACGATGAGATACACCATCTGGCCTGCAGCCTTTGTCCAATATTGATTTTTTTCGTTGAATATACCAAAAACGTCCAACAAATTTAATAAGATAGCAGTATGAGTATATTTTTATATCTGCCTCCTAAACCGGTAACAGCATCGTTGTCAGTGGCTGTATCGCATGTTAAGTGATGAAAGCTTGTTCTCAAAGTACAAATACTAATCTATTAATCAATAATGTTATTGAGGAGCCAGGCTATAGTCAATTGTTATTGCAGATTTGTACCATGTTTTCACAAGTAAATCTATGGCTACATGGTTGCCTGTACCTTCATCAAATACTATATTGTTGTAACAAGAATGGACTTATATCCCTCATTATTATTTTTTTTTATACTTTTTGTAATTATGTGCTAATAATTGTAGATTATGTGGTGCTTTATTAGCCTAAACTCCTAATAAAGTAATAAATGTAAAAGAAACTAAGGAAGGGGTGTCAAAGGATATATGGTCAGATTTAAGGGTTGGTGAATGAAGTACAGGCTGGTAGAGAACAGTATGTCCCCCACCCCCCCGAAGGGCTACCATCTGCTAAATTTAGAGATCACCGCTGGCCCAATAGCGATCTCTGTACCTTGATAGGAACCGCCATTATGGTCCACAAAACTTTATAAAGGTTTTTGCTTTTCAAAAACAAACTACCAAAGTGGGAGTCAGCTATTAACAAATTCATAACTAATGACTCTACACCCAGTGTGTTTGTTCCCTGGGTGTGCGGGTCATTTGTTTTTTATGTCACAGAAACAAGCATTGGCATAGCCAATAGGTCTCGCCTCTGGGACCTTATAAGTGTTTTGCCAGAGGTGTTTGGAAGTTTGGTAAGAGATGCAATTCAAAATAAAGGGATACCACATCTCATGCAGTTCAATCAAACGAGAAGAGGGCATGGGGAAACCTCTTATAAGATCTCAATCAATGGAGAAGGCACTCTTTACTGAAACTGGTGCGTGCTTTCACCTTGTAAATATTTAACACATGATCCGAGACAGTTGAATGCTAGAAGCGAGAAGTGAGGGAGAGAGGGAGGGAGGGAGAGTGGAAGTAATGGAGAGAGAGGAAGCGAGAGAGGAAGCGAGGAAGGGACGGAGGAAGTGCGGGAGGGAGTGAGAGAGTGAGGAAGTGAGGGAGGGGGAGAGAGAGGAAGGGAGGGCGATGGAGGGAGAGAGGAAAGGAGGAAGAGAGAGACAGACAGACAGAGACAGAGAGAGACAGAGACAGAGAGAGACAGAGACAGAGAGACAGAGAGACAGAGAGACAGAGAGAGAGACAGAGAGAGAGACAGAGAGGGAGACAGAGAGAGAGACAGAGAGAGAGACAGAGAGAGAGACAGAGAGAGAGACAGAGAGAGAGACAGAGACAGACAGAGAGAGAGAGACAGAGAGAGAGACAGAGACAGAGAGAGAGAGACAGAGAGAGAGACAGAGAGAGAGACAGAGAGAGAGACAGAGAGAGAGACAGAGAGAGAGAGAGACGGAGAGAGAGAAAGAGGAAGTGAGAGTGAAGGAGAGAGAGTGGGAGGGAGGGAGAGAGGAAGGGACAGAGAGGGGTAGGGAACGAGGCACAGCATAAACACATGCTGCTCTCTCTCTAACAATCCATGTTACATTTGGTTTTTTTTAACATTTATTTTGTATTTTTTAAAGCACTCCCTCCCAATATCTCATGAAATTCAATATATAAATCACTTTGATGCCCCAAGTCAGCAAGGGTGCCGTGGGTCTAGTCTAGCTTTGAGGCACATCGAGGCGTCCACATGTGAAAGTCACCAGACAGGCACGTGTGCTGGTTGAGGCACCCCAATACCCACCCAAACTGTAGGTCACAGTTGTCAGACAGACTCGCTGACCAATCAGCGTGCAGTTCTGGTCTGTGCCCGGTCCCAGCACAAACACCAGGCTGGCAACTGATGCGCCCAGGAAAAGGTGCAGCAAAGCTGGATTTGTGGGAGGGGCAGTGAAAACACTGGTACCGTTATTTGAATCCTCACATCCCCCGACCTTCCACTGTCACGGGTTGTGCAGAACACAGGCAGGGGGAGTTTGTCTAACCAAGAAGGACTTCAGCAGGCCTCAAGTTAGAATGAAGTCTCTCTCAGAGAGGCAACACTTTCAATACACTGCAGCAGGAACACTTGGTTATACAGGCGGAAATGAAGAAATCACAATAAAAAGGGGGAATTTAGACTGCTGAGAAAATGTCAAGCCGCGAATATGTAGTTCTTCTAAACTGCGAACGCGTGCACAAAAACAACACAAAAATAATTTTTAACCGAGCTAGAAGCGTTCTGATGACGGTCTCTTAAATCAAACCTTGAGATAAATGCACAGATTTGAAGTGTGACCCTGGGGTGTGTACTTTACGCACCACAGACACTACTGGCTGTTGTCGCTTTAATAACAGGCTTCATCATACAACGCAAAGGACCTCATGTTAATCACCGTGGGAAGAGTGACTGAGGCGACCCACTGCAATTCGAACCCAAGACCTGCAAATTACAGAGGGGTGTGCCCAGTAGGTGCATTGAACTGCTGATCTACCTCATCGGCCTCTGAGTGCACCTAAGCTGCCAGAGGAGCCCATTCAGAAAAGCGACTTGGGGCCACAAAGGACATTCCTGTGGGATTATCAGCAGGGCCGGGTGTTTCAAAGGAAGGGGGTTCCAGAGACTGGAAAAAACAAACAGGTCTCAGGGTTATTATATTCCAGTGTGTGGACAGGGAGTTCTGATATAATGTTGGGTTGTATACAACAGAAAGCACACCGCCCCTCCGCGTGATAATCCACACCCAAACCCATGCATCCCTTCATTGGATCCAATCGCAGGACCCAGGCACAGAGCAGTGAGGAAGGCAGGCATTCTCATACATAGCCTGGAGAGACAGCCCAGTGGGTGAATGCGCCTACTGTAGCGATCTGTGTGTAGCCTGTTCGCAACAGGGTCAAATTAGGGCAGGGCTGATGCGTTTCATCCCTGTGAAGCTGACAGCAAGAGCACCGTTGAGCTCAGTAATAGCAGTTAGTATTATTTAAAAAGAGACAAACCTGTCTGTGTCTGTGTTGAATAGACCATGATATCCACAGCAGAAGGGTGGGTGTAGAATGTGGCCACCATATCTGAGAATCGTGACTAACTATGTAATAAGCATTTGAAAAGCCAGTAGATCTCACCTTTTGTGTGCCAGTGCACACCCAAAGGCAAGACCTATCAGCTATGCCAATACTTGTTTGCACGGCCAGTGACCCGGCCCACTAAAAGCCCTGGCTAACCAATTCTAGTAGTGCATACCTTCTAAGCCCAAAAAGCAACGGGCTGCCCAGACTCTGCTGCACCAAGGGAGGGAATGCGAGAACAGCGAGATGGAGGACAGGCAGAAAAGAAAGACTTCAACACCATGGTAATCCATGTTTTCCGCAGAGAAAGCGGAATCTAAGTCTCGCCAACTAAGGGTTTACTTTCTGAGCCCAAAGCAGGAACTTGTGTGGAGAAAAGCTGGCTGCGTTACCCACACGTATAAATGCAGTTTAGAACTATTTACATTTCGGGGGAACACTGTCTCGCTTCTGAAGTCGTGTGGGGGGTGGAGGATTAGGGCGGCCAGAGATAAACTATGAAGACCTTGAGGGCGCCGGTCAAACAGACCTTAAATTCAGTGGACAACCAACACTCCCTTCTCATTTAGGAACATGCGTGTTGATGGAGCGGACTTTCAGATTAATTTCTAAAAAGTTTGTGACAAATGAAACTCTCGTGATTTTTATTTTTCTTACTAATGTGTGTTGCATGATTTATGTGATTACTGACTCAACCTAGATTAATATGCACCATCATGAACATGTGGGTTTGTTTAATCATTTGTGCTCTTGTTATGTTTGTCATTTTGCTTAAAATAACACATTTACTTTGTCTTTTGTTTGTCATTTACTAATCACAGCTGTTTTGGAAACAATAGCATTTGCATTCTTTAAATGTGCTTTTGTTTATGTATTGTCGTTTCATGTGTATGTGTTTGTTATATTTGTTTGTATGCAAAACTAGGTAACATAGCTAATGGGTTAAACTTAGTGGGTGAAGGCGGGTAACAGAATAATTATCATTTCTTGAATTAAATATTGTTTTTTGTTTCTTTGCATACTAGACACCCTCATTGCATTGCAAGCAAAAGGCTTGAGGCCGACTTCTAAAATGGATAACGGAAAAGCCTGAACAGAGTGAGCTTTGCACAGCTATGCAGGAATGAAAAAAATGATATCTTTCTACATTGATTCTTGGAGAAAGGCTTGTAAACAAAGGCTGTGTGGAAGTAGGACATTTGGTTCAATTTGTTCTTTGGACAAGGCCGTATTTGTCGTTCGGTAGCGGAAAGTCGGAAAAGCATGAGCGGTCGGAGGAAGTTTTGTTTGGATTAAAAGTTACTTTCTTCGGAAGCTGCCGGTGTCATATTTATGAACAATAGTACTTTTGAAAGTGACTCTGGCTATGTGAGAGACGGATGATGACCACATCGTACGACATCTAACAACCAATGAAATTCAGTTCTGCTCGAATATTTGTATTCTTTTAGGTAGTTTTAGATAGGAAAATACTATAAGAATTGCCCCCTTGCTAAGAGCACTGTTGGATCGATCCTGTGCTCCAGAGACGCTGCCCGATTTCCCTTTCACGTAAGACTTTATAACTTTGCTTATTTTTCAGGTTTCTTCTTTAGCTAAGTTAGGGAGATAGGCTATGCAGAAATAAATAAATAACTGTTTGAGCTGTTTTCATGCTGATGTTGGTTCATTGAATTTACATGACCTTCTGTGCCATTAATAATTCATGATTTGAAAATAAAATTGCTAATAAAAGTTTGAGCTTACTTTATGAAATAAAATTAATAAAATAGATTTTGAAATGACAAGCTGGTCTTGATCGTTTCTTTGTGTTACCATCAGTTAATCCATTGCCGTTATATATGACTTAATTAATGAATGTGTTAGATTAAATAATTAGCAAAAAACACAGTTGATGGACAGAATGTAGAACAATGTCATACATTCACCCCAGTACAAGGATCTGGGCCTAAATCCATCGTTTTTTTGCACTCCACACCACCCTGGGTTAGACACTGGCTATATGCAAATCAGCTCTGACCCTGTGCCTCATGAGCACAGTCCAGTCCGAACTACCAAGCCATGTCTTTCCCAGACCGGAATCAAGCATCCAAGGACCGGTTTCTGGCTATCAGCCTTCTTCAGCCTGGATAGCTTGACTCCAGTGGTGTGGAGAGCCTGGGACTCACGTCTGAGTATACCCAGCACACTCGGGTGAAAATTGCAAAAAACACAGTTGATGGACAGAATGTAGAACAATGTCATACATTCACCCCAGTACAAGGATCTGGGCCTAAATCCATCGTTTATTTGCACTCCACACCACCCTGGGTTAGACACTGGCTATATGCAAATCAGCTCTGACCCTGTGCCTCATGGACACAGTCCAGTCCGAACTACCAAGCCATGTCTTTCCCAGACAAGAATCAAGCATCCAAGGACCGGTTTCTGGCTATCAGCCTTCTTCAGCCTGGATAGCTTGACTCCAGTGGTGTGGAGAGCCTGGGACTCACGTCTGAGTATACCCAGCACACTCGGGGTGAAAATTGCAAAAAACAGTTGATGGACAGAATGTAGAACAATGTCATACATTCACCCCAGTACAAGGATCTGGGCCTAAATCCATCGTTTTTTTGCACTCCACACCACCCTGGGTTAGACACTGGCTATATGCAAATCAGCTCTGACCCTGTGCCTCATGGGCACAGTCCAGTCCGAACTACCAAGCCATGTCTTTCCCAGACTGGAATCAAGCATCCAAGGACCGGTTTCTGGCTATCAGCCTTCTTCATCCTGGATAGCTTGACTCCATTGTACTGGGGTGAATGTATGACATTGTTCTACATGCTGTCCATCAACTGTGTTTTTTGCAGATTAAATCATTAGGTCATATGATTCAGCAGGTCATAATATAGAAATCAGCTAAGAATGGGCCTAGTAATTAGTTTATAAATATTGGTGAGTATCCTGGTGTAGAGTTTATATGTGAGACTAAATTTCCTCAGACCCGCTGGATCAGTGTCATTCAAGAAAGGCGGCCCGCAGCTCTTAAACTGAATTATTCCAAAACCAGACATTAGTAAATGAACAAACCTGCTCCTCAGACAACCCCTGTTGGGTTACACATCCCATGCCAAACAGGTGGGGGGAGGGGGGGGGGGCGACGTCTTCCTAGCCCCGTCATACAACGACCAGCAGGACGCCACAGGTGGAACCCATCAACGCAAAAAAAAAAAAAAACACGTCAGCCATGCGTCCTTTACTGCAGGGAGCGCCAGGGGGCGGTATAAGACATTCGCACGTAGCGAATCCAGAATTGACTCGGGAATGCATGTCAACCAAAAAGCAGTTCTTCTCGGCCTGGTTCATTGTATTGCATCTTGGTAATTGTAGTGTGTAACATAACTCTTGTAAAATGCCCGACAACAAATACCACCTAACAATTGGCCGCAATATCTTGCGCGATAAGCCCAAATACTCCTGGCTTTTTTTTTTCAAGCACACAGCACATGCCTGCTCGTAGTTTCAAATAGACACGTTTAATTGTAACAGTGACAAGTCCCAGAGTCACTTCATGGACACTCACACATGACTTGGGAAACCTAGGATCTCTAATGTCGACTGATGTTCGAGTGTGGCATTTGATTTCAGGAAGATGTTGAGAACAAGCCCGTGAGTGCTGCGCGCGCGCCCGTGCTGTAAGAAATGCAGCTGCCATCGAAACCTGATCCAGAACAGATGGCACCCTGAACGCACCCGAGACCCCTATGCCATGGGAGTGCAAGATTTGAGGAGAGGCAGGGCAAGCACCCGCCTTTGGCCATTTGCGTGCTTTCAATTATTGAAAGCCTCACACAAAGCCCAATGGGATGTGTGTGAGAAGGCAAACCCACATGGAGAAGGCTCTTGGCAGTCTGAGGTGATTCCAAGAGACCTCTTCTAGAACAGCGCATGGGCGCTGCGCTCTAGGCGAGACCTAAAAAAGCGCATCATAAATAATGCCCTTCCTTCTAAACCCCACTCTTTTCTCCTTGTCTCATCTCCAATCTGCACCACAATGAGGCATAACCATGGGATTGTTTCTCTTCAAGAATTAGTCTTAGGCTGAGATTATTTACTTTTACACCAGCTTTCATGCACTCTTCCATTTATAGCACTTACTGTAGCTCATGATGATCGTCTTTATTGTAGCTTATGAACTCTACAATCAAATGAACCATCCCCACCTACAGTGGGTTCAAGAACTAAAATCTTCATTTATTTGCAGCCATTTGCCGTACTCAGTAAATCACCTTTATTGCTGTTGGGTGTGCTGCGAGTTCACGTCACATATTCTATACACTGGTGACTCCCACTGCCAAGAAGGGACATTTTGTCTCGTCAGTGATGGTAGCAGCAGTGTGGTGTTTGCCGATAGGTTAATTTTGCGAAAGCAAAGGGGAGTTCTCCCGAAGGTAAAACTCTGTTGGCTTGTGAGCTTGATTGGCAAAAAATAACAAGCATGGCAAAATCAAGACGTCTCTCTTATGCAAGAGCAATTAGCTTTGCCAATGTGCTTTAGCCGTGTTGTACACCAGCCTGGCTGCTGGTCAGCATGGCTAAAAGCTAGTGGCGTAGAGTAGAGTGGCATGGAGTGACGTAGAGTGGAGTGACAGAGAGTGTTGTGTATTGTAGGGGCATAGTGTGGAGGTGCATAGTGTGGCATACACTGGACCGGTATAGAGGAGAGTGGACTGGTGTAGAGTGCATTGGCATAGAGTGTTGCAAAGTACAGTGGCATAATGCTGTGGCATTGAATTCAGCAGCATACAATGCAGTGTTCTAGAAAGCAGTGGCACAGATTAAAGTAGTACATTGTAGAATGCAGTGGTGCAGAGTTCAGCGGCGCAGAGTGGAGAAGAGTAAGGAGGCGTAGAGTGCAGTGGCACACAGTAGGGTGGCGTGGAATGGTGTAGAGTGGCGTAAAATTGAGTGATGCAGTAGAGTAGAGTGACATAGAGTGCAGTGGCATAGAGTAGTGCAGAGTAGAGCAGCATAGAGTGGTGCAGAGTAGAGTATTGTGCCATACAGTGCAGTGGCATAGAGTGCAGTGGCATAGAGTGGCGGAGAGTAGAGTGGCGAAGAGCGTAGTGTTGCAGTGTAGTGTGTCAGAGTACAGTGGGGTAGAGAGGAGCAGAAAGGCGTACAGAGCAGTGGCGTAGAGTAAAGTGATGTAGAATAGAGTGCAGATTGCAATTGTGTAGAGCGCATTGGCATAGAATACAGCAGTTACGAGTATTGTGGGGTAGAGTGCAGTGGCGTGGAGTGGCATAGAGTAGACTGTTTCAGAGTAGAGTGAAGTGGAGTATGGTAGAGTGTAGTTAGGTTAGAGTGGCATAGAATGTAATAGTGTAGAGAAAAATGGTTTAGAGAAAAGTGGAGCAGAGTATATTAGAGTGGCGCACAGTGGATAGGCACAGGTGCAGGGGCATAGAGTGGAGTGTTACAGAGTAAAGTGCATTGGTGTAGAGTGTATTGCCATAGAGTGCAGTGGCTTAGAGTGCAGTGTTGCGAAGCGGCATAGAAGGAGTTGTGCAGAGTAGATTAGTGTGGCCTAGACTGCAGTGCTGTAGAGTGCAGTGGAGTGGCGTGGCGAAGAGTGCATTGGCATTAAGTAGAGTGGTACACGGTAGATTAGAGAGGCTTAAAGTAGAGTGGCACATTGGGGTGGTGTGATGTGGTGCAGAGTTGAGTGCAGTGGTGTGGAGTGGCGTAGAGTGGAGTATTCATGGTGTAGTAGCACACTACTATTACAGACAACACATTTTCAATTGAAATGACCATTACATTTGCACAGACATAGTTTTACTAATAAAATTATACAGTGCTCAAACGAAAATGTGTGGAAATTGCATCGCCCAGTGTAATTATTTGTTTTGGTCATATTAAAGTATTTGTTTCCAATACACTTCAGAAATAACAAAAATGTGCTTCACTTGTGTTCCTAATTCCGATATATTCTGAAATACTTGCACAGTTCATTTGAATGTTGTTGTGTGTTAGACAAATACTCTTTCCTAACCCCAGTATTCAGCAAGATTGTCACATAAATCCTCACACTTAACATTTGACCTCGGTTTTTGAATGCACAGCAAATGTGAAGATATGAGAACAAGATTTACAGGCCTGTTTACAGAAAGGGAGCACTCGGAAGGATAATATAAATAACGTTTGAGCAAGGCAAGGTACAAACTCGATTTGGACAGCCTAAAACAAATAAAGCCAACAAATGGAAAGCAAGAAAACGCGAGTTACAAACCACAAAGCAAATGGCAAGCAACAGGCAGAATGCATTCCTAGGTGAACTTACTGAATGTCCCCAAGATGTCTTTAGCAAACCTGTCTGGTAAACTGCGACCTAAAAATCAGACTGTTAACTTTGTTTGCTGAAGCGAATGTACGAAGATTAAAACATGGTCTCCTCCAGGACTTTATCAAACGGGTTTTCCAGCTTGGCCTCAGGAGTCACTTCATGAACTGGCAGCCAGCCACTGCTGTTGCCACGGAATTCAAAAGATAGGTGGTAGAGAGGGATTTCGGGCCAGACACGACCTTCCAGAATAAATTATCTTTACCAAAAGTATGCTGTTCCGTCAGAATGGAAGGTTCCATAAGCCCACAGTACGAGCCTGAATCCATCAGATCATCAGTGGCAAATCCTTTGAGGAACACAAGCCCTGACCCACCAATAATGGCATGCTTCATCAACGGGCTGTGCTTGTCATTAGTCTGGCCCACGTGGGGGCACTTTGCCGGAGATCTTTGTGTGCCTCACGGCCAGAAGAGTACAGACCACTACCCTCTTGAGTGTATGGATCAAAAGGAGGTTTAAGCAGTATGTAGACTAGTCTGCAATTTAAAATTAACTAAAGTTTCCCTCTAAAACAATTTTATGGAGGCTTCTGGTTCACAGATAAAACAAAATGGATGGATCTTAGGAAGGATAAAAGATTTTGCTAAAGCAAGGTCAAGTTTTCCAGAAGGTGGAACTCAATTGGCTTGTGAGCACGATTAAAAAAATAATTATATATATATATATATATATATATATATATATATATATATATATATATATATATATATATATATATACACTATTAACTTTGTTCAATTAAGTGAATGTATAAAGTTTGTGTTGAATCATTATGAACAAAAAGTAATGCAGTCTTGAGAAGGGTGCTGAACCATTGCAATTGCAAAAACTTAATAAGTGAACCTTAGCTAAACCAAGGGCTTTAGAGAGCCATTTAGACATGTCAGTGGACATAGAGGATGTATCAAATAGAAGTGATAGGTGTTTTGTAATGGAGAGGTTAATGGAAGAGTGGTCTTTTAAATAAACTTTAGTCTGATGCCAAAATGTGCGGATGTTTGGACAGTCCCACAGTATGTGAACTATGTTGCGGTTTGGTGTTTTACATCTCCAGCAATGGGAGTCAATACTAAGTTTAGCAGAATATAATTTAGCCGTGGACCAGTACCAACAATGAAGAATATTAAAGCATCTATTTTGTAGACAGGAATCTCTGTGTCCTCTGTTATAGTTTTTCAATCTTTGTCTGAAAACTCTGAATGTAAACGAGAGGACCACCACATTTGTATATTGTAGTTCTCTGAGGTAAAGAAAATCTATCAGAATAGCATACTAATAGGAAACAATATCCTTGAAGTTTTTCTATGTGTGAATATAATGGGTAAATGGGATTGGGAAGGGATGTCAGGAGTTTTTGTCATGCTTTATAGCAAGGGCAAATGAAAGTTGAGAATATCTATTACATTGTGATGAAGGAAGATTACATTCTTGTTGTAGGCTTGGGGGTGTTTTTTAGAGAATGTTAATGTGTTAACACATTTGTAATGTGATGAATTTTATGATTAATCCAGGTATCAGCACCTTTATATGTAATATCATTGCTATTCCAGTGTGGGGCTTGAGAGTGTAGATGAATATGAGATTTCGTAATCGTGGGAGCTTTCAGCCAAGCAAGCTGTGAAGAGTAAATATAGGGTTAGTAGAATTTGTAAGGCGTGGGTTTTAAGTATAATATATAGCTAAGCCTATGTTAGAATGAAGAAGGGATTGCTCAAGTTTAATCCAAATTGGAGTGTTCCTAGGGGTGGTCAACATATAGATAGAATGTGCTAGCTATTGTGCAACTCAATGATTCTCTAAATGAGGAAATGGTAATCCAACTTTAGCTGGAGATGAGTGTAGTTTCAAACCACTTAAACAGGGTTTATCACCACCCCAGACAAACTGGAGAAGTGTGGCTCAATGGTTAGAGCGGCAGACCCTGATGCAGAGGTCTAGCCCGGGACCAGGGTTCAATTCCCCGCCTCGGCGGGTCTTGGGCTCAAAAATTCCACGGACCTGATAATTCTCGCCTCGGTGCCTATTCCAATCATAGAGTACCACTCTGCAACTCTGGGCAATAGCTTGCTTAATCTCCACACCGGCCCCCACAACGCTACGGATGCCTGGCCTTCACCCTGGGGGTGCCCAGGAGTGGACGCCTCACAGGGAAAGCCAGGACGGGTTCCACAGCGGTATTCGTACAAGCGCCTTGAGACCCTTGCGGGTAAGTAGTGCGCTATACAAATATCAATTCACATTCACTGGGGTGTAGTGGATGTCATTAATTTAAAGAATGATTGTGTAATGGAGAGTGGAATAATTCCAAAGATATAGTTACATTTAGGAATTGTATTCATCTTTATAATCTGTTCTCTTCCCCATAACGATGAGTTCAGAAGCGACTTCGTTGAAATAATCTCTCGATCTGTTTAACTACTGGATTAAAATGGTCTGTGATCATATATTTCAAACCATTATTGAGAGAAATCCCTAAGTATACTAATATCGAATGTCGCCACTTAAAAGGTAGATTATTGATGGAGGCTATAGCAGTAGTGGGGGGCCATTGGTAGGGCTTCACATTTAGTCTAGTTAATTGTATAGCCCAAAAGATCTGAAAATATATTTAGCAGAGAGATTAACAAGGTTACAGATGATTTAGGGTGAGAAAGTGTCAGAAGAACATCATCTGCGTAATAAAATGATTTGATTTCCCCAGCGGGTGTGTCAATTACCTTAATATCAGTGTTGGACCATAGAGCAATAGCTAACAGTTCCAAAGCTAAGAAAACAGTAATGGTGATAGGGGACAACCTTGTCTAGTACCACTGTAGATGTTACAGTATGGTGATGTTAAACCACCACAGGTAAGTCACTGTAGGTGAGAGATACATGCCACTAGTGAGGGTAATGAAAACCATACCAAACCCCATTCTAACCACAGTGTGACATAAGTAACCCAATTCTGCTAGATCAAAACCCTTCTCTGTGTCTAATAAAATAAGGACTTTCTCGTCTTGGTTATTCCTTGATTTCCATAATAATTGTGAGATAGTTCGAAGATGGTTGGTAGATAAACGACCCTGGAAAAATCCAACCTGAGATGAGTATATTAATGAGGTAATAACCATGCTAGGTCAGATGGCTAGGACTTACCGAAATTTTAGCATCTGTGTTTATTAAATAAATTAGTCTATACCTAGAACATTCCAACACATTTTTACCAGTTTTTGGTATAACAGTAATATGGGCCCTTAAAAATTCAGATGGTAAGTGTCCCTTTTGTAGTGCCTCATGAAAAACTGAATTTAAGATTGGAGCAGTGAGATTTTTTGTAATCTTATAAAATTCAATGGGTAACCCATCCTCCCCAGGGGCTTTACCAGTAGCCAAACTACCAATGGCCTTTAATATTTCCTCATTTGTAATTTTACCTTCAAGCTCCTCTTTCTGTACCTGCGTTCATTTGTGGGAGTTGATTTTAGAAAAGAAATCCTCTTTTACTGATTGATCAAAACAATTTATAGAAGTATATAAGGATTCATAATAATTTTGAAATTGAGATAAAATTTCTGATAGGTGTGTAAATATTTTGTCTCAGAACTTCTAATGGCAGGGACCACTCTGGACGATTCTTGGTGTCGTCACTGAGAAGCTCAAAGTCTCCCGGCTTCTTCCCTTCTTTCACAGTCTCTTTGACAGATATGAAAAAGAGATTTTCAGCTTGAGAAGTACATGTAATATTCAGAGTATATTTCACAACAGAGTATATTTCACTGATAGTAATTTCTGTAATGTCTCTGATGAACGTGTTTGAGAGGGAGTGGTTCCAATTTCTTTTTCCAGGTTAATCCTGGTAATATTTGCTTGTTTCTCTTTAAATGCAGTATCTTTCATCATTAGACCTCTCAGTACTGCGTTTCTGGTGCCCCATAGTGTGTGAGCAGTAAGATTTGAATGTTCATTATCTTTTAGATATTGTTCCACATAAGTATACAGTTTACGTTTTTCTAAGGGGGTCTTATATGAGGAGTAATTAAGTCTCCAAGGAGGTTCTGGGGAACGGGAGAGTGCAAGATCCAAGCAGTTTTCAATAGGTTCATGATCTGATATACTGCAGGGAATTATATTAGCCGGAGTTATTAATGGGAGGACAGATGAAGAGGCCAATAAGTAATCCATTCTGATCTGTACTGAACTTGGGCAGGAAGTGAATGTATAGTCCCTCTCATTCGGATGCTAATAGTCTCCAGGGTTGTAATGAATGATCCTTATCTAAGAGCAAATATCGGTCTATAATGATGAATGTCTGTTTTGCCCAATCTGAAATAGGTCTACAGTAACGTTCCAGTCTCCACTAGTAATACTTGAGAGGAGCCAAACGATGTAAATAATCTACTAAATTGGGAATCCGTTGGAGGGTAAATTGAGCCTACAATTATAAAACTATCACAAATTTGGAAGTTTAGTGGAGACATAGGGACCCTCTATATCTTTCCAAGTTTGTAAAATGTTATATGGCAAGTGCTTACTAAGGAGAATGGCAACACATTTTCTTTGTGGAATGGAATCATTAACATTGCTCTCAGAAGTAATACTAGCATGTAGAACATGACAAACCCAATCTTGTTTACGTTTTTCACATTCTTAGGGAGTAAGGTGAGTTTCTTGTAACAAAACGATGTCCGGTGTATTATGAGCAAAGTAAGTGAGATTTTTTTTTCTTTTGATGTAGCATGTCGATCGATGCACATTTAAAGAAACAATTTTCACAGCTACCAACAAGTTGATTGCATAGTTGAAATAAAATAATTTTAAAAAAGCAGTAAAATTAAGCAATAAGTACGTAAAAAAGAAATATAGCAATTTAGCAAAGTACAACAAATGAGTGTGAGACGATAAGTCTAGGTTATGAAATGGAATATTATTAAGTATGTTGATGAGAATTGATCTAAAAAGAAAAAAACTGCAAGATTATGAACAATGATCAGGTATGTGTCCAACAATAAATGTTCAGACAACAAGGAATAGCTTTTGAAACTTCTAACTTAGAACTGGGAGGATGCGTTTAAGGCAACATGGAATAGAGGCCAGCGAGGCCAACAGTATCATGAATATCACATAATGATACCCTTCATCATAATTAAATCAGGAAGGGAAGATAAAACCATATTATTGTTCTGGAGTAGAGTATGAGCAATACAAAACAAGCATTTGCAATGCAATAGGTCTCGCATTAGGAAAGTTTGAGCTATTAGTCTTGTAAATGACATTTTTTATTTATGTCTTGGTTTTGAAAATAGAGAAATGAATAGCTTTGTCATTTACAATGCCAATACTTTTATCTTTTGCAAATGTGACACCTATAGCATTTGTAATGCAACATGTTTTGTATTTACGTGACTTAGATGTATTGATATTCCAAATAACAATGGCTTTTAATTTTTTTAAAATAATTAATACTTAAATAAAAGTTATTGTAATTTATAATGGCAATAGCTTAAACTTTTGTGAATAACTTTTGTGAAGATTATGTTCAGTGTATTTTATTGTGACGAAAATCCAAGAACAGAATTGAAATATTACCATCTTTGTGTGACATTTGTAATAAAGCTTGAAACATTGAGAGAACATATTTGAACCAGTTGTTGTTGAATGGTTGCACGGATAGATACTGTGGTGGTGCTGAGTGATGTTGTGGTGGCGACGAGTGGTGCTGTGGCGTTCAGTGGTGCTGTGGTACCGCAAAGTGATGTTGTGGTGCCCCTGAGTGATGTTGTGGTGCCCCTGATTGATGTTGTGGTGCCCCTGATTGATGTTGTGGTGCCCCTGAGTGATGCTGTGGTGGTGCCATAGATAGAGTGAGGGCGCTAGACAGATTGATAGAGTGAGGGCGATAGATAGAGTGAGGGCGATGGATAGAGTGAGGGCGATGGATAGAGTGAGGGCGATGGATAGAGTGAGGGCGATGGATAGAGTGAGGGCGATGGATAGAGTGAGGGCGATGGATAGAGTGAGGGCGATCGATAGATAGAGTGAGGGCGATCGATAGATAGAGTGAGGGCGATCGATAGATAGAGTGAGGGCGATCGATAGATAGAGTGAGGGCGATCGATAGATAGAGTGAGGGCGATCGATAGATAGAGTGAGGGCGATCGATAGAGTGAGGGCGATCAATAGAGTGAGGGCGATCGATAGAGTGAGGGCGATCGATAGAGTGAGGGCGATAGAGTGAGGGCGATAGATAGATGTGTGTGGTTGTGTGTGTGTGGGGGGTTGTATGTGTGTGGTTGGGTGTGGCTGTGTGTGTGGTTGGGTGTGTCTGTGTGTGTGGTTGTGTGTGTGGTGTGTGGTGTGTGGTTGTGTGTGTATGGTTGTGTGTGTATGGTTGTGTGTGTATGGTTGTGTGTATGAGGTATGTGTGGTTGTCTGTGTGTGGTTGTCTGTGTGTGGATGTGTGTGTGGTTGGGTGTGGTTGTGTAATTTTGCAATGTTAAGGGATAAATCGAAGTACTGCTAAGTTAGTTAGGATGTGCAAGAACGTCTGTTTAAGGGTACAGTAAAGAAACTGAAAAGCATGTCAATTAGGTAGTTGGGTAGGAGGCAGCATGTTTTTGCATTGCCAAATAAAAAGCGAAAAATGATTATGTAAGTGGGTAGGGGCAGTCGTGTGGTGCTGTGCAGAATGAATAGACTGAGTATGCAGAGTTAGTAGGATGCAAGTATGGAAGGTGAGCAGAGTGGCAGCATGTAAAGTGATCAGTGTTAAAGTATGCATAGTAATGATTATGCAAGTATGCAGACAGTTTAATTTGTAGGTGCTTAAAGTAGCAGTGTGTAAGTGCATTTGGTAAGTAGAGTGAGTATGTAGGATAAATAGAATGAGTGTATGCATGCAGAAGATTTTTTCTAGTGTAGGATGATCAATATGTAACTATGCATAGTGAACAGTATGTAGGTGTTTTGGGGTATTAGTGTACTAGTATGGAGAGTAAGCACAATGTGAGTACATATAGTGATAACAGTGTTAGTATGCAGAGTAGGCAGTATTTATTATGCAACTCAATGAGTATGTGACTATGTAAAGCGACCAGTATGTGAGTATGCAAAGTGATTAGCATGCGAGTATGCAGAAGTAGAAGTATGTAGCTGTGTATAGCTAACAGTGTATGAGTATGTACAGTGATTGTTTTTTTAGTATGCAAGGCAATAAAAAAGTGGCAATGCAAAATAAGCAGTACAGGCATGTTTAGAGGTAGCAAGGTATTAGTATGCATAGTAAGCAAAGTGTAATATATAATGGGGTAGAATTGCTATGGTGGTAATAGCAATAGGAGGAGGTGGACGACTACTAGGCTGTTAAGTGCAAATTGTGTTATAGGCGAGTACTTGGAAGGAGTTCAGTGTAGGCGCTTAAAAACGATTTTATGTGGCAAATTGTTGAGGGCTTAGGGGTGTATTGCAGATGCAAAGGGTGTAGTTTGGTCTGATATCGGAGGGAGTTGTTTAAAGGTGGGTAGGTAGTAATTTATATGCATAGCGTTTGACGAGACTGTGGTAGATGCTGGTATGCTGCATGGACAATTGGCCTCTAGAATAAAAAAAGGAATGTAAGGGTACAGAGACATGGTGAGCATGAATGACTAATAGTAGTGGGTGGGTTGTTCTATATTGCTGTTTTGTGTTGCAAGCATGCTAGAGTTGGGACTAAAGGACATGAGGGGGCTAGAGGTGAAAGGTGATGTGAAAGCGGATGTAAGTTTATAGTTTATGTTCGGCATGTTGGATACGGAGAGAGAGAGAAGACTTCAAGCTATGTGTAGATAGGTGCGCATCTGTATGACAGTGTTGTAGACTGTGTTGTTGAAGAATACAGAAGGAATGGGTGGGCAGAGGGGCGTTGTGTATGTAGCAGCGTAAGAAAGTGACGGCAAGAGGAAGGTGTACTTTTAGACGAACAGTGCTTTTTAAAAGTATTTAAATGGATATGCAGGAGATGCACGATACGAGTAATGTATGTTTTTTTTGTGTGGTGTTATATAGCACAGCTTTTATCTGAAGGTGTCTTAGTGCTTTATAATAGGAACATAAAATGACAAGTGAACAAATCACAAAAGCAAACTAAAAGTGACATGATGTTAAAATGATAGTTGCGAGTAAAAAAATATATTAGGTAGCAAACATTGCATCGCAGGAACAAAAACGGAGAAGTATGCAGGTTACAGGGGAAAACAAAGTACAATATAGGGAAAATACTGCAATATATGCTAGATAATAAGACACAAGAAGTCTGTCACAACCTTTTAGTTTATATAAGTTGTTAGCACGATTGTCGCGCAGGCAGTTGCTTTTAACAAGTCTGAGAGGGAAATAAGGAAATGCACGAAGGAATAGCGGCTAGTTAGATAACGATTAGAAGGTATGGTTTTTTATGAGGCGTGTTGTGGTTTGTATGCACTTTGAGTTGGTAAGTTAAGGAGATGAAAATGAGCTGAGGGCTATGCGAGCTAGGTCTAAATGTTTGCGAGCGACGTTAGGCTTATTGGACATGGAAGGAAACAGTATTGGTAGAGTTTTTTGGAGACCTGCGCGCCCACTAATTTGGCAGTATAGTATGGGTAAAGTTGTTTGGGGAGGTATAGGTGGTAACATATGTGCAGAGCCGTTGACGCCAGGGTGATAGGTGGTGGTACGCAGCATGGACAATTGCTCTGTATAATGTAGGGAATAAAGTAAGAGTACAGAAAGATGATGTCCAGGGGGGGCTAGAAGTAGAATTTAGGCTGTGACATAGAGCTAGTTGTACTTAGAAATGTGCAATATGTATACTAATGGATAGAACTAGCTAATGAGTAAAACTGCATGAAGCGTAACATAAGTTTAATACATTACTTTTTTTGTGAACGGGATGCAAACGTCTATTAAGGAGCGTTTTTTTGCGATCGAAGCATGTAATATTGAAACAGCACTGTAAATAGGTTAATGTTAAATATATTGGCATAACCCCTAACATTAGTTTAGACATGGAGGGAGAGATAATTGCAGATGATGTGTAGATAAATGGGCATGTACATAAGAGTGTTGTAGACTTTGCGGGGGTAAAGAACAAAAAAGTAATGTAAGATATGAAGACGTATTAAGCATGTAGCGGTCAAAGAAAGTTACTGTGTGTTGGGGGTTACTTGTACACGAACAGCGCTTTTTAAAGAGTGTTTGGGATAGGTATGTAAAAGAGGCAAGTATTTGAGTTAGTTTGCATTTGTACGTGCTGATAGCGCTGTTGCGGCGCAGGCAATTGGTCTTAATAAGACAAAGACAGAAAAAAGAAGAGTACATAGTGATCACGCACGCAACAGCCATTGGTCCCACGGGGCTTCAGCCCCCCTCCGTCGTGTGTCAGCCTGGCAAGCCCCCCCCTGTCGTTTGTGTCAGCCCGGCGTAGACAGCTTTGTGGGTTGGCGACTGTGTAATTGCAGCTGAACCTGAATACTTAACAGGTCTTTAAAACACTATTTACGTGTATATTACTGTTTTGTTGTTTATTCATCTCTTCTTACAGCACGCAGTTTGTGGTTGGAAGAATTAGCCTTCCCCCTCGTAATATTGTCCAGCCTCCCTCGAATTTTGGCTCTTAGTTGCCCGCCTGATAGGGATAGTGCGTATAAAATGTAGATAACAGAGTGTGTTGCTTGAAAGGGCCGTGTTATGTTTCGAATGCACTTGGGACCATAGTTGAAAGACAAACGGGCGGATGGCGATGCGAGGTACGTGGAAAACTTTGGGAGTAATGTTAGATTTGTTAGACACGGAGGGAGACCGCATTGGTGTAGTTTGCTAGAAAGCTGCGGAGGACGATGCAACCTACGTAGAAAACTTTGCGAGTAACGTTAGGCTTGTTAGACACGAAAGGAGACAGCATTGGTATAGAGTGCGAAAAGCGCGCAAATTAAGTTGCTAGGGCAGAGGCAGCATCTGGCTGGATTGCTAGATAAAACAGAACAAGCAAACAAGTACGGGAAATGCAAGCGGATCCCTTTGAAGTATCTCACGGCCTCGCGGCCCTGAAAATGAAAGCAATTAGGGGGGAGGTGGGAAGGAGGCTGATGGCTTGGATGTGGACGCGCGTTCCGCACTAGTAATCAACACGCACTGTCCAAAATCCGCGATGGGAGAGCATGGGAGAGCTTCTTGGTTTCACTGCTATAGACTCGTCCTATTCCATTCCTGCGGAATGGGAATAGGCTGAGACCTAAAAAGGGGGGGGGGGAGGACTATTGTTTCACACCTTAAGTGAGAAAAGAAGGGATGGGAAAGAAGTATAGAGAATGTAGTAATCGCAACTTATGATCTAAAATTAACCAATATGATATTCAAGAATGTATTAAGAGGAGAAAGAGAATTGAAGAAGAAAGAAGAAGAGGAGTATAAGAAAGGTAGGAATAGAAATATAAAAGTAAAAATAAAAAGCATACACATTACAAATCCGCAGAGAAATGCAATACAAAGTGAGCATTCTTGACAAATGTCACGGTTCTTGATATCTCTGGCAAAATAAAGACCAACCTTTGATACAGTATAGGTGTTTTTGACATACTTGTGACTCTCCATTACATAATATGGGCTCTGTTACAATGCTGCTCATGCTGAAATTAATGTGATGATTTTTGATATCATTTCAACATAATTCATGTTATCCCTAGTGCAGTGCTCGAAAATGATGATGATGATAAATGGGGACAAAGGGTAGAATATGTCCCTGTGAGACAGGAGTACATGTGCAAAAGAACAAATAATGGACGGCATGCTAAACAATGCAAACATTCACCCCCAGTCACTAAGTTCTGGGCTTAGTCCATTGTTCTTTTGCTCACCACGCCACCCCAGTTTGGACCAGCCAAATGCAAATCAGACTGGACCCTTTGCCTCATGGGTTCAGTCCAGCCCGAACTGCCAAGCCAGGTCCTCCCTGGCCCGGAAACAAGCATCCTGGGACCTGTTTCGGGGTATCTCCCCTCATCAGCCAGGCTAGCTTGAATCCAGTGGTGCAGTGTGCATGGGATCCACGTCTGGGCATACCCTTGCCACTTAGGGAGACAAAAGCAAAAGGAGCAAATGATGGACGGAATGCTGAACAATGCAAACATTCACCCCCAGTCAAGAGATCTGGGTTAAATCCATCATTTTTTTGCTCACCATGCCACCCCAGTTTAGACTTCGCCATATGCAAATCAGTCTTGACCCTGTGTCATGGGTACAACCCAGCTCGAACTACCAAGTCAGGTCCTCCCTGGACTAGAAACAAGAATCCTGGGACTGGTTTGTTCTTTTTGCATTTGTCACCCAGAGTGGGACGGGTATGCCCAGACATGGGTACCGTGCTCTCCATGCCACTGGAGTCAAGCTACCCTGGCTGATGAGGGGGTGAAACCCCAAAACCGGTCATAGGATACTTGTTTCCAGTCCAGGAAGGACCTGGCCTGGCAGTTTGGGTGGACTGTTCCCACTGGGCACAGGGTCAAGGCTGATTTGCATATGGCTGGGTTTAACCTGGAATGGCATGGAGAGCAAAAAAACGATGGATTTAGGCCCCGATCTCTGTACTAGGATGAATGTATGACATTGTTCTGCATTCTGTCCATCAATTGTTCATTTTGCAGGAGTACATGTGAGCACTTAGTGAAGTTGACAAGCTGTTAGCATTTTGACTCCATTGGGGTGTTGAAAAAGGGAAGTAGATTCAGCTACTTTATCAAAAAGCAGCGTTTTTATTTCACAATGAAAGGTCTGCATTTTCAGAAACTGACAAACTGATGTATAGCGCACGACTACCTGGGCATCTCAGCGCTTGTACGAATACCGCTGAGGAACCCTTCCTGGCCTTTCCCTGTGAAGTGCCCACTTCTTGGCATCCCCAAGGTGCAGCCAGGCATCCCAGCGTTGTTGGGGCCGTTGTGGAGATTAAGCAAGCTATTGCCCAGAGTTGCAGAGTGGGACCCATGATTAGAATAGGCACCAAGGCGAGAATTAACAGGTCCGAGGAGATTGAGCCCAAGACCCGCCGAGGCGGGAATTGAACCCTAGTCCCGGGCCAGACTTCTGCATCAGGGTCTGCCGCTCTAACCATTGAGCCACACTTCTCCACCATTTTTAGAATTAGATTTAAAGCTGATATTTAAGAAATAATGCATGCATAGTTTATGTGAGGCTTACTGCTAAATGTGGTTGCTTGGCATCACTGGCCGCTACTCCACTGTTTCATTACTTGAGTGAAGGCATCCGAACGACTGGGGATTAATTAAAAGGTGAGGAATCTGCGCTAGAAGTCTGTTTCAGAATGTCTAGATGGCTGTAATGATGCTGCTTCTCCCCATTTCAGTGAACTACTTTAACGACCACCGATTTCCATACAACCACTTAGGCTCTGATTCAGAGTTTGTCAGAATGTTCTAACCCTTGTGTAAAGCTCTGTTCTCTGGGGGCCTGAATTTTGAGTTGGGTGGTATTTAGTGCCCCCGTTAAATACAGAGTGTGTTAAATAAGTTACCCTTAGGGAAATTGCAGCAGAACAAAACCGCAGAAATTCAACAGGGAAAGGCAGTATGGTATTCACTGAGAAATATGGATTCTGGTGTAATAGGCACCAAAGTCTGCATGTTATACCCCAGCAAACTCAGAATAGATGCTATCTAATGCACACAATAAATTCCGATCCCTGTGGTGCCGCATTAATCAGGTGTGATGCTACACATCTTCAATCCAACAAACTTGGAACCTGGGACCTGTATCTCACCCCCTTTTTTGAAATATTTAAGCGGGCTGACGAGCCTGGGACCCCGCACCCGCGCGCCTGTGTGGTACTAGACCTGGCAATATTTGGCAGCCACCGGCAACCCCAGAAGATAAGAAGATCGCCTATTCCCTGCTGATGAGGGGTAAATACCCCGAAACACGTGTCCAGGGATGGCGAAGAAAGATACATCGCGGAATACAAAACTACACTGACCATAGTCCTTAGGGGCGATCCAGCTGGTGAGTGGTGTGCGACCCCACCCCCTTTTTTGAAATATTTAAGCGGGCTGACGAGCCTGGGACCCCGCACCCGCGCGCCTGTGTGGTACTAGACCTGGCAATATTTGGCAGCCACCGGCAACCCCAGAAGATAAGAAGATGGCCTATTCCCTGCTGATGAGGGGTAAATACCCCGAAACACGTGTCCAGGGATGGCGAAGAAAGATACATCGCGGAATACAAAACTACACTGACCATAGTCCTTAGGGGCGATCCCGCTGGTGAGTGAGTGGTGTGCGACCCCACCCCCTTTTTTGAAATATTTAAGCGGGCTGACGAGCCTGGGACCCCGCACCCGCGCGCCTGTGTGGTACTAGACCTGGCAATATTTGGCAGCCACCGGCAACCCCAGAAGATAAGAAGATGGCCTATTCCCTGCTGATGAGGGGTAAATACCCCGAAACACGTGTCCAGGGATGGCGAAGAAAGATACATCGCGGAATACAAAACTACACTGACCATAGTCCTTAGGGGCGATCCCGCTGGTGAGTGAGTGGTGTGCGACCCCACCCCCTTTTTTGAAATATTTAAGCGGGCTGACGAGCCTGGGACCCCGCACCCGCGCGCCTGTGTGGTACTAGACCTGGCAATATTTGGCAGCCACCGGCAACCCCAGAAGATAAGAAGATGGCCTATTCCCTGCTGATGAGGGGTAAATACCCCGAAACACGTGTCCAGGGATGGCGAAGAAAGATACATCGCGGAATACAAAACTACACTGACCATAGTCCTTAGGGGCGATCCCGCTGGTGAGTGAGTGGTGTGCGACCCCACCCCCTTTTTTGAAATATTTAAGCGGGCTGACGAGCCTGGGACCCCGCACCCGCGCGCCTGTGTGGTACTAGACCTGGCAATATTTGGCAGCCACCGGCAACCCCAGAAGATAAGAAGATGGCCTATTCCCTGCTGATGAGGGGTAAATACCCCGAAACACGTGTCCAGGGATGGCGAAGAAAGATACATCGCGGAATACAAAACTACACTGACCATAGTCCTTAGGGGCAATTCCACTGGTGAGTGAGTGGTGTGCGACCCCACCCCCTTTTTTGAAATATTTAAGCGGGCTGACGAGCCTGGGAGCCCGCACCCGCGCGCCTGTGTGGTACTAGACCTGGCAATATTTGGCAGCCACCGGCAACCCCAGAAGATAAGAAGATGGCCTATTCCCTGCTGATGAGGGGTAAATACCCCGAAACACGTGTCCAGGGATGGCGAAGAAAGATACATCGAGGAATACAAAACTACACTGACCATAGTCCTTGGGGGCGATCCCGCTGGTGAGTGAGTGGTGTGCGACCCCACCCCCTTTTTTGAAATATTTAAGCGGGCTGACGAGCCTGGGACCCCGCACCCGCGCGCCTGTGTGGTACTAGACCTGGCAATATTTGGCAGCCACCGGCAACCCCAGAAGATAAGAAGATGGCCTATTCCCTGCTGATGAGGGGTAAATACCCCGAAACACGTGTCCAGGGATGGCGAAGAAAGATACATCGCGGAATACAAAACTACACTGACCATAGTCCTTAGGGGCGATCCCGCTGGTGAGTGAGTGGTGTGCGACCCCACCCCCTTTTTTGAAATATTTAAGCGGGCTGACGAGCCTGGGACCCCGCACCCGCGCGCCTGTGTGGTACTAGACCTGGCAATATTTGGCAGCCACCGGCAACCCCAGAAGATAAGAAGATGGCCTATTCCCTGCTGATGAGGGGTAAATACCCCGAAACACGTGTCCAGGGATGGCGAAGAAAGATACATCGCGGAATACAAAACTACACTGACCATAGTCCTTAGGGGCGATCCCGCTGGTGAGTGAGTGGTGTGCGACCCCACCCCCTTTTTTGAAATATTTAAGCGGGCTGACGAGCCTGGGACCCCGCGCCTGTGTGGTACTAGACCTGGCAATATTTGGCAGCCACCGGCAACCCCAGAAGATAAGAAGATGGCCTATTCCCTGCTGATGAGGGGTAAATACCCCGAAACACGTGTCCAGGGATGGCGAAGAAAGATACATCGCGGAATACAAAACTACACTGACCATAGTCCTTAGGGGCGATCCCGCTGGTGAGTGAGTGGTGTGCGACCCCACCCCCTTTTTTGAAATATTTAAGCGGGCTGACGAGCCTGGGACCCCGCACCCGCGCGCCTGTGTGGTACTAGACCTGGCAATATTTGGCAGCCACCGGCAACCCCAGAAGATAAGAAGATGGCCTATTCCCTGCTGATGAGGGGTAAATACCCCGAAACACGTGTCCAGGGATGGCGAAGAAAGATACATCGCGGAATACAAAACTACACTGACCATAGTCCTTAGGGGCGATCCCGCTGGTGAGTGAGTGGTGTGCGACCCCACCCCCTTTTTTGAAATATTTAAGCGGGCTGACGAGCCTGGGACCCCGCACCCGCGCGCCTGTGTGGTACTAGACCTGGCAATATTTGGCAGCCACCGGCAACCCCAGAAGATAAGAAGATGGCCTATTCCCTGCTGATGAGGGGTAAATACCCCGAAACACGTGTCCAGGGATGGCGAAGAAAGATACATCGCGGAATACAAAACTACACTGACCATAGTCCTTAGGGGCGATCCCGCTGGTGAGTGAGTGGTGTGCGACCCCACCCCCTTTTTTGAAATATTTAAGCGGGCTGACGAGCCTGGGACCCCGCACCCGCGCGCCTGTGTGGTACTAGACCTGGCAATATTTGGCAGCCACCGGCAACCCCAGAAGATAAGAAGATGGCCTATTCCCTGCTGATGAGGGGTAAATACCCCGAAACACGTGTCCAGGGATGGCGAAGAAAGATACATCGCGGAATACAAAACTACACTGACCATAGTCCTTAGGGGCGATCCAGCTGGTGAGTGGTGTGCGACCCCACCCCCTTTTTTGAAATATTTAAGCGGGCTGACGAGCCTGGGACCCCGCACCCGCGCGCCTGTGTGGTACTAGACCTGGCAATATTTGGCAGCCACCGGCAACCCCAGAAGATAAGAAGATGGCCTATTCCCTGCTGATGAGGGGTAAATACCCCGAAACACGTGTCCAGGGATGGCGAAGAAAGATACATCGCGGAATACAAAACTACACTGACCATAGTCCTTAGGGGCGATCCCGCTGGTGAGTGAGTGGTGTGCGACCCCACCCCCTTTTTTGAAATATTTAAGCGGGCTGACGAGCCTGGGACCCCGCACCCGCGCGCCTGTGTGGTACTAGACCTGGCAATATTTGGCAGCCACCGGCAACCCCAGAAGATAAGAAGATGGCCTATTCCCTGCTGATGAGGGGTAAATACCCCGAAACATGTGTCCAGGGATGGCGAAGAAAGATACATCGCGGAATACAAAACTACACTGACCATAGTCCTTAGGGGCGATCCCGCTGGTGAGTGAGTGGTGTGCGACCCCACCCCCTTTTTTGAAATATTTAAGCGGGCTGACGAGCCTGGGACCCCGCACCCGCGCGTCTGTGTGGTACTAGACCTGGCAATATTTGGCAGCCACCGGCAACCCCAGAAGATAAGAAGATGGCCTATTCCCTGCTGATGAGGGGTAAATACCCCGAAACACGTGTCCAGGGATGGCGAAGAAAGATACATCGCGGAATACAAAACTACACTGACCATAGTCCTTAGGGGCGATCCCGCTGGTGAGTGAGTGGTGTGCGACCCCACCCCCTTTTTTGAAATATTTAAGCGGGCTGACGAGCCTGGGACCCCGCACCCGCGCGCCTGTGTGGTACTAGACCTGGCAATATTTGGCAGCCACCGGCAACCCCAGAAGATAAGAAGATGGCCTATTCCCTGCTGATGAGGGGTAAATACCCCGAAACACGTGTCCAGGGATGGCGAAGAAAGATACATCGCGGAATACAAAACTACACTGACCATAGTCCTTAGGGGCGATCCCGCTGGTGAGTGAGTGGTGTGCGACCCCACCCCCTTTTTTGAAATATTTAAGCGGGCTGACGAGCCTGGGACCCCGCACCCGCGCGCCTGTGTGGTACTAGACCTGGCAATATTTGGCAGCCACCGGCAACCCCAGAAGATAAGAAGATGGCCTATTCCCTGCTGATGAGGGGTAAATACCCCGAAACACGTGTCCAGGGATGGCGAAGAAAGATACATCGCGGAATACAAAACTACACTGACCATAGTCCTTAGGGGCGATCCCACTGGTGAGTGAGTGGTGTGCGACCCCACCCCCTTTTTTGAAATATTTAAGCGGGCTGACGAGCCTGGGACCCCGCACCCGCGCGCCTGTGTGGTACTAGACCTGGCAATATTTGGCAGCCACCGGCAACCCCAGAAGATAAGAAGATGGCCTATTCCCTGCTGATGAGGGGTAAATACCCCGAAACACGTGTCCAGGGATGGCGAAGAAAGATACATCGCGGAATACAAAACTACACTGACCATAGTCCTTAGGGGCGATCCCGCTGGTGAGTGAGTGGTGTGCGACCCCACCCCCTTTTTTGAAATATTTAAGCGGGCTGACGAGCCTGGGACCCCGCACCCGCGCGCCTGTGTGGTACTAGACCTGGCAATATTTGGCAGCCACCGGCAACCCCAGAAGATAAGAAGATGGCCTATTCCCTGCTGATGAGGGGTAAATACCCCGAAACACGTGTCCAGGGATGGCGAAGAAAGATACATCGCGGAATACAAAACTACACTGACCATAGTCCTTAGGGGCGATCCCGCTGGTGAGTGAGTGGTGTGCGACCCCACCCCCTTTTTTGAAATATTTAAGCGGGCTGACGAGCCTGGGACCCCGCACCCGCGCGCCTGTGTGGTACTAGACCTGGCAATATTTGGCAGCCACCGGCAACCCCAGAAGATAAGAAGATGGCCTATTCCCTGCTGATGAGGGGTAAATACCCCGAAACACGTGTCCAGGGATGGCGAAGAAAGATACATCGCGGAATACAAAACTACACTGACCATAGTCCTTAGGGGCGATCCCGCTGGTGAGTGAGTGGTGTGCGACCCCACCCCCTTTTTTGAAATATTTAAGCGGGCTGACGAGCCTGGGACCCCGCGCCTGTGTGGTACTAGACCTGGCAATATTTGGCAGCCACCGGCAACCCCAGAAGATAAGAAGATGGCCTATTCCCTGCTGATGAGGGGTAAATACCCCGAAACACGTGTCCAGGGATGGCGAAGAAAGATACATCGCGGAATACAAAACTACACTGACCATAGTCCTTAGGGGCGATCCCGCTGGTGAGTGAGTGGTGTGCGACCCCACCCCCCTTTTTTGAAATATTTAAGCGGGCTGACGAGCCTGGGACCCCGCACCAGCGCGCCTGTGTGGTACTAGACCTGGCAATATTTGGCAGCCACCGGCAACCCCAGAAGATAAGAAGATGGCCTATTCCCTGCTGATGAGGGGTAAATACCCCGAAACACGTGTCCAGGGATGGCGAAGAAAGATACATCGCGGAATACAAAACTACACTGACCATAGTCCTTAGGGGCGATCCCGCTGGTGAGTGAGTGGTGTGCGACCCCACCCCCTTTTTTGAACTTGGAACCTGGCCCAGAATGTGGGATGCTTGACCTCTATTGTCTTACCACAGTCTCTTAGCCTGTACATCACTTATCCCCCTTACTAACCCGTCCATCTTCTTATGATGCATTCCCTCTTAGCTGTCCCATGGGCATACGCCCTAAAAAAGCAGGAGGGCGGACTTATTACCATAGGTAGCATGCATTGACAATACGTAAAGTGGCATTATGGGAAATCATGTCACAGAAAGGGATGCCCCCTTCCAACTATATTATTCACTTTATTGAGAATGGGTCTCTGTCTTTACAGACATATAGGAGATCCATTTTTTGCTATACAGTATACATGAATCTTAGGCAATATTTATAATCGATGTATTCACATGTAAACTACATATGCACTTCTCTACTTGTTTGAATGGCTTTTGGCAATACACAAAACAACATTTAAATTTTAATGCATGCATTCACGAACATTAATTATTTACACATAATGAAAAAACATATATCTGCCATGCCATTAAACATACATTAAAAGGCAGAAATTGCTTAAGAAGCATTGCATACTCTATTTGTTGCAGATCAAAAATGTGACACTGTGCAGTACTATTTATTGCATGTGGTTAGTGGCACCTAGGGTAAGCGCCAACTCTCTGAGCACAACCTCAGTGAAACAAACGTGTTTCTTTATCAAATGCTTCAAATGTCGCAATAAGTTAAACCAGCACTATGCTCATTTTCTTCATGTTTTATTCACATGAATCTCTCATCAAAATCCATGGAGTTTCATTTCATATGTAAATCCAATTCATTGTGTACATAATGACATCATATCCCAATGCATTTCGGACACATGGTCCTTCATCAGGGGAATCCTGAAAAAATAATAATGATATAATCTAAGTATGATCCACCGAGCAAAAATTAAATAAACAAATACATTGCCTTATTCATAGAAGTTTCTAGTGGATTGTGGCGGATAATGAGCATATCGTGAGGGTAAAAAGCACCCGAGAACGTGCTTGCCCAAAGATCAAAGGATATGCAGTGAAACCAAAATAAACACAATCTGTAAATTAACTCTAGTGTCTAAACAGGAAAAGATAAGCCAAGTATCATGAGAAAAGGAATCCCGAATAGTTGGACAATCACCGTTAATGAACATGTTACATGCAAAACATAACCTCGTGTGATCACTACGTTAGGACCAAGTCATACGCGCTGCGCGGTGCATGAAACGTACGGGATGAGTAGAGCAAGATCACGCGTCCTGCTAATGCGCCCTTCGCCATTGAATGTGAAAATTTCGTTCTGTATATACGGAAGTGCATTAGGCGATGTAATGTGTATAGAAAGAGGACTACGTGGATAACGGCCATATTGGAGTGGTGACTAAATATAACAAAAAGAAAACAAGTGGAATTAGATAGTACATCGTGTACAAGTGTCAGATTGGTGATACGCAAGTATCGCAGAGATACTATAGACTACAAGCTGGGGGAAGTATACTCCTGGGCTGAGGTTTATGCTAGGAGACGCCAGAACAGACCACCAAGGGATAATACCAACACCACAACAGAGACTTCATCCTCAGAGGAAGAATCACGCACTGAACAAAGACGTGTTAATCTACAAAAACCTTCAACTAGTGCTGAATCTTCTACCCTCTCTGTGGTTCCTTTTTTAGAGGAAGGACCAGGAGAAAGAGACGACCCAGGAGGAGCCAGGTCAAAAGAAAAGGAAAAAGAGAAAGAGAAAGAGAAGGACAGGGAAATGAGAAGCACAACGTTGAACCAGAGGGTAGAAAAACCAAAGAAGAAGACAACCTAGTAATCAATATTTCCTCATACACTCTGTCTGAACAAGAAATTACTGTATTGCAAAAAGGCACCTCATTCATCCCCACCAGCCACACCAATGAGTTGGAGCTTGAAGTCAGTTTATTTAAATTCATGCGCAATCTACGTTTGAGACATTTTTTTTAAAATGTTTTGCCTCCACAAAATAGAGATCATGAAGATCAACTGAGAGGATTACGAGCCAGAAGCACATTTATGGCACCAGTCAGTCATAAATCTTTCGACATCTTTGAGAGCCTGGTCAAGAATGACATCAGCGGCATCAATTACACCAGGAAGAAAAAGCATTTGAATTTAACCAACAAGGAATACTCAATACTCAACAACCTGGCCAAGAAAGTGGATATTACATATCAAACTGCCGACAAAGGGGGTGCTTTAGTCCTCATGGACACTACATTCTATAAGGACCAAGTTCGAGAACATCTGTCAGACAGGAACACTTATGATCTCATTCATCTCAATCCTACTAGTCAGTAACGAGAAGTTTTGATGAACATTCTATCCATGGCTGAAGAAAACGGTACCATAGATTCGAAAACCAAGAAATTTCTGACTCCCATCAATCCCAGCACACCAAGCATGTATATGCTGCCGAAGGTTCATAAAAGCATAACCCAGCCTCCATTCAGACCCATCGTGTCCACACGTGGCAGCATTCATGAAAACACTGGTAAACTCATTGACAGGTACCTTCAACCACTAATCCAACAGTCTCGTACCTATGTAAGGGATACCACACATTTTCTACAGAAAATAAATGGAATCAGGTTTGAGGAAGATGAAACCATCTGGCTATGTTCTATAGACGTTAAATCTCTATACACGAGCATCCCACATGATCTTGGTATGGAAGCAATTGAGAACATCCTACTACACTCTGATCTTTCACAAGATTTTCAGATTTTCATAATGCAACTGATGCATTTTACTCTATATCAGAGTTATTTTTCTTGGGATGATCAATTTTATGCACAGCTGTCCGGGACTTCCATGGGCAATTGTACTGCACCTGTCTATGCTAATGCATTCATGACATATTTTGAGGAAAATAACATCTTGAATCAGACACCTTGGACTACGCATGCCATGACGTTCTTGCGATACATAGACGACATCTTCGTTTTATGGAGAGGAGACCATGACTCTCTAGACAAGGCATTAACAGATCTCAATTACATCAATGACCGGATCCAATTTACCTCGGAGATCAACCAACAAACCATCACATTCTTAGATGTGAGAGTGACAAGGATCCATGATCATTTAGAGACCGATCTCTATAGGAAAACTACTGACAAAAACAATACCCTTCACTACAGTTCTTATCACCAGAGATCATTGAAAAATCACCTGCCGTTCTCACAACTCCTCCGTGTCAAACGGATTGTATCTGATACCACTAAGTATGAGGAACAAGCATCCAACATGCTGGAACGTTTTGTGAAAAGAGGATATCCTCAAACCATCTTGGCTCACGCCAAAGAACGCTGTGATAAGATCAAACGGCAAGATGTATTGGTTACACAATCTAAGGACAATAAGTTAAGACCCTTGGTCGTATCCAAATACTCTGAGGCCTCAAGGGCATACAAAACTTCAATATTGAGACACTGGCCGATTGTCAGTCGAGAACAGGATTTTAATGGCATCCTTTGTGAACAACCGCTGTTTGCCTACAAAAGAGGTAATAACCTCAAAGAACTCATCAAAAACCCTAAACCTACGTCTTCAATCATATATAAAGGGAATCAACCTTGTCTCAATTGCCAGAACTGCAACAACATGATCAAAGGTCCTGTGATCAAACACCCTATGAAGGGCACCGATGTCAAATTGAAACTGAATGCTACATGTGATACTGAAAATGTCGTGTACATCATCAAATGCCCGTGTGGATTGATATACACTGGGAAAACCACACGTAAATTAAAATTGAGAATCAACGAACATAAGAGTAATATAAGAACTGCTAACATTAAATCCAACTTGGCTCTACACTTCAAAGACAGCAGACACAATATCAGTCAGCTCAGGTTCGCTGCTGTAGAAGTGGTTATCAAGCGAGACGACAGAGACAACAATAACTTTTTATTGCAGCGTGAAAATCATTGGATTAAATTCCTCCAATCCATGAAACCATCTGGTCTTAATGACCGGATGGAATTTCAATGTTATCTGTAGAGAAGCGACTTTGACATGTACTGTTTTTTGCTCT
Source organism: Lissotriton vulgaris (assembly GCF_964263255.1). Lineage (NCBI taxonomy): Eukaryota > Metazoa > Chordata > Amphibia > Caudata > Salamandridae > Lissotriton > Lissotriton vulgaris. Next base: position 1,365,626,896 of record NC_141695.1, on the reverse strand, counting down.
ATCATTAATTCTTGCTCTTAACTGCGATGTTTTATTTAATTCACCGTCTTTCCTACTGACCCACTTCTTTGTGATCACCAATCTGACACTTGTACACGATGTACTATCTAATTCCACTTGTTTTCTTTTTGTTATATTTAGTCACCACTCCAATATGGCCGCTATCCACGTAGTCCTCTTTCTATACACATTACATCGCCTAATGGACTTCCGTATATACGGAACAAAATTTTCACATTCAATGGCGAAGGGCGCATTAGCAGGACGCGTGATCTTGCTCTACTCATCCCGTAAGTTTCATGCACCGCGCAGCGCGTATGACTTGGTCCTAACGTAGTGATCACACGAGGTTATGTTTTGCATGTAACATATTCATTAACGGTGATTGTCCAACTATTCGGGATTCCTTTTCTCATGATACTTGGCTTATCTTTTCCTGTTTAGACACTAGTTAATTTACAGATTGTGTTTATTTTGGTTTCACTGCATATCCTTTGATCTTTGGGCAAGCACGTTCTCGGGTGCTTTTTACCCTCACGATATGCTCATTATCCGCCACAATCCACTAGACACTTCTATGAATAAGGCAATGTATTTATTTATTTAATTTTTGCTCGGTGGATCATACTTAGATTATATCATTATTATTTTTTCAGGATTCCCCTGATGAAGGACCATGTGTCCGAAATGCATTGGGATATGATGTCATTATGTACACAATGAATTGGATTTACATATGAAATGAAACTCCATGGATTTTGATGAGAGATTCATGTGAATAAAACATGAAGAAAATGAGCATAGTGCTGGTTTAACTTATTGCGACATTTGAAGCATTTGATAAAGAAACACGTTTGTTTCACTGAGGTTGTGCTCAGAGAGTTGGCGCTTACCCTAGGTGCCACTAACCACATGTTTGATTTCCACACCTTCCTCGTCAGGGGGTGATATCTTTGAAGCACACCACAACCTGCTCAACTTACTTACACAGAGGAGTGCGTGACCCACACCTGAGTACTATTTATTGCCACATCGGTGCTTTACAGAAACAACAAATACATTATTGCACAAATGTTCGGTCTGCGCCATTTACATCTACTTTTAAATGACCTTATTAGCCCTGATTACAAACCGGGCTGATTCTGGAGTGTAAATGCTCATCCAATAAATGCAGATTGCTTGGGGTGTGGTGGTTAACAGGCGCAAAACATGCACCTTATTCAGAGTTCAAAACTGGAAAAGATGGAAAGAACACGCACAAAATGAATGCGTTTTCCCCTGTTCCAAGGTGCACAGCCTCATTTTTGGTACTATTTGCCATCATGTTTTTCCTGACAAAAATCATACGGGCAAAAGCTCCCGCTACGCAATTTACCTCTGAGTTTTAATCCCATTTCCAGCGCCAACACCTGCTTGCATCAGTGTGGAGACATATATACCATGAAGGAAGTAACACAGACATCTGCAGAGGCAGTTCAACCCATCGGGCTGCCTAAATGGAGTTCAGTCACTTGGGTTACTAAGCCTCGGGGAAAGGCTTCATGCAGATGGATACAGTGAAAAGAGACTTCTAGAGAGGCTCGTAGGGCTGAGACTAAGTCGGTCTCATTTTGCGAGAGCACAGCTTTAATGAGATAAGTACCTTGAGAATGGGAGTATTCTCAACAGGTCGTGGCCGACCAGCCAAAGACAAACGTACGGAGGCTCACTCACCTCTTCCCGGGGATCGATGATTGGGACCCATTTGTAGATGCGCAGGGAGGTGTCTCCAACGGTCACCCAGCGCTTCTCCCTGCAGAGCGAACAAGAGGAAGGTGAGACGCAAAGCAAGCGCAACGCATCCGGCCACCCCGTCAATTCCACACACACAGCTCAGCCAAAGAACGTCAACTCCGACCTGCAGGTCACGTGTAACAGTACTGGGCACCACGTGCCGCCCTGCCAGTACACCCCAGTCCTGTCATGAAGCACTGCAAGTATTGTTACTGGAAACAACACACAACTCGAACAATGCACATCTGCCCTAACTGCTGCTGTCCCAGTACTGGAAATCACACACACACCTGCCTGCGCACCTCAGTCTAGACCACACCACATACAGCAGCCGCACTCTCTAGTACGTGGAACCTCATACAGCGCAGCCAGTGCACAGCAATCCTGTCACGAAGCACAGCCAGGTGTTCTGTTACTGGACCGCAGGCGCAACTCTACCAATGCACATCCATCATGCACTGCAGCACTCCCTGCTATTCCAGCACTGGCAACCACACTGCTAAAATACCTCAACCCAGCCAAGCTCGACGGCGCTGGGATGCAGACAGCTCTCGTAGCATTTCAAGCCTGTCCACATCACTCCTCCACGGTTATCTCACCGGAGCCTGCACAGAACTTATCTATGCACCTCTAACCTGAGCTATAGAATCTTTTCTTTTCTAACAATTGGCGCCCGACACAGCTCTGCGCGTGCATTCAATCCTCACTCTCTGTGGGTTATTTAAGGGGTTACCCCTCGACACCCCCCCCCCCCCAAACCCCTCCATGCACTTACCACCGCCTAACCTTCTCGATCACCGCCATCACTTTCTTGATGTCATCTTTGGCCCGGCTTCGGGTCTCGGCCCTTGCTGTGCGCCCCGACATTCGGGCTCGACCCCTGCCTTATGCACCCTTTGTATCAAATCCGTACCTTGAAGAGGGCCGAGGGTGGCATAACTGCTATAGATTTAATATAGAACGCGAGTACTTCATTTTGATGGCACAGCGGTGTTTTCTTTTTTTTTCTCGAACCCTCGCTTTATCTTTTATAGGCCCACACTTTCCCCAACAACGTTTAACAAACACAAAACACTACATTAGCAGGAAGTGAGGCGAAAAAGTTAGAATTAAGAAAAAAAAAAGGAAAACGACATAAAAGAGAGTTTTACAGTCGGTGCGTCGCGTGCTCAGCGCCATCTATTGGTCGGAAGAGTCAATTTGTATCCGTTTCTCCTCTGAAGTTTAGTAGGAGTCTACGGTATAATAGTGTCTCTGTGTTCTTTGAGCACCCCGCTTCTACCTATACAGATGTAGGGCTATTCATCTCGGCAAACCTTGCACCGTCTTCAATTTGGAAGAGATGTGTAAGTCTAGCTTCTGAGTTAGTCAAAATACTCAATTTGTGCCTTGCAAAATTTGCAACAGTGCTGCCTGCAAACTCGGGCACAATATTCCAAACGTGACCTGTGCAGAAGAGACCTCAGGTATTGAACACAATACTGCACGAGGCCTCCCGAACTGAATAAAATGTTACAGAACGGAAGAAAATACTATAGATGAGGTCTCCAGATAAGAGAGTAGCTAGAAAATTAGAATTCCCCCTCCCTCGATCTATACTTCGAATGTCATCGGGTGAGCGATGCAATTAAACCCTATCCACCCTAGAAGAGGTCCCTTCATACATCCTTTAAGCTTTTCACCCATTCATCCATCTAGTTATCTTTTCATGCTTCCATCCATCCATCCGTCCTTCCTTTAGCATACTATCCATCCACCCTTAAAACATTAGTCTTAATCCATCCTTCCACTCATACTTCCTACCATTCGTCCATCCTTTTATACACCATGCATTCTTTATCATCTATCTATCACTTTACACTCCTTTTGTCAATGCACCCATCCATCCTTTCACTCTTGATCAGGGTTTCCACCCATCGCACCTTTCACTGATCCTTCCATTTTTTCTTTTGCCTACCCCTGCAGATGTTATTTTTCCATTCCATTCGTCATTCCTTTCACCCTTGCACCCATCCTTTCACCTTTTTACCCTTTCTTCTAACAGTTTCTTCTTCCTTTTCATATGTCCTTCATATCTCAATTTTTCCTTCCATCTGTCTTTTTGTTTGTCTCTCTTTCTCCCCCATTTCTCCATCTAGGCCTCCTTTACTGTGATTGCTTATGCCTCCCTTATCTCTGTTACAGGTTTCTTTGAATTTGTTTCTTAAGAGCATTTGTCTGGGGAGCTATGTAGTGTTCTCGCCAGCCCCGTCTCATTCAAATGACCACGCCACAGACAGAGCTCTGTAGTGCACATCTTTATTCTTCAAAGTGCAACCATTAACTGCCTGCACTGAGTCATGAACTTCATTAACCACACACAGACACATTCAAATGAATACATCATTCTCATAAGAAGTCCGCCAGGGACCAGAAGGGTCCCCCTATTCATATCTACAAAACACTACATCTCCCCCCCTGTAAAAAAAAAAGTACACATATCACATATATACATCCCAGTTTCTCAATGATGCATCAAGATGCTCGTACCAGTCTGCCAGGCGTAGTCTTGTGAAGTTGATGAAGAGGAGGAGCTGGGCCTGCCTCAGACACAAGGGATACAGAGGGAGGCATAGGATGTGGGCTCCCCAGACCTTCAGGTGGACAGATCTCATTCCTGATATCTGGAGCCGACGAACATCGAAGTAGGAGCTTGAATTGTGACAAGTCTCTCGTGATGAACTTCCCAAGGCGTTCAGCAGTCACCATATGTCCTTTGCTTATCATAACTCTTAGGGGTTCAGCATCAAACGGAGCATCAGACTTGCATTTCTGTTTGTTTTTGACCAGGACCTGTTCTCTATCCTTGAAAACCATGTCCCGGGCACATCAGCATTTGTCAGCGTAGGTCTTCATTTTGGACTTGTGCAAGGAGTATGTCATACGTATCTTGTCTGCATCGGTCAACCTATGTGTGGCCCATTGCAACAGTTTTGCTCACTCGGCTCTCCCAAACATCAAGGTGGCAGGGCTTTCACCCCTAATTGAATGGGAAGTTGATCTATAAGCAGGAAGGGCTGAGCATAGAGCCGATATGAGATCACTTTTTTCTAGCACAGAGCGCTGAACTACTCTCTTTAGGGTGCCCATGAAACTTTCAATAACATCATTGGCCTGTGGCCAGAGAGGGGTACTCTTCTGATGTTTGACACTCATGATTGGGAGAAACTCTTTAAACTCTCTGCTATTGAACAGTGGGCCATTGTCAGACTTGGTAGCAGAGGGGACCCCTCATGTTGCAAACATTTAATTTAATGTCTCAATGACTTTGTCATGTGGGGTTGACGACAGGTCTTCCACAAGAAGAAATCATGGGTACTCATCAACAACTACCATTAGATGATGTCCATTGTTGAGAGGTCAAAAGACGTCAACTGCAATTCTCTCCCACACTTGCTTCAAGAGGTCAAACATAACTAATGGATGTTGCATTGTTTTGGGAGACAAACCATTGAACAAATGACAGGCCTTTAATTATCTTTCAAAACTTCATCAAGGCGAGTAATCCATGCTCGATCTAGAAGAGCTCTCTCTTAGTGGCAACAATGTCAAGATGACCCCCATGGGCTAGTTCAATGACTTGTTGTCTCAGACTCTTTGGGATGGCAATTCTAGACCCTTGTAATATAATGCCTTCTTGAGTGACAGAGAGTTCCTCGCTCACATATTTGTATTAGAAGTCATCCATAAGAGTTCAAGTGTTTTTCTTACAGGATGGCTGGGAAATAATGTTTGGAAAACCAACAGAACTCATTATGTATTGGAGGCAGCAAGAATTGTTCCACCAAAAGAGCTGCATGTATGCCTGACCTGACTATAAAGCCAACATAGGCCTCAGCCGCTTTAGACATTATACTTGTACAAGGCTCTGGCACTCGGGAGAAGTAGTCAGCGGGATCCCTGCGCTGTGCCTAATAATGTAATTATATTCTTGCAATCTCATCGCCCAGCCCTCAATGCAAGGGCAAAAACCACAGTTGATGGACAGAATGCAGAACAATGTCATACATTCACCCAAGTACAGAGATCTGGGCCTAAATCCATCGTTTTTTTGCACTCCACACCACCCCAGTTCAGACATGCCCATATGCAAATCAGTCTGACCCTGTGCCTCATGGAAACAGTCCAGCCCGAACTGCCAAGCCATGCCTTCCCTGGCCCAGAAACAAGCTTCCGAGGACCAGTTTCAGGCATTCCAGCCGTCTTCAGCCCGGCTTGCTTGAATCCAGTGGTGTGGAGAACATGGGAGTCACGTCTGAGCATACCCATCCCACTCGGGGTGACAAATGCAAAAACCACAGTTGATGGACAGAATGCAGAACAATGTCATACATTCACCCCAGTACAGAGATCTGGGCCTAAATCCATCATTTTATTGCACTCCACACCACCCCGGTTCAGACATGGCCATATGCAAATCAGTCTGACCCTGTGCCTCATGGGAAAAGTCCACCCCGAACTGCCAAGCCATGCCTTCCCTGGACCGGAAACAAGCTTCCGAGGACCGGTTTCTGGCATTCCAGCCGTCTTCACGTCTGAGCATACCCATCCCACCGGGCTGAAGACGGCTGGAATGCCAGAAACCGGTCCTCGGAAGCTTGTTTCCGGTCCAGGGAAGGCATGGCTTGGCAGTTCGGGCTGGACTGTTCCCATGAGGCAGGGTCAGACTGATTTGCATATAGCCATGTCTGAACTGGGGTGGCAGAGTGGGCTAAAGAAGGGTGATGGATCAAACCCAGATCTTTTGACTGGGTGTGAGTGTTTGATTGGTTCAGATGCTCCGTCCATCACCACCCCCTTTTGTACCGCTTTTGGCCGCCATAAGTGTGGTAGGGTATGCTCAGACATGAGTCCCTTGCTCACTTTGCCACTGGATTCAAGCAAGCCGGGCTGAAGACGGCTGGAATGCCAGAAACCGGTCCTCGGAAGCTTGTTTCCGGTCCAGGGAAGGCATGGCTTGGCAGTTCGGGCTGGACTGTTCCCATGAGGCATGGTCAGACTGATTTGCATATAGCCATGTCTGAACTGGGGTGGCAGAGTGGGCTAAAGAACGGTGATGGATCAAACCCAGATCTTTCGACTGGGTGTGAGTGTTTGATTGGTTCAGATGCTCCGTCCATCACCACCCCGTTTTGTACCTCAATGCGTGGGGGCATCTTGGCCTTTGGATTCCCAAAAATGGTGACCAACGCCTGGTGGTCTGTGACAAGGGTGAAATGTTTGCCATATAGAAACACATGGAAATGTTTAGAAGCCCACACTAAAGCTAGACTTTCTTTCTCAGGTTGGTAATAGGCATTCTCAGTCTGTGACAGACTTCTGCTCGTATAAGCTACAATGTGCTTTGAGCATCCTCGTGTCTGCTGTGCTGGGAAAGGATTGCATCCAACCCCACAGGGCTGACATCTACTACAATCTCAGTCTATAGTTTCGAATCAAAATAGGCCATTTCATTAGTATTCTCAATTGGATGTTTGATTTTTGCAATGCTTCTATTGCATTCAGGCGACCAATTAAATTATGGGTACTCGGAAACATATTCCTAGGGGCCACAACGTTTGGTCTATGATGTGACCGAGGGCTGCATTGATGCCAGCAGTGTGACGGTCGGGGATTGGGGGGCAAAAGGGGGGAGGGGCAGGAGGATTGAGGCAAGGTGGATGTAGGCGAAGCAAAACATAAACATCTAATGTCTGAATTGCACAACGTGAAACTAAAAGCTTTGTATTAATCCCAGCTTCTCCACTAACCAAATTGTGCTTCTCCACTTAACCAAATTGTATGATAGTAGTCAATTGTTTTATTGCCCTTTACATCCTTTTCATTATCACATACATGTCTTCAGGATGTGTTACAAAAACCTTCCGTGTTTGATTCAATAAACTATAATGTTTATGTACAATAGAAACACAGACCACCTAAAGAGTTCACATAACAAATGACTTGCCTCTTAGTTAACTATTGGCATGGTTGTCAGGGTTGGGGGGGGGGATATTTCTAAATTCATATTTGAAAATTACTACTTAAAAAATATATACTTACTTGTCAGTTCAATTTAAATCTTTATTCGATCTCTGTACAGACAGATCATAAAAGCACAAATTCATCGATTATATCACATTAAAACTCATTAAGTAAAAAAGCATGAATCATTTTTAAAACCTTGTTAAACTTTTAAAATGTGTTATTAAAATCAAAATCGTCTGTACAATTTAATCCATGAAGATTCGGAGTCTTAATTCATCATAGCAAACCTCTGGCCCTTCTATTTCTCAAACAGGCCCATAAAAAGGAAGCTACAAAATAGCAGACATGGGGGTTCGAAAGAGCTTTCAGAAAATGCAGTGCCACTCTGCATTGCAAGAAATGTTTCTGCCTTAGAATTGGGAGGAGGAACCTCTTTCCTTCGTTAAAATAAAAGAGTAGCAGTGCCTGGAGGCCAACGTTCCCAAGCACCGCCCAGCCACACCCACGGAGGATTGTGGCTCACTCAGGTGCGTGACCGGGTATCGGGGTGGCTGGGGCGGCATGGCAACGCCCTGTAAATAGTATATACCGACCCCCTCTCTCCTTGAAACCCCCCCCAACTATCCTCACTACGCTTCCCGTCTCCTGTCCTGCACTTAGCCACTGTATAGATAGCACCACGCACTGGTGTCCGCACTACCCTGGGATCCCGAGGGGAGCCATAAGGGCAAGTTCAATACTCTAAAGCCCTCTCTTCTTCTCCCGCATGTGGCGCTGGGATCCAGCCAGAGAGAGAGACCGGGTATCACCAGAGGAAGAAAGAAGACGAACCAGCCCCCGAAGATTCCGCGCACACGCAGACACCTTGGACCCTGCAACCTTAGCCCGTGAAAGACACTCCCAGAGGAAGAAAAAGACTTTCATTAAAATAAAACCTCACTTACCCCCCTCTGTTGTCCGAGTCCCTCCTTCTGATCCGCCACATTAATTTATGTTTAGGGACCCTAATACAGGCTGTTGGGTTCCTAAAGAGGTCTCTGATCCCAGTTGCATTCAATTCAATCTCCACATATCTGAGCCAGCCAATCCTGCTATGGCCCTCGAGCCCAAGGCAATCGCCAATTATATGTTGGGTTAGTTTGACGGTGGCCCTTCGTCATATCGAGAGCCACAAAGGGATGGGTGCCATTCTGATAAAAATAGACACATATGGGAGAGTCCAATTCGAGTTGCAGAATGTAATTAGATGTGGACGGTGGTAACGAGACCCTGGTCTTAAAAAAGGTGTCTTCCACTGTCTGCAGGTGATCAAGTTGGGCCATTCCCCACACTCCAGCCCCATAGGTTGCCGCCACCTTAGTTTTAGCTAGGTATATGTTTTTTATTGTATTAAGAGGGCTGGAGCCTAATTGTTTAGCAAAGCCTTTTATGGCTTGGGTTCCTCTTTCCATACCCAGGGCCCTTGCTGCCACTAGTTTGTTCCAGGATTGCTTGTTATCAAACAAGATCCCCAGGTATGGGAAAGAATCAACTACCTAGATTTATTTTGAGGCCAGATGGAAATATGGTGTTTTAACGCTTCTAGGAGCTCCTGCTATAATAATGAATGATTTAGATTTGTTCACCCTGAGGTTTAATGAGGCAATAAATGACGTATACGCGGATATAAGGCTTTGAAGGGCTATCCCAGTCCTGGCGATTTAAACCGCATCATCAGCGTATGCCAGAATTGGGTGGGAAATGTTGTCAAATTTCGGCACATCTAGGGCGAGGCCAGACAGGGCCGCTTCCACCTCGTTAGTATAGATGGAAAAAAGAATCAGGGTGAGGAAACAGCCCTGCCTGACTCCCTTCTCAATCTTGAATGACCGCGTGCACTCTCCATTTCTGCCATACCGCACAGAGGCAGTGGAATTGGCATACAACTGACGAATTAAGCTGATAATCAGCGGGTCAATCCCCATACTCTCCATCATCAGCCACAGGCTAGGGTGGGACACACAATCGAAAGCCGCTGACAAGTCCATGAAGGCCTCCCTCCTTTGGCCTTCGTGTATTTGTCAATGCAAAGTGAAAGATTGAGACATTGGTCCACTGTCCCATTGCCCTTCTCAAAGCTATATTGCGCTTGCATTAAAATGTTGCTGTCTTGGGCCCATTCCTCCAACCTGGCAAGTTACAGCCGACCAATACGTTTGGCAGTTGTGTCCAGGAGGGAGATGGGCCTGCAATTCCTGGGGCAACCTCTGTCTCCCTTTTTAAAAATTGGGACTATTATGCTGTGGCTCCAAGGAATTGGGGGACCCACCACCGCTATACTGTTAAAGACATTTGTCAATAACGGTACCCACAGCTCAAAATCGACCTGGAAAAGGTCAAATGGGATCCCGTCTGGACCCGGAGCTTTTCCTTTGACACATGCTTCTAATCCCTTACTCACTTCATGCAGGGAGAAGGCCAGGGTCCCATTAGTATGACACAGTTTGTCGAATTGGGGAGACTCGTGTGGGGGATGTAATGCAAAGATACTTTCAAAATGTCCTATCCATGCAGCTTCCTCTACATGGCTATCCAGGGACGGATCATTTGAGTCTTTGAAGTATGAAGCATTTATAACTTTCCAGAACTCCCTGCTATCGCGTGAACTTGCAGCTTGTGCCAGATTGTCCCAGGCCTTCTCACTTAGTTGCTTAACACATATACTTCTTGCCTGTTTATAATCTTTGCGAAGTGAACTTATCAGTGCTGGAACTCTGGGTTTCATTTTTAAGGCACTACCCAGGGTTCACTTAGCTAGGGAGCAACGTGAATCGAACCACCGACTGGGTGGTGTACCATTTACTGGTTTATGACTGGTAAGTGTGGCTTTTAATTTTAGAAGAAGAATTTCAAAGTGGGAGACTAATAGGGAGGCAGATACATCCTCAGTCATACCGAGTAGAATATCCCCCTTCACTTTAGTTAATATGTCAGGAACCAGGTTCTTTTTCTCCACCTGTTCCCACTTCAGTTGATAGCCATTATTTCTAGATAGTGAGATGTTATTCACTAACGGATGGCGACTCTTCACTTTTTGGGGGATACTTAGATGAATAAGTAATATTGCATCATCACTGTGGTCGGTAAAAATATTGCTAGAGTGATCAATTCTGTCCTGTAATACAGAAAAAAACTAAAATAAAATCGATTGTGGACTCCGAGTTGTTTCTTTTAAATGTGGGATTTATTTGTCCTATCTTGCCACTATTAACTATAGCCAGGTGCCTTGTTTACAGTAGCCTATTGAGCGTGTCACCGTATTCACTGTGCGTAAAATGTACGTGGTTTACCTTGCAGATCTTCCAGCCCACACACTCTCGCCTCATTATGTTTGCATAGATGAATGTAAGCCATTTAAGGCTGGGAGAGCCCTTCTGTGTCCTTGAGTTAATTTATTTAATTTCGTTATTTAGATTATCAGCCACTTGTTTCATGTTGCCCCCAAAATTATTATTATAGAAATGAATTAATATCCAATGGGCCTGATCTTTCACCTCCAATTGGATAGTTTGAAAATAATTATTCTGAGGACCCAACTGTTTTACTTGTACCGAAAGTGTGTTAGAAACCAGGGTTAATAAACCACCCTTTGCTCTGCCTGGCGCTGAAGGGACAGCTGGAGTGTAAATAAACCGAAACCCTGCAAAGAAAACTGGGTCTACTGACCACGTTTCTTGGAAACATATAACGTCCCTCTTTTGCCAGTAATTAAGCCACTCCACGTTTCTTGCTTTTGAGACAAGTCCTGCTACATTCCATGAGGCTAGGCCTATGGTGTTCCTGTTCCCTGTGTTAAAACGGACAAGGGTAAAACCTGCCTAGTGGGCTCAATATTGGGTGAGATTGTGGAATCCATAACAGAAAGGGCTTCAAATCTGTTTGAGAGCCTGACACCCGATGTGGTGTTTGGGGAGTCTAACTGATGTGATGCTAAAAATCCTGATCTTAGGCTGCCCCTCTGATTTTGACCTGGAGGTGGGGCCTGTTTATAAAAATATTCCAATGGTAGTGGAATAATCTGCGTGTTCCTGGGGCGAAGTATATCCAAATTCTTAAGAAGGAAAATGCCAGTGTAAGGATTATCAAAATGTATCACTAGGCAATCCCCAGGAAAAGTTTTCATTGAGTTGCTCACCCAACTCACCCTCTTAGTCATGATAATTTGGCTGGCTAACTTACAGGGGCGGTGGGTGACATTTGAAAGTGGTGGGGTGCAAAGTGATTTGCATACAGCACCGCAGCGAGTGCGGGAGCCCGAACCCCAAAAGGGGGGTTTGGGGGGGATAACCCCCCCCCAAGAAAATTTTGGAAAAAAAGAAGAAAAATCGTGCATTTTCAAGCAAATTTGAGAAAGCAGGAAGGTTGATAAAGCAATTGTGAAAGTGCAGTTATTACATTAATAGATGGCATAACATAGGTAGCTGCTTATTCAGTATAACAACAGAGCTTCATACATTCCGTCCTATTATGCTCAGGTGCTGAATTCAGACTATAAGACTTTAAATAAATACCAGCTTGAAATACCATGTTTTAACAGTGTGGCACCCGCTCGCACCATGCACAGCTTGAGGCAATTAAATAAAGGCATGTCAGTCGCAATGATTTCGATTATCAGCTTTCACAAAGTGCTAAAACAAATGCCGTCCTGAACAGTGCCGTCCTGCCGTCCTTAGCAGTGCCCACCACATATAGTGCCCAGTAACCACCTAATGTGCGCTGTTTTAAATGTGATCGTTTATTGCCCACTTAGGAAAAATAGGCAAGTGGATAATACCAAAGTTTAATCTGATTTACAGTTCCTGTAAGCAAAACAACTCTGCATTACACACCTATACTGAGTGCCCCCGTTGTATTCTTGGCCTTCTCTTATACACGATAATATTAGTTGTTAGGACGAGAAAAGTTAACGTTAAAAGAATTGCTCTTCCTGTATTGTCAAAGGAATCCAACCTCAAACTGCACCCGGACTCCCTTTTTCATGCCTTTTCCTTGTACAATTCAAAAACGGCATAATATTGCATGTCTTTTTGCCAGAAAAACACATGGACATGCCTAAAGCTGAATCGAACAGTGGAATTAACAGTGAAGGCTCCTGTATTTAATAATCAGACTTGTTTTTAAAGTGTGGATCCCATCCGGTTCCTGTTCAATAGTGGCAGGTCATGTTTTACATCTAGTTAGAACGCTTCCTTTCGAAGGTGATATTACCAGATTAAAAGTGATGTTTGGAACAGCACATCAGACAGGGCAGCAGTTGGATAGTACACGTTGCCACTATTAAGATCCTTGTACCTCTAGTAGCAAAGGTTTGAATCAGTGGGTTATTGGACACACCTTTATGTGATGTGTTTTTGGTTGACTCGGTGCACCTCTGAGAAGTATGAAATGACTGCTTGGGCATTAGTATTCCTCCTGCTTCACACCTCATACCACCAATGATTCAGTCCATATGGCACATTATTTGGTACATATCTCAATGAAAGCCCTGGTTCACTGAAATAAACACCATTCTTACACTTGAGACAAACCCATTTCCGGGTCTCCAAAGTAGAGACGTTAAGGCAATTTGTAACCCTGGTGAAATCCAGGATAACAATTTCAACTGCATCTGTTATGTTTCTGTATACACATTTTATGTGTAATTGTATATAAATGTAGCTAATAGTTAGAAATGCTAGATAACTCCAAAAACCTCCATTGGACACTGGTAACCAGCTCCATGATGTACCTGAAATGAACAGGAATGCTGCTCAGAACCTTCCAGAACTTGTTCAAACCCATGTATGATGGCAGAGCATGATGGCAGAGCATTTGGATAAGCTAAACCTTCGGTAAACAATCAACTTCCAATGAGGAGGGGGGCTCTCGTAGTTGTCTTTGGAAAAGTCAAAAAAACACTCCAATGACACTGGAGGAGTTTCCACAATTCTGCATCACGATCTGGTGCGTCCTTATGGAACACCAAACCCTAATAATACTTTAAAGTTCATAAAATAGAAAAGGAATTTCCCATGATCACCTGCACAAGCACCCACACCAGCTAGCCAGGATATTTTAACCTGTATAATTATTTTTACAAAAATACAACCTGTTTGCACGAGGTACTAAGAAGTAGCTGTTTTAATGGAAAAAGGTGCAATTGATCACACAAAGCAAAGAAAGGGGGAAACCACGTAGGCTACCTTCATTTTGGGAAAGATCTTACTTCATTCCAACAGTAAAGGAGAACAGTTTCAATTCCTTAACGTGCACACTGCCTACTCACATTTGTTTGAAATGCCTAGACAGCAAAGGAGAAACTGTGAACACATTAACACTGCGCTGTGCGGGTCCTGCCTAAGAAATTCAGCACATCAATGGAAATAGTTTGGCAACTAAATTAAAACTTTTTTGGGGCATACTCTGGGATATTTAACTCGGGAAAGGCCGCCATATATGGGGAGGTGGGAGTGAGGGAGGAGCTGCTGGGAAGCGGGAGGCGGGAGGCGGGAGGCAGGGCCAGCAAATGGTCAGTCAGGGGGGCGGGGCTGCAGGGGACGCAGTGGAGGGGAACGGGAGTGGCGAGGGACACAGAACCGGGCACAGAATCAGGGGCACACAAGGGGAAACAGAAGGCAAAACAATGGGGCGCAGGGAAATGGGGCACACAAGGGGAAACAGAAGGCAAAATGGGCACAGAATCAGGCACACGAGGGGAACAGAAGGCAGAGGGCAAAAGGGCAACAACAGGAAAAACTGGCACAGCAACGAGGAGGCAGTGGGGGACAGAGGCAAGAGCACTAACCAGCAGCAGCAGGGCGGCACAGGCGGAGGTGTGTGGTGGGGGAGTTACCTACCTGGCAAGGAGACCATTCATACGATTGCTAAAATAATAATGCAAATAGAAACTATACAGGGAGCTCCCCTTTCAGACCACAATGTACACTCATGTATCCTTAATTCTAGACGACGACAGCTGTTTTTTTCTTTGGCAGCATTTTCTCAGCAATAGTTTCTGAGTGGTTATCCTACCCACAAATCCTAGCTATCATGCCACATTCTTGGACACTCAAAAAATCTTGGATACTAAGGTGCACATGTGCAAAAATATCACCTCAAATCAAAGACCCCCTCCGGTCCCTTATCCCAGCATCCCTGTCACTGACACTGGATGTACTTTGCATCACTCGCGCCCCCTCCCCTCCCTACTCCCGAGTCCCAGCCCTCCATTACAATGTTTAAAGCTTCCTTATCCTGACTGACTTACCTGAAGGGCATCTCCCACGGCTGCAATTAGCTGCCAAGGTTTCATTGTCGGCTGCAATGTGCCTCCTGTTGTTCCCCCGCCGGGAGGACCGTAGAGAAGTGAGGGGAAACCGAGACCCGGGCCCACGTACTGGCAATGTAGTAAATGACCGGAGACATCTGTCGCGCTCGCGCCGCCTCAGTCTGGGCCCAAAAGTCCTCACACTTGCACTTGGGGCTCTCGCCGGGGCTTCTCCTCCTGCCCGGGTCGCGCCACTCTGCCCCCGCCCACCCACGCGCGGCATCCAATAATGGATGTTGCGCGGTGGCAGCCAATCCTGGCGCTGCATGCAGCACCAGGATTGGCTAGGGGGGCTAAATGTGTCCTTGCCCTGGGCAGCCTTTCAAACCCGGCGCGGCTAAAGCCGCACCCCCGGCCCCTTCTGTATTCCTGAAGTGTTTTGATGGCATCGGAGCATGCGCGGGCAGTCTCAGCCCGGCAGTCTCATGCGCACAGTTGCTGGCCTGCTGCAGACTGTCACTCAAGCAGCTGCAGCAGGCCAGCAGCCCCGCCCACCCCCTGCGCACTCCGGCCGCACCATTACCAGGCATTGTCATGACAACATGAATCATGTCATGATCCGTGTCACTCCCGCACTGCGTTTGCAGCTATATTTATTAATCTTAGCTTAGCAGTGCCACGGCGCGTCCAGGGCTTAGTGGGGCTACGCCCCTACGCCCCAATGGACGCACCGCAGCTGCTAACTTATGACTGCCCATACCCAAGTTTATGGATTGGCTAGATAGCCAGTGCAGGTATTTGTCCATAAACTGCATGGTCGATTCCCGCTGATTGGAAGGCAAAAGGGGGACATTAGTCAGCACCAGCACTAAGGGGGAAGCTGCTGGTGGAAGATGGAGGGATTGTTAATGGGAATTAGCTTCCCTTGTTGCAGGTAGATGGTCTGTTCCTGGTGGATGCGGTGCCATTCTTGGTCCCTGTGGCCCTTTTGCATTCCGGTTTGCCTTGTGTGTCACTTTGTGTTTTTCCATGACTAGTGAGGATTGGGCTGGTGGTTGAGGTCGGAGTTGCTCATGCAGTAGAGGTGATGAACCCTCCATTATGGTTGTACCTGGGGGGATACTTGAAGATGGTAGAGTGATCACATCCACGCAGGCACAGGCATTTTGCTGTGGATTAGCCATGCATGTGTGTGTAGATTCTGTATTCTGGATTAAAGAAGGTACAGATGTAAATTGAAACTCAAGGGCGGCTAATTTTTCTTCAATCTTTGTCAATTAAAAAAGAATAGGATCAAGAAAAGTGGTCATTCGTTTGGTGACTTCTACACAAAAGTCGTTGTCCACCTCTAACTCTCGTGCGTGGGGCTTGTACGTGGTAAAGCTTGCAATGTTACAGTGTCTAGGTTAGCTGGTTTTGCATTTACTGCCCTGGGTTAGGTCACTCTTGCAGGTTTAGCTTGTTTTGGTTTGGCAATTCCACGCATTTTTCGTTGTTTTAAGGGGGCAGGATTGACCACACTAATGCGAGTTGGCGATTCACTACACCTCGAGGGGGGTGTAGAAGGTGATCACGTATTTGTTAGGATCTCCCTTTGACCAGGTGGAAGGTCATCAGGTGATTGGAAACCGGGGGACAAGGGAACAATCTCCACAATGTTGCCTGGGGATGATCTATTAGCTAGCAAGAGTGGTTCCATGGACAAGCGCCTTTCTGTGAGCTCTATGTCGTGAAATAGGACACTTGCAGCTCTAGTCAGGAATGCATCAAGTGTTGCCACTCTTCCTTCCCTGTTTTATCCACAGCTGTCTTCTTTCTTCCCATTTTAAATAAGGGGTTCAATAGATAGAACGAATGAAAATACCTTACTCCAGATGTCAAGTGCCAGAGGGGGGGCCCAGCCCAGCATTCCCCAGGCTCCGACGGGCACTGCACGGGCGTGTCCTCTCGCGCGTCCAGTGCTGCTGGCCGGCGTCGGCATATTCAAGCGCCTCCAGGTACTGGGATTGATGGGCGTTGTAGTTTACCCCCACTGCTGCTGCAGTCACGCTGGTCTCCTCTCTCAAGGCTCCAGACACATGCTCCTCGCGGCTATACTGCGCTGCGGGCCAGCGTCAGCGTTTTCAAGCTCCTATGGGCTCTGGGGTTGATGGGCATTGTAGTTTGCCCCCACTGCTGCTGCAGTCACGCTGGTCTCCTCTCCCCCACAAGCTCCTTGCACCTGTACCGCACTGGGGGCCAGCGTCAGCATTTTCAAGCACCTCCAGGCGCTGGTATTGATGGGCGTTGTAGTTTGCCCCACTGCTGCTGCAATCAGGCTGGTCTCCTCTCCCCGGGCTCCAGACACAAGCTCCTCGCGGCTACCTGTCAATGCACTGATATAATCTGATGTAGTAAAGTGAAACTGTTGTGCATGTTAAAGAAATCACTTTTTTAATTTTGTAAAGACTTTATCATACTTTTACACTTTTGCTGCCGAATGTCTTTAAAAATGAAGAAGGTATTTCTAACGTTTAGCAGTGCAGGACACCCTAGTTACTTCCTTTCTTTAACTTCAATTAACCTTCAAATACATTTTTGCCCGTTTATTTAGCATTTTTTAAAATGTTATTATTGAATCGAGTAAACAGCAGCCCTGTGCTGCTGTTGGCCAGGGCTCCACAAGTTAAGGTCAACATGCGGCCCCGGGACGTACTTAGAGTATTACTGATTTAAACAAGTCTCTCAACGGGGCGCCGACAGTCACAAAATCAGGAAGGTATACCTGAAACAGTAACTGGCCATGCCAAGCACAGATCACAGCATGGTAACATCTGGTGGTTGAGTAGTGGACAACAAGGCTTGTACTTTAGCTGGATCTGGGGTCATACATTTTTCAGAAAAAATATGCCCAAAGAATTTGAGTTTTATTTTGTGAAACTCACACTTTTCTGTGTTCAAAGTGAGACCGACGTCAGCCAGAAAGCAGCATACTGGTGTAAGACCTTTGTCATGTTGTCAAGTGGTCCCAAACACCAGTGTATTCTTTGTCATTGTATCGTGTAATGCACTTTTATGGATGTTTTATTCCGAATAAAGATCTTTGACTTGACTTGACTTGTAAGACCTTTGTCATGTTGTCAAGTGGTCCCAAACACCAGTATATCATCGCTATAATTAAAATCATTTGTGACAGGCTGCATTATGCAGTGAATGACATCCTGAAAAAGTTCTGCAGCCTGCCGACACCTCAAGCGTAGTTTTTTATATCTGAACAAAGCATCATGGGTTGAAAAGGTGGTAATATACCTGCAGTTTTCGTCCAGTTCGAGTTGATGATACCCTTTGTTCAGATCAAAACGAGAAAATAATTTGGCGCCATTCAGCTGTGGAGTCATGTCTGCAATGTGCGACCTGGATGTTGTTCTCTCTCAATTGCCTTTATAGCTTGGCTTATTTCAACACAGATGCGTACAGCACCTCCATTGTCCTTTTTAGACACTACCACTATAGGTGAAGCCCATGGTGTCGGGCCAGTAGAGCATTCAATGATATCATGCTTTAATAGTGTTTCCAGTACTTTCTCAACTACTTCCTGCAAGTGAAAAGCCATTTGACAATTTTGTTGAGCTACAGGATGAATGTCCTCATTGATATGAAGTTGCACTTTCATGGTGTTAAGCTTTCCTAGTCTGTGAAGCAATGAAGGGTAATGACTTACATGTGCATTCATGTTCCGGTTGATGGAACTCAGACCCATGTCTGCAGCAGTGCTGAAACTGAGTATGAGAATCACTGCTTATGTCAGTGTGGCTAGAGGATTTTTGGAACTTTCTGATGTCCATTTTGTCTTCTCGAAGTGACATAGTAAGTTCCTTTTTTGCTTTGCAAACTGTTACAAAATGTTTCTCTTTCCTGCAGTAGTGTGGCTCACCGGTTAGAGGCGGCAGACCCGAGAGCAGAGGACGGCCCGGGACCAGGGTTCGATTCCCGACGCGGCAGGTTTCTGGACCAGGGTCAGCGGACTCGATAATTCTCTCGCCTCGGTGCCCACTCTGATCAGCGATCACACTCGGCAACTCTGGGCATAAGCTTGCCTCATCTGCACTAACGGCCCCACCAGACCGCCGGGGATGCCTGGTCTCACCCTGGAGATACCCATTAAGGGACCATCTCTCAGGGAAGCCAGGAAGGGTTTCGCAGCGGTCGAAGCGCGGAGATACTCCTCCGGGAGTCTATCCTAGCACTATATAAACCCACAATTAATTAATTAATTCCTGTAGTCTTTGCATGTTTGTTCAATGGTGGGACATCTACCTTCATGCAGAAAGGATAGTTCACATCGGAAACACAAAATCTTCTTTTTCTGAGCCATCACTTTGTGTGACCCTCTGCCTTGTGTCTCTGCTTACTTACCATGTGCAATGCTGAATCTCTCTGAGCTACTCCAGCTTCCATATTGGCAGCTTGTCGATCCCCATGTTGTTCTGCCCTCGCAGGCATGAGGCACCCTCTCCAGACTCAGTGCCTCGCACAGCATGCATCATCTGAATGAGTCAGGAAGGCAACCATCAATGACTCTGATATGGATTGTTTCTTCATCATTGAATTCTTTGAACTTGCAATGCTTTATGAGGGCCTCAAGTCTTTCAGCAAACTTATTCATTATTTTTTCAACTTGTTGCCAGGCATGGTTGAAGATGTACCTTTCATACTTTCATAGTCTACGTTTGGCATTGGATTGAACTTGATTCCTAATGCTGCGTTAATCTGACATTAAGATATTTCAATGGCTCATTGTATCCTTTGTTGCTTCTATCACTCTGTCACCTGCAAGGTTATTTAAGTATTTGATGATCTTTTTGTCATCAGGATATTTTAATACATTGATGAAATCACCTAATGTTTCAATCCAGGTTGTCCATCTGGTGCCAATATTCTGTTTTTTGGCGGTATCGAATGGAATAGATGTTTTTAGGAAGATGGCGGCATCATAACTACATGTGGAACTTCCAGCTGTGGAGAGTCGGGCTTGCTCTGGTGCCATCTGCTGCCCACTAGGACCTGCTACATTCATACCATCTATAAGCTCTGGAGTCGGAGCAGCCAAGCTGATGCTGTATGGCCTCTTTTTCCTTTTTAGCGGTGAGTGACTGCTTCATCTCACATACTTGTTCATCACCACTCTCTGTTTTCTGCATCATACCTAGTTTTCACTGTCTTTAGCGTTTTCTTGGTCCCTGGATGCTTTTGCGTTTGGTGGGCTTTTTTTACACCTGGCTATCTTGGCCTTCTGTGCTTCTCTGCATCTGGTTGTTGCTACCTTGATCGCTATGATGCCATATGTAGGCTGGCTCTGTGTTATGTTGCGGTGCAGTAACTCTTATTTGGCCTTCCAGCAGGTTCTGGGCCGACTGTTACTGAAATTTCTGTAGGGCCTTCACCTTCTTCAAAAGCCTTACACCAGACACACCCAAATGATTACGTCATTCTCATAGACAATCCATCAGGGACCAGTAGTGTCCAGCCATTCATATCTATAAGACACTACAAGCTGCAAACAGAAAAGCTCATAAATAATTGGTGTTTCTAGTGTCAACATCACCCCACTTAAGCTGATAAAACAGGGGTTCACAACACCATTGTGGATAGAATAATTCAAAAGCTTCCCTGGTACTGTACATTATACTTGTGGCCTCCAAAACTGAATACAATACTGCAGAAGTAACCCTCAGGGTCTGTGAAAAATATATATGAAATGCGGCCTCCAAAACTGTCCACAAAAAATACTCCAGAAGTGGCCTCTGCAACTGAACTTAATGGAGATATGGCCTCCACCCCAGAACGTAGTATCCTACATATGACCTCTAGAACTTGACTCAAGATGTGGTCCCCAGAAAGGGGCCTAGTAGGCCAGAAGTGATCTTCAGACCACTGCAGAATACTCAAGATGAGACAGCTGGTTCTGGACACCAAGTGCCAAATGCCTTGTCATCATTATAAACTAATGGGGTAACCTGTTTACTGTCCGTGGACATGGGTATCATACGGTATAGAACAACAAATGGTCCTAGGACTCATTTGCACATGCATTCAAGGCAATTAAATACATTTATAGTTTGAGGCATTGATGGACTTGGCCCTTCTGGCAGGTTCACCCCTGAACTTTTTGCCTTTTAATGTTACATCATTATAGTGATTTCTGGTCTTTGCGCACTTTAGCACTGTGGCGCAGTGTAAAGCGCGTGCGTTCTCTGAGTGCGTGTGTGAGATTGGCCTGCCCTCCCATAGGAATGCATGAGGAATGTGTGTGTCCATGGTAATTCCTGATGCGTGGGGAGTGCAAGGTTGAGTTTGGTATGTGCGGACTCGTGTGATTAAATTCTGCGCGATGATGTGTGCGGCGTTCATGTGTCTAGTGTGGAAGTGCCACTTCTAGAAGTTGGCATGTCTGTGCAGTTAATGTGATTTGACTGTCTGGCTTGTGATTGGCTTGAGCTGGCTGGTATGCCTGGCTCCATGAGTCAGGATGGGTCTGCCCCGGTGGTGAATGGGGAGATCTGCATGTTGATGGCAGGGAGGCGCTGCACCTAGGACCTGAATAGGGCTGGGCTTTCCCTCCACAATGCTGGCTCCGCCCCCTGTGGTGCGACTGATGACCCTAGCCTGTCTTGTGAATAGGGAGAGGGGCTGAGCAACAGAGTGCTCCAGAACCAGCTGCGTCTGGTTTTTCCCCCCACCCTGCACCCTAGAGACAAAGGGAATTTGTGTATAAAAAGAGGCTGTGACCTCATGTTAAATGTTCTTGTTTCCTGACTTGAATCTACCAGGGGCGTGCTGCTGCTGGGGCCCAGGGGAAGGCTTGCCTCCCTGGGCGCCTCTTTTCAGCCGGAGAAATCACTGCTGCAGCCCTGAGCTGCTTGTTGACACGTTGCCGGGCCGCTGCCTGCCGCGACCCGGAAGTAGTGGAGGTGGGCGGGGACTGGTGACCCTTTGTTCCGCTTCCCCCAGCCTGGGGGAAGCCTTTGTGTGCTTTTCTGGTTTCCCGTATGGAGAGGGAGACCGGAGATGTGAGGTAATTCAGTTTCAACTCCATTTTGTATTCCGTTGCCATTTTATGTTGCCCTCACTCAGGCAGCTTGGCAAACCAAGTGTTTTTGCCCTTTGTACTGCTACGTGTCAAATAACCCCCCTTCCTTGTTGTGAAGCCAATTTCAGGAACTAGCCAAACTAACTAATCCTTGTCTAGACTGACTAATCCTTGTCCCAACTATCTGTTGGCCTTCAGTATTCTTTCCCTGCCTTATCTTATTTGTTGACCTTCGGTATTCTTTCCCTGCATTATCCTATTTCTCAAGTTGTCCTTTGAAGCACACAAACACGTCCTGCCAATACTGATTGACCTATAGGTCCTGTCATTGATTAACTTATGGGGTTGGGAAAAAACACGACTCAAGGGGGACGTTCTGGTTACATGATGTCTTGTTTTGAATGTTTTCCTATTGGCTAATATTTGGTGCATGGGGAGTGTTTTTCTTTTGTGAGTGTATATGGTTATAAAAGACTGTGAGCCACGAAGTGAAGTGGCAGTCTCCTGAGAACCTAATATTGTTGTACTTCTGGGACAACTGTGCAGAGCTGCGGCTAATAAATTTGGTTTTCTACGCTAACATAGTATTCTGTGTCTCTGTACAACAAGGCAGGTGAACTCGGAGATTTCAGGCGTGCCCTGCGCTGCCAGGCCCTTCTAGGCCCGGTTCTTCAGATGCTGCCTGCCCACCCGCGCTGCCGGAAAGAGAAGCTGGTGTTGCATGGGGAGGCCGGGAGCCTACCCCGCCTCCCCGAGTGGCCGCAGGAAGACCCGGAGCCTTGTGGGCCCCATTTGAAAAAGTCCCGGCCCCGAGATGGGGACCGGGTGAAGACCGGGGGTATCGGGCCGGGCGCCTTGTGAAGGCGGGGCTCTCATGTGGTGAGAGAGCCCCGCAAAGCGCTACTGCCGCACCGGAGAGTGGAGCTCCCCGGCGTAGAAGAGCCCCAAGGGACCCGAGAGAGCGGAGACATCGCACCAGGAGTCCAGGTGAGTGGGGCTCCGTTTTTGCAGTGCTGGGGGCAGTTTTGGTGGTAGAGCTGCCCGGGCTTGCAGGGAACCGCTCCCCCAATGCGAGGGCCTTTGTTTCTTCAGAGCCCATAAGGCTCCCACGCCCATTATTGTTTAGAGCCATGGCTCCACCGAGGCCCCAGTTATTGCTAGAGCCTAGAGGGCTCCAACCATTTGTGGGCATATTTCATTTTTAAAGCGCCAGTGCGCTTCATGAGGGCACATGTTGTTTGTCGAGCACAGATGGCTCAGTTGGACCAGCCTTTGCTCCAGAGGGCCAGTGAAAGCCCAAGTCGCAGTTTTGAGATCTCAGCTGCCCAGCAAGTAGTGGGCAGCTGCTACGTTTAGGTTTTCCTTCCTAGGGACATGTCTTTGGACTCAGGAGTGAGTCGCACTCCTTCGCCCCTACCTTGGCCTTCCACAGCTGTGCAGCACTTAGTGCCAGCTGCAGGGTTTAGGCCCTGTTCTTGTGCTCAGCTGCCCAGCAAGTAGTGGGCAGCTGCTACGTTTAGGTTTTGGCGCAGTGACGCAACCTGGACCCTAATGTGATTTATGTGCTGTTATGATTCATGTGCTATTGCTTTTTGGGTATTAGGAAATGTACTGTATGTAGTGTGCTTGGCGCACCCTGTGTTCTGATACCTCTAGACATATGTTTATGCTTAGGAGGTTGTTTTATCTAGTATGAGTTATACTTGTGAGCTCATGGTTCCCTGCGTGATATTTGCCTAAGGTGTTTAGGATTGCGTAGGCGGTACTTATCTTTTACCAGTGGTTACTGGTTGTGTGCTACATTTGCTATTTCATGCTACAATTGTTCTATGTTCTAAGTGCTAGTTCTACCAAGTGCTTATTCCTGACAGTGGTCCATGTGGCACTGTCCTGTACATATAATCCCCTGTAAATTCTGCCTGTGCCGGTTTGCACAGTGTAAATTGAGTGTTTATTATCTAATGTGTTTGGTATAATACAAAGGCTATTTTTATATATAACCTTGTGTGGAGTTCCTTTTGTGGGGGGCCTGGGATGTTGTTGCTGGGTGCGCGTGCACAAATACGTAACCTACATTGCCTCCGGGATAAGCCTTACTGCTCGTGTCACGTTACCTAGAGGGTGAGCAGGGGTTATCTTTGGCGTGTAACGCCCTGACTAGAGTGGTGGTTTCTGCCTGGCTTTGGCGCAAGCCTTAGCCAACCGGAAATCCCCATTTCTAACAGGCATACAGCAATATGTCAAGCAAACAGTACGGATACAATTATGCACCTTGAGAAAAGAATAAGGTAACCACTGTATTTTACGAGAGATGGTCTACTTTATTTATAAAACAAATCACGAAGGTTATTGCATTACCAAACATGTGATTGTCAAGAGGTTGCTTAAAAAGAAAAGGTAGTGAGAAGGAAGTGCTCATGTGAGGTGAAAACTTGAAAAGAGGCATAGAATGGAAATAGTTCAAACAGAAATTACACTGGTTTGCCATATGCAACTGGTTATAGAATTTAGCACCAGTTGGTTGTGGCCTGTTAAAGAGATTTCCTTTAATCAATAATTCATAATGATTTGTAGAGAATGTAGCAGAGAAATATCATCTGTTCAAAAAGAGGGTGGAGTTGTCATAGGTACAGACCTTTGGTTAAGGGTAGGTGTTGACGTTTCAACCCGACTTATGGTGCAAGAGGTAGCTTTATCCTCTACTTGCGGGTCTTCCTCAGGAAAGGGGAGAGGGAGGGGCAACCTATTCCTGGCGCCTAAAGTTGAAAGGCCATGTTGACAGCTCCCTGGGACGGGTAGTCCTCAGCACAGTTGCAGTAAGGGAGCCTTAAGGACCCCAGAGGGTCGGTTCAGGATGACTTAGATCAATTGAGGTGAAAAAACTGACAGCTGGCAAGTCAATCACATTAATTAATCTTGTTGTCAAGTACACAGGCATTATAGCGCTGGTAGGCATCTGTCCTTCTTCTTTTAACACCTTTCTGATTGGACCCAAACATTCCCGGGTTCCACAAATTGCATGGTCACACTCTTTAGAATCCTAAAAGCCATGTACATCACATTTTGTCTCAAATACACATTCTCAATTTGGTATACATGTATTAGGTCAACCAAACAAAGTAGTACTAGTAGCTCTCAAGCTGCTCTTGGAGAAGCTGGTCTAGACCAGTGATATTCTAAGTACGGCTTGGGGCTGCTTGCGGCCCTTTGACCTTTACATGCGGCCCCCTGGCAAACAGCAGCCTGGGCTGCTATTTATTTGCACTATTTGCATGAGCACTAATATTCAGAAAATAAAGGTAAATAAACGGGTGTTTTTTAGCAGGTTAACTGAAGTTATGAAGTAACAAAGGTGGTGCCTTGCACCACTTAACTTTAGGAACACCTCTATTTTTAATGACATCTTACAATAAATGTGTAAATATAGGATTAGGTTTCAACAAAATTCAAAAAAGGGTATTTCATTTACATGTAGAAGTGTTTTACTATGCCACTGCATTGAGAGGTATTTTTTAAAGTGATCGTTTTCAAACATGAACTTGGAAAAATTCAAGCTTCCGACCCCACCCTGACAACAATGAAAATAGTGAACTAAGAGGCAAGTCAGACGTCATGTGCACCTTCTGGGTGGCCTAGGTTGCTAGTATATGTGGACAGCATTATAATCAAACAAAGGGAAATGTTTTGTGCAGCTAACATTCTAAACTAAATTATTTCGAGGTCCTCTTATATGCCATAATGTAGTAAAAGGAGGCAAAGTGAAAAAAAAGCCCAGGATCACACTGTTTAGCTAAGAAGAAAGCTGTGATTGATCCCAGGTTTTCTGTTTTCACAATAGCCTTTTCAGCCACCGATGCACATTCTCCGCTTCCCCTACCGCCACCTTAAACAATCCCATACCCACCCAAACCCCCTCCCAACACCCTGCTGGCATCAGTGAGACCCTCTGTCACACCACAGACCATACTTTGTGGCCCCTAGGCAAATGTTTGTGAGTATTTATGGTCTAAATGCACCCAACCCACTGTCAAGAGGGCTCCATCCACTCCCAAAATGCACTCAGAAGGCCGGATTCAGCCTTATGACCGGCCCTAGCCAGGCTTCCTTCAGAGCAAATTGTACAATTAAATAAAACTAGCTGTTTTGGCCCTTGGTTTGGAAGCCCTGCCAGCATGGCGTTTTATTGTCTGCTCACAGGAAATACTAAATGATTGTAAAACACACAGGAAAGGCAGTCACGATAGAAGTACCCTGGAGGTCCCACTGGACGGGGTGCCTACTAATCCTCACCTCTGCATCTTGGGGGCCTATGGGGTCCTGAGTTATGCCCCTGCTTCTCGTGCCCCTTTTAAGAGGAATCTCAGATCTCTTCTTTTTTTCATTACTTCTCTTCTGCTCTCTTTCCATATCTTATTCCCTCCTTCAATCTACCGTTCTCTCATTCCCTATCTGCTGTTCTTATCTTCCCTCTCCTGCTCATACTTTTTTTCACTTGACCACCCCATTCTATATCCTTTTTCTCTCTCCTGTTCAGTGTTTAACTTTTACTCTTCCCTTCTTTCTTTTCCCGGTGTTTCCTTTTCTGCTCATTCTCTTTTCTTGTTTGCACTTTCACTTTGCCTGTCATGTTCCCTCATTCCATCACCCTATTTAGGTTGAGCCTAGGCAGCGCATGCGCTACCAGCGCTGTCTCTTAGGGAAATGCTGTGTCTAAAATCTGGGATGTAAACACCTCCCATCTTTTTGATTGGTTCCTGTTTGTGCCCATTGAAAATGCCTGCTTTTGTTTGGTGAATTGCTTAATTAGTCCCTCCTTTTCATGTTTTGGAACCTTCCTTGGAGACTGCCCCTGTTACATGCGGTCTTATTCTTTTTGTTATTTATGTTACTTTGTGTGCACTATTCTTTTAGTTCTCACCTAGGCAGCGCTGTTTCTGCTTGGGTTTTTGTTTGGATTGTAGTGATAAGTGTTCCTGTTTTGTTTACTTTGTGTGTCGGGTTGATACAAGAAAGGTTTGCTGCCGCTTCATTTGCCACACTTCAATAGGCTGGTAATGGGAATAAGGAGGAGGATGTTTATCATTGGAAGTCATGATAAGCGTATGTTTCCCTATAAGGCAAGACTCCTCTCTTCTCACTCACTGCAATAATGGCGCCTCCCTTTGTGTGCAGGGAGAATGAGCTGGCGGAACTCCCATCACTGCAATAATTGCTCACCGAGTGTGACTAATAAACCCCCACAAGGTGCCCTGTTGTTTATTTCGACTAGATTCTTCTGGTTCGTATCAAAACATAGCAGTCTCTAAGAACAATTCATCTTCATTTTATTACAAGATCTTTCATTGCAGGATCCTACAGTGACTAACTGTTCTCAAAGCACAATAAAGGCATACTGTGTGAACAAACCAATAAACAAAAAGACAAACATTTTACTTTCTCCCACAGTCTGCAAAAAAACAGAGATATTACAAATAGCCCCGTCTCTAGTCACCCTTCCATGTTTACAATGTAGCCAGATCCATGGAAAGTCTCTTTAAGGGGCGTGTGAGGCTTACGAGTACACACATCTATTGCAAAAGTGTATTTCATAAAGAAGGGGGAAATGCACACCATTTACCTACATTAGTTTCATGCATTACAACAGCCAGATGCCCCCATTATTCCTCTCTATGCGTGTTAGAGGCTTCTGCTGCCATAAAAAATATTCTCTGTGAAAGCGTTCTGCTTCTTCTTGGAGCTGGGTTTTTGTGTGATATTTATCTAATCTAACCATTAAAACATTTATAGTTTTTGTGCAGGGCTGGGTTGCCCATGACCTCTTCACCACCTCTATGAATCAAATACAAACTATTTACTTGAAATTGTGTGTGCACATGAGTGAATAAGAGTGTAAGAGGAAGCGGGGAAGGCGTCTTTTAATACAAGCTTCGTAGCTAGATTCTGCAGAAGGCAGCCAAAATGGATTGATGCAGCCAGTAAAAGGGGATTTAATACTGCTGCTCTTGCAAGAGTAAGTGTCACCATGTCAGTTTCTCCACCCTCACAAAAATAATAGATGAACCCTGGGTGGAGTATGCATAGTGGCACTCAGCAGAGTTCCACGGAGTTAAAAAAATCCTCAGTGGAACTCCGCTCCGCCCTCCTACTAAAAATAGAAAAAAACACTTACCTGCTCTGGCGTCTCCGGGTTGTCCTACTCCCTGCCTTCATTTTCCTCCTCGCCGTCCTCATCCTGGCCAGTCGCAAACCCCTGCATTGTATGCCTGCGCAGTGCACACAAGATGTACAACATAGGGGTTTGTGACCGGTGAGGACGGCGAGGAGGAGAGACCACAGTGAGGAGGAGGGCAGTCCAGAGATGCCAGAGCAGGTAAGTGTTTTTTTCTATTTTTAATTGGATTTGGGCAGGGGCTAACTCCGCTCTGCTGCTGAGTCGGAGTTTTGCCTGAACTCCGCATTCCCAATGGAGCGCAGAGTTGGCAAAACAGCGCAAACTCCGCTAGCGGAGCGGAGGTAGCCAGCCGGGCCTGTAATAGATGCAAACAAAATGCATATTTATTCCTCTATGGGCTGAAAAGCAAGGACATTCGCATTAGCACTCAAAAAAGAAAACGGAAGTTAAACGTGGTTAAAGAATCACCCTTAGGGGGTTGCATGCACAAAACACTATCTGAGAAAATATATTGCATTTTCCATTTTAAAATATAGACATAAACAATATATTTTGTAATGAAATAATATGCAAAAACTGTAATTTATATCCCTAAATATTTGCTTACACTTGTAACTCACAGGTCACACCAATGAAGCTTTATTTTATTTTGTTGCATTGCTAAGATGTTTTTTTTTTTCTTAAGGTGTTGCTTTGCCAATGCCAGGGGTAAAGGTTCGATTAGTGCTGCAGGTGCAGTTGCAGTGTGGTTCTTAAGTCTTACAATTAAAGTCCATATCAAGGTACATTTTACTTGCTTACT
The DNA here is from genome assembly GCF_964263255.1 of Lissotriton vulgaris. Classification (NCBI taxonomy): domain Eukaryota; kingdom Metazoa; phylum Chordata; class Amphibia; order Caudata; family Salamandridae; genus Lissotriton; species Lissotriton vulgaris. The sequence continues at coordinate 1,365,597,789 of NC_141695.1, read as the reverse complement.
TCAAGGTCCATGAACTCATTGTTATCCTTTTAGCGTCACTTCTAGTATACTTCCAAACATAACCTCCGTGACTACTAATGCAACATGAATGGATTAGATAAGGGCCTCTTTAGGTCTCGCCTAGCGTTGCTGTGCATGCGCTGCTCACTCGGCGAGATCTATAGTGAGAGAGGAGATTTCAGAAGGGGATTTGGAGTACCGCCAATCATTTTCATTAGGTCGTGTCAGCGTTTTACTAAACGCTGGCTTTCCGTTGAATATGATGCTTTTGCACCACTGCCCTTTCTACCTTTCGTCCGGCCCACCTGGACTGCCTCTTCTGCAGCACGGCTGCCTTGAAGGGTGGTCATCTGTTTAGAATCAGCAGTATAAGGTTACTTCAACCGCGTTTTTATTTTTGCATCGCTCTTTCACTTACAGTGAAAGCGCGAAGCAAAGATAAGCAAGCGGCTGTGAGACCTTGTTTCTTTCTGTCTCTCTCCAGATTTCTGTTCAGCTCGTGTTCTCTCTTGTACCAGTTTCTCTCCATCACACTCCCTCTGTCTCTCCGTATTTCCCCTCAGCTCTCCACTCTATCTTCCATACCCCTTTCCAGCCTCTCCCCGTCAGCTCTGTTTCTTGTAGCCCCCTCTTTTGCCTTGCTCGTCCCTTCCGCCTAGTGCCCATCCATACCCCCACCTCCTCCTTCCAGAGAGGCCCGCAACAAGTCTGAAGGTCTCTGTCCTAGACCGTCCGAGCAGGCCCCCAGTCATATGTGTACAAGTGCTTCCTGCCACGTTGTGGTCAGCTGTTGCCTCCGTTCACTTCTACGGTTTAAGCACAGCGCTCTGTCATGACTCTGCACAAGGGGGCGGGGAATGGTTTCCCTGCTGCACCAAGCTGTAAACATCTGACCTGGGTACAAGCGGGCTCGGGGCACACACGCACCTGCTGCTCCTCTGAAGGCTCTTTACAACCGCACTTGACTCCGGGCAGGCGAGAGGCGGCAGAGGGGCTGGTGGCAGCTGTTGAGTGCGCGCTCAGGGCATCTCAAATTGGCGGGCTGTCACTGGAGTCGCAAGAGCAAGCTGGTAAGAGACTGAAGCACCGGTTCAAAGAGAGGCTATGCGACATGCTTGTTGTTTGAAGCACGTAGGTGTCCTTACGGTCGATTGATACCACGTATTTATTCCGATGTCTCTAAGACTGACTGACCCAAAGAAAGCTGTGGTTCTGTTGCTAAGTTTGGCAATGGGAGACCCTGAGTTCTAGTCTCAGCTTGCACATGTGACTTACATTGTGTAGTCCTAGGAAAATCAAATTTTCCTTCTATTGTCCTAATTTGGTAATGTCTAGGACGTCTAGCAATATACTAACGTAGTCTATATAAAAAAATGCAGTTCCACTTAGCCTCGAAGCGCCTCAAGGCATACCCTGTAGTGTTGCACTGTACAAAACTCGTAACTCACTTCACCGTTCTGCCAGGGATCTAGAAGGGTCTTCATCCTACTTAGATTACATCCCCACTGGTGATTCAGCAGCATACTTGTGATTGTTTTTACCTGGCTACTCAGATGGCAGTGTACACCTCCCTTTGTAGGATGGGTTACTTGGCACGTAATTGGGCTATTCTCCGAATCTCCGCTCCCTCAGGTCGGTGTTTTAGTTTCTATGCTGCCCCCAGCCTGGAAGGTTTGTACCTGCAGCTCCTTTTACAGCAGGTGCATTTGGTTAAACCATTTTCACAAGAACCGCATTCACGTTCTTCATTCTTCAAAGCGCCTAGAGGTGATCTGTTTTGGATCTGTTGACTGGATACAGAAAGTATTTGGATCTGTTGAATGCATACAGAAGCGTCTTCTCACAACTGTCTCGGGCATTCCTTCCCTCTCCCTCCGCCGGGGCTCGGGCTGCAGGGCCTTGCTGCTTTTATGGCCCTGCTTTATTTGTTTGTGTTCAGCCCAGATCGCAACACTCCCTCTCTCCCTCTCTTTCCATATGTCCCTCCCTCCCCCTCCCCCTCCCAAGGGGCGGACATTATCTCTTCCCAGCTCGTCTTGCATTTCCCTTACTTAAATTGCTGCCCAAGCCATACAATGTATAACAAGCATTTGCAATGCATCGGTCTCGAAGTTGGGACCTTATATGTATTTAGCAATGCAGCATATCAGCCTGGGTGGTGAAACATTTACTATTGTTTAATATGGAGGGAAATGTAGAGAGCCACCCGGGCCCTCGACTACAATGTAGCAGTTTCCACGCATCCACACACCCCTCGGGGTGGGCTCGAACCGAGGGGATAAATAAACGGATGGAGACCGCTCGGGGTCTTCCGGCCATGAGAGTAAAAGTGAAAGTGTCTCATGTACTTCCTAGCGCTACTGTGGCCTAGCTTCACCAGGCCCCACCGCACTACATTGGCGATGAGGCCGGTCGCAACCCACGCGTGCCCGCCTACCTGCCTGGTTCAAGCTGAGAGCTCGTGGAGCCAACCCGCGTTAGCCCGCTCCTGTGCTGCCGACTGTGTTCCTGCAGGGAGCTCTCGGAGCCCACCCGCACTGCTCCACGTCGACCAGTGCCTGCTGTTTCATGGAGCCCTGGCCGCCCGAGGCCTCCGCAGCCGCACCACCTGCCTCACTGCTACCGCCCATCGACCAGCGCCCGTCCCGCGTCTCCCTGTCCAACGGGAGCACTTTTAGCTGGCGGCGCTCCCGGTGGCTGTCTGCAATCTGGGGTAAGTTCCCACTGCGTGAGTGAAGAGACACGCCACGAGGCACGGCTCCAAAGCACGCCTGCTACTGCCCCCCCCACTGCTTCTTCAGTGCTGCGTTGTGCAATACCGGCAAGGAGCACGGCTCCCGCCTGCCTTTGAGGAGGATAAGGCCCCAGGACTGAGCTGCCCGGTCGGCTGCCTGCCCAGCCTTTGCACCAAACTCCCTTGCGTCTGGCCCAGGCTGCAGGGATCTACGGTGATGCACACCACTTATATAGACTAGCTAGGGGTCATCCTGCACGCGTTTGCCTCAGGGGATAACCAGCTCAACAGAAGCACCCCATACAGGTGGATCACGAGGGAAAGATTGTGGACTCACTAGGTGCACGAAAAAAAAGACAGATAAACGACAAGGGAAACTATTGCGCAAAGCGGACAGAGGCCTGGCAATTACGCTTTTCTGCCCCACCAGACTGCGCCAAGGAGCTTATCATCTCCTACACACCAGTAGAGCCACGGGACAGTCTGAGATACATGACCACATGCTGACACACATTCACCGACCAACGGGAGGAGATACTAGACCAAATCATCCTGGGTTCCTGCTCCAAGCTCCTGTGGAAGCTGATCCTTCATCAGCCTGGAATCTCGCTGGACGACATCCTGGTCCTGGCCCGCTACCACGAGCTGTCGGACGTCTGAGCGGAGGAAATGGAACCTGCACACACCGGTTTCCGCCAGGGAAGACCCACCGCGGCTCGCCAAGCGACCAGGCTGCCACCAGGTGGACTGTGTGGATACTGCGGAGAAGATCACCCCACGACGGCTGACTGCGGGGTGAAGGGGAAGACATGCTCCCGCTGTGGCAAGCTGAATCACTACGCCATGGTATGCCGCGGCGGGCGGTTCAGACAAACGTCGTCAAGGCCCAGAAGCATGCCACAACGCGCTTGACAGATCTCTCTCGAAGATCCGCCATCGACATAGGAGCGCCAGCTGCAGGAATGCGCCCGGTGTATGAAGATGAGGATGAGGAAGTGTTTGTGGTGTCGTATGTCAGCAGAACGGAAGGCCTCCTCCCATGTGTTCTGTCTCAGTCAAAGGCACCGACGTACAAGCCCTCATTGACACTGGTGCGTCTCTTAATGTGATGGACTCGGAGCAGTATGACCACCTGTCACCTCGACCCCCGCTTGCACCTTCCACAGGATCTACACGTATGGAGGGATTGACCTGCTTCCTCTCCGTGGAGTCATTCAGGCCAGTCGCGAGCAGAAGCTACTCCACTGAGGTGAGGTTCCACATCACTGAGGGAAGAAAGGGGACTCGGCTCAGCTGCCACAGGGCTGAGGACCTAGGACTTGTCTTCTTCGCCAAACAGATCCGTGACTCCCATGCTGATGCGATGCTGAAGGAATTCCCGGCTCTCTTCAAAGGACTGGGAAAGCACAAGGGTAAGAAAGTCAAGCTCCACATTGACCCCTCAGTAAGACCAGTGGCCCTCAGGCACCGGCGGGTGCCGTTCAACCTTCGCCCACAAGTGGAGGAGGAGCTGAAAAAAGCTTGAAGATCTTGACGTGATCAAAAAAGTCTCTGCCCAACTCCATGGGTGCACCCAAACCCAAGCAGCCTGGAGCCATCCAGTTCTGCGTAGACATGAGGCTGCCAAATACCGCTGTAAAGAGAGAAAGTCACATCACTCCCACAATGGACGACATAGTGGTGGGCCTAAACGGGGCCAAGCTGGACCTGAATGCCGGCTACCATCAGCTGGAACTGGAGCCCAAGAGCAGGTATATCACCACCTTCTCGACACACGTTGGACTCCGAAGATACAAGAGGCTCAGCTTTGGAGTGTCGTCAGCAGCCGAAGTCTTCCAAAATGCCATCAGAAAAGCACTGTCGGGACTACAAGGTGTGATCAACCTTAGTGATGACATCCTAGTGTTCTCAAACACGCTGGAGGAACACCACAATCCTCTATGAGCCACTCTGAAGAGACTAACAGACTGTGGTCTGACCTTGCACAAGTCCAAATGTTCATTTTATCAAGAGACAGTTGACTTCTTTGGATATACCTTCACCTGAGAAGGACTCCTGGTGGACTCTACGAAGGCTGAGGCCATCCGCACAGCCAGCACACCAAGGAACCCCACCGAAGTGATGAGTTTACTCGGCATGGTCACGTATTGTACTGTGGGCGTTTCATTCAAACCTCGCTGCCATGTCGGAGCCACTCCGAGTCCTCACACGCCATGATCACAAGTAGGAGTGGACGACGGCTGCCAACAATGCGTTTCAGGACATCAAAGCAGGACTGCTAGACAAGACGGTGATGGCCTACTTCCATCCAAGGCGACGGACGGAACTAGTCGTCGACGCCAGCCCAGTGGGCCTAGGGGCAGTCCTCCTTCAAGAACACGGCCCGGAGGTCTGGAGACCAGTCGCTTGCACCAGCAAGGCCCTCATCGACAAGGAAACCAGCTACGTTCAAATCGAGAGAGAGGCGTTGGCTATCAAATGGGCGTGCCAACATTTCCACCTGTACCTGTGTGGCCAGGAGTTCCATGTTGTGACTGACTACAAACCACTACTCCCACTGTTTGCAGGCTCATCCCGGGTGGTGCCCCCAAGGATCGAACGGTGGGCAGTACAGTTACAGTCGAACAACTACAAGATAATCTATCGTCCAGGGGCCCATAACCCAGCCGACTATCTGTCCCGTCACCCAGAGTTGACGATTATCAAAACGGCCAGACATTACTCATACGCTGCCTTGGTATTTTGAGGGTTAGCGATAAAGGCAATTATTTGTTTGTCCTGATGATGGTCCCCATGACCCTTTAGGGGGACCGAAACGCCGTTGACTTGCTTAAGCACCTTATACAAGTATTTTGATTGCTAAAATTGATGTAATGGTGCTACTTGATATGTTCTGTATAATCAACATATGAACAGAAGAACGCTTGTTTGCCTTAAAAACCTTTCCTATCTTTCTCCAACTGTAAACACTCGCAAGTGTTGGGCACAGGCTTGTGTACCACACAGGGGTCCTGTGGAAGGTATCTTTGTTTTATCTTGTAAAAACATTGTTTATTAAGTAAACTTGAAGGACCTCTGTCCGGCTGGACATGTCATTCTAAATATAGAATTGATTTTGTCTATATTTATTGGTCTTCTACTGGAATATGCATGGGACCACTGTTGTTTGAAAGAATTGTTCCCCGAGGTCCCCTGTTGACTAAATTGGGGCCCCTTGTTGCTATCAACATGACTATCCAGAGGCACTTCCGAACTTCTCTCCTTTTGTCTCTCCTGGTACGGGGAGTCCACCACCGGAGGTAGCAAGGCGGGCCAGCCAAAATGTGGAGGACGCTGCTGTATCAACCTCTCCAGTCACCGCACCTGAGTTTTCTGAGAATATTCCGTCCAGTGCTCTGGCTGGTTCCAGCGCCCGGAGCCAGAAGTATGGTCTCCGGCCGAATTCTGCACCAAGTCAGACTGAAATACTTTGTATATTCGTCCCCGTGAACTGGGAGTATATGGGGGTCTGGAACCGAAAGAAAGGAGGGATGTAGCGAGCCATCCGGGCCCTCTACTACAATGTAGCAGTTTCCATGCATCCACACTAAGCATGGGCGTAAAATCCGTTCCGCTCGTGGATTTTGCGGATTTTCGGTAAATTCGCAATCCGTGAGATTCGCGGATTTCCCGCAAAATCCGCAAATTCGCACGCAGCAGATTTTTTTTTTCTTGGTGATACAATTTTGCGGCGCGCGGCGTTTACTTCCTGAGTTATTTTTCTTGATATTTTGCGAGTGCTGCGCCATTTTGGATCTTGCTGCGGGATCCCGCGGGAATTTGGCAAGCGCGATGAAGTAATCGCGGCTTGCCAACTTTTACAGCGAGAGTTTGTCAACGCGAGTACGCCGTGATCACGTATCGCGGTACTTCGCAATTGCGAGCTTTGAGATGCGGCGAGCAGCAACAATCTCGCACTCACGAAAATATAAAATTTGCAATTCTGCACAAGAAATCCACTAGCAAGCAGCATAAACCTTCTGGAAATGATGATTTTTATCTGAATAACTCCTCAGGTTGACATTTGCCTGCACTTTTTTTGCGAGGAGTCCATTTTGGGGAGGGGGGGGGGGTGGGAAGAAGGAAGTGCCCCACAGTCTACAACTTCGTGTTCCTGTCCAGCAGGCTCCTCCCAGTGCTTTGTCCATCTCCTGGTCACTTTTCATTTGGATCTGGAGCTGGAAGGATTACTTTTTGTGGATGCTGCTGGATATTTGGATTTGAGGCCTTTTTGTCTTTCTTTGGATCATTTTTGGATTAGAACTTTCACAAGTAAGTTTGTTTGGGGCATTACAGTTGCTGCAACTACAATTTTGGAATTTTCGGTTTTTGGGCTGTTTTGGGGCCTTTTGCCCAGGGGTACTCAGTGGTGGGTGCACTGAGTCTTTCTGTGGGGTGTTTTGAATTTAAACATCATGGAGGGGCTGGAGGGGTTGGGATTGTGCTGATAGTGAAGTAGTGTAGTGAAGTAGTGTGGCTCACTGGTTAGACGCGGCAGACCCGAGAGCAGAGGACGGCCCGGGACCAGGGTTTGATTCCCGGCGCGGCAGGTTTCTGGACCAGGGTCAGCGGACTCGATAATTCTCTCGCCTCGGTGCCCACTCTGATCAGCGTTCACACTCAGCAACTCTGGGCATTAGCTTGCCTCATCTTCACTAACGGCCCCACCAGACCGCCGGGGATGCCTGATCTCACCCTGGAGATACCCATTATGGGACCATCTCTCAGGGAAGCCAGGAAGGGTTTTGCAGCGGTCGAAGCACCTTGGGACCCTCCGGGTAAGTAGTGCGCTATATAAATGCCTATACATTTACATTTACATTTACATTTTTCTGTGATTTTCATTTTTTTGGCCTGTTGTGGCCTTTTCACCCGGGGTAGTGAGTGGTGCATGGGCCTAGTCTTTCTGTGGGTTGTCTTGAATTTAAACATCATGGAGGGGCTGGATGGCTTGGGATTGTGCTGATTTTTCTGTGATTTTCGTTTTTTTGGCCTGTTGTGGACAGACCATGTGGTTGGGGGCCATTTTGAGTGCTGCTACAGGCCCTGGCCATGTGCTGTGATGGAGGGGGCCATTTTGAATGCAGGCACTGTTCTCAGGCCTGCGCCCATTTTGCCTAGCTTTCATCCATTGTGCCCAGGGGGAGTGAGTGGTGCATGTGCCTAGTCTTTCTGTGTATTGTCTTGAATTTAAACATCATGGAGGGGCTGGATGGCTTGGGATTGTGCTGATTTTTCTGTGATTTTCGTTTTTTTGGCCTGTTGTGGACAGGCCATGTGGTTGGGGGCCATTTTGAGTGCTGCTACAGGCCCTGGCAATGTGCTGTGATGGAGGGGGCCATTTTGAATGCAGTCAGTGTTCTCAGGCCTGCACCCATTTTGCCTAGCTTTCATCCATTATGCCCAGGGGTAGTGAGTGGTGCATGTGCCTAGTCTTTCTGTGGGTTGTCTTGAATTTAAACATCATGGAGGGGCTGGATGGCTTGGGATTGTGCTGATTTTTCTGTGATTTTCGTTTGTTTGGCCTGTTGTGGACAGGCCATGTGGTTGGGGACCATTTTGAGTGCTGCTACAGGCCCTGGTCATGTGCTGTGATGGAGGGGGCCATTTTGAATGCAGGCAGTGTTCTCAGGCCTGCACCCATTTTGCCTAGCTTTCATCCATTATTCCCAGGGGTAGTGAGTGGTGCATGTGCCTAGTCTTTCTGTGGGTTGTCTTGTATTTAAACATCATGGAGGGACTGGATGGCTTGGGATTGTGCTGATTTTTCTGTGATTTTCGTTTTTTTGGCCTGTTGTGGACAGGCCATGTGGTTGGGGGCCATTTTGAGTGCTGCTACAGGCCCTGGCCATGTGCTGTGATGGAGGGGGCCATTTGAATGCAGGCAGTGTTCTCAGGCCTGCACCCATTTTGCCTAGCTTTCATCCATTATGCCCAGGGGTAGTGAGTGGTGCATGTACCTAGTCTTTCTGTGTGTTGCCTTGAATTTAAACATCATGGAGGGGCTGGATGGCTTGGGATTGTGCTGATTTTTCTGTGATTTTCGTTTTTTTGGCCTGTTGTGGACAGGCCATGTGGTTGGGGGCCATTTTGAGTGCTGCTAAAGGCCCTGGCCATGTGCTGTGATGGAGGGGGCCATTTTGAATGCAGGCAGTGTTCCCAGGCCTGCACCCATTTTGCCTAGCTTTCATCCATTATGCCCAGGGGTAGTGAGTGGTGCATGTGCCTAGTCTTTCTGTGGGTTGTCTTGAATTTAAACATCATGGAGGGGCTGGATGGCTTGGGATTGTGCTGATTTTTCTGTGATTTTCGTTTGTTTGGCCTGTTGTGGACAGGCCATGTGGTTGGGGGCCATTTTGAGTGCTGCTACAGGCCCTGGCCATGTGCTGTGATGGAGGGGGCCATTTTGAATGCAGGCAGTGTTCTCAGGCCTGCACCCATTTTGCCTAGCTTTCATCCATTATGCCCAGGGGTAGTGAGTGGTGCATGTGCCTAGTCTTTCTGTGGGTTGTCTTGAATTTAAACATCATGGAGGGGCTGGATGGCTTGGGATTGTGCTGATTTTTCTGTGATTTTCGTTTTTTTGGCCTGTTGTGGACAGGCCATGTGGTTGGGGGCCATTTTGAGTGCTGCTACAGGCCCTGGCCATGTGCTGTGATGAAGGGGGGCATTTTGAATGCAGGCAGTGTTCTCAGGCCTGCACCCATTTTGCCTAGCTTTCATCCATTATGCCCAGGGGTAGTGAGTGGTGCATGTGCCTAGTCTTTCTGTGGGTTGTCTTGAATTTAAACATCATGGAGGGGCTGGATGGCTTTGGATTGTGCTGATTTTTCAGTGATTTCGTTTTTTTGGCCTGTTGTGGACAGGCCATGTGGTTGGGGGCCATTTTGAGTGCTGCTACAGGCCCTGGCCATGTGCTGTGATGGAGGGGGCCATTTTGAATGCAGGCAGTGTTCTCAGGCCTGCACCCATTTTGCCTGGCTTTCATCCATTATGCCCAGGGGTAGTGAGTGGTGCATGTGCCTAGTCTTTCTGTGGGTTGTCTTGAATTTAAACATCATGGAGGGGCTGGATGGCTTGGGATTGTGCTGATTTTTCTGTGATTTTCGTTTTTTTGGCCTGTTGTTGTGGCATTTTCACCAGGGGTAGTGACTAGTGAGTGTTGCATGTGCCTAGTCTTTCTGTGGGGTGTCTTGAATTTAAGCATCATGGAGGGCATGGGATTGTGCTGATTTTTCTTTCGATTTTTTTGGGGTGTATAACTGAACTGATGTTCCTCTGTCTTCCATTGCTTTTAGGTGCACAAGACTCAAGAGAACCACCAGTGCCAGGAAGAAGTCCTGCAGCGGTGTGTGTGTGCAGCATAACGTCACGCGACGTCACGTCTGGCCTCAGACAACTCTGCAATTCGTGCAACTGCGGCCTGCTGTCTGACCTGCTCTGAAGAAGATGGCCCCAAAAAAAGGTCTCCGTAGCTCCTCTAGCAAGAAAGTTGCTAGTAAGGAGCAGAAGAATCAAGTTACCAAGGGGGCTGGTGTGCCGGCCGCCGCGTTTTTTGGGAGCAAAAAAAAAGTACGCCTGCAGCAGCTGCGGGATCTGCTGGGGACCAAGCTGGGAGCAGCACCCCCGCTCCATTGGGTTCAGTGCCTCCACCACCACGCCAACTTAAGTCAAAGCCCTTGAGTGTTTCAGAGGCAGTCAGTGTACTTCTTCAATCACCATCGACCAGTGATGTTGGCTCATCGCAAGAAAGTAGCAGCAATGTCCCTGAATCAACACAGGTTGTTGTAACTCATCTGACAAGTGTTGAACAACCACAGCCGCAACAACAACACCATGTGCAAGTACAAGCCCAAGTACATGTGGAAGGAGAGGCAGCGCAAGGAGATGCGCAAGCAGAGGTGCATGGAGGGTCACAAGTGCCCACAATATTTGTTCCTCCCGAAGTAGGGGCACATCAGGAAATTGACAATCAAACCGAGGTATCATCTGAGGAAGCCACACCTCCTGATGATCATTCATTGTCTTCCACATCCCTAGCAAGGAAAAGATCAAGGGGGGTGTCTACATCTTCTTCAAGCCCACCTCCTTCTGATGATCTTAATCTGGATGAAGATTGGGAACCATCATCACGGCAGTCTGAGAGTGAGGCACACCATGATCTGACAAAGATACCTAAGCGTAAAAGGAAGGTCGTCGAAAAACTCATAGCTATGGAGTGTGATGAGGCTCAACAAGAAGTGACGGATACTGCTGCTGATGAAGCCTCTCACGACGACGAGCCAGTCATCATAAAGGTCACTGCAGCCCCAGCGGGCATGCAGCAAAGAGACATTTTGACCCTATCCCGAGAAGCTGCTGAGCGTGATGATGATGTCGACGAGGAGGCAATGGAAACACAACAATCATTGGATTTGGAGTTAACTAGTACACCAACACCTACCGCTTCCATATTTCTTCCTCGCAAGAAGGGACCTCCATCCACCTCGACCTCAATTAGTGGTAGGGAAAGTGCAAAACGTACTGAAGTTCGGCAATCCACATCCTCCACTTCATCTGGCATTAGCAGCAGGAGCACCACCACCAGTATCGCCGCCTCCTCCGGCCCCCAAAGACATTTCAAGTCTGCAGTTTGGGACTTCTTTAGTGTTTGCCCAAAAAAGGAAAACGTAGCCATTTGTAGCATTTGTAAGCTTCGAGCTAGTCGTGGCAAATTTGGTACCAACTATGGTACCGGAGGCCAGAGAGGTCATCTTAGGAGAACGCACGCTGTCCAATGGTTTGCACACCTAGAGGCGATCAAGGAAGCCCGAATTGCACGTAATGAAAACGTTGATGTTTCATCTGATGATGACGAGGAGGAAGAAGACCTGTCAAACACTTCACTTACACCCAGTATCCCTGTCAGCAGCACACCCCATGTGAGCCACACTAAGAGTGTGGGAGAGAGTGAGACACCAATGCGAAAAAGTTCATCAGCGAGCGTAACTGGGTCGAAGATATCATCATCATCATCCCGTAAATCCTTGGTCCAGGGCAACATTAAAAAGATGTTGTTTACAGAAGCGCATTATGAACGCAACCACCCACTGACGCGTCTGTATAACACTAAGCTGGCTAAAATGCTAGCTCTGGACCTTCTCCTTTTTTCTTTTGTAGAAGGGGTTGGTTTTCTAGAATTAGTGGCAGCGCTCTGCCCTAAATGGAAGGTTCCTACCGGTTCTATTTTGCCCGAGTTGCGGTTCCAGCACTACATGAAGATGTTCTGGAGGTGATTGGGGCAGCTTTGCAGAAGAGTGCTGTTCACACTATACATCTGACAACAGACATGTGGACCAGTGGCGCAGGCGCTGATTACATGTGCATCACTGCACACTGGGTCTCTTTTTCAGGGGTTAAAGCAAAGCTAAACGCAGGTGTTGACTCGGACATTGTTTTTAAAGCTACTCGGAAACATGCAACACTAGCCATGTTTGGTTTGGAGAAACGTCACACAGCACAAAACATTTTGGATGTGTTTAACACAAAGGTCCTTGACTGGCTGTCCCCAAAAAAACGCCAGGTTGGTTATGTTTCCACGGACAATGGCGCCAATATAGTTAAGGCCATGCAGCTGAGTGACTATTTCAGAGTGCCGTGTTTGGCGCACTGTATAAACCTGGTTGTCAAAAAATTCTTGAGTGATAAAGACAGTGCAGCGTACAGGGTAGTGGGCACCTGCCGAAAAATGTGCAACCATTTCAGCCATTTTTTTAAGGCCCGGAAGCATCTGAGGAGCCTGCTATATGAAAATCAAATGGCAGTGACAGCACTCGTCCAGGAGGTGGCAACACGTTGGAACTCAACCTTCTACATGCTTGAGCGTCTGTATGAGCAGTATACGGTACTCGATCACTATTTCTTAACACAGGGTACAGCTCAGAAGGAGGACCTGAGGATGGGTGCGGCGCAATGGGACATAGTTAAAAGCCTGACACGCATGCTTCGTCCTTTTGAGTTCTTCACGCGTGCAGTCAGCAAGGAGGACTGTAATTTGGGAAAAGCTATCCCATTGTTGTACATGCTGGAGCACCAACTGAAGGAGGTGTGTTCTGTGTTTGAAAAAGATGAAGAAAACCAAGACCCTTTTGTTCTGGCGGAGAAATTATTAGAGCACCTACAAGGTGATGAACGTCTTAAAATGATCCACTCAAACCAGCATTACATTTGTGCGGGAAGCACCCCTTACATCGGATACATCGCATCGCGCTGACATTGCAACGCGGCAATTACATCGTGCCCGTCATTACCTCGCATGTCATTAGGACGCATGCAAGTGCATCGCATCACCTAATACATCGTTAGCGATGACATCAAATTGAATGGGAAGCGAGCGAATAACATGACAGTGTTTACATGTAAAGAACACTGACGGGGGTTATTTTGAAGAATGTTTATTTAAGCACAATGACATAAACTGACGGAGGGAATTAAGCAGCGGAAAAACGGTGCATATTTGGAAATATGATTACGGGGGTTATTTTGAAGAATGTTTATTTAAGCACAATGACATAAACTGACGGAGGTAATTAAGCAGCGGAAAAACGGTGCATATTTGGAAATATGATTACAAAAATGTTTATTTAAGCATCATTACAAGAATGTTTATTTAAGCACACGTTAGAAAACGGTGCATATTTGGAAATATGATTACGGGGGTTATTTTGAAGAATGTTCATTTAAGCACAATGACATAAACTGACGGAGGTAATTAAGCAGCGGAAAAATGGTGAACAAGCAAAGCGGTGCATATTTGGAAATATGGTTATTTAAAAACGATGTTTATTGGTTTATTTAAGCATCATTGACATCATTGACAAGCGAGCTAATTAAAAACGGGAAGCAGCGAGCACATTAAAAATATGTTTCTTTCAATAAGCAAAACATCAACGTCAGTCACTGCAACAACATGTGGTCTAACGGAAACATAGACTGACTTTGGTGCTGACAGACACGGTTCGTGCCTGCAATCCTCCACTCATACCAAGATTATATACTTTTTTTTTTTTCATATACTTATTTTTTACTACAAAATTTGATGGGAAGTTTATTTATCACGCACATCCCCTCATATCAATATATCTGGTGGGTGCATGGGTGGCATGGGTGGATGGATGGGTGGGTGGGTGGATGGATGGATGGATGGGTGGGTGGGTGGGATGGTGGTGTGCGACATCCCCTCATATCAATATATCTGGTGGGTGCATGGGTGGGTGGGTGGACGGATGGATGGATGGGTGGGTGGGTGGGATGGGTGGATGGATGGATGGTGGTGGATTGGATGGATGGGTCGGTGGATGGATGGATGGGTGGGTGGATGGATGGATGGGTAGGTGGATGGGTGGGTGGGATGGGTGGATGGATGGTGGATGGGTGGGTGGGATGGGTGGATGGATGGTGGTGGATTGGGTTGATGGATGGATGGGTGGGTGGGTGGGTGGATGGCTGGATGGGTAGGTGGATGGGTGGGTGGGATGGGTGGATGGATGGATGGTGGTGGATTGGGTGGATGGATGGGTGGGTGGATGGATGGATGGATGGATGGATGGATGGATGGATGGGTGGGTGGATGGGTGGATGGATGGATGGGTGGGTGGGTGGATGGATGGATGCATGGGTTGGTGGTGACATGGGTGGGTGGATGGATGGGTGGCTGGGTGGATGGATGGATGGATGGGTGGGTGGGATGGGTGCATGGGTTGGTGGTGACATGGGTGGGTGGGTGGATGGATGGGTGGGTGGGTGGATGGATGGGTGGATGGATGGATGGATGGGTGGGTGGGATGGGTGGATGGGTGGGTGGGTGGGATGGGTGGATGGATGGTGGTGGATTGGGTGGATGGATGGATGGGTGGGTGGGTGGATGGATGGGTGGATGTCATGCAACAACATAAACCAAGGTGATATGTAATGTCACTTAGAAAAATACACAATGATAACGTTTGTACATTTTTATTTATCAAACACCATAAACACGTTTGTACAGATTTGATTGTAAAAGACAATAAACACGTTTGTACATTTTTATTTGGAAAACACAATAAATACGTTTGTACATTTTTATTTGGTTTACATTGCTTGATACAAAATACTTACAAACTTACTACGTATGTAAGAGAATGAATGAAATACAAGTACATTTCCATGGGAAAAATGTCAACACGATAGGGGGTACAATTTACAGACAGCATTATCGGGCACAACAGTAAGGATTCAGAGGATGGAATACAACACATACAAGTGCCAACTTTTTTTTACCCAAAGGAATTCAGTACATGTGCGATGGAAGACAGGTAGTCAGAAGGCACAGAGAAGGGGAACAGTTTTAATACTGCCAAAAGTCTGACAGACATTTCCTTTGAACGCGGGCAAACACGTGCATGTAGATTACCTGCTAAACACTGTGAAATTCGCATTTCCTGGAAACTTTGCTCCTTTTTTAAAATCTCAAGAAAACAGTAGAAATTCGGGTGCGCTTTGCCTATACTTTTGTTTAAAGAGTTGTGCCAGCCCTCAAGGGCATTGTTTGTCTTTGCTCCTCCCTCTAAGCAGGTGGAGTAGCAGTTCCACCAGTCCACAAGAAAACGTGGCTTCCTCCGGCAACCCGACCTGCTTAGATGCCCAATCCATGTGTCTTCAAAATAATTTAATAATGGTGCCAATTTGTCCTCGTTTACCATAAAATATTCCGACTCTGTAATCGATGTGTAGTAGTCATCTACACTATCAGGAGGAACAAAGCAAAGACCAGCTAGTTTTCTAAGCTCAAACTGCAGTTTACTATCAGACACATAATCCTCAATAAGGGATGTTTTTTGAATTTTGCGCCAAATAGCCTGAGAAAAGTGAAAAAAACATCCTTGTATTTGGGTATCCATGTACAATTTCTTTACAACATTTATCATGGGTAATTCAAAGTCCATGATTACTTTTCTCGGACTTTTGTTTGGGATTTTAGATTTTACGACTGACAAAAACTCAGTTTACGTTGAGGATTGTTTGTCTGGTAGTAAGCTGTAGACTAAAGGAACTACAATGTCGTTAACGTACCCGTGAATGGTGTAGATCTGGGTGAAAGGGGTGGGCGTGCTTTTAAACGTCCCATCAAGCATCCACACATCACTGTTCTCCAAGCGGTTAAGATTGCGGGGGTGCTAAATATTAAAATGCGCTTTTGACAGTTCTCATTGTCATACAGAATAAACTGTTCCTTCGAAACGGTAACACACAGTTCAGCAGGCATTTTAATATCCCCAAAAGTTTGTGGTGCCACACTTTGTGGGTGATTCGCGAGTTTCTTACGTCGGATCATTCGCCGTAAGCTGGGGATGGCAGGCATACTACTAGCCACATGTTCACTAATATGTTGTGATACCTCCCTTAAAATGGCACCACACGGGTCATTGGAGTTGCATGCAATCATTTTCATCTCATTTATCGATTCTCTAACTTCAATAGCAGTTGCAGAGGCCGAGTGGTTATGCTCTGTGCTCCTTAAAACAGACTCACCCAGAGTAACCGCTCGTCCTCTGTAATGCCTTGAGTAATATTGCACACACTTCCAATGACCCCGTGGCTCTGAATTTCTCTCCTTGCAATATATATAACCGCTGTGTTTCAGTAGGCGATTTCCTCTGCTTGACGTGATATATTGCGCCATCTTTGGATCAGACATTTTCTGTCGGGGAAAAAAAATAAATATTAAAAATGATGATAAGAAAGACATTTGCGGTAGGAAGACAACAGAAAATGCATTTTAAAAATAGTAAGAAAGAGATTTCCAGTAGGAAACAAACAAAAACATTCCTTTTAAAAATCATAAGAAAGACACATTGTTCCTAATGCCGGACACGAAATGCATAAAGCACTGCATACACCCCTGCGCCCGCAGCAGTAAACCTCCATCCCAAGCAGCCCCAGAAGGATGTAAGGCCCGCGCAAAAAAATAAAATGAAACATAATCTCCCCAAGATTACTTACTAAAGTGTACGTGATTGCCATTGAAAATTAAAAAAAAAGTTTTTTTTAAATAAAAATGTTATTATGAACAACTTGAATTTGTAACATCAAGGCTTGTAAGTGACGTCAAGCCAAAACATGTTGCATTTAAAAGGCTATAGGTGTCACATTTCCCAGAAATACAAGTATTAACATTGTAAATGACAAAACTATTAATGTCACAATTTACCCCAAAAAATATACATAACAATTGTGTCATGTCCTGGTGAAATAAAGCCAACTTGCCTAATGCGGGACCTATTGCATTGCAAATGCTTGTTTACCTTTTGTGCTAATCTGATGGTGCTGCACTTAGCGTAGAAACCCGAAATCTTTGCTTGACTTGCAACTCCGGGACCTTTACAAATCTGTAACATAAAGTAAAAAAGAAAAGTTAGCGGTGGCATTATTACTTAGGTCTTTCAACGACACTTTTTGCACTTACAAGTGTTTAAAGGTGTTCTATGTTATAAGTACTCTACTACAAAAGTTCGACAAAACATAGCAATTTGTTTCTGAAAACCCCAAAAAATTAGTTTGCCTTGCCATTATTACACGCCTAATACACCAAACAGCAAAGACACTCAATTCCATGCTAATATGCAGCACATTGCTTCCAGACACTATTTCGTGTCGTAAGAGTACATTGGAAATAGCGTTAATGTACCTGTATCGTTGTTTTACGCTTTGGATGGCGTTCTTCTTTGTGTTTGGATAGGTCCCACACAAAGCCTCACGGTGGGGACGGCCTATTTTAAGAGGCAAAATAGAGATTAGTCTAACGTTGGGTATATCAAGCCAATCAAGCAACAATTTACGCAATCCACCAACCCATCCAACTGCCAACACATGGTACTATGCAACACTTTGCTTCAAGTCGATATGGTACATTTGCAAGTTTTTCGATTCCTATCTTTTATGTAAGTTGTGTAATCCTACCCAAAGTTTAGGGTGCAGGGCAGGGGACAGTTTTTGGGCCAGAGCAGCGGGGAAAGGAATAGTTTGCATCCCATCTCATTATTTATGCGCAGGTAGGGACGAGGGAAACATAGGGCAGAAGGGCACTAAAAAAGAAGTCTCAAGAAATAGAACACTTGCCTACTGAACACTTAACGATTGCAAATGCACCCACGGACGTCGCGGCAGATAAACTGCATGTTACGAATAGAAGGTGCGCTCCGTGTCTATGATCAAAGCGGTCTAAAAAATACTGCATGCATGCTGTAAGGCAAATTAGCTTTCATCCATCCAGCCATCCACCCATGACACCCACCCATCCACCCACCCATCCATCCGACCACCCATCCCACCCACCCATCCATCCCGCCATCAGATGTTACCTGAAATTACCTTTCTTCTCTGCTGCCTGTTGCTGATCCAAGATATTTGAACTCCAAAGTTAGTGCTGTGTGATGCAGGCAACAACGTGTCGACCACCTGAATTGGGATGATCTAAGAGAAAATAGCCAGAAAAAAGTATACAATATAAGCAGCTGAACGTCAGAAATTCATTTAAGCGTGAAAGCAAAACGATGTGCTTTCCTTGTCTTATAAAGCTAAGGGCAAAAAAATTCAAATCAGACACAGATGGAAAGAATTGAATAATATATACCTGAATCGATAATTACATGAGAAAGGGCACTGTAAGGCTAATTACCTTTGTTTTCTGCTGCCTGTTGGGGTTCCAAAAAATCTGAACGCCAAAATGAGTGTCGTGTGATGCAGGCAACAACGTGACCTCTTGTCCAAGATAGCCTTAACAAAATAAATGTAATTGTTTTATATATTTACTAGCCAATAAAATACATACAGATTTTATAGTGACGTTTTCGTCCTTCCTTTTCTTTGAAGCTTCTAATCAGTGGCGGCACTAGGGTTGGTGTCACCCGGTGCGGGTAACTCATGGTGTAACCCCCTCACAACTTACCGGATGGACCATCTCACCCTCTGCCTGCACCATGTCCCCTCCGCCTGCACCATCCCTCCCTCTGCCTGCACCATCCCTCCCTCTGCCTGCACCATCTCCCCTCCGCCTGCACCATCCCTCCCTCTGCCTACATGCAGTTTTTGTAGACCGCTTTGATCATAGACACGGAGCGCATCTTCTATGCGCACTCACTCACACCCCATACACCCATGCATCCATCCATCCATCCATCCGCCATGCATTCACCCACCCATCCATGCACCCATCCATACACCCATTCATGTATCCATCCATCCACCCATCCATGCATGCACCCATGCATCATCCATCCGCCATGCAGTCACCCACCCATCCATGCATCCATCCATACACCCATCCATGCACCCACCCATGCATCCATCCATGCACCCATCTATCCATGCATCATGCATACATCCATCCACCATGCATCCATTCACCCACTGCATCCCCCTCCGACCACCTTTTCTGTATATAGAGATAACTGTAATCACTAGTATATGCAGTACACCTTTGTACTCTACCATTCCTATGTGACTCTTGAAGTATATCCATTCATATCCCTTCCCTATATCGAAATATAACGATAATCTACAGTCTCTTCTTTGTGTGACTACATCTAGTACATTTGCAATGTTTTCATATTTGTATCTTTTATCTAACGCATGTAATCCTAAATCCTTAGGTTTTGCAACATGTTCCTATGTAAAGCGCTCTGACACCTTCGGGCAAAGTTCGCGCTATATAAAATCGCATTCAATAAAACTTTACAAAAGAAATCCACCCATCCATTTGGGCATAGGCTTCCGTTGTAGGGCTCTAGCAGACAAAGCAGGGACAGTTTACAAAGTCGAGGCAGGGTCGGGTAGTTTAGGGATGTAGGGAATACTTTGTAGGCTGCAGGGCAGGGGACATTTTTAGGTCCCAGGGAGGGTAGGGAGCAGAGTTAGAGTAGTTCACGGGGGTAGGGAACAGTTTCTTTGGGTTATGGGCAGGGAGGCTGGGGGACTTTTTGGAGCATGGACTTATTTTAAAGGGCTCAGGGCAGAGGGGGAGGGATAGTTTGCTGACCAGAGGGCATAACGATTGAAACTGAGGGCAAAAGGCCACAAAAAACGAGGCAGACAGCGGACACCAAAAACGAGGGGAACAGACAGAAGAAGGACACGAAAAACACGGGGGGCAGAGGGCACGAGAACCAAGGGAAAGGCACAAAAAAAAGGGGGAACGATTTAAACAGAGGGCATAAGACCACCCAAAACGAGGGAAACAGAGGGTGCAACGATTGAAACTGAGGGCAAAAGGCCACAAAAAACGAGGCAGACAGGACACCAAAAACGAGGGGAACAGACAGCAGAAGGACACGAAAAACACGGGGGGCAGAGGGCACGAGAACCAAGGGAAAGGCACAAAAAAAAGGGGGGAACAATTTAATTACAGCTGCAGAACCTTTCATGTTTGAAGAGCTGCATGCTCAAGATACAAGCACAAAATGCATTATTTCTTCATAACACGCAACAACAGTAAAACTGGATGCACTCGGAGGCAGGGTAATCTATCAGTTCGCCCTAACAGTCAATACTGGGTTGAAATGTGGTATAGTTCTTCACACAGTACCATGTCTCTCTAATGCTGCATTCCTTCCTGCCCCATAAATGTTTTTTTCTACCATTTGTTCATTGGTGTGGCACAGTTTCTCACATGGTAACCTGTCTCTCCCACAAGCCTGCTTTCTTTGTCCGATAAGTGGGCTTGTGTAACCATCAGTTGTGTTGCGTCCTGCAGACCTCCCAGCCTCCAGTCGGCACAACTTTGTTGCGAAGGAAATCTGGAGCCACAATAATGTAGCAAGGATATTTATTCAAAAACATAGCCCAATAGTGGTACCCCATAGGCCGGCCAGCTTACTGAACGATGCCTCAGAACTCCCCGAAGGAAAATACTCATAGCAAGCGGAACCTCGCAAAGTTCCTTCTTTCCTTAAAGATTGAACACAGATGCATTCTTTATTTAATGTAATTGTGTTTAACTTGATCTTGCACACAATTACTTCTTTTAAGATACAAGACTTGAGGTTGGCTAACATACCGACATGCTGTTCGCTGGGGGTATTCAGCTCGACTTTTTTACTGGCATCTACCAAAACGAGCGAAACACATAGCAGAAGGGCACTCAAAACGAGGGAAACATAGGGCAGGAGGGCACACAAAACGAGGGAAAGAGAGGGCAGAAGGGCACTCAAAAACGAGGGAAACATAGGGGAAAGGGGCACGAAAAACAAGGAAAACACAGGGCATTAGGGCACGCATAAAAGAGGGAAACATAGGGCAGGAGGGCACACAACAACGAGGAAAACATTGTGCAGAGGCAAGAAAAAACGGCGGCAAATAGTGCACACATCCTGCGCTATCCATTATGTAAAGTGGTTGCACACTAATTTGCTTCAATGGCCGACACTAACCGTTGGGAGGTCTGAAAACTCAAATTTTGTGACTGGAGGGTAATGTATTTCAATGAGAAGTTCAGGGAGAGGCAAATGCCTGACTGGTGAAAATGCGCGTTTATTACTCGACCGATTTTAGTTAGATTAGCATTTACGTGGATAAAGACAAGCTTTGCATGTTTTCCGAAACGGCTAACAAGGTGAGCAGTGTGCGCTACACTAAAATTAAGTGTAAAATTAAAGGCAATTATTTTACGGGAACATGAAAGGTGCCAGATATAGCCGTAGATCTTAATGCCAAGGTGCCAAGTAGCAAGACAGACCATGCATCGAACACTTTCTTTTTATAAGGCTCAAACACATCAAATTACAGCTTATTTCTCTAAGGGAAGAGCTAGGAGATACTGACTAAGTAAATCATTGCAACGCATCGCGTTTCCCCCATTCCTGCCAAGAGTTAATATTCTGCACCAGCTGCACGTGCCAGGAACTTTAGTTTTTAAGATAGGGCCGAAGGCAGGCACGGAGAATGAGGGGAACACTTACCGATTACAGGAGGCAGTCCACACGGTACCGGCACAGGGACAAATAGATTAACACACTGTGTGCAACACAATATATACCCCCCCCCCCCCACCCATTGGCGATGTAAAGCATTGCGTTGTTAAGTCGCGCGATGTCAACACGCTATCCAAGGCTGTGCCCGCAGTTGCGTCGTAACGACGCGCGATCAAAAAATGGCCGCTGTGATGTCTTCGGCGATGTTTTTCCTGCGATGCAAACGCCCGCGATGAGATTGCTTGCGATGGATAGTCATACAACCCATTTGTGCTACTATTCTGTATCCACGCTACAAAAAGGCGCCGGCAGGCCAAGCATTCTTTCCTTTTGCTGATGAAGATGTTACAAAGTACAAACAGTGGTTAGCCTCCTCAGCCAAGAGGTTCGAAAGAGAACGGCAGCAAATTGAAGGAAAAGGCAGTACATCAGCATCAGCAGGCCATCCCCAGTCACAACAATCCACTTCTGCACCTGTGGCTGCGGCACAAGTGACCTCTCAGCCGTTAAAGAGACTGGCAACCGGATCATCTGCACCACCAGACACAACAGTAACATTGGAGGCTGAAGAGGATTGGCTAGCTCGGCTTGGGGTTGGTTCTCAAAAGGTCACAGCAACAGCTAAGCAAAGTGGAGGAACCTTGGAGGAGAACCTTGAGTCGATGGTGAAGGACTATCTGAATGACTCAACAGAGGTCTATGTTAATGCTGACCCATTGGCGTATTGGCATGGGAAAAAAGAATTGTGGCCACAGCTCTCCAACCTGGCTTTAAACTACTTGTCTTGCCCACTCGCAAGCGTGTCTTCTGAACGTGTTTTAAGTGCTGCTGGTGGCATTGTAACTTCCAAACGGAGCCGCCTCTCGCCCAAAAATGTGGAGAGGTTAACAATGATCAAGATGAATCAGCACCTCATACCACCAGATTTCAGAGTACGAGAAAGCGCGCCGGATAGAGACGAGGTGGACAGCAACATACATGAGGGAATTTCTTCTCTGTCAGGTGACACTGAGCTCACCCTGCCTGAATTCGCAGAGTATGATGACGAAGCCTTATTCTTATTCATGGACCGTGATACCGAGCACTGAAAATGAGACAATGAATCAATAACTTTCTTTTTCGTCCTTATTCACTTTTATTCCTGTGTGTCTGTCTTTCTTTGTTGTGCACAGTTAATATAATTCAAACTTTAATCACCTAATCACAAAAACAAGCCCATCAGCAGAACTGTCTTCACTTGTTTGCTTATTGATTTGAAGGTGCCGCAGTCTGCATTCCTCAGGTTCACAAGTTCAGAAGAACATGCTCCTCTATCCTCCTCCTCCAGCCTCCTATTTCAATCAAAGCAGAGGGCTGGTTTACGCCCAATGAAGAAAGACTCAGCACTTGTGGGGGTGTTGTTCTACCTCTTTGCGGGTGAGTTGACGGCTCTGGGGCCATTGCTGGGAAGCTCTAATACCGGATAAAAGTGGTTTGGACCAAATCCGAGGCGTAAATCTTTTGGTGTTTTTGCTGACTTGCTTGCCTTTGAGGTGCTCTTTGGGGGGGTTCCGGCTGTTTGTGGGTGAGTTTCGGGGTCTGGGAGCACTGCTGGGACACTCTAATCTTGATTGCATTTGCTTTTCAGGAAATCCGTGGTGGTAAACCGGACTTATGGCCTAGCTACACAGCGCGTTTGGACCAAAGGCCGAGAAATATTGTAAGTAGGGGATTTTGCTTTTGGCCTGTTTGGGGGTGTTATGCTTTTTGGTGGGTGGGTTGGCGGGTCTTTGGGTATTCCTGGGAAGGTCTAATACCGGATAGAAGTGGTTGGGACAAAATCCACGCCGATTTTGTTGTTGTTGCTATTTCTGACATTGTGCTCAATGTAGCTTTTTTGGGGGCCTGTTTGGGGGGCTTCCTGGTGTTTGTGGGTGGGTTTCGGGGTCTGGGAGCACTGATGGCTATGGATACTTTACTTTGCAAGAGGTTTGAAGCAAATCCATGGTGGCAGAGGGGAGTTAGGGCCTAGCTGCAGAGCGCGCGCGGAGTGATTTGGAAAATTTGCAAAAAAATGACTAAGTCCCCATTTTTGTACTTTTGCTCTTTGGCTGTTTGGGGGTCTTCTACTCGTTTTCTCCTGGGTTGACGGCTCTGGGGCCATTGCTGGGAAGCTCTAATACCGGATAAAAGTGGTTTGGACCAAATCCGAGGCGGAAATTTTTTGGTGTTTTTGCTGACTTGCTTGCCTTTGAGGTGCTCTTTGGGGGGGGTTCCGGCTGTTTTTGGGTGAGTTTCGGGGTCTGGGAGCACTGCTGGGACACTATAATCTTGATTGCATTTGCTTTTCAGGAAATCCGTGGTGGTAAACCGGACTTATGGCCTAGCTACACAGCGCGTTTGGACCGAAGGCCGAGAAATATTGTAAGTAGGAGATTTTGCTTTTGGCCTGTTTGGGGGTGTTATGCTTTTTGGCGGGTGGGTTGGCGGGTCTTGGGGCATTCCTGGGAAGGTCTAATACCGGATAGAAGTGGTTGGGACAAAATCCACGCCAATTTTTTGTTTTTGCTATTTCTGACATTTTGCTCAATGTAGCGTTTTCGGGGGCCTGTTTGGGGGGCTTCCTGGTGTTTGTGGGTGGGTTTCGGGGTCTGGGAGCACTGCTGGGACACTCTAATCTTGATTGCATTTGCTTTTCAGGAAATCCGTGGTGGTAAACCGGACTTATGGCCTAGCTACACAGCGCGTTTGGACCGAAGGCCGAGAAATATTGTAAGTAGGAGATTTTGCTTTTGGCCTGTTTGGGGGTGTTATGCTTTTTGGCGGGTGGGTTGGCAGGTCTTGGGGCATTCCAGGGAAGGTCTAATACCGGATAGAAGTGGTTGGGACAAAATCCACGCCGATTTTGTTGTTGTTGCTATTTCTGACATTTTGCTCAATGTGGCGTTTTCGGGGGCCTGTTTGGGGGGCTTCCTGGTGTTTGTGGGTGGGTTTCGGGGTCTGGGAGCACTGCTGGCTATGGATACTTTACTTTGCAAGAGGTTTGAAGCAAATCCATGGTGGCAGAGGGGAGTTAGGGCCTAGCTGCAGAGTGCGCGCGGAGTGATTTGGGATATTTGCAAAAAAATGACTAAGTCCCCATTTTTGTACTTTTGCTCTTTGGCTGTTTGGGGGTCTTCTACTCGTTTTCTCCTGGGTTGACGGCTCTGGGGCCATTGCTGGGAAGCTCTAATACCGGATAAAAGTGGTTTGGACCAAATCCGAGGCGGAAATTTTTTGGTGTTTTTGCTGACTTGCTTGCCTTTGAGGTGCTCTTTGGGGGGGTTCCGGCTGTTTGTGGGTGAGTTTCGGGGTCTGGGAGCACTGCTGGGACACTCTAATCTTGATTGCATTTGCTTTTCAGAAAATCCGTGGTGGTAAACCGGACTTATGGCCTAGCTACACAACGCGTTTGGACCGAAGGCCGAGAAATATTGTAAGTAGGAGATTTTGCTTTTGGCCTGTTTGGGGGTGTTATGCTTTTTGGCGGGTGGGGTGGCGGGTCTTGGGGCATTCCTGGGAAGGTCTAATACCGGATAGAAGTGGTTGGGACAAAATCCACGCCGATTTTTTTGTTGTTGCTATTTCTGACATTTTGCTCAATGTAGCGTTTTCGGGGGCCTGTTTGGGGGCTTCCTGGTGTTTGTGGGTGGGTTTCGGGGTCTGGGAGCACTGCTGGGACACTCTAATCTTGATTGCATTTGCTTTTCAGGAAATCCGTGGTGGTAAACCGGACTTATGGCCTAGCTACACAGCGCGTTTGGACCGAAGGCCGAGAAATATTGTAAGTATGAGAATTTGCTTTTGGCCTGTTTGGGGGTGTTATGCTTTTTGGCGGGTGGGTTGGCGGGTCTTGGGGCATTTCTGGGAAGGTCTAATACCGGGTAGAAGTGGTTGGGACAAAATCCACGCGGAAAAGCCTTTTGGCACTTTTTGTAACTTAGGGTTCATTAGGGTTAGCCCTAGCAGCAGGATTGCATGTGTTTCGGGGTGTTCTAGATTTTTGCAACTGAGTTCTGGGGTCTTAGAGCACTCGTGAGAATGTGTAATTTTGGTTGCAAGTCATTTGAAGAAAATCCATGGTGGGAAAGGGGGGATTTGGCATAGTTAAAGAAAGCCTTTGCCACTATTCTTAACTTAGGGTTCTTTAGGGTTAGCAGTATTTCTATTGCATGTGTTTGGGTGGGGGGGTTTTCGAGTCTTGGAGCGATGCTGGCTATGGATACTTTTGCTTGGTTGCTTGCAAGTGGTTTGAATACAATCCACGGTGGGTAAGGGGGTATTTGGGCCTACTTTTACTTTCAAAGTACGTTTTGTCACCAGTTTTCTGCTAGGCCTCGTTTTTTGAGTTTTGATTGGGGGTCTTCTACATTTTTGCGACTGGCTTTAGTAAGGGTCTTGGTTGGGAGCACTGCTGGGAAGATCTAATTTTGTTCTAAAACACAGTTTACAGTACACCTAGCTTGAGGGGAAAGATCCGCTACATTAATTTGCCCATACTTAGTTATCCTTCAAAAGGTCACATCTGCACCACACATAGTCATTTGTAAGTGCTCCTACGTAATTCGCAAGTCGCCTCACGCCCCAGCCCGTAGAGGACTAGGATGGCCCCAATGATGAAGCATGTCACCAAGGGGCAACCCTGGTGAGTGAGGGGACACCTAGAAAAAGAGCAATTTCTCCTTTTCTATCTACTATACCTTCCAGACCAACCCCATTGAGTGTTGTGAATGGATTTATAGTGACCAGCAAGGCTCTCAGGTATCTGGCAACAGAGACCTTATGTTGAAAATAGTTATCAATATTTCCACACACGCCCTGTACTGTCGCATTCTTTCTTCCACAGTTGTCGAAAGTACTACTTACTTTTCACTGACATGCATGCAGTAGTGCATGCACTTTCAAAGATTGATGGATAGGTTTGTACCCAAAGATTTGTTTATGTTCACAATTGTTTGTCCATGCTGTGCTATTTTTTCTTGTCTCCCAAAACCTTTCCCAAAAACCCCCGTACCCATCCATTTTTCAAACCCTAACCCTCTTCTCCCGGGCTGTGTGGTTTTGATTGATGTGTGACTAAATTACAGCAATAAATCCACACACTTGCTGGGGAGGATAAGGTGATAGCAACAGGCTGGTGAAGAAATCCGAGGATATATTCTTACTCTGCTTGACAAAGACCCATGGCTAATGTCAAAGAACTTCAACCGAATTAGTAGTTATACTTTACCATTTGTTAGGCTACAATGTGGCACTGTTCTAGTGTACTGTCACCTGCTATATTCTCTATTGTACCGTTGTATTGCTCAGGAGGACAAACCAGATTTCATTTTCTTTTTTTTCATAGGCATGCAACTGCCACTGTGTCACACCACTAGTACCACCGCTATGAGGAAATTTTATCCACCCAGGATTGCCAACCTTATTCGCTGTTTCCCGTGGAGCCAGCCCTGGGTCTAGCCCTACTTTCAAACACAAATTACAGGTAAGATAAGCGTTTGGTGGGAGTGAGTATAATGGAGTATTAGGAGAGACGAGAGACTGACGGTAGTACTACTAAAGTCCTAGGACTCTTGAATTCACTTCACTTACTCTGTGAGAGGCACTTAGTGTTGAAAACATTTGGGCATTTACACTTAAAGGAAGAACATGGAACTAAACTTTCAGGAAAACAAAGTTACTGTTAAACCCCCACCCACCAGGCAAGCAGTAAAAAACAGGTATGCTCAGATAAAGTTTGAAAAAGTATATTTATATCCCTAACAAAATAATCTCCCGCAAGACCCTCCCTAACCCCAATGGTTGTCCTTTAAAAGTCCCAAACCCAACTCCCGATTCCCACCCCCCAAAAGTCTCTAAAAAAGGGGCAAGGGACACTATGGGTGGATGCTGTTTACTTTTTGGGCCATGGCATCATACTCCTGGCGGAGCAAGGCGTGCTCTACGCGGAGCCCCTCCAACACGTTTGTAAAGTGGTGGAGCTCCTGCTGAAGGCGGGACACCCTCAGGGTACTGCGGCACAGGCGTGCCTTGCAGTTGCAATGGCTGTGAGAGGCAGCTGTTGTCCTTGCTGCTCGGCGTCGGCGGTTGGCTTTGGCAGCCCGGCTGAGTCTGGCTGGAGCACTGTGCTGGGTGGCAGCCCGTGGGGGCATGGAGGCCGATGCAGACGACGTTGTTGTCGTGGTCGACTGCACACTTTCGTCGTCCTCCAGGGCCACCAGCCGCCGATATTCTGCAACAGTGGCATCGATCCTCCGTTGCCGGGCCGCTCTAGCCAGCTCCTTCCTCCTTGTTTGTTTGGAAGGAGCATCTATATGAAGAAAGAAAGACATAGTCTGTAACCAATGCTCTTTAAGATTAACTCAATCATTCCGCAGAAATTTGTGTTGCAGTACAACTAGCAACTTGCAAGCGCATTACATAACTATTGAGGCCAGTATCTATCTAACCTCCCACTTCTTCATCCTTGCTCTAACATTAGTGGGAGTTTAAGGAACAAATTCTACGAGCACTATGGACTTTCATTGGAGTCGACTATGAAAGTACACCAGTCTTATTCTTCTTCTTGTCTCTTGTTTAGGAAAATTGGTACGTTATCTTCTGCAAGCCGGCATAATGCCAGCGCAGTGAACTTGCACTCGAGAAAAAGAGACGCACGCCATGATGAGTGACCTAGACTTGCGTTGCTGTACCGGTCCAGTACATGCAGGTGGTGAAGCTCTTACTTTTCTATTACGGGTGGCACTGAGAATACTCTGTTACAAGGGCTACTGCTTAATTAATTTAACTTTCACCCTACAGTGCAAATGAGTACTAGAAATGGAAAAATGAAGAAGATAAATAATCTGATTATCTATCACTTCACATGGGATGTTTTTGCTTACATATGGGATGACTTTAGGTGCTTTGCTTTTTATTGAGTGACCAGTGATACATCCACACATGGATGACTGAGTACCACTAAACTTATTAAGAGAGGTAGGGAGTGGCCACCGTAATAACGGGATCTATGCTGTGCTTGCTATACAAACTACTGCTACTATTGATGGTAGTATTTGGACAAAATTACAACTTCTTTTCCTTGCCTTTCCTACACTGGAACCGACGTGCGGGTGCAGTGTTACATGCTCTTCAAAGTTACACTTAGTTCATCCACTGACCGTCTACTCTCTCTAGATCATGGGTACTCACAAACTTTCTCTCAGGGGCTAAATTTACAGTGTAGTTTGTGGCCGAGGGCCGCACTGGTGGGGGCGGAGTCAGAGGGGGCGGGGCTAAAGCAAAACAAAAACTTGTGACCATGAGGTTGCACACAGGTCCCTGCAGCAGATGCCTTCATCCACTGAGCCACCAGACCCAGCATTTACATACATCTCTCTCCCTCCTGCTCTCCCTCCTGCCCTCCCTCTCCATCTCTCTCTCCCTCCTGCCCTCCCTCTCCCTCCCCCTCTGTCATCTCACTGTGTGTGTGTCTGTCTGTGTCAGCCTTCAGCCCGGGCTGAGACAGCTTCCTCAACGCGCACACACAGACAGCCACACCAAAGTACTTAACAGGTCTTTAAAAGACCATTAACATATTATTGAGGCTTTGTTTGTTGTAGCGCCCCTGCATCTCCACCCTGACAATCACTGCTTGCCCGGCCCCACAGAGCAGAGGCTTTGTTCTATTTCACCTCTTTGTGGCCCTGCATCTCCACTCTGCTCTGTGGGGGCCGGGGGAGCAGTGATTGTCTGCAAGGTCTGCGCACTGCCAAGGAAGGCTTGCCGGGCCGCCACCGGCCCGCGGGCCGTTTTACGAGTACCCCTGCTCTAGATACACATATGCTATCTAAGAGTCAGATAGTAGCATGATCCAGGTATATGGACACATACAGTTTCTGTGTCACCCACCCAGGCTGTTGTCCTTCCACCAATCATTGCTTCATCTTTCACCCAGCCATGCATCTTGGGACCTTACGGGTAAGTAGTGCGCTATATAAATGCCTATACATTTACATTTACATTTACATATTCTTTCCTTCCCAGCCACGCCTTCAATCTCGTGGACGCGCCGCATCAGCGCCGGAGTCGAGCCAGAGTCCAGCCCGTCTGCACCCGTCAGCGCTAAGGAGGCGCGGGAGACGGGATACTCTGTGCAATCGATGACACACCTAACCCCCCATACAGGTATGTCCAGGGAGTTCTTGCTCTCCCACAATGCGCCTCACACACTATGTCGCAACCTTTTAATCCCAGGGAAATGGCATGGACCAGTTTGCTGTGGTCAATGTAAAATTACGTTTACCCCAGAGCCTCTTGGGGGAACATCCTTACACCCTCCTGTCCTACGGGGAGGACTGATCAATGCACGATCTCTCTCCAAGAATGCTCAGAACATTCAAGAATTGATTGTGGAATCCAACCTAGATTGGCTTCTCATAACTGAAACCTGGTTAAAACCATGGTGCAACCCTGACCTAGCTATAGCCCTCCCACCAAATTTCCTCATTCAGCGTCTGGATAGACCCAAACAACGTGGAGGAGGCTTGGCCATAATCCATCATAAAGCCCTGAAATGTTCCACTCAGGAACTTAAAGAAGCAGAAGCACTTGCCTTCTCCCTGAGCGTCCACGACACGTTCACTTTTTCTGGGGCTCTTATTTATCGGCCACCTGGTCCTCCTACTAAATTTCTGGAATCTGTGGGAGATGTACTGAGTGACCTAGCCCTCAGATCCTCCCACTTTACTGTTCTGGGTGATCTAAATCTGCATCTAGAATCTCCCAATGAACCAGGTGTGAGATGTTTCCTGGACATCATTGATGTACTTGGTCTCTCCCTCCTGAACCACGAACCCACACACTTAGCAGGACATCTTTTGGACTGTGTCTGTTCTAACTCCTCCAGACTGATAGTAAAGACTCCCAGCCCCCAGCAGGTTACACCTCCACTGACAATCAGAATTTTGGCAAGTGGATAGCCAGTGCAGGGGCACTATTGGGATCAGTCGGCAAAAAGAACCCTAACGCCACTAAAACCAAAAAAAGTGCCCCATGGTTCACATTGGCCCTGAAACTTGAACTCGGAGCAGTCAGAGTTCTGGAACGGAAGTGGCGTAGGAATTATGATGCCACAGCCCGCAACGCTTATCGAGTGGCTAGGAGGAACTACCACTCAGGAATAAAGTCAGCTAAGAAAGCTCACTTTCTTCAGGCCATTTCCATCGCAGGCCAAGGACAAAAAGAGATCTTTAGGGTAGTTCAAAAATTCATGAATCCTTCAGCTCTTTCGCAGGAGATCCCTCCCTCTCAAGATCTCTGTCATGCGATATCTGACTATTTCGATAAAAAGATCTCCGACATCGTGAACACTTTTCCACCAATACCCACTACTCAGCTGTTAGCTGTACAAACTGAAGAGAAATGGACCAACGCCCGTCTGGAGAAATTTGAAGCTATCCCCCTTGAAGACACTCACAAAGCCATTATGGCCATCAAATCCGGATCCCCCTTCGACCCAAGTCCCCCTTCTGTGCTCCACACCTTAGTAGAGGTGGTCAATCCCATCATCAACAGGATTATCAACATCTCCTTGGCCACAGGAGATATACCTAGTGATTGGAAGCTGGCAGCGGTTAAGCCTTTACAGAAGAAGGCACTGGCTGACCCTACCACCCTCTCCAATCTGCGTCCTATCTCCCTGCTCCCAGTGCTGTTCAAACTGGCGGAAAAATTTGCCAACATTCAACTAACGAACTTCCTGGAGGGGAATAACATTCTACACCCCAACCAGTCAGGGTTTCGATCATATCACTCTACTGAGTCAGCCCTACTGTTCACAGCAGAGACCCTAAGAGCAGCCATGGACCAGGGAAAAGAGGCCGTCCTAATCCTACTTGACCTGTCGGCAGCCTTCGATACGGTTTCACACCATATCTTAGTGAACCGGTTGGCTGCCGCAGGGGTAGGGGGACAAGCCCTGGTATGGCTTAGGAATTTCCTCAGCAACAGACGTCAGGTCACTGTGCTGGGCCCTTTCCAGTCGGAAGCAAAGGTCGTCAGCTCTGGGGTACCACAGGGCTCTAGTTTAAGCTCTGTACTTTTTAATCTGTACATGGTCCCACTTATGGAACTGATCGCATCTTTTAAGATCAGTACAATTTCTTATGCTGACGACACCCAGCTAATCCTGGTGCTGGACAGGGACCGGCCAGGTGCTGAAGAAAATCTAAAGGAATGCCTAACAGCGACATTCAACTGGATGACCAACAACCATTTGAAATGTAATGCCGGGAAGACAGAGATCATGCCGTTTGGGAAACACAATCTGTTCTCCCCAAAGAGGTGTTGGCCTGCTGAAGCAGAAGCACCACCCAACACCATCACATCGGCTCGGAACTTGGGTATCAAGTTCGACGACCAACTGTCTTTTAAAAATCAAGCAGTAACTATAGCTGGGACCTGCTTTCAGATTATAAAGGCACTGAGGAAATTCTTCGATCTCCTCCCGCTGCCAGCCAGAAAAACGGTGGCAGTGGCTTTAATTAACTCCAGGTTGGACTACTGCAACGGCCTGTATGCTGGAGCTAACAAGTCAGTCCTGCACCGACTGCAGATGGTCCAACATGCCACTGCGCGCCTAGTACTACGCTGGCCACGTAGATCCTCAGCCTCAGCGGCCCTGAAGGCGCTACATTGGCTGCCTATTAGTAAAAGGATCTTATTTAAGATACTTGTCATCACGTTCAGGGCGTTCCAACAGCAAGGACCTAAATACCTCTGCAACGGGTTTAAGAAATATCACCCCACCCGCTGTCTGAGATCTGCTAGCCAGAACTTGCTTACTATCCCTCGCTTTAAGCTGACTACAAGAGGTGGCAGATCCCTCTTCTTTCTGGGCGCTAAGGCCTGGAATCAGTTACCACCCTCCCTAAGAGCATTACCCCAGGAGACCCACTTCAGGAAAGCATTAAAAACTTGGGTCTTTTCTTTAACTGATGTCGCCTGCAGAGCCTTGATCTAATAGTGTGATGTAATAGGTCACTCATCATCTTGCCCCCTACCCGTCCACCTGGGTTGGTTAAGTGCCAAGATACTCCCTGGAGTGATAGGAGCGCTATAGAAATGTGCTTTACATTACATTACATCTCAATAAGTAAGGAATATATAAGAGCTTACCTCTGCCCGCCACCACCACCGTCTCAACTCTCACAGCCGGCACTGGAACCGCCGCCTCCTCCCCTGAAGAATTGCCCTCCGCCTCCGTGTCGAGCACCACCACCTCCGCGTTGGCCCCGCCACCAGATGTTCCACCTACAAAGTACATTTAAGAATGTTAGAATAAACCACTCACTAGTATTTGGTCTAGGAATGAAGACATGTGAAAACAATGTAATTTGTGACTGTGTACTCTAAAGTAAAAAAAAATGTCCCTTTTTCCAGGGAAGGGTGTTGCGTTGCTGCACTTTCTGGCACAACTGATGAAGGCTGGCTTTTTAACACGCACCATTTTTCTCCACACAGACAGAAGATGGACTTCTAACAACAAGATCAAGTTGAAACAAGGTGAGAGCTCGGCTCGACCACAAGAAATATCTTCAATTAATCGTCAGCACTAACCACTTTTCCATTCTCAGTTAAACGTTTAGTTTTTTTATTATGACTTCATTTTAATAAATGTGTTTACTTTTAATAAAGCTTTTAAACTTAAATAGGCTCTGTATTTTTTGGTCCAGACTAGAGTTACTGAGCGAAAGGTTTTGCAATTTTTGCAAGCATGAGTCTGTGCCTCTGACACTTCTTGACTCTGAGTCCGTACTCTTGAGCTACGTTTGATAATCATCATTGGGGATCAATCATCGATGAATTCGGGAGGTAAATGACTGTGCCACACTATGTAGTCAGTCAGTAAGGACATTGGGGGTTCAAAGTCTGTTATCACAGACGTGTGTGGAAACTCTAACAGCGCCTATTATAATTGATAAGCAATGCACTATTTATTGTCCATAGTTGTTTCTGCAGAAGAATTGTCCCCGCAACAGTAGTGGTATGGATTGTCCTCCTATCCAAACCAAAAGGTAGTATCTTATTCTTTCTTGGTGGTCATTCACATTTTATAGTTGGGAATTTCCATTCCAAAGCAGATAGAACACTTCAAAAGACATTATGGACAATCCCAGAGGACTGCACTAAGTTGATAGAGCTATTGCTGACTAGAATGGGAGTTTCGCCAACCGTGCAATCTTAGTTAGCTACACAGACAGACTAATAAGAATAATCTAGTAATACCACAGGGAGTCATAGTAGAGGCAGTGTTAGACCTGACATCATTGGCTTGAGTCTCTCCTCCATTTTTTCTTTTTTGCCTCCACTGTTTTCGATGTTTTGCTGGTATATGCTTTGGGCGCCGTGCCACTGCTGATCAGTGCCACAGCGCAAGTGCTCCCGATGTTAAATTGTTGTATCGATTGTATCCATGTTTGGCTTATTTGTGTTACTGTCAGTCCCTAGTCTAGTGCACCAGGAGTGCCGGGGCTTGTAAATACAAATGCCGCTCATGGGCTTGTAGCACGTGTTGTGCCACCCACAAGAGCGGCCTCGTAAAAGAATGTCTACGGGTCAGTCATTGCGAGACCCACCTGCAGCCTAGTGCTGTCACGCAGGCTGCGCAAGTATACCTACTTGCCAGCCCCTCGAACCTTCCCTTGACTTCATGTTAGTCACCCCTATGGTAGGCCTACGGGCAGGGTGCGTTGTAAGTATAAGGTAGGACACGCCTGACCAAGTTGGCATGTCCTAATAGTGAATTACAGCCATCTTCGTTCTTCACTATTGCGAGGTAACCTGCTCTCCAGTAGTTAGAATGGGCCGCCGGGATTATTAACGCTATGATCCTAGCTGGCTCGGGGAGCATGGTGCAATGTCGAGTTTGGTATCCCTGAACTCGGGGTTTAATTACACATCCGTTGGTGTGGATGGTTTTTGGACTCTGGGTTTGAAAATAGCACTTTTAGAAAGTGTCTATTTTCTTGGCTAACCATATCTGGTTTCTGCTGGTCTTGCGTGTGTGTGACTGGAGCTGGGTGGCTCCGGAGGTCTGGATGAGTCAGTGTGGGATGAGTGGGACATTTGCGTTGAGAGTAGGGGGAGAGTAGTTGCTGATAGCCTGCCCTGCCTGATACAATGCTGGCTCCACCTCCTGCCATGCGGCTGATGGCTCTGTACCTGCCATGGACGATCCTAGCCCCACCTCCTGCCAGGAGGCCGATAGCTCTGGTCCTGCCAGTGTCAATGCTGGCTCCACCTCCTGCTGGGCGTCTGAGGACCCAGCCCTGCTCAGTGAATAAGCCAGGTACTTCTGCCTGGCTCCGCCCACAACGGACCCAGGATGTTGGGAAAGTCCCCGGTATGGACAAAGGGATCAAAGCCGAAAAGGGGTATAAGAGAAGGACCCCTGAAATAAGAAATCAGATCACTTCTGACAAGGAACCCTGTAACCAATAACAAGAGGCCTGCTGATCTGAGGACTTGCCTGCCCCTTCTGCCAGTGTGCTGTTTGCTGGGGGGAATCCTGCAGTGCTTCTTTATTTTTGCCAAGGAACCAGGAGAGAGGAACTGTGTGTGTACTCTCACACTTGCTAAGAAAATCTCCAAGGACTGGAAGAGTGCCAGTCTCCTGCTGAAGTCACAGGGCTAAAGGACTTAATCTGCTCAAAGTGCTATTTGCTGGAACCTGTGAATCCAGCACCTCTGAAAGAGCCAGCAATCTCGACGCCGACGGACGTCGCCGAATCCAGCTCAACGTAGTGGGTAACGGCCCCAGCGTCCCGCTTCCTCGACGACCGGCCGCCGGGCCCGAACGACGCCAGCAGCAACGCCAGTGAGTGGGAGTACGGCTCCAGCTCCAATGGACCTCGTGTCTGCACCGCTGCTGATCGCATCGCCCTCGTGCCCTCTCGACGCCGTGAGCGCTGCTCACACTTTGCAACCGCATCATCGACAACGACGCCTGCTGAGGCCTGATCGACACCGAAAACGCGATGCCGGATTGCTGGACGCCGCTGATCATCGTGTGCTTCATTTTCCAAAGGTACTGTGTTGTTGGGGGTCCGTGTGACTCCAGGCTCAAGGTAGCGCTCCTCGCGGTTGACGCCGAACCCTTGGATTAACTTTGCCTCGACGTCGTGTAGCTCCCGTGTGAGTTACCCTGTTGCTAAGAACTGTGTTTCCAAGAAGAAGATTGGCGTGTATACTAAAGACTTTGTGCTAAAGAAGAAACTACCTTTGAACTATCCTTTTTCCTTCCCAACGTATTTATTCCGATTGTGTACATTTTTGTCGTTATTTGGTCTTGTGCTAAGCCTTATATAAAAATCCTTATTTTTATAATACTTCGGTGTCGTGTCCCTTTGTAGTGCATTCACTTTATTACTGTATGTGGTCATCAATGCTTAACACACAGCCTCTGAGATAAGCCTGTCTGCTCTGCCAAGCTACCAAGGGGGTGAGCAGGGGTTATCGAAGGGTGTGATCCCCTTGCCCTGACTGGAAAAGGTGTGTCCCTATTTGTCAGAAGTGCATACCTCTGCCAACTAGAGACAGCCGGTTCTAACATTGGATGCAGCGGTGAGGATTTGGACCTTGCATTTATGACCCATGTACAGTGATTAGTGGGCGCTACATAGTGAAAGCAGACCATAGCGCAGTCACAATCTAATTGGGAAGGCTCCTATTTTTGGTTCTCCGCTTTTCTGAAAGTTAATTTTTTTTTAACACTGCCAGTTTTGACCATGAGTGACACCAGAGTCACTACCCCTGTTGTTGTTGAGGAGGAATTCGACAGAGCGAAGATAAACGACTACGGCTTGAAGAAACTGAAATCCTTCTGCAAGCAGTTTAAAGTACCCACCAAAGGCCTCTCGTTGAAGGAAGAATATCTCAAAGCTCTGGAGGCCTGGTTGGAATCCAGAGATCCCACTGATCCGGTGGTGGTATTGCCAGTGGAAGGGGAAGAGGAGGCGCCAGCGAATGGGCCTGAGTCCTCTCCCGGGAGCAGTGTTTCCTCCGAAGGTCTTTCCCCTGAAGAACGAGAAGAAAGGGCGAAGGAGCGTGCATACAACATGGAAATGGCAAGGCTAAAGATAAATGGGCAGTTGGAGTCAGAAAATGCAAGAGGTAGAAGAGAAGCTGATTTGGAGACCAAAAGGTTAGATTTTGAAAGAGAGAAGTTAGCTTTGGAGCGTGATACCAAGTTGAGGGAGTTGGGCATCCAAGCTAAGAAGTTAGAGTTGAATCCCTCTGGTGGCAGCATCCCATCTGGGCCTGCAGAAAGTAGGTTTTATTTCCCGAAAGATGTGATAAAAGATTATCATAGGAATGAAGATATTGGTCAATGGTTTAAAGCATATGAGTTAGCATTGTTGGCCCACCGGGTCCCTGAGAAGGATTGGGGAACGGGGTTGTGGGGTCGCTTTGTGAATGAGGGGAGAGATACCCTGTTAGACATGCCTGTTGAGGATAGGATGTCGTATGCTCATATGAAAGATGCTTTAATGTTGCGGTATGGCCTAACCCCCGAGAAGTACAGACAAGCTTTTAGAGAATGTAAGAAGTTGCCTGGTACGACGTGGGTTGAATATGTGTCTTATTTTTGCAGAGCCATGGATGGTTGGGTAAAGGGCAGCAAAGTGGAAAGTTATGAAGCTCTTTATGATTTGTTTGCTTGGGAGCATTTGTCTAATAACTGTTTTCCAGAGCTGCGCCAGCACCTTATTGATAGCAAGATATCTAACCCAAGAAAACTTGCTGAGGAGGCGGACCACTGGGTCAGTACCAGGGTCCACAAGGGTCCAGTGGGAGACTCAGCCAAAGGTGGGCAGGGTCCCCAGCAGAAGAGTGGGGGGGACAAGGGTAAACAGAAGGAGTCTCAGAAAGGGCCCCAAAGTAATCCCCAAGGGAACCGAGGGAAAGGTTCCCAGCCTCCCCCTGAGAAGAAGCCAGGGGCCCCGATGGGTAAACCTGTTCATAGGGGCCCCCTAACCTGCTACGGTTGTGGGCAGGTGGGACACCGGTTTTATGACCCCCAGTGTCCCAAGAAGGATTCGAATGCACCGCCGCGTGCACCCCCCGTCAGTTGGCGAGTGTAGCCCTGGGAGGGGAGGAGATGGTTGTCCACCTTGGGAGGGATCCCGCAGAAATGTCCCTGGTCTCGCTAGGAGACATGTAAATGGTCCCTCCACCCCCTCTGCCTAGTAACACTAGTAAATATCGGCAGTGGGTGACCATTAATGGCCATAGAGTGGAAGCTCTCAGAGACACCGGAGCGAGTGTGACAGCTGTCAAGTGTCACTTAGTGTCCAGAGAGCAGGTGGTTCCCCACGCATTCTACCCTGTGATAGCTGCTGACAACTCCCAGAAAGAGTGTGAGGTAGCTCAGGTTTCCTTTGAATGGGGGGGAGTTTCAGGTACTCTTCAGGTTGCTGTAAGGCCCGCCATGCCTGTCGATTGTCTCCTGGGCAATGATTTAGAAGGCTCCCCTTGGGCTAAGGTGGAGAGAGAGGCGCACTTGAAAATGTTGGGTGTGCCGGAGTGGCTGTGTGCAACCACTCGATCGATGACAGCGAGTAAGGGTGTTGATGGGGTCCCGGAGCCTGAAAGTACGGCCCAGGACCCAGCTGTGAAGAGAAGAGGCAGGGGGCGCGGGAAACCGTCCCCCGTAGTTCCCGTGGTCCAGGAGGAGGTAGACCCTGAGGGGGATGCCCTGGAGCCCACAGGGGAACAAATTGCCGAACTGGGAGACCTGCCCGAGCTGAC
This sequence comes from Lissotriton vulgaris, assembly GCF_964263255.1. Classification (NCBI taxonomy): domain Eukaryota; kingdom Metazoa; phylum Chordata; class Amphibia; order Caudata; family Salamandridae; genus Lissotriton; species Lissotriton vulgaris. Next base: position 1,365,559,224 of record NC_141695.1, on the reverse strand, counting down.
CCATTGGCAGCAAGATGGTGGTCCCTCCAGGGAGGAATTCTGTGCGGAACAGAAAGTGTGCCCTTCTCTTGTGGGCATGAGGCAGCAGGCCTCAGCCTAATCCTCAGGTGATCAGTCAGGGTCACATTTTGTGTACTGGGAGAACGACCTCCTGTATAGCGAGCCTAAGGCTGCTGAGCCTGGGTCAGCCCGTGTGCTGGTGGTACCCCAGCGCTTCAGAGCCTTCCTACTGGGTTTGGCTCATGACGTTCCGTTAGCTGGACATCTGGGGCAGGACAAGACCTATGACAGGCTTGTCACCCATTTTTATTGGCCTCAGATGCGAAGGGATGTAGACATCCATTGCAAGACATGTCACACTTGCCAGGCAAGTGGGAAAAGCGGAAGGAAGCAGAAGGCTCCCCTCCAACCTTTTCCAGTGGTCAGTACCCCCTTTGTCCGGGTGGGTATTGACATTGTTGGGCCCCTGGACCCCAAGACAGCCCTGGGCAACAGGTTTATCCTGGTCTTGGTGGACCATGCCACGCGGTACCCGGAAGCCATCCCTCTCCGAACAGTGACGGCCCCCGTGGTGGGACGGGCACTGATGGGTGTTTTCTCCCGGATGGGGTTCCCCAGAGAGGTGGTGTCGGACCGAGGCACCAACTTCATTTCGAACTATATGAAGTCTCTGTGGAAGGAGTGTGGGGTAACCTACAAGTTCACCACTCCTTACCACCCTCAAGGAAATGGGCTGGTTGAGAGATTCAACCGGACCCTTAAAGGCATGATTATGGGTCTTGAAGAACCAATGAGGCGGAAATGGGACGTCCTCTTGCCATGCCTGTTGTTTGCTTACCGTGAGGTGCCGCAGAAGTCTCTAGGGTTCAGCCCCTTTGAGCTCTTATACGGTCACCCGGTAAGAGGGCCTTTGAGTCTGGTCAAAGAAGGCTGGGAGCAATCTCCCAGGAAACCTCCCCAGGATGTATACAGCTACATGCTGGCCTTTCGGAAGCAGACTCGGCGCTTCAGAGAACTTGCTCAGGCAAATCTGGAGGCCAGCCAGGAGGAGATGAAGCGTTGGTACGACCGGAATGCCACTCTGGTAGAGCTTCAGCCTGGTCAAGAAGTGTGGGTCATGTCCCCTGTGGAACCTTGTGCGCTCAAGGACAGGTGGACTGGACCGTTCAAGGTTGTGGAGAAGAAGAGCGATGTCACCTACTTGGTGGACTTGAAATCTCCCAGGAACCCCTTGCGGGTCCTGCATGTCAACCGTTTGAAGCCCCACTTAGAAAGGTCCGAAGTGGGCATGCTCCTAGCTACAGATGCTGGAATGGAGGAGGAGAGTGAGCCTCTTCCTGACCTCCTGTGTGCTAAAGAGCAAGACGGGTCAGTGGATGGTGTGGTCCTCTCTGACACACTGACCCTTGAGCAGAAACAGGATTGTCGCCAACTGTTGGGACAATTCCCGGATCTGTTTTCCTTGGTTCACTCATTGGTGCGTCCATGACGTTGACACCGGAGACAGCCCTCCTGTGAAGCACAAGGCTTACAGGGTGACTGACAAGGTCCGAGCATACATTAAGGAGGAGGTCTCCAAAATGTTTGCGTTAGGGGTGATTGAGTCCTCTAGCAGTCCTTGGGCCAGCCCAGTGGTCTTGGTCCCGAAGGCTGCAGCGCCTGGTGCTTCACCGGAACTCCGGTTCTGCGTGGATTACCGAGGACTCAATTCGGTCACGAAGACTGACGCGCACCCCATCCCCAGAGCTGATGAGCTCATCGATCGGTTGGGGGCTGCCCGGTACCTTAGTACGTTTGACCTAACGTCTGGGTACTGGCAGATCGCCTTGACCGACGGGGCAAAGGAGAGGTCAGCATTCTCCACACCAGATGGGCTATACCAGTTCCGGGTGATGCCCTTTGGGATGAAGAATGCCCCTGCCACCTTCCAGAGGTTGGTCAACCAGGTCTTGGCTGGACTGGAAGATTTCAGTGCCGCCTACCTGGACGACATCGCAGTGTTCAGCGCCAGCTGGGAGGAACACTTGCGCCACCTCCAGGAAATGTTGTTGGCCCTGCGCGGAGCAGGCCTCACAATCAAAGCCAGTAAGTGCCAGATGGGGCAGGGTTCTGTGGTGTACTTGGGGCACCAAGTAGGGAGCGGCAAGGTTGCCCCCCTGCAACCCAAGATTGATACCATCCTGGCTTGGGCGCCGCCCAAAACCCAAACTCAGGTGAGAGCCTTCTTAGGACTCACGGGTTATTACAGGAGGTTTGTCAAGGATTACGGTAACATTGTGCACCCCTTGACTTCGCTGACTTCCAGGAAGCAGCCACGAAACGTGATCTGGACTGATGCCTGTCAAACGGCCTTCGACACCCTGAAAACTGCAATGTGCAAAGCACCTATACTCCAGGCACCCGACTTTTCAAAAGAATTTATTGTCCAGACGGACGCTTCAGAGCATGGCGTGGGGGCTGTTCTAGCTCAGGTGAATGAAGAGGGCCGAGACTTGCCTGTAGCCTTCATCAGTAGGAGGTTACTTCCCAGGGAAACGAGGTGGAGTGCGATAGAGAGAGAAGCATTTGCTGTGGTCTGGGGGCTGAAGAAGCTAAGACCCTACCTGTTTGGGACTCACTTCCGGGTTCAGACAGACCACAGGCCCCTCAGATGGTTGATGCAGATGAGGGGTGAGAATCCGAAACTGTTGAGGTGGTCCATTTCTCTACAGGGGATGGACTTTACGGTGGAACACCGCCCTGGTACAGATCACTCCAATGCTGATGGTCTGTCCAGATTTTTCCGCCTTAGTGATGAGGACTCCCTAGGTCAAGGGTAGTTCTCCCCACATTTCAGCTGGAGGGGACACGTGTTAGACCTGACATCATTGGCTTGAGTCTCTCCTCCATTTTTTCTGTTTTGCCTCCACTGTTTTCGATGTTTTGCTGGTATATGCTTTGGGCGCCGTGCCACTGCTGATCAGTGCCACAGCGCAAGTGATCCCGATGTTAAATTGTTGTATCGATTGTATCCATGTTTGGCTTATTTGTGTTACTGTCAGTCCCTAGTCTAGTGCACCAGGAGTGCCGGGGCTTGTAAATACAAATGCCGCTCGTGGGCTTGCAGCACGTGTTATGCCACCCACAAGAGCGGCCTCGTAAAAGAATGTCTACGGGTCAGTCATTGCGAGACCCACGTGCAGCCTAGTGCTGTCACGCAGGCTGCGCAAGTATACCTACTTGCCAGCCCCTCGAACCTTCCCTTGACTTCATGTTAGTCACCCCTATGGTAGGCCTACGGGCAGGGTGCGTTGTAAGTATAAGGTAGGACACGCCTGACCAAGTTGGCATGTCCTAATAGTGAATTACAGCCATCTTCGTTCTTCACTATTGCGAGGTAACCTGCTCTCCAGTAGTTAGAATGGGCCGCCGGGATTATTAACGCTATGATCCTAGCTGGCTCAGGGAGCATGGTGCAATGTCGAGTTTGGTATCCCTGAACTCGGGGTTTAATTACGCATCCGTTGGTGTGGATGGTTTTTGGACTCTGGGTTTGAAAATAGCACTTTTAGAAAGTGTCTATTTTCTTGGCTAACCATATCTGGTTTCTGCTGGTCTTGCGTGTGTGTGACCGGAGCTGGGTGGCTCCGGAGGTCTGGATGAGTCAGTGTGGGATGAGTGGGACATTTGTGTTGAGAGTAGGGGGAGAGTAGTTGCTGATAGCCTGCCCTGCCTGATACAATGCTGGCTCCACCTCCTGCCATGCGGCTGATGGCTCTGTACCTGCCATGGACGATCCTAGCCCCACCTCCTGCCAGGAGGCCGATAGCTCTGCTCCTGCCAGTGTCAATGCTGGCTCCACCTCCTGCTGGGCGTCTGAGGACCCAGCCCTGCTCAGTGAATAAGCCAGGTACTTCTGCCTGGCTCCGCCCACAACGGACCCAGGATGTTGGGAAAGTCCCCGGCATGGACAAAGGGATCAAAGCCGAAAAGGGGTATAAGAGAAGGACCCCTGAACTAAGAAATCAGATCACTTCTGACAAGGAACCCTGTAACCAAGGACAAGAGGCCTGCTGATCTGAGGACTTGCCTGCCCCTTCTGCCAGTGTGCTGTTTGCTGGGGGGAATCCTGCAGTGCTTCTTTATTTTTGCTAAGGAACCAGGAGAGAGGAACTGTGTGTGTACTCTCACACTTGCTAAGAAAATCTCCAAGGACTGGAAGTGTGCCAGTCTCCTGCTGAAGTCACAGGGCTAAAGGACTTCCTCTGCTCAAAGTGCTATTTGCTGGAACCTGTGAATCCAGCACCTCTGAAAGAGCCAGCAATCTCGACGCCGACGGACGTCGCCGAATCCAGCTCGACGTAGTGGGTAACGGCCCCAGTGTCCCGCTTCCTCGACGACCGGCCGCCGGGCCCGAACGACGCCAGCAGCAATGCCAGTGAGTGGGAGTACGGCTCCAGCTCCAAGGGACCTCGTGTCTGCACCGCTGCTGATCGCATCGCCCTCGTGCCCTCTCGACGCCGTGAGCGCTGCTCACACTTTGCAACCGCATCATCGACAATGACGCCTGCTGAGGCCTGATCGACACCGAAAACGCGACGCCGGATTGCTCGACGCCGCTGATCATCGTGTGCTTCATTTTCCAAAGGTACTGTGTTGTTGGGGGTCCGTGTGACTCCAGGCTCAAGGTAGCGCTCCTCGCGGTTGACGCCGAACCCTTGGATTAACTTTGCCTCGACGTCGTGTAGCTCCCGTGTGAGTTACCCTGTTGCTAAGAACTGTGTTTCCAAGAAGAAGATTGGCGTGTATACTAAAGACTTTGTGCTAAAGAAGAAACTACCTTTGAACTATCCTTTTTCCTTCCCAACGTATTTATTCCGATTGTGTACATTTTTGTCGTTATTTGGTCTTGTGCTAAGCCTTATATAAAATCCTTATTTTTATAATACTTAGGTGTCGTGTCCCTTTGTAGTGCATTCACTTTATTACTGTATGTGGTCATCAATGCTTAACACACAGCCTCTGAGATAAGCCTGTCTGCTCTGCCAAGCTACCAAGGGGGCGAGCAGGGGTTATCGAAGGGTGTGATCCCCTTGCCCTGACTGGAAAAGGTGTGTCCCTATTTGTCAGAAGTGCATACCTCTGCCAACTAGAGACAGCCGGTTCTAACAGGCAGGATAAGAATTTAGATACAGTCTACAAGAAGATCAAAGACGATTTTGAAAAAATCAAATGAGGAATGCTAGGAAAAATAGGTACTAGTCTAAAATGAAAACTTACTGGGGCCAGAAAAGGAGCCCTCGCCTGCCCGATCCTGGCCCTCTTCAACAGCATCCGCCGCCTGCTGCTCCTGTGTCCCCTGGCCCCTGGGGGGAGCTGACGTACAACATCAAAGAAAAAACAGAAAACATGGATGATTGTTGCTTGTCAATGTCAACCAAATCAAACATTTCAAAACATTGATTAGGGTTAGTTTTCATTGATTTGCGGACCTGCGACTTCGAAAGTCACGTAACTCACTAAACAAAGTACTGAAAGGTTCACCTAGGACTGGCAGGCAGCAGTCCGCAGGCAAGACGCAAAGTGACAGACAAACTCCATTGTGATTTCAGTCAGATCAGTGACAACACTAACAGTTGCCTGCTACATAACCAGTCATTTAAATAGTCAAACTATCAATCCACCGCCACTATTTTTCTTATTGTCAGGGGTACAAAGGAAGGGGCAGATTTAAGCCCCTTGCGGCTCTTTTGCTCAGTTCTTGCGTGACTTTTGTGACGCAGCAGCTAAACAAAAGAGGCGACATGGTGCGGCATATAATATTATAACAACGTGACGCATTTGGGAGATGCATCCCGTTATAAAGCCCTGCGCCATCAGGGGGCATTCCGGCGCAAGGGAGGGCATTCCTGCGCTGGAACACATCCTAAAAGTGGCTGAGGGAAATCTACAAAATTTCAATCAGTCGCCTTTAGGACAATGATGCGTCACACAAACCCTGCCCCTGCTTGAAGCAGACGTACGGCTTGACCCAGCATTGGGGAGATAGGGTACCCCAGAGCATTGCTGGAGCTGCGCCATCGTTGCGACGCAACTCCAGCAGTAAAGCTTCGGTGACGTTTTGGGCTCATGGTGCGCCGCATTGCAAATACGGCGCACCATGTTTGGTGGTGGTAGCGGGCCGCACAATTACTGGCGCATCCCTGCTACTTTGCAGGGATGCAACGGTAATTGCAATTCTGCCCCTTAGGGGCATACTTACTTACGCGTTCTGGCGCATCTCCAGAGATGCGCCAGATCAAAGGCGTCACGCAAAACTACCCATGCGACACGGCAGATGCGCCTCATTTACAACGCGGCGCGCCCTGGCGCAAGGGTAGGCACTTGCGTGACGCATCTCATCACGTAAGAGCGGCGCATCGCTGGAGTCACGTCGCCAACACAATGCAACTCCAGTAATGCTCAGGGGCCACCCAATACTTAACATGCTGTGTCAGTCAGCTTCAAGCAGGCATAAGGAATTGAATTGACGTAGCAGCGTCGCAGAAGTGCCTGCGTTAAATCTTGTAGATTTCACGCAGGCACTTTTGCGAGGCGCACAGCCGCCGGACCGCCCACCCGGCGTACTAGGAACGCACGCATTGTGGCGCAGGCCCATGGCTTTATAACGTGACGCATCTCCCTAGATGCGTCACGCTGTAAATGACTCGTAGGGATGCGCCACGTTTACGCCGCTGTTGTGTCACGCAAGGCAACGTAAACGTGGCGCAAGGGGCTTGTAAATGTAATCTGCCCCCTAGTGTCTAGCATTACGCAGTTCTGTAAAGTACACTCATACATAATAGTTACTCAAGCCAATGAGACCACAAAATAGAAAACAAATAAGCATAGTAGCAACGCCACTGAGAAAGAGAGCACTGCACCTGAAATGCACAGAAGATTTTGAAATATAATTTAACTACAATGTAATCGTCAGCAGCATTATTGGCTTGCTCCATGTAAAAAACAAATATTTGCAATACAACAACACAGAGCAGGAGAAAACATAGTAGTGAGTGATGAAATAGCTACTACTACTCACCAAGCCCGGGGATCTCCAAGCCGAGCTGGTCCAGCAGGTCGCGCTCCCGGTCCAGGAGGTCCGTCCAGCGGTGGGTGACCTGGCTGTAGGTGCGCTGGACCCCGGAGAGTTGGGACATGGCCCAGCACACCTTCTGCCACTGCTTCCGGCGCTCCCGGATGTTGTAGCCGCCGGCCGCGATCCTACCGCCTCCCGCGATGGTCCTGGGCAGGCGGCGCTGGACGAAGTAGACCAGCGCGCCCACTTCCTCCGGGCTGAAGATCTCCCATCGCGTCACCTGCTCCCCCCTCAATCGCCCGCATGCTGTCCTGGCACGGGGTCCAGGACTCCTCCTCCCCGCCTCCGCTGCGGCCCTCAAGTGCCTGGGCAGCTTCACGGCGCCTGGCTTCACCATGGTCTGGGCAGGTAAGGTAGGAAGTAGAAAATTAAGAAAGAATAGGATAGGGAAGAAGAAAAGAAAAGAGTTTAAAAAAGTAGTTTAAAAGTAAACAAAAATAGCAGAAAAGACAAAAATATACAGCTAGGAAAAGAGAGGGATAGATAAGAAGTAAAATCGTTAGAAAAAAAACTGAAAACAAGCAAAGGATGGCAAAGATAGCAAGAGGATAAACACCATGCCCAGACACAGGAAATGAATGAAAAACAAGATGGCCGCCCGTTCACGAGCGCGAAAGTAAGTTCGCACGCGATTTTCCTCGCGATCTCGTGGAAACTTGTACTCGCAATGCGCTTACTTCGCGAGATTATACATAGCGGCCGGAAACGGAAATACGTCACGCAAACAAAATGGCCGCGCCCATACTCGATCTTGGGGTAAATTCGCGTGTTGCGCTGCAAGCGGCTCGCGAATACTGCAAAAAAACTCGCGAAATAACACGCCGCAAAAAAAATATTAAGCTCATTCGCACGAATTGGCGGCTTCCGCGGTTAGTTTCGCACGACGCCGAGCCTCGCAAATAGCGCAAAATTACCGAAAAACGATTTTTGCAAAAGCAAAAAAATGAGCAGGTGCAAAAGGTCGATCTCATGATTTGTAACGATTTCCTGTTGTGCTTCCTGAGGGGGCCCTCCAGAATTCGGTTGCCTGCTTGCAACTATTGTTGTGTGACCCTGCTCTGACCTTAACTGTATGCCACAAAGGTCCTGATTTACAGCTAAGGGAGCAGACAAGCAGGTGCCAGGCTGGAAGTTCAAATTCAGTGACACATTAATTGGCCCCTAATTCATTATTGTCAGTTGGGGCAGGGCAGGTGTTGTTAATAAACTAACCCCAAATTAATTCATGTCAGTTGAAGCAGGGCAGGTGTGCCTGCTTTTCCCCCCCATCTTCTACAGTGATGATGAACCAGAGGGTGGCATTGATGTAACAGAGGGTGGCATGGGTCAAAGAGAGGGTGGCAGTGATGAAACAGAGGGTGCTGGGAGGCTGTGATGATGAACCAGACGTAGAAACAACATAGTCGCGACCGTTGCGAGCCGACAAGTAAGTTCGCAATTGCGAACTAGTACCAAATCCTCGCGAACTGGCAGAAACACTTGCGAACACACAAAAAAAAATCCGCGGGAATTCACGGATTTTGCGGATTGCGAGTTCACAAATTCGCTAAATTTGCGAACGCCAGATTCGCAAAATTTGCCCATACTTATTGAGGAGATAGAAGAGACTTCAGCTCTAGCGCCCTGGTTGGAGCTTGGTGTTTTTTTGATTAGTGGGTCATATTTTTTGGCAAATGTGAAGACTCGCCCTTCACGATAATCCGCTTCATCTCGCTTAAGTTGTCTTGCTTTGCTGTCTTTTATTTCATTTTGGTGTTTCAATAGAATGTCATTCATTATTTTGTAGTTCTTTTCTGTGGCATCCTTAAGGTCCATATCTTGGATTTCCTTTTCCAATTCACTGATCTCCATCTGCAACTTAGCCATTTTGCGTTCTGCACTTTCGATTAGAATGAGTATTAGAGTATTGGAGTTTGTGGTTAATGTTTCTTCCCATTTGTTTAGTAGGTCGTCATCCAGATCTTCAAAGGTGGGAAAGGTCTGTGAGCGTAGTCCCCTTGGTACTCTGTGGAGCCTGATGTATTGCTTCAGAGTGGCACTATCCCACCATCTGGAATTTTCAGTTTTTTAAAGTTTTTCTAGTTTGATAAATTTCTCTTTTAGATCTTGTCTGGTTTGTTGGTTTCCATTAGCCTGAGGGGTTGTGGTTTGGGCCCCGCTGGCCAGATTATCAAATAGTTCCGAGGCGATCTTATCCCTATCCATGTTTGGAGCAAATCGATTTAAGTAGTGTTTACCACTGTGGCTGCCTATCTGAGACAATTAAATTCACAGTTCAGCGAGGGGTTATTCGTATTCAGAATAGAATGGCGCACAACATGTAGTGGTTGAGTGGTCACAAGAAAGTAGTAATGGTTGGTGCTGCTTGTGCAGAGAGAACCCTAAAACTCTGCAACCAAAGGGTGTGTGGAACTACCCTTATGTAAAATACAACAGCCAGTCAAGCGCACACAACAGTTGTAAGGATATAGTTGATTATAGTAAAGCGGTCAAGGATAGGATCAAAGACACGATGTTCTTTCCGTCTTAGTTTTTTAATTGGTGAGTGGTTGGGCCTCCTGTCCAGGAGAGACCAACGAACATAAAAGAACCAGCCGACACGTGTTTCGTCAGTAAGGGCAGTTAACCCAATGACTCTTCAGGGCTGGAGATAATACAAAAGGAGGGGGTTTGTGATGGATAACAATAAGATTGCGAAAGAACAATCTAAATTTGGAACTACAAAGGAGAGGGGAACCTAGTGTGAGTGGAAACCTGGAGAAGAAGGTGTGTGGTGAAAAATACTTGAAGTGACTGTAAGGTTCGTGGATAATAAACACCTAAAGTGCGAACAGAACAATTTAGTGCCCTCATAGTGAGTGGTGACTTAATATGTGAAAGCACGGCTAAAAACAGTGTGCCGAGGCACTTGCAAGTTGTAGGACAAGGAGCTAAACTGTAGGGACGAAACATAAAAAGCTGAGGTATACATAACTATTGTACAATCATTCTGTATGTTGTACCTGTAACGGATTATCATAAGAGACAAAAGAAATGCTACATTGCAAAGTGGGTGAAGTGAAGTGACAAACCAGTGAACAAAAACAATGGCTGATTGACTCTTATGACATATCCTAGAGCATACAGTATCATGTCGGTTGTGTTTGTTATTAAGAACAATCACCGTAGCCTGCACCTAAGAGGAAAAGACAAGGGCAGAAAATGCATTTCTATATTATGCGATTTGTCCGTGTTCGGAAACAAAACATGTAGGGTAGGTATTTCTGCTTGTCAACGTGTCCACATAGGGGGAGGAGAAAAGGATAAGTGAGACTGAGCCATTGCTAATATTGGTACGGGATCAGCAGTTTGTAAATGGCGCTATAACATCACTCGTTGATTGTAAATAGATGTAAAAACATTGCAATCTTGGTAGGGGATCAGCAAGTTGTAAATGGCGCTGTAAAACCACTTTTTGATTGTACGTGAATATACAAAACATTGCAGTTTTATGGTTAACCTTGCATTTTCAACCGTAGGTTAGTGACTACTATAGTGCAGCTCGTCGTACATTTGAACATTCCTAACATAGTGAAACCGTGTGTCTGAAAGACAGCCAGTGGAAGAAAAGTTAAAGTGATAGCAGATTAAATGTGAAATAGGAGGTAGAAAAGGGTACCTGTCGGGGAGTAAATGATCGTAGTATCTGTGGTGAAAGAAAATAAATACGGTGGAATCAGAGCGCTGCAAAGCTATTAATGCATGGTGCTCTGAATAGGATATTAGAGAAAAGTGGCACATGGCGAGGTAACTCACCGGGGGACCGGTGATACTTCCAACCCGGTCCTGGTCGGGTTTTTGGTGGGAGAAAAGCAAGTCCACACCAGAGGTAGAAGAATCGGTAATGTAAGAATTGTATAGGTCCAAGAGGCGGGTAATGCCTCAAGTAAGGATCACGAGAGGCTCTGAAAAAGTAAATTTACATACGGGAGGGGTGAGGAGATGTCACGGTAATGCCGTGAGCAAGTCAAAGAGCCGTAAATGTAAGCCACAGGTCTGGAGTGCCACTTACCGTAGTGCCGGGTGATCAGGAGACGCAGTATTGGCGGATGCGGGAAACACCCTGTGCATTGTATGGAGCGAGGTTTATACTCCAGAATGCACTGCGTCATGGGTAAAGAACTAGAGCGCAAACCCGCGGCAGTGAGCGCGAGTGATGGCTATCTTTAGAGGAAAGACTGGGGATAGGGAAAGGAAGTGTTGAAAAGGAAAGACTGATATTGGATCGACAATGCGAATCCGGTAGTAAAATAAAAAGTGCCAAAAGTCACATAACTGGTGGATGAAAGTAAGAATAAATATAATAAAAAAAATTATTTTATTTTTTACTGAAGAGGTACCAGCATGTTTAGATGATTGTTCGTAATCTTCTAAATGGCAAAGGGTGATAGGTGGCACCCTATGACACAAGTGAGAGAGTATGAGATAGCAAAGCCTAGTCTTAGAGAGAACAAGAAAAAGGGAAAAGGAAAAGTGTTAGTGACATAGAATACTTAGAGTTAAGTAGTTTAACCTTTGATACGTACAGTATAACTGAGAGTCTTGCATTAAAGGAATTACAGAATTCAAAATATATTATCATTTAAGGACCTAGAAAGTAATGTAGATCATCATCAGTGTTCTGTCCGTGCTTGACGGATTGAAGGCGCATGATCCAGGTGGCCTCTTGGCGTCTTAGTTTCAGTTCTCGATTGCCACCTCTCACGCTGGCGTCTGTCACATCAATCCCAAAAAAGGTGAAGTTTTTTGTGGTGCTTTGTGATGAACAGGAGGCCATGTGTATGGCCATGGGATAACGAGCATCTTGTTGTAAGATGGCCCGAGCATGTTCTCTGATCCGTTCCTTCAAAGGTCCAATGGTGCTGCCCACATATACACTGTGACACATACATTGGATGATGTAAACCACATATCTGGAATTGCAATTTATGTTTCTGTTGATGGTAAATTCTTGGTTCTGGAAACCACTGAAGGTTTTGACACCATGTTTGGCCCATCTACACATTCCACAGTTACCGCATTTGTAGAAACCGTTGGATCTTTCAGTTAGCCAACACATGTTTTTGGTACCATACGGAACTGTAGGGCATAGTCTGTTTCTTAGGTTTCTGCCGCGACGATATGTGATCTGTGGTTTGATTGAAATAGCTTCCTTCAATGATCTGTCTGCTAGTAAGATGCCCCAGTGTTTATGGAAACTTTTTTTCACTGTTGCACTTATTTGGTTGTAGTCCATTATTAGTCTCACCGGTTGTTGTGACTCTACTTCTGTTCTTTGATTGCTGAGAGTGGCTTCTCTGGTGAGTCGTTTGATTCTGTTTTTAGCTTTGTGTAGGACTTGCGGTTTATATCCTCGTTTAGAGAAGTGGTTGGTCATGTCTTGGATACATAAGTCAAAGTCCTTATCATTGCTGCAGTTTCTCCTGGCCCGGATGAACTCTCCATACGGTATTGCATTGATTTGATGGGCTGGATGAGAGCTACCTGCATGTAATAAGGCATTACAAGAGGTTTCCTTTCGAAATAACCGACTGTGAAGGGTGTTATTACTGACATAGAGTTCCACGTCAAGGAATGTGACATTGGTGGTACTAATATGGCTAGTGAACCTCATGTCCATGTTGTTGTTGTTCAGATATTCGCAAAAATCCTCAAGTTTTTCTTTAGTGCCACACCAAATGAGTAGGCAGTCGTCAATGTACCTGCCCCAGTAGACTATGTAATCTACCCAGGGCAGACCTTTAGTGCCCCAGATGTATTCTGCTTCTAAGGCTCCCATGTAAAGGTTGGCAAATGACGGGGAAAATCTAGAGCCCGTGGCTACTCCCTTGGTCTGTTTGTACCATTGTTTATCATAAAGAAAGAAGTTGTTGGTAAGTATGATGTTCATCATGCACATAAGCATTTTTGTATGCTCCCATAGAGTAATTGGTCTGTTGTCGAGGAATTTGTTTATTTTGCTGAGACCAATGGTAGGATTGATCGAGGTGTAGAGAGAGACCACATCGAGGGTGGCCAAGATTAAATCCGGTTGCCACTCCATGTCTGTGAGAATGCCCAAGATGTGTTTGGTGTCTTGTATAAACGACGGCAAATTGCTGACCATCGGGTTTAGGAAAACATCCACGTATTGTGATATTCTCTCTGTTGGACCTCCAATGCCTGATACAATGGGCCTACCAGGAGGAAAAGCACCTTGTTTGAGGATTTTAGGCAGAGTGTAAAGCCAGGGGTACGTAGGTCTGATTACTTTCAAGTACAAGAGTTCATCTTCATTGAGCAGTCCTTGCATGTTCCATTCACCAAGGTGTTTATTGATGAGAATTGTGAGAGGACCCATGGGGTTGTGGTCTAATTTGGAGTAACAATCGGTGTCTGAAAGTTGCATTAGAATCTCGTTGTGGTAGTCAACTTTGTTCATGACAACCACATTGCCACCTTTGTCCGCTTCTCTGATGATGAGGTCTCGGTTGTTACTAAGAGATCTCAATGCGAGTCTTTCTTCCCTAGACAAGTTGTCATTGTGTCTAGATTTGGTGGTACTGAGTTTTTTCTCATATTTTTCAATGTCATTGAGGACTAGGTTATAGAATATGTCCACTGAGTTACCACCTGGTAGTGTTGGGGTCCATTTTGATTTCTGCTTGAGGCCACTTGCAATTGTTTGGTCAGTTTCCAACTCCAGATCGTTCAGTAGATTTTCGAATGAGTTGGGCGGATCCATCCAGCCCAGCCCCACATTAAAAAACAACACTCTGAACTAAGACAAATCCTGCCTGACCCGATCAACATGCAAAAATGTTTCTGGGAGCAACACTGGACTCGCCAAATAAGGAACGAATATTTCATGAAAAAGAGAACACTATGCCTACAAAAAAAGGCCAGACAAATGGAAAAAACTAAGTTTCAGCTTATCTTCTTAGATCATTACTAGCATAGTGTCAGTCTGCAAACAGCTGCTACTAAATTGCAATCCTCACATGCTTTGTCTCCAGGAGGAATTGAATGAGCAATGGTTACAAGCCATGGGACCATTCTCATCTCATGTGAACATGTCAATGGCACGTTATTTGGATGTTATATTCACAAAGGAACAACAAGGGAAAAGTGAAGACCAAGTCGCCCTCCACTCATCAAGCATCAATATCAAAAAGACTTGGTCTCCAAGGCTATTTTCAATTTTTAACTTACGTGTGTGAATATCGGCCTTTAGCTGAGTTATACTACCCTTTTTCCTTATAATTATTTAAGGGGAATCACATCACACCCCGTTGCCTTTCTTTTTTTATTAAAACCGCTTTGCAATAGGCAATCCTCTACAAACAGCAACAAAAAGGGTTTCTCCAGATGACTTAGTGTAAACCCCGCAATAACAACCCGTGTAAAAAAATTGTGAAAGACAAAATGACCCCTCACGTGTGCACCACCAATGGAACAGCTGGTTGGTACTCACCAGTTGTGCCCACTTTTATCATCATCAGTGGTCATTTGTCAAAAGAAAAGAGAAAAGAAAGTGTCCAAACAAAGAAATATTGTAAGAATCAAGTGCAGTGAAGTGAAAAAGGTCACATCCCACGAGGTGACCCAAAGTGATGTTTAAAATTGACAAGAGCACCCACAGAACAATCCTGTATTATTTTTTACTAGGTGTTCCGATCAAATTAAAATGAACAGGTTGCCATTCAAGCACACCTTTTCAAATACCAACATGTTTCTTTGCCACGATTATGTAGGCAAATTCTTCAGGGGTACACACACTTCGTCAAAGCACCCGTATTGGACACCATGTTCAGGAGGACCTAAAATAGCTAATGGTTTGTATTCCGGCTTCGCTTTAAAGGTCACCATGTGAAATGACCATACCTCAGTTATGTCAATTACTCGGGGCCTTACGGAGCGCATTGTCAGCTGACAATAGGTCATAGGTGTAGTCATAGGTGATACGGTATTTGCATGGCCAGACTCATGTAGGAAGGGATTTGATTACTGTGATTTTGAGAAAATACTGGCTTAATTTGAAATTCAGTAATGTTACAGAAGGTCTATGTCAGAGATGCATAATTTGTCAGAGAAATAATTATGGATAAAGAACTGTAGTGCTTATGAGTCATATTGGCAAAGCAGAAGACCCATATACAAGACTCCAAGTAGATTTAATTAAAAAGTCAGTTTACAAAGGCCTTGAATATATTCTCATGAGTGTCTGCTTGTTCTCAAAGTGGGCCGAGGCCTATCCTACCAGAAGATCAGCCTGCATGGCAGTTGTTACCCTTTTGTTGAGGGAACTGATTCCAATGTTTGGCTTGCCAACTCTATTTTGACAGATAGCAGGACTAATTTTAACAAGCATGGCATAGCCAATATGTCTCGCTACAGATACAGAAACCCTAACTGAACCTTTTATTTATACTTCTAGAGCAGTGCAAGTCACACATTACGGCTATTGCAATATCTGAAGGCCGGAAACTCTGTGCGTGGTATTACAGATACCTAAGGGTATCAGTAGCTCTGGGATGCAGCATGCAACAGGATCACGGGTAGTCACTATGAGAAATCTGTGTTACAGCGCTGATTTCCAAATCATAAAGCAATTCCGAATCTTTTCCTGGGACAAATGTCTCAAAGTTTTAAGTGGAAAATTTGCTTCTGGTAACCAAAGTGGTATTTTCACATGCAGTGACACTGCAGGGATTGGAATACAGATTTAGGTACAAACAGAATTTGCATCCGAATTGGTACCCAGCTGTAACTCCTATTTAAGACTAGAGGCATGGGGAGAGGGCGGGAAAAAGGGATGGCGGGCCGACATCGGCCCGCCGTAGTTATGGCAGGGCGCACTGGTGCCCACCCGCCCCGGGTCCCCTGGTGACCCGGAAGTGATTGAGTCACTTCCGGGTCACGAGGGGAACAAAGGCCAGGCCGGTTAGATCCCGCCTGGCCGATGAGGGGTTAAAAGGCCGTGGAGCGCGAGAGTCTGCCTCTTTGACTCCTTCGCGCCACGGCCTGCCCTTCCAGCCTCTAGAAGGCTGTAATTATTTCTTTTTGTGTTCCCCCTTGCAGGATTTCAGGAGATGTGAAGACTGTGCGGCACAACGATTGTGGGGTAGACGTGAAGAATTGTGGTGACGGTAGGGCGGGACCGGAAGCGGAAGGCGGCCATTTTAGTTAGCTGGCGCCGACCGCGGGAAGAGGCAGAAGTTGTTCCCGGCGCTCCGGTGAATAAAGAGAAGTTAACCTCACAAGGCTTTGTTGTGGTTATTTGGGGCTTCTACAATGGCGGCGAGGATTGGGATGTAGACCCCGCCCCCCAGCCACCGGAGCTAAACGAAAAAAAAAGAACACTCTAACGGACACACCGGAGCGTGGCAGAGGACACCGGGCAGCCTTCACCTGAAGCCCAGCCAGCACTTACAGACCAGCGGGCACACAGAGGCAAAGGTACGCCATGGGGACACAGCGCATAAATATACACGGAGTGTTTAAAGGGCTGCACACCACTAGTAACTAGGCGCATTTCCGTGAAAGTCCCACAGCATTGCAGCGAACCTCACCTCTGGCCAGAGGCCCAGCCCAGCACGCTGGCGGCGAGGCAACCACGCAGGGAAGGGTCGACAGAAAGAGAAACGGACAACAAGAGCGGTCAGCAAACGCCAACACCTGGCGGAAGCAAGACAAAGAGCGGTGCTGCAGACAGTGAGCACAGCGACGAAGACGCTGACATGCATCAGCCACCAGGTAGCCCACCGGGCAAGCGCATACCAGAGCAAGCAGATACCAGGGAAGGCAACAAGATGGCCGCTCAGTCCACCTCCCTCACACAAATGGTACCCTTCATGGTGAAGAGCGGTGAACCAGAAATGCAGTGGGAAGACTGGAAAAGGTACTTCCTCAACGATCTAGAAGCCCTAGAGGAAGAAGGTGGGGCTCCATTCTCGAGTCCGAGGAGGAAGAAGATATTGTTACACAACTTGGGTCCAGAAGGGATCAGGGTGTACGACACCATAGTCAAGGGCACAAGAAACGCAGCAGACACGGACGTGTTCGGTCACGCCATCGCAGACCTAGACGCACACTACAGGCCAGTAGTTTGTGTGGCAATAGACAGACACAACTTCTTCCAGAGGAAGCAAAAAGGGGGAGAATCGGTGGACGAATATGTGGTGGCACTACAAAAGTTAGCCTTGACGTGCAAATTCGGAACGCTGCATGATGACCTTATAACATACCAGATCATTATGCACACGTCCAGCACTCACATCCAGGAAAAGTTGTGGGTCAACGGTGATGCTCCCCTGAAGGAAGTATGGGCCATGGTGAAAAAGGCGGAAATGTCTAAGAGATGCGCGCAAGCAGCCCGGAAAGAGGCAGGAGGTACGCAAACCGTATGTAAGATCACTACACCAGGAAGGAACGAAAGAGTGAGGCCAAGAGACCAACAAAAGGGACAAGATGGAAAACGGACACCCCAAACCAGCCATGCTGAACAGAAGACTAGCAGGGGCGGCAGACCGAGTTGCTATAGATGTGGAAGCATGTCGTACTTAGGAAATGACAAAGCATGCCCCACATTCAGAGCCAGGTGCTCATTCTGCAGCGTGTTTGGGCACTACGAGAAGGTGTGCCGCCGAAAACCCAGAGGAGCCTGGATAAAATATGTGGACCAGGAACAACAAGAAGAAGTAGAGAGCCAGGAAGAAGAAGGGGACCTGGAAGAAATCCTCTACATCGATATGCAAGTACTAGAAATGGATGGTGAAGAAACGGACAAACCCAAACTGACGATGAGCATTGGAGGGGTGTCGATGGAAATGATCGCGGATAGCGGAGCACCCATCTCCATAATACAGAGGAAGGTCTGGGAAGAGAAGTTTGGGGCCCAGAGGGAAGAAGGATTACAACCAATGGATTTGAGGCCGGTAACGTATACTGGACAAAGGATCCCAATGTTAGGGTATTGCCCCTTGTTGTTCGAATTCAGAGGATGCCAGGCAAATTGTAAATTATACATAGCCGAGAAGGGGCCGTCAGTGCTCAGCTGGAAGGACCAAGGAGCACTGGGCATACTGTTGAATCCAGGCGGAGTAGAGAAGATCTTATTGATGGACATGGAAGGAGAAAGCAAAGGAGGGTCCTGGCATGAAGCATACCCCAAGGTCTTCAATGGTCAAATAGGAGAATTAATCAAGTACAGACACCTCATAAAGCTGAAGGAAGGAGCAGTCCCTGTTGTTCACAAAGTGAGGAACATCCCGTTCCGGTGCAGAGAGGCAGTACAAGCAGAACTTGACAGGTTAGAAAAAGAAGGGGTCATAAGAGCCATAGAGAGTGCAGAATGGCTTTCGCCTGTGGTTGTGGCACAGAAGCCCAATGGAAGGGTGAGGCTATGCGTTGACCTCAGAGAACTCAATAAAAATATTGTGGTCGACAAGTTTCCCTTACCCCGCATCAGCGAGATGTTGGCAAAGACCAAAGGCAAACTGTGGTTCTCCACAATAGACTTGTCATCTGCCTATCACCAAGTCAAGTTGCAACCTTCATGCAGTCACCTCACATCGTTCATCACTCCCTTCGGCTGCTACGAGTTTGTAAGGATGCCGTTTGGCTTGGCCTCAGCGGCGGCAGTATTCCAAAAACGTATGCACATACTATTCCGGAAAGAAAGGGGGATCCAGTTCTTTCAGGATGACATTCTGGTCATGGGAGAAACGAAATTGGAACACGATGAGAAGCTGCACATGGTACTACGCACACTGCAAGAAAATGGACTGACGGCGGAGTGGTCAAAATGCAAGTTCGGGGTGCAATCCGTCACATATTTGGGACACGAAGTGAGTGGAAAGGGGATTGAACCAAAAAGATCAAATATGCGAGCCATCTTGAATGCACCGGCCCGAGCAAGAAGGAAGATGTCCGGTCATTCTTGGGAATGGCTGAATTTTACAGCAAATTAATTCCCCACTTTGCCACGAAAACTCATCACTTAAGGCAACTGTTGAAAGAAAGGAACGGATTCCAGTGGAACCAAGAGGAGCAGACTGAATTTGAGACTCTGAAACAAGAGATGAGCGACGCAATTCCCCTCAAGGGATTTGACCCAGATGCGGAATCTATACTGACAACAGACGCGAGTGACCGTGGTCTGGGAGCGGTGCTAATGCAGCGGTCGGAAAATGGGGAACTATCCACCGTGTGTTTTGCCTCAAGGTCCCCGGCGCCTAAGGAAGAGAAGTTTAGCGTCATTGAGAAAGAGATCCTGGCGGTCGTATGGGCGATGGAGAGGTTTAGGCAGTATCTGTGGGGCGCGAAATTCCTAGTGAGAACCGATCACAAACCGTTGGTCAAGGTACTGACGTCCAATGGACATGCACACGCTATCCCGAGGATCGCCAAAATGACACTGCGTTTGTTAGACTTTGTGTATGTAGTAGAACATATACCAGGACCGCAGAACAAAGTAGCGGACTTTTTAAGTCGTGCGGCAGCCATGGAGAATGCAGATGAACAAGGACGCCCAAAGTGGGAAAGATACGTAGTGGCCACCATTCAAGACCTGGAAAGGGTGATTAGCGCACAAGACTGGGAAGAGGCCTACAAGGCAGGAAGTGATCAAGGGATATGTCACCCACGGATGGCCGGAAAAGAGGCACCTAAAGGAAACACTAAGATGGTTCTGGGAAGTAAGAGATGAACTGTCTATGGCAGACAACCCAGTTTTTCTTCTGAGAGGCGACAAAGTAGTCCCACCGCAAGGCATAATTGAACATTTGATGGTACTTCTACATGAAGGGCACCAGGGCATCACCAAAACCAAGGCTTTAGCTAGGCAGGCGTACTGGTGGCCGGCCATACATGCCCAAGTTGAAAGATATGTGAGAGCATGCGAGTCGTGTGCCAAGGCCGACAAATCCCAGAGCATGATGAGACCTGCTTTAGGAAAGTTCCCGATACCGGGTGGTTCATGGGAAATGGTGTCTGTCGATATCATGGGACCTGTCCTCAACAAGGAAGGAGTGCAGAAGTAGCCATCGTCATGGTTGACAGGTTTTCCAAATGGCCCGAAATGGCTATAAAGGAGAAGGTGGATACTGAGGCGGTGGTAGACTTTCTACGAAATGTTTTCATCAGGGAAGGAATCCCTAAAGTCATCACTTGCGACAATGGACCGCAGTTTGTGTCTTCGAAGTGGGAAGAGTTCACATCCAGGAATGGCATTGCGGTAAATCATACCCCCATCTATCATCCAGCGGGCAATGGCCAAGTTGAACGCTTCAATCGAGTGATTATGGGCACCATCCAAGCGGCCATTGATGATGGACTGGACTGGGAGAGAGAATTACTGAAGATGTTATGGGCCTACCGCATCACTCCGGGCAGCACGGGGTACAGTCCCTTCAAAGTATTGAGAGGAAGGGATGCCTTCACGAAGGACAACATGGTGTGGAGGAAAATGGTGGTACAGAGTAAGTGGTCACCTGCGGTGGTCAGAAAGAACCTAGAAAGAGCGCAAGAAGGGTACACGGAGCATTTCAACAAGAGACATAATGTGCAAGGAGTGGAGTTGGAGAAAGCCGACTGGGTCAGGGTGAAATCAGCCATCTTAAAAAGGAAAGGGGAGAGCAAGTTCTCACCGCCCCTGCGAGTAGTAGAGCCATATGCCCGGTCGGCATTACTTAGTGATGGCAAGGTGTGGTCGCAGGACAGAATGGCGAAATGCAGCAAGATCTTGAAGTGGGGAGCAGAGATGGAGGAAGGCATTGAGAATGTAGAAGAAGGAGAAGGAGAAAGTAACGGAAGGAACAAGGGAAATGTAGAAGAAGGTGTGGAGCAAGTAGGAGTGGGCAGCACGGAAGGGAAAGAAGGAGATGGAGTAGTAAAAGGCATAGAAGGCGGGAGCAAAGAAAGGTCGGACATGGAGGTGAAGGAAAGAACCACTGAGGAAGCTAGTGGAAGGAGTGACAGGGAGATGCAGAGCGGCAAAACGAAAGATGGAGGGAAGAAGACGAGAGCAGGAAGGGAAGTAAAGATTCCAGTTAAGTTCAAAGACTTTGTGATGGACTACAAGTAAGGACTAGATTTTCTGTTTTGTCATTGCCCAAAAGGGGGAGATATGTGGTGACGGTCTAGCGTCACGTAGGCAGGAAACGGAAGGGCGGGACCGGAAGCGGAAGGCGGCTATGTTAGTTAGTTGGCGCCGACCGCGGGAAGAGGCAGAAGTTGTTCCCTCTGGTAACGTAACTGGTGCTATGTAAGGCGCTCTGAGACCCGATTCGGTTCGGGTCAGGTTCGTGCTATAAAGGCAGGTCACATGGGTACAGTGGGGTGAAGGGCACCCTGGCAACGCTACCGTCCATGCTTAGTGATAGCAAAGAGGGGGGCAGGGAACAGTGGCTGTGGGCACAGTGTAGCACAGCTCACCGACGCAAGGATAGTTTATGCATTCATAGGTAGGGTTCAAGTTCCTCCGTGCCCATAACTTTCACCCCCTAATAATCTCACTTTGAAAGGGCGGTGCATGTATCGTGATGGCAAGCCCGAGTTTCACAAGGAGGGCAGCTCCCTTTCCTCTGTATTTGCAGACGTCTGCTTAGTTAGCACCTGACTCCTGCTCTCCAGTTCACCAGCTCTGTGTTGTGTACTTGGATGGAGAGGATCCAAGGTTTTCGACTAGCTCCTAATTGGGCTGGTTAGCATCTCCCTTGACGTCTGAGGGGATTCAAAGCACTGTGCTGCTCTCAAACATTACTGAGTTTTCAGGGTTCTTTCTTTTAAACTCTTTTCCCGATACTAAAGAATATATATGCTAATGAGGAATTTCACATAGAATGTATTATGCCTGCGGAGACAGTGTATGTCTCCGTTGCGGCGCACCCGCCGCGTCATGGTGACGCAATGGGGGGGGGCGCCACAACAGCCATTGCGGGTAGCGGTTGTCTGACGTGCAGCCATAGTTAATATGTTCAGACCTGTACACGTTTTGCATCTACAGGTTTATGAGCTCAGTAGTTAGCTGCCTACATTCTTCAAAACTGAAGCGTTTGCAATAGTCTCTGTCAGACACTCCCGCCTTCCACCTGTTGGTGCATTCCAGGTGGAGCCCTGGGCATCTGTTAAGCTAGGGCTAGTGGAGTACAGCACTCAGCAACAGAACCCTCCATTGACGTAACCACGCCGTAAAGGATGTGGATTTGTCTTCTGTTGCGGGGTCTAGCTGTGTGGTCTTAATTACATACCATTAGATCTTACGGGAGGTGTGCACATATTGTGTGACCAACAAACAAGGGCGTATCTTCGGAAGGCGGGAAATAGTGTTTGAACTTCATGGGGCATTCTGGTGCAGCTGTGGGGTGCGAAATAGTGTTTGCTGTTAAAGTATAGGCACCTGTTGTAAAGTTCTCTCAGAAAACGGTATGGGGAGAGTGCAAGAAGGATTTAAGAACTCACACCACGACCCTTTCTAGACACTTTCTGTATTACACTGTGATCTGTACGGTACTTACTACCGTGAAGATGTGTTGAAACGCTTTGCGGGTGGCTGGTACGCTACTCAGTGGAGTCCATTATAAATGGTTTAAGTAGCTCATGTGATGGAGAATTTAGTCGAACTGTTGTCAGGAAGTGTACTGCTGTTTGTGGTACTAAATGCAGATGATATATATATGTGCTGATTGCTAAGAGACTGAGTGAGGGTGGCCCCTATTGTTATGTCATAAGCCGGAGAGCAGTGGGTCGGTTTAGAAGCTGCAAACAAGTTTATTTTCAAAGGGGTTCACGTGGTTCAGCGTTTTTAAAAGCACTTTACCATACGTGTGCTGTGTTAGAATCAGTTTTAAACAACAAGGGGACCCCAATTGGTATCAGCGAGGGACCTCGGGGAGCTTATCATATAAACACAACAATGGTCCCTGGCAAGAAACTAGATAAGTGCCAATGAATATAGACTCAGTCAGTACTATATTGGTGAAAACGTACCCAGCCGGGCAGAGGTTTTCAAAGTTTATATTTCAGTCAAGAAAATGTCAAACGTATTAACACCTTCAACAAATCACGTAGGTGGGGCACAAGCCTGTACCCAACCACGAACATACATAGACAACAACATACACAAAGGGCTTGCAAGGCAAAACCAACAGTCTCTGTAAATTCCAATTTTGAACAGAGAATTACTTGTGGGTACCATTACATAATTATACATTGAGAGTTCCAAACGTATATGGTACACAGTGGGTCGACGACGTTTCGGACCCCCTTGCTAAATAATGGGGTCCATCATCAGGACAAAGCAATGGTTGCCTTTTTTAGTTTTAAGCCTCTTTAGCCAGAATAATACTGGGCATGCTCAAATAGGAGCGCGCTGGAGGTTCGTTATATCCGGAAGGTAAGAATCCGGGGTGTGGGATTCTTCAGTGGTTAATTACACGTTTCAAGGGTCCAGGGGCGGAGGAGGGTCGTTCCGCTTGTACCTTGTACGCCGGAAATTGCCGGGAGCGCCAGATCGCGCTGGGGTCCTGGAACCAGGGGGGGAGCCGGATCAGTCGGCAATGCGTGACTTCCTGGATTTGTCTTCTGTTGCGGGGTCTAGCTGTGTGGTCTTAATTACATACCATTAGATCTTACGGGAGGTGTGCACATATTGTGTGACCAACAAACAAGGGCGTATCTTCGGAAGGCGGGAAATAGTGTTTGAACTTCATGGGGCATTCTGGTGCAGCTGTGGGGTGCGAAATAGTGTTTGCTGTTAAAGTATAGGCACCTGTTGTAAAGTTCTCTCAGAAAACGGTATGGGGAGAGTGCAAGAAGGATTTAAGAACTCACACCACGACCCTTTCTAGACACTTTCTGTATTACACTGTGATCTGTACGGTACTTACTACCGTGAAGATGTGTTGAAACGCTTTGCGGGTGGCTGGTACGCTACTCAGTGGAGTCCATTATAAATGGTTTAAGTAGCTCATGTGATGGAGAATTTAGTCGAACTGTTGTCAGGAAGTGTACTGCTGTTTGTGGTACTAAATGCAGATGATATATATATGTGCTGATTGCTAAGAGACTGAGTGAGGGTGGCCCCTATTGTTATGTCATAAGCCGGAGAGCAGTGGGTCGGTTTAGAAGCTGCAAACAAGTTTATTTTCAAAGGGGTTCACGTGGTTCAGCGTTTTTAAAAGCACTTTACCATACGTGTGCTGTGTTAGAATCAGGCCACATGCCTGCATCCTCTTGATCCTTTTATGGAAAGTGAAGGACCTTTAATCTTAAATTCACAGGCCTATTTTAAGCAGAGCTGCTTTTCATAGGAAAGTTCTTATTTCCTGGAATTTTTTTATGAGGATCCACTCTTCTTGTTAGAAGGGTGCTGGAAGTAATATGTCATTGTACATCCTGTTGTTCATTAAAGCAGGAGCGATACCAGAGTGAAATACATAAGGGGACACATATTGAGGAATTTTTAAGGCCTCGCCTTTGAGCAGTGTAACCTTGGCTAGACCGATTATTCAATTTGCTTGTGATCTACATTTGACCACGGTTTCCCTTTTACACAGTGTTTTCGAATATGAAATTGTTCACAATTAAGTATAGTTAATATAAGTTGTGATGTACGTTATAGGGGGGGAAGTACAAGCACCTCAGTGAGGGAGTTTCAGCTGTGTTAGGCTAGAGATACCTGAGCGCAAATCCTGGTGTGCTGTGAATTCTAATCAACAGATAGGATGCAGCCATTTTCACTGCTGGCTTGGTTTCCAAGTCAAAGGTGCTATGCACGTTGCTCATACCTTCTAGCCTTTGTGCTGTGAATTGTAATCAACAGATAGGATGCAGATATTTTCATGGCTGGCTTGGTTTGCAGGTCAAAGGTGCTATGCTATTCACCGTGTGCAGTGTGACTGCTATACTGCATGGTGGTGGCTGCAGTGATCATACCACATGGCCTTTAGGGGGGTATTACCAGGTAGGTGTAACGCGTGGGCGTTAACACGTGGTACAACATGTGTGTTACCAGGGGGGGGGGGTCTAACACAATTGATCATGTCGGCCTGGCATGACTACATCACATGATACACAGGAGTAAGGCAGGAGACCTCTTAATCTCCCGTGCTTAAATACATTCAAATGTGTCCTCATGTTGTGTGCTTAGGATATGTTATGGGTTCTCGACATCATGTCTTATTTTCAACTATGCTGGATTTACAATGCTCCGAGTTCCTTAGCTTCAGGTCAACCAGCCCTGAAAAGAGCCGACGCATTACTACACTAATTGCAAGCGCTCTCATTTGAAAGTAAGACGTCAAGGTTACTCATGTAAAGAAAAATGTGTCTGGGCTTAGCAGGGGGAATCTTTAATAAGGCACTGAAAGAGCTCCCATTTAAACTCCATACCTCCCTTAAGTAACCGTGAAGGCGCTATTGATTCGTTATAGATACAGCATATGCCCTTGGTGGAAATTGTAACAGTAACTAGGTTTACGTTTTTTTATGGAGCTATAAGGGGGGGGAGTGCCATATCCTGTAACGCAAATGCTGCTAGTGTGATTTCACCACCGGTGGTGCCACCCACAGGGGTGTCTAAAAGGTGTTTTCAGACCTATCACTGGGGGGTCAGCTCACGAAGTTAGTGAATTGCCAATAAATTGGCCCAAATCTTCTTTTCTTTACATATAGGTTACTTCTCGGGTGGGCTCCAGGTTTCAACAGGGGGTCGTTACTTACAGAGGGAAGTATGCATAGCATATTACAGCATTCCTTTACATGGTGGAGAGGTCAGGCCTACTTGGCAATGGCCTCGGGGAGGGTTACTCAGGTACGCTGTCAACACGGATGACGTCAAAACAGTAGACCCGGGCCCTGTTGTCATACCTTCAAGGGTATCCTCGCGCACAGTTGCGGCGGTACATAGGAATTTGGGGCCTGTGTCTAAAACCCTAGGCACCATATGCGGGGACACGTAAGCTTTTGGGGGGGGGGGTGTTGCTTCACACAGATACGCTCATACACATATGTGTGATGGACTTCGGGAATACCAATCGCATCGGCCTGGCAAGAAATGTTCCTGGCAGCAGCATGCCTTTTAGTAACCAGGAATGCGCTATTTCAATGCACTTCACACTTTGTACTGTCCTTAAGTGCTATGGAATTCACTGTAGACTCCAGGGCTATTCCTTAACGAAGGTCATACTAGCAGGCACCCTCACTGTAACACTAATTTAAAAATGCTCCACATGTGACACAGACTGATGCTATGCTAAACACTCGCAGTTGCAAGTTTGATGGGAATGTATCTGGTGCTAATCTTAGCTAAGGCTTAGCAGGTGACAGCAATGTAATACGGGCATGTGTACTGGATCTTTCGTCAGGAAGCCAGAAACACTAATGGTTTGTGTTTGTTTTTTCATTTATGTATGACCGGATCCATGGCGGATACCTGGGAAGTGCTCCTCATCGCAACAACTGCAAGAGGGGGACAGCCAAGGGGACCTGTACACCCGGAACGGGAGTATCAAACAACGGCATCAAGTGTGATGGGTGATCAATTCAACGGCTCAAGCTGGGCCAGCATGAGAAGATGCTACCCATGCATTTAAGTGTGTATTTGTCACCCATTTGTGTTGCCAGATGTGGGAAATGGGCAGTGCACTGCATTACAGGTGTATTCCGTCACAGCTTGACCAGGAGCACAAGTATTACGGAAGAGGCATCACAACAACACCCTTGTTGTGAAAAGGTTACTGCTATGACGGCGCCTGTGCTCGAGGGTGTGTCAAGTTCCTATGAGTAGGCCAGTCCCAGCTTTATGACCCTGCAACTTGAGCAGGATTGGGTGGTCGGGAACACTGAAGTAGGTTGGTTTTACACGTCTAGGGCCAAGATACGCCCTGTCACAGCGACTCCAGGGATTCCAAAGATGGTGTCTGTCCGTCCAGGATAGGGAATGAAACCTTCGAAAAGATCTTTAGGCCCAGTTAGTGGTGTATAGTGAGGCTACCTGTTGGTGCACCAGGGTACACCCAGACATTCCAGAGCCTCCAAGGGGAGGAAGCGAGTCTGTGAGGCCTTGGGCCATTGGAAACAAACCTATTAACAAACTGCTGAGGCTAGCTAAGGCTTCCCACTTACAGACGATAGCACAGGGGTGGATCTGGGGGGAACCGTGCTTCTTAAGAAGACAGTGTCCATTTGTTCACACCGGATGCTGAAAAATATATTGGCTTGGCTAGGGGAATTTTTGAGGCAGAGCATGACCTTTCAGAGTAGGAGGGTAGGGGGGGCCAGATAGTCGGTCAACTACGCTGGCCTGTGGCAGTAAGGTCATGATTGGTGAGCCGTTAATTTAAGTTCCTTAGGGGGCGGCGCCATACTTGAATGGGTCGCCAAAGAGAGGGACAAGTGGTCTCTCCTAGAACTCCAGGGGCAGTTACAGCCTGTTGGCTACATGGGTGCGGGAGAGGGGAGAGTCACGCTTTCTCTAGGCTGGTTGGCCACCGAGCACGTGCACAATGATGCCAGTAAACGGCGCAGAGATGCAAGGGCCCCCTTTAATGGAGTTAATAGAGCATACGGGGGTAACCGGGGGGCCAAAGTACCCTCACGGTAAGCGGGCCCTCTGCGCATGCGCACTTCGACGGAAGGGCATGGTTAATAGGGCGTACGGGGGTAAATGGGGAAGGGGTGTACCCCCACGGTAAACGGGCCCTCTGTGCATGCGCACTCCGACAGGAGGGCGTGGTTAATAGGGCGTACGGGGGGAACCGGGGAGGGGGTGTACCGCCACAGTAAACGAGCCCTCTGCGCATGCGCACTCCTTCAGGAGGGCGTGGCTTAGTGATAAGGATCTGACACCAGTTATTGACCTTGCTGTAGGCCCAAATAGGTACGCAGAAAATAAATATTGCATAATGTGATTGATATGTTAGTCTCGGATAGGAAATACCTTGTACTAGAAGTATGTTAAGGTTAGCCATCTGATATCTGTATATATCAATTCTAACGTTTTCTGCGTAATTGTGTAAATATTGTTTATTCCAATTTTTGATTTATTTTGTATGTTTTAATAAATACAGCCGGGGGGTCGAAAGACCCCCCGCCGTCCAAAGAAATTCCTCTCATGTCCTGTTAATAGTGTTGATTAGCGGAAGTGTGGGGGTCCTCCAGCAGTCCCTGGCCATAAGGAAAGGCGGGGCCGGCATCGGCACTGTCGCAGTTATGGCGGGGCGCACCGGCCCCCACCCTACTCGGGTCCCCTGGTGACCTGGAAGTGATTGAGTCACATCCGTGTCACGAGGGGAACAAAGGCCAGGCCGGTTAGATCCGGCCTGGCCGATGAGGGGTTAAATGGCCGCGGAGCGCAAGAGTCTGCCTCTTTGACTCCAGCGCGCCACGGCCTGCCCTTCCAGCCTCTAGAAGGCTGTAATTATTTTCCCCACCCACCATCCCCTGAAGCAGATGATTGTTATTGTGTGTTATGAAGGTTTTCACAACTTTGTTACAAATGTTTATGGATGACAAGAGTGTCTGACTAATACGTTTTGTTCCTTAGAACGTTCTCCCGTTTTCAGGTCATCAATCGTCGTATTTATTGCTATTCCTTGGTCAGGCGGTAAGGTCATGATTGGTGAGCAGTTAATTTAAGGTCCTTAGGGGGCGGAGCCATTCTCGAATGGGGTCGCCCAAAGGGAGGGACAAGTGGTCTCTCCTAGAACTCCAGGGGCAGTTACAGCCTGCTGGCTATATGGGTGCGGGGAGGGGAGAGTGTAAGGATGACGCTGAGACAGGAACTGCAGTTAGGATGTTTATTCAAGAGAAGAGAGCCGTCCAGCATGAAGGACAGGAAGGGCAGCTGCAACTGCCAAACAGGGAACACAGGAGGAGAATGCACAGTACCAGAAGAACCCACTGGTGACATAGTGGAGTTCCAACAAGTATTGCGTAATACAGATCACCACAGAGAGTCATGCTTTCTCTAGACTGGTTGGCCACCCCACATGTGCACAATGACGCCAGTAAACGGCGCAGAGATGCAAGGGCCCCCTTTAATGGAGTTTATAGAGCGTACGGGGTAACTGGGGGCCCAAAGTACCCTCACGGTAAGCGGGCCCTCTGCGCATGCGCACTTCGACGGAAGAGCGTGGTTAATAGGGCGTAAGGGGGTAACCGGGGAGGGGGTGTACGGTAAATGGGCCCTCTGCGCATGCGCATTCCTTCAGGAGGGCGTAGTTTAGTTATAAGGATCTGACACCAGTTATTGACCTTGCCCTAGGCCCAAATAGGTACGCAGAAAATAAATATTGTATAATGTGATTGATATGTTAGTCTTGGATAGGAAATACCTTGTACTAGAAGTATGTGAAGGTTAGCCATCTGATATCTGTATATATAAATTGTAACGTTTTCTGCGTAATTGTGTAAATATTGTTTATTTCAATGTTTGATTTATTTTGTATGTTTTAATAAATACGGCCGGGGGGGGGTTAAAAAGACCCCGCCCCCTCCTTCCAAAGAAATCCCTCTCATGTCCTGCTAATAATGTTGGTTAATGGAAGGGTGGGGGTCCTCCTGCAGTCCCTGGCTATAAGGGCGCAAGGAATACGTCTGAGGAGAGTTCAGGTAGCCGTATAACGTAATACTCCTGCACCGTGCTTCGTCTCCCTGGGTCTCCATTTCACCCCTTCCCCCTCACCCCAGTTGATGCAGACTATGTCGAACTGAGTGAGATACCAGTTCACAGGTGACCCACTGCACTGAGGTAAACTGTCAGGACCCGGCTCGTGGGCACAAAAGGTCCCCCTAGGATCAACTACAGCATCAACAAGGGCGACAGAGGTCAAAGACTGCTGGCAGGGAAAGTCGCAGGGAGAAGACTTTCCCTAACCCTGTCTCCAGCCAGGAACATTGTGGGAGCTCAAAGCGGTTAGAGTGATGATCAGGGCTGGGGAACTGTATCCGTATGTGACCCCATCCGTTGTGTGTACATTTTTTTTAATCATTGGAGATCACATATATTTATAATGCTTTCACCATGTGCCTCTAGTCAACATGCCCTTTTCGATGTAAAACTTGCTCTGAACAGCATCCCGGCATAAGTGGCGGAGCTGAAAATAAGACATGCCAAGACAGCTCTGTGGTTTGAGGACCCACCTTCGAGGTTCTAATCTGTGCAGGGCTGGCTTCAAATGTCATCCTTCCACGGTTGATAAAACAATAGGGATACGTTTGCAAGTAGACCATCCCGGTTTGAAGAATAAGCACTTCATAAGTATTGACCATGAATGCGGAAATGGGCTGCAGACAAAGATCGATCACAGCACCCGATACAAAGGGTAGAGAGGAGCCCAAGCAGATGCACGAGAGACATTACACCAACTCGAAGAGGAGAGAGTCTCTCCAGGCATTGACAATCAATGAAGTTTCGTGAACTTGTAATTGCACTTTCCGTCAGACCATATCTGCACTTTCATTTTCAGTTAATTCTCTCTCCCTTTGCAAGTACGAGCCACTTATTTACTTATCATTCGAAAAACAAGAGCGGACTTGCGGTGCCTGCCCCTTTAACGAACAGGATGGTGAATGATGTCGATGGGCAAGGAGATAGAGTTTCCTCACGCTGCCGTGCCACGTGTAGGCACTTGCTGACAAGGGCGTGTGGGTGCGTAGAACACCACACCCCTCGGACTGCACTGTTTGACATGCGCATGACCTTTTGTCTTTTGGTCAGAAGCAGCCTGGAGTCACTGAGAGGTGCGGATAAGCCCTCGGAATGGAGTAAAATTATTTACTCCCTAAAACTGCATCACTGCGGCGTGGAACCAATGCCGGTGAACTGGGTTTTTTTTACAGAGATTTTATAGAAATAAACGGGCAGATTCAAATATAACAAGCGCTCGCGCCTGGCGCTGAGAGGAGGCAGCAGGGGGAGGGGAGAAAGGAGGGGGCCGGAGCTGTTTCCCTTGCGGGAGCAAGTAGGAACCATCTGTTAATTACTAACAGATGGTTTTGCAAGCTTGCTCCCTCAATGGAATTGCCAAATGTGCATGCGTTGCCATTGAAAGCAATGCAACACGTGCACGTTTTTGCCTGCAAAAGTGAAGCCATGGCTAAGGGTCTTTTTCCTATGCAGGGCATGTGCGCTTTGTTGGCGAGACCTACAAATTAGATTCTAAAATTGATTTGTACAGTTCTCCAGATCAATCAAAGTTTACTTCGTAGTTATAGCCCTCAATCACCTGGTAAAGTGGAGAAGATGAATGAAACCATCAAAAACAAGCTGGCTAAAGTGTGCGGATCCACTAGTCCAAAATGGCCAGACACTATTCCTTTTGTTATGATGAGCATTACAAATACCCCAGACAAAAAGATTGGGTTTTTGTTATTAGATATGCAACAAAACAGACAGTACACTTAACCTACACATACATTCCGACACATAAACTACATATATATGTATTTTCAAATGTTAACACGCAGCACTTACCTATCTTTACAGAAGTGAAACTTCACTCCATCTGAACTCCGTCGCTAAGAGGCCACCAGCACATCGGGAACATCTAAATCAGCTCAGCTGTATACCCCCAGCCTGGCAGCGGCAGAGTAGTCCAGCCACAACATCTAAATACGATGGGTGGGAAAGCCTTTAGCTCAGCAGGCTACTCAGCCCTGCTGCTGTACAGCGGTAAGACCACCAAGATCGCAATCTGACCTTAAGAAACAATATTACATTTATTTCTGACAACAGATTATGAAAAGGAGAGCTTGATGCGCCCAAAGTAGTCAAAAGAAAGCTGTACATCAGCATTAAGAAACTCAGCACAGCTTCTGCCTTTGTGACCAGTACTGTGGATTGATTTGCCAATCTCCATGCTGGGTGAGAGGACATAAACCAGGAGAATGACAAACACTCGCCCTGGAGAATGAAGCATCAGATTCTGCCTGACCAGAGACCAGTGGGTCCTGTGAGAAGCAGGAGACCATTTGAAGGGAGTGAGGGCCAGTAGGAATCCTGCTGTGTGGATCCCAGGAAGCGGAGTGCAAGATTCTGGTCCGCTCGAGCCAGTGCACCAGTCGTGTTGGCTACTCGTGTGTGATCTGGCAACCCTGCCATGCCAAGTGGGGGCTACAGAGAAGATTGAACTGCTGCACTAATGAGATATCCACCTGTGTGCATAGTTAGTGAGCCCCCCTCCCTTTTTGCCAGGTGTGGGCTGTAGCGAAGAGTAGAGGTCATTGCCCAGGGGCCAGCTGTGACGAGAGGAGGGTGTAGCCTTGTGCATCAGCATGATCTGAAGAGGTTCCTCAAGTCAAGTCAAGTCAAGTCAGAGAATTTATATAGCGCACTACATACCCAGAGGGTCCCAAGGCGCTTAGAGAGGAGAGGAGGATTACTTGTCAAATATCCACGTTTTAAGTTGCTTTCTGAATGCTAGGTGGTTCTGGGTAAGGCGAAGGTAAGCGGGGAGTGAGTTCCATGTTTTAGCAGCCAGGTATGAGAAGGATCTGCCTCCCATTGTGGTCTTGTTGATGCGAGGTACAGTGGCGAGGGCTTGGCTGGAAGAACGTAGTTGGCGGGAGGGGGTGTAGAAGGACAGTCGTGAGTTGAGGCATTCTGGTCCGATGTCGTAGAGTGATTTGTGTGCGTGGGTTAGCAGTCGGAAAGTGATCCTCTTATTGACGGGTAGCCAGTGGAGGTCTTTAAGGTGACCGGAGATGTGTTCGTTGCGTGGGATGTCTAATATGATCCTGGCTGAGGCGTTTTGGATTCGTTGGAGTTTCTTCTGGAGTTTAGCGGTAGTGCCTGCGTAGAGTGTGTTTCCGTAGTCCAGTCGGCTCGTGACCAGAGCATGGGTGACCGTTTTCCTTGTTTCGGTGGGGATCCAGCGAAATGTTTTTCTAAGCATGCGAAGAATGTTGAAGCAGGAAGAGGATACGGCGCTGACTTGTTTATTCATTGAGAGTGAGGAGTCCAGGATGATGCCCAAGTTCCGTGCGTGGTCTGTCGGGATGGGTGCCTTTCCGAGGGCTTCCGGCCACCATGAGTCGTCCCATGCAGAGGGGGAAGTACCTAAGATGAGGACTTCTGTTTTGTCTGAGTTCAGTTTCAGACGGCTTTGTTTCATCCATTCGGCAACTTCTTTCATTCCTTCGTGTAGGTTAGTTTTGGCGGTGCTGGGGTCATTGGTGAGAGAAAGGATAAGTTGAGTGTCATCCGCGTAAGAGATGATGTTGAGGTTGTGTTGGTGGGCGATGGTCGCGAGGGGGCTCATGTATACGTTGAAGAGGGTGGGGCTGAGTGAGGAACCTTGAGGTACTCCACAGATGACTTTGGTGGCTTCGGACTTGAATGGTGGGAGGCGGACTTTCTGAGTTCTTCCTGTGAGGAATGAGGTGATCCATTCAAGTGCTTTTCCTTGGATTCCGATGTTATTGAGGCGTTGTAAAAGGGTGCTGTGGCAGACTGTGTCAAATGCTGCCGAGAGGTCGAGGAGGATGAGGGCGACTGTGTCTCCATTGTCCAGTAAAGTTCGAATGTCGTCTGTTGCTGCGATGAGGGCGGTCTCAGTGCTGTGTTTTGCTCGGAAGCCAGATTGTGAGGAGTCGAGGGATTTGTTGGCTTCGAGGAAGGCGGCGAGCTGGTTGTTGACAGCTTCCTCGATGACTTTGGCCGGGAATGGAAGGAGCGAGATGGGGCGGTAATTTTTGAGTTCGGTGGGGTCCGCTGTGGGTTTCTTCAGAAGGGCGGTGAGTTCAGCGTGTTTCCAGTCTTCCGGGAAGGTGGCGGAGTTGAGGGAGCTGTTGATGACGTCTCGGAGGTGCGGTGCTATGATGGAGTCTGCTTTGTTGAAGATGTGGTGAGGACATGGGTCTGTGGGGGATCCTGAGTGGATGGAATTCATCAGGCGGATTGTGTCCTCAGTGGAGATTGGGTTCCAGTCGTTAAGGGTGTTCACGGGGGGAGAATGTTCAGCAAATGGTTGGGTGGGTTGGTCTCCGGGATGGTTGTTGAAGCTGTTGTGGATGTCTGCAATCTTGTTGTGGAAGAAAGAGGCTAGGGAGTCGCAGAGGGCTTGAGAGGGGGTGATGTCGTTGGAGTTGGCCGAGGGATTGGAAAATTCCTTGACGATGTTGAAAAGTTCCTTGCTGTTGTCGGCGTTGTTGTCAAGACGGTCCTTGAATGCTGTTTTCTTGGCCTTTCGGATTAGTTGGTGGTGAGTGCGGGTGGCGTTTTTGAAGGCGTCCTTGGTGCTAGTAGTTGGGTCTTTTTTCCAGGCCTTTTCGAGGGAGCGGCAGAGTTTCTTGGACTTCTTAAGGTCATCGTTAAACCATGAGGCCTTTTTGCTGGCAGGTTTGTTTTGACGTTTCTTCAGTGGTGCTAAGGTGTCGGCGGTGTTGGATAACCATAGGGTGAGGTTGGCGGCGGCTTCGTTTGCGTTAGAAGAGTGGGCTGGGGTGTTTAGAAGGAGCGATGCGGAGATCTGGTCCGTGGTGATTTTGTTCCAGTTTCTTTGCAGAGTTGGTTGGAGGTGGTTGGTGGGTTTTGGTTTGTTGTAGGTGAAGTGAACGCAGCTGTGGTCAGTCCAGAGGAGCTCCGTAGTGTGGCTGAAGGAGACATGATTGCTGGAGGTGAAGATGGGGTCGAGTGTGTGACCTGCGATGTGGGTGGGGGATGTGACCAGTTGGTTAAGTCCGAGGTTGGCGAGATTGTCCAAGAGGGTGGTGGTGTTGCGGTCGTTGATCTTTTCAAGGTGAAAATTGAGGTCTCCCAGAAGGATGTAGTCTTTGGAGGGGAGCGCGTGAGGAGTGATGAAGTCCGTGATGTCTTCGCTGAATTTTGCGCGGGGTCCTGGTGGTCTGTAGAGGAGGGTGCCTCTGAGTGTGGTTTTGGGGTCGATGTGGATCTGGAAGTGAAGGTGTTCAGAGTTGGTGAGATGGGCGTCAGAGCTGGTTGAGATGCGGATTGACTTCTTATGGACGATAGCGATTCCTCCTCCTGTGTGGCCGGTACGGTCCTTGCGTATGATCTTATAATCTTCTGGGATGGCAATGGTGATGTCTGGGGCGGAAGAGGCGTTCATCCAAGTTTCTGTTAGGAAGGCGACGTCCGGAGAGATGGTGTCTAGTAGATTCCATAGGTCAATGGCGTGTCTGTAGACTGATCGGGTGTTGAGAAGGATGCATTGTAGGTGGTTGGGGTCAGGGGTCTGTGTTGTGGTCGTAGCGGAGAGGTTGTCGGTGCCGATGAATTTGCAGGAGTAGCAGGAGAAAGGTCCATGGGTGTGTCCGGGAGCGGCTTGGACGCAGTTTGGGGCGCGACCGGAGTTAAGGGCTAGGAGGGTGGCGGCATCGTAGGTAATGCGGGGGGGCTGGGCAGCGCGTGGGGCAGGGGGTCTGGCGCTGGGCGCGGTCCAGGCGCGGACGGGCGTAGACGGGCTTACCTTTGGCGCACCTTCGGCGCGAATTGGGCGCGGTCGCTGCGCGTGGACGCTGCGCGCGGGAGCTACTGTCATATATGGATAGTGGAGGGGGAGGGGCGAGGGCGTCTCAGCTGGGAGGCGGGGCGGGCTAGGTAGGAGCACAACAACAACAAAATGGAGGGCGCTTGGGGGGAATACACTTTACAGGTCGGAAAGTCGCGCTGGCAATCAGAGCAGTGCAACAATCAAAGCGGAACACAAAGCGCACGGCAGGCAATTGAAATGACACAGTTTTAAGCAATAAGCGCTAATTAACGATACCACAGCCAAAGCGCACAGCAGGCAATTGAAATGATACAGTTTTAAGCAAGAAGCGCTAATCAACGATACCACAGCCAAAGCGCACAGCAGGCAATTGAAATGACACAGTTTTAAGCAGGAAGCGCTAATCAACGATACCACAGCCAAAGCGCACAGCAGGCAATTGAAATGACACAGTTTTAAGCAGGAAGTGGCTGTAGCAATAAGAGGGGCATTGCCCTGTGCGGTGCTGTAACCTGAAGGGGCCATCGCTCTCTGTGCGACCCCTATTTGTCGGGATTGGGCTGTGGTAAAGTGAGGGCAGCATGCATTTGTGAAGAAGTAGTTTGTAATTGTGGAGGAATAGAAACAAGTTATCAACCAAGTCCAGGATTACCCAGTAACTACCACCTGATTAAGAAAGTCTTACCACTTTACTGGAGGAGTGCCAGGGATGCCTACCAAGTTCACCACAGCATCTTAATGTCTGCTCAACGCCAAGCCGCAGATTCGGGGTCAGACACTCCAAACTGCCACTTCAGTGAGTGCAGGTAACACCGAATACCAGGGTTTTGGGGAAGTTTGCTCTGACAGATGTTAACTTTCTCAAAGCCATTGTGGAACTTCTAAGACTTGAACTCACTATGGGACTAGCTTTGATGTCACCTCACTTAAATGGGAGAATAACAGCCGTCCTTAGATCGGGAAGTGGGGCTTAAGAGCTGACCCAGGCAACACTTGTGTGCCTGCCTTATGTAGACTGCGTATTTTATTTGTGGTGTGCCGTCTAGTATTTTACATTCATAGATAAATACTCCTTTTTGCATAAATGCAAGTGTTTTACTTGATAGTCTTTTATTGCAGGTAGTTGAGTGTATTTTGAGTTGTGAGCCTGTGTTCATCTCACACCTACCTCCTCCCTGAGAAACATTAGACTGCTCGACTCAGGTTGCAACTGAGAGTAAAGTGAGAGACACGTGCTGGCAGAGTAATTGACCCAGTTGCTCACAGCCCACAGTAGGCTGAGCCCAAGGGCATCAGGAGTAAAAGGCCTCAACCACCACAGTTGGGCCCAGTAGCTCCTCCTTGCCCATGGCCCTCTGAATGGGGTTGTGACAGAGTGATAAAGTGTAAGATAGTTATGATTTATGATTTGGTGGACAGAGTACTCTATCGTAAACATGAAGTAGTACCTGCCAGCTAAAATGACTTCCACCCATGCTATTTAAAGGGGCCTCCAGCTTTCTGTCGATAGAGCCCATCTGGCTTATTGGGGTTGTCGAGGAAGAGTGTTACACCTCCCGACCTAATTACAGTAAAACCTGGCAGTGAGTCACAGTCAAAAAATTATGACATCCACCCACCCTAATCCCCCCACAATCACGGAAAAACTACCTGGATGCCGGGATCTACTTTTCTTTTAAATAATCTTTATTTAAAGAAGAGAGCAAAACGAACTAAGTGTAGGCAACCCGTCACTTGATCTCAGCAGAACAAAATTGACTACCTACAAAATCATATTGACACTATCCAGTATTTACCCCAAAGCAATAATATGCTGACGCAGATTGCAACCCACATAAACAGACACTTGCGAACAGACATGTGAAAATGTTAGACAACCCACAAACCCAACATGTCAACTCCAGCAAAAACCACAAGAAGTAGCATCTCCAATGTATAGTCCAACCCTTATCCAGAGCCTTCGGAATCTACCTCCCCACCACTGTTCATTAATTCTGTCTCTGTAGAGAGCAAGTTAATCATTTCTGCCCACCTTGCAATCTCATTAAATGTTTTCTCATAAGTCCTAAACTCTTTCAGATGTCATTCCCCGCTAACTCTTACTCAGTCATATCCATCAG
Source organism: Lissotriton vulgaris (assembly GCF_964263255.1). Taxonomy (NCBI): domain Eukaryota; kingdom Metazoa; phylum Chordata; class Amphibia; order Caudata; family Salamandridae; genus Lissotriton; species Lissotriton vulgaris. Next base: position 1,365,521,512 of record NC_141695.1, on the reverse strand, counting down.
CCAAGCCTCATACATGGGCACTTTCACTGAAATGCAATGTCTTACTACATGTCTCTTCCCAAATCCCAGCCCCAGGTAGCAAACCTGTGCAGCATTTTACTATTTTTTAGGTTTAGGCAGAAGTCCTAAAACACAGTGTTTCACAGCAGTGACTTTCTCAATCAATGTCACTCCTGTGGTGGTGGCAACAATCTCCTCCCAGTAAATCCCCACTGGTCTGCACTCCCAAAACATATGTAGGAATGTAGCACTCTTGCTCCCCCATTTTTGGCAGGTGGGCAATCTGTGTGAAAAAATTCTATGTAATCTCACAGGGCTCAGGGAAGTGCTGTGTAGGATGTGAAAAAGTGACAGTTTAAACGTAGGATTACTGGTTATCGTTTTAAGCAGTGCACAGACAGTCTCCCATTGCTTGCCGGAAGATGCTCCCCCAGATCCTCTGCCATTTTGACCTCACTCTCAGTGGAATTTTCACTCTTTCTCCTTTCAGGGCCATATATATCATAGATATGATATGAAGTTCACCACCACCATTCAACATCACATCCATTGTTGCAGACACCTAAGGTGTATCCAGAAAATCTGTCCATCTCTTCCTAAGCTTAGGAGATTGTAGACACTATTCCCGGGCAACTCCAAATGTCTCACACACTTCTGCAAATGCTAAGAGCAAATGAGTCAGATACAAGACTCCCAGTGTAAGGCATCCACCTTCCAGCCAGCTCTCCAATTACATGCCTCGATCTACCTCCCAAAATGATTTCAGCCACCAGATTTGCACCGATTTTACAAACAGCGGCCTCCAGATCATCACCCTCTTAACCACCATATTCAGTGTCGCCGCTACTCTTTGTAAAGTATAAGAAGATCAGTTGATTGATTGGTCCCCTTCATCAGGTAGAGTGGAAGCATTTCTGTCCCTCCTAGGAGGTTTTTGCCCCCGTTTCCTCCCTAAGCACACCACAGTACCGCATGTTGGAGCTGTGTAGTTGTATAATAATATTCCATGTATGGGATGCCCAAACCCCCCTCCACTTTATCTTGTTTCACATGTGCTAGCCGCACCATGATCCTCTTCCCCGCCGATACCAAAGAAGCTAACAATGTATCCACTGTCCTGAAAGTCAACTGTGGGATAGGGCAAATACAATTTTTCAAAGTGTAGTGACATCTAGGGAGGAAGACTATATTTGCCAGCGCCACCCTACCCATCATAGAGACAGGAAGCGTGTTCCAGAAGCTAACCGGTGATTCCAGCCCCCTAATCACCCCACCTGTATTGCAAGTGTATTGCCGCTTAGTGGTGTGCACTATCTGCATCCCCAAGTAGGGAAACCTTTCTGTTTCACATGTCAGTCCCACAGCTGGAAGATCCAGTGGGGCAGTCTAGCGCAGGCTGCCTGCGGGAATGGATCAGTTTTACTAGTATTACGTTTTAGACCTGGCTGCCTTCCAAATAGTCGTAATTTTTGTAGAAATAACCAAATTGCTACCCCCTGCTTGGAAAGATAATTTGAGGTACTTTCTGCATACATAGATACCAGGGGCCCGATGTAGGTAATCCCAGATTACTGATTCTTAAATACCGAATCATACCGATTCGGTATTTAAGAACTGGCAATCGGGAAGTAGGTAATTTTACCGATTTAATTACCGAATCGGTATGAATCGGTAATTACCGAATCGGTATTTACCGATTCGGTAATTGCCATTCATTCCTATAGGCCTGGAGGCCCATAGGAATGAATGTCAATTACCGAACCGGTAAATACTGATTCGGTAATTGGGGGAAACATTGAAGGGTGGCAGGGTGTCACTTTGACACCTTGTTGCACCCCTCAATTGTGCATGGGTGCACATGTTGCAGACATACATGCCCTTAGGGCATGTATGTCTGCAACAAGGCACTGTTTAAAAAGCAAAAAAAATGCTTTTCAAAGGGTTTTCATTATTTACCACCAACGTCTAGTTGGTAGTAAATAACGAATTCTTAAACCCCTGTAGCACTGATTACAGTGCTACCTACATGTCAAAATACAAATTCGGTAATTTTACTGAATCTGTATTTTACCGATTCGGTAAAAATACCGTTCGGTAAAATTACCGAATCTGTATTTTGACATGCCCCTACATCCCAAACTCCAAATACCGGTCGGTAACGGCCGAAATCGGCCGTTACCGACCGGTATTTGCCTTCCTACATCTGGCCCCATGTGTCATGCCTCCTACCTTTGTACCCCACTTCCTCATGCGTTCCTGAAGTTGAATAGCAAGGGGTTCCATTTCTAGGGCAAACAATAGTGGTGAGCGGAGGCAACCCCATCTCGTACCTCTTTCTATATTCCAGGAATCAGAGACATAACCCCCAGATTTTACTATGGCCACCGGATCAGTATAAAGCAACTTAATCCAGCTGCAAATTTTCGGTCAAAACTATATTCTCCCCTACACTACATGTATATAATGCCAGCCAAGCATAGTTAAGGCTTTCTCGCAGCCTCATACATGGCAACTACACTAGTTCAGTCCATGTGCCCTGTTGGAATTCACAGTGCATTGGGCACCTGCGCTAGTTCACCACAGTGTTTGGGCCGAGCAGCAATCTTCATAGTATCATTACATGCGCTGACAGACAGCAATAGGTGCAATCAATGTCCTTACCTACACTGCAGCACTCGAGCAGCAGGGAGTCGCGACACCCACAGCTCCGGAAGCGGTAGTACCCATAGGGCTCCAGCACTTCAAGTGAGATGTCTGATGGAATGCCTGAGTCACCAGGTGAGCCACCTCTACAAGAGGCAAACCATACTCTAGCACTGTCGCACTGCCAGACACTGGACCCCGGGTACCCCCATGTCTTTTGTTTTCAGTTGCCGCCCATCCCCGGTACAGAGCACGGAAGTGTCCTATATAATCCTCAGCCCCCTACCCAGCAATCAATTTCGAGGAACAGTAGGCTTGTGGAGTCAAGATCCACAGGCTGACCTTCTTCCGGTGATCTGTACCACCGCTCGCCTCTGCTCCAGATTCTGCCAGCTGCCAAAGGAAGGAAAGACCGCAGTAGCCATGTCTCACCACATGACGCTCCTCCTCTGTCCTTAAGGACCACGCACTGGCATAGGCTGCAGCCATGCTTCAGAGCAATCACAGCCTCCATGAATAAATTAGACTCTGACAAACGCAGAGGGCCATGCTCAAGAGCTGTTGTTTCTCGTCCGCAAAACCCCCAATGTCACCAGGATATTGTCAGGATTAATCTATGATGGCCCGGAGCCATGGACTACAACATCCTGTCGAACTTCTTGCCAGGCCATGCCCTCTAGTTTTTGTTTTTTAATAATTGAAAAACAAAATATTTGTTAATGGACCGCAGTAAAACCCAACAGTGAACGTCCACTAAACCTTCTGTATCTTCACAATCTGCCATGATGCCATTTCCTGTCAAGGATCAGAGATCACTGCTGATAGTTCGTAAGTGTAGAGGATGTAATGTGCTCCACCACCCTGATAGATGGAGTACTGTTTATCAAACTCTAGATTTGGCCCTGAGTCCTACACACATGACATTTTGAACTTCAAATAATAGGAACTACCAAATTTTAGTACCTGTTAATTATTTTTCCATTGGCACAAAGAGTAAAGTAGAAACTAAGCTTATCTCCAGCAGAGAGTTAATAGTTAAGAAGCCTAAAGTAGCTATCATACTAATAAGGAATAAGTAGAAATGCTGTGATTGTGGATGAATTGACAGTGGTTTCTTTTTATGGATCATGGGAAGGAAATCCACCTTTTCTGTATGGTCACCCCGGATTTTTCACCTTTTGCTTGACTCTATATTTTTTGCTGGCTTAAGAACTCTGTGCACTTTACCCCTGAGAACCGGGACTAAAGTGCCTGTACTCCCACTTTACACATGGTTGAATTTGGTATGCTCCTAATTGGCATATTCAACATACCTATACGTCTCTAGTATATAGTACAAAGGGTACCCAGGGCCTGGAAGTTAAATGGCACTAGTGAACTGCAGGACCTGTTGTGCCATCCACCACAGTGGCAATAGAAATATAGCTTCAGGCCTATCATTATAGCCTGACTGTAGCAGTGTAAAAGACTAATATTTGACCTGTCAAACTAAACCTTTTTGAAAGGTAAAAACCTCCCTTCTAAATATTAATGTCAACCCTATTAGGCCTTGTAGCAAACAAAGCAGGGTGCATGGTATTTAAAAGTAGGACATGTAGAAATGCAATGTTAAATGTCCTCATAATGACTAGCTTCCAAAATCTATTTTTCACTGTGGCAGGTATAGCTGCCCTATGTTGAAGTTGTAAAGATTCAAATCCTACTACGCTGCAATGGGACCAGCTACAAAAAAATGGAACAACTATTTTAATAGTGATTAAAAATTCAATTCAATGGTGACGTCACATTTTGATAATGACTAAGAAAAAACAACTTCTAGAAAGTAACATTTTCCCTGCATGACGTTTCAGCAGGCTAATTTGCTTTGGCTCTCTAGCATTTCCCATTCAGTAAATTGCCTTGAATAGGCATGAAATGCCCCACAGGAGAAAACAATACAGGATCCTAAATAAGCAGAGCTGGCTCCTCTACATATGCAGGGTGGGGTCTGTGGGCATCCTTTTTGACCCTACAGTGTCTAATTCTGTTTGAATGCCAAACCCTGCTTGACAAGTCTGCTGGGATTAAACACAACACATGGGGCGCACTTCAAGGGGGAAGAACAGGATGCCAAGAACATTTTTGTGGATCCACTGTCTGATTGCTGGAGAACTCTGCTTTTGTCGTACCAGACTTCTGTCTCTGATTTTGTTGAGGGTACAGTACATGCCCCGCTCCAAACTAATGGGCATATTATCAACAAGTAGCGATATTTATCGCTAACTAAGCTTAGCGAAATTTTTTCTATCGCCGTGCATCATCGGATTTTATCACAGAGATAACATGCTATTAGCAACGTTTATCTCAAATGCGATAAAATGTCCGGCGTTAGCGGCAAAATGTGTGTATATCGCTTGTAATCCAGCGATATTCACGCATTATCGCCAATGGGGACTTAGCCAGAATATCCACCTCCCATTGGATATAAAGGCTAAGAACTGGTCTGAGCAGGTGTTAGGTTTTGGAGATATTCACGCTTAGCGCGAATATTTCCATCGCTACGCCTGCGTTGATAATAGGCGATAGCAATGTTAGCAACTGCTTTCAGTCGCTAACAGGTTGGGTACACCCACTTTGCATGTCATTAGCGATAAATATCGTTGACATGCAAAGCAGGCCCCAAACCGCTCGCTATCACCTACAAGCTGTCGCTAACTGCTGTTAGCGACAGCTTGCTAATAGGGCGATAGAATTATCGCCGCTTAGCGGCTGAAAACGGCTGCTAAAGCGGCGATAATCTCTTATCGCCCTCCTTGATAATATGCCCCTAGATTTTAGTGTAACATGTGGGAAAACACTAGGATTACCACAGTACACTCCCCACACACAACCCCAGCCCTCAAAACCCAAGTTTATTGTTTGGCCAAAGACTTTTGGCATCTTCAAAATGCCCAGAATGGCTTGGTTTGGCCCCTGGAACTTTTACTCCATTGACTAAGGTGTGCCAAGGAGTCATCCCACCCATTAGCTAGTGCCAGGCATAAATACGGTTTTTGAACCTACAGAAGATCTCTTGCTGTTTTTGAACTGAGAGAAGCCTTGAAGAAATGGGCCTGTCCACTTTTGTACCAAGGACAAAGAAGTGTGACTCCAAGGGTCTTAATGCTGGCCCTCTGTTCAAGCTACATTGATACAACAAGCTACAAAAAGACTTTTCCCGGAACTACTCAGCTGACCAGTAACAATTGGACCTCAACTGGACCCTCCTGTTGGCCTCTACCTGACACCCTGTGAGTCTTCAAGTGCCTCCAATGAGGTCTTGGGGTTTTAGAAGTGGACTCCTGTGGTGTATTGGGATGTAAAGGAACAAGGGCCTGATTTAATTCTTAGTGGTAAGGATACTCTGTCACAACGGAGACAGAGTATCCTCAGCACGAAGAATGAGGTCTGCCTGCTGAATTTAGATGCGGGCAGACCTTCAGGTTAATCACGGCGGGGACTACTCTGTCTCACTCATGATTAATCCCCTACGATGGCCCTAGAGATTAAGGGCCATAAGAGAAATGACAAAATGTCCGCCCATCCAATTTGAGTGGGTGGACATGTACTCATTTTTTACTGTTCCTTATGGCCAGGTAAATCCTAGTGGTAAGAAACAGTAAAACATTTTTAATGCTTCCCGCAATGGGAGTAGCCTCCCATGGCAAGGAAAGTATAACTTTTTTCTTTACAAAAATACAATCCAATTTCAGGATTTTCTTATTGGAAAGAAAAAAAGATTGCTATTTGCTAAAGGGCTACGTCCTTTTGATGAAAGCGTGTAACAAACAGTGAAATGCTTTGACACAAATCACTGCTTGGTGGTCATTTATACATTTGCCACACGGAGTAGTCACGGCCTGGTAGGAGTAAAGTTCTCCGCATAGCTAATGGTGACTACATTGTCTGCTATAAATTAAATGGGGCCCTAAGTCAGAAGGTAAAATCTTTGACCAGAATGAACCTGTTTGGTATATCCGATGAGTGCTCCATTTACGAAGTGCGACTAACTTCAAAAAAGGTAAAAGCAAAGTCCAATGTAAAAGCAAAGTCCAATTCAATGTGTGTTCCATTTACATTTGAAGTTTAAGAGTGGCACATGTTGGAAATATTGCTGTCAAAAGTGTGAGCTATTAGCTTTTTCTGAAATTATCCTGTATTATGTACTCCTTCTGAGTAGTCTGGTATTTTTTTTGGTGATATTACACAGTGATGGGATCTTTCTCTGATATCAGCAATACTTTGTGGCTCTCAAGAAGTAGTAATATGGTACAGTGAAACACATGTTGGCTGTTGTGAAGATGTACTTGTAAAACTTATTTTACAGCAACTCTGTGGAACTTTCAACAGTGTTTTTCAGTATTGGAAAAACTCCACTGTGATACGTTGCTCAATACAGGTTGGATGCAATCCTTACATTTGTAAATCTTACTGCACATTGATATTTTGGATTATTTAATGGTGTTTTAAAATATTAGAAACCATGTGTTATCTAATAAAATTAATGTGCTATATTGTTACTTTTCTATTTATTACTAGTCAACTACCCACCACATTTTAAGTACCATTGGGACACTTGTTAACATCAGGTAATAAAGAAGAAGTATTTAAGAAGATACATAAATATACTTATCTCTTTCTATGCTTAGGTTTCAGGAATGGTAAGTATCATATCAGGACAACGGAAGCTGGTTACACACAGAGATACAGCTATGGCATATTTATTCAGTATTGTTAGATGCTGGACTTTCATGGTAGATTACTAAAATATCTCCTATTGCTTTTACATACCCACTCCACTGGCAGACTTCAGTGAACAGCAGAAGAAACAAGTGAGCGTGCTGTGTTGGCTGTGTCTGTTTTCTGTCTTATCCATTTAGACTGTCCTCATATGAAGTAGTGGTCCTCATGTTGTTGTTTTATGTGGTCATTGGTTATTGTGTATGTTAGTTGGTCGAGGCGATGAAAAATGGAAGAGTGCATCCCTCCTTTTCTACCAGATCAGTGCTTCCTGACATGACATTCATTACAAGTTCTTTTGATCACACACTTGTAGGGAAACCTCCCCCACTTGTGTCACTACTACTTGGCCTTCATGGTCACCTGTAGTTTAAGTACATAGACAACACAGGCAGTTCTGTAGTGATTACATTCTTGGTCTTGAGAAAGTGATTACCACAACATGACTAACAGACACTTGAAAGTCTTAATCATCAGATAAACCAGAAATCTAGAAGCCATCTTGCTGACAAACATTACTGGCTACTCTAATAGCCAAATTACTCCTTCTCAGTATCTATTATCTGACACATTTCATTGGCTCAGGGCAAATGTACTCATAACTTGTCCCACCCTGCAATAATGTCCTAATCTTGTCCTGCAGTGCTAGCTCCCTGGACCTGTTTGCTTTGTAAACTAGGAAGGTCTAAAAAAGGAGAGACATCTGTATACTTTTTTGGGAACAAGGGAGTACTAGAAGAACATTCCCACAACGGAGAATTGAAGGATGATGGGTTAGATGTATCCTTTTGAAAGTAAAGATATAACCTCTTGTCCTTGACAGAAAAAAGTAGAAACAAGCCAAAGAAGGTAGAGCATTGGCAAGATCAATCAATATGAATTCAGAAATTCTTCTGGGATTTATCCAGTACCCATACACATGTGATATGCTCTTCCATGTCTGAGGATTCAAGTGTAGTCTTCCTACGAATGATGAGACGCGAAGGTATAAAACAGGCAAATGGTTACTTGGAAGTAGAATATTTTCATACATGGAACTTTCCAAGCCTTTTCATCTTTTTTTAATTGCTTTATTTAGCATTTAACATTATAAACATTACAGCACACAGACAGTGGCAGTAATACAAAGGAGAAAAGTCCGGTAGGTGGGGACATGGGGGGAAAGCAGTGAGGAAAGGAGCAAAGTGGGTACATTAGGGCATGCCACGTTGAGCAGTCCAAAGTGAAGCATTTTACATTAGTCAATTACTTCCATAACAGCATTATATTAAGACTTGTAACAGCCACATTTTTAAGAATGGCAACAGTTCAAATATATATCACATTAAAAAAACAATTGGGTGAGGGAGCATGTAAATAGCACAATAGGCCAGATTACAATCTCAGAGTCCGTGTGGGGAGTGGTAAGCAAATTTCTGACTGGGTAGGCCATTTATGACGCTGAGGCAGGTGTGGGTGGGTCTGGGTGTCTCTGTCGGAGCCAGGATGTATATGGCTCCCAAAAGTTTTTGGGACAGAAGCGAAGTGGCATAAGGTCCCAAAAAGTAGTCAGTTGCTCTTAACAGTATATAGCATAATTTAACCATGTCTTGGCAGTGTGGGCGGGTTCCCTGCCCCAATGTACTGTCACTGTATGCTCGGCTAGCCAGTAGCAGCATGGCAATGAGTCATCTGTGTGCGTCAGGGGTGTTTTGACATATCCCAATAGGCCTACCAAGGACATTGAGGAAACCTATTTCCGGAAATCAATTGTATGTGTGCTATCACCTCCTAGAAATATGAAATGTCTGGGCATAGCCATTCAAGGTACAAAAAAGGAAGCCTGCAGTGCTCTGCAACACAAACAGCATGGGTCAGAGATTAATCCCATGTGGAATAATTGTTAGGGAGTGCGGTAGATGTGATGTAAAAATTTGAAGTGACTCATTCTTAGTTGATAGTTCGGAGATAGAAGTTTCAATTGTCCACAGCAATAGGACCAATGTGCATCTGTTATGGACCGGTCAATGTCAGTCTCATTTAGCTCTCTAGCCCCAGGAGTAATGATCGGGGAGGAGTTTTGCATATTATTGTAAAGTCATGGGGAGGAGTGGTAAGGATATATTCTAGTGCTGGTACGACTGGGGAAGGGAGCAGTAAATGTTTTGTGTAATGTGTGGCATGTGGCTCACGGTTGGTAATATAGTACGGTATCCAAGAGCATGAGAGGTAGGGACATGGTGGACAGGAACGGTGGGAGGAATTGTATCTCTGGATAGAGGTCAGAGAATATACTGATCTTGTGTTTATGTGCATGCAGAGTGGCTCCTCTATCCAGAAGCTGCAGTATCTGGGAGTTATTAACCAGTAGAATGGAGAGAGTGTAGAGAAGTAATAGCTTCGCTCTCTTCCAAAGACCCTCCCAAGCACAGAGGATGCACGCAACAGTCTCAATATCCTTCCTGGGCGACCTGTAAGGATGATAGAGGTCGTCTCTAGCAGACATAGAGCAGCATGGTCCGCCTCAATGGCCACATGTGGTTGGAAAGGGGTTGGGTACAGTCAGAAATGTAAATATTGGGTCTGGGAACAGCAAGCATATAATATCATGTCCGGTGACCCCATTCCACCTTGTGAAAGTAGGAGAGTGAGGAGTCCCCTCGGTTGTTTGCCCGCCCATATTAAGGTAATCGTGTTGGATTTTATGTGTCTGAAGAATTGAGCGGCGAGAGGAAGTGGGATGTTGATGAAAAGGCATAAAATATTTGGAAGAATAATCATCTTTGCCATCGCAATTCGACCAGCTAGAGGCAGCGGTAGTCTAGACCATATAGGTGTTCTGTCTCCCAGATAGGTCATGGGTCGACCGTAGTCAGTATGTCATAATTCCTCAGTGTCGCAACTGAGCCATATTCCCAAGTAGTGAACCTGGTCAGTCACCCATTGTAAGGAATATTTCGTGGAAAATGGTTGCGTGCTATCAGTATGGGGGAATAAGATGGATTTGCCCAGTTAATTTATATGCCTGAGTAGCCACCAAAACAAACCACCTCTCAGCTGAAAGGAGCGAGATTCTCCTCTGGGTAACAAGCTTATATGCTTACACGGAGACTACTGGACCCCTGGAGAGAAGGAGTTGGAGCCCAAGTTTGGCATGTGACACGTGTCACTCAGTCATGTGGCATATGCCACATCTGATGTGACATATGCCATAGATTTTCTACTTGGTCTTTCATTATTATCAGTTGAGCATTTCCAAAGGACTATGTTTCATTCTGCTAAAATAAATAAATTGTTTAAAAAAATAAAAATAATATTAAAAAATAATTTCCCGAGGTGGGGTTTGAACCCTGTTCATAACTCACTCAAAGCCCCTGCACATACACAGTGAGCCACTTACTCTGCTGAAAGTTCCCCAGCCAAAGGTATCTATGTCATAGGATAAGGTTGTCAGTCCTTCCTCTATTACTATTGTCTTTGGACTGTAGATACCAGAAATCTTCTCTCGATTTACATTCTTTAAATACAAATAGCCCTTCCTTTCATACAGTCTGCCACTAGCCCCATGCATTTCCAATTCTTACACAATCATCCCTAAATTCTCATTCCACTAAATAAGTGATTTCTTTCATAGCAAACCTGTCCCCCCTATCCACGTGCCACACAGGATGCTATTATCATTGCCTGACATGCACTATGAGTAAGGAGGCCATAGTTCTCCCAGATACTGCTAGGGGGTCATTTACAAAGGCACAGCTTTCATTTGTGGAATTTAGAAATAAAATTAAAAAAAATAAAAATAAACGATTTTCCCCACCTGGGGTAAAAACCCTGTTCAAAACTCACTCAAAGCCCCTGCACATACACAGTGAGCCACTTACTCTGCTGAAAGTTCCCCAGCCAAAGGTATCTATGTCATAGAATAATCTTGTCAGTCCTTCCTCTATTTCAATTGTCTTTGGACTGTAGATACCAGAAATCTTCTCTCGATTTACATTCTTTAAATACAAATAGCCCTTCCTTTCATACAGTCTGCCACTAGCCCCATGCATTTGCAATTCTTACACAATCATCCCCAAATTCTCATTCCACTAAATAAGTGATTTCTTTCATAGCAAACCTGTCCCCCCTATCCACGTGCCACCCAGCATGCCATTATCAATGCCTGACATGCACTATGAGTAAGGAGGCCATAGTTCTCCTAGATATTGCTAGGGGGTCATTTACAAAGGCACAGCTTTCATTTGTGGAATTTAGAAATTCAATTTAGAAAAAAAAAAAAAATGATTTTCCCCAACTGGGGTTTGAACCCTGGTCAAAACTCACGCAAAGCCCCTGCACATACACAGTGAGCCACTTACTCTGCTGAAAGTTCCCCAGCCAAAGGTATCTATGTCATAGGATAAGGTTGTCAGTCCTTCCTCTATTACTATTGTCTTTGGACTGTAGATACCAGAAATCTTCTCTCGATTTACATTCTTTAAATACAAATAGCCCTTCCTTTCATACAGTCTGCCACTAGCCCCATGCATTTCCAATTCTTACACAATCATCCCCAAATTCTCATTCCACTAAATAAGTGATTTCTTTCATAGCAAACCTGTCCCCCCTATCCACGTGCCACACAGGATGCCATTATCAATGCCTGACATGCACTATGAGTAAGGAGGCCATAGTTCTCCCAGATACTGCTAGGGGGTCATTTACAAAGGCACAGCTTTCATTTGTGGAATTTAGAAATAAAATAAAAAAAAATAAAAATAAACGATTTTCCCCACCTGGGGTTTGAACCCTGTTCAAAACTCACTCAAAGCCCCTGCACATACACAGTGAGCCACTTACTCTGCTGAAAATTCCCCAGCCACAGGTATCTATGTCATAGAATAAGGTTGTCAGTCCTTCCTCTATTTCTATTGTCTTTGGACTGTAGATACCAGAAATCTTCTCTCGATTTACATTCTTTAAATACAAATAGCCCTTCCTTTCATACAGTCTGCCACTAGCCCCATGCATTTCCAATTCTTACACAATCATCCCCAAATTCTCATTCCACTAAATAAGTGATTTCTTTCATAGCAAACCTGTCCCCCCTATCCAAGTGCCACCCAGCATCCCATTATCAATGCCTGACATGCACTATGAGTAAGGAGGCCATAGTTCTCCTAGATACTGCTAGGGGGTCATTTACAAAGGCACAGCTTTCATTTGTGGAATTTAGAAATAAAATTTAAAAAAAAAAACGGATTTTCCCCACCTGGGGTTTGAACCCTGGTCAAAACTCACTCAAAGCCCCTGCACATACACAGTGAGCCACATACTCTGCTGAGAGTTTCCCAGCCAAAGGTATCTATGTCATAGAATAAGGTTGTCAGTCCTTCCTCTATTTCAATTGTCTTTGGACTGTAGATACCAGAAATCTTCTCTCGATTTACATTCTTTAAATACAAATAGCTCTTCCTTTCATACAGTCTGCCACTAGCCCCATGCATTTCCAATTCTTACACAATCATCCCCAAATTCTCATTCCACTAAATAAGTGATTTCTTTCATAGCAAACCTGTCCCCCCTATCCACGTGCCACCCAGCGTGCCATTATCAATGCCTGACATGCACTATGAGTAAGGAGGCCATAGTTCTCCTAGATACTGCTAGGGGGTCATTCACAAAGGCACAGCTTTCATTTGTGGAATTTAGAAATAAAATTAAAAAAAAAAAAACGATTTTTCCCACCTGGGGTTTGAACCCTGTTCAAAACTCACTCAAAGCCCCTGCACATACACAGTGAGCCACTTACTCTGCTGAAAATTCCCCAGCCACAGGTATCTATGTCATAGAATAAGGTTGTCAGTCCTTCCTCTATTTCTATTGTCTTTGGACTGTAGATACCAGAAATCTTCTCTCGATTTACATTCTTTAAATACAAATAGCCCTTCCTTTCATACAGTCTGCCACTAGCCCCATGCATTTCCAATTCTTACACAATCATCCCCAAATTCTCATTCCACTAAATAAGTGATTTCTTTCATAGCAAACCTGTCCCCCCTATCCAAGTGCCACCCAGCATGCCATTATCAATGCCTGACATGCACTATGAGTAAGGAGGCCATAGTTCTCCTAGATACTGCTAGGGGGTCATTTACAAAGGCACAGCTTTCATTTGTGGAATTTAGAAATAAAATTAAAAAAAAAAAAAAAACGGATTTTCCCCACCTGGGGTTTGAACCCTGGTCAAAACTCACTCAAAGCCCCTGCACATACACAGTGAGCCACATACTCTGCTGAGAGTTCCCCAGCCAAAGGTATCTATGTCATAGAATAAGGTTGTCAGTCCTTCCTCTATTTCTATTGTCTTTGGACTGTAGATACCAGAAATCTTCTCTCGATTTACATTCTTTAAATACAAATAGCCCTTCCTTTCATACAGTCTGCCACTAGCCCCATGCATTTATTATTGTTACACAATCACGGCACAGGGAACCCCAGGTGCCACCTAGATTAGGACCCCCCTGGCATAGGTAGAATAGGATGAATGAAACATCTGGCCCGCCATTTTTAGGACAGCTTCTGGGCACCCTCCTCGTTCAAGTGGGTCTCCTGGAGGCACGCAATGGAGACGCCATGGCGTCGGAGGAATTAAGGGACCCTGTATCTTTTAGTGCAAGTTTGTTTGTTTGTTTGTTTCTTGTACTTGTATAGCGCACAACTACCCGCAGTGGGTTTCCCGGCGCTTTTACAAATACCACAAGGGAACCCTTCCTGGCTTTCCCTGTGAAGTGTCCACTCCTGGGCACCCCCATGGTGCAGACCAGGCATCCCTCGTGTTGTGGGGGCCGTTGTGGAGACTAAGCAAGCTATTGCCCAGAGTTGCAGCGTGGGACCCATGATCAGAATAGGCACTGAGGCGAGAATATCCGGTCAGGGAAATTAATGAGCCCAAGACCCGCCGGGGCAGGAATCGAACCCTGGTCCCTGGCCAGAGCTCTGCATCGAGGTCTGCCTGCCCAATCCACGCACGTTCCAAGTTAAGAATTTAAACCCCATGACAGGAGATCACGCCCAACCTGGACATATATTACAAACGGCGTGTTCCGCCACCCACGGGCCCAACCAGCATCCAGGCCGGGGGACCTAGCCCATCTGATCAGCCATTCAAATAACAGAAACACAGTACTCTCGATGCCAGCAACAATTTCCCCTCCCAACCCCACCAACCCCCCAAGCCCCCCAACCCCACAACCCCCCCATAACATCTACCCCCACCCCCACCCACGAGCAAGATGACAGCAACAACAAAACACGCTATCCTGCCCTCCCCCTGCTGGTGCCAGTAAGTACACAGCCACCCTATTCGTCCCATCCAATACACACACACACACCCAACCAAACACCACCCACCCCCCTTCTAGCTCCCCATGGGACCCAGACGTACAGGAATGAACCTGGGCTTGGCCGCCGGCATCAGTCCCAAAGCAGGGCCCTCCCCAGCCAAAATAAAGACAGACACCGCCACATAAGGTCGTTCCAACGGGATACAGGTCCTACGCTCCTCTCCGTCATTCAAGCTCGAACAGCACGGCTCCCAGGTACCTCATACAAACTCAAGGCCCAGAACTAAAGCCCCCAAAGCAGAGCACAACACTCTTCACTCCAACAGTACCTTACGACAGAGCCGTCCCCTGCAGCAGTTCAGACATTCCAGTCTCTGGGATCACTGGAGCCGTAGAGTCTGTACCTGGCACAATGTCCTGCAGGGTATCTGGAACCAACACGTCCCCAGGGGCGGATGCGCCCGAGGACTCTGGACCATCCCTTGCCAAGGAAGGTCCCAACGGCTCCGCCTTCCGCATCGTCGTCTCTGGGGATGGTTCCCCCAGGTCTCACGGGGCCCCCCTCATTCTCCCGTGGGCATGTCGTCACACCTGTATCTCCTGCCACTCCCACACCTCAGCGGGCTATTCGAAGAAATGTGCCCGGCCCTGAGATATCACCTTGACCTTGGCCGGATATAACAGCATATATTGTAGCTTCATCTCCTGGAGCTTCTGCTTGACTCCCAGGTAGGACTTTCGCTGCTCTTGCACCTGTTGGGTGTAATCAGGATAGATGCATATGTGGCTGTTCTCAATGGTGAGAGACTCCGTCTACCTCGCCGCCTTCAGAATGCAATCCCGGACTATATAGTTCAGGATCTTCGCAATCAATGCCCTCGGAGGCTCCCCCGGGTGCGGGGGGTACCATGGCCCTATGCGCTCGTTCGATGCCAAATACATTTGATAGCCAATGCGGGCACAGTTGAGTCTGAATCCAGTCCTCCAGGAAGCGCTCGGCATTCCCCGCCTCCAATCACTCCGGCACACCCAGGACTCTAATGTTGCTGCGGCGCGCCCTACCCTCCGCGTCCTCAGCTTTTCGTTCCAATGTGTGCTTCATAGAGGTGAGTTGCATGACTGTCTTCTGGAGGGAAGCCACCGATACCTTATCCGCCACTTTGCGAAGATCCGTTCGCAGAAGGTTGACATCAAGCGATCCAGTCTCTATCTGCCGCTCCAGCGCAGAATGGGAGCCCTGTATGGCCTTCAGCAACTCCGCCCGGGAAGGCTCCGCCGGCACATCCGCGCACTCCTCTTGACCTCTCTGCCCCGTAATCCGTTGCGACGGCAGACGCTGGGTTGTATACTGTGTGATACTATTAGGCTGAGTGGATTTCGACATCCTGTCCTTACGCAGAGCCAGCAGACCAGGCACTCAGCGACCACCGCAGGGGAGCACCAAGGATCGTATACGGGTACCTCCGCTCAGTAGCGCGCCTTCTGGTCGCTCTTCAGGTCACTGCCATTCCGCTCCCGATCTGCCATCCAGCAGGACCAGGCTGTAGCAATGGGGTGGCGCACACAAGGATCAAGCACTACCTCAGTGCGCCCCCAGCGAAATTCAAGATTAACAATACTATGTCCACACCAGTTCCTGTAACACTGGGTGTCCCTCAAGGATCCTCCCTCTCCCCTACTCTGTTCAATATACTCATGGAACCACTTACCGCACTACTTCAAGCATCTAATGTTCAATTTCACATGTACGCAGACAATACCCAGCTCTACCTTAAAATACACACCCTTGATGACATCAAAATACTCAACACAACGCTTAGGAACATACAGACTTGGCTGGCAGAGAGTCACCTCAAACTTAACCTTCAAAAACGGAATTCCTCCTAATAGCGCCTCCCACCAAAGTCCCCCTCACTCAGTCCTGGCTTAACCATCTCATTGCACTCAACGTTCAACCTACTATTGTGGACTCAGCGAAATCTTTAGGCATAACCCTTGACTGCAATCTCAATATGCATCATCACATCAGCAATGCAACGAAGGGAGCTAATTTCAAAATCAACACATTGCGGAAATTGAAAACTTTCCTTCCTCTCAATGACTTCAGAACTGCAGTCCAAGCCCTAGTCATCCCTCGAGTGGATTATGGAAGTGTTGCCCTCTGTGGTCTCCCCATATCGACAACCGCACCAATAAAAGCCTCTATTAATGCTGCAGACAGTCTAATCACGGGCTCAAAAAAACTTTCACACATTTCTCCTGATCTAAAAGCTTTGAACTGGCTGCCTTACGAAGCTAGAATACATCTGAAAATCGCCTGCATGACCCACAAGGTTATACACCATAACTCCCCCAGCTACCTCGCTCAGAAACTGACAATCTCGGGTGGCTCAAGAGTGACAAGAAGTGCAGACAATCTTCTTTTGAAACCTCAGAGATTTCACAAGAAAAAACTTATAAATGCTCCTTCTCAGGGATGGCGCCCAGGATCTGGAATGCCCTCCCTCCAGAAATCAGACTTATCTCATCCTTGGCATCCTTCAAAAAAGAAGTAAAATCTCTCCTATTAGCTAAAGTTACCTGAACTTTGACTAATGTAATCTCGTAACTCAGTACTCTTCCTCCTGTGACTATGTATATTGACCACCTATGCACCGTTGCTACCTTACCTTGTTTCTTTTTTTGTAACAATTTGCTCATCTTTGCACAAAATGTTTTGTTTAATTATTACTCCTTGCCTTTTTATCCCATTCTGTATGTAAAGAGCTCTGATATCCGTAAGGATCTTGTTCGCGCTCTATAAAACTTTTAAAATAAATAAAAATAAATTAAATTCACTATCAGGACATGCCACACACACCAGCGCATGTCCTACCTTTCACATACAGTGCACCCTGCCCATGGGGGTACATTGGACCTACCTCGAGGCGACTTACATGTAGAAAAGGGAAGGTTTAGGGACTTGCAAGTGTGTGCACTTGCCAATTCGACATGGCAGCCCTAGGCTGTGGACAGGCTACGCAATGGCAGGCCAGAGTTACACTTTACAGGCTGTTTGCGTGGGTGGCACAATCCAGTGCTGCAGCCCACCAACAGCATTTGATTTATATGCCCTGGCACTCGCAGTGCACTTTACTAGGGACTGACACATGAATCAAATAGCCAATCATGAAAAAACCAATCCATAACACAGTTTACACAGAGAGCATACTTTATCACTGATTTGGAGTGGTTAAGTGCCCATAGTCCTAAAACCAATGCACACAGGTCAGGAAATAATAGGAGGAAAAATCTAAATATTTGGGGATAACCCTGCAAACAGGGCCATTTCCAACAAGCAGTCACACACATGCAAGCACAAACTCCACTCAATAGCAGTCACACACATGCACACTCGACTCACGAGCAGTCGCAGCACACACTCCACTCACAAGCAGTTACACAAATTCAAGCGCAAACTCCACTCACGAGCAGTCGCACACTCCACTCACGAGCAGTCACACTTATGCATGTGCACACTCTACTCACAAGCAGTCGCACATAGGAGCACTCGAGCTCTTCCACTAATGTTATGTGAATGTGATGGCATGCAAACAGCTCCTTCATACTGCAGGCAGAATGCGTGGTGAGCACAGTGCGGGGGAGACACTCAGAGTGTGAAACTCTCTGATGGATCCTGTCTGGATTGATCTGAAGGGCTCAGGAAACAGAGGAAAACTATGAAACAAAGAAAACAGCAGTGTGGGGACGCCATTTTTTTTTCCATATATAATTACAAGCCTGCCAATTTTCAAATGAGCCTGGATAGCTCAGTCGGTAGAGCATCAGGCTTTTAATCTGAGGGACCAGGGTTCAAGTCCCCAGGCGGTTTGTTTATTTTACTTTTCTTTACATCTATGATTTCTATTTTTGTTCTTAAAGGCCAACGCTCCTAGTAGCAATAATCTTTGCAAGCTCTTTAAGCTTGGAATTCGCTAATTGCTCTCCTTTTCGATATTCAATGTTGTCTCCGTAGCGCCACCTCCTGTCTGTCTGTCACTGTGCACCGGTTTCAACGAGTGATAATCGGAAGTGCAGTCGGTGTGCAGCCGGATCCCATTCGGGCTTCCGCTCGTTGACATCTCTGCTCATTATCAGATACTTCTGTTTTGCATCTTATAAATGTAACAAACTTACTATATTCTATTCACAAATTTGAAACAACCTCGTGCAAGGGAAATGAGTGTAATCCATTTTTTTTAAAAAATTAATGTCTTCTTGTTGTAAATCGTTTGAAATAAAAGGACGTGAACATTTTCTAAAAAAAGTCACTGTTTGTGCCTTAAACCATCTTCCCTCAACAAGATCTAATTTTTGCCACTTCCAGTGCAATGTGCATAACTGGTGCGAAAATATAGAGCACGAGCTCTACGTGTACAGACATCTAAACCCTATTGGTAAATGAACTTCCCAGTGGCATGTTGGTCTACGGGTATGATTCTTGCTTTGGGTGTGAGAGGTCCTGGGTCAAATCCCAGACGAGCTATCTTTTGATTTTAAGATTTTTTTGTTTAAAATAGGGGCACTGAAAAACACTTCAGAAAGATGAAAAAAAAACCTTTTTCCTTATTTCAAACGCATTGAATAAAAATTAAAAAAATTGAATATGAGATAAATAAGAAGTAAAATGGGCTCAGTGTGGTCACTCTGTTTCACTCTGCTGGAGGAGCCGCTGCAGTCTCGACCTGCAAGTGACCTATTGTCACTAGTGGATTTTGCAATTGACTTCAATGCTATTTTGTCAATTTCTTTTTCAGCACTGATTTTTTGTTCCTTTAAAAATCTATAACTCTTATTATAAATATGCAATTCTGTTATTTTTGGTCGCTACATTAAGATAACATTAAGCTTACTGTATATAGATTGATGCTGGATTTCTTGGAAAGTGTGTTAATTACATGTTCCTCTAGTTAAGCCTTATTTCTTCTAGCCACTCACTTCATAGGACCGAGAAAAATAAGTATTACTGTGAATTCAAGGACCATCTTTGGGATATAAATATAACATTATTTGGTAAGGCTCCCCAGCCATAATATTTTCTAATGCACTTTTCTACAGGTAGTCACACATTTTCTTTTTTAAACCTTAAGTTTAGTGGATGGGAAACACAGTGCTGCAGTCCAACAGTGACATTTAACTTGAAGGCCTTGTGTACAATTTGTGCACAACACTAGGGGCTTAGAAGTAAGGTTAAATATGTCAAAATAAAATCAATCAATTTCATCGTATTGAAAATAGGAGCACAGGCTCATCTTAACTGTGAGGCATGTTTAACGTATAGAGTAGTACACCCAACAGTAACCGATATGGTAAGACTTTGGTGGGTATATGTAATGCAAAAGATGTAAAACTCCTGAAGATAAATCGCAGGTTCTTTTTTTACACTGCACTGTTTATTTCCATAAAGTCCACTACATTTGTTGTTCTTTTTAATTTTGACAGACATTAGCTTTATTTGCCAGCTTTTTTGAACAAATATACACAGCAATTCAGTGCATTCTAGATTAATAGTATTTTCAATTAGTAATAATATGAAATTGTAGTTGATGTAGAATCCTAATGATAACATTGCACAATCTGGTATTCATTTTAATTTCTATGTTCATCAAATCAAAAATGATGTTCAATACAATTCTTATTGTTTATGGTTACAAGTTCTTTGTTTCAATTGTTTATAAATATTCTATGTTGAAATGAAGCATAATCACAATAGGCATCACAGACAATATCTTCATAGTATTTTTATCTCTTTACTAAAAAAAACTCAACTTTTTAAGCTTTTATTTATAATTGAACCTCAGTAAACAGTTATACATATTGTATTTTAGTCAATAAATATTTAAAAAATTTTTTTTATTAAAGTTACATGTAATAATTTACTCAATTTGTCAAAAAATTACAATTAAATTTTTCACTTTAATAAACAAGACAATCATTCAAAAAATGTATTTCAGTGCGCCCATTTTCAATTTTTCAAATGTCTCAACATCATCTACTTCATCCGTATTGGAGTCTAGGAAGTCCCCTCTCATCAGTACAAGTTCTGCTTCATATCTATTTAAATCTTCATGTTTTTGTAGAATTTTGATTGTCATCTGCAAAGAGAAAAAATTGACTTTTAAAGCAACATACTTTTAGCTTTAAAGCTTACATGGAAAGTAATCATACCATATAAACATTCCATACAATAATTACTTTCCTATTTTATTTTATTTTTCAGAACTATACATTTTTAAGATGTATTAAGAAGCAGGTGTTAAGTGTGTACACTTATTTTCTGTTTTCAAAACTTTCATGCAAAATAAATGTTGCAAATTAGCTTTTTCTAATAAGATAAGCTTCTTAATTTTTATTCTTTTCTTGCAAACATTTTTATTTCATGTTATACGAAAAGACACATTTAAATGTACAACTATTTCAGATTTTAAATATTGCTTATCTTTTGTTGTCTTTCATCATTTCTATATTTAGTATTACCCTTCCTACCTAAAGTTTTGAACCTGTTACAAGTTGTCTGATTACACCCAATTTAAACATACAAGGACATCCGTTTGCCTTTTGTGTTTCTGAATGGAAAATGCCTGGTTATTTTAATTTTCAATGTTTTACCATCGTTGGCTAAATAATCGAACCCTACATACTTTCAGGTTAATGTGCATACACTGTTAAATAGCACATTTTAATTTATATTATTTTATGCAATGATATATGTTTTAGATGAAATGCTATTTAGGTGACATGTAATTAATTATTGGCAGTTATCATAATAATCACAAATTCTAAGGTATGTCTTGTAAAGAGAAGGGGTAAATAATTTGTGCACATTTATGTTTTTGGAAACTTTCCCAATACCCTTATAAGTGTATAACCACATTTTCATGCACCACGTGCCCAAATATTCATATTGGCCACCTGATCACAGAAGATGGCTAAACACCAACTCATAGTTTCATCCCTTTCAATAACAATGCATTATATTTCTTTTTTAATATGAACATCTTATAACGGTTAAACACACTCAAATTAAATAATGTTTTGGCATAAAAGTAAACTACATTTTTAATTCAGAAACATTTTCCAAGTATAACCCCTATTTGCCCGTTTGTGATTCTCATAATGCGAACTAATCTCATTAAAACTTTCTGCTTGGCCTGACCAGGTTTAGTTTTTCACATGCCAGATTTTTATTCAATAATGCTCAAGATGACTACTTTATTCAAGGAAGCCCACTGTTTTGTCAGGTACACAACTTTTCAATGTATGTCCATCATAATGATAACATCCTTCACAACATGTCAGTCATAGACATTATTATTCCAAGATTAGTCATAAATATGATATAAATGGCCACAAATATAGCATGATTACTAACAATATGGCATTTAAAGCTTCCATTATCCAATAATTACTTTGGGGAAGCCTTTATTTAAGCTGTATTAAACTTTATTATGCCATTGTAAACATAATACCAACAAAATTGTCAGTAATCACAAAAGGTCATGCAAGTCCGTTTTTACTGCACTGTGAGAAGTTTTCACACTTTTCAAATTCAAAGGAGTGACTTGGCATTTGCCGGATAGCTAATGCAAATTAGCATCCCTGGGTTTTAGGTTGGGAACAGGTAAGTAAACCTTATAAAAATTGTTTTAAATAAATAGTTGCAAAATATTACATATAAATGTAAACTCTTTGCATCAATTTAGTACTAATTACCTGTCAATAGTCACAAATAAAAGTATATAATCTTTACTTTGACATTTTTCAGAAAGATGCTTGTGCCTTTTTAGTAGAGAAAAACTATTTGTACAAAATATATACAATAAAGAATGCCTTGGACTATAGACACAACTACTTTTTTGAACATACCAGTTTTCGGAAACTTAAATATTTGTAGGTTATTGTGCTCAACCTGCAGGTGCAATGGTCTTACATACCTCGTTGGTTCTGAAAAGCTAATGATCTCCTTCCCTTACGCGCAAACTTAATTTGAGGAACATCCAGTAACAGGGCATCAGCCGATATTAAAGATTGGTTTGGATTTTATCTTAGTTAATGCTGGACAGTGTAAACTGTGGACTATGTCTGGGTGACCGTGTTGTGTCAATTTACAGCAAGTGGAATCTTAACTGCCCTTTTCTGAACATGTTGCAAACAGGGCCAAACATTTAAGAAAGAAGCCAAATGTAGTGCATTGCATTAGTTTACCCGAGAAAGAATGGTAGCACTATGATTCATACCCAGGTTTGCAAGCCAAAAAGAAAAAACAGGACACTAAATTTAAATTTACTTGCTTTTAGAAAGTCATCTAAAATTTAATGAAGAAAGACAGTGCTATATCAGATTAAGTGCCAGTGTAGAAGCCCATTTCAAAGTAGAAGCGCATCAATTACTATTTTCAGTTATTGACAAAGGTTCTAAGTCAGAAGATGTGTTTTATCCCTCTTAAATTTCAAGGCATTTTTTCACAGCCCCATGCTCAATGACAGCATACATGCATAAAAAGCAATCTCAGATGTAGATTCACCTCTCAGATGTCTTGTCACATCTCCTATGGGCTGCTTAATGTCCGGTCCCTTTGTAAGCACCACACGGACATCGCCTTCCTCATCGAGTCCGCGGGGCTCGATGTTCAGGTTCTAACGGAAACCTGGACGCGGGAGGACTGTGAGGTTGAACTGGGTTTTTGGCCTAGCCTCTAGGGTTTAAAATCAACCATACCCCTCGTGTGAAGAACCGGGGTGGTGGGATTGGATTAATTTATTGAGACACGCTAGCTCTCTCCCAGCTTAAGATTAGAGAGGTGTCGGGCTTTGAATTGATGGGGCTTTCTCTTAAAAATCACGAGAAGACTTTTTGCTCGGGCGTTTTGTGCTACCGTCCGCCTGGCAATGTATCTTCCCTCCCTGACTTCATTGACCTGATTTACGACCTCTCTAACACCCCCTCTAAGCTAGTGGTCTTAGGGGATTTTAACCTGTGGTCGGGTGGCCCGCTGGACAGTGCGCTTTCCACTCTGTCCCAAGCCTGCAATGACATCCAGCTGCAACAGCTGGTCCGGTCAGCCACACATCGGAAGGGCCACGTTCTGGACCTAGTTTTCGCAGACACCCAACTTGTGTCGGTGGATGACATCTTGTGTCAATACTGGATGGATCACTCGATGGTTGCTTTCTCCCTCTATTTGGGGGATCACTCCTCGGTGGAAGCTGGATCTAGACAGGCTAAGTTGGGCAGACCTTGGTCTCGACTCCTAAAAGCCTCGCCTCTGCCCAGACTACTACCGGGCAACTTCAGTTTGAGTGACTCAGTGGAAGAGAGCTATACCACCTTGTGTCAGTCCATCTCAAACTCTTTGGACAAGGTAGCACCACTCCGTAGGTCAAGGGGCAGGCTGAATCGGTCGAGCCCCTGGTATACAAACGCCCTGCGGCAGTTAAACCTTAGCTGCAAATGCGCCGAAAGGGCGTGGAGGAAGCAGTATTCTGACTCGGTGAAGGCTATCTTTAGGCAGTCCCTGCAGGAATATAAGACACAGATTAAGGTGGCTAAGGCGTCCTATCTGGAAGCCACCTTGAATCAGGCTTCCAACAAGTTGCAAGCACTGTTTAAAATTGTTAGGGACCTGACTCATCCTTCATGCACGGTCAATAATGTTCCTGCGTCGCAGGTCTTGTGCGACTCCCTGGCCTGCGCCTTCGAGGAGAAGATCGTTAAGATCTTGGAAAGTTTACTGAGCCCAGTACCTTCCTCCCCCGGTTCGGGAGCTCCGGACGGCTCGCCCAGTCGACCCCAGCTGTGTGGTCCTGCTCTCGGTTTGGGAGCTCCGGACTTGCCTCCCAGTCGACCCCAGCCGGGTGGCCCTGCCCTCAGTTTGTGAGCTCTGGACGTACCGCCCCGTCGACCCCGGCTGAGTGGCCCTGCCCTCAGTTTGGGAGTTCCGGATGTGTCGTCCAGTCGACCCCAGCTGAGCTGCTTTCCCATCCCCTACTTTGAGGAGTTCTGTAGTCTGGCACAGACGGTGTCATCTGGCTCCCCGCTTGATCCACTCCCTCCTAAATTTTGGAAGGTGTTTCAGGACGAACTTTTCCAGCCCTTGTACTCCATCTGTCTATAGTCGTTTGATACTGCAACGTTCCCGGAGTGCTGGAAACTGGCAGTGGTATCACCTCTCCTTAAGAAATCCACCTTGGACCCCGCCTGCTTGTCTAATTACCGACCCATTTCCTTTCTTCCCTTCCCCATTAAGATCATGGAGAAGTTAGTGACCCGCTCCTTGTCTGGCTTCCTGGAAGAAAACATCTGGTTTGATGAGGCACAGTTTGGCTTTCGCCCAGCACATGGGACGGAATCCGCGCTGGTGACCGTGCTTGACAACTTGCGGTCGCGGGTCGACAGTGGTCGGGCAGACTTTTTGGTGCTGCTCGACATGTTGGCCGTGTTCGAAACGGTCAGCCATCCTACCCTTATCAGGAGGCTGGAGGAGTGTGGTGTCACGGCAAGTGCAAGGGACAACCGGCATCAGGTGGTGGCGTTACCACCTTTCAGCTCGGAGGTGCGGAGAGTGGGGCATGGGGTGCCACAGGGCTCGGCCATCAGCCCTATACTCTTTAACCTTTACCTCCGCCCTCTGGTCCAACTAATTAAATCATTTGGTATCTCGGCATTTAATTATGTGATTGATACCCAGTTGGTCTTTTTGCTGGAAGGGAAGAACGCGGTCCCACTGGAGACTTTCCATCGATACATGTCAGCCACAGCTGACTGGCTCAGTTCTAACTCGTTGCAGTTTAACAGTACCAAGACTGAGGTACTGTACTGCTCCTCGGACCGGGTTCCTCGTGTTCTCCCGGCGAACTTCTGGCCCCCGTTGTTCCCCGAGACTGTGTCAGCCGCCGAGTCGGCTTCCAACCTGGTGGTTATATTTGGCCCTATTTGCAGCTGGACATGCACGTGAACAAGATCACGTCCACGTGCATGATGCTGCTTCGCATGTTGCGTAAAGTTCTGCCCCTTCTTCCCGAGCAGGCTAGGCCTCTCGCCACAATGCTAAAATTGAAGGGTGTGCCCGCCACTGCGGCGGGCACAATTGAAGGGTGTGCCCGCCACTGCGGCGGGCACATCCTAATTCCCCCAACTGGATCCCCGCCTTTATGGCGGGCGGTCTCGTTCTCCATTATATCATCTTCAGTCGTTCATATCTTCTCATTGTATTAATCTTACTTTCTTATGTAGATTTTATGACATTTCTGTCAGTAAATAAAAATATAAACAATTTGCACAATGCTTATGAAGGTGCAATTCAATCCACATGTTAATGCGTTATTTAATTCGCACGTCTGCATTTCATGAGGTGCTATAAAATCTAACGTTTCCCATCTTAAAATCAACTTCTTCACCTCAGATTTGTCATTTGTGTGGGCTAACAATGTAACTACTTTTTATTTGCATTTTATATGCATTTACTTATATTTCTTATACTTAACCACAAATAAGTTTTAAACACACTTTTAAATTATTTATTTCGTTTATTAAATTCACAATTTAGAAAAGCAGTGATCATTTCATTACCGAAAACTCTCACCTCTGGTAATAACACATCAATCATGAGTGATGTGTTTCGGCTAATTATTGAAAAATTTAGAACTTTCTTTATTTGTTCCGTTACACTTCTTGCCTGCAATACAAAATAGTTATAGTATTGGTATTAGCGACGTTGTTTCATATAATAATTCAATTACAAAGTGTGGTTGATAAAGATAATACTTTACTCACATCATTTTCATTGAATATTGTCATCCTCCTATTTAATTCTTGTTTTAATTTCGGCATAAATGTAGGGTTTGAGAAAAGGAACATTCTATTTGATTTCTTTTTACCCTTTATAATATTGTTTGCATGTTCCTATTAACGATAAAACACAAATCAACAATTAGACAAATCAATGTTTCTCAAATTTGACCGTATTATCATTTGGCAAGTAGCAGAGAATGTCCTAAAGTTTTGTTGTCAGCTGTCTTTAACTAACCAACTATACATTATAAATACAGTCAGCTCTACTTCATTGTACTTATTGAAAAGACTTGTAAAAAATCAACTTTCTTTAATATGAGCACAAGCTCAAAAAATAAAGAACTAAGTTACTCTTGACTTTCACACACATGGAGTACGTTAGGAGTAAGACAACTTATACATGTAACTCAAGAGTAAACCAGGTATTTTGCAGAAACATTCTACATATAATCATATCAAAGGTTTTGTGTATCAGTCCTGATGAAAATGTATGCTTACTTTAACAGAGGGAGCTCCTCTACTAGGGAGGAGTAGTCTTGCCTTACTGCTTTCACACAGTTCTAGAAGCAGAAACATAAAATGGTAATAGCTTTGTTTTATTATCAATTTATGTTTTTTTGCTTGCGGATGGGTGGGCGGAGTGGGCTCTGCAAAAGGAAGGGGAGGAGCGGTGTGCCTGAGCACTACTTAATGTGCAAAGACTGTTTTTTCAGCCCCCTGGGGCTACCCAAACTAGTCATGCACACTCTGTCCTGCTCCATGCATGCTGCAAGGCAGCATGTAGAACATGGCCTCTCTATAAGCCGCTGGCTTGGCGGCATCTGCAACAATCAAAATGCTGCTTGGAGTACTATGATTGCTTTATTGAAGGGACTCTGACTGCCTGATTTTGGTTCATGTTACTGCCAGGGTCAGGAGCAGAGAATATGCTGGACCCGGACGGTGGAAATGTAAGTTTAATTTTACCCCACCCACTCCTCAGCCAAGGAGGTCGCAACTATATACCAATTGTCTCCTTTATATTTTCTGTTAAGTAGGAGTCACTTTTATGTTTAATATACACATATTAAATTTGTTGTAACTCAATCTAAGTTAGTAACTGCTTATATAAGCTGTGTTGAAGGAATATCAATGAAATTTCACCAGGCACCCAGATACTTCCCCCCTACCTCTTTGGACGCCCACACAGCCCCCCCGGCAATGAACGGACAATGTCCGCCCACAATATATTCCCGAAGGTCTCCATTAACAAGGTATAGATTACGTCTGCGAGGTTTACATTTCACTGGTGAGATTGAACCGATGTATTTGTTTTTTGTGGTTTCACAGAAATATTCCGGACTATGCCCAAAAAATCTCCAGAATGAGTAGATTGGCAGGCTCCCGGCTGAGTGAGTCCCCAGACCAGGCGTGCAGCACCAATTGGGCTCACCTTGCTTTAGTCACCCCCTGCCCCCGGTGTGTGTGTCAGCCCGGCTGAGACAGCTTCGCCGACTGGCAACCCTTGCATTGCAGCCGCACCCGAGTACTTCACAGGTCTTTAAAAGGCCATTTACTTGTTAATGAGGCTTTTGTTGTGTTTTCACTCCTTCTTGGAGCCATTCTGCATATGGCTGGAAGAATCAGCCCCCCAAAGTTTGTCTCTAGTTGCCCGACTGCCCCAGACCGTACACATGCGCAGTGTCAGTGGTAAGGCTTTGTGCATTGTGCGTTGGTCCTTTCCCACCCCTTTTCTACCCACTACGCAAATGTGCATGGCCCTGTTGGTTCCTTGTTTACACCCTAGTCCATGCCTGTGCCCCCTTAACTAACTGAAGCCGAGTGGCTTAGTGGATTAATACATCCACTGTAGGGGCCTGTGTTCTTGTGTTCACAGGTTCAAATTCCAGCGGGCCTTTTATCCTTCTGAGGTTGATAAAATGAGTCCCATTGAGTTGGGTAATGATAAACATCTTTTATTCAGTGCAAAGATACAATTGGGTGAAAGTGTGCTTTTCAAATACACTTTGTTATCTGCACACTCATGGTCGGACACGCCACTGGCAAAGTTTATATATCACACTCGGCATCACTCCAGCCCCTCCGGTGGTACCTGCTACCTCTCTGTGGAGGAGCCTTTGTATGCCTTAAACAGTAAATTTAGGACTACAGAAAACCCACCCACGCAGCTCTGGCTGCGCCTTTGTGCATTGTGCCCCTATGCTGAGACCCGCCTGAGCATAAGAGTGTGCAAAAAGTGGCACTCGCGGGGTGCAGGTGTCCAAGTGGTTTATGAACAATGAATGCATCATCAACTCTCTACATTTAAAGGTAGTCTGAAACTGGCAAGGGAAATTTAAGTAGTAACCAGTGGCGCTGGTGACATTTGAAAGTCATGGGGCGTAAAATTAATGTTGTACTGCACTGTGGCGAGTGAGTGAGTCCGAACAACCTACATGGGGTTCGGGGGTTGTCACCCGAGAAAATTGTGAAAAAAGAGTGGACAAATGGTGCATTTTCAAGCAAATTTGAGAAAGCAGGAAGGTTAAGAAAGCAATTGTGAAAGTGCAGTTATTACATTATTAAAGAGATGTATGGTTGGTAGAGGACCAAGAGGGGGCAAAGCATAGTGAGTCCAACGGGTACACTCCGTGTGTGCAGGGACAAGGGAGGGGGGATTCCCTTATCGTAACTAGGGCTCTGACACATCCAGAAGCTAGGTGTCATGCTTCATCATATGAGCCTGCCCCTCGTCAGGTCGGTGCTGCAATACCTGAAGGGCACCCAAACTGGGGCTCTTTGTCGGGGATCCAACGGTTTGGGTGCCCGTTTGGGTGCCCGTCAGGTATTGCAGCGCCGACCTGACGAGGGGCAGGCTCATATGATGAAGCATGACACCTAGCTTGCTGGGTGTGTGAGAGCCCTAGTTATGATAAGGGAATCCCCCCTCCCTTGTCCCTGCAAACACGGAGTGGTCCCGTTGGACTCACTATGCTTTGCCCCATCTTGGTCCTCTACCAACCACACACAGAGGAACTTCGTACTCTCTTTGCTTACTAGTCATTTTGGGGCTTGTACGTGGACGTCGTTAAACACGCCCCACAGTCCCTGCTTTTGTTGAATACATTTTTAAAGCGATATCCCTCAACAACAAAGGTAGCTGCTTATTCAGTATACCCAAGGTCATGCCTCCCACTGCTCCGAGCATAGGTGCACGTGTTTCTAAAACTAAAATGCTGTAAAATATGTGTGTGACATGCAGCCTAACATACAGTCAGTTGCACACTAAACTATCTATGTATTGTGCTTAGTGCAGCAATACAGATATAAATACATAAGGAAGTCAGCTACACATACTGAAAATCGTTCCCTTATAAGTTATATGCATCATGTGTTTGGGGTACGCAAGATTCCGAGCTAACAGTGTACTATTAATGCATATTTTGTTTAACATAACAGTCCCTTCCATACCTGGTCAGGGGTAGTAAAGGCTATATATATACACACACTTACAATTAAAAGCACACACTCACTTTACAGCTCAGTTGTAAACTCTTTTTACTGATGCTCAAAAGCAATAAATATTTGCCACAAACCTTGGAGTGATTTGATCAATAAATGCCAATTTCCCAATACCCAGCTCCCAACCAACCTTTACAATTGCAGATTAACTCGTTGTAGTACATTTGAATTTCTTTCAGTGTTCCCATCCAACAGCACTCAACCTCTACACAGCACATTCAAAGCCCGGCAGCGAGAACATTACTTAAGTTGCAAACGTGTACAAGTGTTTGGAGTTGCAGCTCGCCTCTGTTCTGCAGTAAAACCGGTTAGCTGAGGTCGAATCTGGATTTATTCTCAGGGTCTGAAGATATCATGGAGGTGATTTATCTCAGCCTTTCTTCATTTTGTGTTCCACACATTCCGCTCAGTATAGTGTCAGAAAAATGGGTTCATTTCAGATCCTTGTGTGCAAGCAGCTGTTAAGAGCGCACTCGTTCGTGCTCGGAGTTCACTAGCCTATGCTGAACAATCTGCATCTGTCCACGCCAGAGGTGCGTGAGTGTTTTCGGCATTACCCCCTGGCTGATAACTGAATCCATGTGAGTCTGTCATGACGAGGAAAAGTGGACGGCAGTCAGACATGTTTGAACTGGAAACAAACCAACAGTCTCTGTGCCCTTTCATGATTCAGAACTCTTGTTCCGCACACCCTTTGTTCCCTTGTCCTTACCCTCTGCCCTCTTTTGTACTGTTTCCTCCCTGTGCTTTTCTCTGCGCTATTCGCTTCTCTTCGCCCTTTATGCTTCAGTTCTCTGTGCCCCTCTACACCCTTGGATTCTCCTGGCCTCTGTAACCTTCTATTCTCAGCGTCCTTGTACCTCTTCCTGCACCATGGGATGCTCTGGGTCTCTGGGCCGTTCAGTTCTCCTAGCCCTGGGCCCTTCACCTTCCTTCTTGGGACCCTTTGGGCCTCTCTCCCTGGGGCCTCCATTTCAGTCTCCCTCCTGCACTCTCTGTTTCTCTGTGCCCACGGCCCATTCATCTCACTCTCTCTTTCCTTGCATCCTCTGGTACGCTAGGCCCCTCCACCCTTGCCCTTGGGTTCTCTCACCCCCTCCCTCTGCATCTTGCAGTTCTCTTACTTGAGCCTTCGGATCTTCAGTCCCTCTCTTTCTCTGTCGCCCCACTCCCTTTAGTACAGTGGGCCTATGCAGCTTTCACCTTTCCCCCTCTACAACTTTTGGTTCCATTTGCTCTCTTTGAAGTTTTCTAAACCCCTCTACCCTTCAGTTCCCCGACCCGTGCACCCTTCGGTTCTCTGGGCCCCTCCACCCATCGGTTCTACTCACCACTGGGCCCTTCAGTTCTCTTGGCCCCTGCACTCTTTGGTTCTCGGGGCCCTTGCGACTTTCGGTTCTCTCTCTCTCCCAGCACCATGAGCTTCTTTGGGCCTCTGGACCTTTCAGTCCTCTTGTTGTCCTGCACCGATCGGTCCTGGGGCCTGTTATGGCTGTCTGTCTATCTGTGCTCCCCTCGGCCCTGTCTCCCTTCTTGCACCCTATGGTTGTGTGGCCCTCCTGTACCCTACAGTTCACTATTTCCCTCCTATCAGCGGTGTCACTAGCGTTGGTGTCACCCAGTGCGGGTAACTCGTGGTGTCACCCCCTCACGACTTATCCCGAATCCATGAATCTATGATGGACCTCCTTCGAGTCCGCCAGTGCCAATGATTGCACTTCGCGGAGGAGAAAACGCCCATTGTTGAGCTGTGTTTTATCAGTGGCAGTTTTTAGATTCGTGCACAGCTGTCAGGCTCAATTCCTGTTAAATGCCCCCCTACTCCCTACGGAGACTCTGGTTCCTTAATTGGCACAGGGGGTTCAGTGGAAGAAGCTGCCATTCAGAGTCTGCGGCACGTTTTACGATCACTGTCTTCACCGCCTTGAAATCGGCTTTTTCCCATAAAAAACATTCAGTTATAAAATGCATGTTTCTGAAGATTTCTTTCCCATGAGGTCAGCAGCACTAATGTTTATTCTGTTAGGAGAAAGTTGTAATCAGTTTTCCCAGCGAACCTTCTTCTTACAACAGAGATGCGGCTCCCAAGGACACTGGGTGCCCTAATGTAAGAACTGAAATTACCACACCCACCTCCTGTTTTGTTGGAAAATAAATAAATAAGGGTGAACTATCACACACTGAGCATCGGTGTCAATGCTCCTGCTGCACCAGTGCAGCAGGTGACAGAACTCGTGGGAGGGGACACTAAAATAAAGAATAAACATTAACAAAGGCAATACATAGATGTAAATGCTTATTTTGAATGAAATAGCACTCGTGTGTTGTCACCTGTGTTCTTTGTGATGTTTGTGTGTTGAGAGTGCCTAAGTAATGAAGGTGTTTCTACTTCACTCAGCAGCGAGATTAGGTGTGGTATATTGCACCTGTTAACTACTCGTTACGTATAGGCGGCAGCAGTTAGCAGAGTAAGAGTAAATATATCCCCCATGGATAATAAGTAGGGCCTATTGCTCTCCAAGGTGTGATACTTTACTGTACTGTTGCATGTGATATTACACTACACACTTCAATTAAACAGGCACTAGTGAGCAATGTAATGTCACATGAATTATCCCACACGAATAAAGAGGCTGGTTGTCTGAGCAGGATTGACATAAGCCCACTGCATCCTGAATAATGAAGGATATTCCCACCTATCTGCAGTGGTCTGGGGGCCCATTAGCATTCACACAATAGGGCCAAAGGCACCCTGCTATGCCACTTAACTATCAGGTGGTATGTAAATCCCCTGTAGCACCAGCTGTGTACACATGTATTCCTAGGGCGTTACAGCGTCTTACTAATTCAGTAATTGTTGTTGCACTTTCAGTTATCAGGATTTTGAGAGTCGACTTTAGGGCATATTCCGTGTCCCGTTGTATTCCCAATTCCTGTGCAAAAGGGGTTTCCTCCAGAAGCGGGAGTCGGACTACACGTTTTGTGGAGTTCCCAAACTCTTGAATTGTTTTACTTTTCACCACGCACATTTTGCAAGAATTTTCTTAAAAGTTTGCATTAGGAAAATTGGTTAGAAAAATAGAATGTGTGTGATAAACTTGTCGAAGTCCACTATACGCACACTTAACACAACTTTTATATCTTGTAACAACATCTAAATACAATCCCAAGAATGAGAAGGAAGGAATGGGTGGGTAAGTTGCTGTGCTGAATTGAAGTGTTTAAACTTTTAATCCGGGCATTTTTTGTGTCTATTCCTAGCGCGCCTTCTCTTCCTCTTCTAGCCCTGGGCCTGTATATCACACAGACAGCTCATGCCCGAATCCCGCCGCAGAGCCGTACCTGAGCCTCACAGCGCCGGAGCCGCCACTGTGCGTGCAGCATCGGCCCGGCCCTGAGTGCCACAGCAGGTGCTTCACCTTCAGACTCTGATGTGAGCCGCGCAGTCAGCATCGGATGCGGGCTGCGCAGAGCTACCTACACTTGACTTGAGCTCCGTAGCACTAGACTTGGACCATGGCGGTGACCGGTGACATCATTCTTTTTCTGCCTCCCTGTTTTTAGTTAATAATAAATAAATGGGGTCTCTCTTTTTCTCTCCTACATCCTTCAGTTCTCTGGGCCTCAGAGTCCTTCCGTTTCAGGGGTCCCGTCGCGGCTGGCAAGAGGGGGTGGGGGGGTTGGGGGGTGGCGCGGCGCAAGGGGGGAGCGACACAGTAATGTCAATAAAATTAAAAATAAACTTAACTTAATACCTCACTCCCACTGCGTCCTTTGGATCACGTGCCACCGCTCCAGCTGCTCCTGGCTGGGCCTGCCTTAACCTAGGCAGCCTCCCTCCCCCTCTCCTAAGCCACACTCCTTGGATGTGGGGGCGTGGGGCCCCTCAATAAATTCATCCCCTGTCTGATCTGGGCGGCACGAGGTGGGCCCCAGTCCTGGGTTAGCAGTGGCATCTGTCACGCCAGAGCCCGGGCGTGCGCATGGGCACCAACTATTTCAATAATTAAGAGGCCGGCGGGCAGTGCATGCGCACAGCACCATTTCATTAAAGAAGAGGCCATGGCATGCGCGCAATGAAGACGCTTGGTTGCTAGCTTTGCTGAGTGAGGGGGCCCCGCGGGCCCCTGAAGCCCAGGGCCCCCCGCACTGCGGGGGCTGCGTGGGCCTGTGTAACACCCCTGGGAGAAAGGTGTCAGAACACCGGGACATACGTCCAAAAACTGGGCCTGTACGGTCAAATACAGGAGCGCCTATTGCGTTGATTTCCGATTTTATTGAATTAAAGAATTGCTTTGTCCTTCACGTATAATTTCTTTTCCCCTGGATTTTCGGGTGTTTGCTGTCAGTAAAGCAATTGAAGCCAAGTGAAGTGGGTTCTGCGCTCAGGGGAGCCGGGGGTCAGGCATGCCTGGCATGAACAACAACCCTCTCAGACAAGTGCCCCTTTCAAAAGCACTTGTCTGAGAGGTAACTGACATTGCCTGCCCCAGATGAGCACGTCAGTCATCTACCAACCCAGGGTTAGTCCTTTAGTCTCCTGGAAGCACCCCCGTATTTAAGCGGTTCAGTGTCACAGCCCTTACATGCCAGATACTGGTCTTCAGGGCGCTATTCTTGCTGTCATGGCCATTGATTGCACATACTCTTTCGGGCATGCATTTAGTCTGAAAACAGCACCGGGAGCCAGGGATTGTGTGTTTCCGCAAGTGCCTGGGACCAGCCTTGCGTCTGCACGAACGACGACTTCTTCTATTGTACAGCGCTCTGACACCTTCGGGTAAAGTCTGCGCTGCATAGAAAATGCATTAAATAAAAATAAAATAAAATAAACCTGAACCTGCGTGTCTGTAACATACACTAGTAAACTAAGTGCCACCACCCCCACCTACCAAGTGGGGGTGTGCACTCTGCACTGCACACAAAGGCCCACAGAGGCTTAAACTCAGGAGTTTAAGTGGGCCGGGTCTCAAGGGGTCTGAGCACCGGCAGCTTTTTTCAGGGGACCTCGAAACGGGTCTCTATCGGGCTCTGTTTTGAGCCCTGGTACAGGCGGTCCGTTTTTTTCGGACTGCAGTGACAGCAGTTTGCTGTCACTGCAGTCTGGAAAAAAGTGCAGGGCGCAAAACAGCCTGATAAAGACCCTTTTGGAGACAGTAAGCACGTGGTTGTGCACTTCCCACACTGCTCACTTCTCACTACTCACTAGTGGAGAAGTGACGGCATGACATCATGTCAGGTGAGCGTTGTGGGGGAAGGGAAACCCTTTAACCACTTCGATGCTGATGACGAGCTGAGCTCGTCATGTAACGCGGTTTTTAGAAAACAGCCGCACAGCGCAAAAATAACCGCAGCAGCGATGCGGTTAAAGAGTCATTTTCTTTCTGGATTTCCCTTCTCTTTCTGAAACGCAAGAGCAGCAACATTGTGGTAGGGTCAACAATGCTTTAATTGGAAACTTTTTCAATATTATATGTAACAAGCCATAGTTACAGCTTATTTATCCTATGCAACTAATAACCATTGACAAAGCCAATAGTCCTGACTTATTGTAGGTATGATGTTACTTGTTGTATCACATATCTGGATGCAATGACAGGAACCGCAAAATACAAGTCGGGTATCACATTATGCTAAGCACAGATTTTTAGAGTAAGTGTTTTAAAGCCACGCCCCTAAGTACACTGGCCACGCCCCTTTGAGAGACCCCCCAGTTTTTTCATCCTACTTAAAGCCCTGCTTAAACTGTCTGCTGCCGGAGTCCCAGTGCCACAAACGAAACAAAAAGCCCAGTAGCCAACCAAAAACAACATACGCCACCAGCGCAAGGCCTCGCCGCCTCGGGCTCTATGGATCGAATCAAAGTCACCCCCTACCGGCAGTGGCCCATCCCCCAGGTGTCGCGCAGTCAGTAGAGTACTACTAAAGTTAAGTGTAACACACAAGTACATAATTAACGCAGGCTGCAGCGACAAAATTAAAAACACAATAGCCCCTATAAATATAATTAGGAGGTTGTTGTGGGTGGTGGCGGGATCGCTTTCACTTACCCGTGTGTTGTAGTTACCGTGACCTGCCCTGACCTCGACGTTCACTTCTCAAGGCTCCTCGTCAGGCTCCTCGTCTCGACTCAATACCAGGAGGACTGCAGGCAGGGCTCGAGTCAGGGTACCACGCGGGTGGACGGCGTCTCACCACTTATTTTACTGTGTTTTTACCGGGTGGACGCCGTCCCCCCTGCCCAAAAGATGGAACGGGTGCCTGAGTCTGCACCTGCTCGCGAATGAGAGCCTTCTAAATGCACCCAAGCCTCAGACTAATCTCCCCTTCCACCTCACGCCCTCCCCTTGCCAGCATTTCTCAGAGCACAGACGAGGCGCCAAGGCTTCAAGGAGCTGCACCGTCAACACGCCGAGCATGTCACTTCCAGGGACACCGACAGATGCCCGTAGTGCCGTCTGTAATAACCGTGTAATCTGAGGAATGGGTCTTGTGTATAGTGTGTTCTTGTGTTTTGAGTGACTGCCACTTACTGCAGTACTATGGCTTGTTACATGTATCTTGTGTGTATTCACGCATTTCAGACGGAGACAGTAAATTTCGTGGCGTCACTTCCTGTTGTGACGTCACTTCCGGTGACACCACCTAACTTGGTGCGTCCCCCCACTTCTTTTTTTAGGACTTGTGCCCTGACTGCAGTACACAGCATGGCAATAGCAATGATAGCACGCACAAGCCAGCCACGACGAAGCAAGCCAAAAGTAAAACTGGGAAATACTGGAATTTGGTGGTCTTTGGACTCCTCCCCCAGACCCCAGCAAACCAATCACATGCAAAACAACAAACTGTTGCTAGGTCTGGTGGAAGAGGCAATGGCCACTGCCACACCCCCACAAAATCAAAGCCGCCCGGACTGTCCCGCCCTCAGCCATTGAAACTAATGGAGGGCCTCCAACTCCTCCCTGGGCCAAAGGAATAACGCCCAAATATAAATGCTATTCTGGCAGTGAGACACAGGCTGCACGCTCCAGTGTGTCGTCACTGCCCTGCTTTATGGCTCCAGGTCGAAGAAATCTTCGCCCAGCCAAAAGTATATGCAGAACAAAGGCAATCCTCCACCACCCCCTTAAAAAAACAACATTTGAACATGTTTGTTTACCGAGCACAAGCAGCCAGCAAAATGCATTGCTAACTGCTCAGTGTTCCATCATGCATTTTGTTAGTCCCCCACAGGGTGGGAGGGCGACGCCCATCTTGCCCGTGTACACCAGCCGCCCCTGGGTTTGACATGGTAGGGTTGTAACTTACGCCATTAAGGCAAGTTATATGCAGAGTTACTTTGCATGGATTTCTGTTGCTGGATCTAAGATCCAATAAGGCTGTGTGTTTCATGGCATTGCAGGGTTTGAGACACATCGATGGCCGATCCAAGTCAAGTTAAGTCAAGTTAAAATTTGTATAGCGCTCTCCTGACCCAGAGGGTCTCAAGGCGCTTGAGGAGGGGGTGTTCGCTACTTATCAAACAGCCAAGTTTTGAGTTGTTTTCTGAAGGAGAGTTGTTTCTGTGTGAGGCGGAGGTGGGTGGGGAGAGAATTCCAGGTTTTGGCCGCTAAGTAGGAGAAAGATCCTTCCTCCCATGGTAGTTCTTCAGAAGCGTGGAATCGCGGCGAGGGCTTGATTGGAAGATCAGAGTTGGTGGGTGGGGGTGTAGAAGGTCAGGCGCGAGTTGAGGTATTTAGGTCCTAGGTCGTAGAGAGCCTTGTGTGCGTGGCAGAGGAGACGGAACGTTATTCTCTTGTTTACGGGGAGCCAGTGGAGGTCTCTCAGGTGACCGGATATGTGCTTGTGGCGGGGTATGTTTAGGATGAGTCGGGCGGAGGCGTTCTGCATGCGTTGGAATTCTTTACTGTAATTTGGCAGTGGTTCCGGCGTAGAGGGTGTTTCCGTAGTCCAGTCGGCTTGTGACAAGTGCTTGGGTGACTGTCTTTCTTGTTTCGGTGGGGATCCAAAGGAAGATCTTTTTGAGCATACGTAATATGTTAAAGCATGATGATGAGACGGCATTGACTTGTCTGGTCATCGAGAGGGAGGAGTCTAGAATGAATCCCAGGTCGCGAGCATGGTCCGTTGCTTTGGGTGCGCTGCCCAGTGTCGGTGGCCACCATGAGTTGTCCCATGCGGAGGGGGATGATCCTAGGATGAGGACTTCCGTCTTGTCAGAATTCAGTTTCAATCGGCTGTTCTTCATCCATTCGGCTACGTCTTTAATCCCTTCGTGTAGGTTGGTTTTGGCGACGTTTGGGTCTTTGGTGAGGGAGAGGATCAGCTGTATGTCGTCAGCGTAGGAGATGATGTTGAGGTTGTGTTGGCGTGCGATGGATGTGAGGGGGCTCATGTAGACGTTGGAGAGGGTGGGGCTGAGCGATGATCCTTGTGGTACGCCGCAGATGACTTCGGTGGCCTCTGACCTGAAAGGGGGAGGCGGACTCTTTGGGTTCTTCCGGCGAGGAAAGAGATGATCCAATCCAATGCTTTTCCTTGTATCGCGGCGTTACTGAGGCGTTGTACTAGGGTGCTATGACAGACCGTGTCAAACGCTGCAGAGAGGTCCAGGAGGATGAGGGCAGCTGTTTCCCCGTTGTCGAGTAGTGTTCTGATGTCGTCTGTGGCTGCGATGAGGGCGGTCTCGGTGCTGTGTTTGGCTCGGAAGCCAGACTGAGAGGGGTCGAGGGAGCCGTTGGACTCGAGGAAGGCGGCGAGCTGACTGTTGACGGTCTTCTCTATGAATTTGGCAGGGAAAGAGAGGAGCGAGATGGTGCGGTAGTTCTTAAGTTCAGTGGGGTCTGCTGTAGGTTTCTTTAGTAGGGCACTGAGTTCGGCATGTTTCCAGCTTTCCTGGAAGGTGGCGGTGTTGAGGGAGCAGTTGATGATATCCCCGAGATGGGGTGCTATGATGGAGTCAGCCTTGTTGAAGATGTGGTGGGGGCATGGGTCGGTTGGTGATCCGGAGTGTATGGAGTTCATCAAGCGGATGGTGTCTTCGGTGCTGATCGGGTTCCAGGTGCAAAGGGTGGTGGTGGGGGGCTTCAGTTCGGTAGTAAGGGGGGTGGACTGGTCGCCGAAGATGTTATGTATGTCAGCGATTTTGCTGTGGAAGAATGATGCTTGTGAGTCGCAGAGGTCTTGAGAGGGAGTGATGTCGCTGGAGACGGCGCTGGGATTGGTAAACTATTTGACGATGCTGAAGAGTTCCTTGCTGTTGTGGGCGTTGTTGTGGATTCGATCCTGGAATGCTGATTTCTTGGAGGATCGGATCAGCTGGTGGTCTTTGCGGGTGGCGTCCTTGAGGGCGGTCATGTTGTCTGTGGTTGGGTTTTTTCGCCACGTTTTCTCGCGGGTGCGGCAGTTCTTTTTGGAGTTCTTGAGGTCGTCATTGAACAAGGAGGCTTTTTTGCTACCTTTGTTGTTGTGATGGTTTTTCAGGGGTGCTAATTCGTCAGCGCAGTGGGTGATCCATTGTGCGAGATTGACGGCTGCTTGATTTGGGTCCGATGATTTGGCGGGAGGGTTTTGGTTTAGCGATGTGGTGAGTTGGTCGGTGGCAATTATGTTCCAGTTTCTGCGGGGGACTTGTTGTGGGTGGTGGTGGGTCGTGGTCTTTCTAAAGTTGAAGTGGACGCAGCTGTGGTCTGTCCAGTGGAGTCCTGTGGCGTGGTTGAAGGAAACGTGCTTGCTGGAGGAGACGATTGGGTCCAGCGTGTGTCCAGCGTGGTGGTGGGGGTGTTTACCAGTTGTTTGAGTCCGAGATTAGCGAGGTTGTCCAGAAGGGTGGTGGTGTTGCTGTCGTTGTTCTTCTACAGGTGGAAGTTGAGGTCCCCTAGGAGAATGTAGTCCTCGGAGGGGAGGGCGTGTGGGCTGATAAAGTCGGTGATGTCTTCGCTGAATTGTGTGCGGGGTCCTGGTGGTCTGTAGATGAGGGTGCCTCTAAGTGTGGTCTTGGGGTCGGTGTGTATCTGGAAGTGAAGGTGTTCGGCAGCTGTGAGGGTGTCGTCGGAGCTGGTCGTGATGCGGATGGAGTTCTTGTGAACGATGGCGATACCTCCTCCTGTTTGGTTGATGCGGTCCTTTCGGATGATCTTGTATCCGTCCGGGATGGCTACGGAGATGTCGGGCGCTGATGAGGCGTTCATCCAGGTTTATGTAAGAAAGGCAACGTCCGGTGATGTGGTGTTGAGTAGGTTCCATAGTTCAATGGCGTGTTTGGGGACCGAGCGCGTGTTGAGCAGGATCCACTTTAGGTGGTTGTTGTTTGGGCTCTGTTTGGCGGTAGTGGTTGCAGTGTGGGTCCTGATGCAGCAGAACTTGCAGGATTGGCAGGTGAAGGGTCCATGGGTGCGTCCTGGGGCGGCTCGGTGGCAGTCGGGTAGTCGGCCGGTGTTAAGTGCAGAGAGGGTTGCGACATCGTACGTTAGGCGGGTGGAGTGGTTTTTGCGGGGGCCAGGGGGTCTTCCACTAGGCGCGGTCAAGGCGCAGATGGACGTAGACAGGTTTACCTTTGGCGCGCCTGCTGCGCGTAAATGCATCTGTCATAAGTAGATAGTGGCGAGGGCGTAGCGAGGGAGGAGCA
This sequence comes from Lissotriton vulgaris, assembly GCF_964263255.1. Lineage (NCBI taxonomy): Eukaryota > Metazoa > Chordata > Amphibia > Caudata > Salamandridae > Lissotriton > Lissotriton vulgaris. The sequence goes on along the minus strand of NC_141695.1, from coordinate 1,365,480,847 downwards.
GCTGGGAGGCGGGAGCGGGGTGGCGAGTGGGGAGGGGATTGTACGGCGATGCTGTATATAATAAGACAGGTGCTAATTTCGAGCTACATGCAATGGCAGCGGGGCCAGAGCCTTCAACGACTCCAGGATACTGACACAGTCTAAAGAGATATTTTTTGTTCACAAACCCAGGTCTTCCTCCAGGCGGATAGCAGCACTCTCTGACCCGCTTCATTACACCACTACCCCATGGCAGCCATGAAGCTGTGGGGGACCAGCCGACCTCCACCTCATCGTAATGGATTGCTTAGTCAGGAGTAGAGGCAAGTCTATAAACCGAAGTTGTTCTTTTTGCGCCTTATGGAGCCGCATCAATCCCAAAAGGAATACTGCAGGAGTACGCGGAATGGGGACACCAACCATAGCTGATATCAGTGATAACAATTCTAACCAGTAAGACATAATCACGGTGCATTGACATAACATACATAGCAGGTTAGCATCTTATATTTTACATCTAGGACAGCAGTGCTGTGTGGCTGGGAAGATACGCTGCAGAAGGTGCAGGGTGAGATATGCCCTCTGCAAAAAATGTATTGAATGAAGTTGAATTTGGCATTCCGTGGGATTCTCAAAGGGTATGCCAAGGACCTGCTCCAGTCCCCATACATCATGTCTGTACCCAAGTCTTCGGTGCATTTGTTGCTTAAAACATACTGTGAAATTCTAGTTTGGTTAGTTATGCCTCTGTAAAGCCAGTTGGTGAGGTGTCGGCCATTCACTATCAGGTAGGTTATGAAGACCATTTCATGGTGGGGAGGTTTCTCCCTGTGGGGGGACGAATGTTTCTTTACATATTGCAGAAGTGTGGCATGTTGTAAATCTAATGCATCCGTGACTCCTTTGCTCCAGACAAAATTGTCGTGTTCCATAAATGTGCTGTTGTGAAATAGGTCTCCCACTCTAGCTAAACCGCCTTCAGCCCAGGGGAGCATTCTCAGTTTAGTGAGGAGGCCATTTGGGGTCAGGATCCCAAGTAGTGGTATGGTGTCAGAGTAAGGGAGGCAGCCACGTTTGTAGTGTGTGGATTATTTATAATAAATGAGAGCTGTGCGTAAAAGCAGCGAGCATCGGTCGGAATCTTAGCCTCTGGTAGGATCAGAGTATGAACCCGTCCGCGATCCACATCGGCAGGTGAATAATTTAATTTAATGTAAGTTACGCCCTGACAGCCAATCTGAGAGCCACTGTAACCTAGTCCCCTTTATCAGTGTCCAGCTGCAGCTTATTCAGTCCTACTCTGCGGTGGCCACTTCCCCAAATCAAAAAAGAAAGAGTGATGTTCATAGTTAAGCAGCAGGGTCGGGATCACAACCGGCAAATTGGTTAAGAAATACAGTAGCAAGGGGAGGGCCAGCATTTTCGAAATTGCCACTCGGCACATCTATGATAGCAGTAGGGAGGACCAGAAGGTTACATGTAAGTGTAGCGAGCGCATAGCCTTACCTAGGTTAACGTCAATGAGGTTTGGTGTTGAGCGATAAATCTGTATACCCAGATATTTTAAAGTATGTGCTGCGACTTTTAAAGAATGAGGGCCAAACTGAACCGTCTCTGGGCAATCCCCTTGCCGGGAAAAAAGGCATAATACATACTGACATTAATTCTGATGCCAGAAAGCAACGCAAAAGCATAAAAAATGCCTGTGGCCAGTGATAGAGAGGTGAGGTCTTAAGCATACAGAATGATGTCATCCGTGTATGCGGAGATAACGTGTGTTGTTTGGCCGATACGTATGGCCGGTTGTACAGCCGATAACCGTACCCTAAGGGCTAAGGCTCCAGGGCCAGCACAAACAACAGAGGAGACAGTGTGCAACCCTGCCGTGTGCCTTTTCAAACCGGGTACTCCTCCGAGATATGTCGCCCTGTACGGGCCCTTGACCTGGGGTCCTTGTACAGGACCCTGACCCACATTAAATAACCCGGCGGGATGCCAAATAGTTCAAGTGCAGGGAATATGTAGTCCAATATGAGCATATTGAATGCCTGTCTCAGATTCAAGGTGATACAACCTGCGTGGGCTCTCTCCTTGGGGGTTGCAGTCATAACATGGTAAAACCTGCTGATGTTAAGTGAAGTGCACTGCACTGGTACAAACCCACATTGATCTGGTTGGATTAGATTGTGTAAATATGGAAGTAGGCAGCCACCAAGTACTTTACTGAATAGATTGTAGTCTGTAGTGATTAGAGATAGTTGGGGGGAACTCTGAAAGATACATTGCCTGGCGTGCTGGTTTGGAGAGAGACATTAAGAGTGCCTGTCTCATGGTGGGTGGCAATGACCCCGAGAACAGCGCGGCATTACACAATTTCTCTAGTTGTGGCACAAGAGTATCCGCAAACGTGGCATTGAATTCGGACGGGAGGCCGTCCAGACCTGGGTCCTTGTTTTGAGGGAGGCTCCTGATGGCTGCCTTGATTTCAGACCTTGTGATAGTGCCAGATAGAGCGTCTTGCGCTGTTTTTTCAAATTGTGGGAACTGTGCGCCTGTTCAAAATGGCATCAAGGGGTCTTCCACCAATGGTGGGGGGGGGGGGGGGGGGGGGGGACTGTTACAAGTCTTGGCAATATTCACAAAATGCTGCATTTATATCCCATTGTATATTCAGGGTATCCCCAGCGCTAGTGGTTATCTCATGGATCAGGGGATGTGGGGGGTAATCTCTGAGAATACGTGCTAATAGCGGGCCAGCCTTATCAGCATCAGGCGGAGGACTGGCTGGAAACCTTCACCAATGTGGGGCCTCGGGACATGGCCACAACAACAAGGCTACCGAAACTGAAAGGCCCTTTTCGCAACTGGCGGAGAGAGTAACGTTATACGAGAATAATGACACCGCCTTTGCCACTTGTGGGTCCACGCTCGGAGCTGATCCTGAGCTGACAGCAAGACACCATGCAGGCAGTTGCAGAGATCAGGGGTTCCCCGATGAAGAGAATGCATCTAAATCCAGCCAATGAGACATGTCTAGTGATGACGAACAGATATATGGCCTACAGAATTCGCAGGATTCAGTAGGAAAAGTGGATGTCAACCAGCAGACGGCGTACTTGATTGCATAAACGCTGCAAGCTCCTGCATTTGTATGGACTATAAATTGAGGTATTGGGGTGTATTTGTGGGGGAATGCTGTTGCTAGACGCGTAGACACCTGGGATGCAAGCTCTTACTAATCCACAGTATTTTCTCAATACTGTGTTGAACACTGAAATACATGAGGGAACCGGTACGACTGAAACGTATATTTTATTGCTGATTTGTGAAATATTGCTGAGTTAACATATGAAGTTTGCCCCAACTATATTGCGCATGGGGAGCCCCTGAGACGCTAGAAACGAGGACTGTACTCTAAAGTATAGCAGTTTGCAGCGCACCACCCAGGATTGTTTTGAATGTTATCTCAGATTGGGAGTTTGGAGGATTGCTGGTTACATTATCGGATTTTTGGAATTATTAAAGCATATATCTTTTTGTGAGACGTCAACTGTTAAGAGTAGATTCATACAGTGTACCATGCTGCGAGTCAGCGAGCAAAGAGGGGTATGTAATGATGAGCTGTGTTTAATTAACACAGCTGTTGGGCTGCCACGTACACAATTTCACCTGAATGCGTTGGAGGGTTAATGTCTTCAGTTAAGATTGGTACATGGGGAAAAGCTTCGCGAGCATCCGAGATGGCCGCGTGAGCTAAGAGCTCCCGAGACCCTCGCTGCCTCCTACATATATACTGAAACGAATCCGGATTATTCGGATGGAATATTGAAGTGCAGACCCGGCAGAGGCACTAGCTGCTTTCCAAAATCGATTTGGACATTGGGAAAATGAATTACACCGATCGCAACTTTCTGGCCCACAGGGGTGGAAGGGCATGGAGCTCAAGTCGCACCAATACCCAGGCAGTAGTTGAAGAACAACGGCTAGCTGCAGTGTGATCGATGCCCCTGGTCAACTTTCGGTTTCGTTTTTGAGACCTCACTGGTGAGCGAGGGTGTTATCGACAGATTGATCATCGGCCTCCGCTGGGCGCTTCACTCTGCAGTGTATCTACCGCAAGTACTTGGTGCGGACCGGGAGAAACCCTTTCTCAACCTGAACATTTGAATTCTAGTGGGCTACGAAGTGCGGATATTAACACCAGGTCGCACAGGGCCCTCCGGGGCACAGAACCCAATATGGCGGGCAAGCAAGACGGAGACCGGCAGAAGACCAAGATCACCGGCAGGGGCAGTGTGACGCAGGCGGATAGTATTGAACGATTCACCCAGCCGAGGGGATCACCCGGTACCATCCCTAAAACTACCAGAGGGGCGAATGTGACTTTTGAAGACCCAGAGGAATTGAGCCTCCAAGTCGTCATGGGCGCCATTGCTGGCATGAAAACTTCAATCGGACAACAATACGAGGCTCTGGCTTTAAAGTTGGATACCGTGGCTGTGAATGTCACCTTAATCAGGGCGGACCTCTACAAAACGAACGAGAAGGTAAAATCCCTAGATTTGGCCACAGCCAGTCTCACTACCGACGTTTCTGACTTGCAAACGGAGGTCCGTAACTTGCAAACTGCCAACTAACAGTTTGCCCGCCGATTGGAGGATTCCGAAAGGCGTGCAAGGCGGAATAACATACGCATTATTGGTATTCCTGAAAAATCAGAAGAAACCGCAACGGATCTTTTTGTGGAAGATATGGCCCTCAATCATCTTGCCCCCAAAGGCTTGAGTAAATTCTTCGTGGTGGAACGGGCTCACACAGTGCCGGGCGGGAGGCCGAAGCCGGGTGCCCCACCAAGTCCTATTATCGCTAGGATTTTCAACTTCCGCGATAGAGACGCTATTTTGCAGGCCTCGAGAGTGGGTGGACCCGTCAAGTTTGAGAATACTACAGTGAGCTTCTACCCGGACGTCACTCAATCTGTCCAAAAACAACGATTGGCCTTTCAAGGAGTAAAAAGGCGGATGCGAGACATGGATTTGAAGTACGCTATGCTCTTCCCTGCACGGTTGCGGGTCGAATATGAGGACAAGGCCTTTTTCTTTGACCGCCCAGATGTGGATAGTGACTGGCTTGACACTATGCCCGTGAGAAGAGGTCCGGCAGACCGCTCTGGGGGTACGGAAGACGGCGGATCGGCGCAAGAATAAGGAATATTGACTAGGTTCACTGAACTATTGCATAGTGTACTGCTGGGGGTCGCATATCGTATGTATAAATATGTTTTGCTGCTTCTACGAGGTGGCGGGAGGGACAGGGACTCGTCCTCCTCTGGGGTTTCTTTTTGTAGACTAGTTAGTGAATGGGGCGACAGGCACACTGCAAGTTGGGGTGGCTGATGGGTCAGACGCAGAATGCAGGGAGGGGGGTAGATGCTTGGTTTTCTGGTTGGGGGGCGGGGGTTGGGTGTTGGGGTTTGATTTGGTTTAACACAAGGTGCCGTATCGTTTGCTTATTGTCCGCTGGTGATGCGTCTTTCTCTGGGATGGGGTGGTGGGCACTATTGGGATGGGGGATAGGGGGTTGAGACTAATGTCATGGAATGTCAATGGTCTAGGGGACAGAATTAAAAGAGGGGTGGTTCTCCAACTACTCAAGAGAATGTCACCAGATGTGGTCCTGCTACAAGAGACACACCTTATAGAAAATTCCTGCTCATCCATGAGCAGACGAGGTTATCGTCTTGTCGCTCATTCGGGCTTCACCTCCGGGTCTCGGGGTGGGGGTAATGATCAGAGCCTCACTCCCCTTGGAAATTGACGAGGTGATTTATGATGACAGGGGACGTTATGCAGTAATAGTGGGCAGATGGGAGGTAAAGACCATACTTCTAATGTCTGTTTATATCCCACCTGGTCTGCAATAGTCCACATTTGAAGATATCGGTAAAGTATTTCTGAATCTCCCGGAAGGATTCCTGATAGTGGGTGGTGACTTTATTTCGGTTGTTTGTGGGAGGGAAGATCGTTATCCACCTAGGGACCTGCCAGGATCAAAGGCTTGGCTGAGTAGGCTTATGGACACTTTGGGATTAGTAGATTGTCGGCGCTTGCTACACCCTGGGCAGACACAATACACCTTCCACTCCGGGGCACATGGCAGCCTCTCTAGGCTTGATTATGTACTGATGCCAGCGGCGCAGGCCATGATGGTTAAGGAGGTTAGACATCTGCCTCGTGGCATTTCAGATCACTACCCGCTACTCATGGTGTTGGATACTGGTGTTGGAGCAGAAGGGAGGTTAGCTCCCATAAACCCATGGTACCTCCGCAACCCTAGGACCCGTGCAGCATTGGTTAAGTCTATAGAGCACTATTTACTTGAAAACTTGGGGTCAGTGTCTTCTGCTGTTTCACTTTGGGAGGCTTTCAAAACAGTTATCCATGGGCAGGCTTTGTCGTTGATTTCCTGTGCCAAGAGGAGTAAACATGAAGAAGTAATCCGACTTGAATCCGAAATAGACGAGTTGGAAGAAGATTTGGAACATGATGTTACTCAGGAGAAATTTCATGCTCTTAGTCTCAAACAGAGTGATTATAAAGCACTGGTCACTGACGCTGCCAGATCCATGAGTAGAGAGCAGCAGGGGCGTTTGTATGATGTTGGGGATAAGGCAGGTAAATTGATTGCATGGCTGGACAAGAAGGAGAGAGCGAGTCGGGTGGTTCCGGTGATTGAAAGTCAGAGTGGTATGAGAGTTACTGACCCAGTGGAAATAGTGGAACGCTTCGCAGAATATTATCAGGGGGTTTATTCTCCCGTATCGGACAGACCCGAAGAGGGCTCGCACTTGTTGTTGCGAGACATAGCTTTACCCCGCCTAGCTGACGAAGACAGGGAATTGATGGATGCTGTACTGACTGCTGATGAGATTGCGCTGGCGATCCGTTCAGTGCGTTCAGTCAAAGCGATGGGACCAAACGGCCTCCCCATTGAACTTTACAAATTAAGACCCGACAAGATAGCGCCATATCGCCGGGCTATGTTTCTTGAATCGCGTGATGCGGGCCTCCTCCCCCATGATCAAAGGCTCGCAACCATTGTAGTTATCCACAAAGAGGGAAAGCCACGAGAACATTGTACATCCTATAGGCCCATTTCACTTTTGAACGCCGAGCCTAAGATTCTGGCTAAGGTTCTGGCGAATCGCCTGATAACAGTCATTGGTGATTTAGTCCATCCTGATAGGTCCGGCTTTATTCCACATCGCAATACCACACTCAACCTGCGGCGTCTCCATGGAGTCCTCGCGAGAGTGGCGTCCATACGTGAGCCGCCATCTTGGCATCCCTGGATGCAACAATGGCCTTCGATACGGTGGAGTGGCCATACCTTTGGGCCGCGCTCGCAAAGTTTAGTTTTGGCCCGGGATTTATCAGATGGGTAAAACTTTTATACGAGGAGCCACTGGCCCAGGTAGTGGTGAATGGCAAAGTCTCTGGCCCCTCTGTACTGGGGAGAGGCACGCGACAGGGATGCCCATTGTCCCCTCTCTGCTCTGGCCTTGGAACCGCTCACTGCCTGGCTGCGTTGGCAGCCCTCGATGAGTGGTATTTGCGTGTTTTTATATAGCGCTAGAATCACTCCCGGGGGAGTATCTCCGCGCTTCGACCGCTGCGAAACCCTTCCTAGCTTCCCTGAGAGATGGTCCCTTAATGGGTATCTCCAGGGTGAGACCAGGCATCCCCGGCGGTCTGGTGGGGCCGTTAGTGAAGATGAGGCAAGCTAATGCCCAGAGTTGCCGAGTGTGATCACTGATCAGAGTGGGCACCGAGGCGAGAGAATTGTCGAGTCTGCTGACCCTGGTCCAGAAACCTGCCGCGCCGGGAATCGAACCCTGGTCCCGGGCCGTCCTCTGCTCTCGGGTCTGCCACCTCTAACCAGTGAGCCACACTACCTCACTATCAGCTGGACCTCGGAGTTTGAGGATCGCATTTCGCTCTAAGCTGACGACATCCTTTTATATCTTTGTAAATCACCCCCTAGCAGTGTCTGGGAGAACTATGGCCTCCTTAGTCATAGTGCATGTGAGGCATTGATGATGCCATGCTGTGTGGCATGTGGATAGGGGGGACGGGTTTGCTATGAAAGAAATCACTTATTTAGTGGAATGAGAATTTGGGGATGATTGTGTAAGAATTGGAAATGCATGGGGCTAGTGGCAGACTGTATGAAAGGAAGGGCTATTTGTATTTAAAGAATGTAAATCGAGAGAAGATTTCTGGTATCTACAGTCCAAAGATAATTGAAATAGAGGAAGGACTGACAACCTTATTCTATGACATAGATACCTTTGGCTGGGGAATTTTCAGCAGAGTAAGTGGCTCACTGTGTATGTGCAGGGGCTTTGAGTGAGTTTTGAACAGGGTTCAAACCCCAGGTGGGGAAAATTGTTTTTTTTTTTTTTTTTAATTTTATTTCTAAATTCCACAAATGAAAGCTGTGCCTTTGTAAATGACCCCCTAGCAGTATCTAGGAGAACTATGGCCTCCTTACTCATAGTGCATGTCAGGCATTGATAATGGCATGCTGGGTGGCACGTGGATAGGGGGGGCAGGTTTGCTATGAAAGAAATCACTTATTTAGTGGAATGAGAATTTGGGGATGATTGTGTAAGAATTGGAAATGCATGGGGCTAGTGGCAGACTGTATGAAAGGAAGGGCTATTTGTATTTAAAGAATGTAAATCGAGAGAAGATTTCTGGTATCTACAGTCCAAAGACAATTGAAATAGAGGAAGGACTGACAACCTTATTCTATGACATAGATACCTTTGGCTGGGGAACTTTCAGCAGAGTAAGTGGCTCACTGTGTATGTGCAGGGGCTTTGAGTGAGTTTTGAACAGGGTTCAAACCCCAGGTGGGGAAAATCATTTTTTAAATTTTTTTTTAATTTTATTTCTAAATTCCACAAATGAAAGCTGTGCCTTTGTAAATGACCCCCTAGCAGTATCTGGGAGAACTATGGCCTCCTTACTCATAGTGCATGTCAGGCAATGATAATGGCATCCTGTGTGGCACGTGGATAGGGGGGACAGGTTTGCTATGAAAGAAATCACTTATTTAGTGGAATGAGAATTTGGGGATGATTGTGTAAGAATTGGAAATGCATGGGGCTAGTGGCAGACTGTATGAAAGGAAGGGCTATTTGTATTTAAAGAATGTAAATCGAGAGAAGATTTCTGGTATCTACAGTCCATAGACAATAGAAATAGAGGAAGGACTGACAATCTTATTCTATGACATAGATACCTTTGGCTGGGGAACTTTCAGCAGAGTAGGTAGCTCACTGTTAATGTACAGGGGCTTTGAGTGAGTTTTGATAAGGGTTCAAACCCTACCTCGGGAAATTATTTTTTAATATTATTTTTATTTTTTTAAACAATTTATTTATTTTAGCAGAGTGAAACATAGTCCTTTGGAAATGCTCAACTGATAATAATGAAAGACCAAGTAGAAAATCTATGGCATATGTCACATCAGATGTGGCATATGCCACATGACAGAGTGACATGTGTCACATGCCAGACTTGGGCTCCAACCCTGGTGAATCCAATGCCGCTATTTGCATGGTGTTGTCAAAGCCTCGCCGCCTACTTCACCAATGTGCAGTGGGCGTCGAGGCCACTCTTGTGGCCTTACTGCTTACTGCATGACCGTGACCTCGTGCTCTCTGACGTGCTGCTGCGAACCGACGAGGTGAGCCCAGGCGCCTGAGCCGGGAGCTGAGACGCTGTGTCAAAGGGAATTCCTCGGCGTGTGTCAGGAAAAGAAAAGTAACATCTCTGCATCCTTTATTTATGCCGCCCGCAACCTGATGCCACTGCTACCTGCTCGCCCCCAAAGAAGATTAAATACCATGCCACTTGCCACTTGCCACCCGAGTGCAGCTCGAGCCCCCGTCTGTCCAGGGAGGTTCAGAAGGCGTGAAGTAAGGGGAGCAGAGTATGCGGTTGAAGTGCGGCCAAAGACAGGAGAAAAGAGCGTGAGAGGAGCCAGCAGGAGAAAGTGGCTTAACTCAACCTCGCATAACCTTATACCTACTAATTTTCACCAATCTCGCAGTTGTTATTAAGCGAGGGTGCTTAAGGAAGTACTCTGTTTTACTGTTTTACAGGAAATTAGAGACACTTCAAGAAAAAGAAGGGCACGGTGCGCGCGCAAGTACAAGCTTAAGGCACAACAGAGGTAAGAGATAAAAGTTGTTATCTTTTAAATATTGGTATCACCCCCTCCCCGTCCTGAGGACTGAGTTTGATAAATTGGGGGTAGATTTTGGGGTAATACTGTGTGTGAAGTATAATCTGAAGAGCTTAAATGGCCCCACGGAGAAAAAAAAGTGCATTGGGACTAGCACAGAAATAAAAGGCTATGGCAGGAGATCAAAAAATCATTGTAGAGACTCTGACCTGCCTAGGGCAAGAGCCAAAACCCACACATGTGCAAAGAAAAAAAGGGAAAGCCTCTAAGGAACCGTTACAAGGAGGAAGCAAGGGTGGCACAGCATCAAACCCCCTCAAAGATTTTGTGAGAAAGCACTCTAAAAAGGTCTTTCCCCTGCTAAACCCCCGGCCACAGAAGAAGGGGAGGATTCATGGAAGGAGGGGTTCTTCCTTAATCTTTGATGAATGCACAGTGGACTCTGTAAATCTAGCGAATCAATCGGTACAGTCTTTGATAGGACATAAGGGGGCAATAATGTCACCACTACTTTCTTTATCTCCGCGACTGCGATTCCAGATGTCTGATGAAGCAGAAAGCCCGGGGTTAAGGCAAAATGAAGAAGTAATTCAAACCCTAGATGGAAGACTAAATAGAATTAAAAACCCGGTCCTACACGGAGCCAAGGGACCAGTGCATGTGGACAATATTGGCCTGGAACAACTTGCCAGTGAATTTGCGCAAGGAACCAAACCTCCTACCCTTCAGGAAGAAGCTTAAAACTGTGCTCTTCCTGGAGGCTTGGGGTACGTCCTAGCCGGTCCCTGCTCCTCCACCGAACCAGTGTGTACCTTCTGACAAGCGCTTAGAGCAATGGTTCCCAAACTTTTTTGACCTGTGGCTCCCTTGACCTAATCGGCAGTTGGCCGTGGCTCCCCACCATTTTTTTTACCGGTGGGTGGGTGGTATGTACCTCCTGTTATCTTCCTTAAAGTAATTGGGACGCATTATTTCACTCATCCAACCATCCGTTCACTCATCCAGCCATCCGTTCTCTCATCCATCCACCATTTCACTTCACTAATCTATCCATAGTTTTGCCCATCTACCCCCTTTCACTAACTCATCAATCCTTACATCCATCCTTTCACTCATCCATCCATTCACCATTTCACTTATCAATTCATCCATCCACCCATTCACTTGCCCATCATCTACCCTTTCATTCATCCATCCATCCATCCTTTCACACACTCATCCACCAATTCACTCACTCATCAGCTGCCCTTTCACTCATCCATCCATCCTTTCACACACCCACCCACACTTTTACCCATCCATCTACCTTTCCACCCATACATCCATCTATTTACCTTTTCTCTCATCCATACTTCCACTCATTCACTCATCCATCCATCCTTTCTTTTATTATCTATCCATTCCCTCTTTTATTCATGCAATCATCCTTTCAGTAATCCATCCAGCCATTCAAACATTCCTTTACTTATTTACTCACCCACCTTTCCACATTATGAGCTGAGCCTTTGTCTGCAGAGTTGCAGGCAGAAGAGGCCTATCAAGAACGAACTACAGCAAGGGGTGGGGTGCGGTGGGGGAGAGTTCACTATGCCCCTGCACATAGGCAGGCTGAAAACGTAGAAGTCATGAGTCACACATGATACACAGTGCCAGGATGTGAGGTTACTGTAACATGGTTTTGTTTCCAGAGCTTTAAGCGGTGTAAAAAAACTGGGGGATCTCTTCAAAGGGGGTGCTGGATGTAATTAAGAGCGCAGTTTAAAACACCTAGGCTAGAAATCAGCGCTTAGCATAGTGTTGCGCCCGACGGGTAATATGTTGTTTATGTCATTGCATCCAGATATATAATACAGCAAGTGTCATTGCACCAACAACAAGCCAGGACTATTGGCTTTGTCAATGGTTGCTAGTTCCTTAAAATAAAAAAGCAGCAACCATGGCTTTAATATTGAAAATACTTCAGTTCAAAAATGATGAGACAGTGAAAAAACGATAACCTGTTCTTTTAAACTTATTTCACAGGCTTCTTTAAATGAAGTGTTCTCTAACATTGCAGCATTGGCGTTTTACCTTTTATGTAACAGAAGGCCCTTCTTAAAATGAGGCAGGAGGCCGCCACCACATGCTTGAACACCCCTGACTGCCCCATTGTCATTCTGTGTGTGGCAATCAGCCGCAGATAGTATGACAATGGACGGGAGGGGCTGCTCTTGGGCTCTAGGATGAGTGCGAGGCGGCTCCTGCAGCGGGGGTGAGGCCTCTCACAGGGGAGCAGTGCTGCTCCCTGTGATGGCCACAATGACAGATAAAAGGCAGGGACGGTCCGTGGACGATTGGTCACCCTCCTGTGCGCGGCGCCCCTGGCACCTCATTACGGCGCACTGGGGCGCTGCGGCGCACAGTTTGGGAACCACAGGTTTAGAGAACCCTGGGTGATATGGTGCTTTATAAATCTAAATAAATAAATACTAATGGTGGAAATCAATCCTTAGAAATAAACTTGGAATCTTCGGAAACCCCCGTATTTTAAATGCTTGAGTTAATGCTAATGCTGCAAAAATCACCCCAAGGCTTGTTGGATGTAACTATGCTAAACCATGATATTTTAAAAACCCAGAAATGCACCTCTTCAAAATCGAGGGAGAATTACATGGCATTAGGGGGCAAATGCCATTAATGCTAAGACCTGTCTCGGACCCTGTCTCTATAACCCTGATGAGGGAGTAGGGAGGAGGAGGTTGGAAATGTCGATCTCCCGATGGTTAATCTTTTTTTTTAACATAAGATTTTATTAAAAAGAAAAACGAGACAAGAAGTCAGACACAGTCAAAGCAATACAATTGAGTCAAGGTACAAATCAAGCAGAAAAATTAAATTAGCATACAATTCGTCCTATGGGTCCAGCTTGGGCCATGGCTAGCTCTATCGTCGGAGATTCACAGAGTTCACCACGATACTTGTTCCAATGTCCCCATTGCTTGTCTCATTTCTTGGGGCAGCCTCTTATTTTGTACACCGTCTTTTCGGCAATCATGCAACGGTCCATCTCAGCCATCCAGCCCACCACCAAACGGCTTTTCTTGGGAGCCCCATCTCATCGCAATGGAGCATTTAGCTAGTAGAAAACCCAACGCCGCCCACTGCAGTTCCAGTTCATTCAGGTCTGTGCCCCCCCCCCCCCATATATTAAGAACACATTCTTTTGGCATCGGTAGGAGTGACTTACCCAGGGAACTGCTCATTTTACGGATCGTTCCACCCCAAAAGTGTTGCACCACTGGGCACTCCCATAAGACGTGATAGAAGGTGCCAGGTAAGCCACAGCCCCGCAGACACAGTGCGTCAGGGCGTCTGCTAATTTTGGCCTGTGTAGGAGCGGACATGTAGGCTCTGTGTAAAACCTTCAGTTGGGTTAGTCTGAATCTATGGCAGATAGCCGATTCTCTGGGGGACATTAGGGCCGCCCGCCAATCCTCATCAACTAGGGGACCCAAGTCTCCCTCCCATTTGCTCCGCAAGGACTGGAAGTGATCGGGGAGATTCTTACAAAGCTTGCGGTAAGTGTAGGAGATGGCTTTCGCAAGGAGGGTTCTGATAGTAGTCTATCCTCCAGGGGGGAAGTTTCAGGTATGGATGTGAGGTCTGGGATGGCGGCAAGGATGGCCTGTTTGATTTGCAGATAGCCGAAAGATTCTGTCAATGCAAGGGAGTATTTGGCCTGAAGATCTGTAAATGTCAGTAGCTTACCCCTATGGACAAGGTCCCCCACCGGCGAAATCCCTATCCTGTCCCATTTGTCGAATCCCTGAAGGAAGCAGAGGGAACACAGGCGTTGCGACAACCATAAGGGTGTTGCCTCAGTGAGTTTATCTGACCACCCCAAGCTCTTGTTGGCCCTGTGCCATATTGTGACCGTGTGTGCCATGGGTCCGACATATCTATCCCTGGCTGGTTTGCTGTAGAGGGCCCCCAGGTAGCCCTCCCGTCCAATCAGACATCTGTCAAGGAGGAAGGCCGGATCCAGGGGTGAACCATGAATCCAGTGATTGACAGCCACCAATTGCGACGCCCAATAATAGAGGCGGAGATTAGGTAAGGCGATACCTCCATCGTACCAGCCTTGGAAGAGTTTGTGAAGGGCGATACGGGCTGCCCCGCCATCCCACAACAGAAGACGGATTTCACTCTCCACAGTGCAAAAATAGGAGTCCGGGATTTTAAAGGGACAGTTTTGCAGAGCGTACAGGAAACGCAGGAGCGCCAGCATTTTAAACAAGGCCGCCCTGCCGGGGAGGGAAAGTGGGAGGGACCGCCAGTGGGCCACGTCACTGTGCAGTCTGCGCAGGGGATCCAATAGGTTGCGATCATGGAACACCTTGGGGTCTGACGTGACATAGATACCAAGGTATTTAAATCCATCTGGAGCCACTGCGATGGAAAACCCCGGGGGTAGACGGGGCAGGGGGCCATGTAGCATGTACAATGTTGATTTAGTCCAATTGATCGAGTAGCCCAAGTATTTCCCAAAGTTAGTAAGGACATGGAATAAACTATTAATAGAGGACCGGGGGGAAGCTACGTATACCAGGATGTCATCGGCATAGAGGGAAATCTTGTCCGTTACCTCGTCATTCCATTGGAGGCCTCTGATGGAGACGTCCGTGCGGACCCAGTGGGCCAGGGGTTCGAGGGTGAGGGTGAAAAACAGAGGGGACAAGGGGTATCCCTGTCAGGTTCCCCTGTGGAGGCAAAACTGTCGAGACGTGTGGTTGTTGACCCGGACTTGGCCCAGTAGGTCTGTGTATAGGAGCCGCACCCAACTAATAAAATTGGGCCCGAAGCCAAATCGAAGCAGGACCTCGAAGAGATAGGGCCATTCGATTGAGTCGAACGCCATCGTGGCCTCAAGGGAAAAAATGGCGGCGTCTTTTTGTATGATAGATTGTCGACTCAACACATTATTAACCCTCCGTAGATTTAGTGCCGTGTTGCGGCCCGGGAGGAAACCGGACTGGTCGTCGTGTATTAGGGAGGGATGCACAAGAAAAAGGTGGTTTGCCAGGAGCTTAGCCAGGACCTTTGCCTCCGCACAAATCAGGGAAATCAATCTATAAGAGCCGCAGTCAGTGGGAGGTTTATTCGGCTTGAGGATGACCGCGATGGAGGCTAGTCGTTGATCGAGCGGTAGGGTACCACATTCACAGCTTTCTTCAAACATGTTTTTGAGATGGGGGACAATTCCCGGAACCATGCCCTTCAGGAATTCAATGGGGACCCCGTTGGGGCCCATAGCTTTATCGGAATTAACGGCAAAGAGCGCCGTAGTGAGCCCCTCTGCCGTAATGTCGGCGTCTAGGGTCTCCTTATCAGCTTGTGAGATGGTATGTAGGCGCATCTCATCCAGAAGTTGTCTGGACTCCTCTGAAGTATAGCATGCTCCAGCGGTATAAATGAGTTCCAGATGGTCGGCGAAGTCCTCAGCTATTTCTTGCGGATCCACAACTTTGAACCCATCCGGTCTTATTATGGATGACACCCATCTAGACCCCTGGTCACGCCGTTCCAGCCATGCAAGCATCTTACCCGCACTGTCACTGAACTCATCCCCGCGGTAGCGCGTGTGGAACAATAGAGCTTGCGCCTTTTCCTGTGCTAATGCTTTGTAGGCCATTTGCTGGGTTCGGAGACGGCGAGCCGTGTCTTCCGAGGGGGCAGCATTGTGGGACGGTTCAAGGCTAAGAAGGTCAGATTCGGCCTGAAGAATCTGTTTGTTATGCTTATGTAAGTACCCCATCTTAAGTGCCAGTGTCTCACCCTTGACAACCGCTAGGTATGCCTCCCAAAGCGTGACATCCGAGTCCACAGAACCGACGTGCTCCGTGAAAGAGAATTCTGTTCGCTCAATCAGGCTGTCTTTGATGTCTAGGATCTGCATGAGCCAGGGGTTAATAATGATGGGACCGCGTATAAATTGGCGGTGATAGGGGAGGTCTACGCTAAGGGGTGAGTGATCAGAGATGCCTCGGGGAAGACCTTTCGGGCGGATGAAGCAGCCAATGTCTGTGGTGGGACAGAATAAATAATCAATTCGGGACATGCTGTTGTGTGCGTTAGAATAGTGTGTAAAGTAGGGTGTGTCTGGATAGTGATGGCGCCAAATGTCCTCAAGCCCCATAGCATGCACGAAGTCGGACAGATCTGAGCTCTGCCGATGAGAGCTGCGCTTAGGTCGGCGGTCCAACTCGTTACACATTGTCATGTTGAAATCCCCCCCGATTAGGAGTGTGCCAGTGGGGAGGCCTAGCAGTCGGGCGCCCAGCTCCTTGAGGGAGTCACAAACTAGGGTCGGTGGAAGATATGCAGAGATAATGTTTAGGGGACGTCCCTTCCACACGGACTCAACTAGTGCAAAGCGGCCCAGAGGGTCAGCCCACGTCTTCATGTGAGTGAGTGCGAGACTCTTTTTCACTAGAATCCCCGTGCCACGGGATACAGAGGTGAACCCCGCGTGTACCAGTAGTTTATAGCCGCCTCTCTGAAGAGCTTGGCAAGTGTTGCCCACCAAGTGTGTCTCTTGCAACAAGACAATGTCAGGGGAGTGGCGCCGTAAGTATTGAAGGACTATGCCTCATTTTATTTTGTGCCCCAACCCATTAAGATTCCATGACAGTATCGTGAGGGTTCTAGAGATGGGCTGCGACATGGTGGTGGATAATGTGGGATCCATGGAAGGAGAGATGGAAGAGAGGTCGTTCGGGCCGCCGGTCTATCGGGACAAGATAGGATACAGGATCAGGAGGTCTCCGGTTCTCTCGGGGACAAGGTGATACCCAAGGTGGCCAGCCCGCCATATTTGGACCCTGAAGGAGAAGTGAAGTGTGACAAGGAAAGACTCTGCTGAAAACACAAAAGAAAAAGAAAACCAAAACAGAACACCCTAGAACCCCCCTCCCTCCCAACTCAACCCCCCTCCCTGCCCGCGGACTTGAAACTATCCACTCCCCAACTAGGCAGAGTGCCTGTCGCCCTCCCAAACATTGACAGGGTAAGTGGAGAGCCATGGGTGCCCTCGCTCTGAGTTAACAGTATTGCAGAGCCTAGTGCACCTTTCAAGTCAAGTCAAGTCATAAAATTTGTATAGCGCACTACATACCCAGAGGGTTTCAAGGCGCTTAGGAAGGGGAGGAGGATTATTTGTCAAATATCCACGTTTTAAGCTGTTTTCTGAACGCTAGGTGGTTCTGGGTGAGGCGAAGGTAAGCGGGGAGTGAGTTCCATGTTTTAGCAGCCAGGTATGAAAAGGATCTGCCTCCCATGGTGGTCTTGTTGATGCGAGGTACAGTGGCGAAGGCTTGGCTGGAAGAACGTAGTTGGCGGGAGGGGGTGTAGAAGGACAGTCGAGAGTTGAGGCAATCTGGTCCGATGTCGTAGAGTGATTTGTGTGCGTGGGTAAGCAGTCGGAAAGTGATCCTCTTATTGACGGGTAGCCAGTGGAGGTCTTTAAGGTGACCAGAGATGTGTTTGTTGCGTGGGATGTCTAATATGAGCCTGGCTGAGGCGTTTTGGATTCGTTGGAGTTTCTTCTGGAGTTTAGCGGTGGTACCTGCGTAGAGGGTGTTTCCGTAGTCCAGTCGGCTCGTGACCAGAGCGTGGGTGACTGTTTTCCTTGTTTTGGAGGGGATCCAGTGAAATGTTTTTCTGAGCATGCGAAGAATGTTGAAGCAGGAAGAGGATACGGCGCTGACTTGTCTGTTCATTGAGAGTGATGAATCCAGGATGACGCCAAGGTTCCGTGCGTGGTCTGTCGGGATGGGTGCTTTTCCGAGGGCTTCCGGCCACCAGGAGTCGTCCCAAGCAGAGGGGGATGTACCTAAGATGAGGACTTCTGTTTTGTCTGAGTTCAGTTTCAGACAGCTTTGTTTCATCCATTCGGCGACTTCTTTCATTCCTTCGTGTAGGTTAGTTTTGGCGGTGCTGGGGTCATTGGTGAGAGAAAGGATCAGTTGAGTATCGTCCGCGTAAGAGATGATGTTGAGGTTGTGTTGGCGTGCGATGGCCGCGAGGGGGCTCATGTATACGTTGAAGAGGGTGGGACTGAGTGAGGATCCTTGAGGTACGCCGCAGATGACTTCAGAGGCCTCGGACTTGAATGGAGGAAGGCGGACTCTCTGGGTTCTTCCGGTGAGGAACGAGGTGATCCATTCAAGTGCTTTTCCTTGGATTCCGATGTTATTGAGGCGTTGTAGAAGGGTGCTGTGGCAGACTGTGTCGAAGGCTGCGGAAAGGTCGAGGAGGATGAGGGCGACTGTGTCTCCATTGTCCAGTAGAGTTCGAATGTCGTCTGTTGCTGCGATGAGGGCGGTCTCAGTGCTGTGTTTTGCTCGGAAGCCAGATTGTGAGGGGTCGAGGGATTTGTTGGCTTCGAGGAAGGCGGCGAGCTGGTTGTTGACGGCTTTCTCGGTGACTTTGGCCGGGAATGGAAGAAGCGAGATGGGGCGGTAATTTTTGAGTTCGGTGGGGTCCGCTGTGGGTTTTTTCAGAAGGGCGGTGAGTTCAGCGTGTTTCCAGTTTTCTGGAAAGGTGGCGGAGTTGAAGGAGCAGTTGATGACGTCTCGGAGGTGCGGTGCTATGACGGAGTCTGCTTTGTTGAAGATGTGGTGAGGGCATGGGTCTGTGGGGGATCCAGAGTTGATGGAATTCATCAGGCGGATGGTGTCCTCAGTGGAGATTGGGTTCCAGGCGTTAAGGGTGTTCACGGGGGGAAGATGGACAGCAGATGGTAGGGTGGGTTTGTTTCAACTTCAACTTTAAGACGAAGTACATCAGCAATGGCATTCATACATTACAATAAAGAAGGAAACAACCTGCATGATCCATAATGCTTGGACCAGAAAGGATACGTGGAGACTATGGGCGGGCGTCAACCAGCGGACACCCAGCCGGTCAATAGTAGAGGGCCTCAACAAAACAAGGCTGGTCAAAGGGCCAAAGTCCTGGAATAATAGCAGAGAAGAAACGGACAGCTGAAAAAGTTACTGGTCTCCTTGAGTGCCTTCGGTGAACAAGTCCTGACTTTCCGGAAGCGAACTTGGATCAGTGCGTGCAAGCGATCCCCGGCGATGAGTTGGAGCGGTCTTCGATGGACGCCATCCCTCTATCCAGTCCCAGACTTCCCCAGGGGACACAAAAAACCAGGTCTTGCCCTCCGACTCCACACGCAGTTTAGCGGGAAACAGCATGGCGTATTTTATGTCTTTGGCATGGAGTGCTCTTTTGACTTCAAGGAAACTGCATCGGCGGGCCTGGACTTTCACGGTGAAGTCAGGAAAGAGCGTGATTTGAGCGTTCTCCAGGCGCAGGGGTGGTGCCGTTCGCGCCGTTTGAAGGATGACATCATGGTCACGAAAGTTGAATACTCGGGCAATGATGGGGCGGGGGGCGCCCGGCTTCGGTCTGCCCCCCGGGACCCTGTGTGCCCGCTCAATTGAGAAGTAGTTAGATAGTTGCTTTGGCTGGAGGTGTTTCAGAATTAAATTCTCGACATAGAGATCGGTAGTCGGCCCCTCCATTCACTCCGGAACCCCCAGGATAGAGATGTTGTTGCGCCTTGCGCGTCCTTCATAGTCGTCGAGGAGCTCTCCCATCTGAAGCTGTTGTTTCTGGAGCTGTGCCACTTGTTGCTGGAGGGTGGAGGTGTCGTCTATGAGCGATGTGATTTTGACCTCTGTCTCGCACTTTGGAGTCTATTTTGAGGAGGTCAGCTCTCAACAGCGTGACCTCTATGTTCACTGAGTCTATCTGGGTCTCCAACGAAGAGCGGACCCCGGCTATTGCCTCCATCACATCTTCCAGCGTGGGGGTTCGATTCGGCAGAGGAGGAGTTGCAGTTTTAGGTGCAGGTTCTGGGTTGCCCTCCTTGGACACCCCTTTAGATCCCCAGGAGAGTTTATTAATCTGCCTTTGGTTAGGCGGCCTGTTGCCTTTGTTGGAAGCCATCGGGAAGGCCAACGCTCACAGTGCAGTCCAATGGAGCGAGTCTGGGGCACAGTCAAGAAGGAGTGGGCTCTCACACTCCCAGTACAGGCCACCTGCCACTACCCCAAAATGGTCGGCGCAGCTAGAGAGTTTTAGGGCTCCGGCAGGAGCGAGAGGAATGGAGCAGAGCAACAGTGACGTACAGGGGAGCGCAAAAGCACCACCCCCCACAAGGCGGGTGACTAGTCGTGTGGTGAAGCGCCCCACTCAGGAGATATTCCAGCCAAGTAGTCCAGGAGAAGAGGGGGGGGCGCCCCTGGGTCCAAGCGACAGTTAAGGTCCCTGCAAGAAGGGGTAGAGCCCTAGTCGGTCGGGCACGGTTCTGTGGGTTGTGAAGTTGGCCCTCCTATGTGAGCATGGGCCCAGGGTGGGCAGCAGTTCACCGCGATCTGGCCGTGTAGGCAGGTAAGCACCCTCAGGACAAGGAGGCAGGGTCCTGTGCAGAGTGATCACCACTGTCTTTGCGCTGTTCAAGGTCCAGGATGCAGTGGTGCAGTTTACGTGGGCCCGGAGGACCAGGGTACGTGGGCACTCCCCGCCGCAGCTAGAACGGGTCACTTTGTGGCTGCGAGGTGTTGGTTGGTCTGGGCGGCCCTCCCGAGCATCCCTCCAGCGAGCACAGCTCCCGCTGCACTCCACAGGGGCCAAGTGGAATCCAGGCAGCGGGTGCGTTAGATGGCGGCAGTCAGCAGTGGGCGGTCCCCAGCAGCAGGCCCAAAGCCGGGGACTTGCGGCAGGGGGAGTCCGCAGGTGGCAGCACAAGTCAGCACTCACCGGTGCTAGTAGAGCAGGGTCTCCGCAGGGCTGCCGCCAGTCATCTCCTCGGGCTCCGACGTTACCCGCAGCTCGTCCCAGCACACCAGGACTATGCAATCAGGCCCGGAGTCCGGCCCTGTAGCCAGCAGCGATCTTGGCTGCCATCTTGAGGTCTCGGGACCGCAGGGAGTAGGGAGCCTGTAACAGCCGCCGGGGCCCGGAGGCGGCCAGGAGACAGGCAACAACGACCAGGCTGTCACGCAATCGTTACCCCGTGGTGTAAGGGGGAAACAGGCGCGTCGGCTGAGGATTAGGAGCAAATCATTGAGCGAGGGCCGAGGAGCCACTTTAGAGCACGGCCATTCCCCTTGGCTGCAGACCACGTCCCTCCGATGGTTAATCTTGATACTGAATTACCAACTGCCAACCATGAAGTTTATGTATCAAGATGGCTGATGTTGATAAAAAGAAGGGGTGATTATACAAGTTATGGTCTGCCAAAACGAGTGAGATTGGCAGGAAGAGATGTACAAAGAAAGGGTAACACAAGAGTAATGAAAAAGAGAAGAGAGCAGAAGGAACTAATAGGAGTACCTGAACAAGTACCTATGTCTGAACCCCCTAAAACAGTGAGAAAAACAAGAATAACTAGAATAAGTACTGAGAACTCTGCAAGGATGCTAGTAAAAAAGGAGAATTGTATTAGGAAGCAAAAACATCAGGAAAAGGAGATAAAAAATATAAACCATATGCCTCTTAAGGTAGCAAGAACACACAGTCTTATGGTTTCCCCTAAAGATAAGATATACCGGGGAATTAGCTTGGAGGACGGGGCTAGAATTAATACTCAACTGCCACTGAGGGGGCCCAGACAGGAAGAAGAGGAGGATAAAGGGAATAAGTTGCTTTACTTTGAACAAGTGAAAATGGGAAGGGGTGGGGAAAAATGAAGAAGAGTTCTCATTTAAATAGATCCCGCCTTCCTAACACATTTGCCCACTGCCCAAATCTAAAAGGAATAGGATCCAAAGATCTTAGGCAGGAATGGTTTTAAGAATCTTGTGATGGTAAGGAGTTTACTAGGGTACAACTTTACTCTGATCTGGTTAAATCTGCAATGATAAATGCAGAGAAGGAGATACGTAAAGAAGGGATCAGGATAGTGCCCAAAGAAGAGGTGGTACCAGAACAAAATGCTCAGCAACAGAAACCTTTCCTACGGTTCCATGCTGGCCTAGAAAAAAGACAATTGATGCTACCAGGAAGTGAAGTGGACCAAGGGCTGGAAAACTTCAATATAGTAATACATAATTCAGACAAGATGAATGCCTGGAAGAATTGGAGCTATAGCACAAGCCCAGCAGGTCCTTCCCGGCGTTATATGGAGGAAACCGAATTTAACAGGCCACTAAGTGATGTAGAATAGGTAACGGGGAAGCCACATGGCATAAAATTGGTCTCTTGGAATGTAAATGGTCTAGGAACACAGCTAAAGCAGGCATTTTTAAAAAAAACTAGTGAAAAACAACGAGATCATTTGTATACAAGAGACCTGGCTTTGTGGAGAGCTCCCTGTAGTTGAAGGGTTCTGACAAATCCATCGCTCAGCGATAAAATCTAGATCTGGCCACGCTGCAGGCGGCTCATTGATCTTATTATCCACAAACCTAGTGATTAAGGTATCCCAGTTACCTGTGACGTGTAAGTGGCTCTTGGGCTGTAGGATATTGACAACATTTGCTAACAAAAAATATGAAAATATTTTGATCTTAAATGTGTATATGCAATGGGACACACAGGAAAAATATGGGGTCGAACTGGTACATTTGAAGAATGATCTGGATTCAATTTGTGATAAGTATGGGACTGATTTTAACTATAAATTAAACCCAAAATTGTTAGATCTGTGATTCATATGATATAAAAAATGCAGAGTTTTCTGAAAATATAATTCCGACTGATGCAGCTAAGCTGGGAAATTACTTAGTGTCAAAAAGTATTTTCTGCTTAAATGGCAGGGTACTACAAAATTGTCCAGCAAAGAAAACCTTCAAGTATGGGACTCAAAATTGCCCTTTAGATTATGTTTTTATGCTGGCATGGAACTATGAACTAGTAACAGATTTCAGGGTTAGCCCTACGGAATGTAGTGGCCATAATTTAATAAAACTGGAGCTGATAATATCCCCACAGGTTGCTTGCGATAAAGTCATCTTACAAGAGATGGATTAACCGAAGCCGATAACTATTCGGTTATCCGAAGTATTTATAGAAAGGTTAACTAGACTGCAAAAAAATGTTAAGTTAGGATGCGTGAGCGGCTCAAATCTATCATGGTATGTTGATAAAATAGATCAAGTAGTTAAATGCATAAGTGTAGAACTAAGAGCAGATGCAAGGGCACCCAAGTATAATGAAAAGATGCTGGCCAAACAAGGAAATTGGTTTAATATAGATTACCTAAATAAGAAATTAGAATTAAGGAGAGAAGAGCGTAGTCTACGTAAAATCTTTGACCTGGCTAGGGCTGAAAATCTTGCCAAAATAAAGAGAGAATATACCTCATTACTCCATAATGCTAAAAGGGCCCACAAAGAAACATGCTGGGAAAACTATTGGAGGCAATAGAATGTAAGAATATATGCCAGTTCTGGAAGCAAATAAAATTAGCTACAGAAGCTTTGGTTGCCTTAATGAATTGTGTTGTGGAAGAGAGGGCTTGGGAATATTATCTACAGAAGTTATTTTCCACGGGGAGGGAAATTGGAGAGGAGAGATTAAGGGATTGGAGAGGCCTAGTAGAGGACTTAAAGACAGATTGCTCAATAGTTAATGTGCGTAGTACAATAAGGACGAACTTAACAAGAGCAGCAGGCCCAGACAACTTACCGGGCCTGATACTAAATTCAAATCAGACCTGGTGGGCAGAATTCTTCTCTAAAATGTTTTTGGTAATCTTAGAACTAGGGAAAATTCCTCAAAGTGGAAGGGTGCAATAATCAGGCTTATTCAAAAGAAAGGGGGTGTTTATGCCCCGAAGAATTACAGACTTATTAACCTGTTAGAAGAAAAGATCTTTGTGAAAATAATATTAAGCAAGCTAAAAGATTGGGTAGACTAGAAAAAATGGTTAGGGGTTCTGCCCACCTCACCCTCCCGTACCTGAGCAGGAGACATCCACGGATGAAAAAAGTAGAAAAAAATGGTACTGAAGGGATCAATCCACTTTTATTTCTCAAACAAGAAACAATTAATTTTCTTGTGAATAGCAAATTAAATCAAAGAAGCATATCCATAAATTCTTCATATATACATATATGGGCGGGCAGCCAGAGAGGCACAACAGAAAAACATTATATATACAACACATCACATGTACATTCTATACAAATTTACAACATATATAATATCAAAAACACTTTTATGTACCCTAAGGAAAAAAAAAATATATATATATATGAAAAATATATATATATACATACACCAATTTACAAATGTATCTCCTCTTACGATCTAACGGAGTATACAAAAAAGGTAGTCCCAACAGACAGGCACCAGGGGGTTAACACATATACCCAACCTATATTTGTGTAGGTGCATCAATGAATAAATCAAATTTTTGTTGTATTGAACTAAGGGACTCCGTTCAAAGCCAAAGGTGTTGACGCAGTCGCGGTCGCGTTTCAGCCAGATGATATAGGCTTCATCAGGACATGGGTACTCTCATTTGCACGGCCCTGTCCAAATCTAGGGCAAATATACTCGGTCAACCCACAGCCCACCCGGAAGGGTGGGGTAGGTGCCACCGTCTCGGCTCAAGTCTCGAGAAATCTTAATCTCTACAGTGTGTCCGCCCAACACAATATATAGATTCCAAATCGTATGGTTCACAGGAGTGGCTCAAGTCACACGCTCTTCCTGAGGTCTCCAAATGTAGCACTCGCGCGAGGAACCGGTGTCCGCTAGCAACGTCTTCCTCCGGGCAAAAGATTGGGTAGAACAAGGATTATTGTTCCAATTGAACAAAGAGGGTTCAAAGAAGGTCACTCCACTATAGATCATTGCTTTGCTTTGTGGGCATTGGCCAAGAAATTGATAGAGCAACATGATAAACTGTTTTGCTGTTTTGTCGATTTCCGGGCGGCATTTGATTCTGTGTACCGTAATAGCCTCTGGGAAGTCCTGGAAAATTAAGGAATACCGGAAGGCATTTTGAATATTTTAAAAGAGTCACACAGTGGCAACTGGGCCCAGGTCATTAGAGATACAAAGGGGTTACTAATGCACAAAATATTAGTAAAGAATGGCCTTAGACAGGGTTGCGTTCTGGCACCCTTGCTCTTTTCCATTTTTGTAGCAGATCTCCCTGCAGTGCTAGAAATTGAAAAAAGTGCGAGTCCGCGTATGAATAGAAATAAAGTGTCTTGCATTTTATACGCTGACGATCTTGTGATCCTTGACCAAACAGAAATGGAACTTCAAAGGAAATTAGATGTGTTAAAAAACAAGATAAATTAGAAATAGTAAGCGAATATAAATACCTAGGCCTTTGGTTTGATAGTGCATTGAAGTGGGGCACCTATTTGGAGGCACAAGCCGCAAAAGCCTTCTCATCAGTCTGTGGCCTGAAAAAATTTAACAAAGAATACGGCGACATGTCACACAGACCCATGTTAAACGCATTTGAAGCTATGATCCCCCCGCAAGTCTTGTATGGTGTAGAAGTACTCTATCTAAGTGGCAAAAGGGGGTGGGATCGGGAAGAAGGAAAGATTTAAAAAATGCTGCTGTCTTTATCAAATAGTACCATGATTCAGGCAGTCAGAATGGAGGTTGGGCTAATAGCCTGGAATGTAAAGACCCAAATGTTTCTAGTAAGATTTTGGAAACGCCTGGAGTTAGATGACATGCAGAAGGTCTCAACATGGTGCAGAGAGGAAATCCAAACTAGTAGCCTTGGTTGGGCACGGGATGTAAGGAAAACCCTCCAGACCCTAGCGGTGAACCTAAAGTTGAGGCTATCGCAGCCATCCCTGGATATAGTCTTTACAAAGAGAATGCTTAGGGATAAAGGGCTCCAATACTCCAGATCACAAGATCTTGATTATCTGAGGGTGAAAAATTGATTAATTGGGTAAGGAGTGCATGGGAACAGGAGGCCCGATTTCCATATTTGGATTTTTTGCCCAATAAATGGTTAAGACACAAAATTCTACGGGCTCGTGTAGGTATTAACCCTTGGAAGTTGGATGGAAAAATAAAAGCTGCATTGATCCAACCAGATGGTATTTGGTAAATGTGGCCTAGGAGTAAGAAATTATATTTTACATATATTGCTTGATTGCACATTGATTTTAGTAATACGGAAAGTATTTTTATGTCTAATATTTTTCAAATATAAGGTGAATTCTCACGCCCAAGCTGCTTGTCTTCTTGCAGATATGTCATCTCTAGATATTATATTTGCTTTGGGGAAGTTCTTTAAAGCAACACAGGACTTTGTAAAGGAGAAGTTAAGAGAGGGGTGCTGAATTTAATTTTTTTCAGAAGTTCTCCCAATAACAAGAATTTTATGGATTTATACATTTTGTAAATTGTTTTAAAATGAAATGTGGGTTAATTATGCTATCACTATGAGGATCCAAAAGTTATGTATGGTTTTAAAGACTATGGTCTAAATAAACATTGTTTTATCTCTCTCGCTGCACCATTGCAATGGCAAAAAGAATCAGTGACATAGGGCAGTCCTGTTGCGTGCCCCGAGTAACTGGAATAGTATTGGAGATCAACCCACTGGAAAACTATTGGAGGCAATAGAATCTAGGAATATATGTCAGTTCTGGAAACTAATAAAATCAGCTACAGAAGCTTTGGTTGCCCCAATGAATTGTGTTGTGGATGAGAGGGATTGAGAAGATTATCTACAGAAGTTATATTCTAGATTATAGAGCACTACACCTCACCAGCTCACCAGACCATCAACTGGCAAGTGTGGAACATTCAAGTACAAAGTAGAATGCACACAGCTATTCTGGGAGGCTTAAGAGGTGAGAACATAGAGAAAGGTCTAATGACCAAAGGTGGCCATGTTGCGAGGAGCATAAGTTTACCACAGCTTCCTCTTGGAATTTCAAAGGTTTTTCCCGGATATTGGCTAAAGTGACAGCATCAATACAGTGGAAATACTGCTGTTCCACAGATTGCATGTCCCCTTCAAGTATAGCCAGGGAACCCCTGATAGCTTTCAGATCCCCGGATTGCTTTGCGATGCCCCATATTATCACCTTGAATGCCTCCTATAGAGTTGATGGCAACTGGACTGACTCTATATTATGTATGAAATATTCCAATATATCATTGCGGATCCCTTCCTGAAATGAATCTTCAGGCACGTGGTATTAAGTATAGGGTTATGGCGCCTCTAGGTGGAATCACACAAAAGTGTGGAGTATGAAATAAATATAACCACGGTGCTATAGGGTATGGAGAACCACTAGACTCCACAAACACAAAGTCTAAGCTCTTTACACAATCTACTTCACTCCCCAGCACAAGTCAAGTAGTACAACCGGTTTCCCTACTGTAGTTCAAAACAAATTGTTACTGTTTCATCATGCAACATGAATATGAGCAATTCCATTTGATTCTTATTTTGAAGCTTTAATTTTCTTTGTCTTGTATTTCAATTTCAACAGCCACAGCCAACACGTGTTTCGTCACTATAGGGGCGAGATCCCGCGACTTCCTCAAGGCTACATTCTTTAAAGCGTCGAAATTTGAAATGTGGTAATATTTCCAACCCACATTGGGGTTCCGATCTATGTTGCGTTTCCTCAAGTTATCAGTCAAATCTCAAAGTGTCCTGTTCTATTCAAAATTGGTTTCTTCGTGTGTGTAGAGTACGGCACATCACGTTGTTTCAGTGTAATGTCGAGTGAAAATGCAGAATCCAGTAATGCTCCCTTCGGCAAGCTCAAAGTAAAGGCACGAGGGAGCGCCTGTGGAATTTGTGATGTCAGCATAACTGGGACATTTAATTTACCTAGGAGGTCCATGTTTGGACATCCTTAGACACAAGCCAGAGGTCAAGTTTGGACAAAGCACTATGCAAACCCGAGATGCAAGTGCCCTCTTGTGTAAGAGGGTGTGAATGTCACCAGACATCTAGCAGGCAATTGCCATGAACTATTGTGTTTAGTGCTACTGTGGCATGTAGGTGCAGAATTTTTGCGGCAGTACAGCGATCCAGCTGGTTATCCATTCTCGCTTTGAAATTGCCGCCCCGTATGAGAGCCTGGGGCCAAAGCTAGAGATTTTTACCCAAATCACAGAAAAGAAGTCAGGGTTATCACAGTTGTGGCCATATACCACAGCCAGTGTCTCCGGCCTCCTGTGCAGGGAGCTCACTAGTATTATGTATCATCCTTCAGGGTCTATTAGAGAGTGGGACAGCTGCCATGGGAGATCTTTGCGCAGCAGCACAGTGATGCCCCTGAGTATGCTCAGGTATAAATTTCCCCCACCAGTGGGCGCGTAAGCCAGGGACCGATGGGCCTCGTAAGTGTGTTTCCTGTAGGTAACAAATATATATTTTGTGTCTATGTTGATAAGCATGAACAATGCATGTATTTCAGTGATCATTCAATCCATAAATATTCCATGTAATGCAAGAGATAGTGACTATATTATATGCAGGGGTGTGTCATATGAAGAAGCTGGTGGTAGTTAGTGTTTTTGTGAAAGCAGCTGACAATTGGGGATGATAAAGTTGTGTTGACATATCGTGGAAAAGGGTAGGAATACAGGCAAAAAAACAAACAGCAGTACAGCAGAGCAAACCGTAACCCCCTCACCCAAACCAACCCACCAAACAGGTTGAGATGCAATTCCCACCACCCAACCCATCTCAAAAACTATTTGCAATATGAAAGACTGGTCTGGGACTCATCTCTCGGGACATGGAAACATCGGGCGAACCACCCTGCAGAATGCGGTTAGGTAGCCGGACTGAGGACAAAGGAGCAATCTAAGCCATGGATTAATATTACTAGCAGCACAGAATTGTCAGGTTAATAGCAGGTTGGGAAATAAGATACAATCAAACTTTTGATCTCTGATAAAGTCACTCAACAGCTCCCGGCAACCCAGGTGGAGATAAACAATTGAACATGACAGTCGCAATATTTAATCAATCATTGTCACTGAGCTGTGGTCCTGCCTTGGAATGCAGTGACGCCGCTGTGGATCATCGTGTCTTGGTTACATGCTGGGCAAATTTAAGAGCAGTTTTAGCATCAGTGAAAACCTGCAATTTGCTGGGAATATGAGCACGCAGGATATGTCAGCTTGTTGACACAGTTTCTTAGCTGTGGAGGAAGATGGGGTCGGCTGCCTGCGCGGTTAGAGTGAAATCAGGATGAAAGAAAATGTTGTTACCATGGTACTGAATCAATGCACGTTCACATGCCAGTCACAGGACTGTGTCTTGATCTCTGTAATTCAACGAGGGGGCTACTATGGGACAAGTTGGCGCACCCAGAGGTGGCCATGGGCCAAGAGAGCATTGGGCTCGCTCCACAATGAATACCATTGAGAGGCCCTCTCCAAAAAGTTCAAGTAGCAAGGTCTCAACATAATCCTTCATCTTGGTGATAGCTGTGGATTCTGGAATTCCAGTGATACGGAGGTTGTTATGTCTGGACCATGCTTCCAGATCATTACTTTTAGCTTTTATGAGGTCAAGAACTTTGTCCAGTCGCAGCAAATGCTCCTTGGAATCTGCCTGGAGGTCATATGCATCTTAGACCCAGTTTTCAAGCAGGTCAAGTCCAGTTTGGGTTTGTTGATGCGTTCTTTAACTTTATTCAGTCCGCCGGTCAGAAGATCAAGTTTCAGTCTTGTTTTTGCCTCCATGCATAATGCACAAAGGTCTATGTCTTGAGAGTCTTCAGCCTCTGGGTGAGCTGAAGCAGGTTCAGAATATTGACCTTGGTCAGTGTGGCAAGTAAGGAGCTGGCTCCCAAAAGAGAGCTTGGATTGCCTGATATCGCATTTGCCCATGTTGTGCAATTCGAGGTGTATTTGACATGACTGAACGTAAGCAAGGATCAGTCTAGCGAGTGAGAGGGTGAGTGGGCAAAACTCCTTGGTTGAAATGAAGTTGTGGTACAATGTATACCTTCAGGAGTGCAGGGAGTCGCAGCACCCCACAACGCCCTGGGCAATTGGCACCCTTGAGGGCACAAGCAGGTTCAGCACCAAGTGCAGCATTGAGTATTTTCAACTGGTGCCTTCAGCCACAGGGCGCCTGATGCTGGTGTAAGAGAAGTGATGGGAGAGGCCCAGGTGGGCTGGCTGTTTAGTCTGCGGTAACGCTAGGGGTCACCAATGAAGTCAAACAGGGCAAGAGCAGCAGAGCAATGGGCAGCACTGCAGCATGCATACGTTGTCCCACAGGGGATTGTGGGACCCGCTGACCATGCAGCACCCATGGTGCAGGCCTAATGCCCACTTGTGTATGGAAGCATGGGTGGCCACGGGAACAAGGCCACATGCAGGATGTTTAGGCCGCAGCCTGTCCCCAACACCAGCCGACAGCCCACAATCCTAGTCTACACACCACAGTGGGGCCTGCAAGGGCAGAAGCACAGAGGCACCACCAGATCCGCATACACACCTGTCACAGTACCGGGCCGACGGTACCACAGGCAAGCAGGAGCTGGCACCAGCCAGGGAATGAGCAGCAGCACCACAGGAGGTAAAATAGGGCAGGTGACATTGGGGCTCTGTGCACTCACCCATCCAGGCCGTTGGGCACTGGCCAGTCAACCCTGCCTATGATATTGCGGCCTCCGCCGCAGACACCCCCTTCAGTGGTGTCAGTGTGATGTGTGCAAAACATGGCTGGGAAGAGATGCAGCACCCAGTGCAGCGCCCTTAAGTGGGTCCTCTAGCCGCCAGCCAGTATATCTGGCCCTCAGCCCAGCGGGGGCAGCCAGAAACCTGCATGCAGTAGTAACCAGCCCTCGTGGGCACTGCATACAGTGAGGCAGACTGGGAAAGCTGCAAGTAATTGTTTCCAGCCACTGCAATGGCCCAGCTAGGCAGCAACGAGCCCCAGGCAGGCACAAATTTGTGGCTGTCACCATGGGCTCCGGGGGCAGCCTCCCAGCCCCATCACATAGCAGGTGAGTCACAGGCACAATTCAATGCTTTGCATGCGGTTTTGCAACATCTGAGGTCCATATGATGGCAGGATGGTGGACGGATTTGGAGCCCTCTAAGGAGCGGTCATCTTGCTGCTTGGCAAAGCCATGCCCCTAAGTCTTATGATCTAGTTCTATCTGGAAAGTTCAATTATTTTTATTGACTTTTCCAAAAAAGAATTTACAATTTCTAGTAGGCATACCCACCTCACTTGTTCCCTCCTGTCTACCTAAACCTCCTTGGACCCCACCCTTTCTTTTTGATTGGACTATCCTTCTGTGTTGCAACTTTGACTATGTGGTTCCTGTTAACCCGTCCACCCCCCCCCCCCACACACACCCATGAGCCACCTTCAAATAAGATGCCTTTACCTTACCTATGTGGTATTGTCATTGTGGCACTTCCCTTGGTTTTCCATCTCACCATGATAGTAGATTACAGCCGTTTTCAGATCCTAAGATCTGAAGGGCTCTGGGCGTTCTGGGCATATTAGGTCTCCGCACTCTTTGGGGAAATAATCAAACACAGATTTCTACAGGGTACAAAATCATTATTTTGCCAGTGTTTCTGATTTTTTCTTTGCCCAGTATGTGCCAGAACCAATTATGTTAAATTAGGCTAGTATCTCTCCTCCCATGATGACTGAAGTGATTGTTTTCCGCAGAGCATGAGCAGGTTGACTGTTGAGTGTAGTTCCCTGTGTTGGTCTATCCCAATAGAACATTACCAGGAGACTCAGCAATTTGCACTCCTTTCATGGCCACAGTCGCTGTGCAGATCTCTGCTGAGAAGAGACTAATCTGGTGGCAGTCTCACAGGATGTGAATCATAGTGCCCACTGGGTAGAGGGTACTGTGCAGAGAGGTACAAGATAGGGCTATCCTAGAGCCACTTCTATTCTGCTTGGTGATGGAGCCTCTGGTGCAATACACCTGTGATAGTGTGCACCATGGGATCTATACATATGACCAGATCCACTCCATCTCACTGTACACAGATGATATTTTATTATTTATGCACAATTACCATACAGGTTTACAGGTGCTGATGAACCGGGTCCTGACTCATGCTGCTCTAACAGGAGCCATAGCATCTGTGTGGGGTGATGGTGAAAAGTAGTGGAAGACAGATGCACTCACACGCACACAGGGTAATAGCAGAAACTTCATCATAATTGCTAATATATTCACTGGAGAGACCAAAATCAAACCACTGACCCCATTGCTTATGGAACAGCTCACGGATGCCGAATGGTCACAGGTCCTTCAATATGTGCGCCATGTCTCCATAAATGCACAACTTAAACTTAAACTTATTCAAATCAATTTTCTACATAGAAACTTATCTAACCACTGCACAACAGCAAGCTCCATGGGCCCAATTCACAGAACTAATTTAGGACAAAATCCTAAACTTACTACCATTTTTGTATTCACAGAAGGCACTTACTCATTTTGGTATTCACAGAAGGCACTTACTCATCAATGAGTAAGTGCCTTCTGTGAATACCATTCAATAAATGGGGTTAACCCTATAAGTCAAAGCACCTG
This sequence comes from Lissotriton vulgaris, assembly GCF_964263255.1. Lineage (NCBI taxonomy): Eukaryota > Metazoa > Chordata > Amphibia > Caudata > Salamandridae > Lissotriton > Lissotriton vulgaris. Next base: position 1,365,448,064 of record NC_141695.1, on the reverse strand, counting down.
GGTATCAATTAGTATAAGAAAACAAGGTGGTCCTAGACATATTTTGAAGAACACAAATCAATGTATGAATTGTTATTTACACTTAAAGGAACAAATCCTGTTGGAAAAAGGGGAGATAGAAAGATAATCAACAGCCAAATACATGTATTAATCATTCATAGTACCCAACATCCTTATTAAGGAATAAATCTTTTCATCGGTCACAATATTTCAATTTATTTACATTATATATAAAACATATGTACACAGTTACAATTTGAATAACATGAAAGAAACTTCCTAATGCAGTAAGTTTGTGAAAAGAAGGTGCTCAAGTGAATTGAAAAAGGAAAGAATTGAAAGGGAAAATTCAGATAATTTAAGCTCAACTAAAATGTAATTCTTGTAGCTGAACTACAAAGAGGCCTGCCCAAACAGTATTCAAAGATTCAAAGACCAATTAAACAGGGGCAGAATTGTCCTTGTCACCTCCCAGATTCTGCCTCTGTTTCACAAACTTACTGCATCTGGCAGTTTCTTTCATTTTATTCAAATTGTAAAAAAGTACAGGACAAGCTGGAAATATTTTTAATGTATATGAAATAAAGATTTGAAGTCTAACATCTGGTCTGGATCCGTACTTTGGAAGTCCATTTCCTGTCAATGAACTTTAATCCTAAAACTTGTGAATGACAATAATAATCATTTGGATCACTACATAATTGTGAGAGTGCTTGATAGACCTGTTTTCTCCATGGTTCTAAAGTGCAAACATTGTCAACTGCCAGTCTCCCAAAAATGTTTCCATGTTACATGAATTCCGTGGCAAGGCCAGCTACTGTTCAAGATATATACAAGACTTTGCCACTGTCACTGCGCCTTTAAGAGACTTGATGAAAGGATCGGCGTGGCTTGGACGGCAGAGCCGATGGCTGTGTGATTCCGTCGCTCTGTCGGATGCGGAGAAGAAGGTAATGATTTCTAAAGTTTTTGGAGAAGACTGTACCTCGGAAGACCCGACTTCGGCCCCTGGCGGAGCGCTGTTTCTGTGGATATCATCACAGGCGTGTATAGTCTGAGGTACTTGAAGATATTCCCGTGTGCAGTGTAGTGAACAGCGGAGTCTAGTGAGCTCAAAATGGCGGATCTTGTGCGTTATGAACGTGGAGCGCTTTGAATGCCCATCGGACTATCAGCATTTATGTTAAGCAGCGGTTCTATGAGACTGCACCCGGCCATACCCTCGTTGAGGTATTTACATCCTTTAAGTAAAGATCTGCTATGTTTGGCGATTGATCTACTACTGCGCTCTGACACTAAAATGGTGGTTGCAACTGAGGGCAAGTGGTGACCGTTTGACCGACATCGAGACAGTTGAACTGAGCGGCTTGTGCAGGCGTGAAATCAACTAATTTGGTGTGATTACTGTGTGCAGTGGTATGAAGCGGAGACCAACCCTAGCTTTCTGTCGTACACTAATCTGACTGTGCTTGACCCTGTCATGGCTGCCAAGTAAGGCCGATGTGAGCACTGTTTCTTTGGCGTGGGATCTGAGCTGGAATTTCCGGTTGGCCTTATGTGCAAAGCGCGTGAATTACACGGACCTCGCTGTCAATTTGTTGCTTTTGCCAAGTTAGTTGAGCCCAAATGGATGTCGGAAATAGTTAATCAGTGCATCACATTGTTGTATACTGCCTGACCTTGACTACACAAGAGGAATGATCACTGTGTTTCTCTACCAAGATCCGATCCATTAGAGGAGTGTGTTTGTCTAGAAGATCTTGATTGGCATCTTTAACAAAGGAGTTGCAGCAGTCTTGCAATTATGTTTTAGATCTGTTGGAACTGATCTTGTCACTGCTGGGCTCGTAAATGCTTCATATATCAAAGAAGGAACCAGTATGTGTTTGATCCTTTCCTTGGCCAGTAATTTTGATAAGAGAGGGGCAGTACACATTAAAACAGAGCCATACTTCTGACATACAAGTGTGTGACGTCTTCAGGTATATGCTTGACTTATTTTGGATACAGATACTAAAGTAGCTTCTGATGTCTCTTGCCTCATAAGTGAGGCTGACGGAGTCAGATCATTCCCTTTTTACTGACTGTGCTACTCAGTGGTGTACATGGACTGAAGAGTGGTTTTACTTCAATTTAACAGCCGGCTGCTATAGAGGGTATTGATCAGTTACACAGGGCTCCATTGCAATCAGCCGTTTATTTGCAGCTTTTCTAGTGTGTGTATACTTAAACTGAGACGGAATACATCCTTCCAATTCTTCGCCGCTGCAATGGCTGAAAAAGAGTCTAGGATGTAGTTTGAAAAAAACAAAGGGGAACCTTCACTATCTGATTTCCCCATCAAAACGAAAGCTGACATGAGTAGTACGATGGATATGATTCTTAAAAGACTCGCAGATGTACATGATCTTGCTAAGTCCACAAAACAAAATAAGGATACTCCCCACCCTGTTTCTGGTTTCATTGACCCGGTTTACTCCACCTTTTTACCCCTCAGGGAACGCACACACCAGGGCACCTATCACACCCGGGTGGATGTCATCAACCCCCATATCCGGCGAACGCAGGGCTAAGACACCACTAGAATCCAAGATGCAGCCACCCTCTGTCGCACTAAGGTGCAAAGGGAACGATAATCGAATACCCAAATGCAGAGTGCGGACATTAGCATTATAACCTTAAATGCGCGGGGTCTACATACCCCCCATAAACGGTACGCTGCATACTCATACATTAAACGTCAAAACGCACAGGTGGCATTTCTGCAGGAGACACACATCACAGCACCAGAAATCAACAAACTACGGGCCAGATGGCGCGGTACCATATGTGCTACGTCGTACTCAGCAGATGCACGTGGCGCGCTGATCTGGGTCCGCCCGGGTACCCCCTTTCAGCAGCTCAGGAGAGTGGTGGACAAAGAGGGTAGATTTGCATTGCTAGAGGGGCTCTTAGATGGACAATCCCTCCTATTGGGCAGCATATATGCCCCGAATATTGAGCAAGACCGGTTCTGGGATTCCCTTACTGGGGTTTTAGCCCAATTCGCGTCTATCCCATGGATCCTGGGGGTGACTATAACTGCGCACTTAATATCGCACTAGACCGGTCGCACCCGCCACTGTCACATTCTCCCACCCTGAGACAGACAGAACGCTTTCAACATTGGGTCTCACACTGGGCACTAACGGACGCATGGAGAGCACACCATCCTCTATCACGACTCTACTCGTTCCACTCCGTCCCACACAACCTACGGATTCGGTTAGACAGATTTTTATGTTCCCCATAACTGATCCCCAAAGTTCAGCACACAGATTACTTAGGCCACATAATTTCTGACCACGATGCGCATATCTTACACATCCAATGGAGGCCCCCACACCCCCCGGAGCCCACCTGGCGCCTCACCCGCGACTATCTGACAGACCAAGTGTTCAAACATGACCATGCATAAAACATACAGGACTACTTCATCAACAACACGGGGACCGCCTCCTCCAAACTGGTAGAATGGGACGCATTTAAGATAGTGGCTCGGAGAGCATGCATCAAACAAATAGTGGGGGCTAAACGCACACTAGAACACTTGCTACCACTGAACAAAAGTTAGCAACCCTCACAAAACGACAGGATGCTAATGCTGCAACGACAGAACAGTTGGTGGAGGCCAAAACGCAGTACTCTGCGGCCATGGCAGACTTACGTAAATACAACTTTAGGGCCTATGCCACTCGAATGCACAAGGAGAGAGACAAAACGGGCACACTCCTAGCATAGTTAATAAAACAGGACACAGACGCAAAACCCATCACCGAGATAATTGACCCCGCCGGTAACTTAGTGCAATCCCAAATGGACATCTTACGCGCATTTCAACAATATATACCACGATCTACCGCACCCCGACACAGCTCCGACAGGAGGCGATCAGCCATTTTTTGGACCCCCTGCCCATCCCACACATTACGGAAGCAGAGAAAACCACTCTAGATGCCAAAATAATGCCAACCGACGTCACCCATGCGATCCGCGCACTAGCGCGGCACAAGGCACCGGGCCTAGACGGTCTACCACTCGAATATTACAGCACTTTCTCCTCCCTGTTAGTCCCCCATCGCGTAGAGATGTTTGCGACCGCGCTCGAGAGACGAGAATTGCCTGGCTCTCTCAGTGAGTCTGTCATTGTAACGTTCCTTAAACCACACCGAGACCCACAACAATTATCTTTCTACCGCCCTATTACACTCCTTTCTGCCGACTGTAAGATACTGGGGAGAATATATATATATATCCGTGATGTTACCGCGGATCTCACACCCATCTGGACAACCCTGACGGAGTTCGCAGAGGCGTCCGGACTCAAAGCAAATTGGGACAAATCCACAATCTATCCACTACATCCCAACCTCGCGCCACGGGAGGTACGCATTGGAGAGCAGACCTTATCTTGGAGCACTGACGCCCCTCGTTATCTCGCCGTCCGCCTGTACCACTCCCTCACTGACATGTATGAGGGAACCACTGCAAAGTGCTGGCCGGCATCAGATCGTCAGTGGGATTTTGGAAGAATCTCCCGCTGGCCCCGATAGGCCGTGTGGCCATAGCTAAGATGATCATCGTCCCCCGACTACTGTACCACATCATGAACTTACCGGTTATCCCTCCCAAAGCCTTTTTCCGCAAACTCGACTCGCTCATTTGGGGGGGTGAGTAGATACCGGATAGCCCTCACTACCCTACGATTGCCCACCACACAATGGGGGTCTAGGCGCCCCCTCCTTCGAGTCGTATTTTCTGGCGGCGCAATTTCAATGGCTGTCGTACTGGACGGCGGGCAGGCACACAGGTGAAACATTCACGTCTTGCGACCCCGCACTACTCCTCCCGGTTACGGCTGGTTGGCTGGCCCAAACGGGAGACATACTTCATGACTACTATGCTTCGGGCATGGACGGACCGTGAGATCACTGAGGCTGAATCGCTCTTCACTGAATGGCAACTTCGGCCCTACGACAAGCTCATGGAGGACTACGATCTTTCCCTGGGACAGTTTTTGACTCACCGACAGCTCCTTGAACACTACAGGCCGCACTTCGATTTATCTATGGGTGAGCCAACTACACACCCGGTCATCCACACCATCCTATATATGGGTACAGGCCGGCACTTAGTCACATGGTTGTATAAATCCATACGAGAACTCACTAACAAACCACTGCTTGCTCTTCGAGCCAAATGGGAGGACGAACTTGAGCGCCAATTACACATTAGGAAGTGGGAGAGGGCATTAGAGTTCCCCAAGAAGGTGTCTAGGAATGCGCGCTTTAAAAACATACAGTATTATGTCCTACATAGAGCATATCAAACACCAGCACACCTACAGCTATTCTACCCGGACACCCAATTTCACTGTCCAAGATGCCGTTCACCTGATGCACACTTCCAGCACATGTTTTGGAGCTGCCCCACCTTACAACCGTACTGGGCCGTAGTCCTCAAGACACTCAAAGAACTCACAGGTCTCACAGATATTCACACTTGGGAGGCGGTTGCTCTCTGGATATTCCGACGACCAAAAACACACAAAGTCTCTGTCCGCTTCGCGTCCCTCACAACGCTCCTAGCAAAAAGAAGTAACGTCATGAACTGGCGAGCCACACTGGGCCCCCGATAGAGGCGTGGGTAGGAGCGGTGCAGAAATGGGCGATGGCAGAAGAAGAAACTCTGCGGGAGGAGGAGGTAAGGGAACTACGAAAACACCCCATATCTATGGAATGGGCCCTTTTATCCCACCAGTTCAAACAAATAAACACACGCACCGACCCAAGCTCTTCCCAAAGCAACCCACCGAACACAGAAGCATGAGCTCTGCATGGGGGTACGCAAGACGCTGCTCCCACCAGTACGCAACACACAACGATTTCACAACGTACTGCACCAGAAACTACTATTAGCGGCATCGTCCTAGGATAGCCCGCAAACAATACGGTGTTGCACCTATTGGCTGTAGCCGACATGACCCGAATGCCCTATACGAAGCAAGCGCCCTGACCACCCCCCCCATGGCACCCCTGGTTTTTCTTCTCCCCAGTTCCCCCCCAGCACTTACTGAAAATACAAGTAGACTGCAGCGACATGTACCCCCTTCGAGTACGGAATGTATGTTCTATGGCTCCATAATGATACTACTGTCGTCCAAATAAACACAATGAGATGTAATGTGATTTTATTGAAAAACTGTTAATAAAAATATTATAAAAAGAAAACAAAATAAGGACACTATGCAGCCAGAACTTACGGCAATCAGAGCAGACATGAGTGCAATCAATTCCAAAATTGCAGCAGCTGAACAGAGAATCCGTGACGTTGAAGATGTTTCTTTTAAAACCTATAAAGAGATGAAACACCTCAAAGACACTACAGCCACTCTCAGAAAACAAACAGCTGAACTTGAAGACAGAAATAGAAGAGGTACCATAAGGATTTTTGGTGTTCTGGAAGGTTCAGAAGATTCAGCGGATTCATGTATAGCTTTTCTGGAAGACTGGATACCTCAATTTACAGGTATAAAATTTTCAAACCCTTTTGAGTTAGACCGTGCACATTGAATGCCATCTTTTAAATCTTCTTCACGCCAAATAACCCGCCCTATTATCTGTAAGCCACTGAGATTTCAGCATGCTGAAGCTACCCTCAGCTTTGCCCATAAAAGCTGTCAACTGATTGGAATGGACACAAAATAATTTTTATGGAGGACTTCTCCAAGCCTACAGTGGACACCAGAAAGGGGTTTCTCACCCTGAGAGACAAACTCAGAGCTAATAACATACAATTCTCCTTTGTAGGCCCAACTAAATTTAGAATCATAGCCAATAATTGCCGTCGTTACTTTACGAACCCTAAAAATTTACTGAACTTTCTAGAAGGGTCCCCATTTCAAGACATGGATTCTGCCCAATCTTCCTCCAATAAAAGAAAGTCATGATGTTCACATATTCTTTATTAACCGGATAACAGTTAAATGTTTGTTCTGTGTTTAGTAAATAGAAAGGGATCCCTTGGTGAACTAATTTAACACAACCAAAAAGTATGTGGTTGTATTTGTTCTAGCCCATATAGTAGAAGTGAAAATAACTAACAAGTCAATAGGTTCTAAAAAAACATATTTTATTTTCATCTTTAGAAAAAAGATGTATGTGTATATTACACACTTTAAAAACAGTACATAATAATTACATTCAGAAATGCATCAGTATACACTTCATAGTTAAAAAATGACAGTAAAAACAAAAGTTTTTGTTAAAAAGGTTACTAAACCACTTCTGATCATAGAAGAGAAAAGGACAAAGGAGAGAACAAATAACAGACAATCCTATTTGTCATATTGGTACATATCAGGGAACTTAAATGTAAGAGACTAATCCAGTTCTGTGTTTAGTCAGCAGCTGTAGCACTGTATAAACACGTAATCTGTTATTTTATGTACTTAGCTCATGTGGGTTTGATAATCTTGTAGTCGGTTCTTTTCTCATAGATGTGTTTTCCAGACATAGAGTTTGATCACACCTACTATACTTACTGCAATACAAGATGATTAAGGGGATGGCTATTTTTACTTTTTGCCCTAGGTAGTAGCCTTCCTTATGAGCTAGTTTGCTTCTTAAGACGGTTTCATGCCCTATTTATTCTGATTCATTTTAATTGTAAATCTCTGGAAATCTTAATATTGTTGATGTAACTCAATCTCCGCTAGACAGTTTGATGCTCCTGTTGTCGCACCTCCTACATTCGAGGTTTGCAGGGCTAGGTGGGCAGGGAGAGGGTGAGGGGTTCTTGGGTTTAGGGAATCCCCAGAACAGGAGGAATGTTAATAGATTGGTTTTGCTGTTTCATGTTTCCTGGGTATTCCCTTTTGTTTCTTATTATTATTTTGTTCCTTCTTCTTTTTTTGGTTGTTTGATGTCTTCTCTCTATTATTAGTTGGGCTGTATCTTGGCCCCATTAGACAAGAGTACCTATGTGCTATGTTAAATATAATATTTATTGGCATTTATTGTTTCTTTTTTGCCATAACAGGTTATATCCATGCAATGATTGCATTTTATGAACATGACTTAGTGTTTACTGTGGAAGTCAGCACATGTGCTTAATACACCCTGTTATCATTTGTATTTGTGATGGCACAACCTAGGACATGCAGTATTGCAGAAGATCTAAATATATTATCATTTAATGGTAAAGGTCTCAATCACCCAATTAAACACCAGAAAATATTTGGTGTCATCTCAATTGCAACCACTATTTTAGTGTCAGAGCACAGTAGTAGATCAATCGCCAAACATAGCAGATCTTTACTTAAATGATGGAAATACCTCAGCGAGGGTATGGCCGGGTGGTAGTCTCATAGAACCTCTGCTTAACATGAATCCTGATAGTCCGATGGGCATTCAAAGTGCTCAGCGTTCATAACGCACAAGATCCGCCATTTTGAGCTCACTGGACTCCGCTGTTCACTAAACTGCACACGAGAATATCTTCAAGTACCTCAGACTATTCACGCCTGTGATGATATCCACAGAAGCAGCGCTCCGCCAGGTGCCGAAGTCGGGTCTTCAGAGGCACATCCTTCTCCAAAAACTCCGGAAATCATTAACACTGTTCTGCCATATTTAATAAGTTACTCTCAAGTAGGTTTCCTTAAAAGCCGCATGTCTAACGATAACACTCAATTGCTATGTCATGTATTAGAAAATGCTGTGTTTAAACCGGATCCGGCTATTGCTATTACATTGGATGCAGAAAAGGCCTTCAAAAGAGTCTCTTAGGCCTTCTTAAAACAATGTATGCACACATTTAATTTGGGAGAATCATATATAAAAATGGTAATGTCCCTTTATCTAGCGTCATCGGCTCGTATTGCGATTAATGGATCAATTTCGGATTCTTTTATTCTTCAACCGGGCACTAGACAGAGTTGCCCTTGGTCTCTATCTTTGTTTTTGCTGGCACTTGAACCGTTAATTCAGGATATTTAAATGAATTTGGATATAAAAGGGGTGGGTTTTAAAGATATTCAGGTTAAATTAGCTGCCTATGCGGACGATATCCTAATTATTACTGAAAATCCAGGCCCTTCAATTACTGCCTTGATGGCTGAGATTGCTGAATCCTCCGTACACTCAGGCTACAAACCTAATAGGGACACATCGGAAGTGAAACCCTTGAACGTGCATTGCACCTAAGATGTTTTGGGTAATTTGGGCCTGACATGGCAATTGGGATATATAAAATACTTAGGGATTGAATTTGGTTGCAATATTATTGATACCCTGCATCACAAAGAGAAGACAACTTTGGAAAAGATCACAAAACTTTTGGATTTTTGATCACCTAAATTTATACCATGGTGGGGAAGGGTAGAACCCATAAAAATGATGGTCACACCTTTGGTTAATTATCTTACAAACATGCTTCTACTTCTCTTGATGGAGTACTCCCACCATAAACTAGACATCCTCCTCACAAAGTTTCTATGGCGTGGCAAAAAGGATCGAATTGGTATCAAGAAACTGAGACCTGACACATTCTTGGGTGGAGTAAATCTAGTGGATTTTAAATTATATCAATCAGTGTTTCTTGTACATCAGGGTTCCTATTGAATTTCCCCTCCTACTCACTATAACCCGGTGTGGTTAGAGGTAGAAAAATACATTCTTGGTAATCTCAATCCTCTGGTATTACTCACCTCTAACCAGCTCTATCCAAACAGATCTAAATCTATTTTCAAAAACACAAAATTGGCACTCCTGCTGATAGATAAGAAATTAGATGTAAGTATTAGGGGTTCCAAGGTGGAATCTTTATTTGCTTAATCGTAGAGTACTACATAAAGGAAAAAGTTTACACTTGGATGAGTGGATCAATCCGGTATCAACTTTCCTTACCAGCTAGAGCGCGCTTCGTATCCCGTGACGTTTCTAGATCTTCAAACCAGTCATAAATTGGACCACATCGAATTTTATAGCTTTTTAAACGTAAGAACGGCAATAACTAAAGCCAAATTTCATAATGTGCTCCCATCTTTGCCAACGTTTGTGGCACAGATTAATAAACTAGGCCACCAAGTGTCACATATTTACAAACTTCTCCGCCCTAAAACTTCTAAACTCAACGATGATCTTGTTACCTTTTGGAATTCACACTGTACTGACCCAATTCCTGGATTCTTTTATGGCCCCAAGTTTGGAAATTGACAACAAGCAATAAAATATCCCCAGTGCAATCCCAAACTGAATAGTGGCTTTTGTACAAGGTATATTGGACCCCAGCCCGACTGCACTCTCTGCGTATTCGTGACGATCCCCTGTGTTGGAATTGTAAACAAGAAACTGGTGACTTAGCCCATCTTATTTTACATTGTACGGCTGTGTTATCCTTTTGGGACAAGGTTTTTTTCTTTCTTTCCAAAGTATTCAAATGTGAGTTAAAATAAGAGTTTTCTGCACTAACTACAGGTTTTTTAATGGTTGAATCATGTACTGCTACGGACAAAGCCCGTATGGATCTTTTACTTACGTCAGCAGTGAAGATGTACCTAATAATTGGAAAGACACACACAAGACTTCATATAAAGGTTGGATGAACTGGGTTCTTCATCTTAGGGATGCAGACAATATTGTGCTACAGAGCTCTCCATGGAAACCATCTTTTAGATCATTGTGGAACTCCTTGGACATTTACTTTAATAAACAACAAAAGAAGAGAGGTCTGGTCAGTCTGACCAGACCTCTCTTCTTTTGTTGTTTGATACTTAACCAGGGATTAACCCCCACATGCATCAAAGTATTTTGGAATCGCAAACGGTGCGATTCCTTAAAATCGTCCATTTGCGACTCCAAAATAGCTTTTTGGAATGCATCATTCAATTTTAGAATTTGCATCATTTTTGCGATTTCTAAAATTGCATTTGCTTTTAAGAAATCGCAAATATGCGATTTCTTAAAAGCAATGCATGAATATTTTTCAAATTGCGAATTCGCAATTAGGGGGTTAAATTTACCGAGTGGTTGAACCACTCGGTAAATTTGGAAAAAGGTGTAAAAATGCTTAAAAATGCTTTTTTTAAGCAGTCATGTTACGGACACACATGTCCTTAGGACATGTGTGTGTGTAACATGATGCGAAAAATACATTTCAGGGGTGCAGGGGGGGGGTCCTTTGGACCCCCCCTGCACCCATGAAATGCATTAACAAATTGCGATTTTCAAAATGAAAATCGCAATTTGTTAAAGCCTTCCCATTGATCCCTATGGGCCTTTTGGCCCATAGGAAACAATGGGAAGTGCGAATTCGCACTTTGGAATTCGCATAATATTTGAGAATCGGTAAAAATTGCGATTTTTACCGATTCTCAAATATTTTGCACAAATGTACATGCATCCCATTTTGCATTTCCTAATTTGCGATTCCCTAAAAATCGCAAATTAGGAAGTGCAAAATGAAACAATGATGCATGTGGGGGTAAGAGAGTGTCCTTGATTCTCCCTACCTCTCTCTTTGTTGACATACATTTACTTTAATACTCACAAACCTCTGAATAATAAATGCTCTGTTTTTCATTATTATTGTTTTTGTGTGTTTATAAGTGAACTTCCCAACAGTTGTATGTATGCTATTAGCCTATCAATATAGGTTCTCTTGTTGATTATTACTGAGCTTTCTCCTTTTCTTTCTCTTTCTTTTCTTTTCTTTTTTCCATCTTTCCATCATTGGTTTACAAGGTTTGGAATAATAATAATGTAGATATAATGCAACATTTTAGGCAATAATAGCTTGTTTCTTTGGCACGAATATTCAGATTTACATCATTCCAAACTTTTCATTTTTGGTTACTTTTGTGTATTGTGGAAAATTTCAGTAAAGCATTAGACCCAATACATACACCCCCTCAGGATCAGATAACTGGGGCTGATAATCTAACATTTTTTGATATGTCTGGGTTAGGCAGTGCCACTCTTCCTGATTCTTCAATGAATCCTTCATCACATTTTGATGACAAGTTGCAAGGAGAGTCACCTTCTGTTTATGGGTGTGGTAGGGATAGTTTAAGCCTTCCTATGAGGCATAAGACAGTCATCCCTATTCTTTTTGATCTACTAGCGATTTCTTTAGCATCATTTAACGTATCATCACCGGGTGGGCTGGACCCACTTGGACCATCAACTGTAACGGTGTCTAAAGATGGCTATGTTTTAGCCCCTGGTTGCCCAGAGAGAAGGCATGGCAGTAAAAAATAACATGTCAGTGCAGGGCAGTCTTTTTGGGAATATTGCCGGATTGCTGACTAAATTAGAAACTAAAGTATGGGCTGCTTTTATTGGAAAATGTAGCATAATATGCCTACAGGAAACCTAGATGCGAGATACTGCACATATAAATGGCTTTTACTCCATTGACACGCCAGCTAAAGCCTCCCTAGGTAGAAATGATAAAGGTGGACTATTAACTTTGGTTTCCACGACATTGAATGGTAGAATAGGAAAAATCCAGCTTCACTCACCACATTTTCAGATCATTAACATTTGCTCAGGAAAAACTTGACTCTGGTTCTTGTAAATTTTTATCACAACAATTTCTATACCACAAATACTAGTATTGTTCAAGATCTGGAAAATGCACTATCAAGACATATTGAGGAGATAAATACGGATTTTGTGGTATCCTGGGGAGGTGATTTTTATTGGAAATTATACCCCCTCTCAAAACAATTGGTATGGCATTGATTAGCTGGGGATACTGACAGTAGTGGTCATTTTTATCATAACCCTTGTGGAAATATTTTTAACTCATTATTGTCAACATTTTCTCTATTTTTAACTGTCGATCTTATTGAAACGGAAGGTCTTGATTTAGTATCTTATGTTGGGAAAGATCAAGGAACTTTAATTGATTGTATTGCTCTGTCTGGCTATTTTAACACACAGCCTGTGACTTTCACTATACATAAAACTTGTTACATTGATCACTACCCATTAACCTTGGAATGGGAAAATTAATCTGACAACCTAACTATCATCCCTGTCAAATCATCCCCATTAACCCATGATAAAAATAAGGGGCTATTATGGACGTGATCCACTTTAGATCCCGATCTTGTTTTACATCAGATCTTAAAAACTAATCTAAATCAAGTTTTGACTTGCCTGGAAGACAGTATAAACCCTCAAGACATGATAACATCCTTTAAGGCTATAACAGAGACAATAAAGGTGGTATTGACTAAGAAACAAAGTGACAGACCACGAAGAAACAAAAGGTGGTTTAATAGTCAATGCACACATTTACACAACAACTTAATTAGGACATTAAAAGGCAAACTACAAAACATACCTGAGGTAAGACAGACACAAACTGAATATAAGCAGGCACTAGAGAAACACAAGCTAGAAATTAGGCAAGATTCTTGGGAACAACTTCATGTAGCCTGCCAGAGTAAAGACTCTAAACTCTTTTGGCAAACTGTCTATCAAGAGTATTTTAATGGCAATAATAAAGGAAGCATTGATGTTACAATCATGCCCAACACCTGGGTGGATCATTTTTCTGTCCAACCCAAAATTGATAGTGATTTACACTCCAGCACTAATCTTCAATATGAGGCATCAACCCTGGCACCTCCGACACTTGACGAGGTGGAAAGGGCCTTATCTTAGAATGTGAAAAACAAGGCCTTGGGCCCCAACGGTATCCCCATGCACCTGTTCTTAGCCAATATTCCTCTATGGTTCCTGCTGTTAAAACACATATTTAAATGCTATGTGGCCCTGGGCCCCCCTGAGTCATGGCGAGTGGTGACAATAGTTTCCAATTTTAAAAAGGGGGACAGGTCAGACCCCAAATGTTACTGACCCATATCTTTAATCAATTGCTCTTGTAAGATTATGTGCCGAGTAATACTGGAAAGGCTGGAGGCTTGGGTAACAGAAAGTGGGAGCTTTTCTGACATTCAATATGGTTTCAGCAGAGACCTGGGCACGGTTGAACAGTGCCTCAACCTGCACCCAGTCATAGGCAAATACACACTAGCCAAGCCTGGATCTCTCTACCTCTGGGTTCATGGACTTGGTGTCTGCTTTTGACTGGGAGCAGAGAGGGAGGCTCTGGGAGAAGATGTTGGCCATGGCTATTGAACCGCCTATTGTGCACTTTCTAGCAACAATGCACCTGAAAGTGATGGGGAGAGTTCAATACGGGGCAGGTGGTCAATTTACTGCCCCCAAAATTATGGATCAGGGGGTCCGCCAGGGCTGCGTCCTTGCCCATTTTTTATTTTGTTTATATCTAAATGTTTTAGAAAGCCAAATCAAAAAAGGGAATGTGGATGCTCCTTTGGTAGGTCGTAGGTCCCTGCCAGCACTGCTATATGCGGACGATTGTGTATTAATGTCCAGAACTGGGGTGGTGCTATAGAAGCTTTTAACTAGTTTTAACAACTTTATGAATGATCTTGGTTTAAAAACTAATGTAGCAAAATCACACATTATGGTGGTGGGTAAATCCCCCAAGATTTTTAAAACGTTACATAAAGAATGAAAAATTGTCCTATGTGCCGACCTTCACCTAGGGATCCCTTTCGACCAAAAAAGTTCCTGGTGTCATTTAGTTCAGGCAAAGACCAGAGGTTTCAAACAGAATTTGGAGGTCATCTTCAGATTCACCAACAAGTTAGGCTCATGGCCCATTAAAGCCATTACTGATATTTATAAAGCCCGTACGCGTGCAGTTACCCTGTACAGTGCTGGAGTTTGGGGTTTTTGTAATACTAAAGGCCTACAAAGAGCTGAGAACACGTTTATAAAACAACTGTTAAGAGTCCCTAAAAGCAGTGACACTACCATCTGTCTCAGTGAACTTGGAGTGACTCTGTTGTCTTTTCGTATACAATTAGCCCCCCTATTGTTATGGCATAACATCTGGGTAAAAGAAGAAGCAGTTCTGAACCAGGCTGTCAATCTAGATTGTTTGAAATTGAATTGTGTTAAAAAAATCCCTAGAATCAATCATATTAATGATCAGCTGGAGAAATTGGGTTTGTAGATTGTCTTGCTAATCCTGGAAACATAGCTAAAATATCAAGAGCAAGGTTGAAAAAATAGTTTTTAACTTATTCCTATTTGGCTAGAGACAACCTGGAGAGGGGGAAAAAGGTGGTTGACCTCACATTGTTAGTTTGCTCACCAGGTATCGAGCCCTATCTTAACTTCTGTTTCAGCCAAGCTAAAATGTTTTATTTGATAAGGTTCAGGGTGGGCACTTCCCACTTATGGGTTTCATACCCACGCGACTCACAGTGCGATGGCAATTTGAATTTGTGTCCATGTGACTCAAGGTCAGTTCAGAGCACTTTGTATTTTATGTTTTTTTGCAACCTTTATACTAAATCAAGATGTGCCTTTTTCAAACAGCTCTTACGCTTTTTAAACTTCAGAAAGTGTCGGGCTGCGCTAAATCAACTCCTGATTTTAAAAGATAAATTCATTTGTCTAATGGTTTATAAATATATAAATCTGCGGCTGTTCGGCATCGGAATATTGTTAGAAAATGAGTATTTTTGTATTTGTATTATACTATTATGCCCAGGATTTAAGGTTCCCTTATGTGGATCTAAACCATGACAGTCATTAATTTTGAAAAATGAGATTGACACCTATAACGACGCTGAGTATAGATGACATCTTTGAGTTTGACATTAATTTGACTGTAGTACTATTATAATTGGGCATTATGGCCTTTTCAATGATCAAATTGCTTTAAAAGATTGTGATACGGATATCTGTAACTACCATCATCAATGATTTATTTTTCATTGTTTGTATTTTATCAATTTTACTGTGTTGTTTTAAAAATTAAATGTTTTATGATGCATTCTTTTATGGCTGGTATACAGCCGAATAAAGATGTTTTGACTGACTGTCTGACAATAAAGCATTTGAATTTAAAAAGAAACCTGATGAAAATAAATGTTTCTTTTCACTGGTCATATGAATGAGAGCAAAGCGTCCAGAAAATCAAACATGCTATTAAGAATGCTATTGAAATGGCCTTCTTTGATCCAAAGCTTCATATTGAGGTTGTTGTTGACACAAGCCTTGTCGGGTTAGGAGCCATCCCTGCACAGCACAGCTGACACCCAAATGCTCGAAGATGTGTTGTTGCATATACAAGGAGAAATTTGTCCATAACTGAACGTGCTTACTCACAACATGAGAATGAAAGCTTAGCAGTTGTGTGGGCTTGTGAACATTTCCACATATCCTTGTATGGGAAGCCCTTCACACGTGTGACAGATCCTCATGCACTGTTGACTTTTGCTGGCAATCCAAAGGCAAAAATGCCTTCCTGCATTGAAAGTTGGGGTCTGTGACTGCAAGAATACAACTACACCATTGTGCGTCCTGCAGGGAAAGGTCAAAATCCTGCTGACTACTTCTTACAAGTGTGTCTACAGTGCCCTGGCACCCCTTCCAAGACGGCTGAAGCATACATAAATTCCATTGTGAAATCAACCACCCAAGCTGCCATTTCATTGAAACAAATTGTCACTGTCACGAGTCAAGATAGTGACATGCTAAAACTGAACGACATTGTTACACATCAATCTTGGTACCAGCACCCTTGACCTCTCACCAGTGACAGTGAATACCAGAAGTTTAAATATGTCAAAGATGAACCGTCCTTTACTCAGGAGGGCATTATTCTAAGAGGTTAGAGAAATGCTCTTCCGGAGAGTCTGAAAAAACAAATAATTGAAGTGGCCCATGAAGGGCATTTAGGAATTGCTGTCACAAAATGATCTCTGTGAGACCAAGTCTGATTTTAACTTCTCGGTGGTAGAGTTCAAAGAGAATTTAAGGCCTGTCATCTATGCAACTGCCTGTCATCAAAAACCACTCAACACACAATAAACATGTCAGAATTGCTAATGCATGCATGGGAAAGAATTTCTGTAGACTTCTTCAGTCCTCTTGCAAGGGACATCTCCTGATGGTGATCGTTAATAAATACTCCTGTTTTCCATTAATAGAAGATCTCTCATCTATCACTGTAATGGCTGCCCTTTTCTGGCTCCTTTAAGGGGGGAGAATGATGGAGAGTGACTCCAGTCTATCACCCCCATAGCATAGGGATTAGGACTATAGACAGGGCCCCTGCCTTCCATATATTAGAGCATTTTCGTGTCACTTTCCTTAGTGTAGGGCTTATGAATTTAAGTTAGGGGACAGATATATAAGTATTAGTCATGATTTGCCCATTTGCTAACATGTTAGGATATTTTCCATGGAGTTACGCATATTGTGGGCCCTGTAGGCCTTAAACGAGACAGACTCCATTTTGCTTTCTGCCCGGTAGCTCGAGAAGGCTTTCTAGGTGAAGTGTAATGTTTTAGTTTCAAGCTGTTGTTCGCTTGGAGAAAACCGGCTCAGGCTGGCCCTTATCGAAGGAATGTATTTTTCTCCACACCGAAGACACAACTTCAGGCCGGCCGGCTGGGAACGTGTCCTTTGTACGGGGAGGTACAAGAATTTGGTGGGCGGCAGGTTACTGGCCGTAGCTTTCCATGAAGGAACGGGTTTTGATATTAGCGAAGGTGTTAGTCAGTTAGTCCGTAGGCGGCATCTAGCCGTTAGCATCTCTGCCATTAATTATTTCATGGCGGACAGTCGCCATCTTTGAAGTCCGAGAAAGATTTAAGACCGAAACTCTCTGAGAAAGACTGAAGGAGAATTAGCGCGGAGCGCACTGGCACAGAGAGAGAGAGAGACGGTAGCTAATAACCAGCAAGGTTCCGGTGCCCTGGAGGGAAGCAGACGAGGTTGAGCCTAGCGGTGCAGACGTGTACTTGTGACGGCTGGGGTGTGACTGCGAGGCGAGCCAGGACACAGAAGGGAACCTAGATGACTGCCGAGCCCAGACTTCATATTAAGCAGGTGATCTCCGCCCTTTTCCCAATTAGCGTGCACTCTAATCTTTACCTTTTCTTTGCAGAAATTATGTTGCATAGTAATGTGATATGTGTTTATTGCCAATAAATATCCTAGTTCTTATAGAACTACCGTGTGCCTTGTGTTCCTGTTCAATCTTGGTAAATGCATCTTCTAGTCGAGAGTTGTTTATGCGAACGGATGTGAAATCCCGATCAGGTAAATAGTGATCGAACAAAGAGGGAGTGAGTGGACCTTTGATGCCAAGAATAGGAGGTACATCATATAATTTGGGAACCGTATTAAAAGTCATTATTATAGTTTTATCCCGAGTAGATAACTGAGACATTGTCCTGATGACTGTTCATAGGAATGTGGTCGTCGTTGATATGCGGCGTTAGTGAGAACGCTGGGGAGGATTACCAGCGTGTATACCCACAAGATTGTGGCTTGCATAAGTGAGAGCGCCAGGGGGGATACTGGCGTGGAGATCTACCGGATTGTGGATCGTTTGGAAAAGGGAGCATTGGGTTCTGCAGGCCCATGTGTAGACGCACCGGATTGTGTGTCATATCTGCCCTAGGGTAGACCGGTCTGGGTCGGGGTGGCCGCGAGACCAACCGATGTGAATAAGATATTGTAGAAAATCTATGCATGTGTATTGCTATTCCCCATCCTTAGGTGCGACCTGTATATATACCTGTATATCTATCCATTGTGAATACGTTCTAAGGAGGGAAGGTGAGTACGTTTTGGCTGGGTCATAGGGGCCCCTGGGGGCTGATCCCATCTAAGCGGAAAATCCGGCCATTACATCTGGCGTCACGAACTGTTTACGAAGCCTGTGTGCATTGTGTTGTTTTAATCTTGTTGGTTTGCGCTCGGCTCGTACGTATACAATTTTGTTTATAATTGTGTATATAACTTTTTTGTGTCAATATGTTTGCGAAAAAATCTCCGTCGGTTTTCAAGTTACCGATTCAGATTCCCGGCTGGGAGTGTACGCCTTACGAGGCTTTGGCCCGCGAGTGGGCTGATTCTACTGGTTTGAGTGAAAATTGGTCTTCTTGCTTGGAGCAGGCGGAGCCTGCCGATGTGGTATCGTGCTTACAGAAAGTGCCGGTAGTGAAGGGTGATGAGCTTCCTATTTTAGGACGCAGAGGTTGGATTGTTCTTAATGCCTACAGAATACTGCATGAGAAGTTTGTTCAGCTACAGAAGCAGTTTAAGGACATGGAAGGACAGTGTGTTGAGTTGCAAAATGCGCATATTCTTTTGCGTTGTCAAAATAAATTGCTTGCCGACAAACTTGAAACATATCAGACCATTGCCGAAAGAGCTGCGGTCCGCATTGCACGATATAAGTATAAACATCGTCGTGGTCGTGTATCTACACGTAAAGTGCGTCTGGTTGTAGCAAAAGCCGGAATGGATTGGAACCCCGATGAGTGGCACGGTAATATCTGGGATTCACATACTTCTGACTCCTCGGCGGAGGAGGGTGACAAGCGCGAGTCTTCTCGCTCCGGACGTGATTGTAAATCTGCTTCATGTACTGATACAGGTCCTCACGACGACCGTGCTCGTTCGTCCCGTTCGGATGACGTCTCTTGCCCCGATTGTTCTGTCAAATCTAAGATGCGGGCTTCCTCGGAAGCTCTTCCTGAGGTTTCTGCTCACCCTGTGTTTCAACGCAAATTACAACAAGCCCCTGGTAATCCGGCTGGTATAGCTTTGGACTGTATTGAAGATTTTACTCAGCAGGAGGTTAGTGACATTTTACAACGATTTCAACAACGGCCTGGTGAGGCCTTGCTTACCTGGATGGTGCGCCTTTATGAACTGGGCGCTGCCGGTATTATGCTTGATGCTGTTGATTGCTTACGGTTTTGCTCTTTGAGTTCTGATTCTACAATTCAAGATCATTTTCGAAATTATAATGGTGCTGGTCAAATTACTTTGCTCCAGCTTGCGTCTGACGGCTGTAATCATAAATATCCAACTGAGTCTGATTGGCCCACTGATGAAAAGCCATGGTACACTTTGCGCGATGCGTCGCAACGTTTGAAGGAGGAAGTCATGAAAACGGCTATCTTTCTTAGTACTGCTGATAGATTGCTGGATGGTCTTTTAACATCTTCTGTGCGCAATCGCATTATCCGTTCTTCGCCTGTTGCTTATAAGCAGGTCATGATGACTTTATTGATTAATCAAACTGGTAATCCTTTGTCTGCTGTGCTTGAGTCTGTTCGTCAGCTTGGTGAGCTGGGTGAGTGGTTTAAACCTGAGAGACAATCTCGACCTGAGGGTCGTACTGGTGGGGACTATAAGTTCTCTAGACGTGACATGTTTCTTGCTCTCGTTGCTGATGGTGTCAAAAGGGAGGACATTGACGGTGAGCCTAATAATCGCTTATGGGATATGTTTCGTAAGCGTGGTTTGGATCGAAAGGAGGGTGCCCGTCGTGTGCGTAAGAATGAGTATGACCGTGGTTCGGATGACAGTGGTGATGAGAGGCGACGTGTGAATTCTGATCGCCGTGATGATCGGCGTTGTGAACGTGATGGATCCCCTCATCGTAACGGCGGGAGGGGGAGAGAGGATGATCGTGAGAGGGGGAGAGATGATCGTGTTTCCAACCGACAAAGTGAGGAAAGGAGTTATTCCCCTGACATGAGAAAAAGAGAAGATCGTAACAGACTTTCTGACCGCAATTCGCAATTTCTTGAACATGACAATAATCCGTTTCGTACTGGGGACGGATATGAACAAGATATTTTGATACCAAAGAAAACTGAGAGCATTTACCCTGATTTGTCTTGGTTGACGGAACGCAGGAAAAATGACTAGGAAATAGGTCAAGCTCCGGTACACAAGTGGGCTCACAGAGACAACAGACCCTATGTAGATATTGAGATTTTTTGGAAACATCGTAATATCCAAAGGGCCCGAGCATTAGTTGATACTGGGGCGGAGGCCACTTTAATTCATGGTAAATCAAAGAAATTTAATGGACAGTCTTTCACGATTACCGGTTTGGGTGGTAAAGAAACACCCGCAGTTCAAACTGCACTTGAAATTAAAATTGGTAGGATTCCTCGTAGAGAATACTCTGTGTTAGTTGTACCACTTTTGGAATATATAATTGGAATTGACATTTTAAAAGGAATGACTTTGCATTTGGATGATGGTTGTTATCAATTTGGAACTAGACAGTACATTTCGACCAGACCCGTACGGGTTGGCCGTTTGCGAATGCCACCTATTAAAATTCCTTTGGCTACGAAGGTAATTTCTCAAAAGCAATATCGTATCCCAGGTGGTCATGAAGAAATTACTGCTACAATTCAGGATTTGGTTGACGCGGGAGTCATTACTCCGGTCACGTCTGCTTGGAATAATCCCGTTTGGCCTGTGCGCAAAAGTGACAATTCTTGGCGCATGACTGTTGATTATCGAGAATTGAATAAAAATACACCCAAATTGACTGTTGCAGTGCCTGACATTGTCACGCTAATTCAGAGAATTCAAAAGCATCCAGGTACGTGGTATGCTTCTATTGATATTGCTAATGCTTTCTTTTCAATTCCGATTGCCCCCGAATGTCAAGAACAGTTCAGTTTTACATGGAATGGACGTCAAATGACGTTCCGGAGTCTTCCTCAAGGCTATGTACACAGTCCTACGATCTGTCACCGGCTGGTGGCAGAGCATTTGTCTGAAGTACCCACGAATCCACGAGTTCAGGTCTGTCATTATATTGACGACATTTTGATTCAAGGTGAAACGCAAGACCAGGTACAGTCCCATTTAGATCAGATCATTGATTGTTTGCGAGCGAAAGGTTGGGAAATTAATCCTGACAAATTGCAATCTCCGTCCCAAAATGTGAAATTTTTAGGAATCAATTGGCATGAAGGTCACAGAGAAGTGATCCCACAAGTGAAGCGAAAAATACTTGATTTTGCAGTTCCTAGGAACAGGAAAGAGGCTCAATGTTTTATTGGCTTGTTTGGCTTTTGGCGTCAGCATATTCCCCATCTGAGTCAGATTCTGGCTCCATTATATCGAGTCACTCGTAAAAAGAATGCGTTTGAATGGGGTGAGTCTCAACAGAATGCTTTTAATTTGGCTGAGGAAGCTATTCAGTATGCCTTGGATTTGTGGCCTGTGAGTGAAGGTGATGTGGATCTGAATGTGTCCGTGGAAGGTCTGTATGCCAATTGGAGCCTGTGGCAAAAGCAGGGCAGACAAAAAGTGCCATTGGGTTTTTGGACCAAAAAACTACCTGAGGCTGGTGAGCGTTACTCACCCTTTGAGAAACAATTGCTTGCTTGTTATTGGGCTCTGGTGGATACCGAGCAACTGACCCTAGGCCATGCTGTGATTTTGAGGCCTGAAATTCCCATTATGCAGTGGGTTTTGAGTTCACCGAAGTCCCATCGAATTGGACATGCTCAGGAGGCGAGTGTGATTAAATGGAAATGGTATATTCAGGACAGGGCACGTGTGGGTCCGAAAGGTGTGGCGGTTTTACATGAGCGAGTGGCGCAGGCGCCCTCCAATGAGACTGAGAGCGATTGTTCGGTACCCGTGGTGCAGGAGTCTCCCGTTAGGTGGGGTAAATCATTTGATGATCTGTCCGTGGAGGATAGAAAACATGTGTGGTTTACGGATGGTTCAGCGAAGTTCATCGGTGACAAAAGACATTGGAAAGCTGTTTCGTATAACCCGATCACGCAGAAATTATTGAGTACGACTGGAGATGGTAAGAGTAGTCAGTATGCTGAACTCTATGCTGTTTACCAAGTTTTGAAACAGGAATTGCCTGGCACATGTCATATTTTCACTGATTCCTGGTCCACTGCGAATGGACTGGCGGTATGGTTACCAACATGGCATTCTCATAATTGGGAATTGCATTCAAAAGAATTGTGGGGAAAGGAATTATGGCAAGAAATTTGGGAGTTGCTCCCGCAGAGTACTGTAACAATCTTTCACGTGGATGCTCACACTCCAATTGACTCCCTTGATAAATTCTTCCATAACATTGCAGATGAAAAATCTAAAATTGCTGAGGCAGTGGTGGACATGCAAGATTCTGATTTGGCGGGATTGGCGAAGTGGGCCCACCAGAAAGCAGGACATTTTGGAGAGAAAGCCACTAGCAGGTGGGCTGCCGATAGAGGAATTCATATTCCTTTTTCTTTGATAAAAGATGTCATTTTACATTGTCCCATTTGTCAGCAATCTAGAAAAAAGGAGGTGCCTCAAATTGTTCGAGGCCACTTGCATCGAGGTAAATTGCCCGCTCAAATTTGGCAGATTGACTATATCGGTCCGCTCCCTATGAGCAGAAATTGTCAATATATTTGTACAGTTGTTGACACTTACAGTGGCCTTTTGGTCGCTTTCCCTTGCAAGAACGCTACCCAAGTGAATACCATTAAAACCCTGGAGCTGCTTATTTTGTACTATGGTGTTCCATTCCAAATTCAATCAGACAATGCATCCCACTTTCGTGGAAGATTGGTGCAGGAATTCTGTGCGGAAAATAATATTGATTGGGTGTTTCACATTCCATATTACCCACAAGCTTCAGGACTGATTGAGAGAATGAATGGTTTGTTGAAAGAACAGTTGCGCAAATTGACTGATGATCGATACAGTAAATGGAGGGATGTATTGTTTCAAGCTTTATTGATTCTGAATAATCGCCCTTTGTTTCATTCTGAATCCCCTTTGATGCGTTTGTTTCCTCCAAATGTTGATGTAAAGCCTAATTCTTTGTCAAACACTATCATGTATTGGGAAATTACCCCCCGGTGCTTTGGCTCCATGTAGAGCGACCCCAGGTTCCGCAGGCCTCGACCTGCATGCTTTAAATGATGCAAAATTACCAGGAAAAGATCGAATCATTGTTGAAACTGGCATTGGTGTCTGTATACCTGCCGGTAGTTTTGGATTAATTGCCCCTAGATCTGGCCTGGCCCTGAAAGGCGTACAAGTGCTCGGAGGAGTAATTGACAGTGACTATCGGGGAGAGATTAAGGTTCTCCTGCTTAATAGCAGTGAGACTGACTTGTTCATTAAAAAGTCTGACCGTGTTGCTCAATTACTGATTATGCCTGTCTTCAGTGGTGAGATCAAAAAAGGCTCTGCCCCATCGTTGCTAACTGTGCGAGGACAAAAAGGCTTCGGATCATCTGATCTTCCTGGAGCTAAGATATGGGTGCAATCGCCTAAAAATCCTCCTGAACAGGCTGATATTATTGCGACCGGTCATGACAACACCGTTTTGGTGATGAAGCCAGGGAAAGATGGCTGGGAAGCTGTCCCAGCTGATAAATGTTACCTACGAGAATGATTAAGGCCTGTGTTTGTATTCTTTCAGATCATTCTCTGGACTGCTGCTGCAGGATGTGTCGGCGCTGGACTCCTTTTGGCCTGCTACGCCGGGAGAGGAGAGGATCCACCGACGCCGGTTGATGGGATAATCCGAGCTCCGCGGTCTGCGTGGGGCTCTTCATCTAACTTTTGGATTACACTCGCAAAGCGAGTGACGAACTCTCCGCATTTCTGTCTTACTCCAATGAAGTCTGTCACTGACATATTAGCGACCTGTCTGGTTGCCGTCCCTGCATCTACCGAGACTTTGCGACATATCTTTAATATCTCGAATGCCCGACCAAATGTTATTCTGGGCGACTTTGCGGCCCACGAATTTTGTCCCTCATGTACTGCTCTTCCAGACCTCGATATCCCTATTCATTCCCGAATTACTACTTTTAATATTACCCCTGGAGACCTATGTTTTATAATGACATGTGATCCTAAGGCTATCACCGAATGCATAAAGCTAAAAATACAGGCTGCAACTTCTTTTTCAGCTCATCAACGATTGCTGTGTTTAAAGAGACTTCCAAATTCATGTCTTTCTGTGAAAAATAATATGACATGTCAACGTTTATTAGTTGCCCCTAGTTATTATCGTTCAATGTTATTGCCAGCTGGATGGCTCTTTTCGTGCGGAAATTCATATTGGCCCTATATTCCTGCAAATATTTCTGGTGGCCCATGTGCCATCACTAGATTGAGTTTATTAATGTTTTCCTCACATCCTAATTCACATTCCCGTATTGTACGTGATTCAATGTCATTGCATGAGGACTGCGATTCCTCTGTCCACCTTTATTCTAAATCAGAATACCTTGGTTTAGCTTTTTCTATGATTGGAGTGCCTGCATTGGCCGTTTATAATGCCAAAACAATCGGCAAGATGGCCTGCTGGATGGTTAAGTCCATCAACCAAACCTCTACTGTTTTATCTGACCTTTTATTAGACGCCCAAGGCGAACGTAGAGCTATTTTACAGAATCGCGCTGCTATTGATTATCTTTTGTTAAAACATGGACATGAATGTTCTGATTTTGAGGGCCTATGCTGTTTTAATTTGTCTGACCATTCTAAATCAATCCAATCCCATATTGACAAACTCCACGACTTGACTGCAGAAATTAGACAACACATAGATCAGGGTCTCTTTGACTGGCTCTTTAATTGGCTACCTGACTTGCATTCTTTACGACAGATTTTAGGGGGAGTTATTGTTGCTATTTGTGTCCTGATAGCTATTTGTTGCTTTATTTAGTGCATCCCTTCCCTGCTCCAATTTTTTAGACTTGGTAAGAGACATAGATCAGTTAATTTTGTTTCCTATTATTCTTCTACTGATGTTAGTTCTATTTAGTTTGTGGATAATAGACTGGAGTCAAGGGGTGTAATGTAATGGCTGCCCTTTTCTAGCTCCTTTAAGGGGGGAGAATGATGGAGAGTGACTCCAGTCTATCACCCCCATAGCATAGGGATTAGGACTATAGACAGGGCCCCTGCCTTCCATATATTAGAGCATTTTCGTGTCACTTTCCTTAGTGTAGGGCTTATGAATTTAAGTTAGGGGACAGATATATAAGTATTAGTCATGATTTGCCCATTTGCTAACATGTTAGGATATTTTCCATGGAGTTACGCATATTGTGGGCCCTGTAGGCCTTAAACGAGACAGACTCCATTTTGCTTTCTGCCCGGTAGCCCGAGAAGGCTTTCTAGGTGAAGTGTAATGTTTTAGTTTCAAGCTGTTGTTCACTTGGAGAGAACCGGCTCAGGCTGGCCCTTATCGAAGGAATGTATTTTTCTCCACACCGAAGACACAACTTCAGGCCGGCCGGCTGGGAACGTGTCCTTGGTACGGGGAGGTACAAGAATTTGGTGGGCGGCAGGTTACTGGCCGTAGCTTTCCATGAAGGAACGGGTTTTGATATTAGCGAAGGTGTTAGTCAGTTTGTCAGTTAGTCCGTAGGCGGCATCTAGCCGTTAGCATCTCTGCCATTAATTATTTCATGGCGGACAGTCGCCATCTTTGAAGTCCGAGAAAGATTTAAGACCGAAACTCTCTGAGAAAGACTGAAGGAGAATTAGCGCGGAGCGCACTGGCACAGAGAGAGAGAGAGACGGTAGCTAATAACCAGCAAGGTTCCGGTGCCCTGGAGGGAAGCAGACGAGGTTGAGCCTAGCGGTGCAGACGTGTACTTGTGACGGCTGGGGTGTGACTGCGAGGCGAGCCAGGACACAGAAGGGAACCTAGATGACTGCCGAGCCCAGACTTCATATTAACCAGGTGATCTCCGCCCTTTTCCCAATTAGCGTGCACTCTAATCTTTACCTTTTCTTTGCAGAAATTATGTTGCATAGTAATGTGATATGTGTTTATTGCCAATAAATATCCTAGTTCTTATAGAACTACTGTGTGCCTTGTGTTCCTGTTCAATCTTGGTAAATGCATCTTCTAGTCGAGAGTTGTTTATGCGAACAGATGTGAAATCCCGATCAGGTAAATAGTGATCGAACAAAGAGGGAGTGAGTGGACCTTTGATGCCAAGAATAGGAGGTACATCATATAATTTGGGAACCGTATTAAAAGTCATTATTATAGTTTTATCCCGAGTAGATAACTGAGACATTGTCCTGATGACTGTTCATAGGAATGTGGTCGTCGTTGATATGCGGCGTTAGTGAGAACGCTGGGGAGGATTACCAGCGTGTATACCCACAAGATTGTGGCTTGCATAAGTGAGAGCGCCAGGGGGGATACTGGCGTGGAGATCTACCGGATTGTGGATCGTTTGGAAAAGGGAGCATTGGGTTCTGCAGGCCCATGTGTAGACGCACCGGATTGTGTGTCATATCTGCCCTAGGGTAGACCGGTCTGGGTCGGGGTGGCCGCGAGACCAACCGATGTGAATAAGATATTATAGAAAATCTATGCATGTGTATTGCTATTCCCCATCCTTAGGTGCGACCTGTATATATACCTGTATATCTATCCATTGTGAATACGTTCTAAGGAGGGAAGGTGAGTACGTTTTGGCTGGGTCATAGGGGCCCCTGGGGGCTGATCCCATCTAAGCGGAAAATCCGGCCATTACAATCACTCAAGGGATAGTTAGATTCTAAGGCATCATGACGACATGGGGTGTTCCTGAGATCCTAAAGTATGAGAATGGCCCACCTTTCAACAGTCAAGAATTCAGACACTGACTCAGCCATTTTAATATGAAGCACCAGAAGATGTCAAGGCGCATTGTAGCAGAGTACACTGACAGCCGAGAAGCTGTAGTGTGTACGTACACCGTAGGCTGAAAGACTCGTTCTCAGAGCAACCTTCACCTTTCTGACGTAACACGCAGGGGTGAGCATGCCGTCAAAAAATATGAATTTAAACAGGAAGACCCATTCACGGAGCTGCAGACTATTTTGTGGATTCCAGGCAGTGCTCCTTCGTGAGGACAAGGCGGTCTGGTAAGGGTGCTCCTAGCACCAACCTTGATTCATCAGGAAGCCGTTTTGTGTGGTCTTAAAGGTGAAATCATTTTTTGTTGTTTTCTCCCGTTGGTGAGATGCGTTCCTTGGGCAGTCTAAAGCAGGAGAAAATGCTTTGGTGAACTTGTTTCGCTCTCCTCAGCCCTGCGCGGTAGCTCTCTTGTGAAGAGTTACGACGGGCAGAGTAATCTCCTCTGTTAGCGAGGCTATTAGGCCTCTGATGTAGACTCATGTGGAAGAATTTTTTAAAAATGTGAATACTTATTTCCGTTGATTCATGACTAACTGCACATATCCTCCAGGTATTGTGCTCCTTGGATTAAAGAGTGGGAATTCATTCATCACGTATTACGGGCACTACTGAAGAACTGAAATCTTCATTCTCAGGGGTCTCACTAATACAAAAGAACTTGGCACAGAAGCTGAAATATGAAAAGACATCTTTATTAAACCTAATAGGTGAGGCCACGTCACACAGAAGCCGTAGCAATCGAATGAGGTAGTCTAAAGAGTACAAAACACAGAGGCCTTTTTATATGCTTAGAGTTACAAACTCAGCATCAAAGAAAGGGGCAGTCCTAGCTTCTGCAAGCATACAAAATACCTAATATGAACATACAAGATCTGCAAAATATTAGCCAATAGAAAAACATCATGTAACCAGAATGTCCCCCTTACGTCGTGTTTCTGCCCTACCCATAAGTCAATCAATTACAGCACTTATAGGTCAATCAGTAATGGCAGAACATGTCTGTATGCAGTTAGGCCAGCTAGTGTCTGAGATTGCTTTCAAAGCAAGGACAGAGGGGGGTTTTCTACACGTTGCAGTCCAAAGGGCAGAAACACTTCATGAATAGAGCAGTCTGTGTAAAGGCAACACAAATTGATGACAAATGTAAGATGGAGTCAAAATTAAAGAACCTCAGACCCTGCTTTTGCCATTACACAGGCAAATCCTAAAATTATTTTGCAAACATTATGTATTTCAGTGACTATTGACAATGCCAATAAAACAATAAGAATCAGTCTCCAAACACCCATTCTATGCAATTGCACGGGAAATACCCAGAGTCCGTCGAAGCCTCTCTGGCAGGCTTCTATTGTCCATCAAATCCTGTTTCTGTTGTTTTCTTCCGCATGGGCCTCTTCATTCAGGCCTTTCATGAAAATGATGTTACTCAGTATCAGTTGGAGTGCCTTCCTGGCAAACACTCACAGCTCACTTGAAAGTCTCAATGTCTCAATGCAGTGCACCAATATTTCCTGTGCTGCAGGCACTACTGATAGTATGCTCTTCATTGATCAAGGGCACAGATCATCTCATGCAGACCTAAGTACTATTAATCGGGAAAGAGCAACAGACTGTCACTCTCAGCAACACTTTCAGGCTCCAACACTCTCTATTCAGTGTCAGAGGATGCTCGGCTGCTCTTTCATGGGCACCATAATGTAGTGCCTTTTGCCAATCTCAAATCCTCCTGGGCACTGCACTTCCATTGGAGCAAAGGAAAAGGGGGTATGTGGCCAAAAACTCAGGCCAAGGGGCTCAAGGGACTGCACACTGTCAGAGGTTAACCAGCACATGACAGGCACTCTTTTGCACTGAAATTCTGGTTCTGTGGCAAAGCCAGCTCCTCCTTCTTTTTTGATGTTCAACGCCTTCTGATGAAGCAAGTACAATACGTTGGAGATACCACTGATGGCACGCTGGCGATCGCTGTCTGGGTGCTGGGACTTTTCATCTGTTAGCTGTCACTAATGGGATTGTGGGTGAGTTCCGCAGGTTATTATGACTTAATCCTGCAGAACCTAGTGACGTAGGAAATTTGACACAGTTGTTTCCTTCAATTAAGTACAAAAAATAGTTCATTGTAAAACAAGGGGACTGCAAGCAAGTGGCCTGCAATCTTTAAAGGAGTGGCCATACGTCATGGGACATTTCTGGTCTAGAATACACTGTCATTCTCAAAAGCAATACAAAGACAAAGGCAGTAGGCAAAACAGTGCCTCTAGCCTCTTTAATTGGGTTTCCATGTGAGAGCATATCCTCTACCACCTAAGGGTAGATAGCGACATGGGAATTCTATCTGAATGGATGTCCTCACATATGGTGGCATTGTCTAATGGGGCAAACACATTTTTTTCTCAATGATTACATATAGGTGTTCCTAAATTCCTTATCTAGAACACCTCAAAAGAGAGATCACATAATACATATTATCAGGGACATGTAGATACCTCCCTTTAATAATTGTGCATCAGGTGGACTATGCAATACAAAAGCTAATGATCAAAATGTGGAAACAAAAGACAAGAACTAGAGAGTCCTGGTATTTCCATTATTTAAAATACATCTTGTCCATCAAAAATTAAAGCAGCAGAAAAAGGAACTAAAAACCAAATTAGAATAGGCATTGAATTTGTCATATTCAAAAAAACGTAAGGTGTCTCCTATTGAGGTGGAAAACGTATCTTACTATAGTATTGAGTCAGTTAATCAGTCCATCACTACCCTAACAGTCAGACTGGAAAACATCAGAGTAGGCCTAAAGAAAATTTTTGAAAACCAGACTGGTCATACAAAAGGGAATTATACATAATATGGGGTCTTTGGTACATTAATGCAGTCTGGAAGGATGAACCTGAGCACTACACCAACTGGTGAAAGGAATTTGGAAAAGGGAAATGGGACTAGGTAAACATGAAGCCTTGTTTCCTTTATGGTACAAAGCCATACACTACTTAGGAAGCAGAACAAAACTGACTAATGTAATATAGAAATTAGGTCACCATGTACAAGAGTCACAAATCTATAATTTATCCTTACGTCCAATCAGGATACATAAATTTAGGGATGCCTGTTCCTTTAAGGGAAGAGGACAGTATTGTGACTAATTGCAGATGACACACTTTGATTCTGTATATCTCTTTTTTATTTTCCTTCAAATACCATTAAAGCCAAATTTGACATACACTTGTGAAGTGTTGTCTTGTTTTGTTCACGATTCAGAAAAGGGGGTGGTGATGAACAGAGTGTCTGAATTATGCAGACCACTCTTACCCAGTCCAAAGATCAGGGCTTGATCCATCACCGCTATTTATCTCACTGCACCATCCCAGCTCAGAACCTGGCTATATGCAAATCAGTCTGTCCCTGGCCCAGTGCATCATGGGAACAGGGCAGACTAAACTACCAAGCCAATTCTTCACCAGAAAGGAGACAAGCTACCGGGGACCGGTTTCTGGCATTTCAGCCGTCTTCGGCCCGGCTTGCTTGAATCCTGATGGTGCAGTGAGAAAGGGACTCATGTCTGAGTATACCCTGCCACACCTATAGTGGCCAAAAACGATTCAGAAAAGGGGGTGGTGATGAACAGAGTGTCTGAATTATGCAGACCACTCTTACCCAGTCCAAAGATCAGGGCTTGATCCATCACCGTTATTTATCTCACTGCACCATCCCAGCTCAGAACCTGGCTATATGCAAATCAGTCTGTCCCTGGCCCAGTGCATCATGGGAACAGGGCAGACTAAACTACCAAGCCAATTCTTCACCAGAAAGGAGACAAGCTACCAAGGACCGGTTTCTGGCATTTCAGCCGTCTTCGGCCCGGCTTGCTTGAATCCTGATGGTGCAGTGAGAAAGGGACTCATGTCTGAGTATACCCTGCCACACCTATAGTGGCCAAAAACGATTCAGAAAAGGGGGTGGTGATGAACAGAGTGTCTGAATTATGCAGACCACTCTTACCCAGTCCAAAGATCAGGGCTTGATCCATCACCGTTATTTATCTCACTGCACCATCCCAGCTCAGAACCTGGCTATATGCAAATCAGTCTGTCCCTGGCCCAGTGCATCATGGGAACAGGGCAGACTAAACTACCAAGCCAATTCTTCACCAGAAAGGAGACAAGCTACCGGGGACCGGTTTCTGGCATTTCAGCCGTCTTCGGCCCGGCTTGCTTGAATCCTGATGGTGCAGTGAGAAAGGGACTCATGTCTGAGTATACCCTGCCACACCTATAGTGGCCAAAAACGATTCAGAAAAGGGGGTGGTGATGAACAGAGTGTCTGAATTATGCAGACCACTCTTACCCAGTCCAAAGATCAGGGCTTGATCCATCACCGTTATTTATCTCACTGCACCATCCCAGCTCAGAACCTGGCTATATGCAAATCAGTCTGTCCCTGGCCCAGTGCATCATGGGAACAGGGCAGACTAAACTACCAAGCCAATTCTTCACCAGAAAGGAGACAAGCTACCGGGGACCGGTTTCTGGCATTTCAGCCGTCTTCGGCCCGGCTTGCTTGAATCCTGATGGTGCAGTGAGAAAGGGACTCATGTCTGAGTATACCCTGCCACACCTATAGTGGCCAAAAACGATTCAGAAAAGGGGTTGGTGATGAACAGAGTGTCTGAATTATGCAGACCACTCTTACCCAGTCCAAAGATCAGGGCTTGATCCATCACCGTTATTTATCTCACTGCACCATCCCAGCTCAGAACCTGGCTATATGCAAATCAGTCAATCCCTGGCCCAGTGCATCATGGGAACAGGGCAGACTAAACTACCAAGCCAATTCTTCACCAGAAAGGAGACAAGCTACCGGGGACTGGTTTCTGGCATTTCAGCCGTCTTCGGCGCTGCTTGCTTGAATCCTGATGGTGCAGTGAGAAAGGGACTCATGTCTGAGTATACCCTGCCACACCTATAGTGGCCAAAAACTATTCAGAAAAGGGGGTGGTGATGAACAGAGTGTCTGAATTATGCAGACCACTCTTACCCAGTCCAAAGATCAGGGCTTGATCCATCACCGTTATTTATCTCACTGCACCATCCCAGCTCAGAACCTGGCTATATGCAAATCAGTCTGTCCCT
The DNA here is from genome assembly GCF_964263255.1 of Lissotriton vulgaris. Taxonomy (NCBI): domain Eukaryota; kingdom Metazoa; phylum Chordata; class Amphibia; order Caudata; family Salamandridae; genus Lissotriton; species Lissotriton vulgaris. The sequence goes on along the minus strand of NC_141695.1, from coordinate 1,365,415,320 downwards.
GGCCCAGTGCATCATGGGAACAGGGCAGACTAAACTACCAAGCCAATTCTTCACCAGAAAGGAGACAAGCTACAAGTTCTGAGCTGGGATGGTGCAGTGAGCTAAAAAACGGTGATGGATCAAGCCCTGATCTTTGGACTGGGTTAGAGTGGTCTGCTTAATTCAGACACTCTGTTCATCACCACCACTTTTCTGAATCATTTTTGTCCACCATAAGCGTGGAAGGGTATACTCAGATGTGAGTCCCTTGCTCATTGCACCATCAGGATTCAAGCAAGCCAGGCCGAAGACGGCTGAAATGCCAGAAACCGGTCCCCGGTAGCTTGTTTCCTTCCCAGTATAAGAATTGGCTTGGTAGTTTGGTCTGCCCTGTTCCCATGATGCACTGGGCCAGGGTCAGACTAATTTGAATATAGCCAAGTTCTGAGCTGGGATGGTGCAGTGAGCTAAAAACCGGTGATAGATCAAGCCCTGATCTTTGGACTGGGTAAGAGTGGTCTGCTTAATTCAGACACTCTGTTCATCACCACCCCCTTTTCTGAATCATTTTTGTCCACCATAAGCGTGGAAGGGTATACTCAGATGTGAGTCCCTTGCTCATTGCACCATCAGGATTCAAGCAAGCCGGGCCGAAGACGGCTGAAATGCCAGAAACCGGTCCCCGGTAGCTTGTTTCCTTCTCAGTATAAGAATTGGCTTGGTAGTTTGGTCTGCCCTGTTCCCATGATGCACATGGGCCAGGGTCAGACTAATTTGCATATAGCCAAGTTCTGAGCTGGGATGGTGCAGTGAGCTAAAAACAGTGATGGATCAAGCCCTGATCTTTGGACTGGGTAAGAGTGGTCTGCTTAATTCAGACACTCTGTTCATCACCACCCCCTTTTCTGAATCATTTTTGTCCACCACAAGCGTGGAAGGGTATACTCAGATGTGAGTCCCTTGCTCATTGCACCATCAGGATTCAAGCAAGCCGGGCCGAAGACGGCTGAAATGCCAGAAAACGGTCCCCGGTAGCTTGTTTCCTTCCCAGTATAAGAATTGGCTTGGTAGTTTGGTCTGCCCTGTTCCCATGATGCACCGGGCCAGGGTCAGACTAATTTGCATATAGCCAAGTTCTGAGCTGGGATGGTGCAGTGAGCTAAAAAACGGTGATGGACTGATCTTTGGACTGGGTAAGAGTGGTCTGCTTAATTCAGACACTCTGTTCATCACCACCCCCTTTTCTGAATCATTGTTTTGTTCACAGCATGAAAAATCATATCTGTGAAATTTAGTATCAGCGCAAAAAAAAAACCAAAACACACATATGCCAAGCCATCAGATATATGCGCTATATATCAAGCACAAAAAGCATAGACAAAACAATAGCATATGTAAATAAGCGGTGACACACAACACTACTGCATGCACTTTTATGCACTGTGAACCTGCAGCTCAAAACAGAATATTCAGGCCTGCTTAATTTGTCAGGCTTAAAATCCTCACCCTCCTTTTGACAGCCTATCACCAGTTAGTGGACATTTGGCTGTCAAACACAACTAACTGTGTCGCTTCTGACACACAGGACCAGCAGGAACAATCTAAAAAAAGGACAAAATGCAAAAATATGTAAAACGAACAAACATTTCTGCACATAACACACAAAATATCAACTGTAGCAACCATCTTTTGAAAACATGCTAAACCTTTTTAACTTTCCCAAAACTTTTTCACAGACACTCTGCGTGTCCCGTGCGCCAACACCCTTTGAGGCCCTGCTTTTCGAAGCAATGATTTCTCCATCTGTTTACACGTACTCCTATCCTACCTCGCTGACCTTAAGGTCAAAATCTGCCTTGCGGGCTCCTCAGCCCTCTATCTCTTCCTCACTCTAAGGTTGAAAAAGACAAAATAAAAACCTTCCCAACTCTTTCTAACCTGCAATAACCAACCCTATTTAAAAACACATGATATAGATATTACTCCTGTTAGGGGGCTACAATTTATTTCTATACTTAGATTATTAAAACAGTTACTGTGAATAATTCGCAGAACATAATAACACACATACCAGTTTTTAGAACAAATGCTTGTTTGCAATGGTACTGATTTCATCAACCTTAAAAGGATGAAGGTCTCAGTTAGGTCCAGCAAAAGTTAAAACCTTCCACCCTGATATTAAACTCAAACCTCTGCTCCAGGCACATTGGCTCACTGACCTATTTAAGGAAACCCAAATGGGAACAACCTGCAAATTTGTATTATACCTAAATGTATGCATTTACTGAATCCTAAAGCTCTTTAAAGCTATTGTAAATGGCAAAAATGCCCAAATGTTACCCAAATTCGACTTTGCTATTTGGGGCACTTAAAAATAAAGATCCTACAATTGCATTACTTATTAATCATCCTCAGAATGTGTTTTACAAATTGCAGAGATTGGACATTAGACATATCTCCTGCAAATCCTGAGAAAAATGAGTTTTTCACGCCTGCGTCAAGTGAAATTCTATATGCTAATGTCCTCATTATGCAGTATACCATACCTTAAATTAGATTATAATGCTAGGAGGTCACAGTATAAGTATTAAGCTTCATGAATAGTAAAAAACGAATTTTGTAGCACTTATTTTTATAACCCAATCATTTTTGATAATTCCACATATTAAGGCTCTGTAATTCCTCGAATCTGACTTCATTTTCTTTTTTTTTTTTTTTTCTCTGTGCCACGTAGGCCTGCAAAAATAGCCTGACGAACAAGGTGGTCTTGCCCTCCCAGGTCATGTACACATTAACCAGATTAAACTGCAAGAAACTAACCGCTTCACCCGAAACTGACCTCGCAAAGCCAATTTCCCTGATTGATCTTTATCTGAGATTGCCAATCAATGTTCAAGACATTGTTAACTTTTTAGTTTCCTCGCACTTGCCTTATCTTGTTTCAGCATCTGTTACGGTTTCTTTCTTTTTAACTGTTTCTTCATTACATGGGTTAATTATTATTTAGCAACTGAGCCAAGAATATGCTTACAGAAATGCTTAAAGAGAGGAAAACCCTTAATTGAAATGTCTTCCTATAATACAAAATAATGAACCTTAGTTTTAGAACCTTTTTAAAACAACATCCTGAAATACAAAGTTTCACCTGTGCAACTGAGGGGAAAGTCCTGGTTGAATAAATATTCCTGTTTATATAGCTTGTCTCTAAGTGTTTGTAACATGAGTAGCTGGCAGTCTTTTTCAAACTAAAACATATCAATGGGGGTTCTATATTATTTTGAGTTCAGCAGGAATTTACTTCAGCTGATCTGTTTGCCTGTTAATATCTAACACAATGTATGTAAGTAAAAAATACTATAAGTTTATTTATTTTTTGCAAAACACCCAATTTCGTTTTTGGGGGCGTTTTATTCCTAGTGAATGTGAATTTACATTTTAGTTTTTAAACATTTAAACATCTTGCTTAATAGACTGAAAACATCAAAAAGAAACACAAACACACATTTGAGCTCATTTCAGACATAAACAGAAAAGGGGTCAAACACTCAGGACACACAATACGGCGCTCTTTAGCCATGCATTTTGTGAATAGCGCCGTCGCCATTCACTTACAGAAAATGCACTAATGGGAAAACCACATAGACATTTAAACACACATTTAGCCCACATATTAATACTTAGGAAAGAAATAAAGGACAACCCACAGACTGTACTTAAACCAAACCATTTGTAAATACTAGTTGTAAGTCATATTTACAAGAAACGCTTCTCAATTGTGTTCCAAAAGACTGCAAAAACAGCCCAACAGACTGATGTATGTCCAAGAAGTGAAAATACACTCAATTCACTAGCTTTGACTAGCAGAACACCAAAAATCGCTCTGCATATCTTCATTCATAAAATTGCGCAGAACAAAGGATCCTGTTATGTATTATGTCCATGTTTTAATTCCATGGGGATACAAAATCACCAAGGAAGAAATATGCTTGTAAATCTAAACCTATTTAGATATTTCCCGCTAGGGAAGCCGGCTAATTTACTTCACATCAAACTATGGTACCTTCCAAATAAAGCAACACATTCCTCTGTGTGAGCTTTGAAACAGGCATTCCAAAAATATTGCAAAATATACAATATTATAATCAAAATAGTGCTTAATGTACTTTTCGTACGTGCACCGTTCAACTAAACCAAATAGAGAAAATTCTCCTCATTACCTGTCTACACAAATTGCAATTCGCATATACAAACCTATTCAAATCCAAAAGTTGGCCAACACAAATTCCAAAGTTCCAAAGCTACAGTAAGCGTTACTAAACTACCTTACTCTTCCAAAGCTACAGTAAGGGTTACTAAACTACCTTACTCTTAACAATCAAAAAGGTTATCCAAATTCTAACTGCCAAGTTCTAAATGACCTAACGGTCTCTTTGTTTTTTTTTTTAAATGCTCACGCCGAAAAGGTTCTCAGTCAGGATTGACATCATGTGGAGGATCAAAATCAGGAAGAGCAGAAATACACTGGGCTGCAGAGACGAAGAATCCCCAGAAGCGCCGTGCACAGAGTACCTCCTTAGTAGATTCCTGTCTTGTCCTCCTCAGTAGATTTCTGTCTCCTGACAAGATCACTCCCACAGAAAGTCACTTCTCTGATGAAGCCCACGTTGGCCGCGCCATCTGAAGAACTGAAAACTTCATTCTCAGGGGTCTCACTAATACAAAAGAACTTGGCCCAGAAGCTGAAATATGAAAAGACATCTTTATTAAACTTAATAGGTGAGGCCACGTCACACAGAAGCCGTAGCAACCGAATGAGGTAGTCTAAAGAGTACAAAACACAGAGGCCTTTTATATGCTTAGAGTTACAAACTCAGCAGCAAAGAGAGGGGCAGTCCTAGTTTCTGCAAGCATACAAAATACCTAATATGGACATACAAGATCTGCAAAATATTAGCCAATAAAAAAACATCATGTAACCAGAATGTCCCCCTTACGTTGTGTTTCTGCCCTACCCATAAGTCAATCAATTACAGCACCTATAGGTCAATCAGTAATGGCAGAACTTGTCTGTATGCAGTTAGGCCAGCTAGTGTCTGAGATTGCTTTCAAAACAAGGACAGAGGGGGGTTTTCTACACGTTGCAGTCGAAAGGGCAGAAACACTTCATGAATAGAGCAGTCTGTGTAAAGGCAACACAAATTGATGACAAATGTAAGATGGAGTCAAAATTAAAGTACCTCACTACTGACTAAGTCGCCCTCTCTGGTATCTAAAGCACACTGGGGCATATTATCAAGAACAGGCGATAAAATTATTGCCACTTTATCAGCAGGAAACTGCTGCTAAGGCAGCGATAATGGGCTTGATAATATGTCCTTGTGAATTCCCATAGCAGCCCAGGTTCTGGTGTTAACCTGGGCTGCTATGGGAATTTACAAGGGCATATTATCAAGCCCATTATCGCCGCCTTAGCAGCAATTTCCTGCTGATAAAGCGGCGATAATTTTATCGCCTGTTCTTGATAATATGCCCCAGTGTGCTTTAGATACCAGAGAGGGCGACTTAGTCAGTAGCGCCCGTAATACGTGATGAATGAATTCCCACTCTTTATCGCCTGTTCTTGATAATATGCCCCTCTGTTTCCCCAGTTCTGTTCCTTACAGGAATAGTATAACTCGCACTCTGTGAGTCTTGTTTCTTATGTACTGCTGAGAACATCTGGGTCCTTTGAGATTGTTTCCACTGGTCCTTCTTTTACAGACTGGGGATGTGTGTCTCGTGCCACTCAGAATAAGAGATATTTATAGGGAGAACCACGAGTATGATATATCCATATCATTAACTGAAGCCTTTCTATTTTCATACATTTCTTGCAGGGGAGGTCAGTAGGGGGTGTCCAGGAAAGATCAGGCGAACACAGTTGAATCTCATCCTCTTGTTTCTTAGGGTAGGTGAAGTTGACTAGAAAAGCAACACTCTTCATCAGTGCCTGGTTGTTGCCTATCAAGGTTATTGTAATTCTGAATGTATGTTGTTTTTTCTCTAGGATTTTTCACATGTTAGTATCCTGAACACACCCTCTCCTCTCTCCTGTTGTAAAGCAGCTCCTTTTCCTTTTCAGGTATCTCTTACATATCTTTTCTATGTCATACATTACCATATCAAGCGTTAGACAAAACACTAGAGCAGGGGTCTCCAAACCGGTCCTGGAGGGCCGGATCCATGCCAGATTTTTAAAATGACTACATGTATCTCAATGGGGATATCCAAAAAATCTGGCATGGATCCGGCCCTCCAGGACCGGTTTGGAGACCCCTGCACTAGAGGGATGCAGTAGTAATTGTGTTGTTTCTTGTAAGTATATCCTGACTTGGGGCTGTCGAGAGGTGGAGCCCTCTGAGCATCAATACGACCCTGAGGATATTATCGTGAACATGACAGAAGAGCACACCTCTTTGGCCACAGGCCATGGCTTGTCAAACTTTTCATGAGTACTTATAAGAAAGCTGTCCAGAGTGCTATACTAGAAAAGCTCAACCTTAAATGACCAAGTTACCTCAATGGACAAACAGAAGATTAAATACTGAAGCAGAATTCCGATGAAAGACATAGATCGTAAAATTAAAATGAAGGCCTATGGAAACAAACGTTGACATGCAAAAGACACTACGTTCACTAAAGGAGATATAGTGACTATTCGTCAGCATAGGAAACAAAAGTCTAATCCTCCTTTCGATGCTAAGCCATTTCATGTTGTGACCAGCAAACGGCACATGGTGACTGACTGCCCAATGTCCTGGTAAGTCAATTATGCAAGATTCCTTGCATTTCCCACATGTAGATCTTCACTCATCAGGCCCTGATGTGAATGTAGTTACTGGGTCTGAATGGGTTAGTAAAGACCACCCTGACTGCTTTTGTTTCTACATAACCAACGCAGGTCACAGACACCTCTACTTCCTGTCCCCAGTTTTCGAATACATGTTTAGGACGTGTGATCAAAGCACCACGAAGACTCATTGAAAAGCTATGACTGTGTATATATTTGAAAATGTTTTCATTTTTTTAACAGAGGGGGAGATGTAGTGTTGTGTCAGTTTGCAATGACGGAACGCTTGTGGCTCCTGATGAACTCTGCAGAACTGTGACGTAAGCGTAAGAGTGTAGTGAAGTGCATACAAGTTTAGACTGATGGGTTTGCGGTTACACGCAGAAGAATAGAGACGTGTTATACTAAGCTCAGTGTGTGATGTAGTCATTGGTGAGTATCCGGGCAGGGGAGGACGCTACAGGAGGCAGCTTGGGTTGTCTGAAACAGGGCTGTTACAAAGGGGAGGTTACAATATTTTTCCCAAGTGCAGCACCTCTGATAGCCCCAAGTCTGTGACTAATGTCTAGTTTCAAAAGAGCTAAATAAGGAATTTTATTAACATAAAGCCCCCCTTTCTCCAGAGCTTGGTCTGTGGTGACAAGAAATGTGTCTAAAAGAATAAAAATTAAACTACTTAGATGAGCTGAGTTGTGCTAAAGCAGGCCACAGACACCTCTACTTCCTGTCCCCAGTTTTCGAATACATGTTTAGGACGTGTGATCAAAGCACCACGAAGACTCATTGAAAAGCTATGACTGTGTATATATTTGAAAATGTTTTCATTTTTTTAACAGAGGGGGAGATGTAGTGTTGTGTCAGTTTGCAATGACGGAACGCTTGTGGCTCCTGATGAACTCTGCAGAACTGTGACGTAAGCGTAAGAGTGTAGTGAAGTGCATACAAGTTTAGACTGATGGGTTTGTGGTTACACGCAGAAGAATAGAGACGTGTTATACTAAGCTCAGTGTGTGATGTAGTCATTGGTGAGTATCCGGGCAGGGGAGGACGCTACAGGAGGCAGCTTGGGTTGTCTGAAACAGGGCTGTTACAAAGGGGAGGTTACAATATTTTTCCCAAGTGCAGCACCTCTGATAGCCCCAAGTCTGTGACTAATGTCTAGTTTCAAAAGAGCTAAATAAGGACTTTTATTACTTAGATGAGCTGAGTTGTGCTAAAGCCGATGTTCTTTGGTTTTGTACCCTATACACTATTATGTAGAGGCCCTCCGCCTAGAAGCTCACTGCTACTCCTTTGCGTACGTTTGTGATTTCCATCATACGTACAATTTCCCACGTTATAAAAAAAAAATGTAATTTACTTTTTTAGCAGAGGAATATTTCAGAGAGGTCATAAAGAGTTTATCTGTAAATTAAGGGCGTATTGTGCAATTTTGAATGTCTCCTGTATATTTCTAAACTTTTGACTTTCATATTCTGATTGCATGTTTTCTCTTTTTTTTTTCTTTTCTGTGCTCCCATTAATATAACTCATCTTACACACCAATGCTCCGAATTTAGGTGAGAAACTCCCCTTTCTTTAAGCTAAATACAATTCTATTTTAGCTTCCTCCAACTTAAAACATCCTCAGCACCACGTGGAGTTAGTTGAGTACTTTGTTATTGGCATAATCTCCCTCTACATGGTCATAAATGTCAACACGTTTATGAGAGCTTAACATGTGTGCTGAAGATTTGGCATTCTTTGATTTGGGTTTAGCATCTGTTGATTGATTTAAAAAAGCACACACACACAATTTCACTGGGGCACGGTCCAACACATGCCATGAGTAACAGCTTCAGCCTGCCCTGACGTATCTTTATTTAAAAGCCCTTTAAATTCCATGATTTTTTAAGCCGCTCTCAAAATGGTAACAGTGAAATTAAAAGAATGTTTGTCCTGCAGGTGCAGATGCCTCTTGTGTGAGGCCATTGTTCCCCTCTCAGGGGTTCAGTACTTTTCCAGAAGGGGCGTGTTTTACTTTGCTGTACCATGATATAATGTATTACTGTGATGATATGAGTTAGTCCTCTCGGCGCACTCTTAGGGGTGAGGTCGGACAGGGCCCTCTCATATGGGAGTTTGTGGTCTAAGAAAATGACCTTGTTGATTCTTCTCCACTGTCCGGCTGACTTCTTACTGATTAACTATAGGTGAGTGTGGTAAGTCACTCGGGTGGATTTGAGCCACGCTTATCACCAGAATGCACTTCTTGTTGACTAATAATACAAAACTGATTGCTTACCTGACAAGTTACTTCTATTTTATTTTTTTGTAGAATCTCCTCTAAAGAGTTCTTTCCCCCTGGAGAATCATCCGTTTGTTTTTTGTGAGCTGCGTTTTAAGCTGCTTGGCTCTTTATCTGTCAGCTGTCATGAATATACATGTGCCAGATTTACTTGTGCTCAGACAAAGCAGTGTTTGTGGGAGTATCAGAGCCAGAGTCAGAATTTTGCATTGCATTCTCCGTGGATCTATGTTTGCTGTTTCTGCAGCCATCATTCTAAGAACTGCTGTATCATAGTATTTATTGCCAAATAGCAATGCTGCAAGTCACAACCTTTGAATGTTAGCGTGTTTAATCTTGATATTCGAATTCAATATTTATAAAAGCGGAATGTAGTACCTTACTCGGCATTAGCTGCTTAAATAACAATAAGTGGTGCAGGAGAATGCCTATTGAATTTCTGTTCGGTTAAGATTGCAGATTCAGGTTGCATCCTTAATATTACCAAGGTAACTGCCTTGTTGTATCCACTAAATAGTGGTTGTATGATGGTACAACGCATGCCCAAATAACTAATGCCTGTACCACGCGGTATCAACTACGACCACGTCTTCACCATGCATGCCTTTACCATGCAATTTCGTGGTACAGACATGATGGGTTACAGGACGTGTCTGTTAAAGATCATATATCTGCCCTGTAAACTGTCCCTTTTCCCTCTGCCCTGAACTATAAAAATTAAACCTACGCCTCAAAACCCACCCCGACCCCAGACCCCCCCACCCTGAGCCCTAAAAACTGTCCCCTACATCCTTAAATGCCCCAACCCTGTCCCCCTTGCACTGAGGACTGAAACTGCCCCCTGCCCTCTAAATTGTCCAATTTCACCCCACCATGAGCCCTAAAAACCTCCACTACATCCCTGAACTACCCTGACCCAGCCCCTCCCTCCCTGAGGCTTAAACCTGCCCTCTGCCCTGTAAACTATTCCTTTTCCCCGCCCTTAGCCCTAAAAACTGCCCCACCACCCTAAAAACTAGACCGACCCCAGCCCCTCACCCTTAGCCTTAAAAACTTTCCCCTACAGCAGCTAACTACCCCGACCCCAACACCCCGACCCCAACCCCCCTGCCCTGAGTCCTAAAACTGCCCCCTGCCCTACAAACAACCGCCACTCATTCCTGAGTCCTACAAACTACTGCCACCCTGAAACACCACACCCACAAGACCTGGTCCCAGCCCCACTTACCTCACCAGGTCCTCTCTCGATTCGCTATTGTTCTTCCTCTTCTGCCCATTCGCTCGGCAACTAGACCGAGTGTTGCCGTAACCACGCATATGCGCTGTTAAGGCATATGCGTATGCTAATGTCATTAAAATGCGCAGCCCACTGTAAATTAGCCATTAGATTCAGGAGTGTTGAAGTTATATCTCCTGATGCTCAAAACATGAGGACTTCCTATGGGGACAAGAAGATATAATGTCTACTTAATCCAATGGAAAGTAGACTTTAAATGACATAAACAGGAACAGAGCTGTGACAGGGTGCTTTCACACCAGAGGGATGCAGTGCACCAAAAATGAAAGCTCAGTGTAAAGAATGTGACTTCCATTTTTTTTAGTATGATGTGAGAAGGAGGTAAAGCAATGAAGGCACAAATAACTTCCTTTAAGGAGTTTACTACTCCTGTTGTAGGTTTTCAACATGTGTGTCTTACATTAAAAATAAAACAAAAACTAATGATTAGGCAAAAACCTCACATTTAGGTTTAATTGGTAAACAGCTAACATACAAGAGGAGAGGAGTAAAACAGTGTTATGGAAGGCACAGCAACTGTCGACAACATAGGATAATACCAGACACAAGGCACAGTGCATAAAGACCAAACCTGGCTCCCTTTTCAGCTGCCTGGGAGTAGCCTCTGCAGCACGGCTGCTACCAGAGTGGGTCACACTGCTGCAGGGATTGAAACTGCCTGGCTTGCCCCAGCTTTCTCCTTGGTGCCTATCTAGCAGTAACTCCTCAGCAGGAGGCCTAAGAAGCCTTGTTTACCAAGCTGTGTGGAACAACTCCCTCCTCTCCAGTTCTTCAGCTGCTGTCCTAGTCTGGCCGTCTAATCCATTTGGCAATTTGCGTCTTGCTGTTCTTTGCAGCTGTCTTCATGCCACATCTCCCCTGCCCCTGCCCTCTGATGCCACAGAAGCCCTCACTCTTCTCTGCTCCATGACGAATCTGCAGCACACCTCACTACCCTCTCTCAATGGCAAGCTATGCATCCTCCACCCCCAGTCCTGCCTCAGGTTCCCACCGTTTCCATGAAGGCAACATCTGTACTGCCCTAATCTGCCCATGCCATCCAGGCAGCAGCCTCGACCTGCTGGGATGTTTCTTCTGCAGCAGGCAGATGTTTGTGTGGCTGTGAGCAGGATTGTGTCACCTCAGGGCCTACTTGTGTGTCTGGGAATCTGTATATTTGTATGCAGGAGTGGGGGGTGCGCATACGTAGTGTGTTTCATCAGAGATTGTTTATGCATGGTCATCATGATTTAATTGTGTGCCTGCAGAGGACCTGTCTGTATTGTGTATATACGCACTTTCATGAGACATGCCTGTGTCTAGGTGGGGAAATGGGGTGTGACTACAGTGCTAATGTATGTCTCTATAGGGTGTGTGGGTTCCTTAGCAGGGCTCTGTTGCTGAACACTGCTGTGAACTTTGTATAGCAATCTTTCAGGCTTCAAATTCGGCTCCTGCTTAGAGGTTATTCTGCTGCCCTCAGCACTTTAGCATAGCAGCACCTGCACTGGGAATGAAAACTGTAGGTAGAAAAGGAAAGTACACAAAGCAACAAGCATTTACAATGCAACGGTCTCGTCTTTGTAAAAGTTAGAGCTATTGGCATTGTAAATGACACATTTTGTATTTATGTGTTGGTTTTGAAAACAGATAAATAAATGGCACTGTCATTTACAATGCCAATAGCTTAATCTCTCACAAATGCGAGACCTATTGCATTTACACACACACACAGAGCACAAACACACAGACAGAGCCACACACACACACAGACAGAGCCACACACAGACAGAACCACACACAGACAGAGCCACGCAATGAAGGTCCCTGGTTCCATTTTGTTTGTAGACTTGGCGAGAAACATCACCAGCCTCATGTTTTCCAATACAAAATATTTATAAAAGTACACATAAGCTCTGTAGGCTTTCTTGGCCCATATTGTACTGAGGAACTCTGTTCGGGGGCACTCCCAGTCCAGGTTTTTCTCTGCATTTTTGGACGTATAGTTTTGATTTTATAATGAAATCAACAGGACTACAGCTGTAAAGGAGGGAGAAAAAAACGTGACCTGGCTCAGACGGACACAGTTGGAACCAGGAACGTATGAGCTGGGTGGGCATACTTTGTTATGGTGCGATTATGAGAAATGGCAGCAAAATTACGTGTATGGGCATAATTTGCTAATTTCATGTCACAAATTAACACAAAAACACTGAATTTACTCGGACTACTCCAGCATAATTAACAGTTTACCACTCGTTTTCATTCACAAGTGCAACATGGCTATAAATAAAAAGTGACAGTGGCAGAGATGTAAGTGTCTAAGGGTCAGCAGTTTCTTCATCCCAGTTTTTTTTTAAATCGCACCAATTGCATTCTGGTACTTGTAGTCCTGACTGTGACACTAACTGCAGGTCCCAGAATGCAGATGGGTGTGAACCGTGCGCACATCCCCAGAATGATTTCAAAGTATTGATTGTTACAGAACTGAACTTGTAAATTCTCCAATTTCACACTGCTGTCGTCCTATACCAACCACATTGTGTTTTTCCTGTCCAATTACTTTCATATTGAAGACTGATACATATGGTAACGTTATCTGGGAGTGCGGGGACTGAGTCCAGGTATTTTGCAGACAGCGTAACCAACAATATTTAGCTACCACCAGTGGTTTACGCGGGATGAAAACACTGGGGTGGTCTCTCATGGCGATTGGCTGCTGTAATTAAGGGTGTGGCTAAAAACGCTTAAACTAAAATTTGAGCTTAGCAACGTGCCTTGCCCCCCTGGGTTTTTGCTGCCTCTGTCCCTTCATCCCGATATATAACACAAGTAACACTACACCTGCAACCAGCCAGGACTATTGGCTTTGTCAGTGGTTTTCCGTTGCATACCATCAATAAGCAACAACTATTACTTTGTTGTGTATAGTATGAAAATGGGTTAGCTCTTGCGGGAGAGGTTGTGTGTTGAGCTTAGAGCAACCGACCTTCGAACTGAGAAATAGGTTTGCGCCTGATGTCCAGACTCCCGGGCCCGCGAGCCTCCGATCGTGGTCCGAGGTAAACAGCGTGGCAAGCAAGAAATCACAATTAGGGCGCCATGGACGTGGCCGCCCGCTTCTCATCCGAACTTCCAGTTGCCGCAGGATAATGGCCGAGCACAGCAGGCAAGCAGTATTAAATTATAATTAACCCTGTGCGGGCAGAGCCGCTACATGTGTGCCACCCTGCGCGTCTCATCGCCTCCCTAGAGTCTGCCAGGAGCCGCAATGTCCACTTGCAATCGGCCGTAACTGCAGTGTCCCTACCTGAGTGTGAGACATGCCTTCTCACAGCCCACCGATAGAAGCGTGACCCGCAGCGCTAGAAAGCCGGCCTCTGTTGAAAGTGTTAGCACCATGTATGCACACTCTAAGAACCGCTTTGCCGCACCCACAGCGCAATCCTCACCTACAGCGCGATCCTCACTGCCTGTCGACTGCGAAGAGAGAGGCTGCCTCTGGAGGAATTTACAACCTCGGCGAAGACCTGCAACTTCAAGGAGCTGCCGCCGCCCTCAACCCTGCACGGGAACAATGACCCGCAGCGCTGGGCTGGAGTGCGTGTGAACGCACCCAGCTCCACTTTCTTACCCTCACCAGCGTTCTGTGTCTGTCTCTCTATGTCTATTGCTTGCTCTGGCTTAATCGTGTTACAAATGAGGGGACCCCAGCATTCGTCAGCAAATCATTCTCGTCAGGAAATAGAGAAGTTCTTAACTCAACTGTTTGTTTGGTTGTGGGGGAGAGGTAGGCGGCTGTGCTTGATCCGGAGCTGCTTCGGACCCCATTTCAACGAGTGTTTACAGCTCTGAGGCTATTGCGCGCCTAGGACGACTACAGCTCCTTTCTGTGCTGGATATGAAGTAGAGACTCGGTTTCGCTTCAAGTCAATGGACGTTGATTGGCTGATGAAATATTTACATCAAGACAGTAAAATCCACCTTTATTTTAAAACAAGCCAATACGTGAACCCACCCTCCTGCCCCAGCTCTATGAAAAAATGGCGGCCCTAAACATCCGGGGGAAAAAAAGGGAAACACCCACAATGGGCCCACCTCTTCATGATGGAAAAAGGGGCGGGGCTTAAAAAAGACAGAAACGCCCACGAATCTGCTCTGAGACTGATTGGCATCATTCTCTTCCAATGGCTAGCCTCCATTTATGGAGCTAGTCAATGGAAGAGAGAGGGGGGTTCAACCCCAGTACTTAGAAAACAAAATTTCTCGAGCTGCGTGACACTGCTGCGCAGTGTACGCCAGTCGAGACCTAAAAAGGGAACAGGCAAACAGAAATGAGAGCATGTGGCAGCAGATACATTGGGGACGTCTGAGCATACCCTGCCAATTTAGGGTGAACAAAGCGAAACAAAAGGGGATGATGGACGGAGCGTTTGAGCTCCGTCCATCATCCGTCCAGAAACCGGTCCTCGGATGCTTGTTTCCGGTCAAGGGAAGGCATGGCTTAGCAGTTCGGGCTGGACTGTTCCAATGAGGCACAGGGTCAGACTGATTAGCATATGGCCATGTCTGAACTGGGGTGCCAGACTGGGCTAAAGAACGGTGATGGATTAAACCCAGATCTGTTGACTGGGTGTGAGTGTTTGATTCATTCAGATGCTCCGTCCATCACCACCCCTTTTGTACCACTTTGTTCGCCATAAGTTGGCAGGATATGCTCAGAGGTGAGTCCCTTACTCACTTTGCCACTGGATTCAAGCAAGCCTGGCTGAAGACGGCTGAAATGCCAGAAACCGGTCGTCGGAAGCTTGTTTCTGGTCCAGGGAAGGCATGGCTTAGCAGTTCGGGCTGGACTGTTCCCATGAGGCACAGGGTCAGACTGATTTGCATATGGCCATGTCTGAACTGGGGTGGCAGAGTGGGCTAAAGAACGGTGATGGATTAAACCCAGATCTGTTGACTGGGTGTGAGTGATTGATTAGTTCAGATGCTCCGTCTAACACCACCCCCTTTTGTACCACTTTGTTTGCCATAAGTTGGCAGGGTATGCTCAGACTTGAGTCCCTTGCTCACTTTGCCACTGGATTCAAGCAAGCCGGGCTGAAGACCACTGAAATGCCAGGAACCGGTCCTCGGAAGCTTGTTTCCGGTCCAGGGAAGGCATGGCTTAGCAGTTTGGGCTGGACTGTTCCCATGAGGCACAGGGTCAGACTGATTTGCATATGGCCATGTCTGAACTGGGGTGGTAGAGTGGGCTAAAGAACGGTGATGGATTAAACCCATATCTGTTGACTGGGTGTGAGTGTTTGATTGGTTAAGATGCTCCGTCCATCACCACCCCCTTTTGTACCACTTTGTTTGTCATAAGTTGGCAGGGTATGCTCAGACGTGAGTCCCTTGCTCATTTTGCCACTGGATTCAAGCAAGCCGGGCTGAAGACGGCTGAAATGCCAGAAACCTGTCCTCAGAATCTTGTTTCTGGTCCAGGGAAGGCATGGCTTAGCAGTTCGGGCTGGACTGTTCCCATGAGGCACAGGGTCAGACTGATTTGCATATGGCCATGTCTGAACTGGGGTGGCAGAGTGGGCTAAAGAACGGTGATGGATTAAACCCAGATCTGTTGACTGGGTGTGAGTGTTTGATTAGTTCAGATGCTCCGTCCATCACCACCCCCTTTTGTACCACTTTGTTTGCCATAAGTTGGCAGGGTATGCTCAGACGTGAGTCCCTTGCTCACTTTGCCACTGGATTCAAGCAAGCCGGGCTGAAGACGGCTGAAATGCCAGAAACTGGTCCTCGGAAGCTTGTTTCCGGTCCAGGGAAGGCATGGCTTAGCAGTTCGGGCTGGACTGTTCCCATGAAGCACAGGGTCAGACTGATTTGCATATGGCCATATCTGAACTGGTGTGGCAGAGTGGGCTAAAGAACGGTGATGGATTAAACCCATATCTGTTGACTGGGTGTGAGTGTTTGATTGGTTAAGATGCTCCGTCCATCACCACCCCCTTTTGTACCACTTTGTTTGCCATAAATTGGCAGGGTATGCTCAGACGTGAGTCCCTTGCTCACTTTACCACTGGATTCAAGCAAGCCGGCTGAAGACGGCTGAAATGCCAGAAACCGGTCCTCGGAAGCTTCTTTCCGGTCCAGGGAAGGCATGGCTTAGCAGTTCGGGCTGGACTGTTCCCATGAGGCACAGGGTCAGACTGATTTGCATATGGCCATGACTGAACTGGGGTGGCAGAGTGAGCTAAAGAACAGTGATGGATTAAACCCAGATCTGTTGACTGGGTGTGAGTGTTTGATTGGTTAAGATGCTCCGTCCATCACCACCCCCTTTTGTACCACTTTGTTCGCCATAAGTTGGCAGGGTATGCTGAGACTTGAGTCCCTTGCTCACTTTGCCACTGGATTCAAGCAAGCCGGGCTGAAGACGGCTGAAATGCCAGAAACCGATCCTCGGAAGCTTGTTTCCGGTCCAGGGAAGGCGTGGCTTAGCAGTTCGGGCTGGACTGTTCCCATGAGGCACAGGGTCAATCAATCAATCAATCACAACATTTATATAGTGCACTACTCACCCAGAGGGTCTCAAGGCGCTAAGGGGGGGGGTCCGCTACTGCTCGAACAGCCAGGTCTTGAGCTGCTTCCTGAAGGCTAGGTGGTCCTGTGTCAAGCGGAGGTGGGTCGGGAGGGAGTTCCAGGTCTTGGCGGCCAGGTAGGAGAAGGATCTTCCTCCTGTGGTGGCTCTTCGGATGCGGGGGACGGCGGCGAGGGCGTGGCCGGTCAATCGAAATTGGCGTGTGGGAGCGTAGAAGTTGAGGCGGCTGTTGAGGTATCCTGGGCCTTAGTTGTGGAGGGCCTTGTGTGCGTGGGTGAGGAGACGGAAGGTGATTCTCTTGTTGACCGGGAGCCAGTGCAGATCTCTCAGGTGTCTGGAGATGTGGCTGCGACGGGGGATGTCCAGGATGAGTCGTGCTGAGGCGTTCTGGATCCGCTGGAGTCTCTTCTGGAGTTTGGCGGTGGTTCCGGCGTAGAGGGAGTTTCCGTAGTCCAGACGGCTGGTTACGAGGGCCTGGGTGACCGTCTTCCTGGTCTCGGTGGGGATCCACCGGAAGATCTTACGTAGCATGCGCAGGATGTTGAAGCACGACGAGGAGACGGCGTTGACTTGTCTGGTCATGGAGAGGGAGGAGTCCAGGATGAAGCCCAGGTTGCGTGCGTGGTCTGTTGGTTTGGGTGCGCTGCCCAGGGCGGGGGGCCACCAGGAGTCGTCCCAGGCGGAGGATGAAGATCCCAGGATGAGGACTTCCGTCTTGTCCGAGTTCAGTTTCAGGCGGCTGCTCATCATCCACTTGGCTACGTCTGTCATCCCTTCGTGTAGGTTGGCTCTGGCGGTGGTGGGGTCGTTGGTGAGGGAGAGGATCAGCTGGGTGTCGTCGGCGTAGGAGATGATGTTGAGGTTGTGTTGGCGTGCGATGGCTACGAGGGGGCTCATGTAGATGTTGAAGAGGGTTGGGCTGAGCGAAGAGCCTTGAGGAACGCCGCAAATGACTTCGGTGGCTTCTGATCTGAACGGGGGGAGGCGGACTCTCTGTGTCCTTTCGGCGAGGAACGAGGTGATCCATTCCAGTGCCTTCTCCTGGATTCCGACGTTGCTGAGGCGCTGCACTAGGTTGCGGTGGCAGACAGTGTCGAAGGCCGCGGCGAGGTCTAGGAGGATGAGGGCCGCTGTTTCTCCGTTGTCGAGCAGGGTTTGTATTTCATCGGTAGCTGCGATTAGGGCGGTCTCGGTGCTGTGGTTGGCCCAGAAGCCAGACTGCGAGGGGTTGAGGGATCCGTTCGTCTCGAGGAAGGCGGCCAGCTGCTTGTTGACGGTCTTCTCGATGACTTTTGCAGGGAACGGGAGTAGCAAGATGGGGCGGTAGTTCTTGAGGTCGGTGGGGTCGGCTGATGGTTTCTTAAGTAGAGCGCTGAGTTCGGCGTGCTTCCAGCTCTCCGGGAAGGAAGCGGTGTCGAAAGAGGTGTTGATGATGTCTCGCAGGTGGGGTGCGATGACTGCGTCGGCTTTGTTGAAGACGTGGTGAGGGCATGGGTTGGTCGGAGATCCGGAGTGGATGGAGTTCATCGTGCGGATGGTGTCTTCGGTGCTGATCGGGGTCCAGGCGCGGAGGGTGGTGGTGGGGGGCAGTGGTTCAGTCGTGGCGTGTGCCGGTTGGGGGATGAAGCTGTTGTGTATGTCCGCGATCTTGTTGTGGAAGTAGGAGGCGAGGGAGTTGCAGAGGTCTTGCGAAGGGGTGATGTCGTTGTTTCCAGCGTTGGGGTTGGAGAGCTCTTTGATGATGTTGAAGAGCTCCTTGCTGTTGTGGGCGTTGTTGTCCAGTCGTTCCTTGAACGCAGTTTTCTTTGTGGCGCGGATCAGTTGGTGGTGTTTTCGGGTGGGGAGCTTGAGGGCAGTCATGTTGTTCGGTGTAGGGTCTCTGCGCCAGGCTTTCTCGAGGGCTCGGCAGTTCTTCTTGGAGATCTTGAGTTCGTCGGTGAACCATGGGGCTTTCTTGCTGCTGGGTCTGCTGGGCGGGGTCTTCAGAGGGGCGAGGTCGTCTGCGCAGTTGCTGATCCACTTCGCGAGGTTGGTGGCCGCCTGGCTAGGGTTCAATACGCTGGTGGGAGGGTTCAAGCTCAGGGAGGCCGCGAGCTGGTCGGCTGTGATCTTGTTCCAACTTCTGCGTGCGAGCTGTTGCTGGTGGTGGTGGATCGTGGTCCTTTTAAAGCTGAAGTGGACGTAGCTGTGGTCCGTCCAGTGGAGTCCGGTGGCGTGGCTGAAGGTGATGTCCTTGCTGGATGGGAACACGGGGTCGAGTGTGTGTCCGGCATAGTGGGTGGGGGTGGTCACCAGCTGCTTGAGACCGAGGTTGGCGAGGTTGTCCGGCAGGGTGGTGGTGTTGCGGTTCTCCAGGTGGAAGTTGAGGTCCCCGAGGAGAATGTAGTCAGCGGAGGGGAGGGCGTTCGGGCTGACGAAGTCGGCGATGTCTTCACTGAATTGTGTGCGTGGTCCCGGGTGTCTGTAGATGAGGGTGCCTCTGAGGGTGGTCTTGGGGTTGATGTGGATCTGGAAGTGTAGGTGTTCAGCGGGTGCGAGTTTGTCGTCGGTGTTGGTCGTGATGCGGATGGAGTTCCTGTGCACAATGGCGATGCCTCCTCCTGTTTGGTTGATGCGGTCCCTCCGGATGATCTTGTAGCCGTCTGGGATGGCGATGGCGATGTCAGGCGCTGAGGAGGCGTTCATCCAGGTTTCCGTGAGGAAGGCGACGTCTGGGGCTGTGGTGTCGAGCAGGTTCCAGAGCTCGACAGTGTGTGTCTGTGGACGGAGTGGGTGTTGAGCAGGATGCACTTGAGGTGGCTGCTGCTGGAGTTCGGCTTGGTTTGTGCTGGTGTGGTGAAGGTCCGGGAGCAGGTGAACTTGCAGGAGTGGCAGCAGAAGGGTCCGTGGGTGCGTCAGACTGATTTGATTATGGCCATGTCTGAACTGGGGTGGCAGAGTGGGCTAAAGAATGGTGTTGGATTAAACCCAGATCTGTTGACTGGGTGTGAGTGTTTGATTGGTTCAGATGCTCCGTCCATCACCACCCCCTTTTGTACCACTTTGTTCGCCATAGGTTGGCAGGGTATGCGCAGACGTGAGTCCTATGCTCACTTTGCCACTGGATTCAAGCAAGACGGGCTGAAGACGGCTGAAATGCCAGAAACCGGTCCTCGGAAGCTTGTTTCCTGTCCAGGGAAGGCATGGCTTAGAAGTTCGGGCTGGACTGTTCCCATGAGGCACAGGGTCACACTGATTTGCAAATGGCCATGTCTGAACTTGGGTGGCAGAGTTGGCTAAAGAACGGTGATGGATTAAACCCAGATCTGTTGACTGGGTGTGAGTGTTTGATTGGTTCAGATGCTTCGTCCATCACCACTCCCTTTTGTACCACTTTGTTCGCCATAAGTTGGCAGGGTATGCTCAGACGTGAGTCCCTTGCTCACTTTGCCACTGGATTCAAGCAAGCCGGGCTGAAGACGGCTGAAATGCCAGAAACCGGTCCTCGGAAGCTTGTTTCTGGTCCAGGGAATGCATGGCTTAGCAGTTCGGGCTGGACTGTTCCCATGAGGCACAGGGTCAGACTGATTTGCATATGGCCATGTCTGAACTGGGGTGGCAGAGTGGGCTAAAGAACGGTGATGGATTAAACCCATATCTTTTGACTGGGTGTGAGTGTTTGATTGGTTCAGATGCTCCGTCCATCACCAACCCTTTTTGTACCATAGAGATCAATAACATGAAAAAAAATCTTATACAGTGGTTACCAAGGACCAGGGGCTGTTTGAACAAATGGCTAAAGAATAGATAGATAAAAGAGCCTTATTATTTCCTCTTCACTCTTTTTTTTTTCTTTTAAACCTTCAAAATTAACATTTATAATTTCCAATCCATCTGCTAAAAAATATAAAAGAAGTAATTTAACCACAGGTATGATTCAACAATTGGCCACAAGAGGGCAGCGACGCCTAAAATAGACCTTCCTCCTGACGTGCGCTCACCTTTCATCCCAGGGCCCGATGCTAGCAGATTCCTGCCGCCCTGGGAGAAAGATGCCCAGAGACCACTCAAGAGTGTGTGCTCGCGCGCACAGCAGACCAACCGCTAAAGCTCCAGGTGACGCTCAAGAGTGTTTGCGCGCGCGCACCGCAGACCAACTAAAGCTCCAGGTGGGAAGCATGATGCATGCGACCCGGCTCCCACTAAGCGAGACGGTGAGACCCACTCACTACTGTGAACAATACCGAGTTGCTGTGCGCTGGGAAAGGACGTGAAGCGAAGGTGGGAATGAGGGCATTCATCCACCATCGGGCACTGGTTAACCCTGGCGACCAGGTAAAAAGAAGGCAGGCATGAACAGTGTGATTAAAAATATTTAAAAGCAGATACCCATTAACAAAAATATATAGTAAAAAAAACAGGATTGTTAAAGGCCCTGCCTTTATGATATACGATTTTAAAGGGCAGTATGGAACCATAGCTCATGGTAAATGTAATTACTCAACCCTTAGAAATGGGACCCTTTAACTCCTGACTGACACTGTACTCCGCACAGTGTCCTACCTACCAGAAGTCGAATAGAGACCTGGAACTTTTAATTCCCAACAGGCCCTGCCCCTCAGAGTTTACCTTAAAAAAAGTTCCTACAGGCTTGATAGGTAAATATGATGACTATAGAGCAGACAAAAAAACAGGATGTAAGTGTGATCGGCTTCGACCGTGTCCTTGGCGGCCGGCACGGATCAGGGGCGGGGAAGGGGAGAGAGAGGGGATAAGGAGCAGGGCCAGACTGGGAACCAAAACCGCCCCTGGCAAAGTGCTCGGCCCCCCTCCCCTGCGGTGGGGTTGGGGGTGCCACCGAGCTCTTTGCCAGGGCCAATTTTCTGCTGATTTTGTTACAGGGACGATTTTGCAGCTATGCTGCAAAAATGGCCCTGTAACAAAAACGGCCCCCACCCGTGCGGCGCACCGGGGGATTGCCCGGTGCCCGCAACGGCCTGTCCGGGCCTGATGAGGAGGTTCAAAATAAATAACAAATAACGTTCCTGATTGTTGGGTCCCGCCTCTACTGTACCTCCCATCTCTCCATGCCGGAACAGGGAAGAAGGAAGCATCTGGCTCCCAGGCTCCCCATAGACAATCACAACGCTGCAATGCAGCCTTGTGATTGGTCTGAGCGCCATTGTTAGGCGCTCAGTAAGGAAACGGGAGACTAGGTATTTTCTCCATGCAGAATGCAATGCAGCATACGTGGAAAACATACAAAATGCACATGATTGTTTGGACGGCCCAAGAGGACTGGCCAAACTTTCATGCACATGTAGGGAGTGCAAACCACTCCTCCCCTGCCCTGCTCTGTAAGCAGAGCAGCCCCGCCCACCCACAAAGCAGCCGCAGCAGGGAAACATGAAATGATAATAGCAACAAATTATTATCATTTTATGCTTCCTGTATTTCACTGCTGCAAAGCAGTGGGGTGATGCCCCTCCGCCCTAGCAGAGGATCCGGTACTGTGTTTATTACCATATTGGTATGAGGTGCACAAATGAGGGATGGAGGGTGTTTTAGTTTTTGATTTTTGATGGGCCCCAGCTAAGTTGCATGGCGGCTGGGTAGAGGTTATACACCTCATAAAATAAGTGTTGATACAAGGGGGGGTACCAGAATCCCCACAATCAAAATGGCTGCACCTCTATGAGGCTCCAGCATTCATTTGAGTTTATTTTGCCTTGCAAGGGGACAGAGCACTTCACTGATGTATTAACAGATGCAATCGAGCCTTTCATGGTGCTTTTTATTGCCTGCTCATAGGCGGTCACTCTGAGTGGCCTCTGCTGCGAGGCAAACATGGCAGACGCTTGAACGATTGACGCATCCCGGCGGCTCCTTTCTGCAGTGATACGTGGCTGGCGAGATTACTGACATTGCTCATCCCCCACTGCAGTGTAGGGGAGACAGAAGTGTGTCGTGTTGTGGGCCCTAGACCCACATGCTACTAAATAAAGGAGGCAGACACTCAATGTGCAGTTACTAAACTGGCCACAAGCATATGCACCCGGACCCTTTTATTGGCAGGGTCACGTCACAATTGACGCCTGTGATGGATGGGTGTAGGGTGCAAGTGTGTCCAGCCCACAAGGGAGTGGCTGGCAAACAAAGTGCCTGCTGAGATGCTAAAACGTGTCCAGCATGACACTACATCCCTCCCAAATTTTGTTAAAACAAAGTCCAACCGATGGAAATGAAATATACACTTAGGAGACCACTCAGTCTCCTAGTCTTGAGAGGTAGTTATCAGGACAATAGTGGACATGTGCAGCTGGGAGCATCCGGGCATCCTGGCACATGTGCATAATTGCATAATGATACCAGCTTCTACTGGGCGACGAAGGATGCATCTATGGAGCCGAGATTCCTTGGCAACCTGTCCGTCTTATCAATTTCCACTTACACTGTTGAATGGACCTGTGTTTTCTGGCGGTGATGCTGTTAGTTTCCGACAACTCGAACATGGTGCAATAGGAGTGTTGGTGGAGTTCTGTTCTTCTCTTGAGGGCACATGGGCACTATGACAACCAACTGGTGAAGACTGGAGTATCGATGATGCTTAGGACGTAATCCTCCAAAGTCCTGTTGCCTCCCGGTACATTATCGGTGGAGCTGCTTCCAGACCACCTCTCGTACAAGGATCCCTGAGTGCAGGAATGTCCTTGAGGCCCTTATGTGGGCCTGCCACGATACTGAGTGGTGACTGCCTGAGGGCCAATGCAGGATCACTGACTGGATCAGACGACGTAGTGCATGCAACCTCTAGGGTAGGTGACATCATGGTTGGTGTGCTTGCCAGCAGGATACAGGGGCACATAGGCTATCAGATGGCCCTTGGACACTCAGCCTTTCACTGTGATGGGTCACCTCGTTCTCTTGGGGCTTTGCAGGTGCAAGGCTCCTCCCTGGTGATGATTTGCTCCTTCGCTGGACTGGACGATGAACATGGCAATGATGTTGTGGTTGCAATTGGGCCTGCATGACAGGTGGTGATGATTCGCCTGAAGTGAGGATGACCAGACGGACTTCGCAGCCACTTAACTCAGTGTCTTTGTTGAGACTGTTCTTCACCCGTGACATCTGCACTTGCGAGCAGGGATGCCGTCCAACTTAAACTGCAGAGGTGACAGAATTGTCACTCTTCTTTTCTGTTCTTCCTCCGGTTGCAGTGGCATGCACCATCCTCCAAACAGGCCAACATGGACCAGAAACATTCAGTAGTCTCTGGACAATGCAGGCAAGACTTCTGGTGCTCTTCTCTCTACTCCCTACTGGGTGCTGGGTGGCGTTCAGCCACTTGTCTCAAGTGTTCCCTCTTCAAGCTCCTAAACCCTGTGTTCCCTCTTCTGTGAATGGCTTCCAGGGCAGTAGGAAGATGTGGTAGTTGCTGGCCACCTGGAGTGTGTGACTCTCCTCTTGCCTGTATTTGGTCACTGCCGACTGCATCTTGAGGCAGTGTGGGAAATGACACTCATCTCTTCTTTCATGATGTTGAGTCATGCCACATTCTCTTCTCCGTGTTGAGGAGGTGGTAGTAGCTTGCCACTTGGAGATGTGCAGCTCTCCAGCCTGTAATGGGCTGATGTCTGACTCATTTTTACGGCAGTGCGGGAGGACACTCCCTGTGCAGTCTTTGGCACACTGCGGCCCCTCTTCCGGGATCTTCCTTTTCATGATCTCCTTGGTGCTTCACTTCAAAGATGGCAGGCAAATTCCCTCCCAGTGCTTGCCCCTCAAGGCTGCGCCATCGCGGCGCTGGGTCATGCCTCCTTGGCAGGCCAACGGTGACCATTTAGTGCTGGGGCAGCCGGCTGGAGCAGATCCTTGCATGCAGCTGTACATTTGTTTTATTTTATGCCCCCATGGCATTGTCTCTACTCTGGCAGCGGTGGGACGAGTAGACAGTCTATTTAAGGGTGCTCTATGCCGGCACCTTATGTGTCTGTTCCCACTTTCGGTGGTGTCAGAGAGCCACTGGGAGTGTGCGTACAGCGCACAGTGTTACTTACGGTGCCCCTTGTGCCGTTCGTGGGCTTGCTGGGTGGCTAGCTGAGCTTGGTGCCTTGTAGCTTTGCTGCTTTTGGGCTTAGCTTTTGTTGGACCCTTGGCTGGGGCAGCTTTGGGCTTCTTGGGGGGAGGGGGGTCTGTAGAATTGTGTGAGGTAGTCTAGTGGTTGGGGGGCGGAGTCATGGGAGGAGCAGGAACAGGAGGAGCCGGGGAAAGGAACGAGTCAGTTAGAGTAGGGACAGGATGGAGGTAGGACACAGGAATAAAAGCTCCTATGAAAGAGATATAAGTGTCTGTTATTATTGGTAGCAGGATGCTACAGCTGGCGACGAGGATGGGATCGGGCACATTGTGCACCCCACACCGATCTCGTGACACTGTGTGATCCTGTCCCTACTCTAACTGACTCGTTCCTTTCCCCGGCTCCTCCTGTTCCTGCTCCTCCCATGACTCCGCCCCCCAACCACTAGACTACCTCACACAATTCCGGAGAGAGTAGAACCATCCAAGTTCAGTCACCGGCGCTCACCGGCGCATACTGTGTTGGTTACAAAGACTATCAATTTCTAAGCAAACGGCCAGACCAAAGACGTTGGCCAGAATCTCCCTCTCTCATGGTGGGAGGAGACGCAGCACAGCGGGTCACTCCATACAGTGAAGTACCGCCCCCAGCGATGCAGACTGATGATTGGATCTCGGATCTCAAACGACACTGGTGGCTCGAAGCATTAGAAGATTTCTTAAAAACCAATGGTGAGCAAAGAGAGAGAAAATGTCTGATGCTACTCCTCCATTTGGTGGGTCCGGAGGGCCGATGCCCAATCAGGACATTTTCCAAAGAGGATACAGAAATCTATAAAAGACTCCAAAGGGAGCTCTGTGCCCATCTCAACGCACAGACAGATGTGGATCATAATCGCATGGTTTTCAACACAGCACGGCAGGAGCCAGGCGAACCGTTGCCAAATTTCATCACTCGGTTGCAAAGTATGGTACGAGGCTGCCACTTAAACACTTTTACAAATGAGGATGCGGTTCGACTTCGGATAGTTGAAGGTTGCACAAACCCTGACACAAAGCGCAAGATCCTGCAAGGGCATTGGTCGTTAAAGGAAATCATCAAGAAGGCCGAAATCGGAATGCAAATCAAAGCAAGAGAAGGATTGAAGGACGTGTACCTAAGAGCAAACCATCAAGATACCTGGGAAGATAGAACTCAGACAACAAACAGAACTGAAAGGAGAGAGAGGGAAGGCAGACCAGCAAAAAGACAACGGGAAAGATACAATGACAAAGAAAGTGACACGGATTACTCAGAGTCAGATTCCTCAGCATCCGACTACTCAAAGTCAACCAAGGATTACTCGGAGTCAGATGACCCAGAGTCAACCATCCAAAAGACAATTCCAAGAACTTATTCACCCCCCAGGAGTTCCTCAAGGAGTCATTCAAAGTATGACACACAATACTCTGATGGGGAAAGAGCATCAAGTGGGACAGATCGCACTCCTGGACAAGAGGGCATCCTGCACAGCAAGTGGGAGAGAAAGACTAACCATTGAAGAAGGGGTCGCACTGGTCAACACCGGAAGTCGGCGCAGGAACATCAGTCGACAAGCAGTGAAGACGAGTCCAAGGAAACATCTGGCCGGAGAACACATAACCCCCAAATCAGAGGTGGTAGAGCATCAAACAAGCGAGAAGGAGAAACAGGTCGCACAAGACGGACTGATCCTCCACAGCAACGAACCAAAAAAGATCCATGCATCCATGGCTCCCGCGACAACGAAGAGACGGAGAGGAAATTGTTAACTTCAGACGAGAAGGACAAAGAGGCAAAAGCTTGGGATCAAGCACAAGGAACAAGCACAGGATCATCAAACAACCTCCCAAATGAGACAGCATTGAAGATGTTCCAACAAAGGCACACGGAGAAGCATCTCAAAGACAATTCAAAGGGGAAGAGCAATTCGTCATGGACTACGGAATTCAAAAATCCATTACCAAAGACAGTTTCAAAGAAACGTTTGAGAAGGAATGGGGAGAAGGATCTCTCTGATGCGGAGTGCACATCTATCCGATCCTGGAAGACTACGGAACTCAAAAATCCATTACCAAAGACAGTTTCAAAGAAACGTTTGAGAAGAAATGGGGAGAAGGATCTCTCTGACACGGAGTGCACATCTATCCGATCCTGGAAGTCGACAAAAGACTTCTCTGACCCAGAAAGCACGTCCATGGCCAGGAATTCCTCTGGTTCAGAGAGCGCGTCTGTCCGATCCTGGAAGTCAACAAGAGACTTCTCTGACCCAGAGAGCACGGCTGTTCGATCCCGTGAGTCGACCAAGTCATGGTCCCGACAACAGCCATGGCGTCAACCACCCGAACGCACCATAGAACCAAAGGACATCCTTCCTGTCAAGAGCAACATGTCACACACTAAGGTCTCTGAATACTCAGACACGCTACAAGACAATCGGTCATGTCAATCACAAGTATATCCGGACATAGATCAGACACTGTCACCCCTGAAGGGGTCCGAAAGGCTGACTCAAAGGACCTACAAAAAGAAAACAGAGACAGTGGACCTTAGTCACCGGACGGGAAGGGACCTGCCAGCCACTCCGCAAGGAAAGCCGGACATGTCAGTAGAGAGAGATCATCAGATGAGAGAGAAACATGCCTATGCACAGATAGCCCACGAGTTCGTCAGACAACCCGAGGCCGTGAATGAGTTACCGAACCAAACCAAGACAGTCTCGTCAGATAGTACCGTACTGTTTGGTATGCATGACGGTGAATTAGAGGACAGTGTTGCCCTTGACCGGACAAGACAAGAGGAAGTAAAAGTAGGTGCAGTTGCCCATAAGAGGACCAGAACATTATCCACTCATGAAAGGGACTGAGCATCTGAACCAACCGTTACACCACCAGAAGGAAACATGAGGACTGCAGACTGTGAGAGTAAACAGTCCACACGCAACGTGGTCAAGAATGCCCTGATCAAGACACCGGAAAGATTGACCAAAGCCAAACCCACCACTGATTCGACACTACTGAGGCTTGAAGAACAGGCTGTCCGCCAACCCGTGTGGTGGATTGAAGAATTGCGAACACTGAGGACATTAAGCTCACTTTGTTAAGAAAGGGGGAGATGTAGAATTGTGTGAGGTAGTCTAGTGGTTGGGGGGCGGAGTCATGGGAGGAGCAGGAACAGGAGGAGCCGGGGAAAGGAACGAGTCAGTTAGAGTAGGGACAGGATGGAGGTAGGACACAGGAATAAAAGCTCCTATGAAAGAGATATGAGTGTCTGTTAATATTGGTAGCAGGATGCTACACCCTCCTTGCAACAAACAACAGGGTGTGTGGTGCATTGCAGTTTTCACTGAGTCAGTCTCTGTTTCCTTATACCAACGAGCTGTTCATGCACTTGTCTTGCAGTTTGTTTTATGGGGAGACCCAGGACTGTAGTTTTGCAATTGGGCTGCTCTCACCCACTGATTCTATTCTGAAGTCCATTCCGAATGCCTATTTTACTTGGGAACCTTGTAGTAGTGATAAACAAGGCTCCCTTTGTGTGACAGGACGTGCTGGGAGCAGTGCATGGGAACGGCCAGTAGGTGGCGCTGCAGCATTAGTCCTAGGCTCAGGCAGCTTTCCTAACGCTGTGGGCCTCGTCTTTCTCTCGGCGTCGCAAAGGAAGGTGCAGGAGAAGTTAGCACTGCATCTAACTACTTCTCCTATGCCACATCAGCTCCTCTGACGCAGCAGGTAATTTCACCAAGCCGATGGCGGCTTTCCTCATGCTGCGGGCGTGGTGCAAGCTGTGCTGATGTGTGGTCTCATTAAGTTATCACTAGGTGATGCTGCGGTCACCCGCTCTGCCAGTACTCTTGCTTGTCGGCAGTTCCGGTGACTCGCTTGCAGGACGGACAGTCTGATCGAGGCATACCGTGCTTCACCGGCCCTGACACTGCCCATCAAACCCGAAGACAGCTGCTTTCACTGGCAGGTGGTTAGTGATGTTGCACTGGTGTTTGTACACCATACAGACAGTAATCTAAAAGTGGGTGAAATCTGTGGCATGGGGCATAACGGGCTCTGCACTGCTGGGTGGCAGGCAGGGCAGGTTTTTGTTTGCCAGAGGAAGTTAGCTTCGTCGTGGCTGCCTTGCTTGCAGTGCAGCCACCTCACACAGGCTGCTGCTGACTCGATAATCACTGTGTTCTATACTCTTCGCTCCTGCGGGTGGGCGTTTCACTCGTTGGCTTCTCTCTCCCTGACTTGCTCAGGGGTGGCAGGGCTGCTGGCTCACTCGCAGCTCAGTGTGAGTGAAGTACGGTAATTCCACAGAAGAGTGAAGAACATCTGAAGATCTTTAGGAGAAGTGTATTGGAGCAAAGGAACCCCATATACACATCAGGGACTGCCACTCTCCAACTGACAAGGAACCACTGAATGTCATAAACCCCACATTCCATCAAGCTACATGACACATAAGGTAGAAGGGAAAAACAGACTAAGACACATCATAACACATCTCCCTTCTGTCAAACACAAAAACATGGTAAACGAAGTATACACAAGACAGACACAAAAGGACAACCCAAAACAAGACACACCACCCACCCCCTCACAAACAAAACAAATAACAGATGAACCAAAAGCAAATGCATCAACGAGTTACATAATCATTTAGCCATTTTGAAGAAGAAACACCTATTTTCTTCCAGTCCAACTTACCATAAGACATGACAGTATTCTTGTTACAACATTTCTTTCCAGTAAGCATTTCACAAGGAGAAACCTTTGAAGGTTTTGACACGTTAATTGAAAAAGACAAATCTGAAATAGAAGGTGAAGAAGTTTTGCATGCCCTTTGAAACAAAGCAATTCTTCTGACATTCCAAACCTGTATATTGTCCAATTTTACCCAATTGTGACCAACCAACATGATTTTGTGAGGACCTCAAAAGTTTGAAAGACCAGCACTGACACCACCAGGTTTCACTTTACTAAGAAACCCACTTGAAAGAAAGAATCTTTGGGAGAATAATTATTGTGCTTAGAAGAAGAAGGGACCTTCCACAACCAAGAAGGACATAACTTGGTGGAGGGTTTCCTACCCCTCATCATGTCAAAGGGAGTTTTCCCATTAGCAGGGTTGGGTGTGGTGCGGTATGCCCACAGCATGTCTTTAACAGTAAACTGTACATTCTGCCCAGCTCTGTTGGCCAATTCCATTGTGCCTTTGATTAATCTATTTATTCTCTCAACGTGCCCATTTCCTTGTGGGTTGTAAAGAGATGTGCAAGTGTGCTTCACCCCCAACTGAGTCAAAAACAATTCCATCTCAGAGGACACTAATTGTGTGCCATGATCAGTGAGTAGCTTAAAAGGAAAACCCTCACTTCTAAAACTGTCCTCCAAAAAACCAATGGTGGACTTAGAGGAAATGTTCTTTACAAAATACACTTTAAACCATCGCAAGTTAGCATCCACCAGGACGGCTGCAAAGCGTTCTTGTTCTGGTAAAAACTTGGAAGGACCAATGAAGCTTACTTTCTCCCAGACAGAGTCATTTTCAATCATGTGAAAATACGAGTCTTTGATAGAACCACCACCCATCTTCAACCTTTTTTTCTGAGTTCTTGCAAACAGTACAATTTTCAACCCACCTTTTAGCATCAGCATCCATCCTGGGCCACCAAAGATTGTCCTTGAGCCTTTTTGGCGTAAAAGCTTGGCCCAAGTGACATTCATGATCCAGGGCAATTCATCTGGATCGCAGCAAGACAGGGGGAATAAAACGCTCACCCCTGACTATAATGTTGTCAGGATTCACAGACAATTCTTCAACAATTTTGGAGTACGGTCTTATTTCATCAGGATACACACTCTCTCATCACACCTTGAACAATCATCTTATGGACAGCAATGAGTTTGCAATCATTGTCGGAAGCATGGCAGCATGTGCACCATCTATACTTGCAACAACCTCTTCTGTGGACACTTCACCCCCTTCACACATTTTTTCAGGAAGTCTAGAAAGACAATCAGCTACATGTTTTTCCAACCAGGCAGGTACTCAATAGTAAATCACACTCTTGAAGTTTGACGGCGAGTCTAGCTAGATGAGCCGAGCAATTCTTAAACCATTGGGTGCAAGAACTCTTAATGAGGGTTTGTGGTCAGTTCTTAGAATTACTCTGGAATCCCAAATAAACTAGCGAAAATGAGAGGTAGCCCAAACAGCTGCCAAAGCTTCCCACTCTATAACAGAATATTTTCTCTCTGAGCAAGAAAGAGAGCGGGAGGTAAAAGCTGCAGTTTTTTCAGTGCCAGAATGTACTTGAGAGAGAACAGCACCGATACCAACAGCACTGGCATCTACAGTAAGGATAGTTTCCAAATTGCACTGACAAGGGGCCAAAACGTTTGTGTTAGAAATTTCATTCTTAATCGTACAATATGCTTTTTCCTGAAACTCACCCCAAATAATGTTTTGCCCTTTCCTAAGCAAAACCCGTAATGATTCAGAATTGATAGCAAAATCTTTGACAAATTGCGAATAATATTCAACCATCCCCATGAAGGAACGTAACATGTCCTTGTCAGTAGGTGTTTGTTCATTAACTATGGCATTGACAAGATTTAGGTCTAACACCTTCGCTTGAAATAAGGTAACCTAAATATTCAAGTTCAATGACCAAGAATTTACATTTTTCCTTGCGCAGTGTGAGACTAGCTTCTAACAATTTATGAAGGACAGTGCACAAGGTGTCATTATGGGATTCAATTGCATCACCAAAACTTAAAATGTCATCTTGAAAGAAGATTAAATTGTTGATACCAGCCAGAACTTTAGTGATGAGCCTTTAAAAACGCTTGCTGCTGACGACAAACCAAAGGGTAATCTGTTGAATTGAAAAACCCCTTCTGCAGTTACAAAAGCAGTGAGATGTTTTGAATCAGGGTGTAACATGACCTGATGATAAGCGCTTTTGAGGTCTTATTTGGAAAAGAACTTACTCCTGGCAAAAGAAACACTAATTCTGTGATATTAGGTAGGGGAAAACGACCCATCACTTAATTCTGATTCTGGGACTGCCACTCTCCAACTGACAAGGAACCACAGAATGTCATAAACCCCACATTCCATCAAACTACATGACACATGAGGTAGAAGGGGAAACAGACTAAGACACATCATAACAGTGAGGGTTGTATGGCAATGGCTGTCTGGGCCTGAGTGCAACCACGGTCTTGTGCCGGCGACTGTCTCATTAGCTGAGACGCTGGTGGGTGGGCGTGGGGGCAGGGAGCTCCACAGGGTCTTTCCTTTCTGCCCTTCTTGTTGTCCTCATGCCGACTAGTCTCACCGATCACCCTGGCTTGGGGGCAGCGCTCTATGCCTCACCATGGGGGTCAGGGCGCTTTCTTTGTCAGACTCCTCTGATAGCACCACTTACAGGCTTCTTCCTCAGGCAAGCTATAGCGATGGTGCCTGTGTGCAGTTACCATCCTCTTTCACGGCGGAGGGCAAAAAACAGCACGGCGTATAGGTTCTGCTTCTCAGGTGAGTGCCACGCGCTGAACAGGTGGGTGGCGGGCTGCTTGACTTCGCTGACACTCCAGGTGCAGGTGGGGTGCAGCCTATATTTCTTTAATTTGCTTTTCGGGGCCACCCTCTTTCCCAAGCACCTTGTGGTGCGCTTCAGGCCAGGTGGGCAACAGGGCGCTAGCTTCTTTGCCTCTCCGTGAGGGGTGACAGGGCACTCCCTCCTTGTGATAGTGACCACCTTAGGCTTTGTGCATCAGCGGTGCGGTTGCTGGGCACTCACTGTTGACTCTGCAGGGCCTCCATTTGCCGACACACCGTCATGGCTGACCTCACTGCTTTGCAGCAGGTAAGTAAGCGGGTCTCACTATCTTGGGAGAGTGCTGCTACTTTCTCCACTTCCTGCCAGGGCAGACAGTGGTACTTTGGGGTAGGTTATGAGCTCTTTGCTGGGCTATGCCCTCAGTGTGGGGCAACGTCACCTCTTCCCCCAGGCAGGCGATAGCGGAAGTGCCGTTGCCAATTTACTTCTCATGCACCATCTGAATCCTGAATTGCCATCGAGCAACCCAAACAGGAATGAGACACGATCGGTCCGGTCTCCTATGAAGAGGCTTTCTTGCCCTGGTTTGGAAAATAATCGAGCAATATGCTCGGATAACTGAGTACCTCGCTCAACGTCCTCTGATACTGGGCACTGGCCCCTGGAAATAGACATTGTCTGGACCATTAAACTGGCCACACAAACTGAATTTTTTTTCAAGACAAGCATATTAACTCTCTGTCCTGAAGATGATGCCATTTATCTCTGACTAGGCATCGAAACGTTGTCGACATAATAGCGTCATATGTATAATGAAAAGTAGAAATTGAATACAATGATGCTTTGAAATGTATTTTTGTCTGTTCACTGAACTACTAGTACAGACTGCCCTTGTTTGCGTTAACCCTACCCCCTGTTTTGTCTTGTCCCCTGTGGGTTACTGGATCTACCCACTGTGTAAAAAATTCCTCTTTATCTTTGCAATTCTCTTTAATTAAAAATCCTGTCCGGCTGGACAAAGGTCATGCTCACTATTGAGCGTATGTCTATCATTTTGCTAAGATCCCTGAACTACTAGGGACCACTGTTTTTTTAAATACGTGATGGCCGTATGCAGCATGGCATGGGAGCTCTGCATCCTCGTCGCCAATGTTGTGTTGTGGGCCCTAGTCCCACATGCTACTAAATAAAGGATACAGACACTTAGTGTGTAGTTACTAAACGGGCCATAAGCACGTGCACCCTGGCGCTTTTATTGGCAGGGTCACGTCACTTGTGATGCCTGTGATGGATGGGTGTGGGGTGCAAGTATGTCCAGCCCTCGAGGGAGTGGCTGGCATACTAAGTACCCGCTGATACACCAAAACATGTCCAGCATGACACTACAAAGTGCACCTCCTGCTCTTGCTTTGGGTCCGTGGGGAGTGCTGCTGGTACTGCCGGCTGCCACGAGAAGGACTGGTGTGGGTAAGGAGCAGCTGTCGACAGGGCACTCATTGCCAGGGACGCCGCAATTGGAAGCCCGGCTGCGAGGTACTGCCCAGCTGCCTCTACCATCTGTAAAAACGCGGGGCCCTGGGTAACTTTACACAACTATACTCCGGCTGGTGAGTGCACAGACTATGCCTGATTTTTACTATCTACATTGGATGATGTGACAGTTTTATATAATTATGGAGCTTAACGCCGGGCAGAGTTGAAGCTAGCTAGGAGCATTGCAGTCTTTGAACTGCAGTGGGGGATTTGACACTTGTGAAGCCTCATCTGAGATCTCTAATTGGCGGCTGGAGGTGCTGGCCTTGTGAATCCTGAAGTGGGAGTCCGGTATATGAGCCTCCTAAACTGCTGCCCAGTTAAGGCCTCCGGAGGACACATGATACATTGTTTGTAGTAGAGGACACTTCAGCAGGTTCTCATGCTGCTTGACCCCATGTGGTGCACTATTGTGAGGGCCCGATACTGAGATAAAAACCCTCACTGCATAAACTACAATTGCAGAGAGGTTACCTGACTTCGATGTTGTGGTGGATGAGCGGCCTGGGATACTGGGGCTCAACTTCATTTTCTGTTATATTATTTTTGCATGCATGAGACTGTAGACTACGAGGGAGACCTGAGTCTGTTTGTGCCTCCTGGTGATACACTAGTGGGGGTGATGGCAGGACCAGGTTTCTGTTTGGCCTCTGGTCAGTGACCTCAACAGGCTAGGCTCTTTCTAACCCCTACTGGTACCCTGTTGCATTTTGTTGCTACATTACTCTTTTCAATGGTAGGAGCACTTTTGCTCTTGATTGTGGAGAAGGCTGTGTATTACCACGAAGGTAAAGCAACCCTGTGCTTCATGCTAAGGCCTATCAAAGGATCCTCGTGCTATTGGGGGAATGGAGTGGGCAGATCTCTCTAGCTGGGGGTCACCTCCTGCACTGTTCTGGAATCTTATGCATGTTTATCTCAGAATTGTGCCCGTACCGCGACCTGCATTGTTCTGAGGTGGTAGCATTGGGAGGCGTTTTGGTGCTGCCAATTGTATACTACCTATGCAACTGTTCTAACCGCAACTGCACTCTGGTGCTGGCCACCCCAGACATCAGCTCATTGTAAGCATCATGGGCAAATCCAATGGCAGTCGGGGCAAGTTACAATTTGACTCCCGTCGTGCAGTGCGCACGTCATAGAGCGAGACTTAGCAACCTACTGCTGGGAACCCTTCCTCGGAAGAGCCCTCTGACTTAGTGAACATGAAAACACCACTTTATGCCATGCAACAAAGTTTAACGTCTATTGAGTCCAAAATGGACACCATGTGTAGAAGAATAGACTCTATCATGCACAAACTTGAGACACATGATGGGCAAGTGCAGGAAGTGGAATAACCCCTTTCCACGGTAGAAGATACTGTTTCATCTCAAGGCAACAAACTGCTCAACATGTAAAGAGTCTTGAAACTCATTGCAGCAAAAAACAAGGATCTTGAGGTGAGATCTCACCGCAACGATCCTCGTATTTTAGGAGTGCGAGAATCTACAAATACTGGCACAATGGAGGACTATTTTGAATGTTTACTCACCACACTGTTTGGGGCGGACTCCTTCTCCAAACTCCCCATAATCGAGCGAGCACATCGTGCCTTACTGGCCCATCCACTACCTGGTGCAAATTCGCAACCGATTATCTCCAGACTCCTAAATTACAGAAATTGTGACAATGTGCTACGCCTCGCCAGAGAAAAACCCATCTTGCAATTTGATGGAAACGAGGTTACCCTCTATCCAGATTTTACTATTGCGGTCCCGGAAGCAAGGTGAAAATGTTTACCAATGAAGCAGAAGCTGAGACAAGCCACAATCCTCTATGCCATGTTATATCCAGCTCACCTATGCATTTCTTTTCAGGGAAAGCATAATTTCTTTACCAACCCTTAGGAGTTGTGGATTTTCTACACTGGCCTTTGTTTGCATTATGCCAACAAAACTGTCTGCTGCCTCATCTAGGGCCTCTATACCAATGTGGGACCTGCGCTGACACTGCTGTTCCCACTATTAAGCCCCTAGCTAGGTGGATAGACTTGTATGATGTCTGCATGTTGTTCATCAAATGATTTTCGGTGTAAATGCTGCTTTACGGCCACCGCAGCCCTCTAACTTATCAACGGCCTGCACTGGATGACATTATGCTGGAGATCCCCGGACACCCTTGATTTCACGAGGATGATCCCTACTGACTCCCTTGATGGCCTCTGCAGGTTATTCCTGATTACGCTTGTTGATATTGTATTTCCTACTGCAAAGTTTTATTCGTAATATTTTTTTACTTTTTTGCCTCTGGTATTGACCCTACCATAGACCAGCTATGGTTGACTCTGGAATTTAATTTCTAAGAGAGTTTCATTGGGGAGAGGGGCTGCATTCCTGATGTGTTTGAGCTGTCAGTGTGGGTGGGGGGCAATGTGCTTGTTTAATGTTTTTTGCTGTGCAGACTATTGTATGCTACTGAAAATACAGTGTTGCTCTCTTGCACCCACCGGCTCACTGTCTATTCATTGCTGCTTCAGCTCCCCCAAACCCACCTTAGCATGTCCACCATGACTGATGCAAATGGTATTCATTCTCACACATCATATAAGTGCATCACGTGGAACATTAGGGCCCTTGGGAATCCACACAAAAGCAGGCATATATTATCCTACCTGGATCAACAAGGCATACACAATAGCCCTATCACAAGACATTCATTTGAATGACTCTACAGATGCGACCTTTGCTGCTCGATGGTCCTCCCAAAGACAATTTTCCACACATTTCTCTCGTGCAAGAAGGACAGCTGCATTTATTCTTAGGGGGGTGGGGTACCATACAATCCATAAGGGTCACAATAGTGAATTGCTATAGCCCCAATATAGAAGACCCCATTTTTTTTACTGCCTGTGGCTCCAAGTGACAGATATAGGCCTGTCCCTCGTATTGGGGGCGATTTTAACATAGCCCTGAATACAATGATTGATCATTCTTAAGCCCCATCTCTTCATCGCAACATTTCTGATGGTCATTGTGGGAACGGGCCCTCTTTCTTGCATGGTATGCCCCCACTTCTTGCTGAATTGCTGATGTGCTATGACTGAGTGTGCCCTGGGCTCCTGCCAATCAGGTACCCTGGAGCTGTGTTCCTTCCCTAAAACTGCATTGAAGCCTAAACCCAATTGGCATCTCTGGCCACATGTCAGCCCCTGGAAAATGGTACCACGGGTACCCATGCACTGTAACCAGAGAAGGCCTCCAAAGGCTACCGCACAACACTTATTGTGCCACCCTCAGAGGTCCTGTACCCTGACACTCACACACTGACTTTGCAGGCTGCGTGTCTTGGTGCAGAACAAAGTTAAGAGTTGACGTGGCACACATTCCTGTGTGCCATGCCCACAAACCACTGCCCTGTCATACATCAGTCACCCATCTAGCTGGGTGCCCTATGCCAGTGGTGAGTGTACAGGTGCATGAGCCCTGTACCCCTACAGTGCCCAAGTCCATTCCTGGGCGATGTAAGTGCAGTGCTGCCATTAACAACACAAACATTTTTTAATATATATAATAGATTGTTTCTTACCCCCGCATACCTTAATAAGATAGACAACACAAATATCAATATTTGCTGGACGTGCTCCCAGGATGACGCTGATCTCAATCATATGCTATTTAATTGTCCACACATTTTTAAATTCTGGGAACAGGTTTGGAACCAAATCAACACTATTTTTTCACACCACAACTCCCCTATCCCTCATAATCATTTTCTTAGGTAGCTTAATACCGGACTGGAAAAGACGACAATCCCAGCTGCTACTTATTGATTTGTTACTAGCTGTAGCTTTTCAACAGATATCAAAAAATTGGAAAGACTCCTCTAAATTGCCTTATTTAGCCTGGTGGTATGCTGTGTGTCACAATCACCGCCTAGATATAGCACTCGTTCATCCTATTTCTCCTTCTACGAAACGATTACACCTCTGGTGCCCCCTCACATAATTTCTAGACGATACCGTGAAGAAAACATCTTCAATTGCATCCTCACTACAAGAAGTTACCAAGCCTCCCTGACCTCCTATTGTTTGTAAATAACTATACTTAGTTTATCATTTCTTATAAAATCTTGTAAACTGTGTATTTTTGGTATGTACTGTTATTTACAATTTTTGTGAATCTTTGACCGTATTCATATCATCTTATAAGTCATCTTACCATTATTATTCTTTATTACTCTTTCTTGTATTTATGCACTCGTAATTGATTTC
This sequence comes from Lissotriton vulgaris, assembly GCF_964263255.1. Classification (NCBI taxonomy): domain Eukaryota; kingdom Metazoa; phylum Chordata; class Amphibia; order Caudata; family Salamandridae; genus Lissotriton; species Lissotriton vulgaris. The sequence continues at coordinate 1,365,376,928 of NC_141695.1, read as the reverse complement.
TTATACAAAGTATAGTTTTTACGATCATATTAATCTTTTCTATAAACCTTTTCCTGAACTTAAAAAAAAGAGTATATAGTGCTGGGAGTTTGTCATTACGAACTCCACAACACCATAATGGCTACACCGAAGACTGGGAAGTTTAATTTTAAACTTCTCAGCACATTAAACCCACACTGATGCCAGTGTGGGAATTAATGTAAAATGCACATAAGAGGGCATCTTAGAGATGCCCCCTGAAACTCAACCAACTTCTAGTGACCTGACTGAGTGGCTGCTTAGACAGACATGTTTCTGGACCACTGGGTCGAGAGACTGCTGCTCTCCAGGGCCTGAAACAATGCACATTCTGGGACGAGGTGCCAAGCCTCCTCCCCTAGGGTGGGCAGGGTTCACGAAGGGTAAGCTTCAAAGGCATGCTGCCTTTGTGAGCCTCCCCAGACCATTTGCTGCTTTCAGCAACTGGTCCCCACTGGTTCAACCCCCCACTTTGGGTGGGAGACCGGCGGGAAAAACAAGTGAGGGAAAGAGGTGTGCCCACCTCTGCCAACTCCACCCCTCAGGTGAGGGAGGCGAGGTGAAGAACAACTCTGAGTACCCGCCATCTTGAGGATGGGAGGACCTAGCCAACCAGGGACAGGCTCCTGCCCCCCTCCCACTGGAGGGTGGCACGATAGGGGGTGTATCCACCCCAGGGAAGGGGCCCATTGGTCCCTGCCCTTTACCTACCTGTAACACTCCTAAATCTAATATTTCAGGGGGCACCCTGAACCCTGCTTTCTCAGATCCAGGCTGACAAGAAGAAGAAAAGAAGAAGAAGGACCAAACAGCCGTGCAGCCAGCAAACAAAAGGACGACGCCCAATGACTTGGCCCCAGCCCTACCGGCCTGTCTCTCCTCGAACCTGCTCCTGCGAAATCCCGGTGTGTCCTGCAGCCAGCAACCTCGAAACCTCTGGAGGACCTGCCTGCCTTCACTTCCAAGGCTGCTTCTCTCGTAAACACCGCATTTGTTCAAACTGCAGCTTCTGGCTCCGGCCGGAAACCGCAAATCCAGCCCACTCTGCACCCGCTGACATGTCCCAATCTCGAGTGGAAAAACTCAAAGAGGCGGTCCCCCTGGCAATCCTGACCAGAGATCTGGTGACCCCTGACCTGCCCCAAGCCTCCAGCCGACGCTGCAGCCTAATTCCAGAAGGCCCCCATGACAGCGACCCAGAACTGGTAAGAAGATCTGACCCCTAAAGGCACCCCTGCACCCGACGCCCCACGGCTTTGTGTGCCCAAACGAACAGTGCCTAACCAACCCTTAACTTTACAACTTACCTCTCAAATTGGTCGTCGCACCCAGAAGTCCTTCGTCTGAATGTATGATGTTACTCTGCTATCAATCACTCTGCATACCATCACCACGAACTTTTACCACGCTAATACAATCACTCCGCAATTTATGACAACGCAAACTTTTACCACAACTATACTTTTACCTCGCATGCCATTAGAACGCAAAGGCATGCCTGGTAAAGGTATACTTCTAGTAAAAGTTTTAAAGGTAAGTGAGAGTACCCTGCAAAAAACACTAACCGACACAACAGAAACACTACCCTACACTACACGAACACAACACTACCCACTAACCTACACTACCTTACACTACACTAACACTGCCCTAAATCCTAAAACACTACCTACACTACACAAACACAACCCCACACTACACTAACACTACCCTAAACCCTAAAACACGACCCTACACTACACAAACACTACCCCAAACCCTAAAACACTTCCCTACACTACACAAACACTACCCTACACTACACCCACACCACAACCCGACCCTAAACCCTAAAACACTACCCTACTCTACACATACACTACCCTACCCTACACAAACACTACCTAAAACCCTAAAACACTACCCTACACTACACAAACACTACCCTACACTACACCCACACCACACTACCCTAACCCCTAAAACAGTACCCTACACTACACATGCACTACCCTACACTACACAAACACTACCCTAAACCCTAAAACACTACCCTACACTACACAAACACTACCCTACACTACACTAACACTTACCTAAAACACTACTCTATATTACACAAACACTACCCTACACTACACAAACACTATCCTAAACCCTAAAACACTACTGTACACTACACAAACACTACCCTACACTACACTAACACCACCAAACTTACCTAAAACACTACTCTACATTACACAAACACTACCCTACACTACACAAACACTACCCTAAACCCTAAAACACTACCCTACACAAACACTATCCTACACTACACAAACACTACCATACACCCTAAAACACTACTCTATAACACTACCCTACACTACAGAAACACTACCCTACACTACACAAACACTACCCCAAACCCTAAACCACTACCCTAAACTACACAAACACTACCATACACTACACCAACACCCCAACACTATCCTAAAATACTACTCTACACTACACAAACACTATCCACTACCCTACACTACCTTACACTACACTAACACTACCCTAAATCCTAAAACACTACTTACACTACACAAACATAACACTACACTACACTAACACTACCCTAAACCCTAAAACACTGCCCTACACTACACAAACACTACCCTACACTACAGCACTACCATAAAACACTACCCTACACTAAACAAACACTACCCTACACTACACAAACACTACCCTAAACCCTAAAACACGTCCCTACACTACACAAACACTACCCTACACTACACCCACACCACAACACTACCCTAACCCCTAAAACACTACCCTACACTACACATACACTACCCTACACTACACAAACACTACCATGAACCCTAAAACACTACCCTACACTACACAAACACTACCCTACACTACACCAACACCACAACACTTACCTAAAACACTACTCTACATTACACAAACACTACCCTACACTACACAAACACTACCCTAAACCCTAAAACACTACCCTACACAACACTAGCCTACACTACACAAACACTACCATACACCGTAAAACACTACTCTATAACACTACCCTACACTACAGAAACACTACCCTACACTACACAAACACTACCATGAACCCTAAAGCACTACCCTACACTACACAAACACTACCCTACACTACACAAACACTACCCTAAACCCTAAACCCCTACCCTACACAAACACTACCCTACCCTACACTACACAAACACTACCCTACACTAACACAACAAAAATACCCTAAAACACTACTCTACACTACACAAACACTACCGTACACTACACCCACACCACAACACTACCCTAACCCCTAAAACACTACCCTACACTACACATACACTACCATACACTATACAAACCCTACTTTAAGGATCTATGCTTTATGGAACTCTCTGTTAGTTGCTAGGTGTTTAGAATGTTATGTGTGGAAGTTGTACCAGAAAGAAGAAGCTGGGGAAGGAGCTGGAGGTCTCTTCGTGTATGCTGAATAAACTGAATTTACGTATCACCTACTGAACTGTGTGGACCCCCTCTTTACATTGGCGACGAGGTGGAGAAGCTCTGGCAGGGGACAGAGTGCTTTTGGACCTTCACCACTGGATGGTACTACCTGGAGCTGGTAGTATACATTTTCTCCTTCCCATTTTAACTTTCTACTCTACATTTGCTATGTGCCTTCTTGGATTACTTGTTTGCTGCCCTCAAGTGTCAAGCGAAGATGTTTGCTTCTAAAATTCAAGAATCCTGAATATCCTGTTTGCACGATCGATGTGCATTCTTTGAAATTTTTAAACAGCGTGCTTACCGTCACGCTCTGCATCGGAATCTTCATCTGATTCTTCTCATCGCAACAATCCGGCATCTTCGGCTTGGCAGATCGTCATGATCACGCTCTACATTGGAATCTTCAATCCGGCAACAATCCGGCAGATCGTCACGATTACCCTGTGAACCCGTGACATCATTACGCTGCGTGACCCTGCGTGGCGGCCATCTTTGTTGTGTACGTTGCCTAGCAACCGGGCCGAAAGTAAGCTACCGGTAGCGATAAAATTTCTGATTGAGGTGTCCTCTTCAGCGGGCAAGGAGCGCGAGCAACTCCGTTACCAATAACGTTATAGAAACGATAGAAGTGAGCAACTTTCCATTATACCGGTAACGTTTGGATTGTTTAAGGTGGCAAGCTTCTTGTGAATTTAATTCAACTTCCTGATACATCCTTCATGTCCAAGCACAGATTCCTACTAACGAACTGCAACAGGGTCATAATTTTCATGGCATAATTGTGTTGTTGTTTTTGATTCCTTACTGCTTTTGTGTCATGGTTATACTTATATTTTTGTTCTGATTTTTCATATTGTGATATTCCCTGTCATTTATTTTCTTTCCATGGCTGAACAAACCTTTGCTACTCCTCCTTCTTTTCTCCCCACTCCTGGTGAACCTGTGATACCATGGAAGGAGTGGAAGAAATTATTCTTAACCTATATTCTTGCCACTGGTGCAGATAAGTTTGGACCAATTCGCAGACAGGCGATTCTACTTCATAATTTAGGAGTAGAAGGCAGAAGGCTTTATGAGGATTTACCTGAAATTTCTTTAGGTATTGGGAATGGGCAACCCAATAACGTGTATGAGATGAGTATGCAAATGCTTGAAAAAAGGTTTTTGACTAAAATTAACACTGTGCTGGAAAGACATAAATTCTTTTGTCGTGTACAAAAGAATGATGAGGATATAGCGAGCTATGTAGCAGGTTTAAGGGGGCTATCCATAAATCGTCAATTCAAAGACTTGAATGATTCTTTAATTCGCGATCAAATAGTGAGATGTACCAACAACAAAAGGGTTAGAGAAAAATTGCTCATAAAAGACTGCACGTTAGAGGAAGCAATTCAAATTGCTAAGGGACTTGAGAATACTTGTCTTGTTCAAACTAGTGTTAATGAAACGAAAATCGTTAAACCACTGGGAAAGTTTGATTCCAAGTCTTCTGGTAAATCTCCTAACAATGTCCGTCCAAATCCTACGAATTTTACACAGCAGGGAAATTTTCGTCAAGTGAAGTGTTATAGGTGTGGAGCTCCTGGACATATAGCTTCAAGCACACGTTGTATGGCGAGAAATGCCATTCTATAGAAGCTGTGGCAGAAGGGGGCATTTAGCTAAAGTTTGTAATGCAAAAACTCAATATGTTAATGAAATTGATGATTGTTGTGAGAATGTTCAAGAGTTTATGTTATGCATTGATGGAGTAACTGATGAGAGGAGCTGTAGTGCTTCTCAAGATCCTGTATGCTTAATTAATGTCCCTACTGAGAGTACGGATAAGTTGGAGAAACCACATAGTTTAATTAGTTTTGACTGCAGAGACCCTAAACATCCTGGGTCTGAAGATGTTAAGATGCTAATTGATTCTGGAAGTCTCTACACATTACTGTCAAAAGACATGTACATTAGTGTTTGGGCGGAGGATGGTGATCTTTCTTCTTGGGGGTCTCCTGACATCAAGGCTGTGGGATATGGTGGCAAGACTATAGGCATATTGGGACTGAAATGGATGGTAATAACTTTTTCTTCTAGGAAGGTGTTTGGACGAGTTTACTTAACCAAGCAAGGTTCTAATTTGCTTGGCTGGCGTCCCCAGAAAGATTTAGGCACTATGTTAAATCCCAATGCACCAGAACCAGTGTCCTCTTTTACTGTTCTCAATGTTGATGGTTTTGAAATTGATATTATGAGAAAATTTCCAGATGTCTTTACTGAAAAGTTGGGTAAGTTGAAAGGGTTTTCGCACAGAATAATACTCAAAAAGAGTGCAGTGCCTGTAGTTCATAAGGTTAGAAATGTACCGCATTTGATGAGAGCTCCTCTTAAAGATGAACTAGATAAGTTATTAGATTTGAAAATAATTGAGCCTATTGAAGCCTCAGAATGGCTCGCGTTCATTGTCGTCGCGCCAAAGGATGGGGGAGCAAAGATTTGTCTGTGTGTCGACTTGCGCGATTTGAATAGGAATATTTGGGTAGATAGGCAACCCTTACCCTACATTTCTGAAAAGCTGAGTGCAATGGGTGGTGGCGTGATTTTTAGTGTGATCGACATGTCGGCTGCGTATCACCAAATAGATTTGAACGAGGAGTCACGTCACCTTACCTCTTTTGTGACTCCGCTAGGAGCCTTTAGATATTGTAGGATGCCTTTTGGGCTAGCATCTGCTTCGGCAGTATTTCAAAGAGTGATGCAGAAGGTTTTAGCTGGTGTGGAGAATGTCTTGTGTTTCCAAGATGATGTATTGGTTGTTGGGAAAGATTGTGAACACCATGATAAGATTTTGACGGAGGTGTTAGTGCGAATGGAAAAGAATGGGTTAACTATAAAGAAGGAAAAGTGTCAACTCAAGCGTGACTGTGTGACTTACTTGGGCCATGAAATATCTGGTCTCGGAATTAAATCTAAGAAGAGCGGGCGGAGCCAGACCGGCGGCCAAGATGGTCGCCCGGGCTCCCGGCTCCGTCGAACTACTTCCTCCGCCGCCTGATCCACTTTGCTTTCCTGCACGGCTCTGGTATTTTCGATCGTCGGAAGGGGTGGAGTGCAGCTGAGTCCGACTCCGAGGGATTTTCGAGCCCCGTGGCCAGAGCTATGGACTCCCGTAAGCTGTGGCCTACCCGTGATTCAAAGCCGGGACCCCGCGTGATGCCGCGGCCGTTCGTGAGTTCAACAACAACGGCCACACGGACCCGGAAGGTACCGGTCGGCCGCCGTGGAAGGTCAGTCCACCTCCCTGAATGTGCCTCCAGCGCTCATTGTGTGAAGCCCAGTAGACGAGGAACAATCCATCATGCTCCCTCCACCCCCGATTGCTCCTGGATGGAAATGGGGACTTGAATTTTGCTATTTGTCTCCCCACTGGAACTTTGTTTGGTCCGCGTGACGACCTTCTATCCGCACTTTAGCTGATCGGCTCCGATTGCGGCACAAAGTGATTGCTGCGCTTCCTTCGATTAAGGGGGCTCGTATGGGATCGCCAGCGGAGGAGTGGGGATGGCACTTGCACGCCTGTGCAACGTGGAGATATTGATTACGCTGTGCCTCTTTACTACATTGAGGGCTGGCGGCTCTAGTGCTTGACTGAGCGACGCTCGTCCTTTGGGAGTGGAGCTTCAACAAGGCTAACCCGAATATGGTAACGGCTGTGCGCACCGGAGGCAGCCGGGGGGGGATCGTATACCCCCTGTATGCTGTTAGTTATGGGGCTGATCTTCGTGCTTGTACAATGGGGAAAGAACTCGAAGCCATTCACGCCTTTGAGAGACTTTGTTTGTGTGGCCCCTGATATGCCTTACCGTGCAGACACCTCTGTGGAGAGCTGAGGTAGCCTTATCGACGGCTGAGAGGTGAATGCTTGTAAGTGGGAAATTCCCAGTTTGTTTCTAGTGGATTGCTACATTGTCACCCGGCCTCATGGATACATGGTTTCCTTGGGAAATTCACCAACTGTGATTCTATCTCTATCCCAGTGTCGCGCTATGGGACCCAGACACTGCGAGATTACTATTCTTCCTGCGCAATATTCTGCTCCCCTGGCAGTGAACGACCAAATGGCGGCGGATGGCTTTTGAGTGTACACTAATCTGTGGCACTGCAGGACTTCCGGCTTCTCTTCGGACTGGCTTGCTTTCCACCATGATTGCCTGATTCTGCAACACAGTGACTGGACCGCGTTTTTTGATTGGGCTGAGTGGGTTTACGTGGCTCATTAGTGACTTGGTCTTTTTTACGATAACGCAGGGTGACTTTCAGTTTTGGCCGGGTAAATTGAGGAGCTGAGCGGTGAATGCTGTTCTGATTAAGATGGTGTCTTTGATGCTTTGTTACTATTCCGGTATCATTGAAATGTCAATGGGCGGCGGGGGGGGAGGGGGGGGTGGGGACCTGTACTGGGGACCCCCCATGTTTTCTTTCTCCTATTGTGGGGTTCTAGTTAGTTTCTTTCCTTTAACCCTTTTTCTTTTACTCTCGTGTGGATTATTGTCACTTTCTCTTTTTCACTCTTCTCCCTTCTTTATTTTGGGTTTAGATACTGGGCGACAGGCACACTGCTAGGGGGGTAGGCTGTAGCCGTATGCAGGGGTGCAGGGTGGGGGGATGGGGGATGGGTTTTTTGTTATTTCTGTTTCTATGGCCTTTCTTTCTTTTTGTAATTCTTGGCTTTTCTGCATCTTCTTCTCTTGCTTCTCCTTTCCTCGGGTACTGATTAGAGGTAACTCTCCGTGCATTTTGTGCGTTCAAATATTAAGGGTTGATGTCTCAGTAATGCTTTGCGGTACAGTGGGCAGCCACTGTTTAGGTGGGGGAATTGTTATGTTTCTCGTATATCCTGATTATGTGCATTGGCGCCGATGCCTTGCCTACGGTGGCCCTGACTGTGAATATCCTGTTTTACGCAACACCCTTGAATTGTGATGGCTTAACTGTACGGCATCAGATCCTGCGCTTCTTTAATTTAAAAAAAAGAAACCTTCTTTTATCCTGTTGCCAATTTGGTGATATGCTTTCCTGAGTTACATCATAGATCCTGGGGGGCGTAATTTTGTACTGCTTGTGACTTGAATTGCTCGATTTGCCCACTTTTGTCCTGATGGCCGACCGTTATGGTTGATAGGCTTGTGAATGTAACTTATTCATGTAACAATAAAGGTTTACCAAAAAAAAAAAAACACAAGAAGAGCATAGTTTCTGCGATCAATAATGCTCCCACACCGACTTGTAAAGATCAGCTTAGATCTTTTTTAGGTTTAGCCGAATATTGTTCAAAATGTGTTAAAGGTTTTGCTGATGTTGTAGAACCCTTAAGATTGCTAATGAAGAATGGACTTGTATTCAAATGGAGTGAAAGCTGTGAGGAGGCGTTTAAGAGTGTGAAAGATGGTATACTACATGCACCGACCTTGGGTCATTTTGATGTTCGGGCCAAAACTTTGGTTTCTACAGATGCAAGTAGCGTGGGGCTTGGAGCAGTGTTGATTCAAATTTCTGATGGCGTTGAGAGAATCATTGGATTCGCTTCTAGGAGGCTTCAAGGAGCGGAAGTTTCTTATTCAGTAATTGAGAGGGAAGCTCTCGCTTGTACTTGGGGTATCAAGCACTTTAGGTATTTTCTGTGGGGTTTACCTTTTAGAGTAAGGACAGATCATAAGCCCCTGGTGCACTTATTCAAAGGTGGTAGAGGCCTGGAGGGGAATGTAACTCCTAGAATATCAAAGTGGATTCTGTCAGTTCTAGAGTACAATTTTGATATGGAATACGTCAAGGGCGAGAGAAATGTGGTTGCAGATTATTTGTCAAGGATGCCAGTTGATGTGGTATCTGAGGAGTTTGAGGGTGATGAGTTTAGTGCCAGTTGCAATGAAATTTTGCCATTTGATAGAGTTGAGTGGGAAGGTGCTATGAGTGATGATCAACTATTGAAAATAGTTATGGAAAATGTGTCTGGGGGTTGGTCTAAGGAGTCTTGTGCTGATGTTCGGTTAAAAGGTTTTTATCATGTGGAGGAAGAATTGAGTGTTGCGGAAGGTAAATTATGGCGTAGAAATAGATTGGTTCCACCATGCAGTCTTAGAACAAAAATTATGAGTTTGGCACACGAAGGCCATTTGGGTCGTAATATGACAAAGAGGAGGATCCGTGAATCCTACTGGTGGCCAGGCATGGATGGGGAAATAGACGATATTGTGAAGAACTGTTATGCATGTGCAAGTAGTGACAAGACTAAAGTGGTTAGACAACCTCCCCTCCAATGTGTTGAGTTTCCAGAACATCCTTGGGAGAAACTAGGTATAGATTTTTTGGGTCCGATTCATAGACTGGGTGTGCGTAACAGGTTTTTGATGGTACTTGTGGATTATCATTCGAAATGGTTTGTGGTGGAGCCTACTGAATTTATTGATACTAGAAGAGTGATTGGATTTTTGGAGAGGGCGTTCTTGAATGAAGGGATTCCGAAAACTTTAGTGTCGGATAACGGAGTGCAATTGGCTTCTAGGGAGATGAAGGAGTTCCTGGATGGAATGGGAGTTTGTCATGAAGGGGTTGCGTTATATAGGCCACAGGCTAACGGATTGGTGGAAAGGGTGAACAGGTTGCTAATGGAAAATATTCAATTATCTCTTGCTAATGGTTTGGCTTGGTCTGGTGAGCTAAAAAAAATGATGTGGTCCTACAGAGTTACTCCGCACTCTGTTACTGGTGTTTCACCGTTTGTTTCTCTTAAAGGTCGTGAGCCGGGTGTGAAGGAGGTTCCGGGTTGGTTGAGAAAGAAGGAGTGTGTTTGGGTCGATCGTAGGGGAGTGAAGTGTGGTGTTGACAAACAGCAAGGTAATTCTGCTCTGTTGTATAACTTGAGAATGAGGGTACGTGAGAATGATTTCAAAGTGGGTGATTGGGTTGTGACAAGGAAGGGTGGATTTGTGGTTAAAGGTGACAGTAAGTTCTCTCAACCTAAGCAAGTCAAATGTGTAAAAAGAAATGTTCTTATTTTGTCAGATGGTTCTGCCTGGAGCTGTGGCAATGTTGCAAAGTGTTCAGCTCCTTAATGCATTTTCACTTCCATACTTTGTCCTTATGTTTTGGGTATGTAATTGCATTATTATGTTCATGTTGTATTTCTTTCATTATTTGTAAGGGGGGAGATCTGTAAGGATCTATGCTTTATGGAACTCTCTGTTAGTTGCTAGGTGTTTAGAATGTTATGTGTGGAAGTTGTACCAGTAAGAAGAAGCTGGGGAAGGAGCTGGAGGTCTCTTCGTGTATGCTGAATAAACTGAATTTACTTATCACCTACTGAACTGTGTGGACCCCCTCTTTACACCTACCCTTCACTACACCAACACCACAACACTACCCTAAAACACTACTCTACACTACACAAACACTACCCTACACTACACAAACACTACCCTAAACCCTAAAACACTACCCTACACAAACACTAGCCTACACTTCACAAACACTACCCTAAACCCTAAAACACTACTCTATAACACTACCCTACACTACACAAACACTACCCTACACTACACAAACACTACCCTAAAACCCGAAAACACTACCCTACACTACACAAACACTACCCTACACTACACCAACACCACAACACTACCCTAAAACACTACTCTACACTACACAAACGCCACTCTATACTACACAAACACCACCCTACACTACACAAACACTACCCTAATCCCTTAAAAATTAACGCCCACCCCAGGCCCATTCCCCCTTACCTCTCTCTCCTCGTGGGTTCTCTCTCCTTCTGCTTCCTGCATCACGTCCTCTTTCTGTCAGGGGCGGTGCACGTCGATGTGAATAAACAGAAAAGCCTGATTCCTCACAACGAAGTGGATCGCCCAAATTCTTTTTTTTTACATCGTATGTGCATTTACTATACATACCTTTACAACGATTTTCGTTGTAAAGGCATGCGTGATAAATGCACATGCGGTGTAAAAAAATGCGGAGTAATGGTATGCGGAGTCAAAGTCTGCGTTATAAAAAATTTGTTAAAAAGGATATTTACCCCTTCGTCTCCCTGCCTGCAGTGCTTTTGAAAACTGGAGATTCTCCATTGAAAACAACAGGGCACGACCTCAAAATAGCACCCTGCACCCGGCCGCCCTAGTGCCGCTGAGGGTGCACCTTTGGTGCTAATTTAGTTCCCTATTTGCCCTCACCAAAACCGTAGGAGCTTTGCTCTCACAGCCATGCGGCTTACTTGCCAGCAGCCACCAACTGGAGACCCTATCCTCCACAGGATAACATTGGGCCTCAACACTCTGCACCCGGCCGCCCTAGTGCCACTGAGGGTGAAACAAAAGTGCTTCAATGACCCTGGTGTACCCCTAAGTCTAACCTGAGAACCTTAACTACCAGAGATGATTACTTACCTGTGAACCGATAATCTGTTTTTCCTCCATAGGATAACAATGACAATTTTCTTCCAAAAAGTTTTTAAGTGTGGAGTTTTTAAATCTAAAAACATTCTTTAAAAATCGCACAAATAACCAGAACTTATTTACTCACCTGTTTACAGGAAATGTCCCAGTGCTGAATCCAGGCATCCATCACTGAGTAAGAAAAGTAACATACAAAGTAACTTACCTGCAATTTACTGAAAAAGCCTATTCATTTCAATGCACTGTTTTTCTTCCAAAAAACAAATGTGTGGAGTTTTAAAATCTAAAGATATTCTTTAAAAATCCTGCGACTAACCAAAACGCATTTACTTACCTGTTTCTAGGAAATGTCCTAGTGCTGAATCAATGGGGCAGATTTATGAAGGACTTGCGCCACGTTTACGCCGCCGTTGCGTGACGCAACGGCACGGAAACGTGGCGCATCCCTGCGCCCTATTTACAACGTGACGCATCTAGGAGATGCGTCACGTTGTACAGCACTGCGCCATGAGGAGGCGTTCCTGCGCAGGGGGGCCGTTCCTGCGCAGGAACGCCTCCTGAAAGTGGCTGAGTGAAATCTATGAGATTTCACTCAGTCACTTTCAGGGCAATGCTGCGTCAAAACCCTGCGCCTGCTTGAAGCAGGCGTAAGACTTGAGGCAGCATTGAAAGAATAGGCCCCCCCAGAGCATTGCTGGAGCTGCGTCGCGCTTGCGACGCAACTCTAGCAATGCGCCACATTTCCGGCACAGATGCGTCACGCATCTGTGCCGTTTTTGCCCCATGGTGCGCCGCATCATATATGCGGCGCACCATGGCTGGCGTAGCTGTGGCGCACTGTGGCGCATGTTAACTGGCGCATCCCTCGGGATGCGCCAGTTAACATAAATCTGCCCCTAGGTATCCAGCACTGAGTTAGAAAAGTAACGATAAAAGTAGCTAACCTGCAATTTGCTGAAAAAGCCTATTCATTCCAATGTACTGTATTTGCTAGGTGTTGCAACCTACTGCATTCCCAGTAAATCAAACAAAGTACAATTTCTATTGCAGTTTCAAGCTGTTCTATATCCATAACTTATTACTGAAAAGTATTTAATGCTTACATGTGCCAGGCTTGCTTGGTTCTAAAAATAAAACAACAGTATATATTTTTATACAAACACAATTGGCCTAGAGTTCAGTTATTGAGTGTGTGAATTAATTTGCTGACTGAGTGTGAACATCAAATGCTTAACACTGTCCTCTGATATTGCCTTACTACTCGATCACTCTACCACAAATAGAGAGTAAGGTTCTATCTAACTTTAACCTCTGCCTACCTCTGAAGTCATTTGGACCCTATACACACTATACCTCATTCTGGTGTGATATATATAGAACAAACAGGATGTTTACCTGTGCATACCCTATTTAGTGCTGAATAAACGATGTTTACAACTGTTTAACTTAGCATGCATGGTGTTTGGTGGAAGGGGAGCCAGCCCACTTCAATGAACAACAGCTAGTGGAAAAAAGACTGGTTTACCAAACGCACAGCAAAATTTAGAGTATGACAATGAGATCACATGAAACTTTGCTTGTTGAACAAACTTAAACCAATAAAGAATTCACTTTTAAGACCAAAGTGATTCAACTTCTGTATTCATTCTCATTTTCATGAATTACATGAAGAATTCAATAAACTGCAAGACCTTTCTTGTACTACAACAAAATCTTCACAGTATTGTTGTTAAAAAACAATATGAACATTACTGTCAATTTACAAAACTGTCAGTCATAAATGCGTTTATATTAACTACACAACCAAAAGATAGATGGAAGAGCCCAATGCATTTCGGGTAGATCCCTTCTTCAGGTGAACTGTAGAAAGATAACAGTAAAAAACAAAGAAACAGTAATGAGCAGTTTGCCCAGAGTTCATATATACATACTGTTACAAATGATGTGATATCTACAAGGTGCATGCTTATTCAACGTCCAGTAAGCGTACAACAATATTAAAGAGAAATGCTTTATGTGTTATCTAAAGGTCAAAGAAAGAAAGAAAGAAAAGAGAAAAAAGGAGAAAAAAAAGGGTGCATCCAGAAAAGCTACCACCAGGTCTGTCTACATGAAAAAATGCTTGGAGTCTGTGCATATGTATACCATGCGAGTGACTCGACCTTAAATTATAAACCACTTGACTGCCACCAACAACTTCCTGTCAAAAGTCAACTCACTGCATTTTTCAGTTGTATGAAAACTTAATTTTCATAGGAAGCCTCGAAGAAAATATGAGTCACGTCACTCGTGTGTACATGAGAATAAAGGTAGTAAGTTGTCTAAGCCACTGAGGTAACAAAACCAAAACCACCAGTTGATGTCTACTGATACATAACCATCAGGTAAACACTTACAGTAATGAATGCGGCTGTGAGGACCTTCATGCAGTGATTCAAACTAAGGCTACTATGTGCCTAGATGCTGCGCTGTTGCCGACTCTGCAACAAGTCTGAAACAACAACAAAACTCCCCTTAGTTTAGTGTCACGCTCATCAAATACGAACCCAATCATAAGTAACACATAAAGCAAATGGGTTTGCTAATTTAAACCGCACATCACAGAGTTGAGCCAATTGTAATATGAGCAAAAGTAAATTGAAAAAAGCAACTATGGCTGGGGTGCTCCTAAGGTGTATGACACCTACCCACCAAAGTGTCAATCAGTCCTAGGATTCAAATGAACCCAGGTCAAACATATGTATGCACAACAGCCGAGCACACCATATTATTGTTTCAAAATCAAGTAATGTAGATATTTCTTGATTCCTCATAAGAGGAAAGACAGCAGCCTGTCTGCTGTCTTTCCTCTTATGAACTGTGGATATTAAAACCAGATCTCAACCTAAGAAGATTTGTTTGGATTCTCTTTTGAGACTTTTGGGATTTAGAACTTACTGGATGCTGAGACTTCATTGACTATTCTAGAAAAATATCTACATTACTTGATTTTGAAACAATAATATGGTGTGCTCGGGTGTTGTGCATACATACAAACCCAATCATAATTACATTTGCGCCGATGTTCAAAGAACAAAGACTCTCCATATCTAAATACATTCGGCGAGTACAAGGGTCTGTTTCGGTCCAACTAGAAGAGATGTGTTCACCTCAATATTTTCGCGATCTGCAACACAATGATAAGAAACCTTCAGCGTGTGCCTACACACGCTAGGTCGTAACACTTACTCTCACATCGTATAACTAAGCGAATGCGCGAAGGTATTTAAAGGCTCACCGTGTGGTAGAAAACCGTGTACTTGTTCACCATGCAGCTTCCCAAAGATAGAGATTCGAGCGCTGCAAAACCCCCACAGACTAATAAACCTGCGTACCCATAATAAACATAAAAATGGGACTTGCAGGATCCGCCATATTAGAGTGGTGTAAAAAGTTCGAGTCTTGTTTCACTAACGTGACCACACTTTCAACAATGGCTATACAAAAATTGTGAGTTGTGCTGAATATATCTCACTTTCATACATACTAGGTGTGTTAGTAATCGCCCCGATAAATGACAAATGTAAAACCAAATATAGCTAAGTGCCACCAATTGTGGTGGGACCAGCGTGGGGACAGTATGAAGAATGCCGAAAGGTATCTAAAGAAGCAGCTGCTAGCGTGTAGCTTCTACTGTGTGTGTAGCTCGTCAAACACAACTTTGCTCCTTAAAATGGGTGTGGGCATGCAAATAAAGCATGACGTGACATATATATAAAAGACAGTCAAATAAGAAAGAGAGATAAAATGAAAAACACCAAAGAAAAAAACAAAGAAAAAAGATATAGTGATATGGGCATTAACCAGAAGATTTTACGAGAACTTACATGTGTGGTGATCGTTTTGACCAAAAGACAGACACATTTACAACGCTATGTGCAATGGTGGAAAGCTATCACAAGAAACATTGAAGTTCAATCCTATCATTGAGCCCACCTGGTACCAAAGTTTGCAAATACTTAATCCACCAAGCTTCTCTTTTTGCAAGCAGTGTGGTATGATTCTGATCAGGTCGTAAAGTTAAGGACTCCAGAATGGTGAATCTCATTTGTGCTTTAGTGTGCTGGTGTTCTAACCAATGTGAGGAGAAGTACGATTTGATTGACTTGGTACGAAATGTGCTTTTATGTTCGGTAATGCGTATTTTTATTTTTATTGAAGTTTTGCCTACATATAGTAGTCCGCAGGGGCATTTTATTGCATAAATTACGTTCGAGGAATTGCACTTGCGCATTCCGTGGAATTGTTGTTCGGTCTCTATTTTGGTTGCCAGGATTTCCTTGATGTTTTTTCTGCGAGTATACGCAAACAGTGGTTCCTCATCAAATAAGCCTTTGAAGTCTGATTCCTGGCTCAATAGTTCCCATCTTGATATAATAATTGCTTTTCCTGAGTGTGGGTGATGTATCATATTGCCAGTTATCATATTGTTGCAATGCACACAATTAAAGCACTTGCGCATTCCGTGGAATTGTTGTTCGGTCTCTATTTTGGTTGCCAGGATTTCCTTGATGTTTTTTCTGCGAGTATACGCAAACAGTGGTTCCTCATCAAATAAGCCTTTGAAGTCTGATTCCTGGCTCAATAGTTCCCATCTTGATATAATAATTGCTTTTCCTGAGTGTGGGTGATGTATCATATTGCCAGTTATCATATTGTTGCAATGCACACAATTAAAGCACTTGCGCATTCCGTGGAATTGTTGTTCGGTCTCCATTTTGGTTGCCAGGATTTCCTTGATGTTTTTACTGCGAGTATACGCAAACAGTGGTTCCTCATCAAATAAGCCTTCGAAGTCTGATTCCTGTCTCAATAGTTCCCATCTTGATTTAATAATTCTTTTAATCGCGTGTGATCTGGTAGAGTACTTTGATACAAAGACATGACGTTTAGACTGACCTTGAAGTTGAATCACTTTGGTCTTAAAAGTGAATTCTTTATTGGTTTAAGTTTGTTCAACAAGCAAAGTTTCATGTGATCTCATTGTCATACTCTAAATTTTGCTGTGCGTTTGGTATACCAGTGATATATATAGAGCCAGTTTCCGACAGTCATCTCAGGGATTTCATGGATGAGCACGATTTGCTTGATGCTTGCAGAACTATCCACCCTTTGGACAGAGAGGGCACTTTTCATTCAGGGGTCCATGGGAGTTGGGTACCACTGGACTAATGGCTTACCTCAAGGGGAGTAGGGTCTAATCTTGCACAAACATATTGAGACCTCTCCACAGTCTTACTCGTGCTATCCATTCATGCCCAGGCTTCCACTTGCATGACCTGATAGATATCCCTGCGGTTACTCCTGAATACTCCATTTCGGGAAGAGCTTTGATAGGATTTCTCTGATTTCTTTTTGAGAAATGCAGATTCTGCACCTATAAAAGGCACCACTCGGGAAGCGTTTAAAGTTGGGATCCATGGAATCTGCCTGAACAAGAGTGGGGGAAGTATTGCGCTCACTACGTAATCATCTGGGTCGACTTGAAGGAGAACCTAAACAACTTGAATCTCAGTTGGGAGGCATTGATGATCGTACAGTGGCTCAGCAAATAAGGATAATAATATCTGAATTCAATGAAATAAATGAGAGAGAATGCCTGTACCGAGGCGAGTATGTCAAGACTCTGGTGTATGGGGAGGGGAGCACCCAGGATACGCTCTTGCCACCATGACCCGGAAACCACCTTCTGCCAATGATATTTTGGAGGCTCTGGATGATAAAAGGCAACTACATAGAATTAACACAGATATACTCTGTATTTTATCCTCTTTCTGTAGTTCCCTCTAGACTTCTTGGAGGTCAGAACTCATTGATGCAGATTCTTATTTAGAGGACGTAGCTTTGGGGTGGTTGAGTGATGCCCAAAGGAACTTCCTGGCCCAAGATATTACTAGTGACAAGATCCAGGATGTGATTATGCAGTTGCAGGCTGGTAAATCCTTGGGCCAGATGGTCTTGTGCAAGGCTCGTGTTGACCTTCTGGTGCCCGTGTTAGGCTCAGTCTTCCATGAAACGAAAATGGAAAGCCAGCCCCCTCCCACCTTTTTTAGGAAGCTATGATCATTAACCTGCTCAAACTAGGCAAACCACCTGATCGCTGCGAATTTTACAGACCATTATCTCTAATTAATTGCGATGTTAACATTTTAGCCATAGTACTTGCCAATCATTTATCACTCCTTATGACATTTTTAGCATGCACTTCCCACTCAGGCTTTATCCCTGGAAGGTCCACATCTCACAGTTTGCTGGCTTGTTTTGTAGTGATGCAGGGCATTGACCCTGACCTGGCTGCAGTGACTGCTTTTTAGACGCCACCAAAGCATTTGACTAAATTGAGTGGGATTTTTTATGACTGTGTTACGTCGAATGGGACTTCCTAGCTCTTTTCTGGCCTTGGTGGCACTTTTATATATTCACAGCTGGTAGCTAGGGTTTGTATCAATGGTTCGGTTTCCTTCCCCATGGTTGTCACCAGATGCATGTGATAGAGTTGTCCAATCTCACCATTACTTTTTGCCCTGGCAGTAGAGCCGCTAGCTGCCAAGTTGCACCAATGTCACCATGATTAAGCGCTTCGCTACCCTTCTAGGCATCTATTGATCTTACTAAATGCAGATGACATGACCCTCTTTTTGCATGACCCTCATATTCGTCGTAATTGTTTCTTCCAAGAGTTTGTCTGATTTAGTATCCTCTCAGGCAAACAGATTAAATAGGAAAAATCACAAATCGCAGCTCTTTCCAGTAACACCAGCTACAAAGCCTTCCCTCTACAGTGGTGTAAAGTTGACCTTAAATATCTTAGGGTTAGATCTTGAGAGATCGAGAGAAAATAATTATATCTATCTAGGGAGGTAACTAGG
The DNA here is from genome assembly GCF_964263255.1 of Lissotriton vulgaris. Lineage (NCBI taxonomy): Eukaryota > Metazoa > Chordata > Amphibia > Caudata > Salamandridae > Lissotriton > Lissotriton vulgaris. The sequence continues at coordinate 1,365,358,045 of NC_141695.1, read as the reverse complement.
CATAATATCGAGAAAAAAATATCGACTGGATAGAATATCAAGTTTTTTATATCAAATGGACAGAATATCGAATTGCAAAAATATCGTGGTGCAGAATCTCGAAATGAAGGTAAGAAATATCGATTTCCACAATATAGAAGTTAGTAATATCGATTTTTTTGTGCGTTTTAAGTTGGTATATGTCTTAAAAGTATGTATTATTTTGTAATGTATGTTTGAATTTTGCGAAAGTAATGATTTTTATCTTAATTCATTTATGAGACATTTAATTCCGTAGCGGGTTGTGGGTTTATAGGGGAATAGGGTGAGAAGTAATTTAATTATATTATATATTTTTAGCATTATTTAGAATTAATTAATTATATGTTAAATATTTTTTGCGTAATTTAAGTCTGTAGCGGGTTGAGGATTTATAGGGGAATAGGGTGGGAAGTAATTTCTTTGAAATTAGTTTGATTATTTCATTACTTAATAATTTAATATTTAATTCTTGATATTATTAATTAAGGTAATGTATTTATTACTAATTAATTATATGTTAATTAATAACAATTAATAATTAATTTGTAATTATGTTAATTGTGTGATTGTTTATTAATTAGTAACTAATTCGATATTAATTATTAATAATTAATTTGTAAATATGTTAATTTTGTACTTTTTTATCAGTGGATTGAGGGTTGATAGGGGAGTAAGGCAGGAAAGACTTTATTTTAATCTAATTTGTATTATTTGTGATACAATTTTTTTAAGTTATTTTATAGTGTTAACTGTGTGAATTAATTTAGATTTGATTGTTTATAATTATATTGTTAATTGTAATTAGATAATTAATTAATTGTTAATTAATTATGTTAATTTATTAATATGTTACAATATTGTACTTAATGTTTATGGGGGAAATGGTGGGAGGTAAATTAATTAAAAAAAATATGAATTGTTAATTAATGTTACGCTATTCAACACTTTCCTTAATGTTGCACTCACTGGAGTGGTAATAGTAATTTTTACCCTCCGGCAATCCAATGCTTGCCCTACCGTTGCACTCACTGAGTGGGAATAGTAATTTTTACCCACTCGCTATCCAACTCTTTCCCTACTGTTGCACTCACTGGCGTCGGAATAGTCATTTTTACCCTCCCGCTATCCAACGCTTTCCCTACTGTTGCACTCACTGGGCTGGGAATAGTCATTTTTACCCTTCCGCTATTCAACATGTTCTCTACTGTACCACTTTTTGGAGTGGAAATAGTAATTTTATCTTTTACGCTATGTAATCTTTTCAGTATTGTTATATTTAATGTAGTGTAAAATAGTATTTTAAAAAAATATATATTTTAATGTTTTAACTTATTATAGATCACTTATTTTTATATTTATATTATAGGTATATATATATGTGTGTAATTATATTTAAAATTATGTTTTTAACATTTAATTATTAAAAATATGGATTGTTTTTTAATATGTTTAAGTAAATATTTATGTAATAAAAAAGAAAAATGCATGTTTATTTTTATTTATATTTATTATTTATTAATGTTAATGTTATTTAAGTATTTTTAAGCGTGTTTTACCTAATTATATTCATTATTTCATCATTTTACATTACTTTTAAGACATTTAAAAAGGTCGATATTTTAGCAAAATATATTATTTACAACGATATTTAGGATTCAATATTTTTGTAATTACCTGTTTGTAGATAGGAATTCGATATTCTGGCAGTCGCTATTTTGTCACCAATATTTTTTTAGGCCGACATTTCACTCCTCGATATTCTGTCAGTGATTCATCTACGGCACTGCATTATCTGTACTTACTGAGCATATTAATCACTGGGTTTCTCTGCACCTGTCATTTACAGGTCGAATTACGTTGATGAAAATTGTGATACTACCTATATTTTTATATTCATTCCTCAACATACCCTTCCCACTGAGTCGTTCTGTTTTCCAAGCACTAAAAACTCAGAAGATAAGGTAAGCATCACACGGCAAGCAGCGCCGTTTGCAATGGAACTCAATAACAATGCCATTTTCTTAAGGAGGGTTTGAAGCCCCAGACATGAAGTTTACTATCTGTGTGCCCAGGCTCACCCTGCCTTATATTGGTACGAACCTACTTCGTTCCTCCGTCATCTGGCAGTAAAGCAGGGATGTATGGCCTCTATCCCCCCTTCCTTGTTTCTGGGCTTCTCCTCTGCTGTGCTCTCACTGGCCTAATCCGGGGTGGCGTGTACTTTGAATGCCTAGCGCAAACTGGGCCAGAAGTAAGACAAGGTGCTAGTATATTCTCCACCCATACCCCTTCCCTACCGCCCATTGTTACCAGTGACTGATGAGGTTTCTTGCAGGCTATTGCTTCAGAAGCACTGATTTCAACATTGGAGGGGATCTATATCGGGATGACTCCGTTATGTCCCGGGATTACTTTTTTGGTGACAAACCAACATCCCCCTTAGACATCTTTCTGTACATTAAGCTGTGTTACCGGGGCTCGAGTCGGGGTACCATGTGGGTGGACGGCGTCCCCCCACTTATTTTACCGGGTGGATGCCGTCCCCCCTGCCAAACAGCGGGACTTTACTCTTTGGCCTCTCTGGGACGAGATCAGAGCTCACAGCACGCTATTCACGCGTTGACTTCTCAGATGCAATCGCATCTAAGGGGTGAGCGAGGGAAGGTAATGAGCCGGATGGTGCAAGCCAGCTTTAGTGATGTCACTTCCTGTCGTGACGTCACTTCCGGGTTACAGCGTCCCCCCACTTCTTTTTTAGGTCTCGCAGAGAGACCTACTGCAGTCAAACCAGAAAGCTGAGTTCACAATGTGGATTTGTAGAAGTGCATGTGCTCGTGAACGCGCTTCTATCCCCCTGCCTTGCTCTTCAAAGGCTCCCCTTACCATTTGCTCCTGCCTCCCCACCCACTGCTTCACACTTCACGGCTGCCAGGCCTTGACTCGCATTTCTGCCCAGCCCAACCTCTTATTTACAACTGTTAGTCCTTTTGCGTTAGTTTAGAGCTGTATTTCATGCTTTCCCACTCTTCAACTGCCACTATCTTTATTTTACGAATGCACACACACACCTCCCCTTCACCCTCGCTTTTCCTCTCCCTGTATCTCTTACTCGCTTTCTTCATTCCCACTTAATCTCTCACATGCTTTTAACCTTTCTCTTTCACTCTCTTTCACTCTCTTTCTTACTCATTTTCAATCTCACTTTCTCAAAAACACTATCTTTCGTGGCCTTGCAAACCGCTCGCACTCCGCCTTAGACTCTTTCTCACGCCCTCTGTCCCCCCCCACATCCACTCAGAGCCTTTCACCCCCACCTTTCTCTCTCCCACTCGCAGCCTTCTTGATCTCTGTGTCCATGCCTTTCTTCCTTCCCTCACTCATCGTTTTCCCGACCTTTCTCTGCTCTCTGTTTAAACCTGTTCGAATGGCACAATATATGTTTTAATTTTACTAAAAAACCATGATCTGCGCAGTTATTTGCTACCACACAGCTGTTTGGTTGACGCAATCGAACGATGTTTTCAGATAGGCGCAATTGATGTCATGTGCGTCTAATGTTGTGTAATGTTCGTTTCATGACAGCAGGGCTTTCTTTGCACTATGAAGTGCCACTCTCCTCCAAGATGACCTGGCCAGATTTGTAAACTTTCTTAGCCCTTTTCAAGTGCCATATTTGCACGTATTGGCTCATGTGTGCGAGAGCCTCCGCAAAAGGCCCCAAAAGTTCTTCCTTATAGTTCTCAGATCTCATTCTTTCGTTTGCTCTGTTGTTTGTTTTTCAGAAGTTTTCTGTCCACCTTCCCACCTGAGCCAAGTCTATTATCCCCCTGCCTTGCTCTTCAAAGGCTCCCCTTACCATTTGCTCCTGCCTCCCCGCCCACTGCTTCACACTTCACGGCCGCCAGGCCGTCACTCGCATTTCTGCCCAGCCCCCCTCCCAGGCCCTCTTCTGTCTGTTTTACCGCTTCACGCTCTGCATCTCACTCACAGCTTGGTGCCGCCAGCAGCTCTTCCCTTTCCTCCCCCTGCTGCATCAAAGGCTCCTCTAATTATTCACGGCCCGCCGGCCGTACTTTCAGTTTCACGGCCTCCAGGCCGTGTCTCCTTTTATTTAAACTTTTTTATTTTATTTTACCCGTTGTTTGTCTTCTGCCAGCCTCCTTTTCTCTTCGCTACCCTTTTCCATGTTTGTTAATCTTTGTTTTCTCACTGTACTGCCTTTTGCCCATCTCTTTCTACTGTCTCTATCTCTTTTTTGCCCCTTCCTTTTTGTATGATGCATGTCTCTTTTCTGTATCGCACTTTGTCTGTCCTGCCCACCCAGTCTCTCCCGTGGGTGCACTTACATTTCTCTATAATTTCTCATTGTCTCCACTAAGTGTCTTTATTGCTCTCTTCCTCTCGTGCATTGATCTTCGTTTTTCTCATCCTCATTGCCTGTCTAATGCATGTCTCTTTCCTACTCTGCCCTTAAAATATTGGAATTCCGAGTTTCCCATTCACTCTCCTAGTCTCTTTATTGCTGTCACTCTATCTCTCGTTGCTATATTTCTCCCTGAGTATTCTATCTCTTGCCTGTGTCTGTTTGTGCACCCATGTTTTTATTGTCTGTATAGCTCTCCTCTCTTCAACTCAAACTTTACACTTCCTCTTGCCTCTCTCTCTCTGTCACTTTTACCTAATGATGCCCTCTTCTTTCTCTTTTGTTCTCCCTGTGTCTCACTGTACTGCCTTTTGCCCATCTCTTTATTTCAACTTGTCCATCTACTACCACTATCTCGTCTGTATTACGTACTTCCCAATCCCTCATTTGCCAGCCCCATGCATTCATTTTTCCCCAACTTCTCGTTATCTCCCTCCAGTTTGTCTTACTCTTTCTCTCCCTTTCATTCATATTGTCTGCTCTCGTCTTTCTCTCTCGCAATCTCTCTGGCCCACTCGTACCTTTTTCAGACTCACTATCTCCTTCTTTCATAGCACCTACAATCTAGCTGCCACTGCCCTTCAGTCTCTCTGTGCCCCTCCTCTCCCTGTGCTCTGCCTGCTCTATGACTGTGCCTCTCCGCGGCTTGACCTGCTCGGTGGATCGTCGTCTTCCATATCTGCCTTTGCCCCTCTTGTTTCTCACCGCATGATCTGTCTGAGGCACTCTTCTTCCTCAAAGCCTGCCATCCTTTCTCTCTTACTCCTTCCTTGTGTCTGTTTCTCAGGCAGTTTATGCCTTCTATCTCCCCTCCTCTCCCTCCTTCCCTCTCGTCCTCCCTCTCCCTCCCCTCACTCTCTCACTCTCCCTCTCTCCGTCTACCTCTCTCCCGTTCCCTCACTTCCCTCTCCCTCTCTTCTCTCCTCTCTCACCCTCTCCCTCTCTCTCTCCTCTCCCCCTCTCTCTCCTCTCTCCCTCTTTACCTTCCCCCTGCTCTCCTTTTTCTCCCTCTCCCCATCTCCTCCTCTGCCTGCTCTCCTCTCCCTCCCCTCTCTCTCCCTCCCCTCTCTCTCCCCTCCGTCCTTCGCTCTTGTCCTCCCCCTCTCTTCTTACCCTCCCTCTCTCCCTCTACCCTCTCTCCCTGTCTCTCTCTTCCTTTCCCTTACTTCCCTCTCCCTCTCTCCCTTTCCCTCTCCTCTCTCCCCGTCTCCGTCTCTCTCTCCTCTCTCCCCCTCTCTCTCTTATCCCTCCCCCCTCTCCTCTCTCTCTCTCTTTACCCTCTCCCTTTCCCTGCTCTCCTTTTTCTCCCTCACCCCATCTCCCACTCAGCACCACCACAGCATCACTCAGCACCACCACAGCATCACTCAACACCACAGCATCACTCAACGCCACAGAACCACTCAATGCCACAGAACCACTGAACACCACAGCACCACTCAACACCACAGCACCACTCAACGCCACAGCATCACTCAACGCAACAGCATCACTCAGCGCCACAGCATCACTCAGCACCACTGAATGTCACAGCACCCCTCAATGCCACAGCGCCACTCGATGCCACAACACCACTCAACGCCACAGCACCACTCAGCGCACAGCATCCCTCAACGCCACAGCATCACTTAACACCACAGCATTACTCAATGTGACAGCATCACTCAATGCCACAGCACCACTCAACACCACAGCACCACTCAACACCACAGCACCACTCAACGCCACAACATCACTCAACGTCACAGCATCACTCAACGCCACAGCATCACTCAAGGACACAGCATCACTCAATGCCACAGCATCACTCAACACCACAGTATCACTCAGCACCACTCAATGCCACAGCATCACTCAGCACCAATGAATGCCACAGCATCACTCAGCACCGCTCAACGCCATAGCATCACTCAGCACCACTGAAGGCCACAGCATCACTCAGCACCACTGAAGGCCCCAGCATCACTCAGCATCACTGAAGGCCACAGCATCACTCTGTGCAACATTCAACAATAACTGGTTCTAATATGTTCTCTCAATGTTTCAAGCTTTATTACAAATGTCACAAAAAGATGTTAATATTTCACTGCTGTTCTTGGATTTTCATCACAATAAAATACACTGAACATAATCTTCCAAGAAGTTATTTACAAAAGTTTAAGCTATTGCCATTATAAATTACAATCACTTTTATTTAAGTATTAGTTATCAAAAAAAATAAAAGCCATTGTTATTTGTAATATTAATACATCAACACATATTGCATTACAAATGCTATAGGTGTCACGCTTTCGAAAGTTAAAACTATTGGCATTGTAAATGACAAAGCTATTAATTTCGCTACTTTCCAAACCAACACATAAATAAAATATTTGTCATTTACAATACCAATAGATCAAACTTTCCTAATGCGAGACCTATTGCATTGCAAATGCTTGTTTAGGACTTGTGCCCTGTGGGTTACAATGTAATGGCAGCCACCTTGGACTTCCCTAATGAACCTCCCACCTTCGATACACTCCATACTATGCTTCAAGTGGATCCTCCACGCCATCTAGTCTCCCTGTTCTATTGCACTTTGCAAGCCGAGTCTCCTCGCACTTGAGGACAGGCGTGTACACAGTGGACAATAGACATAAGGGCTACCTGTAAGGAAGACACGTGGAAATACTGCTGTGAAAAAAGTGGGCGCATTGCCCCTAGCAGTCGAGTCCGCATTATTCAGTATGGTTCTTCATCGGACTTACTATACACCTGCCCGACTTCATTGCTATCGACTCCGCCCAGATGATAAGTGCCCCAGATGTGGATTGGCTGTGGCAGACTTTCTCCATCTTGATTGGTCATGTGCACCAATATAGGCTTTCTGGAGCGAGGTATCCACGGCGTTTACTGCTACGATAGAACAGGCCCTTAACACTTACTCCACTTTTGGCACTCCTGGGGGCACACAGGTGAAATTGACGGAGGAAACAGAAAATATGTGGGTCAGTCTCTCCTATTGGCTCAGGCCTTTTTAGTGCAAAGAACAATTGTCCTTATGTTCTAAACTGTTGCCTCCTCGGTCTAGACCTTGAGACATTTGGGACCCGCAGTGTAATTATTTACTCCTGCATGATCCATCAAATGACGCTGGGGCGGAATCACCAGATTGAGACCTGAGCGCACACCCCCAGAAGACTGTACATTTGTGTTCACTATTGCCATTGACACATAAATATATCAAGCACTCCGGATGCCGAATGAATTTATGAGAAAGTATATGATATTCTTGATCTTACTTGAGAGAACAGTGTGCACCACTGATGATAACGATTCTAATTCTAGTGAGGATACTCAGTGGGCTAATGTAATTACTGCAGAGATCTGAGTGCAATGTGGTGGTCACAAGTTTTCACTGTAGTCCACACTGAGTGGGTGAATGCACTTAGTGCACTCATCACTGTGTAACTTATAGTTGAGAGTTTCAAATCCTAGTGAAATAAATACGGAGGATTATATATCGGAAGTTCAAAAAGCAAACTGAAGCATGTTCTCCTAAAACTCACCACATTGTAATCAAGATAAACTAAAACTCCCCCCCCTATATATTTCCCCAGTAAAAAAAAAATACGTTTTACTTTAGAATTGTTGCAAAGCTTTAATTTTAATTGGCAGTTCCAATAAAAATTATAAATATCAAGAATTTCCAGCCCATTTAATTTATTTAGAAAGTCCCATGGGCAAGAAGATGTTTTTTTATTCCACATCCCTGAAATTCTACCATGATTTGTCCTAAGTGTAGTGCTTTTATCAATGCCCTTTGTTACTAATTTTGAACCAAGTCTTCCTGATAATGCCCTGTAGGCACCTGGACCACCCACATGCACAAGAGCTAGCCCTTCAACGCCAACCCTGGTAATTCCAGCCACACCCCTGACTGAGTACCTGAAGCCTCTAACCCTTGCTCCGGTAATCCCGGCTACACCCCTGACTACAAGTATCTGAATCCTTAAAACACCGGCTCCGCGAATCTGCTACACCCCTGACTACAAGTACCTAAAGCCTCTAACCCCGGCTCCGGTAATCCCGGCTACACCCCTGACTACAAGTACCTGAAGCCTCCAATCTGGTAATCCCGGCTACACTCCTGACTGCAAGTATCTAAAGCCTCCAACCCAACTCTGGTAATCCCAGCTACACCCCTGACTACAAGTATCTAAAGCCTACAACCCTGGCTCTGGTAATCCCGGCTACACCCCTGACTACAAGTACCTGAAGCCTTCATGCCCGGCTCCAGTAATCCCGGCTACACCCCTGACTACAAGTATCTGAATCCTTAAAACACCGGCTCCGCGAATCTGCTACACCCCTGACTACAAGTACCTAAAGCCTCTAACCCCGGCTCCGGTAATCCCGGCTACACCCCTGACTACAAGTACCTGAAGCCTCCAATCTGGTAATCCCGGCTACACTCCTGACTGCAAGTATCTAAAGCCTCCAACCCAACTCTGGTAATCCCAGCTACACCCCTGACTACAAGTACCTAAAGCCTCTAACCCCGGCTCCGGTAATCCCGGCTACACCCCTGACTACAAGTACCTGAAGCCTCCAATCTGGTAATCCCGGCTACACTCCTGACTGCAAGTATCTAAAGCCTCCAACCCAACTCTGGTAATCCCAGCTACACCCCTGACTACAAGTATCTAAAGCCTACAACCCTGGCTCTGGTAATCCCGGCTACACCCCTGACTACAAGTACCTGAAGCCTTCATGCCCGGCTCCAGTAATCCCGGCTACACCCCTGACTACAAGTATCTGAATCCTTAAAACACCGGCTCCGCGAATCTGCTACACCCCTGACTACAAGTACCTGAAGCCTCTAACCCCGGCTCCGGTAATCCCGGCTACACCCCTGACTACAAGTACCTGAAGCCTCCAATCTGGTAATCCCGGCTACACTCCTGACTGCAAGTATCTAAAGCCTCCAACCCAACTCTGGTAATCCCAGCTACACCCCTGACTACAAGTATCTAAAGCCTACAACCCTGGCTCTGGTAATCCCGGCTACACCCCTGACTACAAGTACCTGAAGCCTTCATGCCCGGCTCCAGTAATCCCGGCTACACCCATGACTACAAGTACCTGAAGCCTCCAACCCCGACTCTGGTAATCCCAGCTACACTCCTGACTGCACGTATCTTAAGTCTCCAACCCGTCTCTGGCAATCCCGGCTACACTCCTGAGCGCAAGTATCTAAAGCCTCCAACACGATTCTGGTAATCCCGGCTACACTCCTGACTGCAAGTATTTGAAGGGAGTCAGTGCATTTCTGCAAATTTTAGAACACTCAAGGGCTTTGGAAAACTATTCAGGCCCAAATCTACTGCTGGCAAAAAGTACAGCCAAAGCGAAAATATTATTCTGCTTTACATATCCAATACAATAAACCAAAACTATGATGGGAGGATGGCTCAGTGAGTTAGCATTTGAGATAGATGTTGAACAGCAAGTCCAAATACGTATCCTGGCAAAGCAGTCTAAGCATCCCAACCTTCCAATGTCAGTGAATTAACGATCAATACATTAAGCAATACGAACACCTGTTATTTACAGCACTGAGAAACAGCAGAAGTGCTGTATACAAAACACAGTATTACAATTAATAGAATGTATTAAACAGGTACATGCAAGAAAGCAGGATTTAGGGTTAGGAATCAAATTTGAAGGGCAAACCTGCAAAGAATAATTTATTTTTAAAGTTGTCATTCTTCTTGAAATATGTCAGAGAATTCCTCTCATAGCTAGGAGCCAAAACAAATGTTGTGATGCCAACAAAATTTTTGCTGGCAGTCGGCACAGGTAAGAGCGGTGGGTCGGTGGGGTGGGGCGAGGGCGGGGTGGGGATGAAGTCGACACCCAACGGGATAGGTAACATTATATTAAAAAATTAATAAAACCACTTACCTTGCGCTCGCCGCATCGCCCCCACCACGTCCCGCCCTACCGCTGTTACCTGTGCGAGCCGCCCGGAACAAAATACTATATAGAGTATCAAGGTGGATCGATGCAAAATAATACACAATTAAAAGTATTGGTGAACCATGGTTGCTATAGTGCTGGCAAAAAAGGATAATTGTGCCTGCATGCAGGAGAAAGACGCATGCTTTAATTGGTGGCTGAAGGACTTGCAATGTTACAGTGAAGTAAAAGAAGGTTCAAGGCAGCTGGTCCACCCCAACCAGAAGACCTGTAACGTCTGGGATGGAGTCCTTGGAAGCTAAATATGGCTGATAAGCTAAACATTACTGATACCACAGATGAGCAGGGAGGGTCTAGCAATGCATATACTGAATGTAGATGGGTGAAAATAAACATTTCGGTCCGGGTTTTGTGCAATGCTTAATTTGAGCTGGTGGTTTCCGGTGCTCAGCACCAGCACTTACTTGCCAACACCGGGTCTTATGACACTCTGCAACATGGTGGCGCTGTTTGCGTATTTTTGAGATGAGCACACCAATTGTTTATTAAAATAATATTGAATAAAAACTAATACCGGCACCCAAGCAGGGTCGTATTGGTAGCGCTGGCACTCGGGCAATGCCCAAGGGGCCGGTGTCCAAGTTGCAGCTGTACGCTGCTTTTTTGAGCAGCCTGCGGGGCGATTTCAGCGGTTTCTGGGTTGTTTGGATGCCGCCAACGACCCAGTAGGTGCCTGAGTGGCCTTTTCCCCTCCCCCAAAGCCCCCTCCTTTTTTTCAATAAAATTTCGCTGAAGCAGTATTTTACGGAAAGGCAATATGCAAATGTGGGCCACTTTTTTTTAGTGTTCCCGGACGATTTCTAATCCCAATCCAACCCTGCACCCAAGCCATTCCTATAGCTTTGGGGGCCTGGAGTAGTCCGAAGTTCGGAAGGTGCTGTTCGTACATCTGTTTTTACTGTCACCGACAGCGCTGGCCGGGGCAAGGGGTGGTGCAAGCTGCAGAGGCCTGGAACCTATTTTTCTACAAATTAAGCACTAGTTTTCTGAAAGCAGACCACTGGATAAATCCAGTCATACAAAACTATATGCAAAAGCAAGTTGTATCCTTGGACCACCTTTGCTGTGAGATTCTTCTGAGCTGGCAACCTGTGCTCCGGTTCCCCAGTTCTTGAAAGGTCTACACACAGAGGCCTGTTCTGATTGGTTACAAGGCTGTCCGTCAAGATTTGATATTAACCTGCTTTTTCAGTGACTCTCATTGGACTTGTTTCAAATGAGTCTTTTTGATTGGTGTATACTGAGTAGCTGCCACTCAGAATTACTGAAACAGCCTGCACCTCCGTAGACTTTATTGCCGGTCACAGACAATTAGGAAAACTCCAGCACCAGAGAGTTCTGTGGCTGGGGAGGGAGTCTCCCTCTCTATTGTGGTTTGACGGCAAAGCAAAACAAAATCCTCTCCACGCACCGTCTAAAAAATAGCAAAATCCGCAACTTGTGTCTTTATGCAAAATTATTTGCACCCACCGGTTGAAGGATAACAAAGGCCAGAAGATGAGCTTTACAAATGTCTGCTGACAAAACAATTTCCCTAGTGGCGTGACTCATTGTGGAGCAGCAGTGGAAACGCCAAGTGAAAGATTTAGGAATGCTGCAGATTACAAGCGTCTATCAGGCCTTTTTGTTGTGCCGGTGTCTTCTGTCGTGCCAGAGGAGGCACTGTCTGTAATGCAAGTTCAAAGCCTTGTGGTGAGCCACAGTCAAAACAGGCTTAATAGGTTTAAAATAGAAGTGTTTCAAAGTTGACTCACGCCACTCGTCGAAACAATACGTCATTCACGGCCCAGGGCAGGGCTCCAGTGTTGCTTGGGACAAAAATAGCAATTTATTTCCCTTCTACACGGCCTGGTGCTCTCAGTCAACTTCAATATGTGATTTGTATATATTTTCTTCGCAACATAACTAAAGGAGTGAGCCAGACATTTTGGATGGTCTCTCTCCGGCAGATAATTTTCGAAATCTCTGGGGTCAACACTAACAAAGATCCATTTTCATGTGCACCTCTGCCCAGTGCTTGAAATGGAAAAATAGAAGTGCGGGTACTCTGTACCTGAGTACTTGCTTGTTTCTGAGAAATGCCGGTACTCTCCAATTAAAAGTATTACGTTTCTCTTGAAAAGTGCCCGTACTCTCCCACTTAAAATTAAACAACCATTGAAAATGCATTAGGTCTCGCTCTCGTTTAAGTTAAAGCAATTCTGTTTGCAATTAGGTGGCTTTTTAGCTTAGCTTTTATTAGTGTCTTTCAAACTTTCATGTACATAACATGCATATGTATGCGTATATGTATATGTATGCATGCATTTATATTTGTATTTATATAGATATGCAGATTATATATATGTTTATATATGTATGTATGTATATATATATATATATATATATACATATATATATATATATATATATATATATATATATATATATGTATATATATATATATCTATCTATATATATATATATATATATATATATATATTCACTAAAAAAACCATAGGTTTCACATTTGTTATAGTTAGGAATTAGCATTTAAAAAACCTTTGAAATTCACTGAAAAAACCATAGGTTTAACACTAGTTATAGTTAGCTGGACATTTTACTCATACAAAACCATTGAAATTCCCACGTTATAGTTAGTTGGACTCACTATAACTCGCGCGCCCGCAATCCACTGCTGATGATGTCACATATTACATCATTCATGACATGGTCAGTGACATCACTGATGACATCTCAAATGACATCACTGATGACATCACTGATGACATCATCCAGTGAATGTGTGTTCCTGTAAAGTTAAAATGTGTCTAACATATTGAAGAATGAGTGTATGTATGAGTGTCTGGATGATGGATTTAGTAGGTGCGTGACTGACTGTATGAGTGAGTGATTAAATGTGTCTTACTGAATGCATTGGTTAGTGACTAAACTGTCTGAATGTGTGCATTAGTGTGTCTGTTGTTGTGTAAGCTGCTGCATGTGTTGATCAGTAGCTATATGAGTGGCTATATGGGTTATTATTTGGTTGTCTAAGTATTTGAATGTGAGGGTGAGTATGTGTGTGGGTGGCTGTGAGGTGTGTGACTCTGTGCATAGATGTGTGACCAGTTCATTCACTAGGTATATGGGTTCAAGAGTGAATGTAGAAAAAGCTGTATGGGCGGTTGACTGTGTGCATGAGTGTGTTGCTGAGTGAATGGATATATCAGTGCTACATGTCCATGTAAGTACATATATAAAACACAGTGCATGTGAGAGTTGGTATATATAAATGACTAAACATTAGAGCCTGTGATTGCGTAAGTGACTGTATGGATCAATGTGTACTTGTATTAGTGATTGTAAAAGAGAGTAAGTATATGTTAGTATATGTTTGAATACGTAAGGTTTAGTGTGTATAAGTTTGTAGTTGATGAAATGGGAGTGTGAATGATTATTTGCATAACTGACTAGGTGTTTGAGTAACTTTGTGGATGAGTGTCAGCATGTAAGTGTCTGTATAGGTGTATGAGTGGATATGATAGTGTTGTTTTGATGAGTATCTGTATTTTTTGAGTGATTGTATGGGTGAATGAGTGGATGTGCTTGTAGACATAGGAATCAGTGAGTGCGTATGTAGTTACTGCTATTGGTGTGTCATTAATTTCAGGAATAGTAGTTTGTATTTAACACTGGGTGTATCAAAGGTTAGATTAGAGTGTGAGGAGATGCATCCTATTATCACATAGATGATGTCATCAGTGATGTCATCAGTGATGTCATTTGAGATGTCATCAGTGATGTCATCAGTGATGTCACTGACCATGTCATGAATGATGTAATATGTGACATCATCAGCAGTGGATTGCGGGCGCGCGAGTTATAGTGAGTCCAACTAACTATAACGTGGGAATTTCAATGGTTTTGTATGAGTAAAATGTCCAGCTAACTATAACTAGTGTTAAACCTATGGTTTTTTCAGTGAATTTCATAGGTTTTTTAAATGCTAATTCCTAACTATAACAAATGTGAAACCTACGTTTTTTTAGTGAATTTCAATGGTTTTTTAAATGCTAATTCCTAACTATAACGATTGTGAAACCTCTGTTTTTTTCACTGAATTTCTTAGGTTTTTTAAAAGCTAATTTCTTTCTATATCGAGTTTGTAACCTACGATCTTTTTTATTTGCTGTTTTATGTAAGTATAAATTATTAATAATTTATTTTTGAAATAATATTTTTCCATTTTTTTGTAATCATTTTTTTCTGGGGCGCTCATGGTGCGTGCACCGGTAAGCTCTCTCGAGAGCGCACCGAGAGCGCTATTTCTGCGTTCGTTAAAAAAAAAAGTATGAAAAGTAAATAATAACGCAAGACATTTAGTACCATACTTATAAAAGTAGTATTTTTGTTTTACGAACTGAAAATAATTTTGCATTTCCGTGAAGCTATCGAAATGTCACTAAGGCGTGCTGCGTAAGCGCCCCCAGAAGCGCCCACGTTCGCGCCGCATAACCCCCCCCAGAAGTGCCTACGTTCGCGCCGTGTAAACGCCCACGGAAGCGCTTTGGTGCTCGCAGTGTAAGCGCGTCAAGTCATGTGACCTTAAAATAACTCTTTTCATTGGTTGCTAAGATTTTTTTACAAAGAATGAAATCCCCACCCATTTCCTTCACTTCTTCTTTCACTTTTGTGACTGCAAGACCTGCCTTTTTGCTGTTGGATCTTTGTTGGAATAATATCTTGGATTACCATGGCTGCCAGACCATCCAGCAGTGAAGATGACTCCAATGAATTTCTTGATGAAGAGGTTCCTCAACCGAAAGTAAAAGAACACTTCATATGGAAGTTTTTTTCCATTCCTAATGACCAGAAAAAAGTAAATGCTCCAAAAGTGGAGTGCAGGATTTGTCACACTGTCCTGTCACGAGGTGACCCCACCAAGAAATATTCTTTTGGAAACTCCACAATGATTCGCCATGTGGAGAGAAGGCACCCCCAGAATTTTGCCCGGGAGAGTGTCAGGGCTCTGGCACAAGAGGTTCCCAGTGATAGAGCCTCTACTTCAACCGGAGGAGCAACTACTTCAGTGAGGGGGCGATCCCAAGAGCTGCTTCCTAACATTCAGCCTGCTTTTAATAAAGGCGTTCTTAAATGCCGAGACCGTGATCAGCTACTTTGAAATGGGGAACAAAGTGTTCTGCTCATGGTTCGAGCATTGGAGAACCATCACTGCTGTTCCCAGCCCTAAATTTGTTTTTTTTTTTTGCTCCTGTTGAGCAGTTTCCATTCCCTGTTTTTGTTTTTGTTCTAAAAAAGAAAAAAGAAGAAAAAAAAAGTTCTTTTCAGAACTACCTCCAATTCTCATCAAAGAGCTATGTCCTTAAAAAAAATGAAAAAGAGTAAGTGGAGTGGAGTGCATTGATAAAGGAGAGGAAAATGAGTAAGAAAGCACAGAAAGGGACGAGAGGAGAAAGGAAGTGAAGTAGGGGGACTGAAAGAAGGTGAGTGTGGGGAAGGAGAGTGAGGAGAAGGAGAGTGAAAATGGGAATGTGGATATTCGAAGAAAATGTAGTAAAGGAACGGGGGTGTGGAAGGGTAAGAAAAGAGCAGTGATGTTTTGGAAAGAGTGGAGATACAGACTGGATAAAAACAAGTAAGTGTGAAACCAGGTAAGTAAGGCAGTGAAGAAACAGAGAAAGTGAAAGAAAAAATAAGAGTAGAAGACTGAAGGCCTCATTTTTTCACCTGCCTCACAGCAGGCGTAACACTGACGCAGGTCCTTTAACATGGGTCTGGCCCCATGTGAAAGGATGCATTGCTGGAGTTGTGTCACTTTTGTGACACAGTCCAGCAATGCATCACTTTTGCGCTTACAGATACGTCAGAAATACTGACGTATCTGTAAGTACTTGCGACATAATGCGTCATAAATTAAATATGACGCATGAGTAGAAGACTGAAGGCCTCATTTATGAGGCCATGCGTCACTTTTACGCCACCGGTGTATCACTTTTTGTGACGCACCAGTGCTGTAAAAAATGCACCTTGTTTAGTCATATTTACAAAGTGATGCATCTAGGTAGATGCGTCACTTTGTAAACCGCTGCGCCACATTCTACCTACGTCAGGTGTAATGTATACAAAAGGGGTGTATTGATGCAAGAAAGGGTCGTAGAGGTGACACAGTGAAATCTATGAGATTTCACTGCATCACTTTTAGGACGCCGTTGTGTCAAAATCGTACGCCTGTCTCACAGCAGGCATAAGACTGATGCAGGCCCTTTCACATGGGACTTGCCCCATGTGAAAGGATGCATTGCTGGAGTTGTGTCACTTTTGTGACACACTCCAGCAATGCATCACTTTTGCGCTTACAGATACGTCTGAAATACTGATGTATCTCGAAGTACTTGCGACATAATGCGTCATATATTTAAGATGACGCATGAGTAGAAGACTGAAGGCCTCATTTATGAGGCCATGCGTCACTTTTACGCCACCAGTACGTCACTTTTTGTGACGCACCAGTGCTGTAAAAAAATGCACCTTATTGAGTCATATTTATAAAGTGACGCATCTAAGTAGATGCGTCGCTTTGTAAACCCCTGCGCCACATTATACCTGCGTCAGGTGTAATGTATACAAAAGGGGTTTATTGATGCAAGAAAGGGTCGTAGAGGTGACGCCGTGAAATCTAAGACATATCACTGCGTCACCTTTATGACGCTGTTGCGTCCAAATCTTGCGCCTACTTAACAGCAGCCATAAGACTAACGCAGGCCCTTTCACATGGGACTGGCCCCATGTGAAAGAATGCATTGCTGGAGTTGCATAATTTTTGTGACACACTCCAGCAATGCATCACTTTCCTCTAAACACTCAACATTTTTTTTTTACTCTATTTTTTACACTGTTTTTCCCCGTGGTGCACTCACGGTGCGCGTACCGGAGAGCGTACCGGGGAGCGCCGCCAGCGCTTACCCCGCGAAAATTAAAAAAATATATATATATTTTTTTTAGCTCTTCAAGGTCCTTCTAGGCCCCCCTCAGAAAACCTAGGGGGTCAGGGGTGTCTACTCTGCCCCCTTTTAATTATATCCCCCTTTCTTTTTTCACCTTTTGTGTCTCGATTCTACAGAGACACAAGATGGCGGACTCTCCGGACTGTTTAGAATGTTGACAGACACCCGACAGCCAATCAGCTTTCCGCTTGTGCACTCCCGTAGCGCGCCGGGTGCGCTCCCCGGTACACGGTGAGCGCTCGGAGCGCGCCTATAGATATATATGTGTTTTGAAGTTCATTTTCATAAAAACCACTGGAGCAATTTTCACGAAACATAGCAAAGGCACATCTGCGTACTAGTCCCTACAATTTTGCCAAGTTTGGCGTAATTCCGTTCAGCGGTTCGGGCTGTAGACTTGTCAGACCGTCCTATGGAAATTAACATGGAGAAAACACGTTTTGGGACCCCCCTTTTTTCTCAGCCCCCACTTCACGAATCCCCCCGAAACTTTCAGGGAAGGAGCGGAGCGCAGTGAGACCATTTTAAGGAAAATTACAGGCAGATCCCTCTATCGGCGCCAAAGTTATTCCCAATAGAATGTTCGCAATTTCCTATGGTAGCCAATCCTAACTATAACTACCTACTGGCGACCGCCAGTAGGTAATATATATATATATATATATATATATATATATATATATATATATATATATATATATATATATATATATATATATATATATATATATATATATATATATACATATATATATATATATATACATATATATATATATATACATATATATATATATACATATATATATATATATATATATATATATATACACACACACACACATATATATATATATATATATATATATATATATATATATATATATATATATATATATATATGTGTGTGTGTGTGTGTGCGGGTAGAGATGTAGAGGTAGAGAGTAGAGAGTAGTATAGAGGCAGAGCGAGAGGTAGCACAAGAGGTAAAGAGGTAAGAGGTAGAGAGTGAGTAGTAGAGAGTGAGTAGTAGAGAGTGAGTAGTAGAGTAGTAGAGAGCGAGTAGTAGAGTGTGAGTAGAGAGTAGTAGAGAGTGAGTAGTAGAGAGTGAGTAATAGAGAGTGAGTAGAGAGTAGTAGAGTGAGTAGTAGAGAGTAGTAGAGAGTAGTAGAGTGAGAAGGAGAGAGTAGCAGAGAGTGAGTAGTAGAGAGTGAGTAGTAGAGAATAAGTAGAGTAGTAGAGAATAGTAGCGAGTGAGTAGAAGAGAGTGAGTAGTAGAAAGTGAGCAGTAGAGAGTAGTAGAGAGTGATTAGAGAGTGAGCAGAGTAGTAGAGAGTAGTAGAGAGTGAGTAGTAGAGATTGAGTAGTAGAGAGTGAATGGTAGCAAGTGAGTAGTAGAGAGTGAGTAGTAGAGAGTGAGTAGTCGAGTGAGCAACTGACAAACCTATCCACCACCTAAAATGTACTTGCATGTTTTACTATAATAATTCAACACTGTTCATCTATGGGTCCCGTAGTAGCTTGCTACTCACAGAAAAAGCGCTTCGACGCCTCGCCAGGGGTAGTAAGCGCTATATAAATGCAATTACAATACAATACAATATGCAGAAGGAGCTCATGCGCACAAGATGGGGACATGTCCCTATCTCCTACTTCATCCCAGCAATAGGTGCCACATTGTGAATTCTGTGGAGGGTGCGTGGGGAGCAGTGTTGGCTGGTGGAATTTGAGATTCGTAGGGCGTAAGAGCAATCAATTAAATATTGGACGAGAGCAAAGCAAGTCCAGTGTTTATGGGTGGCATTCGGGGAGGGCAGGTCACCCTAAGAATTGTTTTTTTAAATGGTATATTTTGGTGCAATCTCAATGTATAGGAAATGTTACATGAGCAATAAGGGTTAGAAGGAGTACCTATAGTAGTAGACTGATAGTAGGCATTATATATTAAGAGCTGGGGGATTGTAAAACACAATGTCACGATAAAAAATGTAACAGTGATTGAGATTGGCACTTGGATTTTATTACTATTTAAAACTCAAGAGCAGTCCCTATTGTGTGGCATCTTCTGACATTTGCAACCATGGTCTATCTCATATCTACTTTTTCTACATAAAAACATCACTGGTGTTCGAAGAGGACGATCCTGAAATGGGTTTCAACATCATACGTACTCTAATCGCTCTAAAAATATATATGGATGTATCATGGATGGAGGATATGGCTTAGGTGAATGGACTTTTTTTTTGCAGAGTTTTATACAGCGCAAACTAGACACGAACCGAATCAGGTATCAGAGCACTTTACATATCACCAGTTACGTTACATGAGGACACACATTCATTTTAGGCACAGGGAGATTAAGTGATTTGCCCAGAATCACAGGAGGTTTTGGCGTTGTTACCGAGACTCGAACCAGGAATTCAACTGAGTGGAAGGGGCCTGTGTTGAGGGAGGAGGTGTGTGAGTAAGGGACACATCAATTTACCCCGGCCTAAACATGAAAATGAGTATTTGTGTAACAGAGAATTGACATAACTGTTGCTAAATGAGTATATACCCATTAGACGGTCTCGCAGCTGTTCCATAAAGTGTTATCCTCGCATATTGTAAACTCCTGCCTGGAAGAGTTTGCGTGGTATTCATGCGTACATCATGCTTGAGTCAGAAAAGTGTTTAGCACATGTGGTGTAGAAGCACCAGGGAGTTTCTGGGCACAGCTCACATAAAACAGTGTACATAACACAATACAAACTTTGACCTCGGTTGGAAAGCCGGTGTTACCAGGAATCCCAGTGGAGAAGTGGAATGCACAGCAGTTAAAAAACTATAATTCTATAGTGTGCATAGAGTATGGATGGATACTGTATGCTCTCCACTCATTGCATACATAATCAAGAAAATGGGGGCAAGCCACCAGAAAACGCCATGAATATACATTTGTATAATGACATACTGACGTACTGTCTGAAATGCAGATGGACAGCGTGCCAGTTTACAGTTTCAGGTAACTTAGTGGGTATTCCTTGCCTTTAACACTCAGAAAATAGATGTTTTATGAGTTGTCATCCCTAACGTGTACTCTCATTTGCTTGTTTCCCCAGAATAACTATAAAAGTTCAAATTGAATGTAAAACGCTATTGTAAAGGTTTACGAATTAAAACTCATTGGATTTTCAGCATTTTCCTGTCAGCGACCCTCCCATCCCTGGCATCACACATGTTTCTACCCCGCATCCCCAAAATATTGCAGTTGCAGATAATCTGTCATACTTGTGGAATGAGCACAATGGCGGTTCACACATACATTAGAGGTAACTTTAAAGACACCTCTGCCCTGGTCTATGCTAATGTAAAGAGTAATCTACATAGGATCTTGCAGAGAAATGTGCAGTGCAGTCTAAAATCATGCTTAAATACACTGATGTATAATGAAAATGTGTCTGCACGAATCCCCAGACTGTTATATTTTGCTAACCGGGACCCAGGCAGTCCCCCTGTGGAAATTTAAGAAAGATACATAAGTAATGCTCCTAGGATCGAGCAATACATCTTGAAGTTATTTGTCTGGGCTGTTGTTGGTGGAGTGTTGAGCATGGTGTTAGAGAATTTTGGGGACTTGTCTAGTTTGCTGCACTCTGCTTTCAACATTGCAGAGAGAGCTATGCACGGATTCAAACTCGTGCTGCAACTTAACAATTTAGCACTTGCATAGCCGACGACAAGCGTTTGACTCTCTCAGCCTAAAGAAAATGCAGTAAAAGTGTGAGTGACGTCTGATTCATAGTGCTTTAAACTCACTGGAAGGAGAGAGCGCTTATGTTGAAAGAAGGAGATGGCAGGTGTTGAAAGATAGTTGACACTCCGCCTTTCAGATTTTAATGGAGCGCTTACTGCCCTAAACAAACCCTGAGCCCTGGCACCTCAATGCCAACCATAAGGCTGCACCTTCAAGAGCCTGGATAGAACACAAGAGTACCCAACGAGCACAGCCAAACACCAGTCGCGGCTCGGAGGGGGGGATCACTCGCGGGGGGGGGGTGGGGGATTGCGCGGGGGTGGGTGCCAGGGAATTAAATATGAAGTAAAACTTACCTTACAGCCGATCTGCGCCACATCTGCTCCCCTGGCTTGGCACCTTCACGAACGGCCCTGGAGTGGAGTGGCAACCTCTCTCAGCCAATCCTGGCACTGCCAGCAGCGCCAGGATTAGCTTAGGGCACGGCTTCTTTTCGCCCGCTGCAAGCCCATTAGGAGACCGAGGGGCTCCTAATGGGCAGGCGCAAACAAGTGAAAACACAAGTGCGCATGACTGGGAACTGGCTAAAAATTCGCCCTCCGTCCCCACTCATGCGTACTTGTGGTGCTGCCTGCTGCCCCTGGTGACAATCATGTCAGTCAACATGTCGCCAGACCGCCCACCCCCTTCAGACTCTGAAGGGGGGGTGGCTCGACGTCATGCTGTTTGACATGATTGTCAGTTCTCCTTCGGCGTCTCTGAACTTAAGTAAACTGATTCAGTTTATTTAAGTTCAGAGATGCCGAGGGAGCTGCGTGCGGGGTGGCTACACCCCCACGCCCCAATGGATGCACCACGCCTGGCCGAGGGAGCTGCGGGTGGGGGGGGCTATGCCCTCACACCCCAATGGACGCACCGCGCCTGGTGGAGGGGGTCACACACAGGATGGAGTTTGAACACACAGAAGGGGGGACATGTACACACCTCCTACTTGATCCCACGAGTAGGTGTCAGATTGTGAACCCTGCAGGTTGCAAGTTTGAATCCTCACAATGTTAACTCATTTTTTCATCCCTACATTAAATAGCATTACGTTAGGTAATAGTACTTCCTATTATTTTCAGAAATTTTAAATCACAAAACTCTAAGGAAAGTGAATATTACTCGTGTTACCCAAAAGGTTCATCGCTGCTTGAATTGCTAACAATAACCAGCACTGAAGTCCTTTTTCACCTACCACCTCTGCTGCGGGTTTACATTACATTCCTGCTTACCTAGTTTGTTGTCTCACCGGCTTAAGAAATGGGAAAGCATCTCTCTGCAGGCCATGATCAGCGGTGCTCAGCTAGCCTCGCACTGGCCACCACTTGGGGAAGATGCACTCAAGCAGACTGGTCCTTTTATCTGCCACTTTCTACTCTGTGGCAAAGGCTTATTTACCTGTAGGGGGGTGGGCATGCACTATCTTCCTTCCTGTGGTAGGAGTAGAAGCTTTCCCGGGCACTTGGGGTGTGTCTGTTTCTGGTCCCAGTTAGGACCGACCCCCCAGTGTGTGTTTTTAATTTGTCAATTAGTCTACACCAGTATAGGGTTTGTAAGTGCTTCTTTAGGGTTTTCACACTATTTTTTTGGTCTTTTTTGTTTCTTTTTCAAACCCAGATGAACAATGCTCCAAGTTAGCCCCTTTTGATGCACTTTTTAGAGTTAGGAGTTTGTCCAAGTTCTTACGGGACATATGCTCCGTTCACAAAAATGTATGAACTTATGACACCTTTTTTTTATATAAAGTAGTGGGTTGCAAAGCTCAATAACATGCTCTGTGGACTGCTTCTGAAGGCCGTAGTGAGGAACACAGTATATAAAAGTGCCAGTAATCGAAATCAGCAAGCTGTTTCTTTTGGATTGCACTTTGTCTTCGCTGTCCTTAAAATTCATCTAACTGCAGGGAAGGTTATTTATGGCATACGTTTTCTGTAAACGTTTCATTCTCTTAAGATTTCTGCATAAGCTTAGACTTTAATTTTCATGGCAATAAAGTCAACTCTGAGCTTTATTGTTAAAAAGTAGTTTCCTAATTTGTTTTAAATTTTTTTTACATCGTAATACGTTTGCTGAGGTCTAGAAAGCATTTTGCCTTTTATTAGGTTGCCCAGAAGATGCCGCTTGCCTACTTAGGTTCAAAAACATCAAATTAACTGTTTGTGCTGACAAAGGGCAAATTTCGATTTCAGCAAACGAGGTGATATTATCGGAGTGATTGGCTTGTCTGGCAGCCGCTTCTGGCCAACACTTATAATGAAAAGCGTGCATACAATTAAAGCGCTTGAAGTGTGCAGTTCAGCTTTCAGAAGCGGCAAGAGTGCCCCATCGCTCTCCAGCAGCAGGAGTCGCTCCCCTGGCACCTGGCTGCTTTGGTATTCATAAATCAGCGCCTTCTGCAGGGTCTGGCTGGCCGCGGAGCAGCAGCACCACCAAGAGATTAGGCCTCTCAGCCAGCAACCCGAGTGAAAAATGATCTTTGGATTTTACTATTTTTCCAATATTTTTATCGACCAGGACTTACAAATACAAGTCAGGCCGGTTAAAAATCAAAAACAGGACAGGTGGCAAACCTAAGCCTCGACTCATTGAAACCTATTAAACAGAGCAAAGCCTCTCGATAACCTTTCCCTAAGAAGTGCGCTTACTTTCCCTTGCACTGACTGCTTGCCCCAATCATTAGGCGACCTGTGGACTGTAGCCCCTTTACCCACAAGGTGATCTTCCTTATACTTCTTCACTACGTCCCAATATAGACACCTCTTCTCTGTAACCCATGTCGAGAACTTTTCCAAACACAGCATTATAGCTTACGGTTTTCTTTTTCGAGCCTTTAGCCAATGAGAGCTAGCTTTATGTGAAACAATGAGAAATGTACCTGCTTTGAGGGCACGACTGAAAGCCAAACAACCGGAAACTCTGCGTCACCCTGCGAGTAGTGCAGCGGCCATTTTGTAGTTTATTTTTTTACTAATCATATAAATATAAATACATCAGAAACTTAAAATAAAGGCCACATTTTCGCATGCGCTAATGAACGCGCTTCATAAACTATTTTTATTGAGTGAAATGTATTTATGATTTGAATACTGATAGAAAATCAATATTTATTTATAATATTCTAAAAAACAAGTACTGTTTCAATTACAAAAAGCTAATAGAAAGTTAGTTGGAAATGTTTTTTTAATCTTCTGTAGAGCAAGGAAACACGTACTCTTTAAAGACGACAGCTCGTTGCAGTGAGTTCTTAGGTTCACGTAGTGCATTGTGGCTGATACAGTGCGAGCGCCACTAGTCGTGTTGCGATTGCGAATATTATTACAGTGCGAAGCTCGGGTCATTGCAGACCGGCTGACACAGCTGCAGCATGCAGTGAACTCGGTGAGTGGTTTACTGTGCGAGTTTGTTTTAGTCGGCATGGCCTATCAGTTATGTACATATATCTGGTGTCGCTTCTTCATTTCACCCCCTCAACAGTTATCTGGGATAACAGTGTAATGGGGTGACTCGGTGTCATGCAAGGGGCTGAGCAGGATGATATTACCTTCACCGGTTACCTAAATTAGACAAGCGTTCACCATGATGGGCACTTTTCTGTTTTTCTGCCGTCACACTTGTACGGACTGCCCTGACTTCCTGCTGGCTTAAAAGATGTATTATCTTCTTTATGGGGCCATCTGTTTGCCTCCATAAAAGATAACAAACCTTTTACGTCGGCAGGAAGTCAGGCCAGTCCTTCCAAGTGGGATAGACGAAAAAGAGAAAAGAATACGTCACCATGTCCTCTTTCCTAATGGGTGGCCACCGTTTAGCATGAACTGTGACGCTGGCCAATGGGAAAGAGGGACAGGGCTTAAAGCCCTATACTCAAAGTCACTTAAAAACACTAAATCTCGCCAGCGAGACTGCGCATGTGCGCAGCTCTAGGCTTTGACCTAAAAACTGCCAGTATTCGGTACCGGATAGTGCCAGCCTATTTAAAGCACTGCCTTTTGTTGGTTTCTCCTCTCCAGCCCCTGCTGACTGAGTTTTTTCTTGGTGGTGAAAATTTAAAGTATCAAGAGAACCAATTTGATTACCAAACAAATTTTTAATTGTTGGTGAAAGACGCTAGCCTCGCAGAAATAGATGCTTAAAGCTACCACTTACAAAGTTTTAATATCGGCTCCGGTGCGGTAGGGGTGTATCCACCTCTCCGGAAAAGGTGGTGGTCGGTGGGCGGAGGAGGAATTAAAGTTATTGGGGCAAACTATTAATTTCGCAGCATAAACAAGGTTTAATCAATGTAGCTTTTAAAATGCGTCAAAGCAAACAATTAAATACCGATAATAGATTTCCTTCTACCCGAGGCACCTTATTTCCAGGGGGAAAACCTGTATTTTGATCTGAAATATTACATTTTAGTTTTTATTGAAAACCTGTTCGGACCCCGAACTTCAGTACCCACGTATACTACTGTCATACATGGACAATTTGCCTCTCACGTCTATTTACCATCATTCTCAATGCCTGCCATTATGTGGTAGGGATTTTCACAACCAATATGCGCGGTTTAGAAAGAAATATGTCAACAATAGACCAAGTATGGGTACCGAATAGCATGTGTTACCACACATCGCAGTCAACGCCACGACTGGGTCGTTACTCGTTACCAGGAGTTCCGTTACAACGAAAGTCATTACAACGACTTGCTTTAGGGAAGCACTGGATTTTGGAATTGTTTAAATTACTATTCTAACTCCAGTCTGTGCATCAGTAGGGAAGATGTTGGACTTAAAATCCAACACCAGTCCAACACTGCATTCCCTAAAGCAAGTCGTTGTAATGACTTGCGTCGTAATGGAACTCATGGTAACTTCGCAGTCGTGGTACTGCTTGCGTTGCAATGGCACTACGTTATAATGCCTGCATTGTAATAGGTTTCCCATGGGCAGGGCCACACGTACAGAACCAATTGCCACAGTTTTGTCCACAATGCACACTGTCTGTCAAGCATCGGCAGCTATATACAAGGGTTAACCAGAGTGTTGTCAAGAATGAATGCCCACAAAATGTCAAGGATTTGGCCACAATTACGCCGGGGTTGACCATAATTTCACCATAATAGCCAACAATATGTCACAAGTGGGCGTCTATTATGTCACAAATAGCCAGAACTTGTGGATCAATGCACACAATTTGCCAAGGATGGCCCACAGATATACAATAATACTGCCAGAATGTCTCTTTGAATGCCTACAGTGTGTCATGCTGAGCTGCTTTGATGTCACAGATAGAAGTCCAAAGGAATGCCCACAGGGTTCAGCACCTGATCTTCCTAGGATAGCGACTATGTCTCCATGAATGCCCAAAGCCTGCCATGGGTGGGTCTTATGACTGAGATAATTTGAATGCTGAATGTCACTGTAAAAGCCCACATATGCCATAGAAGGGCCCCTACTATGTGAGGGAAATCCATAATTTCATCATAAATGTCAACTTATGTCGGAGGCAGAAGGTTCCGTTAACAAACCTGTGAGGGGCTATAAGAGGAAGAATGTCACCCCAAGTTTTCATAGTATGTCATCAACTGGAACCTTTGAAAAAGAATAGCATGAGAATTTTTATCGAATGTATCAACATATTAATACAAAATAGCAATGGAGCAAAAAAAAAATATATATATATATATTTCATATTGGGATCAAGTACTCTTGGCAGCGCGAAACAGGTCATTGCGATTTAAGCACTTCTAATAAAACTTCTTGTTGCACCTACTTTGGGTCCTGCATCCGTATCTTCTCGTATTGCGCAGCTGGCGAGTCTGTTGAAGGTTTGGAATTCCTGGAATATATATATATATATATATATATATATATATATATATATATATATATATATATATATATATATATATATATATATATATATATATGTATTCACTGAAAAAACCATAGGTTATAGACCATATATAGTTAGGAATTAGCATTTACAAAACCATGAAAATTCACTGAAAAAACCATAGGTTATAGTGAAGTAATCAGGGTTCCCAAGGCCTACATGCTCCGTAGATAACCCACTTACACTCAAGAACTGTTGGCACGGAAACTGTGAAAGTCAAAGAACAAGTTTATTAGACCCCATGGGGTGGTGGTACACTCATACAGCACCCTTCGGTAATGCAAGAGGTATCACACCGAACACCGGTGTGACCCCGATTTATATACAGTTTTGGGGCAATAAAAGATAGGCGGCACAAGTTAGAACACATTCATGTACATATATGGTCATGTTTTGGAACACAGCCAGCTTATTGGAGGGGGCACAACTCCGCTGGTCAGTTTGGTGCACATTCCTGAGGGGTAACTGGTCAGTTGGGACTGCGCATGTGCAAGCTTGACCAATACTAAAAATAGCCTGTTGCTGGGCAGACTGAAGTGGTCAGTGGTACGGACAACGGACTAAAGGGCACGCCAGCCACGAGGCCGCTTATGGCCTATGATGGCCGCCGCAACATTCAAAATGGCGTTTTCATATATAGCCAAGTTAAGGAGGGAAACGTGTAGTTTCAGCTAATCGCTAACGCGGCCATGCCAATTACGACAGACGACCCTTTTAGCATTTAGCTGAATCTACCTCATAGTGAACATAATCAGGATGTTCGTCCTCGATGTCTATTAACATTATTTGTGTTACTTCTTTATGAAGCATCATTTTGTCATGGGCAAGTGCTCGTCTTGATGGTATGCAAGCTGATAGGCACATGGAACATAAGGCAGGGCCACATTGGATACATAGGCAAACAAAAAACAGTGCCCCCACAATTATACATAGAATCGTTAACAGTTTCCAGCCCCAAGTAGTAAGCATTGACCAGAACCATCCTGAAAGTGTCCAAGTTCCATTGTCCGGATGTATCTCAGCTGCGATTTTATGGAGCTTTGATATGGCATCATAAACAGATGGAGAATTGTTAGGTATGTATACACAGCAGCTACTTCCGATAATTCTGCATGCCCTCCCACGATCAGCTAGAACTACATCCAACACCATCCTATTTTGGAGCATAACTATTCTAGAAATCTGAAGTTCCTCAGTGATATTTCCTAGGGCAATGGCAGTGTCATTCGCTACGGCCTCGACAACACGTGTCAATCGTCTTATTTTCCGGCTGTTCAACGCGGCCCCCACAAAGGAAAACAGTCCCAAATTGAAGTCCACATACTGTTGTAAGGCAGTATCAGTCTGGTCTATGTCATCCAGAACGACAGTCCGTTTGACCCTATTCAGGACAAAATCGTGGAACAAGATATAATCATTGTGATACATTGGTGGGGCAATGAATACAGGAGGTAGCACAAACGATACATAACACGTGCCCAACCATCCCAATGGAAGCTGATGATAACCCTTCGTTCCACAGATAAAATACGTGTTTCGAGATGCTACAAATGAGATGCCATTCGGGCTATCAAAAGTAAGTGTGGTGTTGCATTCACTTTTCCCTACCGCTATCGAACCTTTATTTCTAATACACAAATCGGCTTTAGTAGCAATGACATTAATGACATGTGAGCTGGATACATTGATGTTTCGTTGATTGCTGTACACACGCGGGGCAGATACATTGTCGGGCCTGTACTCCTCCCATTCAAATCGAGTACCTTCGGCCCGTGGAAACCCATCCTTGTCATGGGAGCATACTTTATTCAAACGGAAAAGCACCCCCCCTTTGGTTGGCCATCTCAAGGTAAAGAGGAGGGTGTACCAGGCATTGCAGGATCCATTATGAGAGAACGGGAGTGGAATGAGTGGGGTGCCCCCTCTCTTCTGGTGCCCCGGTAACATCCCACACACCCAGCAATTTGAAGTATTGGTCATATTGTGCGTGTGATGAAGAATCTGAATAAAACTGTTGTTCAGATAAGTTTGCCGATATCGTTCTTCATGGTAGGGTAAGGTAAAGTGAAAATGTTCAGATGGAGCCGGGGTAGTCGGCAGCAAATGTTCACGTGCAGGTACCACAAGTTCAACTACCCAGGCTATTACAGCTATCACCACAATAGTCAAAACAAAGAGAATGGCACCCAAGATTCGCTTATCTCGTGATGCTGGTGATGCCATAGTTCGGAAGAGTTCTTACAGAGTCTCAAATAGTTCAAATTGTTCACAAAGTCTCAAATACACATGTGTGTATACCTAAAAAAAAAAGAAAAATACGGTGCTGAACTCCGAGGTAGCCGTTGTTTTCTTCTCCGGGCCAAGACGGGTGTCGCTACACTGGCAGAACTGATCCCCCCCCCCTTGGAATTCCCGGTTTCCGTTTCACAAACCTGGAGCGGTAACCAACCAGTCATATACAAAAAACCAAAAAAATCTTCTTATCGGGGACGCAGGTTGTAGTGCTCTCGTCCAGCAACAGCGTGGTCCGGGAAGGCTCCCTCAACTTCGGCCGACGTCACAGCTGGGCTCTTCTCTTACTCCAGAATCTCTTTGTAGTCGATCAGCACAGCGGGAGTCACCAGATCCGGAGAGACACGGCGGCAGTGTGTCGAGTGCACCCACCGCTTTCTGTTGGTCACTCGTACAGCAGTCCGGGTCGCAAGGAGGACCTGTTCGGGGCCCTTCCACCTTGGCTCCAAACTGCTCGCTCTCTCAAACGATCGGATCATCACATGATCGCCAGGGTGAAGATCATGGCCCTCTCCAGTAGAGTTGTCAGGGAGCGCTTCTCGAACCTGTTGATGAATAGAAAGCAAATCATTTGTTAATCGTGCCAAATAGTCGTTCATCATAACACAAGGCACATCATGTATTAATCGCGGCTTGGGCACCCCCCAGATATTCATGGGGCGACCAAACACCACCTCATATGGTGTGAGGCCAGTTCGTGAATGGGGTACTGATCTAAGAGAGAGCAGTGCTAGCGGCAAAGCATCTGGCCACTTCAACGACGTGGATGCCACAATTTTGGCCAGTTTAAGTTTCAACGTAGCATTGTACCGCTCAACCAGACCTGCTGACTGAGGGTGGAACACAGCGTGGAACTTCTGCTGAATCCCTAACCCCTTCAGTACATACTCCACAATCTTCCCAACAAAATGAGGCCCATTATCGCTCCACAGAAATTTGCAAACTCCAAAGCGAGGAAAGAATTCCTTAAGCAACACCTTAGCCGTTGTCAGAGCTGTATTGTCTTTCGTGGGGAAGGCCTCAACCCATTTGCTAAAGGCACATACCAACACTAGGACGTACTTCAGGTTGTTGCAGCGCTCGAGTTGGATATAATCCATTTGAAGTACCTCAAATGGTGCAGAAGGTGGAATGAACCCTCCTTTCGGAGTATGGGTCCCCTTTCCAGGATTGTGTTGTAAACAGATCAGGCAGGTCTGTACTACTCTCTTAGCTGCATTCGCAATCTCGGGATGCTCCCAGACTCGTGTTAACAGTCGAGTGATTGCAAGAGCTCCGACATGCGCCAGTCCATGGGTCATCTGGACCATCGCCTGTAAGTAAGCCGCAGGCAATTTCCATTTCTCCATGTCTTTGCTTCTCCAACAACCCTCATCATCTAGTACCCCATCTGCTGCCCATGCCGCAAGTTCTGATTCAGTAGCCGATTTTTGAATATCCAATATTTCTGCTCTAGCATCACTCCATCGCTCAGCCTGCGATTGTATCACATACATAGGGGAGCTAGTCCGGGACATAGCCATTTGTCTCGCTATGC
Source organism: Lissotriton vulgaris (assembly GCF_964263255.1). Classification (NCBI taxonomy): domain Eukaryota; kingdom Metazoa; phylum Chordata; class Amphibia; order Caudata; family Salamandridae; genus Lissotriton; species Lissotriton vulgaris. The sequence continues at coordinate 1,365,327,089 of NC_141695.1, read as the reverse complement.
TATCTGCGAAGGCATTTCCTTGGCCCACTTTATCCGTGATCTTTTTGTGGGCACTGCATTTTACTATCGCTACTTTCTTTGGACCAAGCAACGCGTTTAGGAGATCACGCACTAGCTCTCCGTGCATAATGTGTTCTCCGTGAGATGTCAGAAACCCACGCTCTCTCCAGAGTAGCCCGAAGTCATGTGCTACTCCGAAGGCGTACCGGCTGTCTGTGTATATGTTCACACATAGGCCAGCACTTAATTCGCAGGCTCTTGTTAAGGCTATCAGCTCTGCTGCCTGAGCCGATTTCTGTGGTATCCTAGCTGTTTCTACAACTGTCTTAAGTGTCGTGATCGCATAGGCTGCGGAAGTCGTACCATCTGGCAGCCTCAAACACGATCCATCAACCCACAGTTCCCCATCCACATCTGGAAGTGGCACATCCTGTAAGTCAACACGACCCTTTGTCTGTTCCTCGGTCAGGAAAACACAGTCGTGATGTTTTTCTTCCTGACCCTCCTCGACCGGATAGGGCAATAAAGTGGCGGGGTTCAAAGTAGCGCATCTTTTCAGTGTAATATGTGGCGCCAAAAGTGTAAGCTCATAGCCTGTTAGCCGTGCACTCGTAAGACATTGGGTCTTTGTTTGATTTAACAGAGCATCTACTGCATGGGGAACTAACACCAACAGTTTGTGTGATAACACAATTCCCTCACTCTGTCGTATGGCTACTGCTGTTGCTGCCACTGCTCGAAAACACCCAGGCAACCCTCGTGCTACAGGATCAAGAATGGCAGAGAAATACGCACATGGTCTCTGCTTATCCCCGTGTGCTTGCACTAACACTGACAACGCACACCCATCGTTCTCGTGCACGTATAATGTGAAAAGTTTTGTATAATCTGGTGTACCTAACACGGGTGCGGAACAAAGAGCCTGTCTCAATTGTTCAAAAGCATTCTGACATTCATCTGTCCATTGAAGGGGCATTGGTGTAGCTTTGGACAGTAACGCTAACAAAGGTTTTATAATGTGCGAAAACCCCATGATCCACTGTCTACAAAAGGACGTTAATCCTATAAAGGCACGTACATCTCTCTGCGTGCGGGGGACTGGTGTGTCTAAAATTGCTTGAATTCGATCAGATGTTAGTGCACGCCCCTCCTTGGACAACAGATGACCGAGGTAGGTCACCTGGGGTCTACAGTATTGGAGCTTCTTTTTGGAAACCTTATGATTGTTCTGTGCCAAAAAGGAAAGCAACGCAATTGTACTTTCTTCACATTGTGCATAAGAGTCTGCAGCAAGCAGAAGGTCATCCACGTACTGGATGAGAACAACGCCAGTCTGCAACTCAAAGGAATCTAGCTGTCTTTTCAAAGCCTGGCTGTAGATGCTAGGGCTTTCAGTATAACCTTGGGGAACACGACAAAATCTATACGATTTATTATTTAACGTGAAGCCAAACAAATATCTGCTATCAGGATGGACAGGGATGGAAAAGAACGCGTTTTTCAAATCAATAACACTAAATGTTGAGGCCGTTGGTGGCACCAATGTAAGCAAGGTCGTAATATCGGACACCACCGGGTATTGGGGAATGACAATTTTGTTAATCTCTCTCAAGTCAATAATAAAGCGATAGACCTTGTCGTCAGTATCTCTTTTAAGGATCGGAAGAATAGGACTGTTGCAAACATTATAAGGGACCTCCTCCACTACTCCTGCAGAGATCAAATCCTGAACAATATGTGTCAATGCAATTTCACCTTCTCTCGAAATCTTATACTGGGGTACTCGTGGTAGAGGGACCCCCTCCTTAACAGTAATGTGTATTAGTGGAATACGCATCTCTCCCACATCCGTATCTGAGGTCGCCCATAACGTGTGCGGTAGAGAGGCCAAGGCTGGAATGTCTAAGATAGTGAAAAACCTATCCGAGTCAGGATAATTGTCATTCAGGATAACCCGCACTCCCTCAGGAGCGCACCGAATCGTTGCTCGAAAATATTTAAGCAAATCAATGCCCAGGATATTGTCTGGTGTATGGGGCGATAACAAAAATTGACCAAAACTGAAAAATTTGTCAAGACATAGTGCAAGGGGCTTTGACAATGGGCTAGGGGAGGGTGTGCCATCGAACCCTACACATGTAATCATTTCGCCAGACAGGGGAGCCCTCGGAACCAAGTTTTTCGACAACGCGCTACGAGTAGCTCCTGTGTCGACTAGAAATTGATCAGTAGAACCCAGAATACCCGCTGTTACATATGGACCCTGCTGATCTACCGGCACTTCAATTGATTCCTTACCCCATCCTACGCAGTCCTATGCATGCACATAATCCTGGTGCTCCACATTCTCACCCTCCGATATCTGATATTGATTTTGTCTATCAAACGTGTTTCGTTCATCCTGGCCACGGCCCCTGTCCTCAACCCTTCCACGATCACTTCCGCCACCTCTCACTCCCGTATAACCTCCTCTCGACCTACCACCTCCTCGACCACGTTGGCTACGCTGCTCACGAAGTACCGGACAATCATCAGCCCAATGCCCAAACTCCTTGCAGTAGGCACATTGATCCTCCGCTATATCCGTACGACCATACGACGTATTCCCTCCACCTCGTCTACCTCTATCATTCCTCCTACCCTGTGTTCCCCGAACCTGCGCCAACATCACCTTCGTTTTCAATTCTTTCGCCTTCTTATCAACACTTTCTTTAGCCTCCAACTCCTGCCGCTCATAATACTGAGCCATAGTTAACAAAGACGCAGGGGTCGCCGTGGCCCAGGAACTTTCACTCGATTTCAATCGCTTTGCAATCTCCGGTAGGAGATTAGCCACATACTTATCTACGAACAAATGCCGACCCGTATCGTCTGTTAAAGATTGACCACTATAATCATGGAATGCCTCCTCGAAGCGCGTAAAGAAATCTGAAACCGTTTCATCAGGCTTTTGTTTGCACGAGGCTAACATAGTCCAATCGATCTTTTTAGAAGGAACAAGCGTTTTTAATTTAATCAAAATAGCCGCGGGAAGGTCTAGAATCAACTGACAAGGCTTACATGCCGGTTCCCTATCTAAATCGGCAGCATTTATTTCTTTCCATGTCCCCCCAAGTATTGTTTCATCATTATTTTTACGAATTTGTCTCCACATATCAGGTGGAAGAATTAACCCAGAAAACAAATCTATGTCAACAAGAGTCATCACACAAGACGAAATAGCCCCTTCCACCCCTTCATAAAATGCCGCCGGATTTTTCCGAAGATCAGGTAGAGAATTTTTCAATGCCATAACATCTGCTCTATTCCAAGGCGTATATACCCAGTTATATATAAAATATCCTTTCGCATCCTTTGACAATTTATCATCATCTGTACCTTCCCCTTTAGGTGGGACATACAAGGGCGCGGCTTCACGCATAGGCATAACATGCAACGCGGAACTCTTATCTGAACACTCCTTAGTCTGCACGTTAGACTCCGACCCGGACTCCTTTTGTCTCCTTCTCCGCTCCTCCCGCAAACTGGTGGTCTCATCTCGCAGCTGGACCAGTTGCTTGAAAAGGTCATCAACATCTGTAAGAGCAAATAAACCTTTATCCAAATTCTCATGATGAACTGACACAGCTTTAGATTCTAACGTATCTGAAAGTTGACGATACGCGGCAACAACTTTATCCGCCAAAGTAGACAGAAAATACAACAATTCCTGATCCGTCCAACTACTCCTTTCCGCAATCACCTCAGACTGAGAAACACAGTTCTTATTCACTTTACGAGCCCAACTACGTAAAAGTGCGGACCTCTCCGCAGTAAACCTGAGAGCAGATACACCCTTCTTTTCGAGCTTATCCTGTCCATCATCTTCCGAATCTGCGTCTGGAGCCGTAGGCGAAACATACGGAGGCGGTGACCGATCTAGTAATGAAAAATCATCAATTTCATTATTAAGGACAGGATAAAGCGGTCGACGGATAGGAAATTGACCAGTCGTTTGCAATTTACGTTCCCGTTCCTCCCTCTCTGTCTTCTCCTGAGCCTCCTTTTCCTCAAGCTGTAAAGCCTTATCCCGAGCAGCCTTGCGCTGCTCTTTGTCCGCCAAGGCAACTTCACGTTTCATTCGCTCACGCACCGCTTTCTCCCACATTCGCACACAATCAAACATATTTTGTCTAGACCTGCGCTGAAACAAACACTGTTCCACAAACTGTACTTTACGTAATTCGAACGACCCATGTAGAGGCCATTGCAATTCAGGATCAGTTTTCGTGTACTTATGCCATAATTTGCTGTACATAATAGGGGGAAGGCCAAATTTAATATACATCTCCCTGTTCGGTGTTCCCTCTGGGGGAGCCGGCTGTGGTTCCGCTAACCTAATTGTGGTACCATTTCCAAAACAGCACATTCCTCGGAGTGTGCTGAAAACAGGCATGTTCAAAAAGTATCACGAAAGCGTGACACCGTATATAAAATGGCACTTACAGTACTTCACACAAATGTGCCGCTCAGAGGAAAAAAACAAAGTTAGAGAAACATCTCTACATGCCTGCCTACGTGAAGTGCACTACACATATAGATTCAAAATTCACAAATTCACAAACGTTAGCTAACTCAAATCAAAGTCATAGGTCATAGGACTCCGGCAAGCGTCCGAGGACTACCTTACCGGTCACAAATCATAGAACTTCAGTAAGCGTCCGAAGACTACCTTACCGAACACAAATCTTACCCAAAATCTCAAATGTCCAGATTCCAACTTCCAAGGTCTTGTCATCAAATCAGCCAAACGGCACTTTCCCAGCAACGCAGACGATCGTAAACTCAGTCGGAGACCGGCGCCACCTGGAAGGTCAGATCAGAAGGAAAGAAAGAAACACCGTGGGTGCCAAGACTCGGGTCACTCAGTGGCAGCGCGCGTCCATGGCGAGTTTCCAAGCCTTCGTCACGACCTCTCCTTCGGGCATCCGAGTCGCCTATGAGTCCCTTCGTGGTCGCCAATTTGAAGTAATCAGGGTTCCCAAGGCCTACATGCTCCGTAGATAACCCACTTACACTCAAGAACTGTTGGCACGGAAACTGTGAAAGTCAAAGAACAAGTTTATTAAGACCCCATGGGGTGGTGGTACACTCATACAGCACCCTTCGGTAATGCAAGAGGTATCACACCGAACACCGGTGTGACCCCGATTTATATACAGTTTTGGGGCAATAAAAGATAGGCGGCACAAGTTAGAACACATTCATGTACATATATGGTCATGTTTTGGAACACAGCCAGCTTATTGGAGGGGGCACAACTCCGCTGGTCAGTTTGGTGCACATTCCTGAGGGGTAACTGGTCAGTTGGGACTGCGCATGTGCAAGCTTGGCCAATACTAAAAATAGCCTGTTGCTGGGCAGACTGAAGTGGTCAGTGGTACGGACAACGGACTAAAGGGCACGCCAGCCACGAGGCCGCTTATGGCCTAAGATGGCCGCCGCAACATTCAAAATGGCGTTTTCATATATAGCCAAGTTAAGGAGGGAAACGTGTAGTTTCAGCTAATCGCTAACGCGGCCATGCCAATTACGACAATAGACCATATATAGTTAGGGATTAGCATTTACAAAACCTTATTTTACTCTCACAAAACCATTGAAATTCGCATATATAGTTAGTTGCACTAACTATATATCGCGCACCGCAATCCACTGCTGATGATGTCACATATTACATCATTCATGACATGGTCAGTGACATCACTGATGACATCACTGATGACATCTCAAACAACATCACTGATGACATCACTGATGACAACATCCAGTGACTGTATGTTTCTGTAAAGTTAAAATATGTCTTACATATTGAAGAATGAGTGGATGTATAAGTGTCTGGATGAAGGATTTAGTAGGTGCGTGACTGACTGTATGAGTGAGTGATTAAATGTGTCTCACTGAGTGCATGGGTTAGTGACTAAACTGTCTTAATTTGTGCACCATTATATCTGTTGTTCTGTAAACTGCTGCATGTGTTGATCAGTAGCTATATGAGTAACTATATGGGTTATTGATTGGTTGCCCAAGTATTTGTATGGGAGAGTGAGTGTGTGTGTGTGGGTGGCTGGGAGGTGTGTGACTCTGTGCATAGATGTGTGAGCAGTTGATTCACTAGATGTATAGGTTCAAAAGTGCATGTGGAATCAGCTGTATGGGCGGTTGACTGTGTGCATGAGTGTATTGGTGAGTGAATGGATATCTCAGTGCTACATGTCAAAGTAAGTACATATGTAAAACACAGTACATGTGAAAGTTGACATATATAAATAACTGTGCATAAGAGCCAGTGAATGTGTGAGTGGCTGTATGGATCATTGTAAACTTGTATCAGGGATTGTATAAGAGAGTAAATATGTGTTAGTATATGTTTGAATAAGTAAGGTGTGTATAACTGTATAGTTGAGGAAATGGAGGTGTGATTAATTTTTTGCATGACTGACTAGGTGTGTGAGTAACTCCATGGATGAGTGACAGTCTGTGAGTGTCTGTTTACACTGATTGTATCTAAGGTTATATTAGAGTCTGAAGAGGTTCATTGTATTATCACATAAATGATATCATCAGTGATGTGATCAGTAATGTCAAATGAGATGTCATCAGTGATGTCATTTGAGATGTCATCAGTGATGTCATTTGAGATGTCATCAGTGATGTCATCAGTGATGTCACTGACCATGTGATGAATGATGTAATATGTGACATCATCAGCAGTGGATTGCGGGTGCGCGATATATAGTTAGTGCAACTAACTATATATGCGAATTTCAATGGTTTTGTGTGAGTAAAATAAGGTTTTGTAAATGCTAATCCCTAACTATATATGGTCTATAACCTATGGTTTTTTCAGTGAATTTTCAAGGTTTTGTAAATGCTAATTCCTAACTATATATGGTCTATAATCTATGGTTTTTTCAGTGAATTTCAATGTTTTTTTATAGCAAATATCAAAAGCTGTTAAATGTATTATTCTTTTAAATGAAAAATATATTTTACATGTTTTTAATATAATTTTTTTATGCATCTGCCAAACCCTAACCTCTTAATAGTGCACTGTGGTGGAATTGATTTTGGGACTATGACTGGGGTTGGTCTGGAAATGCTTTTAAAGGACACCTTTGATCAATTGATGACACTTTTTCCCCAAACTGCCTTGGTATATTCCAATATATGCCAATGACAGAAATGGAAGTGGTCCAACCAATTTTTTCCACAATTTGAGAAAGCACGGAAACATGTGAATAAATCTGTTTCTGCTTACATGAGAGAATTTACAATGGGTTTAATATAAAACAATAACTTGTGTTACAACATGCAAGACATCTACAAAGGAGATGGTGTGCACTTCTCCGATGAGGGGAATAGAATATTCCTCCTGAATTTAAAACTGTGCATTGGAACCTACTTGTAGGTACCTAAATTAGCCACAGAACCCAATAGCTCTTTTCATAGCTACCCTACCTCTGATCATTCAAAACGTTTATCTTTTTCTAACTTTTTTTTCTTTTTTTCACCAAAGTACGCTCCCCGGTTCGCTTACCGGTGCGCGTACCGGGCGCTTCCCATTTTTTTTTTTTGTTTTGCCTATATGAGCGTCCTAAGCCCCCCCTCAGAAAACCTAGAGGGCCACAAAGTGTCTACTGTGCCCCCTTCTACCCATTCCGAACATTGTTTGTCCTCCATCTTGTGTCTCAATTCTACCGATACACAAAATGGAGGACTCCCGTTACGCTGCCGGTTCGCGTACCGGGGCGCACACCGGTGAGCGCTCGCTAAAAAAGGTGGGAAAGTAATTTACAGAAAAACCACTGGAGACACTTTCATCAAATATAGAATAGGCCCTACTACATAGCAGTCCCTACCATTTACCCAAATTTGATGGAATTCCATTGAGAAAATTATGCTGTAGGCCTGACTAAATATCCTGAGGTAAATTACATAACAAAAACACTTATGAAGTGTTAGAATTGACAACCAATTAAAATGCTACTTTCATTATCTTCTATTATTTCATGACATTTGATTGGTTATGTACCTGAATATATATAAAGAAAGAGAGAGAAACACAGCCATTTTGACTACTACTTCCTGAAGTACATTTCAAGTGCATTTCCACTGACAACTTAAACTTCTTTTTGAAAGGTAAGATGTTTTTTTAAAAACTGAAGTATGTTGTGCACTTTAAGTTAATTTGGAAAACATTTTCTGATAGTTATATACTATCCCTCTGTAATAGTTATAGAATAAGATAGACTTCTCTGTTATAGTTATGGATGGAGTTAGGCTTGTCTTGTATAATTATGAATTTACTTAGGCTTTATCACATACACTTTTTTATATTTTTACTTCCACTCTGATACCATACACTGCCCAAAGATAAAATCACTGTTAAAAAAACCAAAGTACCTGTCTGAACTTAAACCCAACAGTGCCCTATCTCTACTGATATATTTTTTTTAAATGCAAATTACAGCACAAAAATGGAAGGAGAGCAAAAAAATTCCATCGAAATTGTTCTGGAAAGCAACAATGATAAAGATATTGAACCCAATGACTCAGAATTCATGGATGAATCACGGGACTATGAACTACTTCAATGTGTACAATCAGTAGATTTCCTGATTGAAAATGAGAACATTTCTGACAATCAAATATTAGAAGTTCTGTTAAATTTTGAAAAAGAATCTGAAAAATAAATTTATATTTAATAATTCAAAAATTGTTTGATACATTATTCATTTTTATATGTATTTTTTAAACTAGTACCAAATTGATTATAATGTAAAGTCAGACTTTAAATATACTGTGCAACTTTTTTGTGTTACATAGTAAGTTTGCTCATAATTACTTCCTTTCTCCCACTATGTTATCTCCAATGTGTATTTAACATCTCTTTATCATCTCCTGCCTCCATGTTCTTTCTGCTTTCCTCACAGACTATGCTATGAATTCCATATACCACAATAACTTCTGAAACAACATGCAAGATATCTACAAAGGAAACGGTGTATATTTATTTTTAGACACTGCATTGGTACCTACATGTTGGTACTTAAATAAAAAAAAAAAAAAAAAAAAAAGAACAATCAATAAACATACATTATTTGAACATTCCTTCATTCTATTTTCCCTATATTACGCTCCCCGGACCGCTTCCCGGTGCGCGTACCGAGCGCTCCCCCCGCAAAAAAACGATAATAAAAATTATTTTTTTTTGCCCCGCGGGGCCCTTTTAAAGCCACCTCATCAAACCTAGGGGGTCAGGGAGGATGTACTCTGCCCCCTTATGTTCATTTCCCCCTTTGTTTTTGCCACCTCTTGTGTCTCGATCCTACCGAGACACAAGATGGCGGCCGCTCCGAACTGTTTAGAATGTTCACAGTCACCGGGGAGCCAATCCGCTTCTCCTTGCGAAGTTCCGTTACGCGTCAGGTACGCGAACCGGGGTGCTAACCGGGACGCTGTCACAGATATATCTATTTTTTAAAACGTTAATTTCTCAAAATCCACTGGAGCACATATATTGAGACATAGCAAAGGCACGTCGGGCAAACCTTATCTACAATTTTGCCAAGTTTCGTGTAAATCCATTCAGCCGTTCGAGCTAAAAGTGATTCCAACCGCCCTATGGAAAAATGAATGGGAAAAACACGTTTTGGGACCCCCCTTTTTTCTCGGCCCCCCCTTGACGAAACCCCCCCAAATTTTTAGGGGCTGCTCAGAAACAAAATGTGCCATTTTCCTGAAAATTTCTGCCAATTCCGTCCACAAACGCCAAAGTTATTCGACGTAGAATTTTCAGAAATCCCATAGGAAAAAAATCCTAACTATATATACCTACTGGCTACCGCCAGTAGGTAATATATATATATATAATCTGTTGTAAAAATAACGACATACATTCACAATCTCAGAATCAAACCAAGTGCCAGTATCACTAATTTACAAAATGCCCCAAAAAAGTATTACTTTTCTGTAGTAGTCATTGTGTAGCTGCTGCATTAATACAAAAGATATAGAATTCAATAAATGAATTATCTAGTCATTGTAAGCAAATTCCCCCCAGTTTTTAAATCGCTTATTGAACGATTCATCTCGACATGATTCAAAATAAAAAAATAAAAAATTGGCCTGCTATTCAGGATATTTGGGCTGGCAGGTGACTTCCAATTCAGTATTACCAAGGCTCGAGCTATCAACACACAGATAAATATAAGATTTTTACAATGTTTATCACAATAAGGGGCCAATCTATTAGGTCAAGAAAAGTAGCTTTGGGTTTTGATTCAATAGTCGTCAAAACATTTCTACTAATTTCATTAAACATTTCTTGCCAAAACTTGATTAGCTCCCTGAAAAAGCCCAAAACATAATGTAGTCAATCACCTGTACTGTTGAACTTAGATCAGCTATCAGTAACATTTGAGGAAATGGTGTTGATTATGTGGGTTGCATTGGTAGCTATATAGATCTTAGTTCAATCTTTTTTTTACTTCTAATCACAGTGTTTACCTGAATAAAATCAGAACGCAGTCCTTTGTACCAATAACTCAATGAGAATTTCTGCCTTTTATCGGAAAACAGCATAATAACTCGACCAGCTGAATTCACTATATTGATATTAGGGAGTGTATTAAAAATTGATTTTATCTGCAGGAATGCAAAATAATAGCCATGACATTTAGGAATTTCTAGCGGACAGAGCTTTTCGAAATCTTTAATACGGGTTGCTACTAAAGAGATTGCCCATTTTGGCACAACTTACTTGTTCTTTTTTTGTGCCAGCCCTTTTGTATTCTGGGAGATACATTAGTACAGTCTTGCAAATGGGTCTCAATGTGGCAAATCTGGTATATCTAAACTTCTTAGCATTATTTTAACTATGGTATTATCAATATATGAAAGTGTCTTTGAAAATCTACGGAATTGTAAAGCGTAAGGAGGTATATATCTGGCAGTCCAAGGAAAAACCTGGCAGTCCAAGTCTGTCTTCTTCCTTAGGTAATCGCCAAATACTTATTTTGGCCTGGGGCTTTTTGCATTTCATATAAAACAGATAAACAGACTCTCAAGTTTAAGAAAAAATTCACATCCAGGTTACATATTATGGTCAAAAAATAAAAGGGAAGAATAGACATTTTAATTAAAGGAACCCTCGATATCACTGATATTGGTAAAGATTCTTTGGCAAACACAAATGATATGATTTTACTTATTAACAGAATGAAATTGTTTAAATAAAGGTCTTTGGGATGTCTGGAAAAGAAAACCCCAAGATATCTATTTGGTTTATCGAAAACAATGGATCTAAAACTCAATGGAAGAATTTCGGATGTTAAATGACAAAGATTTTGTTTTTGATTAATCAATTCTGTACCTGCCAAACGCTTTTTAATTGCCTCAAGTGCCGATTATAAATTAGAGCTCTTAGCTTCTAAAAATAAACCAATGTAATTGACATAAAGTTTGAGCTTAATAGCTTTGAAACAGAAAGTTTGAGCTTAGTAGCTTCGTGACTCAGGGTGTCATTACGATGGTGGTCGGACTTTCGTCCGACTGCCATTGTTGCAGTAATGGGACCGGCCGCCTAACAGGCGGCCTACCAACCTGCTGCATTACGATGTGACCACCACCGCGGCAGTCAAAGGCTCTATTCCTAACATTGCTGTGGCAGGGATGCAGTCTGCAGCCCCCGCCACAATGCCCAGAAAAAGCCACTTGCATATCCCTGCACTACCTGGCTGGCACCATGCTGTGCCTGCCACATGGTGCATGTATATGTAGGAGTGCACCATAGGTGCCTCCCAGTGCCCTTGCCCCAGTCCCAGAGATGAAGGGGGGCCCGCTAAGGGCCTTCCAAATCTGTTTCCGCCATTAGTTTTGCTGTGGATTGTCTGCCGCAAAACAAACGGAGGAAAGGGCTATCTTAATCCCTACGGTGGTGCCTGCAAGGCACCGCCGCAATGTAGGGCAATGTTTTGGTTCCGACAGGAGGTCAAAAAAGGACCGCCTGTGTGAACCGTGGTGGGCAGTCTTTATGACCGCCTCGCTTAACCAACGATTCCACCACCATCATAATTTGGCGGGGGAACAGCAGCACAATGGCGAAGGGCCCACTACTGACAGGCTGTCGGTGGCGGGCCTTCCACCATCCTAACCAGGCTCTCAGTTTGGAAATAAATTATTAGAGCAAATAAATTGTGCAAGAGGTTCAATTAAAAAAAAAGGGCTAAGAAAATTGGGGAAAATAGGAAGACCTGGCACGTTCCTCAGATAAGAGAGATTTAAACAGCTATTTGATTATTTATAATAACCTGAGCTAATGTGACGTATTAAGGTGGAGAAATCGACCATGGTACAGAAATGTTTCCAACATTTTCAATAAAGAACTCCAGCACACAAAGTCAAATGCTTTTTTGGTGTCCAAAAAACTCGGAGGAGAGGAGGACGCCATGCAGTTCAGCTACCATTATCGAAGTTGTCAGCCAATTTTTTAAAAAAGCTTCAACTAAGAAATTGCCAAATCCCATAACTGGACAAATAAAAGAGTGAATTAAACAGAAAGTAACTCCTTTTTTAACCAGTGAGATAAAGCAGTGAAAACAAAGAAGAAAAGGTAGCTCCCAGAGGCGTCCTTCCTACCGTGCAAGCTAATATGGAAATAGGACCGGATTGAAGTGGGTCCATCTCTATATAACCCGAGTGAAAATCTGAAAATACCAATATATAAGCACAAAAAAGACAAGTGAGACGAGCAGATAGAAACAGGTTCAGAAAGATTGATACAACAGATCCAGGAAATTAATTCACCTGGATGTGATAATACAGGGAACGAGTCCTGAAGAAGGGGCAAGACTAAAAGGGGCACCGAAACGCCGAATCGACAGTTTGTTCCTATATAATTGATTGATCAATAAATATGATGTTTTAATATGTTTGTGGAGACAATGCTATAACAGCATTTTTTAATTTCAAAACCTTTTTTTAACATAGAGTAATAATTTTTGCAAAAATTGAAAGTGTATTTCTTGTTGTTCTGTATAACAGAATTGTGTTATTATGTATTTTAACTTTTATAAAATAAATGAATGACATTTTACCCAAATTTTTTTTCCGTGTTTATGAAGTTTTTCATGGTACTTTTGGGTCCTATAGATTTTTAGTTGTAAATTTGGTAACCCGTACAATACTGCAAATCCCTTCCATTAATGTGAACGTCCCCTAAGGGATGAACATCACCTATGATTCATAAAATTCAGGAGAAGGAGCTCTGTATTTTATATAACCGATTAATGGCCATAGTTTGTGACTGTGGTTACAATATCTGTAAAGTCAGGCATAAAATGTGTATTAGCAATGTGATTATGGTCCGGGTTAAAAGTGTTTTGGTCTGAATGTATTAGATGTGGGTCACAAAATTAAGACAATTGGATATTATTTTATTGGGATCTTGTAATCAGTGATTAATAATGTTATGGGTCTGTAGCAGGCTCGATAAGCTTCTGTTTTCTGTGATTTTAAAACGTTATCAAAATGGTGCTATCAAAGGAAGGGGAACTTGAGCCACCCTCTAGGAAGAGATTAAACAAAACTATTTAGAGCATTTGCAAAATAATCCACAAACGTTTTTATAAAATATTGTGCCAAGTGATCATCTCCATGGGCCTCGCCATTTGGTTACTGTCTTAGGGCCCCTCTGACTTCCATTTCCGAGAAGGGATTCTCTAATAAAAAGGTGGCTAGATTAATCCCTCAGATGAAAAGATTGATCTCTTGTTCGCTACTCAAAGGGTTAGAATCCTCCTAATTAATTAAGCTGCTTAGTAACTCATGAAGACCTTTGAAATTTGGGAATAATAAGAAATCAAATTCCTAATTAATGCAATCAGATCTCCATTATTTTGTCTCTAATGGATCAAGCTAATAAGTGATGACCTTCTTCATATACTTGGTTCTCAAATGATCTAAAATAACAGACTCTATTTGGCGATAAAAACTGCACAATTGTATTTTTGCAATGGTCCAATCTTTAATAGTGTGTGAAGAATTATTAAAAGAGATGATTTGGTAAGCAGCCTCTAGCTCAGACTGGATAGAATATATTCATGTTTTATATATTTTAATGCAGTATGGTTTTAAAGTGATAAAACTGCTAATTGTAACCGTAGCCTTCCCATACCATTACATAGTCTTTGGATCCTTCATTGTACAAGAAGTACTATCAGATTTTTGTACATGACATTTAGTGTTCCTGGGAAGTAGTCAGAAAAACTCACTGGGTGATATTTGATCTTTCCTTCAGGTAAAGTAAAAGGAACTAAATAAAAGTAAATTGTGGGCACTAATCGAAATCAATCAATCAATCAATCAAGATTTGTAAAGTGCAGCTAATCACCTGAAAGGGTATCCAGGCACCTTCAGGTCCCAAAGTCTCATTCAAACAGAGGACAACCAAGGAGAAAGCAGTGAAAATGAGGGAGGGTGCTGGGAGGCGGTGGTGGGGCTTGGTGAGAGGCCGAAAATAACAGGCGGCTCGCAGAAGCAGCAATTTGGGAAAAGAAAGGAGAAAGTAGTAAAACGAGGCAAAAGCAAGGAGGAAGCCCACAAAAAAGGGGGACAAAGCAGTAGAAAGCAGTGAGAACAAGGTAAAAGTTAGGAGAAGGCACACAAAAACAGGGGACAAAGCAAAGAGCAAGCAGAGAAAGCGAGGAATAAGCAAGGAGTAGGCACACAAAAACTGGGAAAAGCGAGTAGAAGACAGAAACAAGAGTGAAACAGCCGGACGAGGAGAGAGGGGCCTGGGACCTGGTCAATGGGGTCGCGCTGCAGCCTCCATTAAGTAGATCCTGGGATGAAGGAGTGGCACTGGGCTGGCCTAGTTAGGAGGCAGTAAATAACAGGCGGCATGTGGAAGCGGCAATGAGGGAAAAAGAATAGTAAAAGCAATGAAAACAAGAGAAAGGCAAGGAGAAGGCACACAAAAAACAGGGTAAGAAGCAGGGAGAAAACAAGGGAAAAGCAAGGAGAAAGCACACAACAAATGGGGAAAACTGCAGGAGAAAGCAGTGGGAATGAGGTAAAAGAAAGTAGAAGGCATTAAAAAAACTGTGGAAAAAGCAGGGAGAAAACAGTGAGAACAAGGGAAAAGCAAGGAGAAGGCACACAAAAAAACGGGGAAAAACAAGGAGAGAGCAGTGAAAAGGAGGGGAAAGCAAGGAGAAGGCACGCACAAGATGGGGGAAAAGGAGAAAACAGTTAAAACGAGGGAACAGTAAAAAGACACACAAAAACAGGGTAAAAGGCATGGAGAAGACAGGAGCAAGAGCGATGCAGCAGCATGGGAAGAGCTGGGCCTGGGAAATCTGCCTGAATAACAGAAATAGCATTCTGCCGTAGGGTTGTAATGTCTCCATATGTAAAATAGACCTAATTGATTGCAAAGGTCATAACAAATTTGGCAGTGTTCCTATTATTATGGCATTGGCGGGGATTAGAACAGTCTAAACGTACAGTAGGTAAAAAAAAATATCCGACTACAGTTTATCCGGCTACTTTACTCAAATGCCATTCAAGATTCTGTAATGACTTTGCCTCATCAGATATCAGACCATAACATGACACTAAATTGAAAGACTGTAGCAGAGACTGAGGAGAAGCTGCATTGTGATTGCCATGAATATTTGTTTTTGTTCTCCTCTTTTCCTTTGTCAAAATGTGTCTCTTGTAATAAGATTATATTAAAGTTAAACTGCGTTAACCAGATGCACTTTTTATTCAGGCCCTTTGCATTGAAGACAGACAATTACCACTAAGTTATAGATTCAAAAATAGCGAAAAGAGGCAGATATGAAGTGTGATGAATAGCACTGCCGCTGTTAATAACTAAACAGTCAGTCTGTATTTCAGTATAGTTGGGTTGAGCATTCATGTTTGTAATGCAGAATATACCCTCTTCCTCACCTTCTGTGTATGATCCCTTGATCTACACTGCCCTTCCACACACCCCTCACAGTCCCATCCCCCTCAGTTCACCCAATGAGCGCTGTGCTACCCCTGGCAAAGCACTAACTGGGGTGTCATTTAGCTTTTTGGTGCATTGTCCTTGTACTGAGTAATTATCCAAGTTGAACAGCAAAGGACAAAAAGAACCATTTTGATAAAATAAGGTACAAAAGTCATATCCTCAGTTGGAGGAGGGTTCCATAATTTAACTTAAGAATTACCAGGTTGCTGGATCAATATAAGCAGTGTTTGAGCCTCTGCAATATCTAAAAAAAAGTATAAATAGGACTGGGCAAGATTTCAGTTTGGCTGGTTGAAAAGATTGTGCTTGAGCATTCAGACAGTAAAAGTTCCTAGAGATCTGTTTAATGCCCTTTTGCTATGTTGAGTAAAATACATATGGAAAAACCTTTTACAGCTGAAATGATTATTGACCCTAATGGACTTTAATTGGATAACTATAGCTAAGACCTTTTCTCTGATTCTAAAGTCTTGAAGTAGCCCAGGAGGCTCTGAGGTCTGGTCCCTTCTTTGAGAAACCAGAAGGGTATTCTATGGGCTCTAACTATGAAAAAAAGATCCTTTGTGGTCTCAGAGAGAGGATATATTTAGAAATGAACTGTATGACAGGCTCAGTCATGGCAATTTGTGCTTGAATTTCTCTGGAACACCTACGAGTTGTAAAAATTATCTGCGTGAATGACTTTCCAAATCTTTAAATTTAGTCTTGGAAGATCTAATTTCCTTTTGGAGCCGGAACGTTTTCATAGGTTGTGCAGTCTCTGCATCTTCCAAAGTGGATACTTTCTGTTCTAGTTCTTCACAATGGTCGTTTATAGATTGACATTTTGGATCAATTGTTCCTAATTTGAGTTTCATCTTCATCGCATTTTCCAACTGAACAGTTTTTATCTGCTGGGCATCTATAGCTACCTTCTAAAGCAAGAGAGTAGATAAGAGATGGAATCCTACATAATATTGGAGCAATGCTTCTCTTTCAAGTCTTGATAGCCATTTAACCTAAAATAGTACTCGCACTTTGAGTGTTGTGTCTCTCTGTTTCCGCAAATCTTAATATAATATTACAGGTTCTTTCTAGCACAGTTTTTGTTGATGGGATGAGGACAGATCTTCATAAGATTTTTTTTTGTTTTAGAGGCAGTTTTGCTCTTAACCTTAATAAGAAGGTATTGGGAGTTTGGAGAATGTGAGTTTTGTCCTGCTGATTTTCACAAAATATGTTTGGTAAGGTTCGGATTCGGGCAATCAGTTTCTGAGTGCCCATAAATTTGAGTATCTAATTCAATTACTCATTTTTTAATCTAGGGAACTCCTACATCAATATGGTAATGGCCCTCTATTCTTCACCATCTGCTAGAATCGCCATCAACGGTGCCCTTTCACACTCATTTCGGTTACAACAGGGCACCGGCCCTGTTTCTCATGGCCCTCGAACCTCTTCTATCAGACATAAAACAAAATAAAGATATAGCAGGAGTGAGCTTCGGGGATACACAGGTGAAACTAGCTGCATACGCCGATGACATTCTAGTAGCGACAGAGAATCCAGACACCTCCATAGAAGCTCTCATGACTACCATTGAAAGATACTCGCTACACTCCGGTTACAAAATAAATCATGTCAGAAGTGAAGCCCCTAAACATTTATGCTACCTGAGATATGCTCGGTGCCTCAGGCCTCGCATGGCAAACTGGCTTTTTTAAATACCTGGGAATCGAATTTGGCAGCTCCCTTCTCGAAACACTTAATCACAATGAATCCATCACTCTAAACAAAATTAAATCACAATTGGATGGCTCGTCCCCTCGTTTTATAACTTGGTGGCGAAGGATCGAGACCATTAAAATGATGATCTCCCCCTTAGTCAATTATCTCATTACAATTCTCCCTCTCACCTTGTCTCAGGACTCCACCACAAATTAGACAATCTTCTTTCTAAATTCTTGTGGAAAGGGAAAAAGGCTAGAATTAGCCTAAAAAAACTATGCCTCAACAAATCCCTGGGTGGGGTCAATCTAGCAGATTTCAAACTATACCAGATTGCCTTCCTTGCCAAGCAAGGCTCTTACTGGCTAGCACCACCAGCTGAATACGTTCCTGTATGGCTTACTGTTGAGAAAGCCCTTATTAAAAACCTTGCCCCAGTGTCCATCCTTACTGCTAAAACGAATACGACCAGCTGCTCAATATCCATTTTCAAAAATACAAGATTTACCCTCCTAAAAATTGATAAACTCCTGCCTAACCATGTAAGGTGTTCCGAATGGGAGTCGTTATGGCACAACCACTTAATAAAGTACAAACGGAAATCACTTCACAATGAGATTTGGATCAATAAAGGTATATTCTTCCCATACCAACTGTTCAGTAATAACTACCCACTCTCTTTTAAAGAACTCCAAAACAAATATGGTCTAGAAGCAACAGAGTTTTATAGCTTTTTGATTATTAAAACAGCAATCTCCAAAGCAAAACTGTCCAAAAAGCCGCCCTCCCTTCCAAACTACTTAGCTACCCTTAATAAGTTGGGCCACCAGGTCTCCAGACTTTATAAAACACTACGATCACAGCATTCCAACCTCAATAAAGATCTTCGGCAGTTCTGGGAAACACACTCATCAGTACCAATTAAAAAAAGTGGAGTGGTCCAAAACCTGGGAATCAACCATGAGACACAAAATAAGCCCTACACTATCCCAGTCGAAGTTTTGGCTTCTCCACAAAGCTTTCTGGACACTGGTCTCTTTTCACATAATATTAGAGACAACGCCACAAGCTGGAACTGTAACAAGAAAGATGGCGACCTTGAATACCTTTTACTAAGCTGTGTATGTGTTACGGCCTTCTGGGACAAAGTATTTGCATTCATTGCAAAGGTTTTCTCCTTCTCCCCCACCAGAGAGTTTTCTACCTTAGTAATGGGCTTTACGAGAGCTGTTCCGTTAACGGAGGATGACAGGGCCTTACTTGACCTTATGTTCACTGCTGGTGTGAAAATAATCCTGAACAACTGGAAAGATACCCAGAAAGCCTCCTTTAAATGTTGGCTAAACTGGATCACAAACCTGAGAGGTGCTGACAATATCTCACTCCAAAACACCCCATGGCGCCCCCCTCACAGACAAATGTGGACCTCCCTTGACAATTACTTCAGCATACATAAGCCCCCGTGATTTCTCACCACACTTCCTGGCCATCACGCCCATATGACCGTATATACTTACCACCAAGCCTATTTAGTAACTAATTTGCCTGCTCTTGGTAATCTTACCCTGGGAGGACCGTTATCTGTATACCAACGCCCATCACTCCTGTGTAGATGCTATATATGAAGTTAATGACTGTTATTATGCTGCTTTCACTTATTGCTGTATTTTTGTTTCAGTCTTAATTTACTCTGATTTCACATGAATGTCACTCTCATTACAGATAGTTTTCCATTTATTTACTTAATGTACTCATTACCAAACTATCCGTACGCATCATTGTTGCTTATGCTTTCTTAATGTATGTTTTTGTTTATTTTTGTTCTGTTTTGGAAACTACCAATAAAAATTTGTGAAATCAAAAAGAAATGCGTGCAGACTCAATCACAGATTTAACAAGGTATATTTTGTTGCCTAAATGTAGTCTTCTATTTCGATCTGCGACAATAATATCTACTACTGTTTCTTGTAGTTTTTCTTCTTCTTTGAAGAGTTCCCTCCCTGATTTTGAATCTAGGTTCAAAAGGGTAGGAGGTCTTCATATATGTGTTCTTGCATTGTCTAATAAGTTCATAGCCTGGCCGTCGTTTTAGAATTTTGTATTTTAACTAAGTCAATCCTGATTCCTTTAAATTTCCCTGGGAGTAGTGTCTCCTGTAAGTGTACCTCCAAAGGGCTATACATTTTGGACAAGTGTAGGCTTTATATTCGTATCTGGTTTTGCTTCCAATGTTTAATTTGGGATGAAAATGTGGTCGAGCCCGTGATGGGATAAAACAAGGTAAAATTCTAGTTCTAATTAGTGTCTACCTGTGTAACTATATTTCTGTGGATTCTATTATTAATCCCGGCAGGGTTTAGCATAAAAATACTGAGACTTACTAAAGGATTTGCTTGATTTCTTTAAACTATTTGTAAGCAATTCTAAGAGGAAGGTAATAAACCACTACTCCCCGCTATGGAGGGAAGGGTAGCCTTAAAAGGAGCAAACTATATAACTTCTACCTGTACCCAATCCCTCTTACCTCTTCTCAAATGACCTCCCAGCACCATGAGTACTCCGATGAGGGGTAGGAGAAAAGGTGTTGGCAAATTTCAGAGGGAATCTGCTGGCCTTAGAAGCAACATTTCATCGGTGCTGGGGAGGGCGGAGGCCCAGCATTGGCATAGCTTGCCCGATTAAAGAAGTTTACTAGTGTTGTTGCAGGATTGAGTATAGACGGAACTGGCAGTGTTTGCACCAAATTTGGCCAGAGTCTTGCCTTCATTTTCTTCTACACAAAGTTAGTGCCAACATCGGCCCATTACCCAGCCCGCTCACAACAATTTCCCATAATAACAGACACCACACAATGTTTTGTTGGAGAAAGTTGTTGCAGCTTTATTTGCATAACATTATACCAACATGTTGGGTTATCTTACGGGCGATCCAGGGTCAGGCCGCCCCTCCCCACCTGCCCACCTGATGAGTCATAAACGCCCTGTGGTGTTAACCGCGGGGTGTTGTCAATATTGGAGGAAGGGCTAGCCCCTCCCCCCAGTGGACCTCCAGTCCACCCCTTACTCACGCCCCATCCCCACTACGGGGGGCGGAGCGTTGCAGGCAACCCCCGGTTGCTCAGGTCCACAACCGCCCGAAGGACTAACGGGGCGCCGTCACTCCTCCAGGATCCCACCGAAGATCTCCCTGGGGATAATTGGCTCTCGCACCCTTACTGTGCTCCTGTAGAGGGTACCCTTCTGTACCTTCCAGCATTGGATCGCCCTGTAACTCTGCCTGCAACACAAAGCAAAATAGTATTAGATAACTACCCCCCCCCCCCTGCTGCTCGTAGTCCGGGTTCGCGGTAGGGAGGGAAAACAGCGTCCGGGCAGCACCGCTCATCGGGGTCAAGAGGGGGAGGATCCGTCCATGAGGCCGACCAGGGATCAAAGAAGGCGCAAGGCCAGCGACCCCAGGCCATATACCCTCGGCCCCGCCCTTCCCCCGCCGTAAGTGACATCATTGGGGACCCTCCAGGTCCCAGACACTAGACCCCTCCTTGGGGTCTGTGCCATCATGTGGCACTAAGGTTGGCCGCCCTCTTAGGTGGCCCCCTTCGGTGGCCCGGGGCAGCCTGGAAGAGTTGGAAATGATTTCTTTTAATAGCTGCTGGGCTAGCGAGGACCAGTGCAGAGGCTCAGATCAGCTGGAATAGCAAAAACAGCAAGGAGATGTGAATGCTGCTCTAATTGGACCGCCATGACAGAGTCATGCAGTGAGCTAGTTGGAAATTTCCGTCGCTGTCCTACTTCCGTCCCACCATAACAGAGAAAACCACCAAAACAGAGTCAAAGCAAGAATGTTGACATCAATGCCCACATTAATTCCCTAATGGATGGTACCCCATGATGCTAGGGTTGGCCAGAATGCTAGCTTAAAGCCTACAGTATGTCAGATGTGGGTTCTATAAGGCGAATTTGGCATTTGTGCTTATAACTATGTTTGGTTAGTTATGCTATGTTACGTAATTCAATTCTTGTAGAGTGTAAACCATTGCCATAAATGGCCTGCTGGAACTGGGAACTAAAATCCCATAACATGTTGCAGCATAGCTTAGCTTGAAAGAGAAACGTTTTGAGACTGTTCCTAAAGTTTTAACAATAAAGGGTATACCTCTGAACTGGTGGTAGGTCACTGCTGAGGATAATGGCCTGTACCAGGTAAGAAAGACTTTCTGCTCTCTATTTTTTAAATCTCTAAACCTGTAGGTAGAATATATTCCAGGGGCCAGAGTAAAACTGTTTTTGGTAGAATGAATGCTACACATCTTCCTTATGTACAAGAACATGGAAAGATTTTCTATACATTATCAACTCTTTTTCCAAAAAGCAAACCTTCACCACATAACTTACAGGCCACATCTTGTTCTAATAAAAAACCCAGAAGATCCTGGTATCTAACAGCCAATCAATCATCTTCCACTACTGGGGAGTACTCGAAAAGAGTCTGTTCAATGGCAAACCCACATCGAAACACATAACCTCTTACAGGCCTACCTTCATGGCTTCCAGTGTGCTGCAGCCTGGAAATAGCCTCCATTTGAGTCATAGAAGATGTACTTCCAAAATTGGACAGTTGTGACTCCTGATGCTTACTATCACAAATCATATGACACATACATCCACAATGCCTTAATTTAGATCCTGTTTTTCTGAAAGGCTGTTTAAAAGAACAAAATACTAAGAGTCAGGCCTCATTTTCCCTGGTAGGACTCTCAAGAGCACAACTGCTTTCATTCATATATGGCGTAATGCAAACCCTGCAAGACGTCATGACATCCCTCGTGACCTTCACCCTTCACATAGAACCCCTAACAGTCCTCCTTCACAGCTGTGGTTTATGTATATAACAGTGTGGCAGTGATATAAATCTGTATGTAACAATATATGGATCAACAATGGCCACCATCTTACATTCTCTCTCTGAACTGCAAATGTCCAGCACCTGCTAGAACCTCAACATAACAAAATACACAATTGGTTTCCATCTCTAAAACCACCGCCCCCTTTCACATCTGTTGTGAGCTAGAACAATCACACTCTGATCTCAACCTGTGGCAAGCCTCTTTTCTTCCATTGACAGTGATCTCTCTCCCAAGAACCACATCTCATAGAAAACCAAGATGGTGTGGAACCAGCTTTCTTTGCTTATGGAATCAGTCTTAGAAACTATCATCAGTACCATGTAAGTAGACAGCAACAATCTTTCATTACCAGCATAAATAGCTCTACTTACGTGGTGAATGGAATGGCGTCCTACGTTCAGCCACTTTCCTAGTTAATGTAGAATGGATATCCAGTCCCATCACATCTAACTTGATTATTCTATACACGACTGCTCCTGCGAGCCAACGCCGCCTTCAGTACCTATACTAATCTGAGATGGATAACTCTATGGACACTAAAGGGGGCAGCCCCTTAGTTTTTCCTCATTGCCCAGGGGTAGTATTTTGTCAGTGGCCACCTGGCTTAGTAAAGTAGCCATGGCCAGCGCAAGATTACTCCTTACCATTGACCCTAGGTGTATGATTTCACTTCCGGGCGGGAGGGTTGTTGGTGGGGGTATTTAGGTGGGCTTGCCACCTGTATATTCCTCTTTCGGTGGCCAGCAGCAGAAGAAATTTGCCACCCACCCCCCTAGCAAGAACCTGAGAGCCAAGAAGAGCAGCCAATCTCAGTACAGCATCGCAAGCGGAGTTACAGGGTGATCCTAATGCAAACAGTGATTATTACCCAACAAGTGGAAATGGGACCATGAGAAGGACACGACGGTGAACTCTTTATCCCGTAAGGAATATTTGGTATCCTGACAGCTGAAGATTGGCCTTATCTCACTACGTGGTGGCACGGGTGCAGTAACTATGAAAAAATTATTGGGCTGCAGCACCGGATAGATAATAAAATGGCTATGTGATGAAGATGGCTTGAGGTTGTTTCAGGATGGATGTCAGCAGTTACTCCTAAACAAGCTGCACTCATATGACCACTTGCTTCCGCACTATGTTATGAAGGCTGACAAAGGAATTCACCAATGAAGTGGAAGCAAAGACTTTTATCACAAGCCAAAGAGGTGGATATAATATGCAAATCCATTTTATTACTAACTCCTGACAGCAGCAATAAGATGTCACAACACAAAGGCATTATAAAGCTACTTTACTATGAAGTAGCCTCTGTAGTAGCAAAAACCCTCTCTTATTGCTACTTCTGACTTCAGATAAGTGCCCGCCCTGGCTTTCTCTATTTTCCATTTAGCACTTTTCCTTTTCTCTGGCAAGAGACACAATGTTCCTACCTATGCCAATAGCCTTGTGCCTCTCAACTTCTCTACCTCACCTTTCTATTGTCAATCTTTCCTTGTTTTTGGACCCCCTAACCTTTTACCTGACTCTTTGTCTAGTTTTCCTCTCCGTTATTCCCGCAAACTTTTTCCTGCCCCTCGGCACTATCGGTCCTCACGTCTCACTTGCTTCTTTTTGGTAAGGAAAACACTGCTTGTTTATTTGCAAGCACAACCTGGTGCTTCTGACTCAGTGTGCTTAAACCATCTGCAGCATGATCTCCTGCAGTAACATTCTTCCTGATCGACTTTTGCCTTAAGGGGATCCCTCCGAGGTCCCTCCAGGACTACGACTGCTGTGTCACTGACGTGATGACCCTGGACAAAGTGGCCATTGTGTTTTCTTGCGCAGCTTAGCACTGCTCACAAGCAGCTTTGGTTAGTTTGTATCACAGGCTCACCAGGCCCCATGTCTCAAACTAGCCTTGACCCTTTCACAACCAGCGTAATCTGCCAAACAGTGGCGGCTCTTCCACTTAGGCAAAGGAGCATCGCCTCACTGCTATTTAAGCAGTGCAAAAATAAAAATAAAATTATAACAAGTCGTTATTATCATTTTATTTTTCTTTGCCAGACTGGGGGCGGGGCTCAGCACAATGACGTGTGGTTTGCACTCCCTATGTGCGCATGAATGTTTGGCCAGCCCTGTTGGGCCGACCAAACATTGATGCACACTCACCATGTTCTCCACCTGGATGTGTTGCACAGCCTGATGGAAAACATGCCGAGGCTCCCAGGCACTGCCTGAGCGGCTAAACAAGCCCCTCAGATCAATCACGACGATGCTCATGCTGCACTGTGATTGGTTGGGAGAGTCTGCTTCTGGTGCTGCCAATGCAGACAAAGAAGAGGGAGGAGAGGTGGGCAGCGGTAGCTGCTGCAGCGGCCAAGGAAAGGCAAGTTTATTATTATATTTTTTGTATCCATCCCCTCCCCTACCCTGCCTCACCACCTCCATTCTGAGGCAGCCGCCTCTGCTGCCAAACCTTAATTTATCCAAAAATAAACATAAATAAGCAAAAATAAGGAGTTACTTTTTATAAATAACTTACACAGCCTGCTAGACAGGCCTTCTCTCCTTGACTGCATCTGAACTATTGTCTACATAGACTACTATATATTGTAATCTATTTGTATAAAGTGTCACTATGTATTTTTATTTACTCCACATGTATCTCATGTTATTGCTGTTGTGATATCTCTGTAAAGCGCTCTGATACACTCAGGTCTAGTTCACACTATATAAAACTTGATAAATAAATACCAATATTCCCCTATTAATTTAGAAAGAGGCTTGCTTTAAGATAAAAAGAGAAATCAGAAGCAGTTCAGATGGGTAGAGAAGAGGGACTTCTCAGTTGGTAAGTTAGGAGGCAACCCCTCCTCCTGATTACCTAAGAAGCAAGTAGGCACAGTTTGATTGCCCGTCCCATGCCCTACAGGGTACAAGGTTTTTTAAGGTTCAAGTTTTTTATTCGAGATTATGCGGCTGATTACGATGGCGGTGAACCCACCACTTACAGGCTGTCAGTGGCAGGTTCACTGTCATCGTGAGGCCATTTCCCGCCAGCCATATTATAATATCCTTGAGCCCCCGGTGCTGCGGAGACCCTCGTATTCCCTGAAATGGTGGCGGTGCCTACCAGGCACCACAATTGGGATTACAATGGACCATCCCAACCAGCCTTTCCATGGCGGTTCACCCGCCATGGAAAGGCTGGTGAGGATGAACATTGTGGGACCGTAACGGGCCCCCCTTCCTCTAGGGCCCTTTCTTTTGGCGGTTGGGGGCACCTATGGTCCCCCCCTACATTTGCCTTCACCATGTGGCAGGCACCGCATGCAGTGTTAACTATGGTAGGTTCGACCACTGTGGTGATGGTCGCATCGTAATTCCCCCTGTGGGACGGCCTCCTTGTAGGCGGGCGGTCCCACTCCCCAAGACAATGGCGGACGGACTGAAGTCCCTCAGCCATCGTAATCAGCCCCTTACATATAAAAATGAGATCCACAATGAATAAAATACATCAATTAGTAAAGCTACAAAAAAAGCGCAAAAAAAGTTAAAATGTTACAGCACATTAATTCATTGACAGGACAATTTATCAACTCCATAGAAGCTTTAGCAGTTGTAAATCTATATTTTCTTTTTAAATGGTATTAAAAAATCTTTGTTGACAGATCTTTAAAAAGGATAGACAAATATACCATGTTTGACAGTCTGAAATCAATTCTATCATAAAGTGCAAATTCTTTCCCCCCACACCTCTACAGGGTACCTTTTTCTGCTGAGGAAGCTTGTAACAAGGATTCCTCTTCCACTACTTCCCAACTGCCAATGGCAACTCCAACAGCACATTAAAGACATAAGCAACTGTACACAATCTCCTCTGATAAAGCCCTTGAGACGTTAGTGTCTATATGGAGCACTTCTTTTCTGGTGCATTTCCTCTTTCCTCCACTGATCCAGCCCCAGACTCCTTGAAACAATGTAAAGCAACGTGTAAGGGTAAGCTCCTTCAGAAAGACTTGCCTAGGCTAAAGAGGGTGTGAGCAACTGTAACAACCCTCCACAAAAGACCACAGCTCTGATCTTGGAAGATGTTCGAGGGCCGAGGCCCTGTCACTCTCCCCTCCCACAAAGCTGTAAAGCAATGTGCAAGCGTAATCTCCTTCATAAGGCCCTCCCCGGGCTAAAGGAGGAGTGATCATCTGGCACACACCTCCACCAAAGACCACGGCGCTGCATCTTGGAAGATGTGTGAGGCCTTATTACCTTCACCACGAGACCCAAATCAAGGAGGTTGATGAGTATGTGGTCAAAGAAGAGAATGAAAATTAAAGCTCTTTCTGTTATTCGCTATTCAGCAAAGATGATACCCTTGACTTTGGTGCTCTTTCCCATGATGCCTGAGAGTTTACATTCCTTTAACTGACCTCCAATGCCTCTTTGTTTAAGGCAGCCCATGTTTAATTCCTTCAAATTGAGGTATCTTAATTCCCAGGACTGGACACTATCTCCTTATATTGTCGACTTTTTTCACCGCTGGCTCTCTTCTGCTCTAGATAAAACAGCAAGGGGCACTCTCTGCTCTAACTGCTCCTACTCTTCCATTGCAGGCAAGATATATTCCACCCCAGACACTGGCCACCACCTACTAATCTTCTTTTAATGTTAAAGTCGAGAACTTTTATTGTGGTTCGTCCACATCCTCAAGCCCTGCCAAGACTGCGTTGTTTATACTAGCCGAGTCTGGTGGCTTAGTGGACAAATATGTCCACTATTTAGGCCTGTATTCGAGTCATAGTCACTGGTTCAAAACCCGGCGAGTCTACTCATTCTTTTATCCTTCTGAAGTCGGTAAGACGAGTACCAATGAGTTGGGTAACAATAAACATGAGCAGATGTGATCTTCAACTAAGCATGAGAGAATTTAGCGAATTCGCGATCTGCGAATTTGCGGATTTGCGAATTCGCGACCCGCAAAATTCGCGAATTTGTGCAAATGTGTGTTTATTTTTATTTTTGCGTGTTCACGGGGTTCATCACTGCCACCCTCTCGTTTTTTGTGCCCTTCTGCCCTCTGCCCCACTCGTTTTTGTGCCATTCTGCCCCCTGCCCCACTCGTTGTTGTGCCCTTCTCCCCTCTGCCCCACTCGTTGTTGTGTCCTTCTGCCCTCTCCCCCACGTGTTGCTGTGCCCTTCTGCCCTCTGCCCAACTCTGTGACCTTCTGCCCTCTGCCCCACTCCTGTTTTATTTTAGAATGGCGCCAGCAAGCTGCCAGCGCCAAAATAGTTACTAAGTTAGCTTCATCAGGAAGCACTAATAGATAAAATAAAGCAGGTGCTCGAGCACCTGCATTTTATCTATCAGTGCTTCCTGTTGAAGCTAACTTAGTAACTATTTTAGAATGGTGCTGGCAGCTTGCCGGCGCCGTTCTAAAATAGTTACAAGCTTGAAGCTCAAACTTTTGCCCCCCGGATCCGTTCCGCTCGCGGATTCGTGGATTTTTGGCAAATTTGCGGGAATTCGCGGATCGCGAACTTGCCGAAAATCCGCAAAATCCGCGAGCGGAACGGATTTTGCGCCCATGCTTATCTTCAACTCAGATACCAGCAGATCAGGCTGGGGTGCCATTTCCAGAAGTTTACTGGCCATAGGGCTTTGGTCTTCATCTGAGAAAAAAGCACTGTATCAACGCTCTAGAACTACTGGCTGCTTCCTTCACCATCAAACTGTCACAAAGCACAATTCTCCTTGTTGCATTCTACTGAGGATGGACAATGTGTCAGCAGTGAGATATGTCAACAATCTTGTAGGTGCAAAGTTCAAACCGGTGGCATACCTCTGACAACACTGCCTTTGCAACAGCCTTTCAGTATTAGCGAAATAGTTTTCAGGCCATTCCAAGCTCCTTTGCAGATTAGTTCTCCAGACACCTTTGCACCTCCAGGGACTGGGTGTTTGCCCTGAATATTTTATACTGCATCACCCTCCTCTTGGGTCCTCTTGACAAGACCTTTTGCCTCCTGGCTGAACCATCAAATGCTGGTTTTTGTGAGCTGGTGCCCGTGGCCAGTGTGGCGGGCGCATCCTAATTGGCCTTGCAGGACCACCGCACCTCTTTTTACAAGGTCCGACCGCCATCGTAATGGGGCCCAAAAATGTTTTATTTTGAAAATTATAATGTAAATGTAAAAACTCTTTGGGTCAAAAGTTATTTTTATATTTACATGAATTTGAAATGTTTATGGAATATTGCTTATTTAAAATATAAAATTATATAAATATGTATTAATTATGATGTATGAATTTATATTTTATTGTTTAGTTATATGTTATTTGTTTATTTTCGAAAACGTTGTTAACAAAAAATCAATAATCAGATTTTTATTATGTTTAATATTTGAATAAGTTCTGTTATTGAGAATATATTTTTGAAAATTGATTAAGTTTAATAAAAAAAGCACAGATTTTTTTTATTTTCATGATTCTTAATTTTAGAGTATGATTTACACAATATTAGGAATGGCAGTAAATAATTGTTTCAATAATAATTATTATTAGTGGTAAGTATAATCTATTATATGTAAAAGTTTAATTATGAATATATAGGTTTGTTTTTTGGGTTAGTGTGTTTTTGAAGTAATTTCATATTATTTTATAGTTCGAAAATTGAGTGAATATAGTATTGATTGTTGTATTACATTTTTCTTGTGTAGTGACTTGCATAAAATCTTTCAGATTGTAGTGCAAATAGTAAATGTTACCCCTTTAGTGGCCAATACTTTCTTCAAAATAGTATACTTTGGAGTGGCAACAGTAAATGTCACCCCTATAGTGTCCAACTCCATCCCAAATCTGGTATAGATTGGTGTCAGGATAGTAAATGTTACCCCTCTAATGTCCAAAACCTTCCCCAAATTAGATTAGATTGGACTGGGAATAGTAAATGTAACCCCTTTAGTGTCCAACACATTTTCCAAAGTGGTTTAGACTGGAGTGAAAATGTAAATGTAGCACCTTTAGTGTCCACATCTTCCCCAATTTGGTATACATTGGAGCAGGAATAATAATTGTCACCTTGTTAGTGTCCAACACCTTGCCTATAATGGTTTAGAGTGGAGCGGGAATAGTAAATGTCACGTTTTTAGTGTCCAACACCTTCCCCAAATTGGTTTAGATTGGAGCAGGATTAGTAAATGTCATCCTTTTAGTGTCCAACACCTTCCTTAAATTAGTTTAGATCGAAGAGGGAATGGTAAATGTTGAACCTCTAGGGTACAATAACTTCCCAGAGTTTAGATTACAGTGGGAATAGTAAATGTCACCCCTTTAGTGTCCAACACTTTCTGAAAAATGGTTTATGTTGGAGGGTGATAATTTAATTGTATAACTTTAGTGTGAAATCCTTTGCTTTTTAACATTATGTCATAAAAATTGGTTATGGTATTTAATTAGTATTGTTGCTGTTTAGAAATATAATGATAACAATTGCTGTAGGTTTGTAATTATTAATATTATTAAATACACATTTTTATAGAATAAAGACATGTAAAACATTTTTCTAATTTTATTTATGTTTTTAAAGTTATTTAACATATATTTTTACATTTTCAAACATATATATTGCCATTTAAAAATACATTTTTATATACCGATAAATCAAACATTTGTAATGTAATTTTATTATAACACAAAAAATAGAAATCACATTTTAACATACGTTTTTGCAGTACATATTAAATAATTGCATATACTTTACAACTTTGTACAACATTTTTTGACATGTTTTACATGTTTAATAATGTCTTTTATTTTTTTCATAATTTATTTAACATTTTTTAATTCTTTCCCATTCATTTATACGGAGAGGTAGTCTTTTTTTTAGTTTCATTTAGCCACTATTTTTGTTTATGGCTACCCTCCATTATGTAGTCTATCTGGGTCGTTTTAGTCTTTTTTCATGTATCCAGGTTGCAGTAAGGTGCTGCTGTTCGTCAGACCAGGTAAATCCTTTTTAAAGGTTTTTTGAAGGTTTTTGGGAGTAGCGAGGGTAATGGGGGGTTTAGAGGTTAGTTGTAGTGTAGTTTATGGTTGTCTTGTGCATTTAGTGTTTTTCACTAACGTGTAGTTTTGGCTTTTGTGTACACTGTTTTAGTAATGTAATGTTAGGTTATGTTATATTGTGTTATTGTACTTATTTTTTAACCCTTTGGGCGCAGCCAGAATTTCCCTGCGATGCGGGAAAATTCCACGCGCGCGCAGATCAGACAGGTCCCGGCCGTCCGACGCACACGCCCACCGTGGCCGTCCAATGCATGCAAGGGGTTAATGATTAAGTCTATTATATATTTATTTTTGGGAATGTATGTGTTTTGCTGGTGTTTTTTCAGGATTTTGTCTATAGATGTGTCCTATGTGCATCGATAGATAACATTTTTTTTTATGGAAATCGCTTTTAATTTATAATAAATCATTCTTTTTAATTTGGATTTTCTTTTTTGGGTTTTTTTAACACTTTTTCTGGATTTTTATGGTAGCTAGATTCTTTGAATTGTTTCAGTGGATTTTTGTTGGATATGCATTGTTTTTGCATTTTTTTGGGCTTTTTTGAAAATCTTTTTTCCTGTTTTTGGTATTATTTTTGACTACGTGGATACAGAGAAAATCTGCAGCTACAGAAGAGTAATGCATATTTATTTTATTTGTTTTGAGTGAGATGAGTTCTATTTTATTGTTTGTATAAATGTTATGTGATTTTTATTTGTAAATGTGTGGTTTGTGTGTTGTATTTATTATACATGATAGACTGAATTTGTTCTTTGACTTTTTTGGTTGGTAAGGTTTTTTTTTTTCTTGTAAATAATTTATATATTATTTAATCTCAGTCTTACTAAACATTGGCGCTTTATTTAATGTTTAAACTGATGGTTCAAAATATGTTCATTATTTATTTAAAAAAATGATTTCTAACTTTTTTAAATGTATCTTTTATTTATATGCATGAATCAAAAATAAAATACAAAGGTATGTACAACATGCATCAGTATCAGTACAAACTCGAAGGGAGTACACAACGTTGCCCATCTCATCATACACAAATCGTAGGGTGCCTAATGTACAATGGAAAGTAAGCAGTAACTTCAGTTTGCAACCAGTCACCTCTTAATATGGGCATGCTGATGTAGTATCCAAGCTTAAGGCTGGTCTGGGACTGTCTTCCTCAAACCCTAACCCATAATACTCTCTCGAGCCCTCCATATCTTATGGAACTTATGGGGGAAAGCCATGCTGCGGTATGTAACATACTCCTCTACCATATAGAGATCCATCGCCCGCCTCCAGTCATGAATGGTTGGTACTTCTGATGCTCTCCATTGCCTGGCCATATCCCTTTTGGCACCCACTAGGCCCAGGGCACTAAAGAGAAGCTTAAAACATAGAGCGTCTACATCATTCAGAATTTCCAGTAGGATGTATTTCGGGTCTTGTGGAAGGGTAATCTTCAATACAGTACTGAGCTCCTGAATAATCGCTGCCCAATATGTCTACATGAGGGGAACTCCCAGAGTGTGTGCATTCATGTCTCTCTGGCCGCAGAGCAGCACAAGCAAGTCGGCGTGGCAGCCCGCTCCATTCGGTGCAAGCTATGCTGGTCATAATAAACCCTATGCAGTATTTTAAACAGAATCAACCACAGTTAAGACTTTACGGCAACTTCTCTGGGGTGCATCAATGCACCCTACCAGTTGATGTCTCTAGATTCCCCACATGATGTCTCTAGATTCCCCACATTTCGCATCCATCTCTCTCTGAGCTGACGCAGAGTGTCTGGCAAATTATTATTTCATGTTTTCTATATAAAACAATTTGCTCCTCTCCCTAACTCCACCATAAGTATCTCTTCTTCTAGGGAAGCATAATACAAGATCTCCGTATCCCCGCCCCACTCTTTCAGTCAGCTAGGCATATCGCATTTGAGCATATTTCGGAAATTGAATCGGGTGCAGTTGGTATTCCCACTGAAAAGAGGAGAAGGGCATTATATCCCTGCTAATATAAAGCCAATGGTTTCCCAGGACCCAAACCCCAGGAGTTTCTTCAGTTCACTAAGCCTTGTTCCTTTCTAAAGGGGTGTTTCCATAGTAATTTTACGTGCCTAATCAGTCATCTTCCTGGTCTTGTCCCAGGTCGCCATGGCCATGTGGGTCACTGGTAGAAGTCATTGTGCCCCCTCCCACCAAAGAGATAGTGTAGATGCAATCAATCTTGGCTTCAACATTGCCCTCTCCAGCATAAAGGTTGAAAGGTCTTGGGGTGCAAAAATCAAGTTGTTGATGTTAATTAAGTGGGCTACCCAATAATATTCCTCAGCATAGGGGATAGCAATCCCCAATTATAGGGGTTGTGCTGCAGCATTTTAAATGACATTGTAGAGTATCCCTCATTCCAGATCAGGGATCTCATTTCCCCCTCTATTCTGGTAAATATGCCATGTGGCACCTGGCACTATGTGTTCTGTAGAACATAAAGCAGTTGTGGTAGCATGATCATCTTGAAGAGGGCCACTTGTCCCATCAAAGAGAGGGGCAGTCCCCTACACCTAACTGCATCCACTTCAAAATTCAATATTACTCTCTATAGATTACGGCAGAAACACAGCTCCCTCCATGGTGTCAAAAACATCCAGATATTTAAAACCCTCTAGTGACGCATCTAACCTCTTTGGAAGTAGTGATAGGTCTACCTGCCCCTGTGGGTCGAATAGCACCAATTTGTCACAGTTAGAATTATAGCCAGAATGTGCCCTTTATTTCTCAAAGATCTGGAAGAGCGCTTGGATCGTGGTTGTCGGTTAGGTAATGTACAAAAGGATATTGTCGGTTAGAGCGATGTTTTCTTTTATACCTCATTCGCGGCAGATAAGCTAAACCGCTTGACTCTGGGATTTGCTATCACAGTGCAGGCCAGGGATTTGACTATAAGCGCAAATAGAAGCAACAACAGGGGGCATCTCTGTTTGGTCCCGCTCTCAATCAGAAACTCTGAAGACAACACCCCATTCACTCAAACCGGTGCTACAGGATCCTGGTACAGCACTGCCAACGACTTCCTATAATTTAAGCCGAACCTAAACCTCTTTAACGTCTGCTCGAGAAAGGGCGAGTGTACTGTGTCAAACTCCTTTTTAGGCATTTAGGTAGAGAAATTACATGGGAGCTCTGTCTGTCTTGAACTGTCGCTAGTCAATAGTGTGTGCAAGTTAAACCTCATTGACCTAATAGGCTTAAATCCCAATTGATATATGTGGACTAAAGGTGTAATGACCAGCAGAAACCGTGTAGCTAAAATCGTAGCCCAGGTTTGGACTTCAATGTTAAGCAGTGAGATTCAGCGGGATGAGTCACACCATTCCCTAGGTTTACGCTCCTTGGGTATTACCGTAATAGTGGGTCTTCTGCGGTTCAGGGGCAATGTCCCCTGCTACCCAGTATCAAGAATGTCTGACAAAATATCGATAACACAAATATCGATATACAAAAATATCGGAACAAAAATATAGGAATCCTATCCCTAACAAGGTAAGTACAAATATATCGAAAATAAAATATAGAATGACAAAAATATCGTTTTTTGTAAAATATCGTTTAAAAAAAAAATAAAATGAATATCTAATATTAACAAAATAATACTTATAAATGTAATAAACATATTTAAAAATGTACTACAATATTTCAAATTAATACATAATGTAATACAAATTAATATTAATAAATATATAATACATAATATATTTTTCATTAATAATAACTCTAAATTAATTATTTTCATAACTTATAAACAAATAAAAATATAATAAATTACTAATACATTTATTTACATAAAATAATCACATAAATAACAATTAATAACAACATAATACTAATAAAAAAGCTAAATACATTTTAGGTTGCGTATGAGTAAAACTTACTATTCCCACTCCAGAGAGTGCGACAGTAGGTAAAGTGTTGGATAGCGTAGCGGTAACAATTACTATTCCCACTCCAGAGAGTTCAACAGTAGAGAAAGTGTTGGATAGCGTAGGGTTAAAAATTACTATTCCAACTCCAGAGAGTGCAACAGTAGGGAAAGTGTTGGATAGCGTAGGGTTAAAAATTACTATTCCAACTCCAGAGAGTGCAACAGTAGGGAAAGTGTTGGCTAGCGTAGGGGTAACAATTACTATTCAAACTCCAGAGAGTGCAACAGTAGGGAAAGTGTTGGATAGCGTAGGGGTAACAATTACTATTCCAACTCCAGAGAGTGCAACAGTAGGGAAAGTGTTGGATTGCATTGGGGTAAAAATTACTATTCCCACTCCGAGAGTGCAACAGTAGGGAAAGTGTTGGATAGCGTAGGGGTAACAATTACTATTCCAACTCCAGAGAGTGCAACAGTAGGGAAAGTGTTGGATAGCGTAGGGGTAACAATTACTATTCCAACTCCAGAGAGTGCAACAGTAGGGAAAGTGTTGGATAGCGTAGGGGTAAAAATTACTATTCCCACTCCAGAGAGTGCAACAGTAGGGAAAGTGTTGGATAGCGTAGGGGTTAAAATAACATACTTATCAATTTTTTTTTTAAATAATATAAATATGATCTATTAAATAAATATAAAACATTTACAATACATATACATAATTATTAAAAACATGATTAGCAAAATATATGTAACCTCAAAAAATCATGAAAAACATACAATTTTATATTATTTAATTACCAATTAATAAATAATTAACAATTATAAAATTAACTTAACAATTATTTTTAATTCATTATTACTTAATTACATTAAAATTAGTTCCCACCATATTCCCCTATAAACACACAACCCGCAACATAACACATCTATCAATTAATGCATTTTTTAAAATTAATTACCAATTAATTACAATTATTTACCAATTAATAAAATTTAATGTATGCTTCCTACTAATTAATAATTAATTCTACATAATAAAATTACTTCCCACCCTATTCCCCTATAAACCCATAACCCGCTACAGAACATATTTATCAATTAATCAATTAATTAAAAATAATTACCAAAATAATTAAATATAATTACCAATTATTTTAAATTAATGTGTGATTCCTAATAAATAATAATTATTTCAACATTATTAAATTATTTCCCACCCTATTCCCCTATAAACCCATAACCCGCTACAGAACATATTTATCAATTAATCAATTAATTAAAATAATTAAAAATAATTCTCAATTAATTAATTAATAATTTCTACTAATTAATAATTAATTTAACATAATTAAATTACTTTCCACCCTATTCTCCTATAAACCCATAACCCGCTACAGAACATATTTATCAATTATTCAATTAATTAAAATTATTTAAAAATTATTCTCAATTAATTAATTACTAATTCCTACTAATTAATAATTAATTTAACATAATTAAATTACTTCCCACCCTATTCCCCTATAAACCCACAACCCGCTACAGTACTAAAATACAATATTTAATTAAATTACATTAAAAATAAATAATAAAACATAATAAATACAATATAATATACACAAAATGTATTTAAAAATCGATATTAGTAACATCGAAATTATATACTGCGATATTACTGACATCGATATTTAAAACTTCGATATTACTAATATCGATATTAAGAGTGTCGATATTACTTACCTTCTATGTTGTGTCCCATCGATATTTAAACTTCGATATAATTGTATATCGAAATTTAAAACTCAATATTTTGTCTGTGTACCGTATCCACAAATGAGTTCAGCAGGTGAGGTCTCATTAATCCAGCGTATTGTTTATAAAACTCAGCCAAGATGTCATTAGGTCGGAGTGACATTCCTGGTATTAATTTAGCAATAGTAGTCTAAACTTTGATCTGTGCTGAATCCCCCTCCAGCGCCTCTGGGGACTTAGCATCAAGCACAGGGATGGGGACATTCACCAGGTACTGCTGAATGCTGGTAGAGTCTTGGAGTGGTCAGGACGTATTGACTGATTTGCAATAACAGGGGAATTCCTCTGCTATACGCGCAGTGACGAGTCACAATCATTTTTTTTCCACCCCTTCCTGTGCCAGATCCTGGTATTCTGTTTGTTTGGCTGCAATCTGGCTTAAAACTAGGGGATCTGTTGTGGACCCCAATGCCTCTTCCAGTTGGAGGATCTGGTTCCTCAAATCCTTGAGTTCTGCTACCTCCCTCTGCTTCTTTTGTGCAGCACGGACTCACACATCTCCCACATTACCGTCTTAGAGGAGACTGAGCCTTCATTTTTGGCAAAAAAAACTCAAAATCAATCCTGAGGCCCCAACTTTTCGATCCCTCAAGTCCTAGGCATTCAGCTTCCGCTGAGATGACCCACTTCTCCTAAACCTTCCCATCTTGACTACCAAGGGTAAATGGTCTGACAGGCCCCTTGTCAGAAAATCTGCCTACACCATTTCCCCAGCCTCTGCCACAGGGGAAAACGCACAATCCAGTCAAAAATAAACCCTGTGGGTCCCCGAAATGTAGGAGTACGTTTTAACTGGTGGGTGCCTGCGCCTCCATAGACACAGACCCACTGTGCCTCCACAGACACAGACCCACTGCATCAACAAATTGTGTCGATGTCGAAGGCTGTGGAGGGAGGGCAACAGGGGTCTCAGAGCGTTCAAGGTCCATGGCCATGACATTGTGTGAAGGTTTTATTCCACACTCCCAGGATCAGTGCGTTGCTCAAATGGGTCCACCTTTCAATCGCTCCACCCTCTGATGCTATAACAGCGCAGAGGGTAGAAATGATTAAACGAGGGAAGGAAAGGATGGGGACAGCGGGGAGGGAGACCTCCAATACACAAAAATCACAATTAATAGCCTGTTCTACTTCCTTAAATACATGCACCAAACACATATACTATACTGAGCAATAACTACCTGTAAAGGAAAAAAATAACGTGCATTCTGGTAACCAGTATCTTGATGTGGATATCGTAATATGAAGGCTCTTATATGCATAACAAATGAGACAACAGTCAATGTCAAGGGTCCATGCACGAGTTGATGTACAACTCACACACTAGTCATACACACTGTACCCACCATAATGATTGTCGGTACTTGCATCACAGAGGAGGTTGAGCTTACTCACACCAAAGCCCATACTAGGAAGAGAGATCACAAGAGCATATAACATAGTTAGGGATACCCATCACCATAATGTAACATTTGATACCAGCATTAACATCATGCCAAGCACTCCTCTGCTGTTCCAGCACAGCTTATGACAAGCACACAATTCCAAGGGGATGGTATGTACCAGGTAAAACACAATATAATAAATACACGTTGGGGGTATAGCTTCTACCTCTAAGTTAGGGCAGCTGTACGAGATGGAGCTATAGTCGTTGAAGAAATCAAGTATGCCCCCAGAGCAGTGACTGCGTCTCCTTAAGACTGAGCAAATGTTTCCAAATCACTTCCTTGTGAAAGAAATCAAGTACGCCTCCAGAGCGGTGACAACGTCACCCTTACCGCCCTTCTGCCAAGCGTCCAAAATTTTAAGAATATCTGAGCGTGGTTCGTCCTCAATCCAGCGTCCCATCCTAATGGAATTCGCAACACTGAATCGCCGCTACCGCCCAGCATAAATGCATTCTGGGTAGGCGCGTCATCAGGATGCTCGCGCACCTACCCGCAAACTAGAAACATGGGAATTGTAGTTTTCCCATAGGACGCGGGCGAACACTGACTTTGCGCTCGCCGCATGCCCTGCTGATGTCTTGCTCGTGGTGAGTGTGACACATTGTTAAATTCTCCACCCAGTAGGAGCAATGTAGAAGTCTCCTCAAGGAGTGCGTCCATAATCCTAGCGAGGGTAGGTGACTGTAACCTAGGCAGCACTTACACGCACAATAAGGACATCTTGGTGCATCCCAGGTATCCTTGCACCCCCACAAATCTATTGTTGGGATCTGTCCATGTTTTGGTTACCTGAAATGGGAGATTCTTCTTGATCAATATGGCTACACCACCTTGAACCTGAATTGTATTCCACATGAGCCAGGGTAGTATAAGCCCTCCCTCCCCAGGAACCTGTAATGTGTCTCCGGACATGTGTCTCCTGGAGAAGGACCAAGTCAGGCTGCAGCTGTTTTACGCATTGCACCACTGGGCCTTGCATAACTTTGTTACTCAATTCATTGACATTTCATGTCAGGATTGTGAGACCTGTGTCTTCTAGAAGTCTGGATAGTGCTATAGCTCAAAGATGGTGTACTGCGTGTTTGGGTATCACCCTTTAGTCAAATAAACAACGTGGACTGGGCCACTGTGTTAGAGTGTGGAATCTAGTTAGTATTCCATGTCACCTGTAAATGTAGCTGTGTCAGCTGGGCACAAGCAGTCTTTGTTTAAAAAACCCTCACACACCAACCTGGCTGGTGTCATGCTTCATCATCGGGGTCCAACCAGGCAGTCGAGTGCCGCCTGGTTGTGCTTCAACGCCTGACTACAGCGGAGCAGGTGTCGTGCAGTAGTGTGAAGTGAATGAAAAGTGAATGTTAAAATGCACCTCTGGGAATCCATGCCTGGTAATTTATTTGTGGCGGCCCAGGGTGTCAATTAAAAGCTATGTGTTGCAACTAGTAGTAAAAAAATTATGATTACTAAGTTGACTTAATCACGGTCTACATGTTTCAGTCCCTGTAGAGTCTGAGCGGGACTTTCTCCAGGACCAGGGTTAGTGAGTGGCAAAAAGGAGGCCACGTGTTTAAATCTCCTACACACGCGCTAAGGTGTGTGGGAAAAAAGGATGCGCCTGTGGGTTACAGGCACCTTCAGGGAAGCGAAAAAATCCTGTGGGAAGGAAGAACAGACAATGCACACAAGTGCATTAAGAGGATTGCTGCAAGCGTGCGTTCGCTGTATTACAACAGGTGTTCGATGGTGTGCAAGGTGGTTGCTGCTATCAAAGAGAACAGGTGACAGTGGGTAGAGCACAGTATGCTGTGAGTGTTACCATGCCTGTGCTGCAGACTAGTACGGTGGCACTATGGGGCCTGGTGGGTGTTCTCAGTAACCTAAGTGCCCCCAGTGTCTTAGCCATGGTGGTGCCGTCACCTATGGCAGCTAGCCCTAGCGCAACTCAGGGGTTGAGCACAGGCTACGTAGGTTCATGCGCTCAAAAGCGCAACAAGTACACCTTTAAATGTGCTTATACAGTGAGACTCACATACATTTAAAAATTACGTAGTGACGGACATACATATAAAAGGTATATGGTGGGACACACATACAATTAAAAATGCCAAAAAGTAAATAATTACATCGCTACTTTGGAAGATCCAGAGAATCAAGGCACAGTGGGGGATCCACTCCTGTCACTATCTTGAGATAAAGGAGGGAAATGGTGGTCAAAGCCCCCGTTGTGAGGAGAAGGTAAGGCTGTCGCCGTGGAGGCGAAAGTTATG
Source organism: Lissotriton vulgaris (assembly GCF_964263255.1). Classification (NCBI taxonomy): domain Eukaryota; kingdom Metazoa; phylum Chordata; class Amphibia; order Caudata; family Salamandridae; genus Lissotriton; species Lissotriton vulgaris. The sequence goes on along the minus strand of NC_141695.1, from coordinate 1,365,286,945 downwards.
CTGTCGCCGTGCTAGCGGCGAATTCTGAAAAGGAGGTGAGGCCTTACTTGTGAATGTAGAGTGCTCCGCGGTAAACCTATTCTTGAGTCCTCCGTGGCCCGGCTGGTATGAGGCGGCGGGCAGCGTCCGGTTAAGAAGCGGCCATCACCGGAGGCTGGGGGAGGTGCGTTACTCTCGCGCATGCGCAGTGTCCCCGGAGTTTGTGGGCATGCGAGCCGGGAGACGATAGTCCCCGGAGCATGTGCAATGCTAGATGTGGTGTCCCTAGCTGATGAGGGAGGCGCCGGTTCTAGTGTGCTATGGACCAATGTGAATATGGGCAAAGAAGAAAGGGAAAGAAAAACATCTATGCCTGAATATACAAGGCTAAGGAAACATGTAAGGTCAATTGGATCTCGTGTGTTTCAGCACAGAAAGGGGTATTATTTTATACAGACACCACTGTACTGTCACCGCAGTGCTAGATGTGGCGTCTCTAGCTGGTGAGGCAGGGCGCCGGTTCTAGCATGCTATGAGCCAATATGAATGTGGGTAGTAAAGACGAGAAAAACTTCTCTTGGGAATTCCTGAATATACAAGGCTGGGGAAATATGGAAAGTTAATAGGGTCTCATGTGATTCAGCAAGGAAAGGGGTATTGCTGTGTACAAACACCACAATACTGTCGCCACAGATAATGTCTCTAATGACCAGGGGGAGACTGGTGCTAAGGCCTGTCTGAAGAGTAATTACTGTGTACAAACACCTCAATATTGGCGCCACAGTTAATGTCTGTAACGACCAGAGGGGGACTGGTACTGGTAAAGGAAGTGTTGCCTGGTTATTGAGAAATAAAAATAGCAATGATGCATCATATGCAGCTAAATGGGTGCATCAAGAAAGGTCCCGTAAAGATCACATGTATAATGCGGGTGGTGACAGGGTGTCGTATCTAAGTACAGGGACACTGTCGCAATAGTTCGTGCCCCATCATGGGCATGAAAGTTCTGAAAGGGACAGTCCTGGTAAAAGCCACTGATCTAGTAGTTTGTGAGTGGGGGTTAGTGGTTACTTAGACTGTTCCATGGTATGTTATCATTCAACCCACTCTGATGGGTGGATAGACGGTAAACCCAACGCTGCTCCTTGTTTAGCAGTTTCTCTTGAACGTTGGGAGTGTTAGGGTCAATGCTCTCAATCACAACCCATCGCATGGCATTTGTGGTGTGGCCCATTTCCAGAAAGTGGTTGGTAAGTTTAGTGATGTTTTTCTTACACCGGATGGTGCTACGGTGCTCGCATATTCGGGTCTTGATTTTCCTGGTTGTCATGCCTATATACCACAGGTTGCACGGGCAGGTGATGCGATAGATCACATGTGTGCAGATGCAGTTGGTGTGACTGCGCAATTCCCACTGTTTCCCTGGTTCAAGGGACAGAGTTTTTGTGGTGTGGGTTAGGTGGCAGACACTACAGTCGCCACATGCATAGTGTCCTGTGACATTAGGAAGGCCCCACATGTTGGTTATTGTAGGTTTGGATGGCGGTAAGAGTCTAGGCCTTGTTGACACAATAGCGTCCTTTATGGACCTGGCTTTTTTGTGCGAGATCATGGGGAGGTCCCATTGTAATTTGCCGGTGTTTATGATGTTCCAGTGCTTTCATATGAATTTTGATACCTGGGTGGACACAGTGTTAAATGTGGTCACACAGGTGAGGGGCAGGGATTTAGTTTCCCTGGTACCAGTTTCGATCAACCTCTCCCGATTTTGATTCCTAGCACGTTTCTGAGCCTTTTCCGTGATTCTTTTCGGGTACCCTCGTTGTCTGAGCTTCACACTAAGGTCCTTGGCCTGTTCTTTGAAATCCTCGGTTTCGCTGCAGTTACGTCTGAGTCTTAGAAATTGGCTGTAGGAAAGATTTTCCCTCAGTGGTCGGGGTGAAAGCTAGAAAAATGTAACAATGAGTTACGAGCTGTTGGTTTGAAATGGGTTTTGCTTTTGAGTAGGCCTCTGGATGCTTCGATGTCTAGGTCCAAAAAAGTATTTTTTTCTGCATTGAAGTTGTAGGTGAATTTCAAGTTGCGGTCACAGGTATTGAGCCATTGGCAAAAGGTGGATAGTGATTCTGTGTTCCCCTCCCAGATCATGAGGATATTGTCGATATACCTCTTGTAGAACAGGATCTCTGGGAATTTTGACTCGTTGTTATTGAACAAATGTACAGATTCAAAATGGTGTACATATAATCCTGCTATGCTGGGGGCAAAAACACTCCCCATGGAAGTGCCATATGTTTGTAAGTACAACCTGTTTTCGAATGCAAAGAAATTTTCTTTGAGGGCTAGTTTGGCACAATCCCATATGAATTTGGGGGAAGTGCGATAAGGCCAAGCAGTGTTAGCTAGGGCAGTTTCCAGTACTGTTAGGGTGTCGTCCTGTGGTAAGCTGGTGTAAAGGCTTTCCACGTCTAGGCTGACCAGCAAGGAGGTGGCAGGGTTGTAACTCAGTCCGTCCAGGAGTTTAAGGAGGTCCTTGGTGTCTTGTAGGTAAGTGTTGGTGGATTTCACTATCGGCTGTAAGAAAAAGTCACAGTAGCCTGAGAGCGGTTCTAGGAGGGAACCGATTCCGGAGACAATGGGTCTGCCGGGTGGGGGGGGTCTGATTTTTGTGTGTTTTTGGAACGATGTAAAAAATAGGGGATTTTGCCTTCAGTGGTTGTGAGGAATTTTGCTTCACTGGGTGTTATAAGGTCCGCTGATTCGGCTTCCTCGACTAGGCTGGCAATGGTTTCCCTTAGCTTGGTGCTCGGATCCTCTGTCAGTCTTCTGTAGTTTCTGGTATCATTCAGTAACCTATTGCATTCTTTTCTATAGTCCTCCTTATTCAGTATTACGGTGCCTCCGCCCTTATCGGCAGGCTTGATGACAATGGCTTCATTATCTCTGAGGGAATTGAGGGAGCTATGCTCTTTGTTGCTGATGTTGTGAAATGGGTGGCCCTCTTTCAGTTCCTCAATGTCCTTGAACACAGCTTGCTCATAAACAGAGATTTCTGCTGGGATAGCACTCGGAGGTGGCATGAAAGTCGATTTTGTTCTGAAGGTGGTGTCTCCTTCGGCATCATTAGATGTCTCAAAAGTGGTATTCTCAAAAAAGGCCTTGAGCTTCAATTTCCTAAAAAATGCGGCCAATTCGCAATGTAACTTGAATTTGTCCAGTCGTGCTGTTGGGACAAAACCCAGGCCTTTTTCTAACACTGCTTGTTCGTCAGGGGTGATCACGTGGTTTGATAGGTTAGTGACCAAGCTTACTTCGTGCTGGGGCCTGGTTGTGATTTAAACACGTGGCCTCCTTTTTGCCACTCACCAACCCTGGTCCTGAAGAAAGTCCCACTCAGACTCTACAGGGACTGAAACATATAGACCGTGATTAAGTCAACTTAGTAATCATAATTTTTTTACTACTAGTTGCAACACATAGCTTTTAATTGACACCCTGGGCCGCCACGAATAAATTACCAGGCAAGGATTCCCAGAGGGGCATTTTAACATTCACTTTTCATTCACCTCACACTACTGCACGACACCTGCTTCGCTGTAGTCAGGCGTTGAAGCACAACCAGGCGGCACTCGGCTGCCTGGTTGGACCCCGATGATGAAGCATGACACCAACCAGGTTGGTGTGTGAGGGGTTTTTAAACAAAGAATGCTTGTGCCCAGCTGACACAGCTACATTTACAGGTGACATGGAATACTAACTAGATTCCATCACTCTAACACAGTGGGCCAGTCCTCGTTGTTTATTTGATTATACCTCAGGGGTAGGGACTCGCCCCTTATATAACCCTTGCTCTCTATTCTGTTGACCCCTATCACCCTTTACTGCCATGGGTAACTGTGGGTGTAGTTTGCATAGTAGCACTACACGTAGCTATGCAAAGTGCACTTCGCACTACGCACGCTACGCACGCTACGCGTAGCTACCCGAACTGCATAGTGCGGTAGGGAAAATGCTATTGGCACTGATTGCATAGTGCCAGATGCTTGTCCAAACCGTGCAATCATTGCAAACATCATCTTGCGCAGTGCAAGCAGTCGTTTTCTCCCGCTCGAGTAGATTTGTACTCGAGCAGCAGCTTTCTCAACGCGGACTTGTAGTTTCTCATCACGAGCGGTCGCGAGGATACGTGACCACTCGTAATGAGAAACCTGACCTCCCCGCGTTGAGAATCTCGACGGGAGGTTTATTTTCCACGCTTGTGATCGGCAACTTGATGTTGCTGATCGCGTTTTGCACTGTGGTATGTGCAATTTGCGTAGTAGCATAAACTACGCACGCTCCGTGAGCGTAGCGTAGTACTACACCCAGGGTTAGCCATGGGTAGGCACTCGCTACAATGTCTCTACTCCAAAAATATAGTAACAAAAAAGAACGACTAACCCCCCCAACAACCCCCCTGGCCCACCCCCACTCTCCACTCCTTGCACAAAACCACCTTACCAAAGCAAACAATGCGTAAGGAGAGTATGAGAGGCCTGTAGTTCACCATCTCCTCAACTCCCAAACACCAATAATAACACTTAAAAGAACACTCTCTGCTCATCCCAAGAGTTCTGGGGGATGAAAACAGGTCTCTCTTGTCCCTCCCAGCTCAACGTGCCATCTCATGTGTTTTGTTCCCATGGGTCCGGTATCTGGTACTCTACCGGGAGAAAGTCTGCTACAAATGTTCGTGTTCCAAGTTGTTGATGGCTATGGCAAGTGTGTGAGCCGGATGTCAGCTCTACCTCAGCCAGGAGACTGATCCCCAGGCAGTCTGTACTTTTTGGTCTTTTTTGATGCCAGTCTCATCTCTCCCTCCGAATCAGAGGACACCCGGGAATCCTTTCTCACAACAAATCCAAGAGTGGAGTCTCTCTGTGGCCCAGTGTCATGGTCCGACCTCGCCTACTCCTCATTGACAGTTTGCCCTTTGGTTTACCACCCTCCTCCTGAAGGGAGCGCAGGCCAGGCTGCCCCCCACTCTCATATCGTCTGCTGCGGGCAGTCCACTAACCAGGCCATCGCCTCCTCCAGCGAGAAGAAAAAGACAGATTTTCCCTAATAGGGACTTGGAACTTTGCTAGAAAGAGCAACATGTTCTGCAGCTGCAGTGCACGCAGCTTTGTTTTTACGGAAGAAAAGGTACGGCACTGCTTTTGGACTTCACATGTGTAGTCCAGAAATACCAGGAATTTTGAGTTCTCGTGGCGAATTTTACCTTGGCGCTGCACTTCCCAAAATATCATGTCCTGGTCTACGAAATTCAAAAATCTTGCTATCTGGCCGAGGAAGGGGACCCATGGGAGCTTCCCACCCAGAGCTCTGTTGGCATATTCTATTACATAACAGGAAAATTGTTTAGGTGGAAGGGTCACTTTCATCCACGGGTCCAGCAGGGCGCCAATGTTATTACCCTTCTGGAAGCCCACAAAGCATAGGTTATTGCATTGCGCCCGATTATCAGCGTCGTCTAGCCTCCAGACCACATCCTTAGCCATGGCACATTTGCCACACACTTCTAGAGCCCCTAGACTGCATCTTCAATTTACGAGATCCTCGTTTCTGCTGCTGTGACTCTTTTGGACACATTACGCAGGTCTTGTCTCAAGAGGGATACCTTGGATCTCACCTCTCCCATCCTCCCCTTCAGTGCTTCTCAGGAGGAATGAATCACCAGAAGCAGCGCACATGGTCCAGCATATTGGGCGCCTATGCCTCTGCCAGTGAAACTGCGACTTTTGTAAACCGGTCCATTTTCCCCTGTCTTCCCTCTTATCTTTCACTTCCTACTCCTAAGCACACGTTTTTTAGTAAAACAAGGTTTCCCAGTTAGTAATACACGTATATCTAAATTTGTTGACATAACAGACAATATTCCTTATTGATTTTTTTTCACATTTTATTCAGATCTTTTTCGGCAACAGCCAACGCGTTTCGTTGCAACAGGGTGTGATCCCGCGACTTTCTCAAGGCCATGAAGTTCTGCAAGTAATTCTGTACGTGCGGTGATACTTCCGACCCACACAGGGGTTCTGGTGATTGTCGTGGTCGCTAAGTATGCGTAATTCCTTCGAAATTTCACTCCAAGGTATCCACCAATTATTTCATTATTCTTAAATTGCCAAGCAGAGTACTGCTAGTATTTCCAAACTTCCAGCATGTCCCGTGTATGGTATATTATCTTGATCTTGTGGGTCCGAAGTATCACCGAACGTACAGAATTACTTGCAGAACTTCATGGCCTTGAGAAAGTCGCGGGATCACATTCTTTTGCACCCTGTTGGGAGGAAACGCGTTGGCTGTTGCTGGCTGTTGCCGAAAAAGATCTGAATAAAACGTGAAAAAAAAATCAATAAGGAATTATAGTCCAGCAAAGGATGTGAAGAAGGAGGTGAGGAAGAAGGTAGGTGTTAGGTTATAGTCCTCATGATCGGTTTGTTGATTGGTATGCCCACCTCTAGATCGAGCCAACGCCTGGATTGCCGTGATGTCACAGAGCATTGACAGGATCAAGCGAGGGGATAATAGGACAAATCAGGGAAGGAAAAGAAGGGGACAGCAGGGAGGGAGATCTGAAAGACATAAACAAAGCATATACATAAGACTAGGTTTTTATGCTTAGTCACAACAATACTCTGAGAACTACTGTAAGAAGATATACCTGAAAAGGAAATATTTAAACCTTGTAGATGTGTAGACGCAACGTAGGGGTTGATATGGTGAAACTATATGAAATGCAAAAGACAGAAAACACGTGATGTAGTACCTGACATGTCATTCAAGATAATATCTACAAGTCCGGCATTACATGAACTAGGAACATACCCAAGTATCTCTCTACTTAGCATCACAGGAAAAGAGTGTAACCTATACCTCCAGATTCCCTGTTAAAAAGAAGAGGTACATTCACAGTTAACACCATAGAAAGTTGTATTGCACGTTGCCACTTTAGTAGATGAATTGTAAAGTTCAGTAAGCCATAAAACAAAGAACACTCCTGGAACTCTCGGAGATTCAAAACACCCAACTAATGCCTCTTAGTTGGGTACAGGACAACAAAATCAACCTGGACAGTACTTCGAGCTACCAAATAGTCTGCTACTACTAAGCATACGAAGCACCGTTGGCCGAAAATGCCAACCGAGTCAATTCCACTTGTAACCAAGTCTCCAAGCCAGAGACACGATAACAGCCGTTATCACGAATATCCAAAGTATCTAGGAAAACAACAAACCAGCGAACCGCTGTGAAGGGTTGGTGCAAGCACCCTTACCGCACCAGGACTGTTGAGTCTGCTTTCAGAACCAGCTCACGGACCGGAATACCCGACACCGATCCCCGGCCACCATTCTCCTTAAATGTTGTCATCGGGAGAAAGTGACGCGCCGCTAAAGATATCGGGAATCGTAGTTCCGGCCCAGGGCATGCCGGGATACGTAGTTCGAGGAAGTCGCGGTTTTGACAGTAGGTGGGGGGACCTTTCTGCAAGAAATGTCTGTTCAAGTAAAGTGGCCTTTCCCCCTTGGTCAAAGCCTCATGGGCTTTTCGGGCCACTCGCTACCACTCCCTGTGGGGGACATCATCCACTGCCCCATGAAAGACACCAACTGTGGGAGGAGCCCCCTCTGCAGCAACAGGGAGCCCCTCCGACCTGTTGGACAAATTGGGATTAGCAGGCCCGCATCCTCCACCTCTGCCGGGATCGCCTCTGGGCCGCATCTACTCCCCGTTCTGCATGTCCACCGTCCCAGCCAGATCGTCAACTCACCCCCAGGGTCAGAAGGGTGAGGGGCAGAAACATCAACAAGGCAGTACAGGCCACCTGGGTTGTCCGACAGTGTCCGGCATGCTGTCGCTGCTGAATTCCAACCAGTGGGGATCTTCTTCACCACCCAGCCGCTGCCATCTTGGTTGGTGTCAAAGCCACCACACCCACCTAGCCAGAGGCCACTTTGCCCCTATGAGCTTGATGGGGCAAATTTGTGACCAGGACTACTGCCAGTGTCCACCCTGGGTGTCAGGGATAGAGTTGACTATCAGATGACAGGTGTGATGGGAGGATAAATGCAGGATAGGAATCGGGGTGCCTGGGCCCACAGAGAATACAGCAATTCAGGCATCTTGCTGGTTATGCCCCCACCAATGATTCGTAATGTTGGTTAAGATTATGCTATATTTTTTTGGGAGTTTTGTAGGTTAGTATTCATTTTATAATATGCTTTTGGCTATTATGTTATTATGTCTAAGTAATGAACTATTTTGTTGTTGGTGAAGAGTTTTACTTTAAACTGTAGCATGTGTTACATTTGTTGGGTTTGTTTAGGTGCAATTTGGGTTTCAGATTGATCCATTCATAGTTGTTGGTATCTTTGCTCTTTTTGCAATGCTTCGATATATTTATACAGTGTAGGTTGGGTTCAGCTTAGTGTAGATTTGAAGGCATTGTGCCATCCTTCCACTGCATTGTTTGTTTTGTCTTCCTGTGCCAAAGTGCTGTCATAGACATTCCACCATGGTGTCTGGAAATGTGTTTGGTGTCTGAGGATAACTATGTCAACCCTCTACTGAAGGCCCCGGTTAGTATCGTGGACAATATGGGGAAACTATTTTCATGGAACATTGCTGGGTTGTGCTCTAAACTGGACTCTGGAGACTGGCTTTGTTCTGTTAATTCTTTTGATCTATGTATATTTCAGGAGACTTGGTTATGTGAACCATCCTCTGCGCAGGGATACTTGAACTACTCTGTGCCTGCACTAAAAGGTCCAAAGGGGAGACCAATGGGTAAAATTAACTGTCAAGGTAATAGAAACCAGCCTCAGAGACGTTCAACTAATCAGAATGAATTCAGACACTTTGGGATCGCTCGACATCTACAATGTCTATGTAAGGAGTAACAAGGGTGGGAGGTCAGAGGTTTTAGCGGCCTTGGGTTCCCTCCTTGATTCCCACTCACAAGATAATAACATTGTCATTGCAGGTGACTTTAATCGAACGTTTGAACCCTTGGCCATAGATGACGATTTCCCTGGGGACGAAGAGGATTGGCATTGGAGAGTCCCAAAATTAGAGCTGAAATCAGTTGTACGCTGGACCGAGGATGTGATTAGCATGAATGCCTTATACTTCGAAAAAAGGTTTAAGAGCTCTAAATGGAAGGACATTAAGTGACAAAAATGGGTCTACGACATTTGACAATGGGCGGCATAAAAGCAGAATAGATTATGTACTCTGTAGTTTGAAACTATGGCCGCTGGTATGTGACATGGAGGTTGTGTGGAGGAGTGAGAGTGACCACAACCCTCTGTGTACAGAGCATAAATGGTGGTCACCTACCAACGGGCCCATAGGCTCTAATGCCCTTGCACCACCCTTAACTGTCCCCGCAAATGACATGCGTAGGCTAAGATGGGTAAATGTAGCGACCAACCAGCAGGCCATTGCTAACATCAACACTGAAGCCGATAAAGCGATACTAGCCATGGAACACATTAATTTTTCTAGTTCTGGGTTGAGTAGCGTGGTTGAAATTCATGATACTCTCTTTTGTGCAATAAAAAACCACTTCTTGAAGCCTGTGAAGGGCAATGGAGAGAGAGTCCCTAAGCATGCAAAATGGTACAATGCCCACTGCAGGGACGCACAAATTGCCCTAGGTATTGCTATAAAGGGGAGGGAGGCCATGGCTATCCAATCTGCTAGAAAGGAATATAAAACTAGTATAGTGAAGGCAAAGAAAGCCTGGGACGAGCACCACTGGTCCGAATCAAAAAGAGCTAGTGATAGGAAAGACTCTAGACTGTTTTGGAGCATTGTTAAGTGGGGTGGTGAGGGGACACATGAACCCCCAAATAACAATGTACCGGAAGAAGAGTGGGTAAAATTCTTTAGAACACAGTATGCCGAGGCAAAACAGGTCACCACTGCAGCGGACATAAGTCCAACCCACTTCAAAGATAACTCCTTCTCTCTCAAAGAAATCTTGGTGGCCTTGAGCTCTGTGAACAGTGGGCGCGCCCCCGGCCTAGACGGTGTTCCTGCCGACATCTTTATTAACGACAAGGAACGTTGGTGCAAGTACATTTACCTTCTTATTAACACTATTGCTAAGGGTGCAGCAGCAGATATCCTAGCAGGGAGCAGTAATTATACCAGTGTTTAAGAAAGGTGACCGATCCCAGCCCGGCAAATACAGGCCGATAAGCCTTATCGATACCATCCAAAAGATAGTAGGGCGTGTGATTGTGAACAGGCTCCTTGACTGGGCTGAGGATAATAATGCTTTGTCACTGTTTCAAGCGGGATTCCGTAGGTCCACAAGTACGGTGGATCAGGTATTCCGCTTTAACCTGCTGCAATGGAGGACCGTGGTGCTGGGCGGGGGTAGCCTATATGCGGCTTTTGTCGAACTACGGGCTGCCTTCGATCTAGTACCACGGTCGAAGCTGTGGTCTGTTCTCAAGAACCTGGGTGTACCAGATGAACTATTGACACTGATAATTCGGCTCCATGAAGTAACCTTTTCTAAAATCCAGTGGGGGGGGGGCAGGGCATGGTGACAGCGGATTTCCCGGTTGAGCGGGGAGTCCAACAAGGTTGTTCAATGGCTCCCACTCTCTTCACACTGTACATTAACGGTGTCGTATCCCGCATGTTATCTGCGAATGTGGGCGCTCCCTCATTAGCTGGCATAAAAATGCCTATTTTAATGTTCGCAGACGACACTCTCATCCTATCAAAGACCCCAAGTGGTTTACAGCGTGCACTGTCTATCTTTGACCTATTCTGTGGGGAGCACGGCCTAGAGGTCAATGTGACCAAAACAAAACTTATGATTTTTAATCCCCACCGCAGTTTTAAATCTAAAATTATCATGAATGGTCGTCCTCTAGAGGTGGTGAACACTTTCACGTTTCTGGGTATTCACATTTCAAATAAGAATAGATGGTGCCAGCACATAGATATCGCTACATTGAGGCATAGGCAACTATGAGGTGCTATTAGCTCCGAGTATAGAAAATCCCTGACGAAACCTGTAAAGCCAGCCCTTCAGGTATATGAAGCAAAGGCTCTTGGCTCTGCACTTCACGGTGCTGAGCTATGAGGTTTCGAGAAGGTGGCTGCACTACAAACTTCGGAAAATAAGTTCTTCAGGGCAATAACTGATGTCCCTAAAAGTACTCCCTTGCTGCCCCTTAGGTACGATCTGGGCAGAAAAGCGGTTATAGATTTGGCCAGGCTTCGACCGATTGTGTACTGGATAAGGCTTTGGACCACGCCTGAGCTTTCCCATTATGCTGAGGGTTTTTTTAGACATAATCAAAGCGGATATATTCCATAAAATCGGGTGGCTCAAATCGCTGAAAGCAACTCTGATTGAGCTTGGAATGAGTTTGCTTTGGGTAGACCCAGCTGGAGCAACATTCCCTACTAAAGGTGCTCTAAATTAAATTTATTGGGAAAAGGTAGCCTCCCGGGGCTGCAGTAGCTCTAGTACAGGATCTATGGCCGAAGGATTCCTAGAGGCTAAGTTGTATCCTTCTTTGGAACCCTACTGGGATATTATAACTAGACCTGGCGATAGAAAACTTTTCTTCCAACTATGAGCAGGTGCACTCCCCCTTAGATTTTTGACAGCTAAATGGGAAGGTGGGCTGAGCGATAGTTGCCCTGCTTGTGGTTCCGCCAAAGAAACAACTGGCCATTTCTTATTTTCTTGTACAGCCTATTCTGACCCAAGACGCGCATGGTTAAGACCGATGTGCAAGAATTTGGGGACTACCAGTAGTATAGTTGCCTTGCGTATTAAATGCACCAGCACTGCGACATGGATATCAATAGCCACTGCCAAGTATCTTGGATGGGCATGGTCGATTAGACAGAGACTGCTAGTCACTTGACTATTCTCTGTCTGGATAATCTCTCTGCGTGTTATATCTATGTTTTTAGCACAAAACTGTTTTTATCTAGGTGTTTTTTAACTTTTGTATTATTTTTAAATAATTGCGAATTTTGCACTGTATGAAACTTTCAAAATTGGAACTGTACATCGAGTCATAAACTGTAAATAGTATGCTTTAGTTCTCAATATAATTGATTGCAAATTTAATTGTACTTTAACATTTTAGAATGTTCCTGCTTTTATGAGTGAAATCTCGAATAAAGCATACTTTGACTTGACTTGTGTTTGGTGTCTGTGTCCAGAGCGATGCAGTCTGCAAACCCAAGTGTCTTGGAAAGAATGCATTAGAAGGCTTAGTTTGTCTTTGTTTTGTTAGTAGAAAGGGCTTTCTATTAGTAAATTATAGTGGTAAGCTACCTCTTTGACAGGGACTTAGGGTAGTGCTGCAAATTTTTCTTTCAAAGGAAAATTAGGAGCTGGGAGCATATTCTACACTTAATACAGATTGTTGAACGTGTGTTCATATGCTTTTATTGAAAAGGTAGTAACAGCCTTATATGGCTGTGTGGGGGTAGATTTTTAAAATGCTTTGAATCATCATGGCTTCTTCAAAGTCTATTATTATTTTTGTGGGTAGTATTTATTTGTTTTATATTTTACTAGCAGCCCGCCCCGGCGTTGCCCGGGGCAGAAGGGGGCTGGGGGCAGCATTGCAGCAGGAGAGGCGCAGCAGAGTGGCCGGGAGCACCAAAGCGTACTTACAGTGTTTCCTTGCTCCCGTTTTGTTGGTCATGGATGCTTCTGCCCACGCTCGTGTCGGCTGGTTCTCCGCGCTCGTTTTCTTGGTCCTGGCCGCTTCTGCCGACTCTCCTGTCCGCTCTTACTCTGCGCTCCCCTGTGCATGTCGACGCTCCTCTACTCGCTCCGGACCTTGGAGGGTGTCGCTTCCGCTGTTTCTCCGCGCTCGTTTTCTTGGTCCTGGCCGCTTCTGCCGACTCTCCTGTCCGCTCTTACTCTGAGCTCCCCTGGGCATGTTGACGCTCCTCTACGCGCTCCGGACCTTGGAGGGTGTCGCTTCCTTTCTCCTGTCCGCTCCTCGCAGGGTGTTGCTTCCGGCTTCCGCGCTCCCCTATGATGTCAGCACGCATCAGCACGCACGTCGTTTCTCTGGCGCTACTTCTAAGGGACTACTTTCCCTTAAAAATTATGTTTCCCTTCTAACATATATATTTTGTTTTTATATAGCCTATGTCCTTCTGCTTGCCCTGACGTTTTCAAAGATGTATTGGGTGTTTGGATTGGTGGTGTACTTTTCGAGTTTACCTGGCTCAAAGGACATAGTTCTCTCTTTATAATAGTAGTATAGATATAAATATAGATACTTTTAAGGGACTACTAGTACTTTCCCTTAAAAATTACGTTTTCCTTCGCACATATATATTTTGGTTTTATATAGCCTATGTCCTTCTGCTTGCCCTGACGTTTTCAAAGATGTATTGGGTGTTTGGATTGGTGGTGTACTTTTCGAGTTTACCTGGCTCAAAGGACACAGTTCTCTCTTTATAATAGTAGTATAGATGTGGCTTAAGAGTTTCTAGTAAGTGCAGCTTGTTTTATTTGGTAGTAGAGCCATAGATAAAAGGGAGTTTTTTGGGTAATATTTACCATGTATGATGTATAGCCGAGGTTTGGGACACATTTTGAAGGTCCCATCTATCATCCAGGTTTGACAATGGCTTAGTTTTAGTAAGTTATTTGCTGTAGAAAATATCAAAGTTTGTTTATCATTGCTTAGGTTGTCATTTAACATGAAAGGTTCTTCATTATGTGCCAATGATAAATGTTCAGTAAATATCTACGTCTTGGTATCTTCTAGGGACAGGAGGAATGTCGCTGGTTGCTTTTTTAGTTTGTGAAATTAAACATTTTAAAGTGGGTATAGGTGATGGCTGGCCAGTGATGTGTTCGTGGACTTCAGGGAGTATATTTTTAAAGACTTTGGTTGTGGGTTCCTGAGAGCTAGTGCTTGCTTCTCTTATTTCCTACAATACCACTTACTTCTATTTCTATTACATTTGTGAGGTAGATGTGTTCTCTTAAATGAATTACCTCATCATCTTTTGTAGTGGCTCTCCCAAAGTATACATTAGAGTAATTTTGGTACATTTCCATTTCACATTTTCTGTCAATGTACGTTCTTGGATGTAGTTGTAGCCCATGAGACCTAGTAACTGCTTTCCTTTCTGGGATGTTGTATACTTAGCTCCCTCTGTCATTGTATCTGAAAGTAATGTAATAGTACAAATAAATACAAATTTGTAAAGTTTAAATGCTTGTTATATACATATACAATTATTGAACCACTTCTAATATTTATCCTTACATGTATGTTCTTTGTGTATGTTTCTCATTAATTTGCAGCTTTTTCATTGTGGGTGTTGTAATGTTGACCAGGTGCTTTCTTTTCTGTTGGAAAAAAAGCATCAGTTTAATTGTGGATGTTTATTTGATGGCAGTTTATAGAGGTTGAGGTCATTAGGTTTATCTGTACTTGCTTTTGGGATGAGTTTATATTTTTTAACAATTTATTTATACTTACTTTGTTTTTGCTGGTTTGTAATAGGTGTTTTTCCTGGCAGTTGATCACTTTTCGAAGTTGTAGTGTTTTCATTTTGGAAGTACATGTAAAGAGATGGAAGTTGGAAAGTGTTCTGTTAAATATTTGCAATTTGACAATTTTAATTTTATTTACAAGCAAGTTTTAGTTTAAATATAATTTTTACAAACTTAGGGCTTCATTATGATGGCGGGCGGACTTTTGGCCGACCACCATCAGATCGGGAATGGAACCGTCCCGCCATGGAAATTACAATGCAAAAGTGTATTTTTTGTATTGTGGCATGTGCTGGAGGCTGCAGCACAAGCCGTAGTGCAAAAAATACACATTTTGCAAATCCCTGCACTATGTGGAAGGCACCATGTGGTGCCTGCCACATGGTGCAGGGATGATCCCACGTCTAAGGGCCAGGAGACAAGGTTGGGCCTGCTGTCGGACCCAATGTTCCATTCCGCCTGCCTTTTCATGGCAGATAAACCGCCATGAAAAAACTGGCGGGAAGGGACATCGTAATCCCTATGGCGGTGCCTCGCTGGGACCGCCACAGTTGTAGGGATTGCGGTTCCCTCCGACGGGCTCTTTGAACTCGTCGGATCCATGGCTGACCACCAGCCATCCACTCACCATCAAAATGCTGCAGAAGGTGAAGCAGGGTCCGATGGTGGAGGGAACACTGCTGACGGGCTGACGGTGGCGGTCCCACTGCCATCTTAATGAGGCCCTTAGTTAGGTAGGTGTACGTTTCCTCACCTTGCAGTGTTTGTCATTTTTGAATTATTTAATGGATAAAGTTAGTTTGCCTTTTATATTGTTGATTTAATTGTTTGTCTAATTTTATTGGTTAAGGTTGTTCATAGTTTAATTTTATTGGTTAGTTTAGGTTTAGTCAGAATGTTTGTTTCCAGTTAAGTCTTCCTAGAGTAAATGCTAATTTAGGTTTTAGTAATAATGTTTGATATTTTTTGATATTCTTTAATTATATATATATTTTTATTAATATTTAGATTGTTGTATACGTGTTTAGGTTAATGTAATTTTTGTGGTACTTTATTATGAATTTTGTTAAATATTTTATTGAGGTGAAATATACATTTATTGGTGATGTACATTTTTTTATCAAACATTGTATACCATGTTTTATGTTAATTTTAAATAATTGTTTTTCGTAAAAAGTGCTTTTTTTAATGATAATTTCATTATTTTTGATAATTGTAGTTGATATTGTGTGAATTGATAATTATGATATATTTTATGTTTAAGGGTGACAGTATTTTTGTTTCCGCTATTTGAGTTTTTGATATAAGTAAATATCGAAATTTTTAACAATAGTTGTGTTCTCTGTATTTTATTTTAGTTAAGTATAGGAAGGTGATATTTTTGATGATTATATCTGATTATACACTGACGAAGGACTAGAGGTCCGAAACGCGTCTGTTTGTTTTGGTCAGAACGCCGTATTAAATTTTCTTTGCAACATACCCCCGTGAGTGCGTTTTTCGTCTCAGGAGAATGGGTCGAATGGAGCTACAATATATATATATATATATATATATATATATATATATATATATATATATATATATATATATATATATATATATATATATATATATATATATATGTGTGTGTGTTCTGATATTTTTGTGTTTCGATATTATACGCATCAATAGTATATCAATGATCTGGAAACTTGGGCAATAAATGCCTTTCTCCAGAACTGCTTTCTAATTTGCCCTTATGTGTTCCTTCCTTTTCCTTTTCTCCAGAGGAGCCTCCTCTTTGCTAAACACTTCTTCTGCAGGATGGTCTAGGTCACTCGACATTGGCCCTCTTAGGCATGGTTGGAACTACCCACAGACTTTCTTAGATGTCTTTGAATTCTTTGTCATAAAATGTTAGGACAGAAGGTTTCTTAGAGAATGTTTCATTTGGTGGTGGATGAGGCCTTGGCGACAAGCTGAGGACCTGGTAAAGACAGACCTCAATATGTGCATGGAGAGAAGCAAAATTAGAATCTTACCAGTGTCCTGTTTCGAGCTCTGAAGTATATGTGTCATCTGAGAATAAGGCCGATTTGAATATGTGTGTCCTGGTCATCAAGAACAAAGAGAAAGGGTTTTGGAGCCTTGGTTGTCTGAGTGACAAAGCAGTCGAAACGACGTGTGGCAAGGCCATGGGAAGACAGAGTCTAGTGTGCAGTCCCAACTTTCTTTTAAAACTAGAGAAAAAAATTTGGTGGCCATATTTGGAGGTTGGGAGAGTTTAATAAGGTGTCTGACTTCTCAGTAAAAACATCAATATCAACATCGGTTTTTGGCAGCCATTTCAAAGGTTTGGTCTGAAAGAAAATACATGCCCAATATGCTGTAGAAAACACGTTCATAACTGTGAATGGTGCCCTTCTTAGCACTTTGGGAAGTAGTATATTATATTAAATGTGATCAGGTTACCGGTAGCAGTCACACCTAATGAGTGAGAAACATCATTCATTCATGCCTGTAATTTTGGAACTTCCTACCAGCAGGTGTGTAATTCTGTACATATCATTTGTGATAGGCTCACCTTGTTTACAAGTCTGCAAAATTGGCACTTCACATATTCTCTAAATACCTGGCTCACTACGTCTTCAAGTTTGGATTCATAAGAAGATGTCTTATTGGTGTTAGACTCATTTGCTATCAAAGTATTGTAACTCCTCTCCTTGATTTAACTCTTTTTGTATTTGGCTGTGTGTGATTAGTTGTGTACATTGCTACTCCAGTGACAAACACACCCTCCAACATCAACTTATGCTTCATCTTTGTGGAATACTTTGGTGTTAGTTATTTCCATTTCTTTGTTTTGTTTAAAAAAGAAAGAGTAAATAAGATGCAGAACGTCACTGCACCTCCACTTTTTTTTACAGGCTCATGGAGAATGACAAGTGATGTGGTCAAAGTGGAAGAAAACGTTTTTGATTTATATAAGAATTTGTCTTAACAACACGATTATGTAAAAAGTGTCAATGTTGATACATTGTTTAGGAGTAAAGGACAAGAGGTGTATGATGGCCTACCAGAATTGGATATTTAGGTATCTAGGGGGTTGAATGAGCTTGAGGTTTGCATTAAAAAAACATGATTCTCATTATTTACCAAAGGTAAGCAATATCTTAGAAAGATTTCACTTTGTTAAACAAGTTCAAGGTGAAAATGAGAGTGGGGAAGATAATGTGACAAATCTACAGAAACTTGATGCAACTTGCAAATTTGGCAATCTGTGTGATGAACGAAATCTTGATCGGTTTCTTCCCAATTGTAGGGATGAGAGGTTGAGGGTAGGGCTTTACCTAAAGGATAAGCCACCTCTTGCTGAGGTCCTATTGTCTTCAAGGAGAGTGGAATAAATGTTGGCTCGTGTTTCTAAAATTTGCGGTCACTCTAAATCTAGTGCCCAGCCACAAGTAAGTGTCATCAAGGGTGAAAAGAAAAAAACAGGACAAGGAGAGGGATGCCAGGTTCAAGAGATTTTGTTACAGATATAGTCTGCATGGTCATATGGCCACCTTTAAAGATTTTCCTGCGCTACTTTCTATAAGAGAGGAAAGAGGGGTCATTTTATAAAGTGTTTTTGGTACACTATTCAGTCCAAGAAAACCTGTTAAGTTATTGGATGTTGTGGGGAGGTGATTTTACAACTGGGTTGTAATGGGTGTGGGACTCCATGTGAAACTGTTCACCTGGATGGGTTGGACATGAAGATGTTTTTAGACTCTTATTCATGTTTAACTATAATATCTCAAGATACATTTCACAGCATGAAAGGTGTCTTGGGTGACCTCGAGGAAATGGATGTGAGACCTGATGGATATACTGGACAAGAGGTTCCAGTCAAGGTTATTTTAATTGAGATTTAGAATTTAAAGGCAGAAAAACTTGAGTCACGATTTTTGTATCAGTAAAGGGGTCAATATTCTGAGTTGGTCTATGCAGAGGGACCTAGCACAAATTCATGAGGTGGCAGTGGAATGTATGAGTACAGTAGGGTGCCACGATTGCCCATAGGTGTTCAAGATTGAGTTAGAGCAGAACTGGACAAAGCTAATCAGTCACATGTGATCACTCTTGTTGAGGCAAGTAATGGGTTAGCTCCCATAGTGGTTGTGAAAACGTCTAGCTGCGAGATCCGCCTTTGTATTGACTTAAGAGCTATCCGCTGATGGTATTCTTCAAAAGCAACATGGTAGAGTGCAATAGTAGTACACCTTCTCCACAGTACAAGGAGGAGTTGTATGTAGGAATGTTGGAGTTTTTACTGTGAATTTGTTGAGGGTTTGGAAAGTAAGGCAAAGGCCGTGAGAAGGTTGCTTAAAAAAAATCTTCTTTTGATTGGTTTGAAGAGTAAGAAAAGGAGGTTAAGGAGACAAAAAGATGCTCACAGAAAGTTGGTAGTCTCTAATGTTTTGTTTCATGAAGGAAGTGTTACTTGACAGCTGATGCTAGCATGAAGGGTTTGAGAGCTGTATTAATACAAAATGATGGAGAAAAAGAGATCACAATTTCTTGTGTTAGTCAATCTTTGATAGATCAGGAGAGGTGTTCATTAAG
The DNA here is from genome assembly GCF_964263255.1 of Lissotriton vulgaris. Lineage (NCBI taxonomy): Eukaryota > Metazoa > Chordata > Amphibia > Caudata > Salamandridae > Lissotriton > Lissotriton vulgaris. Next base: position 1,365,267,819 of record NC_141695.1, on the reverse strand, counting down.
AGAGAAGCACTTGCTGCACATTAGGCTTTACAGAAATTCAAGAATTTCTTGCGGGGGACACGTTTGTTGTAAGGACTGACCGTAAGCTTCTGTGTCAGATTTTTATGAAGGAAGTGTTTCTGCTAGAATACGACAACTGGTAATTGATTTGCAAGATTTCTCTTTTAGAGTAGGATACATTCCAAGAGTATGCATTAATGCGGCTGATTGTTGCATTTAGTTCTTGATGGACAAGATGGTAATAAGAAAGGTGAGCTGGGCGAGTTCATGGTGGTGAATGTGTGCACTATTACTCACAGTGTCATTTTGGAGGATTGAAGGATGAGTGGATGGAAGAGATGTGAAATGATGAAGACTTGTTGGATGTTGTTACTTAATTAAGGAGTGAGTGTTCTACGAGCAAAAAGGAAAAAAGAGAAAAGATAGAAAACATTTTGGGATATAAATGAAAAAGTGCGCCAGTATGATTGATTGTTATTCAGGTTTACTCATTTAGTTCCTCCTGTTTCTTTAAGAGACAGAATTGTGACTTTGGGAAGTACTGGTCACATGGGCATTGTGAAAACCAAACAGTGTATCAGGCAAGATTTTTGGTGGTCAGGGTTAGATTTTATGGTTAAGAGAGTGGTATGCTATTGAATTGAATGTGCTAAGGTTTTGAAGATGCTGAGACCGTCTATGGAACATAGAGTTTTACCAGATAAACCAGGGGGAGAGATTGCAACTGATCTGCTCAGACCAATGTAAGGGGAACATGCCACTCCTTACTTATTTCTTTTAATTGATCTTTTCTCAAACTGGCCAGAAGTCAAGTATGTTCTTGCTATTAGTTTGAAGAGACTCATAAGATTATTTTAGGACCTTTTCCAATTAGAGTCCACAACAATGTTTAGTAACAATGGGTTGCAATTTTGTTCAAAAGAAGTTAAAGATTTTTTGAAAAACCATGGGATTGTACATAACAAATGGGTGCTTTCACACCCTGAAATGAATGGATTGGTTGAGCGCTGTAATAAAACTCAGAAGGAGGGAATCTGAATTGCAAGGGTTAATGGTATGCCATGGAAAGATAAACTAAAGAATTGTAGTGTAGTTCCTATATTCCCAATAGGCTCTGCGCATTGGAATAATATATCCTATAGATTTGATGTAGGACTGAGGTCGACTACGTCTCTATCGAATACATTAGACTTAATTGTGAGTGCCAGCTAGCTCAGAGGTCACTAGAAACTTTCTCGAATAAACAAGAAGGGATTTGTTTCTGACAACCGCATCAACATTACAACTTTGTTTCTTCAGAGTCGTGGAAACCATAGATACATATTTTACTCAGTCAATCATGCATGCTTCGTTTCAACAGAGGTGCAGAGAAATTGGGAGACAGGCATTTTCTACTTCGCAGCCTGCATTATGATTGTAGCAGTTCACTTTACTTGCATGAGAAAGAAGACTGTTCAATAAATACTTACTTACAGCGAGAAGAGTATTATAAAATAATACTGTAAAAGCATGGTATGGATTTTAAGCCATAAAATACATACATAAATAACAAAATCTAAAAGTACTCAACTGGTGCTTCTAAAATACGCCTACCCCAATGTACCTAACCTAAGTCTAGTACGAGGGAAGAAGTAAGTGAGGTGTAGCATAGGTTTAGTTTCTTTGCCAAGAATCTATCCAAGATTTCTCTTAGGGTCTAATCAGCTCCGTACCTTGGTTTTAGAATGAAGGAGGTCTGGTATCTCTGTCTCGGACTCGATTTCCTAACACCCTGCAAGGTGAGCTTGGAAACACTGGAGCTGGATTCTCAGCGAGAGAAAGGCAGCCTCTTTGTCAGTGCGTCAGCTGGAGGGTCGGCTTCCTTCAACACTTGCTGTAGCGAACTGTGTCGGGCAAGTAGATAGTCGAGCTGCTCCAAACCACTGTGTGTTTGCTAGGGCAAGTAAAGGCATATCTATACCTTGCAGGTGCCTGGTTTGACGTAAAGTCAGACATAATAACATCACCAAAGAACCCCAAGGGAATGGTAGTTCTTTGAAAACTCCATGAGTTCTTGAACAAATCAATATTCAAGCAAGGGGATATCCCTGACTGCTGAAGCCGAGTTTTCCAAGAAATTGTTGTGGCTTTTCGGAACTAGTGGAAGTATCTATGCCTGTATTTGGACTGCATGGGTTATGTCTAAATATAGTTATGCTTTCTATGCTTATATAAGGGTAATGTGAATTATACCTATAAAAGGGCATGAATCGGGAAAATTTCACTTGGGTCCTAAAACGCTATACAACAGAATCATCTATTTGCATATTGCATGTATCCCCATGCTACCACTATTCAGAGGGGGAATCTAGGTACATGTATTTCTTCAGGATGGGTGACAAGGCATAAGGAATTTGTGGGCAACTCAGAGCATCGTGTTTGCAGGGAGCGAGAATGAGAATGCTAAGAGAAAAGAAAGATGATATATGATAGGGAGCTTGCAAAAGGCCCAAAGGAATTGAAGGTGGAGGGTTAAATGAAGATTAAGAGCCTGATTACAAGTTTAGCGGTGTGGGAGCAGGCCGCCTTGCCAGTGCGCCGCTCCTACACTGCAAAACTTCTTCACCGACCGACCACCACATTAGGAGTTTTATTCTGGTCTTGCAGACAGTGCTTTGGCGGTCCCAGGCGGTGAGCCTTAGAAAAGCACCACAATGGGAATGTCAAAGCAAGTTCCTGCACGACATGGAGTGTCAAGTCTATGCCATGCAGGAACTGGGGTGCATGCATACAGGGGGGAATACCATGCATCCCTTGGCCCTGAGGCAACAAGGGGCCCAGTAGGGCCCCCTTTGTTACCTCACCCCCACACTTTTCATGGCAGACTCACCGCCATGAAAACTGTGGCAGTGAGATAACTTGTGAAATGATTGGTGGTGCCACAAGCAGACCGCTGCACCACCACCGGAGAGCAGGGATCCCCTGCGGTTGCAGTGGACCTTTGGCAGTCCAACTGCCAAACTCTGCATCAGGCAGTCTGACTGCCAATCCAGCGGTGCCCACACCACCACGAGGGCTCCAGTGGTCTATAGGACCGCCGTAGTCATAATCAGCCCCTAAGTCTCCTGAGAGTTATGTTACATGATCAAAGTTTTCTAAACCTATACACATTGTAAAATTTGGTGCTTAAACTAGGTCTATGGGCTGGCTCTACATTTGCTTTCCCAACCACAGATTTAATCAAAACTTCCTTCTAGGAAATGGAAAAAGCGATGTACATAACGTCCCTAAAGAGGCAACTGGTCAAGAACTTAATGGTGTGGCAGCAATGAAATTGACTAATTCTGGACACAAGCAAGGAGGGCTTTATAGGAAGGTGCTACCACTGAACATTAATGTCTTAGAATATTCCCTGCGCTCAGCTGCTATGAATCTTTACAGTAGTAAGATGACCATAGCTTGAACCAAAGATAATGTGATACAGCAATTGGTCACCTTAAAAAAGAAGAAATCCGCTGCTACACATATGGGAGATGCCAGTCAGCATGGCCAGCAGGCGGTTGCCTCTGATGTCACTAAGAGAAAAGATATCCTGTTCAATATTAATACAGCCATCTCTAACTGCACTAGGACTCATGGATCTGGAGAAGACAGTCATAGTTCTGATGTCTGCGGTGGTCAGGATACTATTGGATATCCTGCTGCGGATTGGTGTCACTACAACGCATGCTTTTACATCGCATGCCTTTACAACGCGGTTTTTACCACGCAGTCCATTACAACGCATAATGCTTTTAGGCGCTGGATAGTGAATTATTTAATTTACTATTCCAGCTCCAGTCCCCGTGGATAGCAGGGAAGGTGTTGGATAGTAAATTAAATATATTCCCTATCCTAGAGCGCCCCCCAGCGCAATGCGTTGTAATGGTTTGCGTTGTAATGGTTGCGATGTAATGGTAGTGCGTTGTAAAAAATGCGTTGTAAGTGATGTTCCCCCCTGCTGCCAATGACCTAAAAACCTGTGGAGTTGATATAATTTTATACCAATGTAGATGAGGATCTGCAGCTAGCAATTCGATTGCCAATTTTCCTGAGTTTTTTACTTGCAACTATCGCTCATACAGGCACATCGGTCTGAGGCATTGCAGCAAGTTAGTGTCGATAGTATACAGCTGCACCAGGCACTGTCAGAAATAATAGGGAAGGTTACTACATTGACCTCTCAGATGCTTGAGCTTCAGCAGAGGGTGTCAGACACTGAAAACGTTGGAATAGTTACATCAAAGGCAGTTAGAGAACATAAAAGCAGAATCTTACTGGTGCAGTCCAAGATGGAGGATGTGGAGAATCATCAACAACGCAACAACCTAAGGGTCTTGGGGTCCCTGAGGAAAAATAAGAGGACAATCCTTGATAGTTTATTATACAATTGTTCCAGCAAGATTTTCATGATCTATTGGACTGGGATCTAGATTGTCAGTAACAACGGGGACACCAGCTTCCATTCTCTCGTACTGGTGATACTTCTAAATTAAACTCTGCCAGTCCTCGCACAATCCTGATATATGTAGGGAACATTCTACTGAGACAGGCTATATATTTGTAGGCCCGACCATCCATACCAGTCACTGTTGACTCAATTTCCTTTCATGTGCAATCAGACTTCTGTAAACTAACAATGGCCTGTCAATGGAATCTACGACAAATGATTGATCCACTGAAAGTGGTGGGGTTACAAGTCTTCCTTCCAGTTCCTGCTCATTTAAAATTATACAGGATTGCTAAACACAGATTTGTTTCACAGAAACTGATGCCACTAGAGTCCTTAAGGAGTGGTAAAGGTGGAGGGCAGACACTTGACCCATTAAACAGCTCACTCATTTGACTACTATGATTCTTGTGAATACTGTGATCATGAAAAGAAAAGGCACATATATTTTAGCCAGTTTTTGCAGTAAAGGTCTTTCAATGTTTTGTAGGAAAATGGGAGCGGGGGGCTGGGTTTCACCTAGGGTCTGACAGCTGAAGGGGTAAGATGATTCTTTCTCTTTGGGCCGGGCTAGGTCTTTGTTGTTGGGGGGAGCAATGTGTGATGCAATTAGGGCACTTTATGTTGGTTTCAATAGAGGATGGAATCTGTTGTATGTGGTGGTTGAGCAAGATAAAATGAATTGGTGTAATCACATGTTTACATTTTGTGGATGGATAAGCCTTGAAGTTGAAATTTACTAGAATGTGTCTCATGGGTACACTGATGAAATTTCAGTAGAAGTTAATGTGTTGGAATGTGGCTGGCCTGAATCACCATTTAAAACGCTGCTTGATCAGGAGGAACTTTCTATTCATAAACCACAGATTTTTCGTCTAATGGAGAATCATCTTGCATATAAAGATAGGGCATATCATTATGATATCATTGTTTCTACCGGCCAATCAATCTCTTAAGGGGAGTTGCTATACTTGGCTCCAGGCAGTTTGAATATAAAAGTCTTAAAACCGTATCAGACACTAAGGGAAGATGGGTGATTGCCCAGATCCTGGTTATGTGTAAGAAGTATAGTATCTGCACAGTGTATAGCCCAAATACTAACGATTTAAGCCTTTATGATAGGTTGAACATAAAGTTGCTGGGTTGGTCTGGAGATATAATAAACTCAGGTGATTTTAACTGCATTATTAATTACAAAATCAATATGCCTTATCAATCTGTTTTTCCCCATATGGTCAGAACCAGGCTTCCATTTTCGAGATAGCATGAGTATATGGTCTTGTGATGCATGGAGGACGTTGAATCCAAAAGGCCTAGGATATACCTACTTTTCTCCACCACATAGACACTATTCTAGAATCAATATGTTTTCATTGCATAGGGCCTCATTGAATATGCAAATATGGAGGTATGTCTTAGGATCACTTCAGCACAACCCTCTATTTGTAACATTACAGCTATCGAATGCTAACAGGGAAGGGTACGGCTTCATGCTTCCAAGATCAATTCTGTCGTACTCTGATTATAGAACCTGAATAGTTAAGAAAGTGACGCGATTAGGGCAACCCGGGTCACTCACAACCACCTCTCAGCCTTCCTCACAAATGAAGAGTCGGTCGACAGTAGAGAATACAAACCAAATGTATTTATTGAAAGCACACTCAAGTGGTGTCTAGTCTAACCAGCCTCCTTACATTGCTGCACAAGGACTGACTTCTACCACCAGGGTAACATGTAATGTACATTTTCAGAACCACAAAAGATATGTCCAGACTGGAAAATTCCAGTTGGTAGCTGGTGAACAGTGGAGATACAGAAGGATGAGTTGCAATCCCAGGACCGGGTACATGTTATTTCAGCATCAAGGTTACTCTGCCTGCACTCTGCCGCTCTAAGGGTGGGACCAGGCCTATCTAGTCAGAAAGGTATGCAATGACAAAAACAGTCTATTCATTAGCACAGGAAAGCTCAACCTTCGAGAAATACAAGAAAAGGAAAAAACTATATAGCAGCTGCTTTCGCTGAGGCAGACATACGAGTGAGACAGAAATTTGTTTAGTTAATGGCTCAAAATGGTGGCTCAACTTAAAAAGGTGCTGCAAATGCTAACTTTACATAGAGCAATACCCTAGCTAAATGAATGCATAACTTTTACATTTCAACAGACCCTCCTTTTAGCATGAGCTAACCATTGGAAGTTCAGCAGGGAAGAGCGCATCTTTGGACAGGCACGGCTTAGAGCTGATTACAATTGGGCCCATCGCCATGTAAATACCTTCGGGGGAACAATAAATGGTAGCATGCAATTTCTTTAATTAATCCAAGCCCATTAAATTTACTCCACAATTAGATGTCAACAAAAATGGCGAATCCACAGTAAAAGGACCTATAGTCAGTGTAAGAGGTTTGGAAATGGGGCTCACGACCGGTACACCAGAAAATCCTACTGAACCATTATTGCGGCCAGACAGAGCTGTCCCGGGGGCCAGTGAATGAGAAATAGAGCTATTCATTGCACTTGTATCCATCAAAAAATCCTTAGCTGAGCCATGCAAATCTGCAGTAACAAAAGGACCGTGCTGATCTACAGGTATCTGAACTGGTCCCTCACTCTGTCCCTGGCTGTCCTAGCTTTGAGATAGTCCTGTCACTTCGTCCACATCATAGTCATCATAATAATACTGTCCACCTCTATTGTCATCGAAGTAATTACTGTTTGGGACGATCCTTTGAGGCTGCGCCATTCTGAGCTCTGTCCTGTCAACCAGCTCCACAACCCCATCCACGAGAAACCCTTTCTCTAGGGGCTACAACCTTCTGCAGCAGCACCGGGCACTCACTACGCCAATGTTCCTCCTCTTTACAATACACACACTGATTCCGCCCTACAGGCGTACGATTCCAGCTGGTATGCGAAAGCTGCCGGTCTGAACCACCACGTCCTCTACCGTTCCCACTAGAAGCCTGTTGCAACAACACCTTTGTCTTAAATTCCTTATGCTTTTTCTCCAACTTCTCCTTCTCCTCATTCTCCCTATGCTCATCATAATACTGCACCATACTCCATATTACAGAAGGGGAGGAGGTAGTCCAAGTGCTCTCCGAGGACTGTAACCTAGTCACAATCTCAGGAAGCAAGTTTGTAACAAATCTATTAACGAACAATCAGACACCTCCTGTATACTAAAATCCAAGAACACCCCTTCAAACAGAGTGAAAAATGAGACACACTCTCATCTTTCCTCTGACGGCATGCCGTTAACTTGTCCCAATCTACCCTTCTCATTGGAATAAGAGTGCATTTACGTAATGATTCGACAAGGCAAAGCTAGAATCTTGGCCTTAGTCTTCTCCCCAGGCTTCCTCTCCTGGTCCCATGTTTTAATCTGGTCCCAGGTACCACCCAATTCCACAACCTGATCCTGAGGGTGCACCTGCCTCCAAATATCAACGGGCACCGGCAAACCAAAATACATCTCAATGTCTGCAAGCGTCATCACTGTTGATGAAGCAGCCTCAGTCAATTCCTTATACTATGCAGTAGGATTTTTCCTAGGGTCAGGTAACTGAGTCTTAAAGGACAAAACCTCATTCCTTTTCCACGGAGTGTAGACCCATTGTTCTTGGAAATGGGCCACTACTCTCTGTCTAATAACTGTATTCTGCTGATCCCTTAGCTCCGGTAGTTCAGGGTGATATATGGGGTGAACTTCCCTCATCTGAAACTGGGATACTGTCTTCGGCTATTGTCAAGCAGTCTACTTTGCTAAGCGACCAGCGTTGTGCCGTTACTAAAAACCTCACCAGGTGCCATACCAGTAGCATATACGTGATCCCATCATATCATAAATAATTTGGGGTGCCACATCATTAAAACACTGTTCTCACGGTCCAATCAAAGTAGCTGATGTGTGCTTAAGTGCATGCTACTGCCCAAATGGCTCATAATCTTTCATCACACTCCACACATCCTCCACACTGTAAATGGGGTTACAAGCCCACTCAGCTGCTTGATCAGCCACCACATATTTTTCTGCGTCCCTCACATCACATCGCATCAACGTCCATCCTAAATGGTCTATACATTTTGTCCAGTCCCTATCCTCAGGGCCGCGTACTGATGTCTCAAGATTTTGCAACATCGGGGAAACAGTAGGAGGGATAACAGAGGTACTGGGCAATAAGGTCGCTGCTGACTGGGTCATGGGTGTAAGAGCTAGTGAAAGGGATACTGAAGCAACAGGTGTTGCAGAAGTATTAACAGTCATAGTTGCCACAGACGTCGATGACAAAGAAAGGACAGGAGGTGCTGTGGCCAAGGTAGACGGAGTAACAGTAGCAGAGACAGCAGAGACAGAAAAACCGGGTAGCTGGGGCTCCGGGGGAAGTACAGGGTATACCCTCTACGGGGTATACGGAGGCGGGGGTTTAGCATCCAACAATTTCTCCACCAAAGTATCTTTCTCTCCTCGGGCAACATAAGACTTTTCACATTGTAATCTAAACTTCCTATCAGCACACTCTATTCCCTTTTCTATTTTTTCTCTACCATGCGCTACAGCATTCTAAGTCTATGTCTGCATGCTTCCCTTCCGGGCCTCTTTTTCGGCTTTCATTAGTCTCTGTTCAGATTCCTTTTGTCATGCTCTGAGGGAATCAAACATCGACTGTCTACTCCTTTTCGCAAACAATTTATCCTGTAGAAAATTAGTTTTCTGTTCATCAAAAGTGCCCGTCAACGGCCACTGCAACTCAGTATTGTTCCTCATATAATTGTGCCATAACGTACTAAACATAATAGGGCCAAGGCCATGTTTTATGTACATATCAAAATTTGAAGTGCCTTCCGAAGGCGCTGGCTGGCTTTCTTCCAATCGAGCATCAGCAGAACAACAACGACACCCCAAACAAAACACCTTACTAAGGCACAGCATCTTTCAAAAGAAAACAAGTTCACTATTTATGCCACGCAGATATTTGTAAATATCTTTTTCAAAGTCGGTCCTCAGGCCTCATCAAATACAAATCAAAAATTGTACAATGTTCATAAAGAACTCAAACAAATTCAAGTGCTTGTCCAAAGACGGTCCTTAGACCGTGTCAAATACAAATCAAAATGACACCATATCCACAAAGAACCAAAGCAAACTCACATGGTGCACACAGGCCAAATGGGTTTGTTCTCCACTGCTGCCTCTTTGGACCAAATGGTCAGATCCAAGGGTTTCGACCTTCAGGACCCCAGTCGGGATGACCACTGGATGAGGCACCGCCCTGACAGACACACAGGGCAGCTGCAAGTACAAAACTCTCTCGTTCAGGGATCCCTGGTCCACCCGTCTGACCAGCCACAGCCTGACCTCCTCACCCAGGATGGGCCACCCGATGTAGTCCCTGTTCGGGCACCAAATGAAGGAAGTCACCCGATTAGGGCCACCCGGGTCACTCGCGACCACCTCTCAGCCTTCCTCACAAATGAAGAGTCGGTCAGACAGTAGATAATACAAACCAAAGGTATTTATAGGAAGTACACTCGAGTGGAATCTGGTCTGACCAGCCTCCTTAGATTGCTGCAGAGGGTCTGACTTCTACCAACAGGGTAACATGTAATGTACATTTTCAGAACCACAAAAGACATGCCCAGACTGGAAATTTCCAGTTGGTAGCTGGTGAACAATGGAGATACAGAAGGGTGTGTTGCAATTCCAGGACAAAGTACAGTTATCTTGGCATCAAGGTTACTCTGCCTGCACCCTGCCGCTCTAAGGGTGGGAGCAGGCCTATCTAGTGAGGAAAGTATGCGATGACAAAAACAGTCTATTCATTAGCACAGCGAAATTCAACCATGGAGAAATACAAGAGAAGAAAAAAACAATATAGCACCTGCTTTTGCTGAGGCAGACATACGAGTAAAACAGAAATGAGTTTCGATCAAGGCTCAAAAGTGCGGCTCAACTTAAAATGGTGCTGCAAATGGTAACTTTACATACAGCAATACACTAGCAAAATGAATGCATAACTTTTATATTTCAACAATAGCTAGCTTTTTGAGGGAATTTATAACTGTGAATCTTGGCTCAGCACCACTGCATGTGGTCTAGAATACTCTAAAGGATTATATACAGGGTGTCCCATGCAGTTTATCCTGAACACGAATAAGCTAGAGAAAGTTGGGATGTGTAACCTTTGCCTAGAAGTATATGAGCTGAAGCAACAACATACCCAGGCAGTTGTAGATAATAGGCCAAATGAGCAATCAATTTATCCTAAGCTCCTAAAACATCGCAGTATAGTGGTTCGTAGGTATAGGAAGAAGGTTGCAGAGACATATAGGATTTAGAGAGAGCTTCAATATAAATATGGGGAGAGCATTGGGAGAGTATTAGTGCATAAGATAGCAGAAAGGAGGCATATAAAATCAAACGTATCTGCTTTCTCTGTAGATTAATAACTAATGTACCTGTTAATGAAATAACAAGCAGAGGGGCACAAGTGCATTGTGTCTGGAGAGACCTGACCTTGAGCATTTCAACTGTTTTCACATATGTATTTTTAATTATTTCACTTCAAAAATAGTGACGTTCGTAAGGTGCTTCACATGTAAACCATAATGTAAAAAATTAGTGGCACGTGAAACCCACGCACACTTTGAAAGAGGAGGCCCCACAGACAGCGTTAATCAGTGATTCTGTACCTGTCCGGAAAAGCCTTAAATCTAGAGCTCGCCACCCATGGGGCATGGAGAGGGCTGAGGGGGGGGGCGACATAATTTTATGCAGTTTCAGGCCCACAGGGCAGGCGGAGGGCCCAGGGGGAAATTTAAAAGAAATAAAATCTAGGGCCCAACGCCCATGGGGCATGCAGCGTGCCCAGGGGGCATTAGTGTTCTGCAGAATAGCTAAATGTAGTGCTGCAGAAATGCTGGAAATTTTCCAAATGAATGCCACAAAATTTCCAATTTTGTGCCACAAAATGTGCTATCCCATGCCCCAATATCTTGGGGTGTCCAATTAGGGACAGGGGAGTTCTTGCTACCATGGTAAAAAGCATTACTGAAATAATTTAGTGATTTATATAAAATATTTATGGTATTTATGGCCAATAGTTACCACCTAGGCAGTCTGAAATAGTTTATTACCTACACAAGGTGAGTCTTTCCCATATGTGACTGTCTCAGGTTCAAGTGTTAGAGGGCGATTTTACTATGATGGATGTCAAGACTGCAATTCGATCTCTTCCGCCTGAGAAGGCAGATGGAGAGGATACTATTCCATTGGAATTTTATAAAACCTGTATGGAGGTACTTCCTCCCACCTTCATATCCATATTGGCTGGTATTGAGTATAAAACATAACTCAACTACTGCCAATACTGCTACATTACTTATACTCTCATTTATGAGGGAACATATTGAAAGTCCAACAACATGTACCTTAGACTTTTTTTCTGTCTGAAATCAATCTTTTTTTCTTTTATTTGTTTTTCACATATCAAAAGTCAACAATTTTTTACAAATCCATTACTTTTTGCCATTGTGCCTCATAACAAAATCTTATTTCATAAAAACTTATCATTAGATTCAACATTCTCCCATTCTCATACTCTCTTCAAACTCTCTGATCTTTCATTCACCATTCAACACACATACCCCTTTCAAATTTTAAATGTCTTTTTCTAACAAAACTTTTTAGTCCTTGTTTGAAAACTCAGCCTTAGTAAACGATATTACAACACATGTATTTACAAATTCAAAACAATTGCACTTAGTTATAAGTCCTTGTTGCTGAAAAACTGGTCTACGCGTTTCAAACTTGCACTCAATGCAAGAACGCGGAAGCGACGACACATCCCGGCATGTCTGGAGAGGACTTCTTACAAAAGAGGTACGCTCCTCTTCCTAATCCATGAACTGAGAGAATAAGATTCTCTGTCTTCCAACTACAAGAAAAGCGAACCAGGGGGTCGCTTCTCTTAATAGTACATTCAGGAGAACAACTAGCAGTCTGAGAAAGACGGGTGCCTCGTAGAAAAGTCTATTCCTCAACTCCGGGTTTTATAGAATAGAACAGCTAGAAGTTGCGTGGTCCTGATGAGAACTTCAAAATGAGCACGAGTTCGAAACGCCTGGACCAGTTTTTCAGCCACAAGGACTTATACCTAAGTGCAATTGTTTTGAATTTGTAAATACGTGTGTTGTAATATCGTTTTATAAGGCTGAGTTTTCAAACAAGGACTAAAACATTTTGTTAGAAAAAAGAAATTTTAAATTTTAAAGGGGTATGTGTGTTGAATGGTGAATGAAAAATCAGAGAGTTTGAAGAGAGTATGGGAATGGGAGAATGTTGAATGTAATGATAAGTTTTTATAAAATAAGATTTTGTTATGAGGCACAATAGCAAAAAGTAATGGATTTGGAGAAAAAATGTTGAATTTTGATATGTTGAAAACAAATAAAAGAAAAAAGATTGATTTCAGACAGAAAAAGAAGTCTAAGGTACATGTTGTAGGACTTTCAATATGTTCCCTCATAGATGAGAGTATAAGTAATGTAGCGGTAGTGACAGTAGTTGAGTTATGTTTTGTATAGAGGCTTGGCCTTACTGCTGAGAGTCCATACTCAGTAGTGTTATTAGCCATATCGAGTATGGCAAAGAAATTCTGGCTTCATGGAACAATAGTAATATTATTGTTTCTTTTTTTTAAAGGAGAAACCTCAGAAAAAGAGAAATCAAATCTGACAGTACAATCTTCGCTAAAGCATTAGTTGCACAGCTTGCTCTAGAGATTCAGCATTGTGTTTCACCAGAGCAACACAGATTTATCATGGGTAGAGCTACTAGTAGCCACAATAAAGCCACTATAGCAGATTTTAATGTGGCCAAGTTAATGTAAAGCTGGGTTGGAATGATTTAACTTGATGCTGAAAAGGCCTTTGATCAGATTTCTTGGGCTTATCTCTAGTTGACTATGCGGGTCATGGATATTGGTGAAATGGTTTTACATAAAGTTAAAAGTCTCTAGGTTTGTTCGGAATGGGCATTGCTCCCCCTCTCTTAGTATATGCATGGGTACTCACCAGAGGTGTCCATTATCCCCAGCTATTTGCTCTTTACATAGAACCTTATATAAGGTTACTTATCAAGAACTGTCTGATTTATCCAGTTGTAATAAACGGAATGGGGTTTAAAATTAATTCTTATACTGATCATCAGATCCTGTCCTATCCATTGACCAATTTTCAACTGCGGTCAAGCGGTTTGGAGCGGTCTCTGGATATAAGCTGAATTCGTCTAAAACACATATCATACTTAATTTGGAAATAGTTAAATATTTTCTGGTATAGACCCAGATGCTACCTATCTAGGAGTCAAGATTTGTGGTAAGGTGCAGCAGGTTTTGCAGTTGAATCATGAGATACTTTTGCAGTCATCTATAGCCAAGATGCAGTCTTGGAATTGTCTCCCAATAGGCATAGTTGGACAACATAATATTGTCAAAATCAATATTCTCCCCAAATTTCTTTATCTTTTTTGTGCCATTCCATTGTGGTTCATGGTTCTTTTTTTAAACGATTGGAGGGGGCCATTTGTAGCTTCAATTGGGGATATAAGAGAGTTAGAGTTGCCATATGATTTATGAACCTGCGTGGATTTTAGCTACCAGATGTTAAGATCTATTTCTGGGCAGTATTTGGTACCTGTATAATGAATGTGTTAACCGACCATACTACAGGCTCATATGCCCTTGGATATCAAATGGCTTTGGTGGCCGAAATTATGTTCCTTTTGTGCAGACTCTCTGACCCAAATTATTTCAAACGGGCGCATCTTAATATCAGTAAGGATATTTTTTTAATCTGAGGTGTAATTTGTTTTAAGTACTCTCTCCCTACGATCCACCCGTTTACACATCTATGAGGTCATCCCAATTTCCCCGCTGTTTTTCATGATTCCGTTGCCAGATCGTGGTATGACCATGGTCTGAAAACTGTTGGGCAGGTATATGATTACAATGGGTTATGCATTTTTTCTGTATTGCAAACACTCTATGATTTTCTGCAAAAGTCATTTTTTAAATATCTTCAAATTCACAATTACTTTCTAAATAATCCTACAGATAATTCTGCCTTTAATGACCTGGATATTCTAACATATTTTTACAATACTGAGGGCAGGTTAATGATTAGGAAGATATAAAAAAATTAGGAGCAGTCAAAGTGGTGATGGCCTGGCCATTCTTGCATGTAAGAGGAGTTGCAGGCTAGATGAGGCCATTAAACCAGAAGGTATCTCTGATGCTTTAGATATAATCAATGTCTTGGTCTTATTGAGTCTCAAGATCAGCAGTAAAGGACTGTTTGTATGCTATATTATACACCAGAAAAAAATTATCAATGGTTATTATTAATACTAGTAATAAGTGTTGCTGCCCAAAATGCTGCCTGCAATTGGCGGACATTTTGCGTATGTTGGCTGTGTGACCTTCTTTGAATTGCTATTTGTCCAATGTATTAGCATCCCTCTCTCAGGATCTGGGGTCTGACCTTCAGATATCCACTAGGGATATTATGCTGGCAGGCAAATTTGATATTTGACACAGGTTATCCACTATTAATTCCATTACAATTATAGCTGCCCATCTGTGCATTGCAAGGGCTTGGATTGCTCCCACACCTCCAAGGGTTCATGAGTGGTGGGCGCATCTCTGTCAGATATTTGAACTTGAGGCAGCTATTCTGGAATTAAATGGCAATAGAGGGGATAAACTCATCAAGTATATCAGGGACACAATTTCTGAATGCTGATTTAAGATGGTGTATTTAGTTGGTTGTTTATGTTTTGTTTTTAGGTATCTCATGTTATATATTAGCACCATACTATCCCTGTGCTATAATTTGTACCTTTTGTAATATCTTACCGTTGAGTTTGTCAAATCAAATGTGCTTTAAAGCTACTATGGAATATTTGTTGTTATCATAATCAATTTAATCAAAAATACTTTTGAAAAGATGACACAAACACTTGTTTATCAGGAATCTTTTCCTGAACTTTGATGAGAAACCCATCAGCAGCTTTGGCAACATATCTTCAAAGTTGGCAGAGATGCAATGCATCACATTGGATAATTGAGGTCTGACTTATTTAATGTTTTGTAACAGCTTTTGATGAGGATCTGTCAGACAAATCTGCTTCTGCTACCTTCCCAGGGTGCTGTATACCTGGTTTATACTCTGGAGAGCGTTTTATATGAAGTACAACCACCTAATATTCCTCTAGGCAACTAATTTAGTGCTTCAGTAGGCTTCTTACAGATTATGCAACCAACTCAGCCCTGCATTCAATACCACGGCAGTAAAGACTTGTTAAACATACCAGAAAATTTACACGCTTAACCTATAACTCCCTAGTCCAAAAAGGTTGCTGAATTGCAGACAAACACCCGGAGCAGACACACCATCCCTGTAAGCTTTAAGGCGAACGCAGAACCATTGTCTGAATGAGAAGAATAAAAACTGCTCCTGTGGCATTAGGATACTGCAAGTCATTTGTGACCACTCAAGCATATCAGCACTTCTTTGTGGCCAAAACCCATAAGAATGTGGAGCATGAATCAACAGAAACCAATATAATATAATATTAGTTTGCTTCTGTGATTGGCCCTTACATTACCACTGCCAAGAAAAGATCACTGCAAAGTGGTGATCAAATGAGTGTGGGGAATCTCAGTCTGCGCTGTACCTGGGACATCAGATAGAAAAGGGAGTTAGGCGAGTGTCCCATGTATGTATTGAGACAGTCCTTAAGATGTTCCCAACCACACAGAGAGAAGTGTGAATGTTGTTTGGTATGGTTGGCTACTGCCAACAATGGATCCCAAACTTTTCCTTCATGACGAAGCCTTTACTGAGGCTGATGCACACTGATGTCAATGACCTTGTCCAAAATGACGACAAAAGCATGAAAGCCTTCCAGGAGCTCAAAAACTTAATTTGCAGTGTGCTAGCTCTTGGAATTCCAGATTACACTAAAGAATGTGTGCTCTTTTGCCATGAGAGATTGGTGTGCTCTTCTGCCATGAGAGATTGCAGTGCTAACACAGACCCACATGGACACCAACCGCCCCATTGGGTATTTCTCAGCGACTCTCGGTCCTATAGCAGCAACATTTCCCTGTGGAGTGAAAGCTGTTGCAGCGGTAAGCATAAGCATTCCGCAAACAGAAGAAATAATGGTGGGTTACCAGTGAGTTACCACTGAATGTAATAGTTCCTTATTCGATTGAAATTTTATGACCTGCACATAGCATTTCACAAACAACTGCTTAACCCGCTATAAAAGAATCATTCTGGCTGCTGAAAATGCTTCCATCAGGAGATGTAACATACTAAGCCCTGCTTCTCTATTGCAAACTCCAGAGGGAGATAATGAGGGGGAATTTGACTATGATTGTGTTATTCTTACCGAGCTGTGCACAAATCCAAGGCCCGCCATACTGGATGTTTCCTTTCCTGAATCCATCCATACCATATTCTTCGATGGGTCTTGTCTGCGCGACCAACGGGGCATTTTAAGAGCCTCCTAAGCTCTGTGCATAATCAGCGGAATTGTGGAAGCATCCTACCTGTGCCATGTAACATCTTTACAAGAAGCCAAATTGATTGCTGTCACCAGAGTCTGTTGTACGTCAGAAGGTTCATGAGATGCCATTTATCCTGACAGCCAGTATGGATTCCGAATTGTTCATGATTTCTGGCAGTTGTGGTCACAGCAAGGTTTTATGACCTCTGCTGCTTCCCCCATTAGGAATGGACTCTATGTCTCTAATCTATTGGAAGTTTTGCAACTGGTTAAAGAGATTGCAGTGGTGAAATATACTGCACAAAAGATTGGCAATGATGTTGTCACCAGAGGCAACCGCTACTTGAAGGAAATTGCCTGATACTGTGTTCTTGAGTCCAGCACTTTTCACATGGACGCGCCATGCAATGTAGAGGGAGAGACTGTGTCAAACATGCTGCTGAATACTGTGCATACCTTCAATGAACTGAAAGAATTGCAACATACTACCCCAGAAGTTGACAAGGCTAAATGGGAAAAGATGGGATGTGTGAGGGCTCCGGCTTCTCGTACCCAGTGCAGGAGTAGGTGAGAAGAGTGCGTCCTCAAAAGGACAGGGCACCTACAATTGAGGTGCCTTTCACAGAGAAGACCATTGAAGCCAGAGCTTCCCTATACTAGGGTTTCACTAGAAGTGGCGGTACTACGTGCCTGCCTTTGATTTCAGTGATCGGTAGGATACTTTCCCCGTACCACATTGTGAAGATAGCTACTTTTTAGGTCCTGATGAAATGCACTGTATCATACTGAACACTTAGCATGAAACATGTCGACCATTAACAGAGAGTGGAGTATTGCTCGCCTGGACCATTCTGCCAGCGAGCAGCCTCTCTTTACACATTTTAAACAAGATGGATTACCACGTTATTAAAATTACATTGTGGATTATCTAACCTTTTTATTCCACCACCCATCCAAATCTACACTTCCCCCTAGGACCCTCACACCCACGGCACCATACGGCAGGAACAAAAGATCTCCACCAAAGAGCCCCTTTATGGGTGCCCGTCGGGTATTGATCCGTCGACCCGACGAGGAGCAAGCCCATATGAGGATGCATGACACCTAGCTTGCTGGGTGTGTGAGTGCTCTAGTTCTGACAGAGAGTATTCCCCCCAGGTTTGCCTTCACCTACTTTTGGTTCATCCCCTTCCCCCTCCTCTAATCTTCCTCCCCTGGGAAACTGCGTACCCTTTTTTGTTTAGCAGTGTCTGTGCTTGTATGCTGGACCCCATTAAAAATGGCCCACCTCGTCCCTCCCTTTGTTCTTGAGGGTTGCCAGTGACATTTGGGTGTCCAGTGATAGGAAGCACATCCTCTTGACTCTGTGTTGCCACATACGTAGGAAGTGACAGGGTGGTGTCTACTTTTAAGCAGTATTGGCATAATATCTATTTTTTATCAATGGCACAGAGTTTGTGTCAGCGTTGTGCTACTTGTCAAAATAAAGAATTGTGGACAAAAAGGTTGTGGTGACCATGAGCCATATTGAAAAGTCTGATGGTCCCCTTAACTGTCTCCAGATCAACTTTGTGGAGACGTCCCAGTGTAGCCAAGTCAGGTACATCCTCATCATTGTGTGTTGCTTTTCCAGCTGTGTATGGGTATATCTCACTAGGAGTTGTGACAATCTGACAGTCATCAAACTATTGTTGAAGGAGTTGATTCTGCAATTCAGGATGTCAGTTCATCTTGAATCTGATCAAGGAACCCACTTTAAAAATTAGATTATTTAGTTGCTGCGTATATTACTAGGGACATGCCAGAGTTTAGTTGCAGTTAAAGACCTGAGGCTTCAGGCATGGTATAGAGACTGAATAGAATGAGCTAGGCAACATTGGCCAAAGCCTGTTCCTCTACTCTCTTAAATGGCCTGATGTACTTCATTTGGCGTTGATGAAGATTCAAAGTACCCCTGTAAACAGACAGGATTATCTCTTTACAAAGTGTTTTGAAGGGAAGAGCCATCTGAATTCCTTCTGATCTAGCAGCTACTCTTGTGAATAACACACAAGATCTGGTTCTCGAGTACTGCAAGGGATTGGCTGATGTGGTACCTTCTATCTCTCATCAGGTTGATGCTGCTACTCCTGCTGTCAGAGAATCCTTAGGGCATGCCTTGAACCCTGGTGATTGGATTCATATAAAGAAACACATTTGCAAGTCCTGTCTAAAAGTCGCCCTGGCAAGGCCCCTCTAAAGTGATCCTGGTCACCAAAACTACTATCAGGTGTGCTGGTCTGCCAAACTGGATACACACCTCCCATACCAAAAGGGGAAGATGAGAAGAGGAAGAAGCAGAGCCACATTCACTAATTCCTTGTATCACCCTACATTTGAAGTTTCGGAAGCTTCCAAAGAAATAGGCCAGTCTGAGGGTTCACAGTCTTTACTAGTACAGAATCAACAGGATCAAGACAGGTGAAGGTTTTGTCATCCCAGTGACCACTGTGATACCAACCAGTGGATTGTGAATACACATTCACTGAGACAGCGAAAACTCATGGAAAGCTGACACAAAGCTGCCTAAGCTAAGATTGCAGGAACCAGAGAGTACGCCGCAAGGAAGTTCAAACTCTGAGAGTGAATCGGCTTTATTGGAGTCAGAAATCACAAGCACCTCTAAGGATCATGGCTCGACTGAGGAACGCTGGCCAAAGACCACAACAAATTGGAAAATTCTGTTGATGACTAGGAAAAGACCAGTAGTGATATAGGAAGTTAGTAAGTTAGAAGAACTAGACCCTGCTCAACAACCTGACATTGTGGAGGAGATTGTATATTTGATGACTTCCAAATGACCCAAGAGCGAGGAGAAAAAGTAAATCCAAAATTATCAGGTCCAGATCGGACATACCTTG
The DNA here is from genome assembly GCF_964263255.1 of Lissotriton vulgaris. Classification (NCBI taxonomy): domain Eukaryota; kingdom Metazoa; phylum Chordata; class Amphibia; order Caudata; family Salamandridae; genus Lissotriton; species Lissotriton vulgaris. The sequence goes on along the minus strand of NC_141695.1, from coordinate 1,365,247,873 downwards.
CAAGAATCGTTCTCGAATCTGCTGACTGCCTGACCGACATTGACGAACCTTCCTGAAGCAAATACAACTCCACAAGGAACTCATTTGCATAAATTGCTGCCTAATGTTGAAAAGGACGATTAGAGAGCTAGGATAAGGGTCAGATGACGTTAGGGCCTTAGACCTCCAGCTGACGCAGAATACAAATTCCCCTTAGCTTGCAAGATAGGTTTGTGATGATGGAGTAGAAGAACATAATAATTGCTTAATTTCGAGATCTAGTCCTTTGATCTGATATAAACGTACATGGCGCAGCAACACTGCAAATGCTTACTTGTAGTTTTGGCAGTTGCCATTTGTGTTTCTATCATTAGGTGGTCGTTGGATGTCTATCTGCTGGGTAATGATAGTTCTCATTCTCAAGTAATCTTTACTATTAAACTAATTGTCAGTAATCTAGTGTATTAAACTAAAGTTTCACGTCACATGTCTCACAGCATTGGAGTGTCTGTGCCTATAATGTTTATTTTTAGATGTTAGCCGAATATGTGAAAGTCATGCAGGTAGAAGGGTGCTTTGTGTGTTCCTACCTTCCAGCATCTGCAGCTGAGGGGTAGCATATTTTCATGTGTCTCTGTCTTGCTCATTCTCATGTTCTTTCTTTTTAAATCTATATTACCAGCAGAATTAAAGTACGGTTTTTATTCTGATTATGATAAGCTTTTGGAGAATGTACCAAATGTGACTGATGCAAATATGTAGTTGTTAGCTACTGCACATGTTTCTCATTATCTCAAAGCCTTTAAATCAAGGGATCAGTGTGAGTATAAGATTAAATTCTTTACTCAGTTCTCTAACATGAGCTCTACTAAACAAAGCATGAATGATATATCCTGTAGGATCAGTAAAGATGAGAGATTTGAAGGAGAGGGTTACAATAAATGAAGAGAAAAGGGAAAAGAAAGTTGTGTCAGAACGCTTTATGGGGAAAGGTAAAGAGATGTTTGAGGAAACAATGCCAAGATTGAGCATTGATATTGCCAAGAGTGGATTCTTATGTATGATAAGGAAACAAGAAGGAAATGTAACAGTTGAGGTATTGGAGTGGAGCGCATGCAAGCATAGTTACTTGGTAAAATGCAGGACCATTGCCGACTTAGGGGTCAATTATGATGCTGACTTTCCAACTGATTCGGAAAGATTTCGGAATGACCGATTATGCTGTCCGGAAAGCGTTCAGACTTTCCGAGTTGGTTCCAAATGGCATTTGGAAGAACAGAGTTGTCCGAAGCCGACTCGATCAGGTCAACGGACCGCGTTTCTGAGTGAGCAATTACAATGTCAGATTCAGACATCCTTTCCGAATCGGTTGTTCTGACTCAGATCTGCGGTCGGAATCTGACTTTGGGCGCCTGTAGCAGGCCCCCCTTCACCCAGAGCCTTCCTAATTGGGCCTGTGGGGGTACATAAGGGACCCCCTTTTCAGATCATGCATAGTGTGGCAGGCACAATGGGGTGCCACCCCTTTCTTCAATAGGAGCCAGTGTAATTGGTTGGAACGCAGGCGGAACACAGGCTCTCATTGAAGTCAATAGGAGTCCGACTAAATTTTATTCAGAAGCATCATAATTATTTGGTCAGGCTCCTCAGATACGATTCGGTTGGAAACCATTCTGAGACCATGACCGGCATCGTATTCGACCCCTTAGAGGTGAGTAATAAGGGCATCTAATATGTGTAAGGCAAGTCAACTTATTTCCACATGCCACAAAACTGGATAGGTATTTGTTAAGCTGCTTAAGTTTTCCCCAGCATTTGTCTTATTGATGAGCTAGATTTTCCTTTTGACTTCTACATTCAATGAAGTAAGCAAGACTGTAAGCATATCATTTGTGATATTTTTGGAGCACTCATCAATAGGAGTCACTTTAAATTATGTTAATATGCGAAAGCTATAAACTTTAGTATTTCGGCTTGCAACTAATACTGCAGGAACTTTAACTGTAATAAATACAGAATCGCTTGCTATAAGAGCCATCATCATGCAGAACTGCCTTGCATTAGATTTACTGCTCGCGAAAGATGGCTGAGTATGCAAGGTCATTCCTGCAGGGGAATGCTGTGCACACATCTTAAAAATGAGTAACTGCCTACCAGTATGGATGGCATGTGAATCCTACACCTTGCAGTCCCCTTTGTCTTATGTAGCGTTTTCTATACACTGAGGTACACATGTATGATTCTTTGTCAGCATATGTGTGTGTGATATAAAATGCTCCGACATTCTACACTGGTATGAGAGGCGCTTCAAAACAAATTAAATGCATGTGAACGATCGGCTATGAAGAGATGAGCGACACTGTTGGAGGGGATAGTGAGGGAATAATTGAAGAGCCCCAGTAAAGATGACCATATCCCCATGCACTGTAAGGTCCTCATTTACTATGCTTTAAAAACGAATACAATTGAATATATAATGAAAAGTGTTGTAGAATGCATAATATTTGCAATTGTATCCAAATGCTCGCTATGCACCGCATGGGGGCTGGACTGACAAAATTTGCCAGGGCTCCTTTGGTTTCCCAGTCTGGCAAGGTGCAAAGGCGATGAGAAATATGTTTTTGTAATTCGCCATAACTGTCCTGCATTTTGCTGCAATAGTGAAATGACAAACCTTAGTAGTATCTCTGTTACCAACATTTATGAACACATCGCTCTCTCTTCATATATCTACTTCAAGCTTATTCACTATGCACTCTCTACATAAGTGGAGTTATAGGTTCTACATGAATCATGTGCCATTGAAAGATAATAAACATACATGAGTACCCTGTGATTCCTAACTGGACAACTCTTACAAGCATTATCAAACTCCAAATACCCAATGCATTATAAATAATACTTTTTATGAGCAAACAGGTTTCAGGCTTAAGAATCCTTCCTTTTCCAAGAAGAGATACATTTAAGTATAAAGATGATCCCACAGTCAAAGTTCAAATTAAATGTTCAAAATAGTTCAAAGTTTGTTTTCATACATGGCTTTGCTTTTATAATACTTAATACAAAAGATAGCAAAGGTTCTTGCAAAGGAAATCCTAGATCCTTGTAGCAAAGGTCTTAGTGCAGCAACATAAATTCACATTTGCCTAGTCAAGATACCTGGGCCACAAGGACAGTTATAAACGTGAATCCAAGACAGCCACTGCATCTTCAAATTTGATTGAAATTTATGGCCAACTGGGAAATGTGGCTCATTGTCGGGGCACTGCATTCTCCACGTACACAGCAAAGTCTCTCTCCAGAGAGCGGCAACAGTTTTCCTGGACTTCCGGGCTTCCTACAGTCTGATGAACTCAGCATAAGTAGGTTTGGAAGGCACCTCCCATGCACTCACTAAGTCTTAAATGTTAAGCCATGTCTCCAGCCCTGCTTCCTGACAAGTATAACTTTGTGTTCTTGGTGCTGGAGACGAGGAAGCTGAGTATGATTGTATGCCATGGGCCAACCTACTGTATGCAAAGCCGTCTGAATGCATTTACCTAAATGGTGTCACCTCTGCATCTACACCTATTAGGAGGGACACAAGCCATTTATGCCTGCTCTGACCATTTTTGTTTGCCATAGCTATAGAGCCACTGGCCATTCGGATGCATGAGTTTCACTTTAATAGGGGAATTATATTCCGTACATGTATACTACTCATATTGCTGCGTGCAGTTGATAAACTGCCAATTGTGGTAAGCCCAGCAAACATCTCCCCAATACTCATAGAATTGGTAAGGTGTTGGGGCAGGAGTATCCCTTGTATGTGTACAGTGATATTCTATTGCTAGGAGCGCACGATTGCGTGCATATGGTATGCTGGCTTTTGAATTTGGCCCTAGCCTCCCACTCATAGGTCTAGCCAATGTCTGTCCTGTGACATCAGTGAGGTCATAAACCTGTGTTGTAACCTCGATGTGCACACCAAGAGTGCCCTCATTGAACCAAAAGTGCCCCTGTGTTTGGTTTAGCACATATGGGGTGTTGGCGGCATAACATATGACTCCATCGTTTGACTAGTCCTTTTTGCCTGTATCACTGGAGGGAGGTCTGCTGGCCCATTTGTGTTATGTTCAACCTCTATGCACTAAACCAGATCCTACGGCTAACATCCCCAGAGTATGTATGTGTGTTTTGTGCATGTGACATGCGAGGTAAATGCATGGTGTGGGAAAGTGAGCGGAGTGTTGTGGAATCCATTCTGGAAGCCCCAAGCCTGACTTGCTGCTCAGGAGGGATGTGAGGAAGTTTTCCGAGGCAGTGGAAATGTATTGCTGACATTCCTTTTTTTTTTTAACCACTCTTTATTAAGACACACATTTTTATCCTTTACAGACGCCCCCCCCCCTCCGACACCCCCCATCCCTCCCCCCCCGCTTCCCCCAGGTATATTGCTTCATGATGTTTATACATTGACAGGCATATCAGTAATGTCATAGATGCTTCATTACATTTTGACACATTTTAGTTCGACATTACCAGACTACATTAAGACTAGAAGCTTTTGCACCCACCTCTGAAGGGGGTCCTAGTTTTCCAACCCCTTCTTCTTCTTGTTTTGTCCCTTCCTTCTATAAATAGCTATCTCTAAACTATATGCGGCCAGTAGTTGCGCCCACCATTGTTGGAAAGTCGGAGGATTTGGGTCCAACCAGGCCGAAGCCAAACATATTCTTAACACAGCCATAGAAATAAATATCAGCCTTTGCATAAACTTTGGTCGGATGTCTCAATTCTTGTTTGAAAGATTTCGGGCAGGTAGGTGTATATTTCCCTATGCAGAGGGCGAAGTGTGTCACAAGTAGCAAATATATGTATGATGTCGGCCCCATATAGTGCACACCGCGGGCATTCTGTACCTTTGCCTGAGCCCCATTTAGCTATCTTATTTAGTGTATAGTACAGCTGGAAGAATGTTTTATAGAATTGGGCTTGTAATCTAGCCAACATTATAAGTAATTGGTATAATTTGTAGGATTTCTGGCTTGTCCCCTCTGTTATCCCCAGTTTATCCTGCCATTTTACAATGAATTTATTTATATAATCGGGGAGAGCGGTGGTCAGACTATCGTAAATTTCCACGATCTTAACCGTCTTGTTTTTGTTGAATAGTTTGATGGTCAGCATCCTCTGGAATTTAGATCGTCCGCCACCCTTTTTCATTAAGAAGTCTCTAACTTGCAGATATTTAAAAAAATCTCTGTGGTCTAGCGTGCATTCACTTTTTAACTCTTCGAATGATTTAAACCCTGTTGGAGAGTAGAAGCATCCACACTGGTCATCCCTACCCTTAGCCATTTGTTCATGCATGCGTCATTGAAGATCTCTGGGAGATTGTTAATTCTAGATAGGACGGTATAGTAAGAAAACCTCCCAATTCCCAGGAGTTTGCGTATATGATTCCAGGCTGTATGGATACCTACTAACGTTTTAAAGTGCACTCTTTTGAAATAGCAGTTGTATGTGAGTCGCCATAGGTGCTCGCTAGCCTTGTTACCCAATATGAGTACCTGTGGTGTTAGAACCTCTCCATCCTGGTTGTTTCTCCCATTAGGGGAAAATAGTACAGTACCATACTTCAAAATTGTAGCCCACCAATAGACTTTAAGATTAGGCAGGGCTAGACCGCTTCTATCTTTTGAGAGTGAGATGCATCTGAGTGCCCTACGCTGTCTTCTTTATCCCCAGATGAATTGAGAAAATATATTGTCGATATCTTTAAAAATCTGCGGGGTGAACTCTAAGCATATGGCCCTAAAAAAATACAAATATTTGGGAAAAAATATCATTTTTATTGCGTTACATCTACCCACTATAGTTAGGTGCAAATTATGTAGTCTATTGAGGTCCTTTTCTGTTTGTTTCATGAGTGGTTCCAGGTTGACCTTGACCAATTTGTCTAAGTTGGCAGTTATATTGACCCCGAGATATGTAGCGTTTTCCACTATCCTATCGTCCCTGTAGGTAATTTTATTGTTGATAACTATCTGTGTTTTCTCCTGATTCAGCTTATACCCGGATATATCCCCACATTTTTTAGCCTCCTCTTCCATAGCTATTACAGCTTCTCTAGGATCACTTGTGACCAACGCGATGTCATCCATGTAGGCTAGAGTCTTGTCTGTCATCTTTGCTGATAGTACCTCAGCTGATAGTACAGCTGATAGCACAGGAAGAGAAGAAGTTAGGGAAGATCCCCTAGTATACACCTTGACAAAACTAATTAAAACCCTACTCACTCCTTTAGAAGTAAGGCTTCACAGTATAGAAAACAGCTCCATGATTTGCAGAAGGAGATTAGATCCCAGAATAGCAATCATGTTAAAAGGCCAAATCATGTAATTGTACCAGTTATCAAGCCCCAGGCATCGAATAAATGTCCAGCAGTGATAAATAACACAATACCTAAGACTCCCCTGCCGAACCCTCCTAACCTGGAAGGCAACAATGCACGTGCAAAACCCCCTGTAGCAAATGAGCCCACCAATAAAAAATCAGTTGGCCCCCAATACCCCCGCCCCAAACCCTGATTTAGCCCAACAAGAAAAGACCCGGAAGCGTCGAAATATCAATCTTCCGCCAGATGCCTGTCCCTTTGTGATCGTTCTGACAGGGGTCCCGGTTTTGGCCCCCTCAACTACAGAACCCTTTTTGGCACTTAAAAATAAGGTATCCCACTGGCTAAACAACAATCACCCTCTACCACCCAATATATTCAGTAACATCTCAATGGTCGAGAGAGCCCCTTGGGTGGGTTACAATAGGAAAAGATCACAGGGGGATTGTGTAGTTGCAACCTTTGAAGACCCCCGAACGGTGGAGCATATTTGCCTGGGGGTCCCTCGAAATAATGGAACTACGATTATGGCTAGACCTCTGTCTTTTTTTTATATGCCTTTAGAGCAACCAGACAACGGATGGAGCTGGACTAGGGATACCAACTATGCCAGGGGAGGGAGGAGGCGCGAGGTGTACAGGGACTTGAACCTCCATAGTTGGGGTGGGGGGAACGGACGATGGCTGGAACCTAATACAAAGAAGAGGTGGGAGGACTAATCAAGGTGGTATCCAGCGCAGTGGAGAATAGTCAGGCCCACAGCCTATCCCATCCTTTTTCCCCTGCCACAACCGGTATAGCAAATTGGAAGCAGTTGACTGACTCCCGGCAGAGGTAGAGGTTTCTCAGGCTCCCCCTGTATCATTCGTTGTACTTGACGTCATTGACAGAAGCCGATCTAGGTCACCAGAATGTTGTGATAGTTCACTCCTAATTTTGCCTTCTTCAACATATGGGGATATTAATTCTAACGCTCATGGCTCAAATCACTCATTGTGCTTGATGACCGCTGAGGACCACTCTGCCCTGATAGATAATGGAAAATATGTACAGAAGAAGCCCATAGTACCTGAAAAACCTTGCAATCCATCGTCAACCGACAGCAGTGCCAAAGTCCCTGCCTCAATACACACAGATGGCCAAAATAGTTTCCTGAACATCATCTCATGGAACATAGCAGGTCTGGGGAAAAAAATATCAGTTCCCGATTGGAATAATATAATCCAAAAATATGACCTGTGCATTTTTCAAGAAACTTGCAGCCTGATTCATGATTGGGCCGTTTTGCGAGGCTCAAATAGCGAATCATAAGGAATCGCTATTTGAGACTCGCAAAACGGTAATCATGTAGGAATCGCAATATTAATTGCGATTCCCACTGATTCCTTATTTGCGATTAGCTAATTGCTAATCGCAAATAAGGAATAACTCCCCATGCATTCCTATGGGCCGAAAGGCCCATAGGAATGCATGGGGAGTATTCCTTATTTGCGATTAGCAATTTGCTACTCGCAAATAAGATAGCGATTTAAAGGGTGCCAGGGGTGTCCAAAGGACACCCTGTAGCACCCCTTAAATGCAAATTGAAACAGGTGTTGCGCACACACATGTCCAAAGGACATGTGTGTGTGCAACATGCAACTTAGAAAAATGCTTTTAAAAGCATTTTTCTAAGTTTTTGCTATTTACCGAGAGGTCTGACCTCTCGGTAAATAGCGGCCCAAAATTGCATTTTCGCAATTTTCAAATGCTTCATGAATTGCATTTAAGGAATCTCAAATAGAGATTCCTTAAATGTAATTCCTCGCAATTTAGCGATTTAGCAATTACCGATTTTTGCATTTGGGATGCTGAATCCCAAATGCAAAAATCGCACTCGCAAAGGGCCGGATTCTCAGAATCCGGCCCTTTGCGAGCCGATTTAGCCTTCATGAATAAGGCTGCAGGTGCCTTGAGCCAATGTATAAGCCTGGTTTTTCCTCTTTCTATGTCCCAGCCATTTCCTCTGGAAGGGGTCGCCCATCTGGCAGCCTGCTAATATGGATCAAAATCTCACTAAATTGCAAAATCACCTACCATCATTGTGCCTCATCAGACATGATGAGGTTAACGATTCGGGCTCCCCAGGCCACAGCGATTCTGGAGCTTTACAACATTTATGCCAGAGGATTGCAAGGGGGGGCCAAATCTCCGACCATCTCCTTGCTCGTCGATTCACTACTGACCTGCCCCGCAGATTTAATTGTACTTTTGAACCGCTGGCGGTGGACGGTGTTGGCGGTTTCTCTGACGAGGACGCCAAATGGGGAATCCCGCAACTGACAACTGTTCCAATTAAAAAATGGACACGGGTTGTCATTCAAATGAATGCCCTGGTAATGGAGCATGCCCTGGTAGCTGTGAACGGGCGTACGCCTTTAGACTTTGCAGGTGCCTGCACCTATAATAGGATCAACTGCCCTAGCAGAATAGACTACATCTTGGTGGACAGGAGACTGTGGAGAAATGTGGGTGACATGATTGTCACGCCAACTATCCATAGCGACCACAACCCCCTATCTCTTAGTCTGTGGAATTTCATAAGTGCGGGGAAGCCCCTGCCCAGCAATAGACAGAGGGTGGCGACCAGAGAAATTGTTCCCTCAAACTGCAAAAGATTCATTAAATGGCAAAATGTTGTCATTAATGAACAAAAGAATAGTGCTTTGGGGGAGATTGCAAGAGCACAGACGGAGAAGCTCTCTGAAATCTGTGCTAATGATCTAGGCTCTGCCCAGGCTGAGGTGGTCTATGCGGAGACAATTGACAGGATGGCCACTCTCTTCCTTGATCCTCGCGGGTCTAACCAATCAAAGAGCAGGAAACCCACAGCCAAGTAGTACAACCAAGATTGTAGGAGGGCTAAATCCAAACTGATACGTGCCATCCAAACCCGAGACACAGCTGAGGTTCGTTTAGCACGAGCCGAGTACAGGCGAACACTATTGGTGGCAAAGAGGGCTTGGGATGACTCCCACTGGGAGGAGCTGAAGCTGGCCAGCCAGTACAAAAATGGCCAGCAATTCTGGGCCTTGGTAAGAAGAGGAAATGGTGGCGACACTGAACCAATACCCAATCATATTACTGATGGGGAATGGTTCAACCACTTCAGGAGGCTCTATGAAGGGTCAGGGGCACCAGATATCAGTGAGCCATCTGTAAATTGCATCCCACCGCTGACTGCGACTGCGACCCTCACTGATCCCGTTGGGCAAGGAGAGGTTGAGTTAGCCATTAATAAAATAGTTCAAGGGAAAGCACCAGGTCAGGATGGCATCCCTTCCGACTTGTTCCGTGCAAGCACCAAGCAGTGGGCTAAGTTTTTCTCCCTTTTGATTAATGCCCTTCTTCATGGGTCCCCAGTCCCGAGCTCATGGAAAGGGGCTCAGGTGATTCCAATTTATAAAAAGGGACAAAGGGGTGACCCTGCCAACTATCGTCCAATCAGCTTCATTGATGCTGGACAGAAGGTAGTTGGCAGGGTCCTCTTGGAAAGGATCCTCTCCTGGTCGGAGGAGAATAACATCATCTCCCAGTTCCAGGCAGGCTTTAGGGCATGTACAATCACTGTTGACCAGGCATTTAGGCTGTTACTACTCCACTGGAAGACAGTATCCATTGGAAAGGGTGGTTTGTACTTGGCCTTCATTGACCTGAAAACCGCATTTGACCTGGTCCCCCGAGAGGGTCTATGGGTGGTTTTGCAGGAGATGGGGTTCCCCTAGCCCATTCTGAACTTGTTGGCCCGCATGCACGACGGAACATATGCATGCATTTGGTGGCGCACGCAGGAGCAGAAAACTGCTAAAATCCTGGTAAATAGAGGAGTCCGTCAAGGATGCATCCTGGCGCCAACCCTCTTTTCTTTGTTTGTAAACGGGGTTGTCTCCTTCCTATTGAAAATCGATGCTGATGCCCTTAGCTTGGTCGGAGTTAAAGTCCCTGCTCTTCTTTTTGCAGACGACACGATACTGGTTTCTAAAACGCCTATGGGGCTCCAAAAGCTTTTGGATCGGTTCTGTGTCTTCTGTAATTCTGGGGGCTTGGTCATTAATACCTCCAAAACCAAGCTCCTTTATTTTAACCCTAGTAGGAAAGCCAATCGCACGCTCGTACTTAATGAGGAGCCACTAGAGCGTGTTCAAACGTTTGACTATCTAGGGATTAGAATATCTGACCAACTGAACTGGAATTCACATATTGAGAAAATGGCCCTAAACCATAAACGTGTCTTGGGTGTTATCGGTAGGGAGCACAGAGCCTCATCATCCAGACCTATAGCCCCCGTACTGGAGATATATTCCCCAAAAGCTATAAACAGTGCTTTCTATGGAGCGGAGCTTTGGGGTTTCAATAATGTTGACACCCTTGTTATGGCCGAAAACAAGTTCTTTAGGGAGCTTCTGTCTTTACTCAGGGGAACCAGAACAAACCCCTTCAATACGACCTTGGTCGCAGATCCATTAAAGATATTGTCATCTTGCGACCGCTTCTCTATTGGGCTCGCCTGTGGCGTACACCTGAGCTCGCCAGCTACGCAGACGGCCTTAGAGAAGTTATGAATATGCAGGGGTCGCATAAAATTGTATGGCTAACAAAGGTTAAGAAGCTGTTAATGGCTATTGGTTTTAATGTTGTGTGGGAGTCCGGTGTATTGGTTTCTAAACTGGAGGTAAAGCGAGCCTATTGGTCGTGGGTCGACGCCCAAGAATCCAGAGCTGCTAACTTGGGTAGACTCACAGATGCGTTTTGTCTGCATAAGACAGTACACTCTCTTGAACCATACATGGATTTCATTAGAAAACCCAAGGACAGGGCTCTATACATCCAGTTTAGATTGGGAACCTTACCGGTACGGGAACGTTCTTCCAAGTGGAAACCCCCCAATCAAACACCTGCCACCTGCCCATCTTGCAATGATGCACTTGAAACCATACCACACCTCTTCTTTGTGTGCAGTGCCTACAATAAACCAAGATCAAAATGGCAAAAACCTGTCTGTCGGCAGCTCGAGACTAGGAGCCATGTCTCTGCCCTTAGAATCCTTCAGACAGATCCTAGCACCATACTGGTTTGTGGGGTCGCTAAATTTCTTGGCTGGGCATGGGTGATCAGACTCAAACTCCTAAGATAAAATTTTATATGTCTACTGTTTTTTTTAACCTACGATCAAAGCTGTAAAATGGTTTAATGATTGTTTTATTCCTGTCCTTTTTTAAAAATATTTATGAAGTGTTCTTAAAAAACATGTATTGTATTTTAACTGCTTTGTGCTTTATAAGATATTTTTATATCAAAATAAAGCTTTGTCATCTATAAAAGTATGCTAAACATCAAAAGTCAAGACCACAATTAAAAACAAAGGAAAATTGTGCAAATTAGCAATTCATACAGTACATTATCATATGTAAAAATATACACCAACGATATGGGTAAGAGGGAATGTCTGCTAATATCATATATAAAACCATTATAACAGACACTAACAATATAGGTAAGGGAAATTATTGAGTGTTTATGTGCATGAAGGGACACCTTCTGCACAGAAACAGTCCTTCCCTGCAACGCAGGCACCGTTGCACTATGGCGCAAGGGTGTCAGTGTTGGCACTAGGCTATATTTAGCGCCAGCGCAAGGTAAAACAAAGGGGTGGACTGTATTGTTGTAAAAACAGCACATCCCAAAATGTGCTGCTGCGCTGTGCCATTTCGTGGTAGATAGATGTCCCTGTGTGTGTAGGTTGTCTGCTGTAGATCTGCCAGGTATACAAATTAATTAGTCTGTCTGTTGTATCAAGACCGGCAGGAGAGGAAGTTAGGATTTTTGCCAAAATCTAGTTATCTATGTTGATCAGTAATAGAGGTCTATATGAATGGCAGACTTGGGGGGAGGGCATCCGCAGAGGAAACATCCCCTGTTTGAAGTTTCTTCATACCACCAGCAGGAACGAGGCCTGAAACCAGCAAGTTTGGACTGCAGATCTATTTGGAGGCCAGGGTTTGTGCATGCTCAAATTATCTGAAACCTTTTTCTTCTAACTTATCCTATTGCAAATTGACTGAAGAATTATATATCCCTTTGGAACGCATTCACACCAAATAACAGCTTTATATGCCTCCCACAATGTGGCATAACTGGATACTGACCCTGGTTTGTCTCAAAATAAGATTTAATTTTTTATTGACTCTCTTCTATAAACAACATGTCAAGCAAGATTGTCAGTTACAGCCTCCATATACTATGTATGTATGTATGTATGTATAACCCGTAGGGGACAACCCGGGCATGCATCGCAGGGGAATGATCAGAGAGTGCTCTGGGACCATGTGCAATGGAATTGACCCAGCCCGCCACATTCCTAGTATCCAGCCAACTATCTATTATAGACAGAACCCAAGGATATTGCGCCATAGATTAGCAAACTTAGGGGCACAAAAATGGGAATTTAGGAGCATTTTAGTGGTGATTTATTTTGCTATAGTTCTACATTGCTTCTAAGTTCAACCTGTCTGCTCTGTGCTATAGCTACCAGTGGGTTGAGCTCAGGTTTCATTGGTTACTTTCGTGGTTCACCTTCACAAGGATTGTGATTATTACAGAAGGTGGGTACTTACCCCCTTCAACTAATACTCCAGTTTCTTCCAGTCGTGCTTTGGGTGTGAGGTGGCGGGACAAAGGATATTTTTTTGGTGGTGGTGGTGGTGGGGTTGAGGGTCACTGCTGCCTTGGGTGGACGAAAGGGGATTGGGCCCCACTGCCTGCCCCACTTCATTTTGGGTGCTGATGGGTTGGAGATCCTGGTTTGGGGGAGTGATGACTGGGACTCACTGCGTCCCCAACTTACTTTTGGGGTGATGGTTGTGGGGTGGAAGGGGGAGAACAAAGGGCTAAATCTTATAGTGCCCACACCACCAGCGCTCGCTCCACCTTGCGCCCCATACACTTTCATACCAAGGAGACTCATGAGACAGAATTGTGGAAAACGGTGGTGCAGGTTTATTTTGCATAACAAGTAGCAGATAAGGTGGGTCATCTTACAGGCGATCCAATGCGGCAGCCCCTCGCTGACCCGCATGCCTAATTAGCCATCTTGCACGGTAAGTCGATGCTCTTGACGGTGCAATACGTTAATACTTTATTTCTTTTTACTCCCGCCCCCCCTGTCAGGGCGGAGCGATGAGGCACACCCCTGGTCGGTTCAGGCCCCCCGACCGCCCGAAGGACTAACGGGGCACCAACGCTGTTTCCTGGAACCCCCTCGGCTCCAGGTTCTTGGCTCAGGCACCCCTACTGTGCCTGGCAGAGGTATTGACTGCTCCTTCTGCCGCAGAGGTACCCTTACTGTCCATCTGCTTCCAGATCGCCCTGTGACTCCGCCTGCAACACAAAACAGACCATTAGTTGTTCACACTCGCCTGCTGCTCTGCTGCTGGGTCAGGGCCAGGGTGGGAACAGCGCAGAGCAGTCAGGAAACGCGGCGAGAAAAGACCGAGCCATGCCAAGCTGTTCTAGATAAAGGCCCGTGGGTCCGCCTCCCGCTCCTCAAATTCACCATTCATTGGCCGTTCGTAGAGGGGCGGCACCCGGGCCGGCGCGCTATCGTTTTACTCGCGCGGCATGTGGCACTAAGACGCTGTCTCGCGTTATCTCCCCTTCGCGTCGCGCGGCCAGCGGCATAGTGCCCACACCGCCAGCGCTCGCTCCACCTTGCGCCCCATACACTTTCATACCAAGGAGACTCATGAGACAGAATTGTGGAAAACGGTGGTGCAGGTTTATTTTGCATAACAAGTAGCAGATAAGGTGGGTCATCTTACAGGCGATCCAATGCGGCAGCCCCTCGCTGACCCGCATGCCTAATTAGCCATCTTGCACGGTAAGTCGATGCTCTTGACGGTGCAATACGTTAATACTTTATTTCTTTTTACTCCCGCCCCCCCTGTCAGGGCGGAGCGATGAGGCACACCCCCGGTCGGTTCAGGCCCCCCAACCGCCCGAAGGACTAACGGGGCGCCGACGCTGTTTCCTGGAACCCCCTCGGCTCCAGGTTCTTGGCTCAGGCACCCCTACTGTGCCAGGCAGAGGTATTGACTGCTCCTTCTGCCGCAAAGGTACCCTTACTGTCCATCTGCTTCCAGATCGCCCTGTACTCCGCCACAGCTCTGGAGGAGGCCCCCGACGATGACAGAGCCCCCCACCACCTAGCCACCTTTTTACCTAGCACCCTCAGATCATTGGCACCCTGCTGCTGCCAGAGCTTCCTGTAAGTCAAGGAGGAAAACATCCATCCCAATCCCAGACAAGTGAACCCCATCTCTTTCATAGTAGCCCACTGTCCTGTCCTGTATCAGCGCGTGCCTAATAAACCCCAGGCCCCTCTTCTCCATGAATTTTTGCATGGCCCTGTTCACCCTCTTCCTGCCTTGCTCGATGGCAAGGGGTGACCGCGCTCCCCTCCAGGTCCTGCGGGGGACAATCTCCGACCATATAAATTCAGTAGCCCCCAGTTCGTTAGCTATCGCGGTGACATCCCGCTGCATGGCATCCACTAATGCTCGCCTCCCCATTGTCACCAGATCATTCCCTCCCAGGTGTATCACGAGGATGTTGGGAGCCCCCCCTCGAGCTGACACACATTGGTCCAGTCTGCGCCTCAGCTGACCCCATCTCATTCCCGGGGAGCCCATCCACACTATTCGTGTCCTTGCAAAGGCCAAATCCCACTTCCTGTATGACGCCCTCTGTTCGAGTCTGGTAACATACGAATGGCCCATCACCCACACGCAACAGTCAACTGCAAGAAAAGACACCGTTGGCATTATTGTTTTATTCAAAACACACTGCACAGCAAACGAATATTCAAACGGTAACAGCGATCCAAAATTGGCATTGCATAAAACACGCAAATGGCTCATCCCCTTTATTCATAACACACTGCACAGCAAACGAAAATTCAAACAGTAATAGCCATACAAAAGTGGCATTACGTAACACACGCAAATGGCTCATCTCCATTGTGCCATATTCCTATTCACGGGCGGACATATCTCTGATAACAGGAGGATGACCATATCCCCACTCTTTTGACCCCTTCTTCACCCAGCCCCGCCCTATATGCTGCAGTAGCTGCCCCTATTCTAAAGGAATGACTGGATTTTTTTTTTCCTTCCCCGGCAACTGACAAGCCCGCCTTTGCCAATACCCTCTCCATCACTCGTTCAAATTGAAATTTTGTCAATGGCATGCCGTCCGCGTGGATCAGGAAGGGGCCCGCCAGCAGGGGTCTGATTTTCAGGTATTCCCTTACCAAAGTTACCGGGCAGTATCTAGGGTCCTCGAATGCATGCAATGTTATGGCCACTCCTTTCCCAGCCTGATCAGTTTTAGATTTGCGCAGCCACAGAACCAGTGAATCCCTGGCACACACGTCTATCATGTCCAGTGCTCTCCCAGACCTATCAGTTTTGGATCTTACCATCAACTCGCTGGTCCGAAAGGCTCCGAAGAAAGCCAGGCAGAAGGCTGTTGCAAAGAGTTGAGCCTCGAATGCTGAATTAGCCACAGCAGGCACTGTGTCCACCATGCACTTCAGGGCAGGGAACTCTATTCCCGCTCTCTTATCAGGGCTCCTGACCTCGTCCCGTGCCCACCCTTTCAGTGCCGCCCTAATCCTGAACGCCCCCGTTGGGTCGTCCTCGCCAATCAGCCTGGTTTCGTGCTTGAGCGCAGCCAGGTGGCTGCACACCCAAGAATGGGACTTGCCTGATTCATTCGCCCAAACAACAAAACCCTCCACTTGCTCCTTCAAGCTTAAAGTTGCTGCACCAAGGGACTTTGTCACTGCTCGGAAAGTGTCCAGCTGGGACGCATATCTTCTCCTGGTCGACTGTGCCAGGGAACGTTGGCCCATCCTTTTCAACCGCTCCCCCACCGAAGGAGTCGCCAAAGTGCTGCCGGGAACGGTGTCATCTCCTCCCCTGCCTGCGGCCATGCCTCCCGGAATCGTGACAGCTGAAAGCGAGAGAGAGCATCAGCTGCCACATTCTTGACACCTTCTACATGCCTAGCCCTGAACTCGATGTTGTGACGTAAACCCGCCCTTACTAGCTCTCTCAGTAGACTAAGAACTAACGGGCAGTTCGCGCTCAGGCCGTTGATCGCCTGGACCACAGCAAGGTTGTCAGACCAGAACACCACCTTTTTGTTGCCCAGCCCTTCAGGCCATAGGTGCAGCGCCACTACGATGGAAAACAGCTCCAGAACTGTGATATTAGCCGTCACCCCTTTTTTGCGCCACGCATCAGGCCATTTCATGGCACACCACTTCTCTCTAAATATTACCCCGAAACCTACTCTCCCGGATGCATCAGAAAATAAACACATGCCTTGGCTGCTCTCCCAGGAGGCCCTCCATATTACTGTACCATTGAAATTTTTTAGGAACTCATCCCACATGCTCAGGTCTGCTCTCAAACCCGGTCCCAGACGCACCAGGTGATGCTTCTTCACCATCCCAGCCGTAGCCTTAGCCAACCTGCGGGAGAACACTTTACCAGCTGGGATGACTCTTGCGGCGAAGTTCAGCTTGCCTAACAAACTCTGCACTAGCTCCAGGGTTGCGCTGCCCTTTCCCAACATTGCGCTAATCTCTTGTCTCAATTCACGCACCTTCTCCGCCGGGAGTCTGGATTGCCCTTTGACCGTATCTAGTTCAATACCCAGGAATGTTAGCACCTGCGCGGGCCCTTCCGTTTTCCCTGGTGCCAGGGGAACCCCCAGATGGTCCGACAAGACCTCAAAGGCCCGCAAGGCTTCCGCGCACACCTGAGAACCGTCCCTGCCAAAGAAGAGGAAGTCGTCCAGATAGTGGGTGACTTGTGAGATGCCATGCCTGTTCATGAGGGCCCACTGCAGGAAGGAGCTGAAAGCCTCAAAAAAGGCGCACGAGACTGCGCAACCCATAGGCATGCAGCGGTCAAAAAAGAATGCCCCCTCCCACCTGAAACCCAGCAAGTGCTGACTGTCAGGGTGAACCGGCAGGAGGCGGAACGCTGACTCGATGTCCGCCTTTGCCAACCACGCTCCCCTGCCCGTTCTCCTGATCAGATCGATGGCCATGTCTAGAGAGCAGTAAGAGACCGAACACGCCCCCTCCTCCAACCAGTGGTTGACCGAATTGCCCTCTGGGTATGACAGGTGATGGATCAGTCTGTAGGAACCCTGTTGCTTTTTTGGGACCACACCTAGCGGGGAGACTAAGAAATTCGGAAGCGGGGGAGAAGGATATGGCCCGGCCACCCTCCCCAAGTCAACCTCCTTCTTGATTTTCTCGCTGATCACTTGAGGTAATTCCCTAGCTGATTTCAAATTCAGGGCATCCCTGTGGCCCAGGGGCCCCTTGTACGGAATCTTGAAACCATCCACAAAACCGTCAATCAATAGCTCACGCTCCTTCCTAAGCGGATACACCCTGAGCAATGGCAGGATGTTTTGCAGGACTATAGGGGAAGGACCCTTGGAATGCACCATCCCACCACCCAGCTGGGGGATTCCAATATCACGTTCACTTGCTTCGTCGCCATGCTCTATCCGTCCTGTCTGCCCTACAATCATCTCATTGTCGGGCACCTTCTGATCCCTGTGTTGAAGTGGTGGGTGGGTTCTGAACATTGGTGCAAGAGATTGCTGCGTGTTGCGAACCACACTTGCTGCACTCGTGGGCAAACTTGCACGCCCTCCCCCATGTGCATGCCCCATTGTTAAACAGCCTACAGGTCCCTGAGTTGAAGCGCCTCGGTCCTGCTCCGTAACCCCTCCCCCGTCCTCCTCGAAAGGGCTGCTGGAAGGACCGCCTCGGGTACTTCTCCCACTTCCGATCCTGCTCCCACCTCTTGGCTTCACTGCCCTCGCTCTGTGACCTGTGCGATGCGTCCCTTTTGCCATTCCCAGTCCTGCACATGTGCAAGTGCAGATTTTAGCAAATCGCAAAATTGCTATAAATTGCATTTTAAACTTTCTTCCTGTGTTGCCTCTTTCATGGATGCAACATCGCTTCTGGAGATGAACATTGTTAACAAACCGCCACCCTGGCTCAAGAACCCGCGCGCATTAAGTCTGCAGTCTCTTTGGTGCTTGATGTCGCGTTTCAAAACAGTCCTGCCACGAAGCCCATGTATGATGGCACTTGTGTGTTTTTGAAGATTATTTTCTCTGTGTCTCCCACTCTTTACCGGCAGCACACTAAAATCTTGGCTGCAGTCCACTTTCTACAACACTCTTTCATCTTGCTGTTGGTTACTAGGTGCAACCAACAAGTATTTCAATACTGCATTCCTTGTTTGTTAAAGAAACATACCGAAAAAAAGTCTGCCCCAGGCACTATGAGCTCAGTGATGTTATGTTATTCTATTATA
The DNA here is from genome assembly GCF_964263255.1 of Lissotriton vulgaris. Classification (NCBI taxonomy): domain Eukaryota; kingdom Metazoa; phylum Chordata; class Amphibia; order Caudata; family Salamandridae; genus Lissotriton; species Lissotriton vulgaris. Next base: position 1,365,229,063 of record NC_141695.1, on the reverse strand, counting down.
ACCAGGGCTTTAAGTGGGATGAACAAACTGGAGGGACTCTCAAACGGGCGTGGTCAATGTAATGTAGTTAAGGGCATGGCTTAAAAACACGTAAGCTAAAAATCGGTGTTAGGCACAGTGTAGATATGTGATACAACAAGTCACATCATACCTACAAGTCAGAACTATTGGCTTTGTCCAGATATATGATACAACAAGTCACATCATACCTACAAGTCAGAACTATTGGCTTTGTCCAGATATATGATACAACAAGTCACATCATACCTACAAGTCAGAACTATTGGCTTTGTCAATGGCTGTTCGTTGCACAAGATAAATATGCAGCAACTACGGCTTGTATATAATATTGAAAACACTTCGACTTAAAGCCCTGGTGGTGACACCACAACAATGTTGCTGCTCTTGAGATTAAAAAAGATACAGGAATTTCAGAGAGAAAATGACTCTCTTTAAAGGATTTCCCTTCCCCTACAACGCTCACCACGCGCACATCAATGTGCCTACTGTCACTGCAGTCCGGTAAAAAAAAGGACTGCCTGTGCCAGGGCACAAAAAGGAGCCCAATAGAGACCCGTTTCGAGCCCCCTAAACAAGCATTTGCAATGCAATAGGTCTCGCATTAGGAAAGTTTGAGCTATTGGTATTGTAAATGACACATTTTTTATTTATGCGTTGGTTTTGAAAATAGCGAAATTAATAGCTTTGTCATTTACAATGCCAATAGTTTTAACTTTTGCAAATGTGACACTTACAGCATTTGTAATACAATATATGTTGTATTTACGTGACTTAGATGTACTGATATTACAAATAACAATGTGTTTTTAAAATAATGAATACTTAAATAAAAGTTATTGTAATTTATAATGGCAATAGCTTTCACTTTTGTAAATACTTTTTGTGAAGATTATGTTCAGTGTATTTTATTGGGACAAAAATCCAAGAACAGAAGTGAAATATTAACACCTTTTTGGGACATTTGTAATAGTTGCACAGATTGATGCTGTGGTGGCGCTGAGTGATGTGGTGGCGACGAGTGATGCTGTGGCATTTAGTGATGCTGTGGTAGCGCATAGTGATGTTGTGGTGCCCCTGAATGATGCTGTGGTGGTGCTGAGTGATGCTGTGGTGAAGCGATAGATAGAGTGAGTGCGATAGATAGATAGAGTGAGGGCGATAGATAGATAGATAAAGTGAGGGTGATAGATAGATAGCTAGAGTGAGGAAGATAGATAGATAAATAGATAGAGTGAGGGCGATAGATAGATAGAGTGAGGGCGATACATAGATAGATAGATAGATAGATAGATAGATAGATAGATAGATAGATAGATAGATAGATAGATAGATAGATAGATAGATAGATAGATAGATAGATAGATAGATAGATAGATAGATAGATAGATAGATAGATAGATAGATAGATAGATAGATAGATAGATGGCGATAGATAGAGTGGGGGCGATAGATAGAGTGAGGGCGATAAATAGAAATATAGATAGAGTGATGGAGATAGATAGATTGAGGGTGATAGATAGATAGATAGATAGATAGATAGATAGATAGATAGATAGATAGATAGATAGATAGATAGATAGATAGATAGATAGATAGATAGATAGATAGTGCGAGGGCAATAGATAGATAGATAGATAGATAGATAGATAGATAGATAGATAGATAGATAGATAGATAGATAGATAGATAGATAGATAGATAGATAGATAGATAGATAGAGCATGGTAAAGACAAACAAGCAGGAAGTGGGATATGGGAGGGGGTGGCAAATGGTAAGCACTTTCGCGGCCGCTTTCAGTGGCCACGCGGCTCACTGAGAACATCAAAGTGGCCGTGAAAGTGCCCCCAAAGGCTAGGAGGTAGTGAAATGACTGTCTGGGGCCATGGGGGCACAGAATTAAAGTATTATTCTAATTTCTTGTGGCTGGCCACCGATGATGAAGGCATTTTGAAACATTCGATTGCACACTTTAAGATCACGCTTGAGTAACTGATATTTTTATATCGGAATGAAATAAAGAAGCACATATTTTTATTCCACCTTAGCGGGCTTCCGCGTGTTTGTGAAATAATTATTTCCGTTTTAGAGGACTTTTGCACAAGTGAGCACAGTGCTATTTAAATACTGTTATTATGCACTTGGAAATTTGGCTCTGGAGAAGGAGAGAAAAATAGGAGGAGAAGAGATGTTTGTGCAGTTCAGTTAGAGGCATGAGAAGAGGACAGGTTCGCACAATATTGCCTTTTGTGAACCTAGTCTTTCAAGCAGGTAATTTGGTCGAGCAGTCTTACCCGTTATTGTCCGATTTAGGTTAAGAAGCTTCCATGCAGTCAAGAATTAAATAAAGCTCAATAACTTCGGGGTTGGGCCTGGAAATGTTCTCACCCATAGTGCTTTGACGGCTAGCTTAAGACGGCTGTGGGGTACATCCTAAAGGAAAGGGGGGGCGCTCGCCCCCTGTGCACGTATGGCGGGGCGCCGGCCCCTTCCTTCCCCTGACCTCTATCGGTGGTTGAGCGTGCCCCTGCCGCGTCTTGATGACGCGACGGGCGTGCCCCACCACCGATTGGTGCTGGCTCCCTGGTTGACCCGGAGGCAATATAATTGCTTCCGGGTCAAAGGAGGGAGCCAAGGGGGCGGACCAGTTGCAACTGGTCTGCCCCGGAGGGGTTAAAAGGCCGGGGAAGTACGGGAGGGGTCCTCTTGTTCCCGCGCTCCCCAGGCTTGCCCTTTGCCTCAGCCTCCGCGAGGCTCCAAATAATTTTGTTTTTGTATTACTCCAGGTGGACCGCATGAACAGGGTCAGGATAACTTCAACAGAGCTCCGGCATCGGCGATATTACACATACCGGTGGTGTCGGCATTCTCCTGCCGGCCCCTCTTGTGCTTTGTATCACTCGGGCTGAGGCTGCAGGTGCGGCTGACGTCAGGCGCAGGAGCAGACCGGCGATCAGCGTTTGGGGAAGCGCGAAAGTTTGATCGATAACAAGGTCCGGGGATCTCGGTTGGGCAGTGTGTATGGGCTGAGGTCTCAGCGCGGGTTCAGATCCAGCCTGAACTGCAGCTGCGCGCACACCATTTGTTGGGCCTTTGTTTAAAGCGGGGGTAAGGCTCTGCTTGTTTTTTAATCAACGAGAAGTACTCAATGTGCGAGTGCTTGCTCACCTTTTAGCGATCTAGTATTTGTTTGAACTGACTGCACTAAAGCACGCGATTATTTAAAGGGCACGGCGGTGTTCGAGTGTGTGTGCGACAGGCATTGGGATGGCTGGGTTAAATCCCGAGTGAGGATTTGTGCAGGTGAAACGTGATATCTAGGGAGTGAAGCAGGGTTGGCCATGGTTAGTACTTGGATGGGAGACCACATGTGAAACGCTTGATTAAGCAAAGCGAAGCAGCGTCAGGCCTGACTAATACTTGGATGGGAGACCACATGTGAAATATCAGCAGCCTTGTAATTTTTTACATAACTTGAAGGGGTTACACAGGGCAGCTTTGCGTATTTTACCCTGTGGGGGACATTTTAGAGTGAGTGTGGCAACAAAAGGACTTTATTTAATAAACACGGTTGTGGGTAAGCGAGTGTCTTCAAAGGGAAGAGGAGTAATCGTGTTGTAGTGTAACGCTAGCCCATTTCTTGGTTACCCAGCTTGGAGGTTGTTCGCATTGCATTTGAACGACATACTTGCTTTGTTGCTAATCGTCTTTTCATCGTAGGACTTCAGTGAGTGCGGCACGGTTGCCAGTACTGCGGGGACTGACGCAGTGGACAATGCAATCTGGGGACACAGGCAGGCCTGCATTTCACTGCTTCTGTTGGGCCGCAGGGCTAGAGTGCGCTCGCCCACCACCCTGGTTAGCTGGTGTGTCGCGGTCACAGTTGCGTGGTGCTTATGGCCAGTCTGTGTACCTCCAACTTGGTACAGGTAAAAGCCAGATCAGGTCCTGGTGGGTGCAGGAATGCATCGTGCTCATAGGGTTTGCACAAGTGTAGGTGGTTTTACCTGTTGCAAGGCAAAAGAGGATGGCTAGTAGACATGGCGCTAAGCGTTCCCGCGTGGAACATGTGCTGCAGGGTATGATGCGTAGTATGGCAACAATGGACAGGAGATGGGGGAAAGTGGACCGGATAGGAAAAAGCGTGGCTGAGCTCAGACAGAGGTTGGATGATCAGGCTGGGCCATCTGGAAGACCCAAGCGAATAATAGTGCCCCCCCAGCCCAGGGGGGAATTGGATCCTCTTCCCAAGCAGGCCAGGGCCAGGAAGGGTAATGGTTGGGTCCCCAAGCAACAGGGCGAGGGGGGGGTACTTCTGGGGGGGTTCCTGAAGGGGGCTTATACAACCTGTGGTTCCTATGCCTATTCCCCTAATCCCGGCAAGTGTACCTGTAACACCGGCACCTGCCACACCGGTGCCAGCACCAAGCACAGTGCCTCTGGTGGTCCCAGCAGTAGTCCCGGTGGTACCCACGTTTAGCCCGGCACCTATCCCGGTACCCAGCATGGCATCCCCAATCCCAGTTTCAGCACCTCCAGGTGTGGGTTAGGTCCCTCCGGAGCTAGCAACACAGATAGCGGCAGTACTCTCTTGGCTAGGGATAGGGGGTATGTTACCTTCTTCAGTGGGCGCGAAGGAGGTGGGGGAGGATCCTTTGGCAAAGGCACATAAAATGGTGGCAAGGATCATGACTGTCCCTGGTAGCGGGGGGCAAGTGGGCCTATTACTCCACAAGCAACATGTTCAGGCAGCGACTTCGGAAAGGACAAGATTGTAGAACCAACGCGAGCCGGGGAAAGTGGTAAGGATGTGGCATTACCAGTGCTAGGTGAAGGTACAATACCCTCCAGGAGGGAACATTCGGCTCAACATGTAACACAAGAAGTGAAGGATTTGATTTGGGCAGGCAAATATGTCAATATGTTTTCTTTGCTCGTGGATAACAGGGAAATGGAGTATGCTAGGAAGCAGAAAGACTGGATGTCGCCTAGCGAATGGCGGGGGGAAATGGCAAGATTCAGGGTGGAGGAGACACTGATCAATTGGATTAGAGCCTTTTCTGTGTTTATGGCGATTACATCCGAGTGTTCCCCTAATTTACAGGCAGAGATGGCATGTTACCAGAGTAGGATCACAACTTTCAGTGATAAATATGGAGGGGAAGGGTGGAAGGAGTATGACACAAATTTTAGGAAGGCTAAAGAGTTTACCCCTCACTTTCCTGGGATCGGGTTGATTCCATTTCATGGTATTGCCAGTTTACAGCAGGGCAACCTGGTAGTGCGGGCCAAGTTGGAACAGAAGCTACCCCTCCAAACCTCAGCAGCCCTTTCGGCCGGCACAGGGTGGTGGCACGGCTCCTAAGACAGGGAGCAGTGGGGGGCGAAAAGGGGTGTGCTGGGATTTTAACAAGCATTCATGCACCAGGGCACAAGGCCCTTGCAAGTTCAGGCACGCATGTTCCATTTGTAACCAACATTCCCACCCAGAAACAACTTGCCGCGATAAAGGTAATGCCTCTGGAAACAGGGGTAGAAAGAAACAGGACTAGGGAGGGAGGACTGCTGGTATCGCATTTACCCATTGACGTTCTGGCTATGACTCCTTGGCTGACCAGGTACCCAGACCAAGCCTCTTGGAGGATGTTGCAAGAAGTTTTTTTGCAGGGTTTTAGGATCCCAGCGGTGGGAGACACCGGAACAGCAGAGTGTAGGAACCAGCTATCTGTTGGGGACAACCCAGATGTGGGAGCGACAAAAATTGCTAAAGAGCTACGCCTAGGCAGGATAGCGGGTCCTATAATAACATTCCTGTGCCTAATTTTGTTTGCTCGCCTCTCAGCGTGGTGCCAAAGAAGGAGGAGGGCGAGTTCAGGCTCATTCATAACCTGTCAGCACCTAGGGGCGCTTCTTTAAATGCGCCATCAATGAAGACATTTGTAGTGTTAGGTATGCGTCCTTTGACCAGGCAGTGGATATGTTGAGGACTCTGGGACCTGGAGCCTTGTTGGCAAAGTCGGACATTGAATCTGCTTTTCGGCTACTGCTGGATCATCCCCTAGATCAGCATCAGCTAGGTTTCTCTTTTCAAGGCAAATTCTAAATGGATAAGTGTATGCCCATGGGTTGTTCTGTTTCCTGCGCCCACTTTGAGAAATTCAGTTCTTTTTTGGAATGGGTTTTTAGGCAAAAGACAGGACACCACCATGTCATGCATTACCTGTATGACCTTCTCTTTCTCGGGTCAGCGGGCTCGCAGGAGTGTGCATGGGCATTACAGGAATTTTGCGTGCTCATGCGGGCCTTTGGGGTCCCGCTGGCGCCTGGGAAAACTGTGGGTCCAGCAACCACATTGGAATTCTTAGGCATAGAATTAGACTCGGTTGAGGGTTGTTTCAGGTTACCAAAAGACAAAATCATGAAATTTAGAGCAGCTCTCCAGCAATGTCTGACCAAAGACAAAGTGATATTACAGCAGCTACAGCAGGCTGTGGGCCAGTTGAATTTCGCACTGAGAGTGATACCCATGGCACGCCCATTCTCCCGCTCAATCTCACAGACCATGACGGGTCTGCGGGAGAAACACCATCGCACGAGACTGGCGGCTGAGGTCCACCAGGATATGCGTTTTTGGATCGCATTTCTGGAGGGCTTCAACAGCAGAGTAGTGTGGTCCGGTCCCCCCACTACGTCTGTAGAGTTAGGTTTATGGACTGATGCTGCAGGCAGTGTGGGATTTGGCGCCATACTTGGAAACAAGTGGATGGCACAACAGTGGCCGGTTTGGTGGGAGGAGAGCGGCCTGACAACTAATATTGGTTTCTTGGAGCTATTTCCAATTTGGGTTGCATTAACAGTTTGGCCTGATCAGTTGTGTAATCAATCTGTAATCTTCAGGTCGGATAACATGACGGTAGTTGAATGTATCAACCAGCAGGCGGCACAGTGTAAATTTATACTTCGCCTACTGAAAGACATTGTGCTGATTTGCATGAAGCTCAACATACAGTTTAGCGCCAAACATGTTCCAGGGGTGTTAAATAATGCACCTGACACGCTTTCGCTTTAAGATGCAGGTATTCAGGGAACATCTACCATCCGCAGAGGCGATGCCTACACACTTCCCAGCAACACTCTGGCAAATTGGTGCCCCCAGCTACAGAACCTCGTGGCAGCTAGCCTAGCGCCTAGGACCAGAACCACTTACGAAGGGGCGTTTTTGTCTTATTGCTCCTTTCTGGGACAGGATTGGGTGGAGAAATGGGATCAGGCAGGGAATTTCACTCAGTACCTAAATGCATTACATAAGGAAGGGAGCTCCGCAGCAACAGCTAGCAGGCACATGGAAGCTGTTTCTTTCTTTACTCAGATCAGGGGGGCCAAAGATCCCACGAATAGTTTCATCGTGAGGAAGGCACTAAAAGGGTGGCGGGGCCTGCAAGCAACCGCCACGGACACAAGACAACCGATAGGTTTAGAACGGCTGGCATCATTATTGAATGCCTAGTCTGGCATCTGCAGTTCATCAGGGGAGGTACTGCTCTTCAGAGCCGCCTTTACATTAGCCTTTTATGGGGCATTCCGGGTAGGTGAACAGGTGGCTAGCAATAAGCAGGACATGCTAGGTGGACTCCGGCTGGAACACACAAGGATACTGGGGGATACACTGTTGATCACTATACGTAAATCAAAAACTGATCAGGAAGCCTGTGGGGATAGGCTGGTACTCCATCGGGCACAGACTAATCCTTGCTGCCCAGTGTTCCACGAAGAGCCCTTCATCAAACAAAGAGCAGGCGCAGTGGGGGGAGCATTGTAATGCATGCAGATGGTACCCCACTTACCAGGTTTCAATTCCAAAGGGTATTGGCTATGACAATGGACAGGGCTGGTTTAAATCCGAAAGATTTTGGGACACATTCATTCCAAAAAGGGGCTGCCACTGAAGCAACTGCTAGAGTGTTACATGCAAGCAGTGTGAAGAGGATTGGGAGATGGTCTTCCAAATGTTACAAGCATAACATAGCTTCTGTCCCCTTACCTGCACTTAATTTTTGGAAAATACACCGCCATTTGGCGGGTCCGGGTTCCGGGGCTGATTTCATTTGTGGGCGCCATCTTTGGTTGGGCTGAGTGTGTGTGTGCGCGGGCGCCATCTTGGAGTGTCTCGACGCTCGAGGGAATGTGGGAGACGCCTATTTAAAGTCGTCCTCTCCCGCGCAGCGGGATCGCGCAGTGGGACGCCGTCTCTTAGCCGGAGTCGTGCCAGAGTCCTGCCCGTCTGCGCCCGTCAGCGTCCCGGAGGCGTACGAGGCGACGGGCAGTCCTGGGCAACTGTATCTCATATGTAGCTTGGGCAAGTGAGCATTATGCTTCACTACTCGGGTTCGGAACTTCTTTCCTTGCAATACATCAATGGCTCCTGCCGTACGGTGTTTCCTGCTCGCCACAAGGGCAAGTATTGTTGCCCTGAGTGTGGCTGGCGCCCGCAGAAACATCTTGGCGGGGCGCCGCAGAAGGTGGCGGTTAGCGCTAAACATCTGGGCTTACTGCTCAATACTAGATCTCTGGGCCGGCATGCTCTGGACATATTTGATCTGCTGGACTCAGAAAAACCCTTGTTTCTGATGCTCACCGAGACGTGGCTCGGTGAGGCGTCCAACCCAGATATTGCTACTGCTCTCCCGCCCGAGTATAACATCTTCAGGCAGGACAGGCCGAAGGGGCGTGGAGGGGGGGTCGCACTAATAGTAAATAAAATAGCCACCTGTACCATCATCCCCTCGGACGCGATCAAGGATTGCGAATCCCTTGCCTTCGCCATTGTTCTTTCACCGCACCAATCGATGAAGGGTCTCCTAGTCTATCGGCCGCCAGGGCCCATGGGCTCTTTTTTTGAAGAGTTCCAGTCGGTGACTTCTTCTTTATTACTCACGTCAGAGCATTGTATTGTTGCCGGGGACTTTAACGTTCACATGGACGTGGAAACGGATGCTGATGCGATAAAAATGCTGGAGGTCACAGCCCCTCTGGGCCTGGTTCCATATCATATCGGACCGACCCATGAGAAGGGACATACTTTAGATTTGACCTTCTCTACGACCCCTATAGAGATGCTGGCTCCTAGCCAGGTTCTTTGGTCCGACCATAGGTTGGTGAAATTTTACTTCTCGGAAGTTAGGAAGCCTTCCGGCGCCCCCCGGCAGTCTTCCGTGGGATTCAGGGCACTTCACCGGATTACTCCGGAACTGCTGGCACAGGCTTCTGTGGACCACCCCTTCGTGTTAGCAGGGAACTTAGAGGAGGACATGGAGCGACTGCAGGCCTGGTTCTCAGAGAGACTTAATGATCTGGCTCCTCTGAGACCCCTCCGCAAACCTGAAAAAGGTGCTTCTGCCCCTTGGTTTACGGAAGCATTGGCGGCCTCTCGGCGCCAATGCAAGGTAGCGGAAAGAGCTTGGCGCGCAAATTACGACGCGACGGCGAAACTCGCCTACAGGTCTGTGGCGAAAGCTTACCATCGGAACATCCTCGCGGAGAAGAAGGCTTATTTCGCGAGAAAAATTGAAGCCGCCTCCAATTCCTGTAAGGAGCTTTTCGCCGTTGTGCGGGAGTTTACAACGTCTCGCGCAGTACCAACCCAGACTCCCCCTCCTGCGACTTGGGTCAGGGCGATTGCGGACTTTTTCACCTCTAAGATCCAGCGGATCCAGGACTCCTTCCATGTGCTGGAGCCTGAGATACCGGGTCGGGTGGAGAATACCGCTGCTACCCGACTTAACGCAGGTGTGGCCTTGGCAGCTTTCCCTCCTCTCTCGCTGACCGCCTCATTTGATCTGATGGCTGGGCTGAAATCAGGTTCCCCTCGGGATGCCTGTCCGGCAAAATTTTTGGCTAAAATGGCAGCTGTCATTAATCCCCTTGTGAACCCCCTGTTGAATTGTTCTCTTGCACAGGGTGTGGTTCCCCAGGCCTGGAAGCAGGCCATGATTATTCCCCTGCTTAAAAAGCCTGGCCTGGATGTGGAGGTGTTGGCGAATTATAGACCTATTTCGCTCCTGACGGCTTTTGCGAAGGTCATTGAAAAGCATGTCCATAAGGTGCTTGCCGATTACCTGGAGTCCCACGACCTACTGCACCCTACCCAGTCGGGTTTCCGCGCCAATCTTAGCACCGAAACAGCCCTCCTGGAAGTCTCGGAGATGATTAAGGAGGTGCTGGATTCGGGCGGGAGAGCGATGCTGGTGATGCTAGATCTGTCGGCGGCCTTCGACACCGTCCCTCATGAGGGTCTTCTTGCAAGACTCTCAGAGGTTGGTCTCCGAGGGACGGTGCTCCAGTGGTTTCGATCTTTCCTGGCAGGCCGTCGACAAACGGTCTGGGCTTCTGCTTGCTCCGCCGAGATGTCGCCATTGGGTGTCGGAGTTCCTCAGGGCTCTGTCCTGAGTCCAACTCTATTTAACATCTTCATGACCCCTCTGGCGGCATTGGCGGAGTCTTTCGGGGCCCAGATCGTTTCTTATGCCGATGACACCCAGCTCCTCTTCACCTGTGAGAGGGGTGCGGACTTCGATGGAGGTAGGATCCAGGGTTGCCTTGAGGCTGTGTTTCAATGGTTCCATCACAACAGCCTCAAGTGCAACTCGGATAAATCCGAGGTCCTCTTTTTTGGGTGCAGTTCAGATCCGGACTGGAAAGTGTGGTGGCCTGAGAACATGTTTCCACCAGCAAGTTCGTCCCAGGTGGCTAAAAACCTTGGGATTAAGATCGATAATGGCCTCACACTACGTTCACAGGTAATCGGTCTCACTGGCACCTGCTTTGGCCTACTCCGGATGCTACGTAAGTTCCTTCCCCTGTTATCGGAGGAACATAGGAAGATCACGGTTCAGGCGATTATAGGCTCGAGAATTGACTATTCCAACGTCCTTTATCTCGGCTTGCCAGAATATCTGCTCCAACGGTTACAGGTTGTCCAGAATTCGGCAGCACGGGCCATCTTTGGACTATCTCGCCGTGCCAGAGCCTCGGGTCTTCTGGAGGCTCTGCACTGGCTCCCTGTCCGGAAGCGGATAATTTTTAAAACTCTTACTCTGGCACACAAAGCCTTGCATGCCTCCGGAGCAAAATACCTGCAGAAGAGGCTGGCCTTTTATCTGCCTGCCAGGTCGCTCAGGTCTGAAGCCCTGTTTCTTGCGGCGATTCCTCGTGTGAAGAGAGCCCGCATCGGAGGCCGCTCTTTTAAACTACTAGCGCCTCAGTTATGGAATAAACTGCCTGTGTCCCTGCGCAGCATTCCTAATTTGTTGGCCTTTCGGAAAGGGCTTAAAACCTGGCTCTTTTCCTCTTAGTTTCGGTCCCTATCAGGTTTCTTTTATCTCTGTTTCTTATTTTATTTCCCCTGTTGTGTTATGAGATTAGTGTGCAATCCAAAGCGTCAGGACACTCTTCCGAGTAGCCGCACGCTATACAAAACCCCTGCATAAAACCCCTGCATAATGTGCAGCTGCACATGTTGTGAGGTAGCAGGATAATTTACGCTGGCGCCTGTCTTGTTTGCTTGCTTGTATTTCAATTTCTTGAGCCTGTCACGCAGGGCGGAAACTGCCGTCGGATCATCAACAGCAAGTATCTTCATCACGGTGAATCCAGGCACATATAAGGGAGACACAAGTTGTATGGGTTGTTGGTCACTTATTTGTGAAACGTGTCAAATCTGTTTTTCTTGCAGGTAACTACAGACGGAGGGCGGAAGAGGGAGGTTTCAGGGTTCCCTTTCATGGTAGGGAGGGTCTATGCCTCAGTCAGTTTAGGGGGTTCTTTACGGAGTTGCTTGATAGACACACCCCACCGCCCACTGTTGTTATCTTATATTTGGGCGGAAACGACCTGGTAAAATTGGGCAGGAGGGTCCTGATGGAAGAGATAATCTCAGAGGTAGGCTGGTTTGCTAAAACACTCCAAGGCTGCACCATAGTTTGGTCTCAGATGATTCCTAGACTGAGATGGAGGGGGGGGACTCTGTCAAGGCTTTGAATCACTTGGTACAGAGGATCAACAACAAGATAGAGAAATTATTTTGGTCACCCTAATTGCAGAACAAACCACATGGGTGTGTCAGGGGGGAACAGTTCTTCTTACAAGATGGGGTCCGCCTGACTAGGGCAGGCAATGAATTATTTCTGGAGAACATCTTGGCATGGCTAGGGGGGTTCTAGGTAGGCATGACCTTTCAGAGAAGGAGGATAGTGAGGAGCCAGATAGTCGGGCAACTATGCTGGCCTGTGGCGGTAAGGTCATGATCCGTGAGCAGTCAATTCAATTTCAATTTCAAAGCTTTTATTTGATTTGTGAATACAAATCATACAAGCAAAATTTGAAAAACAATTCATTACATTAAAATTATTATAAAATACAAAAACCATCTTGGAAGATACAGGAGAAATCCGGAATATTTATATGGGCAAGGAGCATATACAGGCAAACACTAGACATCAAATCATGATTGGAAATGTAAGGATAAACTAGAAAATGCGGGGAACATACACGTACAGACAGGGATAAATAAATTATCACATAGGATACTTATCCTGACAACTGTACATTTTAAAATAACAACTGTACAATTTAAAATTACCCAAAGCCGGAGGCATGGGACATTATGGATTCCAAAGTAAATTTGCAAAACAAGTAGGTACAGACAGGATGGTGTAAAAATATAACACGCTAAACACTACCTGGCAGCTGTACCATTTAGAATGCTAAATCAGACAGGATTAAAAGACATTATCACACAATGTGCTTTTCCTGGCAGCTGTACTTTTTACGAAAAAAAACAAAAATAAAGAGACATTTTGCATGGTTATTAGTCACATGCTATAGAAAAACAGTATGTACAGACAAGAATATATAAAATCATGGCAGTAAAATGCTTTTCCTGGCAGCTGTACATTTCAAAATATAGGTGGCAACAAAAAAACAAATGTCCACATTTTCTAGGGTTGATAGTAACACAAGGGCATTCTTAAAAGTCCTTATATTATATTTGATGAAAATAGGTTTTAGGTACCTTAATCTTAAAAAGTGATAACATTTACAAAATAATAAAAAATGACAGCAACTCTGGCGTGAAACGTTGTCACAGGGGCAGGGAGTTTCTGATTTAAGTTTCTGTACTGGAAACGCAACAAGGTGATGAACAATGCCCAGCCTGACACGAGTTAAAACAAATTGGTGAGAAGGACGGCTGACATTTAGAAGGTAAGCTTGGAACCCCGATGTTAAATTAAGTTCCTTATAGAACTTCACTGTGGCCAGCTTACCATGTATTTCATCTCGCCCTTTCTTTTTATATATTAAAAAAGTTTGTTTGATTTCTTTTTTTGGGATTTCAACCGCCAGTTCAGGATTAAGTAGGACATCAATATCGAACAAAGTTTTGTACCAAAAGTGGATATATTTCAACCATAAGATTCGTACTGAATAGTCCAAACCTATACAATCAAGAATAATTTCTTGAGTGAATCGAGTCTCTGTCTTAGCCCAAATAGAGCGCCACAATAAAAGTGGACGAACGGCTGCTAAGTCAGAAATAAACTCGACCCCAACCTCGTCATGGATTAATTGAACTGAAGCGGAATGGGGGACACATAACACTCTTTTTAAAAACTTGTTTTCATCTTTTTGTAAGGGAGTGCCATCTATGTGACCCCACACACCCGCCCCGTACAATGCCGAGGGGACGCAACGAATGTTACAGATGTGAATCATATCTCGGATGCTTCTCGAGCCAAGCTTGGAAGCAAATCGAAATACACTGCTAGTAGTTCGCATCATTTTTATCCTAATGTTATCAAACTAGGGTTTCCAGGACCCATCATTAGCATAGGTAATTCCTAGGTAACAGAATGTTTTGACTTGTTGCATTTTGTCACTATCTAAATAAAAACTGGACTTCAATTTATTGGCTGACTGACCACACGACATGATGTAGGTCTTAGATTTGTTTACACGTAGTCTCCTATTTTGTATGAACAGCATGAAGCAGTCAATGAGACGTTGTAGGCCTAACTGAGTGCGGGATAAAAGGACAGCGTCATCCGCATATAATAAAATTGTGACTGGTTTACCTCCAATCAACGGAGCATCAGCCGGTATAGAAGCTAAGGTGCGATCAACACAATTAATAAAAAGAGAAAATAAAAGGGGGGCTAATACGCAACCTTGGCGGATGCCCCTAGACACTTTAAAAAACGGTGTGCATTCACCTAGGGTACCGTATCGGACTCTACAAGAAAGTTTCTCGTAAAGCCTTGCTAAAAAGTGGACTATTTCTTTCGGTGCCCCTAGCTCCAGTAAAACCTGCCAAAGAATACCATGGTCAACTAAATCAAACGCGCTGCTCAGGTCAGCAAAGCATAAAAATAAATTGCCCTTTTTAGCTACTGTATATTTGTTGATTAAAAGATCCAAGTTTACGCATTGCTCTAGAGTACCCATGCCTTTCCTAAAGCCATATTGTACTTTAGTTAGAATGTTCATGTCTTCAGCCCAGGTTTCTAATCTTTTGAGCAGGATTCTGCTCATAACCTTTACTGAGGCATCCAATAAAGATATTGGTCGGTAATTGGAGGCCTCAGATTTACTACCTTTTTTAAAGAGGGGGATGATAACCGATTGTCCCCAGGAGGGGGGTATATTACCTTCGGCTGCACAATTGAATGTCCTCACCAAAATGGGGGCCCATAGGTTAGGTTCAGCTTTTAATAAATCTATGGGCACCCCATCGGGTCCAGGGGCCTTCCCCCCTTTACTGTTTACAAGGCCCTCAAATCAATTTAAGGTCCTTAGGGGGGGGGCGCCATTCTTGAATGGGGTCGCCCAGGGGGAGGGACAAGTGGTCTCTCCTAGAACTCCAGGGGCGGTACATCCGCTTGGTTGGATGGGTGTGGGGGAGGGGGGAGTCACGCTTTCTTTGGGCTGGTTAGCCACCCCACACATGCACTATGACGTCATTAAACGGCGCAGAGTGCAAGGGCCCCCCTTTGGTGAGTTCATGGAGCGTACAGGGGTAACCAGGAGGGGGGAAGTACCCTCTCGGTAAACGGGCCCTCTGCGCATGTGCACTCATATTTGAGGGCGTAGCTGGCTGATAAGGATCTGACACCGGTTAGCGACCTTGCCGTAGGCCCAAAAATAGGATATGCAGAAAAAATTAATAATGTGTGATTATGATCCAACATATTAGATTCGGTTAGGAAACATTCTGTATTAGAAATTTGTTAAGGTTATCCCTTTGATACCTGTCTACATGGATTGTAATCTAATATCAGTAGATTTTTTTCTGCACAAATGATTGTGTAAATATTGTTTATTTCACATTTTTAAATTTGTTTTCATGTTTTGATAAATACAGCCGGGGGTCGTGAGATCCCCTGCCTTCCAAAGAAACTTCTCTCATGTCCAATTTCTATATAGTTGTGGGGGTGCACAAGACGGGGAGGGGGATGGTCGATAGTCATACATAATATATCTTCCCCACTGCAGTGCCTGGTGTCCCATGAGAGCGGCAGTTGAATTGTGTCATTGTTATAGACTGTGTTGAACTCATACTTTCCAAACAAATATACAGATGTCAAAGACAAATAGCCATCCAGTATGGAACTCACACTGTCAGGCAGTCAGTGGCGGCCTCCATGGAGCACGGCAAACAGGTAGCCTTAAACCCCAGAGGGAAATGTGCACAGTGCAATATCCTTCATCAGTCATACCTAGGCTGTGGGATTTTAGGTTTAAACCTATAATAACTGATAAAACCCCACTGAAAGAAAAATAGCCCTCACCGGTGAAAACATATAAACACTGAAAAAACACCTGCACAACCACAAACTAAATGCCATTCAAAGAAAGGAAAAAGAGAGTGAATGGGTCATTTTTCTCTTCCTGAAGTGGTCAATACAATGTAACTTTGTTATACAAGCTAGCAGTAAGAAAGACTGGCTAACATTATTCTGCTTGAGTTTTGTTCTTTAGGGATGCCACTAAAATATTGTTTCTTCTTCCTTTTACTTTTTTCAGTTGTGTGGCCTTTGGTCTAAAGATGCAGGGTTTAGTTTCATGTTTTAGGTATAGTTTAATTATTTTATAAACTGTAGAGAACCAGGAAATATCAAACTCATATTTGATATTTTGGCTGCATTTGATTCTTTCACTGATAGGTAAAATGGCTGGTTTCATAAAAATCTTTCCTAATATGTGTCATCACATTTACCCTCAGAGAATCGGTAAAAACTCTTAATACATCAGACCATAGTTTCTAGTGGGTCAGTATTGATATTAGGTGAATTTCCAACACCTCAGGCTTTAAACATTCAATGCAAGGTATAGTGACAGGTATATATATCACCAAGCATCTGGGATAGTGGTGAGAACATGACACCAGACTTTTGGAAAACATTAACAGTGTCACTTGTAATGCTCTGCAAAAAAAGTTCTTTCCAAGTCAACAAAGATTGGAGTGATATTGTTTGTATTTGCAGTGATTCAGCTAGATATATAAAAAAGTTGTGTGATGACCTGTCAAAATTGAAGTGATTCCCTGTAGGAGATCCTTGCCACTTGTTAGATGGTATGCTGAAAGGGGAACATCGTTTACAATGCAGTGTTTACACCGCACTACCTTAACAACGCTGCCATTACAACGCAAGTCTGGATGGCGCTGTTGGTTAAGGAATATTGTAATTTTATATTCCAACACCTTCCCTACTGTTACGTGGACTGGTGTTGGAATATAAAATTATAATATTCCACAATCCACGCCCTCCAATGCAAGTCGTTTTAACGACTTGCGTTGTAATGGCAGCGTTGTCAAGTATCGCAATCTAAAAGATCGCGTTGTACTGACATACATCCTGCTGAAAGCATCTTTACAATCTTAAGAGTTAATGAGGGATTTTATTGACTTTTTAGTCCATTCTGGTGCACTGTTTTCTTATGCACAGGAACTAAAACACAAATATTTATCATTTTGTGCTTTATGTGACATCAAAGAAAGAATCATCCCAACTGTTTCCATTAGCTGATAGTTCTCAGCCCAATGGGCTATGAATGCTGAGAGGGCATTTTCACCGAAGTTTACATGGGAAGGAAGGAGCAAACGCACATGACCCAAATTAGTATTGTATGGTGTACTACAATAAGATTTATTTTCAAAAATCTATTTGGACATCACATACACTATACGTACTATGTCTATATACCATGTTCTTTCAGTGCAGAAAGCAAGCAATAATAAAAGCAAAACGTTCCATAAACACTGGAAAAACACTTTTTCTGTTGTTTTTAGTGGCGCGAAAATGTGTAACCACTGATAAAAACTGTTTTTTAAGATATTGAAAACACTGAAAAAACCCCACCTGAATTTACCAAAAATAGAAACTGAAAACAGGAAAGCCTAGTCATACCTCACTCCGAAGTGATTGGGTGCATGCTTCCCTGTTCTTCATCGGCGAGTTCCAGATGTGGGTGGCTTGAGGTACTTTTTTACCAAATGATATGGGAGTGAGTGCTATCGTCCCAAGCATGGCCAGGGTGGGGAAGGAGACAACAGAGAGGACTGGGAGGTATCTGTGCATGGAACTCCAAATGTGCATGCAGGGTTTGATATCTAGGACGGAAAAATGGAAGTATGAATGTCGCTTTGTGGTTCTAACGCGTATTCTTAAACATTGCTATGGAATGGCATGAGAGTTCCTTGCTACACCTCAGATTGGTTGCTGGTTGTGTCACCTGCGGAGGTGGAAAATACAAAGGCGGAAGCAATTAATTTGCTGTGCAGACAACGGGCAGAACACCGCTAGGGGCACCTTAGGACGGGTGCATTGCCAAATCATAGGCTAAATTCGATGATAGGCCGCCATGAATGGATGAAATTAATGTGGGTACTGTGGGGTGGGGATTACATCGATGCACTGAATACGCAGGCACGGGGAGCGCACCTTGTAGTGCATTACTGCCGATGCATGCAACACTCTCGCCTGTGGGTGGCAGTAGATAGACGTCACTGGGGCATAGGATATACAGGGCGTTTTAGACTTGCGGGCGCTGCTGATAAATGCTTCTGCAAACGTTTTTGGAAACAATGCCTGTTACTGTGAATTAAGAGACAAATCTCCTCTGGTTGATGTTAGAAGTTCTTTAAAACTTTTTCTCTCCGTTATTTTATTATTGTTGCTGTCTTGGGATACCGCACTTGATATGCCCAACTGCCCCTAGGGGTTAAACCTGCTAATTCTGCCGAACTGATGTACCAATAATGATGCAATGTTTCATAATATCGTTTGATTTGCTATACGATAAATGTGGACACAAATAAGGGAAAAGAAAATACGAATGAAAATATATTTAAAACAGCTCTGCTCTTGTGTAACTGTTTTGCACTGGTGTCATTGTACACTGCAGTCTGTGTCACTATGCCTTACACAAATGTTTCAGTGCACACTACACTCTTGAATGGCATTGTAGTGCATTGATGCCAATGCATGCTGCACTCCACTTCCCAACTGGTAACTGTGCACATTTCAGTTTGATGTGGCTCTGCGGACCACTAACGACTGCATACTTTGCAATCTTATGTTTCCCTATCATGCACATGTTTAGGTAAACGATGCTCATGTGAGCCAATCAAGCAGCAGTGTCTGTGCGCGTGGCACGTTGGTGTCACTCTGTTGTTCACAAATCTGTGCACTCTTGTGTTGCGCACTAGTGTCTGTGCATGCTGCCCTTTCATGTGACATTGTTGTGCCCTTGTGCCAGCAGTCCCAGCGGGCTGGAGGTGCTGAAGATCAAGGAAATGGAAAAGATGCTGAAGGAGGCGCACTCTTGTATTTATAGAGAGAATAGGAGCTGCATTACAGGGTGAGTACAAACAGATCAGTAAAGGTTTGCACGTTTTTGTCATTCAAGACGTACTTTTGATGCGCTGCATCTGACCAGTGTTGCTAAAAGAGGAACAACCACAGAACTACTGCCTGGCATGTGGAGTTAAGCTGGCCGTGATAAGGAGGAGACAAATGGTGACGCAGGCTGACAAATGGTGACAAATGGTGCACGGCGCCCGGCGCACATGCTTGTGATCACTTTTGCGGCCGCTTTGATGTTCTCAGTGGCCGCGCGGCTCACTGAGAACATCAAAGCAGCCGCAAAAGTCCTCCCAAAGGCTGCAGACAAATGGTGTGCGATGTACGATGTGGCTGGCGATGTGCACGCGCCTGGCTCACATGCACTGTACCTAATCCGCAGTTTGGGTAGACTTTTAAAAGCCTTGCTATAATCTCGCCAAACAAGCATTGCTAAAGCATTGCTGTAGGCTCGACCTAAAAAAACGCTGGTGCTCAGACCCGGTGAGATCCGGCCCACTTAAAGCCCTGATTATAACTTGATATAGCGCAAAGACTCACACCCATAGGTGTTTCTTGGCACTTTTCTAACACAGTGCCAAATAACTGATTAAAACAACCAGGTCTTCGAGAGAGTTTTTTAAACTTAGCAAAGTCTGGACAAGAGCAAATGTAGTATGGAAGCTGATTCCAGGCCGAAGAGGTGGTGAAGGAGAAATGTCTTCCACCAGATCTAGAAATACGAATGTGGGGAGCAGGCAACAAGGCTTTGTTGCTAGATCTGAGATCTCCAAAAGGACAGTAATGACTCAATTTCTTCTTTAAGCAAATGGGACTCTTACCCATCAGAGACTTGTGGGTGAGACAGCATAGCTTAAAAACAGAAGGTTTCATGACCGACATCCAATGTAGAGCTCTCATCGTGGGGGCCGAGGGATAGCCAGCAGGAAGGTAGCACACCAAGTGTGCAGCAGTGACCTGCACAGCCTGAAGTTTGGACAGTGAAGTGTCGTTGGCGGCTACTCGCAAAGCATTACCATAATCAAGCCGGCTCATGACTAAGGCTTGAACCAAACTTTTCCTAGCAGAGGATGACAGCCAAGAAAGCACTTTCCTCAATTCACGCATGGTGGCAAAACAGGAACAGCAAACTGAGGAGCTGTGATCTTTCATCGATAAGGCCTGATCCAACCTAATACCAAGGTTTTTCACAGTGTGCCTGGGAGACGGGCTGCATTGAGTTCCGAAGTCCACCAGTCTGCAGACCAGAGCTGCTGGGCTTTACTAAACAGCTCCGTTTGGTTGCTATTCAGTTGCAGTCAATTAGTCGCCATACATTAAACTGTGTTTTACCCCGCCAAGGTCCTGTCCATACTAGATTATTAACTGAGTATTATCCGCTTATGATATATCATCAAAAGCTAGAGATTTAACAATCTGGGCTAGGGGGACCCAGTAGATATTGTATAACATAGGGGTCAAAGATGAACCCTGGGGGATCCACTTGTTAATAAGCAGAGAATGTGACTTGAAAGAGCCCAAATAGATCATCTGTGCCTGGCTGTATAAAAAGTCAACAAGCCATAGTAAGGCGTTAGCAAAGATGCCTATCTCATACAGCCTGAAAATCAGTGCTGTGTAAGATATGGTGCCAAAGGAATCTATGACGTTACAATGCAGTTTTTACATCGCAACTACCATCACATCGCATGATTTTACAACTCATGCCATTACAATGCAGTTTTTACATCGCAATTACCATTACATCGCATGATTTTACAACGCATGCCATTACAACACATTTTTTTAAAATTACCATTACAACACATACCATTACAAAGCATACCAATACAAGGCATACCATTACAATGCATAATACTTGTAGGGTAATAGTGGGGTAAGTGTTGGATAGTGTAGGGGTAAAAATTACTATTCCCACTCCAGTGAGTGCAACAGTAGGGAAAGTGTTGGATAGTGTAAGGGTGAAAATTACTATTTACTATTCCCATGTACCCCAAAACCTATACCCACTCTAAAACTAAAAAATCTCCATTACTTACCTTATAATGCATTGTAATGGCATGCGTTGTAATGGTATGCATTGTAATGGCATGCGTTGTAGTGACTGCGTTGTAATGGCGTGCAATGTAAAGGCAATTGCATTGTAGCAGCTGCGTTGTAAAGGTAATGCGTTGTAATGACTGTGTTGTAATGGTTGTTACCCGTGCCAAAGGTTTCTGACAAGTCCAGCAACATGAGCATGGCAGTGGAACCTGCATCTAAGGACAGTTGGAAGGTATCCACAAATGCCACCAACGTGGTTTTAATGCTATGGAAAGCTCTGAATCCGGATTGGGAAGAATCAAGAACCTTGAGATTCTACAAATATGCCGTTAGCTGCTTATTTATCAGGTTTTGCAAGGTTTTTCCCAGAAGTGAAAGAAGCGAGATGGGGTGATAGCTCGATAGGGTCCTTAGATCTGCATCAGGTTTTTTTTAATATTGACGAAACCTTTGCGACTTGCCAGGCTAGTGGAACTTTGGCCGTGTCCAGGGATAAGTTCAAAAGGGAGAGAATGGTGGGTGCAATCAGGCTCGATAGGCTGGCAGTAATTTTCGGGCGACATTGGTCAGAAGGGGAGCCAGATTTGGCACTTACAAGCTGCCACTGAATTTGGTCTAATGTAAAAGGTTCAAACCTAACCAAATAGAATGCAATATAAGGAGGGGGAGAATTAAACCTGGTTAGATCCACCAGCCTAGGAAGATTAGTGAAGTTCTGTTAGGTGGTATCTATTTTACCCTCTGAGAAATCTGCCAAAGAGTCAAATAGCTCTTGGGATGCAGAGATGGCATGGGAGCAGGCTCAAGGCTTTGTAAAGTATTTCAGCACTTTATTAAGGTCTCTGGAAGAGTTGCCGGCCAGCTCAATTTTACTAGTGATGTAACTTTTCCGGGCCATCCTGATTTTTCTGTGGTAACTGGTGAACACTAACTTATAGGCTTCTTTAGCTTCCGGAATTTTGGTTTTACACCATCTTCTTTTGAGCCTTTTACAGGAGGCTTTCATACTTCTCAGCTTTGTGGAATACCAAGGTGCATGAGGTCTAGAAGAAGTGCGTAAAACTTGTTTGAGAGAGGCAATCCTGTCGAATGCTAAAGAGAGAGCGTTATGATATTCAGACAGAGCTGAATTTGATATCAGAGCCCTGAGTATGAAAAAAAAGTATTGGAGAACACACACGTATTGGAGAAAAGTATTGGAGACTATGTGAAAAGAGGAAAACAAATAAATGTATCCTTGTGTAATATACATGGTGCTCCAATAACTTCGGGTCGAGTCTGGCCTTATATAAAAAAGAAAAAACTAATTTTGCAGGCACTTTTGTATGAATTGCGGGATTTTTGCAAAAACGCTGATTTCACAATTTGTTTGCAAATCACGAAATTGCTATATCCAGGGGGGATCTTTCTAGATGAGGATCTGGGTACTGCAGGACGAACAAAACATGAATTTCCTGGCAGCAGGGTAAACGATACACAAACATCAGGACAGGGTTTAGGGCAGTGCAACTGGTGCAGTCGCACTGGGCACTGACTTGTGGCGGGGGCGCTGACCTCAGGCGGGGGCGATGCTGTGTTTAGCAATAACTTATGATTGGAGAGATGAGGGCCACTTTTGCCCGATGGCAGTGGGAGAATCAAAGGAAGTTGTCATAGGGGGTGCGCCCCCAAAAATGATTGTCGCACCGGGCGACATCAGCGCTAAAGGCGGCCCTGGATCAGGAAGCCCATATTGGCTCATTATATTAAGCAGCATATCCTCACCAGATTATGCTTTCTAGCTCTGCTAACCATACTAATTCTGCATGTAACATTAAGCTAAACTCTCCACACAATTTAGTTGTCTGTGGGGAGAGGCTAGCATATTTCATCACTACATTAGAGAGAAATTCAAGATTGTAATAATTTGGGTCGTAAGTGTTTATATGTGTGGCATCCTCTGAACAGTTAGATATTGTCCCTCTTGGTCTGATATAGGGTTAGGGTACCTGAATTGTACACTTTGTTTTATTAGAAAAGCTACACCCTATCCCCTTCATTTCCCTCCAGGAGTATGTGTAGTTAGAGGAAAAGAACCAATGGCATCTCTGTGGTAAAGGAAGTACAAGAGTCCACTGTAGAAGATAGGTTCCTTTATTGTAAGTTCCTTCCAAGATATCAGGTACAGATGTAGACAGGTAGAACCCCACCAGGAGCTAGCTCTCATCAGCTCAGCCTGACTAGATCAACTGACGTTAAGAGCCAGAGAGTCACCGCAGGCATTCTATGATGTCATCAACATTCCAATCAGTAGAGCACCACAGAGAAGTAGTTTACTACACATCCTCTCTCCTTAGTGAATGAGGAAAGAAAGAAGAAAACACAGACAAAGATACCTCAAGTGTGACATTTGCATAAAAGTACAAAAGTGAAGTACGCAAATAAATAAAATACAACAAGTACTGCATGAGGTATGATTAGCATGAACAGAAATACTATAATCATAAGTATGAGCAGAAATAGAACAACATGCTAAATTCTAGAAGGAAAGAAACTACTAAATGCTACTATATGCCACATCCCCTTCCCTTAGAGTAAAAACATGGCATAGATGAATAAAGAGCAGAGTAGCAAAGAAAAAAGGTCACGCTGCCAACTGGATACACCAGAGAGAAAACCCCCTGAAAAAAAAACAAAGGCAAGCGTAGACACAGACCCTTTACAAGCTCCCCTAACAAAACAATCTGACAGAAAAAAATAAAAACTCCTCACCCAAAGTCCCACCAACATGAAACCCTTGGCCACAAATCTCAGGCAGGTAGACTTTGACAGAAGCAGAGTGTCAAAAAACAACGATGTTAAACAATCTCCACCAAAAGTAGGGAACACAGGGTACTAATAGTTAAAAATCACAACCTCCCCAAAGTAGGGTACACCACAGGAAAGACAACCTGGAACTGAAATAGGGCATTGACTACCACAAATCAAAAACCTCCCCTCAAAAGGGTACACCGCAGGGTAGAAAACCTGGGAACTGAAATGGGCATTGACTACCCTAAAATCCACAACATCCCCTAAGTAGGGTACACCGCAGGGCAATACCTGGGAACAAAATGGGGCATGGACTACCCACACAGACAACTTCCCCTATGTAGGGTACACCACAGGACAATACCTGGGAACCAAAATGGGGCATGGACTACCCACACAGACAACTTCCCCTATGTAGGGTACACCACAGGACAATACCTGGGAACCAAAATGGGGCATGGACTACCCACACAGACCACTACCACAGAAAACACATAGAATTGGCATTGACTACCCACTCAAACACACAACGTCCCCTAAGTAGGGTACACCGCAGGACTATATTCCTGGGAACAAATGGGGCATGGACTACCACCAAGCATATGACGCAGACTCAAAGAACCCTAAAAAAAAAACATTGGAGCATTGAACACCCACACACAGACCACCTAGAGTGTAATTGAGGAAACCAACCTTAAAAATACGGATGCAAATTGACTACCCACACACAGACCACCTAGAGTAAAATATAGGAAACCAACCTTAAAAATAAGGATGAGAATTGACTACCCAGCAACATCCAACCAGGACATGACCAACACACCATACAGAATTTCAAATTAGAGCAAGATAAGTTTGCCACACACCCCCTTCAAAAAAATCGAAATTGAATAATATGCATAAATAAATGAATAAATAAATAAATCTTGCTCCGGTGAGCGATCTCTCACCCGAGTTCCTGCAAGCAGCTGCATCTGAAAGTGGCAGACCTCGAATGAACAGAAGACTTGAGGCAAAAACTGAATGAAGTCACATAAGTGAAAATTCCTGACCACGCACAGAAGAAATATTTTACACAAGTTCCGCTTTTCACTGGAACCATCACGAGACTGGTGAAGACTTGAGACGATCCGAAAGCACAGCTGTTGACTTGAGACGATTTAAAAACACTGCTGCTTTGAGACGATTTAAAAACACTCCTGCTTTGAGACGATTCAAAAACACTGCTGCTTTTAGACATGCTCCGCTTTCAACTGAAACAATTATGGAATAGGCACTGCTGGTCTCAGAGAAATGACAAAACAAGACGCACTGCACTCGTACACACTGCACAAACCTGCGCAGACTCCAAACGAAATGGCTGTACACTGTCACGTCCGCGCCGGATGGCTCACGGCAAAGACGTGCTGTCAGATGTTGAGAGAGGGGAAAACGTCACAGAAGAAAGGATGCCAGCCTCACGAGACAGGTAAAATAGTGCGCCATAGCATGAGGTTCGTTCAAAAAGTAGCGGTTGAACTGACAAAGTGTAACACGACTCCTTCTTAGCACCAAATGAGCATGAGAAAGAAAAAGAGTAATCCACGACAGAACGAACAGTCTCTGCCCCACAGACCTGAGCAAGTGTGGCACTTCTCCCCCAATGGGACGCTTTCCTTAAAAGTGCAGAGGCAATGCATAGAGAGACAACGCAGGCAAGATTATCCACACGTCTGGCTCCTCACCGAACTTGCACACACAGGGCAGCCTCAAGCAGATCCGGGACAGCTGTAGAAATTTCCCAAACATACCACACTGTCCGGACGGTATATAGACAAAAGCTGCCAAGCCAGTGAAGCAGATGTGACGCTTGTCACTAGAGCGATGCCTTCTTCCAATGTGTAGGGCACAACAGTGATGCTCAGTCAAGAAAACGCCAACTTCTACACACAGGGCAGACAAAGGCAGAGTAGGCAATTCCCACACAAAGGTAGAAGTATGCCGATCCTTTAGAAAATCTAACAGATGATAGCAGACATCACATCAAAATAAAGAGGCACGCCCAGGGTGCAGGCTGTCTAGGTGAAATACGACACTGGTGGGGTCAGCTGGGCATTACCTTTAGTTTAAATGCGAATTTCTCCTCAATTCTTAAAGTCCTGGATTCTTTACTCTGTAGTTGCTTAATTAATTCCTTATTCTTAACTGCACGCTTAGATCAATCCAGTTCAAAACGTCGCCAAACTGTGGTAAAGGAAGTACAAGAGTCCACTGTAGAAGATAGGTTCCTTTATTGTAAGTTCCTTCCAAGATATCAGGTACAGATGTAGACAGGTAGAACCCCACCAGGAGCTAGCTCTCATCAGCTCAGCCTGACTAGATCAACTGACGTTAAGAGCCAGAGAGTCACCCCAGGCATTCTATGATGTCATCAACATTCCAATCAGTAGAGCACCACAGAGAAGTAGTTTACTACAATCTCCAGCCCCGGCAAGGCTACAAGGACGGTCTCTGGTGAGGTGTTTCTCTTGTGAAAAGGAAATATCTATGTTGTGTCTCTTTAGGTAGGCCATTATCTGATGGATCTTTCAATGCTTGTTCAGCCCCCTCACATTCCATGCCATCATCTGATTTGCCAATGAAGCCTTATTCTCTTTCTTTTCTCCAGTCACCATTATCCTGCAACTCATTAATACAGAGGATCTGCAAGCAATGTGCCTTTCTGTACTAATACCGACCATGTCAATACAGTGCTGTATTTTTTGTTCCATTAACACCCAACTCACTCTGAGCCCTACCTTCTCTGGGGCATTTCGATTACAACAGCTCTATAACTGGAGCACCCTGCAGGCACCCAACAGCCAGCACCAGTCAACAACACTGGGGGTGGCCAGAGCATTAATAAACTAAAAGTGTTTGCCCATAAAACCACAAGAGTTGCACCCTGGGAGAAAGCCCAACCATTCATGTCAAGTCTACAGCACATTGTATCCCCCCCCAATCTGTGACGCACAACACAGCAATCAGCACATATCGGGCACTATAAGGTAATAATCCAAAACGGAACATGCCAAGGATACACAAAGGCCATTATCACAGACATGGAATGGCCTAGGCATGATTTGAGCTCAATCACCTTGTTGTGTTCGGTTAGAAGAGCAAGGCTTGAAAAAGTAGGGAACAAGCTTTATTAGCTCTTTATCTCGTTATCGGCAACAATGACCGGTGACAGTTCCTCTTAGAATCTCCCGGCATGAGTTTTCTAAGAGGAACCAAGTCAATTGGAAGGGGGGGAAGGGAATGGAATGTTGCATGTGATAAACAGGACTTTATTTAAATCATGTAAAAGACAACATATCTCCTCCCTTTAATCAATAGCAAATTCAAAACCTTGAAGAACTTTCCAAGATGGGGTTCTGTTGCAGGATGTACATTTTATCCTTCCTGCATCAGATCGCCCCTCGGCTGCATCAGAAGTTTCCAAAGGCTGTGCATTCATTGCCACACCATATGGGAAATATTCTTTATTGGTGGTATCATGGTTTGTATTTGTGACTGTCTCGTGTGTGGCCTCAATATGGATTAGATCACCATCATCATTTACTTCTGAGTCATCCATTCTCTCAACGGTTGACAAACCAAACCATTCCTATTCACACATCTCAAAACTCTCCTCTTATTCCATTGTTTACCACCATCCTGAGTAATGATACTCTACTCATTGACCTTGACTACTTTTATGGGTTTGTAGTGCTTGCTCTTTCCCTTCACAATTCTTTTGACAATGTGAATTCTGACCTGATCTCCCACTTGGTAATCCAACTCGGTGGAAATATGTAAAGTGCCATATCTATTTTTGAATTTCCCTTGGTATTTGGCAATTTAACTTTGAATGGAGGACAATTCCTGAATTGTGCAATGGTTGTCCTTTACTAGCAACCTAGATTTTAACCAGCCTGGACAAAGACAAAAAGAACGATGTTGTCCTTTAAGCAACCAAAACAGGAATACTCCAGTAACCAAATTGGGTGTTATTCTGCATGCCCACAACCACGTATGGACAAACTATGGAACAATTTACCCATTAGGGCTAGTTGGACACTTTCCTGAAGAATTCTTTTAAAATGTTCCACTTCTCCATTACGATGGGCGTCAAACAACGCTGTTCTGGTGTGTTTTATATTCTGGTGTTGTACAAAATCATCAATCTCTCTAGAGCACAATTGGACACCAATGCCAGTGAAAAGAGTTTCAGGGAAGCCTTCTCTGCTGAACACTTCCATTAGGAACCCAAGCACCACCGTAATGGTAATTATGTCTGTGAATTTAACTTCAGACCATTTGGAGTAATACTCAATAAGTACCAAGGCATATTGCATATTTTAAGGTAGACTCTTTAAAGGGCCTGAAATAGCTAAGCCTAATTTTTTCCAAGCTGTGGTGGGACAGGACACATTTTTCATGCGAGGTAAGAGGGGTTTTGCAATTCTTATTAGTAATTACATAATTCTTGCAGAATGTTACCATATGTTGTGCCTCAATATCAATGCCTAACAACCAATAAGTCTCTCCTAGTTAACTTTTTAATGCTAACATTCCCATGTGACCTTGGTGATCATTTCTTACAAGATTCTTCCCTATGACACTTGGCGGGATACATTTCTCATTCCTGAAAACCGAACCACTGGCTACACTCAGTTCAGATGCAATTTGGGACAACTTCTTAAGTGAACCTTTTAGGATTTTAGGGGAGGGCCATCGTTTAAGTATGCATTCCCTGACAAGTTTTAATTCTTCAACTTTGGCATTTCCTGAAATCCACTCACTGTCTTTCGCCCCATTTCCACATCCCATGCAAACATCTTTAATGCATGCCACTATTTGACATTATATTGTATCAATGGGAACTAGTCATTCACAACGTAGTGGAGATCTGTGTGGTGTTTGCCAGAAGAAAAAAAGTGTTTTTCTTTATGAAGCCCCCACCCACCAACCTGGTTGATGGCATACTTCATCATCGGGCCCATCCAGTGACACTAAGTGTGTCCCTGGTGTGCTACAACGCCTGTGTTACAGCGGAGCTGGTATATTTCTGTGTGTTCAAGTTCAAGTTCAAGTTCAGAAATTTGTATAGCGCACTACTCACCCATAGGGTCTCAAGGCGCTTGGGGGAAGGGTGGGTGCATTACTTATCGAATAGCCAGGTTTTTAGCTGCTTTCTAAAGGAGAGGTGGTTCGGTGTAAGGCGAAGGTGAGTGGGGAGGGAATTCCAGGTTTTGGCCGCTAAGTAGGAGAAAGATCTACCTCCCATGGTGGATCTATTGATGCGCGGAATTGCCGCGAGGGCTTGATTGGATGAACGTAGTTGGCGGGTGGGTGTGTAGAAGGACAGTCGTTTGTTGAGGCATTCGGGTCCTAGGTCGTAGAGGGCCTTGTGTGCGTGGGTGAGGAGGCGGAACGTTACTCTCTTGTTGACTGGAAGCCAGTGGAAATCTTTCAGGTGACCGGAAATGTGGGCTTGACGGGGGATGTCGAGTACGAGTCTGGCTGAGGCTTTTTGGGTGCGTTATAGTTGTTTCTGTAGTTTGGCTGTGGTTCCGGCGTAAAGGGTGTTTCCATAATCTAGTCGGCTAGTGACTAATGCGTGGGTGACTGTTTTTCTTGTTTCGGTGGGGATCCAGCGGAAGATTTTTTTGAGCATGCGTAGGATGTTGAAGCATGATGATGTAACGGCGTTGACTTGTCTGGTCATCGAGAGGGAGGAGTCTAGGATGAAGCCCAGGTTCCGTGCATGATCTGTAGGTATGGGTGCTGTACCCAAAGCCGGTGGCCACCAAGAGACGTCCCAAGCAGAGGGGGATGATCCTAAGATGAGGACTTCCGTTTTGTCTCAGTTTAGTTTTAAACAGCTGTTTTTCATCTATTCAGCTACTTCTTTCATTCCTTCGTGTAGATTGGTTTTGGCGGTGTTGGGGTCTTTGGTGAGGGAGAGGATTAGCTGGGTGTCGTCAGCGTATGAGATGATGTTGAGGTCGTGTTGTCGTGCGATGGTTGCGAGGGGACTCATGTACACGTTGAAGAGGGTGGGACTGAGTGATGATCCTTGTGGTACGCCGCAGATGACTTCGGTGGCCTTTGATTTGAATGGGGGAAGGCGGACTCTTTGTGTTCTTCCGGCGAGGAACGAGATGATCCAGTCCAAGGCTTTTCCTTGTATTCCGACGTTGTTGAGGCGTTGTATGAGGGTGTTATGACATGATGGCGGCGGAGAGGTCAAGTAGGATGAGGGCAACTGATTCTCCGTTGTCCAGTAGCGTTTGGATGTGATCCGTAGCAGCGATGAGGGCGGTTTCAGTGCTGTGTTTGGCTCGAAAACCGGACTGTGAGGGGACGAGTGAGTTGTTGGATTCAAGGAAGGCGGCGAGCTGGCTATTGACGGCTTTCTTGATGACTTTGGCCGGGAAGGGGAGGAGTGAGATGGGGCGGTAGTTCTTGAGTTCAGAGGGGTCCGCTGTTGGTTTCTTCAGAAGGGCGCTGAGTTCGGCGTGTTTCCAGCTTTCTGGGAAGGTAGCGGAGTTGAGGGAGCAGTTGATGACATCGCGGAGATGGGGTGCGATGATAGAGTTTGCTTTGTTGAAGATGTGGTGTGGGCATGGGTCAGTTGGTGAACCTGAGTGGATGGAGTTCATCAGACGGATGGTGTCTTCAGTAGTGATTGGGTTCCAGGCGCAGAGGTTGTGAGGGTGCTGTATTGGATCGGAGGTGGGTGGAGTGGGTTGTTCTTCGGACAGGTTTCCAAAGCTGTTATGAATGTCGATGATTTTGTTGTGGAAGAAAGAGGATAGGGAGTCGTAGAGGTCTTGGGAGGGAGTGATGTTGTTGGTGCCGGCGGTGGGGTTGGTAAATTCTTTGACGATGTTGAATAGTTCCTTGCTGTTTTGGGCGTTGTTGTCGAGTCGATCCTTGAATGCTGATTTCTTGTTGGATCTGATCAATTGGTGGTGTTTGCGGGTGGCGTCCTTGAAGGTGGTCAGGTTGTTAGTGTTTGGGTTTTTTCTCCACGTTTTCTCGAGGGTACGACATAACTTCTTGGATTTCTTAAGGTCATTGTTGAACCAGGGGGCCTTTTTGTTACCTTGTTTGATCTGATGGTTTTTCAAGGGTGCTAATTCGTCAGCGCTGTGGGTGATCCATTGTGTGAGTTTGGTGGCAGCTTGGTTTGGGTCCGATGATATGGCGGGGGGGTTTTGGTTAAGCGATGTGAAGAGTTGGTCGGTGGTGATTTTGTTCCAGTTCCTTCGAGGAATAGGTTGTGGTGGGATGTGGGTCGTGGTCTTTTTGTAGCTGAAGTGAACGCATCTGTGGTCCGTCCAATGGAGCGCTGTGGTGTGATTGAAGGAGATGTGTTTGAAGATAGGGTCGAGCGTGTGTCCGGCGAGGTGGGTGGGGGTGTCAACAAGTTGTTTGAGTCCGAGATTGGCCAGGTTGTCCAGAAGAGTGGTGGTGCTGTTGTCGTATTTCTTTTCCAGGTGGAAGTTGAGGTCTCCCAGTAGAATGTAGTTCTCGGAGGTGAGGGCATGTGGGCTGATGAAGTCAGTGATGCCTTCGCTGAATTGTTTACGGGTTCCTGGTGGTCTGTAGATGAGGGTGCCTCTAAGTGTGGTACTGGGGTCGGTGTGGAGCTGGAAGTGAAGGTGTTCGGCGGTCGCTAGGTTATCGTCGGTGCTGGTCGTGATTCGGATGTTGTTCTTATGGACGATGGCGATGCCTCCTCCTGTTTGGTTGGAGCGGTCCTTTCGGATGATCTTGTAGCCGTTCGGGATGGCTGTGGCGATGTCGGGCGCTGATGAGGCGTTCATCCAGGTTTCTGTAAGGAAGGCGACGTCCGGTGAAGTAGTGTCGAGTAGGTCCTAGAGTTCAGTGGCATGTTTGTGGATCGATCGGGTGTTCAACAGGATACACTTCAGGTGGATGGAGACGGAGTTTTGTTTGGAGGGGGAGAAGTTGGCATGGGTACTGATGCAGGCGAACTTGCAGGAGTGGCAGGCAAATGGTCCGTGGGTGTGTCCTGGGGTAGCTACGCAGCATTGTGGGGTGCGTCCGGGGTTATTTTATTTTATTTATTTGTTTACATTTATATGGCGCACAGCTACCCAACAAAGGGTTTCCCAGCGCAGCAGACCCCAATGTCAATGCGGTTACAGAAAACTAGATGTTGAATAGCCATGTTTTTAAGGCTTTTATGAATTTGATGTAACTCAGCTCAGACCGCAAAGTATGTGGCATTGAATTCCAAAGTTTAGGTCCTAGGAATGAAAAGGATTTGCCATCCATACGTGACAACTTGATCTTAGGAATTTCAAAGTGATTTGCCGTGGAAGACCGAAGAGATCTGGGAGGACGATAGGGGCGCACCAGGTTTTGCAGGTATTTTGGAGCGGTATTGGTGGAAATCCTGTGCATAAAGCATAGGGATTTAAATTTGACTCGATTTTCAATTTTTAGTCAGTGTAACTTCCTAATATATTTAGTAGTTGGAGTAGAGATGGGAATTTTCCAGAGTAGTCTGGCTGCTGCGTTTTGTACTGACTGTAACCTGCGGACAGTAGCTTTATTCGCCCCAAGGTACAGAACGTTGCCATAATCTAGCCTGGATGTTATTAGGGCGTTGACAACTGTTTTCTTGGTGTTTTCAGGCAACATCCAACAGATCTTTTTTAGCCATTTCAATATGGCGAAGCAAGTGGCCGAAGTCTTTACCGCTTGCTGGTGCAGACTGAGTGAGTCGTCAATAATGACGCCCAGGTTGCGAGCATGAGTGACAGGGGTAGGGGGGGTGCCCATTTCAGTTGGCCAGTGTTGGGGTCCCCAGAGTTCTTTATTTTTGCCCAACACGATTAACTCTTTTTTTTCGCCGTTTAGTTTTAGGAAGTTTTTTTGCATCCATTCAGCGATTTTACTAAGTCCGAGTTGTAAGGAAGAAGAATTGTCAGAGTCTACAGCTGATAAAGAAAAAAGCAGCTGAGAATCATCAGCGTAAGAAAACATTGAAAGCCCTGTATCCTCCACTATCTTGGACAGGGGACTCATATACACGTTGAAAAGCAACGGGCTAAGAATGGAGCCCTGAGGTACTCCGTGTTTAAATGTCATGGTATCAGAGCAGGCAGTTTGTGAGAATACCTGGAACGTGCGGTTGTCCAATAGTGATCTGATCCAGTTGAGAGCCGCCCCGCGGATGCCAAGGAGTGGAGTGTCTGGGCGAGGACCGCATGCGACACGGTGTCGAATGCCGCGCTGAGGTCGAGTAGCACAAGTGCCACTGTTTCGCCCTTGTCCACCATGCGACGGATATTTTCGGTTACCCCCAGCAAGGTAGTCTCTGTGGAAAAACCTGCACGGAATCCCGATTGGTGGGACGTTAACAGGTCATGAACGGTGATAAAATCAGTAAGGCAG
Organism: Lissotriton vulgaris; assembly: GCF_964263255.1. NCBI lineage: Eukaryota > Metazoa > Chordata > Amphibia > Caudata > Salamandridae > Lissotriton > Lissotriton vulgaris. Next base: position 1,365,195,856 of record NC_141695.1, on the reverse strand, counting down.
CGATGTACATGCTTCTCTAATATCTTTGCAAAGGTGGGCAGCAAGGATATTGGGCGGAAGTTAGCTGGCAAATTGGAGTCTGCACCAGCTTTCTTCAAAAGCGGGTGGATCATTGCATGCTTCCATTCACTGGGTACGGATTGTTCCAGTAACGAAGCATTGAGAAGATCAGTAACAGTAGCTAAGACATTGCTGTTAAGTTGCTTTAAAACTGAGCATGGCAATGGGTCTTTAGGTGAGCCAGATTTGATAGTTTTTAGCAGCCTTTGAACCATATCAGGATTCAGCAAGGGCCAACTGTCAAGTCTGGCAGATGATGCATCAGCCAGAGTAGGGCAGTCAGTAGTGCCTATGGCAGAGGTTGAGTCATGTTTATTGGAAGCTTGGTTAATATCTTGGTGGATTTTATCAACTTTGTTGATGAAAAAGGTGGCTAACAGGTCACATTGTGTTTTGTTAAGTTCAGGTGGAAGTTGAGACGTATTGGAGCCAGCCAGCTCTTTTACTAACTTGAAAAGTGTTTTGGAGTGGTCTAAGGCATTTGTAATTTTAGTGCAGATGAATTCTGCTTTGGCTTTGCTACACTGCTTTTGGTATGTTGTTAACTGAATTCTATATTTTTCCTTGTCTGCAGGTGAGTAGCTCCTCCTCCATTGACGTTCCAAATTTTTACATCTAGTTTTTTCGTTTTGTAAAATATCATTGAACCAGGGTGCAGGAGAGCGGTGGGTGCTTTGTTTTAGGCAGGATGGAATCAATGGCTGCAGAAAGCCAGTTTTGTACTGTAGAGGAAAGCTGTTGGACAGTAGTCTTAGTGCAAGGGCGATGTTCTTCCAGGAGGGCGTTAAGACTATCAATGTCAAGTTGTTTCCACTTTCTTATAAACTGAGTGGGTAGGGGTGTGTTGTCTTTATTTGATGGATCAACCTGAAGAGTAAATTTAACCAAATAGTGATCGGACCATGGCAAAGGTTGGGCAGAATGCAACACAATATTGTTGAGATTGGAGAAAATAGGATCTAGCAGGTGTCCGGCACGGTGTGTAGGCCCAGAGTTCTTTAAGGTTAGATTGAGAGCTGATAAGTCATTTATAAAATCTTTGGCCAAAGAGCATTCCTCATCCTCTAGATGCAAGTTTATATCGCCTAGGATTGTGAAATTGGCAGTTCTCATGACTAGCGGTCCGATAAGTTCAGACATATTTGTCAGCCATTTTGATGCTGCCTCCTCCGGAGGCCGATACACAAGGACTCCGGATAGGGTGAAATTGGGGGCTAGTGTAAGTTTGAAGGTCGCCGCTTCACAACCACCACATGAAAGAGGTTTAAATTCGCAGTTAAATTTTTTTTTGAAGATTATAGCAATTCCTCCGCCAGGTTTCTTTTCCCTGTCAAGTCTAGTAATAGCGTAAGAGTCCGGAAGTGCCATGGCTATGTCTGGACCCGAACTTTCTTTGAGCCATGTTTCTGTTATAAACAATGCGTCGGGTGCTTCATCCAAGAGCAGGTTAAAAATTTCTGTTTTATGCTTTGATAAAGAGCGGCTATTGAGGCTCATAAAGGAAAATGATTTTGATTTTGGATGGTTCTTGATGGAATCGTTCAGCGTGGATATGATCCCTACAGGGTCAATGTGTAATTGGCAAGTTTGACAGGAATCCTTCTCCCACCCCAATTTTAACAACCTGCAGGAGGGTTTTATTGCCGGTTGTAGAGCCTTCAAGTAGGCTGACGTATATTTGATGTATGGGGATTCTATGGGATTTATTGCTACATTGACTGTAGGAGGTACCTGTACAAGGTCGGAGACCGAGCTATATGGTGGTGCCATAGCCCTGAGGCACGTCCGAGGCGCGGACGGGCGCAGACGGGCTGACTCTGGCGTGACTCCGGCGCTGAGGAAGCGCTTCCGCAAACGCGACCGCTAGCGCGGAGAACGACCGTTTCCTTAAATACAGGACACTAGAGCGCTCTCACCGCTCTCGCCCCCTCACTCAAGATGGCCGCCGTAGATGATGTAATGACTAACCCTCGATCTACAGCCCTAAAATCGGCTGCAACCGTCAGAACAAGGCGAAAATAGTGGCTAGTGAGTGCCAAGTATGCTGAGTGCAAACAGTATGTAAATTCAACAATTTAAAATTCGTCATTTTAAAAATCAAACAAATTGCACGCAGTAGCTCGAAATGGCTCCTAGCGTGATCAGAGGTCAAGCATAGTGTAAGCAAAGCGCTGGGTTAAGGGCAAGGAGAGTAGCGGCGTCATATGTTAAGTGAGTGGGGTGGGTATTGCGAGGGCCAGGGGGTCTGGCGCTGGGCGCGGTTCAGCGCGGATGGGCGTAGACGGGCTTACCTTTGGCGCACCTTCGGCGTGCATGGTGCGTGACCGCTGCGCGTGAACACTGCGCGCGGGAGCATCTGTCATATATGGATGGTGGAGGGGGCGGGGGCGAGGGAGGGTCAGCTGGGAGGTGGGAGCGGGGAGGAGACGTGGGCCAGGAGTGGACACAACAACAACAAAATGGCTGCTTAAACCGAAAGCGAAACGGGGCACAGCCGAGGACCGGCAATGAATAATGATAGCAGGCTACGGCAATTCAATTCACAACGATGCAGCGCTAACGTGCACAATACAAATCAGCAGGTACAATTTAAATTTTTAAATAAGCATGCGACGTTAATTTTGATTCGGCAATGCTGCGCAAATGGGCACTATTAGCTCTGTGCAGGCTACGATACCAGGCGCTGTGTGAATGCGCGCGGTCACGGGTCCAGGCAGCAAGGTAGCAGGCAGCAGGAAGGCACGCGATCACCAATCCAGGCAGCAAGTAAGGGAGCGTGGGGGAGTGACTGCTTCGGGGCAAGCCCAGGTGGGTGACGTGAAACGTGAGATTTAAAAACTGTCCATTGGTCCCAAAAGGTTAATTTTAATATTTGGGCCTCTGGCAGTGTTAAAATACAAGGCAGCGGATGTAGGTGGAGTTGTATTTTAGGGAACTCCTACATCCTGTGGGCGGTCGACATGTTGACATGTTTAAGCCAGGAATCATCTATAAAACTGGCTTTCCTCAGGACCTAAAATGTGTATTGTGTGATCTATACTTCTCTAGTGTATAGATATGTGTAACACTCTCTAAGGTGCTTTAAATGGGAGAAGGCAGTTCCTCCTCAATCACTCTTATACAAACAACGTAAAACAAAAGACAAACAGATAAACAGAATGGTAATTCATTATATGGGCACACATTATGGGTACATTAGTCAAATCACAGCGCTCACATGCCGCCGCAGTGTGTGCGGTTGTTGCGGTAAAAAGCGGCTTTATGAGAGGTGCTCTGTTATGCTACGTGAAAATTACTGATTGTATGTGCTATTGTGGGTGACAAATAGCGCACAGGTTTAGTGGGAATGAAGGCAAAATTATTCTCACAATAGCAACTTGCTATGAGCGCCCCATCGGATTCTGGCAGAGGTACTGGCACTGTGGGAGGAGAAAAAAAGAAGAAAGGTAGGGGCGGGGTCACCCTAGTCAGGACCTGTAAAGAAACAACGTCTTACCCGATTCGTAGCAGGAGAGTTGTGCCTCAGGTCTACTTACTACATTCATGCCCAGGACCTGCGGTTAAACCTCTTGTTCCTGCTTGGGAAATCTGCCTGTAATGGAGCCGAAAGCAGCCAGTGTTTAAGTACCTTCATTTTCATGCAGCTGGCCTGCGTTAGCTGATGGGTGTGAATAGCGTCTAGGGGAGGAGAGCACAGACAACATAGACAACAGACTACGGTCGGGAAACGTGCTGGGTTGCTATGGTGATCCCCATTAGTGTAACTACTCCTCCAGGAAACACATGGCTAAGAGATGTAGTTAAAGCGCACGTGTGATGGCAAAGGCGGCATGTAGTTTTGTTAAACGCGCCCGTAGTCTGATGTGTACGGGCTGCTGCGTGGTGTGCTTAAAATGGGGGGCTGTCAATGCTTCACTAAGATCAAACCCACCCCTTGCCCGATGTGTAGGGGCGTATGGGCCGGTGCGTTGTGCATCCTAGTTGGTGATGGCAAAGGCAGCATGTAGTTTTGTTAAGCGTGCCCGTAGCTCTATGTGTAAGGGTGTGGTACGCTTAAAAAGGGGGGATGTCAATGCTTCATTAAGATGAAGCGCGCCCCTTTCCCCACAGAAATATACCAGCTCCGCTGTAACACAGGCGTTAAAGCACACCAGGGACACACTCGGTGTCACCAGGTGGGCCCGATGATGAAGCATGCCACCAACTAGGTTGGTGGGTGAGGGCTTCATGAAGAAAGACACTTTCTTTCTTCTGACAAACACCACACAGATCTCCACTAAGTCGTGAATGACTAGTTCCCATCGATACAATACAACTCTCAGGGAAATGAACTAGTTCTCATATATCCTCACTCTCCTTTTGATACTGATACTATCTGACATTAATCAGCATAGCAGAGGATAACAGATCTGAAGGTTCTTCTAGGGACAGACTAGACAAACAATCAGCTAGTGGTTAAATGGACAACTTCAAAAGTATACTCTTGTAATTTAGAACACCACCTAACTACACGTGCTGTAGATTTTAACCCTCAACCAGGTGACAATATTTATACTAAAGGTTTATGGTCAGTGTGTAACACAAACCTATTTCCCCACACATAGTGCTTGAAATGATTAATGGCCCAAACACGTGCAAGCAGTTCTTTATCAATCATTGAACACTTTCTTTCTGTTTCTTTTGATGTTATGGATGCATAGGCCACAGTCCATGTGCTCTGGTCAGCTTTCTGGCACAGTATACTGCCTAAACCATAGGCACTGGCGTCAACTGAAATGATACACAATTTCTCTTTGGCAAATGGGTGCAGTGTGGGAGCTTCTGCTATCTACCAAACCCGCTCAGATGTGGAAAACCCGCTCGGTCCACAGTCACGCCATTGAGCTCTGGAACCTACTCGACACCACATCGCCGCATGTCGCCTTTCTTACAGAAACCTGGATGAACGCCTCATCAATGCCCGACATTGCCATAGCCATCCCTGACGGCTACAAGATTATCCGTACGGACCGCATCAACCAAACAGGAGGAGGCATCGCCATTGTTCATAAGAATACCATCCGCATCACGACCAGCTCCGATGACATCCTCACAGCCGCCGAACACCTTCACTTCCAGATCCACATCAACCCCAAGACCACACTCAGAGGCACCCTCATCTACAGGCCACCAGGACCCCGCACACAAGTCAGCGAATACATCACTGACTTCATCAGCCCACACGCCCTTCCCTCCGAAGACTACATTCTACTGGGAGACCTCAACTTCCACCTGGAAAAGAACAGCAACACCACCACCTTTCTGGACAACCTCGCCAATCTCAGACTCAAATAACTTGTTGATACCCCCACCCACTATGCCGGGCACACGCTCAACCCAATCTTCACCTCCAGCAAGCACATCTCCTTCAATCACACCACAGCGCTCCATTGGACAGACCACAGCTGCGTCCACTTCAACTACAAAAAGACTACGACCCACAACCACCCACAACCAATTCCCCGCAGAAACTGGAACAAAATTACCACCGACCAACTCTTCACATCACTTCACCAAAACCCTCCTGCAAAATCATTGGACCCAAACCTTGCAGCCACCAACCTCACACAATGGATCACCATCAGCACTGAGGAATTAGCACCCATGAAAAAACATCAAATCAAGCAAGGTAGCAAAAAAGCCCCCTGGTTCAATGATGACCTTAAGAAATCCAAGAAGATCTGTCGCACCCTCGAGAAAGCCTGGAGAAAAAACCCAACCACTGACAACCTGGCCACCTTCAAGAATGCCACCCGCAAACACCACCAACTGATCCGATCCACCAAGAAATCAGCATTCAAGGATCGACTCGACAACAATGCACACAACAGCAAGGAACTATTCAACATTGTCAAAGAATTTACCAACCCCACCGCCGGCACCAACGACATCACTCCCTCCCAAAACCTCTGTGACTCCTTAGCCTCATTCTTCCACAACAAAATCGCTGACATACATAACAGCTTTGAAAACCAGTCCGAAGACCAGTCCACCCCACCCACCTCCGAACTAAAACCCCCCCTCCAACAACCTCTGCGCCTGGAACCCAATCACCACTGAAGACACCATCCGCCTGATGAACTCCATCCACTCAGGATCGCCAACCGACCCATTTTCCCACCACATTTTCAACAAAGCAGACTCCATTATCGCACCCCATCTCCGAGACGTCATCAACTGCTCCCTCAACTATGCCACCTTCCCGGAAAGCTAGAAACATGCCGAACTCAGCGCCCTCCTGAAGAAACTGATCCAGCGTCACTATAGAAATTCTGTCTCACATGCGTCACCATTCACTACCTAATACTCACCAAACTAATCAATAACCAGGCCCATATACAAAGACAGAAAATCATGAAGCTGAATCATGTGGCCTAATTCACTACACTATTAAACTCATTTGTACATATTTACAACTGCAGTATAACATTTTTATTCATGGATTAACAAAGAAACATATAATTAGACCACTGAGGCCAACGGATTTAAACTAATGGTAACAACTCAAAAATCAAGTCCAGCTCGACGTTTTAAGTCTTTTTAATTTTTAAATTCTCAAATTTTATAAACTTTATTAATTCATTTATTAATATCAAGCATTTAATTTATTAATTCAGTTTAATTCATTTAATCATTGGCTCAAAAGGTCCGACACTTCAACATTGCATAAAATAATGAATTAAAGAAAACATCAACCCTACTCCCTAAGTTAGCTTTCTGACCTGAAAAAGAAAACAATTATATCAAACAAGCATGCCTTACGTGTCCATAGGAAAACGGACAGCACTTCGCCCTCAGGAAACTGTCAGCCCGCTACCCTCAAGAGGCCCAATTTTTATACCTTTCTTGCTCACTAATCTAACTAAATGATATGCTTTAATAAACTGCAGCACCCTGATTGGTTGCTGACTGTCAGACCACCAAAACCACCTCTTCCAGAGTGACAACGTCATAATATCATTGTTCATTGACATGAGACAACACCGGCTTCCGAAGATTCGTTACAATTTTAAAAGTTGTTTCACTGATTTCCTCCAGAGCTCGGCAAAATCATCTCTGTCACTTCCTTGGCCTTGTAGAAATAACATCCAGAGCACATTAGCGCACAAGTCTCTTTTGTTTAAGCCACAGTTCATTCAAAAGAATAGCTTTCCATGAAAAGTTCCAATACGACTGTGCTTGGCTCTGCTCACGTACAGGCTAACCAACATTCTCCAGTACTAGGCCTCAAGCCTCTCTCTCGGGCTAGTATTTAAACAAACACAAAAAAGGTGATTAATTCAAGTAAAATAAACCCTTCTGTTACCCACCCTACCATTGCTAATAATTAACCCATTAATAAATGTCATCTAGCAGAAGCAAACAAATAAAGCAGCACATTTAATATCTACCATTCTTCATATAGTCCAGCTGAAGTCTTTATGTTTCTGAAAGAGTAAAAAGATGATAAAATAATACACAGACAGACAATCACGACATAGGACAAACATATAAGCACATATAATAGAAGCACATGCCATAAATGATCAGCCGCATATTAATAATGACAAGGACAATAGGACGAACAAGACAATATTAATCATGTGTTACATGACAAACTCGCAAATGCAACAAGAGCACATGTCATTAATCCCGCGTGTCTGAGTGTGCGCAATCTTATTCTAAGTTGAATTAGTTAAACAAATCATGCAACAATTCATTAATAGATTAATTCATGTTACAGGGCATAAACTTCACGAGTAAAAATAAAATAATTTCTGAAGCTCGCTCCATCAACTCCCTCATCTGGTGATTTTTAAATCACCAAACAACACCCAAAAATTTCAGAAAATTTTAAACCCAATTTAGAGACATCAGATTATTAATTCTCTCGATATTAGTTTCCCCAAACCCCTATTTCTGCTGTCTGGTCATCTCTTTCAAACTGAGCCCTTCGCATTTCTTCTAACTCATATTCCTTCTCTTGTTCCTTTCTGAGTTTGAAAATCCTTCTCTTTTCCTTCTGATGCTTCTTCCTTTTGTGAATCATACAGCTACTTTTTAGCAGCATTATCAATATAATGATGACAATTACTGGATAGAGCACTTTGCCAATGATGGAGCTTCTAACTTCAGAAAACCATTCTTTTATAGCCTCCATTCTTTTCCCAATTCGTTCTGTGAAACTTTCTTCTTCCTTGGGTTCTATTTCCTCAAGGAACTCGGTAATATTCTTGATAAGCGACTCTATATTCCGACTCTTGTCAGGAATATAAGTACAGCAATGTTGGACATGTAAGACCCCACAGACTCCTCCCTCTTTTGCAAGCAGAATGTCTAAAGCAAGACGATTCTGCATAACCATGCTTCTGGTAGCAACAAGTTCTGTATTAACTAATTGGAAACCACTTGCAGTATCTGTTGACAATCTATCTACGATTGTATAAACTTTTCTGATTTTGATTGAATTCATGGTAATTCCTACCATAGGAATAACAGCACCAAAAATGTCTCCCAGGACTTCTGTAAAACTTTCTCTTTTGTACCTATTCAGGTGTTCACCAAATTCAAAGGTACCCTTTTCATTTCTGTCAACATGAAACATTTTTTGGAAAGACCAAGCCAAGATAGCATGTCCCATACCAATGGTCTGGGAGGCTAAAATATGCTTTATTGCCACAAATAAAAAAAAATCCAGGAAAAATTGGATCCTTACCACCCTTAAATCCCCATCCCCCTATGATACGATATGTATCCTCACATTGACTTGCACCCACAAAATAATTATCATAAAGTGTGTTATCTCTCCTAATGCAAAATTTACCACTAACTGGTTCATCTATGTGAATAGCAGCATTTGTGTTAACACCATTTAATTTAGCATCCTCCATTTGCCAGTACTTTGACTTGGCATGTTTAAGCATCTCATTTCTTTTGTAAACAGCCCTTCTCTCCTCAACCATGTTCAGAAAAGTCTTTTCTTCTGCTCTCATTTTGCATGTTAAATTATTTCTATATGCGTACTCATAGTTGAGTTCATTAGTAACTAAAAAGAATTCCCTCATCTGTTTCGCAGGTTTTACTTTATTCAAGCTATTTACAACTTTGAGATTTTCAAAAACCTCATCAAAGTCTGAATAATAATACTCCAGACGACCAGTTTGATAAAAACAAACTAGCAATTACACTGCAAGTAATGCCATAAGTGAGAGGTAACATATTATAAGTCACCCCCTCTGAAACAGAAGCAGGCAGTTTCACACAGACATAACAGTCTTTAACATTCATTACTTTAACATATTCAGACAGAAGCCTTGAAAATGAATTGCTTGAGAAATATCCAACAGATCTATCTTGATGAATCTATGGATCATGCTCAATAACTCTGCTAGTCTTGCCAGCATGTTTCTCATGTTTAGGCTCTACCTTACTTGTTATGTTAGTCTTGTGTTTTTGCTTATTTACATCAAAAGGATAAACTACAGCTAATATTAACCATACTAGGATTAATAAAACCACACAAATTGAAGACATTTTACAACATCTTCTTAGTATTAAACACCTTGAAGTATCAGATCTAGGCATTCTGAAAAATTGGAAAAAAACAAACATTTTAAATGTGAGTAAACTATAAACTAAAACTAAAACTATAAACTATATCCCCCCTTTTAATGTTTTTTTTAAAAATAAAACCCTAAACAGCTTTTCTTCGACCTTGTGTCACATAAACTTCCCTAAACAGCTTTTCTTTGACCTTGTGTCACATAAATATGTGTTTTCCAACTAAACACAATTTCTTCGACCTAAACTCACCTAACAAATTTTCTTCAGCCTTATGCCAGGAAACAAAACCCTCATCAAACTATAAAACAACTTCAATCCTTGTCACTGAGTTCTTCCAAATCTTCCTGGCTACTGCTCTCCACCTCTACAATTGGCGGGATTATAATGTAAGTCCACTCTGGGGACTTATACTTCTGATTTGGCTTTATTACTCTTTTTGTATTTCGAGTGATTACTTCTATTTTCTTGTTTTCTTTTTTCTTTTCATAGTCACCTCCCTGACTAGATACTTCGTTGATTTGATCTTTTGATTTCTTCACCAGCTTGAATTTCAAATTATCTTCAGGCCAAATATCTCCTTTCCTCAAGATCTTTTTCTTTGGCACACATTCGTTATACTCAGCTTTCCAAGCTCTTTTTCAGAATTTTCTTATTTCAGATTCTTCATCACTCTCATCAGTGTCGGTATCTGAGACTTCAAATCTGTATCTAGGAATTTCTTTACTCTGCAGCTTCACTCCATTCTGAAAAATATCCTTACTGGTACTTGGTAATTCTTCCTCTTCTTTAGGAATCACCTTCAGCTTCCCAGTCTCAGGCTTCTTGCTCCTGTACACAGAGTTACTCCTTTGCTTTTCAATACTTCCTTGGATTAGATTTTTGTCTTGCTCAGAATCTTCTGCTGCTTCTGAATCTCCCTTTTCTTTTTGAGATTCTTTTTCTAGCAGATCTTCATCAACACCTCGATCTCCAGTTTCGATATTCAGATCTTCTTCATTCAAGTTCTGATTCTCATCTAGATTTTCTTGATGTTGATTTTCTTGCTGATCATCAGACTCAGGATCTTCTGGGTCTCCTTCTGAATCTGAATCAGTTGTTGTCTCACTGTCTTCATCAGGATTTTCAGGAGGTGGTACACAAATTGTATGGCTCGCGTGCACCCACCTTTTCAGCCCCTTGCATTTAACAGCATTTGTTGTGACCAAAATCACTTGTCTTGCTTTCTGCCACCTTGGAACTAAACAGTTTCTTCTTCGATGAACTTTGGTCCTTACCCAGTCTCCGGGTAACAAATCATGGGCTTGCACTTTCTCCTTTGAGATTACATCTGTTCCCACCTGATGAAATACAGAATTTACTACATCAGACAGATTTTGGCAATATTCAATGATTTCACTATCATTAATACTCATTAATTTGCCAACTGGAGCAAATGCTTGCCTCATTACTCTACCCATTACAATTTCATGAGGGCTAAGGCCTGTCTTTTTCTCTGGAGTGCTTCTCAATGACATCAAAACAAGTGGGAGAGCATCTGTCCATTTTACTCCTGTAGCTAGACACATTTTTGAAATTCTTTTCTTGATAGTTCCATTTATTTGTTCAACAACACCTGATGCTTCTGGTCTGTAAGCACAATGCAGCTTTTGTTGAATATTTAAAGCCTCACAAATCAGTTTCATCAATCTGTTTTCAAAATGAGTTCCGCAATCACTTTCAATGGTCACTGGAAATCTGTACCTAGGTATGATCTCCCTCAGAAGTAATTTTGCCACAGTGACTGAGTCATTGTGACGAGTTGGGAAAGCTTCTACCCATCTCGAAAATCAGACAAACAAACACAAGCACATATTTTAGCCTGTTGTGCATCGGCATTTCAATAAAATCCATCTGTAACCTGGTAAAAGGACCACCCTCCCGTCCTATGGTTCCCAAGCTTACAACAGTTTTCCTGTTTGGATTCATCTGTTGGCAGGTCAAACATCTTTGGCAAAGTGACTCTGCAATGATTCTGAATTTTGTATTGAACCATGTTTCTCTAAATAATCTAATCATAGAATCTCTCCCTAAATGTCCTGGACCATGATACATCCGTGCCATGTCAGCAATCATGCAGTTTGCATTACAGGCCTTCCATCTTTGTAAACCCAAATTCCATCTTCCTCTCTTTGTCTGCATTCATTTTTTAACCATGTGTTTTTCTCTTCTTCATCTGCCTCATCTTGTAAATCTTTCACTTCCTGCCATGTTTCAACTACAGAAATTAGCATGAGAGAATTCATTGTGTGACTTTTGTCTTTTTCCCGATTGATTTAATAATTGTTCTTTGCGCAGTACTTTGCAATTTCGTCTGCATACGCATTTCCTTTAGTGATGTAAGCATCACCTTTCTTGTGAGCTGCACATTTGACCACAGCAATTTGCTCTGGTAACTGAATGCCATCAATCAATCTTTTGATCAATTTTGCATTTCTGATTGGCGTACCAGCAGAGGTTGAATAACCTCTTTGAGACCACAGCTGTCCATAGTCATGAACTACGCCATAACCATATTGACTATCAGTCACTATGGTTACCCTTTTGCCAGCTGCTTTTTCACAAGCTCAAATTAGACCAATTAACTCTGCAATTTGAGCAGAACGAATTCCATCAAGAGGTGAACCTTCAACAACATCTTAAACTGTACATACCGAATATGTTGCTCTCAGAATCCCTTCATCATTTCTCAAACAAGACCCATCCACAAAGTACACTATATCTGATTCAGGCAAAGGGACATCTTTTATGTCCTGTCGTGGTTTTGTGCAGTAATCTACAATATCCAGGCATTCATGATCAATCTCATTTTCATTATTTACCTCAGTACCGACTCCATCTGGTAACAGTGTGGAAGGATTCAAATTAACAAACCTCGCAATAGAAACATTATCTGATCCCAGAATTGTTTTCTCATATTTTGTTAATCTGCTGCTTGTTAAATGTTGAGTCTTACTTCTGGTAAGAAGAATTTCAACTGAATGAGGTACATATACTTTTACAGGAAATCCCATAATGATACCCTCACTTTGTTCAAGACTTACACTTGTTGCAGCCACTGCTTTTAAGCAACCTGGCAAAGCTTTTGCAACAGGATCCAAAACAGCTGAGAAATATGCAATTGGTTTTCTCAACTTTCCATGTCTCTGAATCAACACAGACAATGCACAACCTTCTCTTTCGCTGCAGTACAGTTCAAATTCCTTTTCATAGTCTGGCATACCCAGGGCTGGAGCTTCACATAAGCTCTTTTTTAATTGTTCAAAAGCTTCCAGTTCAATTTTTGACAAACTAATTGGATCTTTTATGTCTGCTTTTGTTAGTCTCTGAAGTGGTTTTGCAATCACTGAAAATCCACTAATCCATTGTCGACAATAACCAACCATTCCCAGAAACATTCTCACCTGTCTTTGTGTTTTCGGTGGCTGAATTGCTCGAATCATTTTAATTCTTTCAACTGTCACTTTTCTTGTTCCCTTTGCAATTCTGTGACCAAGATATTTTACTTCTTGTTTACAAAACTGCAATTTTGCAGGTGACACTTTATGTCCCTCATCTGCTAAACGATTTAACAGAGTAATGGTATCAGTAACACAATTTTCTTGTGTTTTTACTGCCACAAGCAAATCATCAATGTACTGTACCAGTGTAGAATTACCAGGCAATATCAGATCTTCCAGAGATTTCTTTTAACAACTGATTAAAGATAGATGGACTCCCAGTATACCCTTGTGGGATACGACACCATGCTAGGATCCGATTCTGGAACCTGAAAGCGAAAATTTGCTGGCTTTCTGGGTGTAATGGAACTGTAAAGAAGGCATTGCACAGGTCAATGACCGTGTACCATTCTGCATCATGCGGAATCTGATAAAGAATTACCGCAGGGTTTGGAACAATTGGACAACATGGAACAACAATCTGGTTAATTTTTCTCAGGTCCTGAACAATTCTATATGTTCCGTTTGGCTTTTTAATACCCATAATCGGTGAATTACATGGGCTGCTCTCAATTTCTTTTAGCACACCTTGACTTATGAATTTTTCAATTACTGGAATGACACCCTAGATTGTCTCAGCTTTCATTTTGTATTAAGGAACATTTGGAAAATCTATTCCCTGCTTTACTGTAATTTTCACTGGATCTATATTTTCCATAAGACCCATATCATTTCCTGTTAGGTCCCAAATTGCTGGATTAACTGGCTTTTTAAGCTCTTCTGGTAAATCATTTTTATCAAACACAGGAAACAGTGATGTTTTTTCTTCGTCAACCATCAACATTGTTAATTTATAAAGCCCATCTTCTTCTGCTGTTTGCATTTCAATGCCATCTGGTGAGCAATATATTCTGCAATTCATTTTGCATAATATATCACGACCCAACAGATTCACAGGACTGCTGTCACAAACTAGAAATCTGTGTTTATCTTTGTAGTTCCCTATTTCCACCTTAACTGGTTCTGTTAAACTTGTTTCAATTTGCTGATTAGCTACACCTACAACTTGGATGGACTCACCAGAGAGAGGAAGGTTTTCTATTTCTGCTGATCTAAGAGTAGAACGGGTAGCACCTGTATCTACAAGAAAGTAACATCAACATCGTTCACTTTACCATTTACAAATGGACCAGACTGATCTACCTCAAGAGTGGGTCCAAGCACACACTCTTCTTCCTCTCTCAGGCACCGTCATGAGTAATCTTCTGAAGAATTACTCTCTTCTTTGTCTTTTAGCCAAAATTGAGAAGCATTTGACATGTTAACTTTTGACACATTATTAACCAAATTACCTCCACAGAAACCTGTTTCAGGAGAAAATCTCTGCATGTTAGCACTATTAGGTAATGGTGCTTGTGGTACCTGACTCTGCTGAATTTGACTCTGCTGTATCTGGTTCTGCTGAAACTGGCTTTGCTGTATCTGGCTCTGCTGATTAGCTACCTGTCGCTGTAGCTGTCGCTGCTGACTTAACTTGTTTAACTGTTGCTGTAGCTGTTGCTGTTGCTGCGGATTTAACTCACACTGCACCTGTGGATTCAATGAATTATTTTTAAATTTTCTGGGCGGGTTTTTAAACTCGCGCTTCCAGTGTCCAATGTCGCCGCAATAAAAAAATGGGGGCTTTTGTTTCAGCTCTTCAACATTCACATTAAATTTTGGCTTATTATTATTATTAAAATTGTTCTTGAATTTCCCTTGATTCTGCTGCTGCATAGAAGCTAACTGTTGTTTTTGCTGCTCTGCTACCTTCACTTGTGCCCATATCGCCTTTTCCTTGAGATTTTTCTGTTTCCCATCTATCTCGTCACTGCAATATTTTGCCTTTCTCAGGATGTCATCAACTGAAAGTGATTGCCAGCACACAATTCCATTTCTAATCATATCGCCAATTTCAGGTCTCAGGCCATATACAAATCTGTATATGAAGTGGCTCATGTCCTTTTCACTTAATTTTTCATAGCCACTGTACTGTTTGAAAATTAACAGTAACCTTTCATAAAATGTATGAACTGATTCCTTTGGTTCCTGGTTTGTTCTGTCAATTTTAACCCAGTCCACTTCCGTCGGGGGAATTTTTCCTTTCAGCCAATAAATTACTTTATTATAAATGTCCATGACATCTTTTGCTGGGGCACCTGTAACCGGGTCTCGGGGAGGTTCTTCTTTTGGCCAATCCACAGAAATTTTGCATTCTGTCCAAAGATCTGATGGGACAACAATGTCAAAGAATCCGTCCAGATCAATCCACAGAACTTTTGACACTTTTATAAATCTATCTACCTGTCGATACCACTCAACTGGCTTTTCTCTCAAACGTGGGAAATCATTGGTAAACAGAAGAATATCCTGTCTGGACCAAGGAACATGTACATAGCCTCCTCCTGCTATTTCCCTCATTGGAAATTCTGAAACCACATCGTTTCTTAACCTTTTATCTTGTTCTTTATTCTTTGACCATTTTATTCTCCATTTACCTAATTCGCCTAATTTTCTGAGAAAACTTATTAATTCTTTTATATGGGCCATTCTTCCAGCAGCATTTAGATTGTCAATATCTCTTTCAGAAAAATCCACTCTGTAATGTCTCTGCAAATGTTTCTGTTTACTCAAATCAATTTCTAATTCAGCAGCCATTTCTTCCAGTTGTTCATACCTGTTTTTTGTTTTCCACTGAATACTTTTACAGATAAAAAGCAATTCATCATCCTGATACAACTTCAAATTGTCAGTACCAATTGTGCCAATGATCAATTCTTCTAAATCAGCCTTTAATTTTGCAACATCAAGCTTTTTTATAATCAGGAGCTTCAGGGGACAATCCATTTTGAGATAAATCTATTCTATTTAAACTTTTCTCTGACAGACCTGAATCTGATTCTGCCACAGATGGTGTTTGTGAACCCGACAGACTTCCATTTAATGTTAAATTTGGCATCATAGATTTTTCTCTATGAATCTCTGAAAGTTCCGAATAAAATCTCTCAGCTACTTTTTGAATTTCTGCATTTAATGGAACTGTCAAAGCTGAATGTCTATTTTCTCCTTGATCGAAAACCGGTACAACAGGACCAATAGTTACTGGTACTGTCACTGCTTCCATGCTTTTTGTCAATTGTTGAACTAAATCTTCCTTTGCTTTATTATAACTGGAAATTTCTTGCATGTCAGCAGGTATTCTCTCTTGATTTCTCACAAAATTATTTTCCTGTTGGGGAAATCTATTTTCTCTAGGTGTACTACAATTATTTACTGACCCTGCTCTTTCAGGCAATTTTAAAAATCTGGGAGAACCTTCCTCAGCTTCTCTAGGAGGTGCACTTGGAGAAGTTCCTGTAGAAACTCTCGGGGTAGATTGAGAACCTGCTTGATAAGGTGGCGGTTTGCATTTAGTAGCATAAATGTCTTCTAAAACTGCATCATCTAATTCCTCATCAATTCTCCTTCCAGCTTTCTTTTGTTCTAGATCTTCAGTAATCATTATTCTCACTGGATACAGACCATCATACATGTCTGCCTTTCTCCAGCGTCTCACTTTGTCTTCATGTGTTTCTCTATTTAGAATGTACTTTGAATTTCTAGGTGCCAGGCATTTGCTTTCATGCTCAAGTTCCATCATTTCAACCTCCCATTCAACCAATGCCTCAAATTGTGTAGGTCTAGGCTTCGGCACAAGATCCATCATTTTTCCTCTCAAGTTTCGTAAAACTTTCATATTAAATGACCCATCTTCTGGCCAGGCTAATACGCCATCGTTTTTAGTATAATGCATCCAATTTTCAAACCAAATTACAGTATGATAGCCATATTCGCCTTCTATATAGGCTGCGGGTGTTTTGTACTTATGAAGTAATTTACCACCACGCGTTTCAATTTTCTTGTCAGGTTTAAAATAATTTTTCACTTTTTGAAACCATGAAGGCTTCTTTATCTCACTATCGTTCCAATAACTCATGTTTTAAATCAAAATTGTTTATTCTGTAAGCTTCAAAATTTTCTCTTGGTGTTCCGCTATTTCAGCCAATCCGTGCGCGAAAGACACCAACAAGCCAATCAGGTTAAGCTACGTCACCACCTTGCTCCACTAATAGAAGTACAGTATTCAGAACCGTCCAATCTGGTACCAGCTCGTCACTGTCACGTGAGCCAATCAGTGCGCTTTCTGTGACGTATGTTAGCCAATCACAGCGCGAACCAAAATGACGTATGCTGCCGCTGCAGCTTCTCTGTGTGTTACTCCGTAAACTCACCCCTCCTTCACAAAACTTTTTCACGGCGCCATTTCAAGCAAAACTTTCCAATGAATTTTAATTAGTAACTACAAATAAACAAACCACTTGTCTGTTTCACTAACAAAGTGATAGTTTTACAAACATTCAGAACTCACTCTTCGCATAAAATAGACGACGCTATTTCTATACGATCATTCTTTCACGCATACATACGAAAACCCTAATCATTCACACACGAGATCTTGGCAGGACTTGAACCAACCACAGAAAACGTCAAATGTTAATAAGAATAGACGACACTATCTCACCCTTCTCTCAAGCTTGGATAAATCCTACTACTCTTTTCACAAAAAGTTTTAAAACAGGCTCACCAGGTCCCTATGCTTAATGCTACGATTTCATAGGCAATCCTCACTATTACATTCAACCAGTCACATCTAAGGTCCCTAAACTTGTGTTGTACGTCCACAACACGTGATATATTCTATACCACAATTTTGAAACAGAACAAATGCACTGTGTAACTCTTCTAGTCACACTACCCTTTGCCGGCAAATAACCAGGAATTTTTCACACTGCTGGAAAAAATCCTTACGACTACATACAACAAGTGAACAAACCTAACAACATTTTTTAGACATGTATCCTATGTAATTTGCATGTAACATGTATGTTACCATAGTAACCGAACTCTGCTACCAAAAGAATTGATCCAGCGTCACTATAGAAATTCTGTCTCACATGCGTCACCATTCACTACCTAATACTCACCAAACTAATCAATAACCAGGCCCATATACAAAGACAGAAAATCATGAAGCTGAATCATGTGGCCTAATTCCCTACACTATTAAACTCATTTGTACATATTTACAACTGCAGTATAACATTTTTATTCATGGATTAACAAAGAAACATATAATTAGACCACTGAGGCCAACGGATTTAAACTAAAGGTAACAACTCAAAAATCGAGTCCAGCTCGACGTTTTAAGTCTTTTATTTTTAAATTCTCAAATTTTGTAAACTTTATTAATTCATTTATTAATATCAAGTGTTGGAATTGGGGTAGCCTGGCCTAGGGCAAGACTAGCATATCAGAGGCACAGTGTAAAGGTTGCAGACCACCCAAAAGTAATTCCACGCAATAGCACTCAAAAAGAAAACACTACACCAAAAATGTGTGAAAATACGTGCTGCTTTATAAAAATAATATTCTCTTTGTCCTCAAAATATATATATATAACTTAGAACATTGCAGGTCACTTTTGTATCAGCACTTATATCACTTAAACTGCTAAGCAATTAATCAATTAACTTGTCAGTACTCTTACACTTTTTACCCTAGGATTCACAGTTCATTACTTTATAATCACTCAGGTGAAATATTAATCTGCTAGAACCTTGGGAGAGAAAACTACCACTCAATTTAAGTACATGCAGATTTCATGGAATTAATAGGGTACTTTTCAGCAGTGTTAACTGTCATAAAAATTCCACATCAGTAGTATTCTCTCATTACATCCAGATAACATATAAACAGTAGCTCCACTTTCAGGGATATTTACTTATTTTACTTGTTATCAATAACAGTACAGTTAATAAGTTCACCACATTGGCCAGATCTGGTTTCCTTATGCTATTCCCCAACCTGTGTTTAGCAGGGATTGACTGACCAGTATCTAATTCTCTCCTTTGTAGGCACTAGCGCCACTCCCCCTGCTTTTCCACTCCTTACTTGTTTCCACACTGTTGATCAGTTCTTTCCTGGGTCTGGAGCAGAGGGAATAGCGACAGGAAAAGGGGGCTCGAGGAGCCGAGGCTGGAGAGGCTCTCACGCCTCAGTAGACACCTCGGGGCTTCCCCCAGCTCAGGAGGACTCCTTGCTGTTGCCCTCGCGCAAAGGAAGAACCACAAGGGCAGACACCACGAGGCCCCAGACTCATACCGGGCCTCGAATCTTTCCCTCCCTGCCTGGGCCAGCTTCTCCGTGTGGCGCTCAGGCAGGAGGAACGAGCAGATCCCACCACAACTCGCAGAAGTCGCCGGCGCCTTTCCTCAGCGCCGGGCGGCAAGAACACTGGTACGGGCAGCTCCGCCTCACGAAGCCTGGGGCTCTATCGAGCATGCGCGGGAAGCGAGCGTCTCACGGACAGAGACCGCGCTTCCGCTCTTCTCCTCAGCTCCAGCCGGCGCCGCCTCCCAGAAACCGGCGATCTCACAGGGCATGCGCAAGGGAGCAGAGTCTCCAGCCCAGCGATCGCGCACTTGTGACAGCGCCTCCCCTCGCTCTCCTCACACTGGGGCCAGGGAAATTACTACAAGTCGGCTCCGGCGTCCAGCGTCAGCCTCACTATTTCTCCATCAAGTTCTAGCGACCCAGGCAATGATCCGGCACCACTTCACCAGCGCTGGCCTGGGGGTCACCTCGCTCAGCCTCACCCTACTTCTGCCCCTTCAAGGGAGGGCTCCTCCTCGCAGCAAGTCTCTGCCTCAGCCAGTAAGTGAAGTACTTAGAAGGAGGGGGGTGGGTCAAGGCTCTGCCAGCGAGAAAAGTCACTGCAGCCTGCGGCAGAATACAATTGGCCACTGCTACTGGGGGGAGGGGGGGTCACAGGATCTACCCCTACCTATACTAACCACTGCTCACGAAGAGCCTCTCTCTGCTGGGCAGAGGACTGTGCACCGCAGCACTACAGTCTCCTTCTCCTAAAGGCTTCCCCTGTATAATTTTAAACAAGGGGCAAGCTAGGCGCCCAGGGTCTCCAGTAACTTCCCACAGCGGGCCCAAGACAAGTAACTAAAAGGGGAGTAGTGGGTTGGACCAAATAGGCAGCTTCCCAGTCCAGGAGGTCAACCCTAAGTCTAACCTTTTCCCACCCTTAGCTACCACCTGTCCTCCAGCTGACTTCCACAGGAAGACAAAATGGCTGCCCCGCATTCCGCCTTATATAGGCTGCCCTTCAGTGGTCCAGAATGGACCAGAAGGTTCTGGAATGCCCTATGTTAGGCTATGGCCAAGTTCTGTTTGTGACAGTTGGGGCAGTTGGTGGCCACCATTTTAGGTGGTGCCAACTTTCCTGTCAGAACAGGCCTCTGGGCCTGAGGTAAAAGATTATGAGGGGGAGAAAGAACACCTATCCCCCTGGTCAACACCTACAAAAAAATCAGTAGACAAAAATTATTAAGGGTATGAGGGGCAAAAAGGGGACAAAATAAATAATAATTAGGAGGGACTTCGCCAAAAAGCCAGACAGGTCTAACATCAAGCATTTAATTTATTAATTCAGTTTAATTCATTTAATCATTGGCTCAAAAGGTCCGACACTTCAACATTGCATAAAATAATGAATTAAAGAAAACATCAACCCTACTCCCTAAGTTAGCTTTCTGACCTGAAAAAGAAAACAATTATATCAAACAAGCATGCCTTACGTGTCCATAGGAAAACGGACAGCACTTCGCCCTCAGGAAACAGTCAGCCCCGCTCCCCTCAAGAGGCCCAATTTTTATACCTTTCTTGCTTGCTAATCTAACTAAATGATATGTTTTAATAAACTGCAGCACCCTGATTGGTTGCTGACTGTCAGACCACCAAAACCACCTCTTCCAGAGTGACAACGTCATAATATCATTGTTCATTGACATGAGGCAACACCGGCTTCCGAAGATTCGTTACAATTTTAAAAGTTGTTTCACTGATTTCCTCCAGAGCTCGGCAAAATCATCTCTGTTACTTCCTTGGCCTTGTAGAAATAACATCCAGAGCACATTAGCGCACAAGTCTCTTTTGTTTAAGCCACAGTTCATTCAAAAGAATAGCTTTCCATGAAAAGTTCCAATACGACTGTGCTTGGCTCTGCTCACGTACAGGCTAACCAACATTCTCTAGTACTAGGCCTCAAGCCTCTCTCTCAGACTAGTATTTAAACAAACACAAAAAAGGTGATTAATTCAAGTAAAATAAACCCTTCTGTTACCCACCCTACCATTGCTAATAATTAACCCATTAATAAATGTCATCTAGCAGAAGCAAACAAATAAAGCAGCACATTTAATATCTACCATTCTTCATATAGTCCAGCTGAAGTCTTTATGTTTCTGAAAGAGTAAAAAGATGATAAAATAATACACAGACAGACAATCACGACATAGGACAAACATATAAGCACATGTAATAGAAGCACATGCCATAAATGATCAGCCGCATATTAATAATGACAAGGACAATAGGACGAACAAGACAATATTAATCATGTGTTACATGACAAACTCGCAAATGCAACAAGAGCACATGTCAATAATCCCGCGTGTCTGAGTGTGTGCAATCTTATTCTAAGTTGAATTAGTAAAACAAATCATGCAACAATTCATTAATAGATGAATTTATGTTACAGGGAATAAACTTCATGAGTCAGAATGAAATAATTTCTGAAGGTCGCTCCATCAAAACCCACAGCAGACCCCACTGAACTCAAGAACTACCGCCCCATCTCGCTCCTCCCATTCCCTGCCAAAGTCATTGAGAAAGCCGTCAACAGTCAGCTCGCCGCCTTCCTCGAATCCAACAAATCCCTCGACCCCTCGCAGTCCTGCTTCCGAGCCAAACACAGCACCGAGACCGCCCTCATCGCAGCAACAGACGACATTCGAACACTACTAGACAACGGAGATACAGCTGCTCTCATCCTACTTGACCTCTCCGCAGCCTTCGACACAGTCTGTCACAGCACCCTTATTCAACGCCTCAGCAACGCCGGAATACAAGGAAAAGCATTGGACTGGATCATCTCGTTCCTCGCCGGAAGAACGCAGAGAGTCCGCCTCCCCGCTTTTAGATCAGAGGCCACCTAAGTCATCTGCGGCGTACCACAAGGATCATCACTCAGTCCCACCCTCTTCAACGTATACATGAGTCCCCTCGCATCCATCGCGCGCCAACACAACCTCAACATTATCTCCTACGCAGATGACACCCAGCTGATCCTCTCCCTCACCAAAGACCCAAATACCGCCAAAACTAACCTACACGAAGGGATGAAAGAAGTAGCCGAATGGATGAAGAACAGCCGTTTAAAACTGAACTCGGACAAAACAGAAGTCCTCATCCTAGGATCATCCCCCTCCTTCTGGGACGACTCATGGTGGCCACCGGCCCTGAGAAACGCACCCATACCTACGGACCACGCACGTAACCTAGGCTTCATCCTGGACTCCTCCCTCTCGATGACCAGACAAGTCAACGTCGTCTCATCATCTTGCTTCAACATCCTACGCATGCTCAAAAAAATCTTCCGCTGGATCCCCATCGAAACAAGAAAGACGGTCACCCACGCACTGGTCACAAGCCGACTGGACTACGGAAACACCCTTTACACCGGAACCACAGCCAAACTACAGAAAAAACTCCAACGCATACAAAACGCCTCAGCCAGACTCATACTAGTCATACCCCGCCAAGCTCACATTTCTGGTCACCTGAAAGAACACCACTGGCTCCCCGTCAACAAAAGAATAACCTTCCGTCTCCTCACCCACACACACAAAGCCCTCTACGACCTTGGACCCGAATGCCTCAACACGCGCCTGTCCTTTTACACCCCCACCCGCCAACTACGATCGTCCAATCAAGCCCTCGCCGCAATTCCACGCATCCATAGATCCACCATGGGGGGGAAGATCCTTCTCCTACTTAGCAGCCAAAACCTGGAATTCTCTCCCCACCCACCTCCGCCTTACACAGAACCACCTTTCCTTCAGAAAACAACTAAAAACTTGGATATTCGATAAGTAAGTACCCCCCTCCCTCAAGCGCCTTGAGACCCTCTGGGTGAGTAGTGCGCTATACAAATGCTAAACTTGAACTTGAACTTGAACTTGCCTAAGCATGCTAATGAAGTCTGGGATTTGCTTACCTCAGAAAAACCTGACCTCGAGTTTCTTACAGAGGCATGGCTCAAACCCAGCTCCACTCCTCCCATTACTGTGGCACTTCCCGAGAGCTATCGCATCCAAAGGTTTGATAGGGAGAATCGGGCAAGTGGAGGTATTGCTATGATCCAGAAAGACTCTATCAGGTATCTATACTTGAACACTGCTGTGATGATAAAATAGAAATCTGTGTTTTTACTATTGATTTCTCGCCCCATCACTGCTGTAAAGGTTCCCTTGTGTATCGGCCCCTTTAACCCCACAGTGAATTTTCACTCCAATTTATGGAATTGATTTCTCACCATCCCATTTCCACCAAACAGTTCCTTTTATCAGGGGATTTCAATATGCACATTGAAATTGCCTCCAGAAAGGACACCTCTCTGTTCCTTGCTGACTTGGCCACTATAGGACTAAAAACAAAGATTAACGAGGGCCCACCTCACTTGGCAGGACATACGCTAGATCTTATCCTCACCAACTCTTCAAACATTCATTGTGAGGAGCCTCGACCTCTTACATGGTCAGACCATTTCCTAATTGATTTTCAAATCGGACACAGACCATCATTCTTGGACCCTTCCACTCTCGAACTATGGAGCTTACCAAAGGAATGCCGCCATGCTCTTGCCTCAGCCTCACCTTATTTAATATCTATGTGGCACCCCTGGCGAAATTACTCAGAAAACTTGGCTTTACCCAGATTTCATATGCTCATGACACCCAGCTCTTACAATTGTTTGATAAAAATTCTACGAACACTCAATCTTGTTTCTAGGAAGGTAGGACAGCAATTTCTGCTTGAATGACAGAGAACTTTCTTCAATTTAATACAGGGAAGACAGAGATCATGCTCTTCGGTGATGCTCCTTTGCTATGGTCTCCAGAGTGGTGGCCCCAGAGTTAAGTGTTGCCCCAGCCCCTAAGACAGTGGTCAAGAACCTGGGCATCCATCTAGCCCAGAAACTTATGATGAAAGATCAGGTGGCAGCCACTGCAGGTTCCTGCTTTCAAATGTTAAGCCTCCTGCACAGAGTATTTCCTTTTCTTCCTCTCTCTGTATGAAAAACACTTGTTCTGGTACTAGTAATAAGCTGCCTAGATTACTGTAATGCCATCCTGATTGTGGCAATCGATTCTCACTAAACAGACTCTGGGTTGTACAAAATACCGCCAGAACATCCTCCCTTCCCCTCTTACGGCATCTTCATTGGCTTCCGAGACGTACGAGGATTAGGTTCAAGATAGGCTGCATTGTGAGCAAAGCTTTGAATGGCAGAGGACAGGGCTACTTAAATGAAAAACTTATCCCTTACTAGCCAAATAGATCCCTACGATCAGGAGAGAAATCCATGCTCTTCACTTCCAGTTTTAGAAAATCTCGTATGAGTGGAAAAGCTTTCTTCTATCTAGCCCCTTACTATTGGAATCAACTTCCGATTCATCTTCGTAAATGCTCAGAATATCTTTTGTTTAGAAAACTTCTCAAGACTGACCTCTCTGAGACCTCCTTGCGTCGTCTGCACCAACGACTACACCTCCTACAGCATAGTGATACCCCTTCAGGGGTGATTCAGGCGCTTTATAAGTAAATATAATAATACTAATAATAATCTGGTTCCTTATATTATTTATATTTATATTTATATTCTTATATAGCGCTGGAAGTCAATCCTCGAAAGGGTATCTCGGCGCTTGCGTATTACCAAAAGAAGCCAGAAACTAGTAATTAGACAGAGAGATGTGGGAGAACATAACTAACAGGCAATAAATAAAAATGTTTTCAAGGACTTCTTGAAAGATTGAAAGTTGGTTGAGCTTTTGAGAGCACAGGGCAAGGAGTTCCAAAGGATGGGGCCTTTGTAGGACAGGGCTCGTCCTCCCTGCCTGGATTTTTTTATCCTAGGTACCTGGAGTAATTGCTGGCCGCTGGATCGTAGAGTACCACTGGGAGTGTAAGGTTTGAATATTTCTTTGAGATATTTAGGTCCATTGCCAAACAGACATCTATGAATTGTGCAGCAGATTTTAAATTTTACGCGCTGTCTAATTGGCAACCAATGGAGTTTTGTCAACAGGGGGAGTGAGGCAGACCTTGGTTGGCCGTTGAGGACTAATCTCGCGGCAATGTTCTGAATCACCTGTAATCTCTGTAGTTGTTCCTCATTAGCAGAGATCAACAGGCCATTGCAGTAGTCCATCCTGCTTATAACTAGGGCCTGGACGAGAGTTTTCCTGTAGAAGTCGGATAGAAATGGGAAGACTCGTCGTAGCAGACCTATGACCTGGAAGCAGGAGCCTGCTACTTGATTAGTATGTTCTTTGAGGAGGAGTGCTCTGTCTAAGCGCACGCCAAGATTTTTGACAATCTGTTTGGGGCTTGGAGTTGATCCTAAGTCCAGAGTCCACCACTCCGGGGACCACAGGATTGTGGCCTCTCGAACAGCATTACCTCAGTCTTGCCTACGTTACACTGGAGGCGATTACTGGCCATCCAGTGAGATATTGCCCTCATTCCGTCCGCAAAAGATTTTTTTATTGCAGGCGTTAAGGTTTTAAAGGGGAACAAAAGCTGGGTGTCATCAGCGTACGACACAGGGGTGAACCCATAAGATCTTACAATATCCGCCAACGGAGCCACATACACGTTGAAGAGTGTGGGGCTTAGACAGGAGCCCTGTGGTACTTCCTTGGTGAGCTCCCTTGAGATGGAATGGTGGGAGCCCAATCTCACCTCTTGTTGGCGATCCGAAAGAAAGCCTTCCAGCCAAGAGAGAGCCACCCCTACCACTCCCCTCTCCTTCAGACGACCGAGAAGTATCTCATGGGACACAGTGTCGAAGGCAGCGGATAGGTCCAACAGCACTAGAATCATTGAGTTTCCTCCATCCAGTGACATCTTGATGTTATCGGTCACTGAAAGGAGGGCAGATTCTGTGCTGTGGTTGGGCCTAAATCCAGATTGTGAGAGGTCTAGGCCCTCCGCTGCCACAATGTGTTTGGACAAATGAGCGTTGATGTGTCTCTCGGTCATCTTACTGAGAAGGGGTAGGAGGGAGATGGGTCAAAGGTTGGAGAGGTCAGTCCATGGAGTAGCTGCGTTCTTTCGGATTGGGTTCACCACTGCTTATAGTGAGAAAAGCTACTTGTTGCTCTTCTTCCCACTTAAAATTGACATCTTTTCTCTGTAGTTTGCATAGAAGTTTAATCAGGGTGGGAAAATCTGTAAAACAATTTCTGTAGTATTCGCATAAGCCAAGACTTAAATTTTTCTTTATCATCAGGCAGTGGAGCTAGATAAATATCTTCAACAAAAATATTTTAGGCTTCACCCATCTTTCTGAAATTTGATGACCCAAAAACTCTACTTCAGTTTGGAAAACTTTGCAGTTATGAGCACTAAGGATTAAACCAGCGTTTGCCAACCTTTTGCATACTTCTCTAAAAACTTCTATGTGGTCTTGTTCAGTCTTTGTGAAAACAAGCATTTCATCTAGGAAGCTCCTTACATTGTTTTCCATATCCTTGAATAAATGGAAAATAATTATTTGGAAAATTGAAGCTGCCGATGATAGGCCGAATAGCATCCTTGACACTGAAACATACCAAACAGGGTTATAAATGCTGTAACGTGTTGTGAATGCTTAGCTAATTCTATATGATGGTACGCACTGTGTAAATCAAAAATTGTGAATACCATTAATCCACTCAACATTGATAAAAGATCATTTGTTTTTGGCAAGGGATGACCATCAGAATCTATGCAGGCCTTAACTGCTCTCAAATTCACACACAATCTGAAACTTTTATCAGATTATTTTGTGAAGACAACTGGAGAAATCCAATTGGAAGACTCTCGAGTTTCTTCGATAGTGTCTTCTCTCTGCAATTTGTCTAACAGCCTTTGTAGTTCATTTCTAAAGCTAAAAGGCATATTCATAATCTTCCGTCTGCCTGGCATGGATTTATCTCTCACTTTTCTGTGGTGTGTAAATCAATTCAGTTTCCCAACTTTTTCACTAAATACTGCTGGAAAGGAGTTAAGAAGGTGCATTTTGGGGTTTTCTTCTTCAATTGATGTTACTTGTTCTACAGCATATGAACTGAGAATTATTTTCATGTTTTTTTGATCACTCCAACCTAGGATGCAAACTCTTGAATTGGCAATATAAATCTTTATTTTTGTAGATCTCTCTTTGAAGAGCACCATGATGCTAAAGTACTCAAGTAAGTTGATTCTATTGCAATCAAATGTTACTGCCTAATGTCAGCCGGATTCAATTGTATGTTCTCTGATAGCAAGGTAGGTTCAAAAATGTTCTTAGGCATTACAGGGAAAGGTGATCCTGAATCCACCCGGAAAGGGAAGTGTTTTTGTAATACTTGTAATTTGCGTTTAGGTGATTTCAACTTCCTCTCATTGTTGGCTTCCTTCTCAGATTGAATCATTAACCCTATATTAGTATTCTCGCCACACTTCCCTGCAATAAATTAGTTATCTCCTATATTTTCTTCAGTTATTATGCTATTTTCACATTTCGATTGTTTTTGTGATCTTGATATGCCTTTGCAAAAAAGCCATCTACGATGACATCACCTGCCTTCCTTGTTAATTTCCAGGGCAACCTCTGACATTTACAATGTGGGTGTGCTACCACAACTGTAACGCTCCACTTCAGTTGCGAACTTCTTGTCTTTGCTGGTGTCATTTTGTTGTATATTTCCTTTTCTCTACATAACATACTTCCAATTCTTATTTCTGTTTCTTCATTGACTTCCTTCACTCAAGACATAGAGTGGTATATGGCCTTAGCAGACTGTATTACATCCTGTAAGGATAGATCACCCGAAACCTATACTTATTCTTGTATCCTTTTCACATTGATATTCACCATTAGTTGATCTCTGATCAATTCATCTGTGTAGGAAGGTGGATACCTGACTATGGTTACCCCAGATTTTTTTGCCTTGTGTTTAGCTGGTTTTCGACTTAGTTGGCCTGGGATCCTGCTAATCGGGGCCCCAGGCTATCTGCTCTCTCTTTAAAATGGACTCCATGTACCCTAGGTCCATAACTAAATTGGCTTGGGTCACCTTATCAGCCCCTGTACAGTGCACTATAGGTGCCCAGGGCATAGGTGCATCCAAGGCCTACCAGGGGCAGCAGCATATCTTTTGCCACCCCTGGCTGGCTATCCAAATTGACACAACTGGCTGATCACTCAGCTGGGGCAAGGTGGTGTAATCACCCCTTGCTTAGATATAGTATATCTATATCTAAACCTATATCTGGACACATATATACCTATAACTAAGTCACTCCTATGGCAGGCCTTAACAATCCTGGAGGCAGAGTGCTTGGTTTTATGTGAGATGGTGCTCTAGCATGAGCTGAGCCTGTCTGCAGCTGTTGGGACCGATTCCCTAAGCTGTTCCGGGATATTGCCATACCATATACTCTTAAGTGCATTATAATCCTCTCGGTTACTTGCTAACTTTGGTTTGGCATTATCAAAACATGTCGTGCACGGTGTCATACGCTTTGGAATACTACCCCCTCACCAGTCCAGATGACGGGGGTAGCATTCCACCCTTCTAGGTTGAGAAGACATGTTACTTTGCTGAAACGCGTTTAAATCTAACCAAAGCCCCAGCATCACAAAATGGATGCTGCTGCCACAGACACGAGTCTGGCCTCCTGCTGCTGACCGAAACTCTGGCAGGGGAGGCCTGGACAATAGATATCCTGTCACAGGGAGGTGTCACACCACCCCAGACAGGAGATAGTGGATTGTAGCAGGGAGGGTTGAATGAAACTAGACACTGCCTGGGGAGCACAAGGATTCCCATGCATAGTCCAGTTCAAACCGGTGCTGGGACCCTCCAGTCCCAGCTCTGGCGTGAAAATAGACAAAGGGAAAGGGGTGTAACCACCCCCTTCCTGGGTCCCAGCCATGGGAGGGACCTAGCAGGTAATCCAGCCCCTTGATTTGGAATAAAGGTTGGAGCTGTGCCAACGCACATCAGATTATCCTGACTGAAACTTATGAAACATAACTCTGGACCCTTCGACATCCTACTCGACGTAGAAGACTGAAGAATCTCCCTTGTGGTCAAGGAGTGACCACCCTGTGCAAACAGGCACCATCCAGCGCCTCACCGTTTGCTTTGTTGCTGTTCCCGCCAAAACTCGAGTGACAGAGATCGACAAGACCCAGCGTTCCTGCCTTCTAACAGCCCGATCCACAATCCCAGCAAGTCTGAGACCTGTGGAGGCGACCTGAAGCATGGGGCCGGCCATCTTGGAACAACCACGAAGTGCTGACCGTGCAGGTCCCGAGGCTCCCTCGACACTGTGCATTGGGGTTTGAGAAGCCCCAGCCCCGAGCAGCTTTTGCACCAAAGCTCACCACTCCACACTCTCCGAGTGCTGCCTGGAGCCCTTCTGCATCTCTCTCTTTAACGCGTTGGTCCGGTCGCGTGCCCATTGGCTAGCGGCCCCAGTACCGACGAACCTTTGAATTTGCTCTGCCAGTCTGGTTGCTTCGGACTGGCCCTCACTCCCCTGAAAAGGAGCATCCGCTCTGACCTTGCTGGTCCGAGTAAGAAGCGATCTTCGAATCCTGCATGGGTTGCGCTTGCCAAGGTTTGTTTGCTCCAATCCGACGGAATTCAGGGGCGCACTGAAGACCTGGTTATTCAAGCAAGTGCACGGTTAGGGTACTGTTTACCATCCTTCTCACCTTTAGCGCCATGAAACCCCTGGGTGCCCGTGCGCTTAATAAATTTTGAATAACATAACATAACATACCAATCCGGAAGCCGACACCGCCGACAGCGAGAGCCTTCGTGGGACAGCTCGTGACCCACTCCTGGACATCCTCTGTGCCCCAGAGTCCACGTGGCAGTGGAGACAAGCTTCTCAACAACCACCTGATTGCGCCCAACATTGCCTGGTTCCTTCCTGGTTCCACCCTGGTCACTGCTGAGTGACCCAGACTCTGTTCCCTCTGCTTTCAGGTACTCTTCATCTTCGATCCACTCTTGGATCGCACCAGACACTTCTCTTCTGGCCGCCTGCAGCATCTTCATCTCCAGGCTCCATAGATCTACTCAACGAAAGCCAACACGACTTTTCACCTGTCCACCCGCTTCCTGTGGGTGAGGTAACTCTTGAACGCCGGTGCTCCTGTAGTGGTATACACCTCTAGTGTCTAAGTCTAAAGTTTGGTATTTCTAGTCCAGTCGGAAGACTCCTAAAACTGTAACTCGATAACTTTTATGCACCATTGACTTTGCATTGGTGCATGTGTGTGCTTTCAGCACTGCACCTGATTCCCACGGGCTTTTACCGACTTCAGCATTGCTAGTCCCGATTAGTCCCAGCAATGTCCCAGGCCCTAGGCCTGACCACTGTTCGATTAGTGATACTTATACCACTTATTTAGTATATGGTTTGAGTGGCCCCTGGCCTCATCCAAATTGTGCAACTTTCATATGTTTTACTGTGCTTTTGTTTAAACGCTTGTGCTTCTATACTCATAAAGAGTCTAGAGAATTATTCTGAGAATAAATACATATATTTTTATAATATATAACTTGTGTGTTGTCCTTTCATTTGATATTACAGGATTGTGATTGGTAAAACAGCTGGCTTCACATGCCCTCTTGAGTTTAGCCTGAAGGCTGTTTAGTCCATGCTACCCCTAGGATAGCTTGTCTATAAGGTTGACTTACAACCACCACCATAAGGGATTGTTTGGACTGATACAAGGTGCCCACAGAATTGGAGACATCATATATCAGGCCAACTTCTCACAATTAGTGTGCGAACTAAAGTTGCTGATATTAGAATTGCTTCTCAGAGCTCTTAGAAATGTATCAAAAGTTTTGTTTTCTCCTTGTGTACTCGCATAAAAATTATATCTGTCTAGGGTTCTACAAGGGTAGGTTTGAATCTGAGTTTCAATCGCATCATTGCTTCCTCAGATTCATCTAAGACATCTTCATCTTAAGAAGCTTGAACCTTTGGAAGGGATCAGAAAATCCCTTGCCCTTCTGACCCTAGTATATGTAATAATATGCACTGTTTCCTCTCCACTGACATTTTATCCTCATCAATTGCTATGAGGTAAGTCATAAGCTCCTCTCTCTATCTTTTCTATTCTACAGATGGGACACCTTTCACTTGGAGGAATTTGTGAAGTGGATCAAATTGCATTTTAATGACTGGTGTTTGATATTTAATTAGGAATGCATTCTGAAACTGTGTGTGAAGAGCACTGAAAGGAATCATTCTACTCCAAGTCAGACAGTAGTAATTCTGGGTGCATGTAAATAAATCAAGATGTTTGAAGGTTTCTCAGGAAATATCATGTAGCTTCTTGTAATATTATCCACTACACTATACAGTTCCTGGATGCTTCTCAACACTGTGCGAACAAATATAATTGAGTTCCTCACAGCTTATACACAGGCTTCACAACATTGAATTTCTCTTCTATGATGCTGCGCTTAAGTTGGAATGCATTATTATTATTGACTTTAATATTTTTAAAAATGGGGTCCTCTCACCCAAAACGAGGCTTAAAGCGTCATTAATCCCTGAGGTGAATGCATTGTGTATGGCCACTAGGGTAATCAATTCAAAATCCTTCCAGGCGGAGTGTGCATTTCGTACCTTTTCCATTGTTGGCGTTCTCAATAAGGACAGTAGGCGGAGAACGGGAAGGAAAGTCTTGCCCCATAAGACCATGCTCTAGGACAGGGATCAAACAATGAGAAGCTGCAACTGAGCTCCAAACTCAGTACGATGGTGGCAGTTGCTTCAGTATCCCATCTAAAGCCGCCAATAATGTTGTCTTCTGTTACAAAGAACATGGATTGAAAACTTGAGGAACAAGCTTTATCTGCTCTTTATCTCAAGTCGGCATCTGCAACAATGACCGTTGACAGTTCGTCTTAGAATCGCTTGGCCACAAGCATTCTAAGAGGAACCAAGTCAATTGGAAAGGGAAATGGAATGTCACATGTAATAAACAACACTTTATTTACAATAAAGTAAAAAACAGCACCCCCTCTTAGGACAGAGATATGTTCAGTTCCATCTAGTCATACACTTTCCGCTTCACTCTATATTACTGAGCTGGGAAGTACTCTTAATGCCATAGGTTGGACACAGGGCTTCAAGATATTATCACATCTACTGCACTCACCACATTCTATAACAATCCTTTCCCTAGACATGTCCATACCAGGCCACCAGTAAGTCTGCCTAAGAATCTCTTTGGTTTTGGAGATGCCTGGATGGCCTTGTGAGCAAAATCAATTAGTTGTAACCTTAAAGAGGTTGGGGGAATCAATCTCGTACCTCTCATCAAAATACCATTTTGACATGAAACCACTGAGAGTTTAGTTCACTTGTGCATGTTTGTCTCAATTTCCTGCAATTCCGTTGAGTACAGATTGGAGCGCAACATCTTTGGCAAGTTCATCCTCCCACACCACCTTCTTAATCACACTCTTGTTGACAAAGCAAACAGCACAGTCATCAAAGTCATCGGTCTCATCTTCAAACGCCTCATCCTTCGAAAAAATAATGTCCACCAAACGTGAACAGCAATCAGCCAAGTTGTTTTTTGCACCTGGAACATACACCACAATAAAATCAAACTCTTGGAGAGCCATCACCCATTTCCTTATCCTAGACAAAATATTGTTTAGACCCTTTTTTTTTAAAGATCTCCCTCAACAGTTTGTGGTCAGTTCTAATGGTGAATTTGCATCTCCACAAAAATTTACGTAGTTTTCTTATTGCCCAGAATATGCCTAAATCCTCCTTCTCCACTACGGAATAGTTGATTTTAGCTCCTCTTAGACTTGTGGACAGAAACAATAAAGTTCTTTCTACTCCTCTGTGATTTTGTAACATGACAGCACCTAATTCTGCTGAACTGGCATCTGTCATGAGAACAATGCCGTGACCTGAAGCAAAACTGCTCAAACTGGAAGCTTTAGATAACATTCCATTTGAAAGTTACCTCCTTTTTTAAACGAAGTCTCATGTTTTGAGTTTTGTGTGCAAAATTGGATATATATTTTGCGTAATACTCAGACATGCCCAAGAACTTGACAACATGATTCGTATGACTAGGACTGGCTATATCGTGGATGGTATTTACCATATTCTTCTTAGGTTCTGTGCCTGATCCAGCTATTTTTTGTCCCAAATAATCAATCTCAGTAAGATTAAATTTACATTTTTTTGCTTTCAGGGTAAGACCATTGGCTTCCAAAACTTTTAAGACTTCCCTCACCCTATTGTCGTGTTCTTCCTTGTTGCAACCAAAGACAAGTATGTCATCCTGATAGATCTTCATGCCTTCGACATCACCAAGGATATGTTCCATCATCCTTTTAAACACTGCAGCAGCAGATATTAACCCAAAAAGGCATTCTGAGGAACTTAAAAGTTCCAAACGGGGTAATAAATGCCGTTAGATCTCGTGAGTCTGAGTGCAACTTCACCTGGTGATACGCTGAAGCTAAACCTAGGGAGGAGAAGAATTTGGCTCCCTCTAAAAGGGATAACATCTCAGAGATGTTAGGGAGGGGATAATGGTCAACAACTACACATCTGTTAAGCTCCCTCAAGTCTATACAAAGTCTAGATTATCCATTGCTTTTAAGTGTCATTACAACTGGTGACAACCACTCTGAAGCTTCAACTTCAGTAATGATACCAGCCCTCAACAGTTTGTCTAATTCTATTTTCATATTCTCCTTCACTTTAATAGGAACACCTCTTACTTTGCTGATAATAGGTACTGCATTTTTTAAAGATGATTTTATGTGAGTATCCTTTCAAACAGCCCAACTGCTCATTGAAAACCAGTGAAATTCTTTTTCAAAAGAGGGGGCACACAACTTGGTTTGACTTAAAGGTGCATGTATGTCACTACAGACAAGTGTTTTTAACCTAAAAGAAGGTGTTTCATTGGGATCCAGTATAACTCCTAGATCTTTTTGATGTAGCAAACTGACTAATGAATCACCTCTCTCAGAAACATAAACTTTCCCAATGGTGACTCGATCTTTGAAATTGATGTACCATTAAAATATCCTGAAAGTTTAATGGGCTCACACCATACCCTTTGGCTTTGATATCAGCTTCATGAAGTACAACTTTGCCTTTCATATTCATATGTTTATCATATACTTCTTTGGGAACAAGAGTAATCTTTGTCCCAGAGTCAAACAACATCCGTACAGGAGTGTTATCGATGTGAACTACTTCAAAAGGACCACTTTTTCACCTTCACAGACCCTGAGTATTATTTCTTCAACTTCTTAATCATCATCACAAACAACTTCTTGAACTTTCTTTTTCTCAATGCTAGAGCAACAACATCTTGATACATGCCCCTTCTTTTTGCATTTCTTACAGGTTGCCTGGCATCCAATACAACCGTGAAAGCTGGCTACATGCCCATATTCTCCACATCTGTAACATGTACATTGACATTTTCCAGAATAAACAGTATTCTTGTTGTAATTGAGCTTGTTATACAAAGATCTATAAGTGTCAGTTTTGTCCTGGTGAGGATTTGTCATATTGTTTTGCTTACCTTTGGCATCATATACAGTTTCTACTTTATCTACCTTAAGTACCTCACCATTTCCTGTTTTAAGTTCTTCAATACATGATTTTGTGTGTTCACACGATTCAGCTATGATAATTACTTCCAACAAGGACGGATTATCTTTTTCCCAAAATGCCTCTTTAAGGTTATCTAAAGAACACCCTAGCATAAATTGATCTCTCAACCTTTCTCCATAATTAGCCCAAAAATTACATGTGGAAACTAGTTTCCTCAAGACAGTGACATAATCTTCAACATTCACTCCAGTTCTTTGCAAACGTTTACCAAAGTGGTGCCTTTCTTACACAGTAGACAATTTAGGCAGAAAATGCAAATCTCATATTTTTAAACAGATTTCATAATCATTTTAATTATCTGACTCTAGTGTGGGTAAATCTGGAAGATGCTGAAAAATGTCTTGTCCCTCAGGGCCTAAACAATGAAGAAGGAGAGACATTCTCCTTTCAGCACTCAGCGAGACACCACATGCACGGGAATAGTGTGAAAATACATTTTTCCACTGTTTCCAGGAAGTTGAGATCGAAAAGTAAAAAATGATTGTAATTATATGATCTGGAAGCCTGTAAAGGAAAAGGTTAGTGAATGAACAAAATAATCCAATTTTGTGGTGTTCCTGTCACCGTAGATAAATGTTAGGCAACATAAGCAAGTTGGAGCGTGCCTATCAATGGATTAGTTTGTTCTGTATAATGGAGAATGCCTCCCAAGCTGGTCAGAACACTGTATTGTTCCAAAACTTTACTCCAATTAACAAATGCTCTAAGAAAAGTTTCCCATGTTTCCCACGCTGGTCAAATTATTTCATTGTTCCAACAATCTGCTCCAATAAACAAAGGTTCTAAGAAAAGTTTCCCACACAGGTAAGAATGTCTGGAATGTTGTATTGTGTCAACAATCTGTAAGTAAGAAGGTGAGCAGAGGTGAAGTTCCTGGGAGACTGACTAAGGCAGTTAGCGGTCTAGCAGTAATGTGAAGAAATCAGGAAGTGAGACGAGCATCATAGCAAACAGGAAGTATGGCATGCTATGGCCAAGCTTTGCAGTCTAGTATTCACAGGCATAAAAAAAATGAAGAATGACGTGCTGCAAGAGAGTCTCGTGGAGTCAAAGACAGCATCACAACAAGACGGGGAGCCAGCGCACAGTGAAAAAGTAACACCGCGGAAACCTTTGAAGGTAAACAACTCCGAGAAATAACGTCCACGGTGTGAAGGCAATTAACAGATATAAAAGTTACACCATGCGGGGAATCTCCACAGTTTCAAAAGGTTAAAAAAAATGATGCTGTGCCAATAAGGAACCTAAGATCTCTTGCACAGATTAAGAGAAAGAGAGGAGAACACGGCACGTTGAAAACATGTCTACGAGAGGCTCTTAAAATTCCCAACAGTTGCATGGCTTTATGCTTAACAGTCGCACAGTTTCATGCAGCTCACAGATGAATGGGAATGAAGGTTATAATTGTAAGAGGCCACAAGGGTGGATAAAGCAGTTACTCGAAGTCTAGCTCCAAAAAAAAAAAAATGTAGACAATGACGAAGGGAGGAAACCTTGGTTTTAAACGTAGGCGGTAGGCAGTCACACATCCAAGATTCATGAAAAAAATCTTAAAGATAGGATGCAATACTGATGGAGCAGATTTCATCTGCAGTCAGGCATTGTTTTATTTGTTGTGCTTCAGACAGACTGCATTTAAATTGCCACGCACCTTTTGGTGCAAGTTAAAAACATGGCACATGTTGCAGAATTAACATGTGTTTTTGCAATGTAGAGAAAAGTGGCCTTTTTAGCTTTGAAGATTAATAGAATATGTTTCTCTCTTCCCAGCTCATCCCTAAATCCACTATTTCTGTCTTAAAAGACTTTGAATTGTTGCATATTTTGATAAATATATTCAGTTAATAACACCTCTTTTTCTTTGTTGCAGATTGCACCTTTATTTTGCATGTTGTCATAAATAATAGAAAAGCTGCTTTACACTAGTAGCTTGGCTAGGTAAACATTTATAAGGGGTATTAGTATAGAGTTGGGAAACATAATGGGCTGATTTACATGAAATTAATATTATCTTTGTGTTTGTTTTATTTTGGGGCCTACCATTAAATGGCTGCCTGTGAAACCAGCAAGGCTAGGGCTTGCTTTGAAAGAGAGGAGAGCATGCGCAGACTGTGGCAGCTTGACTCAAACTGCGTAAGGAGTCAAGGACAGCTTGAACTGTACATTCTTGTGATTGTGCCAATGTACCAGCTAACTAAAGTATCCGTCCTGCTGCACTGTGACAGGAAGGAAGGAACTATAGAAACATTTTCCCTAGCAATTGTTGCAAACTTATCAAATGTAGTTATTCATGTATGCTTCTTTTGTTAAAACTGATAAAGTCAGGTTTTTTAGAATGAGTCAGGGTTGTGAGAACTCATGCCATCATGACTGACCAATCACGTACAGGTTTTCCTGAAGTTGAAACATTTTGTGTAGTCTGCCAAAATGTTGTGTATGAATTCTGACCTCTCCAGAGGAGGGGCTGGCTTTTCTCAGCTCAGCTGGCTTCTAGGCTCATTAGGGGGGTGTGTGAGCTCTTGAGAGAAGGAACAGATTAGGTCAGACATCCTATGGGTTAGGTACGAGATCGTCACGGGTGCATGGGCGTCTGAGGATAGTCAGGGGGAGGTTTCTTGCTTCCACGTCATATCTTGGCACTTCAGGCCACATTCTTTTGAGGTCTGGTGAAGGGTGGGCTGCCTCGCTCTCTGCTTGCTCTTTAGACACAGACAGATGCAGAAGAACAGCAACAGATAGAAGGCTTTTTAGATTTAGATGCTAAACTTTAAGTTTATGCTTTGACTAATTAATTAGGTCTGAAAAGATTTATTTGACTTATGCATTTATTTCTCTTAATGGGAGATTTTTGCAAACTATTTGATTCTTGATTAGCCTTGCAAGACTATTTTTTGCCTTAGAAACTCTTTAAGAGTCTGGAATGGCATTTTGCGTCACATTCCTATATGTAATGCTTATATGCAGACTGTAATATGTTCCTTATTAATGCTATTTTTCCTGTTTTCCAAATTCTGTAACCTGATTGATATTTTACTAATGAATAAACTGTCAGAGAAAACTTAACTTTTGAATAGAAAATAAAACCCTTTAAATACTCAACAACTCTCTTTATTGGCTTTAAATATTAATTGCATTTTTGACTGTTCATCTTTATTTAAAGTCTCCTGAAGGTAATACATGGTGTGAAGGGCCCAACACCTTTTGAGCGGTAAATTAGAGGTAGCATGAGGGTTTTGCATTGAGAAATTACCAGAAGAAATTACCGCTCCATCAGTTTTTGGTAATCAGAGGATGGTCATTATTGATTAGTTTGGTGATTAATGATTATTGATTTCACCATCAACTACTCAACTAATGGATCATTGACCTTAAGAGGGAAGTAAAATAATTGCCCAAGTTAGATAAATGTCCAAGTCCTGATTCCTGACTCCAATGCTCAGAACCTGAAGACTGGCAAAGCAGTACTGGAAGGTGATGCAAGAAGTGGTGTGAGTATCAATAGGGTTGGGAAATGTTGTTAATATGCTAGGATGTTTTTTTGAAGTGTTGAAAATAGTAAGGATTTTTACTGTTGGTGACATTTTGCTCATTTTGACTTGATGGTGTTATTGATTATATTGGTAATTTCATAGGACATAATTTTTGGTTATTGATTACATGTTTTAACTCTTTATGTTAAGTTAGTGTCTTGTTCTATGTTGTCTGGAACACACAGGTATACACACCTGTGGAATCCCGGGAAGGAATAGCGGGTGGTAAATGGAAGCCACACTCCACTGAGGTTACTCGTCTGTTGGAATAACACTGAGAAGCTGGGTAGGGCTGGCAGTGTTAAATTAGGGACTATTTTCTGTGTAAGTGATTGATAGCAAAGAGTTCGCTGGTGAAACTTTGGTCTGATATCACCTAGAAAGGGTCACACTAAAGGAGTAGCAGGTTCTTCTGAGCTTGAGTGACAGCAAAAGGGCTTGTTGGTGAAACTTTGGCCTAAGATATATCCTGAAGGATAAGTCCAAAGGAGTAGCAGGTTCTTCTGAGCTTGAGTGAAAGGTAAGCAGAAGGGATTTACCTGTAGTGTTTGAAGATTAAACGGAAAGTCTTACTTTGTGAAGGGTAAGCGGAATGTGTTACTCGCAGTGAATATAAATCTATCCTTTATTTAGCACAACAGACAGAGTAGTGAATGTATTTATGTTGTTACTAACAGATTTATTGATTAAGAGAAATATTGCAGTAAGATTTTGTGGAGGGTCAGTGGTGGGAGTAAAACTGACTGAAATTGAGATTGACAGCTTTGGACAAAAGAAATTGCATTGAACTATTGCAAAAATGAAAATGTTTGAAGGTTTAAAGAAGCTGTTTGGAGGTAAAGTGAAACATTTGTTTTTTATTGGTGATGCTCCTGAAGGAACACCTGTGCATTTTATGTCTACCAATTTGGGACAAAATACATGTATGTTGGTTCACCAATGGGTCAAGATTACTGAAAAAGAGGGTGTTTTGAGGTTTCCAAAAGATGGTACTTTTGAATTGCAAATTATTGACAAATTAAGGGAAGTCTTATGAGAAATAAAGACACCATCTAAAGCTGCACACTTTGAGGCCGTAAGTATATGGGAAAAGGTAGCAAGAGAGAAAGCAAGTGAGGATAAAAAGGTAAAGCACCAAATGCAGGAGAAGAGAATTAATGATGACAACGAGCTTCAAATAAATAATAATTCAGGGGATGAAATAATAGATGAATTGTTAACTGACTGTCCACCACTTTATGTGGTTTCCATTAAAAATACTGAAAATAGTGTACTAGTAAGCACTACAGTAGCTACTGCTTCTGTTGAACATAGAAAAACACAGATTGAGAAAACTGTGCAAACATTTCAGATTGACCCATTACCTGTTGATTCAGCACTGACAGTGATACCTCCAGGTGTTACTGCTTCAAATGTACCTGATTCAGTCCAAGAATTGCTAACTGCAGATGCACAGATAATGCATAGAAAAATTATGACTGTCCCAATTAATATGGTCCCTACTGAGAAGGTTCAAAGAGCTGCAAAATCGGTGATTATGGCAGAGTTTATTTCAGAAACTCAGAATTCACAGATTATTGAACAGAAATTACCCCAAGCACTGAAAGGTGAGGGAAAAATGGCCTTTACAACATTTACAGCTCAGAATAAAATAAATGTAATTGAAAATTTGATTTTTCAAACCTGCTTAGAGGAAGCAGCAGTGATTAAAAAGATTGAAAACATGGGAGAACATAATAACCCAGGCTCTGAAAAAGAGAAAGTCAAGTCAAGTCAAGTCAAATGGATTTATATAGCGCACTACATAAATAATGAAAATGTGAACCACTGTCCGGAAAAAGAATTATTTTCCCTGAGTAAGGAAACAGTTGCATGTGCATTAACTACACATAATGGCCCGACAGATTTGGCTCAAAATTATGAAATTGATGGTTCAGGAAGTTTTGCATCTCAGAAAAGTTTTAGGGTACATATGGATGATGAAGCAAATGAGAAAATGTGTTCTTCAGGAATGCAATTGCACATTGCAGAAATAAAGCATATTTTTAAATGCAATGGGTTTGAGAAATTAGGAGACAAATGGGCAAGAAAACATGAGAAGAAAAAGAAACCACCAGACCTTGCAATGAAACTGGATAAGGAAAAGAAGCCACCAGATTTAGTTGAGAAAAATAATAAGCAGAATGAGGGAGAAGCTTTTGCTTACTCATTGAGAGAAAAGGTGGAGAAGTGCATGTTCCTATGCCACAGAATACAAGTGAACTTGCAGCATTTCTGAACACAATCCCACAATTGAGAGACAGAATTATGCTGTGGTACCCACAAGTTGATGGATTTGTTGACATTTTAAAAGAGTTGTGCATTAATTTGGAAATGTTCTTTTACATTGCCATGCAGAATGAATTGTGGTTTGAATCTAAAGTTATTCAAAGGCCAAGTGAAGAGGCAATGAAAAGGGTTTGCATGAATGCACCATCATTTTCTGTTGTTATGGAGGAAAACATAGCAGTGATTACTTTCCTGAAGGGCAAAGGGCCAGGAAAGGATGTTGATTGGGTACAGAATAAAAGAACACAGGATGGAAGTAAAAGTGTTTTGGTTTGTGCAAATTCAGGTTTGAATGTTGTACTGCTGGAAAATATGTCCTTTTGCCATCTTTATAGCAGATTTGAGCATTGGAAGTAGAAAAATAAATGTAAACATGATGCACAAAAACATGGAGAAATGCAGATGCAAAATATTCCAGCTAAGCAAATGCAAATGTCAGATCAGAAACAGGTACCTATGGCAGGAATGTTTCAAGCAAAGATCCCACAAAATATGAAAAATGCTAAAATTAATTTAAATAAGTTGTCCAGAGAAAATGTGAATTATTTCCAGAGACAAAATCAGAACCCAGTCCAACAGGTTGCTGTGTTTGAAAATGAGAGTTTTAACCCTCACAATTCTGAATTTACCAAGTCCATTGTGAAGGCAGTGGAAATTCCAGATTTAATTGCAGGAGTTTTAAACAAAGAAATTACAAATCCAGTTGTAGAAGAATTTGAACCAAAATTAGG
Source organism: Lissotriton vulgaris (assembly GCF_964263255.1). Taxonomy (NCBI): domain Eukaryota; kingdom Metazoa; phylum Chordata; class Amphibia; order Caudata; family Salamandridae; genus Lissotriton; species Lissotriton vulgaris. The sequence goes on along the minus strand of NC_141695.1, from coordinate 1,365,154,207 downwards.
CCCATTTGAGGAAAACTGCAAAACTATTGTCTGTGACTCTGGCCTAGCAGAAAAACAATTGTTTTGCAAATTAAGCAGCAGAGATTACTGTACATCAGATAATGTTCATTTTCAGATTCCTGATGAGGATGTACATTTTAAAATGGCTCAACAAGAGACAGCTGTAGCATCATTTTCAGAAAAGAGAGTTGAAAAATTACCTTCTGCTTTTGAAAAAATAATAAACACAGAAATAAGAGAGTTCACAGAGAAGGATGCCAGATTAATAAAATGTGCAGAACATGTCTTATTAAAGTTAGAACCAAGTGACATGTATTCAGGAACACCATCAGTTGCAGAAATGTTACCAATAAAAGGATTTTTGATGGAATTGATTGGAAGTTTATGTAACTTTCTGATCACAGGTTCACAGAAAATAAATGAAAAGAACAGAATAGTGCAGAAGATTAAAAGCATATTTTTGTCATGTTGTCCTGTGGTACTGAATCCAGCCAATATATTTTTTCACATTCCATGTGCTGAAGAATGGCTTACTTTTATTGATTTTTGCAAAGTCCATGTAACAGTCCCATTGCATGAGAATAGTCAGGAGTACTGTCAAAAAGAAGATGAATACCTGGGACACAAAATTGGAAAGGGAGGTAGAAAGGTGTCACCAGAGAGGGTGGAAATAATTCACCAGATGAATCCACCTCAAATTAAGAAAGAAGTCAGGAAATGTTTGGGAATGGTTAGCTGCTGTAGAGAGTGGTTACTAAACCTTTCCCTAGTGGCTAAGCCTTTACTGAGGCTGACGCATGAGGATGTGTCTTATCCGCTTCCATTGGACAACAATTGCACAAAAGCATTCCTACAGTTGAAAGAGAAAGAATGTCGCGCCCCAGCACTAGGAATGAAAGTTTATTTGAAAGAAAATACACCAATTTGCAGTGACAGGGAGGGCTGTGCTCTCTCATTGCCTATTGAAAAAGATGACTGTGTTCAAAGGTCTGTGATGTATTGCCCAATGACCTCTGACCCTAACTTCACAAAAATGTCAGCAAATGAATTGGATTGTGATGAAACTGAATATGAGTGTCTAAATATCATGAAAATATGCATAAAGCCAAATTCAGACTTTAAAGATGAACGCCTGAGTCAGCCCAACAATGTCCATTTTGTAGATGGCCCATGTTTGAAAGGTGACCCATTAAAAACATCACATGCTGTGCTCCTTATACATGATGTTGTCAAAGCTTCATGGCTTTCAGTAGTTACCTCAGCCCAAAATTCGAAATTGATTGCCCTTGCCATAACATGCAGTATATCTGCTCAACTGAGAGTCACTGTTGTTATGGGAGAGGGAAATGCTTATTCAGTTGCACACATGTGTGTTTTGATAGCATGTACATTCTATGGAATATTCACAGATGAATTAAAAGAGGCTCAAGAAAATGTTTTTGAAGCAGCACTACAGGGTTGTATCAGAACTGTTTTTGAGAAAAGTGACAAATGCATAGTGGCAAAAATGTGTTATTGCAAAGACTGATGCCCAGGTATAGATTGCCACTTCCTCTGAAATCAGATCAGAATGTGGTCTCAAAGATAATGAGTGCAGAACAACAGATTGGACAAGGAATGGATTGTAGCTATCTGCCTCAAGTGTCAAGCATAATAAGGAAACACAATGGCAGCACAGAGTTACCTTTTGCAAAAGACTGTGTTTCAGCAACACCAAAGTGGCTTGAAAATGCATATGCAAATGCACTTGTGGAAAACAATGATGTGAACACCAGCCATGGCTGTGTAGGTCTAGTTGATGTACAGTGTGCAGTTTCTCACCAGATTGCAGCTGCTACACAAGATCTGCATAATGGATGGTGCAACGGCTTTGATCTGAGAGATGCTGTGGTGAAACATCTGAATCTGATCAAAGTAACAATTAGAGTGAAAGGCATTGGTTGAAAAAGTGCAAGAGATTGATGGTGCTCTCTCCGAGTTTCTCAGGACCTAAGTAGTCTAATTTGCATTGAAAAGGTAGAGAATGCCACACTGTATGAGCCATTCTGATGGCAAGCTGATGACAAAGAGCAAAGAAATGCTGAAACTGTCCTGTTGAATTCCTTTTTTATTATTTTAGTTACTTATTTTAAAGAAGACTAACTGTTCCAAGAAGCTACTTACAGAACTCTGCACTAAAACAATTGAGCTTGGCTATATATGATCTGATTACAGATAGACTTGTGTTTGCCTTAGAAATAGAAGTACAATTGTTATATGCTCAGCTTTTGCAATTTAAAAAAAAAAATGTCACTTTTGAAAATGAAATATGTGTGATGAATTATAAATCATTTTACTAAGATTTGAATTATCAGAAGGGTGGATTGATGGAGCAGATTTCATCTGCAGCCAGGCATTGCTTTATTTTTTGTGCTTCAGACAGACTGCATTTAAATTGCCACGCACCTTTTGGTGCAAGTTAAAAACATGGCACATGAAAAACATGAAAGTGAGGCCTATTCAATCTGTAATTCTTTTGCAGAATTAACATGTGTTTTTGAAATGTAGAGAAAAGTGGCCTTTTTAGCTTTGAAGATTAATAGAATATGTTTCTCTCTTCCCAGCTCATCCCTAAATCCACAATTTCTGTCTTAAAAGACTTTGACTTGTTGCATATTTTGATAAATATTTTCAGTTAATAACACCTCTTTTTCTTTGTTGCAGATTGCACCTTTATTTTGCATGTTGTCATAAATAATAGAAAAGCTGCTTTACACTAGTAGCTTGGCTAGGTAAACATTTATAAGGGGTATTAGTATAGAGTTGGGAAACATAATGGGCTGATTTACATGAAATTAATATTATCTTTGTGTTTGTTTTATTTTGGGGCCTACCATTAAATGGCTGCCTGTGAAACCAGCAAGGCTAGGGCTTGCTTTGAAAGAGAGGAGAGCATGCGCAGACTGTGGCAGCTTGACTCAAACTGCGTAAGGAGTCAAGGACAGCTTGAACTGTACATTCTTGTGATTGTGCCAATGTACCAGCTAACTAAAGTATCCGTCCTGCTGCACTGTGACAGGAAGGAAGGAACTATAGAAACATTTTCCCTAGCAATTGTTGCAAACTTATCAAATGTAGTTATTCATGTATGCTTCTTTTGTTAAAACTGATAAAGTCAGGTTTTTTAGAATGAGTCAGGGTTGTGAGAACTCATGCCATCATGACTGACCAATCACGTACAGGTTTTCCTGAAGTTGAAACATTTTGTGTAGTCTGCCAAAATGTTGTGTATGAATTCTGACCTCTCCGGAGGAGGGGCTGGCTTTTCTCAGCTCAGCTGGCTTCTAGGCTCATTAGGGGGGTGTGTGAGCTCTTGAGAGAAGGAACAGATTAGGTCAGACATCCTATGGGTTAGGTACGAGATCGTCACGGGTGCATGGGCGTCTGAGGATAGTCAGGGGGAGGTTTCTTGCTTCCACGTCATATCTTGGCACTTCAGGCCACATTCTTTTGAGGTCTGGTGAAGGGTGGGCTGCCTCGCTCTCTGCTTGCTCTTTAGACACAGACAGATGCAGAAGAACAGCAACAGAAAGAAGGCTTTTTAGATTTAGATGCTAAACTTTAAGTTTATGCTTTGACTAATTAATTAGGTCTGAAAAGATTTATTTGACTTATGCATTTATTTCTCTTAATGGGAGATTTTTGCAAACTATTTGATTCTTGATTAGCCTTGCAAGACTATTTTTTGCCTTAGAAACTCTTTAAGAGTTTTGAATGGCATTTTGCGTCACATTCCTATATGTAATGCTTATATGCAGACTGTAATATGTTCCTTATTAATGCTATTTTTCCTGTTTTCCAAATTCTGTAACCTGATTGATATTTTACTAATGAATAAACTGTCAGAGAAAACTTAACTTTTGAATAGAAAATAAAACCCTTTAAATACTCAACAACTCTCTTTATTGGCTTTAAATATTAATTGCATTTTTGACTGTTCATCTTTATTTAAAGTCTCCTGAAGGTAATACATGGTGTGAAGGGCCCAACACCTTTTGAGCGGTAAATTAGAGGTAGCATGAGGGTTTTGCATTGAGAAATTACCAGAAGAAATTACCGCTCCATCAGTTTTTGGTAATCAGAGGATGGTCATTATTGATTAGTTTGGTGATTAATGATTATTGATTTCACCATCAACTACTCAACTAATGGATCATTGACCTTAAGAGGGAAGTAAAATAATTGCCCAAGTTAGATAAATGTCCAAGTCCTGATTCCTGACTCCAATGCTCAGAACCTGAAGACTGACAAAGCAGTACTGGAAGGTGATGCAAGAAGTGGTGTGAGTATCAATAGGGTTGGGAAATGTTGTTAATATGCTAGGATGTTTTTTTGAAGTGTTGAAAATAGTAAGGATTTTTACTGTTGGTGACATTTTGCTCATTTTGACTTGATGGTGTTATTGATTATATTGGTAATTTCCTAGGACATAATTTTTGGTTATTGATTACATGTTTTAACTCTTTATGTTAAGTTAGTGTCTTGTTCTATGTTGTCTGGAACACACAGGTATACACACCTGTGGAATCCCGGGAAGGAATAGCGGGTGGTAAATGGAAGCCACACTCCACTGAGGTTACTCGTCTGTTGGAATAACACTGAGAAGCTGGGTAGGGCTGGCAGTGTTAAATTAGGGACTATTTTCTGTGTAAGTGATTGATAGCAAAGAGTTCGCTGGTGAAACTTTGGTCTGATATCACCTAGAAAGGGTCACACTAAAGGAGTAGCAGGTTCTTCTGAGCTTGAGTGACAGCAAAAGGGCTTGTTGGTGAAACTTTGGCCTAAGATATATCCTGAAGGATAAGTCCAAAGGAGTAGCAGGTTCTTCTGAGCTTGAGTGAAAGGTAAGCAGAAGGGATTTACCTGTAGTGTTTGAAGATTAAACGGAAAGTCTTACTTTGTGAAGGGTAAGCGGAATGTGTTACTCGCAGTGAATATAAATCTATCCTTTATTTAGCACAACAGACAGAGTAGTGAATGTATTTATGTTGTTACTAACAGATTTATTGATTAAGAGAAATATTGCAGTAAGATTTTGTGGAGGGTCAGTGGTGGGAGTAAAACTGACTGAAATTGAGATTGACAGCTTTGGACAAAAGAAATTGCATTGAACTATTGCAAAAATGAAAATGTTTGAAGGTTTAAAGAAGCTGTTTGGAGGTAAAGTGAAACATTCGTTTTTTATTGGTGATGCTCCTGAAGGAACACCTGTGCATTTTATGTCTACCAATTTGGGACAAAATACATGTATGTTGGTTCACCAATGGGTCAAGATTACTGAAAAAGAGGGTGTTTTGAGGTTTCCAAAAGATGGTACTTTTGAATTGCAAATTATTGACAAATTAAGGGAAGTCTTATGAGAAATAAAGACACCATCTAAAGCTGCACAATTTGAGGCCGTAAGTATATGGGAAAAGGTAGCAAGAGAGAAAGCAAGTGAGGATAAAAAGGTAAAGCACCAAATGCAGGAGAAGAGAATTAATGATGACAACGAGCTTCAAATAAATAATAATTCAGGGGATGAAATAATAGATGAATTGTTAACTGACTGTCCACCACTTTATGTGGTTTCCATTAAAAATACTGAAAATAGTGTACTAGTAAGCACTACAGTAGCTACTGCTTCTGTTGAACATAGAAAAACACAGATTGAGAAAACTGTGCAAACATTTCAGATTGACCCATTACCTGTTGATTCAGCACTGACAGTGATACCTCCAGGTGTTACTGCTTCAAATGTACCTGATTCAGTCCAAGAATTGCTAACTGCAGATGCACAGATAATGCATAGAAAAATTATGACTGTCCCAATTAATATGGTCCCTACTGAGAAGGTTCAAAGAGCTGCAAAATCGGTGATTATGGCAGAGTTTATTTCAGAAACTCAGAATTCACAGATTATTGAACAGAAATTACCCCAAGCACTGAAAGGTGAGGGAAAAATGGCCTTTACAACATTTACAGCTCAGAATAAAATAAATGTAATTGAAAATTTGATTTTTCAAACCTGCTTAGAGGAAGCAGCAGTGATTAAAAAGATTGAAAACATGGGAGAACATAATAACCCAGGCTCTGAAAAAGAGAAAGTCAAGTCAAGTCAAATGGATTTATATAGCGCACTACATAAATAATGAAAATGTGAACCACTGTCCGGAAAAAGAATTATTTTCCCTGAGTAAGGAAACAGTTGCATGTGAAATTAACTACACATAATGGCCCGACAGATTTGGCTCAAAATTATGAAATTGATGGTTCAGGAAGTTTTGCATCTCAGAAAAGTTTTAGGGTACATATGGATGATGAAGCAAATGAGAAAATGTGTTCTTCAGGAATGCAATTGCACATTGCAGAAATAAAGCATATTTTTAAATGCAATGGGTTTGAGAAATTAGGAGACAAATGGGCAAGAAAACATGAGAAGAAAAAGAAACCACCACACCTTGCAATGAAACTGGATAAGGAAAAGAAGCCACCAGATTTAGTTGAGAAAAATAATAAGCAGAATGAGGGAGAAGCTTTTGCTTACTCATTGAGAGAAAAGGTGGAGAAGTGCATGTTCCTATGCCACAGAATACAAGTGAACTTGCAGCATTTCTGAACACAATCCCACAATTGAGAGACAGAATTATGCTGTGGTACCCACAAGTTGATGGATTTGTTGACATTTTAAAAGAGTTGTGCATTAATTTGGAAATGTTCTTTTACATTGCCATGCAGAATGAATTGTGGTTTGAATCTAAAGTTATTCAAAGGCCAAGTGAAGAGGCAATGAAAAGGGTTTGCATGAATGCACCATCATTTTCTGTTGTTATGGAGGAAAACATAGCAGTGATTACTTTCCTGAAGGGCAAAGGGCCAGGAAAGGATGTTGATTGGGTACAGAATAAAAGAACACAGGATGGAAGTAAAAGTGTTTTGGTTTGTGCAAATTCAGGTTTGAATGTTGTACTGCTGGAAAATATGTCCTTTTGCCATCTTTATAGCAGATTTGAGCATTGGAAGTAGAAAAATAAATGTAAACATGATGCACAAAAACATGGAGAAATGCAGATGCAAAATATTCCAGCTAAGCAAATGCAAATGTCAGATCAGAAACAGGTACCTATGGCAGGAATGTTTCAAGCAAAGATCCCACAAAATATGAAAAATGCTAAAATTAATTTAAATAAGTTGTCCAGAGAAAATGTGAATTATTTCCAGAGACAAAATCAGAACCCAGTCCAACAGGTTGCTGTGTTTGAAAATGAGAGTTTTAACCCTCACAATTCTGAATTTACCAAGTCCATTGTGAAGGCAGTGGAAATTCCAGATTTAATTGCAGGAGTTTTAAACAAAGAAATTACAAATCCAGTTGTAGAAGAATTTGAACCAAAATTAGGCCCATTTGAGGAAAACTGCAAAACTATTGTCTGTGACTCTGGCCTAGCAGAAAAACAATTGTTTTGCAAATTAAGCAGCAGAGATTACTGTACATCAGATAATGTTCATTTTCAGATTCCTGATGAGGATGTACATTTTAAAATGGCTCAACAAGAGACAGCTGTAGCATCATTTTCAGAAAAGAGAGTTGAAAAATTACCTTCTGCTTTTGAAAAAATAATAAACACAGAAATAAGAGAGTTCACAGAGAAGGATGCCAGATTAATAAAATGTGCAGAACATGTCTTATTAAAGTTAGAACCAAGTGACATGTATTCAGGAACACCATCAGTTGCAGAAATGTTACCAATAAAAGGATTTTTGATGGAATTGATTGGAAGTTTATGTAACTTTCTGATCACAGGTTCACAGAAAATAAATGAAAAGAACAGAATAGTGCAGAAGATTAAAAGCATATTTTTTTCATGTTGTCCTGTGGTACTGAATACAGCCAATATATTTTTTCACATTCCATGTGCTGAAGAATGGCTTACTTTTATTGATTTTTGCAAAGTCCATGTAACAGTCCCATTGCATGAGAATAGTCAGGAGTACTGTCAAAAAGAAGATGAATACCTGGGACACAAAATTGGAAAGGGAGGTAGAAAGGTGTCACCAGAGAGGGTGGAAATAATTCACCAGATGAATCCACCTCAAATTAAGAAAGAAGTCAGGAAATTTTTGGGAATGGTTAGCTGCTGTAGAGAGTGGTTACTAAACCTTTCCCTAGTGGCTAAGCCTTTACTGAGGCTGACGCATGAGGATGTGTCTTATCCGCTTCCATTGGACAACAATTGCACAAAAGCATTCCTACAGTTGAAAGAGAAAGAATGTCGCGCCCCAGCACTAGGAATGAAAGTTTATTTGAAAGAAAATACACCAATTTGCAGTGACAGGGAGGGCTGTGCTCTCTCATTGCCTATTGAAAAAGATGACTGTGTTCAAAGGTCTGTGATGTATTGCCCAATGACCTCTGACCCTAACTTCACAAAAATGTCAGCAAATGAATTGGATTGTGATGAAACTGAATATGAGTGTCTAAATATCATGAAAATATGCATAAAGCCAAATTCAGACTTTAAAGATGAACGCCTGAGTCAGCCCAACAATGTCCATTTTGTAGATGGCCCATGTTTGAAAGGTGACCCATTAAAAACATCACATGCTGTGCTCCTTATACATGATGTTGTCAAAGCTTCATGGCTTTCAGTAGTTACCTCAGCCCAAAATTCGAAATTGATTGCCCTTGCCATAACATGCAGTATATCTGCTCAACTGAGAGTCACTGTTGTTATGGGAGAGGGAAATGCTTATTCAGTTGCACACATGTGTGTTTTGATAGCATGTACATTCTATGGAATATTCACAGATGAATTAAAAGAGGCTCAAGAAAATGTTTTTGAAGCAGCACTACAGGGTTGTATCAGAACTGTTTTTGAGAAAAGTGACAACTGCATAGTGGCAAAAATGTGTTATTGCAAAGACTGATGCCCAGGTATAGATTGCCAGTTCCTCTGAAATCAGATCAGAATGTGGTCTCAAAGATAATGAGTGCAGAACAACAGATTGGACAAGGAATGGATTGTAGCTATCTGCCTCAAGTGTCAAGCATAATAAGGAAACACAATGGCAGCACAGAGTTACCTTTTGCAAAAGACTGTGTTTCAGCAACGCCAAAGTGGCTTGAAAATGCATATGCAAATGCACTTGTGGAAAACAATGATGTGAACACCAGCCATGGCTGTGTAGGTCTAGTTGATGTACAGTGTGCAGTTTCTCACCAGATTGCAGCTGCTACACAAGATCTGCATAATGGATGGTGCAACGGCTTTGATCTGAGAGATGCTGTGGTGAAACATCTGAATCTGATCAAAGTAACAATTAGAGTGAAAGGCATTGGTTGAAAAAGTGCAAGAGATTGATGGTGCTCTCTCCGAGTTTCTCAGGACCTAAGTAGTCTAATTTGCATTGAAAAGGTAGAGAATGCCACACTGTATGAGCCATTCTGATGGCAAGCTGATGACAAAGAGCAAAGAAATGCTGAAACTGTCCTGTTGAATTCCTTTTTTATTATTTTAGTTACTTATTTTAAAGAAGACTAACTGTTCCAAGAAGCTACTTACAGAACTCTGCACTAAAACAATTGAGCTTGGCTATATATGATCTGATTACAGATAGACTTGTGTTTGCCTTAGAAATAGAAGTACAATTGTTATATGCTCAGCTTTTGCAATTTAAAAAAAAATGTCACTTTTGAAAATGAAATATGTGTGATGAATTATAAATCATTTTACTAAGATTTGAATTATCAGAAGGGTGGATTGATGGAGCAGATTTCATCTGCAGTCAGGCATTGCTTTATTTTTTGTGCTTCAGACAGACTGCATTTAAATTGCCACGCACCTTTTGGTGCAAGTTAAAAACATGGCACATGAAAAACATGAAAGTGAGGCCTATTCAATCTGTAATTCTTTTGCAGAATTAACATGTGTTTTTGAAATGTAGAGAAAAGTGGCCTTTTTAGCTTTGAAGATTAATAGAATATGTTTCTCTCTTCCCAGCTCATCCCTAAATCCACAATTTCTGTCTTAAAAGACTTTGACTTGTTGCATATTTTGATAAATATTTTCAGTTAATAACACCTCTTTTTCTTTGTTGCAGATTGCACCTTTATTTTGCATGTTGTCATAAATAATAGAAAAGCTGCTTTACACTAGTAGCTTGGCTAGGTAAACATTTATAAGGGGTATTAGTATAGAGTTGGGAAACATAATGGGCTGATTTACATGAAATTAATATTATCTTTGTGTTTGTTTTATTTTGGGGCCTACCATTAAATGGCTGCCTGTGAAACCAGCAAGGCTAGGGCTTGCTTTGAAAGAGAGGAGAGCATGCGCAGACTGTGGCAGCTTGACTCAAACTGCGTAAGGAGTCAAGGACAGCTTGAACTGTACATTCTTGTGATTGTGCCAATGTACCAGCTAACTAAAGTATCCGTCCTGCTGCACTGTGACAGGAAGGAAGGAACTATAGAAACATTTTCCCTAGCAATTGTTGCAAACTTATCAAATGTAGTTATTCATGTATGCTTCTTTTGTTAAAACTGATAAAGTCAGGTTTTTTAGAATGAGTCAGGGTTGTGAGAACTCATGCCATCATGACTGACCAATCACGTACAGGTTTTCCTGAAGTTGAAACATTTTGTGTAGTCTGCCAAAATGTTGTGTATGAATTCTGACCTCTCCGGAGGAGGGGCTGGCTTTTCTCAGCTCAGCTGGCTTCTAGGCTCATTAGCGGGGTGTGTGAGCTCTTGAGAGAAGGAACAGATTAGGTCAGACATCCTATGGGTTAGGTACGAGATCGTCACGGGTGCATGGGCGTCTGAGGATAGTCAGGGGGAGGTTTCTTGCTTCCACGTCATATCTTGGCACTTCAGGCCACATTCTTTTGAGGTCTGGTGAAGGGTGGGCTGCCTCGCTCTCTGCTTGCTCTTTAGACACAGACAGATGCAGAAGAACAGCAACAGATAGAAGGCTTTTTAGATTTAGATGCTAAACTTTAAGTTTATGCTTTGACTAATTAATTAGGTCTGAAAAGATTTATTTGACTTATGCATTTATTTCTCTTAATGGGAGATTTTTGCAAACTATTTGATTCTTGATTAGCCTTGCAAGACTATTTTTTGCCTTAGAAACTCTTTAAGAGTTTTGAATGGCATTTTGCGTCACATTCCTATATGTAATGCTTATATGCAGACTGTAATATGTTCCTTATTAATGCTATTTTTCCTGTTTTCCAAATTCTGTAACCTGATTGATATTTTACTAATGAATAAACTGTCAGAGAAAACTTAACTTTTGAATAGAAAATAAAACCCTTTAAATACTCAACAACTCTCTTTATTGGCTTTAAATATTAATTGCATTTTTGACTGTTCATCTTTATTTAAAGTCTCCTGAAGGTAATACATGGTGTGAAGGGCCCAACACCTTTTGAGCGGTAAATTAGAGGTAGCATGAGGGTTTTGCATTGAGAAATTACCAGAAGAAATTACCGCTCCATCAGTTTTTGGTAATCAGAGGATGGTCATTATTGATTAGTTTGGTGATTAATGATTATTGATTTCACCATCAACTACTCAACTAATGGATCATTGACCTTAAGAGGGAAGTAAAATAATTGCCCAAGTTAGATAAATGTCCAAGTCCTGATTCCTGACTCCAATGCTCAGAACCTGAAGACTGGCAAAGCAGTACTGGAAGGTGATGCAAGAAGTGGTGTGAGTATCAATAGGGTTGGGAAATGTTGTTAATATGCTAGGATGTTTTTTTGAAGTGTTGAAAATAGTAAGGATTTTTACTGTTGGTGACATTTTGCTCATTTTGACTTGATGGTGTTATTGATTATATTGGTAATTTCCTAGGACATAATTTTTGGTTATTGATTACATGTTTTAACTCTTTATGTTAAGTTAGTTTCTTGTTCTATGTTGTCTGGAACACACAGGTATACACACCTGTGGAATCCCGGGAAGGAATAGCGGGTGGTAAATGGAAGCCACACTCCACTGAGGTTACTCGTCTGTTGGAATAACACTGAGAAGCTGGGTAGGGCTGGCAGTGTTAAATTAGGGACTATTTTCTGTGTAAGTGATTGATAGCAAAGAGTTCGCTGGTGAAACTTTGGTCTGATATCACCTAGAAAGGGTCACACTAAAGGAGTAGCAGGTTCTTCTGAGCTTGAGTGACAGCAAAAGGGCTTGTTGGTGAAACTTTGGCCTAAGATATATCCTGAAGGATAAGTCCAAAGGAGTAGCAGGTTCTTCTGAGCTTGAGTGAAAGGTAAGCAGAAGGGATTTACCTGTAGTGTTTGAAGATTAAACGGAAAGTCTTACTTTGTGAAGGGTAAGCGGAATGTGTTACTCGCAGTGAATATAAATCTATCCTTTATTTAGCACAACAGACAGAGTAGTGAATGTATTTATGTTGTTACTAACAGATTTATTGATTAAGAGAAATATTGCAGTAAGATTTTGTGGAGGGTCAGTGGTGGGAGTAAAACTGACTGAAATTGAGATTGACAGCTTTGGACAAAAGAAATTGCATTGAACTATTGCAAAAATGAAAATGTTTGAAGGTTTAAAGAAGCTGTTTGGAGGTAAAGTGAAACATTCGTTTTTTATTGGTGATGCTCCTGAAGGAACACCTGTGCATTTTATGTCTACCAATTTGGGACAAAATACATGTATGTTGGTTCACCAATGGGTCAAGATTACTGAAAAAGAGGGTGTTTTGAGGTTTCCAAAAGATGGTACTTTTGAATTGCAAATTATTGACAAATTAAGGGAAGTCTTATGAGAAATAAAGACACCATCTAAAGCTGCACAATTTGAGGCCGTAAGTATATGGGAAAAGGTAGCAAGAGAGAAAGCAAGTGAGGATAAAAAGGTAAAGCACCAAATGCAGGAGAAGAGAATTAATGATGACAACGAGCTTCAAATAAATAATAATTCAGGGGATGAAATAATAGATGAATTGTTAACTGACTGTCCACCACTTTATGTGGTTTCCATTAAAAATACTGAAAATAGTGTACTAGTAAGCACTACAGTAGCTACTGCTTCTGTTGAACATAGAAAAACACAGATTGAGAAAACTGTGCAAACATTTCAGATTGATATAGTGTGGGTATCAAGGACCCCCTGATGAAATATGATAGCTTATACTTCAGGGAAAACCAATATGTGCATAAAATCAAAGGAACCCAGGAGGGTAGTTGCAAAACAAACAAATTCTAACAAAATTATTTAAAATTATGTATCACTTTTAATTGGTGTAATAAGTTAAAATCGACAAAAATATACAAAATAAATCCATATGACATTTAGACACATTTCTATCTCATAATAAAATCATCACATAAAGGAAAGAAATTTATAATAACAAATTATACAATCACTTAAAAGTACAATGAAAAGGTGGCAATTAATATTCGACGCGCGTTTCGGCGTTCAAAGCAACGCCTTCTTCAGGAGCCACAAAGTATACCTAAAAAGACATGTAATAACAACACATAAGAAATATATTTATAAACATTGTTTCTTACTTACATAGATAGTGAAAATATATACATCCTATATATAATTCATTTTAAGTCGTAAACATTGTATTGCAACAAACCCTTCCTACATGTTTTAAGCAATGTATCATTTGCAAAACAAGTTACAGAACTAAATTACATGTATCTGAGCAGTTGGAGTGACTCCCTATGTATTTGGGAAGACATTGGGAAACCAAATATCAACTTTGAGATATGGAATCTGAAATATCTCACAGTTCTCAATTGTTGCCAAATTAATCTACTTATAAAGTGTGAAGCTACCAATTGAAGGCCAAAGATATGGCGATTGACATACAAAGGCCTATCAAACCTTGAGTAGGGGAACATTACCCTATACCTGCCTATTTGACATGCAAGGCCTATCAAACCTAGAGAAGGGGAACACCATCCTATACCTGCCTGATTTACACACGTAACACATGGTTACTATGAAATATAGTTAGTAAGGCAGAAAATCTCAAAGATCACAAGTGATATTCTCTAGTTTGTTGTATTTTGATAGATAAAAACTGTAAGAATATGTTACACATTTATTCCTATAATTCATACATTGAGGCTTACCTCTGTGTTTTAAAAGATAATGCCGAACGTGGATTACTCTGGCTTGTTTGTTCGGACGGCCTTCGAAGATTAAAAGTTAATTGGTCTAGTTTTCAAGGCTTCTCAATTTTCCCTGTCGCTCTAAATAACATCAGAAATTTATTTTAATAAATCAATCTTTGTAATAAATACATAAATTGGAATTCCTCATTAATTGTTAAAGGACTATTTTCCTATTCCTTACCATACTCAAATTTAGAATTTATTCCTTTTCTTGAAAACTGTATGCTCTAGAATTTCACTGCATAGTCGCTTCTTACATGTCCAAATTCCTTTGTTACAAGTTACTAAGGATAAAAAAATAAAAAAAAAAAAAAAAATAAAAAAAGGCATGTTGGAATTTCAAGTTATTAAGGTCGATGTGCCCTTAATAAACAAGGCTGTGAGAATCTTTTAAAATCCATGTTGCTCGCTTACACCGCGTTTGCACCTTTGACACACCAGACTCTAGGAATACTATGTAGTCTATGTGGCTCGTTCACACTATAATTCATAGATTGCTGCATTAGAGAATAACTAGCATCTCTGGGCTGTTGTAGGGGACGACGGGCTTTTAACTAACAAGATTACGTCAACGTTAACGACTTTATATTACTTGCTCTCACCGTGATTAAAAGATCGCTGCGTTTAAAAACTGCAGGCGTCTCGGAGCCGTTGGTGGAAGTACAGAGCTATTAGTCTCTTCTTCGAAATATAAAGTCGTTGGTTTATCTTTACAGGCTCTCCTCTACGTGAAACTAGCCATGAAAAAAGGAATAAATACATGAGCTATTGTTAGATAAGTGCATACAATGTTGCACGCAACGCTCTTAAGGAGAGTTTTACATTGTTTCTTCTAATAGACGATAGGCTTCTGATTAACAAGATTACGTGAACTTCAACGAGTCCTTGCTGCTAACTCTCACCGTGTTTAGAGGATCGCTGCGTTTAAGAACTGCATGCGTCTCGGAGCCGTTGGTGGAAGTTTAGAGCTGTTCGTCTCTTCTAGGAGATATAATGCTCAATGGTTTACCTTTCCAGGCTCTCCTCTATGTGGACATGGTCATGAAAGAAAAAATAAATATAGGGGCTGTTATTAATAAAGTGCATACAATAATGTACGCCGTGCTGCTCAAGAGAGTCTAACGCTGTTCTGATTGATCCTATGCTAGTTCTTACCGTGTGCGCGCTGCATATGATGGCTGCTGGCGTCACTGCGGGACCGTCGGACAGGGTGTATCACCTGCAGCTACCTTAGATCGTGTTTAAATACACGCGGACACGTGATAATCGGTGTCCAATAGGAGTCAGCCTATCTAGTGAAATCTGAGCGCACCCAATCAGCAGTCCTGAATATATGTGTCCGCTCCTCGAGTCCGTAAAATTTCTCGCTATCGTCAACTCGACAGTAAAGCTCCCAATTGTTGGGGCAGGTATTTATTCCTATTTAGTATCGTTCTGTTACACCTTACCTAAGGACACTGTTCCGATTTTTAGTTCTATTATTATTAATCATTATGTCCATATAGTGGAAACATTCTGACAGGTAATGATTCATATGTGTTATCATTATGTTATACTCTTCTAAAAGGGGATATTCTGATATTGAAACGCCCTATTTCTCTGAGACTATCCTGACTCTATTCCTAACAATTATTAGGTCCATATACAGGATATATTTCATTGTGTAATACAGTCACGATAAAACATGAAATTGCTGCAAACCAGCTTATATATTGTGGAAATGAGTAATTTAAATAATCGCGTTTTCCCACGGAATTTCGCTATTCAAACCTTGTTTAAAGGTATTAAAAACGAAAATCCAAAAAACTTCCTTTTTCTTTCTGACGGCGCTGCCGCCCTTGCTGTCTGCAATCCGAATTTTTTCTAAAATGCGCCAGCTAAAGTCTTCTGGTTTGTGATGACTTTCAAGGAAGTGCTTGACTAGTGGTGCTGTCACTTTGCCTGTCCTGATTGCTGATCTATGTTCTGTGAGGCGTACTTGTATAGATCTGCTGGTTTCGCCTACGTAACCAAGGCCGCACACACATTTAATGAAATAGACCACATTTGTGGTTTTGCAGTTCCACATATCTCTTGCTTTGGAAACATAGCCATTGTGAACAAATTCTTCTCCTTCTATAATGTTGTTACAAGATTTACATGAGGAGCACTTGACTGTTCCTCGTACAGGTAAGTTACTCATCAAGGATCTTTGGATGGAGCCAGTTACAACCTCGATTTTCTTAAATCTAGAATGGACAATTCTATCCTTTAGATTTTTATTCCTTCTATGCGCAAAAAGAGGCTTCGGAAGCACATCTTTTGAAGTAGGATTGCAGTTGAGAATATGCCAGTTAGCATTGATTACTTGTCTTACACGCTCATTTAAGGTAGAGTGCGTGGTCACGCAGACAAGTTGGTCCTTAGTAGGGGCTTGCTTAGATCTCAAGAGGCTGTCACGGTCATAAAACCGCGCTCTCTTATATGAGTTCCTGACCAATCTATGTGGATAACCACGTTCCAGAAACTTTTGTCGCATAATGGCTGCTTGCTTGTCATAATCGGAGAGATTAGTACAATTCCTGCGAACCCGCAGGAATTGAGAAAATGGGATGCTTTCACGCTGGCTTTTAGGGTGAAAGCTACTGAAATGCAGTAATGTATTGCGTGCTGTTTCTTTAACAAATAGATCCACTTCTAGTTTGTTGTTCTTTTCTCTGATTAATAAATCCAAAAACTCAACTTGGCTGGTACTATGTTGGGCTGTAAATTTAAGATTGGTATTGGCCAGGTTTATCCATTCGAGGAATTCCAAAAGGGATTCATTCCCATTGGTCCAGATAAAAAAGATGTCGTCTATATATCTGGACCAATGGGAAATGGATTCAAAGAACGGTGCCACCTCGTTGTCTATGAACTTATCTTCAAAGGAAGACATATAAATGTTCGCTATTGAGGGAGCAACTGATGCGCCCATGCTGACGCCTTTCTGTTGGCGATACATTGTATCTCCAAACTCGAAGGTATTTTCTGTTAAAACGATAAAAAGACAATCAATCAAGAATCTCTTTGGGCAGACTATATTATGCCTGTCAATGAACCAGTCTGTTGCCACAATTGCCTCATCTAGGGGTATGTTACTATATAAGGATTCAATATCCATCGTCACCAAAATATCTCTACTGGATATAAAGTCCAAGTCCTCTACTATATTGATCATGTGTCCTGTATCTCTAACATAAGATTTGATTTTAGGTATGTGGGGTCTCAAGTGGTGATCAATAAATTTTGACAGGGGTTCAGTTGGAGTGCCAATTGTCGACACAATAGGTCGGTAGGGGGGATCCTGCATACTCTTGTGTATCTTGGGAAGTCCATAGATACAAGCTGTTTTGTTTTTGTTGGTATTCAGATACTCGTAGTCTTTTTTATTTATTTCTCCTTTTGCTAGGGCCTCATTAGTAAGAATTTGAATTTTTCTTTTAATGTTATTTATGGGGTTAGAGTTAATTTTAGTATAGGTGGAACTATCATCTAACATTTGCATCATTTTATTCTCATATTTATCGGAGTCAAGTACCACAATACCTCCTCCCTTGTCACAACTTTTGATTATCAGGTTCCTATCTGATGATAGTTTTTTTAATGAGAGGAATTCTTCTCTGTTCAAGTTATACAAAGGTTTTGGAACAAACCGTAGGGACCTATCTAACTTTTGAAGGACCACCAGTTCAAAGGCTGTTACTTCTGGACCTACTTGGTCTAACCCTGGACAGAAGGTGGAAGGTAATGTTAACTCACTTCGGTCACTTTGTTCATTATTGGATTCATCCATATTGCTAAAGAATTTTTTAAGTCTAATCTTCCTAAAAAAAGGAGATAATATCCTTGTATAATTCAAAAATATTTGCATTTGTATGTGGCACAAATGAGAGACCCTTAGATAGCAAGGTTTCACTCTGACTGTCTAATGATTTGGATGATAGGTTGAAAATGGGAATTAAGTTCCCTGACCCCAATATTGTCTGTTGCGGGTTTCTCTTATGAATTGAGGTTCTTGCTGGTGATGTTGCTGTTGATGATATTGTTGCTGCTGATGTTGTTGCTGCTGATGTATTTGCTGATGTTGTTGATTTGCATGAAAATTCCCCCTGGTCTGTCCTTGTCCCTGAAACCTTACTCTGGGGCGGCCTCGACGAGGCCCCCTGTTGGATAAAAAAGGACGACGCTGGGGTCTGGAACCAGTATATGCATTAAAACCTCCTTCTGGTTCATAGTAGTTACCATTGGGACCTTCACCCTCTGAATCTGAGCTATCTGTGAAATTATTGACCCTTTGTTGCATATTTCTTGATTCGTCTACATAATGATTTTGTTGGTAAAAATCCTTACATAGATAGGGATATGCTGTTTCTTCACTGTAGAATCTCTTATCTTTATTTAATTTATCAGTTTTTCGCTTATTCAAATAATTAGCAAAAGATTCCAGATCTTTATTGTATTCCTCTATCTTTCTCATTGCTTCATCCACCCCATTAAGTTGTTTCAATTTTTCTTCCAATTCCTCTATTTCAGTTTTGATGCCTGCTGCTAATTCTTTTGATGTTCCTACTATTAGTATCATTAAATCTCGTGAACATCTATTAGCTATGCGGCTCCACTTTTCTAGAAAGGGTCTATAGTGTACAAAAAGTCCAGGGACATTCCGTACCCTTAATCCATTTGGAATAATACCAGATTTTAAGTAGGACAACATAAACTCGCCATGGGCCTCCATTCTAATAAGTTTCTTTTTTAATTCTACGAGTTTTTTGCCTTCATCGTTACCTATGGTGATGGGGGTGGCACTACTAGAAGGAACTGAAGTGCCAACTAATGTAGCGAAATCATCATCACTAAACCCAAAAGTTTGGAAATTAGCCATGGTTAGAGAAGGTTCAAGTAAATATTAAAATTGGTAACTATTCCTAGTGAACAACTGCTCAGATACTTAACAATATACTAATGAAAATTCTTTACAACGAGAACAGCCCTACACAGACAAGCTGTGGGAAATATAGTGTGGGTATCAAGGACCCCCTGATGAAATATGATAGCTTATACTTCAGGGAAAACCAATATGTGCATAAAATCAAAGGAACCCAGGAGGGTAGTTGCAAAACAAACAAATTCTAACAAAATTATTTAAAATTATGTATCACTTTTAATTGGTGTAATAAGTTAAAATCGACAAAAATATACAAAATAAATCCATATGACATTTAGACACATTTCTATCTCATAATAAAATCATCACATAAAGGAAAGAAATTTATAATAACAAATTATACAATCACTTAAAAGTACAATGAAAAGGTGGCAATTAATATTCGACGCGCGTTTCGGCGTTCAAAGCAACGCCTTCTTCAGGAGCCACAAAGTATACCTAAAAAGACATGTAATAACAACACATAAGAAATATATTTATAAACATTGTTTCTTACTTACATAGATAGTGAAAATATATACATCCTATATATAATTCATTTTAAGTCGTAAACATTGTATTGCAACAAACCCTTCCTACATGTTTTAAGCAATGTATCATTTGCAAAACAAGTTACAGAACTAAATTACATGTATCTGAGCAGTTGGAGTGACTCCCTATGTATTTGGGAAGACATTGGGAAACCAAATATCAACTTTGAGATATGGAATCTGAAATATCTCACAGTTCTCAATTGTTGCCAAATTAATCTACTTATAAAGTGTGAAGCTACCAATTGAAGGCCAAAGATATGGCGATTGACATACAAAGGCCTATCAAACCTTGAGTAGGGGAACATTACCCTATACCTGCCTATTTGACATGCAAGGCCTATCAAACCTAGAGAAGGGGAACACCATCCTATACCTGCCTGATTTACACACGTAACACATGGTTACTATGAAATATAGTTAGTAAGGCAGAAAATCTCAAAGATCACAAGTGATATTCTCTAGTTTGTTGTATTTTGATAGATAAAAACTGTAAGAATATGTTACACATTTATTCCTATAATTCATACATTGAGGCTTACCTCTGTGTTTTAAAAGATAATGCCGAACGTGGATTACTCTGGCTTGTTTGTTCGGACGGCCTTCGAAGATTAAAAGTTAATTGGTCTAGTTTTCAAGGCTTCTCAATTTTCCCTGTCGCTCTAAATAACATCAGAAATTTATTTTAATAAATCAATCTTTGTAATAAATACATAAATTGGAATTCCTCATTAATTGTTAAAGGACTATTTTCCTATTCCTTACCATACTCAAATTTAGAATTTATTCCTTTTCTTGAAAACTGTATGCTCTAGAATTTCACTGCATAGTCGCTTCTTACATGTCCAAATTCCTTTGTTACAAGTTACTAAGGATAAAAAAATAAAAAAAAAAAATAAAAAAAGGCATGTTGGAATTTCAAGTTATTAAGGTCGATGTGCCCTTAATAAACAAGGCTGTGAGAATCTTTTAAAATCCATGTTGCTCGCTTACACCGCGTTTGCACCTTTGACACACCAGACTCTAGGAATACTATGTAGTCTATGTGGCTCGTTCACACTATAATTCATAGATTGCTGCATTAGAGAATAACTAGCATCTCTGGGCTGTTGTAGGGGACGACGGGCTTTTAACTAACAAGATTACGTCAACGTTAACGACTTTATATTACTTGCTCTCACCGTGATTAAAAGATCGCTGCGTTTAAAAACTGCAGGCGTCTCGGAGCCGTTGGTGGAAGTACAGAGCTATTAGTCTCTTCTTCGAAATATAAAGTCGTTGGTTTATCTTTACAGGCTCTCCTCTACGTGAAACTAGCCATGAAAAAAGGAATAAATACATGAGCTATTGTTAGATAAGTGCATACAATGTTGCACGCAACGCTCTTAAGGAGAGTTTTACATTGTTTCTTCTAATAGACGATAGGCTTCTGATTAACAAGATTACGTGAACTTCAACGAGTCCTTGCTGCTAACTCTCACCGTGTTTAGAGGATCGCTGCGTTTAAGAACTGCATGCGTCTCGGAGCCGTTGGTGGAAGTTTAGAGCTGTTCGTCTCTTCTAGGAGATATAATGCTCAATGGTTTACCTTTCCAGGCTCTCCTCTATGTGGACATGGTCATGAAAGAAAAAATAAATATAGGGGCTGTTATTAATAAAGTGCATACAATAATGTACGCCGTGCTGCTCAAGAGAGTCTAACGCTGTTCTGATTGATCCTATGCTAGTTCTTACCGTGTGCGCGCTGCATATGATGGCTGCTGGC
Source organism: Lissotriton vulgaris (assembly GCF_964263255.1). Classification (NCBI taxonomy): domain Eukaryota; kingdom Metazoa; phylum Chordata; class Amphibia; order Caudata; family Salamandridae; genus Lissotriton; species Lissotriton vulgaris. The sequence continues at coordinate 1,365,132,765 of NC_141695.1, read as the reverse complement.
GTCACTGCGGGACCGTCGGACAGGGTGTATCACCTGCAGCTACCTTAGATCGTGTTTAAATACACGCGGACACGTGATAATCGGTGTCCAATAGGAGTCAGCCTATCTAGTGAAATCTGAGCGCACCCAATCAGCAGTCCTGAATATATGTGTCCGCTCCTCGAGTCCGTAAAATTTCTCGCTATCGTCAACTCGACAGTAAAGCTCCCAATTGTTGGGGCAGGTATTTATTCCTATTTAGTATCGTTCTGTTACACCTTACCTAAGGACACTGTTCCGATTTTTAGTTCTATTATTATTAATCATTATGTCCATATAGTGGAAACATTCTGACAGGTAATGATTCATATGTGTTATCATTATGTTATACTCTTCTAAAAGGGGATATTCTGATATTGAAACGCCCTATTTCTCTGAGACTATCCTGACTCTATTCCTAACAATTATTAGGTCCATATACAGGATATATTTCATTGTGTAATACAGTCACGATAAAACATGAAATTGCTGCAAACCAGCTTATATATTGTGGAAATGAGTAATTTAAATAATCGCGTTTTCCCACGGAATTTCGCTATTCAAACCTTGTTTAAAGGTATTAAAAACGAAAATCCAAAAAACTTCCTTTTTCTTTCTGACGGCGCTGCCGCCCTTGCTGTCTGCAATCCGAATTTTTTCTAAAATGCGCCAGCTAAAGTCTTCTGGTTTGTGATGACTTTCAAGGAAGTGCTTGACTAGTGGTGCTGTCACTTTGCCTGTCCTGATTGCTGATCTATGTTCTGTGAGGCGTACTTGTATAGATTCGCAGGAATTGTACTAATCTCTCCGATTATGACAAGCAAGCAGCCATTATGCGACAAAAGTTTCTGGAACGTGGTTATCCACATAGATTGGTCAGGAACTCATATAAGAGAGCGCGGTTTTATGACCGTGACAGCCTCTTGAGATCTAAGCAAGCCCCTACTAAGGACCAACTTGTCTGCGTGACCACGCACTCTACCTTAAATGAGCGTGTAAGACAAGTAATCAATGCTAACTGGCATATTCTCAACTGCAATCCTACTTCAAAAGATGTGCTTCCGAAGCCTCTTTTTGCGCATAGAAGGAATAAAAATCTAAAGGATAGAATTGTCCATTCTAGATTTAAGAAAATCGAGGTTGTAACTGGCTCCATCCAAAGATCCTTGATGAGTAACTTACCTGTACGAGGAACAGTCAAGTGCTCCTCATGTAAATCTTGTAACAACATTATAGAAGGAGAAGAATTTGTTCACAATGGCTATGTTTCCAAAGCAAGAGATATGTGGAACTGCAAAACCACAAATGTGGTCTATTTCATTAAATGTGTGTGCGGCCTTGGTTACGTAGGCGAAACCAGCAGATCTATACAAGTACGCCTCACAGAACATAGATCAGCAATCAGGACAGGCAAAGTGACAGCACCACTAGTCAAGCACTTCCTTGAAAGTCATCACAAACCAGAAGACTTTAGCTGGCGCATTTTAGAAAAAATTCGGATTGCAGACAGCAAGGGCGGCAGCGCCGTCAGAAAGAAAAAGGAAGTTTTTTGGATTTTCGTTTTTAATACCTTTAAACAAGGTTTGAATAGCGAAATTCCGTGGGAAAACGCGATTATTTAAATTACTCATTTCCACAATATATAAGCTGGTTTGCAGCAATTTCATGTTTTATCGTGACTGTATTACACAATGAAATATATCCTGTATATGGACCTAATAATTGTTAGGAATAGAGTCAGGATAGTCTCAGAGAAATAGGGCGTTTCAATATCAGAATATCCCCTTTTAGAAGAGTATAACATAATGATAACACATATGAATCATTACCTGTCAGAATGTTTCCACTATATGGACATAATGATTAATAATAATAGAACTAAAAATCGGAACAGTGTCCTTAGGTAAGGTGTAACAGAACGATACTAAATAGGAATAAATACCTGCCCCAACAATTGGGAGCTTTACTGTCGAGTTGACGATAGCGAGAAATTTTACGGACTCGAGGAGCGGACACATATATTCAGGACTGCTGATTGGGTGCGCTCAGATTTCACTAGATAGGCTGACTCCTATTGGACACCGATTATCACGTGTCCGCGTGTATTTAAACACGATCTAAGGTAGCTGCAGGTGATACACCCTGTCCGACGGTCCCGCAGTGACGCCAGCAGCCATCATATGCAGCGCGCACACGGTAAGAACTAGCATAGGATCAATCAGAACAGCGTTAGACTCTCTTGAGCAGCACGGCGTACATTATTGTATGCACTTTATTAATAACAGCCCCTATATTTATTTTTTCTTTCATGACCATGTCCACATAGAGGAGAGCCTGGAAAGGTAAACCATTGAGCATTATATCTCCTAGAAGAGACGAACAGCTCTAAACTTCCACCAACGGCTCCGAGACGCATGCAGTTCTTAAACGCAGCGATCCTCTAAACACGGTGAGAGTTAGCAGCAAGGACTCGTTGAAGTTCACGTAATCTTGTTAATCAGAAGCCTATCGTCTATTAGAAGAAACAATGTAAAACTCTCCTTAAGAGCGTTGCGTGCAACATTGTATGCACTTATCTAACAATAGCTCATGTATTTATTCCTTTTTTCATGGCTAGTTTCACGTAGAGGAGAGCCTGTAAAGATAAACCAACGACTTTATATTTCGAAGAAGAGACTAATAGCTCTGTACTTCCACCAACGGCTCCGAGACGCCTGCAGTTTTTAAACGCAGCGATCTTTTAATCACGGTGAGAGCAAGTAATATAAAGTCGTTAACGTTGACGTAATCTTGTTAGTTAAAAGCCCGTCGTCCCCTACAACAGCCCAGAGATGCTAGTTATTCTCTAATGCAGCAATCTATGAATTATAGTGTGAACGAGCCACATAGACTACATAGTATTCCTAGAGTCTGGTGTGTCAAAGGTGCAAACGCGGTGTAAGCGAGCAACATGGATTTTAAAAGATTCTCACAGCCTTGTTTATTAAGGGCACATCGACCTTAATAACTTGAAATTCCAACATGCCTTTTTTTATTTTTTTTTTTTTTTTATTTTTTTATCCTTAGTAACTTGTAACAAAGGAATTTGGACATGTAAGAAGCGACTATGCAGTGAAATTCTAGAGCATACAGTTTTCAAGAAAAGGAATAAATTCTAAATTTGAGTATGGTAAGGAATAGGAAAATAGTCCTTTAACAATTAATGAGGAATTCCAATTTATGTATTTATTACAAAGATTGATTTATTAAAATAAATTTCTGATGTTATTTAGAGCGACAGGGAAAATTGAGAAGCCTTGAAAACTAGACCAATTAACTTTTAATCTTCGAAGGCCGTCCGAACAAACAAGCCAGAGTAATCCACGTTCGGCATTATCTTTTAAAACACAGAGGTAAGCCTCAATGTATGAATTATAGGAATAAATGTGTAACATATTCTTACAGTTTTTATCTATCAAAATACAACAAACTAGAGAATATCACTTGTGATCTTTGAGATTTTCTGCCTTACTAACTATATTTCATAGTAACCATGTGTTACGTGTGTAAATCAGGCAGGTATAGGATGGTGTTCCCCTTCTCTAGGTTTGATAGGCCTTGCATGTCAAATAGGCAGGTATAGGGTAATGTTCCCCTACTCAAGGTTTGATAGGCCTTTGTATGTCAATCGCCATATCTTTGGCCTTCAATTGGTAGCTTCACACTTTATAAGTAGATTAATTTGGCAACAATTGAGAACTGTGAGATATTTCAGATTCCATATCTCAAAGTTGATATTTGGTTTCCCAATGTCTTCCCAAATACATAGGGAGTCACTCCAACTGCTCAGATACATGTAATTTAGTTCTGTAACTTGTTTTGCAAATGATACATTGCTTAAAACATGTAGGAAGGGTTTGTTGCAATACAATGTTTACGACTTAAAATGAATTATATATAGGATGTATATATTTTCACTATCTATGTAAGTAAGAAACAATGTTTATAAATATATTTCTTATGTGTTGTTATTACATGTCTTTTTAGGTATACTTTGTGGCTCCTGAAGAAGGCGTTGCTTTGAACGCCGAAACGCGCGTCGAATATTAATTGCCACCTTTTCATTGTACTTTTAAGTGATTGTATAATTTGTTATTATAAATTTCTTTCCTTTATGTGATGATTTTATTATGAGATAGAAATGTGTCTAAATGTCATATGGATTTATTTTGTATATTTTTGTCGATTTTAACTTATTACACCAATTAAAAGTGATACATAATTTTAAATAATTTTGTTAGAATTTGTTTGTTTTGCAACTACCCTCCTGGGTTCCTTTGATTTTATGCACATATAAACATTTCAGATTGACCCATTACCTGTTGATTCAGCACTGACAGTGATACCTCCAGGTGTTACTGCTTCAAATGTACCTGATTCAGTCCAAGAATTGCTAACTGCAGATGCACAGATAATGCATAGAAAAATTATGACTGTCCCAATTAATATGGTCCCTACTGAGAAGGTTCAAAGAGCTGCAAAATCGGTGATTATGGCAGAGTTTATTTCAGAAACTCAGAATTCACAGATTATTGAACAGAAATTACCCCAAACACTGAAAGGTGAGGGAAAAATGGCCTTTACAACATTTACAGCTCAGAATAAAATAAATGTAATTGAAAATTTGATTTTTCAAACCTGCTTAGAGGAAGCAGCAGTGATTAAAAAGATTGAAAACATGGGAGAACATAATAACCCAGGCTCTGAAAAAGAGAAAGTCAAGTCAAGTCAAATGGATTTATATAGCGCACTACATAAATAATGAAAATGTGAACCACTGTCCGGAAAAAGAATTATTTTCCCTGAGTAAGGAAACAGTTGCATGTGCATTAACTACACATAATGGCCCGACAGATTTGGCTCAAAATTATGAAATTGATGGTTCAGGAAGTTTTGCATCTCAGAAAAGTTTTAGGGTACATATGGATGATGAAGCAAATGAGAAAATGTGTTCTTCAGGAATGCAATTGCACATTGCAGAAATAAAGCATATTTTTAAATGCAATGGGTTTGAGAAATTAGGAGACAAATGGGCAAGAAAACATGAGAAGAAAAAGAAACCACCAGACCTTGCAATGAAACTGGATAAGGAAAAGAAGCCACCAGATTTAGTTGAGAAAAATAATAAGCAGAATGAGGGAGAAGCTTTTTCTTACTCATTGAGAGAAAAGGTGGAGAAGTGCATGTTCCTATGCCACAGAATACAAGTGAACTTGCAGCATTTCTGAACACAATCCCACAATTGAGAGACAGAATTATGCTGTGGTACCCACAAGTTGATGGATTTGTTGACATTTTAAAAGAGTTGTGCATTAATTTGGAAATGTTCTTTTACATTGCCATGCAGAATGAATTGTGGTTTGAATCTAAAGTTATTCAAAGGCCAAGTGAAGAGGCAATGAAAAGGGTTTGCATGAATGCACCATCATTTTCTGTTGTTATGGAGGAAAACATAGCAGTGATTACTTTCCTGAAGGGCAAAGGGCCAGGAAAGGATGTTGATTGGGTAGAGAATGAAAGAACACAGGATGGAAGTAAAAGTGTTTTGGTTTGTGCAAATTCAGGTTTGAATGTTGTACTGCTGGAAAATATGTCCTTTTGCCATCTTTATAGCAGATTTGAGCATTGGAAGTAGAAAAATAAATGTAAACATGATGCACAAAAACATGGAGAAATGCAGATGCAAAATATTCCAGCTAAGCAAATGCAAATGTCAGATCAGAAACAGGTACCTATGGCAGGAATGTTTCAAGCAAAGATCCCACAAAATATGAAAAATGCTAAAATTAATTTAAATAAGTTGTCCAGAGAAAATGTGAATTATTTCCAGAGACAAAATCAGAACCCAGTCCAACAGGTTGCTGTGTTTGAAAATGAGAGTTTTAACCCTCACAATTCTGAATTTACCAAGTCCATTGTGAAGGCAGTGGAAATTCCAGATTTAATTGCAGGAGTTTTAAACAAAGAAATTACAAATCCAGTTGTAGAAGAATTTGAACCAAAATTAGGCCCATTTGAGGAAAACTGCAAAACTATTGTCTGTGACTCTGGCCTAGCAGAAAAACAATTGTTTTGCAAATTAAGCAGCAGAGATTACTGTACATCAGATAATGTTCATTTTCAGATTCCTGATGAGGATGTACATTTTAAAATGGCTCAACAAGAGACAGCTGTAGCATCATTTTCAGAAAAGAGAGTTGAAAAATTACCTTCTGCTTTTGAAAAAATAATAAACACAGAAATAAGAGAGTTCACAGAGAAGGATGCCAGATTAATAAAATGTGCAGAACATGTCTTATTAAAGTTAGAACCAAGTGACATGTATTCAGGAACACCATCAGTTGCAGAAATGTTACCAATAAAAGGATTTTTGATGGAATTGATTGGAAGTTTATGTAACTTTCTGATCACAGGTTCACAGAAAATAAATGAAAAGAACAGAATAGTGCAGAAGATTAAAAGCATATTTTTTTCATGTTGCCCTGTGGTACTGAATCCAGCCAATATATTTTTTCACATTCCATGTGCTGAAGAATGGCTTACTTTTATTGATTTTTGCAAAGTCCATGTAACAGTCCCATTGCATGAGAATAGTCAGGAGTACTGTCAAAAAGAAGATGAATACCTGGGACACAAAATTGGAAAGGGAGGTAGAAAGGTGTCACCAGAGAGGGTGGAAATAATTCACCAGATGAATCCACCTCAAATTAAGAAAGAAGTCAGGAAATTTTTGGGAATGGTTAGCTGCTGTAGAGAGTGGTTACTAAACCTTTCCCTAGTGGCTAAGCCTTTACTGAGGCTGACGCATGAGGATGTGTCTTATCCGCTTCCATTGGACAACAATTGCACAAAAGCATTCCTACAGTTGAAAGAGAAAGAATGTCGCGCCCCAGCACTAGGAATGAAAGTTTATTTGAAAGAAAATACACCAATTTGCAGTGACAGGGAGGGCTGTGCTCTCTCATTGCCTATTGAAAAAGATGACTGTGTTCAAAGGTCTGTGATGTATTGCCCAATGACCTCTGACCCTAACTTCACAAAAATGTCAGCAAATGAATTGGATTGTGATGAAACTGAATATGAGTGTCTAAATATCATGAAAATATGCATAAAGCCAAATTCAGACTTTAAAGATGAACGCCTGAGTCAGCCCAACAATGTCCATTTTGTAGATGGCCCATGTTTGAAAGGTGACCCATTAAAAACATCACATGCTGTGCTCCTTATACATGATGTTGTCAAAGCTTCATGGCTTTCAGTAGTTACCTCAGCCCAAAATTCGAAATTGATTGCCCTTGCCATAACATGCAGTATATCTGCTCAACTGAGAGTCACTGTTGTTATGGGAGAGGGAAATGCTTATTCAGTTGCACACATGTGTGTTTTGATAGCATGTACATTCTATGGAATATTCACAGATGAATTAAAAGAGGCTCAAGAAAATGTTTTTGAAGCAGCACTACAGGGTTGTATCAGAACTGTTTTTGAGAAAAGTGACAACTGCATAGTGGCAAAAATGTGTTATTGCAAAGACTGATGCCCAGGTATAGATTGCCAGTTCCTCTGAAATCAGATCAGAATGTGGTCTCAAAGATAATGAGTGCAGAACAACAGATTGGACAAGGAATGGATTGTAGCTATCTGCCTCAAGTGTCAAGCATAATAAGGAAACACAATGGCAGCACAGAGTTACCTTTTGCAAAAGACTGTGTTTCAGCAACACCAAAGTGGCTTGAAAATGCATATGCAAATGCACTTGTGGAAAACAATGATGTGAACACCAGCCATGGCTGTGTAGGTCTAGTTGATGTACAGTGTGCAGTTTCTCACCAGATTGCAGCTGCTACACAAGATCTGCATAATGGATGGTGCAACGGCTTTGATCTGAGAGATGCTGTGGTGAAACATCTGAATCTGATCAAAGTAACAATTAGAGTGAAAGGCATTGGTTGAAAATGTGCAAGAGATTGATGGTGCTCTCTCCGAGTTTCTCAGGACCTAAGTAGTCTAATTTGCATTGAAAAGGTAGAGAATGCCACACTGTATGAGCCATTCTGATGGCAAGCTGATGACAAAGAGCAAAGAAATGCTGAAACTGTCCTGTTGAATTCCTTTTTTATTATTTTAGTTACTTATTTTAAAGAAGACTAACTGTTCCAAGAAGCTACTTACAGAACTCTGCACTAAAACAATTGAGCTTGGCTATATATGATCTGATTACAGATAGACTTGTGTTTGCCTTAGAAATAGAAGTACAATTGTTATATGCTCAGCTTTTGCAATTTAAAAAAAAATGTCACTTTTGAAAATGAAATATGTGTGATGAATTATAAATCATTTTACTAAGATTTGAATTATCAGAAGGGTGGATTGATGGAGCAGATTTCATCTGCAGTCAGGCATTGCTTTATTTTTTGTGCTTCAGACAGACTGCATTTAAATTGCCACGCACCTTTTGGTGCAAGTTAAAAACATGGCACATGAAAAACATGAAAGTGAGGCCTATTCAATCTGTAATTCTTTTGCAGAATTAACATGTGTTTTTGAAATGTAGAGAAAAGTGGCCTTTTTAGCTTTGAAGATTAATAGAATATGTTTCTCTCTTCCCAGCTCATCCCTAAATCCACAATTTCTGTCTTAAAAGACTTTGACTTGTTGCATATTTTGATAAATATTTTCAGTTAATAACACCTCTTTTTCTTTGTTGCAGATTGCACCTTTATTTTGCATGTTGTCATAAATAATAGAAAAGCTGCTTTACACTAGTAGCTTGGCTAGGTAAACATTTATAAGGGGTATTAGTATAGAGTTGGGAAACATAATGGGCTGATTTACATGAAATTAATATTATCTTTGTGTTTGTTTTATTTTGGGGCCTACCATTAAATGGCTGCCTGTGAAACCAGCAAGGCTAGGGCTTGCTTTGAAAGAGAGGAGAGCATGCGCAGACTGTGGCAGCTTGACTCAAACTGCGTAAGGAGTCAAGGACAGCTTGAACTGTACATTCTTGTGATTGTGCCAATGTACCAGCTAACTAAAGTATCCGTCCTGCTGCACTGTGACAGGAAGGAAGGAACTATAGAAACATTTTCCCTAGCAATTGTTGCAAACTTATCAAATGTAGTTATTCATGTATGCTTCTTTTGTTAAAACTGATAAAGTCAGGTTTTTTAGAATGAGTCAGGGTTGTGAGAACTCATGCCATCATGACTGACCAATCACGTACAGGTTTTCCTGAAGTTGAAACATTTTGTGTAGTCTGCCAAAATGTTGTGTATGAATTCTGACCTCTCCGGAGGAGGGGCTGGCTTTTCTCAGCTCAGCTGGCTTCTAGGCTCATTAGCGGGGTGTGTGAGCTCTTGAGAGAAGGAACAGATTAGGTCAGACATCCTATGGGTTAGGTACGAGATCGTCACGGGTGCATGGGCGTCTGAGGATAGTCAGGGGGAGGTTTCTTGCTTCCACGTCATATCTTGGCACTTCAGGCCACATTCTTTTGAGGTCTGGTGAAGGGTGGGCTGCCTCGCTCTCTGCTTGCTCTTTAGACACAGACAGATGCAGAAGAACAGCAACAGATAGAAGGCTTTTTAGATTTAGATGCTAAACTTTAAGTTTATGCTTTGACTAATTAATTAGGTCTGAAAAGATTTATTTGACTTATGCATTTATTTCTCTTAATGGGAGATTTTTGCAAACTATTTGATTCTTGATTAGCCTTGCAAGACTATTTTTTGCCTTAGAAACTCTTTAAGAGTTTTGAATGGCATTTTGCGTCACATTCCTATATGTAATGCTTATATGCAGACTGTAATATGTTCCTTATTAATGCTATTTTTCCTGTTTTCCAAATTCTGTAACCTGATTGATATTTTACTAATGAATAAACTGTCAGAGAAAACTTAACTTTTGACTAGAAAATAAAACCCTTTAAATACTCAACAACTCTCTTTATTGGCTTTAAATATTAATTGCATTTTTGACTGTTCATCTTTATTTAAAGTCTCCTGAAGGTAATACATGGTGTGAAGGGCCCAACACCTTTTGAGCGGTAAATTAGAGGTAGCATGAGGGTTTTGCATTGAGAAATTACCAGAAGAAATTACCGCTCCATCAGTTTTTGGTAATCAGAGGATGGTCATTATTGATTAGTTTGGTGATTAATGATTATTGATTTCACCATCAACTACTCAACTAATGGATCATTGACCTTAAGAGGGAAGTAAAATAATTGCCCAAGTTAGATAAATGTCCAAGTCCTGATTCCTGACTCCAATGCTCAGAACCTGAAGACTGGCAAAGCAGTACTGGAAGGTGATGCAAGAAGTGGTGTGAGTATCAATAGGGTTGGGAAATGTTGTTAATATGCTAGGATGTTTTTTTGAAGTGTTGAAAATAGTAAGGATTTTTACTGTTGGTGACATTTTGCTCATTTTGACTTGATGGTGTTATTGATTATATTGGTAATTTCCTAGGACATAATTTTTGGTTATTGATTACATGTTTTAACTCTTTATGTTAAGTTAGTTTCTTGTTCTATGTTGTCTGGAACACACAGGTATACACACCTGTGGAATCCCGGGAAGGAATAGCGGGTGGTAAATGGAAGCCACACTCCACTGAGGTTACTCGTCTGTTGGAATAACACTGAGAAGCTGGGTAGGGCTGGCAGTGTTAAATTAGGGACTATTTTCTGTGTAAGTGATTGATAGCAAAGAGTTCGCTGGTGAAACTTTGGTCTGATATCACCTAGAAAGGGTCACACTAAAGGAGTAGCAGGTTCTTCTGAGCTTGAGTGACAGCAAAAGGGCTTGTTGGTGAAACTTTGGCCTAAGATATATCCTGAAGGATAAGTCCAAAGGAGTAGCAGGTTCTTCTGAGCTTGAGTGAAAGGTAAGCAGAAGGGATTTACCTGTAGTGTTTGAAGATTAAACGGAAAGTCTTACTTTGTGAAGGGTAAGCGGAATGTGTTACTCGCAGTGAATATAAATCTATCCTTTATTTAGCACAACAGACAGAGTAGTGAATGTATTTATGTTGTTACTAACAGATTTATTGATTAAGAGAAATATTGCAGTAAGATTTTGTGGAGGGTCAGTGGTGGGAGTAAAACTGACTGAAATTGAGATTGACAGCTTTGGACAAAAGAAATTGCATTGAACTATTGCAAAAATGAAAATGTTTGAAGGTTTAAAGAAGCTGTTTGGAGGTAAAGTGAAACATTCGTTTTTTATTGGTGATGCTCCTGAAGGAACACCTGTGCATTTTATGTCTACCAATTTGGGACAAAATACATGTATGTTGGTTCACCAATGGGTCAAGATTACTGAAAAAGAGGGTGTTTTGAGGTTTCCAAAAGATGGTACTTTTGAATTGCAAATTATTGACAAATTAAGGGAAGTCTTATGAGAAATAAAGACACCATCTAAAGCTGCACAATTTGAGGCCGTAAGTATATGGGAAAAGGTAGCAAGAGAGAAAGCAAGTGAGGATAAAAAGGTAAAGCACCAAATGCAGGAGAAGAGAATTAATGATGACAACGAGCTTCAAATAAATAATAATTCAGGGGATGAAATAATAGATGAATTGTTAACTGACTGTCCACCACTTTATGTGGTTTCCATTAAAAATACTGAAAATAGTGTACTAGTAAGCACTACAGTAGCTACTGCTTCTGTTGAACATAGAAAAACACAGATTGAGAAAACTGTGCAAACATTTCAGATTGACCCATTACCTGTTGATTCAGCACTGACAGTGATACCTCCAGGTGTTACTGCTTCAAATGTACCTGATTCAGTCCAAGAATTGCTAACTGCAGATGCACAGATAATGCATAGAAAAATTATGACTGTCCCAATTAATATGGTCCCTACTGAGAAGGTTCAAAGAGCTGCAAAATCGGTGATTATGGCAGAGTTTATTTCAGAAACTCAGAATTCACAGATTATTGAACAGAAATTACCCCAAGCACTGAAAGGTGAGGGAAAAATGGCCTTTACAACATTTACAGCTCAGAATAAAATAAATGTAATTGAAAATTTGATTTTTCAAACCTGCTTAGAGGAAGCAGCAGTGATTAAAAAGATTGAAAACATGGGAGAACATAATAACCCAGGCTCTGAAAAAGAGAAAGTCAAGTCAAGTCAAATGGATTTATATAGCGCACTACATAAATAATGAAAATGTGAACCACTGTCCGGAAAAAGAATTATTTTCCCTGAGTAAGGAAACAGTTGCATGTGCATTAACTACACATAATGGCCCGACAGATTTGGCTCAAAATTATGAAATTGATGGTTCAGGAAGTTTTGCATCTCAGAAAAGTTTTAGGGTACATATGGATGATGAAGCAAATGAGAAAATGTGTTCTTCAGGAATGCAATTGCACATTGCAGAAATAAAGCATATTTTTAAATGCAATGGGTTTGAGAAATTAGGAGACAAATGGGCAAGAAAACATGAGAAGAAAAAGAAACCACCAGACCTTGCAATGAAACTGGATAAGGAAAAGAAGCCACCAGATTTAGTTGAGAAAAATAATAAGCAGAATGAGGGAGAAGCTTTTGCTTACTCATTGAGAGAAAAGGTGAAGAAGTGCATGTTCCTATGCCACAGAATACAAGTGAACTTGCAGCATTTCTGAACACAATCCCACAATTGAGAGACAGAATTATGCTGTGGTACCCACAAGTTGATGGATTTGTTGACATTTTAAAAGAGTTGTGCATTAATTTGGAAATGTTCTTTTACATTGCCATGCAGAATGAATTGTGGTTTGAATCTAAAGTTATTCAAAGGCCAAGTGAAGAGGCAATGAAAAGGGTTTGCATGAATGCACCATCATTTTCTGTTGTTATGGAGGAAAACATAGCAGTGATTACTTTCCTGAAGGGCAAAGGGCCAGGAAAGGATGTTGATTGGGTAGAGAATGAAAGAACACAGGATGGAAGTAAAAGTGTTTTGGTTTGTGCAAATTCAGGTTTGAATGTTGTACTGCTGGAAAATATGTCCTTTTGCCATCTTTATAGCAGATTTGAGCATTGGAAGTAGAAAAATAAATGTAAACATGATGCACAAAAACATGGAGAAATGCAGATGCAAAATATTCCAGCTAAGCAAATGCAAATGTCAGATCAGAAACAGGTACCTATGGCAGGAATGTTTCAAGCAAAGATCCCACAAAATATGAAAAATGCTAAAATTAATTTAAATAAGTTGTCCAGAGAAAATGTGAATTATTTCCAGAGACAAAATCAGAACCCAGTCCAACAGGTTGCTGTGTTTGAAAATGAGAGTTTTAACCCTCACAATTCTGAATTTACCAAGTTCATTGTGAAGGCAGTGGAAATTCCAGATTTAATTGCATGAGTTTTAAACAAAGAAATTACAAATCCAGTTGTAGAAGAATTTGAACCAAAATTAGGCCCATTTGAGGAAAACTGCAAAACTATTGTCTGTGACTCTGGCCTAGCAGAAAAACAATTGTTTTGCAAATTAAGCAGCAGAGATTACTGTACATCAGATAATGTTCATTTTCAGATTCCTGATGAGGATGTACATTTTAAAATGGCTCAACAAGAGACAGCTGTAGCATCATTTTCAGAAAAGAGAGTTGAAAAATTACCTTCTGCTTTTGAAAAAATAATAAACACAGAAATAAGAGAGTTCACAGAGAAGGATGCCAGATTAATAAAATGTGCAGAACATGTCTTATTAAAGTTAGAACCAAGTGACATGTATTCAGGAACACCATCAGTTGCAGAAATGTTACCAATAAAAGGATTTTTGATGGAATTGATTGGAAGTTTATGTAACTTTCTGATCACAGGTTCACAGAAAATAAATGAAAAGAACAGAATAGTGCAGGAGATTAAAAGCATATTTTTTTCATGTTGTGCTGTGGTACTGAATCCAGCCAATATATTTTTTCACATTCCATGTGCTGAAGAATGGCTTACTTTTATTGATTTTTGCAAAGTCCATGTAACAGTGCCATTGCATGAGAATAGTCAGGAGTACTGTCAAAAAGAAGATGAATACCTGGGACACAAAATTAGAAAGGGAGGTAGAAAGGTGTCACCAGAGAGGGTGGAAATAATTCACCAGATGAATCCACCTCAAATTAAGAAAGAAGTCAGGAAATTTTTGGGAATGGTTAGCTGCTGTAGAGAGTGGTTACTAAACCTTTCCCTAGTGGCTAAGCCTTTACTGAGGCTGACGCATGAGGATGTGTCTTATCCGCTTCCATTGGACAACAATTGCACAAAAGCATTCCTACAGTTGAAAGAGAAAGAATGTCGCGCCCCAGCACTAGGAATGAAAGTTTATTTGAAAGAAAATACACCAATTTGCAGTGACAGGGAGGGCTGTGCTCTCTCATTGCCTATTGAAAAAGATGACTGTGTTCAAAGGTCTGTGATGTATTGCCCAATGACCTCTGACCCTAACTTCACAAAAATGTCAGCAAATGAATTGGATTGTGATGAAACTGAATATGAGTGTCTAAATATCATGAAAATATGCATAAAGCCAAATTCAGACTCTAAAGATGAACGCCTGAGTCAGCCCAACAATGTCCATTTTGTAGATGGCCCATGTTTGAAAGGTGACCCATTAAAAACATCACATGCTGTGCTCCTTATACATGATGTTGTCAAAGCTTCATGGCTTTCAGTAGTTACCTCAGCCCAAAATTCGAAATTGATTGCCCTTGCCATAACATGCAGTATATCTGCTCAACTGAGAGTCACTGTTGTTATGGGAGAGGGAAATGCTTATTCAGTTGCACACATGTGTGTTTTGATAGCATGTACATTCTATGGAATATTCACAGATGAATTAAAAGAGGCTCAAGAAAATGTTTTTGAAGCAGCACTACAGGGTTGTATCAGAACTGTTTTTGAGAAAAGTGACAACTGCATAGTGGCAAAAATGTGTTATTGCAAAGACTGATGCCCAGGTATAGATTGCCAGTTCCTCTGAAATCAGATCAGAATGTGGTCTCAAAGATAATGAGTGCAGAACAACAGATTGGACAAGGAATGGATTGTAGCTATCTGCCTCAAGTGTCAAGCATAATAAGGAAACACAATGGCAGCACAGAGTTACCTTTTGCAAAAGACTGTGTTTCAGCAACACCAAAGTGGCTTGAAAATGCATATGCAAATGCACTTGTGGAAAACAATGATGTGAACACCAGCCATGGCTGTGTAGGTCTAGTTGATGTACAGTGTGCAGTTTCTCACCAGATTGCAGCTGCTACACAAGATCTGCATAATGGATGGTGCAACGGCTTTGATCTGAGAGATGCTGTGGTGAAACATCTGAATCTGATCAAAGTAACAATTAGAGTGAAAGGCATTGGTTGAAAAAGTGCAAGAGATTGATGGTGCTCTCTCCGAGTTTCTCAGGACCTAAGTAGTCTAATTTGCATTGAAAAGGTAGAGAATGCCACACTGTATGAGCCATTCTGATGGCAAGCTGATGACAAAGAGCAAAGAAATGCTGAAACTGTCCTGTTGAATTCCTTTTTTATTATTTTAGTTACTTATTTTAAAGAAGACTAACTGTTCCAAGAAGCTACTTACAGAACTCTGCACTAAAACAATTGAGCTTGGCTATATATGATCTGATTACAGATAGACTTGTGTTTGCCTTAGAAATAGAAGTACAATTGTTATATGCTCAGCTTTTGCAATTTAAAAAAAGAAAATGTCACTTTTGAAAATGAAATATGTGTGATGAATTATAAATCATTTTACTAAGATTTGAATTATCAGAAGGGTGGATTGATGGAGCAGATTTCATCTGCAGCCAGGCATTGCTTTATTTTTTGTGCTTCAGACAGACTGCATTTAAATTGCCACGCACCTTTTGGTGCAAGTTAAAAACATGGCACATGAAAAACATGAAAGTGAGGCCTATTCAATCTGTAATTCTTTTGCAGAATTAACATGTGTTTTTGAAATGTAGAGAAAAGTGGCCTTTTTAGCTTTGAAGATTAATAGAATATGTTTCTCTCTTCCCAGCTCATCCCTAAATCCACAATTTCTGTCTTAAAAGACTTTGACTTGTTGCATATTTTGATAAATATTTTCAGTTAATAACACCTCTTTTTCTTTGTTGCAGATTGCACCTTTATTTTGCATGTTGTCATAAATAATAGAAAAGCTGCTTTACACTAGTAGCTTGGCTAGGTAAACATTTATAAGGGGTATTAGTATAGAGTTGGGAAACATAATGGGCTGATTTACATGAAATTAATATTATCTTTGTGTTTGTTTTATTTTGGGGCCTACCATTAAATGGCTGCCTGTGAAACCAGCAAGGCTAGGGCTTGCTTTGAAAGAGAGGAGAGCATGCGCAGACTGTGGCAGCTTGACTCAAACTGCGTAAGGAGTCAAGGACAGCTTGAACTGTACATTCTTGTGATTGTGCCAATGTACCAGCTAACTAAAGTATCCGTCCTGCTGCACTGTGACAGGAAGGAAGGAACTATAGAAACATTTTCCCTAGCAATTGTTGCAAACTTATAAAATGTAGTTATTCATGTATGCTTCTTTTGTTAAAACTGATAAAGTCAGGTTTTTTAGAATGAGTCAGGGTTGTGAGAACTCATGCCATCATGACTAACCAATCACGTACAGGTTTTCCTGAAGTTGAAACATTTTGTGTAGTCTGCCAAAATTTTGTGTATAAATTCTGACCTCTCCGGAGGAGGGGCTGGCTTTTCTCAGCTCAGCTGGCTTCTAGGCTCATTAGGGGGGTGTGTGAGCTCTTGAGAGAAGGAACAGATTAGGCCAGACATCCTATGGGTTAGGTACGAGATCGTCACGGGTGCATGGGCGTCCGAGGATAGTCAGGGGGAGGTTTCTCGCTTCCACGTCATATCTTGGCACTTCAGGCCACATTCTTTTGAGGTCTGGTGAAGAGCGGGCTGCCTCGCTCTCTGCTTGCTCTTTAGACACAGACAGATGCAGAAGAACAGCAACAGATAGAAGGCTTTTTAGATTTAGATGCTAAACTTTAAGTTTATGCTTTGACTAATTAATTAGGTCTGAAAAGATTTATTTGACTTATGCATTTATTTCTCTTAATGGGAGATTTTTGCAAACTATTTGATTTTTGATTAGCCTTGCAAGACTATTTTTTCCTTAGAAACTAAGAGTTTTGAATGGCATTTTGCGTCACATTCCTATATGTAATGCTAATATGCAGACTGTAATATGTTCCTTATTAATGCTATTTTTCCTGTTTTCCAAATTCTGTAACCTGATTGATATTTTACTAATGAATAAACTGTCAGAGAAAACTTAACTTTTGACTAGAAAATAAAACTCTTTAAATACTCAACAACTCTCTTTATTGGCTTTAAATATTAATTGCATTTTTGACTGTTCATCTTTATTTAAAGTCTCCTGAAGTTAATACATGGTGTGAAGGGCCCAACACCTTTTGAGCGGTAAATTAGAGGTAGCATGAGGGTTTTGCATTGAGAAATTACCAGAAAAAATTACCGCTCCATCAATACGATACCAAAGTTTCTAAATCTTCTTTTCTTTTTAATGTTGGCCTTGGGGTAGAAGAAGGATAATTCTTCTCTACTCTTTTTATGTTGTTAGCGTTGGTGTTTGCAGATAAGTCCAGGTGGGTTGTTTCAGCTCGTCGCCATTGTAAGGATCCTCCAGCCACCAATGATTTTGTAGAAATGGTTCTTTATTCATGTGGGACTTGACACCCCAGCCTGCTAGCTTCAGCTACAGTGCTGGCTCCAGAGTACCTGATCACTGAATCAAAAGCATACATTCCACAGTGTAGCTTTGTAACTACAAGATTCCAGGACTCTGATGTCACAGCTGCAATGTTGAAGCAGGGGCTCACAGGAAGATATGTTACAATGGCAAGAGTAAGATGTTAGATATAGGATACAGAATACCACATCTCGCCTATGTAAGAGCTATTGGCTTTGCCAATGTGTTTTAGCCATGTTGTACACAACGTGACCAGCGTCGAGGCTGTTCATCATGGCTAAAAGTAAGTTGTGTAAAGAGACAGGAGTAAAGTGGCTAAGAGGGGAGTGAAATGGAATGTTAAAGAATCGAGTGGAGTGTTGTGGTGGGTCATGGACTAGAATATTATGGAAAGGATTGTTATTGAGTGGAGTGTATTGGGGCATAGAGTGGAATAAACTGGCGTAGAGTGGAGTATCAAAGAGTAGGGTAGAGTAGAGAGGCGCAGAGTGGAGTGGCGTAGAGTGGAGTGGCGTCGAGTACAGTAGAGCCGTAGAGAGGAGTGGAGTGGCGTAGAGTGGCCTAGAGCAGAGTGGCGTGTAGTTGCATAGAGTGGAGTAGAGTGGTATAGAGTGAAATGGTGTAGAGTGCCTTAGAGTGGAGTAAATTAAAGTGTTATAGAGTAGTGGGGCATAGAGTAGAGTGGTATAGAGTGTAGTGCTGTAGGATAGATTGAGGTGTGTGGCATAAAGTGTCAGAGTGGAGTGGTGAATGGTGGAGTGGCATAGAAAGTGGCATGAGGTGTCATAGAGTGGAGCAGAGTGGCATGGAGTGTCCTAGAGTGGAGTGTTGTTATTCAGTAGTAGAGTGGAGCAGAGTAGTAGAGTAGATATGTTGAGTGAAATTGCATAGAGTGGAGTAGAGTGTCCTAGAGTGAAGTGGCTTATAGTGACATTGAGTGGACTAGTGTGTCGTAGATGGAGAAGAAGGTCATAGAGTGGAGTAGTGTAAAGTGTCATAGAGTGGAGTGGCGTAGACTGTTGTGGAGTGGAGTAAAGCAGAGTGTCATAGAGTGGAGTGGCATAAGGTGAAGGGTCATAGAGTGGAGAGGCATAGAGTGTAGAGCTATAAAATTGAGCGGTGTAGAGTGGAGTGGCGTAGAACAGAATGAAGTGTGATAGAGTGAAGTGGTATAGCGTGGAGTGGCATAAATTGTGACATGGAGTATCAGAGTAAAGTAGAGTTTCATAGAGTGTAGTGTCATAGAGTAAAGTGTCGTAGAGTGGAGTGGAGTGGCATGGAGCATTGTAGAGTGTAGTGCCATAGAATGTAGTAGAGTTGAGTACATTGTTGTAGAGTGCAGCAAAGTGTTAGAGTGTGGAGCAGAGTGCCTTAGAGTGGTGTAGAGTGGTCTAGAGTGAAACGGTATGAAGTTGCCTAGAGTGGAGAGGAGTGTGGTGGAGTGGAGTGTCCCAGAGTGTTGTAGAGTAGAGTACAATGTTGTAGAGTGCAGTACTGTGTTGTGGACTGGAATGGCATAGAGTGCAGTGGCTTAGAGTGGAGGGGCATAGAGTGGAGGCCATAGAGTGGAGTTGAGTGTTGTACAGTGGAGTGGTTTAGAGTAGAGTGTCTTAGTGTTGAGTAGACATGGTGTGGTAGCACACTGTCATTGCAGAAAATACATTTTCAATTGAAATGACCATTACTTTTGCATGCTCAGTGTTACTGATAAACATATACAGTGCAAAAATGAATGTGTGTGAAAATGTCAACACCTATTGTACTGATTTGCTTTGACAGTATTCAAATATTTGTTTCCACCACACTACCGAATTACAGATAATATGATGTATTTATGCTTTCCTAATTCTGATACATTCTAAAATATTTGCACACTTCATTTACAGACATTTAAATGTTATTGTGTGCTAGAAAGAAAACGTTTCTTTCCCAGTACCTAGCAAGATTGTCATATAAATCATCTCAATTTGAGGTCAGAGAAAGAAAGGTCAACATCAAGCTTCCTTTTTTGACCTCTGTCTTTGAACGCATGTCAAATCTGACATGATAAGAACAAAATGTAAATCCCTGTTTGCAAAAAGCACAGACTCGTGGAAGAATACAAGGAGCAATAGTGAACAAGCTTTGCTCCACAGGTGAGTGGGGGGGGACAAGCTGGACAGCCTAGAACAAATAAAGACAGAAAACGTGAGTTAAACAACACAAAGCCAATGGTAAGCAATGGGGTGGAATACATTCCCAGGGAATCTTTCAGAATGCTCACAAGAGATCTTTTCACAACCAGACAGCTGTGCTGTCAGTAGGCTTCAACCTAAAGAGGAAAGAAAAGACGAGAAAAAAGCGTTGCAGCTGCCAAGCAGAATCCAGTAATGTTGGTTTGTCTTCAGTGAGTCTTGGATTTTTGGAATACAATACTTAGCATTTTGGACTTTTAAGTCCAGACTTATAAAGTAAATTAACAAGCATTGGCATAGCCAATAGGTCTCGCATTAGGAAAGTTTGAGCTATTGGTATTGTAAATGACACATTTTTTATTTATGTGTTGGTTTTGAAAATAGCTAAATTAATAGCGTTGTCATTTACAATGCCAATAGTTTTAACTTTCACAAATGTGACACCTATAGCATTTGTAATGCAATATGTTTTGTATTTACGTGCCTTGGGTGTATTGATATTACAAATAACAATGGCTTTTATTTTGTTTTTAATAATTGATACTTAAATAAAAGTTATTGTAATTTATATTGGCAATAGCTTAAACTTTTGTAAAAACTTTTGTGAAGATTATGTTCAGTGTATTTTATTGTGACGAAAATCCTAGAACAGAAGTGAAGTATTAACATCTTTTTGTGACATTTGTAATAAAGCTTGAAACATTGAGAGAACATATTTGAACCAGTTGTTGTTGAATGGTTGCACAGATTGATGCTGTGGTGGCGCTGAGTGATGTTGTGGTGGCGACGAGTGATGCTGTGGCATTCAGTGATGCTGTGGTAGCGCATAGTGATGTTGTGGTGCCCCTGAGTGATGCTGTGGTGGTGCTGAGTGATGCTGTGGTTTTGTGATAGATAGATAGATAGATAGATAGATAGATAGATAGATAGATAGATAGATAGATAGATAGATAGATAGATAGATAGATAGATAGATAGATGTTGATAGATAGAGGGAGGGCGATAGATAGATAGAGTGAGGGCGATAGATAATTGATGGAGCAAGGATTCGCATATGAAGCGATTTGCTCGTAGTCATGAACCTCGAATAATATATAACGAAATAACCAACATGTTTGTCTTACTAATTTACCTTTTCTTCATCTATATTGGGAAACCGAGAGAAGCTTGCTTATGTGTTTTCTAATCCTAATACGCTTGCATACAAAATGGTTGCTGCTACGCGGGAATTTCTACTGCACATGCGTCTGTCATACCCACGTGACATGACGTACTCGCAGCTCTGGAGGGAACGCGTTCGCATCTGCGCACTAGTGCTAAAATGGTTGTCTGTGTTCTCACATGCGAGAAGCTTGCATTGCTGCTTTCGGTAAGCTGTACGTTCTGCTTAATCCTAATGCTATAGTTATTATTAAGGTAATGGGTTTAGTATAGAGATTCATGGTATACAGTGTAATCATTTATTACTGTGCTCTAAATTGTTTCCTTTTACTTTTCATGTTTCGTACTCTTTGGGCCTGGGAGGTGCTTATTACTCCATTTTGGAAGTCCCTTCTACACATGACATCCAAGGAGGGAAAAATGAACTTCGCCGCATTGGCACCCAGCCAGATGGCAGCAACAGCCAAGATGCCCCTGGGAAACCGACCTGCGACCAAGCTAGAAGAAGCTGAACTGTACTAAAATTGTTACAATTGTATTCAATGTTATATTCAGTCACCATTGTTAACCAAAGGCATATGGCATGAGAATCTGGAATTTAAGTGGCGGAAACTAAATTTAAATAAGGAGTCTGAAAAGGTCTAAAATTCAGGTGGTGTGATGACCTGTCCTCCTCCTTTGTCCAATCGAAATTGGGGATCCTTACACCTGCAACATTGGAGGGTGGTACACTGACCTGAAAAACAGTATAATTAGCATAGGTTTAGCTAGGGAAATTGTCCGACTTGTCTGATTAGCTGACCTGTCACTGACCCAAAGCACTCAATAGGTGACTGAAAGCAGAGAGCTGCGGAGCACTCTGTTGGGAGGTTCGAGAACCCAATCGGGGTTTTTGGGAAGTTAAAGTGCGGCCGAAGCACTTTTCTGATAAAATTCATAACCCAATCGGGGTTTTGGCAGAATCCTTGCAGAGAGGGAGTAGCGCAGGCGTTGCAACCGAAGCTGCGGGTGTTGGTCTTAACCTTTGGTGAACCGGTCCTGATCCAAATTCTGGGGTTATCCTGTCCTGATTGTCCATGAGCTGCACCTGCTCGCCTACTGGCACTGAAGTCTTTGGGGTTCCTCCTGTCTTTTCCAACTGACCTGTGGCCAGGGTCGGTCTTCACTCTATCCTAGGTAAATATAAGTCTGTGTGGGTGATTGTAGATTAATTTGCATTCCTTTTTTTTTCCCATCCCGAATTTGCAAATCTTAATTGCATATGTTCCTTTTCTTTCCCGTCCCTTGGTAAATGAGATATTCATGTATTACTGACTATTAGCATGTTCCAATTTTCAACCCACCTATAGTCAATGCTAAATCGTTTCTATATAGTATATGTTCCATTTTTCTCAGTATCAAATAAGCTTTATTCGGTTTTTGTTTAAAACCATAAAAGCAACAAAGAAATACAAAACATGTAAACATGACTCAAAATATCATTTGCAGGGTAAAAAAGAAAAACCTACTATAATAAACAAGCTAAAATCAATTTGTCCCTTCAGGTGAATAGAAAGGTATTTACAAAAGATCGGGAAAAAAAGGGTGGTTGTTGTTAGTACCAGGTTCATGACATCCCCTTTTACCAAGAATTATGGTTCCATGTCGCTTGCCTTAGGGACGGGTAGGGTCGAGGGCCGGGATAAAAATCGTACAAGTCCCAAATGCGGATGGGACCATCTCCCTCTTTGGGTTGGGAGAATCGCAAATAGGGGACGATGTTCATAGTTTTGAATTTAATTAAAATAAGGTCGCCCGGAATGTCTTTGGGTGATGTACCAAGCCACCCCACCCTCCTGACCCTCAGTATGCCGCCATCTAGGGCAGGTGGCAATGGTCTGTGTTGTTTTAGCCAGGAGATGGTTTTATTTAACAAGTCCTGATGAGATTCAAATTTGCCCTGGATAGGTGCAGGGACCCCAGAAAGAACAGTCACGAAGGGGGCAGCTTCTGGAGGTAGGTTGATCCGATTCCTGCTTTCGTGTGTAAACCTGGGTAGTCTATGGGGTGAAATAATGTTCCGGCCTCTTGGAATTGGTGGAGAGATGAGGGGTTCAGGAATTTGAGCTTTCAAAGGTGTCGTGGGTTTGAGGTTTTCTTTATTGCAGGGGAGAATAGGGTAAATGGATGCGGCAGTTATTTCAGTTGGGATAGGGTTCCTTGATAATTTATTTTCAATACTGGTCAACCTGTCTCCCAGCTCATTTATTTTAGTAATCAGAGGTGATAGTGCGGTTGTTAGCAGTTGTTCGGTCTGTGCCAGCAGGGTCAATTGGAGTGGTGAAACAGGGTCAGTTGTTTTGTTCAACGCCTCAGTTGGCAATATTATTGGTGGATTGGGAGGTAGTAGTGAGGGACTAGTGCACATTATATCGGTATTCTCAATGTCAATGTCATTTACCTCATCGGCATCTCTACCCACTATAGGGGGGGTAAATACATTCAGGGCGTAGTTCGTTCCACACAGGGCATTCAGTTCCTCCCAGATGGACATGGTATAAAAACAGTGCAATGTCAGAATCGATATGAATAAAAACAGTACCTCCAAGTTCGTAAGAGCCAAATGGGGTGTCCCGACCCGGCCTCCTCGTGCCTCTGAGGGCCACAGAGGGCCCGCCCTTTGCCCGGGCTTCGCCCGGCGTCCCGCGGAGCGGAGCGGAGCGCTGCTTTTAGGCGCCTCCTGGCGCTTCCGTGTTGTCAGAGAGCAGCGCCGCCGCTAAGGCTGCCGGGACCTGTAGTCCTGGGGCGGCGGCGCTGTGGGCTGCACAAGATGACTCCTGGCGGTGGCGGCTGTGTTGGGGGCCTCCTGGCCTCCCCCCCTTCAGTATCAGGTAAGTGCTAAGGTCCATTTTTCTCACCCTCCCTTTAGGAGATAAGTTGAATCTATAGTATGTTCTAACTCTCATTTTCCCTATAGTTAATTGTGCTGAAACCGAATTCTCAAATTACATAGTTGAATTTCTCCTTTTTCAAACTGTCAGTGAACTCTTTGGTTTTAGTATGTTCCCTTTCTATACCATCCTTTAATCAAGTTACGAAAGATTGTTTTCTAAAATTAGCATGTTCCTTGTTTTTACCTTCCTTTTACTTTAAGTTTCTAAATGCTTAGCATACTCTATCTTATTCATAGCTATACAGCTATACACTGTTTCTGATTTTAGTTATTGATAGTCTTATTGCCTTTAACCTTTGGCTCATGACATATGATGATGATTAGATAACGAGTTTGAACCTACCCTGGCTCTGTTGTTATTTTATAATTACAAATGTTATGATATTTTGAGCGCCTTACCCATAACTCAACTCCCTGATCCATTGTGTGAAGGTACCTAGTTTCAAAATTTGTAGGTTACTGATATAGGAATTAGTACTAAAAATCATAATATACTGGTAGTAGAGCGTGAGTTACCCAAATAAAAGTTAAGGTATATGATTTTGAAATTATGGGCCCTGGTGAGTATCCGAACAAATTCTAGTTGGGTGACCTGCGCGCTCTATTAGATAGATAGATAGATAGATAGATAGATAGATAGATAGATAGATAGATAGATAGATAGATAGATAGATAGATAGATAGATAGATAGATAGATAGATAGATAGATAGATAGATATGGCGAAAGATAGAGTGACTGCGATAGATAGACAGATAGAGTGAGGGCGATAGATAGATAGACAGATTAAGTGAGGGCGTTAGATAGATAGAGTGAGGGCGATAGATAGATAGATAGATAGATAGATAGATAGATAGATAGATAGATAGATAGATAGATAGATAGATAGATAGATAGATAGATAGATAGATAGTGATGGCGAAAGATAGAGTGACTGCGATAGATAGACAGATAGAGTGAGGGCGATAGATAGATAGACAGATTAAGTGAGGGCGTTAGATAGATAGAGTGAGGGCGATAGATAGATAGATAGATAGATAGATAGATAGATAGATAGATAGATAGATAGATAGATAGATAGATAGATAGATAGATAGATAGATAGATAGATAGATATGGCGATTGATAGAGTGACTGCGATAGATAGACAGATAGAGTGAGGCCGATAGATAGACAGATTAAGTGAGGGCGTTAGATAGATAGAGTGAGGAAGATAGATAGATAGATAGATAGATAGATAGATAGATAGATAGATAGATAGATAGATAGATAGATAGATAGATAGATAGATAGATAGATAGATTGATAGATAGATAGATAGATAGATAGAAGTGAGGGCATTTACACAAGTTTGATCTATTGGCATTGTAAATGACAATGCCTTTTATTTTATGTTTTGGTTTTTAAAACCTAAATGCCAATAGCTTAAAGTAGCGTAAATGCGAGACCTATTGCATTGCAAATGCTTGTTGTTTGTGCTCTTGTTACAATAATTTTAAAATCAATAAAGTTATGTGCATTTAAGTACACAGGAGGTTTAAATACCTCAAGACTATTGTTTTGGTAAACGAGAGGGAGGTAACTGGTTGAGAGTGTGAAACATAATGAGTCTACCCTTACTCCCCAGCCTTTCTGCCCGTTATTCCCCTTTCTCTGTTTGAACCATAACTGTTATGGCCTCTGGTGTGCATGATGTTTGTTATAGAAGCCACCTTAGTAGGTCCATTTGCAGTACGTTTTTTGTCAAGATATGTTATGGGGACAGTGAACAAGGAACACATAATCGTATTAGAACTGTCACATTTGCAACCGTTTCTATTTTTAAAAGTTTATTTAATCAAAACAAAAAGTATTTATTTTACTGATTCCTCATGGGAATACATATTTTTGTATTTCTTAAACTGTTTTATTTTACTCCCTTATTGCCCATAAAACGTGTTCTTTTGTAAAAATCGCCCTTCTCCCCTGGTATAACAAAAATAGGTGCTGTTAGAAATAACTCCACAAACCACAGAAAAGCTGTGCTTGAAGAATTGTGAACTAAATGCCTTTTTACTGACATTGTCTGCTACCAGTGGGCATAAGAATGAAAAAGATGTGTTAATTATGAGATGTCACAGAAAGGATTGCTCATGCAATGTTGCACACAGCTGTGGTGCTTTGATGCTGGAGCGGTCCCCGGTTCCTTAATCTATCTGTTTTCAATGCCTGGTAATGCTGAAAGAACAGGGAAGTTAATCCGGGACAGAACAAAAAGTGGAAGACAAAGAGATGAGCCAGATGCAGCACCTTGGTTTGCTCGACTGACCCCCGGTCTGCTCAAGGGGCTACTGTATGTCTTTATGGTCTTCTGGGGCACTGGCCATGATATCTGTTAATTGCTGACTGCAACAAGCTACGAGAGGGGGACGGGACTGAGTATTACAAGCCCCAGATTGCCCAGAAATGCTTACGAGGCAGGAAGGATCAGTAGCGGGCTGATGGGACACTCCTTTAAGAACTCATCTACTGACAGGATGCGCGTGTAAGTGTGATATGAACTATTTTTTTTTTACGAACTAATGTAGCAGACACACAGCGCAAAGTTACCAATGTAGCGCCATAGTAAAATATAACATAACAAAAGCACAACATTAACAAGACCAGGAATAAACAAATACACGTTCCGAGGTAATGTGGGGCCAGGGGAGGGGGTGGGCAAAAGAGGCGGGGATTATGAGTCTGCTAGCCACGCAAAAAAAACAAGTATCAGGCAGAAAGCTGGTCCTTTGCAACTAACTTGTGCCTCCTTCGAAATGTTTTATGGCTGATAAGTTTCAAAAATTTAGGTCTGCAAAGTTATTTACCCAAGCGAAGTCTTACTCAAATCCAGTCCAGTTCAGTTGTTAATACACTCAATTGTAAGGCGCATGCGCAGTGGGTGCAGGCGTGGGTGGAAGGGGGCGCAGGTAACGGTAAAAGGGGACGAGAGAGAGAGGCGGAAAACGGGGCGGAGCAAATGCATATGGAGGCAGATCAGAAGAAAGGGGAGGGTCAGACACGATGAGGCAAGTAATGAAGAGTCGATGCAGAAAGAAAAAGTGTGCACAAGGAAAGTAAGAGGCAGTGACAGAGTGAGACAAAAACTGCAAGAATGTGAGCAGGTTGGGCTAGAGTAGGGAGATGAGGGAAAAGGCAAGAGAAGTGAAGATCGAAGAAAGAGACCTTGCAGCAAGCCAGATGCGGAACACCGGCTGCGGAGGGCATGACAGCTCTGTTGAGATGAGGTGGGCGGTACAGGGAGGAGGAGCTTTCAGGGGAGACAGTGAGCGTGAGATTATACATAGCAGCATTAGGAAGAACAGGGCGAAGTTCTATGCAAGCCACCCGGAGGGGCCATACCTTGAGTGAGGATTGCTGCTGGCAGGCTGAGGCGGACGGCAAAGTGAAAGTGATCACGATGACGCGAAGCACGCAAGGGATGGGCGCGCAGCTGCGCGCGTGCTTGTGCGTGTTCTGGCAAGCTGGTGGCCGGTAAGTACAGTTTTTCTAAGTAGTTACTTAATGTCTGCCAGAGCAACGCATGCGCGCTGGCTCAGGCGAGACCTAAAAAACTACAATAACCAAAATTCAAAGTGTTTTGGCTAAGCAGCACGGACAGGGTGGCAATGTCACAAACTGCATGGGAAAAGGGAGAAAGAGAAACAAGTAGTAGAGTAATAAAGAAAAGAAGCACAAAAGAAAAATTAAAGAAAATCAAGATAATGGAAAAAATAAAATCCCAAAGGGAGGAGAGGACGCGAGAGGAAACTGGTGAAGAAGAAAAGCATAAGGAAAAAATTGCTTAAAAAGATGGATTGGATAGACAATAAGAAGGAAACCAAGGAAAGAACTAAATAAGGATAAAGACAATATTGGGAGAAAAAAGACATAAAAGATGGAGAGAGAAAGAAAGAAAACGACAAAAAAGAGAGACGATCGAAAGAAAATAGGAACTGAAGGAAAAACGGCATAGAACGATAACAGAAAGGAAGAAAGATTAGTAAAAGTGAAAAAAGAAGTCTCTGAGAATGGAGCAGAAATATTTTAAGATCATGTGTTCACAAGTACCTTTAGCAAACAATTGTTGGACTCAATGCCAAACGGATATCCTGGCATTTATTGGTTACATTGCGCTTGGCTGGCAGGCATTGCTGCCACGCAGTCTCACTTCACTTCTGATTGAGGGTGCAGGCAAGCCCTGTCCCGACCGACAGCCCCACCCCCCTCCACGAGCCTGGACGAAGCCTAGTTTTGCGCCTCCCCCTATTCCACTTTAATTGCCAATGTCATGAAAACGTGGAAGGAGCAGGAGAAAGGTGCTCTATAAAGAAAACGCAGACAGGAGCTCCAGCAGTCTTAAAAAAAGATGTTTGCTTACTCTTTTCTATAGACCGAAGTCGTAGGAAGAATGGTGCAGACAGCTCAAGCACCCCTTTGCAGGTCAGCGCCCTGGGCGTGATCCAAACTCGCACATGCTAATGGCCCGCCCTGGCCCCATTGACCTTTTGCAAACTTAGCTTCACACGTAGGGAGAACACTTCACACACCTCTGTTTGTATTTCGATAAAAGAAACAGCTGAAAGGGCCATCCGGGCTCAGAATGGCATACGGAAGTTGCAGTGTTCTTGGCATATATGGCCGGACCATAAGTCCCAGGAGGAAATGCAATAAACGAGTGCATAAAATCAGAAGCGGATAGGAAGTTCGATGACTCGTTTATGATAGGAAAATCAGGTGTGCTCCTAGACAAAGTGATCACTTCTATTTCTTTTCTTGAACCGCAGCCATGTACTGTACCCAGTTGTCACCGGATGTGTCTTTGCTCACTCCACTGCTGTTGGATCTCCGATTGTCCCAGTCAGATCAGATATTACATAATATATACATTGCATAAAGTTTAAGAACTATTCAAACTAAAATAGATAAACAATGCTACAAAATTGTGACCAAAAAAGACTGCCTCAGCCCTCAGGCGGCCTTTCTGAATCAATGTAGATTTTCACTTTTCCATTTCTCCGGATGTAGACCTGGGCAGAGAATCCCAGATCCCGAGACCCGCGCGCGGTCTCCATACCTACCCACGACCCTGCAGGAGAGGCGTCGAGCACCGGTGCGCAGCCGCCCTGAAGATGTCTCTGGGACGCAACCCAGAATTGCAAACGTGACCCTCGGAGCCGAGCACTCCTGAAATGTCCTCGCGAATGAGATACAGTAATCCAGATGAGTGCCCAGAATGGTACACAATACTGGGGGGACGAGGCTTCCGATACGCCATGCACTGCCTCCGGCCCTAGATGCATTACACGTGCGCACCACAAAATTGTGTAATGCAGCTGTTGTCTTATGTGCTTTGTAGGGTCGAAAAGTGCAGCATAGCTCTATTTAATAAAAAAAAAGCAAAATACCATTAGTAGAATCATCTTTATTGATGTACGGTTTTCATAAGTGGACACAAGTCCCATGTGTTGCTTCCAGGGCCGGTCACAACCCTCCAGGCCAGGCTTTCAGACCTCCGCACACAACCTCGAGTGCGGCAAAAGAGCTGAACACACAGAACCCACGTCGAGGCCTCCGGTGTTATACAGGCCACTGTAACCGGACATCTGCTTTCCTGTGCTCGAGGCGTCGCTGTGGCAGAATGCCAGGGAGCCTGGAAGCTGCACCCTCTATCCACCCGAGGGCAGGGTATGACCTGTCACCTGGCACCGTTTCATCAGTACCTCATATGTTGCGAATGTTTATGTAAATACATAATGCTAACACTGAAAGTGTGCTTTTAATGACTGGAGTGGTAATATCCCGACTCAAAGAAGGGTACTCTTGTTTGTACTTGGAATGATGAAAGGATGCGTTTGCCCAGGGCTTTAAGTGAGATGAAAAAACGGGGGGGTCTCTCAAGGGGGCGTGGTCAGTGTACTTAAGGGAGTGGCTTAAAACACGTAAGCTAAAAGTTTGTGCTTAGCATAGTGTGCCGCCCGACTGGTATTTTGTTGTTTGTCATTGCATCCACATATATGATACAACAAGTAACATCATACTTACAAAAAGTCAGGACTATTGGCTTTGTCAATGGTTGTTAGTTGCATAAGATAAATAAGCAGCAACTGTGGGTTGTATATAATATTGAAAAAAAGCTTCCACATAAAGCCCTGGTGACACCACGACAATGTTGTTGCTCCTTAGTTCCGAAAAGAGAAGAGAAATCCAGAGAGAAAAGGACTCTCTTTAAAGGATTTCCCTTCCCCTATAACGCTCGAAAAAATCAGACCTCCTGTGCCAGGGCACAAAAAAGAGCCCGATAGAGACCCGTTTCGAGGCCTCCGGTAAATAAACTGCCGGTGCTCAGGCCCACTTAAAGCCCTGCGTTTGCCCCATAGAGATCGGAACCTGTGACTAGCCAGAGGCGCTGCCCACCCGCTGCGTTATTTCCTGAGACGGAAGCCTGCTCCTTCACGTCACACGTTTTGCACACGTTGCACCCCTATCCACATCGCTTCTGTTGGAACCCGTAGCTGTCAGCTTGCTTCATTAACGTGACTTGAGCCATCTGTCTGGTGCACAAAGATCTCTGCACCCTACAAGCTATCAAACGCAGTGAGCCTCCAGGCCGGCCTGGTCTAAACCTCTGAACTGAAACAAGGTACAACTAAGTCTTGGAATTTGAACGTTTTGCCTTAAAAAATCTCATGGGAGCAAAACACGTGTCATCTGGGGGTACACATCTATGTTTTATCTCAAAATAAATGTGAATCCGCCTGAATCGAGAAGCATCTTTGTTCTAAATAAAGGAATGACATGATACATTTTTATCCAAGCGACACAAACTTACTCGGCTAAGGGGCCTTACCCAGTGGCAAAGTTGTAAGTGGGCCAGGCTCTGTCAGGTCTCAGACCCGACACTAATTAAAAACAGGCTGTGAAACGTGTCTCTGTTCGAGCTCTATATTAATGGCTTACATTTACTGGTAAAAAGAATGAACGAGATCTCAATTCATGTAAAAACCCTTAAGGTATTGCATCTTAGTCATGCAATCCCTGATTACATTTCACGTTTTACTTCATTGTGCTTTCTCTAGGAATATTTGTTTTCAAGATGTTGTGTCTGTAGTTTTTGTTTCTTGCAAGATATGACCCTTGTGTAGTGAATATTATGGGATGAGCTGCAGCCTACTGTCTGAGTGAGATCAGATTGTGGGTCCCTGTTGATAAAGGTGCCCGTGTATCTCACTCTGCCTGTTAGTGAGTCACAGTACTGTTAACTCACAGGGTGCCACTGTGTGTCACACAATTTCAGCTCTTTTCATATGGTCGCTGGTGGAGAGCCAAAATCACACGGTGGCAGGAACGACAACTGGAAAGCACAGCACAGAGCATCTTTCCGGCTCTTTTTAGGAGGCTGCAAGCAGCCGATGCCCATTAAAGGGTGTGGAAACACATCCCAAGACACCCGAAAGTCTCAGCGGCCCTTTGTTTGGGTGGAAGAGATCTTGGGGGTTTGTGGAGGGCAAGAGGCACTCTTCAGTAGCTCTAGGTATGAGGCCCAGCCCCTCCATAGCCGCACGCCCTCCAAACATGGTGGAATGTTTTGAAAGTTGGCAGGACTAGGGTCATAGAGGAGTGTAGACTACATGCACATGCAATCCTGGACGCTTCTGTAGAGGGCAGATAGTTGCATATGTGTCAATGGCATTTGTGGGAAAGAGTGCGATTTGCAGATTGAGAATTTATAAAATATTTAGGGAGAACAATGGCATGAGAGAATGAATGAATGAATAGAGTCTTATAAAGCGCAACTTAGCCCAAGGGCATCAAGGCGCTAACGCAAGTCATCCAACACACAGTCAGAGGCGTCAGCTTTACAAGTCAGAGGGGTCAGCTTTACAAGTCAGAGGGGTCAGCTTTACAAGTACGCCTCTGAGAAAAGCCAGGTTTTTAAGGCCTTACGGAACAGAGAAAGAGAGGGCTGCCCTATGAGTTCAAGGGTTAGAGAGTTCCACAATTTGGGCGCCACAATGGAAAACGCTCTACCGCCCCATTTTGCCCTTACAAACCTAGGGACCACAAGAAAGTTTTTATTAGAGAAACGAAGAGATCTACTGGGGGTATAGAGATGTACAAGTGACTTGATACCCTCCGGACCAGTGCCATAAAAGGCTCCATGGGACAGACATCGAATTTTAAAGGTGATCCTACAATGTATCGGAAGCCAGTGTAAGTTCTCACGAGCTGCTGAGGCAAATCTTGGGAGGTTCAACACCATCTTCGCCGCAGCATTCTGGACCATTTGAAGACGATGAATAAGACTCTTGTTAATGCCCAAATAAAGGGCATTACAATAGTCCAGTCTGGAAGAGACGAATGCTACCGTAGCCTGTTTGCGAGCATCTGGGGAAAGATAGTGGGAGATCTTTTTAAGGATCCGAATAATGCCACAGCAGGTGGAAACAGTCCTATTAACCCGACGGTCAAAGGAAAGGGCAGTGTCCATTAGCACCCCTAGGTTCTTACCAAACTGGCCTGTGCTGGGGCATTCCCCAAGTGAGGGTGGCCACCAGTCCCTTGACCAGATTTCCTGACTGCCCCCAAAGAATAATACCTCTGTTTTATCCCCGTTCAATTTCAGGAAGTTCTGAACCATTTACTGAGAGACAGCCTCCATGCAGCTCCTAAAATTCTGAGCAGAATCCTTCACTGAATGAGTGAGAGAGGCCGTTATTTGGGTGTCGTCGGCATAGGACAGCACCTCCAACCCAAATGATCTCACCACCCTGGCAAGGGGGGCCACATAGATGTTAAAAAGTGTAGGGCTCAATGAAGAGCCCTGGTGGACCCCACAGTGCACAGGATTAGGGGCGGAAAGAAACTGACCCAGTTTCACTCTCTGTTCCCTTTAATTAAGAAAGGAGGCAAGAAGACCCAGGGCGGGGCCTCCGACACCTATCTCCCTGAGACGAGATACTAATATAGATGGAAACAGAGTGTCCAAGGCCACTGTGAGGTCCAACGGGACCAAAAGAGTGGTATGGCCCTTATCAACCTGAGAGCGAATATTCTTAACAACTGCAGTAAGAGCAGTTTCAGTGCTATGATGTCTCCTGAAACCATGTTGGGAGCTATCCAAAAGGGCAAAATCCCTGAGGTAGGTGCTAAGATGGAGATTAAGATAGGACTCCAACATCTTTGCGGGAGCGGGAAGTATGGAGATGTGGCGAAAATTCTTCAAGACACCTGGGTCCAGAGCAGGTTTCTTCAGAAGTGGTTTTAAAACAGCCGTCTTCCAAAGGGAGGGAAATACTCCCTCCAAGATGGCACGGTTCATAACCT
Organism: Lissotriton vulgaris; assembly: GCF_964263255.1. Classification (NCBI taxonomy): domain Eukaryota; kingdom Metazoa; phylum Chordata; class Amphibia; order Caudata; family Salamandridae; genus Lissotriton; species Lissotriton vulgaris. The sequence goes on along the minus strand of NC_141695.1, from coordinate 1,365,099,347 downwards.
TCATAAGAGGTGGAATAACCACTTCCCGGCAGGCTTTCAGTACTTTAAGCGGGCAAGAGTCTAAGGGAGAGCCTGACTTAACATTCTCTAGAAGCTGAGCCATAATCTCAGGTGATAAAGAAGGGAAAGACAGAAGACTCGGGAGCTGCTCACCAGGCAGACTCCCGACCCCAAAGGAGGCCGGAGGATTAGGAGGTCCCATGCAGGAGGTAAGAGATTCAAGCATGACATAGATAGCCAGGATCTTTGTATGAAAGAAGGCAGATATGTTATCGCACAGATCCTGAGATTCCACTATTGAATCTACTACCTGAGGAGAAGTTAAATAATCTATGACCTTAAAGAGATCTCTAGGGGAGTTAAGGGAGGCAGTAACTTTAGAGAAATAAGCTCTTTTTCCCTCCACGATAGCTAGTTTATACTCCTTTAGGCATAGTTTGTGTTGTTCCTTCTCCAAGGGATCGAGATGAGCCCGCCAAAGCCTCTCCTGTTTTCGACAGCCTTGTCTCAGTTGTCTGAGTCTATTTGAATACCAGGGAGCCGAAGGACTCTTCCTTGCTGAATAGTGCTGTTTAAGAGGGGCCAGGATGTCCATTGCTCCTGAGAGAGCATGCAAGAATTCCAGAGCAGCTGAATTAACATCCAGCGAATCGGCGAATGCCAGCTTATTCAGATAGGGAGAGAGTACTTCATTATTGATAGATTTAAAATTCCTTCTTAGTTCCTGCTGCTTAAAGTCTGGCAAGGGAAGTACTGCTTCCTGAAAAGACAGGTCTAGCGGTACTGCAAAGTGGTCAGACCCTGCTAAAGGGACCGGGGGTCCCACCCTCAGCCTAGGGTCATTAGAAAAGACCCCATCAAGGGTGTGTCCTGCCAGATGGGTAGGGTCTACCACCAACTGGGCCAGACCACAACAATCCAAAGTTTCCAGGAGAGCTTGAGTATCTCTACATCCCGTATTCTCCAAATGGAAATTAAAATCACCAAGGAGGGTGATATTAGGCCTCTCATTAAAAGGCTCTAACAATTTAATAATGTCCTGACTAAAAGAGAATCTGGGCCCAGGTTGTCTATAAAACAGGAGGCCAGAAAATGAAACGGAAGGGCAGGAATTAATAGAAAAATAAAAGGCCTGAAAAGGATCAGAGGGAGTAGAGAGAGACTGGGTGCGGCAAATAAGAGAATCCTTATACAGGATTCCCAATCCTCCTCCTCTGCGACCTATTCTGTCCATCCTGGACAGCGCATAGCCGGTAGGAATGGCATCAACCAGATCAGGTCCCGAGGTGTCGGTGGCCCAGGTTTCTGTAATAAACACCCAAGTCAGATTCCTAGCTGAAACAAAGTCTCTAAACGCAATATTATTTTTTTTACTAGCGACCTAGCATTAATAAGAAACCCCTTTTCAACAATCAAGCTAGAGGGGGACTATAACACAATGATAAAAAAAATGATAAAAAAGGACTTGTATAGCGCTCGTTCACCAACTGTTTCTTGGCGCTTGGGTTGGGAAGAGCGTGATTAGAGGAAGGGGGGTGTGATTTAATGATCGTACGCCTGAGAGAATAGCCACGTTTTAAGGGATTTCCTGAACATGGAGTAGGACTCCGTTTGGCGCAGGGTGGGTGGCAAGGAGTTCCAAAACTGGGGTGCAAGGAAGGCGAATCTCAGACCCCCGTGTTTCTTGCGCTTGATGGTTAAGGTGGTCAGGAGATTAGCGTTGGCTGAACGGAGGGAACGGCTAGGAATGTAACGCTGAATTCTGTTTGAGATGAATGTAGGCCCATGAGAGGAAAGAGCTCTATGGGTCAGACAGCCAATCTTGAATAAACAGCGTTGGGCCACCGGGAGCCAGTGGAGACCCTTGAGGAGGGGTTTAACATGATGTGATTTGGGAAATCCATCAAATCGAAGCGACCCCACGACGCTCAGCGCTGGTTCACTGATCAACTTAAGGCCAGCAAACTCCTTCTTCCACAGGCTGAGCGCCGTTGGAGGCGTAACTATGATCCTTCACTCAAGTCTGTCTATACTGACTTACTTAAATCCTACAAAACATCCATCATCCTGGCTAAATCTGCTTATTTTTCTCAAAAAGTAATCAACTCTGCTTCCAAAACTAAAGAAATCTTCTCAATTGTCGCTGAACTTTCCTTACCCGACCGCGTTACACCTCAGCCTCAGCCATCACAAGCTTTGTGCGACTCCCTCAATTCTTTTTTTATTGATAAAATTGTTACAATTAAAAATAATATTCCCCCTACCACTACTTCTCACACCAGTGCCCTTCCTCCTTCGAATCCTCACTCCCTGAATGTTTTTCCTCCGATTTCCTTAGACACCTTCCGCTCTCTTCTCTCGGCTGTGGGCTCAGGCTCCCCCAAGGATTGCTGTCCCCCCCAAATCCTTAGAGATGCCTTTATGGCATGTCCTGACCCCCCTCTGGACCTCCTAAACCGCTCACTTTCCATAGGCTCTGTCCCCAATGCTTTCAAAAGCGCTGTGGTGGTACCTATTCTGAAAAAACCCGGTTCCGATCCCGCGGTACTGGGCAATTACCGTCCTATTTCCCTTCTCCCATATCTCGGGAAGGTCTTGGAAACCTATGTCACCCGTTGCCTTAGCTCTTTCATCGAGGAGACTCATTTCCTCGATGACCAACAGGCAGGTTTCAGACCCTCCCACTCTACGGAGGCAGTGGTGACGGCGGTCATGGACACGCTGAGACAGGGGGCAGATAAGAACTTGGCCCAGGCCCTGGTACTACTTGATCTCTCGGCCGCTTTTGACACGGTCGACCACGACATTTTGGTCGACCGTGTCAGAAATGCTGGGATCTCGGGCCTGGCCCTGTCTTGGATTGTGTCCTTTCTCCAACTCCGGACCCAATCTGTTCACCTATCCTCCTTTTCTGCCCCTTCCACTTCACTTTCTTGTGGTGTCCCCCAGGGTTCTGCCTTATCTCCCCTTCTGTTCAATCTCTATATGCAGCCTCTTCTGGTCTCCCTCCGTCACTCTTCTGTTACCACTTTTAATTATGCAGATGACCTGCAACTTATCTTTCCTATTGACTCTTCCCCTCTCTCCCGCTCTAATTTCCAATCCACCATGCTTTCCATCTATGAGTGGATGAACTTCAGTCAGCTGAAGCTCAACCCCAGTAAGACAGAGCTGGTCCTGATCGGTGGACTCCCTCATCCTTGGACTGCCAACTTTTGGCCGCCTGCCCTCGGCCCTTCCCCTTGCCCAGTTGACTCCGTGAAGAGCTTAGGTGTTGTCATCTCCAGTGATCTCTCGATGCGGCCGCACATTAATGCTGTCACCTCGGCCTGCTTCTTTCATCTCCGCAGGATCGGGAAGATCCGAAGGTACCTGTCTCCAGAGGCCCTTATACTTGTCATCTTGGCCCTGGTTACCTCACGTTTAGACTATGCCAACTGTCTATACGTGGGGATTCCAGCCTACCACCTCCAACGCCTTCAACTGGTGCAAAATCAGGCTGCTAGATTAATCTTCCAGCAACCAAAACACCAACATGTCTCCCCACTGTTAAAAACCTTGCACTGGCTCCCGGTTGCGCAACGATGCATTTTCAAACTTGGTTGCACCGTTTTCAAATCTCTTTTCTTTTCTGCTCCCGCTTTTATCTCTTCCTGTCTACACTCTTACATCCCTTCCCGACACCTCAGATCCTCTGCCCACAATCTGTTGGTCATTCCAAGGTTTCGACGTAAGAAGCACGGTGGTGCTAGCTTCTCCTTTCTTGCCCCATTCACTTGGAATTCCCTCCCCCTCTCTACTCGGCTCACTCCTGATTATCCCACTTTCCGCAAATCCTTAAAAACTCATTTGTTCCGCCTTGCTCACGGTTAGCTGTTCACATTCCCCGTGCCTACTCCCACTGTCTTCGAGCGCCAAGAAACCAATTGGTGTATGAGCGCGGTATCAAAACTTTTGTAACATAACATAACATAACATAGGCCATGCACGAGCCTGGCTGCCTGATTCTGGACCAGCTGAAGCTTCTGCAGCTGGTAGGCAGGAATCCCGGTATACAAGGAATGGGCATAGTCAATTTGTGACATTACTAAGGCCAATGAGATCAGACAGTGGCTTCGTTACAGGCCCCTTTATAAAATCACAGTTTTGGCACCCGCCAAACATTCTATCTAAAAAATCCTCAGGGTCAAAGGTGTGATGGGAAGACTTAGTTATGGGCCTGAGTTATAACAAAAGCTTTCTATCAAAACAAAGCCTTACTTGGATACACGCGGCCGGTAAGGCAGCCTCCCTGCCCCTGGCGCGATCATGGCGCGGATGGGTGCAGACAGGCTTGCCTCTGGCGAGCCCACTGAGCGCGTCCGCTACGCGCGGAGTAAGTCATGGGTTTTAAATAGGGAAGCGCCAAGACGCTAACCCAAATCGTGACCCTCGCCCCCCAATCAAGGAATGAGCTGCAATCTGTGCTGGCGCCCTCCACAACAAGCGGGAAAACCGTGGTGGAACGGGACGCTAGCGAAGGAAACTACCGGAGGCAGAGATTAAGGTAGGCAAACAAGAACAAAGTGAGAACGTTAAAAGTAATTTTTATGTTAAAAACACAGCGTAATGTGAAAGGCACAACAAGCAGCAACTAAATTCATCAATGACCACAACACGCGGGGCAAGTCATGAGTTTTAAATAGGGAAGCGCTGAGACGCTAACCCAACTCGTGACCCTCGCCCCCCAATCAGGGAATGAGCTGCAATCTGTGCCGGCGCCCTCCACAACAAGCGGGAAAACCCGCGGGGGAACGGGGCGCTGGCGAAGGAAACTACCGGAGGCACAGATTAAGGTAGGCAAACAAGAACAAAGTGAGAACGTTAAAAGTAATTTTTATGTTAAAAACACAGCGTAATGTGAAAGGCACAACAAGCAGCAACTAAATGCATCAATGACCACAACACGCGGGCAAGTCATGAGTTTTAAATAGGGAAGCCGAAGACAGTGGTGTGGAAGGTGAGCACGAGTGTGTCACACACACTGAAGGCCACTACCCTTCCACCGACTTTAGTAATATTTAATTCACAGTCTTATATAGTCAGAATTGAAACATTTTCATTTGTAATTATTCACTACAAAATCATTGGTGTTATTCATTCATCTAATACAGTTAACAAGCATTGACAAAGCCTATAGGACTGGCTTGTTTTAGGTACATATGTTTATTGTTGTGTGACATGTCTGGATCAGCAGCGGCCGGCACAGATGAATGTAGTGAGGCGGGGTGGTGGAGGGAGCGAGTTGACAGAGGACGGAATAGGTATAATTAAATAAATAAATAATACCTATTCCATCGTCTGTCGGCTATCTCCCCTGCCGCGCCTCACCGCCCTTATCTGTGCCAGCCGCCGGTGGTCTGGATGCAATATCAGAAAACTCACAGAAAGGCACTCAAATACTGGCCTGGTGGCCCGTTGTGTGAAGCACAGGATTTTAGCTTCCATGTTTTATGCTATGCCCTGATTACATTGCAAAACCAAAGGGGATGGTGGACGGAGTGTTGAACATTGCAAGCACCCACCCCCAGTCAACTGATCTGGGTTTAATCCATCATCATTCTTTAGCTCACTCCGTCACCCCAGTTCAGACATGGCCATATGCAAATCAGTCTGACCCTGTGCCTCATTGGAAAAGTCCAGCCGAACTGCCAAGCCATGTCTTCCCTGGACCGGAAACAAGCATCCTGGGACCGGTGTCCGGCTAATCAGCCGTCATCAGCCAAGCTAGCTTGAATCTAGTGGTAGAGTGAGCCACACCTCTTTGAAAGGAGTCCTCGTTGCTGCGCTTTTTGGCTACACCCCTTTTAGAGACTTTCCCCTCCCGCACTCTTTTTTTAATCCCACTTTAAGCACTGCCCCATGGCTATTGTTGGCACACATAACTCCCACACTACATGAAAGATGTGCTGGACCAACTATCAGTTCCGACTCTTTCCACAGTCCACTATAAATAGATTTTTACCAGCATGTCCATCAGCATTATTTTGTATTGAACTTGCATTTACACATTGTTTACTACCCCCAGATGAGGAGCTGAAACATGATAAGTTGCCATAAAGAGATTGGAACCTTTCAGCTGGAGGGTTCGCACCTCTCCAGGGTCGGACTGGGCAATATGGTCGTGCCAGAAGACCTGGTCTGACAGGTCAGCGTGTGAGACAGTTTTTGGGCTGTTGTGAGACAGTTTTATGGTCTAGTGGGCTGGCATTAAAATGTTGAATTGATTATTTCACAAATATGCATGCAGTCTCCCATATCTTGCAAGACACCTAGATGGCATGTCTTTACAAGTTCAAAACTACTCCAATTTGCACAATGTGGGATACTTTTTAGCCATCTGGGGACAGATGTACAGAGCTTTTTTTCATTCGCAAACAGCATGATTTTCAGAATTGGGCAGTTTGCGAATGCAAAAAGGCATTTTTTAATGTACAAAGGCCCAATTAGCAATTCAGTAACCTGTTACTGAATTGCAATTTGGGTTTGCGATTCGGTATTAGGAAGGGGCCTATTTAGGGAGTCCCTTTCTAATACCAAATCACCGTGGTATGTGGGAATATTTTGCGACCGAAATGCAGTTGCAAGATGTTTGAATTTTACTGCCTACTTCAAGTAGGTGGTAACCCATTCGCAAATGGGACGGAGTCTCCAAGGGACCCCTTCCCCTTTGTGAATGTTTGTAACCTTGGCCTACTTTTAATTAATGGAAAGAAACATTTTATTTTTATTTTTGAAATGCATCCCATTTAATTTTGGGAAAATGGGCTGCATTTTATAAAAATAATGCTTTATTGGAAAGCAATCATGACATGGTGGTCTGCTGACCCCAGCAGGCCAACATCCCAGTGACTTTTACGATTCCCAATAGGTCGCAAACTGAGACCTACCTCATGAATATTAAGGAGGAAGGTCTATTTGTGACCCACTGGGAATCATAAAATGTGTAAAGCACACATTTGTGCATAGGTGTTTGCGATTAACAACTAGCGAATCACAAAAATTCACTATTTGGTAATCGCAAAAAATGACCTAAGTACATCTGGCCCCTGATTCGGTAATGATGGTCACTTTTATTTTGGTCTTGTGCCTTTTTAGGTCGAGGACCGTCACACTGCGTAGCAGTGGGCGGAGCCCGAGATTTAATGTTTCTTAGAGGGAACTTGGAGCCCGCCCCTCTTCTCCATTGGCTAGCCTTGTAAATGCTGGCCAGCCATTGGAGGAGGTGGGCGTCATTCCCTTTAAGCCCCGTTTTTTCGGATTCGGTGGCGTGTTTTTTGCGTTCTTTCTATCTGTGATGTCATCCGTCACTCAACAAAAAACACGCCCCGAATCTGAAAAGGACGGGTCTTAGCTTAAAAAAATGGCTGTTATACCTGTACTTTTCTTTGGTTGTTACAAGGCTGCTGTTTATATAGGAGAATGCATTTTCTTTGCCTCTAATCCTTAAAATAATTGAAAATTCTAGTTCATTAATGTAATAATCATATAATTTATTTTTGTGGCCGTGACTGATTACTGAAATCGACATTGGGACAGTTGCACTCTTTGCATAACTACAGTTTATCCAGTTCTCTTGTTGAACTTGACGTACTTGTCTCATCAGACTAGAGACGTCTGTATTTACGACTTCCATTTTAATATGTATTTCTTGCGATAGTACACAGTAAAATGGCTGCCATCCGGCACAGTTGCGCTTAATTTTCTGCTAGTTCTAGTTTTTATCCACAAAATTGTGAACATCCCCTAGAAAGTCTTGCGAGGGCAGCTACTTTCTGACGTCATCCCGCTGAGTATTTCATTAGAACGCCTACCACCACGAATCTTGTAGATACGGGAAGTAGCTGTTTGTTTCTTTTCTCAGATCGTTAGAAGCTTGTATTTCCAAATATTCTGCTCCGAGGTAAGATTGGTCGATTTACATATGTCTCGGGTGGGTTGTACTGTTGTTTTTGTATGCGTATCATCATGTTCTTTGAGCTCATGCCTGACATCGCATCAGACGTGATTTGGGAGCTGTTAGTCACATACCTTATTACTGTGACATTGTTCTGTGGTTTGCCCGCGCGCGCCGTTTTGTCATTCGTTTTTTTTCTCCGTCCTTGCTTTCAGACAGATTATTTTCTTACAGCAGTGGTGTTTAACTCTCTCGTCAGTATATGGTGATGAAGTGTCTTTGGGGCTTAATGCAGTGGTGGGGCTCCGCGTGTTAGTAGTGTTGGCGTGTCCTTCGTCCAGGGTCGGATTGGCAAGGCGGGCATTCGGGAAACGGCCGAAGGGCCGTTGTCTCAGTGCCCTCTGTGGGCCGGTTTTTTTCTCCCCTTTTTCAGTTCACAGAGAGTGCTCTCTGCTATCTGCTCTCTGTGAACTTGGGAAGGGGAGAACAAAAAAACGGCCCACAGAGCGCACGGAAACAGAGACAGAAATGAAAGCGCTTCACTGTGTGCCATGCAGTGATTATTAGCTGTGGCCTCACTTCACCCCCTGCCCCTGAAAAGCAATCACGCCAAGGGTGGGCTGGGGAGCGGTGATTGTCTGCGAAAATCGGCCTCCCTGGGGGCCAGGTGTTGCTCAGGCCTTGAGCCATTTCCACCTCGGCCCCCCTGGGGCCCACGCAGCCGAGAAACGGTGTTAATCTTAACACCTCGCACACAGCCCCTCAGATTCAGGGCACAGTGGGCGAGGAAGAATGGGTCTGGCTGTGGGGGCTAGGTGATGTTTTGAACTCCCACCATCTTCTCCTCAGCCTTCCCCTGTCTACCATTGTGCTCCCCTGCCAAGACATTGCCCTGGGGCCTGGAGGGCTGGGGAGGGCTGATTAATTTACTAATTGCAGGGGCCATTCTGCTGTTCATGTGCTCTTGAGCTAAGTAGGTTAGTAATAGCAGGGGCTTCCCTTCCTTTCAGGTGCTCCTGCACTGAAGTTCTTGAATAATTTTGTGACAGAAAGGGGCCTTGCTGTTTTTTTAGTTGCTCAGCATGTAGGCCATTGTCACCTTGGGCCTGTGTCCTGCGCAAGAACAGTATCCTCCCACTTTCATTCCTTATCTTTGCATAGGCATAGGTGGCCTAACGCCAGAGTTGCAGAGATGGGGATTCAAGTTTGAATCCCAGGGTCTGCTCAACAGCCTGTGATTCTGGGCAGATCACTTCCTCGCCCAGGCCCTTAAATAAAAAATTAGACCATGTGTACTGTAATTGGTACTCATGAATAGAACTCAAATAGCCTTTGTCTTGGGCTGAATTTACACTACATGAAACTGTCAAATGGTAAGAAAATTATAAAAAATAACCATTTGTTCATGCTTTATGATTCTGCAAAGGGACCATGATAATTAAAGAGGACACTTTATAAAAACATGTCCATATTTTTAACACAGCTTTTCCGATACAAAATTTCCATTTCATGTGCCAGTTAACAATTTAACTCTATTTTAAAGGCCTAATCCAAAATGCAGACAAGGGGCATATTTCTCTATATGCCAAAAATATCATTTAGTAAGTTTTGGTTAGTTTTTTTTTTGTAGTTTGTAGGTCATTCTGACAGTAAACACCCATTATCCCGAATCTTTCTTGCCGCATACCATCACTCCGCATACTTTTATTACGAATCTACTAGGACTCCGCAATGCCGTTATAACGCATGGCATTACATTTTATATGCTTTTACCACGCATACATTTACAACGAAACTCGTAAATGCATGAATGATAAAAGCATGTTTTTTTGTATATGTTAGGATAAGGTAAGTATGGGTATATAGGGTATATGTTTTGGGGTTCTGAGGTATATGTTTTAGGGTGATTGGGTATTTTAAGGGTTCAGGGATAGTTTTGGGGTACTGGGGTATTTTTAGGTTTCAGGACTAGGTTTTGGTTTTGGGGTACAGGGGTATTTTTAGGGTGAAGGGATAGGTTTGGGTTTTGGGGTACAGGGGTATTTTTAGGGTTCAGGGATGGGTTTGGGTTTTGGGGTACAGGGGTATTTTTAGGGTTCAGGGATAGGTTTGGGTTTTGGGGTACAGGGTATTTGTAGGGTTCAGGGATAGGTTTGGGGGTACAGGGGTATTTTTGGGATTCAGGGATAGGTTTGGGTTTTGAGGTACAGGGGTATTTTTGGGATTCATGGATAGGTTTGGGTTTTGAGGTACAGGGGTATTTTTAGGGTTCAGGGATAGGTTTGGGGTTTGGGGTAAAGGGGTATTTTTAGGGTTCAGGGATAGGCTTGGGTTTTAGGGTGCAGGGTGTATTTTTAGGGTTAGGATGGGTTATGATTATGGGGTGCAGGGGTATTTAAAGGGACCATGGTGGGATTAGTTTTTAGGGTATTGCACAACTTTTTCTGGTTGGTTGTGTTTTGTTATCATGCATGTGGGCCCCAGAACGTGCTTCAGAGTTGGTGCTACATAATGTGTCTTACACATGGAGGACATGCGAAAAATTGTGAGGGATTGTTACACGGTTGGAATATTTAAAACCAATAGCACTAGTTGTTTGCAGGTCTCTTGTACCATGATTCAGAGAACAGAGTGTGTGTATTGCTTCTTCTATATAAGGAGGAAAATATTAGATTTCCTCCAATGGAATGGTGAAAATCCTCAGAACATCGCATTGGTTTTCATTGTTGCTGAAAGAATGGCATAAGTAAACATAACTAAAGCTACAATTGCAAACACAATGCCCGTATGGTTTATTGTGATATTGTGTGCTAGCTCACAAAACAACAACCAAATCACCCTTACCACTAAAAATGTGAGAAATAGGCAGGTTGCACACAGAATTCCACGTCAAATGTTGTTGCAATTTAATGTACACAATTTACCCAAGGAATGATTTTGCAGCATTATTCCAGATTGTATTACATTATGATATAGGCCTGAACATAGGTGCTCACAAACATTTTGCCAGGAGCAACAACATCTGGTCTGAGTTATGACCAAGAGCTATGTTGATACCAGATGAGTTGCAGTTGGGGGTAAGGTGAGTGTAAGGGAAGTGAGGCATATACATCTAGTTTCTGAATTGCACAATGTGATACCAACAACTTGGCATTAATACTGGTTTCGTATCTTAATCAGATCATGTGATCCTAGGCAATTGTTTTATTTCACTCCCCATGGCCCAGACTTTAAGGCAGCAACAGATATGAATAAAACTGTGTTTTTTGTATATAGACATCACCTGCTGACTGTGAAATAAATGTATGACTAGATTGTACAGATACATTTTTTCAGCATTCTTTACACCCCAGACTGCCTTTTCCTCGTTTGTGAATTCTTACTTTTGTTGTTACATGTTCTATTCCCAGAGATTCCAGTCTTACCCTTTCTCCTTGACTTTGTACTAGATTTCTGGTTTATGTGATGATTAGAGTCTAGGACATAGCTGGTTAGGAAAGAGTATCCAACGACATTGTGCAGGGCGTTAAGACTGCAAGTAAGTATTCAGTTATCTGAACTGCAGTGCTCCTAGTCTTTACCAATGTTACTTGCTCTGTAAGCTTTAAAAGGCTTAATTTACTAAATATGTGTCTACAAATTAGACCTCAAAGAGTAACCAAATGGTGTTTCATGAAAGGGCATGCCCCTCGAATGTGGGCCACGCCCCTTAAATATAGGCAACGCCCCTTAAATGTAGGCCACGCCCCTTAAATGTAGGCCACGCCCCCTTAATGTGGGCCACTTTTTCGTCAGTGCCCGGGCCAAATTGTGATCCCAATCCGACCCTGCCTTCGTCTGTAGAACAAGCCTCGCCTTGTGCAAATTGTGGTCCTTCAATCACAAGAACCGCACACGTGCCAGTTTTTGGCGTATGAAATTTATTGTGTACGTTTAAAAAAAAAAAAATTGTCAAACTAGTCCTCTGACTAGAATGGGGAGATCCAGTTATGCACAGCTGTTTTGAGAGCAAGGGCACCTATCGGCACCCTTGCCTGTGTGTCTGGAGGAGAATTTCAGGCAATTGGGAAGCCTCCTCCCATATTTTTTTTAATTTGTTTTTCCTGATTTATATGTGCCCTCTAATTCCACCGTATAAATGTAATCTGTAGTGCAACGTAGTGTTTCATGCAAATGGGAATGTGTTAGCGCCCGACACCTGCTTATTACGAAATGTATCCAATGTTTAATGATTTTGTTATTCTTACTGATGAAATGCAATTGACCCTTAATGCACCGTCATATCTAAATGGCGTTTTGGAGTGTTGATGAACGTTAATTAAAGAGTGGGTGGCATCGGCGCGAATTAATTCCAATGGTATACGGCGCTGTAATATGCGTGTGTGTGTTCCACAGCGTAGCTTTTACTCGTTATGTTTGATAAATATGGAAACAAAATGTGGCTCGTGGCATGTCGCATTAGTGGATTGGTCTCAACATAGGGCCGCCCGCCCCTTATGATGTATAAATGTGGAGGTTCCTCCACCCTCAACCGCCGGAAGTTGGTTTAATTTCCATGCACATTTGGCTTTCAAAAACTCGTTTATAGGACATTACGCACTTTGGCTAGACAGGGTCTGTTTCTTAACGGACCGGACCTCTCCAGCCCATTTGAAGCCCCTCTCGACCCCGACACCTGCTTGTCTTCACAGGAGTGCGCCGGCGCCTCGACGCAGGTGTTCCTGTTGGCAGTGGTTGGGATGCTGGGCACAACTGGTAGAGTCCCGACAGGCTGTGTCGCAGGGGGCTCTGCCTATCGTCATATGTAAGATGCAAATCAGAGGCCCCCTCACCTCTAAACCCCTGAATTGTGAGGAGGGGTGAGGGATGCTCGGGTGGAATACCAACCTCGTGACGTCACGGACGGGCCCCTCCTCCCGGGCCCGGCGGGGGTTCTCGCTGGCACGCGCGGGGGATTCCCCCATCTGTTGCTTGTCAGCTTCCCAGGGTCGGAGCGCTGCAGGGGAGGAGGGTCGCAGATCCGTGAAGCGGACCACTGTGCGTCCCGTCGCGGGGGAGGAGTGCCCTGAGTCTGCCAGCGCTAGGTGCCAGGCTCTGCTCTTCGCCTCGGTGGCACACATCCCTCTGCCACCAGGTCCACCAGCTGCCTCTCTCCGCCTTCCCGGGGCCAATGTGAGTACAGAAAAGTTATGGAGCAGAAGTGATGGGAACTGAGGGTGGTGGGGAGGAGGTGAGGAAGAGGGGAGGGGAGGGGGAGAGTGAGCCGAGCATACTCCGAGTGCTTCTTGTGCAGGAGTGAGGGATATAGCTTAGCTTGGTCGTGAACACTGCTGCTGCACATGGCATACCCCAGGTGGATATCCATTAGTGCAGCCAGTGCAGTGGCACCAGGGGCCAGAAGCCTGATTATTGGAAGGAGGCTGAGGAGGTTTGGCAATGGAACAAGTGTGTACCGAAGTGGATTACTTTGTATGCAGTGTCAGGTGAACAGTACTGTGCGCATACATGCGTACACTATGGAAAACGTATGCACCTCTGAAAGGCAGCTGGGGGTCAGCGCATCACATGTCAAGATCAGGCTGACCCTGCCCCAGCTCCGCCGCAGTGTCTCAGAGCTAGCGCTCTCTTGTACAATCTCCCTGTTAGCTCGCTTCTCCACCTCTGCTCTCTCGTTCTTTTTTCGTGTACCCTCCATGACGTCCTGCTCACTTGACTATAGAAATCCCCCTCCCACCTATAAACGGCTGCACAACTTTTCTTTAATTCTGAGAAGTGCTGAAGCGGGAACTTATGACCTCAAAAAGAATACTAAACAATGCCGCATGAAAGGGGGATCGGACCACTGCCCAGGATGCCAACGCCTCCTACGTGCAGCGTTGACTTCTGTGGTCCAATTGATCTCACCATTCCACTCTTTAACCACACGTTCCCAGGCCTATTGGAAGCGGCCTTAACAAATGTCCGAGATATGATGAAGACCGAGGCCTGTGTGTGTGTGTGTGGAGGGGGGCTCTCTGTGTGTGGGGTGGGCTCTCTGTGTGTGGGGTGGGCTCTCTGTGTGTGTGTGGGGCTCTGTGTGTGTGTGGGGGGGCTCTGTATGTGTGTGTGGGGCTGTGTGTGTGTGTGTGGTGGGGGCTGTGTGTGTGTGTGTGTAGGGCTCTTTGTGTGTGGGGGGCTCTGTGTGTGTTTAGGGGGGCTCTGTGTGTGTGGAGCTCTGTGTGTGTGTGGGGCTCTGTGTGTCTGGGCTCTGTGTGTGTGTGGGGCTCTGTGTGTGTGGGGCTCTGTGTGTGGGGGGGCTCTGTGTGTGTGGGGGGCTCTGTGTGTAGGGGGGGGCTCTGTGTGTGGGGCTGTGTGTGTGTGGGGCTCTGTGTGTGTGGGGGCTCTGTGTGTGTGTGGGGGGCTCTGTGTGTGTGGGGGCCCTCTGTGTGTGTGGGGGGGGCTCTGTGTGTGTGGGGCTGTGTGTGTGTGGGGGGGGGCTCTGTGTGTATGTTTGGGGCTCTGTGTGTGGGGGGCTCTGTGTGTGGGGGGGCTCTGTGTGTGTGGGGGGGCTCTGGGTGTGGGGGGGCTCTCTCTGGGTGTGTGTGGGCTCTGTGTGTGTGTGTGGGGCTCTGTGTGTGTGTGGGGGGGCTCTGTGTGTGGGGCTCTCTGTGTGTGTGTGGGTGCAAATGCAATAGGTCTCGCATATGCAAGCGATTAAGCTATTGGCAATATAAATGAAAATGCCATTTATTTATGATTTTAAAAAATAGAAAAGAAAAAAAAAGAAATGTCATGAGCAATGCCAATAGCTCTACCTTTAATAATGCTGAGACCATTGCATTGTAAATGCTTGCTTCTGTTTCAGTCCGAGACTGCAGCTCTCCCTCACTTATTCACCTCCTCTATCTCCGAAGGCGATGCTTTAGTCAAATGAGCTATTTGGGGCTTGAAGGTATTTGTGATCTGCAGGTTACAGGGATCTCTTTCACAGGTGTATTAACCCCTCTAGTCGTGGATTGAACTCGCAGGCAGCACGCCAACCTCTTAAGCAAGAGCCATAACGAAATGACAAACATCTATCACAGCAGTCAGTCAATGCGGTTAACCCGATGAGCTTTTTACTACAGTGTTTCTTGACCTCTGACTACCGTCAACTTCTACTGAATCATCACTGGAATGCGGTAACGCCACCGAGTTATTATTGGAAGCTGGGACCCCTGTCCTAAGCAATATCTATGATCTTGAACTTGAAAACAATACACAAAAATACAAAAAACAAGTATAAAGCAAAAATGCTCAAATATTGAAATATATTTTTTAATTCACAATCAAATATGAAGTTTTCACATTTTCAATGTTGCTTCTTGATTTTTTTACACCTAATTAATTTGGATGTATTCATTTTAATATTATGTAATTATGTTACACAGTTGCGGGACCCCTGAGCAGGCTTTGCGGACCCTCAAGGTCCTCGGACCACAGGTTACGGAACACTGATTTGCCGGGTTTGAGATGCACCTGTGATGAGCAGGCGGCACCCAGAGCTAGGCAGCAGGTGCATTCGACCTCGGAGATGCTCCATTGGTTGGCTGGAGGCCCGCTGCTCTACATCAGTGCTTTGGAATTTCCTAGGAAGTTATTTGAAAGGTGCCTGCGATGTGTGTGTGCGGGGGGTTAAGGATTCTGGCCGTGACCGTTCCTATTCCCTCGCCTTGGCGCCCCTCTCTGTGGGGGGGGGGGGGGGTGGCCTCTCCCCTTATTTCTGTAAGGGATCCTGTCACTTGACATCACGGTGGTGGAATTTCAAAGGAATGGCAGGGGGCGGGGGATTAGGGGCGGAAGCGGAGGCCTGCCAAGTCCAGAGGAGGGATTACAGGCACATGGCTGGGGGAGGGAGTGTTTAGTTAAAGAGACCAGGCGGGCGGAGAGTTTCAGGAGAGACGCCCGGGCTTGTGGGAGCAGCATGGAGATCCTGACAGGTACGCGAATAATGCGATGTTTACTTTCCCCCACGAAAACAACAAGATGTGTGCTTGTCGCGGTGTCTAACCGCGTGGGTGGTGGGGAGGAGCGGAGGCAGGCGAGAGGCGGTGATATTTATTCACCTCACGCGTTTCCCCGGCTCCTTCCTAAATTTGGACGACAGTGCCTTCTTCGCATCACTTTAGATCTGGCCTTAAGTAACTAGAAACCAAAAGTTTTAGACAGACTCCAGTCAGCATCCTTCCGGAAGTGTTTAAGTTACCGGCTCAAGTACCATCGGCGGGTCACGGGGTTTGGTCCTGAAAAGGATTATTTGTGTGATCGCTTCGCCTGCCGCGGGGATTTTTGTACAAAAGTTAATATCCAATGAGATAACTCGGCGGGTTAATGCCGATCGCTGGTCTTCTGTGGCGGATGACTGTGTCCACGCTGTATTGTAGAATCCACTCCGACCCCACAAAACACAATCGAACCTGTCTGCTGTTATGCAGGTAGGGTTCACACAGACACGCACAATAAGTGTAGGGGCACACTACCTTCCCTTTCATACCTCCTTCGCTTCCTTGAAGTTGAGGTACTGGGAGGGGTACGTCCATACATTCCTTGCTCCTGCGAACATTCCATCCTGGTCCAACCCCTCTCCGATTGTGGGTGACCTTGCATTCATTCGCATAGGCATCAAATCCCCTGTACTGTCCAGCACAGACCGGATATATCAAGTGGTGACAAAGAAGTCAATGTTTTCCAAACTCCCAGAAATCACTCTGTCAGGTATACAGTTTGTTTCACTTCATCGTTTCTTCATCACTTTTCTTTTGGCTCTCTGTTCTGGCTAAAGACCATTAAACAACGGGACCACACGCGAATCCTAACTACAATATTTTTCATTTGCTAAAGCCTTACAGAAGTTGACCAATTATGTAACCAGATGTATGTTGCGCAAAGAGAATACCTATCCTTCATAACTATAGTAAGAGAAGCGGTTCTTGGGCAGAATCTTCTCCTGACGCATTACTTTTTCCTTTTCGCCTGGCATTCTCCCAATTGTACCAGAGGAAGGTGCATTCTGCCTGTACCTCTCATAGTAGTGCTTCACAAACTTTTAAGAACCACAACCCAATTTTTAGAACCACAAAGTTTCGCGACCCATCTAGCTTTAATGGACATAAGGCGCAAATTTTTTGATTGTGACAAAAGCATCCTGTGGTAGAGCACATTTTTCATTGCAATAGCCACTTAATTTGCACAGACATACAGGTTTACTGATAAAAATATATTGCATACACATGATAATGTGTGGAAATTGGGATTTAGTTAATATTTATTACTTGTGCATCACCAACTGTCTTCCGACTTTAAAGCTTTGTTTCCATCACATTTCAGAATTACCAAAAAAGTGCTTCATTTTTGCTTTCCTAACTGCTGAATGTGTGAAGTTAATTCACAGGTATTTAAATGTTGTTGTGTGTCATAAATAAGATGACATCCTACAACCTTTCCTTTCATACGCTCTGTACCCCAGCAAGATTGTCGTATAATTCTCTTTACTTTTCTGACTCCAACATGATCATTTTTAGCGTTTTCCTTTCTGCCGTCGGCCAACGGCCATCGCGAGCACTACCTTGGTAGTGCTGCGCACGTCCGTTGGCCGACGCGGCCCCGCCCACATAATAGAACCCCCCGCTCGGTGGCGAAATTATCGCCGCCGTAAACGGGTTAAACAACAGTCCCCATGTTAAAAACCACCAATTTGTCAGAAATATAGCCTGACATTTGAACTCTGTCTTTGAAGCACAGTAAATGTGATAAAATAAATGCAGAATATAAAGACATTTTTATTTATTGCTTGACCTATCACAATCCACCAAAAACACCTCTGGGTCGAACCACAGTTTGGGGACCACTGTCTTAGAGGATAGCAGCATCTAATCCTCAATTTCCAATATATGACTCTGGTTTACCCACATCAATTGTTTTTTAAAAGCTCTTAAATTAGTTTTTCACTACTCCATGGTCTACCTCTACTGTAGGATAGCATTGGCGTTACCTTATAACATTTAATAAGCAGTAATTTCAAAATAGGAACAAGTAGCCAGTTCATGTTTGGTGTCTCTGGAACTGTAATTTAAAATCCTAACTTATGGCGAAGTAGTCATTTTAAAATTACAAGTTTGAAAATGCCACTTTTGAAAGTTCCCATTTTCCTGCCTTAGCCATTATTGCCTGTAGCCTGTACCTGGGTCAAATGACTGGTTAAAGCTGATAGTTAAGCTTTGTGTATTCCTCCTAGAAAGCCATACACAATAGGGAGAGTAGGTGTGCCCGGATGGGCAATCACTGGCAGGATGGGCACAGTCCCACTTATACTTGAATAGGCTCTGTCCTGCCTCCAAACAAAGGGCTGCATACCCCCTGTAGTTAGTCTGGAACCAGGACAGGGAAGGCAGAACACCTAGAGACTTGAAAGGGAAACATCTAGAAGCTTCTCCCCCACTTCAAATGCACAACTGGGTATAAATACGAGAGCTCAGACACCACTACTTCAGTACACCTCTGGACCTGTGGATACTCTGCCAGGGGGAAGGACTGCTGAGCTGCTGAAGGACTGCCTCCTAAATTAACTGCTTCTGTTATTAAATGTGGTAAAAGCTTGCAATGTATTGTATGTACTGTATCTATTGAATCTGTCATTGAACTTTAAAGCCTTTCCTATGAGCTAAAATGTGTTTAAAATACCCCCAACATATTCTTTTTACATATGGCGAGTCGAGTCCTGCTTTGTGTAATATTTTCCAGGCACTATCGTGGAGTGTACCTCAGATGTTAGATTCTTTTTTGGACAAAAAGTAAATTAAGATTATTCTGTGTTCATATGCGAAAATAAAATACCCCTGAATACTTGCTTAGGTTGAGAGATAAAAGGGTTCAGGGTTTTGTTGCTGATGTTGGTAGGGACAATATCACTACAACCTTTACCCTAATGAGAAAAGTGCTGAACCCAGACAATCTGTGATTAAGCAATATCAAGCTGTATGGCATCTTTATTATGTTTCTTTATGTTGAATTGCCACTGGAATGATGCTTCAAGATATACAAGCTGTCAAGAGGATGAGGCAGAACTGGTACACAGATGGTGTACCCATCACAGCCATGGCATTTTGAAGAGGATGTTACAATATCTCCTATTTTCCCATTGGTGATGGTGCTCAAGTAGTCCTTTTGTTAGACTTTAGAAGCAACATGATGTAATTAGCAGTCAGTGTGTGTTATATGATGTGTTTACTTTTACTGACATGACATTTTAGTGGCTGGTTTATAGCTTTTTGTTTAACAAGGGTTCTCGTTGTCTCTATCGCAGACAACTGGCTATTCTTGAATTGCCTTTGAAAAATAATTTGTTCTACTTTTCTCTCTTGATGACGTTGTTGTATTTACAGCTTTTTTGTATTGACTATGTAAAGGCGTCTGTGCATATAATGTTTCTTACAACTGTACTGAATATACTGGCCTGTTGTTAATATTGTGTTGTTTATATCTTATAAGCATACCACCTACAATGTAAACTTCCATTACCTTTCATAATACTCTTTTCTGAGATTACAACCTAACTCTACTAAGGCAGTGTGTTAAACAACATAGGGTCCCTTCTTTCAGTTTCCATAATGTACTAGCCTAAGAGGTTGCTTAATTATCATATTTCTTTCTAAGACAGCTTGGAGGAACATATACAGAGTTGCCCAACCATTACTATACAATACACCTTAACAGAATCAAGACTTTTTCGCTTTGTCAGTGCTTGTTCCATGCACAGTGCTCTCATTAATGATGTCATGTCAGATGTTGCATTGATGTTCTCACTTTTGTCGTAGAATGTCATGATTGATGTAAAATGCTAGGGTATGAGTTATAGATACTTCAGATAATTATAATTGGTGAACTTCAGTGGTTTTGATGAGTTTAAAATGTAATGTTTCAACTGACCCTTTCAGTTAAATATGATGTTACTTTAACCTTTGTTTTTTTTCTATTAATTTCTAAAAAAAAATCACGTAAATTAATATTTTAATACCATACCCAACTAGGCCAACCCAGCACCGTACATGGGGCTGACCCAAAACCTGGGTGTAGGGCAGGGCCTGGGTCTAACCAGTGTGGGCAGGCAACCCTCCTGCCTTGCACAGCCTTTGGCTATGTGCCGGGTGGGGTTGGCCCCAGGCCCTCTGCCCAACCCCCTGTGGGTGGCCAACCACCTGCCTTGCAGGGCCTTCAGGGTTGGCCACAGGGTTTGTTCTGGCCCTGCGTCTAACCACCTAGGGCAGCAAAACCCTGGCACCCTCAGCCTTCGGCTGTGCTCAGCTTAGGGTTATCCAAAGGGCCTAGCCTGCTGCCAGGCCGTGAACCCAAATCCCCACAGGCCACCAACCCCCTGCCGGGTCTTAGGCCATGCCCAGCTTGGGGTTAGCCATAGGCCAGGCCCTGCACCCTTCTCCGGTGGGCTGCCAATCCTCCGCCATGCACAGCCTTCGGCCAGGCAGATCATGAAGTTGGCCGCAGGGGAAGGACTGTGGCCAGGCCCTGCACCTAATCCTACAGGCTGCCAATACCCGTTTCTTCATGGCCTTGCAGTGCCCCAAGGCCCACCTGTTTTTTTTTCTCTCACAGTACTACGGTACTACTGAAACATTACATGGGCCTTACTGTACTATTGCAGTGCCGCAAAAAAAATCTTTTTAATTTGACCTTGGGGTATATCCCTTTGGACCAGGGGGTCAGGATAGCCCTCTTTTTTCTTATTTTTATTTATTACTTTACGACACAGGCAGATGAAACATCCTCTTTATGTTGCGGCCAGCCAATCAGATCGTGTGTTTGACCTTACATCACTGCAATAGCATTGAGGGAGTTCCACCCAGTCAGTCTGATGGCATGTTTCCAGCTTGCCGTACTCCACAGATATATTGACAATTTAACTGCTTCACAAGATAGCTATATATTTTGAACCTTCATTTCTCAAAAACGACTGAACAGATTTATACCAAATAACAAAAAGCACGCTTGCAAGATCAAGATCTAGTTTTCTACCATACTTGGTGTCATTCTGTTGAGCCACTTTGGCGGTAGCAGTGTCTAAAGTTCCTATGAGAAATTGCAGTGTATGAATCCTTTTTTTTTTTGTTTGATTTTTATTTTGGGATAATTGTTTGTGAACATTTGTCAAACGATGACAACATTTTTATCAACTCGGTTTCCTATAACTACATAGTGGTGACTGCCACTGTGTAATGATAGACACCACCAGAATCTTTGCTCAAGGAAGATTTATTTTCGCATTATGCCAACAAATACCCAACGCGTTTCGGCGTAAACGCCTTGATCACGGGTTAGTTCATTGTTTTTACATGAAAATATTTAAACACAAAGTGAAAGTGCACGTGACAGAAACAAATGACAGTGAAAGTGGACTAGTCTTCACAACAAAAGAAAACTGTCGGCCATCTTATAATGGTCATAAGGCCAGTACATTTGCCAAAGCAGCATAATGCTCAGTGAGTTAACGCCCCAGTTATGCCAACCTCTTTATGGGGGATACGATGATGATTTGCTGAATACCACGTTACAAAGGGTTGAAGGCATCTCAAGAGAAAGTTTATTGAAAGAAAAATTAAAGGGACAGAAAGATGTAAAAGTAACACAGTTCAGTATGATAACCACTTTCTGAAACAATGCCAATGACCGTACCAGAATATTGAGAGGAAACTGGCATATCTTAAAAACAGATAATGTTATAGGATCGGACATACCATTGACATCTAAAATAACTTTTAAAAAGCAAGATCATTGAGAGACTGCCTAGTACATAGCCATTTGGGGGTCAAAAGCCAATGTGACAAGCACCCTTAGAGAAACTATGGGGGTTTACCCTTGCGGTAAATGCAAGGCATGTCTTGGCAGCAGAAGAACACTCACATACAATGTACCTGGATTTAAAAAATCCATAACGATAAAAAAGTTTTTGACATGCAACACTGATAGCAATAAGGATCTATTGCGGTTCTTTGGAATCGACTATGTACCACCTAACGTACGAGGAGGAGATAGAGTGCTCAGATTAAGAAGGTTAGAATTGAGGTATATAATCGATCTGTAGACAAAGATTCCAAAAGGGATGAATGGTGGGGAGGAATTGGCAAACATTTGGGAGACTAGGTATGCTGGTTTTTACATGAATGTGGTAATGATTCATATTCACATGATTATGTTTAATGGATTCTTTAAATTTAATTTAAAACCTGTCTCATTATGAAAAAGTGTATACGTTTTAACCAAAAAGATTGGTTTGACGTATATGCCACTCTAACTGTAAGGTGACGGAATTACATACCGGTACGCAGCTTAATTTTTGTGCTTATCTTAAAGGTGTATCTGTACAGTAGCTATAGCCAATACATGGCTTAATTATGAACGAAAATGGTCGCCTAATGGCAGGAGATGTTTATCGTCAAATGTGGTATTTAAAAACTTTGGTGCGATGCAATTTGTTTATTAATAAATCAATCGACATGCAGCATGGGGATTATGTAATGTTGATGTCAATGCGAGTAACATTACCTGTAATAGGGGATATCCATATGCGAATGGGAGAAATGCCAAGATGGCGCCCATGTTTGCAAGAGAACGTAATGATATCTGATATCCGTCGTTACTATGCTTGCTGATGTGAGTCATGTGATGATTTGTTGGATTTAAAAATGCACCATCTTTTGGCACGCATTTAAACATTTGAGTAAGGCGGATGCCCAAACGGGTCATATTTGCTTAAATAATAAATTATTAAGGATGGAAAACCCCTAAGAGTGCTTTCTTTCTCGGAGATATATTAGCAAGAAAACAGAGCGTGGATATATATATATATATATATCCCAAATGATGGGCAGTTCCGAGTGGTGACTGATGGGTATCTTTGACCATCTATTAGGGTGTCATTGATTACCATCTTCTGTAGGTCAGTTAGAAAGATTATAGGCTTTTGTTGAATGGCTGCACACACATGGCTGCACACACTATTAACCCACTTTCTTGTTAGACCCTCTGGTACTCTTTTGTTGTTACCCATTTATGTGTGGCCACCTTTTGAAAGCAGAGGGTGTAAATGATTTTCCCATTCATGATTAAGGCTTGGAGGGGGAGCCGAAACTTGTCGGATTGCGGTGTCATGCTGCGCATCTAAATGTTCAATAGAGCTCCCATATTTAACTTCCTGGAATCAGGCATACGGCGTTCTTACTTTTCAGGGAGAGTGTTCTGTGATATATATCTGCCATCCATTCACGCCCGCCGAGGTCGCCCTGTCCGGGTCGGGCAGTTCCACAAAACAGAGAAATGGTGTTTGCAATACATATATCTCAAAAGGTTGTCCTTGAACAAAAATGCACTCTCAAAACAGGTTCTCTTGTGGTTTATTTAAACAATGGCAAACCATGCAGATTACATCGGACAATTACTCTTCAGGCCTAATGTGTTTTTGGCTACCCGCCCTTGATGACAGGCCACTGTGTGATGGTTCTGCAAGGCTGTATCAAAGCAATGATTACCTTGTTAAGTACTAATTCCTCCCTCAAGTGGGCCTCCAGTGAGTTGTAAACCATACTGGTAATCGTAGTCTGTGGGTTTGCTCCATCAAACACAAATCCCAAACTGTGTCAATGCCCCAGTGGGCCTTCTGATGCCATCTTAATGGAAAACAAGGTTCACAACGCTGTCATTACATCGCAAGACTATTACAACGCGGTTGTTACAGCAACCGCGTGGTTAGTACGCAATGCATTTACATCACAAATCATTAAAACGACTTGTTGTAGGGAGCGCTGAGGTATTGGAATTGAATTCCAACATCTTCCCTACTGTTGTGCAAACTGGAATAGGAATAGTAAATAATACTACACAGCACGGAGACAGCACTCCTGTTTATGGTTGAGCATCTGCAGGCGGTGCTCGATGCGGGTCAAACGGCGGCGCTTGTTTTATTAGACCTGAGCGCCGCCTTCGACACCGTCTCGCATGGGATCCTCCTGCAGCGCTTTGAGGAGGCCGGCGTGACTGGCACCGCATTGCAGTGGTTCCGATCGTTTCTGGTGGATCGTTCTTTCTGTGTGGCTGCCCCGCCCCACCAGTCCAAATTCCATCCTCTGACGCTTGGGGTCCCGCAGGGGTCCTCGCTGAGTCCCACGTTGTTCAACCTATACGTGAGGCCGCTGGCTGAGGTTGTAAAGCACTGCGGTATGACCATGGTGTCATACGCGGATGATACTCAGCTAGCGGTCACGATCAGCGGGGATTCCGGGGCGGAAGCCCCAAGATTCCGAGATGGACTGCGGGCGGTGGCCAGTTGGATGACGTCCAACTGTCTCCAACTGAATGCCAAAAAGACAGAGATTATGGTCTTTGGCCAACAGACGGAACATTGGGGCGACACCTGGTGGCCACCTGAGTTGGGCCCCACCCCTACTCCGGTCTCGGAGATTAAAAATCTGGGGGTTTGGATGGACCCTACTCTTAGTTTTGTTGGCCATACTAAAAGAACTGCGGCCTCCTGCTTTGGAATTCTGCGCAACTTGAGACCTGCACTCAAATTCTTTGACGCTGCGACCCGTCAACTTGTGGTTCAGGCGACGGTGCTGTCTCGGCTGGACTATGCCAGCTCCCTTTTTATAGGGTTAAATCAGGCGAGCTCACCCGCCTCTAGCGAGTGCAAAATGCAGCCGCCAGAGCAGTAGTAGGCCTTCCTAGGCTCTCACACCCTGCGTGCCCTCCATTGGCTGCCTATTAGGCAGCGGATTCATTTTAAAGTGTTGTGTATGTCTTTTAAGATCTTAAAAGGTCCCTCCGCTCAGATACTTCACAATCTTCTGTGTTTCAGTTCAGTTCAAAAACCTTTATTTCGGTAAAAGTTTACCATAAAAGACAATCATATAAAACAATTCATTTAAATGATTTGTACAGTGAATTTGTAGAATTCATAAAAACTATACTGGAAGGAATCTTTATATAATAAAAACAGGTCCATACTCAGTCTATATTTTGAGGTATTTCCTTCTGATGGACCAGAAGGCGCCCAAATATTTGGCCATAGCGAACACAATGAGATCTGACAAGTCAGTTTTTAGGACTCTAAAGGCAGGTAGGCACTTCTTGAATCCCAGATTCCTACATAGGGGAACAATCCAGTGTCTACGAATCCCACAATAGACTGGACAGAAAAAAAGAATGTGGAGCTCACTTTCCTCCGAATTTCTACATGCTGGACAGGAACTACTCGAATCATGGCTCCATTTTGCTGTGAAAGTTCTAATGGGGAGAGTGCCATGTCTCCACTGGAGATATAATTTTCTCAATACAGTAGGATAAATTTTATCTAGAGTAAGTTCCATGTTGTAATTAACCTTGTGAGAGAAA
Organism: Lissotriton vulgaris; assembly: GCF_964263255.1. Lineage (NCBI taxonomy): Eukaryota > Metazoa > Chordata > Amphibia > Caudata > Salamandridae > Lissotriton > Lissotriton vulgaris. The sequence continues at coordinate 1,365,073,996 of NC_141695.1, read as the reverse complement.
AAGGAAGCTGTCAAGGACCCGGGATGTTGATGGTTGAGTATCAGGGATAATTTGAGTTCTCGGTATGACCTGGCTAGATCTTTTTTAGAGAGGGTGTGGCACATGTTCTGAGGGTCAGACCACATAGTTGAGAGACCTAAAGCCTCCAGTTCTAATTTGATAAATTTGAGCCATTTGATTTTTCCGGCACCTGGAGTGGCAAGAATCTCCCTTAGTCCTTCCCTGTAGCTGGCCAACTCAGGAGTTATCCATATTCTACGCCAGAAGGCCAGTGGGCGTAGAGCCAAGTCCTCATCAAGCGGGCATAGGCCAAGGTCCATCCTCAGGGGTATAATGGGGGTGCTCGGTGGTAGCCCAACAAGATTGCGAATACATTTATTTTCCACCTTCAGCAATTTTGAAGTATTTTCATGGCCCCAAAGTTCAGATCCATAGATTACAGCCCCCTTGGCCTGAGATTTGTAAATCTGTATTGGGGGGCTGATCGGCCTGACTGAGGATTTGTTGTTTGCCAAGAGCTTCATTATTCCTCCCGAGTGCTGGGTCAATTTCAATGCAGCTTTCTCCAGGTGGGAGATCCAGGTAAATTTATCATTTAGTACAATTCCCAGATATTCAAATGTTTTTACCCTTTCCAGCTTGGTATGTGTGATACTAGGACTGAAGTGAAATTTCTGTGGGGGGTTAAGGACCATGAATTTCGTCTTGGTGGTGTTGATTTCCAATCCATGGGCCTCACAGAAGTCCACAAAGCCATCCAAGGTACGCTGAATGCCGTTTGCCGACTTGGATAAAAGCAGTGTGTCGTCGGCAAACATGATGGCTGATACCCTCTCAGCGGCCAATTTCGGGGCATCAGAGTTGGGTATGCCCGCTAGGTGGGAGATTACCCCGTTGACATAGAGGCAAAACAGGGTTGGTGCAAGCACACAACCCTGCCTTACCCCCCTGCCAACGGGGAACTTCTCAGACAATTCTCCCATCCTGCCGCATCTAACTTGGGCATAATTACTGGTGTGGAGACGTATTATCATATTCAAGAGACCTTCAGGGACCCCCAGTTTATCAAGGACCTCCCACAGCTTATTCCTCGGGACCAGGTCGAACGCTGCCCTCAGGTCCACAAATACAGTATAGAGGCTGCCACCCTCCAGCTGTACTGTTTTCCAATATATCATGGCGAGGCGAAAGACCTGGTCCACTGTGGAGACCTTCTCCCTGAAGCCTGCTTGAAAGGGGCTAAGGATGTTGAAGTCCCTGATCCACTCATGAAGACGGTTCAACAAAAGCTTGGAGAATAGTTTCTGGGAAACATCGATTAGGCTTATAGGCCTATAGTTTACAGGGAGGAGGGGAGACCCCTTTTTGAAAATTGGCACTATTTCTGCCCCTAGCCAGGTGGAAGGGATTGGCAGACCTTTCAAAATGGAATTGAATAATACCCCAAAATACGGAGCCCAAACCTTAGGTTCATGCTTGTAAAGGTCGCCTGGGAGTCTGTCTAGGCCCGGCGCCTTCCCAGCAGACAGGGAGGAAATTGCCAGGGTGACTTCTTCTATACTGAAAACATCCATATCGGTTAGGGTATTTTTGATTTTGGGGGACTCTCCGACATCATCACTTCTTCCGCTATCTCTGCTATGTGGAAGGTATAAGTTTTTGAAGTGTTCCTCCCAGACGGATGGCGCTATACAGGCCTCGACTGCTGCAAGTGGTTCGGCCGAGCCATGCCTAACGATTTGCCAAAAAGTCCGTGAATCTTGGCAAGCGAGGGCAGCTAATATTTTTGTCCAGTTCTCCTCGTCCCATTCTATTTTTGCATTGTGGAGGAAAGATTTGTAGGCTACTCGTCTCTCCCTAATTGTGTTCGGAGTATCTCGTGCTTTCAGTGATTCTAACAGTAGGGTTTTTGCATCCCTGCAAGAGGCGTTGAACCAGGTTACTCTTCTCTTTTTTGGCTTACGTGGCTTAGTAACTGGGTTCAATACCTCTGCAAGATTAGTACATAGCTCCGAGTGGATATTAACAAGAACAGCCAATTGTGCCTGAGGGCCCGAACTACCCGTAATTTTAATCTCTGATTCGCTGGTTGGGTGGTTCATGCAGCACTCTACTTTTTCCAGGACAGGGGTAACTAGTGCTTAGATTCTTTCAATATTAGTGTGATTTTCCTGCAATTTGGTCCATTTTATTCTACGCCTATTGCTGGTTAGCACTAAGTCGGACTGTGATGGTGCATTAAGATCTACCTTATCTAATTGTCGATAGGGGATCTCAAATTTTAATGAAAGCAGGTTGTGGTCACTATCGTATCTATTGATAACTTTAAAATCTTTCACCCTCCTCCAGTCCCTGGTTGATACCATTATATAATCGATCCTTGACTCGTGACCCGGCCTGTTAAAAGTATTTTTAGGCGGGATATCACCCTCCATCCGTCCGTTGCACGCCCTCAAGGAGTGACTAAGAGTGGGGGACATTATCTGGATGGCGAGAGGGGAACATGCCTTGGTCACTGGATCTATCAAGGTAGGAATGTCCCATAGGTCATCCTCCTCGGCGGATATACCTTCCATGTAGACAGGGAGTGGTTCATATTGTTGATTAAAGTCACCACCTATGATTAAGGGGGAGGAAAAATTGTGTATATCTAGGAACTGTGCTAACTCTTCCACTGGGCCTGATGTTGCAGCTACCCCGACTGGCCTTGAATAGAAGTTAATCAGTACCAGCTTCCCTCCACATGGCCATTCCAGGGTGACACACTGGAATTCACAGGAATTAGTTTCCAAGTGTGTGGCCCTGCAGGCCAGATGGGACCCAATCCAGGTCGAAAGTCCTCCAGAAGGGCGGCCCTTTCCTCCCCATTTTGCTTCAGTGCTAAAGATAGCGAATCCCTGGCGGCTAAGTTGTTCTCTTGCCCATGTCTCTTGTAAGAGACATATGTCATAGCCCTCCACTAGATCTGTCCAGTCCGGGGTGTCTATTTTGTTAGCTAGCCCTGCCACATTCCATGACAGAATAGAAATTATGCCGTGGGCCTCTGGTATGCTTCTAGTGTCTAGTGTTGCGAGGCGCTCAAGAGCTACAGATTTCCCACACTGGTTGGATTGTGTTTCTATATTCCTGGGCGCTCTCTTCGCTCTTCGGATCGCGAATTAGCTGCAGTTCCTCGTTTCAAACGCAGCCGAGCTGGAGGACGCTCTTTTCGGGTGCGGGCGGCTGTGTTATGGAATGCCCTTCCATTTGAAATCGGGACCCTTGCCGACCTGCTTTCTTTCCGTAGAGCGGTCAAGACTTTTTTGTTCCTGTAGTCTGTTTCTTCTCAATCGCTTCTTTCTTTCAGTTATGTTGTGTGGCCTCCTTGTCAGGCGCCGGGACGCTCCTTCGCTGGAGCAGCTGTGCGCATAATAAATGCCATTAACATAACATAACATACTATTTCTAACTCGAGTGCTCCACCACATAGCAAGTCAATGTAAATGCATCACATACTAACTACGCAGTCGTTGTAATGACTGCGTTATAAAAGTACGCAATGTAATACATTGCGTTGTAATGTACTGAATTCAACTTGAGTCGACTATAAATTTTACATTGAAGTCCACACACTGCCATTCTATCTTTATGACTGGAGAACATAGTCACATGGACCTGTTTTTCAGTGCAGTGGTGCATATTCACATCTGGACACACTGTTCTTATATATAAAAGTTAGTCCTCAAATGAAAACGCACTCTCGAAACAGGGTCTTTTGTGGTTTATTTCAACAACAGCAAACTTAGCAGTGGAGTAGATTGTTGTTGTGTTGAGTGATGTAGAGTGTCGAAGAATGGAGTGACATAGAGTGGAGAGGTGTAGTGTAGAGTGTAGTATGAAGGAGTTCCATAGAATGGCATGGTGTGGAGTGGAGAGATGTAGAGTGGAGGGGCATAGTGTAAAATGGAGTAAAGTGTAGTATAGTGGAGTGTCCTAGAGTGTAGTAAAGTGGTGTAGTGCGGTGTAAAGTGGAGTGTGGTGTAGAGCAGGGTGTCATAGAGTGGCGTGGTGGAGAGTAGAGTGTAATAGAGTGGAGGGGCATGGAGTAGGGTGGCATAGAGTGAAGTAGATTGTTGTAGAGTAATAAAATGGAGTGACATAAAGTGGCGGGTCATAGCGTAGAGTGGGGTAAGTTGGAGTAAAGTGGAGTGCCATAGAGTGGAGTAAAGTGTCATAGAGTGGAGTAAAGTGGGGTACAGTGAAGTGTCGTAGAGTATCATAGAGTGGCATATGGAGGACTAGAGAGGCCATGAGTGAGGTGGCATAGAATGGAGTTTTGTAGAGTGGAATGGAGTAGAGTGTCATTGACTGGAGTGTCGTAGAGTAGCTTAGAGTGAAGTGGCATAGAGGCAAGTGGCACAGAATGGAGTAGAGTGGATTGGAGTAGGGTAGAGTGGCATAAAGTGGAATAGTGTAGATTGGAGTTGTGTAAGTTTGCATAGAGTGGAGGATAGTTTGACTGATAACACTATACAGCTCACAAATCCTATTAAAATATTTGTTTCCGAATTTCAAAAAGAGTGCTTTATTTGTGCTTTCCTAATTCTGATATATTCTGAAATATCTGCAGAGTTCATTTACAGAGATTAAAATGTTGTTGTGTGCTAAAAAAAAATACCATTGTACAGTCTTCTTCCAGTACTTAGCATGATTTTCATATCCATCCTGTTAGATTTGGGGGTCTCCAGTTGGCAGAGGTAGGTACTTTTGACCAAATAGGGACCCTTGCGTCTAGTCAAGGTAAGGGGCTACACTCCTATAATAGCCCCTGCTCACCCTCTTGGTAGATTGGCACGAGCAGGCAGGCTTATCTCAGAGGCAGTGTGTAAAGTTTTTGTGAACACATACAGTAATACAGTGACAACACTACAGATGGACACTTCACAGGTTGTTTTATAAAAATAAGTATTTTTATATAGACTTAACACAGTACCAAATGACAAAAATCCACAATACTGTACTCAAGATATGCTTAAAAATAAGTTGTTCACTTAAAATCAGTCTCTAGTAACCGATAACTCCAACGTGAATTATCACAACGTCGTGACAGGAGAAATCCCAAAGTACGGGTCTGACCGCGAGGTGCGTGGCGACGGGCCTGGTGTCAAACAGACCCCCAAAGAACAGTACCTTGGAAAAGTGATGAAAAACAAAGACAGCTGACGATGTCAGGGAGGTGCAGCTTTGTTGGCGCTTTGCCGCAAAGGTTCCTTACGACCCTAGGGGAGGTGTAGACTCGGTTCCTTACTGCAGTGCAAGGGAGGTGAGAGAACGGTTCCTTACTGCCTCGGGGAGGTGACGTCATGATGGCCCCGAAACCACGGTTCCTTATGATGTTGTGCTGTCGATGGATTCTTGGTCACCCACGTCGAGGATCGGCTCCGTTATGTCATTGTCCGCTTCGTAATCGATGCGGCTCAGCAGCAGGGGTCAGGACCACGGCACAAGTCAGACCAGCGCTCAGGGCTTCGGGCAGGTTACGGCATCGCTCACTGGCGTCTATGTAGTGCTGCCGGCGTCAGGTCTTCAGTGCAAGTCGGAGCAGCGCTCACGGCTTTGGTGCAGGAGGCGGCGTCGCTCGCCAGCATCGGTGTTGCAAGTTCCTTCTGCAGCAGCTAACACCGCAGTTCTAGAGGCAGGCAAGCAGAAGGGGTGAAGTATTGTATCCCTGAGACTTCAGGCAGGAGGCAAGCTCAAGTTCAAGCCCTTGGAGATTTTCCTCAAGATGATGAAAGCACACTCAGTCCTTTTTCTCCTTTCTTTGGCAATGAAGCAACCACTGCAGGACAACCCCAACAACACGTAGTATAGGGGTAGTCTCCTCCTTCAGTGTCCTGGTTCTTCTCCTTAGCAAACGTTTGTCTTGATTCCCAGAAGTGATCTAAAGTTCTGGGGTATGGGCCCCAATATTTATACTACTATTCTCTTTGTTCTCTGAAGGCAGATAGAGTCTGTACCTCGTCCGAACCAGTTCTGGTCCATCCTGGAGCACTTTGTTGACGAGACTCCTTCTTTCTTTTGACAGTGTGGGCCAGGGACATCAGACGCACCACAGGAGGTGGAGACAGCATTGTGGAAGGAGGGCACAGTCCTATCCAGGTCGCAGGTGCTCCCCTCCCACCACTCTACATGCAGATGGGTCTATTCAGCCCTGTGCTGACTCTCCCTGTCTCCTGGAATCCCCCAGCCCCTGTCACTCACAAACCAGACCAGGAATACACAACCTAGCAGAGGCAGGCTTGGATGGTTAGGCAAGGAAATATCTACTTTCTAAAAGTGGTATTTTCAAACACAGAATGTTAAAACCAACTTCACTAAAAGATGTATTTTATCATTCGAGTTCAAGCATACTAAACTCGAATTTCTACCTAGTTCCCTGAGTCAGTTAGGATTATAAGATGTTATAATCATACTGCCTATTCTGGCCTATGGGGAACAGGTAGCCTTGCAATAGTGATAAACTAAAATGGCTGTAATTCACTATCGGGACATGCCACACACATCAGAGCATGTCCTATTGTTGGAAAACAAGGCAGTATCTGTGAGACCTGCACAAATAGCATGACTACATTTGTCCTTCACTGGGAAGCAAGCACCCAATTGTAGTGCCTGACTCTCAGAGGGTAGCGTTGCAGAGCAGTATGAGGCTTACTCAAGGGAGGTGGTGTGGGCTAGTAATCGCCATTTGCAGGTGCGCCGAGTTCACACTCAATAATTGATTGTCCAGTCTGTACTTTGCTTTATAAAAGTAAGAGTACATTTATTAAACACACACACTACTCAATACTATGCACCAATTTACAAATGTACATAAGCTGTTGGAATTACTTTGTGACATTGCATAACATCTCCACCCCTCATGCAGGGTGGGGTCTAGTACTACCACTCCCATGTATGCACATCATCTTGCCCCCAATGCAGTTAGTTGAACATAACCTGGAGCGAGGGCCCTGCGCACTGGCACCATCCCCGTGGCGACTCACCCAATTATCTCAACAAGCATTAAAAATAGGTAACACATACCCCTGACTGAGCATTTCCTACTGACCATAAAGTATACACCTCTACATATTAAGGGCTAGCAGTCGAGTTTCTTCACCTAAGCGCAGCAGCAAGAATACATGTTTAAGCATCACTTTACATCGACAGTACTCATCACATTTGTGGATCATTAGAATGCATTGCAATTACAGCCCCTAAAGGCATCACAGATGAAATTACAGGTGTACACATATACAGTTACGCCAACAAAGAGTAGCAAGAAGTCAACTAATGAGCAAAAAAAAGGGGGCTAATTACTATGTAGAGGTGCAGGAGAAGCTTAACTCATAATATGTGCTACTAAAGTCACGCATAGGGTATCCCTTCTTCGTGAAAAGATCCAGCCGGTATCTTGCTGCTTCCTCAGGACCATTAACGCTACTGCTTTTAGTGAGAATATTAAAAAAGTAAAATATCACCTGAGTTTAAGTGACAACATCCTTCTCCTGACTTCATGATTCAACGGGATGTCAGAACATTCCCAGAGAAGCACATACCTACGTGGCAGGAGAGAAAAGCCCCACCTCACCTGGCTGCAGCGCAGGTAAAACGGAGCACCGCTCTGTCCGTCGGTACCCCGGGCGTCCCTCTGGGCTGTCGTGTGAGGTCAGCAAGATACCGGCTGGATCTAGTCAGTCTGCAGAAACATGTCGACCTTCCATTCTTGATAGTGGTTATTTGTTTAGGCCACTTCGCACTTTTTATTGAGTTGGGATTGAAGAGGAGTATATTAAATTTTCTTTCACCTTCTCTACCCAATTTTATCGTCATCCACATTTCACGTATTCACTCACTTTACTTCACATTTAGTGCACTGCTTTTCAGTTACCTTTGGCTATACCATTCTAATTTAGATCACTGGGTCCCACTAGTAGGTCTAGGCTTTTACATCTGCCAGTCCGCTGTGGGCATACTATTCTACCTTCATGGTGTGAAGGATCCCAGATGATGATGGGCGGATTTGAGTGGTGACTGATGGGAATCTTTTCACAAAGAAGGGATACCCTATGAGTGACTTTAGTAGCACATATTATGAGTTAAGCTTCTCCTGCACCTCTACATAGTAATTAGCCCCCTTCTTTTGCTTATTAGTTGACTTCTTGCTACTCTTTGTTGGTTTAACTGTTCATGTAGGGATAGTAGCATTGTTAGGTCATTAAACCGTCCCTAGGATCCTCTCCTCCCTTGTTGTGTTTGTACACATATACAGCCAGACACCCTAGCAGGAATGTCTGACAACATAATCCCCCTTTTCATATGACATCACCGTACACAGGTACTTCTCATTACACATGTGACTTTCAGTTCCTCTAAAAGAAATAACATTAGTAAATGCATTTCTGATGCAATTACACCTCTTCACCTCCGGGGGATGCCCTTTACCAGACATCCGCAACTCAGCCCTTCACACCCTGAGGCACTTCCCCATACACCCCAGCTGTAGCACAAAAGTTCTAGCCCAGGAGGTGTTGAAATGCTGGCTGAGCCTTTGAGGGGTTATTCTTTTCAAGTCCCCCATGAGACTTAAGGAGGGACTTCTTCTTTTTGTGCTGGGGATAGCTGCATTCTCCTGCAGCTCCCCCTGCACTCTGGCCCATGTGTGGTGGTGACCCCGTCCACCTGGGGCCACCACAAGCAGAGGAAACACTGTTTGCCCTTGCAGACCGGGCCTGGCCTGCAGGGCATTCTGGAAACTCTTGCATATTAGAGCAGCTGCTCCCCGCTTCTCAGGGGAGAGCCGAGCTGCCCTTCTTTCTGGCGATTCGTGCCTTGTTCCTTTCGCGTGGGGGGCCTGGTCCCACCCGGACCCCCAGGTAAGAGTTTAGGCTCGGGGAGCCCACCCCCGGCGCTCTTCCTGTTTTTTGAGGCCCGGTCTCCTCTTCTCGTTCATTTTGGGGTCCCAGTCCCTCCTGGGACCTCTGCATGCATTCTCAATGGAGGTCAGGCTGGGGAGCCCACCCCCGGCTGCCTCTGCCGGCTCCCTGCCCAGCCAGCACCCTTGCGTGCTGCTGTGGGAGCCGGACACGCCGTTCTGGTCTGCCCGCTCCGGCGGGCAGATGTAAAGGACTTCTTTGGCTTCGGGGCCAATAGATGGGGACCCGGGCCCCTCTTCTTCTTCATGAGGAGCATGCTGGTGCTCCCCGATTTGTGCTTCCTCGGGGCCTGGAGATGGGGTCCCTGGCCCCTCTTCCTACTTCACGGGGAGTGCGCCGGCGCTACCCGTCCTGCGCTTTGTCGCTGGGGGCCAGGGTGGGCTCCTGGCACCCTGTGGAGGAAATCTTCAAGGGGAGCACAAGAGGGCTCCCCGACTTTGCTTCGGGCCTGGGGATGGGGTCCCGGGCCCCTAAAGACCTCTTCACGGGGGTGCGACGGCGCTCCCGCCTCCTCATAAAGGTACTTTCATGGGGAGTGCATCTGCGCTCCTCGTCTTCGGCGGGCCTGGAGTTGAGATCCCGGGCCCCTCTCCCTATTCCCAGGGGGACGCTGGGAATGTCGCTCCCCCGCCTCCAGTTTTGGCGGGGGCCAGGGTGGGCTCCTGGCACCCTGCAAGGGCATTTTTCATGGGGATGGCCATAGCGATCCCCGCCTTTGCTTCTGTTGGGGGTACAAAAGGGGGTCGCCTGCCTTCTGGGGGGCGTATCTCGGCCCCCAGGCTGCGGATTTGCGACATTTTTGCCTCCTCTTGCTCCTGGAGGAACTTTCCAGCCACTGGAAGCACTCTCCTTCACCCTCTGGGTCTCCCAGAGGGTGGATTCAGCAGGAAGCGGTCTTCACTGGCTCCCTGCGCCAGCCTTTCATCTGGCTCTCCTCCTGGACCTCTCTTCTCCCTGCGCAGAGGCCCTTTGCTTCTGCACACTGGTCCTGGACTCTTCTCCTGGTGCTGTTCAGGATTCTGGAGCAGTTAGGGGGTTTCTCCTTCCAACTGCCCATTGTGCCAGGCTCCAGCACCTTCTGCTTCAGCAGACCACACCCCAGAGAGAGCTCCTCTTCTTGTGCAAGTTCTTTTAAGAAGTTGGGGAGGGGGCTTGCAGGAATTCTCTGTTTGCCCTATCACACAATGACACATCACTTCTTTGCCACTGCTCACTCCTTCCTGCCCAGTCCTCTGGGTTGGTTCCGGATGGCATCGTCCAGGGTCTCCTGCCACATGATCTCTGAAAGAGCCCCTCCCCCGCCTACCAGGGCTGCCTTCTCCCTGGTGCAGCCTGGTGCCTGGCACCCAGTGACAGCTACTGATGGATGAACCTGAGCTCCACCCATCTTCTCTTTCCTTGGAGAGGAGGCCTTAGCTCTTGGAAGAAAGGTTATCAATCCAGTCTGCTGAAGTCAGCTCCCAGCCATGCCCTGGTTATGGCTAACTCAGAGAAATATGACATTTCTGGATGACCCAAAAGCAGGACAAATATGACTTTGGACTCTGCAGAATACTTCTTCTCACACCCGTTACAGTGGACTTAAGTGCGTGTCTGGAATCTGTAGGTCTTAGGACAGTTAATCTAGCCCATGGGCTCCACATCCCCATAGGAGAATAATGAAGTGAAAACAGTAAAACACACTGACTTTCCCTGGCATGTTTCTTCCCAGTGTATAAAGTCTATTCCATGTCAACACCCTATTCTGCATAAGCCCTGCCACACCATTCCCTTTGTAGCTACTCCTGGGCTGCGCACGCCAGGAATCTCCACTGCACAGCCCGTACACGTGTGCACATGCATGGACACGTTTCTGCATGCAACCAGCCCCGTGCCCCTTGCTCCCGCTGCTGCATAGCGGCCTAGTCAATCTAGGGGGACACCAGCAAAAGCCACATGCAGTCATCATGAGTTCACTGTGGTTGAGTCCCAACTTATGAGGCTCTCCCACAGTAAAAGCTTGTTAGAAATGGGATCTCTGGTTGGCTGAGGCTTGCGCCAAAGCCAGGCAGAAACGACCACTCTAGTCAGGGCAAAGGAGTTACATGGCAAGAATAACCCCTGCTCACCCCCTTGGCAGCTTGGCACGAGCAGTAGGGCTTATCCCGGAGGCAATGTGTAAAACATTTCCGCAACAAACACACACAGCAGCAACACACTAGGCACACCACAAAAAGGAGTCCACACAAGGTTATATATAAAAATAGCCTTTGTATTACCATAAACACATTAGACCATAATCACACAATTATACTGTGCCAACTGGAACTGGGCAGTATTTACAGGGGATTATTTACACATGACAGGGCCATGTGGGCCACTGTCAGAATCAGCACTTAGTAGAAATAGCACTTAGTAGAACTGTAGCACAAAATGTTAATTGTAGAACACAACCAATAGCCCCTGGTAAATGGTAGGTACACACTACGTAATACTAATCACCATAGGCATAGGTCACACAGTGAAATATAAACTCGCTAGCATAAAGACAACCTCCTAAGCATGAAAACACAGTTAGAGGTATCACAGGCATAAAGGCATTGCACATTACGCGTAAATCACATTAGGCAATTATTATCACAAACACAGTAGGCAATCACCTTGCGCAAAATCACATTAGGTACTGTCCCCAGGCCAACTGGCCTTCCATGGAGCCCAAATGCACTTTGTCCAACAATGTCAGGGCAGGCTGCGCAGGCAGCCAAAAGAAGAGTGTTAGAACCGGCTGTCTCTAGTTGGCAGAGGTATACACTTCTGACAAATAGGGACACACCTTTTCTAGTCAGGGCAAGGGGATCACACCCTTTGATAACCCCTACTCACCCCCTTGGTAGCTTGGCAGAGCAGAACAGGCTTATCTCAGAGGCTGTGCGTTAAGCATTTATGACCACATACAGTAATCAAGTGAATACACTACAAACGGACACGACACAGTAGTATTATAAAAATAAGGATTTTTATATAAGGCTTAGCACAAGACCAAATAACAACAAAAATATACACAATCTTAATAAATACTTTTGGAAGGGAAAATAAAGGTTCAAATGCGGATGCTTCTTTAGGACAAAGTCTTTTCGTATCAAAGCAATTCTTCTTCTTGGAAACACAGTTCTTAGCAACAAGGTAACCCACACGGGGGCTACACGACGTCGAGGCAAAGTTAATCCAAAGGTTCGGCGTCGACCGCGAGGAGCGCTACGTCGAGCCCGGAGTCACACGGACCCCCAACAACACAGTACCTTGGAAAATGAAGCACACGATGATCAGCGGCGTCGAGCAATCCGGCGTCGCGTCTTCGGTGTCGATCAGGCCTCAGCAGTCGTCGATGTCGATGATTCTGTTGCAAGTGTGAGCAGCGCTCACGGCGTCGAGAGGGCACGAGGGCGATGCGATCAGCAGCGGTGCAGACACGAGGTCCCTTGGAGCTGGAGCCGAACTCACTACTCACTGGCGTTGCTGCTGGCGTCGATCGGGCCCGGCGTCCGGCGTCGAGGAAGCGAGACACTGGAGCCGTACTCACTATGTCGAGCTGGATTCGGCGACGTCCGTCGGCGTCGAGATTGCTGGTTCTTTCAGAGGTGCTGGATTCACAGGTTCCAGCAAATAGCACTTTAAGCAGATGAAGTCCTTTAGCCCTGTGACTTCAGCAGGAGACTGGCACTCTTCCAGTCCTTGGAGATTTTCTTAGCAAGCGTGAGAGTACACACACAGTTCCTCTCTCCTGGTTCCTTGGCAAAAATAAAGAAGCACTGAAGGATTCCCCCCAGCAAACAGCACACTGGCAGAAGGGGTAGGCAAGTCCTCAGATCAGCAGGCCTCTTGTCCTTGGTTACAGGGTTCCTTGTCAGAAGTGATCTGATTTCTTAGTTCAGGGGTCCTACTCTTATACCCCTTTTCGGCTTTGATCCCTTTGTCCATGCAGGGGACTTTCCCAACATCCTGGGTCTGTTGTGGGTGGAGCCAGGCAGAAGCACATGGCTTATTCACTGAGCAGGGCTGGGTCCTCAGACGCCCAGCAGGAGGAGGAGCCAGCATTGTCACGGGCTGGAGCAGAGCTATCGGCCTCCTGGCAGGAGGTGGGGCTAGGATCGTCCATGGCAGGCACAGAGCCATCCGTCGCTTGGCAGGAGGTGGAGCCAGCATTGTATCAGGCAGGGCAGGCTATCAGCAACTACTCTCCCCCTACTCTCAACGCAAATGTCCCACTCATCCCACACTGACTCACTCAGACCTCTGGAGCCACCCAGCTCCTGTTACACACACGCAAGACCAGCAGAAACCAGAAATGGTTAGACAAGAAAATAGACACTTTCTAAAAGTGCTATTTTCGGACGCAGAGTCCAAAAACCATCCACACCAATGGATGCGTAATTAAACCCCGAGTTCAGGGATACCAAACTCGACATTGCACCATGCTCCCCGGGCCAACTAGGATCATAGCATTAATAATCCCGGCGGCCCATTCTAACCAACGGAGAGCAGGTTACCTCGCAATAGTGAAGAATGAAGATGGCCGTAGTTCACTATTAAGACATGCCAACTTGGTCAGGCTTGTCCTACCTTATACTCCCAACGCACCCTGCCCGTTGGCCTACCATAGGGGTGACTAACATGAAGTTAAGGGAAGGTTTGAGGGACTGGCAAGTAGGTATACTTGCATAGTCCGCGTGACAGTACTAGACTGCACGTGGGTCTCGCAATGACCGACCCGTATGCTTTCTTTTACGAGGCTGCTCTTGTGGGTGGCACAACACGTGCTACAAGCCCACGAGTGGCATTTGGATTTACAAGCCCCGGCACTCCTGGTGCACTAGACTAGGGACTGACAGTAAACCAAATAAGCCAAACATGGAATACAATCGATACATCAATTTAACATCGGGAGCACTTGCGCTGTGGCACTGATCAGCAGTGGCACGGCGCCCAAAGCATTATCCAGCAAAACATCAAAAAACAGTGGAGGCAAACAAAAAAAAATGGAGAGACTCAAGCCAATGATGTCAGGTCTAACACGTGTCCCCTCCAGCTGAAATGTGGGGAGAACTACCCTTGACCGAGGGAGTCCTCATCACTAAGGCGGAAAAATCTGGACAGACCATCAGCATTGGCGTGATCTGTAGCAGGGCGGTGTTCCACCGTAAAGTCCATCCCCTGTAGGGAAATGGACCACCTCAACAGTTTCGGATTCTCACCCCTCATCTGCATCAACCATCTGAGGGGCCTGTGGTCTGTCTGAACCCGGAAGTGAGTCCCAAACAGGTAGGGTCTTAGCTTCTTCAGCGCCCAGACCACAGCAAATGCTTCTCTCTCTATCGCACTCCACCTTGTTTCCCTGGGAAGTAACCTCCGACTGATGAAGGCTACAGGCAAGTCTCGGCCCTCTTCATTCACCTGAGCTAGAACAGCCCCCACGCCATGCTCTGAAGCGTCCGTCTGGACAATAAATTCTTTCGAAAAGTCGGGTGCCTGGAGTATAGGTGCTGTGCACATTGCAGTTTTCAGGGTGTCGAAGGCCGTTTGACAGGCATCAGTCCAGATCACATTTCGTGGCTGCTTCCTGGAAGTCAGCGAAGTCAAGGGGTGCACAATGTTACCGTAATCCTTGACAAACCTCCTGTAATAACCCGTGAGTCCTAAGAAGGCTCTCACCTGAGTTTGGGTTTTGGGCGGCGCCCAAGCCAGGATGGTATCAATCTTGGGTTGCAGGGGGGCAACCTTGCCGTCCCTACTTGGTGCCCCAAGTACACCACAGAACCCTGCCCAATCTGGCACTTACTGGCTTTGATTGTGAGGCCTGCTCTGCGCACTTCCTGGAGGTGGCGCAAGTGTTCCTCCCAGCTGGCGCTGAACACTGCGATGTCGTCCAGGTAGGCGGCACTGAAATCCTCCAGTCCAGCCAAGACCTGGTTGACCAACCTCTGGAAGGTGGCAGGGGCATTCTTCATCCCAAAGGGCATCACCCGGAACTGGTATAGCCCATCTGGTGTGGAGAATGCTGACCTCTCCTTTGCCCCATCGGTTAAGGCGATCTGCCAGTGCCCAGACGTTAAATCAAACGTACTAAGGTACCGGGCAGCCCCCAACCGATCAATGAGCTCATCAGCTCTGGGGATGGGGTGCGTGTCAGTCTTCGTGACTGAATTGAGTCCTCGGTAATCCACGCAGAACCGACGTTCTGGTGAAGCACCAGGCGCTGCAGCCTTCGGGACCAAGACCACTGGGCTGGCCCAAGGACTGCTAGAGGACTCAATCACCCCTAACGCAAACATTTTGGAGACCTCCTCCTTAATGTATGCTCGAACCTTGTCAGTCACCCTGTATGCCTTGTGCTTCAGAGGAGGGCTGTCTCCGGTGTCAACGTCATGGACACACCAATGAGTGACACCCGGAACCAAGGAAAACAGATCCGGGAATTGCCCCAACAGGTGGCGACAATCCTGTTTCTGCTCAAGGGTCAGTGTGTCAGAGAGGACCACACCATCCACTGACCCGTCTTGCTCTTTAGCACACAGGAGGTCAGGAAGAGGCTCACTCTCCTCCTCCATTCCAGCGTCTGTAGCTAGGAGCATGCCCACTTCGGACCTTTCTAAGTGGGGCTTCAAACGGTTGACATGCAGGACCTGCAAGGGGTTCCTGGGAGATTTCAAGTCCACCAGGTAGGTGACATCGCTCTTCTTCTCCACAACCTTAAACGGTCCAGTCCACCTGTCCTTGAGCGCACACGGTTCCACAGGGGACATGACCCACACTTCCTGACCAGGCTGAAGCTCTACCAGAGTGGCATTCCGGTCGTACCAACGCTTCATCTCCTCCTGGCTGGCCTCCAGATTTGCCTGAGCAAGTTCTCTGAAGCGCCGAGTCTGGTTCCGAAAGGCCAGCATGCAGCTGTATACATCCTGGGGAGGTTTCCTCGGAGATTGCTCCCAGCCTTCCTTGACCAGACTCAAAGGCCCTCTTACCGGGTGACCATACAAAAGCTCAAAGGGGCTGAACCCTAGAGACTTTTGTGGCGCCTCTCAGTAAGCGAACAACAGGCATGGCAAGAGGACGTCCCATTTCCGCCTAATTGGTTCTTCAAGACCCATGATCATGCCTTTAAGGGTCCGGTTGAATCTCTCAACCAGCCCGTTTCCTTGAGGGTGGTAAGGAGTGGTGAACTTGTAGGTTACCCCACACTCCTTCCACAGAGACTTCATATAGTTCGAAATGAAGTTGGTGCCCCGGTCTGACACCACCTCTCTGGGGAACCCCATTCGGGAGAAAACACCCATCAGTGCCCGTCCCACCACGGGGGCCGTCACTGTTCGGAGAGGGATGGCTTCCGGGTACCGTGTGGCATGGTCCACCAAGACCAGGGTAAACCTGTTGCCCAGGGCTGTCTTGGGGTCCAGGGGCCCAACAATGTCAATACCCACCCGGTCAAAGGGGGTACTGACCACTGGAAAAGGTTGGAGGGGAGCCTTCTGCTTCATTCCGCTTTTCCCACTTGCCTGGCAAGTGTGACAAGTCTTACAATGGATGTCTACATCCCTTCGCATCTGAGGCCAATAAAAATGTGTGACAAGCCTGTCATAGGTCTTGTCCTGCCCCAGATGTGCAGCTAACGGTACGTCATGAGCCAAACCCAGTAGGACGGCTCTGAAGCGCTGGGGTACCACCAGCACACGGGCTGACCCAGGTTCAGGAGCCTTAGGCTCGCTATACAGGAGGTCGTTCTCCCAGTACACAAAATGTGACCCTGACTGATCACCTGAGGATTGGGCTGAGGCCTGCTGCCTCATACCCACAAGAGAAGGGCACATCTTCTGTTTGGCACAGAATTCCTCCCTGGAGGGACCACCATCCTGCTGCCAATGGGTCAGCTCGGGCAGGTCTCCCAGTTCGGCAATTTGTTCCCCTGTGGGCTCCAGGGCATCCCCCTCAGGGTCTACCTCCTCCTGGACCACGGGAACTACGGGGGCCGGTTTCCCGTGCCTCCTGCCTCTTTTCTTCGCAGCTGGGTCCTGGGCCATACTTTCAGGCTCCGGGACCCCCTCGACACCTTTACACGCTGTCATCGATCGAGTGGTTGCACACGCCCACTCTGGCACACCCAACATTTTCAAGTGCGTCTCCCTCTCCACCTTAGCCCAAGGGGAGTCTTCTAAATCATTGCCCAGGAGACAATCGACAGGCATGGCGGGCCTCACAGCGACCTGAAGAGTACCTGAAACCCCCCCCCCCCATTCAAAGGAAATCCGAGCTACCTCACACTCTTTCTGGGAGTTGTCAGCAGCTATCACAGGGTAGAATGCGTGGGGAACCACCTGCTCTCTGGACACAAAGTGACACTTGACAGCTGTCACACTCGCTCCGGTGTCTCTGAGAGCTTCCACTCTATGGCCATTAATGGTCACCCACTGCCTATATTTACTAGTGGTACTAGGCAGAGGGGGTGGAGGGACCATTTGCATGTCTCCTAGCGAGACCAGGGACATTTCTGCGGGACCCCTCCCACCAGGGACAACCATCTCCTCCCCTCCCAGGGCTACACTCGCCAACTGACGGGGGGTGCACGTGGCGGTGCATTCGAATTCTTCATGGGACACTGGGGGTCATAATACCGGTGTCCCACCTGCCCGCAAACGTAGCAGGTTAGGGGGCCCCTATGAACAGGTTTACCCGTCGGGGCCCCTGGCTTCTTCTCAGGGGGAGGCTGGGAACCTTTCCCTTGGTTCCCTTGGGGATTACTTTGGGGCCCTTTCTGAGACTCCTTTGTTTTACCCTTGTCCCCCCCACTCTTCTGCTGGGGACCCTGCCCACCTTTGGCTGAGTCTCCCACTGGATCCTTGTGGACCCTGGTACTGACCCAGCGGTCCGCCTCCTCAGCAAGTTTTCTAGGGTTAGATATCTTGCTATCAATAAGGTGCTGGCGCAGCTCTGGAAAACAGTTATTAGACAAATGCTCCCAAGCAAACAAATCATAAAGAGCTTCATAACTTTCCACTTTGCTGCCCTTTACCCAACCATCCATGGCTCTGCAAAAATAAGACACATATTCAACCCACGTCGTACCAGGCAACTTCTTACATTCTCTAAAAGCTTGTCTGCACTTCTCGGGGGTTAGGCCATACCGCAACATTAAAGCATCTTTCATATGAGCATACAACATCCTATCCTCAACAGGCATGTCTAACAGGGTATCTCTCCCCTCATTCACAAAGCGACCCCACAACCCAGCTCCCCAATTCTTCTCAGGGACCTGGTGGGCCAACAATGCTAACTCATATGCTTTAAACCACTGACCAATATCTTCGTTCCTATGATAATCTTTTATCACATCTTTGGGAAAGTAAAACCTACTGTCTGCAGGCACAGATGGGATGCTGCCACCAGAGGGATTCAATTCTAACTTCTTAGCTTGGATATCCAACTCCCTCAACTTGGTATCACGCTCCAAAGCTAACTTCTCTCTTTCGAAATCCAACCTTTTGGTCTCCAAATCAGCTTCTCTTCTACCTCTTGCATTTTCTAACTCCAACTGCCCATTTATCTTTAGCCTTGCCATTTCCATGTTGTATGCACGCTCTTTCGCCCTTTCTTCTCGCTCTTCAGGGGAAAGACCTTTGGAGGAAATACTGCTTCCGGGAGAGGACTCAGGCCCATTCACTGGCGCCTCCTCTTCCCCTTCCACTGGCGGTACCACCACCGGATCAGTGGGATCTCTGGACTCTAACCAGGCCTGCAATGCTTTGACATATCCATCCTTTCTTGAGCGGCCTGTGGTAGGAACTTGGAACTGCTCGCAAAAGTATTGCAGCTGCTTCTTCCCGTATGTCTTCAGCTTCTCCCTATCAAATTCCTCCACAACAACAACAGGGGTAGTGACTCCGGTGTCACTCATGGTCAAAACTGGCAGTGTTCAAAAAATCAAGCTTCAGAAAAGCGGAGAACCAAAAATAGGATCCTTCCAAATTAGATTGTGGCTGCGCTATGGTCTGCTTTCACTATGTAGCGCACACTAATCACTGCACATGGGTCATAAATGCAAAGTTCAAATCCCCACCGCTGACCCACCAATGTTAGAACCGGCTGTCTCTAGTTGGCAGAGGTATACACTTCTGACAAATAGGGACACACCTTTTCTAGTCAGGGCAAGGGGGTGAGCAGGGGTTATCAAAGGGTGTGATCCCCTTGCCCTGACTAGAAAAGGTGTGTCCCTATTTGTCAGAAGTGTATACCTCTGCCAACTAGAGACAGCCGGTTCTAACAAAGAGTGTGCAAGAGTTTAGGGCCTAAATGTAGTAGCTGCCCACTACTTGCTGCAGCTAGAAAACTGAGCTTTGGCACAAGCGTGCCTCCTGACCACCACTGGGGCTCCTTAATCAGCCAATGCCCCCACGTTGCAGCTGCCCACTGACAAAATGGGGCAGCTGTGAAGATTTGCAGGCTCTGGCACTCACAGTGCCTGTGGGGCCCTATTCACGGATTTGTGGCTTACAAATTAAACTGTCCCCCTTCATGAGGCACGATGGCGCGACTGCCACCAAAGAGGACACGGCCTCTAACTATGACCCTCACTACATGGGCAATCCCCAGGGAAAGGAAGAATGGGCACAAGTAGGCGGGCACCGTCTGGGGCTCCTCAAGCAAACATCATGCCAACAGTGGAGCGGCTCGCCCTCCTGCGAGTCCGCTCAGGAGGTAGGGGGCGACACCAGCAATGTGCCCCTTTGCACTCCCTACCCCTTCGCAAATGAGCCACACTCACCGGGCTCTCCTGTGCTGCCGGTCTCCTCTCTCTTCACCTGGCTCGGGGCAGGACTTGGGTCCAGCTCCCTACGTCGAGCGGCGGACCCGCGGTGCTCTCTCCTCCTTACGAGAGCCTCGCCTGCAATCTGGATCGTAGCACAGGGCTTTTATTGTGGAGCCTCAGAGGCTCCAGGGACTTAGGTGGCCCGCGGGGGTGTCTCTTCTTCACCCGGTCCCTCTTCTGGGACCGGGACTTCACTGGGGAGTCTGCGAGACTCCGGGCAGCGTCTTCTGGAGGCGGGTGGGCTCTCCTCCTCCTCCACGCCCGCAGTCACCCTCAGCAGCAGGTGGGCTTCCATCCGCTTCCTGTTTTCTTCTAATCACTTCCGGGTCACCGCAGGCAGCGCGGCGGCCCTCAAGGTTCCCGGCAACTTCTGGCTGCAGTACGGGGTGTGCACCCGTTAAAATCCAAAGTCCCTGGCGGTGTGGGCACCCGCTAGGGATATTCCAAAAGCAGCACAAAGTCCCTGGTTGGGTGGGCACCCGCTAGGGATATACAAAACGGCAAGTAGGCGGGGAAGCTCCCGCCTCAAGAATACAGGAGGTAGGGGAAGCTCCACGGTACAGCTCCTCGCTGCAGGTCCCACTACCGTCCTGGGAGGCAGAAACACGGCGCTTCAAAACACCAAGGTCTAGAGCTTCCTCAGAAGAAAAAAATTAAAGCGCTCCCAGGCGCTACAAGGCAAAGTTCAGGAAAAGTCTTTAGGAAGGGGGCAAAGGCTGGGCCCAGGGGCCAGCTCACAGGTCCCTCCAGCAGGGAGGCAGTCCCTGGTGGCGGTTTCTCCTGGCGCCCAGCAGCAGCAGCAGGCCCCCCTCCAGTCAGGATCCAGAGAACATTTTTCATGGGGTCACAGCCCCATTTTATACACATTTTCCTTTGTCTCCTAGCACAGGGTTAAGGGAAAACTAGATGGAACTGGTTTTGGAGCACGTTGTTGTGCTCAGCCCCTCTTCCTTTTCACAGGGCAGGCTAGGGACATCAGACACACCACAGGGGGCGGAGCCAGCATTGTGGAGGGAAGGCACAGCCCTATTCAGGTCCCAGGGGCAACTCCTCCCTCCCATCTACATGCAGATCTCCCTATTCACCACCGGGCAGACCCATCCTGATTGCTGGAGCCAAGCACACCAGCCAGCTCCAGCTACTCACAAGCCAGACAGGCAATCCACATTCACTGCATACAGACATGCCTACTTCTAGAAGTGGCACTTATACACTAGCCATATTAAATCTGCGCACACCATTGCGCAGCATTTATTCTCATGAGTGCGCACATACAAAACTCGCCCCTGCACTTCTCTTACATCAGGAACTACCATGTACACACATATCACCCATGCATTCCTATGGGAGGGCAGGCTAATCTCACCACACACACTCAGACTGCGCACGCACTGTACAGTGGGACACAGTGTTAAAGTGCACAGAAGCCAAAAACAACTAACACCAGGTCACATTTAAAGGCACAAAGTTTAGGGGTGAACCTGCCAAAAGGGCCAAGTCCAACAAAGCTCAACAAATAGGTGCTCAAAAAGCGGAAAATCCGGGCAGCCCATAGTGTCAGAACCACCTTCTAACACCTACCTTTTACCCACAATTCACCCTGCCTTTGGGCCTACCTTAGCTGTGACTAATATGTATAAAAGGGAAGGTTTACGGACTGGCAAGTGGGTGCACTTGCCCAGTCACATGGCAGTACCAGACTGCACACAGGCTCTGCAATGGCAGACCTGAGACACACTGTACACGCTGCTCCGGTGGTTGGCACAATCAGTGCTGCAAGCCCACCAGCAGCATTTGATTTACAAGCCCTGGGAACACGCAGTGCACTGTACTAGGGTCTGACAAGTAAACCAAACAAGCCAATCATGGAGTCACTAATCCATACATCAATTTACAATAGGGAGAGCATATGCACTTTAGCACTGATCAGTAGTGGTAAAGTGCCCAGAGTCATAAAGCCAACAAAAACAGGTCAGACCAAATACAGGAGGAAGGAAAAAAGTTCAGGGATGACTCTGCAAAAAAGGCCAAGTCCAACACATCCTTTCACTTTGAAGTCAGAAAAAGAAAAGTAAACACTAAGCTCCCTTGAAAGACAATGCCCAACTTTTGACCTCTGTTTTTGTATTGCTCTGCAAATGTGACAAAAGAAGAACAAAATTTAAAGGCCTGATTTTAGAAAGAGTGCACTTGTGTAAGAATAGAGTAAACAGGTTATGCTCCACAGGAGGGACAAAGACATGGTGGACTGCCTAAAACAAAATCAAAGATTGTGTGTTGTTTGCTTTCTCACCCTAAGTGCGCCAGCCCAGACGTAGGTCCTGGGCTCACTGTGCCACTGGAATCAAGCTATCCTTGCTGAAGAGGGGCGAAACCCCGAAACCGGTCCTAGGATGCTTGTTTCCGGTCCAGGGAGGGCCTGGCTTGGAAGTTCGGGCTGGACTGTTCCCATGAGGCACAGGGTCAAGACTGACTTGCATATGGCCAGGTCTAAACTGGGGTGGCATGGTGAGCAAAAGAATGATGGATTTAACCCAGATCTCTTGACTGGGGGTGAATGTTTTGATTTGTTCTGCATTCCGTCTATCAATTGAGTGTCTTTTGCTAAAATAAATAAAGGCCACAAATAGCAAGCAACTCCCCAGTTACAAAACACAACACCAATGATAAGCAATGGGTGGAATGCTTTCCCGGGAAAGCTTCCTGAATGTCCCCAAGAAGTTTTTTCAAACCAGACAGCTGCACTGTCTGGTGTCCTTCGACCTAAAACAGGTCAGAGGTGCCAGCACACGGAAGATGTCATCACCTGCTTCATCTAGGTATTTCCTGTAGTCATTAATAAAATTTATGAAGCGGACACAATCCCCTATCAAACCAATCTATATTTTAGGTAACAATTCATTCTACCTTTTTGATATCCAGCCTTAGAGAACCAGTAGCCATCAGAGCAGTGGTTTTCTTTTAGATGCAGCAACTTCAATGTTGAGTGACTGCAGGCTGAATGACCACCGCAGGCTGCTTCAAGTTCACCATATTCATTGATGTCAGCCACCTTCACTGATTGAGGCTGAGGGCTATAGATTTTGATCAATAGGGCTCTGGTTGCCATTTTTTGTATAGCTGCATGCTGATTCTCTATTCATGTTTGACGTTCCAGTGGATTTAGCTACCACACCTGTTCTGGTCTACAAGTTGGTTGACTATAGAGAGGTATTTGTCCCACAGTGTGTGGTCAGGCAGTGGTTGTGCCTATGCTGTATAAAGCCAGCACTAATGCATCTCTTTCAAGAATTTGAAGGCACACTGCCGTAACCAATGAACAATACATCAAATCACCAAAGCAGCAAAATATGTTGAGGAAAATATTAGGTCTCTCACACCTCTACTTACTCCCACTTGTATTTGGGAACTAGTTTCGAAAACAATCAAAACATAACCATATCTACAATAGCGAGCTATAGACCGAAACGAAGAGTTATTTAAGGATTATGGACAGTAACCAATCGGTCCCAGGCTCGCGCCAAGCCATATCCTTGCACGGCGCATGCGCAAACCCAGAGGTGCCGCCGCATGCCTGTCATTCCGAAGCCAATGAAGCGAGCACCATGGAGCCGGGTAACGCGTGCTCCGTACAAGTGGGATTTATTATCATTCATTGTGTTAGACTGCTGACAAGTTTATATATTCGGTTTATTCAGTTATTTTACCGACTTTCTGGCACTTTTCACTCTATTGTGGCTTGAAAACTACAGCCTCCTACCTCACACCTAGTTCTCGGCCCTTCATTTTGCATTGCTTCACACGTTTAATCTTCACTAAAGTGCTACGTAGTTTTCTTTTAAACCAGGTGACATTTAAACTAGGGCATAGAACATGGGCGTAGGAAGTGTGGGGGACGCGGGGGACATATCTCCCCAGATTTTGTAGTGGGGGGGATGCGGGGGACAAGGGTTGGGCGGACAAGGGGATGAAAGAATTTTCCCTCTCTCTTCGGTCTGTGGCAGGGCCATTGGTTTGTCAAAGCGCGAGTGCTTCGACGTGCTGTGCCCCTCCCTTTTGTTGTGCTGCAAAAGCTCCAAGAATGTTTTCACACCTCATCCCTCTCCCCCACAGCTGATTAGTCTGAACTTACAGGGCGAAGAAAGAGAGGTAGTAGTTTGTTGATTGCGGACTACTGACAGCCGCAGCCCACTGGCGCGATCCAGCAATGCTGGGCTGGGCAGCAGGCAGTGCCCCTGTCCCTGTTTGGAGCTAATGCTTACCCCACCCTCCTCCTCTCTAGGGTGACCAACCGTCCGTAAATTTCACGGACAGTCCGTAATTTCGGCCGTCTGTCCGTTGTCCGTGAAGGATCTTTTAACGGACGCCATTTGTCCGTAATTTTAACCGGGCACCGGTCGCAGCAGCCCCCTGAACCCGGCGCAGCTTCCACCCGCCTCCCTTCTTGACTCCGATGCTGAGGTCAGGTGTCACAGACTCCGAGGCAGCACAAAAGCTCACATACCCAGCAGCATTGGAGAGGCACAGCGGGGTGGCAACCCTCACACCTCCAGCCCTTGATGAGCTGTTAAGAGGTGCTTGAAGGTGAAATGCGCGGTCTTTCGTTTCTACCATGACTCCCTCCATATACAACAGAAACACACACACATCTCTGTGGAGGGCTTTAAGTAGGATGAAAAAAACTGGGTGTGGTGGGGGTTCTCGTTGGGGGGGCTGATGTATAATGAGCGTGGCTTAACACTTTTAAGTTAGAAGAAATCTGTACTTAGCATAGTATGCTGCCCCACTGCTCTGAAGAGATTAGGAACAGCTGCAGGTCATTAGTTGCAGGTAAGGGAACGCATTGCTAAGCACCCAACTTTGAAATAATCCATGTGAGAGGGTTACCCCGGAACACTGGGAACACGCACGTGGGAAGGGAAATATTCACCCTGCTTGTTCATCACAATGGTACTTCCGTGAAAGGCTGCTTCACACTTGACTCGAGACTCTGAGTCGCACTTCATTCATTGGCCAGTCAAGGATGCTTATGTAAAAAACGATAATGTCTTTAATTATGAAAGGCTGACAGATAGCTTTATTGCTTCCATGCTGTTATAGTTATATGGGGTCTGTACGAATGCGTAGCATGTGTTTGTTTCAAGAAGACAATGGTGTAATGCAAGTTGTCCCTACCCGCCAAGCCCCAAGATTGTGAAGAGAGTCACCTGAGCATCCCATATCTGACAGATATTTACTGGCTTTCGGCTGAATAAGGGCCCCTCTGATTCATTAGGGGGCACCTGTGGGCCTAAAGAACACCTTTACCCCTGAAAGAAGACCGTAGGTTAATAGACTTGTTTTGGTTTTATACGTGATGTGTTTTGCGAAATCACATGTGTCTCGCTGTCCCTGATAGCTTTTTAAACTCCCCAAGACAATCATTCTCTCCAAAACCTGTGTACAGATTGACTCAACATCCGGTGAATTCACCCTTGGGGCCTTTCATTTCTACCATGCGCCCTTGCAACATACACACACAGCGTGTGTTTCTGTTGTATATGGAGGCATGGCAGACACCAAAGGCAGCGCATTTCATGATTTAAATGAAATCATGAAATGTGCAGCCTTTAGTTTCTAACATTGCTCCCTCCATATACAAAAGAAACACGCACACACTTCTATGTGTGCAGAGCTTTAAGTGGAATGAAAAAAATGGGGGGGGGGGTCTCTAGTAGGGTGGCCAATGTAATTATGAGCGTTGCTTAACACTGTTAAGCTAAAAATCTGTACTTCGCATAGTGTGCTGCCCCACTGGTATTGTGCTTCATGTGTCATTGCCTCTCCAGTAGGCGTGGGCGGAAAATCCGTTCCGCTCGCGGATTTTGCGGATTTTCGGGAAATCCGCAATCCGCGAGATTTGCGAATTTCCCGCGAAATCCGCAAATCCGCGAGCAGCGGATTTTGCTCGCACTGCTCGCACTGTTCGCGTGAGTTCGCGCCCCGCGAATAAGTGCAAAATTGCAGAAATACGATCTTAGCAAAACTGAAAGTAACTACTTACCAGGTTCAAAAGTTCAGGCTCATCATTAGTAGCCATTTCCTGGAGTGCTTCCTGAGGGGCCCCTCCAGAGTTCAGTTGCCAGTTGAAACTAGTATGTGATCCTGCTCTGAACCTCAGAATAGTTACACATATGCCACAAAGGTCCTGAATTACAGCTAAGGGAGACAAGCAGGAGCCAGGCTGGAAGTTAAAATCCATTAATCAGCCCCTAATTCATTATTGTCAGTTGGGGCAGGGCAGGTGTTGTAACTAATTTTGCAACAATGAAAGCACTTAGCAAGTGCAAAAGATCACTAATCAGGGCGCACTAAGGAAGCAGGTGCCAGCTAAAAAAATATTCTGTGACACATGAATCAGCCCCAAATTAATTCAGGTCACTTGAGGCAGGGAAGGTGTGCTTTGCTTTGCCGAAAATAATGTACACTGGACAACCAGAGGGTGTGGTGATGAAACAGAGGGTGGCATGGGTGGGCCAGAGGGTGGCATGAGTAGTCAGAGAGTGGCAGTGGTGACAGAGAGTGGCAGTGATGAAGAAGAGTGTCCCAAACAGGCTGGACACGTAGAAACAACAAGTTCGCGAAACTTGCGACCCGACAGGTAAGTTCGCAATTTGCGAAAGTGTACAAAACCCTCGCGAACTGGCAGAAACACGGGCGAACACAAAAAAAAAAATCCGCAAATTCGCGGGAATTCGCGGATTTTGCGGATTGCGAATCCGCAAATCCGCAAAATTCGCGAACGCGAGATCCGCAAAATTCGCTCATGCCTGCTCTCCAGGTAAATAATACGAGACACACTTATAGGGCCTGTTTCCGTTGGTTGGGTGTGCTTGGCTTGGGGGTCATTTTGCAAGCAGACCATTTTAGAGGATTGGGCTAATTTTTGATCTGTTTCTAATGTTTTCTTCATATTTGTGCTTTAACATGCTATATTTTGGATCCCCGTTTTTCTCCAGTTTGCAGTAAAAATGTGGTGTAAAAGCCACCATTTGAATCAATTTTTTAAAAAAAATTCTTGCGCATCCTCCTTTTGTGTTTCGGGTTTGCTCGCTTCGCTCGATTGCTCGTTATATTAGGGTACAACATTTTTCGCCTCACCACTTTCAAAATCCACAAGCCGCCCCTGGCCCTACCCCACCCTGGAAGAGACCAAGATGATACTAGAATACTGCATCCCGTCCCCCAGCCTGTGATGGCTCCTGTCCCCCCCCCTGTGGTGGATCCTGTCTCTGCCCTGGGTGGCTTCTGTCCCAGTCCTGGAATGGCTCATGCAGCCCTGGAATGGCTCCTGCAGCGAGGGTGAAGTTCTTGGTGGGCCTCTTCTCAAAAAGGCTCAGCTCAAAATTAATATGAAAAGGTGGGCGAGTGAGCAAGTGAAAGGATGGATGGATGCATTAGTGAAAGGGTGAATGGATGAATGAAAGATTGAATACATGGATAATGAGAGGATGGATAGATGAGTGAGTGGAAGGATGGAAGAGAGAAAAAGTAAATAGCTGGATGTATGGGTGGAAGGGTAGCTGGATGGGTAAAAGGGTGGATTAATGAGTGAAAGGATGGATGAGTGAAAAGGTGGATGATTGAGTGAGTGGGTGGATGCACGAGTGAAATGATGGATGGATTGATGAACTGATAAGTGCAAGGGTGAATGGATGGACAGATGAGCGAAAGGGTGGATGTAAGGATGGATGAGTGAGAGTGAAAAGGAAGTTAGATGGCCAAAAGGATGAATAGATGAGTGAAGGAGTGAAAGGGTAAATGGATGAGAGAAAGGATGGATGAGTGATAGGGTCAATGGATGGATTCATGAGTGGATGGATTCATGAGTGGATGAGTAGATGGGTGGATGGATGGAAGGAAGGATTGCTAAGTGAAAGGGTCGATGGAGAGAGAAAGGGAGGATGGATTACTGAAAGGGTGGAAGGATGAGTGACTGGGTGGATGAATAGTAAGTGAAAGGATGGCTGGATGGGTGAAAGGGTAAATGGCTGGATGGATGAGTGAATGAATGGATGGATGGGTAGAAGAGTGGATGAGTGTACAGATGGATAGGTTGAAAGGGTGGATGGATGGATAATGGATGGATGAGTGAAAGGATGAATGAAGGGATGGATGAGTGAAATGATAGATGGAAGGATACATGATGGATAGGTTTGCAAATGGTTTAATATGCTTGGATATGGCTGGGCCTGCTTATATACTATTGCGCGACCTCTGATGTGTCTGTAAAACTTATCCAATTGTCTTGAAGTTTTGTCCTGAATTTTGACCTCCTGTCCTGAATTTGTGTCCTGAATTTTGACCCTTTGTCCTGAATTTTTACACTCACCGTCCTGAATTTGCACCAATGCCAGTTGGTCACCCTACTCCTCTCACGTACTGCTGGACACCAGGTCACCAAAAGATTCATGCTGTGTGTGTGTTGTAACACGGCCCTCCTATCCCTGATCCAAGGCAGGGTTTCACGTGCTGTGTGGTGAGTACAGTGCTGCTCGTATTACCCGAAATGGAGTCCGGTGCGTGCATGTTCGTGGTAGTGTACGTAGCAAAATGTAAAAAAGTGTATTGCTATTAGAAGAATAAAGGTTCCTGTTCTGATAAAAGGAGCTCATGTACGAGTTCATTTTTGTGCGACTCAATCTGCTGAAGTGAATCTGCAAGCAATACTGTATGTGAACGTGCACCTCCTTTTGGAAGCACTAACTTGATAGTTTCAGTTTATTTCTAAAAACTTAAACAACGCTCCTCCCGGAGTAACATGGATTGTGTAGTCTCTCTCTAAAAAAAATTCCCAAGCCAAATGTACCAGTTATGCAAACTTTGTGTAGTTCCTTTTAATATGCCCACAGATTGTCTGTACTGAAAAAACACAATTTTATTCCATATGGTGCCATGTTTACAGTTTGGGCCTGTAATATGTTCTCCCAGTTAGTAGCGTATTTTAGTATTCTAAATGCAAATCTGTTTTTAACAGTTAGACTCCTGAACCTTTAAATGCTCACTTTAGCTACAAATATATTTAGAATTGAGGTGCATTCTCAGAGTCTGTGTGACCTCCAGCCCCTATGAGTTGGTCCGTTGCGAAACTGTGGAGTATTAACAATATATGAGTGTGGAAGAAACGTTAATAATGTTCTTGGAATTAGTTTTGCAGTGGACCATAACTGAAGCTGTTAACTTTTTAAAATATTGTGTTGCCCATAAAGCTTAAATTGCTGTCAGATTAGTAAATTGAGTTGGTGTCAATAGTCTGTGCAGCTGGACAGCAAGGAGGAGACTCCTGTTAGCGCCCTTCCATTTCTGGTGCTTTGCAGGAATTTTAAGATCACCTTAGATTTTTTTCTTTGCTCGTATGGGTGTTATTTCTGATATTTATATGTTTCCCTCGTCTTCGTTGCTCACAAGAAAGTGTCACTCATAGTCGTTGAAATGTCACTCATAATTACACTGAAATTATGAAAATGTGCCACAAAGCATTCTGAAACCTTGGCAGCTATGCTGACTGCATCCTGCCCTCCTCAGCTGGAACCCTACTTTATTTGACTGTTTGACACTGCACAATTCAGCCACTCAAAAGCCTAATGTGTTGTTGAAATGTTTTAGCAGTTGATCCTCGCCCTGGAACATGGGAACAATTATCATCAGACATAGTCTAAGCACACATCTTGCAATATGTTGTGTCAGATGTGTTGGTCGGTCCGAATATTTACACAAATAACAATTTAAATACCACTATTTTGTCTTATTTCGTTTATAGCACTACCCAATCCAGGGTGTTGGAGCTCTTTAAATCACACATGCACATTTTACAATGACAATAAGTCATATGTGTGTAAATCAATTTATAGGATGTGTTACATAAGATAGTGAGGGTTACGAGGTGTTGGAGCCACATGTCCTTTCCTTCATAGTTCACTTTGCTATATGAGAAGGATTACAATTTATGAACTGCAAGTAACTAAAGTATCTCTGTGTTAAAATAAGTAACCCACTTACCCATCTACATAAAATAAAAATCCGTCATCTGTATATCACACGATGTGCTTTGTGTGAGATATGTTAACCCTCTATGCTACATTGATTCAAACCGGTACTAGACAAAACGCCATTCTCTCCAGTAAGAGCATTTACTTCCAGAGTTATCTTTCCATTATTATTATTTCCTGTAACCAATTAAGCAGAACATATATACTGCCACGTTTCTCCTTGTTGCCAATTTCATTCTGGCAAAGCTTTAATAAAGAAATGCATAAGTGGAAGCCTAGATCTTGCACCGGGGTTGCATCACTTTTCTGGCACAACTTCGGCGCAAACTCTAATTTGTTACATTTTGTAATGCGTGCAAAGGTGCTCATGATAGACCTGCTTAACATAGGTGAGGCCTTAGAATCTGATGTCATTTTTTGTGATATCCCTTCCTGTGAGGTCATGGGTTGTGATGTCCCGTGCAATGCCATGCGCTGTTATGTCACTTACATACTGCCTAACCTGCTGAGTGTGCCACTTCTTATTTTTTAGGACTTGTGCCCTTGTGGGAGAAAAATCTTAGAGAACTAGTGTTAGTGGTTGTAAGAGGTTGGCTTAGTATATGATGCACACTCTCCGGAGTAATGTGCCCAGCACTAATCCAGACAACACTTATGGTGATTGTAGTGGTCTTTGATAACAATAGAAAGCTTTCAAAGAGGTAGCCGTGGAGAGCAGCCTTCAGGCTCATCTTGAAGGAGTGTAAAGCAGCTTGTTTTACCACATTTAATCGAAAGTGTAGATTAGATGAAAAAGAACCACACATTGTTTATGAAAATGAGGCTATTTATTATGTAACACAATCACTAACACAATGGTATGTATCCTACCCGGAGATATCCACAATGCACATAAGAATACTTCAAAATAATTAGGTAAGTAGCACAAATATACACTGGTGTCTTGGGGAAGACCAAACCTTATACTAAGAAAGTGGAATTCAAATTTTAAGGAGAACAGGACTTGGACCAGAAGACTCATAGGAGAAGGGGAGAAAGGGAGACATGCAACTACCCAAGGTAAGTACCAGGAACTCCACGGAGATTGTGTGCAGAGTGGAAACACAGCCGCGTGCCCAATGGAAGTCAATGGAGAAGTCGTGGTTTCAGTATTACAGAAGAATGACTCTTCCCAGAGGACCCAGAAGAGTCCCTTTGGAATACGGTAGGTTGGAGAGTCATCCCACCCGTGGATGGCCCAGGACCCAGGTTACCTGCACCAGGGAAGTCTGATGCGTAGGGGTGAAGTGACATCGGAACCTGCCGTAAACAAAAATGGAAGTCTTCGAAGGAGTCTGGTAGAATCCAAGAGTGGATTCTTGAAGAAGAGAACCTGCAAGCAGAGGGTACAGAGTCTATGCCACTTGGAAGTGACCAGGAGGCACAGAAGCACAATGCCGACTGGAAGTTGGGAGGTTTAAGAGTGAAGACGGTGACCTAGCAGCTGCACTTGTGACAAGGCAATGCTGTGGAAGAACAGGAGCCATGCACAAGCTTTCCCATATTGGGTGTCGATGTTCAGGTGGTCGGTGTCTAGCGAAGGACCAACAAGCCTTGGTAGCTGTAACATGTGTAGAAAGCAAAAAGATACAAACATTGGAACCAGTAAGATCCAAGTGACTCACCAAGTGCAGGAGAGTCAGAGCAGGCCCCAAGCAAGCAGGGGAACTCACTGAAGCAAAGGAAGGCCCTCGAGAGGACCCATAGGCCCAAGGCACAGGAGTCGCAAGAGGACCTCAGGCATCTCATCAAAGTTGGACAGAAAGTCGACACAGTGCACATGGGTTTGATCCCAGCGGCTTTGAGGAGGGATACTGTCCTCA
This sequence comes from Lissotriton vulgaris, assembly GCF_964263255.1. Lineage (NCBI taxonomy): Eukaryota > Metazoa > Chordata > Amphibia > Caudata > Salamandridae > Lissotriton > Lissotriton vulgaris. Next base: position 1,365,042,318 of record NC_141695.1, on the reverse strand, counting down.
AAATTGCAGAGAAGACAGGCCAGACCTCTAGGGAGCTGTAGAACTACCACCTGTGTGTTGCTGGGCCTCTGGAAGTTGATTGGATGACAGGAGCAGCAGACCGGTCAGCTTTGTTGCAATGCCTGCAGATGCAGGGGAGTGACTCCTTCACAGCAAGGGAGATTACTTCGGATGTCCTTGATTTCCACATGCCTTCTGGAGAACCTTGATGATGCACAGACACAGATGATGCAGACGACTTGAAGAGCAGTGAGACCAGGAGCAGTAGGTGTCTTCCTTGATGCAGTCTCGGGTCCAGTCGAAGTCCAAGTGTCCAAATGGTCGAAGAGTGTCTTGGTTTCAGAGGTTCATAGTCTTGTTCCACAAAGAATCTGAGGACCTACCCACAGGGGAGCCCTTAAGTACCCCAAGGAAAGTGTTGGAACGATTCAAGGGTCCCTGCCAGAGGAGGGGTTGGACAGAGGGAAGGATACTCCCCTGTTCTTTGTCCAATTTCGCACCAGAGTGGAAACCAGGGGTTCCTGAACTGTCAAATGTGCCCTTCAAAGACTTCTGGTGCCACCAGCAAGCGCCCCCATCCCAGCCCAATACATTGACATGTCTAGGAGGTGGTCACACCTACCTGTGATAGGAAACATATTTTTCTGCCTTCCTGTGTTCAGGCTCAGCAGCAGGGGGGCAGCATTGTGTCTGTGGTTGGCAGCAGCACTAGGTTGCTGGCAGACCCTGAAAGGCTGTTACTTGTGTACAGGGGGGTCCTCTAAGGAGCCCCTCAGTACTTGGTATCTTTTTTCCAGCGCTGGAATCGGTGTTGAGGTATGATTCCAACATGTTTGATACAAAACATGACCAGGTCCAGTGCAGCCATTATATAGTTAGACACCACGTAATAACTGCTGTCCACTATATTTCTAAAAATGGCTGACTGCTCTTACAAAGCCTGGAGAATCAAATCCCGTGTTTGTAGTGGTGTCCAGCTCATGCAGGAGAACCCTTGCATTTGTACCCAAGCACCCTACCTATCATAGGGGTGACTTATAGATTTTGAGTGTAGTGATGTCAGACATAAGGAAACATATCTGTTGTGAGAGGTACGAGACGCATCTCACACTGGCTGCAATGGCAGGTCTGTTGTCAAGTTTAAGTGGACTCCCAAAATTGGCAAAATACATGCTGCAGCCCATGGGAGCCTCTGGTGTACCTATGCCCTAGGTACCTTAGTACCATATACTAGCGACCTATAAGGGTACACCAGTAGCCAATTGTGGATGTGCCAAAGTACTTACCAGAGCCAATTTACGGGAGAGAGCACAGTTGCTGGGGTCCTGCATAGCAGAATCCCAGCAGTCTACAGTCACACACACTGACGCCAGGCAAAACGTGTGGGTAACCATGAAAGCAGATCTTATTTTCCTACACCCCTCAAAAGTAAGAACATGAGGCTAACCATACCCATTTGAGTTTTCATTTTCTAAGTAGAAATATCTGGAAAGTCCATCTTCGTTGGCCTGGTTACTCCCAGGTCTACGTTCCACTGTATAGTCCATCCCCTGTAGGGAATTTGACCACCTCAAAAGTTTGAGGTTTTCACCCTTCATCTGTTTAAGCCATAAAAGGGGCTTATGATCTATCTGAACAGTGAAGTGAGTGCCAAACAGGAATGGCCTTCCATTCTTCAAGGTCGAGACCACAAGAAAGGCCTCCCTCTTATCTAAACAATGCTTCTCCCTGGGGGTCAACCTTCTGCTTATAACCGTTACTGATTGATCCTGACCTTCTGCATTAACCTGTAACAATACTGCACATATCCCTATCTCAGAAGCATCTGTATGGACAATGAGTGGTTTGGAGTAGTCATGACTTTGCAGAATTGGAGCAGAGCACATGGCTTGCTTCAGGTTATCAAAGGCCTTCTGACAGCTAAATGTCCACCGAACTTTCTTAGGCATTCTTTTGGAGGTGAGGGCATTACTACCACCAGTGCTATTGCTAGGGGCACCAGGAGGTTTAGGAGTAATAGTAGCAGTATTGGTGCTATACTTGGAGCAATCGGCATCCTTTGCCCTATGGCCTTTTTCCTTACACAACTAGCACCAAGGTTTTTTGTTAGAGGAGGAAGAGGAATTGGACCTACCCCCAGAGGAAGATTTTTGAGGACCTTCAGAAGACTCTTTATTTTCTTTAGATTTCTTCCCACCTTTCTCTTGGCCCTTAGAAGAATCTTGCTTCTTCTGATCACTACCACCATGAGACTTTTCACCCTGGTGCGGACCCACTCGTCTGCCTTCTTACCCAAATCTTGGGGAGAGGTTGGATCTGAGTCCACCAGGTACTGGTGCAGTTGCTGATTTTGACAGTTGTTAAGGATGTGCTCCCTCACAAGTAAATTGTACAATCCCACATAATCATGCACATTACTTCCATGAAGCCAGCCTCCCAGAGCCTTAATAGCACTATCTACAAAATCAACCCAGTCTTTTTTTTTAAACCTTTATTTTAGCATTCGGTAGAAATACAAGCATGGGCCTACAACCGCGGGGGCCGGCCGCTAGACAAATTGAAATTCGTTGATATCACAATACGACACAGCTCATCAGCCGACAACAGAAGGTCCGGCAGCGATTCAGAGTAGAACTTGTATTGGAATGCATAGCTGGATTTCAGGATAAGACAGAGGTTTCATTTTATATTATATAAGAGAGGATCAGGTGCCATACAATAAAACAGAAGAATGTGGGGGGCAGGGTGAAAAACAGGATATACATGTAATGACCACTATAATGGAGATTTGGCGCCAGAGCATATAGGTCGGTACAAAAGAACACACAATATACATTTCCATGTTGCGCCAATACTCGAGGCCTGCCCGCCCATAAATCAGGATATCATAAAAGCAAAAGCACGAAGTGCAAGCACACAATAAGAATCCGAATGATTCGTAGCTATACTGGCCCTACGAGAAAGAAAGAGAAAGAAGGAAGGCCATAGAAAATAAAAAAGGCAAAATTAAAAAAAAAAACTCCAGCCCCCCACCCTGCACCCCTGCAAATGGCTACAGCCTAACCCCACTAGCAGCGTGCCTGTCGCCCCTAACAACTAAAACCCCAAGGGGAAGGAAAAAGAACGGAGGAGGGCATATCCATGTGGGCTCCCAGCCCCTTTAGACCCCCCCCCGCCAGAAACAGCCACCCCCTATCACTAAAAGACAAACTTATGACAGCAATGTAGAGAAATTAGAGGGTACCGTGAGACACCGCCCAGCCTCTTAGAGCAAACAGTTGCAGGTCCAACACTTGTAAAAGCCATGCCAACCCACCCCGATCCAGCCGATCTTAACCTTGGCCCTTCCGAACGAAAACACGAACCCCTTCTAGGGAGACCCAAAGGCACACAAAGAAGCAATAAAGAAGAAAAGAGCCAGCAGAAATCAGCCCATGGCTACCAGTAGGCAGTGAGTCCTCAGGAACTGTAGATGCTGACGAACTCTCCCTCCGAGATGAACAGTCCCAATGTGTCTTGAACAGGAGTCGTAGCGTCGCCAGGAAAGGAGAAGACGACCACAAAATGGATGGAAAGTCACAGACAAAAGTCTCCGGGAGGGGAACGCCTGAGGATATTTCCTAAGTCGTTAGTGGTGGAAAGTTCAGCAAGACCATGCCATCTTCAGAAACACCGTCCACCAGGGCACCATCCGATGGTTCCAGTACTCGTTTCTTCACGGGGTTCTCGCACGGGGTCAAAATGGCCACGTTTTGAATGGCTGCAGAATCCCGTTTCTATAATAAGGCCAGGCCCGGTTCCACCAGGAGCATTTCAGATAGGCCCGTGTCCAATTTGCTCAACAAAGTAGCCACATGTGAGCGGAATGCCCAAAGTTCTGCCAGTATTAACCTCAGCGATGGCTCATGCACCGTTCGATCCATATTCTCGTGCTCGATATCAAACACTATCACCTCCCCAGGTGAATCCGGCATCCTCGGGGGGGGGGGGGGGGGGGCAGACAGGATCGTGAACGTGCAAATGCGAAGGGTGACCAGTCTTTGTTCTCAACCACGGTCAACCCAGTTAAGGCCGCAGGCCGGTGACCCCGAACCCCGGCGGGCGCGAACCGAATCAACCCAGTCTTGAGCGTTTGCCTTTTATGTGTCCCTAAACTTAACCCTGTATTGCCTGCATCTTCTTCCTTCACAGTTAAGAGTTTATCTCTAGCTTTTGTAGCAAATGAGAGCCACAGGATAGCTGTCCACTGGGCCTGAGGGACCCTCTGTACTTTACAGGCCCTCTCTAAAGCAGTAATCCACTTATAGATGTCATCACCTGCTGGTAAGGAGGTACTTTCCTGCTCAAGTTCCTAGTGTCAAAGGAGTGTTTCCTAACTCTAGGTTCACTAGTGCTGCCACCATGGGATGATTCTAATACCAAATTCTTCTAAGCCCTCTGGACTTCTAGGGTTTCCTTATCATGGGCCAAAGGTTCTTTCTTGATTCTGAGCTTAGCTCTCTCAACTTTGAACAGGTGGTATTCCATTTCTAAACAATCATCTTTCTTGCTAGAGATGGAGGTCTCTATTGAAGTGGCAGAGGAGGGACCTCCCCTGAGCACCTTGTATCCTCCCAGGAGGAACACAGGGGGTCCTACCTCAAAGGCATTCCCTCTGTGTCACTAGAGCTATACCCTGGGGGACTAGAGTTCTCCAGTAAGGGGTCTTCAGACTCCTCTTGGACTTGCACAGAAGCAGAGACATTGGTGTTGGACACCCCTGGCACATCTTCTGAAGCATCACCACCCATATCCAAGTTATCCTGCCCATCAGACCTTTTTTCTTTGTAGCAATAGCTATTCTCCAAAGATTACTTCACTGTTAATACGCAACTCTCCAAATGTCACTTGTAAATAAACGTGATAGTCTTGAGCAAGGTCACCACGTTTTCAATTAAATGCTCAATATTTTAGCTCGAATAATCCTAGCACAAGGCATATTTGCTTGTTTTCAGCATTTTATAGTTTTTGTGAGCCTCCCATATAACAAAACAAAGTTTTTGTACTTTAGTGCATTCCATGCACTACTCATTTGTGACTTTCCACCCACTCTATTCATTTGTAAGCTTCACACACAAACACTATGCTTCTGGTGTTCATCACTAACACCTCATATCTGAGCTTTGCCACACACCTCATTCTGCATATCTCACTATACCTATCTTCTGTGAGCATCTCATACGGGTCTTGCATACCAGGTCTTTTTACATTGATAAGCATCTCTCTTCCACACAAACACTGTACTGTCCATTTTTGTGAGCATCCTACACAAGGCTAATTCTTATTGCAAATTTATCTCATAGAGCTCCTTATATTTTTGTGCAAGATAATGCGGTTTGAGTGCAATCTACACTCATATCCTCCATCTGCAATAACGCTTCCCATAGATTAGACAACTAACGTTTCTGTATTGTGTTGTAGACTTTGTGGAGCATTAAGGGTTTTTCCACCCTCCAGTCACAGGAATGCAGGCGACAAACTTCCAGTGTTTGAGAAACTATTCTTGCTCTTCTTCTTGTGCCCTGCTCAAGAAGGGGTTTCCAAAAGGGATCCAACTCACTTCAATACTCAGACACACAGAATCCTATACCATACTATTAAACTTGCCAGCCTTGGGTGGTCTTCCCCCAAACCTTTTGCCTGTTCACCTCCTCTTTTTTTGCTGATTCTTTTTGTTGGCCTTAGGACTCTGAGCACTTTACCACAGCTGACCATTGCTAAAATGTGTGTGCTTCTCGCCCAAACATAGTAACATTGGTGTATATACAACTAGTATATTTAGTTTACTTACAAGTATCTTATTACAGTGGTATACCATATACCCAGGGCCTGTAAATTAAATGCTACTTGTGGGTCTGCAGCACTGATTGTGCCACCCACCCAGGTAGCCCATGTCGACTTGGTATTAAAAACCCCTTGCCAAGTCTTAAACTTCTCTTTTGTTACACATAAGTCACCCTTAAGGAGGGTCATAGGTAGCCCATAGGGCAGGGTGCTATGTTATTAAAAGGTAGGGCATGTACGTTTAAGTTTTGCATGTCCTTGTAGTGAAAAACACCTACGTTTGATTTTCACTTCTGTGAAGCCTACACCTCTCATAGATTAACATTTGGAATTCCTCCATATACTCTTTGGAGCTGTAATTCCTGTTTAGAAAGGAGAAGCTGTGTCATGTTTTGCATCTTTGGAAAGGCAATGATAAATCCTCTTTACTGGTAAGATTGGACTTCATATTACTATTTTAGGTATGCCTCTTTTACAAAGTGGACTTTTCTCTGCTCTTACAGCTCTGTGTGCTTGTAACCTGTCTCCGATACACTCCAATATTACCCCAGTTGCATTTTGAGGTTTAGGAATGTTCCAAAGAGCATTCAGTTTATTCTTCCTTTTTCGTCCCACCTTTGTTTGCTGGGTGCATGAAGATGTAAGATTCAAAAACATGTTTTTTCACATTTGGTCTAAATACTTTGTGAATATAAATAACAATTAAAACATACTTGCAAACTGTAACTACATGCCTGCCTTTACCAATGTTTCACTACAAACCTATGTGATTGTATTAGTTTAACAAAGTGTACGGTTCTAAGACAATGGTCGATTTGTATCGGGTCACTGGAAACTCCAAAAGGTTGTACTTGTCCTCCCCAGGAATTTAGTGTCTCCTACGCCCCTGGCGCCGCTGTCGATGGCCCTTCCGGCGGCTCACGAGAGCAGCAGACTCAGTGCACATCTTCCTGCTTATTTTTAGCAGTAAAATATTTCTCCCTTTATTATCCTCTTTGTTTTCTTTTTCCCAGACATACCTTAACTAAAATAACTTCAAAAGAAATACCAGTCTCCTCTTCTAAAGGCACTATTCTTGGAAACGTGTTGATGTACACTTTAATAAAAGGACACCTGACTTGGATTTCACCCCTTAAACTTGGGACCGGCTCCTCTGCTGCTTTGCGGATGTTATTAGCTGAGCCCGCGGTTAGTGACCCTCGGAGCTGCCTGCCGCCAACGAAGCTGCTGACACACTGGTGGGACCAGGGGTGCGCGAGCTCTACCGACCTGTAGACCGGAGCCCCAGTAGACTTCCAACTGTGGAGGCAGGCTTACAGAGCAAAAAAACATTTATATTGACTTGAGGGAGAGCAGCACATTGCACAAAGCTAGTCAGTGCAGGAAAGGAATATCTGTATATCCCTCGACAATACTTATGTCAGCTTCCAAAAAACGTTATCCCAATCGATAATAAGCCCTTGACTTTCCCCAACTTTTTGCATTTTTCTGAGGGGATCTTCTTGTGATGCATATGGTCGGTTCTTTATGCTTTGCACACTTGTCCATTCCTGAGAACCAATCGGCCATGTGGGCGGTGGTGGTGAGTGGGGGAGAAAGACCCCATGGAATTCCAGTGTTTGGCAATGTCTCTCTTAGCAATCATCATACTAATCCCCACCTGGGTCCTGTCACCCAGAGGGCCCCCAGGTCCACCAGGGTCCCTAATAGGGCAATCCTCTGTGAAGGGTCAATCGGGCCCCCCAGGACTCTCGACAAGGAGGCAAAGATCTCTTGCCAGTGCGAGGCGATGAAAGGGCAGCTCCAAACCGTATGAAAGAAATCTGCCCTGAGTTCTGGGAAGTGGAAGCATTTAGGTTCAGGCAATCTGTGGTCTCTCCACAGTTGCAGAGGCACAAGGTAAGTGATATGGAGGTATATAAGTTTAACATGCCACAAGCATGCCCGTATTAAGAGTTACTATAGACCAGAGGACCCAGCCATCCTTCCTACCTCCTATTCCTCAACATGAGGTCAGGGAAGTGAATAACCAGTATTATATTAATTTGGGCTATCACTTTATGTCCTAGGGGGCTCATAAGCAGTCATTTCTCCAGTGGTATGGGTTTGGAGGTGTCTGAAAGTGTCTCTGAGTGGCTCAAAAGGGCGTGATGCAATAGTATCGACAGAACCGGGATTTATGTAGGTCGAAGTCTGCCTGGAGCTTTTGAGAGCGCTTTATGTTTGCACCCTCCCATACATCCCCGACCTTTCATATTCTCATCTGTTCCCAACTACAGAACTCATCCAGTGGCGCTGCATGAACACGCCAGTGACCTCTCCAATAGGGTTTCATGAGTATCACCCTTCAGTCCCAGGCGGTCCATCACAATGCTGATCTCCACATCTGGTACACCACCCTGGTCACCTCTGGGTGCGCTCCGGAGCTGGGCGCACCATACAAAAGATCTAGTATACTGGGCAGGCTTTCCAATGCTATCTCTCCCTTACATGCAGGGTAGTCCCACCCAATGTGCAGGCAGTCATTGACAACTAGAGTCTGTGTCGCCCAATATTATGGTTACACATCTGCCAAGGCAAGCCTACGGTCAAATGTAGATTGTACACATTTGCCAAAGACTAGCCTCAGGGTATTCTTTGACTATAAGAACAGGAGTGGCCATTATTCTGGAGGAGCAGGGTGGATGGGCGGGAGAGAGGGAGAAAGAGCCACTAGGGGTTACAGGGGGATTAAAAAAAAAAACGACCTGTAGCTGTCCCCGTTGCGCTCTTCTGCTCCTCTTCACCTCATCAGGAAGGCACAGGCTCCCAGAATGCCCTACGGCCAATCCTGAAGCTGCTCTTGCGCTTGAGAGCAGCTTCAGGATTGGCCGAAGCACCCTTGGTTTGCGCTTCAGGACAGACTGTGAGTTTGTGCCTGCTGTCCAAATCAGCTGCGTTGCTGGGTTGGAGAGCGCTCTCACTGGACATGATTTTTGGCTGGCCTCAGACGGCCGTCCAAACCATCATGTGCCATGATGGGAGTGCACTATCACTCCCCTGAGTGCTTGTTACTACCAAGCCCTGCCCCCAAGACTCATTAGGAAAGAAAAAATAAAACAAGTTTTTTATTTTTCCTTTCCTGCAGTTTTTTGGGGGGTGGGCAATGCTCCTCCGCCATAGCGGAGGAGCCGCCGCTGCGTAAGGATGCACGTACCATAGCCATCACGGCATGGACCTAGCTCTGCAGGATAAGGAGAGAAAAGTTCTGGATCACATAAATCATACAGGGTAGCACCATCATCTTGAACAGTGAAACCCTGCCCAAAATGTTGAGCGGTAATTTGGCCCTTCTATCCAGGTTGTCATGGATTTTGCATAGAAGGGGCCAGAGGTTTAGACTCCAGGTCAGGCCTGGTTTCCAAGCGATGTGTATGCCCAAGTAGTGGCCGGTGTACCAGGAGGTTCAGCTGCCAGGTCTCACCCCTATGTCACTCCTCAGGGTAACAAGGAGGGATTTGGCCCAACTGACATGAAGGGCAGATGCCTCTCCAAAGATGTCTAGAATAGGAATTTGCCGGGGTCCCATGATGGATGGGTGAGCCAAGAATAAAACAACATCATCCACATACAAAGCTATCCTGCATTCATCCCCCAGTGGAACCCCCAGACTTGGGTGTATCATCGTGCATATACTGTCAATGGTTCTATGGCCAGAGTAAAGTTAGGGGGAAGAGGGGACAGCCCTGTCTGGTCCCTCTATGGATAGGGAACTGGGAAAAAGGGCTCTATTCACTCACACCCAGGCTTGTGGCCATGTGTATTGTTTATGAATATATGACCTGAACTGGGGGCCAAAACCCACCTTACCCAGTACCTCCTCCACGAAAGCCCAGCAAATCAAAAAAGCTTTTTTTTAAAAATCAATGGGCATTAAGGCATTGGAGCACTGTAAGGATTGAGAGCGTGCAAGGGCTAAATGAACCCTGTGTGTGCAGGGTCTTGTACTGCATTGTGGGATGAAGCTGCACTGATTTGGACAGATTAGGTACATCAGCACCCGGAGGACCCGTTTGGCCAGAACCTTGGTGAAGAGTTTCCTCTCCATATATATGAGGGAGATTTGGTGATATGAGGCACATTGATCCAGTGGCCAGCCCAGTTTAGGTTACACAACATTGGTCACCAAATCCAGCTCTGGTGGGAAGTAGCTTCTACCTATCAAATCAAGATAAATTTCCAGAAAAGCCAGTAGTATTCAATGCCAGTAGCGGCTTGTGTTGTCGAAGAGGGGTGGAGAGGCAGAAGAGGTCGGGGCAATTGATGACAAATGACAAAATAAAATAAAAACGTAAAGAAAATCTCACCTGCAGCCAGCCGTGTTGTGCTCTTCTGCTTCTCTCCTGTGCAGGCTCTACTGCAGCCAATGCTGATGCTGCTCTTCTGCTGCTGGAAGCAGCATCAGGACTGGCCTGAGCGCTCTGAATTTGCACTCTTTGTGAGACTTGGAACCTGTGCCTGTTGTCTCCAAACTGGCAACGCAGCTCAGGTTGTAGACCGCTTCATTGTGCATTATGGTTTGGCCAGTCTGAGACGGCCGGCCAAACCGTCTTGCACCCTGATCGCAGTGCAATTACCACTCCTCCTGCAGCTGTCATCCCCATGGCCCCGTCCCCAAAGACTCAGCAGGAAAGGAAAAATAAAATGTGTTTTTTAAAATAGTTTTATTCTTGCCTTTCTTTACGATTCAAGGTAGCTGACAGGGGCGATGCTCCACCACTATAGCGGAGGAGCTGCTGCTGTTCAACAGGACATCTATCTGGTCCTGACGTCCTACCTGGATTCATATCTGTGATGGCCTCGCCTATCTCTTCCAAAGGGAGAGGCTGCTCAGAGTCCTCTCATTTGTAAAGGGTCAAATGGGGAATTGGAAGATCAGTTACGAGAAGGGAATCCTACTAATGCCTGGGGCGCCTTGTTTCGATGCATAGAGATTGATAGTAGTTGGCGAAGATGGTTGCAATATCGTGGGACACTGGTATCCATCTACTAGTCTCAGATATAAGAAGGGGGACTACTCGCGTCGCAGCATCCTTGATAGCCAGCCAGTATAGTAGTTTGCTTGATTTATTCCCCAATGTGTACTCCTGCAGGTGAAAGCCACCTAGCACTAGTGGGCCTCCTCCAGATTGACCTGCCGCAGGGACACCCTGCCCATTGCAAGGCAGCACCTCACGTGCTACAGCATTATTTTCTCGTTCCAGTTATAAACATCTCTATATCAAGAGTGTTAATGTGGGCATATTTCTCTTGTTCTTTACCTCTCAGTTATGAGTGGCAATCCCCACTCATGGCAGCCTAGGGGACTCCACCATTCCTTAACTGATTTCAAGGAATGCTTGTAGAAAAAGATCAAAACGGTTGTCTCCAGGAACCCATGCGTTAAGGTGCCAGAATGGTCTCTCACCTGCTCCATGGAAGCCAAAATGAGTGGGACCAGGGTATGATCTAATATAGCCCTAGGAAGGATATGAGGGTTGCTGTCCTGCGGAGGAGATTAAGGGCAGGAAGGAGCAACAGGTTGGTTCAAGATATCTACTCATGAGTTGTTGACACACAAGTCTAACCTCAAGTCGGTGGATTCCAGACTCTCCATGCGTCACACAGTCCACGGCCTTCCATCCCGTCAGTCAGGCCTCTACCCGCCCTCTCGGTCACACCCGGAGACCTGGTTGAGCCGATGGACCCCATAATAGCATTGAAATCGCCACCAATGATCATGATGGCATGGAGAACCCTTAGAATGAGTCACATGAGGGTATCCAATGTGGTTTTGAATAGCACAGGTGGGATGTCAGCACTCAAGATGTTGTAGGGGGTGCCTCAAGGGAGCCCTCAATAATCACCTATCTCCCCAGTGTGTCAAGAGAGATCCGAGAGAAAGCAAGAGGCAAGGATTTATGCAGGAAAATCACCATCCCTAGTACCTCAGGACTGCCCTGCGTGATATGCCACGTCATATCCTTATTGCTCTAGGCATGCGCGTTTGGTGACCAGTAGATGAGTCTCTTGGAGCAGCAGGATTGCTGGTGCGTGGCAGCACGTAAACTGCAGGACAGCCCCTCTCTTGACCCAGCCCAGCAGAACAATAACATTCCAGGTCACCCCTGTGAAGGCTGGAATGTGGAAAGGGATACTGGATGATACCATAGGATGAGGAGGACTTCGCAGGCCTCATCCGCGTTTGCTAAGCAACAGAAGGCCGCGTCGTACAGACCATGAGCTTTAGAAACAGTAATGCAATGAAAATGACATTCGCCAAGTGCAATATAAAACTTGTAAGAAGCAAAACGAAAGAACAAGTAAAACAAAACCACACCCACCAACTCTCCCCTCCCTATACGTCTCTCCCCTGTCCATAAGAAGTCTATATTACCCTAGAACACTAAACTAGGGGAAAGCTAGGTGGCAATCATGTCCCCTCTTCCTCCACACTTCCTTTTGCAAAGTAACTCAGATAGGATACAGCGACGCTGGCGTGCTAATCCCTATGAAACATTCTGAGTAGTCCAAGTTCAGACCCACTTTATCCCTATCAAGTTACTGTTTGGTCCACGGGAGAGCGGGAACCTCCAGGAACCTCTGGGCCTCTGTTGTTACTTGCTGCCTGTTCTCTACCCTCATAGCCTGATGAAGGCTCATGTGCAGGCCTCCGTATGCCTTTTACTGGATTTTCTGTGAGCGCTTTGGCAAGCATCCTTTACTTTTGTGGGTTACTATCACTTGGGGAATTCCTTGCTCTAAAATATTTCAAATTGCATTTGAGAGAACTGCAAAGTTAAATGTGTACGATATGTAAAACAGCTATTTTTGAGAAGATGTCCCGTGTCCTTTTTGATGCCTTTAGCACGTTTACTAGTTGTATCCCTTGCCCCCCAACACTGAATAGTACTTTGCATTCTGGGACTCGCAGGAGTGTGCCTGATTTGTGTCTGATCACTTAATTCTGCTGAGTGACCACTGGTTGCGCATATCTCTGAAAAAATGCCATCTTCCCCTTACAAGGACAGTGATACTCTTCATCTATAAAAGAACACCAAACCAACGTTTTATCCCAATTAACAATCTTCTAACTACATGCCAGTCTCTTATTCGTCTCAAGAATCGACAAACTCTTCCCGCTTGAGGGTCCTCTGGCTTCAGCCACCAAATTCTCTCCCGATCATAATTTACGTGCTTTGAATGCAAATACAGAAGTGCTGTTACTCACTACCTGCAGTACATGATTGCTTAGGGAAAGTGCCGGTACTCTTCCATTGAATGTATTGCAGCGGAGCGTAAAAGTGCAGGTACTTTCCCTTTCAAATCAAAGAAGTGTAGGTAGTAAGTACCTGACAGGACCTGCCCATTTAACGTGCTAGTCCATTCTACCCTAATACCTCACTGCTTTACTCATAACAAAGCTCAACTTGCACAGAATCATTAGAACTTCATGATTCAATTCTAAACCCCCAATTAAGTACTCAGTTCAGATATTTCTACAGCTTTACTTTTCTGCGTCACCATATCACTCGGCTATATTTGACATATTACACACCTTATTATCCTCTATCTTTCCAGAATTACCCTATCTGTGTACAACTTTGTCATTTACTCCAAGTACATCCCTTACCACCTGTGCCTTGTTTTACTGCACTGGTTGAAATGTCTTTTTCCATTACTGCGTCACTGCAGGCTTTCCTGTCAATAGCTGTACTGAGGGAAGTGTGCATTATCTCCAAAGGCACAAATGGGGGCAAACACGTCTTCTAAGAAATCAATCAAACCCTTAGTATTTGCCCATCCTTCAAACTTTTATAACTTTTAAAGAAATAAACAAGCATTGTCAGAGCATGAATATTTGCGAACTTGCATCAACCCAGCAGTCCGCTTATGTAGGGCATACTTATGCCTTGACCCAATGGCAGTGCATTGGTTCTTTAAAAAGACAACCACGAGGGTGGGCGGATTTCTAATCTGAAGTGGACAGATACCGACTCTGGCCTCAACCAGAAGTCTTATCAGCCTGCCATACCTTTAAATCCTCTTGATTGCATTAACAGCGCTGGTCTTCTGAGTTTCATGTCATGTTGATGGGTTACATATGTACAATAGCTCCATCTACTTAGGTCTCTTGGTACAGTTTATACTTCTCATTATAGTTACTTGTTTGGCTATGCACAGAACCACAAGTGTGTGTGTGTGTGTGTGTGCTGATTGTAATTCTGACCTTTCTTCAACTTGTTGCAGTAAATTAACTTACCATGGAGCCCTGTTTTCAATCAAGGGAGCCACACCAAACTGTAACGGAAGGCAGTCTTTTATCACCTCTAGCTAGCTCTTTTGCTGACCTTCTGGTACCTGGAAGTTATGTCCCAGTATTGCTTTTATGACCGTAATCTATACTACTATAATAAAGGAAGAACTTTCAGCCTTTGAGGCGGGTAAACTCGGGAACCACAGCGCCAATCCACACACCCGATACACCGTTGGAATCGTCAGGGTGTGTAGATGGTTATAGGCTATATAAATAAAAATAAAAAACGTTATTTCAAAAATTTACTGTAAAAAAAAAAATAGTCCCTCTGAAGTAGCGCCGGCCACGACGTGCGTGCTCACGTCAGGAGCGCGTGGAGGAGAGGCGTCCAGGAGCCAGACGAGGAGCGGCAGACATGGCGCGGGAGAGGAGCATTGAAGTGAGGAGCAGCGGACAGGCTAGCGGCGGTCAGGTCAAGCGGCGAGGAGCGGTAAACTGAGGAGCGGCGGCTGAGGTAAGGGGACCCATGCCGGAGCAGGCGGGGGTCGGGGCAGGCGAGGGACGACCCGGGTGGGGGCCGGGCAGGGGCCGGGCTGCTGCAGGGGCAGGCGTGGGTCGGGGCAGGCGGAGGACGGGCCGGGCGGGGGCTGGGCTAATAGCTGTGGGCCAGGACTCTCCAGGGCGTAGGAGACAGGTCTTAAAAGAACATCTATCTGGTTTAAATCCCCTCGACCACCGTATGTTTATGCCTCCCGGAAGTGAAAGAGAAGCTTACAAATACTGGCGCCTACGCGTTTTTCTATACCCCTGACTGCTGCTCTCATGGAAGGTGTGGAGACGCACAAAATCCAGTTTCTGCGAATATGTTTAAATGCATGTTTGTACTTCTCCGAACTTTATGGTAGTGGAATTTTGCGCATGAACATTCTGTTGCAAACTATATTTTCAACGGGGCGGGCGGGCGGGGGTCGGGTAAGCCTGATTGCTCCCGGACAAGGTCGGGACGGGCTGCTAGTATGTAATAATTTTATTGTTTGAATCAGGTGATGTGTTTTGTAAATCGGGTGCTTGTATTGTTTGCAGCGCTTATCTCACAACAATTTTTCTCACGCTGCATGCGCACTCACCTATGAGTTTATCTTTAGGATCATACCATGAACTCATAAAGGGAATCTCTTGATTCCTTTAAGAACTATAATTAAAATGGTCCTATTTCACCTACATTTGTGTAGAGATAACTTTTATTTTTCTTAAAATGATTTTCAAATAGTTTTGTACAGTCTTCACTCCAGAACGTTTTACAGGATGTTGTTTGACAAAACAAAGTGTAACTATGCAAACACATATAGTTTTAGAATGTGTGCCAGGCTTCTTCTTATTAGTATAGTAGCGTGTGCTGGTATGGAACAGGTGTAAAGGTTGTATTCAAATAAAGTTGAGGTAAAAGGCACTTTGCAAGAGCGTGTACTATTTGCATTATGCGACTAATGCATCCCCACATATGGACTATAAATATTGCACTATTTGTATAATATACTTATTGCAACCAGATCCAAAACTGCACATTTGATATCGTATACTTGCACTACTATACTCTACTACACTACACTCTACAATATTAAGCTCTATAATGCTTTACTCCATTAAACTATACTCCAATAGCACTTTAATCCACTATATGCTACTCCACTGGACAGCATGATACTCCACTGTCTCCGTTCTACAACATTACTCCTTTCTAATCCACTATACAACACTCTACGCAGCTCCATCTATACACCACATATCACTTTACTCCCCTATACTCGATAACACTATACTCCTATACCATATAAACAATATACTCCTCTCTACGCCACTGTACTCTACAGCACTCTATACAACCCATTCTACATTACCACACTGTACTCTACACCACTATAAAACACTCTACTCTACGACACTATACTCAGCTCTAATTCTATACTCCACCATACTCCCTCCACAACACTTTAAATTACTTCATAACACTACCCTTCACTCCTATCCACACCACTAAACTCCACCATACGGCGAGACCTATTGCATTGTCAATGCTTGTTCTAGTTTTTCTCACTCATGTGCCGGGTCAGTCTGTAAAAAATTGCTTCCTGGCCAAATATGAGTTCCGTTGCCCACCACCTGCACCAATTAAAGACTGGACAGAATATTCCCTTTCCCTAAATGTGTATCCCTTGGCTGTTACAGTCCTGGGAATTCTGCTACAATTCAAATGGCCATGCTGCTATGCTGTTCAAAGTCCTACAATTCCAGGCTTAATAGCATGTCTTTGGGGAATGCATGTTCCTCCTGGCTTCTGCCCTTCATCTTACACCATCGGAATCTCATGAATGTTTGGAGCTTGGCACTCAACAGCAGCGCAGAGAGAAAGGCAGCCTGGACTGTATGTAGAGCTGCAGCGAGTGATCTATTCGCTATAGCCCATGCCCAGTGGTGCTGGAACAATTTTCAGAGTGGGGGTGCTGCCGTCAGTGTTACATCACTAAAGTCATAGGGATGGGGAAATATTAGCCACACCAATTTAGGTGTAGACCGGTAAGAGTTTGATATGAAGCTGGTGGTGCATTTTGGAGCACAAATACGCAAGTATATTACTAAAGCATGGTGTGGTACTTCTATACAGGGCCGGGCTGGGAACCGAAACCGGCCCTGGCAAACTGCTCAGCCGGCCCCCCGGGGGTGGGTGAGGGTGCGACCGAGCTGTTTGCTAGGGCCGGTTTCGGCTGATTTTGTACAGGGGGCCGATATTGCCGGCTCCCAGTTACAAAAATGGCCCCCCAGGGACCCAGAACCGTCCTCCACCCTGGTGGCCCACCAGGGAAACACCTGGTGCCCGCTATGGCCAATCTGGCCCTGGTTCTATATCTTTTACAGAGAGCACATTTTCCATTGAAATGGCCGCAAGGTTTGCACAGACATGTAGTTTGCTGATAAAACTATACAGTACACAAATGATAATGTGCGGAATTAAAATTTTAGAGGATAGTTCTCATTTGGGTATCACCCTGTAAAGGGTTTTCATTTGTTCTGATCCTACTAAAATATATGTTTCCAGCGCACTTCAGAATTACAAAAGAACGTGCTTCTTTTGTGCTTTCCTAATGGCTGATATATTTTTAAATATTTGTAGAGTTAACGATCTGTTGTGTTAGAAAAAATGTAACATCCTACACTCGCTGAGATTGACGCATACTTCATGTTACAAAATCCTCTCACTTTGCATTCAGAGAAAGAACAATAAACACCAATTTCCATGTTAAAAGAATAAACAGCTATTTGTCAGAAGAGAGAGCCTAACATTTCACCTCTGAGACAAGGTAAAAACTAAATTTAAAGGCACCTTTATTGGGCATTCACCTTCTGAACTCCAGCATAGATATTTAGGGGATGCTGCTACAGCGTCGTTCACACCCCTACATCTAGCACCTATCATGCCTCAAGTTTGAAACTAAAACTGCTTTCCAGGTCACACATGTTGCTATCCTAGCAGCAGATGAGGAGAAAATGAGTAGCAATGCTAATCTTTGATTGGTTAGTAGGCTTTGGCACAATGTACCATGCCATTATTAAAATGTTTTGCACCAGAAGTGGCTTTGATAGAATGGTGTATATCCTTCTTATTGGATAAATACTACGCTTATTTACGGGCACCATGCAGTCACTGGGAAGGAAGAAATTGTCTCACCTCTCTTTAAAAAACCCAACGCCGATCCCTCAGAGTTGAAGAACATTCGACCTATCTCCCTTCTCTCCAGCCCGGCCAAAATCCTGGAAAAATTCATTAATGTTGAGCTGATGAAACATATTGAATCCCAGGAAATCATGACCGCTCTCAGAACGGTTTTCGGGCCGGTCACAGCACTGAATCCACCTTGGTAGCAGCCTCGGACTGTATCCATATGCAGGTTGGCCAAGGCGGATCTGCTGTGTTGATTCTGCTCGACCTCCCGGCGGCATTCGATACCATCTCCCCAGCTTGCATGACTCGGCGACTGCAGGAAGCAGGAGTCACTGGGAAGGGCCTGCAGCTTATCCACTCTTTTATGACAAGTAGAACCAACATCGTCTGCTGTGGAGGCTTTAAAGCAAAGGCCTTCGGCCTTCCTTGTGGGGTCCCCCAGGAATCTTTGCTCAGCACCACTCTTTTTAACCTCTATGTGACTCCCTTGGCAAAATTGGTGAGATCATTCGGGTTCCAGGTGCTCTCCTCTGCAGATGACACACAATTAATTGTTTCCATATCTAATGATTTGCAATTGGTTGCCCAAAAATTCAATCATTGTATGTCCAGCATTATATGCTGGATGAAGGACAATTCCTTAAGAATCAATGCGGACACAACCAAGGCACTGGTCCTTCGCCCACGGATTTCCATCTGGTCTACTGCCTGGGGGCCCGTATATTGCGGTCCCCTTCCTGTTCCGGTTAAAACTGCTAAAAATCTGGGGTCCTCTTTGACAAGGGCTTGTCTTTTTAACTGTTTTTATTGATTTAAACAAATAGGGCATGACAGTTACACACGATACATATTCGTAAATTGCCGCAATCATAACAGGACTACATGACAATGTCGTACAGTTCATAGACAATAGAGATGGATTATTACAGACAGCTCTTCTCCCAAGCACCCAATCTTGTGCACCAGCTATGGCGATGCGACCTGCCCCTCTAATGGTGGTGGCTCACTGTTGGACAGGCCACATGAAGGGCTCGCTCCCTCCCCGCACGACCAGGCCCGAGCCCGGTCCCCCAAGTGTTACCCGCCACCACTACTCGTTTTCCGTCCCCTCTGGGACCCCTGCCTTCGAACATCTCAACCTCGTGGGCCTGATCTCCTACCGGCCTGCTCGCCCGACCTGGGCGCCATCTTGGACACAGCACCACGAGGCCGCGTGGCCTCCGATCGACCCTAACCCTGGGCCTGGCCAGGCCCCGACATCCCGGCACCACCTTCCACCTAGGAGGTGAGCGGACTACTTGGCAGGTAAATGGGAGAAAGAGGTGTCGATGGCTCTCCCCCGCCAAGGGCCGATCAACCCCAGCTCCCCCAGGCGCTGGCTCCACCCCCCTGCTGGGTGTCTGGCCTCCCACATCCCGGACCTTCCGACCCCCAAGTGCGAGGGTCCGGACATCAGAGGGGACCAGACCTATAACTGGGGCAGCTCCAGAGCGGGAGGGCAGTTGTATCCTGGAGTCGAGAGACGCAGTGAAGAACTCATCCTTGACGGACTACTGGCGCTGCCGTAGCCCTACCTTGTGAACTACCGTCCTGCCTGCTGGCGCTGCCGCAACTTTCTGAATCCATCATCGTCGTCGGGACCTGCTGGCGTGGCCGCGGACCGTTTGTAACCACTACCTTCATCGGGACCAGCTGGCTCCGCCGCGGACCGTCGTCTTCAAACCATCTCGGGACCTGCTGGCTCGGCCGCGGCCCGACCATCTAGAACGCCGAGCTCGAGGATTGAGAGCTACTTCATCCAACCAATTGGTAACAAGACTGTCCCGCTACCCCCTTACCCGACCAAGAGACTAGAATCGAGGGGACCCCCGAGTCCAGACCTCCTTGTACCATTCTACCGTACTTAAAGAATCGCCTATAAAGTAACGTTGAACCTTATCCTTGTGTGGTGTGCGTCTGTGGGGGGGAAGTTACTTGTCTGTACGATCGCTGGAGACGGCTCTCCCCGGAGACCTCTCCCTCTATCCTCGGCCGACCCTCCGGGTCCGTCTAACATTGGTGGCCAGCGGCGCGATCCGAATCACCGCATAATCGTACAGAGAGTAGCTCACCCCACGACAAAATCACCATGACAACCAAAGAAAGCGGATCCACCGAGAAATTCCAGATGGAGAAACTGGAAGAATATAGCCATCGTGAGTTGAAACAATTCTGCATTGAACTAGGTATCGCTACCACCGGTCTAAGTACTAAAGACGATTTCAAGCACGCCCTTGAGTCCTGGGCAGAAACCGGGGCCGTCAGACCCCCGGACCAAAATGTCGCAGCAACAGAGAAAAACTCCACGGCTTCCGAGGAACAAAGAACGGGTCTCTCGCAGGATGAGATCCAAGAACGAGAGAAAACCCGACTACATGAACTAGAAATGGCCCGGCTCAAAATGGATGGGGAACTCAAGTTAGCCGAACAGAAACTAAACCTAGAACATCTGCGGCTCCGAGAAGAACGGGAAGAGAAGCAGAGACAAAGAGAGCTCGAGGAAAAGAGACTGGCGTATGAACATGAGCGCAAATTAGCTGAGATAGACTTACGCAAGCAGAACCAAGAATTAGGGGTGCCCGAGCAACCTCGCACCCCAGGGGCAGCAGAGAAAAAGGTACACATTCCCAAGGATGTCAGGCGAGAATATTTTCGAGAGGACGACATCCAGCAATGGTTCAAGGCCTACGAGATCGCGATGACCTCCCACCGGATCGATCGAAGCGACTGGGGAGCCGGACTATGGGGGAGGTTCCTCAATGAGGGCCGCGATGCCCTGCTACAGCTCCCAGACCATCTGATGACATCATATGACCACATGAAAGCTGCCCTCCTCACCCGCTATGGGCTCACACCTGAAATGTACCGCCAGAGGTTCCGAGACTGCACCCGGATCCCGGGTACAACGTGGGTGGAATACGTGAACTATTTCAGCCGAGCCTTCGAGGGTTGGATCAAGGGAAGCCACGTAACGACCTACGAACAACTCTTCAATCTCATGGTATGGGAGCATCTGTCAAACAACTGCTTCATCGAGCTCAGGCAGCACCTCCTCGACAGCAAATTGACTGATCCCCGGCAGCTCGCCGCCGAGGCTGACCGGTGGGAAATCACCCGAGTGGGCCGGAATGGGTCCTATGAGCAGAACCGGAACCACCACGGTCAGCACCGTCCCCGAGGGGGAGGAGGGGGCCAAGGGCGAGGAAAGGACAACACCCCGGCCGCCCCCGCTACCAGCACCCCACCCCCGGCCAACCGGGGCAACACCCCGGCGCGGCCGGGATACAGAGCCAATGTCACGTGTCACCGATGCCAGCGAGTCGGCCACTACGCAAACGACCCAAATTGTCCACAGAGCCAGACTCCGAGGCCCCGCCAGATGGCTGCCGCCGCCCTGGGGGAAGAACAAATCTCCGAGGAACATGAAGAATATGAGCAAGAACACCAAGAATGGGAGCCAGCCGCCATGGCCCTAGCATGCTTAGGGGGAAGAGACATGGTCCCGCGGGTCCCCCTGCCCGCCAACACCCGGAAGTACAGTCAATGGGTGAGCATTAATGGACGCCGGGCCGAAGCCCTACGTGACACCGGGGCCAGTGTAACAGCCGTCCGCTGTCACCTGGTAACCCCAGAACAGATCCTGCCGAACATTCTCTGCCCTGTCCGTTCAGCCGACAATTCGGAGAGTCTATGTCGGATGGCTTGCGTCCCCTTCGAGTGGGGAGGGGTCTCCGGCATGTTGAAGGTAACGGTCCGAGATGACGCCCCCGTAGACTGTCTCCTGGGGAATGACCTTGAAAGCTCCCCGTGGGCCGCCGTGGAAAGGAGAGAGCACCTGGGGATGTTGGGCATCCCGGACTGGGCGTGCGTCACCACCCGGTCCATGGCCGCCCGTGCCATCCCCCGACCCGAAGAACCTGAATGGCCAGCACCGCCTCCCCCGGTGGCTCCAGTAGAAGACGCCGACCGGGCCGTCCCCCCAGAACAAACTCCCGAGGGGCCCGTTCAGCCTCGGGACCTCTCCGGCCTGGATCAGTGGCATCAGGAGGGGGGGCCCACCCAGGAACAGTTTCGCCAAGAACAGAAGACCTGTCCCTCCCTCGAGGGACTCCGCCAACAAGCCCTCGCTCAGAGCGCAGGGGATACTTCCGGGACACATTGGGTCTATTGGGACAATGACCTGTTGTACAGCGAACAGAGAATCGCGGAGTTAGGGGCCAGTCGAGTGCTAGTGGTGCCCCTCCGCTTTAGAGACTTCTTGCTGAACCTGGCCCACGATGTCCCCCTGGCTGGCCACCTGGGTCAAGATAAAACTTACAGTCGCCTGGTGACCCACTTTTTCTGGCCTAAAATGAGGAACGATGTACTCCAGCACTGCCGGTCTTGCCCCACGTGCCAAGCCAGTGGGAAGAGCGGCCGCAAGCTGAAAGCCCCCCTGCAACCATTTCCAGTGATCAACACCCCGTTCGAGAGGGTGGGGATAGACATTGTGGGGCCCCTCGACCCCCGTACAGCACAAGGACATCGGTTCATCCTGGTACTGGTGGACCACGCCACCCGCTACCCTGAGGCTGTTCCCCTGCGAACTGTGACAGCTCCGGTAGTCGGCCGGGCCCTGATGGGGATCTTCTCCCGTGGGGGCTTCCCCCAAGAAGTCGTCAGTGACCGGGGCACAAACTTTATTTCGAAATACATGAAGTCCCTCTGGCAACAGTGTGGGGTCACCTACCGATTCACGACCCCCTATCACCCTCAAGGAAACGGACTCGTTGAGCGGTTCAACCGCACGCTCAAAGGGATGATCGGGGGGTTGGAAGAGCCCCTCCGTCGCCAATGGGACGTGCTATTGCCGTGCATACTCTTTGCCTACCGAGAAGTCCCCCAGAAGTCCCTCGGCTTCAGCCCGTTTGAACTCTTGTATGGACACCCGGTACGAGGGCCGCTCAGCCTAGTCAAAGAAGGCTGGGAAATGCCCCCTCTGAAGAACCCTCCCGATGTTTTCAAATACCTCCTAACTCTCCGCAACCAGACCCGACGGTTCAGAGAGATGGCAAAGGCAAACTTGGAGGCCAGTCAGGAGGACATGAAAAGGTGGTACGACCAAAATGCCTCCTCCATCGAATTTGAGCCCGGCCAACAAGTATGGGTAATGTCCCCCACCGAACCATGCGCCCTGCAAGACAAATGGACGGGGCCCTTCAAAGTGATCGAGCGCAAGGGCCCTATCACCTATCTCATCGATATGGAATCTTCACGGAACCCTCTCCGGGTCCTCCACGCTAATAGACTGAAACCCCATTTTGTGCGCTCAGAACTCAGCCTCCTGATGGCGACAGACAATGGAGCCGAGGAGGACTCCGAACCCCTCCCTGACCTCCTACGGACTCGGGAGAAGGACGGCTCCGTGGATGGGGTCCGACTCTCGGAGGCCCTCACCCTGAAACAACGCCAGGGATGCCAAGACCTCCTGCTACAGTTCGCCAGCCTGTTCTCCCTCACCCCAGGGGTCACTCCCTGGTGCGTACACGACGTGGACACTGGAGACAGTCCCCCTATCCGCCACCGGGCCTACCGCGTACCAGATCGGGTACGGGCCTGTATCCAAGAGGAGGTGGCCCGGATGCTCACGCTCGGGGTCATCGAGCCCTCCGACAGCCCCTGGGCCAGCCCAGTAGTACTGGTCCCCAAAGCGGCCGCCCCCGGCGCCACCCCAGAACTCCGGTTCTGCGTCGACTACCGGGGCTTGAATGCGGTCACCAGAACAGACGCCCACCCCATTCCTCGGGCAGATGAACTAATCGACCGCATGGGAGCTGCCCGCTACCTCAGTATCTTCGACCTGACGGCGGGCTACTGGCAGATCGGCCTCACACCCCGGGCCCAAGAACGGTCTGCCTTTTCCACTCCTGATGGACACTATCAATTCAAGGTCATGCCATTCGGCATGAAGAATGCCCCAGCAACGTTTCAGCGGCTAGTTAATCAAGTCCTGACGGGGCTTGAAGAATTCAGTGCCGCCTACCTGGACGATATCGCTGTATACAGCCACCACTGGTCCGACCACCTCCACCACCTCCGGGAGGTGCTACAGGCCCTTCAACGAGCCGGCCTCACGATCAAGGCCAGCAAATGCCAAATTGGCCAGGGGTCCGTGACCTATCTCGGACACCAGGTGGGAAGCGGTCTGGTGGCCCCTCTGCAACTCAAGATCGCTGCCATCCAATCTTGGCAGCCCCCCACCACCCAGACCGAGGTACGCGCCTTTTTGGGACTCACAGGCTACTACCGGCGGTTCGTGAGGGACTATGGCAGTATTGTGGGGCCCCTCACGGAACTCACATCCAAAAACCACCCAAAGAAGGTCAACTGGACCCCAGACTGTCAAACGGCCTTCGAGAAGCTGAAGGCCGCCATGTGCTCCGCCCCGGTCCTCCAGGCCCCCGACTACAGTCGGGAATTTATCATCCAGACGGACGCCTCCGACCATGGCATTGGGGCAGTCCTTTCCCAGTTGAACCCGGAAGGACTTGACCAGCCTGTGGCTTTTATCAGCCGGCGACTCCTGGCCCGAGAACAACGCTGGAGCACCATCGAGAGGGAGGCCTTCGCCGTGGTATGGGCCCTCAAAAAGCTCCGACCCTACCTCTTCGGCACCCACTTCCGGGTACAGACCGATCATCGGCCCCTGCAGTGGCTAATGCAGATGCGGGGGGAAAACCCGAAACTACTACGTTGGTCCATCTCCCTGCAGGGGATGGACTTCACTGTGGAACATCGACCTGGGCAAGACCACGCCAACGCAGATGGCCTGTCACGCTTTTTCCGCCTCGACGAGGAGAGTCCCCAAGAGGATGGATGACTCTCCCCGCCTTCAGCTGGGGGGGACGCATGTTGGACAGGCCACATGAAGGGCTCGCTCCCTCCCCGCACGACCAGGCCCGAGCCCGGTCCCCCAAGTGTTACCCGCCACCACTACTCGTTTTCCGTCCCCTCTGGGGCCCCTGCCTTCGAACATCTCGACCTCGTGGGCCTGATCTCCTACCGGCCTGCTCGCCCGACCTGGGCGCCATCTTGGACACAGCACCACGAGGCCGCGTGGCCTCCGATCGACCCTAACCCTGGGCCTGGCCAGGCCCCGACATCCCGGCACCACCTTCCACCTAGGAGGTGAGCGGACTACTTGGCAGGTCAATGGGAGAAAGAGGTGTCGATGGCTCTCCCCCACCAAGGGCCGATCAACCCCAGCTCCCCCAGGCGCTGGCTCCACCCCCCTGCTGGGTGTCTGGCCTCCCACATCCCGGACCTTCCGACCCCCAAGTGCGAGGGTCCGGACATCAGAGGGGACCAGACCTATAACTGGGGCAGCTCCAGAGCGGGAGGGCAGTTGTATCCTGGAGTCGAGAGACGCAGTGAAGAACTCATCCTTGACGGGCTACTGGCGCTGCCGTAGCCCTACCTTGTGAACTACCGTCCTGCCTGCTGGCGCTGCCGCAACTTTCTGAATCCATCATCGTCGTCGGGACCTGCTGGCGTGGCCGCGGACCGTTTGTAACCACTACCTTCATCGGGACCAGCTGGCTCCGCCGCGGACCGTCGTCTTCAAACCATCTCGGGACCTGCTGGCTCGGCCGCGGCCCGACCATCTAGAACGCCGAGCTCGAGGATTGAGAGCTACTTCATCCAACCAATTGGTAACAAGACTGTCCCGCTACCCCCTTACCCGACCAAGAGACTAGAATCGAGGGGACCCCCGAGTCCAGACCTCCTTGTACCATTCTACCGTACTTAAAGAATCGCCTATAAAGTAACGTTGAACCTTATCCTTGTGTGGTGTGCGTCTGTGGGGGGGAAGTTACTTGTCTGTACGATCGCTGGAGACGGCTCTCCCCGGAGACCTCTCCCTCTATCCTCGGCCGACCCTCCGGGTCCGTCTAACACTCACAAATATAGCCTCTGTATTTATTCCATGCACCCCATACTTTTTCCCACTTGTGAGGGCAACCACGAAGTATAAAAAACAACTTTTCGGCCAGCATTGCGTCATCCATGTCCATGCACCAGTGTCTGAGCGTGGGCGCCACATCAGATCCCCACAATCTAGCAATATTCCGTTTGGCAAACATCATTCCCAACATAACCCAGTCCTGGCTCTGATGAGTGAGGTCATTTGCCTCCCATACATTCAAAAGGCAACACCTCGGCTCCGGCATCAGTGAAACACTCACCGCCTGTGACATCGTATGCATCACCTTGACCCAGTATCCTACAATTGTGGGGCAGTCCCAGATTGTGTGAAAGAAGGTACCTCTCTCCCCGCACCCCCTAAAACAGTATGGGTGTTGAGCTTTCTTAATGGCATACAGCGTCGTTCTGGTGTAGTATGTTCGATGGAGTATTTTTAATTGGATCAGTCTGAGTCTTGACGGTATTACTGTTTCACGCAGGGATGACAGGGCCTCTTGCCATTCAGATTCTTCAAGGGCTTGTCTTTTGACACCCAGGTGAACCAAACCGTCAGCACCTGCTTTTACATCCTCAAAATTTTGAGGAAAGTATTCAACGGCTCACCACATCTTAAAACCATGTTTCAGTGGTATACTCCAGAGAGGGCCTTGAGATCCTCTCCTCTAGAAAAACAGGTTTCTCCCAGATTTCGCAGGTCCAAATGGGGTGGCTGCCCATTCGCTGTGGCAGTCGCTAAACTTTGGAACTCTTTGCCACTTCCCATTTCCAAGGCAGACTCGCTTCCGGTCTTCAGGATACTTTTGAACACCTGGCTCTTTGCCTTCTAGCTGGTTGTTGGTGTTCTCACTCCTCCCTGTTCGCTTAGCACGTTGACACCACTTGGTATAAGTGCACTTTATAAATTCTATCCGATCCTATCCTGTTACTCCATTCAATCGCTAGGGTAATAAAGGCAGAGACAACTCTTGTCCTGCATTGTGCAATATGTCCTCTGCTCTGCAATGTGGGAAGGTGGGACGTTGTAGATTATCCACACAACAGTGGACTACAATGTTGGGGCAAAAGGTCACCCTCCATATGAATCCCTTCTGGATGTCTTCATCCCTCCCAGTTTCGGTCAGTCCTTGCTACTGGAATCCAGACCTTGTGCCCATATGCACCATGAACTGGCAGGCATTCAGGTCCATGATTGCTCTCTAACAACCATTATTGGTCTCTCAAGTTAGGAAGATGGTGATGAGCAGACTCAACATTTCCAAGCTAAGATTGGTCGATATTTAATTCAGCTCATGCCTCAAGCTAGGAACTAACATGGCTCTCAAGACCACGTGTGTTGCTTGTTATCCTACCTGCAGATGAGGAGCAAGTTGAAGGAATCTTCATGTTTGATTAGTCGGTGGTTTATGGCACAATATATCATGCATTTCTAAAAGTGTCTTGGACCAGAAGTGGCTGGGCTAGAGTGGTTATATCCTTCTTGCTTGCTAAATACTATAGTGTCCTTTTAGTGAGCCGCCAGGTTAACAAACACGTGGTGGGTTGTAAGGCAGGGGCGCAGGGACCCCTCCTGCACCCCCAACAAAGCAGCTTAAGCAGTGGCTGCCACATGATCTTATGGGCTGGTGAAATGGGCCTCACTAAAAATTAATTCGTTTTTTATGGGCCTCCCTTGTCTCCAGTTGTGGCGACAAAGTGCTCATCAATAATAGCGTTAGGCATTAAATGGCAGAGACGTATAGGAGGTGGGCAGAAATGCATAGCACGGGAAAAAATAGAAAATGCCGGAATCACAAAAAGGGTAAAAACACAGACAGACAAATAAAATAGTAAGCATGAGAGAAAGGCAAGAAAGAAAAAGTAATGATGAAGGACAAAAGATGGGCAACTTAAAGAAAAGAAAGAATGAGAAGAGAAAAGAAGGTTCAAAGGAAGGAAAGGTAAAAGGAAATAAGAAAGAATGGCTGAAAGAGGGGTGAAAAGGTAAAAAGATTGATAGAACGGTGACGAAAGAGCAGAACGAATGATAGGTTATGGGGTGAAAGGGTGGAAATGGAAAGATTGCTAAATTCCCAAATTCATGATCTGCATTGTGCAATTTCACTTTTTTTTTTAAACCAGAGCACACACCTCCCGTAAGAATGTCTTGCGAGACGTCAGCAGGAGACTGGTTTCCACAGAAAATGTCTTGTCGTTTCCACAGAAAATGTCTTGTCGAAATATATTTGCTGTGGAAACCAGTCTCCTCCCACTACGGTGCAAGAATTTTTATTAGTGGTGCATGCTCAGATACAACATGTTACACGAGATACCAGTAAATAACGTTTCGGAATGAGAGTGTCATTTTGAAAGCCTTTAAAAAAATAAAAAATCATATATTCGTAAGGGGCGTCTAATGAAAGGGGGTGGAGTCCTGAGAAGCAAAATATAACTGTCAATTTATACATCATTTTTCTTTTAAACTTGCTCCAAAGAAATTGGCAACAAATACAAAAGTAACACTTGTCTGGCTTATTTAGTTGGTAGTAAACAAATCCGAATATTTGACTGGGGCCGGCCCGGATCCCGGATGCAAATTAATAGCCTCGTCGCTATCAGCTCTTCATAATATAAAACATAATAATCCAGGACGGTGAATAGCTGGCCACGGCGCGACGATCTCCACCCAGCCCGTATCCTAGGTCTGATCCGAATAAAAGCCGGCGGTTTTAATACAATCCAGCCCTCAAGCTCTCCAAACAAATACTTGGCAATCACCAAATCCTTTTACTTCAGAAGGCGTTAGTAGTTGCCCAGTCCAGCAGAGCATGGGATTCACGGCTGCAAAGCCTCTGTCTTCTGGAGCTCAATGGCATAAATCTGGAAGGTGGACGCTTCAGTGATCTGGGCTCCAAGACCTTGATTTTATTGCTAATTTGGAATCCAGGATCCAAGTACTAATATTGTGGTTTTTTTCCTTAGTCGCATGTTTTAGATAGCAGCCAAGTCCCTTTAACTCTCTGTCCTATCAAGTTGTAGATATACGATGCGAAGAATCCATTTTGAGTGCGCGCTGTATCAGTGTCTCCTCCCTTATTCATGAGGCTCTACAGATGGCAGGCATGGCAAGAGGTGTAGTCTAGCATGTGGCAGGGTTCAGTAATTCATCCCTCCCAACTCGAAGCTCAAAGAATAGTGGCATTACTTACCAGTAGGCTCCATTACCGCCTCGATCATCTTCCGCCTCCCTGTCCTCACTGTTTGAGGATATACCCAATCCAGAAGGTGAATATAACAATCGTGTCCAAGGAAGCAACAGATTGACACTGATGTGAACAGGGCTCTTATACCTATGAACTTTCTACAAGAAAATATATAACAAAATCTTGATCCCATAATCAGTTAACAAAGACAGTGGCGGCCGGCACACATAAACGCAGTGGGGTGGGTTGGGAAGGGCGGAAGTTGACAGACAACGGAATAGGTATAATTAAATAAATAATACCTATTCCATAGTCTGTCGGCTTCCCCCCTTGCCGCGGACCCTTCGCGCTTGCCTGTGCCAGCCGCTGCTGAACAAAAAACCCACAAAATCCAATCTTTTGTGCGGCGTGAAGGTATGAGGGCCCAAGTGGCTGCAGGCCGAATGTCATCCACTGGAGCAGGCTTCTCCAACGAGTAGCTCTTGAGCTACTGGTAACTCTCCAGCTACCTGTAAGTAGTTCTCCAGTGTGCAGCCCTATCTACTAAATTAGAAACTTTTGCTTAGTCCAATTAATGTATGCATCCCATAAAAAAAAAGCTGATATTTTATTGTTCAGTCGGGCATCTTTGGTTAGACTCATTACTAACAATATTTAATTTGTGCCAGGAGCATTGCAGCTATGGCTGTCATGTATTAACCATTGATAGGCTTACCAAATGGATACATTATTTTTGCTATTCCTCTTGGCAACCCTACCTGATGCAGTGAGGTGATCACTGCTGATAATCTTGCACGGGGTGGCTAATAATCTAATCTTGTCCGACGTGGTCACTATTAACACGCTAATAATGTTAGTAGCTAGGGGTGATTTTTACTTACCATAAGTAGCTCTTATTACAGAAAAGGTTGTTGACGCTGACTGTTGACACCAGTCTTTTCACCTGAAGAGCTAGGTCAAAGTCTAATCGCGGAACTGTCAGAGGGGCAATGGGGCGTTACTCAAACCTGCAGAGTAAGAGGGAGATCACCTGTAGGAAGGTGGACACCTGACTATGGTTACCCCAGATTTATTGCCTTGTGTTTAGCTGGTTTTCGACTTAGTTGGCCTTGCTCCCTGCTAATCAGGGCCCCAGGCTATCTGCTCTCTCTTTAAAATGGATTCCATGTACCCTAGGTGCATAACTAAATTGGCTTGGGTCACCTTATCAGCCCCTGTACAGTGCACTATAGGTGCCCAGGGCATAGGTGCATCCAAGGCCTACCAGGGGCTGCAGCATATCTTTTGCCACCCCTGGCTGGCTATCCAAAATTGACGCAACTGGCTGATCACTCAGCTGGGGCAAGGTGGTGTAATCTCCCCTTGCTTAGATATAGTATACCTATATCTAAACCTATCTGGACACATATAAGCCTCTAAGCCATCCCTATGGGAGGCCTTAACAATCCTGGAGGCAGAGTGCTTGGTTTTATGTGAGATGGTGCTCTAGCATGAGCTGAGCCTGTCTGCAGCTGTCGGGACCAATTCCCTAAGCTGTTCCGGGATATTGCCATACCATATACTCTTAAGTGCATTATAATCCATCGCGGTTATGTGCTTACTTTGGTTTGGCTTTATCAAAACATGTTGTGTAAGGTGTCATACGATTTGGAATACTACCCCCTCGCCAGTCCTGGTGACGGGGGTAGCATTCCACCCTTCTAGAGGGAGAAGACCTGTTACTTTGCTAAAACGCTGTTGATTTTTAAAAGAGCCTCAGCATCACAAAATGGACGCTTCTGCCACAGACACAAGTCTGACCTCCTGCTGCTGACCGAAACTTGGCAGGGGAGACCTGGACAAAGGGTTTCCTGACACAGGGAGGTGTCACACCACCCCAGACAGGAGATAGTGGATTGTAGCAGGGAGGATTGAAAGAAACCAGACAGAGCCTGGGGAGCACAAGGCTTCCCCTTGCATAATCCGGTCAAACCGTTCTGGGGCCCACCAGCCCCAGTGCGACCCTGGACAAAGGGAAAGGGGTGTAACCACCCCCTTCTTGGGTCCCACCCATAGGAGGGACCTAGCAGGTAATCCAGCCCACTAGATTGGTATAAGAGTGGGAGCAGTGCCAACGCACATCAGATTATCCTAACTGAAATTTATGAAATGAAACTCTGGACCCTTCGACATCCTACTCGACGTAGAAGACTGAAGAATCTCCCTTGTGGTCAAGGAGTGACCACCCTGTGCAAACAGGCACCATCCAGTACCTCAACGTTTGCTTTGTTGCAGTTCCTGCTGGAACTCGAGCAACAGAGTTTGACAAGACCCAGTGTTCCTGCCTTCTAACAGCCCGATCCACAGTCCCTGCAAAGCTGAGACCCGTGGAGGCGACCTGAAGCATGGGGCCGGCCATCTTGGAAAGACCACGTGGCGCTGACCGTGCAGTTCCCGAGGCACCCTCGAAGCTGTGCATTGGGGTTTGAGAAGCCCCAGCCCTGAGCCACTCCTGCACCAAAGCTCACCCCTCTACACTCACCGAGTGCTGCGTGGGGCCCTTCTGCACTTTTTGGCTCAACGCGTTGGTCCGGTCGCTTGCCCGTTGGCTTGCGGCCCCAGTACCGACGAACCTTTGAATTCGACTCGCCAGTCCGGATGCTTTGGACTGGCCCTCGCTCCCCTGAAAAGGAGCACCCGCTCTGACCTTGCTGGTCCGAGTACTAAGCCATCTTCGAATCCTGCGTGGGTTGCGCTTGCCAAGGGTTGTTTGCTCCAATCCGGAAGCCGACACCGCCAACAGCGAGAGCCTTTGTGGGACAGCTCGTGATCCACTCCTGGACATCCTCGATGCTCCAGAGTCCACGTGGCAGCGGAGAGAAGCTTCTCGACAACCACCTGATTGCGCCCGACATTGCCTGGTTCCTTCCTGGTTCCACCCTGGTCACTGCTGAGTGACCCAGACTCTGTCCCCTCTGCTTTCAGGTACTCTACATCTTCGATCCACCCTTGGATCACACCGGACACGTCTCTTCTCGACGCCTGCAGCATCTTCATCTTCAGGCACCATCGACCTGCGTGACGAAACCCAACACTACATTGCACCTGTGCACCCGCTTCCTGTGGGGGAGGTAACTCAGCAACGCCGGTGCTCCTGCACTGGTACACACCTCTAGTGTATATGTCTAAAGTTTCGTCCTTTTAGGTCAGTCTGAAGGTTCCTTTAACAGTAACTTTGTAACTTTTATGCACCATTGACTTTGCATTGGTGCATGCGTGTGCTTTAAGTGCTGTACCCGAATCCCGCAGGCTTTTTACGACTTCAGCATTGCTAGTCCCGATTGGTCCCAGCGATTCCCTAGGCCCTAGGCCTAACCACTGTTCGATTAGTGATACTTATACCACTATTTTAGTATATGGTTTGCGTGGCCCCTGGCCTCATCTATAATTGTGCAACTTTCATATTTTTACTGTGCTTTTGTTTAAACGCTTGTGCTTCTAGACTCATAAAGCGTATAGAGGATTATTCTAGTAATAAATACATATATTTTTGTAATATATAACTTGTGTGGTGTCCTTTCATTTGATATTACAGGATTGTGATTGGTAAAACAGCTCGCTTAACACGACCTCTTGAGTTAAGCCTTTAAGGCTGCTTAGTCCATGCTACCATTAGGATAGCTTGTTTACTAAGGTTGACTTACAACCAGACACCATAAGGGATTGTTTGGACTGATACAAGGGGCCCCCAGAATTGGAGACATCATATATCAGGCCAACTTCTCACATCACCCCTTCGAGATACATTCATCCATCCGTAGCTCAGTGAATGCTCCTTTTAAATCCCAATAACGCATAAATAAGATGCTAAAAGGACCAGTACGTAGGTAGCTTTCCGTGAAAAAATATTAGAACGGTAAAGCTGTTGGAGGAGCTAGGATACAACTCCTGAGGACAGCAGAAGGCTGCATAGATGTTACATGTATAGAAAATGGCGGTGGTTCCTTCAGTTACAATTACTAAAAAGTTGCTTGAGCGTTCACGGTTAAACAAATGAGGTCCATGTGTCCTATGAGGCGTCATGTAAATGTAGAGGAAAATTAGGGCAATTTAATTGCCTGTCAAATTAAATGTATGTTTAAACATATTGGACATAAGAATACATTTTGTGTTGCAGATAACACAAATATCTATATATTGAAATAACAAAATATATTTTGCACATAAAACCAATATGTATAGTTCGATTACAAAGGGTGCCAGAAGTGTGAGTCAAATGTGCAAGAAGTAGTGAGGCGCAGGTGAAGCACCCATAAAAGATTTTTGTCAAAATAATCTGATATGATCCATAACAGACCGCCCAATACAGTTCTGTTCTTCCAGGTGAGAGTGACTGTAAATGCCAAAAGTACCAGGGCTGGATTGACTATTCTGCTAGTCAGGCATTTGCTGAGTCAGCTACAACCTATGAGACGGTTCGATGGGTCACTATAAACCAATGATGGACCCCTTGCTTCGTTCTAGTCATGGCCTTCTGCAGTGTGGTGTTGATTTTGGTTTCCAGACCAGCCCTGAGACCACCGATATGTAGTTTTCCATGAAGGGACCAGAGCTTTAAGAAGCTTCAGGCCAAAGGCTTTAGGTGGAGGCAAGGCAAGACAAGGAAGTGGATTCCCTGGGTAACACACATGCCCTCCTGCTCCCCTCTCTGATCATGCCTAGTGCTGCTTTGGTGTTTGAGCTTTTCGCTTTTAGCCATGGTCTTTATAGCCGAGCATATCCCGAGGAGGAGTCAGACTTTTCCATGCAGGTTCCTGCACTTACAAGCCCTATTTCCAGGCACAGAAGGCGTTGCCGATGGGTACCGATCATGGCGGAGGGTGTGCAGGATCTGACTGAGGGCGTGCAGGATCTGACTGAATGTGTGCAGGATCTGACCGAGGGTGTGCAGGATCTGACTGAATGTGTGCAGGATCTGACTGAATGTGTGCAGGATCTGACTGAATGTGTGCAGGATCTGAGTGAGGATGAGCAGGATCTGAGTGAGGGTGTGCAGGATCTGACTGAATGTGTGCAGGATCTGACTGAGGGTGTGCAGGATCTGACTGAGGGTGTGCAGGATCTGACTGAGGGTGTGCAGGATCTGACTGAGGGTGTGCAGGATCTGACTGAGGGTGTGCAGGATCTGACTGAATGTGTGCAGGATCTGACTGAGGGTGTGCAGGATCTGACTGAGGGTGTGTAGGATCTGACTGAGGGTGTGTAGGATCTGACTGAGGGTGTGCAGGATCTGACTGAGGGTGTGCAGGATCTGACTGAGGGTGTGCAGGATCTGACTGAGGGTGTGCAGGATCTGACTGAGGGTGTGCAGGATCTGACTGAGGGTGTGCAGGATCTGACTGAGGGTGTGCAGGATCTGACTGAGGGTGTGCAGGATCTGACTGAATGTGTGCAGGATCTGACTGAGGGTGTGCAGGATCTGACTGAGTAGGGCAGGATCTGACTGAGGGTGTGCAGGATCTGACTGAGGGTGTGCAGGATCTGACTGAGGTTGTGCAGGATCTGACTGAGGGTGTGCAGGATCTGACTGAGGGTGTGCAGGATCTGAGTGAGGGTGTGCAGGATCTGAGTGAGGGTGTGCAGGATCTGTGTGAGGGTGTGCAGGATCTGAGTGAGGGTGTGCAGGATCTGAGTGAGGGTGTGCAGGATCTGAGTGAGGGTGTGCAGGATCTGAGTGAGGGTGTGCAGGATCTGAGTGAGGGTGTGCAGGATCTGAGTGAGGGTGTGCAGGATCTGAGTGAGGGTGTGCAGGATCTGAGTGAGGGTGTGCAGGATCTGAGTGAGGGTGTGCAGGATCTGAGTGAGGGTGTGCAGGATCTGAGTGAGGGTGTGCAGGATCTGAGTGAGGGTGTGCAGGATCTGAGTGAGGGTGTGCAGGATCTGAGTGAGGGTGTGCAGGATCCGAGTGAGGGTGTGCAGGATCCGAGTGAGGGTGTGCAGGATCCGAGTGAGGGTGTGCAGGATCCGAGTGATGGTGTGCAGGATCCGAGTGAGGGTGCGCAGGATCTGAGTGAGGGTGCGCAGGATCTGAGTGAGGGTGCGCAGGATCTGAGTGAGGGTGCGCAGGATCTGAGTGAGGGTGCGCAGGATGAGTGAGGGTGCGCAGGATCTGAGTGAGGGTGCGCAGGATCTGAGTGAGGGTGCGCAGGATCTGACTGAGGGTGTTCAGGATCTGACTGAATGTGTGGAGGATCTGACTGAGGGTGTGGAGGATCTGACTGAGGGTGTGGAGGATCTGACTGAGGGTGTGCAGGATCTGACTGAGGGTGTGCAGGATCTGACTGAGGTTGTGCAGGATCTGAGTGAGGTTGTGCAGGATCTGAGTGAGGGTGTGCAGGATCTGAGTGAGGGTGTGCAGGATCTGAGTGAGGGTGCGCAGGATCTGACTGAGGTTGTGCAGGATCTGACTGAGGTTGTGCAGGATCTGAGTGAGGTTGTGCAGGATCTGAGTGAGGGTGTGCAGGATCTGAGTGAGGGTGTGCAGGATCTGAGTGAGGGTGTGCAGGATTTGAGTGAGGGTGTGCAGGATCTGAGTGAGGGTGTGCAGGATCTGACTGAATGTGTGGAGGATCTGACTGAGGGTGCGCAGGATCTGACTGAATGTGTGCAGGATTTGACTGAATGTGTGGAGGATCTGACTGAGGGTGCGCAGGATCTGACTGAGGGTGTGCATGATCTGACTGAATGTGTGGAGGATCTGACTGAATGTGTGCAGGATCTGACTGAAAGTGTGCAGGATCTGACTGAATGTGTGGAGGATCTGACTGAATGTGTGCAGGATCTGACTGAAAGTGTGCAGGATCTGACTGAATGTGTGGAGGATCTGACTGAATGTGTGGAGGATCTGACTGAGGGTGTGCATGATCTGACTGAATGTGTGGAGGATCTGACTGAATGTGTGCAGGATCTGACTGAAAGTGTGCAGGATCTGACTGAATGTGTGGAGGATCTGACTGAATGTGTGGAGGATCTGACTGAATGTGTGCAGGATCTGACTGAAAGTGTGCAGGATCTGACTGAATGTGTGGAGGATCTGACTGAGGGTGTGCAGGATCTGACGGAGGGTGTGCAGGATCTGACGGAGGGTGTGCAGGATCTGACGGAGAGTGCGCAGGCCTGACGGATGGTGCGCAGGATCTGACTTCGGGTGTACAGGATCTAACTGAGGGTGTGCAGGATCTGACTGAGGGTGTGCAGGATCTGACTGAGGGTGTGCAGGATCTGAGTGAGGGTGCGCAGGATCTGACTGAGGTTGTGCAGGATCTGACTGAGGTTGTGCAGGATCTGAGTGAGGTTGTGCAGGATCTGAGTGAGGGTGTGCAGGATCTGAGTGAGGGTGTGCAGGATCTGAGTGAGGGTGTGCAGGATTTGAGTGAGGGTGTGCAGGATCTGAGTGAGGGTGTGCAGGATCTGACTGAATGTGTGGAGGATCTGACTGAGGGTGCGCAGGATCTGACTGAATGTGTGCAGGATTTGACTGAATGTGTGGAGGATCTGACTGAGGGTGCGCAGGATCTGACTGAGGGTGTGCATGATCTGACTGAATGTGTGGAGGATCTGACTGAATGTGTGGAGGATCTGACTGAATGTGTGGAGGATCTGACTGAGGGTGCGCAGGATCTGACTGAGGGTGTGCAGGATCTGACTGAAAGTGTGCAGGATCTGACTGAATGTGTGGAGGATCTGACTGAATGTGTGGAGGATCTGACTGAGGGTGCGCAGGATCTGACTGAAAGTGTGCAGGATCTGACTGAATGTGTGGAGGATCTGACTGAGGGTGTGCAGGATCTGACGGAGGGTGTGCAGGATCTGACGGAGGGTGTGCAGGATCTGACGGAGAGTGCGCAGGCCTGACGGATGGTGCGCAGGATCTGACTTCGGGTGTACAGGATCTAACTGAGGGTGTGCAGGATCCGACTGAGGTTGTGCAGGATCCGACTGAGGTTGTGCAGGATCCGAGTGAGGTTGTGCAGGATCTGAGTGAGGGTGTGCAGGATCTGAGTGAGGGTGTGCAGGATCTGAGTGAGGGTGTGCAGGATCTGAGTGAGGGTGTGCAGGATCTGAGTGAGGGTGTGCAGGATCTGAGTGAGGGTGTGCAGGATCTGAGTGAGGGTGTGCAGGATCTGAGTGAGGGTGTGCAGGATCTGAGTGAGGGTGTGCAGGATCTGACTGAATGTGTGCAGGATCTGACTGAGGGTGCGCAGGATCTGACTGAATGTGTGCATGATCTGACTGAGGTTGTGCAGGATCTGAGTGAGGGTGTGCAGGATCTGACGGAGGGTGTGCAGGATCTGACGGAGAGTGCGCAGGACCTGACGGATGGTGCGCAGGACCTGACGGATGGTGCGCAGGATCTGACTTCGGGTGCGCAGGATCTGACTTCGGGTGTACAGGATCTAACTGAGGGTGTGCAGGATCTAACTGAGGGTGTGCAGGATCCGACTGAATGTGTGCAGGATCCGACTGAATGTGTGCAGGATCTGATAGAGGGTGTGCAGGGTCTGATAGAGGGTGTGCAGGGTTTGGCTGAGGGTGTACAAGATCTGACTGACGGTGTGCATGATCTGAGTAACTGTGTGCAGGATCTGACGGAGGGTGTGCAGGATCTGACGGAGGGTGTGCAGGATCTGAGTGACTGGGTGCAGGACGTGACTAAGGGTGTGCAGGACGTGACTAAGGGTGTGCAGGACGTGACTAAGGGTGTGCAGGATCTGACGGAGGGTGTGCAGGATCTGACGGAGGGTGTGCAGGATCTGAGTGCCTGTGTGCAGAACCTGACTGAGGGTGTGCAGGATCTGAGTGCCAGTGTGCAGGACCTGACTGAGGGTGTGCAGGATCTGACGGAGGGTGTGCAGGATCTGGCGGAGGGTGTGCAGGATCTGGCGGAGGGTGTGCAGGATCTGGCTGAGGGTGTACAGGATCTGGCTGAGGGTGTGCAGGATCTGACGGAGGGTGTGCAGGATCTGACGGAGGGTGTGCAGGATCTGACTGAGGGTGTGCAGGATCTGACTGAGGGTGTGCAGTGTGCAGGATCTGACTGAGGGTGTCCAGGATCTGACGGAGGGTGTGCAGGATCTGACGGAGGGTGTGCAGGATCTGGCTGAGGGTGTACAGGAGCTGACGGAGGGTGTGCAGGAGCTGACGGAGGGTGTGCAGGATCTGACTGAGGGTGTGCAGGATCTGACGGAGGGTGTCCAGGATCTGACGGAGGGTGTCCAGGATCTGACGGAGGGTGTGCAGGATCTGACGGAGGGTGTGCAGGATCGGACTGGGTGCAGGGCATGCCCTCTGCGGGCTCGTTCCCAATGAGGCAGGATCAAGGAGTGGAGTGGTGCACCCGCACCATTCACTGGGACTGGAATGTGCCGTACATTTCTGTCCTGCCAAGGACACGCTGCCTCTCGGCAGCCTCGTGGCACGTCACTGGGTGGCAGCCGCGCGCCTCTCGAGTTCACTCCTGGCTCATCACCAGGTCCCTTCATTTGCCAGAGGCGCTCGTGCTCCCAGAAGAGCCTGCAGTGTGCGCTCGGCGCTGGCGAGAGGAGGGTGCAGGGTATAGGACTGAGGGGAATGAGTACAGGATCATGTAAGGTAGTACGGTAGGATCAAAAGAACGGGCACCTCTTCTGCTCAATGATTGCTATAAGTGTTGGAGGGCAGCGTTCCCAGAGTTGCTTCAGAGGAGAGAAAGAACGCTTTGTTAGATTGTTGGCATTTGTTTAGCACGCAGTCTAGTTTTGTGCGCCGTGGCACCGTCGGTTCGTTGCCGGTACCTTTGCACGCGATTCTGAGGGCTCCATTACAGACTGAGCTAGAAGTCATTATATATTTTGGATACTGTGTCCTGGTCCACTCCAGATTGTGTGCCAAGGTCTTATGTGTGTGTGTACGTATGTGATTTTTATTGTGATACGGGGTAACCTCAGGACTTTACAGATTGCCAACTAGTCTCTTAGGTGATTAACATGCTTGTTTCCCAGAGTTAGAGATCACCTGGGCGTGAAACATTGAATGCGGTACATTTTTGCTGGAATCGGTGTGAATGGTGTTAGCTGCGAAGCTGTGAGAAAGGAGACAAGGAAGAAATTAGCTATCCCGCAAAGAGAGAGGCTCAAAGACGACAGGGAACAACAACAAGCATCAGCAAAGCCAATAGGTCTTACCAATGCAAGAGCTACTGGTCTTGCCAATGTGTTCTATAAATGTTGTACACCACCGTGGCTGCTATTCAGCATGACTAAAAGTTTATAGCATAGAGGGGAGTGGAGTGGCACAGAGTAGAGTGGAATGATGTAGAATGCTGTGGAATGGTGTAGAATGGAGTGATGTAGAGTAGAGTGGAGTGAAGTGGAGAGGCATAGAATGAAGGGGCATAAAGTGGAGTAGCATAGAGTGGAGTACAGAGTCATAGAGTGGTGTGACGTTGAGTGGAGTGCTCAGAGTGACGTGGCATTGAGTGGAGTAAAGTGTCAGAGTGGAGTAGTGTCGTAGAGTACCGTAGAGTGAAGTGCCATAGATTAGAGTGAAGTGCCTTAGAGTGGAGCGGCATAGCGTAGATGGGAGTAAAGTGTTATATAGCAGACGTGGTGTAGTGTGGAGTGGGGTCAAGTGGAGTAAAGTGGTGTAAAGTTTTCTAGATTGCAGCAGGATTTAAAAAAGCAGGTATGCGTCACGACTTTTTGTCCTAATGCCAATCGGCTGAAGAAAATCATAAAACAAAGTTGGCATCTGATAAAGGATTTAGATGACAGCCTCGTGAATGAGCCCCTATTTGCATTCAAAAAAGAAAACAATATTGCCAACCACATAGTCCGAGCAGCCATGCCTGTCCCTAAAACTTTAACTTTACGCCAAATGATGGGGATGCCTCCCATCCTCGGTCATCACAGGTGTGGCACTTGTCTGTGCTGTGAATCCACTGTGGAAGGTTCTTTGTTCCAGCACAACGGGATTTCTTGGAAACATGATACTGTAAGCAACTGCAAAAGCAAGTTTGTTGTCTATGGCATTACATGCCCCTGCCAGCTACTATACATAGGCAAGACTAACCAAGAGGTCCGGCAGCGGATCTCACAGCACAAATCTAGGATCAAAAACAAAGTTGAGAATGCCCCTTTGGTGCTACATTGGACACGACTGCAACACCGAGTCACTGACCTAAAGTGGACGGTGATCTCTAAAATAGAAAAAAAACCCCGTGGAGGAGATCTCAATCTAGCTCTGTCTAAACGTGAAGCCCTTCTTATAGTTAAATTTGATACTGCAGTATCGGGGCTCAATGAATTGAGTGAAATCTTTAAGCTGTAATTCGTGCTACTGGGCCTTTATTCTTTCAGCTAGGCTGTTACCCTGGAGTCTTCCATTCCGGTCCACGTTTTACTTCCTTCCCTGGTTTAAGCTGTGGGCGGATCGCCCCACCAGGAAAATATATAAAGAGAGAACAGTTTAGCCAAGACTTGCTATCCCGCAGGAGCCAGTGACCGGTGCTGACCGCTTTGTTGCCGCCGAGTTTTAGGAACTTACTTAGAACTCTTTTGTAAGTACTTTGCTGTGCAAAACCTCGCCGGTATTTGACCCGTTTTTTTTTTAATGGTTTAGTTCACGTTTTCCCCCCCTTTTTTTTGTCTCCTTTGTAGTTAAATACTTCCAACCAGTTTTGCCGGATTATGGGCAATTGATATGCCGGTAAGCGCCTTTAGCACTTGCAGTAATTTCCCCGTTTAAAGACCACGTTTAAACTATTCACACGCATCCTGTCATTTTTTCCAGGCGCCCGCCCAGGGCCACATTGTATCAACTTTCCCGGAGCTGTTCTGGGCTACATTGTATCAACCTTAACGGAGCAGATCTCCGAGTGT
Organism: Lissotriton vulgaris; assembly: GCF_964263255.1. Taxonomy (NCBI): domain Eukaryota; kingdom Metazoa; phylum Chordata; class Amphibia; order Caudata; family Salamandridae; genus Lissotriton; species Lissotriton vulgaris. Next base: position 1,365,001,422 of record NC_141695.1, on the reverse strand, counting down.
TGCGCTTTCCCTCGTGGTAAGACGCCGTCCTTCGTGAAACTACTGTCTGCTACAAAGTTGCTCGACAGTTTGTTGAATCGTATCCACTATTTGTTTCTTTCAGACTGGTCTACACGTTTTACGGACAAAAAATACAATCTGTTACCAACCCGGCTCAAACCCTCGAGTGTTGCTGATTCACGCGGTAAGATGCCGCCCGGTGTAAACAATTACTGTTTGCAACTCTGTCGCCTGACTACATGCTAAATTGCTTTCTCTCTTGGGTTATTATTATTTTTTAGAGTCCTCAACTGTTAAACGGACCGAAAGGTGCAAGTTGCCCCTGTTTTTTACCACACAAGATTTTCTTTAGAAGCTCGATTTTCTTCTACCCTCGGCTCAAATGAACTTTTAGCTACATAATTAATAGGTGAGACCAACTACACTTTTGCTACTATTACTTCTTTGACTCATCTAAAAGAGGTTGTACTGATGCACTATACGGTCATTCCCTCACAGGTCTCCACTGTGTTCTCTCCTCCGTGATATTCTCTCTTATGAAAGTAAGTAATTGTACAGCCCCCAGTTCCGCCGACAGCCTCCATTCTTGCTTTGAATTCCCTGACTCTAGCTATGTTTCAACCCTTCCAGATTCTGGCATATTCCATCTGAGTATAAAGTTGAGGCCCCACCAAGTTTCGCTTACTGTTGCCCTTTGGTAAGTTTCTGTGGACAAGGGGTGGTCACTGAGTTAAGCGCCTGATGTGGTTCTATTTAAAAATTGGAGTATGTGGTAATTCTTTACCTTTTCTGGTTTTCTCTTTATTTTTTCTAGAAAAAAACCCCAGGCCCTGAAGAGAATCCCTACGATCCAATGGGATTCGAAACGCGTAGGCCATAGCCATACAGTTGTCTGCAACAGTGACAAGCACGGATGTTATGAATTATTATTGTTTGCTTGTCCTCATTTTCTTGTACATTACCTGTTTCAAATAACATATAACCCTTTTTCATAGGAATGTACTGTTTATTAGATTAATTATTAAGCAACTAGGTTGTGAAGTACCTCGCAGACCCTGGCTTCTTTTCTCTATTTCCTTTCTTGTTTCAGCTTGTGCTATTTTGTAAATATTGAAAAACTTTTTTGTATTGCTTTTAGCAATTGTACCCCTTTTTCCCTCGAATGGTTGTACTGTGTATGTCTGGGATATGTGTGATATGCTGAATGATTCCTGAATACCCATCCCCTGTTTAATATGGTTTTTTGTGTGATCTTTGGAATATGCAATCGTTAAATATATGACTTGTTGTGTTGTTAAAACTCTTAAGAAGAATAAAAGTTATTAATTAGCTATTGGTCTTGAATTTCACTTCAAGTACTTCATTTAAAAAATACACGAACTGTTTGTTTATCAGCATTGGCAATTCTCTCTTGTTAGTTACTATAAGTGTTGGAGGGCAGCGTTCCCAGAGTTGCTTCAGAGGAGAGAAAGAACGCTTTGTTAGATTGTTGGCATTTGTTTAGCACGCAGTCTAGTTTTGTGCGCCGTGGCACCGTCGGTTCGTTGCCGGTACCTTTGCACGCGATTCTGAGGGCTCCATTACAGACTGAGCTAGAAGTCATTATATATTTTGGATACTGTGTCCTGGTCCACTCCAGATTGTGTGCCAAGGTCTTATGTGTGTGTGTACGTATGTGATTTTTATTGTGATACGGGGTAACCTCAGGACTTTACAGATTGCCAACTAGTCTCTTAGGTGATTAACATGCTTGTTTCCCAGAGTTAGAGATCACCTGGGCGTGAAACATTGAATGCGGTACATTTTTGCTGGAATCGGTGTGAATGGTGTTAGCTGCGAAGCTGTGAGAAAGGAGACAAGGAAGAAATTAGCTATCCCGCAAAGAGAGAGGCTCAAAGACGACAGGGAACAACAACAAGCATCAGCAAAGCCAATAGGTCTTACCAATGCAAGAGCTACTGGTCTTGCCAATGTGTTCTATAAATGTTGTACACCACCGTGGCTGCTATTCAGCATGACTAAAAGTTTATAGCATAGAGGGGAGTGGAGTGGCACAGAGTAGAGTGGAATGATGTAGAATGCTGTGGAATGGTGTAGAATGGAGTGATGTAGAGTAGAGTGGAGTGAAGTGGAGAGGCATAGAATGAAGGGGCATAAAGTGGAGTAGCATAGAGTGGAGTACAGAGTCATAGAGTGGTGTGACGTTGAGTGGAGTGCTCAGAGTGATGTGGCATTGAGTGGAGTAAAGTGTCAGAGTGGAGTAGTGTCGTAGAGTACCGTAGAGTGAAGTGCCATAGATTAGAGTGAAGTGCCTTAGAGTGGAGCGGCATAGCGTAGATGGGAGTAAAGTGTTATATAGCAGACGTGGTGTAGTGTGGAGTGGGGTCAAGTGGAGTAAAGTGGTGTAAAGTTTTCTAGATTGCAGCAGCATGGAGTGGAACGTTGTAGAGTGGAGTGGCAAAGTGTCGTGGTATGTCGTAGATAGAGTGTTGTAGAATGGAGTGGAGTGTCATGGAGGTTCGCAGAATGGAGTGGCATAGAGTGGAGAAGAGTGTTGTAGAGTGGAATGGAGTAGAGTGTCTGAGGAGACTATCGTGGAGTGTCACAGAGTGGAGTGACGCAGAGTGGAGTGGTCTAGAGTGAAGCAGTGTAGAGTGGAGTGGAGTGGAGTAGACTTGAGTGGAATGGAGTAAAGTGTCATAGATTGTACTATCATGAGTGTAGTGTCATAGAGTGGAGTAGAGTGGCCTAGAGTGAACTGGCGTACAGTGTCCTAGAGTGTTGTAGATTGGAGTGGAGAAGAGTATCGGAGAGTGGAGTAGAGTGAAATGGAGTAGGGCATCTGAGTAGAGTGGAGTAGAGTGTCGTAGAGTGGATTGTCATAGATTGGAGTGGCATAGAGTGGAAGTGAGTGGCCTAGAGTGAAATGGCATAGAGTGGAGTTGCATAGAAATGTGTGGAATGTCGTAAAGTGAAATGTCATGGAATAGAGTGTCGTAGAGTGGATGTGCGAGGTGTAGAGAATCATGGTGTGGTAGCACACTGCCATTACAGAAAACGCATTTTCAATTGAAATGGTCATTACATTTGCACAGACATACAGTTTTACTGCTAAAACTATACAGTGCACAAATGATAATGTGTGGAAATGTATCAACAGGTGTATTGATTTGTTTTGATAGTATTAACATATTTGTTTCCTTCACACTCCAAAATTAAAAATTTTTTTGCTTTATTTGTGCTTTTCTAATACGGATATATTCTGAAATATCTGCACACGTAAATCTTACTGACATTTAAATTGTGTTGCATGCTACAAAAAATAACATCTTCCAGCCTTTCCTCTCACACGGGTAACCAGCAGGACTGTCATATAAATCCTCTTGCTTTGAAGTCCGAGAAAGAAAAGTTAACACCAAGCTCCCTCGGAAAACAGAGCCTGACATTTGGACTTTATCTTTAAATGCACAGTAAATGTGACAAGAACAAAATGTAAAGGCCTGTTTAAAAGTGAGCTTGTATAAGAATACAAGGAGCGTTTGTGAACAAACAATGCTCCTCAGGAGGGACAAAGACATGCTGGACAGCCTAAAACAAATAAAGCCAGCATATAGAAAGCAAGCAGATGTGTGTTACAAACCACAAAACAATTATTAAGCAGTGGGCAGAATGCATTCCCAAGAAAGCATTCAAAATGTCCCCCAGATGTCTTTGCAAACCAAGGATTCACCCTAAAAAAGGGAAGCGAGAGGATTATTTTATTATTCAATGCATATGCAATGCATTGCTTGGGAAGATGAGGAAGGGGGCTAATGTAAAACAAAACAGTGGGGCCTGAGGATGTTTAATGGACGAGCGAGGTCAAACTCCCCAAACTTTACAGTATCAAATACACAAAGAGCCCTCGGGTCCGGGGTCACACTTGGCAAGTGTCTAAGTGGAGAAAAACTATGCAGGGAAGGCGGTGGGGGGAGTCCCTTTTAAGGATTGTTTCCCTCACACACCAGAGGTGTTATGAACCTAGTCGTGACACAGGCTGCTTCCCCCTTGCTGCTAGGGAGGAGCACAGGGGTGTTTTCAGAGAAGAGGGGTATTCAAAAAACCCAATGTGAGAGTAGTGTGCGGTGAAGGGAGTGCAGTGCTACTTAAACAGTGATTAAAACTAGCTACGTGGTTAGCCATACACAGTTTATTATTGCTACCAGGTGCTAGAATTAAAACCAAAAAATGGATAGTGTGACTGCCAAGATTAGTGGCAGTTGCACTAGAAAGTGATCACCATGTTTCAGCCATTTGCCCTACACAAGGGTCATGGCTGTCATCAGGATCTCCTACAAGCTACTGCAACACAGGAGTGCAAAAAAGAGTGCTAAAAGTAAAAGGCGTCAGAGTGTAATACTAGACCAGTGATCTGGCAGTTCAGCAGACATGTGGTAAAACAAAAACAACATACCGCGCAGTTAAACCAGTGTGGTGGGGTACAGCATAGTGGACCACGCTTTTGCAGATCCATAGAGACAAATATATACAAATTGTACATGGTTCGCAAGTGCCATACAACAGGACTGGTGTGGTGCTATCACTTACCTACAAAAGACCGGTATAATACATCATATGTCCTTGGTAGGTAGTCTTGGGTACATACGCCCATTCAATCTCCACTTAGATACTCGCCAAGTGCGACACTGGACCGAGGGCTCTTTGTGTATTTGAAGGGGTGCTAATGGACAGCCTGGCACTGGTGTGAGACCCAGAATTTGTTGATGGCTTTTACGTTTTTTAATCAGCGTTATTACATACTAGTGATGTCTCTGCCCTGTACATTAAGTAGGGTATAAAACACAACTACATTTTTATATAGCACAGTGAGGTCTGCAAACACTCTAGGCACCTGGGTCATTCGTGCCATTGGGCAGGTACAGAAGACTAATGTCCTTCTTGGCAGCTCGAGATGACTCCCCTTTGCATTCCATGAGCTATAAACCTGCTCCTGCAGCTGAATGAGACGAGAGCTAATGCCCACGTGACCATAGATAAACCTACTAGTTTTCTCCATCTCCAGAATCACAGGATGATTGCCTGGCTGGGCTGCAGAGCATTATCTCTCCAAACCCAAGACAACTGTGCCATGGAACATGACACCTGTCCGTCACACCCAATGGGGATCACACTTGGATGCCATGTCACCCTTGCCTCCCACTCTCTTTTCCATGTTTTTTTCTGGGTATCAAAGTACAGTATGGCCAGGTGTGAATGAGTAGAATGGTGACTGAGTAGTAAAGTATTGGAAAAGCTAACAGGTCTCACCTGTGTGAGAGCTAAGGGCTTTGTCAATGTCTTTTAGCAATGTTGTACAGCAGTGCGGCTTCCGCTGACCACGGAGAAGCAAGGAAATGAGTGACGAGGAAGTTAACTAATGATAAGCAATGGGTGGGCTCCAAACCCCCTGTAAGTAAACAAACTGTATTGCAAAGCCCTTGCATAGGGTTATACATTGAGGCCATGTGATGCGCCAAAGAAGTGTCTCTATTATGATAATATTGTGGAATTTTACATTTGCATTTTACTGATAAATGTCCTAATGTGCACTATGCTTACTCCAACGTACTTTGTTTTATTAGGACACATGTTTTTTCACTGTTATGGCATAAATGTATGTATGGTTCAAATGTACATGTATATAATTTATATAATCATATTTTCACCACAAATTAATGTTTTTCTCCTGCGTGTGAGTGCGAAGATCTGAAATTTTTTGACAGTCCATGAGTTTACATTTAAAGAATTATGCAAGCATTTATAATCATTCCTCATAGTAAAAATAATTAATGTTAATTCTGCAGTGCAATTTAATGTATATTAAGAAATACAAAGAATAAATATGTAGTCTTAGGGTGTTATGTATATTTTAATCTCATTCAATTATATGATAAAGTTAAATGCAATTATTTGTGAGGTATCAAAAAAGAAGATGGTACTCTTAAGTCTACATCGAGGTGTAAATCTTCACTCAGAAGTGGTAATTAGCAAAAAAGTGGAGATTTACAACTAGCTCTAGGGGTAAATCTATACATGCAAAGTTAACTTTTTTTTATTGCGCCTATTGAGTGGGCTTTGGCTCCACTGAGGAGCTCACCTTATGCTATTGGTTGTTTGGTGCCACATCCAACCTCCTATGGAGTGCTTGCATTGCAATGCATTATTTGGTCTGGCTTGACAATACAGCTGTCTAAATAGCCTTCTGTCACCAATTCTTTCGAATATATTAGCATAGGATTAATCTCTGCCCACATGGGTATTTGGCTCTCATCATGCTCTTAGCTGTTGATGTATAATTCCGCCTCCAATAGAATGCTTGCACCGCAATACATTACGCAGTATTGCGCATCTCAGGATTGCTCTGAATCATCAGACATCTAATTCTTCATCTCATAGATGCGATGTATACAAGAAACAGCTGATTGTGTTTTGTTTTTATACTGCAGGATGCTTTAATGATTAACTTGACTTAAAATGTAGACCACACATATTGGCTTTGTCAATGCTCATTTTAACCAGAGTCTAAAGCACACAAGAGCCTGCCTCAAACATTGGAGACATTCTCATCTCATTGGCAAATAAATGGTGCCCTGGCTGACATTTTCAGGTAAGCTTTCGGGCAAAGAAGGAACATTGAAACAAAATGGAGAGGATGTGGCCTAACCGCTACAGTGGTTGACCTCAAAGCTGGGAAAGCGGGTTCGAGTCTCGGCAGGGGCGCTCAACATTCTGTGTTTCTGGGCAAATCACTTAATCTCCAGGTGCCTAACACAATTCATGTGTCCATCTGTAACGCAACTGGTGCTCATGTAAAGCATTCTGGTACCTTTGGGTCGACTTCGCGCTAAATAAAGCTCCAAAATGAAATATTAAAATGCTGAAAAAACTCAGTGGGATGAATGAAATGAAACAAACATGATGTTTGGAGGGTCGGTAGAGGAGCACTGAGTAAGGGACCTAAGCAGAGTTGGCCCTTACTCGAATAGTGCCCTGGGTGGGAAGACATTTGGCACCGTTGCCTGCTGCTGGTGAATAAAATAAAGCAGCAAGGGGGTACCATTTGTGTTCCAAGATCAGTACCTGACTGATTACTTCTGAGCAGTGACTGGCCTCTGAACACAAATATCTGCACTACTCTCCCAACTCACTTGTTACACTTGCAACTGAGCTCCCTAAAGCAAGTGCCAAGTTGTTTGTTGTAGGAGATGGCGTTAGTATGAGGCACTGCGACAGGGGTTGAGAGCAAGATGGATGCGGAAGAAATGGGGCTGATAGTCTTAAAACAAGCATTTGCATTGCAATTGGTCTTGCATTTGTGAAACTTAGAGCTATTGGCGTTGTAAATGATATTGTTTTTTTTACTAGAGGAGTCTAGAGGACTAAGAATGAGGAATTACCACTGGGAAGAGAGACGCAGCTACAGCACTGCCTATAGGATTTAGAATGAGAAATTACAGATGAGACGAGAGAAGCAGGTAGCAGCACTGTCTATGGAACTAAGAATGAGGAATTACCGACTTGACCAGAGAAACATTAAATATAATGGGTTTATCCTTTGTCCCTCAGAACCTGGGTCTACAGTTAGAAACTACAAAGGGTTCTGTCATGTGACCCAATTATTCACCAAGTATTGTGGGTCCAAAAAAGGTCCAAAAAAGATCCCTTTCAGAGAGAATATCAATCTTTTTTGAGAGCTAAATCAAATCGATATTCAAAAAAGAAGAAATCCGCAATTAAAACACAAAAAGCAGTTTCTAATTCAATATATTCATTGTCATATACCTAACATTTTTCCTTTTTTCACTTTTTTGTGAATGTTCAGCTGCCCATAGCACAAAGAATACATACAATGAATTATACAAACATTTACATTGTGAAAACATACATGGTGAAAATTAAATGATCCCAGCGTTAACACACACAACATGAGTAATGACCAATGTCGAAAGATTCAAGTTTTATATCCTAGGATAACTGATGTACGACATAGAAAAATGTTGTTGACGTTTCGACCCAATGATCATGTGTTAGTAACTATGCATCATATTGGGTATTCCACAGGACTACAAAGGTAACAAGCATTTACAATGCAATGGTCTCGGCATTATTAAAGGTAGAGCTATTGGCATTGCTCATGACATTTTTTTTTTAAAAAACATAAATAAATGGTATTGTCATTTACAATGGCAATAGGTGAGCATTAGAGAGTAGTAGAGAGGACACATTCATTTTGTTAGGCACGGGGAGGGGGTCAGGAGCTCCCGCACAAGCCACGAGGGGGAGAGGGGGTCAGGAGCTCACGCACAAACCACGAGGGGGTCAGGAGCTCACGCACAAGCCACGAGGGAGGGGAGGGTGAGGAGCTTACGCAAGAGCTCACGCATAAGCCATGAGAAATTGGTAATTGAAATTCTTAGACAAAATATTCAGATTGCAATTGATGCTGGTAACGCTGTTTTAGAAGCAGCTAATCTGCGATTACAGCCGTTTAAAGTAATTCATAGATAGTATTATACACCAATGAGATTACATTGTGAGACATTCAGGTTTATTCCAAATGTCCCCCAATGCTAAATTGAGCAAGTGGATTACATTCGCACATTTCTGAACTATAATAAACTAACTTGTTTCTGGGCGGAGGTAACCAAAGCAGTTTGGACAGGAGTACAATTTGGTTATCTAGGCTCAGAATATTGTCCTTGGAACAGGTGCATAATCCTGTGGCACTGTTTTCTTTTACAGCAATCTGTACGGCTAGGTTATGTATTGCCCAGGAGTGTATCAGCACTATTCTATCGAACATAGATAAGTGGTGGGGTCAGCTCTGGAATTATTATGAATTGAAAAGAGTAGCCCAGGTATTAAGTGGGGGAGAAGGAAGAACACCATTTGAAATATAACGGGAACCAATGGCCTAACTTGGAACCAAAAGTTACACACCACATTCACAGAAAGTACACAAATACATTGAAACCAAAATACAATACATAACGTAACATTATAACATACAAATATAGTGATTATGAATACAATAAACAACTGTGCTATGCCTCACGATGCAGTGTTATACTGAGGCACCAATCCTGAATTACAAATGAACAAGTGGACAGAGAAATAAAATACTAGCCTACTTGTTTCCACCACCCTAGACACGTGTTAATTTTAACATATGGTACAAAAATAGGAACACACAAAAAACTAAGCAGACATGTCAAATTTGTGCGAATCCTGTTCCTATTATGCCCTAATATTCGCAGTGTCTGGGTGGAGCAGGACGCCGACGCGTTTCGAACCCATAGAATTAATGGAGGGTTCTCCTCAGGACAAGGATTGGGGGTCGTTGTTGCTGTGAATTTAAAAAAAAAAAAAAAATGGAATCAATGGAATGTTGACTACCACCTTACTGAAACTACCACACTGTACAGACACGTAAGAGTACCTTAGACTTGCAATGTCAGGAAACTCTCTGTGGGTTTTCCTGTGGGTGAGATGATACAAACCCTAATTAGTCACTAAGCCACATACAATGTGTAAGCCTCCAAATGATCAGGAAAGGATGGGCACGTACCTTAGTGGGTACACCACTATGAAGTGTGGGGGGTGCCGGTGTGAGTGAGATCAGCAGTTACACAGATTATGCCTAAGGAGATAAACAACGCTATGTGTCAATAAATCGGACTCCTAATGCCCCAGATAGTTTTTTCACATGTAACTGTCACTACCGAAGAGGTAAGGGGAGCACGTACCTTGTTAGGTAGACTTTCTTTACTTTACACGAACTCGAGCGGCAGCCGCCGCTGTAGTTCGGAGACTGTGGGGACACAGAAAAACGGTGATCAGAGTGAAGCCTGAAAACGTTTGCTGGCTCCTAGTTGCTAACGTAAAAGACGAAGCGGGACTTACATTTAGCGCGATTGAATCGGTCTCCACACCAAACACCAGCTTCGCTGACCAGGTAGCGCGAGTGTGTTGGGGGCGTGTCCTAGTCTTTTTGTACGCCTGATGCGTTAGTGAAAGTATAGACAAGGGAGTGCTGGGACTTGTAGTCCGTTAGACAGCGAGGGCATTTCCCGGTGTTTTTAGACCTGATGCGTGAGAATCTGGGCCACTAGGACCCTGGCACCAACAAATACATTTGAAAAACTACAAAGTAGAAGAGGGCAGATGGAGCCTTAAGTGTCCACTAAATTATCACTCAAAGATGTCGTGTGTTTGTGGCAATCATGAGCATTAACAGGGGGCAGGCAGTGTGGGTACGTGAAAACGTGAGCGATTGAAGATATTTATAGACACATGAGCGACTGGCAGCAAAGAGCAGATAACGGCTGCAGACAAGCTGACTAGAGGTTACTTAGTTCATTAAGGTCATTTAGTCCCACCATGGCAGTATTGAACCTCAGAATGAGGTAGGCCTCTTTCTGAGCAAGCCGGACATCAGGGTCCCCTCCGGCTCCCGGTGTGTTCTTGATGTTTGACAGGACTGTCCACTTCAGATCGTTGGCTGAATGTTCTTTGTGCAAGAAGTGAGATACTAGGGGCGCAGTCAGTACTTTGTTATTTATCCTAGATCTGTGCTGGATGATGCGTTGGCGCACCTCCTGGGTTGTTTTACCGATATAGACCTTACCACAGGGGCACGTGATCGCATAAACTGCGTACTTGGTCTTGCAGTTGGTGAAATTGTTATGGCGCCAAAATTTCTGACCATCGGTGAACAGGGTTCCTTCTGTCGTCAGGTTGCACACTGAACATGTGCCACATTTGCGGTGACCCATGACTGGGCCCATATTGAAAAGGGTACTTTGTGATTCCTTTTTGGTGGCACCCCTGGTAGATGAAATTTGTTGACCAATGCTCCTGTTTTTTTTGAGAGCAAACAATGGTTTGCCGATGTGAGGCAGGATTTCTTCAATCAAGTGCCAATTACTGCGAATTATTTTTTGCACCGGATTGGTATGAGGGCCAAAGGTGGAGACGCAGACCATTCTTTCAACGGTAGATTTTTCTTTCTTTTGCAAGAGGTGTTCCCGTGGGGTCCATCTTGCTCTCTTCATGGACTGTTTTAAAAGTTTAGCAGGATAGCCTCGTGCCCTCAGCTTGTTCGTCAGGGCTTCGCCATGGGTGGTGAAATCTTCTGTTCTTGAACAGTTCCGTCTTACCCGGAGGTATTGGCCATATGGGAGGTTGTTCTTCAGGCTTTTCGGGTGGAAACTTGCGTAATGTAACGCGTTATTCCTATCTGTTTTCTTCTGAAAGAGTGTGGATTTAAGGCCCTCTGGTGTTGATTTTATCTCCACATCCAGGAATGGCATACATTTGCAGTCGTATACCAGACTGAATTTTATGTCTGGGCTGCGGTTATTCAACCATTGGTGGAACTCCTCAAGGGACTCAGGTGTGCCGTTCCAGATGCACCAGACGTCATCTATGTACCTGAGCCACTGCCCAATGTGTGCTGCATAGGGGTTGTTATTGTAGACAAACCTGTCCTCGTACTGGGCCATATACAGGATTGCCATTTCAGGGGCGAACGGACAGCCCATCGCCGATCCCTTAATCTGTAGAAACATCTCGTCCTCAAAGATGAAAAAATTCTTTTTGAGGGCCCTCAAAAAGAATTTTTTCATCTTTGAGGACGAGATGTTTCTACAGATTAAGGGATCGGCGATGGGCTGTCCGTTCGCCCCTGAAATGGCAATCCTGTATATGGCCCAGTACGAGGACAGGTTTGTCTACAATAACAACCCCTATGCAGCACACATTGGGCAGTGGCTCAGGTACATAGATGACGTCTGGTGCATCTGGAACGGCACACCTGAGTCCCTTGAGGAGTTCCACCAATGGTTGAATAACCGCAGCCCAGACATAAAATTCAGTCTGGTATACGACTGCAAATGTATGCCATTCCTGGATGTGGAGATAAAATCAACACCAGAGGGCCTTAAATCCACACTCTTTCAGAAGAAAACAGATAGGAATAACGCGTTACATTACGCAAGTTTCCACCCGAAAAGCCTGAAGAACAACCTCCCATATGGCCAATACCTCCGGGTAAGACGGAACTGTTCAAGAACAGAAGATTTCACCACCCATGGCGAAGCCCTGACGAACAAGCTGAGGGCACGAGGCTATCCTGCTAAACTTTTAAAACAGTCCATGAAGAGAGCAAGATGGACCCCACGGGAACACCTCTTGCAAAAGAAAGAAAAATCTACCGTTGAAAGAATGGTCTGCGTCTCCACCTTTGGCCCTCATACCAATCCGGTGCAAAAAATAATTCGCAGTAATTGGCACTTGATTGAAGAAATCCTGCCTCACATCGGCAAACCATTGTTTGCTCTCAAAAAAAACAGGAGCATTGGTCAACAAATTTCATCTACCAGGGGTGCCACCAAAAAGGAATCACAAAGTACCCTTTTCAATATGGGCCCAGTCATGGGTCACCGCAAATGTGGCACATGTTCAGTGTGCAACCTGACGACAGAAGGAACCCTGTTCACCGATGGTCAGAAATTTTGGCGCCATAACAATTTCACCAACTGCAAGACCAAGTACGCAGTTTATGCGATCACGTGCCCCTGTGGTAAGGTCTATATCGGTAAAACAACCCAGGAGGTGCGCCAACGCATCATCCAGCACAGATCTAGGATAAATAACAAAGTACTGACTGCGCCCCTAGTATCTCACTTCTTGCACAAAGAACATTCAGCCAACGATCTGAAGTGGACAGTCCTGTCAAACATCAAGAACACACCGGGAGCCGGAGGGGACCCTGATGTCCGGCTTGCTCAGAAAGAGGCCTACCTCATTCTGAGGTTCAATACTGCCATGGTGGGACTAAATGACCTTAATGAACTAAGTAACCTCTAGTCAGCTTGTCTGCAGCCGTTATCTGCTCTTTGCTGCCAGTCGCTCATGTGTCTATAAATATCTTCAATCGCTCACGTTTTCACGTACCCACACTGCCTGCCCCCTGTTAATGCTCATGATTGCCACAAACACACGACATCTTTGAGTGATAATTTAGTGGACACTTAAGGCTCCATCTGCCCTCTTCTACTTTGTAGTTTTTCAAATGTATTTGTTGGTGCCAGGGTCCTAGTGGCCCAGATTCTCACGCATCAGGTCTAAAAACACCGGGAAATGCCCTCGCTGTCTAACGGACTACAAGTCCCAGCACTCCCTTGTCTATACTTTCACTAACGCATCAGGCGTACAAAAAGACTAGGACACGCCCCCAACACACTCGCGCTACCTGGTCAGCGAAGCTGGTGTTTGGTGTGGAGACCGATTCAATCGCGCTAAATGTAAGTCCCGCTTCGTCTTTTACGTTAGCAACTAGGAGCCAGCAAACGTTTTCAGGCTTCACTCTGATCACCGTTTTTCTGTGTCCCCACAGTCTCCGAACTACAGCGGCGGCTGCCGCTCGAGTTCGTGTAAAGTAAAGAAAGTCTACCTAACAAGGTACGTGCTCCCCTTACCTCTTCGGTAGTGACAGTTACATGTGAAAAAACTATCTGGGGCATTAGGAGTCCGATTTATTGACACATAGCGTTGTTTATCTCCTTAGGCATAATCTGTGTAACTGCTGATCTCACTCACACCGGCACCCCCCACACTTCATAGTGGTGTACCCACTAAGGTACGTGCCCATCCTTTCCTGATCATTTGGAGGCTTACACATTGTATGTGGCTTAGTGACTAATTAGGGTTTGTATCATCTCACCCACAGGAAAACCCACAGAGAGTTTCCTGACATTGCAAGTCTAAGGTACTCTTACGTGTCTGTACAGTGTGGTAGTTTCAGTAAGGTGGTAGTCAACATTCCATTGATTCCATTTTTTTTTTTTAAATTCACAGCAACAACGACCCCCAATCCTTGTCCTGAGGAGAACCCTCCATTAATTCTATGGGTTCGAAACGCGTCGGCGTCCTGCTCCACCCAGACACTGCGAATATTAGGGCATAATAGGAACAGGATTCGCACAAATTTGACATGTCTGCTTAGTTTTTTGTGTGTTCCTATTTTTGTACCATATGTTAAAATTAACACGTGTCTAGGGTGGTGGAAACAAGTAGGCTAGTATTTTATTTCTCTGTCCACTTGTTCATTTGTAATTCAGGATTGGTGCCTCAGTATAACACTGCATCGTGAGGCATAGCACAGTTGTTTATTGTATTCATAATCACTATATTTGTATGTTATAATGTTACGTTATGTATTGTATTTTGGTTTCAATGTATTTGTGTACTTTCTGTGAATGTGGTGTGTAACTTTTGATGCCAAAAACATTTCAAAAAACGTTTCTATAAAACATAAGTGATCAATCACGAATGGGTTGTCCACCTGGTAATTACTTATACTAGGTGTGCATTTGTTTGCTTCTATTCAGACTGTCCGGCACTTTCTTGTGTTTGTTATAAAAGAGTGGTCCCGCCGGTCAGAGACAGGACCCAGCCTTTCTCTCTTTTCCTAACTTGGAACCAGACACTACTTTATTCGTTTTCACCTAAATGCTTAAATGCATATTCTCTCTACACACATACCCAATACAAGCATAATAATATGCATACCGACATTCAAACCCATTGACACCCCTACTCATAAATCCAATACCCACATGCCTTTATATATACACATTAACAGGCTTACTAACATAAATGCCAGCCAACAACGCACACAAACATATCTACTCACGGACTTCTCTAATGAGGGGCCAAATGGGGCCTGTTGCCCAGCTCTATTTGTCTTGCCTTCCTCCCCTGTGCCCCCTCCCACCATGGTTGGTAATTTTATCCAGGAGGCCACAGAAAAAAACAAGAAGACACTGTACCTTGCCACACACATTAATGTCTCCTACTACACTCAATTGAAAGCAGAGATGTTTGTTTTAATTGTTTACATTTGAGGTTGCATGATTGTTTATAAATGTATTCCAATTGTAAATATGCACACACATAAAATGTGAGATTTAAAATGTATGCGTCTATGTGTGCATATCTCCTGTGTAGATGGCCACACCAGTTTTATCTGTGGCACAATATGTTACACGCCTTAAAATAAGCTTGAAGAGATGCTGAGGGTACCCGCATGCATACACACTAATACGCATACCTACATTTATGCTAACACATTACAATGTGCAAATCTACAGTATAGTAACACGCATACTTACATATGCACATATATAAATCATACATATACCTACTCAGTCACTAACGTGCAAACCTACATCCTTGCTGAAGCGCATATCCACACGCACCAAAGCGAGCACAGACCACACATATTAATACATACTAACACACAGAAACCCATACACTCACGCATAGTCACAGAAACACACACTCATACTTATTCACGCATGCACACCAGCAGCAATACCTACACATATACCAACACACGTACCCACATTTACACTCCTACAAACACATCCCGATACATTGGCGCACACATACCCCAGCCACGTACACATTCATTCACACACAAGCCCCCTTAGTGGCACACACCTACCCATTGCAACACCCCACACAAACATATACTGAGTGAAACACACGGTTATACTCACATGGCCACGTGCGTGTCTCACATACATAATGGTAGTAAGGCGGGGAGGTGTTAAGAAGAACCAGGCCGGTGACCATTCCATAGACATACCCAAGGCTGAGGGGGCGGGCTATTCTCTCAAGACGTTTTCTGTCCCTTGATCCTGGCTGGTCCCTCGGGATGACGCAGGACCGAGTACAAAGGACGCCCCCTCCCACACACACACAAACACACACTGTGGCTGGGGGATGCCGCTGCACAGCGCCACCTCTCTGTTGGAACTTGGCCGCTTCACTAGAGAAACCTCTCACTTACTCCCGTCAGAAACACCCCTATAGAGAGCTCTCCAAAGGACCTGCTCCCCAGCCTCTGACACAGATGGAAACCGGGGAGGGGAGCGAAGGGGACATAGGAAGGAGAGAGGAAGGAAGAGGTGGCAGAGACAGGGAAATTAAGAGAAAGCGTGCGAGAGAAAGAGGAGGGGAGCGGGGGAGAAAGAGGGAGGGAAGGAGAGAAATGCAGGAGAGAGGAAACTAGGGGGGAGAGGAAACTAGGGGGGGAGAGAGAGTGTGGGGGGCAGAGAAATAAGGCACAAAGAGAGAGAGAAAAAAGCTCGAGATATATACCCAAAGATTCTGAACAAAAGATTATTTTCCCATTAAATACATATTCATTTGCTTCAATAATTGGATAATTCAAAATATCATAACCCGGCAAGAAATAAACCGTTGTTTCATGAGGATATTTCACGCGTCTTACAACTTTCCTTTAAAGAGTTGTCTATTGCAACTGCAACGATGGGGCTGGGCACGCTTGAAAAGATAAAATTGTAAATGCTGAAAGGAGGAGCGTTGCCGCAGTATGTCAGTGGTGCGCGTGAGCCCGGGCGCTGGTGCGGTCCTCCTTACCGATGAGTGGGTCTTCGGCGTCCAGATCCTGTTGAACCCTGATCTTGTACCGCGGCCACTTCTTCATAGTTAGGGCCCGGCACCGAGAAAGAGATAGAAGGGCAGAGGGAGAAGGAGAGACAGCAGAAAGTCAAAGAGGAAGAGGGAAGGAGAGAAAGGGCGGGTCGGGAACGGGAATACAGTCGGAGTGAGACATATAGTTAGAGCCCGGCAGCGAGAAAGAAAGGGAGGGGGAGAGACAAGAAAGAAGAAGAGTGAAGCAGGGAAGGGCGGGAGAAGAAACCTGCAGCCAGACATACCGAAGAGCGCACCTCACACCCAACTTACCCGCTGTCACACAAATCATCGCCTTATGCAAATGGTCTCACTAAACTATTGTATTACAACTTGTGACCAGTAAGTCACGAATACCCGTTTCCTGGCTGTTGGCAAATTAACACACTGAGCTAGGGAACACAACACGTTTATTTACAGTTTTCAAAGGGTGATCACGATACGGGGCGCAGGGAGGTGGCGGGACGCATGGCGTGCAGGGATGTGAAAGTTCACACAGGGTTGGCGGTAGGCACGGCGCACATGGTGGACGGCAGACCAGGGTGCACACGGGGGATGGCAGGCTACATGGCGCACACAGGGGTTGGCGGGAGGCACTGGGTGCACACGGGTTGTATAGGGTTGCGGGAGGCACTGGGTGCACACGGTATCGGGGCGCACATGGGGGATGGTGGGAGGCACAGGGCGCAACATAGCACACATGGAGATGGCAGGACACATGGCGCACACGGGGTTTGCCACACAGTAGTTAATATTGTAGATGAGTAGGTAGCCCATTCATGTGGAAACCTAATCTTAATAGTCCGGGAGGAAACTGATCAACATCCCCAGAATTCACAGTGTGGCGAAGCGGAGGGTGTAATATAAAGCTAGCTTTCGCAGGAATTGGTCGTCCCGTTTGTCAATAAACGGGAACTTAAATGTCAATTTACCTCCTACGTGATTAATCAGCATCTTAAAACAGACGATTTAAAGCCCGCCAATGAGAACATTTTAGACACGTGCACAGTTCGGTCTACACTGAGAGCGGCAAGCGCAGAATTGAACTTCCCACTCCGGAGAGGGACAGGCTGGGTGCTGCGAGCACTTCCCCTTCAATAAAGCGGAGGGCTGGGAGATCCAGCTGTGGAGAGCGGAAGCCGCGCTGCTGTCAGCGCCACGACGAGGAATCGCACATGTGCAGCTGCTGCACGGAACGCAGGAGCCCCTGGCCGCCTCAATAGGGGCAATCTCGGAGGGGCTCATCCCTGGAAATGAGGATCTTGAACAGCCGCGCAGGGCTAGCCAGCCCGCCCCAGTACCCCCATCCACCCGCTCATGGTGCCAGTTCCTGCTGCTGACTCTTGCTGTACGGCTTGGCGTTGATGTGATATCTCCGTGTTCGGATCTTACCTCTACCTCCTCCCGGCGGTGGAGAGGCCATGGCCGGACTTGATCCCGCGCCTCCCCCCGGGGGCAGAGGACACCCCGTGCTTCTTGGGTGGGGGGGGGACGTATGTGAGGCTATTGCTTCCGCCCGCTGCTGCCGCTTCCTGATCCTCGCCCGGTGGCCCAGCACAGGGAGACGTGAGCACCGCGCGCCTGAGAACCAGGGGTATAGAAAGGAAAAGAGGACAAAACCTCTATGCTGCCGACCATCTTAGGCTGTCCGGATCCCCGAAACGGGGTTGGGGGGAAAACATGCCACATAGTACAGGACAACACGAGAAGTATGACACAAACACCAAGAAAACAAATAAATGCAAACTGATTCAGATTGTTTAGGGAACTTGTTTAAACCGGCTCTTAATTTAAAGACGACCCAAGGCGATGTATGAAAGACGGCATGAACGAGGAAAGCGAGAGCAGCCTACCTCAACATTACCAGCAGCAAAATGGCGGCCTCAAGCTTCCGAAATTTTTTGGATTCGGGGGCGTGTTTTGCTGTCCTAAATGACGGACGGCGTCACGAGCTAAAGAACAGCAAAACTTACGCCCCCAAATCCGAAAAATACGGGGCTAAATCGGAGTGATGCATCTCTCCTCCAATGGCTGGCCTCCGTTTAGGAAGCCAGCCAATGGAGGAGAGACGGGGCAGGGAGGCGGGTTCAAACATCGTACTAAAGAACATTAATTCTCCTCCCGGAGACTGCGCAAGCGCAGCCTTCTAGGTCCTCGACCTAATAAACCAGAGGACTGCCTTCAAGCTATGTAATCAGGAACACACAACTTGTGCCCTGTCTATATTTCATGGACCCCAGCTGGGGTTCACTCGGTATATAGGGGGTGCGCATCCCCCGATAAATCTTCAAGCAGTGTAATTCCACAATTGGATCTGTAGTTTTTTTAAAATAGATTCCTCACATTGGAGCAGCAGCCGACTTGCTGACGTAGCTTCTTCAAGGGATTACTGATGGGACCAGAGAAGCAGTTAGCAGCACTGTCTAGAATCCATGCAGGGGACCATTCCCTACCCCAATAGGCGCAAATACCAATGTTGTGGTGACATTATTATACAGAAGGAATATAGAATGGAGCTCATTATGAGTCCCGTTTAAAATTTGTTAAGCCTTGTTTACATAAATAAGAGTGCACAAATAGAAAGAAAAAATATAAATTCACCCACTACTAATTAAACTAAGTAAAATCTTGCTTCTGGAATAAGGATATTGCATACACTTTAAACAAACCCAAAAATAAAGGAAAATTACGAGAACAAAAGTGGAGTCTGCAACGAAAATAAACATGACGTAAACAGTGGCCACATTTACAAAATGTGAAGAGTTAACAAATAATGTTTGTCACTGCCTAATAGGCATTTAAGACAAAAACAAAATGAATGTAATGAAATTAAGGGTAGGATGTGAGGCGTCGACTTCCTGTGCCTCTTTGACTTGAGGAAGACATGATACATTTCTTTTACCAAGCATTTCGACTAGAATGACTATAAAAATTCTGCCTGATTTTCATTCGTGGTCTGCTCTCCACTTCATCTAGCGTGGGAAAGCATCCAATGGTTGCACAAGCCTCTTACAAAATGCATAAATAAACAGCAATTAAACTAATCGGAGTATATTTTGTTCTTTGCTACTGTCAGTGGTTCCATGTGTAATGGAGCCTTGCACATGGAAATCGTCAATTTATTTGTAAATGGTTCACTGATATCTCAACCCTCAGGGGGCCTGACCTTGAAGCAGGGGGTGCCATTTAAAGTGCCCTCATTCCAGGGTCTCTGAGAGGCAGTGAAATGTGAGCCAGAGCTCCTTTTTTATTTATTTAATTATTTTATTTAGGGCCCACCCCCCCCTTTTGTTGTACAGGGCACAAATATTCTTTCAACATTATAATACAGGGTTTTAATAAATCATACAAAACAGAACTACACAATATACACAATATAAGAGAAAGCGAAAGCAATGCAAAGATAGAATATAACCCAAGAGTAAAATTAAATCCTGGATACACTAGATTTACATGCCTCATACCCCATTTCCTTCTCCTTCCATTTTTGTATTAACCCAGATTTCCTTTCCTAATTTCTTACCATTTCTACCCCTCCTTGCATAAATTGCTTTCTCAAGGTTATAAATAGCTAATAGTTTTGTTAGCCATTGATGGAGTGTGGGCGGAACCCGATCCAGCCAAGCCGTGGTGATACACAATCTCAAGACGGCCATAGCCATAAAAATAAAGCCTTCATCTTGTGTCTGAAAGGCATTATCCACTATTCCAAGGAGTACCACTACCGGTGTTAACGTGATCTCTATCCTTAAGGTCCTATTAAGGAATACCTCAATTTCATCCCAAGTAGTTTTTAAATGGGAGCACGCAGCGAGCATATGGACTAAGTCAGCCTCAGCACTATCACACCTTGGGCAGGTGACACCGGCTACCCCTCCCCATTGTGCTATCCTGGCGGGAGTAGGGTATAGAAAATACAGTGTTTTAAAATGTTGTGCCTGAAGTGGGGCTGAGCACAATAATTTCTGACCTAATTTCAATGATCTATGAAAAGCTTCCTTCTCTGCCCCCAGAGCTCCTTGTCATAAAGATTATAGCAGCCTGCTTTTTCCTGTGTTCACTCCCCGAAGGGTAACACTGGAATACACTTCTCAGGTTATGTAGTCTAAGTTATTCATTTAAAGTAATTAATGCACAAAGTCGAACATTTAGAGAAGGAAGGCAAAAGATTTAGTTGTTTTACAATATCCGTATGATAATGTCAAGTTGGTATAGCACCTTAAGGAAATTAATTGATCAAAGTTGTTGGCGTTTTTCCAGAGCACAACTGAGTACAGTACGAGGTTTTTATGTCTCGCCTAATGTGATGGCTTAGGCGAGATATTAAGTAAGGGCTTTCAAAAGTGCTCCCAAAGCCTTTTCCAGGCGGATTGCCTACAGTGCATGTGTACGGGCATGTGCACATCGCACACCATTTGGCAGCCTGTGAGCCTCTCTCCGCACTCATGCTGGTTTGCTTGCAGCCGGCATCAGACTTCAAACACTTTAAAGGAATCCGCTCCACCACCGACTGCCATTTCTGGGTTTGCTCGCTGAAGGCGGTCATGCCCAAGATCACACCGACTGTCAGTCGAGCAAACAGGAAATTGAAGGAACTGGTCTCAGGAAGGGAAATCTTAGGAGAGCCCTATCACTTCCCTTCCTCCAATCTGCTCTGCCTCCTACCCGCACCTTCTTAACTCTTAAAATGGCAAGCTGCCTGCCAATGTGGGCACCACAAACTTTCATAGAAGAAGAATTTCTATTTATATGCGCTTTCCAGTGGTCCATCAAGTGCACTTTAAAGCTATTATAATTTCGTTGGCCTTTGATATAGGGCACACCACTGATCACACTTCCTGCATCCGAAAAGAAACAATTGTTATTATTAACCAACTCAATAGTACACCTTTCATCAATCTAGAGCAGACGAAATCCTGAGTCACTCGTGCAGTTATTCAGACACGTAACCTGCAGGATACAATCAATCCACTGATGTATCTTACCAGACTTTGAGCCATGGAAGATATGACGTCTCTGCAATAGTGAAATGTCTCAAAGTAAGGGACTGGGTTGAATTGCTAACCCGATAAGTTAGCCACAGATTTCACCTGACCCCAAATACAAGTTTACCTTATTAGGTGATCCTGAGCTTTTCAGACAAGAATACTAGCCGAACATTGAAACTACAAGTCCCAGCATGTGTAGTGCTGTCGACTGAAAACATAAGGCTGTTTTCAGTTGCTGTCTTAGGGCAGCAGAGGCGTTGTAGATTCTTGGGAGGTGTATTTACTATTCTAAATCCAATACTAGATTATTTACGAATTTACAAAAGTGCATCTTCTAGGTGGCCTATTTACACCCCGGACCCCATCCTCGAATATTTTAGGAGAATGTAAATCTTCCAAATATTATGAAACAAGTTGGAATTAGTATTTCAGGGTCTCAATACAGTCCCAGTGGCTGCTATCATCAGGGTGCTGCTGAAATCTGAAAACAAGTAATGCTAAAAAGAAGGTGCATACAGCTATGGGAAGGTAGATCACCCTATGCCAGGAGAGTCATAAGTTGTCAATTCTGGACTTGGGTTTACCAGCAGAGTGCATTCTGGCAGCTGGAGAGTGTGAGTGTGTCACTTGAACAAAGCTGATCAAGACATTTTGATAATTTGTTAAAGGAAAGATTGGCACCATGGCGTCCTTCTGCCATTGCGCACTCTGTGATACACGCTGTACCCCACAGATGCAAGATTTTACTCAAAGTATAGGCAGGCCTTCCAGGAACTGGCAGGTGGTAAGGGAAGCTGCCAGCCTTTGGAGGGCGCACGTGTTCTCCTCCAGAGTGTTCATTATCATGTGGCTGCAGGCAAGCGACATCAGCCTATTACAGCAGCAACATCACACATGGTCATGGCTCCTTTAGACGTACGCTTGGGTATGTGTGTGTTTACTTGTGTGCGTGCATGTATGTTTATTTGTGTGTGTGTGTCTGTGTACATGGGTGTACTTGTACGTGCGTCAATTCAATTGTGTGTACATGTGTGTACCTGTGTGTACTTTTGTGTGCGTGCATCTGCGTTTCTGTGTACGTGTGTGTGTGTGTGTGTGTGCTTTCATGTATGTACTCGTATAGGTGCTTTTGTGTTCCTGTGCATGCACACGTGTGTGTGCGCGCGTGTGTGTGTGTGTGTGTGTGTGTGTGTGTGTGTGCGCGCGCGCGTTTGTGTGTATGTATGTACTTGTGTGCGTGCCTATTTGTGTGTACGTGTGTGTGTATGTGTGCAGTTGGTCTGTTTGGTGTTTTGATCAGAACAGAGAACACGATAATACCGATTTGGCTCCATTTAGTAAGATGGGCCATTTTACCTTGTTATTGTGACCAAGAACAAGACAGACTGTGCTTATGTAGTTAATTGTGAAACACGCACAAACAACCAACCACCAGCGACAGATGGGCACACATTCACATAGATCGAACAAGCACTCACAGACAGCAGAGAGGGGAAGCAGAAACTAGCACACATTTGGAGCAAAGGGAATGCTTTTTGGCATTTGACTTTGGTATGTCTATATTGCCCTGGAAAGGCTTTCAAGCTGAACTTTGTTGCACCAATAAGTTCCCCGGGCCGATGCTCCCCGCTGCCTACACACTTCTGCCGCCTGTAGAGACTTCACACTGCTTGGGATGGATAAAAAGGTCCCATTGATGATCTGCAAACCAAATTAAGCGCTCAATGAACTTTTCAAGGAAGCGAGTTTCAAGAATGCTGTCTTATGAGGAGGGAGGGGCATATTTTTCTTTCCCTTCTGTACATTTGTCTTAAAAAATTTAGAATAAATCCTGGCATTTTCTTGTTATAAACAGCCTCTGGTTGACACTAACCACTTCAAAGCGGCGCATTATAAAAAACTTGAAGGAGCTACATTCCACCTCCACCTAACACTCCCCACCACGCTTTTCCTATACTAGAACTGCCTCCACAGATCAAAAGCCTGCAGGGTGAGAGCAGAAGCTCTACAAATCCAGGAGACGAAATTCACACCAGCCAACAGATGGGCTCTAGAGTCAGACAAAGGAGCCAAACAGGCAGATCTGCCCTATCAAAGAACTAATCTGATCTAATTTCTCGCTCTGTACTTCATTTCAAACAATTCTCCTTTGTCCTAGTCACCAACCACCCCTTCTTACAACCATCCGCATTCATTTTCTACCCTGCCCCCACTCACCCCCTCCTCCTGAAGTTGCCTTACATGCCTTGCTTGAACCCAGACTAACACGAAAGTTGTTTTTTAGGTCTCGACTTAAAGCATTGCTTTAGCAATGCTTGTTTTGTCGAGATTTCTAGTAAGCGATCTGAAAAGTCTGCCAAGGTCAGATTAGCCACAGTTCATGTGAGAAAGGCGTGTGCACAAACCAGCCACGTCACACACCACCATTTGTCTGCCTCGCATCAGATTTGAAAGGCTGCCGCTCCCCCGCCCCCTGCATCAGACTTCAAAGGAATGGCTCCTCTCCCCCGCCTCCCCCACAGCAATGCCGAGAGCTTGTTGCATTTGTAAACCGATGTGTGCTTTTCTGTTTTTACATCAAGAATCCACTTGAGGATGTATGACGTTATAACGCATACCATTACAACTACCTACCATTACAACGCGACCATTACAACGCATACCATTACAAAGCATAGCGCTTAGAGGTGCTGGATAGTGGTAAGTATAATTTACTATTCCAACTCCAGTCCCCGTGGACACTAGGGAAGGTGTTGGATAGTAAATTAAACTTATTCCCTATCCTAGAGCGCCCCCCAGCGCAATGCGTTGTAATGGTATGCGTTGTAAAAGTTGCGTTGTAATGGTAGGTAGTTGTAAAAGTTGCGTTGTAACAGGTGTATACCTCCACTTGATAACATTGCACACGAGTTTTGTATTCTGAATTGATTTTCTCTAGCTACATTCCTCGCAAACAGCAGGCACGCATTTAAAACTAGTTATCAAACTATATTTCTTGAGAAATAATATTGTGTAAGGAAACAACACGCCCGGTTCATAGTTTTTTATTCCATGTACGAGCATGACTTGGTTGTAGTAGTACGTCTCACTCAAATATATTTATCATGCATTTAGCCCAATCTGATTTGTAATATTTACCTGGTGTTTCCAAACATTTGCCAGGCTCTAAAATGGTGTAGCAAAGCATTAATTTACCACCGTGACAATTGCCAAGGCATGGCACTGTCACTTACTTTATCCAACGTACTGTTTGTTTTGAAACTCGCTTATATTTATAAGCGTGTTTCCCTTACGATTCAGCAAGAATCAGCGTTAACCCCGGCTTGGAGACTAACACTTAAGCTACAAGCCTGGTTTCCAGACCACTTAACGTTTTACCAGTACTAGTTGGGGAAATGTGTAGTATTTTATAAAATGTAGAGGTTTTGGGATCACATAGTGTGGTGGTGTCTCATGCTCAGTAAAATTGTCCCACCGGTTTGAGCGTTGTTACTCCAATCCCGTGTAGTTTGCCTGTGCTGAAACTCACAAATTACAACACTCTGGAAGACGGAGCATTTCTTGGAATCTAAACGTTATTTAGCTGACAAATGTACTTAGAGAAATTAAGCAGTCTACGTTTTGCTAAAGTAAATTACATTTAGAATCATGATAGTACTGATTTAACATTCATCAAAAAAACATTGTAATTACTGTGTCAGGATTTTTGTCCCCTAAGGAAAAGGCCATGTTTGCACTTCATCTGCATCGAGTGCATACAGAGTCCACCAGTAGGAAGCCTCACATTCTCGGGGGTTCACTGTGGGATGACTCCTGCTCTCTTTCCCCTCCTGGGTCATTATTGAGCAGGAACTCCTAGAATCAGGGTTCTCCGCTATCAGGGCCGGACTGGGAACCAAAACCGGCCCTGGCAAAGTGCTCGGCCGGCCCCCCCTCCCCACTGGAGGGGGGGTTGGAGGGAGGTTGGAGGTGCCTCCGAGCACTTTGCTAGGGCCGGTTTTCGGACGATTTTGTTTTATGGGCCGATTTTGCAGCTATGCTACAACAAGCATTTACAATGCAATGGTTTCGCCTTTGGAAAAGTTAGACCTATTGGCATTGTAAATGACAACATTTTTATTTATGTGTTGGTTTTGAAAACAGATAAATAAATGGCATTGTCATTTACATTGCCATTAGCTTAATCTCTTGCAAATGTAAGACCTATTGTACCCTACGGACGCGCTCAGCTGACAGCAATTACTACCACACACACACACTCAGAGCCACACACACACACCCAGAGCCAGCCACACACACACACCCAGAGCCAGCCACACACACACACTCATGAAAGAAATCACAGTTACCTGTTGGAGCTCCTTGGCATATAGGGAATCCTTCGCTTGAACTCCCACTACTGGAGCGGAATCATTCTCCCAAGGCAGTTTGTTTTTCCCTTTACCTGTGCTTAACACCCTCCTGGCACCAACGGTGGGATCAGTCAGAAGCAGTAGGTCATTGTAGGATCCATTACGCCTGAGGGCACAGTCACTGCTGGGAGTGTGCGCACTCTGAGTCCTACATCCTGACAGAAGCCAGTCTGAGTCCGCTCCTGGAAGAATGTGAGCACCTCTTCCATGAGCAGAGGTAGATAGAGGGGTGGCATAGTCTACTAGACCTTGTGCATCAAGTTTCGGAAGGGTTTTTCTGGCTAGCCTTGCCTGGACTGCATGCATCACTCCATCTCCCTCCTCATTAAGTTCCACAATATCCACGGCCTTGAAGAGGCTGACTTTATCTGAACCCATGGACGAGGCCAGCACAGCAAATGCCTCCAGCGCAGCATGGCGTACCTTTAGTTTAATATCCACAAGACAGGGGGCTATATCCCGGGAGAGTTGAGGCAGGTTGAAATCTTCACTTGGGTAGGTGAGCAGAGCATGCGCACACACTCAGATGCGTACACATATATAGGCACAGACACATAGGGATGCACACATCCCCAGACTCAGATGCTTTCACATACACAGGCAAACACACACACACATACACACACACAAAGATGCTTTCAAAGACACAGGCAAACACACACAGATGCGCACACATGCCCAGGCATGCACACAACCCCTTAGTACACAATTTGCACCACAGTTGGGATTCAAACTTATTTTGCAGCACATCGGGATGTACACGGCCCTTGAGATACAGAAACAGTGTCCATCAGGAAACAAGACAGACTAGCCTCCCATGCCATTAGTTCACAGAGATAGAGCAGGCAGGCAGGCAGATATCTGAGCAGTTAGGCAGGTTTCCTAGGAGTCCCGATATAGAACAGGCAAACACACCTCCCAGGCGGTCGCATAGGTAGAACAGAGAGGCACTCTTTTCAACAAATCACGGAGATACAGCAGGCAGGTAATCCTCACAGTAGTACATGTAAGTAGAGCAAGCAGCTTCGCGCCCATCATTTTACAGATATAGAACAGACAGGCACGCTCCTAGAAGGTCGCAGAAACAGGGCGGATATGCGCACACTCCCAGAAGTTCACAATGTCAGAGCAGGCAGAGACACACCCCAGCATTTCACAGCGGCAGAACAGACAGGTACACACTCCCAAATGCACAAACCCCCCCCCCCCCCCCCCAGAAGTGCACGCTGGCACCCCTGCAGCAGAGCAGAGACGAGGAATGCACGCAGGCTCACCCCCGGAAGTGCACACTGGCACCTCCCAGCAGAGCGGAGACGAGGCATGCATGCAGAGCGGAGATAAGGCAAGCATGCAGACGCACCTCAGCAGTGCACAGAGGTACTGCACGTAGGCACCCTCCCCTCCCCCCACAAGTGCACTCAGGAACCCCCCCCCCTCCCCCAGCAGCACGGAGACGAGGCAAGAATGCAGACGCACACCCCCATCGGCGCACAGAAGTAGAGAATGCATGCAGGCACTCCCCTCCTCCCCCCAGAAGTGCGCGCAGGCAACCCCCAGCAGAGCGCATACGAGGCACATATGCATGCAGGCAGCACTCACCGCCGGCGGGTGCACTGGGCTATCCGGAGACGCCTTGGGGCAGGAGTGCTTCGGGCACCAGCTCTCCCTCGTAGTGATTTATTTTGGCTTCTTCAGCTTTTCATGCCGCCTCCCTCCTAAACATGTAACTGAACAGGCTTTCTTTGCGCACTACCAACTGCCCATCAAAATTATAACATACGCAAACAGTCCAGCAAGCAGCGAAACAGGCCGCCCATGAGAAGGATGACCGAGTGACTGGCAGACAGGCGATTTGACAAATTGGCGGACAGCGAGACAAGCATTCACGGGGGTGAGGGGACAGTCTGGCCGACATATAGAGAGAGGCCAGTGAACTGACAGACCGGCACGCAGACAGACAAATAGCCAAGTAAAAATTTAGGTACATTTAGTTACTTACAGGCGGACAACTAGAGCCAAATTTCGGGGGGAGGGGGGTATAGGGGCTGAAAATGTTTTCGGGGGGTAGATGGTAGTGGGGTGCACGTGATTAGCTGCACTGCTAGAGAGAGGGATGGATACTGGTAGCGTGAGCTGGGCAGGAGGCGCGGCAGGGTTCTGGGACGGGTTATCTAAGAGAGGACAGGAGTCTGGAATGCTGAACCTAAATACCCCATTTGTCAGTTGGCCTGACAGACAGGGGAATGCAGGCCGACAATGGGCAGATTCCCTGGCCCGCTCCCGCCAGGTTAAGGGGAAGGAGGCCGCCCGGGGAGTGCAACCAACGGCCCGCTATTGCCAAAACAAACAGTGCTCTTTGGAGGAGAGAGAACAGCATGCCGGCCATACCTTTGCCGTTTACACAACACACGCGGGCCGAGCCTAACTAGGACACGCGGTGACGGTTGACTGGGGCGCGTGTGCTCTGCTGGGACTCTTTTAGTGTGGAAATCCGTGCTGCTTTAAATAAGCATTCATCCTTAGGGGAAAAACTTCAAACAAATGACACTGTGGGACCAGGAATGTTGGCGTGGCAGTGAAAGAATCTCGTGGGCCCACATGCAAGCAAAGAAAATTAGTCATATTGCATGGATTTGTAGTAAAAAATAAACAAGCGGCACTTCAAACGATCGGGAAAGCGAGTAAAACAAGAAACACGGACAGCTAGGGGGCGGGAGGGGGGGCGGGAAGGCAAATAAAAACATGCACTCACCTGGACTTCCGGCGGCGGTCGGCCGCCGAATGGCCAAAACAAACCTCGACGAGCAAAAAAAAAAAGCCCCGCCCACCGCCGCATAACGTGGCCAAAAGCGAAAAATTCTCGGGAACGCCCCCGAATCTGGTCCGGCCTTGACGGACAGATCCGGCTCCCAATGGCTAGCCTCCATTTATGGAGCTAGCCAATGGGAGCCCGGGGATGTTCCTGAAGCCCATATTGTAAACAATAGATTTCGCCTGCGCCGGAAAGCTGCGCAGAGCGCAGCCTTCGGCAGGCGAAACCTAAAAACGGCCCTGTAACAAAATCGGTCCCCAGGGGCTCAAAACCGGCCACACCCTTGCGACGCACCGGGGGATTGCCCGGTGCCCGCTATGGCCAGTCCGGGCCTGTGTGCTATGGCCAGACAGCGAGACATTCAGCTAAACCAATTGTACTATTTGCTGTCATGATAGTACAGTGGAACAGGACTCCAACAACCCGGCATGCACCATATCTGAAGGATGAACCAGTGATTTCCATTTCAGTTACTCCAAGGCATGACCACTGCCAGACTGCCATTTAAATGACATTACAAAATATATGGCGCTGAAACACTGCATTTTCTACTGACCCGTCCTGTTTATCAACGTAGCATCAAACGTAGGTTGATTTTGACAAGGTTGTTCTCAAGGACCAAACTATTTAGCCCAATTTAATACAGCCATGGCATGTGGAAAGCTTAGTTTAAAAAGAAATATTTACTGCTGCCATCTCAGACCTTTGGATTGGTGACTCGATTCTGCAGCTACTTTTAAGCTCTAGTATTATAGGCTCCAAACATGAAAATGACTGAAAAAGAAAAAATGACAAGTTTTGTCGGGTATAGGATACTTGTAAAAAGTATCACAGGGCCAATTTTTAAATCAATCAGTCTGATCAAATCAAGGTACTCCTCTAAGTAGCAGGCAGGCAATAATTGTGCACATTTTCTGGCTGACTTTCCAAATAATGTGTCACCTGTTATTTTGAACTTTGACGAATAATGAGTAAGTGTGCCATTTGAAATTTTATAATAATATGTCCTGCCCGAGGCCTGAGCGTACTACAAATTACCATACATTTACAACTTCAGACTTTTTTCAGTACTAAAGAGTTTATGGCATTAGTCCCCCTCCCCCCGCCTGAAAAGGCATTTCTCTCCTGCCTAGTGTGTGCTACAGCATCTAGCTAGCACACCTACCTATAGATCAGACCCATCTACAGCACAGACTCAGAGTAGCACAGAAGTGAAGATAAGGGTGATGCATTTAATACGAACCACTTAATTTCTATATGCACATTCCATTGCATCCTTTTTAGCTTCTTCTGCCAGTTCAGATTGGCACCATTCGTTTGCCTTGACTCTGCTCCAAAATAGATAGTCGACTAGCTTAGATTACCAGACCTTGTAATCTCTGAATAGGAAAACAAGAAAACCACTTGAAGTCCTTCCACCCTCACTCACCCCCCTCACACACCCACACACCCTCACCCCCACCCTTACAACCCTCTTACCCTCATCCCCTCACACCCCACACACCCTCGCCCCCTCACCCTCACACGCCCTCACATGCGCTCACCCTCACACCCCCTCACCCTCACACCCCCTCACTCTCACAGCCCCTCACTCTCACAGTCCCTCACCCTCACACCCCCTCACTCTCACACCCCTCACCCTCACACCCCCTCATTCTCACCCCCTCATCCTCACCCTCACTCACTCACCCTCACTCACCCTCACTCACCCTCACACCCTCACCCACCCTCACACCCCCTCACTCACCCTCACCCCATCACACACCCACACACTCACACCCCTCACACTCCCTCACACCCCTCACCCTTTCAGCCCCTCACCCTCACACCTTTACTCACCCTCTCACCCTCACAGACCTCCTCACAAAACATATAAAAGCATAGCAAAACATGCTATGCTATGTTTTGTTGTGTTTGGTATGCTATGTTTTGCTATGCTATTATATGTTTTGTTTTGCTATGCTATATTTTTTTGTGTTTTGTTAAGCTATGCTATGTTTTGTTGTGTTTTGCTATGTTTTGTTATGGTATGTGTTGTTTTGTTATGCTACCTTTTGTTATGCTATGCTACGTTTTGTTATGCTAGGCTATGTTTTGTTGTGTTTGGTATGCTATAACAAAACATAGCATGACAAAACAAAGCATAGCATAATAAAGCACAGCAAAACATAGCATATTAAAACATAGCACAGCACACCAAAGCATAGCATAGCATACCAAAGCATAGCGTAGCAAAACCTAGCATGGCATAACAAAACACAGCATAGCATAACAAATGAAAGCATAGGATAGCATAACAAAACATAGCATAGCATACAGCATCACTCCGCACCACCACAGCATCACTCAGGGGCACCACAACATCACTATGCGCCACCACAACATCACTATGCGCCACCACAGCATCACTAAAGGCCACAGCATCACTCGTTCGCCATCACAACATCACTCAGCACCACCACTCAACAACACCAGGTTCACATATGTTCTCTCAATGTTTCAAGCTTTATTGCAAATGTAACAAAAAGATGTTAATATTTCACTTCTGTTCTTGGATTTTCGTCACAATAAAATACACTAAACATAATCTTCACAAAAGTTATTTACAAAACTTTAAGCTAGCGCCATTATAAATTACAATAACTTTCATTTAAGTATTAATTATTGAAAAAAAATTAAAAGCCATTGTTGTTTGTAATATCAATACATGTAAGTCACGTAAATACAACAAATATTGCATTACAAATGCTATAGGTGTCACATTTACTAAAGTTATAACTATTGGCATTGTAAATGACAAGGCTATTAATTTCGGTATTTACAAAAACAAAACATAAACAAAAAAATGTGTCGTTTACAATACCAATAGCTCAAACTTTCCTAATGCGAGACCTATTGCATTGCAAATGCTTGTTTTATTTCATAGTTGTTTAATACAGCACAAACTCGACAGATTTCACAGTACAGTACACCATGATATGGCATAAGGTGGAACATATAACAACATTTTACCCACAGTATGACTTATAGCCAAAAACAGCAGTTTGACCTTGAAGATTTTACTTGAAATGACTATCTTTCTCTGTGCTTAAAATCTATTTATATAGAACTTTTTGATTGCCGTTTTGTTATTTTTAAATTGTCTTTTTTATGTAATTGTTTGTGTTCTATGAACTTTCTTTTCGTCCATTGTGAATTCATATTTTTTCTTCATTGCTTTTTTCCTTAATTTGATTTTTCTGTTCATTTTATGCCTGTTCATTGCCTAGTATTTTTCTATTATTGTGTGTATGCTCTTTCTTATTTTTTCATAATTCTTTCTATAATCCCGTAATTTTTGTATTCACATTTTCTTTTTTAACTGAAATTATTTAACTTATGTTTGGGATTGTGATATGAAATTGTTTTGGTCGCCCAAAACATAACGAGCAAATCTGTGTTAGACATGGCAGCTTCCATATGTTAGGCCGAGTTCCAGTGTGTACTATGCAGAAACACCCTACATTTTTTTTTAAAGTGACACGTGATTTTTACAATATCACATTCATGTATCCTATGAAAATCTCGTACCTACCCAAGTAGACAGAAGTTCCTGCTAACACACCTGCCAGCTCACATTTAAATTCTTGGGTCTGAACACCTAGTGCTTTTTGCGGGTAGGTATCTTTATCAACTCACTGACCCTCCTCGAATGTTAGTAAACCTTTGTTATACAATCCAAATTATTTTCTCTATCGTTTCCTAAAGGATGAATTAAAAGCACTCGTGTGACTAGCTTACTTCATTATTTACAGATTTCCTTCGTGAGAAGTATTAATTTCATGTTTTCCTACTCTGTGACAACTTGTCTGACATGGAAGAGCTTTCAGTTCAGAAGTTTTAAACTGTATACTACCACTGCAACAGAATTCTGTTGAACAGCATAAATATAACTGTAGATTATAATAGCTACAACTTGTTTTTATAACTCACGTAGTCACCATGGCGTTTCTAAACGCTGAAAACCTAGA
Source organism: Lissotriton vulgaris (assembly GCF_964263255.1). Lineage (NCBI taxonomy): Eukaryota > Metazoa > Chordata > Amphibia > Caudata > Salamandridae > Lissotriton > Lissotriton vulgaris. The sequence continues at coordinate 1,364,968,655 of NC_141695.1, read as the reverse complement.
TCATTTACATAGCGGATGGACCGATATATGAGATACGACCTGAACACATTCACCTGCCAGGATACAGCTGTCACTGGACACATATATAAAATGCTTGTAAATTATTATTCATAAAGCAGCCCTCCACTTCCTGTAGGAACAGCGGCCACACTGCCAAACAGCACAAAGTGCCGCTGCACTCTTTATAGCTACCTTTATAGCTACATAGGCCACCCCGCAAACATTGTAGAGCCTCGGACTACCGGTGCCTATATGACCACATAAAAACCCTTTCCCACATATTTGGGAAGGCTTCCTTCTGCGTACTCTGGATGGCACACACTACAGTTTATAAAGACCCTGTGCTCGGTATTTAGATGCGCTCTGCCTCCTGGCACGGGCATAGACTGGGCATTTTAAACACTGCTGAAGAAGGGAACACAACCACATACACAACCACACACACACACAACCACACCTGACCACACACACAATCACAACCACACACACAACCACACACACAACCACACACACAACCACACACAACCAACCACACACACACACAACCACAACCACACACACAACCACAAGCTCACACACAACCACACATGCACAAGCACACACACAACCACACACATGCCCACCCACAACCACAATGCACACAACTACAAACACAACACACACAACCACACACACAACCACACACACACAACCACAACCATAACCACACACACAACCATAACCACACACACCACCACAACCACACACAACCACACACACAACCACAACCATAACCACACACCAGCACAACCACACACACACAACCACACACACAACCACACACACACAACCCCACCCACCCTACCACACACAACCACAACTGCACACACAACCACACCCACTCCCACACACACAACCACACACACACACAACCACAATGACACATACAGCCACACATACAACACACAACCACACACACACAACCACACACACACAACCACACATACAAACACACACACACAAAACACACACAACCAAACACACAACCACATACATACACACAACCACACACAACCACACATACACACAACCACACACACAACCACACACACACAACCACACACACACACAACCACACACACAACCACAACCACACACACACAACCACACCCAACCACATACGCGCAAGCACACACACAACCACACACACCCACCCACAACCACACAACCACAAACACAATGCACACAACTACAAAAACAACACACACAACCACACAAACAACCACACACACACAACCACACACACACAACCACAACCACACACACAACCACAATCACACACAACCACACACAACCAAAACCATAATCACACACACAAGCACAACCACACACACACAACCACACACACACAACCACACACACACACACAGAACCCCACCCACCCAACCACACACAACCACAACCACACACACTCCCACACAACCACACACACACAACCACAACGAAACCTACAACAACACATACAACCACACACACACAACCATACACACACAACCACACACACACACACACACAGCTACACACACACAACCAAACACACAACCACACACATACTCACAACCACACACACACAACTACAACCACACACACAACCACACACACACAACCACACACACACAACCACACACAACCCCACACACAAACACACCCAACCACACACCCAACCACACAGACACAACCACACACACAACACCCAACCACACATACACACAACCACACACACAACCACAAACATACACACACAACCACACACACAACCACACATACATAACCACAACCACACACACAACCACACACAACCACACATACACCAAACTACACACACACATAACCACACACAAAACCACATATACACACAACCACACAAACACATCCACACACATAGCCACAAACACACACACAACCACACACAACCACACCCACACACAATCACACCCCCACACACAACCACACACACAACCACACACATACACACACGACCACACACACAACCACACACATACACACACAACCACACATACATAACCACAACCACACACAAGCACACACAACCACACACTCAACCACACACACCCAACTACACACACAACCACACAAACACAGCCACACACAAAGCCACAAACACACACACACACAACCACACCCACAACCACACACAACCACACCCACACACAATCACACTCCCCACACAACCACAAACCAAATATACACACAGCCACACACAACCACACACACAGCCACACACACAGCACCACACACACACACATACACACACATACACACACACAACCACACACACAATCACACACACACATAACCACACCTAACCACACACACATAACCACACCCAACCAGACACACACGCCCACACAAGCACACACAATCACACCCACACACAACCACACACACACACAACCACACACACACACACACACACAACCCACACACACAACCCACAAGCACACACACACAACCACACACACAATCACACACACAATCACAACCTCACACACAACCTCACATACGACCACACACACAATCACACACACAACCACAACCACACACACAACCCCACACAACCACAAGCACACACACAACCACATACACACAACCACACACACAACCACACACACAGCCACATACACACACAGCCACACACATACACACACACACACTCACACAACCACACACACACACACAACCGCACACACATAACCACACCCAACCACACACACAACCACACACAACCACACACACACAACCACAAGCACACACAAGCACACACAACCACAGCCACACACAACCACACACACACAACCACACACACACAACCACACACACAACCACACACACAACCACACACACAACCACACACACAACCACACATGCAACCACACACACAACCACACACAACCACAATCACACACACCCACATACAACCACACACACACAACCCCACACAACCACACACACAACCATACACACTACCACACACATAAACACACACACAACCACACACATGCACCCAACCACACACACAACCACACACACCCAGACACACACACAACCACAAGCACATACACAACCACACACACATAACCACACACACAACCACAAACATAACACACTCAACCACAACCACACACAACCACAACCACACACAACCACACACACACACAACCACACCGTCAGTGCACACTTACACCAGACACAGACACCATCAGTCGTCAGTGCACGCTTTCACCAGGCACAAACACAACCAGCCATCAGTGCACTCTTTCACCAGGCACTCACACACACCACCAGCCGTCAGTGCACACTTCCACCAGGCACACACACACCACCAGGCATCAGTGCACACTTTCACCAGGCACACACCACCAGCGGTCAGTGCCTGCTTTCACCAGGCACACACACCACCAGCCGTCAGTGCACACTTCCACCAGCTACACACACCACCAGCCGGCAGTGCACACTTCCACCAGGCACCCACACCACCAGCCATCAGTGCACAATTCCACCAGGCACCCACACCACCAGCCATCAGTGCACAATTTCTACAGGCACACACACTACCAGCCATCAGTGCACATGTCAATTGTTAACGCATCCAGAATGAACTATTGTAGCAATCGCAGTATGGCACACTTTACTTTTAAACATATTTATCTGAAGCGCAGCATGCCACCATTGCTACAAAAATAAATACACATTTTTTTGGCCTACAATTTATAGACTTTCGTTGCAATTGGTGTTGCACTATTTAGCAATGCCAATAGTTCAAACTTAATTACTGCGAGACCTATTGCATTGCAAATGCTTGTTTATTATTCAGTTCACATTCACTCTTCCAAGAGTCTCTTTCTTAAGCACGAGCAGCGGCACGGAAGTCTTCGCACAGGGTGGTCCGCCCTCCCCTCCATACTAGTGGCACTTTCGAAGCTCACTAAAACTACTTAATATTCAAGGCCGACAGGGTTTTAAAACGTGATTAATGTAGATTGGTTAAAAAAAAAACAGTTGACTTGATTGATTAGTATTTAGATTGGCCATTTAACTTATATCATAAAATTAATTATATCAAGAAACGGTTACATGATCAAAGAGCTGACATTATCATTACCCAGCTCAGTGCCATCCATTTTATCAATCCTGGAAAGATGATAAACTGAATTGGCAGTCATGCCTCCAAGTACGCATATGGAAAGTTGATATGGTGTTATCTGCTTATGGGTGCAATCGATATTTACAGAAGACCTTTGCAAGAATATATTTTCAAACTGCATGTTTTACCCCTCAAAAAGTCTTACCACTGGTCAGTGGGGTCCGACTCCTCCTACTGACTTCACTAAAAGGGGTCTTGTCGCTTTTTTTTTTTTGCTCTAAGGTAAGAGCAAGTGTTGTCATGTCTGCCATTGGGAGATATGAGCTGTAAAGGTACTGAGAGATATATGGGAGTAGGAAGGAGGGATGGATGGGAAGTGAACCAGGGCTTGGTTCTGGCCCTAGGCCAAGGCGCTGCAGGCGGATACCCTTCCCTGCTCCACCTTTTACCTGGATTCATGGGCTGGACTCCCTGAAGGAGGGAAAGGGGCCAGATGCCAGACCTGCTACACTACAGAAAACAAAGGGCTGCCTGTATTCCAGCTGGGATACAGATATAATTCAAGATATGACAGCAGGAAGTGGGTCAAGTCACGAGGGGCAGTCATGAAAAGTGGACTCTGAAAGTAAACTTGCAAAAATATATTTAAAAAAAAATCTGCTACATAGAAATTAGCAACAAGAACAAACGTGACAGCAACACTGTTGTGGCTCACATTGGTCACACACATGCTCCTTTATAAGGGTTAAGGCACATACTGACTAGATCTTTGTACAAACATGCAATTTGGAGAGGATAAAAATAATGATACGTTAACTCTGGTTAGTGCACTTGCTGGAGAGGTCTGTGTTTTGACAAGTTACGGTTTTGACCGTAGAGTAGCATAGAGAGTTAATGTGCCTCCTGTAAAGCACAATATTGTAACATCAGATCTGATCTGTATTTTATGTAGATAGCTCAGTGGGTTACCGATTTTTGCCAGAGACATTTGCTGCTACTTATAGTAGATAAGTTACAACCCTTCTAAGGTAGCACAGTGAGTTATGAACTGGCATAAGTTTAGAACCTTATTGGTTTTTTAGGTCTCGCCTTTTCCATTCCGCAGGAATGGAAAATGGAGAGAATTCTAGTGCTCAAAATACTCGTCAAACTAAGGCTTTTTTCTGTGCGGTTTTCTTCGAGTTCACCTGAATCACGTGACCAAACAAGCACGCGCATCAGCCTCCCTCCCTCCTAATTGCATTTTTTCACAGCCGCCACCACATCAAAGGGCTTCTCCCAGCGTGTGCTCTGCGGCTTCTCCTCCCCTAATTATTCATGGCTGGCCGGCCGTACTTTCAGTTTCCAGGCCGCTCTTGTTTCCCTAATTCTCTCTCACGCTATCACGTGACCTCTCTTGTACTGTTTTCTCTGTCAGCTCCCTCTTTCTCTATATCTTTATGTGTCAACTGTGTCTCTCTCCAGATTATTTGCCTACCCGTTTGTTTCATTTCAGTTTGTCGGTCTTATTCGTCCCTTTGTTTTCTTTCATCATATGTGCCAGGCTGTCACCCCTCATCGCTCTCTCTTCTGTTTTCTGCATTTGCTTGACTCTTTCACTTCCGAGCTTATTAAAGCATAACCCAAGACAGAATACAAACCACTTTATCCATTAGCATTATCCTTTTTATGAAATGTATTAATCTACTTGAAGTTGTGCGGGGCTTCTCCGAGAGGTAATGAGGTGTCAGCATCTGCTGGGGACCGAAGAGGCTTCCTCCTCTCAAGACACAGACGATCCTCAATTAACTGAGCGCCAGCAAAAGTGGGCTGGGACCGACTCCATTAAACCCTTCAGATGCTTGAGAAGAATCGATGTAATCATTTCATACAGCTAATACCCAGTGAGGGATGCGCGCGCATGCGGCTATGCAGACGACGTGCAAGAGAGGCGCAGAAACAGGAACGCGTGAAGATCCTTACAATGAGACACAGCGTTAATAGGTGCGCGTGATGTGCAAGGATATTATGATATGCAGTGAACCTTCCGTAGTTACTATTAAACATGCATCTTTCCCTGTGCAGACATGCACAAACAGTGGAAACAAGTACGGTGTTGTTGGCCAATACCCTGACTGAATACGACAATAAGCATCAAACAAACAGAAAGCCACAACCTCAGCAACCACCAAAGAAAATGATGGTTGCAAGCATATCCAGGTCCTTTGAAGTTCGTGTCAGTGCTCATCACACAGCAGGAGCAGAGGCTGGGATCAGTCCTTGGGACTGCCTGCTGCTGGGCAACGAGAAGACACTCAAATATCAAAAAAGACTATTAGATGGCCATCAGCAGTTGAACTAAGCCAGAACACAATTTGCAGTTTTTTAGAGGTTTCTCACTTCAGAAGGTTTGCTGGTTTGTGGCCAACTAATTATGTCATTTGTATAGCTTATTTTTGGGCCATTTATTAAAGTCGTTTTTCCATCACTAAAACTTTCACATAGTCATTTTGGCTAGCCTCCACACAACCACACACCCAACCACACACACAACCACACACCCAACCACACACACAACCACACCATACACACAATCTCACACACAACCACACACAACCCCACACCAAACCCCACACACAACTACACACACAACTGCACACACACAGACCCACACACACAACCCCACACACAACCCCAAACACCCACACACACCCCCAAACACCCACAAACACCCACACACACACAACCCCACACACAACCCCACCACCATACGCGCATACAACCACTCACACATACAACCACCCACACATACAACCACCCACACATACAACCACTCACACATACAACCACCCACACATACAACCACCCACACATACAACCACCCACACATACAACCACCCACACATACAACCACCCACACATACAACCACCCACACATACAACCACTCACACATACAACCACTCACACATACAACCACTCAAACAACTACACACACAACCACACACAACCGCACACACACAAACACACACATCTGTCGCCCTCACTCTATCTATTCCCCTCACTCTAGCTATCTATTGCCCTCACTCTATCTCTCTATCGCCCTCACTCTCTATCAATCTATCTATCTATCGCCCTCACTCTATCTATCGCCCTCACTCTATCTATCGCCCTCACTGTCTATCTATCTATCACCCTCACTCTGTCTATCTATCTATCTATCGCCGTCACTCTGTCTATCTATCTATCGCCCTCTATCTATCTAACGCTCCACCACAGCATCACTCAGGGGCACCACAGCATCACTCAGCACCACGACAGCATCACTCAGCACTACCAGAGCATCACTGGTTCAAATATGTTCTCTCAATGTTTGAAGCTTTATTACAAATGTCACAAAAAATGTTAATATTTCACTTCTGTTCTTGGATTTTAGTCACTGAACATAATCTTCACAACAGTTATTTACAAAAGTTTAAGCTATTGCCATTAAAAATTACAATCACTTTTATTTAAGTATTAATTATTTAAACAAATTAAAAGCCAATGTTAATTGTAATATCAATACATCTAAGTAAAGGCAATACAAAACATGTGACATTACAAATACTAAAAGTGTCACATATGCTAAAGTTAAAAGTATTGGCATTGTAAATCACAAAACATAAATATAAAATGTCATTTACAAAACCAATAGCTCCAACTTTCCTACTGCGAGACCTATTGGCAACGCCAGTGCTTGTTAACTCATTCTTTCGTTACTCAATGTTTGCTGAAAAGGGTTCATTTGAATAATTTTAAGGTCTTATTAGTAACAATCCCAACCCTTATGTTTCATTTTTAATCCTGGCTTTGACTTTCTCCAGACCAAGCACTATTAACATCTAATGCTTACTTGTATAGATGATATGCGAGTCCTACACAGCGTATTCCCTGAGTCTTATGTGATATTTCTGGTACATTGATTTACATACTTCTACGATTCATTGTCTCTCTATATGTGTGTGATGCAAAACACTGTGATGCCCTACATTGGGCCAAATCTCACTATAAGGTAATTTAAATAAAATAATGAGTAAGTGATATTTAGTTTGTGATTAGTGTTTTCAGAAAAATGCATCTGGTGTTCTTACAGTGAATGCATCTCTACCATAATGAGGGTGGGGGGGGGGGGCGGGGCGGGGGGGGGGGGGGGTTCTAGAAAATCAAAAACCTGCCTCCAAATTGAGCACTTATGAAGTGATACACTGAATCTTTGTTTCCCTCCATTGCTTTGGCATCTAGGTGTAAAGCTCAAGCTGGCTCCCTGCCAGGAAGAGACCCAAACAAGAGGAGAACTGAGTGCCTGTTGTAAGAAATCAGGTTACTGGTTGAGAGGGGTGAAACCCTACTGAACAGCACCCAGAATCCATGTCAGGGTGAAATCGCAAGCAAATCTCAAATTAGCCTGTGCTCAGCCATCTGTTGTCCTGGGACAGAGCAGTCAGGCTTAACTTAAAGGCAATGTGTAAAAGATTTATGCAGTACTTCAAACAACAATAAAGTGAAAACAGAATACAAGAAAAATTTCACACCAATTTACAAAAAACATAAAATGTAATCAATAATTTAAACCCACATCAACAAAAATTCAATCAGTAGAACCTAAGATATGCAATTTAAAACATTTAAGAAAAATAACATCACAAAGCGCCAACTGTGGATATCTGGTCCCACCGGACCGGAACAAAGTCACAAGATCAGGCGGACTACGATGGAGCATGGCCAGCTACATGGCCCAAGCAAAGCCCACTGATCAAGAGTACCTTAAATCTTGGTTGTGTCGCACTGCGAGATCTCTCAGCCAAGGCGATGTCTTGGTTCTAAGGTGCTGCAAGGCTGGGATGCGAGGTCCTGCATCACCATTGAGGATCTCATCAACAAGTGCTTGCGATGCGACATCCAGCGCTGAGGATCTGACGTGCAGCCGAGGTGATAGGCTGGTTCTGAGGTCCTGGGAGGCGGCGTTGCAAGGTCCTGCATCGTAGTCAAGGGCCCCATCAACAAGGGCTCACAATGTGAAATCTGGTGTCGAGGATACATTGTGCAGCCAAGGAGATAGATTGGTTCCAAGGAGCTGCGAGGCTGCAGTGCGAAATCCGGGCACTGGGAAAGTCCATGCAGCAAAGGAAACGCATCAGTTCTGCTTCGAGTTACATCACGCAGCAGAGGAGCTGTGCCAGTTACAGTTATGCTGGAATCACAGGTGGGCTGGCAGAGTACCTTCAGACCCAAGTCCAAGGGTTCAGGACTGGGGTGCCATCACTTGGCAGAGTGGGACTTAGTTACTGAGTCCAGGTGCTGGTTACAAGAGGTTAACCCTTGAAGTCACTCTTGTGGTCCTGGGTTCCCGTTACAGGTCCAGTCCTTCTCACCCAGACAAGAGCGTAGCAGGCAGCAGCTCAGCACAGCAGGCAGCAAATCTTCAGGGCAACAGTCCAGCGAGTAGCAGTCCTATCAGCAGCACAGCAGTCCTCCTTCCTGGCTGAGGCTTCCACAGGTCCAGAAGTGTGGAACATGAGCCCATAATTCTGTCGATGCCCAGGCCGCTGGCGCAAACCGCCTCTTAGTTCCCATGTTGAATAGTTACCAAATAAAGAGACGGGCGCTGGAAGCAGGAATCAAGAACAGATTTTAATTCTCATGAGGAGAGCCAGTCATTTCGGACACGAAACACAGTGTCTTTCGGGAGGTGCTCTGACAAGTGAGCTGAGACTCTTGCTTTTATACCTTACAAAACACTTGATAGTACAATCAGGACAGTGTGACGCAAAAGAAAGACATCCCTATAATCCTCGTGTCAATCCTACCCCACATATGTTCACAATGGGGACCCTTGACCTGCTGATAAGAGGGGAGGGCAATCACGCAGCTGAGTGTTCCGTAGGATGTGTACGCCTGATCATAGCCCAGGGGGTGGGGTGGCTAGGATCAATAGTGGATCCTTTGAAGAGGAGTGACTTCATACAATAAGGGCAGTAAATGGTATCTCCTGGCTCAGGCGATGGCCTCGGACATGTGTGGTCAGCCGGACTCGGGGGAAGGGGTCATCAAAGGAGTGGTATTCATGCCGCGTGGACAATCGAGCGCGGAGGGAAGGCTTGTCAACAGAGGGGTATTCATGGAAGGAGAGGAGGTGTTGGTCAGGCGCGGCCGTGACTCTCAAGGACAGGGCCTGGCAGAAGAAGAAGGTTTATGACTTGCCCATGTGAGGAGAAGGGAGGGGTAGCCAGGGTGGACACGGGGACAGAGTCACACAGAGAGAGAGAGAGAGAGATCTGATGACCCGTACATGAGAGAGCAGGGGCAGTCAGGTGCAGCTGGGGAGGGCTATGTCAGCTAAGGCGAAGGATGCCTCTTCAAGAGGGAATGGGGGGGGGGGTTTTGTGCGGGTCAAGCAGGAGAGTTGCCTTTCACAGCAGGGTCGCGCAGAGGGAGAGGGTTTCATGGTCTATGCATGAGAGAGGGGGTTTCAAGATACGCGCAGGAGGGAAGCCGGGGATTCCAATGGGTAAAAGGCCATGGTGCCTAGAATGGCTGTACATATGCATAGGGGTATGGGCTCTTACTGGCAGAGTGATGCGGTCAATAATCTACGGTATTCATGGTGCTCACAGGGAGGGGAGTGGGAGAAGAAGGGGAATGAATGCTGTCTATGTACATCAATTTCTTCAACTTCCACAGTCGCCCCTTTTTACATAACAGCAGTCATTTTTGCAATTGATGGGTTTACAGGTAGACAGGCATCGTTGATGAATTAGCATTTTGTCGATATTAACATTTGGCGTACAATCATAGACAGTCGAGGTGATGGGCAGAACGCAGCACATAGGAAATTGCATTTTCGTTGTGTTCCTGACAATTAAACGCACTACATAGCATAAATCTTTCTAACTTAAAAATGTGACCAATGAACAGTTTTGACCAGGTAGTTGAGAGCGGAATTCAGTTCAATACACAAGATTTCTTCGTCACAGTGTCTTTTTATCAGTGAGCCATCACTGGTAGGCTCTAGTCCGGGTACTTTCGTTGGCGCTGTTGAGCACCGGCGGTGGAGCTATAGGTCCAGCTCGGTTCTATCCTTACGCGTTGCAGGGTGCGGTCAGTCCTCTGCTGTTAGACCACAGTCCTGTTCCCTAAACAATCCGTTTGGCGGCGCCTTATGCTCGGCACCTATATTTTCCGTGGCAACACCCTATTCCCATATGAATGCAGTTCTTCCTTTTGGCAAAAAGTCACGTGGAAAAGAGGGTGAGTGTGGTTCAAATAGTCGATAGGAGAGAGAGGGCGGAGTTGGGTCAGAGTTCCTGGGACACACAAAAGGGACCAAGGGAGCAAAGGATAACAAGCAGGCAGGCCCATCAATCGGGCCCAAAGAAGGGGGACGGAGACTCCAGGCACACGTGGGTTAGCCGACGGAGGGCTTCAAGGCGGCCCGTCATTTTTCATTTTCCACGTTGAAATTGCGGTCTCGTCCCGTATCCTGTTGCTCTGCAGCTCCACCTTTGGTCGAGGTCACACGTGTCCCAAGATCTGCAGTCAGGCTGTACGTCACGTCTGACCCATCTCCTTCGGTGATCGTGAATCTTTGAATAGGTACAAGACAAGGTTTTAGAGAAATGGCAAAAGAAGATATCTATGCATGTGAATTCCTCCCTCAATTCTACGCATTTGGGAGATACGCTCACTGGTCACAGTCAGAGGTCCATTACTAAGCAGTGCATGTGTCAGTATTCCTACTGAGTTCATGGCAGGTTTATTCATCGTCCTATTTATAACTCAAGTGAGGATAAATGAGATTCCCATCAACTGTGCATTACATCATATTCAACATTACGGAGCATTTCCCTTCAGGACTGGCTAACCTTTTCAAACAGGGCGGGGGTGCCATTATCGAGAGTCAGGCAAAACAAGGTTTTCTCGAGGGTCAACAGTTACTCATGGTCATCATGTTTATATCCGGGACAGCAACTGGGGTCTATCAAAATGGGGCGGGGATGCTTCGGGCGCTCGCGCTTGGGTGCAAAAGGGGGTGGGGCAATCTGGGCATTTGGGGTCAATCTAGACGTTGGTGTTCGCCTCTGAAGAACAGACATAAGCTGCCATGGACATACAGTTCCCCTATAAATGGCCAGATTTGGGGGACTTTAGTCGTCTTACCTGTCCTTTCCTTCTCAGTCAATTCAAGTTCATTCATTTTGCAGAAAGGAGAGGCAGTAATATGGCGAGATACAATCATTTTAGTTTCGGTCAATTTCGCTGAACACCCTCGCGTTCAATATGTATCAAATCAGACTGGTGCCGGTGGGGGCACAATTTTACCAAAAAGAGGGAGAGAAAATAGGGAGACTCTCATAGAGAGTGAGAGTCGTCCGCAATCTAAACGAGCCATTCGGTACACGTATGACATGTAGAGAGAGGGAGAGAGAGAGAGAGAGAGAGAGAGATAAGGGGGTGGTGAGAGAGAGAGAGAGAGAGAGAGAGAGACGTGTACGAAAATAGGTCATTTAGTGCGCTCACAACACAGAACAGCAAAGGTCAGGTAACACGCAAATACAGACAGAGGGAAGACATAAATCCGTACATTACACACACACAAACTCAGACAAGGAAGACAGCACATGCATTACACATATATAAGACATTCACGACAAGACAGGAAACAATTGTTAGCCAACAAGATCTGTTTTATATCCTACGTATCTTTACTATCCTATTTATCTACGTGCTTAGCTCTTTTTACCCTTCCCTCCTTTTCTTTCTCGCCCGTTATCTCTGTGAGTGTTCTCAATTGCCAATACTTACACCTTGGTTGGTCGGTCAGAAATTAACCTGGTCGCGCTATTTACCCATGGTTGGATCTTAAACCCTTTTTTCAGTTCCTTCCTTTGGTGGGAAGTTCTCCAGGCTGAGGCAACGGCAAGTATTGATCGGGAGAACAGTCGGACAGCTTGGCTACATCTATAAGAGTGTGAGAAAAGGGGGCAGTGCATTTTGAACATCAGCAACATTTCTAACTTCCTAGACGGGTGGTGCCGTGGCAACCCTTACCCGTATATTTTTCTTTGTCCTTTCCCTACCTAGTCAAACGTCCAGTTACATTATTTAACGCGTCATTTCTAGTCAATTTTTCGTCATTCAGTACCTGTCCAGTTTCTATGTCAGTCCATCCTCCCAGTTGCTATGTTCTAAGGAGGAACAGTCATGTTTAAGTCTACGTCTTTTAAAAACTTATCGTTATGAGGACTATGCACATATTCCCTCCTTCCCTTTTCGTCGGTGGTTCGACCATCGCTTTCCCATATTTCAGCCGACGTTCTGACGTGACCTGCAGAAGGGAGGAAAAAGAAGGGGTGGGGGGGGCAGCATTCAAAGTACATCAGCATGCAGTAGTCCGAAAATGTTTTTACCTACCACATACTCGACCTATCTTCACGTACTGCATTTCTTTACCATCTCGGTGTTTAAGCCCAGAGGGACCAGTAATGTCAGATAGATAATCATTGACGATCTGCGTATCTACATGAGTTACTTGGTCGTAACCCTCTTTATCGGGTGCAAGGGTGACGGTCAGGTGGCATTTTCGTGGTGTCGTTTTAAGGGTGTCTAAAACACTTTTCTGGCTGCCTGTGACACATAATGTAGCTGCTAAATATCGGATCCTTTTTTTTTTTTTTATCTACATCTTTCATCATACTTATTCTTCGCTCACAGTAGTAAGACATCCAAAACTCATTAATGCAACTGCTACAACCATGCTTTCTTTTTCAAAATACTTTTAATAAAAAGTGTTGAACGAAATTGGTGGCAGTTCATTGCATAAAGTGCAGCAGTGCAATAAAATCGTATTAAACTTCCCTACAGAGCAAGCATGATGCATGTCAGTAATTCATCTTTAATAAATTCATAAATTCATTATCCAATGTTCATTCGTTACCTAAATTACACCAATTCATTTTCCAAATCATAATCAGTACCCACCCTAAGTCAGTTCATTGTCCAAGCACATACTCAATATCCTTCGTATCTACTTTCATTATCCAAGAAAACTACATACATATCTCGGGGCAAAAAGCTGCGTGGTCAGGGTGCAACAGAGTTTATTCAAAAAGTCTCATTTTGTGTCGGCGCCATTTTGGGTGGGGTCAGGCGAGTTCCAGCACAGTCAGAATATCTCCAATGACTCGTGGTTGGACCAGAACCTTCCGTTGGAAGTTCAAAAAGTTTTGAATCATGTGGTTAACAGTTCTAACAATATGGACCATTAGTCAAAGAGTGGGGAGGGCGGCAACAATTTTCCTACCGGGTCATTCTGGTGTTCCTCCGGAACTGAACAAGTCTGTGCCGTGGCTGCATTTTAGCCATTTCCAATCCGAGGCTGGCGCCGGCAGGAGTTGCACCGATGTCGTGGTTCCCAGTGAGGGGGGCGGGGGCGCCCATGCGGAGGGATCGGGGTGCCCCCCGGCTCTCATAGAATCTTCAAGGTTGAGGAGAGAAGGCATGGGGTGCGTGCCCGTCCTGGGCAAAAGACCGCTTTTTGATGTTGACCCTCTTTAAGTAAGAGCATTGGGGTGTCGCTGGAAGCCTCCACCTGGAGGGAGGTGGGGGAGGCTCGTTCGCGCCGCCTCCCCCTTCCAGCGACCCCGCGCCGTTCCTCGGCTCCGTCGCTTCGATATTGGCCGTGCCAGCCATTGAAGATGGGGGGGGGGGTCGGTGGCTGAGGCAAGACATCCCCCCCTCTTCTCTTGACATGTGGCGGGACTACCTACAATCGTCCAGGCGTCGACATGTGGCGGGACTACCTGTAACTATGCAGGCGATGGCATGTGACGGGACTACCTGGAACTGTCAGGCGTTGTCATGTGGCGGGACTATCTGCAACTCCCAGGGTTGTCCGACCTCGCCTTGGCTCCGGTCCTCGTTGATGGCCAGATCAGGCAAGAGAGGGGGTGGGGAGTGGTCGGCGGCTGAGGCAAGACAGCTCCCCCCCCCCGTGGCCTGCAGGGCAGCAGAAGAGAAGAGATGGAGAGGTCTTTGTCATTCTTTGGACCGCCTGCCCAACATCATCTCCTACTGACCGTGGCCAGGCGAGCCCCTCGTGCCTCGAGGCCTCGCCTTCCGGATGGGCGTAACCGCGGACCTGTTGCACTTCGGGAGCTTCCGGAATGGGGGTAGGTACCTATTGAATTGTTTCTATTTCATGTGACCGTTATTTGGGCGTGGCGGGCAATGAGGCAGACATGTTGGGAGCAGGAATAGGCAGTGAAGCCTAGCTACCTCGTGGCTATTTTTGCTGTCAAACTTTTCGCCATTTTACATTTCTTATTACGAACTATTTCTAATGTTTCTTATTTTTAGTGAAGTCAAAAGCTCATCAGGGGGTTACTAACTTAGCCTGATTTCTTTTTATTTTTCTTTCTCTTCCTTAGCGTGTTTCGAGCTAAAGCTTTCTGTTAGTAGGGAACGGTGATCACTTCATATTTTTTTTTTTTTTATGTGTCCTTTTCACTAGGGGGTACTTCTGGACGGACCAGACGAGTTCCCTCCAATAAATGGTCCGGGGTGGAACTAGATTATCGATCAAAAGGGGAACATATATTCCTTCATTAGGGTATCATCCTGGACAGACCGAGCGATGTACTTCCACTTACTAGGGTAGCCTCCTGGACGGACCAGATGGTCTACTTCCACCAAATGGCCCATGAGCGGGGAGCATATGTCCTCCATAAGGGTAGTCTCCTGGGCGGACCATGCGAGCTACCCCCCAAATAACCAAACAGTGGGGAGTGGGTAGGACTGACGAATTCACAAAGGGGCATAACCTACCCTTTACTACTTGCAAAGACTAGACAGAATATTTCTATTCCACGTTGTTTGCAGGCAGAAAATACCTCAAACGAAACAATTCCTGGAACAACAATGTCCAGGCAACCAACCAATCAGTGGGGAGAAAAACAGGCATGACGGATTACAACGGGGACAAACGTCTGCATTACCTGCCCTTCGCTATCCAGAAAGGAAGACAGAATATTTCTACTCGTCTCAGTTTGTAGACAGGGAAGATCTCAAAGAGCAACAATCGATTATTAATCGATTTCAAACAATCAGTGGGGAGAAAGGTAGGCATGACGGATTACAACGGGGACAAAAGTCTGCATTACCTACCCTTCTCTATCTGCAAAGAGGGACGACGTTCCTATTCGCCGCTGTTTGCAAACAGAGAATGTCTCGTTCTCCAGAAGAGAACCAATATGTCAAGTAGCCTTCAAAGCTAAATGAACCAATACCAACAATATCAGTATACAAATACCGATTTCAATACAATCAATCAATCAATCAGGTGGATAGAACCACCCTACCAATCAGGCGTAAAAACACCCTACTTAATCTTACCCGGACCGGACCATACGGACAGTTCTTCATCTCCCTCCTCCAGCGCCCGATCGTTCTCTTACTCCATGTAGCATTCCTGTGGGATTCCAGTCAGGACAATAGGTCACTCAAGAGAGGTCCGTTCAGAATTGGCGAAGTTCTTTTGATCGGCAGCCGGGCTAGGGCCCTCTCAAGGCAGGTATACTCCGGTCATTTTAGATGTTCGCTTTTTCGTCTGGATCTCTCTTACCGAACCTTATGTCACTGATGGGCCCCGCATTGGGACGCCAATTGTGGAACATGAGCCCATAATTCTGTCGATGCCCAGGCCGCTGGCGCAAACCGCCTCTTAGTTCCCATGTTGAATAGTTACCAAATAAAGAGACGGGCGCTGGAAGCAGGAATCAAGAACAGATTTTAATTCTCATGAGGAGAGCCAGTCATTTCGGACACGAAACACAGTGTCTTTCGGGAGGTGCTCTGACAAGTGAGCTGAGACTCTTGCTTTTATACCTTACAAAACACTTGATAGTACAATCAGGACAGTGTGACGCAAAAGAAAGACATCCCTATAATCCTTGTGTCAATCCTACCCCACATATGTTCACAATGGGGACCCTTGACCTGCTGATAAGAGGGGAGGGCAATCACGCAGCTGAGTGTTCCGTAGGATGTGTACGCCTGATCATAGCCCAGGGGGTGGGGTGGCTAGGATCAATAGTGGATCCTTTGAAGAGGAGTGACTTCATACAATAAGGGCAGTAAATGGTATCTCCTGGCTCAGGCGATGGCCTCGGACATGTGTGGTCAGCCGGACTCGGGGGAAGGGGTCATCAAAGGAGTGGTATTCATGCCGCGTGGACAATCGAGCGCGGAGGGAAGGCTTGTCAACAGAGGGGTATTCATGGAAGGAGAGGAGGTGTTGGTCAGGCGCGGCCGTGACTCTCAAGGACAGGGCCTGGCAGAAGAAGAAGGTTTATGACTTGCCCATGTGAGGAGAAGGGAGGGGTAGCGAGGGTGGACACGGGGACAGAGTCACACAGAGAGAGAGAGAGATCTGATGACCCGTACATGAGAGAGCGGGGGCAGTCAGGTGCAGCTGGGGAGGGCTATGTCAGCTAAGGCGAAGGATGCCTCTTCAAGAGGGAATGGGGGGGGGGGGTTTTGTGCGGGTCAAGCAGGAGAGTTGCCTTTCACAGCAGGGTCGCGCAGAGGGAGAGGGTTTCATGGTCTATGCATGAGAGAGGGGGTTTCAAGATACGCGCAGGAGGGAAGCCGGGGATTCCAATGGGTAAAAGACCATGGTGCCTAGAATGGCTGTACATATGCATAGGGGTACGGGCTCTTACTGGCAGAGTGATGCGGTCAATAATCTACGGTATTCATGGTGCTCACAGGGAGGGGAGTGGGAGAAGAAGGGGAATGAATGCTGTCTATGTACATCAATTTCTTCAACTTCCACAGAAGCGTATGGGGTAGTTGGTGTCTGAGGTCCAACATTTATCCGTGGTGCCTCCTTTGAAGTGTGAGACACATCTAGGGGTTCCCTTGGAAGTGCACAGGTTTCCTGCCTCCCCTGCCCTGGTTTCCCACAAACTACAGCCAGTATACAACCCTTTGTGTGAAGGCAGGACACTGCCTATTTGTGTGTTAGTAGGGCTGTGCCCAGCTCTCTCCTCCCATATGCCTGTAATGGCCCATCCACGCAGACCTAAACTGTCTATTGTATATGGCTGTCTAGTAAGTATTCAGAAAGCCCAACTGCAACCTACACCCAGGTACTAAATGGCTAAGGCAGGAACATGCCAACTTTCTAAAAGTGGTAATTTTAAAACGAATGCAAAATCCGACTTTACTATGAAAGAGACTTTTTCATTCCAATTCCAAAGACACCAATGATTTACTGTTTACCTGCTCCCATTTGGAAGTCACAGCTCATTAAACATTATAAGGTAACGCCAGTGTTATCCTATGGGAGAGGCAGGCCTTTTCAATAGTGAAAGACTAATTTAAGAAGTTTTCACTACCAGGACATATAAAACTTAAAAGCACATGTCCTACTTTTTAAATACATTGCCACCTGCCCTGTAGGCTGATTAAGGCCTATTCTACAGGTGACTTATATGTATTTGAAGGGAAGGTGTGGCCTAAGACGAGGTTTATTTTCCATGGTTGAAATGGCAGTTTTTTCAAACTGCACACACAGGCTGCAATGGCAGGCCAGAGGCATGTTTAATACAGCTCCTTTAGTGGGTGGCACAATCAGTGCTGCAGGCCCTCCAATTCGCATTTACTTTTTAGGCCCTGGGTGCATCTAGTTCCATTTTACTAGGGACTTATAAGTAAATTAAATATGCCAATTGTGGACAATCAAATTTTACCATGTTTTAAGGAGCAAGCACACACACTTTAGCAGTATTTAGCAATGGTAAAGTGCACAAAATCCTAAGGCCAACAAAAACAAGATAAGAAAAAACATGAAGGAGTAAAGTAAAATGTTTGGGTTAAGACCACCACAAGGCTGATAGGTCTAACATGAAATCACATTAAGGAGTGAGGGAGAACACAAACACCTAAGCTAAACCTCTGTATAAACACAAGAACTCATTAAAGATGTTTAGGTAATGTGAGAGGCTAACCTACTAAACCTTCAGGAAGCCAACAGATTTTGGCGAAGATGCCTCACCCATAACTTATTGTGGTATGCTTCATCATTAGCTGTTATCCACACCTCAGTAGGTAAATACCACCTCGGTGTACTCAACCGTTGCTGGGAGTTCTTATATAAAGGCTTGCTGGAATAATTGCAGGTATCCAGATAAATATTTAAAAATCCTAAAGTAAACCCAAGGATTCCCCTTTATTGTTCGGTACCTTTGGTATGGTTGAAAAGAAGTATGCTGGCCTGTGATGAGGGCTAATGTCTCACCTAGCCCTATTTCTATGCCAACATGTTTCGGACATTTAAAAAAGCCTGAGTGGATCTATAGCCTACTTCAGGGCTCCTAAATTCCCTGCCTCTCTATGAATTAATTACATGCAGGAATCATGAGGACTAATGCTCTTATATATTTCACTACTAATATCCCTACAGTTGATGATAAAATGTAATTAAGCAGTGACCCATTTGTTCACCTTGCAATTGATCCATTCGATTCAGTCCGCCATTTCCAGATTGAACATAACCCATGTCAAACCCCATGACTTGATTTCGGGCATTCCTCTCAAATTGGTTTGTCTGGGCAATCATCAGCTTTTCCTTGATTCTCTTCTGCTTCGCATCAAACTAATCCTCACTGTTTTTAGCCAGCTTCAAGGTCTTTACTTAACTTTTTGTCTGCCAACACATTTAACTTTACTTTATGTGACTACGTTGAATGCAAACCCATCTTTCTTGTGATCATCAACTCTGCTGTACCTTCTGAAAATCTGAATGAGGCCCTCCTAATAATCATGCACTGAATCTTCGCTCGATCAATATCCTTTTTGGGCACCTTCTTTTTCAAATGTTTAATCACTAAACTTTATTTATTAGGTACCTCCTCAGAAGGAGCATAATTAGGAGCAACTCTAGCTGGTTCTTTAGATAGCCAAGCAACAGCAACTTTACATTCAGAGCACGTCACTAAGGTTACAATGTCAAATAATGAATTCAGATCAGCCCACATAATCTGTTAAATCGTTGTCAACTTATGAACCTCCTTTTAACACCATTCAGTTTCTTCTCGCAGTTTTGGTAAATTTGTAGTAGAAGCTTAAAGATCAGCTCTTGTCCATGTACGATTCTCAATGGAAATTCCAAAATAGATCCATTCGCCTTCCTTTCTAATTCTTTAACTTTCTTTTTTACTTGTCCCACTTTCTCTCTATTTCTTCAAACCACTACATTCTCCTGTCTTCTCAATTACATTTTTAATGTGAGCTCTTGAAGTCCTCAAGTCCAATTTCTTTACTTCATTATGAGTCTTATTCATTTTCTAATTCTTCCCACATTCTTCATCTTAGTAATGTGAACTTCACATTCATCAGCTAATTTGTCAATTTTATGATGTTTAATTTGCACATCTGGCTGCTTATTTGATCAAATACATCATTTCATCAACATTATATTACAATAGTGTATTTAAATACACCCTTGTAATATTTCTCCAAATTCAATTTCAAAAGGACAACATTAATAGTTTTTCTTTTGGAGTCTTTTCAACCTCAACTGTAGTAACAGGTAGATGGATTTGAATTCAGAAACACCTGAGGTATCTCTGCTAGTACTTGGCAATGTTGGGAAAGAATTGTGCTAACAAACCCAGCTGTAGGTGGGCTCAGTCTCTGAACTTATGCACTTTCTGCTGCTGTACCCATATCTGGTACTCCATTAGGACCAGCACCAGTTCCCTATGCTCTATTGTTATATGGAGGGGGTCTGGATTTTAAACTGCCATTTAAAATGTTATCCTTCTCATCGGAATCATGAGTTTATTCTTTTTCTTCATTCGTTTTCTTTCTGTCCTCAGTTTCTTTAATTATTGCAGGAACAATTCTCAAACCCTTCATTGTATTCTCCCTTCAACATTTCTCTTGTAGATCCCACTTGTTCTCTAACCCTTGTCTAAATGACCCTTCACTTGCTTGGTCATTTTCTTTGTGTCCTTCTCTGTAACCATTCGATCCCATTTGTTTAATGCTTTAAACTGTGAGGGTTTAGGTAAAGGCTTTTTTTTATTCATTGTTTGTCTCAGGAAATCTAGCTTTCCAAAGTTAAAGGTACCTTCAAAAGGAAAACTTGAGTCTTTATCAGAAGAGGTATAATCATGCCATTCTGAAATCCAGGTACACGCATTGAACCCAATATCCATCATCATTTTATATCCAGGCGTTATTTCTGAATGTAATTTCTGATCCTCAGTAGATGGTACAACTGTATCTTTAGGCTTTTTCCACATAGCACCCATTACTTTTGCTCAAATCAATTGCAGAACTCACACAAAACAAACTAACGATAACAACCAATTACAGCACAACTCTGTCAAAGGTCAACCTGTCACAGCGTGGCTTTGTCAGCAACCAACCATTGACAGCACAGCTCTGTGGTGATGTCTCCCCAATCCCAGTGCTTCTCCTCTTCTGACTGACCAATCACAGGGCAATTTCTCAGTGAATGAGAAAACGAATTCTGAAATCCTTCTTACTTATTTTACATAAAATAAACTTCTGCTCAACCTAAATAAGAAGTAAGTCAGCAGGTTAAGGTTGAAAAAATCTCACAAACAATAGTCTTAAGAACAAAGAACAGCGTCTCTCACAGCACTGTCTTACATCACAATTTACACTAGTTAGACTCGTATTTAGTTGTAATCCACCCTGGCAAATGTAGCTAATCACATGCACTTAGGAGCAAAGCTCATTAACCTGCATTATACACATAACCATGAAAAAGAAGACTCATTATTTCAGAAATCCCTATATGTGTGCATGCAGTGACTTACACTGCACACTACCTTATGCAGACATGTAAACCGCAATATCTTGAGATCATGGATTTTAACAAATCCGATAGCCAAACAATAATAAAACAATTCTTTCTAAAACAGGGTTCACCATTAAGAATAATACAGGAATAGTAATCAAACCACCAATTAAGCCTAAAAGCAACATTGCATAACCAAACACCTCACAAACAGCATAGAAATCCATTTCCAACTCGAAACTTCAGCAGCACGCCACAAACACCCCAGAAACACACAAGCCACAAAATCACTCTGCCCTATTTATACTTATACTCCATATCGTTCAGGAATAGCACTGAAAGAAATGTGACCTAACTAAAACACATTAAAAAGTTCACTTCTATACATCACATGAAATTAGTTTCAATTGCAGTTATATTGATCCAGTCTTTATATGCTGGATTATGTGTATAGTTGCATATCATATGTTATATGTTATTATTAGTGCACAAAAATATACATTTAAAAACAATCCCACAAATGTGCACTCCAATTCTCAATGCACATGTGGAGGGACATGATTTTTGAAAGGCATATAACTTCCCCAATATGAATGAAGCTAAGTGAACTGATCCAGCAACCAGGGATCGATCATTTTTCATAAACTCAGGACCATGTATACTACCCAACTAATCCCTTCACGCTGGGGTTCAGTGTGATGCAAGTTTTTACCTAACTCGCCAATTACGCAATAGAACCTGCATTTCTCTCTACAATATTCTATAAATTGTGGCGACGGATACTATAGTTGAGAAGTTGATCATAATAATTATGCAATCATCTATATTACTAAATAATAACAAACTCAGTATGTAAAATTCAGTTTGTTTATCGAAAATAATGTTAATTCAATGCTCATTAAGTGCAGTTACACAATGCAAAGACACAGATTATCATGGAGAGGAAATCATTGGCAATGAATAAATCAAACTCATGTCATACAAACAATGCATTGAAGCAATGGCTATGCGGAGAGAAAAAGTTTCAGAGACAAAATACATTTGCTAGTGATTATGCAAATTCGAGAATCGTCTCTACTAACCCAAATGAAAATCAGGGAAATCTACCCCTTCGGCCATAAAGGGCAGCAAGGCCCTCAAGAAGAATTGAGTGGCAAAGATGAAGTCAGGAATCAGTAAACAGGTAGTACAGTACAGTAAACCGACGACCTCCCGCTAGCTAACACCAGCCAACCTAACCACACCCACCGGGGCACCTCAATTATACCCTAAAACCATAACGTCAAACCCACATATGTTGCAAAAATGGAACGATCTTCGTGTCTCATTGGCTAAGCACGGAGTGTCTCTGTCACACCACTCTCATCATGACCAATTTATTACATTTTCCTGTAAGGGATCGAAAGGACTGAGCTAGAACACAGAGGGGAATTTTGCTTCTTTTATTCGTTGTGGTACAGGATTTAAGGTGAATTCCTGGACTTTCTTTGGATAATGCTTCTTTTTTTTAAAAACATTTTTTCCTCATATGACCTCCGTAGCTACTGCCACCTCTCGACCTGCCCCGCCACTGGCGCAAATAGCTTTTGGTGGGTACTTAGTCTCAGCTGAATTATTCTAAACGGGGATTACCCATTTATACTCAACTTGAGCTGACCCAGAGGTGTTAATCATTGGAAGTGTGTTAAGTCTAGGTCTAACCAATTTAAGCCATGATCTAGTCTCCACTCAGGTGGTCGTCCAGACAATTCTAGAATAACCCCGACTCAAGCCTACCCCTTGAGATAGTAACTCTCTGGTCTATAGCTCGATAATATTTAACAGACTTCCACCAATCATTCCAACTAGGGGATGTTTCTTGTCACCACAACAGGCAGATCTCCCTCCTTGCCAACAATATCAAATAGAACACCAATTTACCTTGAGACCCAGACGGAATTTGTGTCTCAGTCATCATGTCTACCACACCGAAATAAATAAGAATTGGGCTTACCTCTATTTCTAGACCCATAACCCTGGAGATGGTCCTACCGACATCCAACCAAAAGTTATGTATTCTGGGGCAGGAAGTGAATTTATGGACGTCATCCGCGCTCTGAAAACCACACCTCCAGCAACTTGCCGCACCCCCACCCTTCAGTTTAGAGATCTTTAGCGGGGTCCAGTATATCCTATGTATTGTGAAAAATTCTTTCTTCTGAGAGCAGCAGATATAATCACGGAATAAAGCATGCCAATAGATACTTGCCATAACTCCTTCCAGTCTTCGCCTGGCAAGTAACTCTCCCAGACTCGGTACGGCTTATCCATTCTTTTTTCTGTGGCAGCCAGAAAATAGGAGCACCAAAGAGCAACTTCTTTCTTCCTTGAAGGTCGATTTTGCAGCTCATTTTCCATATCATCTTCCAGACTACCGGACCATCTTTGAGACTTACACCATGACGAGAGCTGGTAATGCTTGAATCTGGAGAGAGTTCCAGCAGTGGTTTGGTTCCAGAATTCCCAAGGAAGACATTTACTGTCTTGTACCAGGTCCCCCCAAATCAGGACTCCTGCAGCTTTTAATGGATAAGATAGGGTGTCTAAAAGGCAGTCCGGCATTCCAGGAGAGCCCCACACGGCGGCCCACTTACTATAATAGGAAAGCCCCAGTCAGAGACGACAGTCCGACCACAGTTTGGCCGCCATCCCCAGTGTTTTCAGCCGCACCTTTTTGTAGAATTTGGTGGACCCAAATTTATACATAAAACCAGATTCACCCACCCCCTCCAACCTGGCTTTAAACATGCTACCAATCAGGGACTCATCCGGGGAGTGCAATAACATCCGAGCGTTTTTTTGTTGATAGGCCCAGCAATAAAATTGAAAGTCAGGTAAATCCAAACCACCCTGTGAAAGTTTATGCCTAATTTTTTTCCACGATAGTCTTATCCCCCTTCCTGCCCAAATAAAGGAAGAAATCCTACCCTGGATTTTCAGGATCTCGGTTTTTGGAAACTCCAAAGGTATGTTATTAAAAAGATAGGTGTATTTTGGGAGAACACACATCTTAATTAAATTAACACGACCATAATGTGATACTGGTATGTTCTGCCATCTCTTTAAAAGGATCTCCACTTCCCTTGAGATTCTTGCCAAATTCACCGTTGGAATTTTAATAATATCTTGGGTTATTGTGATCCCAAGGTATCTCAATTCTGTCTCATAGACTTCCCCCTGATTAGCTATATTCCAAGCCATTACCTTCGTTTTATCTTTATTGATCTCATAACCTGAGAACTTCCCAAAGGTATTAGATTCATTTATAAGCTCATGCAGGGTAGTATCCACACACGAGGAAAACAGGACTAGATCATCTGCATAAATTACGAGTATCCTAACAAGCGCACCCACTTACTTTAAATGGGGTAATCTTTTCATTTAACCATAAACTCTGAGCAAAAGGTTCCAAGTAGATATCAAATAGGATGGGGGACAGTGGGCAACCCTGCCTCATTCCGCGTTCTATGTTCACAATCGAGGATAGACTACCGTTAACTAAAATGCGTGCATGGGGTGAACTATAGATTTTTTTGATTACCTCTCTAAAGGCTACAGTAAAGGCCATAACATTCAAGGTTCTGTCTAGAAAATTCCAGTTGATGCGGTCAAAAGCTTTGGCTGCGTCAACCGTAATAATTGACAACGGGCAACCCAAAGCTAAGGCCAGGTCCACAGAACCAATCAGGGTATACACCAGCTCTGACATTTGCCTACCCGGAAGAAAACCCTTCTGATCTTCATGGATTATCTGGGGTGTAATTTTGCAGAGCCGTTTGTTCAAAATCCTTGCAAATACTCTATAGTCCACATTTAATAAAGATATCGGCCGATACGATTGACACTCCAGAGGGTCCTTATCCGACTTCAGGATCAGGGTGATAACTGCATCAGACCATGACTTAGGTAAAGGAGAAGTGCTCTTTAATATTTCATTAAACAGATCCAGCCAGACCGGAATGATTTCATCTTGAAGCATATTATAAACCTCGATCGGGATTGAGTCTGAGCCAGCAGCTTTCCCCTTTTTGGCCAGGTTTAACACATCCAGTATCTCATTCCCTGATATGTCTCGAGAGAGAAATTCTTGACTTGCCTCTGTTAACCGCGGAAGTTGTTTCGCCTTAAGCCAGGTTTCTGTAAACTCATCAACCCCTTGGAGATCTTCATGAAATAGATCTTGAAAGAACCCTGTGAAAACCGGGGCTATTTCGTCTTTTTCCTTTATTATTTGGGTGCCCCTCTTGATCTTACTTATATACGTGTTAGCTCTATCAAACCTAGACTTCAAAGCAAGAAGCTTGCCGCAGTTTTCCCCTTGATCAAACTCCCTCATTTTGCTTAACTCCCATTTTTGGCACAACATTTCTGTTAAAACGACCGTCCACTCCAGGATCGTAATAGAAAGATCCAGGTAAACAAGCCCTCAACAAAATTAGTATGTTTGAAAATAATTTAGGCTCTAAAAGTAGAGATGAGATACGCCATGTAACGGTAGACATATGAGGGACATATCACCGTAGTTGTAACAAAGGACTTAAAAGAATGAAGATAATCTCACCCTGACTGTTCCTTTAGGTCTCGTTTACTAAAAATGAACGAAGATATGAGGCATTGATAAAAGAGTAATGAGAATGAAATATCTTTTCACAATACAGAGAACACAACCTTTTGACTCAAAGAAGTTCAAGGGGAACAACAATTTGAAACCTTATGAATGACATAGAAACAAGGTAGTTATAAACAGGCGAATGAATTCTTTTGAATAATGATAAAGGCTTGAATAAATGCATGACACTCGTGTTTTAATTTCAGAATCTGAATTAAAGTTGTAAAAATTCTGGAAATCGCCCATTGATTAAAGCGATTGCTGAACTACCAAGTAGGTATGTACAATAATATTAAGTTTCAAGTAATTAAAAAACCTTCAAAATATAATATGAGATGAGATGTCAATGGATAGACATAGCGGGCAGGAGGTCTTTTTCAGCCAGTAAAACCTAATAGCCCCTAAAAGCCGCCAAATTAAAATGGGGGTTTCTCATTTCTAATAGACAACTTCCAATGGTGTCAAAGATGCAAAAAGGCTTTTTCGCATAGGGATACCAAACAAGGTCATACCGTAGCAGGTTGCAAGATTCACAAATGTTTTATATATCTGTCAATGGTTCTATGAATGTGGTTTGCCCCCAAAATATCTGTTTTTTGACCCCAAACTATCTGTTTGTTGATACCAAGACCCCTTTGAGAACAACCAAAAGTTTGATCAGGATGCACATGTCTAAATAAATTAATAGATCATATGTGATTCATACAGGAAGTGCCGTACCAGTTAGTTTGAAAATATTTTTTTTAAAAATGTTTTTTTAATATAATTCCTTGCACTGGAGATATGAAGTAACTGTAAATTTTGTATTTTTAATTCCATAGTGATTTTAAATTGAAATCTTGTCCTGAAGAAGGTGACAACTTACATCACCGAAACGCCGCGTCGACACATTTCATGTTTTTGTATTTTTAAGTTTTAATGTGATTACTGAATAAATGTGAAGTACTCTGTTTTTAAATTCAAATCGTCGGTCATAACACTAAATAAAAAATAGTTTAAAAAAAAAACTCTCCTGTGAATGTGCATATTCTCATCAATCCAGTATAGTGAAAGAACTCTGAATGTAATATTTGTGTTTGTGGGTCCCAATTGTCTCCGATAGATTGCTTTTGAAAATGTTCTATGTGTAAATTTGTCAATCTCGTTGCAACTCTGGATACAACATACGGTTTATCCTTGAAATTGGTGATTAAAAATCCCTTAGTGGTTTCAATACCTCTAAAAAACTTAAGAAAAGGGAACTGTTGTTTTCTTAGAGTGCCTAAAATCCCATCCCTTTTCTCTGAAAGGGTTTCTCCTTTTAAATTTCTCTACTTCTGTCACACCACTCTCATCATGACCAATTTATTACATTTTCCTGTAAGGGATTGAAAGGACTGAGCTAGAACACAGAGGGGAATTTAGCTTCTTTTATTTGTTGTGGTACAGGATTTAAGGTGAATTCCTGGACTTTCTTTGGATAATGCTTCTTATCCGTCTTCGGTTCTCCTTTGTTTCAGGATTTACGTCCCGTTATCTTCTCTCTTTGAGGTCCGTGGATTTTTTGTCCTCAAAAAAGTGAAGAGCGGCATTTGGATGAGTAAGAACATCGAGGGTTCTCTCTTAAAGGGAAGGGGAGTGAGGAATCACCAAGTGTTACCGATCCGACAGCTAGGGACATGCTTTGGTGAAGCGAGGATGGTCAGGTAGGCAGGGGGGAGTTAACGTTTCCCACTATCAGCAACTTTCTCCCTCTTTCCGGTTCACACAAGAGCTGCGCACGTACCCGTGTAAGCCACGCTCCTCCAGCAGCTTGGTGGGGCGAAGCATAGGGACGCTGGTGTCCTGGCACCCCCGGGTTCTTTGGGACTTCGTTTCTCAGCATTGAGGCAAGCAGCAAATTACTCTAGTCTTGCGTCTGTCTCCTCTCCATCTGTTGCTTTTCTGCGTTCCCAGCTGATTGGTGTCTTATGGGTTCTCTCCTCTCCAACCTCGACGTGGTCTCCCCCTCTGCATTCATTGGCCCCTCATCAATGACAATGGATCTGGGAGGGTGGAGTCGTCTGGAGAACATTCCCAGTTAAAGGAGCTGCTTGGTGGGAAGGAGGAATGTGGATCCAGTAGGGGGGTCTGACCTACAGTCCATTCTGGTGGTTCTGTCGGCTGAAGAGGACCCTTTCCACGAGGAAGACACCACCAGTCACATTCACTGTCTGCGAGGTATGGAGTCCGTAACAGTCCCATTGTCCTGAACATTTAGCATTACGACAGATTCTACCCAGGAACCAATATTGAACACAATTACAGCAAATATTTCCTAGTGTACATTTCATGTATCAAGACATTCATGCTTTCTTTGTTTGCCTCTGCCATCTCGTGAGGAAGTTGCATCGCTTCCATTTACTTATCGAAATGTCTTCCGAAGCTTGGCAGCCAGTCAGCACACTGTGTAGGTCGTTTATCATACCTCTGCGTCCTATCTTCGCATACAAAACCCATTTTCTATTTATTTATTTTTCTTGAGCAAAATATGAACCCCAAACTGGCATGCAGAAGTGTAGGCCCATTCTTGTCTTTTCTACAGAGAACGAAACATAAACATTTATTACTTTAATGAAATGTAATTTCAAAGCGCACCATCCCAGCATTGCACTAACCCATGCACAACCCATGTTATTCCTACCAATTATTATTATCATCCATTGAAGCAGCATTAGTCTCTTAATCGAAGTGCTTGTAGCCTAGTTTTTCATGCATTAGTATACGCATTAATTCACGCATGCGCAAAAGCATTTCCCCGTAATTTATCATTTTTAATAATAATTTCACAGCACACTATTAATAAAATGTTACTGAGGGTTCAATCCAAACAGGTTTTATTTTCTCAAAATCCTTCTCCGTCAGAACCAACCAACAAAGATGGCACCTTGTAAAGGCACGGCACCTAATGTAAGTTTAACATAACACTCACATGCTACACCTTGACATTTGTCACAAAGGTTTGTAGAAGCGATGAACTCCTTGTACGTGGATTTATAATAGGAGCCGAGGAGGGCACTCGTAGCACCCTCCAGCCTGCACAACCCTGAGAACTTCTTGGACTTTCTAAGCAGGTAACACAAAGGGCACACCAAGTAACTTTGCTGCTGCAACAAAAGGTAACAGCCTCACAAGGGTAAATGTTTCACACATATACCTTGAGCAGATCCAAGAAATTTACCAGGGTGTAGGTTTGAATGGTGTCCAAGTCCACTTGTTATCACATTGTTTTGTAATTAAAATGAAGACTTTTTAAAGTGCGAACATTCTTTTTTCCTCTAGACCTAGATACAAGGAGGAATATAGAAAGCTTCTCACCGGGGCACCTCCAACCGGCAACTGTTTCACAATACCAGCTGTACCTTGCATTCATGTAATGTTCTGGACCATGGAACTGCTAAGACGTGCTTTAGCGTAGCACAATAACGCACAGGTCTTTCTTTTATTGATTAGGATTTCATCGTCCAGTAAGTACTCCCTATGGAATGACTTAGACACAGGCTAAGATCTAGAGTAGGGGTCAGATGGGTAAGGTCCACCTACAAGAGGAGATAATCCATTCGTTTGTAATGCCTGTGAGGCTCACGCACTCTGTACAATACCCTCTGTTGGCATAAAACAAGCAATGAATTGGGCGACAAAATTTACCTGTGTGGAGAAGTGTGACGTCAGCAGGGAGTGATGGTCATGTTATCACAGACACAGCCCTTCCTGTCTACACATGAACAACAGGGTATTTGGTTGGCACTGTAACCGAGTTAAAACTTCTCAAGCACCATTGGGTCAATAAAGGTACACAGACAAGGGTACTGTGAAGTAAATACGATGGAAGCAGGATGATTTGTTGAGTAGCTTCTTTATTGAGACAACCCCTAGCATGGTCATACAAGCACAGCAAGCTCAAGCAACCTGTGACTGCCCCAACATCCCACCACAACACTATAAATACAGAGAATACTAAGGACTGTTCTGATTCTTAATTCCTAAGAATCCGAGCAATACCAACAAGACCTTAATACATATAAAGAAGGAGAACCCCCAATATTACATACTGCTAACAACAGAGTATTCATTGAGGGAGTTGTGTTACATACCGCCCACCTAGTATTAATCCCTGCGCCTCCACCACTCTAAAAAAAGAAGTCCTGACCAGAAAGAAAAGCTTTACTGTGCCACTCTGCCAAAGCCACCAGAATGCATTTGCAGGTGCCAGACCAGGCTGTGCTTCCACAGTGTGCCCAGGGCAGCCATTAGAACAATGGTCCTATTATAACTGTACCATGCAGATGCTGCTCAAGATCTAGATGAACCTGTTTATGGACTGGTCCTGCTTACCTTGGAACGCAAGAGGTTTACATAATCCTGGCTACTGGTTTCCACATTCAGGCCTGTCATGAGGTTGTCCAGTGACATCACAATTGTGTCTGTGGTGTTGACAGCCATACTTCCTGATCTTCAAGCTCAGACCTGGCGAAGAGACATCACAATAGCGGGGTTCCATGCTCCGATGTCACTGGCTGTGCATCAGTTGAGACCAGCAGAAGCCCAGCAGCAGGCGTCCAGGAATGCAAAACCAGAGCCTGAAGCCAGAGGCCACGTACTGCGAGGGTAAAGTTAGCCAAGGTACTGCGTATCAGCCTCTTGTGCTAAGGGTCATAGGAACAGCTGTTTCACCTTCCTGTCTGCGGGGCTGTTCTTGGGTGCCGTTGAGGTTTGACGCTCACTCCTAAGATTTACTAAGTCTCCTTTCTCCATTTCTGTGTGGGCCCCGGGTCTTCGCCCAGTCTCATGGTGCGTTTTACTGTGCGCATATGTGGCTCTATGTATCGATACTTGTAAACGTCTTCTTTTAGCAGCACACTAATTTGAATGGAATTGTTTTACAATTTGAGTGGGGGGGGGACCAAGTGGGTAGAATGACCATGTCTGTTTATGTAGTACAGGGTGACGTACGTAACGTGACACCAAAAGGTTCTGGTTGGAAGACATGGGTTAAAGGTAGGGGTATTGTGGGTAAGGGGGAAGAAACAACCATAGGCTACTCCATAAGTAACTTTGAACGCAGATATTATTATCTTGTTCACACCACTGTTTTGTAGGGAGCTGCCTTTCTGGTAGCTACTGAAAGGCGTGCGGGTGTGTCTAGTAGCCTGCAGTGACCTTAGGCAAAGTTTATGACCTTGTCCAGTGAGGCTACAAAGTACACACTGTTACAGTAATCCAGGTTGCAACAAGAGAATTAGTTAGTGCTTTATTTTAAGGATTTAGACGAAAGGCCGTAGGATTGTATTTATGTTCAGTATTTGGTACCAAGGCGTGGAAGCAGTCAAAAGGTATGATAGGACTGAAAAAAAAGCTTGGAGGCTGATAGGGGGACAATTGCCAGGACAGAAGTTGATTGGAAGCGGTAGAGATACAGACAATCTGTGTATTTTTCTCGATTACATGTCTCCCTTCTCAATGTTTGTCATATTATAAGAAACACAGGAAGACACACAATACCAAACTGACTTCCGGTGCCACATTAAGCCCAATGTGCTCGATGGTGAAATGCAGTCTCATGCACCGTGCCTGAGAGTGACTCTTCTATGGTTAACAACTCTGACAGTAATATAATTGTGCCAGTTTTCTCTAATACCATATTGGCCCTCTGGCCCCTGCCATCACGACAGGCCTCCATCCTGTGATTTTATTTCAACGTCACAGACCACTAAATCAGCAGTGTACCCCTGAAACATGCTAGGGGACCCAAAACGTTTGACAAAAATGTTTATTTTCAGTAGTATCCGTACTTGAATCCTGCTGCCCAGATTTTCTGCTAATAGCTTCTACAAGTTTTCTCAGCTAAAGGCCAGTGGTTGAAATTTTATTTTAGAGAATAAAACGTTTCCTCTTGTCAGAAAATGGAACATTGAGCCTATGTCCCACATGTCAAAGTTCCTGGAAGGCAGTAGGTCTTAATCTTTCGACATTTCTGGACTGTGGCATTGGGTTTTTTAGTAGTGTGAATTAATATGTAGAAGGTATAATTGAAGAAGTTCTGTGTTCTCTGTATTTAACTGGATAGATTAGAATGTACCTGCATTTTAGGCAAGGCTTTGCTTCACAGTCATAGGATGTACTCCTGGGGTTGTAATATTAAAGAAACATTACCTGGAGGTCAGCGGATTAGGTTTCCTTGCGTGGCCCTTGCTACCATTAGAAAATTGGGCCGCACACTTTAAGAAAACAAACTGGTGCTGCGAATTGTTTCTTTGCGTGCCTGGAAAGCGGCTAGTGTGCTCAGCACCTTTCTCATGGTGTGCGCATCTCGACGCATGCGTTACTGCTAATGTTGGCATAACTTTGAGCACATCTGTTAGATCTGACTGCCTTTGTGAGGTCTTCCGCCCAACTTTTTGCCTTCCTTCTCCACTTTTTGATAAATTAGTTTTTGTTTGCCTTAGAACTCTGAGCACTTTACCACTGCTAGCCAGTGCTAATGTGCATGTTCTCTCTCCTCTAAACATGGTAATATTGGTTCAAACCCAATTGGCATATTTAATTTACTTATAAATCACTTGTAAATTGCACTACATGTGCCCAGGGCCTTTAACTTAAAGACTACTAGCGGGCCTGCAGCACTGACTGTGACACCCACTTAATAAGACTTTTAACCATGTCTCAGGCCTGCCATGGCAGAGCCTAAGTGTGCAGTTTACATTGCCATGATGAGGTGGTAATATAATCCTTTTGCCAAACACAAACCTTCAATTTTTATACATATATGTCACCCCTAAGGAAGGCCTGAACAACCCAGAGAGCAGGGTGGCACTGTATTTAAAATGCAGGACATGTACTTTAATGTTTTACATGTCCTGGTAGTGACAAACTCCCAAAGTCGTTTTTCTGAACTGCAAGGCCTATATATCTCATAGGAAAACATGTGGATTAATTTATTACATTTTTATAAAAGTGATTTCCAAATGGGAAGATATAATTGGATCAAATCTGGCGTCTCTGGAATCCTAATGTAAAAATCCTAACTGATGGTGAAGTTGGATTTCAAACTACCATTCTGAAAATGCCACTTTTAGAAAGCTGCAATTTTCTTACTTTAGCTATTTGGTGCCTACTGCCTGTCTCTGATTACATATCTAGAGTGGGTGACAGCTGGACTTTGTGTATTCTCCCTAGATAGCCACACACAATGGGAGCTTAGGTGTCACTTAATGGGCCATCCTAGTAGGATGGGAGGGAGGAGCGTGACTCAGCCTCCCTTACACCTAAATATGCTGTGTCCTGTCCATACACTAAGGGCTGCATACCCCCCTGTAGTGAGTCTGGAGCCAGGGCAGGAAGAGCAGGATCTCTCTACACTTCAAAGACCTATCTTTGAAGTCTCCCCCACTTTAAAGCCCAACTCAGTATACGTACTGGACCTCTGACACCACCACTTCAGTACACTTCTGGACCTGTTAAAACTGTCAGAAAGAAGGACTGTTGTACCGCTGAAAGGACTTCCACTCTCCTGGGCTGCCGCTTTACTGAACTCTTGCCTTGTTGGAATGACTTTCTGCCTGCTGCCCTCTTGCATGGGTTTGGGGTCTGGACCGGCAGCACTTGAATCCAGAGTGACTCGAAGGGCTAGCTGGCTGGCCTCCTGATGTGAAGTCTCAGGGACATGAAATACATCAAATCCACCTGCTGCTGCACTAAGAACCGACGCATCTCCTCAGGTGAATAGCGCATCTTCAAATAGAACCGCTGCATCGCTGCTGTTGCATGGATTGGACCAATCGCTAAAGATTTGAATCCTGCATTTTGGGACCTACGCATCGCCTTCAAAAACGCAACTGTGCAATGCTTTACCAGTGCAAACGCACCACATCACTCGTTGACAGCAGCCTCGACTACGACACCACTAATCGGAACTGGCCATTGTCTCCACTGTGCCTCACATCCTCGACGCTGGCCTTCACATCATAAGCCCAGTCGACAAGGTCCTTGACATTAACGCATTGTTTTCTGTCTTTTAATTTGCTGGCTTTTTTTGCTTTAGTATGTGCAGCTTGAGTTTGTATCTCCCCATGTTAAAGTGTGTTTAGAGTATTTTTCGACATACTCATTTTCTGTAATAAACAGGCCTTTACATCTTGCTCATATCTCATCACATTTGCTGGGCATTCAGAGGCTGAGGTTAAATGTCAAGCTGTGTTATTGTTGGAGCCTGGTGTTTATTTTGCTTTCAGCTGACTTCAAAGTGAGAGTGTTTATAGGAAAGAGGAATGCAGCGTACTTTCTCCATGGAGCCTGCTTATGCTCTTTTTTTGTTTTGTTTAATTTAGACAAAGCCATCTCAAAAGATATCTTGTTCATCAGCTGCACAAAACATTTACAAGCTTTTTGCAAAATTCATCTTCTTTAGTGAGTCTAGTTAATTTGTGAAACTGCCTTTTTAGGAACAAACCGCATTTCAGTCTCAGCGTCAGCTGAACATGGGTGAGCTTGGGCAATTTGCACTGTTTATGGTCCATTCACTGTCAAGCACAGGATAAGATCTTCTCACAGGAAAGAGCCTGCCACATTGTAACCATATTGTAACCCGATATAACAATGCTTGGTTTTCACTTTGATATTTTAATGCATATGCTTTATTTATGACATCTGTTGCATCTCGTTTTGAAGAGTTTGATAAGTTTAAAGGCACGTTTTTTATGAAAGCTTTTGTGTTTTTACTTAGTTGCACAATAATTATGTGTTCCCTCTGCAACTCTCTGCAACTGTGCCTTTTTCAGAACACATATATTACTGGATATAACAGTTCCTCATTTGTCCTTGGAGGCACTAGTGTCATGATTTCAATGGTGCAGCAGACACAGTGGCACAGGGGCCAAAAGTTCCAGGAAACCCACTGAACACTGATTACTGCTATTTGTTACCACTAAACAAGCAGTCAGGAATGGTTGTTTGGTTATTTTGTAACCATTGCACCCAAAGTAATACATAGTCTAAGGCATCACTGTAATAAAAGCTGAATCCTATTAGACCTTTCTGTCAACCCACAACTTATGTCACATTAAGCGCATTTATATGGCACATATTCACAGTTTTTGTATGGTCCTTAAATGCTTCTGAATCTGGACACACTATCACCTTGGCAAGGGCATTTTCCATTCTATGTCATTAGTACTTCAGCCATTGCAAACACTATATAAATACTTATAACTTACCATATGGCATTCCATACCAAGCATTGGTAAAGCCAATAGGACTCGCTTATGCAAGATCTATTGGCTTTGTCAATGTTTTTTCTTCATATTATACAGCAGTGCTAGCTTCAGGGCAGCATAACTGAAGAAAAAAACGCTATAACACAGAAAAGGCTGGCTGTGTCATACAGCTTTTTTAAACATTACTTTCAGCCATTTGCAACATCGCTAAAAAACAGTAGCAAAGCCAATAAATCTCACAAAGACATGATCTATTGGCTTTGCCAATGTTTGTTGCACCTCTGCACTGTTTTTCTTAAAAACTTTTAAATTCAATATCTCAAGTTCTACTTATTGGTATTTTGCCATTTTGGTCTTACTAAATGAAGCTCCATTTTTCTAATATGGTGTGGAATCATTTTGTGTGGTGTTTTTCTTTATTTGAAGTGTTTCACAAATACTTTACACATCTCTTCTAAATGGAAGCCTGACTTCTCTATGTCAAGCTACTCAAGGATGAACACAGGTTAATTTAGAGTTTGCTTTTCTTTTACCAGGACTAGGGTTGTGGTTGCTGCTTGACTAGGGTTCATACCCCACCCACCGATCAACCCCATTTCTAACTACACCCAAAGAATTTTATATTAAGTCAGGGGGCAACCTTCCATTAAATAGTGTGGATTGAAAGGAATATTTTTTAAATTATATTGCTACTTTAGAAGAAATTGGTGGAGTATTATCCCCCGAGAGGAAAAAAAGTATCCCAAAGCACTGTCTGGATTCAGAGAGGCTTAGAATCTATAATCCAATACAAAAACAGAGTAGGATATTTTGATGTGTTTTCAAGTGATATTTTTGACTTGGGTGATCACTTCACACCTGCTGTATGTGTGGTGATCATGAGCTGTGCTTCTCTTTCTAAGGAAACAAGAACAGAATGAGTCTATAAAGGACAATATGTCCTCACGAAAGAAATTGGCAGCGACTTGCAAATTTAGTAATTTGCATGATGAGTTAATCCATGATCAAATTCTAGTGTTTGCAAGAAAATACAAGAGCGATTACAGATTGAAGGAGATTCTAGTTTAAAGGATTTTATTGCCTTAGTTTAGAAGGCAGAACTGTCTGAGAGATCTGCCAAGGCTACTGCCCCACATTTTGACAATGTTTTGGTGAATAAGGTTACTAAGAGAAAGACAGTAAAACAGTTGAATTCAAGAAAAGTTCAGGATAATAGTACCAAACAACTGTGCAAAGACTCAAATAGTCAAGGAATAGTTACCAGCCTGACATGCTTTCGTTGTGGTAGCATCTCGCATAGTGCCAACTTTGATAAACATCCTGCCAAGGCTGCTAAATGTCCAGAATGTGGGATCATAGGACACTTCGCTAGAGTTTGCAAAAAGAAAATCCAGAAAAAAATAGAGTGGCTTGTATCAGTGAGAGTGTCTGACAAAGATTGTTTACATAAAGATAATGGGAAAAAAAGTTGTGCAGAAACATTTTTGACAGCGATCGCAGTAAACTGTTATGTGTGTTTACTTTTGGGCGGGGGGGGGGCGTTACAGGTTGCTGCAGATTTAAGATGACCTTTTACCATTAATGCATATTTTGTGTGGGAAAATAATTTTGTGAATGCTATTGGTCCTAATTTAGAGCCCACTGATGTGAGTCCTGAGCGCTTTACAGGTGAAATAAATTGATATGTTAGGGTTTAGGCCTTTAAATTTTGAATTCAAGGAAAGACGTGCCACTTGTAAACTATATGTAGCAGCTGATGGCTATTCTGTATTGGGTAGGAGGGACCAAAGGGTGTTGCATATTGCATTAGATCCCAACAGACCGGAACAATCTTTATTTGCTTGTGAGGGTGATGACACTAAAAGGTGGGTGTTGAATTTAATTCAGAATGTATTTAATGGTAAGATTGGAAAAGTCTAAAAGTTTTACTCATCGGATTAGGGTTAAGTCTTCTGTTGTTTCTAAAATGCACAAGTTCCACAATGTTTCTATCACTGTAAGAGACAAAGTCAAAATGGAGCTCAAAACATTACAGGATATTGGTGTTATTGAGCCTATTGAAGCATCAGAATGGATTTTACCAGTGGTCATCGCAAGACGAGACAATGGTAAAATGAGTTTGCATGTGGACTATAGGTGTTTGAATTACAATATGGTGATGAACCAGTTTTCTATCAAGCATTGATGAAATGCTGTCTTTAACCAGAGTTGCAAAGTGTTTCTCCACAATAGATCTGTCTTCGGCATACCACCAAATGTCCTCACAACCGTTCATTAGACATTTAACAGCATACTGCAACCCTTTTGGTTGATTTCAGTTCTATCATATGCATTTTGGTGTAGCTTCTGCTGCATCCGTATTTCAAAGACTTATGGCGGAACTGTTCGATATGACAGGTGTTGTGTTTTTCAAGACAACATCTTGGTAATTGGACGTAATATTAAAGAACATGATGAGAGGTTGAGAATGGTCTTGAGTGTGTTGCAAGGAAAGTGGGTAACAGCTGAACTTTTAAAATGTTAATTTTCTGAAAAGAAAGTTGCATATTTAGGCCAAGCGGTTTGCGGTGAAGGCATAAGACCTAAAGAGAAACAGATTAGGCCCTAGTCAATGCACCTTCACCCAAGTCCAAGGATGTTCTTAGGTAATTTATGGGTTTGGTCGAATTCTATTCTAAATTTGTGGACAAATTCGCCAGAAAACCACATGAGATGAGAATCTTGTTAAAGAACAAAATGAGGTTTGTGTGGACTATGAATGCCAACAATCTTTTAATGATATCAAATATGATCATTGCCTTTGCTTCTCCTTCTCTCACACCTACCGAAGAAAAGTACTGTCATCAATTGTGAAACATTAGCATGTGTATGGGCATTTGAACATTTCCGTAAGTTTTTGTGGAGTAAGAAATGTATTGTGAGAAGTAACCATAGGCTGTTAACAAAGTTATTAACTACGGAGGGATTTCATTTCATAAGACTTCATTTGGGTTTAAGAAAAAAACATAAAAGTTGTACAACACCATTGAAAATATAAAAACATGCATTTCATGACAATAAAAATATAATAAACACTCCAATAAAATACGAAATATATATATATCAGGGTCAATAATAAAATAAGGGGGAAATGGCGGATTGCCAGTAATCGGGCATACAAATACATAGCTGGTGGTTGATGGGCTGCCTAATGATTTTGGGGGTTTATTAGTTTTCCATACAATTTCTAGATCTCAGTGAGGATTTCAAAAAGCCTGCTACGAATGGAATGCATTCTGGTTTCAACATTTGTAGATAAAAGAGAGCTGGGCGGACCTGTATAAAATTCAGCTTTTTTAAAAGGGGAGTTAAAAAAAACCTGCAAGGTGCTTCAGAAAATCTACAGGAAAACATGAAGTGCAGCAGGTCTTGTGGAGACACACCGTCGCAGCCACAGGATGCTAGCACTTAGCCTCTGCAACTCCCTTTTGGAACAGCAAGTAAAAAGTGAAAGTAATCCAAGTGAAACCTGGTTAATAAAAACCGCTCATGGGACGACAAAGGCCATAGAAGATATGGTTCAATAGATGGCGTCGTTTTTAGCATCACAAATTTATGGACGCTCTGTTTACACAGTTCTACCCCATCTCCATCGAGCCTTTTAATAGAAGTAAAAGACTTCTTTACAAATTCCACATCTGCAACAGTAACAAATTCAGGCTTTAAAAAAAGGTCTGGACACCCCAGCTCTTCAAAACATACCTTTAAATACTTTAACCATGGAATGCGTAACATATATTTTAGACTCAGAACTTCTCTCAAGATCTGGTGATTAAGAACTAGGTCTTTGTTTAGCCATGTTTTATGCCAAAACAACAGAGGGCGCAAGGCCAAGATATCACAAATATATGGTAACCCTGGTTCTTCGTGACCACCAAATTTGATGATCCTCTAGGCACCCCAAGAAGTTGTTTTAAAAAGTTATTCTCCACCACCTGGAGAGCGTCAATTACAGAATAGCCCCATAGTTTGCTCCCATAACTGGCAATAGCAACACTTTTAGCCTGGTATAATTTCAACAAGGCCGCAATTGGGCGCGTACCCATTTTTGTGGCAAAGCTGAAAATAGCTGCATTTGCCCTTATGACCTCCCCCTTTTTCCTCTGGATAAGGGCCCCCCAGTTCAAGTGGTCATCAAGTAAAACACCCAGATATGAGAATGTCCGGGTCAAAGGTACTTTCTCGTCAGCCACTTTAAAGGGGTACTGCTTCTTGGGTCGTATCCCTACCTGTAGGTTTTAGAGTTATTTATGGCTAAGTCACGATCGACCATGAAGCTCCTAAAGGTGTCAAGTAGCGTCTGGAGACCCCTTGCCGTTCTAGCAATGAGGACCGCATCGTCCGCATATAGCAGGACAGGCAGTCCTCGCCGCCCAACATATGGAAAGTCGGCCCCTGTTTCTACCAAAGCCTTTTCCAGGTCATTAATGTATACAATAAAAAGAAATGGGGCCAGGATACATCCCTGCCGTACTCCCCTTTCAATTTTAAAATCCTTAGAAACCCGAAGATCCTGGGCAAATCTGATATTGGCCTTGGTGTCCCTGTGCAGGTTCCCAGGAATTCTACCAGGCCAGCCTCCACCCCCATGGCCTTCATGGATTGCCACAGTTTTCCCCGGTTGACACAGTCAAAGACGGAGGAAAGATCCATGAAGGCCATGTAGATTGTACCTTGGCCGGCAACCGTGTACTTCCCCAGGATCATACATAAGTTAAGGCATTGGGCTAGGGTAGAATGCCATGGGCGGAACTTATATTGTTTGTTTGCGACAATCTTGTTCTCTTCTGCCCAGGAGGCTAGTCTATTCAATAAAACCCCTCCCACAACCTTTACCAAGGAATCAATGAGATCAATCGGTCTATAGCGCAAAATACTATTCCGATCGCCCTTCTTGAAAACCGTACAATGGTTGAGGTACCCCAAGACTCCGGATATCCGGCCATAACTGCTGCGTTTTAACACCGCGACCAGAACTGAGGCCCAAAAAAAAGGGTTAGATTAAAAAAGATCCGGCGGAATGCCATCCGGGCCAGGGGCCTTGTTATATGACAGTCTAAGATGCCTTTCTCCACCTCTTTCTGTATGAATGTTACAGGGGTATTGGTAAGGACTCTTGGTTGTGCTTGTTGGAGCTCTGTAGCACTTTTGAAAATAGATTTGAAATGAAACGCCCATTCATCTTCTGTTATATTGGTGCCTAGTTCTTCAGCCCCGTCCTTCTCAAATAGTGGTCGAATAATAATGCCCCAGAATGTAGAGCTACTGCCTAAGGTACCTGGCCCCAGTAATTCACGCCATGTTGCTTCCTTTAGTTCCCCCTTGCGAGTGGCCAGTGCCCATTTGTATTTGATACGATGGGCGCGAATCAGAGTTTGCTCTCTCGGAGTGGCTTTTTAGGCTTCCTTTAAATCTCTTGCAGCCCTGGAACAACAGGATAAAAACCATCTAGGATCACGAGGCACCATCCTATGGGTGGGGGCACTTAACAGAGCCCCAATCTTACTGATGATACCATCACAGACCTTAAGAACACCGCCCGGGATGGAGCAAGGAGACACACACCACTTAATTTCAGATACACAAACCACTTGTACCTTGCAATGAAATCAATCCGCCGATACCTGGGACCACTTTGGGCGGCGCCTTTCATCCGTAAGTCTCAGCATGCCAGGTGCTGTCACCCTGGCTTGACTTGACAGCAGCTGACCTCCGAGATTCACACAGATGGGGTTGTGATCGCTGAATGCACTATCCACGATTCTAAACCCCCGAAGGTTGGACTGAAGCCCAGCTGAGATCAGGATATGGTCTATAAAAGAGCAGTCCCTTCGTCCTTTAAATGACGGGACGGACTGTTTACTAAGGAAGGCAGAAAAGGACATATATGTTATCAGGTCAAACTCATTAAGCATGTTATTAAGCGCTTCCCTCTGGGCAGAATGCTCAAAGTGAAAGCCCCGCATCCTAGCACACCCCAACTCGCTTATACGGGTTGTTGTGGGATCACCACAGGGGTCCACATTAAAATCCCCTGCCACCATAAGTTTGTGGGCAACAGGGCCACAGGACTGCCTTAAAAGGCAGTACAAACGAGCAATCTTGCACTCCCCCTGTGCGCTCACTGCATTATAAAAATGTATAATACCCATGCTGTCATTACCTCTCCTTAAAATAATAACTTGAGAGTCTCTATAAGCAATGGGGAAATGCTGGATCCTACATTTCAAAGCAAGTGCTTTAAATATGACCAGGCCACCCCTAGCTCTGCCACAAGTTGACGGGGACGCAGGAACAAAGAAAGCTTAATATCTCTCTAAAAATAGGTTACAGTTCACTAGCCATGTCTCCTGCAAACAGATCACAGAGAATTGCCTGATGAACTGCACCCACGAGGGGTCCTGAAATGCCTGCTATGTTCCATGACAAAACTTTATAATCCGCTGAAAAGGTAATCGCCCCTTGAGGTGCTTGCTACTGGGGATGGCACCAGCTGCTGGGGGTTAAACATCCCCGTCAGCTCCGTCCTACAGGGCACAACGCT
This sequence comes from Lissotriton vulgaris, assembly GCF_964263255.1. Classification (NCBI taxonomy): domain Eukaryota; kingdom Metazoa; phylum Chordata; class Amphibia; order Caudata; family Salamandridae; genus Lissotriton; species Lissotriton vulgaris. The sequence continues at coordinate 1,364,926,198 of NC_141695.1, read as the reverse complement.
ACAGGTAGTAAGGCAAGGGAACTCATGTTGGTGGTGTAAGTCTTGAGTGGGCTCATCGCTCTTGTGCAGCCAGTCGCACTCGTCCAACCTAGAAATAGCAGAAAATCTGTTTGATAACTCTAGCCGAGTGGCAGCGAGGTGCCCAGCCAGGTGGGGCATCCCCCCAGAGGATTGGAATTGGCCACCCCCGATAAGTTCGAAGGGTCTTTGATTCCACCTATTACAAGGCATAACAAGATTATGGCCCCTTGTAAGGTCGGCCTTATAAAAAAAAAAAACAAAGGAAGAATCTGAATACCAGTCCCTAGGAGACTGTTCATAAAAAACACCCCTAAAGATTTTTTCCACAAGGAGTGGGCTATTGAAATTCATGATGATGCAGTCACCCCCACCAGGTTTCCTTGAACTACCTATCCAGCACCCGGCGTGCCATGATGATATTGCGTTCCACCATTGGCCCCACAGGGGTGTTACACGATAACCAATGGGTAACCTCGTTCTTGAGTTGAGTGAAATCCTCCTGGGTGCCTTGTGCAAGCGGTGGGACATTCCCCAGAATTACTACCAGTGGTGTGGATTGGGGTGGGAGATTAATGACCGCTGTATTCAAGGGGGCAATGAAAGAATATCTCTGCAGCTCAGCCGAGATCTGTCCTGGTCTATTAATAGCCTGGCCCTGGTGATTTGTATAAAAGACCTCGTCAGAAACCTGCCTTGTACTTGTATCAACGGCCGCCCCCCCCTAGATCTCTGGTAGCCCCATTTTCGCCACAGGCATGGGGACCGCTAGAAGAATGAAAATCGGTGGCTACCCCAGAAACTGGCAAGGTGTCTGTTGTTATATTAACCTTGGTCAGATCCGAAACCACCGGTTGAAAGGAATTAGTGGGTTCTAAAGGCTTATGTTGAACAGCTAACATTTGCTCAATACGATTTAACTTAGCCACGATGGGGCTCAACTTGGCATCCAACAGGCAACAAATGGTAGATTTAAGGGCTTCCAGCATGGCCAGGTTTACTATATTCGGAGCAAGCGACTCTGGAGCCTTGTTTTTAGGGACAGACGTGGGAGGTACACTAGGTTTGGTCTTTTTAGCTCGGCTCCCCATTGGTTTACATTTCCTTTTCACGCTCACACTGGACCTAGGAGTCATCCTTGGAAGTTGTGGGACGTCATCAACAACTAAGGACTTTCGCTGTTGTGTGGTTAATGTTACCACCCGTCCCTTCATTTCCTAAGGTAAGAGAGGAGGGTACCACTCTTCCTGTAACCGCGATCACAACAGTAGACAGTATCCTGGGTGGCACCTCCCGGGAGTTTCTAATAAAGGGGATAAGGCCTCATGGTCCTGAGCGACATTACCCAACCCGGGGGATGAAAGTGTGCTCACTATGTCGCTGGCAGTATTCCTTGATGATTTATTTGGCCCACCCCGGAGAGTGAGAAGGCCATTAGAGAGAGATCTAGAGAGACGTCGGTTCACTAATTCAGTCTCCTTGTCCATTACTGAGGCGGCTCTTGACAAGAAGGAGTCCATAGTTGTAACAGTAGACCTAGTTGTAGCTTTTGCCCCTTCTTGACTGACATGAGTCTTCCGCCTCCCCATAGTTCCAAACCAAAGTGAGCCCCCGAGATTTGCAATAAATGCAGGGTAACAAATATCCACTGACAATTTTACAGCAACAAAGATATAGGTAGCCACAGTAAGAACCCAGGTGGAGGCTACTTCTCCCACAAAAAGGGGTGATACCACAACACTTCAAGTAATACACCTTCACAGTGGAGGCAAGGTCACTAACCAAAGTTCAAAAAATGTCATACACCGATAATGTTAGAGCCAAGAGGGATGGCCCAGCCCAGCCTCTTACGGCCTCGGACGGCCCCGCCCTTGGTCTGGGCTTTGTCCGGGCTGCATCCTGCACACATCCCGCGTCGCGGTGGGAGAGGCTGTGCTATGAGCGCATTGGCCCCACCTCCCCTCACTTGCGGAGGCTGCGGGGGACAACAGGAACAGCGGTGCACTCTGGGGTTTGCAGTACCCAGAGTGTAACTGCCAGCGTAGGTGTTGCAGCTGCAGAACTCACGTTGCCCCTAGGACCCTTGTCCCACCAGGGGATGTTACTAGGCAAGGTACGGCAGACAGAGGAGTAAAGGACAGGACAAAACACCAGCAGCAGCGGCAGACAAAAGGAACTCCCCTACGGAGAGATTGTTTAGAGCAGCGGCCAGAACTGCTGGATTATCCATGCGTTTGCAGGATTTTACACACAGTGTTCAATATGTTCCAGGAGGAAAAAAATAGTACTGCAGATTTTTAGAGTAGGATGGCGTTGCCTCTTACTGAAATTGATCAGGATCCCTGGAATGTGTTGTCAGTGGCCAGGGTTTTTCAGATGAATAACCTAGGTGACGGTTTTGGTAATAATATTTGGTTGGCGGCTGAGAGTAAAGATGTTGTTTTTGGAGGTGAAAAATAAAACTGTGAAAGTAATCTTCGTAAAAAGGGCCTTGGTGAAGAATTCAGAGGATTTGGGGAGGTCAGAGATGAATTTACAATTGTCTAATATTTTTGTTTTAATGGGAAAAAAGTTATTCTGCCCAAAGGTTTGCGTGAGAATTTTTTTTACCTCTGTCACAAAGGGCATTCATGCATTACCCACACTAAATGGAGGATAAATTACTTGTATTGGAGACCTAAGATAGATACAGAAGTTGAAAGGTGCGTCAAATCATGTGTGGAGTGTGAAATAGCAGATAAGACACAGAAACATTTGAATCCCCCTTTGGGTTCACTCTGGTGTCCAAAGCTGCCTTGGGAGGATTTAGCCCTGCATATTATGGGACCCATATGCTGACAACATAGGGGTTCTAAATTAATTTTAGTTTTGCTTAACACGTTTTTGAGGTGGTTTGATTTGAGGAATGTTGATAAAGTGGACACTAAGACTGTTATTGAATTTCTGGATGATGTGTTTTGGAGGGAAGAACTTCCTGCAACCGTTTTCATGGATAATGGTGTGCAATTTAAGTCTTTTGAGATTACTTCTTATTTAAAGGATTCTGGTGTTAGACAGAGATTTGCTGCTCTTTACCATCCCAGTGGAAATAGTGTTGTGGAAAGAGTCAATATGATTTTACAGCTTTCCAATACAGGTAATGTGTGTTGGGAGCAAGAGTTAAGGAAGATGGTGTGGGTGTATAGATTGACTTGCCACAGCTCTTTAGGCACGAGTCCTTTTGCCTTGATGAGATGTAGGGTACCGTATTCCAAAGTTAATCCAGGTTGGATGAAAAGAAGTATGGTGGTGGAATGGGATGTTGTTGAGTTAGAGGCGCACCATGGATTCACAAAAGAAGAATAGGGTGTATTTATGATTCTAAACATGAGTTGAAACAGGTGCCGTTGAAGAATGCGCAGAAGGTTGTTGTTGTTGTTTAAAACTTTATTCGATTTCATTACATAAGAAATCATAAAAGTACAAGAGCAGAAAAAGGATGTATAAATACATGCATAGGCACAGTCAAATATATAGTCATATAAAAAGAGTCAAATACAAGATAAATGTATAAGAGGGTTGACGACTACTCATAAAGTTACAAAAAGACATTCCATCGGAGAGGTCATAGTTCATTTATAGTAATCCAAAATCTATTAGTTAAAAACATGATCTAAAATTTATTAAAAATGTAGTATAATAATAATACAGATCTTAACAGTAGATATTAATAAAAATGAACTTCACAGTCAAGTGAAGCGGAAGGATCAAGCTCTTGAATAAAAAATTGCATTAAATTGTTGACCGGGACCTAATAATCGCATTTAGGTACGTTGATACAGCCAAAATTGTCACTGGTGTTTCTAACATCTGTAATCTTAGAAATGCTGCCCTACAGTATCTGATATTCCAACATCTGAGAATCGGTCTAAGATATTTTTTTCTGGGTACCGTGAAGAATTTACAAAATAAAGTGCAGTGCAGGGTTGATTGTAATGATACATCATCACAGGGGCATATGAGTGTATCAGCTGACCAAACATTTGCCACTGGGAATAAAACCATTCTAAAGAAGGAACCAAATCGGAAACGGGCCAATATCATACAGCTAAAGCTGTTTGGTACCATCAATAAATATTGTTGAGTGCCCTCACCACTCAAGATCAATTGGTGTGTCATTACCGTTTGTTTTTCTCTCTCTTTACCCCATCTTTGCTCATCAAAATGTTTCAGGCTGCGATCCTTCAGGTCTTTCCTGGAAATGTCTTCCAGACTACTGGGGTCAGTAAAGCATTCGGTATGGCCAATGATGTTAGTTAACCTTTTTATATAATTGAACCATGCCATTTCTTTGGCCCCGTCTAATTTAAGGCAATCCTGAAATACATCCCTGTTAAAACCTGTTTTGTCCGTTACCCATACCTTGTGCCATAGTAACAATGGGGCTATCTTGATGGTGTCTAATATATAAGGGATACCCAATTCCTGGTAGCAGCTGTAGGTAGCAGAGGAGGTGGGGGACGCCTAAAAGGAAACAAATGAAGCCATTTTCGCAAGTTTGTATTATGTCTGACCCTTCAATGCGCCATAACCCTGCCCCATATACCCCAGTAGAAACACATTTTATCTTGTAAACTTCCAACAGCTCTTTCACGGGTCTTTCTCCTATCTTTTAGCAAAATGTAAAACTGCCCCCAAAGCTCTGGTAAGAATCATCTTTCTAGCCTTAATCGCCGATTTCCATGTGCCTTTCTTATCAAAGGTGATACCTAAGTAACAAAAGGTGTCGGTGTTTTCTATTTTTCTATCACCAATCAAGATGTTACATGGAGTGCCTCTATTCTTACCACAGCCCATGATGTCTTAGATATATTCACTCTTAAGCCCCTCTCTTTCATATAAGTGACAAAGCTGCTCACTGCCTTTTGGAGGCCCCGTTGTTCTTGACATAATCACCGCATCTGCAGCGTATAATAAAAAAGGGACGGGGGCAAGCCCTATAGTCGATGAGTCATATTGATCTCTACTGAGGTGTTGGCCCAAACTGTTTATATAGAGCGTGAAAAGAAAAGGGGCCAATATACACACCTGTCTGACACCCTTTTCGATAGGAAATTTGGCCGAGCACTGAGGTTCCGGGTTTTTAGGAACCCGGTGGTGCCAGGGGATCACACCCGAAGACCTCGGAGTGCTCCCTGTTCCGGACCACAGAAACCAAGAGTCTTCTAGGTGAAGTCAGGGACCAAGTTTTATTGGCTGCAACCAAGTAACATGTGTCCTAGAAGTACGACAGCACGGGCCGTAAGTTATCAGGAGACTGTTCGTTTTTACAGAACCAGCCTTCTCCTTTTATACACAATTTTACACTTCAGGCAAGAATTCTTGAGTTTATGATATGGTCATAGACATATTTACACAATAGAGCAAAACGCGAAGTCATGACGGCCAACCCATATTTTAGATGTCCAGTTTGTGATAGATGACCCAGCCCAGCCCGGAATTACAATCAGATATTGATGAAACCCCAATAGAACGGGGCACCTCCTTGTCATAAAACTGGCCATAAACAAGGAACATGGACAGGTGTATGTGTGCAGAAAACATGGTCTGTAGGTGGTGAATGGTTTATGGCATGTTATGTATTGATGCTATCTCATTCGGCCACTGGGCGAGGGGCTGCCCAAACAGGTTTGGCTGGAGGCGGTAGAGTCAGTTCGGCCAGGTCATGGGGAAGTCAGCTAAGGTGGACATGTCCTTTCAGATCAAGCTCGACCTTAATCAATTGACTTATATGAGGGCAAGGCACAAGATGGATGCCGTTCACAAAATGGAGTCCGAGGGTTCGGAACGGAAACCACGATTTAAGGGTGTTAGCATTGCCCAATCATGACGCAAATGCACAGGGATAATGTCCTAATCATTACCGGTCTGCCGATACCAAATTCGTCATGGTACAATGGCATTTTGTGACACGAGTGTTGGACCTCGGTACCATATTACAGCAGGATCCGGAATTCCAGAACCACAGAGCCTGCTTTTGCCCTCATATTTAGGCAATAACTCATGCTAATCTGAGTCCAAATCTGTATTGATGAATTCATGGAGATGTTGCTGTAGCATCATTCTGTTGCTCAATTCGTCCCTTGACACAGGCTTCCTTACACATGAAGTAGCACAAAGGCCACATATTGCAGGAGCGCACTGCACAAACAGGCAGAACATAAACAGAATGGCTAACATCATCCCAATGAAGATCAGAGTTTTCCATCCCCAGGCAGATATCAGTTCCCAGAACCACCCGAGCAAGGACCAATCCCCTTTTTTCAATTGAAGGGAGTCAGAGATCTTGTGTAATTTGGAAATGGCCTGATACACTGTCGGAGCATTATCGGGGATGAAAATGCAGCAACTGGATTGGATCACTCTACATACACCACCACGGTCTGCTAGTATGACATCTAGGGCATTCCGATTTTGAAGGGTCATAAGTCTGTCCGATTGAAGCTCGGCAGTCAGGTTACTAAGGGCACCGGCCGTCTCAGTCACGGCGGATTCAACTACCCTTGTTAACTGGCAAATGTTCCTGCTGTTTACCATAGGCCCCCAAAACGGCAGAAAACCTTTTGCGAAGTCCCCAAACTCTTGACCCGCAGTGTCGTCTTGACTCACGACACCCCTAACTGTCCTTGTCCGATGGTAATCTGCCCCGGCCGTGTAGGTGGGTGGCAGCAGAAACGAGATGAAACATGCGCCCGAGAAGTCAGGGGGCAACCATGTGTATGCTTTGTCATGGCAGACGAAGTATGTACCCTTAGCCGCCGAGAATGGAGGGGAAGTTCGGGAGGCGAACACATAAGTTTCCGTGCACACGCTCTTCCCCAACTGTGCTTTGGGATCTCTACCAATACCTTGCAGACATAGGTGACCTCGGTGGGGTACTACCCAAACTAGGGAGGATTTCTTCGATTTCTGGCTCTTACTCAAAGAAATCCCATACCGAGTGCTGTTCCATCTACTGTACGGGGTAAACTCATCTTTGGGAATTGTCCGAGACGTGTCAATATCCCTGCTCATATTTCGTATTCCTGCCACTAGTGCCTTGTTGCTGACATTGCTCCCTAAGGGACGCGGGGGATATGGTTCTATGGCAAACAGGAACATAGTCTGGAAAGCCCACAGAGAACCATAGTAACTGAATGGCAGGGCGAAGTACGGGATGTCCCTGTCGGCTGTGTGCGGCATAAGTCCACATATCCAACAGTTCGATGTGTTCATTACGGACTCGTGCTGGTGTAGGAGCTGGATGAATGAGTTATTTACAAATTCTAGTCTTCTGGCGGACTCCTGTTCAGGCAGAGGGTGAAAGGAGTGTGTTGGAACAGTAGGAGGAGGTGTGGGCTGAGTGTTATTCACAAAGGTAACTTGGAACGTGGATAGAGTAAAGCTAATCAAGAACATCGTTATGCTGCACAACAGTAGAATACATACTATCAAGAATCTCTTTTGGCCATCACAGTGCATATTTGCTTTTTAAAGTTCATGAGTCTGGCAGGTCTCTCTACCCTCGGGAACTCCATCCTCTGGTTGCTGCCCGCGGTGGGAGTTTGATTCTGCCAAGAAGTGCGCTCTGTCCAGTCCGGGGTAATTCCCTCAGACCGACCAGAACCGTTGACCTAGGCGTCCCCAGCTGCACTCCTCAGACTTCAACCGCGGCCCTAGCAGCAGAACCGGATGGCGGTTCGAAAATCAAAAATGAGCAAGTTCCCCGGGCGAGAGAGCTGTAAAATCAAAAATAGTTCTTAGGGGAAAGAGAGTTACATGAGTGTACTTTTTATTAGTCCCTTTTTCTCGACCTCAGATTATATCGTTGCTTCCCAGGTACGGTGTGGTCTTTGAACAATGTTTCAGGTGCTGTAGTGTCCAACTGCATTGACGGTGGCACAAATCCTTGCAAAATACGATCACTCTCCTTTTCTGTACCAGTTCCTTTCAGTCGTGCATCGCTGAAGAGTGTAAAGTGAGGGACAGTTTCAGTCTCAGAGTCAGCGATTCCGTTCTGGGCCCACCGGTCATATGGAAGGGGCAGTGGGACCCGTCTACAATGTGCGCCGTGCACCCAATGTTTTTTTCTGTGGACACGTACTGCAGAACGGGTAGATAGCAGGACCTGGAAAGGTCCGGTCCAACGAGGCTCCTCGTTCTTGGTTCGCCTGAAGTTCCGGACTAGGACCCAGGAGACAGGTTCGATGGCGTGGCCTGGATCATCAGATGCCGGTGGAGAGGAGCTGTGGACCTGTTGATGTAAAATATGCAGTTTAGTTGTCAATTCGTGTAAATAATCAAGCAGTACAGGGTGCTCTATCTCACTGAGCTTTCTGGGCCTCGGTACCCCCCATATATTTGCTGGGCGCCCGAACACGATCTCGTGTGGGCTAAGTCCCAGTCTAGAATGGACAATCATTCTGGTAGATAGGAGTGCTAAAGGCAAGGCGTTAGGCCATTTAAGACCTGTGCTGGCTTGGATCTTGGCTAGTTTGAGTTTTAGGGTGCCGTTATAGCCCTCTACTAGGCCTGCTGATTGGGGGTGGTTTGCAGCGTGGAATTTCTGGTGGATGCCTAGACATTCGCACACTCTCTTCATCACCCGTCCCACAAATTCACTTCCATTATCACTCCAGACCATTCTAAGCATCCCAAACCTAGGGAAGAATTCTTTGACAAGGGCTTTGGCAGTTGACAAGGCAGTGTTGTCCTTGAGGGGGTACGCTTCCACCCACCTGGAGAAGGCGCAAACGACAACAAGCACGTATTTCAGGTTGGTGCACCTCTCCATGTGGATGAAATCGAGCTGCAAAACCTCGAACTGGTACGTTGGAGGCGCAAAATGACCTGCTGGAGTTGGTGTTCCCCTACCGGGATTGTACTTCAAGCACACCATACAGTTCCTGACCAAATTCTCTGCGCATTTCGGGATACCACTATTCTGCCATACTGGGGCCAACAGTTTACAGATTCCTTTTACGTTGATGTGCGCCATTCCATGGGCCATTGTTACCACTGCGAGCACATATGCGTCGGGTAACATCCATCGTTGGTGCTCTGGCAATTCGACCCAACAACCATTCGCATCCAATCTTCCCTTGCTATCTCTCCATTCATTCACCTCTTCTCTGGTGGCATCAGCTTGTATGGACTTCACGCTTTCTATAGTGTCCTCACACATACCCACATCGGGGATCCATCTAGCAGGACCTACAACATACATCCGACTCATTGTGTTCCTTGCAGTCTCTTTCGCGACCTCATCGGCAAATACATTCCCACGACCAACATCATCTTGAATCTTTCTATGTGCACTGCACTTTACAATCGCAACTTGTAGCGGCAGGGTCAGTGACTCGAGGAGCTCGTTAACTAGCTGACCATGTTGGATTTTTGCACCATGTGACGTCAGGAACCCACGTTCACGCCACAATCGTCCGAAACTATGGGCTACGCCAAAGGCGTATTGGCTATCCGTATACACATTCACTCGCTTTCCTTTTGCCAACACACATGCTCTTGTAAGCGCTATTAGCTCGGCTGCTTGCGCGGAATTCTGGGGGATGCGTGCGGTCTCTACAATAGTGTGCAATGTCGTTACAGCATATGCTGCACTCGTATCACCATTTGGCAACTTGAAGCATGAACCATCAACCCATAGAGTATCATTACATTCAGGAAGGGGGGTGTCCTGCAAGTCTACTCTCCTTTTTGTCTCTTCTTCTGTCCTAAAGCAGCAATCGTGTTTTCAACCTCATCTGTCTCTGCCGGAATAGGTAATAACGTGGCGGGGTTAAGTGTATCGCACCTCTTTATGTGTATGTGGCTCGCTAATAGTGTCAGCTCATAGCTGGACAGTCGGGCGCTAGTTAAATGCTGCCTCTTCGTTCTGTTCAGTAAAATGTCTACTGCATGTGGGACCATGACGATCAGGGTATTATTCATGACTAACCCAGCGGACTGTCGAATACAGACAGCTGCTCCAGCAGTGGCCCTCAAGCAACTTGGTAATGCCTTAGCTACAGGATCTAGAGTCGCGGAGAAATACGCGCATGGGCGCTGTTTGTCTCCAAAGTATTGTGTCAGTACTGATAATGCGCAACCTTCCTTCTCATGGACATATAACGTAAAAGGCTTACTGTAGTCGGGGTTGCCCAACACAGGAGCCGAACACAATGCTTCGCGCAACTCATGGAAACTTGTCTGACAATCGTCAGACCAAGGCATAGGATTGGGTGTGTCTTTGCAGAGTAGTGCCAGCAAAGGTTTGGCCAATAGGGAGAAATTCGGTATCCATTGTCTACAGTACGATGTAATGCCCAAGAAAGCCCGAACTTCTCTCTGTGTCCTTGGGGCACTCAATCCTGCGATTACCTGTATTCTTTCTGGGGTCAGTCTCCTTCCCTCCTTCGATAAGATGTGACCTAGGTAGGTCACTTCTTGTCGGCAAAATTGTAATTTTGGAAGGGAGACTTTATGCTTCATGTCACATAAATGACGCAACAACGACAGTGTGGCTTGCCTGCAAATTTCTTCAGTGTCTGCAGCGATCAGTAGATCGTCTACATACTGAATCAGAGTCGCACCATCAGATAGAACAATCGTATCGAGTTGTGTTTTCAGAGCCTGACTGAATATGGATGGACTCTCACAGTAGCCCTGAGTAGCGCGTTTGAAGCGGAAGCTTCGTCCTCCTAAATTGAAGCCAAAAATGTCTCTGCTCTCCTCGGCAATCGGGATGCTGAAGAAGGCGTTCTTCAGGTCAATCATCGAAAACCAAGTGGCTGAAGCTGGAACCATTGTCAATAAGGCAGTAATGTCGGGGACGACTGGAAACTGCGGTACAACGATCTTATTTACCTCTCTAAGTTCAATCACGAATCTGTATACAGGAGGCTGTGAAGGATCAGTACGCTTTAAGACAGGCAAGATAGGGCTGTTACAAACGTTGCCTGTTGTTTCTTCAATGACATCTTTCTCAATCAGATCGTAAATGATCGCTAGCAACGCTTTTTCACATTCGCTAGAGATCTTGTATTGGGGGATACGTGGCAACCTAACATTGGCTTTCAACGTTATGACATACGGTGCTATCTCCAAACAACCACATCATTAGAACCAGTAGCCCAAAGTATATCCGGGAGGGATGCCAATTCAGTCGGAATATCTTCCTTTGACAAATACATTGGGGAAATCACTTCCTTACCAAGGGTTAGTTGTACTCCCGAAGGAGAACAGTACAAAGTCGCATATAATCTCTTTAACAAATCCAAACCTAACAAGTTTTCGCCACAACCTGTTGTAAGGATGAGGGGTGCTTCTAATTCGCATGGGCCAACAGAAAGGGCCATAGGACTAGAGATCGGGTTTCTAACAGGGGCGCCAGAGAAACCTACTGAAACATTCATTTTGCCAGACAAAGGTGCGCCAGGAAGTTTTGAGTGCATAATCGAACTTTTCGTAGCACCAGTATCCAGCAGAAATGGCTCCGACACTCCTGATGTAATCACCTCGACATAAGGTCCATTCTGATCTACTGGAACTGAAACAACTCCCTCTCTTTGTCCATGGCTGTCCTAGCAATTATTACCCTCGTTCTCGTTTTCGGCGTAATAGTCATCAGTATAGTACTGAGCTGACCTGAAAGACGCATTATTCTGTTGATCAAAGCTATTCATGGAATTCTGAGGCGGAAAAGAAGTGTTATTCTGGGGGAAATTTCCACGACCCCTACCCCTAGGAGCCTGTTGAACACCTCTACCTCGAGCACCAGAAGCTCCAGAGGCACCATTCAGACGTTGTGCCAGAGCTGGACAATTATTCTTGAAATGACCCTCTTCTTTGCAATAGGCACACTGATTCGGGCCGTATGGTAAACGCTGATGGGAAAACTCGTTTCCTTGCGCGTTTCTCGAATACTGCTGTGGTCGTTGATAATTGGGCTGACTAGGTGTGCGAGGCGGATAGGCTTGCTGGAGAAGAGCTTTGGTCTTTAAATCTTTAGTCTTTTTGTCTGCCTTATCTAGCTCGTCCTTGCGCCTATTTTCATAGTACTGGGCTGTGGCTAAAATCTGTGCTGACGTGGAAACAGCCCAAGCACTCTCTGAATCTTTCAATTTATTACACAGTTCGGGAAGCAGATTATGTACGAACTTGTCTACGAATAATCTTTGGCCACCCTCGGTAGCCATATCCTGACCACTATGATCGACGAAAGTCTCTTCAAATCTCGTGAAAAAGTCAGACACATTCTCATCTTTCTTCTGCTTGCACGCAGATAACTTATCCCAATTGACACGTAATTCAGGCATTAACGTCTTCATGTACATGATAATTCTACCAGGAAGTTCAGCTACTAAAGGCTCTGGTTTAGAACCACCAACTTGTCTAGCATCTGTAGCAGCAATATTAGCCCAGGAGTCACCTAGTTCTTGATCATGATCTGTATGGCGGATCTTACTCCATATAGGCTGTGGAACGACGTTCCCGAACAGCATGTCTACATCTGCTAAATTCATTATACATGAGCTGGCAGTCTGTGATAACTCCTTATAATACCCTGCGGGATTTTTACGTGGATCAGGTAATGTCTGCTTGAGTGCTAGCACTTCAGATCTTTTCCAGGGGACATGTACCCATGCACGCTGGAAATGCGGTGGAACAGGTGGTTGTGCATTCGCATCACCTTCCCTCCAAACTGGAGGAACTTCTCTCATGGGGTATTGTCGTGCCTTTTTCCTACCCGACACATCATCCTCATGCAGTGATCTAGACACATTTCCCTTACTCAATCAATCAATCAATCAAAGACATTTATAGAGCGCACTACTTACCCGGAGGGTCTCAAGGCGCTGGGGGGGGGGGGCTGCTACTGCTCGAACAGCCAGGTCTTGAGCTTCTTCCTGAAGGAGAGGTGGTCTTGGGTCAGGCGCAGGTCGGTCGGGAGGGAGTTCCAGGTCTTACCGGCCAGGTAGGAGAAGGACCTTCCTCCTGGTGTCGTTCTTCGGATGCGGGGGACGGCGGCGAGGGCGTGACTGGCTGATCGGAGATGGCGTTTGGGAGCGTAGAAGTTGATGCGGTTGTTGAGGTAGCTCGGGCCTTGATCGTGTAGGGCTTTGTGTGCGTGGGTGAGGAGACGGAAGGTGATTCTTTTGTTGATGGGGAGCCAGTGCAGGTCTCTCAGATGTCCGGAGATGTGGCTGTGTCGTGGGATGTCGAGGATGAGTCTGGCTGAGGTGTTCTGGATCCGCTGGAGTCTCTTCTGGAGCTTGGCAGTGGTTCCGGCGTAGAGGGCGTTGCCGTAGTCCAGTCGGCTGGTGACGAGGGCCTGGGTGACCGTCTTCCTGGTCTCGGTGGGGATCCACCGGAAGATCTTCCGTAACATGCGCAGGATGTTGAAGCACGACGAGGAGACGGCGTTGACTTGTCTGGTCATGGAGAGGGAGGAGTCCAGGATGACGCCCAGGTTGCGTGCGTGGTTCGTCGGTTTGGGTGCGGTGCCCAGGACGGGGGGCCACCAGGAGTCGTCCCAGGCGGAGGGCGAGGAGCCCAGGATGAGGACCTCCGTCTTGTCTGAGTTCAGTTTCAGGCGGCTGGTCGTCATCCACTCGGCTACGTGTTTCATCCCTTCGTGAAGGTCGGCTCTGGCGGCGGCGGGGTCGTTGGTCAGGGAGAGGATCAGCTGGGTGTCGTCAGCGTAGGAGATGATGTTGAGGTTGTGCTGGCGTGCGATGGCCGCGAGGGGGCTCATGTAGACGTTGAAGAGGGTGGGGCTCAGCGAGGATCCTTGAGGGACGCCGCAGATGACTTAGGTGGCCTCTGACTTGTACGGTGGAAGTCGGACTCTCTGTGTTCTTCCGTCGAGGAAGGAGATGATCCACTCCAGTGCCCTCTCCTGGATTCCGACGTTGCTGAGGCGCTGCACTAGGGTGCGGTGGCAGACAGTGTCGAAGGCCGCAGAGAGGTCTAGGAGGATGAGGGCCGCTGTTTCTCCGTTGTCCATCAGGGCTCGGATGTCATCGGTGGCCGGGATGAGGGCGGTCTCGGTGCTGTGGTTGGCTCGGAAGCCAGACTGTGAGGGGTCGAGGGATCCGTTTGTCTCGAGGAAGGCGGCTAGCTGCTTGTTGACTGTCTTCTCGATGACTTTGGCTGGAAACGGGAGGAGCGAGATGGGGCGGTAATTCTTGAGTTCGGTGGGGTCCGCTGTAGGTTTCTTGAGTCGGGCGCTGAGTTCGCCATGCTTCCAGCTCTCCGGGAAGGTGGCGTTGTCAAAGGAGGTGTTGATGATGTCCCGCAGGTGGGGTGCGATGACAGCGTCGGCCTTGTTGAAGACGTGGTGAGGGCAGGGGTCGGTAGGAGATCCGGAGTGGATGGAGTTCATCATGCGGACGGTGTCTTCGGTGCTGATCGGAGTCCAGGCGCGGAGGGTGGTGGTGGGGGGCGGTGGTTCGGTCGTGGTGTGCGTCGGTTGAGTGCTGAAGCTGTTGTGTATGTCCACGATCTTGTTGTGGAAGTAGGAGGCGAGGGAGTTGCAGAGGTCTTGCGATGGGGTGATGTCGTTGTTGCCGGCGTTGGGGTTGGAGAGCTCTTTCACGATGTTGAAGAGTTCCTTGCAGTTGTGTGCGTTGTTGTCCAGCCGGTCCTTGAATGCAGTTTTCTTGGTGGCGCGGATCAGTTGGTGGTGCTTCCGGGTGGCAAGCTTGAGGGTGGTCATGTTGTCCGGTGTTGGTTCCCTTCTCCAGGCTTTCTCGAGGGCTCGGCAGTTCTTCTTGGAGCTCTTGAGTTCGTCGGTGAACCATGGGGCCTTCTTGCTGCCGGGTCTGCTGGGCGGGGTCCTCAGTGGGGCGAGTTCGTCTGCGCAGTTGCTGATCCACTTTGTGAGGTTGTCGGCGGCCTGGCTGGGGTTCGCTGAGCTGGCGGGAGGGTGCTGGCTCAGGGAAGCGGCGAGCTGGTCGGCTGTGATCTTGTTCCAGCTTCTTCGAGCAACCTGTTGCTGGTGGTGGTGGATCGTCGTTCTTTTGAAGGTGAAGTGGACGCAGCTGTGGTCCGTCCAGTGGAGTCTGGTGGCGTGGCTGAAGACGATGTCTTCGCAGGATGAGAAGACTGCGTCGAGTGTGTGTCCGGCGAGGTGGGTGGGGGTGGACACCAGCTGCTTGAGACCGAGGGTGGCGAGGTTGTCGAGCAGGGTGATGGTGTTGATCCTATAGGATAATAACAGATCTATTGCTTTTTCAACATCGGCACCTACAATCATGCCTTCATAGAATTTGAAACGCATACGAAATAATTCCTGCATTTTGCGTTTGGGATCATTTGTTTCCAAATCTTCGCAAAGATATACACACATCTCTTCGAATACGTATCTCTGAGTGGGTGCATCCCATTGTCGGAAGACTTCCATAACAGACTGAACATCGTATCTAACAGTGTCAGTAACCCATTTGCGTGCTAACTCATTCAGAACTTCTCTTTCCTCATAATCAGGCAGTTGACTACGCAACTGTCTACGTCCTGTTTTGGGGGTCGTTTTAGGCGACCCAAAGAAAGGTGAGAACAGACCAGTGACAGTACTTGCCACTCTCTGTCGAACGGAAGGGGAAGCTTGCGGAGAGGCAGATGCGCCAGAAAAGACAGGCTGATGTAAAGAGGAAGTTGAAGCAACAGCAGAAGAAGTCGAGGCAGTTGCAGAAGTAGTATCAGGATAAATAGTTGGAGCGGTAGGCAAGGTTGTAGAAGAAGTAGACGGAGTATGTAGCAAAGGCGGCGGCCCTTGAGAAGGCTGCGCCGGAGAAGTAGGAACCAGCTGAAGGGGAGCTGGTGCTTGTGCAAGAGCTGCTTTTCGTGCGCCAGGGCGTGGTATAACGAAACGCTTCGGGGGTCCAACAATACTCGATGTATATGGGGGTGGTGAGTTCAATAAATGGGACATTAATGGATCTTTCTTGGATGTTCCCTTTGAATCTTGTCCCTCATGGGGCAACATCGGGTAACATTTATCTACTGCTAGTTTCTTGCTTCTGAGCATTTGTTCACCTTCCTGCTCTTCCTCATTATCCCTGTATGCGATGGCGGCTTGCACCATCGACATACCTCTTTTATTCTTCTTAGCTAATTTTATTTCTTTCTGTTTGGCTTCTTTGCGCCATAAGCGGAAAGAGTCAAACATCGCCGGACGGGCTTTCTTCTTAAACAATTTGACCTCGAGGTTATCTAAAACTTCTGAGTCAAAGCTACCATATTGGGGCCATTTTAAAACACCATCCTTGCGGGTGTATTTTATCCATACTTCATTATATGTGATAGGGTCCACTCCGTGCTTGATATATAACTCATATGTTGGAGTTCCAATCGTAGGAACCGGACACAAATCCTCTAATCGGGAGTCCTTACTACAACCAAGACAAAACAAGTTTCCAAGTCTGCTAAGACCAGGCATCTTTGCTCACTAGTCTAGCTTCAAACTTCAAGGGATTATCTAACTAAGGTATTTTCGTGAATACACGAATCCCTCGGTTTTGGCGCTTGCAAGTTCCAAACAAAGTGTACCTCAAGGATACCAAAGACTAAGAACCAAACTAAGGACTAGGAGACGCTCCACTTATACTTAACTGAAGTATTGAAGATCGATGACGTCACTAGAAGACTCGTCTATCGTTTCGCTCTACCAAGGATCACTGGGTCCAAAACAGGGCGATAGTCAGGGCAGCAGTCCTTCGTAGCCGTCGGGACACGGGGAACCTCGCAGCAAAGACCTTCGGAACCACGTCGACATACAGGGGTCGCTGAAGTGGCTGGCCGTCCTCTGGAATTTTCACACGAAGCTCCTCACGAACATCTGGCTTGGACCGTCACCGCTTGATACCGCCCGACGTTGGGCGCCAACTGAGGTTTCGGGTTTTTAGGAACCCGGTGGTGCCAGGGGATCACACCCGAAGACCTCTGAGTTCTCCCTGTTCCGGACCACAGAAACCAAGAGTCTTCTAGGTGAAGTCAGGGACCAAGTTTTATTGGCTGCAACCAAGTAACATGTGTCCTAGAAGTACGACAGAACGGGCCGTAAGTTCTCAGGAGACTGTTTGTTTTTACAGAACCAGCCTTCTCCTTTTATACACAATTTTACACTTCAGGCAAGAATTCTTGAGTTTATGATATGGTCATAGACATATTTACACAATAGAGCAAAACGCGAAGTCATGACGGCCAACCCATATTTTAGATGTCCAGTTTGTGATAGATGACCCAGCCCAGCCCGGAATTACAATCAGATATCAATGAAACCCCAATAGAACGGGGCACCTCCTTGTCATAAAACTGGCCATAAACAAGGAACATGGACAGGTGTATGTGTGCAGAAAACATGGTCTGTAGGTGGTGAATGGTTTATGGCATGTTATGTATTGATGCTATCTCATTCGGCCACTGGGCGAGGGGCTGCCCAAACAGGTTTGGCTGGAGGCGGTAGAGTCAGTTCGGCCAGGTCATGGGGAAGTCAGCTAAGGTGGACGTGTCCTTTCAGATCAAGCTCGACCTTAATCAATTGACTTATATGAGGGCAAGGCACAAGATGGATGCCGTTCACAAAATGGAGTCCGAGGGTTCGGAACGGAAACCACGATTTAAGGTTGTTAGCATTGCCCAATCATGACGCAAATGCACAGGGATAATGTCCTAATCATTACCGGTCTGCCGATACCAAATTCGTCATGGTACGATGGCATTTTGTGACACGAGTGTTGGACCTCGGTACCATATTACAGCAGGATCCGGAATTCCAGAACCACAGCACTCCCCCATCTTCCCAAATCGCACCCTCGCCCCTGCGTTCTTATACATTTCCTTTATAAACAATAATAAAACCAGGTCCACCTTAAGATCTTCTAAAATAACCCATAGCATGTTATGATTAACACAATCAAACGCTGAGCTCGGTGCACAGACAAAATATCGACTCCAAAATATCGACTGGACATAATATCGAGTTTTAAATATAGACTGGACAAAATATCGACTGGACATAATATCGACTACAAAAATATCGTTTTTCAGGTAAGTGAAGTAATATCGACTGTATAAAATATAGATAGCAAAAATATCGAATTTTTTATAATATATAATATTTTATAGTGTATTTTTATGTAATAATATGTGTGAAAAGTGTGTATTAATGTTATAAAATATTTTATTAAATTAATTTTGTTTTTATAATAATTGCGTAATGTAATTCTGTAGTGGGTTGTGGGTTTACAGGGGAATAGGGTGGGAAGTAATTTAATAATAATTAATTAATTAATATATGTTTGTAAATATTTATAATTAATAATTAATTGATAATTAATTAATAATAATTAGTTTATTAATTAATATAATTTTGTACATATTTTGTATTAGTAATTAATTGGTAATTAATTAATTGTAATTAGTTAATTACATTAATTAGAGTACATTTTAATATATATAATTTTGTGTTATTGTTAAGTAATTAATTGGGAAAAAACAATATTAATTATTAAAATAATTACAGCTAATGTGCTAATATATTTACTTTATTGTTATTGTTAATTAATAATTATTTGGTAATTAAATAATATTGATACATTTTGGGTAAAGTAGTATTTTTAGGGTTCAGGGTCAGTTTTTAGTTTTTGGCTAAAGGGGCATTTTTAGGGTTTTGGGTCAGTTTTCAGTTTTAGGGTAAAGGGGTATTTTTAGGGTTCAGGGTCAGTTTTTAGTTTTTGGGTAAAGGGGTATTTTTAGGGTTCAGGGTCAGTTTTCAGTTTTTGGGTAAAGGGGCATTTTTAGGGTTCAGGGTCAGTTTTCAGTTTCTGGGTAAAGGGGCATTTTTAGGGTTCAGGGTCAGTTTTCAGTTTTAGGGTAAAGGGGCATTTTTAGGGTTCAGGGTCAGTTTTGTGTTTTTGGGTAAAGGTGTATTTTTAGGGTTCAGGGTCAGTTTTTAGTTTTTGGGTAAAGGGGTATTTTTAGGGTTCAGGGTCAGTTTTGGGTTTTTGGGTAAAGGGGTATATTTTAGGGTTCAGGGTCAACAAATAAGATTGTAAAAATTTATTTTTATTATTTTCATTTATTATTTAATTATTATAATTTAATTTAAGTATTTTTAAGTATATTTTAGTAATTAAAATTTAATATTAATTTAATTTAACACTGTATTTAATAAAGTCGATATTTTTTACATCTATATTATTGTAAACGATATTTTGTACTCGATATTTTTGTACTTATCTGTTTGTAGATACAAACTCGATATTTTGACTGTCGATATTTTGTCCACGATATTTTGGCAAGTCGATATTTTGTCCCTCGATATTATTTCAGTGATCCGCTGAGCTCAAATCTACAAAAGCAAGAAAAAGTTTCCCCCTTTTTGCCTTTGTGTATTTATCTATAATTAAGGCCAGGTTCCGTCCCTGCTCTATGGTTCCCATACCTGACCGAAAGAATATTGAAGTTTTGTTAAAAAAAAACTCCTCAACAGCCCAAATTTGGAGTCTGTTTAAGATTATTCTCCCCACAATTTTCATTAGGGCGTCCAGGAGAGAAATAGGCCGATAGCAGCTAGGGTCATTCCTATTTCCCTTCTTGAAGATAGGTACAACTATCGCATCTGACCAGGTAGGGATAAGTTTAAAATTGCAGGTGCTATTTAATACCATCGCTAACAATGGGGCCCACAGATCTATGTTTGATCTATACACATCCACTGGGATCCCGTCTGGGCCTGGTGCTTTTCTTGCTGCGCTCTCCCTAATGGCCTGTATCACCTCCTCTAGGGTAATATTCAAATCAAAGGGGAAAACTCCCTGCTCGCTTTCTACTTGTGTGTCAGTCGCTGCTCCCTTTAATTTATAAAGGTTCCTAAAGAATTCCACCCACCTTTCTCCCGTAATGGCACGTCTATAATGTCTACCTCTTTATCTTGGTAAAAAGGGGAATTTATGGCTTTCCAAAAGCCACTATTGTCCTTCATTACGCATGCTTGATGTAGGGCTTCCCAGGTTTCCTTCTTTAGCTGACTTTTCCGCTTCTTAATAGCAAGGCGATAGGCAATCCTTGCCTGTCTAATGTCTTCCTTACATTTTGGTGTGGTATGCAGGGTATTTTTAAGATGCGTATGGGCTCTGGAGCAGTCTCTATCGAACCACCCCTTCAAATTTGATCTTCCCCCACTATTTTCCCTCTTTAGGAGTCTATAGGACTCCTCTGATATCCTTAGGAAGGCAAAATAAATATTCTCAGTTACACTCCCCTGTGTGAGGCATATTTCCATTTTAGACTGGGTTTTACCAATTAAGTTACGCAGAAAGGCCTCAGAGTCACCCCTATCCCATTTTAGGGAATAACCATTCGTGGCAGCAAGTTGGACCTTAAACTCATAGGGAGCCTGCCTCTTCCTGTTTTTATAGTTTTTCACGACAAGGAGCTGTAGGCTAATTGGGTAGTGATTGCTCATTGAAATTACTTCTGTTTTACACTCCAGAACCCTAGAGGCATATCTCTTGGACAGTATAATAAAGTCAATGATAGAATTACATCCTCTCCCGTTGAAGATTGGCTGAAAAGGTATGGGATTTACACCCAACTCGTTTGCGAAACCCATATCGAATTGATAAAGTATGTCATTAAACAGCTCTCCACTCTTATTATGGATAAAATGTGAGGTTGTTTCCTTATTATCTTCGTCTAGGCTGCAAATGCATGTTCACTGTACGCACAGATAGAGCAATTAAAGTCCCCTACCCATATTAGAGGCATGTCATCTGTCCTATTCTCCTCTATGGTTTTTAAAACACTACCCAATTCCCCAATAACTGTCTCTTTTCGATTTGATGGGACATTATTATAGAAATTAACTAGGACCACTTCCTTATTCCCTCTTAGCTTCATGATCAAAATTTGATAAAACTCAGACCAGTATTTAATCTTGACATTTGATACCCCAGCCTCTACTGAGATATAAATACACAAGCCCCCCTTGTTGCGGCCATGATCAGTAGCAATTGAATGTACTAAACCCCTGAATGTGGATTTCCCTCTCTGACCATGTTTCTTGGAAACATAAAATGTCGTACTCTTCCACAAATGACAACCATTCAGGATCATGTACTTTAATAGCAAGGCCTGCGATGTTCCAGCTCAACAACTTATAGACACCTTCCCCCTCTTTAACACTTTCAGGCAATCCCTGTGTGGTGCTTATTTGACCAATGATGTATATCCATTCCCTATTACTCAGACATCGATCTATAGGAACAGCCTCGGGCTGGTAACTATTTTTCAGCCATAA
The DNA here is from genome assembly GCF_964263255.1 of Lissotriton vulgaris. Taxonomy (NCBI): domain Eukaryota; kingdom Metazoa; phylum Chordata; class Amphibia; order Caudata; family Salamandridae; genus Lissotriton; species Lissotriton vulgaris. The sequence continues at coordinate 1,364,904,861 of NC_141695.1, read as the reverse complement.
TGGATTACTGTCTTTAGCACACAGATTATTACCACTGTTCATCTTAATTTTTCCCATATTATCCTTCGGCCCAGGGGACATAATCAAGTTCTCATGAGTTTCCTCCCTAACAAGGATTTCAAACTGTCAATCTTGGTCGTCCAACCGTGACAAAGGTTCAAAACGGTTTGGATGTATCCAGTTTATCCCTGTAGGTTGGGTGAATTGGAAGTCCCTCAATGATCTTCTCCGAAAGAGTGCATTTACAGGACATGTCAGTTCAGTGCTTGGGGTTATCTGTGTTAAAGGGTGAAAGAACCCCAGGGGCAATACATTAATGCCATGGTGATCATGCTGATTATTCCCTGCCCTATTCAAAATCTCCCTATTTAGTCTGGGATCACTAAATGTCAAGACGATACAATCCCCTTTAGGCTCCTTACGCCATTTCCCCACCCATGGTACCCGTCTTGCCATTTTAAAATGTTTAAATAAAAGATCACCCAGGCCGGTCCGCTTGCCCAGCCAGTGTAATGCTTTATTGCGCAGCTTATTCCATGTTTCTTGGGCGGGATGCACTATTTCTGGGACATTCGCTAAAATACCCACATAAGGAGTGGCTGCTGAGGGTAGATCCAAAGAAGTTTGCCCTCGGCTTCCTTGGTCAGGATTTAGGTCCCCTCGATGTAGGAGCACATCTGGGCCTGTATTGCTATTAGTCTGTTTCTTCAGTTGCCTAACAGTTTTCCCTTGTTCACCTGCGCTACACAATGTTTGCACTGAAGTTATGTCATTGTCGTCTCTAACGACAGTTGTAGTGTTAATTCTTTCAGCTGGAGTATTTATACTGGGATCCTGCGAGCCCCCGATGTTCCTATGTGTTCCCTTTTTTATGGTTACATGTAATACCAAGTATGATCGTTTCTATGTTAGTCACCCTATCTGATAATGCCCCTAGGGCCTGCAAAAAGTCAGATTTTAAAGACTCCATGGTGTTCTGGAGGATATCCTTTATCCTATTTTGGCCATCCAATATTTCAGAAGTGGAATTATTACCGCCACTTTGTTGGTTTTTCTTTGTGTACATTTTCCGGGCAACTTGTTTTTTAGTGTTTTTTTTCTTTTTCCCAGCCTTGTTATCTTGGCCATTGAGCGGTTGTAAATCAGCTACTTCAATTACCTGGAACCCCTCCCGGGGTACTGCTAACTTACTACGTTTGGGAGGGGGGGGTGAGTCCTCTCCCGTTTAACTATGGTCGCTTAGAATTGTTTGTTCATCCACTATCTGTATGCAACCTTGAGTATCCCCTTTCTCTCCAACCTCTCCATCTCTCCCTTGTGTTAATGTTTCCTCTACCATGTGTATTTGTTCTTCGAGGGCTCCCATGGCCCCTGTAAGGTAGGTCACGAGTGATTGCTGCCCTGCTCCCTTCCAGTTAGATGTTACATTGCTTAATTTACATTTTGACATCATGAAACAATAACAAATAACAATAAAGGGATTATGTGCTACACCCCAGGCAAAAAGTACTCACAAAAGAGAGTCCACTCTCACGCAATATTGTTTGGGAAGCAGTTCTCAGAGGGGGGCCCAGCCTCCTCCAGCCCACGACGACCAAAAATGGCCCGCCCTATGCCCGGGCTTCGCCCGGCGCCCGCCCGCGCGCGTCCCACGGAGCGGGTGTCGCGAGCTCTGAAATAGCCGCCGGTGATGGTGGGAGGGGCTAAAGGGCTGACTCTGCTCCGCTGGCTCCTGGACACACCAGTCCACTGCAAGTGCCCCCACAGTCCTCCTGCAATGCGTCACCCGCGGAGCAGGTGTCGCGAGCTCTGAAATAGCCGCTGGTGATGGTGGGAGGGACTAAAGGGCTGACTCTGCCCCGCTAGCTCCTGGACAAACGAGTCCACTGCAAGAGCCCCCACAGTCCTCCTGTGATGTGTCACCCGCGGAGCGGCTGTCGCAAGCTCTGAAATAGCCGCCAGTGATGGTGGGAGGGTCTAAAGGGCTGACTCTGCCCTGCTGGCTCCTGGACACACGAGTCCACTGCAAGTGCCCCCACAGTCCTCCTGCGATGTGTCACCCGCGGAGTGGGTGTTGCGAGCTCTGAAATAGCCGCCAGTGATTGTGGGAGGGGCTAAAGGGCTGACTCTGCCCCGCTGGCTCCTGGACACACAAGTCCACTGCAATTGCCCCCACAGTCCTTCTGTGATGCGTCACCCCAAAGAAGGTTGTTAAAAGGAGAAAGATGATTTAGTGATCCTAAACTTATTGTGAAAGTGATGAGACATACTGTAGTTTTGGAAAATGGTAACATTTGGTACACAAGTCATCTTGCACTTGCAAAGTCTAGAAAGGATGAGTGGAAGGGTAGCAGTACTCCTTTCAGGAATTATTGGTGGTTTGACTCCACCAACTCCATGAGTAATGAAAGTGACTTGATGCCAGATGAGAAATCTGGCAATGTTCAAGAACGTGAGGAACTGGAAAATGCTTTTCATGTACATATGAGGAGGAAGAATGATTCTCAAAGTAGAGTGTACGGGAAAACTTCTTTTAGATTAGTAAATAAACCTAGTAAATTGAAGATGTTTGTTCGTGGTTAACTTTTATTTGTTGTTTTAATTTCTTTTATAAGAGGGAGATGTTTAATATTGGGGTTCTCGGTAGTGTGTATTAATATGTAGAATGTATACTTGTCGAAGTTCGGTGTTCTCTGTATTTAACAGGAGAAATTAGAATGTATGGGGGCATTCTTGGTGAGGCTTTGCTGTGCAGTCATCGGGTGGACTCCTGGGGTTGACACATTAAAGGAACATTCCTGCCTGGCTTTGTGTCCATGCCTCTTTCTTTGGAGTGTAAGGATACTAAATGCACCTCCACTGAATCACTATTGAAAGCCGGGGACCCCTGTCTAAGACATTTCTATGATTTAAACCTCAATAAAATACATACAACTCCAGAAACAAGTGTACATTAAACAAATGCACTAAATATGAAATATTTAATTTACCATATATATATCGGCTCAGTAATCCCTCCCCGCAATGACACGCATAACACCGCCATCTGACCCACACACAACGCTGTATTATACTGCCCTGGATGGGCTGCTAATCATCTCAGTGTAACTAACGTGATGGTATACTAAAACCATTTAGTATACCATCACGTTAGTTACACTGAGATGATTAGCAGCCCATCCAGGGCCGTATAATACAGCGTTGTGTGTGGGTCAGATGGTGGTGTTATGCGGTGACATAGCCCATTCAGGGCTTTATAGAATGTGAACCAACTTGATTATTTAATCTTTGGATGCTTACTGATTGTGGGTATCCTATCAATTGTGATTTGAAGATATTCTCATACTATGCATATCTCGCCATATTTCCAATAAGATATAGACCCATTTCAAGATGGCGGACACGGATTTACCTTGTGTCCTACCTCTATGTCTAGCTTTTATGACACGGGATGGTTAAAATGTATTGTGTTTGCCGTGTTTCTCTGTCTCATTACTGAGGAAGGCCGAGTGCCGAAAGCGCGTTTTTGTGAGAATTAAAACATCTGTGAACTTACCCTGAGAGTGCTGCTGCCTGTTTTCCCGTGCCATTGCAGGGAGGGATTACTGAGCCGATATTGTTGTCGAGTGCACCCCCGACTGGCAGGCACCAGCCAAGGAGTGCGACAGGCAGGTGCAAGTGGAGTATATATATATATATATATATATATATATCGAGATTCACTCCCATAGGAAAGAACCGAAGGGACACAGGCGGGGATCCAAAGACAAAACCTTTATTTCAGCACATCGTTACAGCAGGGACACTGTGTGATGATGTCTGCACCTACACACACTTTTGCCGAGATCGCCAGCAAACCATTTTCAGTTTCCAAGAGCCAGCAGTATAACACTTACCTGGCTGCCAAGATGGTGCATGCTGGGAAACGCAGTCTATTGCATCAGGCTGCGTCAAAGTGTTCAGGAAACCAACCGGTTCTGATGGGCTGCTAACCAATGGCAGCAAGATGGATCATTCAAAAGTAACAGGAAGCAGTTTTCAGTGAAAGGGCATTTCATAAAGGGACTCCTCCCGAAACGCGTCATGCCGCCTGTGCTGAAATAAAGGTTTTCTCTTTGGATCCCCGCCTGTGTCTCTCCGGTTCTTTCCTATGGGAGTGAATCTCGTCTTGGATCTAATTTTCACGCAAGCCCTGTGCGTGATTGGGGGACCCGTCTCGTTTATGGCCTGGGTTCAAGGGCATCTGCTTGCAGTCTTCTCTTTTCTGCCAAGGTATTGGCAAACCCAGACCCCCGCTAAACCAAAGGATAACAGCAGCGTTGTTGCATCTGCAACCAGTGACTTCACAAGAGGGGCAAGCCTACTTAAGCTAGTCTCTAACCACTGTGGAACTTTGGAATCAAGCGGTGAGACGTCAAGGTGGCCCGGGAGAAACCTCGTTACAGCAGGGACACTATGTGATGATGACTGCACCTACACACACTTTTGCCGAGATCGCCAGCAAACCATTTTCAGTTTCCAAGAGCCGGCAGTATAACACTTACCTGGCAGCCAAGTTGGTGCATGCTGGGAAACGCAGCCTATTGCATGAGGCTGCGTCAAGGTGTTCAGGAAACCAACCGCCAAGAGCCGACAGTATAACACTTACCTGGCAGCCAAGTTGGTGCATGCTGGGAAACTCAGTCTATTGCATGAGGCTGCGTAAAGGTGTTCAGGAAACCAACAGGCTCTGCTGGGCTTCTAACCAATGGCAGCAAGATGGATCATTCAAAAGTAACAGAAAGCAGTTTTCAGTGAAAGGGCATTTGATAAAGGGTCTCCTCCCGAAACGCGTCATGCCGCCTGTGCTGAAATAAAGGTTTTCTCTCTGGATCCCCGCCTGTGTCCCTCCGGTTCTTTCCTATGGGTGTGCATCTCATCTTGGATCTAATTTTCACGCAAGCCCTGTGCGTGATTGGGGGACCCGTCTCGTTTATGGCCTGGGTTCAAGGGCATCTACTTGTAGTCTTCTCTTTTCCGCCAAGGTATTGGCAAACCCAGACCCCCGCTAAACCAACGGATAACAGCAGCGTTGTTGCATTTGCAACCAGTGACTTCACAAGAAGGGCAAGCCTACTTAAGCTAGTCTCTAACCGCTGTGGAACTTTGGAATCAAGCGGTGACACGTCAAGGGGGCTGGGAGAAACCTCGTTACAGCAGGGACACTGTGTGATGATTACTGCACCTACAAACACTTTGGCCGAGATCGCCAGCAAACCATTTTCAGTTTCCAAGAGCCGGCAGTATAACACTTACCTGGCAGCCAAGATGGTGCATGCTGGGAAACGCAGTCTATTGCATGAGGCTGCGTCAAGGTGTTCAGGAAACCAACCTGCTCTGCTGGGCTGCTAACCAATGGCAGCAAGATGGATCATTCAAAAGTAACAGGAAGCAGTTTTTAGTGAAAGGGCATTTGATAAAGGGACTCCTCCCGAAACACGTCATGCCGCCTGTGCTGAAATAAAGGTTTTCTCTTTGGATCCCCGCCTCTGTCCCTCCGGTTCTTTCCTATGGCAGTGAATCTCGTCTTGTATATGGATATAAACATCGTGATCAAGGGAGCTTGACTCCCAAAACGCGTTGATGACATTGCTGTAACTATAAATAAAGAAGCCTAAGAAAACGATATTCATGAGTGCCTGGATGATTTCCTTAGGAGCGTATCTGGAGTTGGAATCTTATTTTCAATATAGATATATATATATTTCATCTCAAAGTGCCCTGAAGCAGCGGGAGCGCACACTACGGGGCTCTTTACCCTCCGGTATTTCACCTCATGCTGCTTGCCTTCTGACTGCCCTCAAAGTAACATCAAGCCGACGCGTTTCGAGGCTCTCTGCCTCTTCTTCCTGGGCTATTACAAATTCACACTGAGAGCTCACCTCTTTTTCGTTCCTTCTTTTATTTCTCGTTTCCCAGTGAACATTTCATCAGTTCATTCGTCACATGGCATTCTGGGAAAATGAGTTCCATGAACTGATGGGAATGTTTACTGGGAAACGAGAAATAAAAAAAGGAACGAAAAAGAGGTGAGCTCTCAGTGTGCATTTGTAATAGCCCAGGAAGAAGAGGCGGAGAGCCTCAAAACGCGTCGGCTTGCTGTTACTTTGAGATATATATATATATATATATATATATATATATATATATATATATATATATATATATATATATATATATATATATATATATATATATATTACCTACTGGCGGTCGCCAGTAGGTATATATAGTTAGGATTTTTTCTCTATGGGATTTTTGAAAATTCTATGTCTAATAACTTTGGCGTTTGTGGACGGAATTGGCTGAAATTTTCAGGAAAATGGAACATTTTGTTTCTGAGCAGCCCCTGACAATATATATATATATATATCTCCTACCGGGGGTCGCCAGTAGGTAGTTATAGTTAGAACCTTGTTTCCGTAGGAAAAGCATTTTTTGACCTGCCAATAACTTTTGCGCCGTTTTATGAATCTTCATGAAATTCTCAAAACTAATAGTTCACTCAGGTCAGCTCCTGTCTTGAACGTTTCGGGGTGATTCGTCAAGCAGGGGCCGAGAAAAAAGGGGGGTCCCAAAATGTGTTTTCCCCATGTTAATTTCTAAAGGACACTTTAGACACGGCCAAAGCATGAACTGCTAAATAGAATTACTCCAAATTTGGCAGAGAAATGGCTCTTGGTCCAGAAGGCACACTTTTTTTTAGATGGTGTAAATCCGTTCAGTAGTTTTTGAGATAGTTAAAGATTTACAAATATCGATATTTGAGAATTGTGTGCTGAGCCCTCCCGAGCATGAGCTTGCCTTTGATTGGCTGGCAGCACTTCAAACCAGGAAGTGTTGGCAGCCATCTTGTGACTCAGTACCGAGGGAGAAGGAAAAAGGTGAGAGAAACATTAAAAAAGAAGAAAAGGGGGCCGGTTAAAAACACCCTGACCCCCGAGGCGTGGTCAGGGGTCCCACAGAGACCCCCAGGCCCCAAAAAGCATTTTTTTGTACATTTTCGACTGTAGTCTCTCCGGGTGTGCGAATCCGTTGGAAATGCTTTTTAAAAAACAAAGTGTAGGCTCCTGTGTTTTGTTTTTAAAGTCCCTGGGTGGGCTAGGTCCTGTGGCAATCCTGATTTATGTAACAGGGGCCCACGGGGACCCCCGAAGCCCTTGGGTCCACCACCTCCCTGTGGCTTTATTATTTATGGCCGGGGGCACGCAGCCCCCTCGCAACCCCGGGTACCACCAACGCCCCAGAGCTTTTATAAAAAAATGTGGTGGCGGCTCCTGTCACCACACGCTGCCCCGGGGACCTCCATCTCCCCAGGGCATCCGTAATTATGTTTGGGGGTGCCTCGTTGACTCCCCCAAGGCCCAGAGACTGCAACCTCCCCAGGGTTTAAATATAAAGAAAGTGTGGGGGGCTCCTGCCCCTCCCCACACTACCCCAGAAACCACCACCTCCCTGGGCAAACTTTATGTAAATAAGGGGATCTGTTGTGGGCCCCCGCACCACCACCTCCCCAGGGCTAAAATCAGTTGGAAGGGGGGCAGCGCACCCCGTCATGGAGCCCTCAAATGCACTGGGGACCGCCACCCCCCAGGGCTGACTCCTGTAATGTCCCGGGGTGCCCACCCCCGGGAATTTGCTATTTGCTATGAAGAGGGTGGGAGAGCGGCTCACGCCCTGGCATAGTAAACACTGCTTCACTTCATGGAAACGAGAGCAGGAAACCCAGGGGATGAAGTCACCCAGCCCAATAGTAACCCAAGGAAGGGGGCCACGCGACAACCCTCCTGTAATTTTTTTTAATTAGAAAACATGAGCCTCAGGAGGGGGCCCCCTTCCTGTTTTTTTATTTTTAAACACTGGGTCAGGCCCTGGGGGATGAAGTCCCCTGGGTCCACAAACTATTAAGGGAAGGGGAAGCAGCTGATAGGGTTTAGAGGGGTTTCAGATATAAAGGGCGCTCTGCCTAGGGTAAACGTTACCGTCAAATAGAGAAACAGTGTCTAAGAGCGTGGTGCGTGAAGAGCAAACGGAAAAACCCTAAACCGTTCAATGAAAATCAAAGACTTTCGCAAACTAAACACAGCAATGCTCTCGCAACCACAATATGGTGTCTAACAAAAAACAAAAAACACAGTAATAGCAATAAAGTAGCAAGCAACGGCAGATCTTTGTGTTTTTAATCTTTCCAAAAGTCGTTTTATTGGGTCCACATTCAGCCGACACGTGTTTCGTCGTGTTTCAAAGTGGAGTCAACACGACTCTTCAGGGCTAGTTAGATAGACCCAGACATCTAAAGGTCGATGCCATACGTGCGCGATGTTGGTAAATGGATCCTGTGTATATATTGACGGTTTATTCAGTATCTTATATATCCAAAAACCCTGTATCCGGGTTTGATGCGAAAGATGAGAAAGCTCAGTTAGCGGTTGACGCCCAGTAAGGCTCGTCAGTACCAAAGTGAAACTAGACACGTGTAAGTGTCTAACTGTACCGGGAGGGGATCCACATTAAAGTCTAGACCTTGGTTTCGGTTCGGTATCCTTGTAAGTGTAACGAACTGTGGCTCTGAATCCCTCCTCTGTTAATTCCCGGTCGCCGTGTTCCAAGAACAGGATCCATTTACCAACATCGCGCACGTATGGCATCGACCTTTAGATGTCTGGGTCTATCTAACTAGCCCTGAAGAGTCGTGTTGACTCCACTTTGAAACACGACGAAACACGTGTCGGCTGAATGTGGACCCAATAAAACGACTTTTGGAAAGATTAAGAACACAAAGATCTGCCGTTGCTTGCTACTTTATTGCTATTACTGTGTTTTTTGTTTTTTGTTAGACACCATATTGTGGTTGCGAGAGCATTGCTGTGTTTATTAAGGGAAGGGGGCACAAGCCCCCTTTCTAACAACAAAAAGAATAGTTGGCATCTCGCCGGAGGCCCCGCACCCTTCCTCCACCACTCTGCAAACGTACCTCATGACGCATTTTAAGTTGAGGTATTAAGTCCCCTTAAATCCTGAGGATCCCTGGTGGCTATCTAGCCCACCAGGTACCTCCAGTAAGCCCAACACAGTGGGATTGCTGAGAGGTGGTCTGATGCCACGCTCCTTTTTACACCACTCTGCTAACGTGCCTCTTGGCGCACTGCTGGTGGGGAAAAGAGGTCCTCTTGTGTCCTGAGGACCATAGAACTAAAGTGGACTTCATCCCCGAGCAGCAGTGTGCCAGGAGGGGAGTTTGCACAGTGGTGTAAAAAGGTTGCGTGGCCTTGGACCACTCTCCACAATCCAGCTGTGTGGGGCTTACTGGAGGCTCGTTTGCAGAGTGGGGCGCGTTGTGGAATGAAGTCTACTTTAATCCTGAGGGACTTTGGGGGCCAAGTACCCCTCCTGGTACCTCCTGTAAGTCCTAGGCTGTGGAATTCCTGAGTGCTGGTCAGAGGCCCAGGCCCCTTTCTGCACCACTCTGCAAAGGTGACTACTACGTTACAGTTAGAAATTAGCATTTAAAAAACCTTAGCAATTAGAAATTCACTGACCAAACCATAGGTTTCAGGGACGTTATAGTTAGAAATTAGCATTTTAAAAAGTGGTATAAGTGATACCAATCGAACAGTGGTTAGGCCTAGGGCCTAGGGAATCGCTGGGAGCAGTCGGGACAATCAATGCTGAAGTCGGGAAAAGCCTGCGGGATTCGGGTGCAACGCTTAAAGCACACACATGCACCAATGTTAAGTCAATGGTGCGTAAAAGTTACACAGATAGAGTTTTAGGATACTTCCGCTGAACCTAGATGGACAAAACTTTAGACACAGACCCTAGAGGTGTGTACCAGTGTGGGAACACCGGCGTTGGAATGTTAACTCACCCACAGGAAGCGGGTGCATAGGGTCGAAGTGGCGTTGGGTTTCGTCACGCAGGTTCTTGGTGCTTGAAGCTGAAGATGCTGCAGGCGATGTGAAGGAGAAGTGTCCAGTGTGATCCAAGGGTGGATCAGAGTAGAAAAGTACCTGAAAGCAGAGGGGACAGAGTCTGGGTCACGCAGCAGTGACCAGGGTGGCAATCAGGTGGTTGTCGAGGAGCTTCTCTCCGCTGCCACGTGGGCATCTGCGACGTCCAGGAGCGGGTCATGAGCTGTCCCACGCAGGCTCTCACCGTCGGCGCTGACGGCTTCAAGATCGGAGCAAACAACACTTGGCAAGAGCAATCCACGCAGGACTGGAAGATTGCTTCTCACTCGGACCAGGAGGGTCAGAGCGAGTGCTCCTTTTCAGAGGAGCTGGTGCAAGTCTGGAGCAACCAGAATCGCAAGCCGTATTTAGGTTTTCGCCGGCACAGGGGCCACAAGCCAGCTTGCTAGTGACCGGGCCAACGTGTCGAGCCAAAGAAAGCAGAAGGGCCCCACGCAGCACTCATCGAGTGTAGAGGGGTGAGCTTCGGTGCAAGAGTTGCTCAGGGTTGGGGCTTCTCAAACCCCGGTGTACAGCTTCGAGGGTCACTCGTGGGCTGCACGGTCAGCATCTCGTGGTCTTTTCAAGATGGCGTGCCCCACGCTTCCAGTCGCCTTCACGGGTCTCAGCTCTGCAGGGACTGTGGATCGGGCTGTAAGAAGGCAGGCAAGCTTGATCTCATCGATCTCTGTCACTCGAGTTCCGGCGGGAACTGCAACAAAGCAGACATCGAAGTGCTGAATGGTGCCTGTTTGCACAGGGTGGTCACTCCTTGACCACAAGGGAGATTCGTCAGTCTTCTACGTTGAGTAGGAAGTCGAAGGGTCCAGAGTTTTGTTTCAAATGTTTCATCAGGATAATCTGAGTGCGTTGGCACTGCTCCCATTCTTATACCAATCTAGGGGGCTGGATTACCTGCTAGGTCCCCTCCTATGGGTGGGACCCAGGAAGGCGGTGGGTACACCCCTTTCCTTTGATCCAGGCCGTGCTGGGACAAGGGCTGGTGTGCCCCAGAACTGGTTTGGCCGGATTATGCAAGGGGAAGCCTTGTGCTCCCCAGGCAGTGTCTGGTTTCTTTCAAACCTTCCTGCTACAATCCACTATCTCCTATCTGGGGTGGTGTGACACCTCCCTGTGACAGGAAACCCTTTGTCCAGGCCTCCTTGGCTGAGTTTCGGTCAGCTGCAGGAGGTCAGACTCGTGTCTGTGGCAGAAGCATCCATTTTGTGGTGCTGAGGCTCCTTTTAAAATCAACCGCGTTTTAGCAAAGTAACATGTTGTCTCCCTCTAGAGGGGTGGAATGCTACCCCCGTCGCCAGAACTGGCGAGGGGGTAGTATTTCAAATCGTATGACACCTTACACGACATGTTTTGATAAAGCCAAACCAAAGTTAACATATAACCGCGAGGATTATAATGCACTTAAGAGTATACGGTATGGCATTATCCCTGAACAGCTTAGGGAATTGGTCCCGACAGCTGCAGACAGGCTCCGCTCATGCTAGAGCACCATCTCACATAAAACCAAGCACTCTGCCTCCAGGATTGTTAAGGCCTGCCATAGGAGTGACTGATAGGTATATATGTGTCCAGTTAGGTTTAGATATAGGCATACTACATCTAAGCAAGGGGTGATTACACCACCTTGCCCCAGCTGCGTGATCAGCCAGTTGTGTCAATTTTCGATAGCCAGCCAGGGGTGCCAAAAGATATGCTGCAGCCCCTGGTAGGCCTTGGATGCACCTATTCCCTGGGCACCTATAGTGCTCTGTACAGGGGCTGATAAGTTGGCTCAAGCCAATCTAGTTATGCACCTAGGGTACATGGAATCCATTTTACATAGAGAGCAGATAGCCTGGGGCCCTGGTTAGCAGGGAACCAGGCCAACTAAGTCGAAAACCAGCTAAACACAAGGCAAAAAATCTGGGGTAACCATAGTCAGGTAGCCACCTTCCTACACTACCTTTGTAGGCATAGTTAGAAATTATCATTTAAATACCTTTGCAATTCACTGAAAAAAACATAGGTTTCAGGTAAGCCATAGTTAGAAATTAGCATTTAAAAAAACCTTAGAAATTCACTGAAAAAAACATAGGTTTGAGGGATGTTACAGTTAGTTGGACATTTCCCTAATACCAAACAATAGAAATTCCCCTGTTATAGTTAGTTTAGCTAACTATAACTCACGCCCCCGGAATGCACTGCTGATGATGTCACATATTACATCATTCATGACATGGTCAGTGACATCACTGATGACATCAACCACGTGAAAATCTGATCCACTTCCTCACACTGTACTATAACCTTTGATATACCCACTGTACCAGTGACTAGATACACACTCACTGATTCCTAAGTCTACATACACATACATTCATTCACCCATAGAATCATTCATAGATGTAGTCACTCATCAATACAACACTATCATAAGCACTCATACATCTATACAGACACTCACGCACCACCACTCAGCCAGAGATACTCACAAACCTAGTCAGTCATGAAAGAATCAATCACACTTCCATTTACTGACCTATACAGTTATACACACACCACATCAGTTATTCAAACAGAAACAAATACATACTTACTCTTTTCTACAATCCCTGATACAAGTACACATTCATTCATGCAGCCACTCTCACAATCACTGACTTTCATGTATAGTCATTTATATACTTTAACTTTCACATACACTGCCTTTTAAATATGTAGTTACTTGGACATGTAACATTGAGCCATCCATTCTCTCACCAACACACCATACACACACACACTGATACAGCTGTTTCCACATGCACTCTTGAACCCGTACACACAGTGAATCAACCATTCAAGCATCTATGCACAGACTCCCACATCTCCCACGCACCCATACAGATACTCAGACAACCAATCAATAACCCATTTAGCTACTCACAAACCCATGCAACCGCTTACACACCAACTGACAAGCGAAACTGTGTGAATGTCTGTATCAGTCACTAACCTGTGCATTCAGTAAGACACATATAATCACTCACTTAAACAGTCAGTCACATACCTACTAAATTCTCCATCCAGACACTTATACACCCACTCATTCTTCAATACACCTTGGCATATACATACTACATATTTAAACTTTATAGAAATACACATTCACTAGATGATGTCATCAGTGATGTCATTTGAGATGTCATCAGTGATGTCACTGACCATGTTATGAATGATGTAATATTTGACGTCATCAGCAATGCATTAACTACAACCTGGGAATTTCTATGGTTTTGTATGAGTGAAATGTCCAACTAACTATAACGTCCCTAAAACCTATGTTTTTTTCAGTGAATATATATATATATATATATATATATATATATATATATAAAATTCGATATTTTAATCGGAAGGTTAAAGCTTTTCAAAATTAATATTTATTTCTAAAAGACCAATCAATACAAATGACTCTAGCACATCAGTTTGTCTTTTTGCTTCTAATGCATGTACTTTTTTTGGCAGCGCATTAACGGTGCTTCATTTGAGGACATCATTCATCCATACTACTGTTTGCTGCACTTGTGCTTCTCCTACAAATCAAGCTAAGGATATCAACTTACTTTTTAGCCACCAATTTTAAATTCCTTCATATTCACAAAGTTTTTTACATATTATTTTTGCCTTTTTATGTGTATATTATTAACCAGCTAGTAATATTTATTTATTTTTTAGGTTGAAGGTCCCCTGAGTAGGCGTTACGGATCCCAAGGGATCGGCAGACCATAGGTTAAGAATCACTGCAGTAAAGGCAAGAGGCCTGTCTCATCTGGAATGGCTTATGTGCTGTTGAAGTGCACCAAAGCAGGTATTCTGATAGTAGACTACCTTTGTGAGTGGGCATCCCAATTGAGTAGACACAATGAGCTAACCTTCTTAAAAGTTAATCTGAGTCAGGGGAACTGCAGAAGTTTAAGCTCAGTTTGTATACTTCTCACCCGTTAGAAGTTCTTAGTGAGTAGAGTTCCAATCCTCAGTTGACAAACCTAGTCAAATTATGTACTAGTTAATTAGGTAGATTTTCTTTTTTATTAGACCTAGACATGGGGGCCCTCACAAAGGGATGGTCAGTTGGCTCATTCTACACCTGGCATACCGCTTTTAAGACCCTGCCCACTGTCTGCAAAAAATGATCAATAGACTTTAGAAAAAGCCTGTTTATTATTTTTTTAAAGGCTGTTACAGATGAGCATACCACTAGATGGCACCAGATCCTGGAACTGCTGTGCCTTGGCCTTTTCCTGGAGAACACTGCTGATAAGAAGCAAGTTGGCCAGGGCTCTGCAAAAACACCCAAATAACCCTAACTAATCAGTGACTAAACCTACACAGTCTACAGAGTGGCAGGATGAGTTTCTCTGTGATTAAGCTTTTCTTTAAAGCTAACGCATCTACAGTAGGACTATGTTGACACGTTTCTTGTGTGTGATCTATCCGAGTGCAGTAGTTGAGTCAGATTATTAGCAGGGCATTGTTGGCCACCACCTACCAGGCCCACTGAAGCAACATGTGTAAGTCTCTCCGAAGACCTGCTCATTTCACAGGAAGAACCTGGTGGTATTTAAAGGATTTCCATGGAGGTTCTAGGTGGGTAACGCTAAAGGACACACCCTTACCAGGTATATATATATAAGACCAGTGCCTCCTCCTCATCGAAAAAGGCACGGCACACTCCGGAGTTCAAGGGCAAGGGTTTCATTAAAAATATATGTGCGTGGCGCTAGCAGCCCCCTTGAAACGCTAAGGCAGACCCGTGTCAAGCCTTCCAAATGGCTCTCATCAGTGCCTGTTCCTGGGTCTCTGCGCTCTCTGTGCTGGTTGAAACGAGGTGCAGGTGAGTGGTAACTTGCTCCTTAATGCTGTCATCATGCTCCTCCTCCAATGGGCGGTATCTTGACCACTGGTGCTTTCAGCCCGCCAAGCAATGCATGCTGGTAGATATATATATATATATATATTACCTACTGGCGGTCGCCAGTAGGTAGTTATAGTTAGGACCTAGTTTCCATAGGAAATCCACAACATTCTATTTGAAATAACTTTGGCGCCGATTGACGAATCCAAGAAGATGACCTGCTCAGTTCCGCTCCTTCCCTGAAAGTGTGGGGGTGATTCGTGAAGCAGGGACCAAGAAAAAAGGGGGTTCCTAAAATGTGTTTTCCCCATGCAATTTTCCATAGGGAACTGCTGAACGGAATTACACCAAATTCGGCAAAAAGGTAGAGTTTGGTTCGTAGATTGTGCTTTTTGTTAAATGGTGTAAATCCGTTCAGTAGTTCCTGAGAAAATCAAAACTAAAATCATAGATATATATGCAAAGTTGTACCATACGCGTACTGTCCGAGGCCTTTTTGTGTACCATTACGAGCACGAGCTGCATGCTAATTGGCTGTAAACTGTCTGTCAACACTCCAAGCCAGGAAGTGTTGGCAGCCATCTTTGCCACACCCTGACCCCCTAGGCCTGCTTAGGGGGTCCCACAAGGACCCCCAATGCCCAAAAAATGTTTTTATTTTTTTTTTTTTTAATCGCGGGATATGCGTAGGGTACGCCGATAAAAAAAATTACGCATTGCACCACTCTGCAAACGCCGCCCCCTGGCGCGTTTGCAGAGGGGGAACTAATTCCCCTTGAGTACTGGGGGTCCCTGGGGGCCAACTAGCCCACCAGGAACCTCCAGTATGTGCCAGGGGGCTGCGTTGCAGAGAGGTGTAATGAGGCCATGCTGGACACGTTAGGAATTCGCATTTAAAAAACCTTAGAAATTCACTGAAAAAACCATAGGTTTCACACATGTTATAGTTAGCTGGACATTTCACTCACTCAAAACCATTGAAATTCCCCTGTTATAGTTAGCTCAGCTAACTATAACTCGCGCTCCCGCAATGCACTGCTGATGACGTCACAGATTACATCACTCAAGACATGGTCAGTGACATCACTGATGACATCACTGATGACATCTCAAATGACATCATTGATGACATCATCCTTGATCATGAAGTTGAGCTGCTCAACGAGTACACAGACTGAGGCAACACTTTGTCTTGAGAGGTGTGGGGATATTGTTGCCAACGTTGTTGCTGCGCTAGTGAATAAACAAATTAATGAACTCTTGGAGAAGAAACTTGCCCCACTTAAGGCTTGCATAGATAACTTGGCTTAACTTATAGGGGGTGGACACTCAGCAGGGAATGTACAAATGTCCACACACTGCAAATGGAGGAGGTGAGAGTAGTAAGGCTGTATAACAAGCATACCAAATCGTGTATCACATGGAACCCAACCCCCTACCGTTAAAGCTATCACTTCTGCAAGTAATTCATGCGTGTTACCAGACCAAACTCTGCCCCGCCCCCAATCAAACCCTGGCAGGCAAGGCATTGCATCTAATGGTAATTACACCCCACCCCCACGTACTCATCTCATTCAGGAGAATGCAAATGGTCCTAGTAGACCTAATGGAGTAGATCAGAACCCATTGATTGGTAGCTCGAATAGTAACGCTTCAGCCACCCAAAACTGTAATTCCCCGGAAGCTAACCTAGATGTCTTGAGTCTGCCACCTGCTGCTTGTCCCTACGTGCTGGTTTTGGCAGCGGTAACAACATTAAAAAAGGATCAGCGCAAGTCATGGGCTCAATTACGTAATAAATGTGCAGATTGGTTATTGAGGTATAGGAGATTCCATGTTTCTGATATGAAGGACATTATTATAGTACGTAGAGTTGGGTGGGTCGGCGCATCTACAAAGAATATCAAATGGAACTGCATTGTAATACATTTTCGCAGGCCAGCTTTGGTGAGATACCTATTAAGGGGCTGTGAGTCTGTAACATCTAACAGCACCATTATATGTTCACTACCCCTTGGTTATTCTTACAAACCAAACCACGCGCCAGTCCTAACATGACCCCTCCAAATCTCACTCTTAATAGGTTTCAGGTACTTTCTTGATTGGACACTCAGGATTGAATAACCCCTCTTGCGGCAGCACCTGTACCTGCTGATAGTTCTCCCTATTCTACTCTTGTAGTAGCACCTATCTCTGCTGACGGTCCCTCCCATCCAATTGCACCTTGCTTTTCCAATTCAATTACCACGGGTTAACTCAGAAAATTTTTGTTCCATCCCAACTATTACTGATGATGCTATGACAAAGGTACTTTCTTGGAAATTAGCTGGCCTAGGTCAAAAAAGGGGGACATCTCCTGGGAACATTTCCTTGCCACACAACACATCATTGCTCTACAAAAAATATGGGAGTTAACTGGCAAATTCTATTTGGATGGTTTTATATAATTTTGTAAATTTGCTACTCCGTCAAACATGGGCTGAGCCAGGGGGGGGGGGGGTGGTCTTCTTTTAATGTTTAGTCTTAAATTTTCGTATAGTGCCAAGCTGATTGATTCCTGTTCGCCCCATGTGCTAGCTGTGGGAATTGTCAGGGAAGAATTCACCAACTTTGCTAGTGGTACCTTTTTATAATTCCTTCCCTAGAACCCATGAGACTGAGCATCTTTCGGCACTAGAGGTTTTTCTGGAAAGTTATAGGGAAGGAACTGAAGCCTACTATGACATATTAATTCTGGGGGACTTTAATACTCCCAATTGTCCCCTTAATTGCTTAGCAATGCTGGAGCAGGAAGACGGCCTGCAGGAGCAAGATCACTTTGAACATACTCCGTCTGGCACCTTCTTAGAAGGCATCCTATCAGCCTATAACTTGAACTGCTTACAATAACCAGATAAGTCAGCATTGGTACCTATCTATGTGGGCCATGGTAGTTAAAGTATACTTGATTGTATTCTGCTATCCACTTTGTTAACATCGGCCGTAAAGAACCTTAGTGTCACCTGGAATTGTTTTAGCGACCATAATCCTTTAATATTGGTTCTTCACCTCCAGGCTGTCCTCAAGGGAAGGGTCACCAGCCAAGTCACTAATATAAATATTAGTCTCAAAGACCAAGCATGCAGATTGAGGTGGGATATGATCACCCCTGAGAGCTTTATTGATAACCTGTATACTACTTGTGCCTCGGAGTTCCAAGTGTGTCTAGATCAGGAATCTCATGACAGAGCCATTTTAAATGACTTTGAATTAATTACTAAACAGGTTGCCTTTAATTTATCCACTACAACCAGAGTAAGGTGCCCAAAACTGAAAAGGTGGTTTGACGATACCTGTGTGGCTACCCATAAGGAGCTCACACAGGCCCTCAAGCAAAAACCAAGGAATGCAATATTATTCAAGAACATTAGGAAGGCTTATAAATTCGCAGTTCAGAGGAGGAAAGAACAGTTAAGGGAGCTGGCCTGGGTGGAGTTTCACCAAGCCAGTGTGCTGACTAATAGCTCTAAATGTTGGTCTGTTGTTAACAGTCCTCTCTTCTCTGACACTCCAAACTCCAGTAGAGATTGCTTAGTCTCCGCTGAGAAATGGGTCCAGCACTTTCGTAATATCTATAGTGATGCCAACTTAGCAGATACCGTGGGACAAACTGCTTACAATAACCAGATAAGTCAGCATTGGTACCTATCTATGTGGGCCATGGTAGTTAAAGTATACTTGATTGTATTCTGCTATCCACTTTGTTAACATCGGCCGTAAAGAACCTTAGTGTCACCTGGAATTGTTTTAGCGACCATAATCCTTTAATATTGGTTCTTCACCTCCAGGCTGTCCTCAAGGGAAGGGTCACCAGCCAAGTCACTAATATAAATATTAGTCTCAAAGACCAAGCATGCAGATTGAGGTGGGATATGATCACCCCTGAGAGCTTTATTGATAACCTGTATACTACTTGTGCCTCGGAGTTCCAAGTGTGTCTAGATCAGGAATCTCATGACAGAGCCATTTTAAATGACTTTGAATTAATTACTAAACAGGTTGCCTTTAATTTATCCACTACAACCAGAGTAAGGTGCCCAAAACTGAAAAGGTGGTTTGACGATACCTGTGTGGCTACCCATAAGGAGCTCACACAGGCCCTCAAGCAAAAACCAAGGAATGCAATATTATTCAAGAACATTAGGAAGGCTTATAAATTCGCAGTTCAGAGGAGGAAAGAACAGTTAAGGGAGCTGGCCTGGGTGGAGTTTCACCAAGCCAGTGTGCTGACTAATAGCTCTAAATGTTGGTCTGTTGTTAACAGTCCTCTCTTCTCTGACACTCCAAACTCCAGTAGAGATTGCTTAGTCTCCGCTGAGAAATGGGTCCAGCACTTTCGTAATATCTATAGTGATGCCAACTTAGCAGATACCGTGGGACAAACCGTTCCCGGATTAGTAAGTTCCTCCCTTTATTTTAACATAGATGAGGTCTATAAAGCCATCATCTCAATCTCAGGTGGAAAGGCGCCTGGCCCTGATGGGGTACCGGCTGACCTTTACAAGACAGACCCAAAAGTCTGGACTAAGATTTTAACACATGTCTTTAATACAGCTTGTGTGTCCGGTTGTCCCTCATCATGGGCAAAGGTGGTTATTATCCCCATTTTTAACAAGCATTGGCATTGCCAATAGGTCTCGCTTTTGGGACCTCATGTGTTTATCCTGAAGTATGGCTATGTTGTAGAGCATTGTGGCTGATGTGCATTGTGTTTAGAAGTTATAATAAAAAGTGTTAAGCATTTTTGTTACTTTTATAAAAACTAAGACAACATTATATACAACTGAAGAACCTGATTAAAAAAATATTTTAATGTAAAAATGTATTTTATTTTTTTGTACTTATGTGGCACAGCTGTATTATGTAGAGTGTAGTTGTTGCATTGAATAGAATGTTATTATGACGTGTATTTATGTTGTATTAAGTGGTATTACAGTGCGTGTATTTATGTTGCATTGATTAGAGTGTAATTATTGTGAGAAGTTGGCCTGGTATATGATGTTCACTATTCTAGTGAGCACCTTGCACCAGTCCAAACAACCCTTATGGTGATGGTTGTAAAGTCAACCTTATAGACCAGCTATCCTAGAGGTAGCATGGACAAAGCAGTCTTAGGCTAAACTCAAGAGGGCATGTAAAGCCAGCTGTTTTACCATATGCAATCCCTTTAATAACAAATGAAAGTACACCACACAGGATATATATTCAAAATATATATGTATTTATTTCTAAGGAAATCCCCTGAACTCTTTATGAGCACAGAAGCCCAAGCGCATAACAAGTAACTTAATATAACATACAAAAGTTGCACAATTATGGATAGGGCCGGGTGGCCCGCTAAACCATATATTAAAAAAGTGGTAGTACCACGTCACAAACAATGGTAAGGCCTAGGGTCTTGGGGATCGCTGGGGCTACACTGGACTAACAATGGTTAGGGAGCAGGAGGCCCATGTGATGGTGTGCAGTGTCTAAAGGCGCATGTGTGCACACATAGAAGTCAATGGGTGCGTAAAAATAGAAAGATAAAGGTTTGGGAGTCTTCCGACTGGACTAGAACTTAACCCCTTGAAACTAGGACACTAGGAGAGTTACTCTTTACGGGAGCACCGCAGTACTCGCGTTACCTAACCCACAGGAAGCGGGTGCATAGGTCCCAAAGTGTGTCGGGTTTCCTCGTGGAGATCTATGGAGCCTTGGTGAAAAGATGCTGCAGGCGGCCAGAAGAGAAGTCTGGGTGGATCCAAGGGTGGATCGAAGATGTAGAGGACCTGAAAGCAGAGGGGACAGAGTCTGGGTCACTAGCCAGTGACCAGGATGGAACCAGGAAGGAACCAGACAATGTCGCGAAGCAATCAGGTGCTGATGGGAAGCTTGTCTCTGCAGCCACGTGGACCAGGAGGTGTTGACGACAACCAGGAGGCAGGCAAGGACTGTCCCATGAAGGCTCTCGCTGTCGGCGGTGTCGGCTTCAGCATTGGAGTCAACAAGCCTTGCCAAAGGCAACCCACGCAGGATACAATGCAGGCTTCTTACTCAGACCAGCAAGGTCTGAGGGGCTGCTTCTTTTGAGGGAGGCAAGGGCCAGTCTGGAGCAACCAGACCAGCAGTGTATTTTCAAAACATTGTTGCCAAGATGGCCACTAGCCAACGGGCAAGTGACCGGGCAAACGCGTCAAGCAGGAAAATGCAAAAGGGCCCCACGCAAAACTCGTGGAGTGTGCAGGGCTGATCTTTGGTGCAGATGCTGCTCGGGGCTGGGGCTTCTCAATCCCCAATGCACAGCTTCGAGGAGTCCTCGGGGGCTGCACAGTTAGCAGGTCGCAGACTTTTCAGGATGGCCGGTCCCACGTCTCTCGTCTCCTCCATGGGTCCCAGCTTTGCAGGGACTGTGGATCGGGCTGTTGGATGTCTGGGAATTTGGTTCTTGTTGGGCTCTGGGCTTGGGCTCCGGCGGGAGAAGGCGGCACACAAGTTGTCGATCGCTGGATGGTGCCTGCTTGTGCAGGGTGGTCATTCCTTGACCACAAGGGACATTCTTCAGTCGCCTTCTTCCAAAGTAGAGTGATGAAGGTCCAGAATTTCATTTCAAAGTTTCAGTCAGGATAATCTAAAGTCCTGTGACTCAGCTCCTACCTATATACCAATCTTAGGGGCTGGATTACCTGCTAGGTCCCTCCTATGGGTGGGACCGGGGAAGTGGACGGTTACACCCCTTTCCCTTTGTCCAGTTTCGCGCTAGAGCTGGGGCTGGCGTGCCCCAGCACCGGTTTGAACTGGCCTATGCATGGGACACCTTGTGTGCCCCAGGCAGTGTCTCAATCCTTTCAGCCCTCCCTGTCCCAATACAGAAAGTCCTGTCTGGGGTGGTGCTAGCACCTTCCAAGGCAGGAAACCTATTGTCCAAGCCTCCCTCGCTGGAAGGACTCCCAACAGCAGGAGGTCAGACTTGTGTCTGTGGTAGCAGCAT
Source organism: Lissotriton vulgaris (assembly GCF_964263255.1). Classification (NCBI taxonomy): domain Eukaryota; kingdom Metazoa; phylum Chordata; class Amphibia; order Caudata; family Salamandridae; genus Lissotriton; species Lissotriton vulgaris. The sequence continues at coordinate 1,364,882,966 of NC_141695.1, read as the reverse complement.
TAATTTTGTGATGCTGAGGCTCTGGTTAACTTTAACCGGGAATAGTAGGAACAACATGTCTTCTCCCTCTAGAAGGGTGGAATGCTACCCCCGTCGCCAGGACTGGCGAGGGGATAGTATTCCAAATCGTATGACACCTTACTCGACATGTTTTGATAAAGCCAAACCATAGTTAGCATTTAACCGGGAGGTTCATAATGCACTTAAGAGTATATGGTATGGCAATATCCTAGAACAGCTATAAGGACATGGTTCCGAAAGCTGCAGACAGGCTCAGCTCATGCTAGAACACCATCTCACATAAAACCAAGCACTCTGCCTTCAGGATTGTTAAGGCCTGCTATAGGAGTGACTTATAGGTGTATATGTGTCTAGATATAAGGTTAGATATAGGTATACTATATCTAAAGCAAAGGGTGATTACACCACCTTGCCCCAGCTGAGTGATCAGCCAGTTGTGTCAATTTGGGTGGCCAGCCAGGGGTGGCATAATACCTGCTGCAGCCCCTGGTAGGCCTTGGATGCACCTATGCCCTGGGTACCTGTAGTACACTGTACAGGGGCTCATAAGATGACCCAGTATCCAATTGCAGATGTACCTAGGGTATATGGAGTCCATTTCAAAGAGAGAGCAGATAGCCTGGGGCCCTGATTAGCAGTATCCCAGGCCAACTAAGTCGAAAACCAGCTAAACACTAGGCAAAAAATCTAGTGTATCCATAGTCAGGTATCCACCTTCCTACAATTATGTGGTGTGTAATTATGTGGCCATGAGTGGTATTATGTGGAGTGTATTTATGTTGCATTGATTAGAGTGTAATTGTGATGTGTGATTATGTGGTAATCAGTGGTATTTTGTGGCGTGTACTTCTATTGCATTGAGTAGAGTGTAATTACGTGATGTGTAATTATGTGGTTCTGAGTGGTGTTATGTAGAGTGTACTTATATTGTATTGAGTAGAGTGTAATTATGTGGGGTGTTATTATGTGGCACTGAGTGATATTATGTGGATTGTATTTATGTTGCATTGAGTGGAGTGTAATTACGTTGCATGTTATTATGTGGCACTGAGTGGTATTATGTGGAGTGTACGGTGCATTTAGTAGAGTGTAAGTACGTGGTGTAATTATGTGGTACTGTGTTGTGTTATGTGGAGTGTATTTATATTGTATTCAGTAGAGTGTAATTATGTGGTGAGAGCTGGAATAAAAGAAGCAACATGGACACGGGCAGTTGGAGGTGGGAGGGAAGAAGCAACACAAGTAAAGATAGAAGGGAATAAGCAACACAGACAACCAGCGCTATGATGGTATGACGGCCAGCAACACGGAAGAAGCAACATGGACAAGAACGAATGACAAGGGAAGAAGAAATGCAGCCAACGATTAGTAAGAAATGGGAGGGCTCCTTGCCCCTTGTAGTAAACAAAATCTCTGGCAAGCAACAGCGATTGTGCGCTGTCTTCGGCAACACCTAAAAATGAACAATGGAAAGTCTACACTATTCTTCTGATATTCAGATAGTAGCAGCCCTGTGGCAGATAGGGTGTCAGCTAATGGGTTCACATGGCAGGTTTTGGTTTTATAATGTTTGTGTTTTTTAACTGCAATTAAACAATATATGTCCAAAGTTCAAAAATACTTTATTCGGTATTCTTTCATAGAAACCATAAAAGTAACATTTTAAAATACAACACATTCGATGTCTTAAAAACAATAAATTGATAACAGTGATTCACAATGATAAAAACGATTTAAAACGGCATTAATATAAGAAGGGGGGGGCAAAATGACCATTAGAAAAGACCTTTGAGGCACAGTAATTTTGAAAATCCAGACATTTTCTGTAGTTCATTGCACATTTCAGGAAGCTGGCCACAAACGGGATACAGTCAGGTTTAAGCAATTGCAAATAAAACAAAGCGGGACGTACTTGTGCAAAATTTAGCTTTTTTAAAAGAGATTTCAAATAAATAGTCCTGGGCATTTCATAGTATTTACAAAAAAACATGAAGTGAAGTAGGTCCTGTGGAGACTTAGAGTCGCAGCCACAGGAAGCCAACACACTCCCTTTGTGACTGCCCCTTGGAGCTGCTAATAAAAAATGAAGAAGGTTAAATCTGATCCTAGTTAGTAGAAATCGCTCATAAGCAGGCAGGGGCCACAATAGATAGGGCTCAATATCTAGAGTGGTTTTAAGTATCAAATGTGTCCTCACACTAGGTTTCAATAGTTCTTTCTCTTCTCTTTCCATTTTCCTAATTTGTGTGAAGGAATGCTTTACAAGCGCGACATCCAGACTATTGATACCTTCAGGATTTAAAAACAAGTCCAAGCGTCCCAACTCATAAAAATGGGTTTTTAGGTATTTGAACCAGGGGATATCTATCATATGATCAAGACTCAGGGTCTCTCTGAGTATAGTGTGAGTGAGGTTTATGTGTTTGTTGAGCCAGCATTGCAACCAGAATGTAAGCGGATGTAAGGCCAGAGTGTCACTTAAATAGGGCATGCCGGTTTCCTCATGGACAGACAAATTCACAGTCCCCTTTGGGACGCTCAATAGTTGTTTTAAAAAATTGTTTTCTGTCATCTGAAGACCCTCGAGACCGCAATATCCCCAAAGATCACTACCATAGCTTGCTATAGATGTGCACTTAGCCCGATACATTTCTAGCATCGCTGCCACTGGCCGGTTGCTATATATGTCAATTTCAATTTGACTTTATGGTTTGATTACTTAACATCATGACAATTAAAAGGAGTACTTCTTACATACAAAAGAGTTAATAAGCATGTCACTAATACAGATGATTTAAAAAGCGGCAGTGATGTTACCAAGAGTTAAACAAGAATGATAGAAATATGTAGTTTGTGTATGAAGAGTTTTAAGGAAAGAAGTAAATACAGGGACTTTGTGAGACAAAAGAAGGAATTAGTGAACAAGAAAGAGGGAGTATGAGAAGAGAGTAGGGTTGAGGTGAAGTAAGTTATGAAGAGAAGGGAAGGAGGTAAATAAAAGTGAAAGGAGTGAAGGAAGAGAAGGCGAGAGGAATGAAGCGTCTTGTTAGGAAAGAATACCTGATGGAAGGAAGGACAGTGGAGGGCAGTCTACGAGGAATACTCTGTTGCCCAGGTAGTGTACAGGAGCTAAAGGTTGGTCAATTGCCGATATTTAAATAAACAGTCAGGCAGCGTTAGGTAATGTGGAGTTCCATTGCCAGGACACGCGTCTACCGGAAACCTGAGACAACTGCTCGCGTTCCCGACACAGCTACAGAATTCAGGTTTTTACAACGTGAGGATTTGCCCATCAAAAATCGTACATTGAAATTGTCCAATACTCTTGATTGGAATCTAAATATAAGCCTCCTGTTTTCAAGACATGTAGTGGAACATGTACATCCATCTAGGATAGGAAACCCTAAAATATTGAAGAGAATACCTGGACAATAAGATTTTTCTGGATTCATATGGACTGAGCCCAATTGGAGTGGGAATAACGACCACTACATCCCGAGAAGGGGTCAACAAAGAGATCCCTGTGTTGCCCCGTCCAATATGTCCTGAAGAAGACTCGCATGGCCCAGGCATAATCAACCGCAAGGCCGCAAGACGAGTCGAAACGTCGACACTTACTAAAAACCGGGACCACTAACTATATCTCCCTCTGTGATATAGTGCAGACATTTTTTACATCCTATGTCTCAGAATAACATTAGGGATTGTATGTGGACTAATTGAAGTGGCCAGGATATACTGTTCCGGCTTTCATTGGCTGGTGTTTTTTGAATTATTTAAATTACCTTTATAATCTTGTGTGATTTCCTTTCCTTTCACCTTATCACCTTCACGTCCTTTTGACACCCTTTGCTATACTGCACGCTCTAATACGGGGCAATGTATATAATACTGTGAATTCGCTTTCAATACTTTAATATGACAATAGATTAAAAATATTACATATATATTTGGAGTTTGTTGCTGTTGCCTATTCTTTTATGTTCATCATTGATTGAGCAGGGCTGTTTGAATAACATACGCCTTTCAATTGAATAAGTTTTGATTCATTGCTTGTTTAGAAATATATAGGTCTCGGACCGTTGTTTGTTCATATCAGTACAATACCCAGGTCCAGTACCTTTTGGGTTACCCCATTTCTTTAATGGTCAAAATCGGATACGGCCAGCCTTCATGTTATTATCACACAATTTTGGTGGTGCTATATGCATGAACTGAAGGAAGAGCTGCCACCCATCATGCTAAGCAGCACGGGATAGCGTCCAAGCACGCGGGCCTGTGTGCAAATTGCTGCGCCTGTGTTTAACAGCTCAGGCAAATCTTCCCGGCAAGTACTATTTTTTTGTCATACCTTTCCACACGAAACGCTCGCACCTCACTACTGTGAAATAATAATCCGGAGAATTTTGAGGAAATTCACTGCCATGTGGCAGCATATCTCCTCCACACACATTGTTTTTGGCTCATGGGCGGCATTTTTTGGGGGCAGATTTAAAAAGCGCTAACTCAACCCGAAGGTATTGGAGCACTTTACATACCTCCTCTCCCCTGCATTGTTATGCTGCTCCAATATCACATTTTTGTATTTAAAGTAGAAGCTGCCCCAACACATGCAATATTAGAGCAAAGCCGCCGCAAACTCAGAACAAGCACGTGGCAGCAAGGGGAGGGGGCCTGCACGATTCCCTTGCAGGAGCGCGCGACGAGCGCGCTCCCGCAAGTGAATCGCCAGACATGCATGCGCTTTCATTGAAGGCAATGCACGTGCACGGCTGAAAAGCCGTACCGATAACAAAAGGTCTTTTTTGCCTTTGCAGTGCAGGCGCGCTGCGTAGGCGAGACCTAATACGGGCGCCAAAGATGACCCGGCATGTTATAAACCCATTTCGCTTCTTGAATCTGGGGCTTAAATTATGGGTGAAGTAGTTTCGGATCGCCTAACAGCTTGGCTTGATCATGCTAACATCGTCTCTGGCCTCCAATATGGTTTCAGGCAGGGGAAAGAGATCTTGGATCAATGCCTCAATCTTCACTTTGTGATTGGGAAGTATACTGTTGCCAGGGGGGGAGCTTACACCTGGCTTTTATGGACCTAACCTCAGCTTTGGACTTTGTTAATAGGTCTAAGCTGTGGTTGATCCTGCGTTATCTGGGACTAGATGTTGACCTGATAACCTTTCTGGCTACTGTCCATGCTAACAAAACGGCTGTGGTACGCTTTAATGAAGATGGGAGGGATGCATATTGACCCCCTTGCAGTTTACCTTCTATATCAATAAACTGAGGGACTCTTTAACATCCTGTTGTAAAGATATCCCAAGAGCTGGCACCAAGATGATTCCCACACTTCTGTATGCTGATGATGCAGTTTTAGTGTCCAGAACAGCAATAGAGCTGAAACTACTTTTAAAATGTTTTATAGATTTTATGGATTCTTTGGACTTAATCACCAATTTAAAAAAATTGCATGCCATGACCAGAGGCTCCCGGAAGGTGGTCAAGGCCAAATTTTATTGTAAGGGGGCTGAGTTAACTAAAGTGTCCACGTTCCCATACCCAGGGGTACTTATGACCAAGGTTCTTGGTGCACACCGCGTGCACTAAAAAAGAATGTTTTAGCCAGAGCAGCTGGGCTACCCTGGATTTTGCAAAAAGAATAGGGTTGAAGCAGTTTCCTGCACTTCTGAAGGTCTATAATGCAAAGTGTATCCCTATTGCCACCTATGGTAGTGACGTCTGGGGCTATAAAGATGTGAAGAGAATTCAAGGGGCTGAGAACAATTTTATGCACAAACTTCTCTCGGTCCCTGTCGCTACCCCGATTTTTAATTTACATGAGGAACTGGGAGTGGGCTATATTTCGGACTAGATGGAGGTCGCGCCACTCTTATGTTGGCTGAGAATCTGGGCTCAACCGACCCCAAATTTAAATCAACTCATCATTCTAGATTGTATAGCACTAGAGAAGGCCTTGCACATCCCCTGGCTGAAATATATTAAGGATCAGACTGAGAATCTTGTTTGCCCTGGTTTGTTTCTGACCCCCACTCCCCTGGGCAAGACTGCTATAAGAGCTTTTAAACAGCAGTTTTTAGACAGGCGCCAAAGTCTAATGGAGAAGAATGAATTAATTAAACCCTCACTGACAAGGTTTGTTATACTAAGCCTTGGCCAGTAGATGCAACCTTATCTATCTTATGTAAACAAAGCTTACCATCTTTTTTGTCTTGACGAGATTCTGATTGAATATGGTTCCCTGGCTACTAGCAACCGTAAAGGCTATTCCAAACCTGATTCATTAAAACCCTGTCCTTTTGACAATTTCTCTGAGCAAGATACTCTCCATCTAATGTTCTTCTGCGCTCACAATTGCCTGTGCAAGAAGTTCATCCTCCCTCCGCTCAGAGGTAGCAAATTTGGCCAAGTGAGGCCGGCTCTGATTTATCTACACTATGGAAAGTGAATATAGGACTACTCTGCCATGTAATGTTGTAGTCTTTTTTACTACTGGGATGAATTGTGTCCTAATAGAATGTATTTTTATTCAAGTATATGCTTTTTATAAATTTTGTGATGACATCTGTTTTAGACTAAGTGTTTTTGCTGCAATTAATTGTTTTTTAACAGGATGTAATTTTAACTAAGTGTATCTTTATGAATTTCGTGATGATATGAGTTTTAGAGTGATTGTCCCCTTATGCCCTGGAGAAACTGTTTAATGAACGTTTGTATATGCTTGCACATAACCATCCAAAAGGCCGAGGACTGTTGTCTTGCTTAAACTTTTATGGTTCTTAAGATTACTTCAACATGATCTCTGTATAGGTTTTAATGTTATATGGAATGTTTTGTTATGTACTGTTATGGTTTATCAACCGAATAAAGTGGATATGACTATGGCCCTGACTCTAGGCTTCAATTTGTACTCCTTGTCCCCTTTTTATTTTACCTGGGGACCCATGAATAAAAAACAAAAAGAGTTATCCAACCTGGTAATTTCAACTTTTCTTCCTTAAGGTTCCTCATATCAAAAGATCAGGAGCTTCTTCAGGAGAGGGTGATCCAATGCTTAATTTGAGCAGGTGGTTTCCAGTGCTCGGGACTGGCACTTAATTCTTAGTATCAGCACTTGTGGCAGTCTGCCCCATGGTGGCGCTGTCTGCCCAATTTGGGAATAAGCACAACAACAGGTGATTATTAATTTAATATGCATTAGCAATCACTACTACATCCCACCCAAGTCATTCTTATAGCTTTGGGAGCCTGGAATAGTCTGAATTGTCACACTTGTAGGAGTGTGACGGTTAGTAGTTGTGCTGGTACTCTAATTGGCAGTGCTGGCAGGGACATTGGATGGGGCTAGTTGCTGTGTCCTCATAACAAGGGCCCTGGCACCTATTGTTTTACAAATTAACCACTGGGGTGATCCCTTCCAGAGAAATTATCTCTATTGGATGGGGATTTTATGATGAAGCATCCCACAGAAACCCTGTTAGTGAGAGCCCTTTTTAGCAATTCAATGGTAATTTGCCAGTAGAGAATAAAAGAAGCTAAAAACATGAAAAAAAATATGTATTTTAAACTCCTTTTACAACGATACAGGAGCAGGAGACCATGTCTTTATTTGTTTGGATTACTGTGCACTTTGGAAGGGGAGTTGGCCTTAGTAAACTCTCTCGCTCCTCATGCAGAATTTAGAAAAAAATGAGTATAAACCAACGAATAAACGTTCATGTTTGAATGCACCGCTCAGATTTTAAATGTACATTTTTAAAAGCATTATATCTAGCGGTCGCAGATAATAAGGGTGCTAGATTGCTATCGTATATCTGCGACATATTAATTACTTTTTTGAAGGAAGGCTCTGTTTATATATTTGCTAAGCCTGGTAGTCTTAAATCTACCTGCATTCGGTTACACCGTTGGTTTCATGGGCTGCCTTTCTTATAAACGGTCCCCACCATTTTCATGTCATTGCCACGTAAAACACTACTAATGCAGAGGCCATGTCCTGCCTAGGAATGCTGGCGTGTTTTGTTTATGAGTTTGTAGATACGCACAATCCATCAAGAGAAAGGGGGGGCCGCTGTCCTCCTCTTCACTTCCGAGCGGACACCCCGGTGGTGGTTGGTGCGCAGCGCCCCGCGCTCAGTTATCTGTTGCTGCGCATTCAAGGAGTGAAGATCCCACCTCGGCTTGGCGCGCGGCCCACACAATGCGCTTCGAGGCTTTTCCAGTAAACGGCCCGCCGGGTCAGCGCGGATGACATCAGTCAAATTCCCGTTAGGAAACTCCCCTCGCGCAGCAGCACAATGGTTACTGCCACGGGCACGAGACCGCCTCCGGCCTGGCTCTGTTGACCTTTCAGGGGTCACCAGCCGGACAAGTGGCCGAGTGTGACTCAGTGGCACGTTGTTCTTCCTTCCCGGGTCAGTCGCATAAACCGGTGCGTGTGACTTTCTCCGCTCTCCTGGAGGAGGCTGACTGTACTCGTGCACGCCCTGGCCTTCCGACGCCCGAGGGCGCATTATTCAACACTTGTGCACACGAGACGTGTATTTATTAGCCTGTGTTAGAAGGCACCATCACCGTGCGCTGTATCTTGTGCAGTGACAGTGCGCGTATTGCCGTACGCTGTTCCAGCTGACACATGCTCTTGGCAAAAGTGTAAATATGGGAACGTTGCGTCATGTAATGAAATTCCAGTTTTCTCGATGCGGAGCACCTGGGCCACTGAACAGAGGCAGATGTAACGTTACCTACCTTGTGTATGTATGGTCCTGCGCCAATTTCGTAGTTTGGGAAACATTTACCGGTTCTGAGATCTTGATAAATCTGTTGACGCTGCAATTGGTTTTGTATTTTACTGTGTAGGGTGATTTACATTAGCTAGTGTCCCTGCGAGGTAGAAGAGAGTCATTCTTGCAGTTAGTCACTGACTTCTGTTACTTAAGCAACAGCGGGAGGTATACAGTTATTTTACCAGGAGTGCACTGATTTGGGAGTGAGCCACTGTCTTCTGTGACCTGCAGCTATTGTTTAGTCATAGATGATGCTGGATAGAGGCCAGCCTGATCCTGCTCTGGATTTGGGAGGTACATTCAAGGCATGGATTGGCGCACCGCTGTTTTACACAGGGGAAGGCCTGTTTGAGTAAAACTAGTGCAGATTTTCCCAGAAGGGGGTGAATGAGCTACATGATAAGTCCTGATTAGTGCAGATGTTCTGCAGGGTGCCTGGTGGCAGGCAGCATCTAAGAGTACTTGAAATGTGTAGATGGATGAATAATAAGTCTTTATTGTATAAAATATATTAAAATATTCGTACAATAAAAGGGCATTAAAATCACAACGTATCTGCAAATATTCCACAAAATCAGCATTTCAGTCACAGTTCCTTAAAACTACGATAGACCGAATCTGAAAATGTAGTTAACTTCCCAATAAATTGAGTCTGTAGTGGAAACAAAAATAAGAAACGGTTAGGCCTAAGTAATGATAAATTGGTACTTCTTCCCAATTCCGCCAGGATTAAACTCGTAATCAGGAGGGCGGTCTGACTACGTATTTGACGGTCTCACAGCGGGGCGCTGGTGTGGAGGCCCCCTGTGAATCCTCCAAACTCGTAATCAGGCCCTTAATCTGGAGAATCATCCCGAATCATCAGTCCCTGGTTATCATTACTATATTTGAGGTATACTGTTTTAGAATTAGTACCAGTTCATCTAGCACAGTTTGGAAAAAAAATTGTTGTGCTTTTTCCTCTGATGGTGCAAAATAGACATTTTACCAATACGATTCGTTTTCACCTAGGATCCTTTAGAATCGCTCTTAGCAAACAGTATGTTTTTGTGTTAATTCTGAAACTTTTCAGATTAGTATTATTGTGGGCTAATGTTGCCAGCCCACTCGAAGGCCGGCCCAAAGGACTCACAGTGGCTTGGATTTCATACGTTTTAAAGTATGGTATGTTAAAAGGTTTTGTTGACTAGGTTTCCAGGAGACATATTAATTAATGTTGATAAAAAAGTTTGTATTAAATCTAAGGGTGGGCGAAGCAGGCGGAGTTGCTCTATGCGGAGCAACAGAGAGTTGGCCAAAAACTCCATGGAGCTCCGCTCCGTGCCTCTCAACTCCGCAATAAATATTTTCTAAATGCAATCTATAATTAATGTAAAATAAAACTGCACTTACCTTATCGCGGCTTCCCGGGCTGTCCTCCTCCTCTCCGTAATCCATGGTAGGACTGCGCATGTGGGAGCATGCGCAGTTCTACCATGACATTTGTCTAATGTAGGAGATTATGAAATTTTGCTGGAACTTCGCACTCTCCGCAGAACGTGGAGTTTGCAAAATTCCGCAAACTCCACCAGCGGAGCGAGTTCAGTGCCCAGGGTCAATTAAATCCTCGCCCCAATGTTTAAATGCCTTTCTATCCCCGTAATGTTTCTAGAGCAAATTAGCAACTTCTCAGTAGCATTTAACTCTGTGTCCCTGGCGCTAGGACTGGACTGAGAAAATCACATTTTGATAAAAATGATGCATTGGCTGGTCAGTGATTGTGACTGTACGTTCCACCGTTGGAACTTTAACAATGCTTATTCACAGGTTCTGCTCCTTGATTGCACATGAAGGGCCTTGAAAGTAGCTTATTTTAGTTATTACTTTTTGACACACCAGTCTTTCTTGCAATATAGACGGATACTTTGGCTTTACTGACTTTGTAAATGTGACACCCCATAATACTCTTTTTTGCCAGAATCATTTGCAGTATTCTTTCACTGACCCAGCTTGTTCTTGTAAGCTCGCTTTGAGTTCTAACATTTTAGATTAAGTGAACACTTAACAGGTCTGCTGAAGAGATATCTGCTAGGTCTGTGAAGTGATGTAATAGCCTCAAAATGTGTTGGTGACTCCAGATTTCATGCGGACCTTTTAAAAAATAATCAGGAATGAAACACAATGTTGAAGCACCATTAGTCAAGGCTGCAAAGCTCATTGGTGGAATGCTATTCCTGCGTCGTGGCGCCCAAAGGATACAATTCAGATCATCCAGTGGGTTGAGTGATCCAGTTATGGTTTGTGTATTATAGCCTTAGAGCCCGCCACGGTGGGCTCTACTGGCCATTAAAGGCCCGCTCCAGCGTTAAAGGCCTGAACCTGAAGGCGAGAGCCTTTAACAAGGGAACAGGTCTTTAATGGCCAGTAGAGCTCGCTACATAGGGCTCTAAGACTATTAGAACATTCCTCCCATAGAGGGCAGAATGTTCTCATTTGTAAAACAAAGGCCTCATGGAGCCTGATGATTTAGAAATCCCCTAGAGCTCCGTGAGGACTTTTGTTCACAGCAGCAGCTGTGAACAAACATTAGAATGTTGGAGCTCCGGGCTTCCACCGGCCATTAGAAGCCCAGATTACTACACCGTTTTCAATGGAGCACCCAAGGTTCCATTGTTCGGAGCACTCCATTGTTTTTAATGGAGCACCCAACAATCCATTGTTCTACTATTTATTTCTTTGCTATCACCCACTATTTGTATCGACTGAGTGCAACACTGAGGGCTCAAAATAGTGTGGCTTAGCTATCATGTCTGCATTAAAAACTACGCCAGATAGGATGTTAGGTAAAAACGAGAAACCATCCGCAATAGTCTTGGATATTTTTGTAGACCTGTCTGCATGATTGTATTTGCTGTTAGGCTTAACCCGGGTGGAAGTCCAGAGGCAAGCTGTGCTTCTGTCAACTGTACTGCTGTTAGAAGTCAGTGTTGCGCTTATTGATTTTACTTCTTTGATTGCAGTAGAGCCCTTAGTCCTACCAACATTATCATCTGTGTTAATTCTAAAGTTGGCAGCTGCACTAGGAGATAGCTCCTTATTCCTGTAGCCCTTTTTCTCTGGTCAAATATAGGAAATAGAGGTGCTTTAGATTTATTTCTCGTTTGAGGTCTCTGCGTATTTATAGAATTTCCTGATTTTTATTTTTTTATTTAATTTCTTTAAACGGCGTTTGCTGATATATGGTCTAAACTCCTCTTCAGTTGGACAAGCTAGGTCAATGGTTAAAACATCTCTACCACATGAGTTAGTAGTTCAATTCAATTCAATCGACTTTAGTTAAAACATCTCTACCACATGAGTTAGTAGTTCAATTCAATTCAATCGACTTTATTTTGGCCCAACTGAACCATAAAAGTACACAGTCAAAACAGTATAAATACTTAAAAAACATTATAAATAAAAATCTCAATTCATAACAGTAAGTAAACAGTCATACAACATCAGTAGTCAAGTGATTTACCACCAAGCTCAGATAAAACCAAAGGAGCAAACACCTGGGAAGAAGTCCTTAAGAGGGAACTCATTTTGGGGTCCGTAATGTACCAGGATTATCTAAGCAAGATATCAGATATATTAAGAACATTAAGTACAACGATAAAAGGAACAGCAGCCAGAAAAAAAGATCCATTCAAGTATCCATCTAGAATTCCTAAAACATTACAGATAAATAGTAGTCCTCTGCTTGATGGCGCGTTCAATATATGTGGCTGCAGAGATTCAGAAATTGACCATGGGTAAGGTGTGCAGGTAGATAAAGGCGGCTCTACAAAAACGAATATTGGCCGCTCTGAGGCTGGGCAACAAATAGCGTTTTCTCAGCAACAAACACAATTTACAGAATAACATAAAATGTAGGGTAGTTTGTGATCATTGGTCATCACATGAGATTAAAGGAAGTTGCAAAAAGTATGTGCCTTGTGACTGAAAAGCAACAAAAAAATGCACTGTGCATAAACTGAGTCTCTTCAGTAAGAATTTGTGATTTCCCACACATACTAAGTATGGTGCAGGACTTAGAGCCGAACAAATCCCCATATAGGTTTGGAGAATTCTACTGCACTCTGCATTCTATTCTACGTGCAGCCTTCTAAAACGCATTCTTCCGAGTCCTGGTAAAGCTGGCTAATACATTGCTAGGAGAGGTAAATTAGTCCTCCCATCCCATACTACAACATACATTCTGCATATACTTCAAACAACTAATACTCAAACAGTGGTTGAGTTTTAAGCAGTCTGCAAGCACAGCCCTATTAAAGGATGTCTGACTTTTGGTCCAATTTCTGAGCCACAAAAGGAGTGGTTGGATTTTGATGAGATTGCTAATCTAGCCAATCCCTACCTCAGTGTGCCAGATGAAGGAACTAGTGCTCTGGGGGACAGCTAGCAGTGTCTTGATAACATTATTTTCAGTTTTTTTCAAGGGCCCCCTGATCTTCAATGCCCCACACCCCAGCCCTATATGAGACAACAGCACATCATTTGGCTTATAGACTGTCATGAGATTCTTTATTGGTTTCTGACCAAGTTTGTGGGCAAAATTAAGGACGGCCTCCACTGATTTGGAAAAGGCAACAGCTCTACTGGTCTTCAGAGGTCCCCATGAGAGACGGGTATCAAAGTGGATGTCAAGGTAGGAAAAAGTAGGAACAGAACCAACTTTCTTACAGTTTACAAAGGAGACATTGTCCTTCTTCCTTCCCCCCAAAAGCATTATGTGGGCCTTATTTTGGTTTACCATAAGGTCTAGACTGACCATGAATTTGCAAAAAATGGCAGACGTTGTAAGCCATTCGAAGTCCTGGTGATTAGGACAGTATCGTCTGAATAAATTAGTGTGTGGATACTCCAAGCACCTACACGAGGGCAATCTGCCCTGAGGTTAACCAGTTTATCCTCCAAGCTGTTTATATAAATGGAGAACAGGAAAGGAGCCAGGACACAGCCCTAGCGTACACCCCTTGCCAGGTTGAAAGATAGTGTAGATTCTCTACCTGAGCCGTACCTTACACTGGCATTGATATTATTGTGCAGATCTCTAAGGAAATTAACAATGTGAAGAGCAACCCCCATATCTGTCATGATGTCACACAATTTAGGCCTGTTTACAGAGTCGAAGGCAGAACTCAAATCCATAAAAGCCAAATACAACTTGCCACTCTTGGCCACAGTGTATTTGGCAATTAACACATACATATTTAAGGACTCCTCGACTGTGCCTAGGCTAGAGCAGAAACCGAATTGGAGATCCGAAAGTATGTTACGCTCCTCGGCCCAAAGCTGCAAACGGTCCAGCAGAATTGCTCCCATTATCTTTGTGGTGGAATTAATCAGTAAATTAGGACGATAGCAGGGTGGGGGGGTTGTTTTTCGAGCCCTTTTTAAAAATAGGAACAATATTTGCATGGGACCAGTTCTTAGGAGGGCCAGCCACTAAGGTGGCATTAAATACGTTTGTCAGGAAAGGGGCCCACAGTGGGATATTGGCTTTAAACATATCAGAGGCAAGCCCGTTTGGACCAGGAGCACGCCCAACCAGACAACTAGTCACAGCCCACATAACCTCTTCCAGTTCAATAAGTAAACCCGCCGAAAGCTTAGCGGAGCGCTGTGACCATTTAAGGTGCTAGTCTGCGGATGATTAGGAGCTAAAGGGATATGATCGAGGATCTCAGGGTTCCCTAAACAAGGGTCAGCATAAAGCTTGGTGAAATGGGCAAACCAGGTTTCAGATGGAATAACAGTATCTATGCCAGTCTCTTTTTTTGGCCTAAAACAAACTGTGATTTACTGTTGTCTAGAAGGCCTTGCAATTCCTAAGTTCGCTGCCTGAACCAGTGATGAAAACGGTACCTCTCTGATAGTATTCTTTCTGGTTTTTAGGGCATCTCGGTTCAAAGTTCTACATCTTTGCACCGTGTCCTGAACTCTAGGAGTTTGTTTCAGCACAGCGAGTAACTGGTTGTGCGCCTGGGTGCAGTTAGCATCAAACCACTTTACAGGTGGCTTATGTCCCCTATTGTGCGGGACCAAGATTAGGTCAATTGCTACTCTACAAATCTTGTTAAAGCTATTGAGGAGTGCAGGACGCCACTCTTGTGCATAGTCCACTGATAAGCAGACCAAAAAATCAGAATAAGTGGAGACCATTAACTGTGCTAAAAAAGAGGGTTGATCAACCTTGGACCATACTTTTACTACCCCATGATTCCTGGAGAATGATAAGCACGTAGGATGGACCGCTACAGGGATTCTAGTGATCAGTGAGCCATGGAGAGAGAGACAGGAGCCTGTGCTCACTAAATTAGTAGTTAAAAAGTCAGACTCCGGGATATTTCCCTTCCCATTTTGGGGAGGATTGGTTGCCAATTAGTTGTTAGTATTATGTGTTGGAAGTATTTGAAGAATTGACTTGAAAGTTAGCTCTGTTGTTCATCACATCACTAATGCATTGTTTGGCATTTGAACTTGACTTTAGCTGTAACTTATATGATTTGAGTCTAGTCAGGTCCAGTTTTTGTAGTTTTTACGGTAACAATTGTAATGAATGAACAATATCTTCCAGTTTTGTCAGGATTGCAAGATACAATTAAAACTTGTCCAGAAACTTATGTTTTTTTAAAATATTTTCCTGAAGATTGTACATTATTTGGAGCTTATTTTTGATATCCTTTAACAAGATTATTTGTTCGGTGCAACCGACTGATTGGCTATCCATGGTATCAGCCATTTTAGTCATAGTTGACGTAATTATTCCCATTGCCTGTACGACTGGGTAGGAATGTGTAGAGTGTGGGTGGTACAACACTAAAAAGTAAGGCCTATTGATTACAGACATGAATATCTCAATGACCGTATTTTTACCACACACAACCCATCTATCACTTCTATCACTGGTTGACTTTGTATGCCTGTCTTTCACTGCTCCACTGCTTTTTGACTGGGTTTGAGCTATAGAAGCACCACATTCTGGTATATGTATGGGGTTCAGTGCCAGCTACGATTGGCAAGTTATTTGCAGCGTGGTGGGATACACCATGGTGTTGGAGAGAAGTATGGGTTAAATCTCTGCTTTCACTTTATCCTGACCTTTAAAACAGTCCTTTTCTTTATTTATGTCTTCCCTTTCTCGCATCCATCCACCAACCTTCCCCTTTCTCAGCTTCTTTTCTCATCGTATATTGCTGGGTTCAAACTGGAATGGCATGGTGAGCAAAAAAACTATGGATTTAGGCCCAGATCGCGGTCCTGGGGTGTATGTATGACATTGTTCTGCATTCTGTCCATCAACTGTTGTTTTTGCATTTGTCACCCCGAGTGTGACGCATATGCTCAAACGTGAGTCCCGTGCTCTCCATGCCACTGGAATCAAGCTGTCCTGGCTGATGAGGGCTGAAAGCCCGAAACTGGTCCTAGGATTCATTCTGTCCATCAACTGTTGTTTTTGCTCTTTTCTCACCGTGGGCCCATTGCAAACCAGCCAAACTGAACTCTACCCTGTTTTATTTTTGCACGTATTGAATTTTTTTTCTTCCATCCAGTTTTGTTTAAGCTGAAGCATGTGTTCGCTTGTCCATGTACAATTTGCTGGTTCCCCGAGTTAAGGACTCTATACGAATGTATAAATAGATACATTCATACCATGTACGTGGGCGACTTTGATACCCACACAGATTGCAGTGCTGGATGACTAGACACTCAGACTCTTTGTAGTCAGGGCAGTCAACCACACTTGATGATCAGTGGGACAAAAGCCTCTAGGGAAACTGGGCAGAAGGGTGGACAAGCTACCATGTGCAGAGGGTAGTGGCTCAGGAGGAGTGGTGAAAGGATAATGAGACAAAGAGAAGGGGGGAGGAAGCACACAGTGCTGGTGATGGAAGATAGGGCCAAAGTACTGTACGGAGGGCAGCATCCTGACGGGGCACATGGCAGCACTCCAAGCTGCTGGGAAACCGGGCCTGGGGGGACGACCAGGGCACCACTCCCTCCCTGTGAATGAGAGAAATGTCCGGACGAGCAGCATGTATTCATCTGCCTGATAAAGCAAGTAAATACTGCGTGAGGAAAACGCCCAGAGGGTGACTTGGGGCGGTGAGGCACGGGGCAGCTGCCCCCGGTACAGAGGAAAGGCTCGCCGGCTGGCATGCCACTCTTCGGGTGGAGGTAAAGTGCCTTCCTTCTGAAGTTTAGCCAAGCGGCCGCATTTATATTGCTGAATCAGCCCGGTTTCTAGCCTAAGCTCCAGATGTTAGTCTCCCTGGGAATATCAGGCACGCTTCTCGTTGCTAAACGCACCAGTGATTAGTGAAAGAAACGAATGAGGGCACACTGCCCAGCCCAACTACACAGAAACAGCAATCAGTAACGCCTGTTCTCACACGTGTGTCCTGGAGTAGGTCAGGTGTCAGCAGGGTGCACACCTTGGTGCGGCCACGCTTTCCCTCCAGACTCAGCAAGCGATCTGTAGAAGCAAGGACACACCCCTCCTGCAACCTGGCCAAAAGATAAGACAATAGAAAAGAGTTCCCTGTTCTCACGCTCTCCAGACTAGACAAAAAATTAAGAAAACATGTACCGTCTTAGATAAGGGACAAGGAATGGAAGTTGTAGTTTTCTTGCTGAAAGATAAGTTGGATTCTATGTACAATACAGGCAAGGACAATAACATGTTACATGCATGTCGATGCATGTTATGGGTAATAACATTTATCAAAAGTATGCATGTGTTTGTGTATAATTATAGTAAGAATCATAATAATGCAAGCGAAATCATTTTTGCCATTTAATGGTTTCTAATTATGGCAGCCTTTTGAGAAAAGGAGCTGTAGTAAACACTTTACTTAGTATAAGCCATCTCCTATGGGGTAAAAACGTAGAAGAATATAGTGTACATCACAATGTAGAATGACCATAATAAATAACAGAGAAATATAATTTCTACGAAAATATAATCAGTTTTATTTATATTTGGTATCTTTTGTAATTTGTATCATATATATTTTTTTATACAGTTAGAAGTGCTTCAGGATATTGCTAATGTTTCATATGTATATAATAAACAATATTCACAAAAAGGAAAGCAAAAAAAGGACACAAATTATTATCAAATGACAAGATGAATATTAAGGACTTTTGAAGTAGGCAAAGCGGTGGATTGGAACACTACGCGCGTTTCGGCTACTGCCTTCATCAGGAGACCGTCATTTGCAATAATACATTTACAGACAACACTGAAAAAGAATTCACAAAAATATTTATCAAAAAAGGAAAATATGTACACTATTATTATACACTAATTACAATTGATTTTAGAATAATACCCCTAGGCATGGTCATTATTTTAATTTATCTAACGATTAATACAATACTTATTAATATCTAAAAGGCAGCCAAACATTTTCTATAGTGTTACACCATTGATACTCTTCGATACACTTTTATTATCTTCAGCCAATATCTAGAGCTTTGAGTTAAGAAACATTAGACCAAAATATTAAAAAATGACCATTTAAGCTCTTAGATACATTTTTTTCTTCTATGTTCAGCTAGTCTCTAAGACTTTGAGAAAAATAATCCCACTAGCAGAGGAATTAATAATTATCTTAAGCGTGTGTGGTAAAGAGACTATCTATCAAGGTTACAGAATGAAAAGAAATAGTTTTTGTTAAATAATAACAGAGATAGAAGAAAAAAGAGCATTACAATATAAAATGATACCGATATCACTATAGTGTGATAGAGGTAAGATTTTAATGTCCAACCATTGAAAATATGTTAGGAAGGTAACTAACTGATTTTTGCTATGACTTTCTATTAGTGCGAAACAAAAAGGTGCGTCTACTCAATTACTTACTTAAAGTTTCACGAAGGTGAATTATAGCGTTTCTGTTGTAAATAACTTTATTCCTCTTTGGCCACTTGTTTTTCCTGTGAAAAACTGGTCGACATGTTTCAGCCACGTTACGCCTCTGTAGGTCAATTGGGCTTTCTTCAGGACCAGGTGAATGTGGTATATGGAGTGACGATTTGTCTACTCACTTAAGGAGGTCAATTTTGAACCTTTAACGTATCTTTAGATTACGCCTCACACAGGCTTCAAGGAGTTTTTAGGAGGGGCGCTTCTCGTCGCTCTCTTCTCCTAGCTGCAGCTTGTGCTGTCTCTACTTCTCTCGGGCGTAACGTGGCTGAAACATGTCGACCATTTTATACACTAGAGAATTGAATATGTACGAATCCTAATAAATTCCACTAACATATTCTTGGATATTCTCAACCTGTAATTCAATCCCGGAAAATAAAGTGCAACTCCCTGGAACGATTGAATTATTTTTAACAAATCACTCACTCACCACCCACTATCACTAATCACTACTGTTTTTAACCTAGGGTGCTTTCCTCCTGGCGGAGGGTGCATACCAACTGACCCTATGATTTTGCACAGACGTGTAAATAAAGGCGGAGAATCAACATATACCGCCCATACCACCATCATTACACGTGAATGAGGGCCTTTTACCAAGGGACATCCTAGTTAGAACTGTAACCAGGTTATACAGGACAAGTGATCCTCCCTCCCCCCCCTTTTTGATGAAAAATATGTTGCTAGTTAGACAGGTGAACGTAATATCCTATATAAATCAAAGATAGTATAAATGCCTCGTGCAAACAAATTCCACTAATTGCGGCAACTTGCATGGCTATATTAGTTTTTTAAAGTCCCCAATAAATTTATGTGTACCTTTTAAGACGTGGCGGTAAACGTTGATTATAAATGAAGACACATCCAAAGATTTGAAGTAACCATCATTGTAAGGCAAGAGTCTAAGAGGTAGATAAATAGAAGAACTATATTTTAAAAGTTACGCTTCTTTAAAACGAGTTACGCTAAAGAGCCCAGGTTTAAGGTCTCACCTGCATGATGCGAGGCCATCTTTATAAGGCGAGAATCTATGGGACAAATAAATAAGGTAACAATATTTTAAATGGTTTAGCTATTCTCGATCGATTTGAGTTGAGAAGCCTGAGTTTAGGAACTCACCTGCATGATGTTGCGAAATTCCTTGTAACTGGGTTTCTGTAAGGTAAAGCCGTCAGCCGTCTTCGGGAAGAGTAACAAGACTCTGTGCCAAAACGCGGGTTTATATATATGCATTAAGGGTGATTGAATTAAAGACTGGTGTGGAAAACTTGATGGAATGGGTGGGGTCGATAGAAAATAGACGTCATCAAAGAGGTGCCAGATGTTACCCAAGTCATTGATCTAGAGAGAAGACTAAATTTAGAGTCAAACAGATATCGCTATTAAAAATAACTATGGCAGTGCCATGAAGCTATACCCTCGGGCAGGCTTTGTGTTATACCAATGTCTATAAAGTACTGAACACTAGTCATTTTTATACACCTTAGAAGAATGAGAGTTTAAGTTATCGCATCAGGTATTCAAGCTTATGCCTTCCTTATTACTTATGCAGGCACACACGCCACTGAATCATTTTTCAGGATTCAGACATGTGCAGGGCGCACACAGTGGTGGACAGGGCACATTAACCCTCTAAAATATTTTATGGTGATTCAAATCAGTGACAAACTGATTACATACCTCGACAGCAAGTGCAATGATGACCTGAGCTATCATGCCAATATAATGTCAAGAGTGGCTGGATACATGCAAATCTCGGTAGCAGAATCCTTAAGTCCCAAAGTCAACTTCGCAACAGGTACACTTGATCAACAGATTTTGTTGGTAAGTTAACTCAGTGGTTAATGTTTCTACTGTGGTAGGTAACTTGGAGGTCATCTAGTCAAATCTTCTTGCAGCCACCTCAACCCGCTATTTCTCCAGGGTAAATTAAATAAGCTCCCTTGAGTTAGTTAATGTCATCATCTATGAACATTACTACTAAACTTCAAATTGTCAAAACGTGTAGCATGTAAAAATACAAGAAAACAAACATTGGCAAAGCCAATAGGTCTTGTCTATGTGAGAGTTATTGGCTTCACATTTTAGCCAAGTTGTCAGCAGCATGGCTGATGTTCATCATGGTTGAAGGTTAGTTTCGTAGAGTAGAGTTGCATAGAGAAGAGTGGAGTAGAGTGGCTTAGAGTAGAGTTTTATTAAAACCAATGGTTCAGCTAGAAAATGTTACGGTTTATAAACTTTCAAACCCGTATGTATGTATGAAATGACTGAAAATTACTTTAATTATGGTTCCAGACACTAATAGGGCCTCTTCCACACCATGTTATGCACGCAGGGAACCTAGTTGTTTTATTTCGTTTTTCTGAATTTGCTTCTTGACAATTACTGTTTTTTTTTATTTGACTGATTATAACGTAAGTTACTTTCAGATCGCCATCTTTTAGAATATTGCAGTCCTTTATCCCCAAACAAATATGCTCTATAAGGTTTAGTTGCCCTGGGGATGACCCACAGACGTTTTAGACCACAGGGTCACACATTGATAGTTTTGCAAGCGAGCAAATGAGCAGTAAAACCATATTTGGGTTACTACTAAATAGAGGAAATTAATTATTTCCTTTTTTTCTTTTAACACCCTTGCACCTCAGCTTTGCTTGTAGGCACATGTTTGTGTTAAAAAAACAGTGTATACTGCACATCACAAGCACTTGAGCACTGTTTGAGAAGCCAATGTTTAAATTCTCTCCCTGGCTAGTACAATACCGTCGAGTATTCTTTATACTTATTACTATATAACCCATTAACTGGGTCTCCAAATGTTTTAAAGTCCTGTGTATTCATTTCATTCATATCAATTGTTTCCAAATCGCAACACTTTACTGTTCAGCCACTGTTTTTGATACGAAGAATAATATAAAGCAAATGTGAGGGAAAAACAGTCATGCCTGCATTTTACTTTCCAACTCACCTAACAAGGGGGTCGATTACGATGGCGGTGAATCCGCATCCTCCGGGCCGGTGGAAGCCACTGCAGGCCCAGAGGATGCGGATTCACCGCCGTGGCATAGAAAAGACCCACCGCCAGATTATGATGGCGGTGGGATCAGCGGCGAACAGCAGGTCCGTCTGCCGCTGATCCGGGGGTGTGGACCGCAATATGGTGGCTGTGTCTGCAAGACACCGCCAGCCACATTAGGATGGGTGCGGAAAGATGCTTTTCCGCGGCGGCTTTACCTCCATGGAAAAGCATGTGGACCTTTGCTTCTGGGGGCCCCTTGCGGGCCCCCAGGGTGTTGGGGGTGCACATGGAGGGTACCTATGGTACCCCCTGCTTTGGCATGCACAAGGTGGCAGGCACCACGCGGTGCCCGCCACGTTGTGCATGTTAAAGGAAAACATGCATTTTTTACTTTGTGGCGGTCACTGCTTAAAGCAGCAGCCGCAATAATGTTGCATATAGAGGATGTGACCTCCAGGGTGGCAGTCACATCCTAATTCCAATGGAGGAACCGCCGCTGCCCCTGCGGACGCTCTCTCTACCTCGGGGGTGGCGGACGGACTTTGTCCATCCGCCATCCAAATCGACACCAAGGTGCGAAATGGAAAGAACCAGAGAAGGACGAACAATCTGGACAGTAGCGTGGAAATGGACGGAGAAGTTGCGGCATCACCAGGAGAAGAATAAGTGACCTTGCAGTTGGGATTGGGCTAGAGAAATAAACTATATACTAAATATACTGTTGCAATGACCACAATCTTGGCCATCAGGAACTCTGCAAAATTATTGAACAGGTGACAAACGAATGTTCAGTTGCATCCTAGTGCATGGAATGGTGAGCGAACCAAGGAGGAGACATGTTAGGAGCAGGGAAAGGTGATAGTGACGTTAACTGACCTTTATCACATCCTGCTGTCCTCAGAAAGTTACCTTATTGGAATACTGTTTCACAAAGAGAACTTCGAGAGCAAATGTTCTTTGGGTAAGCAGCAGACTGCATTGTACATAGGTGCATTTATTCGAAAATCAACAATGTCCCAACTAGGTGGACAATAGAGGATTGTCCTATTTTAGTGTTAGTAGTAGGGGTATAGTGATTAAACAGGCATGCCGTGAAATCAGCGGGAAAGGCAAAGTGTACAATGAGATGTATTTTAATTATCGATGCACATCAGTTTCGCACTATAGCATTAGAGACAATCATAGGTTATAACAGATTCTATATAACTATTTGTAATAC
This sequence comes from Lissotriton vulgaris, assembly GCF_964263255.1. Taxonomy (NCBI): domain Eukaryota; kingdom Metazoa; phylum Chordata; class Amphibia; order Caudata; family Salamandridae; genus Lissotriton; species Lissotriton vulgaris. The sequence continues at coordinate 1,364,859,948 of NC_141695.1, read as the reverse complement.
TGTCAAAAGGCTAGGAATTTAATTATTGAGACTTGTCACGATGTATGTTTGGTAAAACTGTGTTTTAGATTTATTCACTTAATCAGTTTACAGTTCATAATTCATATCAAAACATTGTTAAAAACATATCACAATAGACATTTTAATAAAAAATACATGAAATACATAATAAAAACAAGAAGAATCAAAAAGGTCGACGCGGCGTTTCGGCTTTCTTTTAGTACACCTTCCTCAGGACTGATTCTTATTCCAAATGGAGTTCGTTGCCCATATGGAGAATGCTGGTTTAGCGAAAGGTCCTTTAAAATTTTGGGACGATTAACAGATCACAGGATGCTATTCTCAATTTGCAAATTGTGCTGTTTCTCATAGGAGAGGAGTAAATTCAATGTTCCTTTGATGTCGTCTACATATGTTTATATATTTCCATTAGTGGACATGGCGTCCGCTTTGTTCGTATCTGTGAATAGGATATGATCTTGCCGGATTTAGCTGCCAGGAGGAGCCACCGTTTTTATAAAAGTTGTCGGCGATATTCTTCCATAGGAGCTGGGCGATAAATTCGCTGCAGTCGGGAACCTCTTTCAATTAGGTCAGCCTTTGGCGGAAGAACGATCAAAGCACTAGGGGTTGGCCTCACGAGTTTGTCGTTCTCTTCGTTGCTTAATCCGGCCTCCCTACTCCTGTGTCCTGGCAGCCTGTCCTTGTATCGTTCTTCCGCCAAAGGCTGACCTAATTGAAAGAGGTTCCCGACTGCAGCGATTGATCGCCCAGCTCCTATGGAAGAATATCGCCGACAACTTTTATAAAAACGGTGGCTCCTCCTGGCAGCTAAATCCAGCAAGATCATATCCTATTCACAGATACGAACAAAGCGGACGCCATGTCCACTAATGGAAATATATAAACATATGTAGACGACATCAAAGGAACATTGAATTTACTCCTCTCCTATGAGAAACAGCACACTTTGCAAATTGAGAATAGCATCCTGTGATCTGTTAATCGTCCAAAATTATAAAGGATCTTTCGCTAAACCAGCATTCTCCATATGGGCAACGAACTCCATTTGGAATAAGAATCAGTCCTGAGGAAGGTGTACTAAAAGAAAGCCGAAACGCTGCGTCGACCTTTTTGATTCTTCTTGTTTTTATTATGTATTTCATGTATTTTTTATTAAAATGTCTATTGTGATATGTTTTTAACAATGTTTTGATATGAATTATGAACTGTAAACTGATTAAGTAAATAAATCTAAAACATAGTTTTACCAAACATACATCGTGACAAGTCTCAATAATTAAATTCCTAGCCTTTTGACAGTATTACAAATAGTTATATAGAATCTGTTATAACCTATGATTGTCCCTAATGCTATAGTGCGAAACTGATGTGCATCGATAATTAAAATACATCTCATTGTACCTTTGCCTTTCCCGCCGATTTCACGGCATGCCTGTTTAATCACTATACCCCTACTACTAACACTAAAATAGGACAATCCTCTATTGTCCACCTAGTTGGGACACTGTTGTTTTTTTCGACTACTGTCTTCCCTCCAGTCCCTTATAACTCTGTGTGGGGTCCTCCTTTTTCTTCATAGGTGCATTTAGTACATATGTGTTTTTTTCTGAATAATCTTAAGTCTGAGCAAGTGCTGCACTAGCAGGACAACCTCATCCCAGTAGGCAGACATGGAGAGGGAACGTTAGGTGTTCTTGGACCTGATGCACAAGAGACTGTACTTTTAAAGCGGATGCAGATGTAAAAAACCAAGCTTAAATTCACAATGTTTGCAAATCGCAAGTACATGCACAACCATGTTATACCTGCAACCATTTTTAGGTCTCGCCTAGGCAGCACTTGCAAGAACATGCACAACCATGTTATACTTGCAACCATTTTTAGGTCTCGCCTAGGCAGCACTTGATGCACAAGAGACTGTACTTTTAAAGCGGATGCAAGTGTAAAAAAACAAGCTTAAATTCACGATGTTTGCAAATCGCAAGAACATGCACAACCATGTTATACCTGCAACCATTTTTAGGTCTCGCCTAGGCAGCACTTGCAAGAACATGCACAACCATGTTATACTTGCAACCATTTTTAGGTCTCGCCTAGGCAGCTCTTGCTCGGTCTCTTCTAGACATGCTGTGTTCAGAATATGGGCTTGAAGCCACTTCCATCTTTTCTATTGGCTTCTCTTACTGTCCTTGGTAAATATCTGCTATTCATTGGTGAAATAGATTACTAGTCCCTCCATTTCAAATTTTGTAACCACCCATATGGACTGCCTCTGTCATATGGGCTCTTACCCTGCATGCTATTTATTACACTTGTGGGCACTATTTGTGTAGCTGTCTTCAAGCAGTGCTCGTGCTCATCCAATGGCTGCCTTTCCTTTTTTGAGCGAGCTCGCCTCCGAGCTTCAAAGTGGGCTGCCTTAAGCTTTATTGCTTTCCTCCTCCTGGTTCACTTTAGAAGCCCTCTCACCACCTTCAGAGAAGACCGCAGGTTTTCCCTCCCCTAACCCTTTCTGTGTGCATCAAGTGAGTTTTTGTCCGTGCTCGCTAAGCGCACGTACTGATGTAATGGCTGCCTTTCCTTCAGTTCAGCAAGCGCCACTTCATTTTAATTTTATCAGGCCACCTTGGAGCTTTAAAGTCCGCTTCTCTCATGCTACACTTTATTGCTTTCACTCTCCGGGTTTGCGTTGAGCGCTCCCCCATCCTCCGAGCACCAACTCAGTGGTTCCCTCCCCTGCTCTCTCCCTCTGCATTGAGTGAGGCACCATATGTGTCGTTATCTGGAAGAAGGAGAACATTTAGGCCCTTTTCTACAGGAGAATCGCCAGGGCATAACTTGAACAAATGTCATTGCATAGTCAGCTCTTTTTGGTAATTTTATAGGCTAGCTGATCTGGTGCAGGCAAATGGCGCATTACTGACACCAAACTTTTCTGTGCTGCTGTGTGTGGTTCGGCTTTGCCTTCCAGTGCATCTAAACCGAAGTTCCCAAATCCAAAAAGTGTTTAATACCCAGTAATGTGTGATAATGTGCTGCATCGCAAAATACTTATAAGGTCCCAAAAGCGAGACCGTTTAAGTTGCAAAGTTATTAATTTATATTTTGAATCAAAGTACTTATTTAACATTAGAACTTTCCATTTTATGCATGCGGAATACAAAAAAAGTGTCTCTATTGAGAGCGCATGCTCATACGCTTCCAATCTTCAGACTGCTACAAGAGAATTTGTGTTCTGCACACGTTTGTGCAGGATAATGTCATTGAGCCACGGTGCTCCGTTTACACAGTTTTAGGAATGGGACAGACAGATCCAGATTTAATGAGGCATGCCTGCAAAGGCAACAATGTGAGGATCTATTGGTTAGTGCTTGACAACCCAGCTTTCACACCCATTCTTGAGTTAAATTCCCCCGCTGGACCTCTGTTTGTTTTTCTTCTTTTCTGACCCCCCCCCCCCCCCCCTCCCCCAGCCTCTGCCGTCGCACAAGCTGGGAACTTGTAGGCTCTCACTACTATCATGCTTTGCATGCCATGCACTGGGTAAAAGGGAACTTTGGTGCAGTTTTAGCTGCACAGCATCGTCTCCATCTCTCCCTACAGTCTGCATGTTCAGACAGCCGGTCGCCGCCCCCTCCATAATTTACTTTTCTGCCCCCTCATTACCTAATTAAATACTAATAGTTTTGTGTTTTTCCCCATATTACAGCAAATTATAATAAACATCTTGCTACAATATAAATGCAGCCCATTATAAAGAGAGAGCCCCGGGTGGTTGATTTTGTGACACAAAGTTTCTCATTATTATATCATAAACTATTCCGGGTGTGGTGGGACCGGCTGACTCACTCCATTGCTGTCTCTGAAGACCAGCGTCCAGACGCCCTGTGCATAGGAACAGCTGCCTCTGTGTGAGCTCACTACACCTTGTCACCTGCTAACTCTCTCTCAGTACCCCCACCTCCCTCTCTGCCCCTTTCATCATCATCGCATTCCATCAACTCCGCTCTTAGCCTACACATTCCAAAAGGACGGTGATGCGCTTACACAGAGATAAAATACATAATATTTATAGTTTAATATCTGCAAAATCACTAACGATATAGTATGCATACAATATTCAGTTAAATGCTCTCCCATGTGTGCCCTTCCTATTTTCTCATGCAGTGGTGTAATTGCAGCGCTAGAGGAGCACTTTACATGTGCACAAATCCCGTCTTTCCTCTTTCTTTTAAAGCACTACTCATACCACCCCTGCTTTCCACTGTTTCCTCTACATCCCCTTTCCTTCCTATTTCTTTAGATATGTCAAATGATCACTCCACTGCAAACAATAACAGTAAATAAAAAGCAGTGTCATTTGCAACGCCAATAGCTCTAACTTTCACTAATGCGAGACCAATTGCAATGCAAATGCTTGTTATACTTGTAAGGTATGGAATGGTCGTGCCTGTCAAGGTTAGGGGCAAACCATTTACAAAGTCCAGGCTGCCAATATTTGACAGTTTGCACTTTTTTGTAGAGTGTGGCGTTGAGTAGACCGCGGTCTCAGGGACTGCTCTCCCCGAGGTAGTGCTCACTGTGTGCCACCGTGTGCGTGAACAAGCGCCAACAATGCAGGTGCCCTGTGAATTCTGGGATAATGGCCACTCCATTTATAATAATGAGGCGGGGAGTGGCTCCTGTTTGTGAAAAGTCCTTTTGCACTGCAAGGGTTTTAAAAATGCACTCCTTTGCGTGGAGCTAGTTCTTGTGCACAAGCCCCCTGGTATTTTACTTCCACCAAAAGCCTGGCAAAGAGGCAGTTAACTGTGCATTTTTTGGAAAATCACATTGGGTAGCATGCAGCTGCGGTCCATGCAGGTAACGGTGGTGGGACGATGGGGCCAGGCAAGGGCGGATTTCGAGGGACGGTGTAGAAGGAAAATGGAATAAATAATTAGTTTTCCTTTGGCATCGTCCCTCAAAATCCCCCCTTACCCAGCCCCACCGCTGTTTCATGCATAGACCGGGGCTGGTGGCATGGGAAAACAGAATGAAAAACATGGATTGCACAAATATGGGCTCAAAAAATCTAGTGTCAAGGTATCTCCCAACAAACAAAAATCAGGTTCCACTTCAGCCCACTGTTAGAAACTTGCCTCTAGATATGCTACAATTGGAGTCAGAATAATACATCAATCCAATTGTACAGCAGGTGGGAAGTGAGGAAGGCAAATTTAGAATAGTTAAAAAGGTCGACATTTTGCTAGTGAGAGATTTATACTGAGATGATATTTTGAAAATAGTTACGTTTTTTGTGTGTTATTTTTAAAAACAAAATTTCATTGGGCGTCTGTAGAGTTCTGGAAATCTCGAGGGGTATGTATCGACGTGGTCTAAATTAGTCTAGAGGATTGAAACGTTCAGAGTACGCTCTTTTGAAGGTGGTTGGCCTGCAGAAAACAGGATTATGGAACATGTTCTAGCTTCTGTGAATCTTACATTTTGCTGGTGAAGCACACAGAAAAGGTTTTGGCAGAGACGTGGTTTTCATGCCAGGATCACAGAAAATCACCTCTGCACATCAAGGTGGGAGGGGGGGGGGGGGGGGGTTGAGTATTAAGCACGAATGGCCAAGTTTTTTTATCCAGTCATAGAGATAATGGTGAAGTAGATGTCAGTCATTGAGATGTATTTGACATTGATGCTGAACTGGTTTAGGGAAGAGTCCCCAAGCAGATGGTGAGTCGAACACATCATATCCACATCTCAGTTATTTAGAATTGGTGCTGTGCACTGCTGGGGCAGAGAAGACAGCCATAAGGGATGTATGAATAATGAAGAGATTGACAATGAATTGATGGGCGTCATATAGAGCTCCACCACAAAAGATCTTGGTGTTTAAGTTGGTGAACACACTCGTGTGGAAGGGAGCTGAGGTGAGCTTTGGGTTTGGTATTAAGTACATCTCAGAGAACACAACTTGTATGTAGGAGGCTTTATTCAATCGCAGTGCTTTGGGGTCCAAGGATAAGATCAGAGATGGAGGAATGGGCATCCTAGGAGATGCTACTGTGGAGAGGTTGCATGAATTGCAACGGGCTCCGTGGTTCACAGTGTCACAGACATGAGGAACATAAAGGAAGGGAGAGTAGGACATGTCAGAAACTGAGAGTAACCAGGGAGGTTGTATGTCCCTATATTATAGTAGAAATAGCCAGCAGAAAATATTGCATTCCACCATGTTGTCTGGGTAAGTTTAGGTTTACTATTCTTAATGCCACATCTACATACTATGAGGAAATACAGTAGTCTTTATCGATGATGCAATATTCAATATTTCGACCATAATGTAGTGACATGAGCTCCCTGCCAGTCAACTTTGTACGGTTGCTGTAGGATTTCACACTTCTTTGTCTCTTTTTTGTTTCAGTGGAGCGTGCAGCACGGTTAACGTCAACACAGCCACATGACCTTGCTCAGAAGATCGAACAGGTACAGCGACAGGTGGCGCTGCACAAGAACCGTTCGGAGAGCCTTCTCCGGGAATATGTACGTGCACAGGTCCTGCTACTTCTCTCGTATTGTTGTACCAAGTCCTGTGCTAAGGGGCCTGAGCACAGGCAAAATGGTGTGGATGGAACTGGAAAAGGCCATGCATGCATGCATAGAAAAGTTTGGGGCAGAACAGGCAACATCCTCGATTTTGGTTGTTCCCATTACCTCAGCCCATCAAGTCCTGTTGACCATATGTTGTACACCCATGTGCCAATGCCCCACCCAACCAGTCCAAGAGGTGGCATACTGAATAACCCTGAGAAAATACCTTGACCTCAACCTATCCCACAAGTGATATGATGTGCACTTCTCTGCCAATGACCTTAATCCAAAACTTCTTGAGATGATATACTGTGTATCACAAGTCAATGTCCTGATCCCATCCAGCCATGGAGGCAACCAGCAGCATATCTTTTTGCCAATATCCACAGGCCTTCGAGTCCTAGAGGTGACGTGCTGTGCAACTTGGTGCAGATTCCCCAGGCTCTTCCAGACCTAGAGGAGATATGCCGTATACCCCTGTGATATTGCCCTAATCCACCCATGGGGGCCATTTTGTCATGTTTGCATTATAACCTATGCCACTGGCCAAAGATGAAAGTAAATGAGAAAGAAGTTACACTGTACCTGAGAGGCGATGAATGCACTGGAATCTGCTGTGATGGGTCAAATATCTGCCTCTGTAGTGTTAGCAGAAAAGAATACCCGTTTGCAGTCATCCTCGACTGATTGGGATGTATCAGTGGGAGTAGCACAGTAGATTTGCTGCCGTTTCATTAGTAAAGCGTTGTATTAACCACAAGTTACTTCAACCATAAACAAATGTGTTTGTTGCTCATATATTCAATCCAAATATTAGTACTGTCTGTTTTGTAAGAAACCATTGTATCAAAATCTGAGCAATGCATCGCTAAATCAGGTCGAAACTTAGGGCCAGATGTAGGTCGCCCAATACCGGTCGGTAACGGCCGAAATTACCGAATTTTCGGCAGTTACCGACAGGTATTGGGCTTTTTAGATGTAGGTGCCATTTTTGTAGGATTCGGTATTTTACCGAATCGGTAATTTAAGGATTCGGTAAAATACTGAGGGCCAGATCTAGGTAGCCCAATACCGGTCGGAAACGGACGAAAATACAGATTTTCGGCCGTTTCCGACCGGTATTGGGCTATGGAGATGTAGGGGCTCAAAATACATACAGATTTGGTAATTTTACCGAATCTGTAATCATACCGAATCGGTAAAATTACAGAATCGGTAAATTTACAGATTCTGTAACTTTTACCGATTCAGTAATTGTACCGATCGGTAAAATTACCAAAACTGTATTTTCAGATGTAGGTAGCACTTTTAACAGTGCTACAGGCCTTTCAGGATTCGGTATTTACCATGCAATACAATTGCATGGTAAATAACGAATCCTTGTGTACATGCACATCTGTGCATGTACACCTGTGCCATGTGGCACACAGACATGCCCTTAGGGCATGTCTGTGTGCACATGGCACACTAGCCAGAAACAGGGGTGCAAGAGGGTGTCAAAATGACACCCTGTCCCCCTTGCCAATTCGGTATTTTTACCGATTCGGTAAATACCGAATCGGTATTTGCTATTGAATCCTATGGGCTTCAAGGCCCATAGGAGTCAATAGCAAATACCGAATCAGTATTTTCCGAATCGGTAAATACAGAATCTTACAGATTCGGTAAAAAATACTGATTCATTACCTACATTAGATGCACCGATTCTAAAATACCGAATCGGTAAAATTCTGTATTTTAGAATCGGTAAATCTAATTTACCTACATCTAGCCCTTAATTCTTAACATACCGATTTGATAAATTACTGAATGCAGGATGTAGGGAGCACTCAAGTTAGTGCATTCCTCAGTTAAGAATTCGTTATTTACCACCAACTAGAAGTTGGTGGTAAATAATGAAAACCTTTGAAAAAGCATTTTTTTTGCTTTTCCAACAGTGCCATGTTGCAGACATACATGCCCTTAGGGCAGAGGTCCTCAAACTTTTGGATGCCGAGACCCACCTGTCAACATTTTCAAGCATAAGGACCCCCTCCTGACAAAAATTTCTAAACTTCTAGGTTATGAGGAAGGGGAGGACCAAAGTATGCGGCAGGCTTGACTAAATTGTGTGAGTAGACAATGTAAATAATGTTCTGTGATGTTGCGTATTTTCGGGTAGCATTGCTTTAATATTTAGAATTTTTTAAACACAGTAATACTGAGGAACGATTTCACCCCATCAGTACCAGTTTATAACCAAAATACAGCAATTAACATCAGAAAGGTGTCTAGTCAACCTCTGTGAAGAGCCTCCCAATCTGCAGGAATACGCGCTGCCACATTAGAAGCTCACCTGGCCATGGCCGGGAGCAGCAAGGGTGCATTCAAACCGTGGCGGTTTTGTGCAGAGTTAAGCAGTTTACCAGTGCCCCTTTCCTCTCACCCCCTTTCTTCCATCCCTCTCTTCTCTCCTCTCCCAACCCCGGATCCCTCTCTCACATTGCAGGCAGATGGTTATTAGCCCCAGGACACCTTTTTGTAACAGTAGCGCACTACAAATGTAAATAATAGGCAGAAGCAGGGGATCCACTAGACCCGAACTTCGGGGGGTGGGGGTTAACACTCCCAGCCAGGGCTTGTCCAAGCACTGGTTGCACACGGTGCAACAGTCTTTCCACCTTCTCCATGAATTCCCTCACTACCACTCACCAACAATACACCTCATCTCTCTATACCACCTGTCTGACAAACATTTCATTTTTTTTATAGCGCTACTCATAGTTTACTCACATTCAGTTCTGTGATGTGCATGGTACATCTTCTTTGTACCAGGCACTTTAACCTTCTGCACTGTGTGGGTGACAAGAGTGCCCATGTGACTGCACGGTGAGCAATGCAACAGTGTGAGAGTAGGGTAAAAGGAGTGACTGCAGGGTAAGTGAGGTGACCATATGAATTTGGGTTCGGCTGTAAGTGCAGAGTGGGACGAATTAGTGCATGGTTAGTGATAGCCTTGTTTGAGTGAGTACATATTGAGCAGTAAGGGGGGGGACAGGTGAGTGAAGTGCCACATGAGTGCAGGGTGAGAAGTGTGCTCGTGTGACTGCAGGGTGGGGTACAGAGTGAACAATGCAAGCAAAGTTTTAGTACATTGTGATCACTGTGAGTGCATTGTGATCACTGTGAGTACATTATGATCACTGTGAGTACATTATGATCACTGAGTGCAGGGTGAGTGGGTGAATGTTGTGAGTGCATGGTGATCAGTGTGAGTTCATTGTGATCGCTATGACTGCATGGTAATCGCTATGAGTGCATGGTGATCAGTGTGAGTGCATTGCGATCGCTGGGAGTGCAGGGTGAACGTGAAAGTGAAGGCGAGAATGAGAAGTGAGTAGTCTGAAAGCAGGGTGCATTCCCAGAAACTTGAAGCGTAGGGTTTCAGATATAAGTTAAACTATTGCTATAATGGCATTAATCAGGGTTCGAGGGTGGAGGAAATAAATGTGCTGATCCTGCAACAAACTTCCAGTCTAATGATTAGGGTTACCAGCTCCTTATTTTGATGGCCTAGAAATAAGCAGTCACCTACAGCTGTATTTTTTGCACGTATCTGTGAATATTTAGAACAGCAAATATATATAGAAAGCACTTTTATTTATGTTGTATGGATGCCTCAATGATCCATGACTAATAATTAAAGAGAATAAGGACAGAAAAGTCACATAACTAATTAATACATACTGTTTTACTTATAACTCAGTTTAGTGTCAAGAGCAGGTCTCTGCAGGATCTTTAAACAACACATAGCAGGCATGTTTCTTTTGGCAACCCAACTTTATATTTCTTTTCATTAAATGCATTCTCACACTACAGCAGTAAGTGTAAAATACAAATGTAATGGAATAGGCAGAGTGGGGGCCCAGGGGGTAAAGGAACCATAAAAAAACTAAGCTTTGGTAATCAGTTAACAAAGGCATGTAAATATGCTAATGGTCTTTAAAGACCTGTGAAAAACTCGGGCCGGAGATAAGACTCCAGACACTGCCCAGCCGAGGCCCCAGGAGCGGAGCTGCACTGCAGCAGCCCGGGCTGAGACACAGGATGGGGGAGGAGGGGGGCTGAAGCCCTGGAGGCCAGGGCAGAAGTGACACTGTGAAGGCGCGACCCCCTCTGCATTGCTCCACGGCCCCCCTGGGGGTCGCGCCCCACAGTTTGAATACCCCAGCCTTAGGGCATGTATGTCTGCAACATGTGCACCCATACACAATTGAGGGGTGCAACAGGGTGTCAAAGTGACACCCTGCCACCCTTCAATGTTTCCCCCCCCCCCCCATAGGAATGAATGGCAATTACCGATTCGGTAATTACCGAAACTTACCGATTCTGTAATTTTTTACGAAAAATTACCTACATCCCATTTGCCTGTTCTTCAATACCGAATCGGTATGATTCGGTATTTAAGAGTCGGTAAACTGGGATTACCTACATCTGGCCCTTAGTTTTAAATCATATTGAAACTACCACCTTGGTGCTTAAGTGAATACTGTTGCAAATGAGTGGATACGTGTAAACATAAAAATAGTCGGTGTGTAAAGTGGCAGGAATCCATTAGAGCCCATGTCTTTTCAAAGATCTATTATTAAACATTCAAGGCATGTTTGGCCTGTGAATTCCAATTCCTTTAATAAGAAAGCTCACTCAAAGCACGTGGGGAGAGAGATTCCACTGAAAGTACATCAATAAAGAAAGACCACTGCGAAGTGGAAACCCAAGGATCAGTCCAATGTCCTCATTCGACAGCATACTTTTCTTTGTTAAATGTCTGGGTGGTCGGTGTCTGTCTATAAACTCAATCTTATAAAACAGGGCCGGGATATTTCACATTATTTGAGGAATCTTTCAAACATCCTGCGGCCTGACTTCTGAGTGGAAGCAGCCCTGAATGTTCGCCATGAACGTAAATTCAGCAAAATGCCAGGGATAGCGGAAGTGACATCACACCCATTTACCTTTACTTTCACTCTCACACACATGCCTACACATAGACACGCATTCACACAAACACACACACTCGCTCTCACATGAAACACACGCTCACCCGCAAGCACACAACATACATTTAAAAGCATTTTTGACTTACCTTATCTGCTAGAGAGGGTCATATTCCAGCTAATTGTAATCGACTTTTTATTACACTAATACTGAATAATGTAATATTCACTATTACTGTAATTAAAAATTGACAGAAATCGAGGAAATGCGAGCCCCAGCGACGCCCATAAGGACAGCTGCCCTTATGTCCCCACCACTGATCTTGCCACATTTAAGGACAGGGGTTGCAAAGGCAGGGCCCGGGGTCGCAAGGGACAAGCCAGGGGTCACAGCTGCGCCCCCTAAATGGCATCCATGATGCTTGCTTCAATGGGAGTTTCCTGTCTTAACGTTTCGCTCAGGGCTTGGGGTTTGCCAAAATCATTACTAAAGCCACGAGGAAAGTCGGCATTGCTGGCTTCATAATCGCACACTTCGACCCAGTAGTCTCAAACAATACAAGGAAAAACTGCGAAAGCCCATTCTTAAAGAAAACTCAGAATCCTCTTTGCCGACTACACCTTCTGCACCAGAACAGGCAAAGTAGCCTGGCACAAGGTACAGTCAAGATCTTCAGAGAGAGAACGAACTAATAATAGCATCCCGCCTCTAACCCATCAACGTACTCAATAAGCATGTTCGTGACCAGGTCGGTTCTGATTCAAGCAAGCACAATAAGTTTTGAAAGAAACTTTGCTTGACTTAAGGGTGCAACCCCCTATGCCACGGACATGTCTCCAGAACCTTTAAATAGAACTGCTCCTCCAAATCCCAGCCCAAAAGCTCCCTTGAACCTTCTAGTTATTTCTTGAGACAAGAGGCTGCGGTGTGCTCCATCAGAAAGAATCTCCGAGACTCAACCCATTTATAAAATGAGATCCTTCTAAGAAGGCTACAATCCGAAGCGCTTAAGTATTGAGGGGAGGGAAAGATGAAATATAATAGATTCGTGTAATCTTTGACAGGCTCTGTATTCCTAAATTGCATAGCCAAAGGCGCACAGTATTAGACTAGACTCCTAAGTTCTATCAACGTGTTCATCCCTGAGGCTGGCTGACTCTGACAGGGGTCCCAAAACCCCACCTGACCTCTGAAGGCTGCACTCCAAGAAACTGCAATGTTAATACCAGGAACATGAGTTTGACCTCATCACTCAGGTCCTCAACAGCATCACGTGGCTCTCCCTCGAAGCCAGAAGTATGTTTCAGTTGACTTGCACAGTGCATAAATGCCCACACTCTGGATGGCCCTCACTCCTGACACACGACTGGCCATATCTGGAGGATGGAGGAACCAGCTTTTTTCGAAGCTCAGACAACCTCCTCCTGGAAACTCCTTTAAAAAAAATAAAAGTAAGCTTCCTCCAGGAGCGCAACCAATATATGTAAATCCATTCCCCACCCCTACCAACAATTCACCCCTTCCTAAAGACCCCTATTACAATGACACTATGACTTTGAATGCCCTGTTTGACTTGTACCTCTGCTGTCGTCCGTTCCCATCCATTTCTCTGATGGAGGATGTCTGTGGAATCTGGGACAATAGACATTTGTTAAAACCAAAGGTGTTGTGATGCGTTATTCTCCAACGAGTTTCTTTATTTACTATTGGTATGTTATGGTTTTGTCTGTATTACTCTGCCCATTTTGTTAAACGGAAAATATGCACACACCCACTTCTAGTCTTTGTTCAGTTACCAGCCGGGCCCACGGGAAATCTCAAAATAAGTAAATGGCTGGTACTTCCTATTCCCACCTCGGTTCAGAGGTGAGAATCTACACCCTTGTACCAAATTCCTGAACCACGTACATGCTATACAATAAAGGTGCATATGCACTGAAGTGTTGTCACCGTAAAATATGTGCAAGTGCTGGACGTTGCAGTAGTGGTGTGCAGCAGATATGCAGGGTTCATGTGCAGGGCAGCAATATATAGCAGTGCTATACATTGCATAGACAAGGTACTGTGATGTTCAGTGCACATTCCATAAAAAAGTGTTGCGTAATAAAAATTGTCTGTGCAATGTATTGCTGTCGAGTGGATGTTGCATACACAGCCCTGCACTTGCACTTTTCAGATTATACGTGCAGTGATGTTTAGAGTAAATGACGTATAGCGTACAATTGTAAAGCGGCTTGAAGATGTAGTTATACAGCACGGATGAAACATACAGTGGTTTGCAGGGTTATGTGCAGTAATAATGCCTATTACTCTCTTCCACAGTTGGTGAGCCAAGGGGACCCCTTTGGCCAACCGGACTTTACCCCGCCTCTCCGCCCGATCCCTGGCCTACCATCTCCTGATATTTCCCAGGAGGCCTGGATCAGCCTGAGCGATGCAGAGCGCCTGCGACAGAACTACACCGCCTACGGGGTGCTGCCTGACCACCTACGCACTGTGCTGCACTGGCAGCAGGCGCTGAACCCCCACGCCGACCGCCTGCTGGATCTGCTTGGCAGCGCTGCCCCGCAGGCCCAGGGCCTGCACAGTAACCTGGCTGTTCTACTTCAGCTGGTGGGTAGCCACCTACCCACAGTGCCAAATCCACCCAAGCTTAGCGCCTCCAACCTCTTCCAGGAAAAGGTCATCGGCTACAATGTGTGCCGGAGCTACCACCACTGGCTCCTCCGGACCGACAAGGACTTTGGCCTCCTGGCCAAGAAATACCCCTTGTAAAAACTGTCAAGCAACCCCTCTGCTCCACTTTCTATTGTAACAACCATTTGCCTCGTCATCTCCAACATAGGACAAGGATTTTAATGCAGCAACTTTCTTTTTTAACTTAATAAAGTATTTTTAGTAGGATGTCATGTTGTGCTTTTATTGGGTTGTTGGTATAGACCTACCACAGAATAGATGCATTAAAGAAAATGTTGATTTTTTTTCATCCTTTACCCCAGCGTTTTAGTTGGGATGAAAATAGTGGGGTAGTCTCTGGAAAAGGTGTAGCCAAAAAAGCATAACTAGTAATCCTTTCCAGGAGGCTGATCAGTACTTAGGTACCGCTGTGTGAGTTTATAGGTCGAGACTGGGCAGCGCATGTGCTGTTCTGCGAGGCATGCTGTATTGAGTTAAGGATTTGAAGATCTGCCCACATCTTTCATTGCCTTGTGTAGTTGTCCTTTGTAAATGCTGGCTTCTGATTACTTAATTGCCTTGTTAGTCCCTCCTTAGTACTGCCTTATCTTCATTTGAAACCTCCCTTGAGGACTGGCCATTTTACTGCTGTTGCTGCATGGTATATTTTATTTAATCTCTAAGGACTATTTTCTTTAATGGGTTTTGCCCTACTGCAGGCATGACGTGCTTTTCTTACATGCAGAGCGCCATGAGTGTTTTCCCTTTCTAAGTAGCCGGGACAATGGCGGCCGCTTCTTTCCAATACCATGGGTCTTGCATTTAGGAGAGTTTCAGCTATTGACATTGTAAATGCCAGTAGCTTAAATTCTTGTAAATGCTAGTTCTATTGCATTGGAAATATTTATTTTTGTTGTCAAAGCCCCCATGCCGCACTTTCACATGCATAAAGGCCATGCCCCTTTCTTTAAAAAAGCGGTGTCTTACAAAAGGTGCTCAGCCGCTATTAAAGTGAAACCATGGCATGGGGGCTTTTACAAAAAAAATGTTTTTTTTTTGTCACACATATCTCTTCATCAAGTGCATTAATCACCAGAGTTATCTCACTGTTATCACTATTCCCTGAGATTTACTGGGCACCTTCACAGCAGATGCCTTAACCCAATCAAATATTTTAAAATGAACATTTTGCAACCATTTAAGCATAACAGATCTACTACCATACTTCTCATTGTTCCCAATTTCTTTGTGGTAGGGTTTAAAGAAATAAATGTGTTTGTTGAGGCCCAGATTTTGTGTTGGGATTGTGCCACTTTATTGGCACAATCCCAACGCCAAATCTCATTTGTTAAATCTCATAATACGCTTAAATGTACTCATGATATATGTGTGAGGTCCTAATATCTGATGTCACTTCTTATGATGTCACTTCCAGTGGGGTCACTTTCTTTTGATGTCACATGCAATGTCACACATCGTGACATCATGCGCTGCGATGGCACGTGTCATGATTTCACTTGCATACTGCCTAATCTGGGCAGTCCCCCCACGTATTTTTTAGGAGTTGTGCCCTGTTTGCAGCCCTGAAGTGTCCCCAAAGTGCAGGATGTGAGCGATCCTAGACAACTTGAGAGGCTAGCGAATGTCTCTATGCCCCATAGATTGGCACTTGGGTTCGGAGAATCCCAGAGATTCCGGAGGGTATGAAATATGGGACAAGAAAAAACGAGGTGGATGCATTGGCCGCAGGTGCTCTAATGGTGTAAAACTTCCTCATTGGGAGCAACATAAGTCTGGTATGAGTAGTATAATATTCACCGTTGGTGCTCGGCAGTCTGGACGTGGAGAAGGCCAGCAGAGAATAAATGTGCGCGGGAGGGGATCCGTAGACGTCCGAAAAGAGACAGCAAGCACCAGGGAGGTCCACCACTGAGCCGGGCAGGCATCAGGGGCTTGTGTTCCTCTGAGAAAGAAGAATGATGGAGCTTCATCGAACACTTGCGAGTCCACGTTGCTGAACAGAAGCCTTGCATGTGCCATTTAAGTAACCAGATACTGCTTCCCCAAACGTCAATTAAGTGGAAACCGGACACAATGATTCGGCCCTTCTCACAAGACCAAATCAGCCATGACAGGGTCAGGCACCGTTATGCCTAACCCTGAAATCCGCACACGAGGCACGCAGAATAACACATACATCTAAACACAAGCTTGCCACAACAAAGCCAAGAACATATATGGAACAAAATAACTATTCATAAGCATCTCATGCTTGCTAAGGCTCAGCATGAGGAACCATTTTTGTTTCTTCCTAAGCGCTACAGATAGTATTTAAATGTACTTTACATACTTCCAAAAGAGCAAAGTCATCTTGTCATAAAGAGAAGCAAAAGACAAGAACTGGGAGTGGGAGGCTGCAAACCTTTACTGAATGTAACAGGAAAAGGAGGACTCTGACCGGAAAAACAAAAGAATGAAGCTTTTGAGTTTCCATTCTGGTTTTTCATGAGGTGTATATATGCGGAAGCAGCTACTAATGCCTCTCTTGAGAATAGGGCCACTTACCACTTAGCAAGTGAGACCTGTGAAGTGAAATGCAGATGAGGAAGGTAATATTACACATTCTCCCCGGTGGCACCACTGGCTACTGCATCAAACTAAAAAAGACCATGTTTTTATTACAGGACTCATATTACACTCTGTCAGGCTCTGCTCGGAAGCCACAAAGCAAACTGCAGATACTGTGCCCCAACCATGGTGGTTGTGGTCATTTGCCTCTGGTCTTCCGGATCTTTCCTTCTATGGCTCTGCAAACTGGGCTAAAGACAACCCTCAAAGGCATGACTCTCAGTTTAGCGACAGAGAGCAGTCTAAAGCTTCTCTGCATAGGATGTTGGGGGCCAAGAGCTCACTCTGCTGTCAATCAACAGATACAATAACTTTAATGTCTAGCTGTTGGAAATGGCCCTTTTTGCAGGGTTATCCCTAAACTTTTTGCTTTTTCCTCCTATTTTTTCCTGACCTCTGTGTGTTGGTTTTAGGACTCAGGGAAATTTATCACTGCTAATCAGTGCTAAAGTGCATATGCTCTCTGTATAAACTGTGTTATGGATTGGTATTTCCATGATTGGCCTATTGGATTTATGTGTCAGTCCCTAGTAAAGTGCTCTGCGGGTGCCGGGGCCTATAAATCAAATGCTGTTGGTGGGCTGCAGCACTGGATTGTGCCACCCAAGCAAACAGCCCGTAAAGTGTAACTCTGGCCTGCCATCGCAGAGCCTGTGCGCAGCCTGCGGCTGCCACGTCGACTTGGCAAGTGCACACACTTGCAAGTCCTTAAACCTTCCCTTTGTTGCATACGAGTCACCCCTCTGGTAGGCCCAAGGTACCCCCATGGGCAGGGTGCATTGTATGCATAAGGTAGGACATGCCCTGGTGTGTGGCATGTCCTGATAGTGAATTACAGCCCACTTCATTTTTAACTATTGCAAGGCTACCTGTTCTCCATAAGCCAAAATGGGCAGTTTGATCATTACATCATATGATCCTAACTGACTCAGAGAACATGGTAGAAATTCGAGTTTAGTTTGCCTTAACTCAGAATGATAAAATACATATTTTAGTGAAGTTGATTTTAACATTCTGTGTTTGAAAATACCACTTTTAGAAAGTAGGTCTTTTCTTACCTAGCCATCCAGCCTGACTCTGCTAGCTTGTGTATTGTATGTCTGGTTTGTAAGTGACAGGGGCTGGGGGAGACAGGGTGAGTCAGCAGGGCTGAATAGGCACATCTACACATAGATGGGTGGGAGGAGTAGCACCTGGGTCTGAATAGGGCTGGGCTCACCTCCCACAATGCTGGCTCCACCTCCTGTGGCGTGTCTGATGACCCTGGCCCACACTGACAAAGGAAGAAGGTGCACACTGGCAGAATGCACCCAAACCTGGTTTGAACTAAGTACAGGACCCTCTACCTTCAGAGGACAAAGGATTTGCTGGTATAAATATTGGGGCCCAGACCCCAGTGATTTAGATTACTTCTGAACTAAGGAACCTGCCAGGAAGAAGGACCAGGAAAGCTGGAGGAGGAGTACTGCCCCTATGCTGCATGTTGAGGTGTTGGCCTGCAGTGGTTGCTTCTGTCTTGTGTAGGGAAAGGACTGGACTGTGCTTTCATCATCCTGCTGTTAAAGTTTTCTTCAAGGGCTTGAAGTAGAGCTTGCCTCCTGTTGGAAGTCTCAGGAATAGAAAAGATGTCAGAGATCTCGCTGGAATCAATGAACCTGCCAAGAATAAGAGCTGGAAGAGCTGCCAGGAGGAGTACTGCCCCTTTGCTGTGTTGTTGCTTTGTTGGGTTGGGCTGCAGCTGCTGCTTCTGCCTTGGGCAATGAAAGGACTGGACTGAACGTTATCTATTTGTGCTGAGTATCTCCAAGGGCCTGAAACCGAGCTGGCCTTCTGTTAAGAAGTCTCAGGGACTGCAAAGACTTCACCAACCTCTGGGTACCGTTCCTGGAACCGTTTTTTCAGTTGCCACACAGAAGAGGAAACCGCGACTGACTCCGTCATCCGACTCCGTCGCTGGCCTGGTGTCCTGAAGGCATTGCACGCCGCACCATCTCTCCCTGCACAGCACGCCTTGGTCTCACCGACGCCGTCTGCACGATTGTCACCGAGCCGCTTTTTGCACTGCATCGAGAGGCACCGAAACCCGCATCGCCTTGCTTCACTTCGCTAGCCTGATATCACCGACACGGCCGCCGCTGGCACAAACCCGTGACCGCCTCGTCACGCACAGCTGTTCGGCTCGGCCAGCACCAAATCCCGCCAACCGGCTCTGTCGCTTGCATCGCAACTTGCCAGCACCACATTGAGCACCGTCTCGCCCTGCACCGCAGGCCTTGGTCTCACCAACACCGTCTGCATGACCATCACCGAGCTGCTGCCTGCACCGCATCGAGGGACACCGCACTGTGCACCGCTTCCACTTTGCATCGTAACCGTGACAGACGCCACGACCGGCTCTGTCACCTTCACCACGCCCTGCAAGCACCGCATCGAGCACCGTAAGCCTTGGTTTCACTGACCCCAACTGGACGATCGTCACTGAGCCGCTGCACGCACCACATCAAGAGGCACCGCATCGTGCACCGCTTCCACTTCGCATTGCAACCGCGACGAATGCCAAGACTGACTCGCACCTCCGTGTGAGCCGCACTAAGAAAGGTACTGTGAACAAACCTGTCCCACTGTTGCTGGCCCATACTGACGCGGTCAGTTGGAATTGCAAAACTCTGTTGTTTTCAGCATCACGGTAGGCTCGGACCGAGCTACCGACTCGTATGATCTGTGTTTTCAACGTAACTTGGCAATTTAAAGACAATTTGCGACACAACTATTTTTAAAGTACTGTACTGTGGATTTTTATTGTAGTTGGTCTTGTTTAAGTATATAAAAATATTGGATATTTTTCTAAACTGGTGTGGTGTCCTTTTGTAGTACTTACACTGTGTTACTGTTGGTTATGTGCAAATGCTTTACACAGATAAGCCTGACTGCTTGTGCCAAGCTACCAAGGGGGTGAGCAGGGATTATTTTAGGAGTGTAACTCCCTTATCCTGACTAGAGTGGTGGTTTCTGCCTGGCTTTGGTGCAAACCTTAGCAAACCAGAAATCCCATTTCTAACACTAGCCCAGGCGTGTTTTTTAGTAAAGGGACATACTGTAAATACACAACAAAATGAAAAACGACATAATCCAATTATTGTAAACGAACGCAGGATTGAATTCCTTGTTGAGTTTTTCAGATAGCATTACACCCTCCCCAATCTAATGCCCCCTCCCTACCTAGGTAAATCTAAGCGCCACAGTCCCCAGTATCTGGTAGCAGAGACACAAACTAGTCATAGGTGCAGATTATCACAGTTGCAATGGTGGGAACAGAAGCGCATCTCAGGCACTCGATCTTGCCCTTGGTTTACTTCAGGTAGGCCGTCTCGCGTCCTTGTACACTTCTTCCTTACACCGTGGCTCAGTAGATGTGTTCTTGTCACAGGGTAACCCTTGAAATGCATGTATGGTAGTTCTTGCAGGTTGGGTGGTGAAACATTTGCAGCCCATACATTCATTCATCACTGAAGCGGCTCCCTATCGCTAACGTCCCTGAGAGAATCCACTTTGCTGGCCAAGACGGAGCAGCACAGTCTACCAAGCAAAGGCTGCCTCTTCGGCCAGGTAGGTCCACAGTGGCAACGTGCAGGTATGGCAGACAGGGCTCACTGCGGGAAGTGCAGGTACGGCCTCGAAGAAATTTCTGAAGGTAGCCCTGTCCCCATCCTCCTCATTTCAGTGACTGGTTCTCCACCCTACAGCCACAGAACACAGGTAATACACTACAACTACCTGCGGAGTTTGGCCTCATCCTCCAGTTTGGGCCTTGCTAAACCAGAGGGATCCTGCTGGCTTCAGTTTTCAGACACACACAAACACACACCAACACTCACCCGCCACACATGTATCATAAGCTCACTATAGGGTCGCTTGACATACACAGGTGGTATCAACGCAAGGGACTGGGTGATATGTTAACGGTGGAACTTTACACAAGAGGCATCAGTAGGCCTCACTCTCACAGTCTCAGACAGAAAGGTCTGGTCACACTGTGAATCACAAAACATGGTACACTGCCATCACTGCTTTATGTGTTGTATCCAGGACAGGGGCAGTGGTCCACTCTCCAAAATTAGGCCATGTTTGGAATGCCCGTTCACGTCATTGGGCAGGTCCTGAACCTCACAATGTGAGGGATATGCCTATAAAATTATTCGCATACACTACCTTACCACATACGTTAAGCCATTGGTTGATATGGGAATCATGTTCAATCTGCCAGAGAGTGCACCACAGATCATGCCCCCATAACTCTATGCCCCTCCTTACAAGGGGCCAGAGAAATAGGCCAATATTCGCTCACCTCTGAAATTAACCTTACAGTAGGTATCAATAATTCTCAGGGTGGGGATTGCCGTCCCATTACCTGTTGGACCTGGGGGTCTTCTAAAAAAAAAAAATAGGAACTTTCCTAATCTAGAGGAGACTTCCACCTCGCTTTCAGCAGCCAGTACTGGCAGAAAGTCAACAGGCCCACACTGTTCCTATAGATTTCATAATTGGTGGGGGCTGATAACTGCTGTACCGGCCCCACTGGAATCGGGCAGCCGCTAGTAAGGAGGTCCTTGTCACGGAAGTGAAAATGTCACATTATACACTTTTTGTGCTAATAATCATGCTACATCAGATAACTCTTTTATTTGCAGTTGTGGCACATTCGAGTTACTGTGTCAGCAATTATGCAAGGACAGGCAGTTTGTGGGGCCGAAATCATGCCGCCCTGGACATTTATTGCATAAATAATCTACCTCCTCGGGTAGCTTTGTATTGTTTATTATTCCATCTGTTGTTTCCATTGTGCAGGTGTTGTGCTGATGTCAGACAGGTATTGTAACCCATCCATGCCCTCATCAAACAATGACCGTGCCATTAACCGTGCCCCATCAAGCAAGCCCACAGAAGACTCTTAGAGGGAAATACTTGACCCAGCTTGACATTCACTGTTAATGCCACTTGGGAGAGTTATCATCAACCACAGGCAGACGTTTGAGGCCTGATACTGTGTCTTTTTTTGCAATAGAGTACAAAGAATAAAATACGTTCTCTGTGTCTATAAAGACATATCAATTTCAATAGAAAGCCAGGGCGCTAATTCGGTTGTGATTCACGGCCCGACTATGGAGGGCCGTTAATCCCGAGGGACAAAGGTCTGCGCTGAGGTGACGAGGCCGACTCTAGAAGTGCCGGCACTGCTCCGATTTCAGACAGACTCCATCCTGCGGGTGGCCTCGCAGACCACAGCTCGTCTGCGCTAACAGAGGAGGGTGTTAGCAGGACGCGGAAATGCCACAGACATCCAAAGGATCACTTTCGAGAATGTGTTGCTCATATTTCGGCCTGAAAAGCATTTTATGACCTTTCACCCCTTCATATCCGCACCCAACCCGCCGATAATATGGCGCCCACGGGAGAGGTTATTGTTAACAAGGGGGACCTTAAAAGAGGTGTACCCCCCCCCCCTCCCACACACACACACCCTGGAGCCTAGGCCCACCCAGGCGCGCGCTAGTTGTTGCTAGCATTTCTCTGTATTTTGTAAAATGGCTTTGGATTTATTCCTATTCCGAGCAGCGTTCAAAGGCGCCAATCACTACATTCCCCACTCAACCACCATATGTGAGATGTGCCGTTACAAATTTACTCAGGTTGGAGATGTGTGGCAATCTGGCCGTGCCATGAGGGCTGGTCTGACAGGTCAGTGTATGCGCTGTTTTTTGGCAGTTTGGGGGCCGGTTTTATTATCCAGGGAGGGGGTTTTCACTTTTAATTTCCATTATATTTCCATAAGCTTTGCCTGCAGCAATCATACATGTATGCCTCTCCGATATCTTCAAAAACACCTAGACAGCGTGTCACTGTCTTTACAAGTTCATGCCTGGCCCAATTTCCAAACGTGGACCAATTATTTATTTATCTGAATCGAAAAGCTGGCCACTTTTATTTTGAGGCCCGGATTTACTTTTCGTCCCCGTACGACCCTGGGTGTAGTGCGGAATAGTGTTGCAGACAGGTGCGGGAACGCAGTGACACCGGTTATAAAGTGTTTCAAGACGATTAGTACTGTGCTTTCTACTGAAACATGGAGTAATAATCAAAAGACCCTGCTCCCACGAGCCGGATTACTCGAGCGTGAATGTTTCTGCTCTATCACAAATTGTAACCAGAGGGCGGAGAGCTGACCTGTTTGTTTCATTTTGTGATGTGATGTGCTGACCTTTTTTCCATTTTTTTTATTTCAAATGTTTTTATTAAAATATAAAATGTGGATAGTAAAGTAAGTAAAGTAAGTAAGTAAGTAAGTACATTTCTTTATTGTTCGGTTAATTAAAACCATTACAATTTGTGACTGCTCTGCACACTGCACAACACTGGAATAAATATCATAATAGTCGTATACAGTGGCGATATTTTAAAACACCGCTAGAGGGAGAGCGTGCCTACGAATTGCCGTCCGGATATTAGTCAGCTAATTTTAGCCTGCCCCCGGGCAACTCTGTTACAAGTGCTTAAATAGGTGCATTGTGTGCACTGAGTTTATGTGAGATTCTAACCACGACAAGCAGAAGGCTCACATTACAGCAATGTAGCTGTTTAATCACCCTTCCTCTCCAGCAAGAGACTGAAGTGCCATCGGAATGAATACATTTAGAATATCCAACACGGCTCACTTCTCTGAAGCACTTTCTTTTCTTGCTACTCCGTACTCGACATAAATGCCGTAAATAATAAATTATTATTTCCATTAACTTTATTTTATTTTCAGAATGTTAGAAATTATCGAATCGATGTCGCTTTTGTAGCTTACGTATTATTTTGACGTTTTTTCTCTTTCTCTTATTCTGATATCTCTCTTGTTAATATTCGATCCTTTTTCTCGTTTAATGTTGCCAGTACAATCTGTGCCCTTGTTGTGTTTATATATTGTTTTCAATTAGAAATTCGAACCTTTATTATGTAATTTCGCAATGGTATCTTCATTCAGCTTTAGCATCCTTTGTTTCGTTTTAATCTCCTGTTTTGTCTCAAGGTGCGCGAGTTGGAGGTTCCCTCCGCAACGCAGCCCTCACGCGGCGCTCTCCATGGCACGCTGTTTTACTGACGTCTCTACAGCTCCTTTCACATTGGTGCGTCCTCTACCTGCTCTGCATGTGTGTGCACGTGCTACCTGGCGCAACAAGAATTTATGCAAATCCAGTAGGTTTCGTTTTTCCAGTGCTTTGTGGCAGCTGTTAATGGCTTTGCCAATTATGGGGGAAGCTTTTATTAATGTGATGAGACATGTTGAGAGGACAAAATAAACTACAAGCCCTGCATGGTGTGCTGAAGCAAAGAAAAATGTTGTTCCCCGAATGTAAAAAAGGGAAGTATACAACTTCACTCAATTACAATGATGGTAACGAAGTTCTGTTCTAAGAGATGGACAAAAAGAAGAGGAAAGAACGCCACCGAATAATAAACAAGCCAAAGAGATTGACAAGTAAGCCAACCAATGATATTTAATGGGCTGACCCAAAAGCTCAATGTACATGCTAGAACAAACAAAATAATCGCATGGGTCAAATGTATCCAAGGATCTACTAAACCAAAACGAACTTATCTCTTATGGGTAAAGTAGCATACCATAACATTATTAACAAGGCCAGTAAACTCTGCAAATGCAGTCTATTATTCCATCAATAACAAAGAGCATAACTCACATTCTAGTACAGACAGGGGAGTAGCTTCAGGGGGGTGCTGGGGTGTTACACCCCCCTAAAATGTTTATTAAATAGTTCTGGGTACAAGTACTTTTAGTCGGGTATGGTGAAGTGTCTGTCAGATTTCTTCTAGGATTTTTGCATGCCAACACTGACAAATACACACACACACACACACACACTCTCTTATCTTTGTTTTGAAGGCCTTAAAAATGTTGATTAGTTTAGATAACGTGTTTTAGGTGCCCTTAACAACCCACCATCCTCTCTCTTTCCATTGCACTCTAAGCCCCGCTCATGTTGTGTTACATATATAATATATTTTAACAAGATATCCCAGTGCGATTGTTGAGAAATCTGAAGCTTACACCCCTAAATTTTATTGACCAAGCTACGCCACTGGGTGCAGGGTGCAAAAAGTGATCAGTGTGTGATAAATATTTACAAATATACAAGTCGCTTTATTCAGTTAAAAATTTAAAACCATCAAAGCACAGGACAATATTTCATGGTATCAATAACACATTACAAATAAACAAATATTATGATAATGCATAAGCCAAATATATCACATAGTACCATCTAACAGAAACACTTGGCGTTCAAATAAATAAGTTAAAAAGTTTGTCACACATTGAGTTTTTCGTTTAAAAATCAATAATTCATCATCTAAATTGTCACACCACAATTTTCTATTTAAGAAATCATTTTGTCATACTATAATTAAAAATAATAGAGGACAGTCATCGCTATAGCTTTACTTTGTTTCTTTGCCTAATGGCCCCTGAGATATAACTAGCTACCCCAAAACACACCACTGAGGACCCAAGGGATTGCAAGTAGGCCATAGCCGGCCTAACTTGCTCAAAGTTACAGCCCCTTAGCAATGGCAAAATGAATTTCTTGCGAATTGAGACATAAAAATCGCAGAAAAAGACCATATGTAGGGTATTCTGCTCGGAAAAATTGTCACAGGGGCAAGGCCCCAGAGCCCCCTCCTTGGAGAAACCTTTGGGGAATGACAGTAGCCATGGGAGCAAGTTATACTTGAACCTTATTAACACAAACAGATGACATGGCTTGTTTATGTAGGTCAAGTATGGCTGGATTTCTCTCCCTAAACTCAGCATTACAAAATTCCTGACTGAAGGTTTTGCAAATTCCCCTTCTTCCCTCATCAGCATCGCCCTGCTCAGGAACTGAGACTTTACAGCTTTAATAGCCATCTTGCCTAATGCACTAGGGTTCGAGAACAAATCAGGACTACCCAGTGAGTCCATTTGGGTTTTAATATAACGGATCCACAGGATATCGAGGGCTCTGTCTAGAGACATACAGTCTTGAATGATAGATTGGTTTAGGTTAGGTGGCTGCTGTGCCCAGATTTTCAACCAACATAATAATGGGGCTACGGCAATCTGGTCTGAAATAAAACCTGCAAGGGTATTTTTTTTTATGCGTACGCTGTGTGACCCATGACCATCTATCATCAAAAAGAACCCCTAGGTATGGGAAGGCTGGTACTTTCATGAGTGCTAGACCTTTACAATAAAATTTAGCCTTTTTTGCCCGTCCCCCACCTATTGACATAGTGTGACTTTTTGAGATTAGTTATTAAATCTAGAGAGTCCATACAATTAATAAAACAATCTAAAAGGGATTGTAGCCCTCTTGCCGTCCTTGCCACTAAAACTGCATCATCTGCATACAATAATGCAGGGATCATTTTTGAGCCAGCTCTTGGGATGTCCTTACAAGATGAAATTAAAGCATCTACCAAGTTGCTAATGTAGAGTGTGAACAGCAAGGGTGCAAGAAGGCACCCCTGTCGCACCCCTCGCTTTACAGGCCAAGCTTCTGTTAGGCTCCCATTCTCATTATAACGGACCGCTGCCGTAGTGTTTTCATGGATATCAGCCAGGAAAGATGTCGGGGCAGATTCCAGCCCAATGCTATAGAGGGAAGCCCAAAGCTTTTGCCTATTTACAAGGTCGAAAGCAGTGGACAAATCCATAAAAGCTAGATGGATGTCCCCCTGCTTAGCGACCGTGTACTTCCCTATAACAAGATGTAGGTTAAGGCATTGGCCTGTTGTGCCCTTTTCCTGTCTGAACCCATACTGTAGGTCCGAGACGATGCAATTCTTATCCAACCAGTCTGTAAGGTGGGCTAGCACGGCTTTTCTCATAATCTTGGCAGCAGAGTCCAAGAGTGAGATAGGCCTATAACAGGCCGGATCTTCTCTTGAGCCCTTTTTAAATATTGGGACTATGGCTGCTTTAGCCCAAGTACATTGGGAAACCAGATTTAGAGGCAGCATTAAAAACGGAGGTTAAAATCTTGCCCATACACTGGGGTCTGCCCTATATAAATCAGCCGGCACCCCGTCCGGGCCTGGTGCTTTCCCCTTTGCTGTGGACACAATCGCCTCCATTACTTCCTCCTCTGTAAAATTAATTTTTGGGCCTGAATAATTTCCCCTTGAGGAGTGAGCAGTGACTGGCTTACCTCGCTGTAAAGGCCACTAAAGTGTTCCGCCCACCTTTCTGGGGGGATGAGACAATCTTTAACTGTATTATCTGTCTCATCAAATAATGGGCTGTTAATCACTCTCCAGAATTGAGTGCTACTTGTCAGAACACTCGCTTGGCTGAGTTCATCCCAAGCCATCTCTTTTAACTATTTTTTCCTTACTTTAGTTACATTTTTACAGGCCCTTCTGGCCTCTGCAATCCTATTAGTGTCCCTTACAGGCTCTTTCAGCGCTACCAAGAGTGCTGTATGAGCGGTAATACAAGCTTGGTCAAACCAGTTTTTGAGTTTCTTAGGCCTCGGTTTACCAGGCCGGGTCAAATTAGCCGCTACCTGTTTTGTAATACGGTTAAAGGCACCTAAGATTGCCCTTATCTCAGAGTCCGTGTTTAGACATAGGGTTAAATCCTCAGATTGACTGTTATACAGATTTTCAAGGAAATCAACTGGAGTTATTACCTCCCATCTTAACCTTCGACCCTGATCTTTGGAAGCTATATTAGGATTAGAAATAAGGGCCAGTGGCATCTCATTTATGAGGGCTGGGATTTTAATGACCATAGTAAGGGGGTTATGGTCACTCAGACCATTCTGTGTGACACAAAAAGAGCCTATTAGGTCCGTCAAGGGGCATGATACTAAAATATAATCAATGGTACTACAATGACCTTGCCCTACATAGTTTGGAACAGGGCACAGGGTTTCTGATTGTAATGGGCAAAACAAATAGTGAGCAGATAAAAGACTCTCCAGATGCGTCCCGCTCTTCGTGTGTTCAAAATGGGTAATCCCCTGCGGGCCGTATTCATGCTCAATACCTTGCATACAGTTTAATTGACAAACATGAGTATTAAACTTGCCAAGGATTAAAAGATGGTAGGGCATATCATCATTTACATCATAGTCGTCCAAAACAGTAGACAAAGCTCTTAAATGGTCCAATTCATCTCTCCTTGTGAAGGAATTGTAAACATTTACCACAAACATAGCTGGGAGATTGTCACCTACAAGTTTAACAGCTAAGATGTTTGGGGAACTTGTCGCTACCAACTCTGGTCTATACAATAATTTGAGGCTAAATAATAACAAGAGATCCCCCCTCGATCTCCCCATTACAGATAGTTCAGCGTTTTTACTAAAGGAACAATACCCAACCAAATGGTAGGGGTCTCTAGCGTCCCAGGTTTCCTGCAAAGCAATAATATGATGCATTGACTGGAAGGCCTCCCAGTTCTTATCCCCTCTTTTTGATCGAGACCCAGCAATATTCCATGAGAGAATTTCAACTTTATTCTCAAATAAGGTCTGCCCTCTTCGTTTTACTTCCGACCCAGCTATAATCACGGAACTTGCTGCTACGATCTGTGGAGAACACACTGCTTCAGTGTCCGATATTGGTAGTGGGGGTTCCTCTTCTGACATTGCCCCGATTATTGATTGCTTCCCAACTGGTATATCCTTAACTTGCAGTCAACCTTGCTCGTCTAAATTGGACAAAGCCTCAAATCTATTTGAGACCGTAAAGAGCGGAGTGAACACCCCCAGTGACCTCGCAGATGGCCTATAGAAGTATCCCAATGGAAGAGCCATAAAGGAGGTGGCAATTGAAGGGTTATATTGTGCTTCTATAATTGATTGGGCAACTACAGGACTTCAAAAATTAACAATGACACAGTCCCCCTCTATCTGTTTTTGCGATTTGCCAAGCCATGCCACTCTACGCACCATCAAAATATTATTCGCTAAGAAGGACCTATAACATTTATGTCTGGCCAACCAGTCCACAGGTTTATTCTTTAACTGGGACCAGGATTCTGTTTGTTCCGATCCCAGTGGGGGGACACCAGCCAGATTTAAAACTAAAGGGCAGATGGCAGATCAATAATATCTTGGGCAGGTTTCTTTGAGATGTTAATAATTGGTCTACTCTGTCCGTTCTCATTATCAGCTAGGGGGACATTCAAATGCACAGGGAGATCATTCAGGGTCTGCGGGTAAAGAGCCCTTGCAGGGTGAGTGGCAATTCCCTAGACTGGCCCCTGCAGTATATTCCCTGATAACCGTGGCTGTCCACTTGCGTGCAAACTTCCACCCGTCCTCGGTATGTTTGAAGTAGATTTCTTACTATTTACGTTGTTAGTAGTCTTAGGGGTCATTTGTGTTTGTGTTTCACGGGTCCCCCCACTACCTTCCCGTGTGCATTCAATGGGTTAGTACTGCCCTTAACTTCAGAGGCCTTCACTAGACAGGCGACTTTTTCTTCAATATCCCCTAGCTTGGTCCAAAAGGGAGCAAGGATAGTTGATATTAGTGATTCCATACGCTCCCAAAAGGCCTGACTACCCCCTATGTCGCAATGCTCATTCATATTACAATTTAAAGCTTGGGGTGCCTTTACCTTTACTTGCTTTCTTTTTCCTTCAGTCTTTTTTTGAACCTGTGTCGCTAAGACACCCCTCGTACGCTTTGCCAATAGTTCGCCCAGGCCGCCCGCTGCGTCGCTACAATCCCTGGCCATCCTTTTGTGCCTGGTTGACCGGGTTGTTCGAGTATCACAGGCTTCCCCTATGTAAATGGGAGAATGGGACTTTGCATTAGAAGAAATCTTACCAAGAGGGCAGTCCAAAGTATGCAAACTGGGGTGACAGTCCTATGAGGTGTCATATCATACACAGGATCGTCCTGGGAGGTAATGCTCTCCTCAGGCCGTGCATTCCGTTCGCTTCTTGGGTCCAGTGTCATACTCTGAGCTATGCCCACTGTGTCCCCTTGTGACTGCTCCAGAGGGTCTATAGTTAAAAGGGGTGAGGACTGCACCACTCCTACAGGGGACTTGGCCAATTGGATATTTCCCATTGAGGATCTTTTTGGATCTGCATAAACTCCTAACGAGAGCCTTTCTTGGTTAGTAATATCTCATGCTGGAG
This sequence comes from Lissotriton vulgaris, assembly GCF_964263255.1. NCBI lineage: Eukaryota > Metazoa > Chordata > Amphibia > Caudata > Salamandridae > Lissotriton > Lissotriton vulgaris. Next base: position 1,364,829,863 of record NC_141695.1, on the reverse strand, counting down.
GATGGATCCAGCCCCGATCAAAAAGGCATCCAAAGTGCCTACCACACTCCCCCCTGCCTTTTGCCCCACTCCATTATGTTTAGCAGCCATAATCTCTACCTAATATAGCACTGTTAATATATATTTGGGAGACAGCCTTGCTCTATTCTAATAATGTCAATGTTTAACAGGAAATCTTCCAAGGATTATAGAATAAACCAGGCCAACCCTGATGACTAACGTTAAATTCACCCAAACAGACGATTGTCCCGTATGCAAAGAAGCCTCCAATAAAGGGCCCCTAGTAAACAAAAAAATACATAGAGCCTCTTTGGGCCAAAGTCAAAATAGAAGAACAGTCCAGCTTACTTTAAGTCCCGGAATAGAAGTTAGAGGGATGGTTCAGCCCAGCCTCTTCCGGGCTATGACGGGCGCGGACGGGCCCGCCCTTGGCCCGGGCTTCGTCCGGGCAGCGCCTGGGCATGCCCGTGCACGTCCCGTGCAGCGGGAGGCGCCAAGTTGTTTTAAGCGCCTCCGGGCGCTTTGCAATGACGCTGATGGTGTGCGCCCTTCAGGGGACTCTGGGGAATGTAGTCCCGGGGCCGGCACACAGGTCGCAGGGCCTCCTTTGATTGCCGATGGAAGCGGGTGATGGCGGTGCCGGTTCAGAGACACAAATTTGGCCCCCAGCTGCAGAAATAACAAGGGTAACACCAGGTAAGGCAGGAAACTGGTCATAAAGAAGCCCGCAGCACGGGAGGCGCCAAGTTGTTTTAAGCACCTCTGGGCGCTTTGCAATGACGCAGATGGTGTGCGCCCTTCAGGGGACTCTGGGCAATGTAGTCCCGGAGCCGGCACACAGGTCGCAGGGCCTCCTTTGATTGCCGGTGGAAGCAGGTGATGGCGGGTGCCAGTTCAGAGACACAAATTCGGCCCCCATCTGCAGAAATAACAAGGGTAACTCCAGGTAAGGCAGGAAACTTGTCACAAAGAAGCCCAATATACATCCTACAAGAACAACACAGGGTATCCATGTGAAGTAGCCCACAACATCAACATGACTACATTAACCTCTTGAATTGTGTTGGAGTCATAAACATGTGCAAATGTTGACTTTTCGACCTATATGGAATAAAGCTGTGGGTCTCATAAGTACAGCACCATTTTCATTTATTGTGCATCACATTGTGGAACAATCCAGATATTGTGTTTTATTTGATTGTCGGGCATCCCGTACTGAGTGAAGGAGTCTGGTTTTGTGTATCAGAGATCTACACTGTGAATGTTGAATGGTATCACATACAGTGGCAGTGATGAAGAATTCTTCCAATTAAGGACTCTATGCAGACAGCACTGCCCCATAGAGACCAGTGTCTTAATACCATATAGATCAAACCATTGACATTTCCACAAGGTTATTGTTGGACTTGGCCCTTTTGGCAGGTTCACCCCTAAACGTTTTGCTTTTAAATATGACCTGATGTTAGTTGTTTTGGGCTTCTGCGCACTTTAGCCCTGTGTCCCAGTGTAAAGTGCGTGCGCAGCCTAAGTGCGTGTGGTGAGATTGGCCTGCCCTCCCATAAGAATGCATGGGGGAGATGAGTGTCCATGGTAGTTCCGGAGGTTGGAGGAGTGCAAGGGCGAATTTGGTATGTGCGAATTTGTGAGATTAAATGCTGCGCAGTGTATCTGTGTGATTATGATCTAATGTGTTTATGGCAATACAAAGGCTATTTTTATATATAACCTTGTGTGGAGTTCCTTTTTGTGGTGTGCCTAGTGTGTTGCTGCTGTGTGTGTGTGTTGCACAAACGCTTTACACATTGCCTCTGGGATAAGCCTTACTTCTCGTGCCATGCTACCAAGGGGATGAGCAGGGGTTATCTCTCGCGTGTAACTCCGATGCCCTAACTAGAGTGGTGGGCTATGCCTGGCTTTGGCGCAAGCCTCAGCCAACCAGAAATCCCATTTCTAACAGTTATCATTCCCATACTTCATTCTCAAGGGGAAGGAGGGGTGCTTCAGAGCTATGGAACTTCATCCCTCCTTCAATACAAATACAGCCCTCCTTTGAGATATTAAAAAAATTCTTCTACTGAAATTTCCAAATGTAATGTTATTCATCCGAGATTATGAGCTTGATTTTGATGTTGGTCGGAGTTGCCTCTGACCGACACCGTTATGGTTCGGAAACCTCCCTTCCATAGGTTGGTGGTTCGCACACCTCATTATGATGCAACTGCACATGGTGCGGTCACAAACTCCCATTTCTCTATGGGAGCTTGTGCAGCCGGCAGAAACCACCTGCAGCACAAGTTACCATTGAGAAATGGGAGTTTGTGTTAATCCCTGCGCGGTGTGGCAGGCCCTTCATCAGGCTTGCCACGTGGGTGCAGGGAAGGTCACAACTGAAGGTCCAGGCGGGAAGGGTGCCCTGCTTGGGGCCTTCAAAGACACTCTTCATTCACAGTTCCATGTCAGAAGGGCCGACATGGAACTGCTGTTGCAAAGTGCCATCATAATCCCGATGACAGAAACACCGTCCATTAGGGATTATGAGGCCATTCCAACTGGTTGCCGGGCTCGCTAAGCCTGTTGGAAAGGAGTCGGATTCTCCAGCCGGTTTAATCTCTGACCAGGGGTGTGGCCAAGAGGCTAATGGGGTGAGACATGTTTGTTCGTGTCTCCGCTCCTCCGCAGCCGTTACTAGCATTTTCTTTGGCTTCGGGGCTCGTGATCGCCCCTCCGACGGTTGCCTGCCTGCCGAGTGCCTGTGGGCGGTGCAGGAGACGGAGAGACTGCTTTATGTGGCGGCGGGACAGCTCGCTAGCTGCTGCCGAGGACTGCGCCGAGCGGTGTCCGCCATTTTGGGGTCTACCGAGAAGCCACGGACCACCAGAAGCTCCGGATATCTACCCTCGATCTCCAGAGATCCCGGAGGCAGTCTACATTCTCCAGGGGTAGAAAGACCCTAGCTGTTGCTGATGCCACCCGCGGCAGCTCTCCAGTGAGTGGGGCCTGAGACTCTGCCTCCTATGTCACCATCACCTGCAGCGGTGGGGATCCCCGCCTGGGCGCAACCATCTCCCGACCCTGATGGGGCCTCCATTCGGCTCCCCACTGCGGCCCCCGGGGAGGGACAGGAGTGGAGGAGGCAGCCTGGCAAGCAGCATACTCCCGAGCTGCCCTGGGCCCACAGAGCTGCTGCCTGGAGATGGCGGCCTTGCCTACACCTGCGGCCACACCCATATTTGCTACCGCGACATGGTTCCCTGAACTGGGCCCTACTGACTCAACACCGGCTGCTGCTGAGGGGCTTGCTTATCGGCTCCTCCAGGACACAGTGCATCTGTCTGGGGGCTCCTTTTGCTGCGTCAACGGGTTTGACCCTGCTACCACAACCATTACACCCGGCCACCGGTAGACACCAGTAAAGTGGTGGAAGTGCAAGATACGTGCTGGGACACCACCACTCAACGCCCTTGGGTTCGTTGAGCTTCCACGACTGGTGGGCCCAGTGAGACTTTGACTACATGACTGAGGTAAGGGGTGATTGGCTGTGGGATGGCGCAGCGGGATTTGGTCCTCATTCCCTGCCCCTGGGCTGGAATCTGGTCCTCGTGCCTGTGGCTCCCTGTGGCTCTGTTAGACTCTTGTCTCCTGTAGCTCTTGCCTAACCCATCCCAGGGCCCCCTGTGACTGGCCCCAAGGACCTCCGGCCTCGGTGTGTGGGCACCTTTGAACCCCACCATTGCTCTAACCTACCATCCTTGGAGAGCTCTTTATCTGCTCCCATTTCTCTTTCTGTTACTGTTATCGCCCTGGAGCCTGTTCTTGAGCTGACTTCTTTCCTCTCTCACCAGAAACCGGGGTAATTGAGCGGACCCAGTTCCTTTCCGGACGCAGAACGCCACCCTTATTTAGAGCATCTCACAGGCACCTACCTTCTTCGGGCTGCGTGCCTCCCTACTGACACAGGAGCTACTTGGGCCTACCAACCTTTGTACTACACACATAAAGGGCCTGCACTTGCGTACTGCCCAGTGTCCAGTAGGGGCTGAAAACGAAATGACAACCCCCTGTTATATTCCATACAAGTACCTATATAGGCAGAGGTAACACTGCAACCCTTCACCTATTATCCCTCCCTACATTTCATACATAACTGTTCATAGGGATTGACCTTTTACCTAGATACAACACTGCATTCAGAACGCAGGTTTTTCCCAGGTTCGATACTCCTACATTATGCATGAGGCTTCTTGGAAGCACAGCAGGATGAACATCTCCTATATCATATCTATGTTAAAGTTCAAGCCCGATGTCATCCTTTAGGCTGACACAGTAACACAGCAAGCAAGGTAGATCCCCTGGGGAGACCTGTGGGTATATATACATCATGTCTTGTTTAGACAGACAAAGGAGAACGTGACTTCCCGGCTGACACACTGACCAGCGACGCTGATGTTCCTGCATGCAGACGCTCCAGCTAGCAGTGGTCTAACATCCCTTGCGGGGTCCCATATTCTCTTCTTTCTCACATAATGGGGTTGACTAGACCTTTGGGGGATTCTTGGCATAACATCTACACTAATGATATGTACATTTAGGTACATCTAGTTAGGGAGGCATAGTAGGAGTATGCACTTTATCATGCGTTTTATGTACTTGTATATATTCATGATTATTGCAAGGTGGTAGAACTGTACCATCCCTTTACTTCCGTAGTACTGATAATCATATATCACTGCTACTGTCTAATGGTTGTTATAACAAATCTATTCTACACTAGAATAACAACTGTTTAATAAATCCTAATTGAAACGCCCAGACTGTTTATTCTGTGTATCTCTGAGACAAACTAAGTGAACACGAATGACTGAGCGAAAAGTAGTATATTGTTTCCACGATCCTGAGGGATCAGGGTTGTCATGTTCTGAGGTTGCCAGAAACTATTCTCTCCACGATAAGAGGAGATTCTAGTGGCACTGTGAGATAGCTTATTCAAACAGGCTAACATATCTGATGGGGGTGCTCGGAGCCAGTCTGCCTCCAAAACCACAGTTTATGTTATCCGAACGTGCAGATCCTGTATAGGATATATAGGAACTACATGACACCCCAGGGTTAAAAAAGATCATTCTGTAAAAGAAATGCTCTTTAAGCAACCCGTTCCCACCACAATGGATGACTCTGGTGCCACCAGAGACCTGTCACTCCGGATTGAAGAGCACGGAGGGAATGCACCAGCCACCAGGTCGTATTTGGGTGCGCAGTTCTCCTCTCTGCGTATAGACTTAAAATTGATCAAGACCCATCTGGTGCACGGCCCACAAGGGGTAAGGAAGGAGTTATCTGAGGTGGGAGATAGAGTGGATGCCTTAGAGAACCACAAGATCACCAGGGATGAGGAGCTAGAGCAGCTCAGACAAGAACTCATACACATTACGGAACAGCAGATACACCTGCCATGGCATGGGGAGGATCTTGAGAATAGATTGAGACGCAACAAAATTTGTATTCGGAAAGCTCCAATGGCTGCAGAGGCGCGTAAATGTGGAGGAGTATGTGTCTTAACTCTTTGCGCAGATTTTAGGGTATGCAAAGGCCTCTGACATTAAACTGGACAGAGTCCACCAGGTAGAGCTGCTCATCTGCCCCAGCTTGACATTCGGGCATGCGTCCGTATATTCCCCCTAAAGGAGCGAATCCTCCGAAAGGCAAGAGACACTAACCAGGTTCAATTCCGGGGGCAGCTACTTCAGATTTATCAGGATCTTTTAACGATCACTCTGCAGAAAAGGAGGGAGTTGCGTCCGGTGACTGCCTACCCCAGAGAACACAACACCTCCTATGCTTGGGGACATCCCTTTTGGCTGTTATTGAGTGTGAAGGGAAAACCCACAAATCCGTTTCCTTAAGGAAGCCTATGCCCTTCACCAGATGGATCCTCCAGACAGCCCTGGAGGGAACAGGTTGAGTGCAAGATCTGGGCCTGAAGGGCACGCAAGATGGAGCAGAGGTCCTGCCAAGCCTGCCTCAGCCACAAAAGCCCTGGAAAGAAAATACGTTTTGGAGAGTCTGGTTCAGGACTCATCGCAGGGCCACACAGATGAGGAAAACTGATCTTAAATGATAACGAACTATGGCACACGTCTAGAGTCCACGGAGGTCGCGGAGCAGGGGGACTCCTCATGCAAAGGACCTTGGCCACTTTGGATCCCACCCTTTGTCTTACTCCAGGAGTGGTGGAAATCATCTCTCTAGACCCACCTCCTCCAGAGACTTGTTTGAAAGGGTTTTCTTTTATTTTTGTTCAAATGTTCATGTCAGTTCAGTACTAATTCATATTATGGCGATGGGTGATAGTCTTAGAAACAGCTGGTGCCAACCAATGTTGGTCCCAGCGCAATGGGGAAGCCGTCCACATAGCCGTTAGCCGTCTACAACACAGACCAACAAGGTAGCGGGGATTTGCCCAATAATCTAGCACAACCAGATTATGTCTGTAGGTGATTCTCTGAAGGTGCTCTCACTTAATGTAAAAGTACTAAATGACCCTGTTAAAAGAAGGGCCGTTTTGTCTTACCTGGAGAATCCCTGGGCAATATTTACCTCCTGAAGGAGACTCACCTTCTTGCAAGGGACTCTCACTGCCTCAAATGTAGAGCATTCCGACATCAGTGCTTCTCCTCCATGGGACGTAAGCCAGCAGGGGTGGCGATACTCTTTGCACTAAGTTTTCGGGGTATAATTAGGCCCAAACTTGTTAACCTGAAAGGTCGACTTCTGGTGTACCAAATACAGCTGGCTACACAAAACATTACCTTGGGTTCTCTATATGCACTGAAAGAAGGGCAAGAGCAAATTCTTCAGACGGCCATAGGGGAGACCCTAACATCCCAGGACCATTTAGTCGTAATTGGAGAAGACTTTAATGTTGTCTTTAGTAACTTATTGGACCGCTCTGGTGCCAGGGGAAGGGGGGGTGCAGGTGAAGTGTCTGAGGAAGGGAAAGATTGACTAAGAGAGATAGGACTGATAGATATGTGGAGGACCTTGCATCCCCAAACAAGAGACTACACATTCTTCTCGCATGCTCATAAAACCTATGCTAATCTGGATTACTTATTAGGAACACATGACTTACAACACCTCACAGGATCGGTAGAGATTGAACCCAGAACTCTCTCAGATAACTTAGCTTTATCATTAGAGGTACAAAATACTGCACAGAGTGGAGGAGACAATGGAGACTGAGGGAAACTCTTTTCAAATACCTACAGTGGTAGCGCAGATTCAGAAGGCAATACAAGACTATATCCAGGTCAATGATGCCCCCGACAGGTCGATAGCTATCTTGTGGGACACCTTAAATGCAGTTACTAGAGGGGAAATTATAGCAATCTTGATGGTAGAAAATGATCAACGTCGAATTAAAAGAGAGGAACTCTAAAGAAAGGTTAGAGAATTAGAGCATATGCACCACCGTACTGGGGCCGCCAGAATATGGCGCCAACTGGAGACCGTGCAGAAAGAATTGGCAAGCTTAGATTTAGAGAGGGCCGAGTACTCTCTCCTCAGGTTAAAGCACTCCTTTTACGTCAATGGGAATCAATGTGAGAGGCTTTTGGCAACCAAACTCCTAGCCCAGTCCGCTAAGGTAGATGAGCTATCAGGAGATGAAAAGGAAATATAAGAGGACGCCCAGATTGCAGTGCAGTTTAGGGAATACTATGCGTCCTTACACACATATCAAGCTATTCCTCCTGATGCCCCCTCTCAATACTTGAGCCAAGTAGGGACCACTCATTTAACGGAAGCTCAAGCAGCTTCTTTGGAGGACCCATTTTGCATTGAAGAGTTCATATTGGCTATCTCTAGGCAGAAGCCCCTGAAGGTCCCTGGCCCAGATGGCTTCTCTTCTGAGTTTTATCAATCCTCCTGTCCTGAGTTGGCCCCAATTCTCACTCACCTCTTCAACAATATCAGGAATACGTCCCACCATCTATGCAGGAAGCGGCAAAAGTGGTCATACCTAAGGCCGGGACGGATAAGCGGTAATGCACCAACTATCACCCAATATCCCTCCTTAACATGGATGTGATATTATTCAGGGTATTCTGGCAGCTAGGTTAAATCCTCTTATGACAGGACTGATAGTCCCAGACCAAGTGGGGTTTGTGCCTCAGAGACAATGTGCAGGTAACACAAAGTGCCTACTGCACATTATTATTATTATTATTATTTATCTTTTATATGGCGCACAAATCATCCCCAAGAGGATCTCGGCGCGCTGGGAGCAGGTCAAATATTATATGGGATACTTATTAAAATAACAAGATTTTGAGCAATTATTTAAGAGAAGCCAGGGTGGGGCAAGCCCAAAGGTTCTCTGGTAGAGAGTTCCAGTACTTAAGGACTAGAGAAGAAAAGGCAAAGCCACCCATTTTCACTTTCTCAATTCTCTGAGGTCGGAGAAGGTTTTGGCCACTAGATCTTAAATGACGGACCAGAGTATACCTTTCCACTTTCTTGGTTAGGTATCTTGACCCTAACCCATGAACGGCTTTAAACACTAGGCATAAGAGTTTGAAAATTGCTCTTTTCTTTTTAGGGAGCCAATGTAACGCAGTATTTTGCACGACTTGTAGCCTTGAAAGCAGATAATCCCTCATCCCTACTAGTAGAGCGTTTCCATAATCAAGTCTACTGACTAGCAGTGCCTGTATTAAGACCCTTCTGGTGGAAAGGGGGATCCAGGGAAAAATCCTTTTTAACATACGCATTAGTCTGAAGCACTTACCTGATAGGATCTTCACATGCTCCTCCATAGAGAGCTTATTATCCATTATAACACACACGTTTTTTGCCCATTTCTTTGGGGTAGGAGCTACTCCTAGTTCCGCCGGCCACCAACTCTCTGTCCATAAGTCCTCAGCTTTCCCAAACAATAAGATCTCCGTTTTGTTACAATTAAGCTGTAGGAAGTTCTTTCTCATCCATGTGGCTATCTTTATCATACAGATCTTAAATCTCTCTCTGGTCACCCCGAGGTCCTTCTCTATGGGGACTATTACCTGAGTGTCGTCCGCATAGGAGATGGTTTGGAACCTGCACGATCTGATAATGGTGGCCAGAGATGACACATAGATATAGAGCAGGGTGGGGCTTAAAATGGAGCCCTGTGGTACCTCCTTATCCACCATTGTAGTCTGAGATGCAAAGTAGTCCAGTTGCACACATTGGGATCTGTCAGATAGAAAACTCTGGAGCCACTCCAATGCCATCTTTCTGACACGAATCTCCTGCATTTTATGCTGAAGGATTCTGTGAGAAATGGTGTCAAAGGCTGCTGACAGATCCAACAGGACTAGCATTGTGTGCATTCCCTAGTCTAACAGAGACCTAATTGCGTCGGTTACCTCCGTTAAGGCAAATTCAGTACTATATCCCACATGGAAACCTGACTGCGAGGGGTCAAGAAGATTATGATGTTCCAGATTGTATGAAAGTTGTCGGTTGACCAAGGTCTCCGTTATTTTTGAGCAACCAGGGTGAAGAGAAATGGGTTTGTAATTTAGTAGATCAGCACAATCTGCTTATAGTTTCTTGGGCAATGGTTTGATATATGCCTTCTTCCATTTCAATGGGAAGGAGAAGGTCTCTAGTGACATATTACAGATTTCCCAAATTGGGTTTGCCAACTCCCCAACAAGTTCGAAGATGATGTAGAGGGGCGCCACATCTGACAGGGATCCTGACTTAATATGCGCCAGTCTTGCTCCGCGGTAATAGTAGCGAAGGTCTCTATTCTACATAAGGGCGGATTGTCAGAGATTAAAATGTCTTCCTTGGTCTCCAAGTCCTAATTAAAGGAGTCATAGATTGTTTCATTTTTTTTTAAAAGTGCGTAGCTATCTCCTCGCATAATTCCTGTGTGTCATCATTGACAAGGCCCACTATAGAGAAGGGGCTAGCATGCCGCTTGTGGTCGATGCTGAGAAAGCATTTGACCGAGTGCACTGGCAATTCCTGAGCACAAAATTAGAGCACTTCGGATATAGGAAAACTTTTTAAAGCATGGGTTCTGAGTGGATATAGGTCCCCCACGGCCGCTGTAGGAGTAAACAGGCACAGCTCCGACAACTTTCCCATACGCCGGGGTACCTGGCAAGGCTGCCCACTTTCTCTCCTCCTTTTTGCTTTATACATTGAACCTTTTGCTCAACGGGTAAGGGATCACCCTGGTATAAAGAGAATCTCTTTTGGGGGAGAGCAACATCACGTCAGCCTGTATGCCGATGATATAATGGTCATGTTAGATGACCCCCAAGAGAGTATGCCTTGCTTCTTGGGGGAGATGGAAGACTTTGGAGCTGCTTCTGGGTTCCACATGAATGTTCATAAGTCTCAAGTTCTGAACCTCTCTGTCCCCCGGGAGGCATGGAGAACCTGCAACGTACATGTGCAGTGGGCTGGGCGGTAGGGTCCATTCCCTATTTAGGTATCTAACTTTGGTCTACCCTAGAACGCAACAACGAGGTAAATTATGTTGAAATGGCTGGAAAGGTGTTCGCTGACCTAGAGCGATTGAGACATTACCCCCCTTTGCTGTATAGGCCGCATTGCGGCCCTGAAAATGTCCACCCTGCCGAGAATACTTATCCTCTTTCAGGCCCTGCCCTTCCCTCCCCCAATGGGGATAATATCCACTCTGTAGGTGGTTTTCCACCACTTTGTTTGGGCAGGTAGGAGACCCAGGAAGAGTAGGGAGCACTCCTAGCTCCCTGTGATGGAGGGCGGACTAGGGATGCTTTGCCTTCTCAGGTATTTCCAAACAGCACAGCTGCAATATCTTGCTGAATGGTCCAAGACAGAGTCAGAGAAACACTGGCTCTTCATGGATAGGGCCCTCTCCCGGACCTTACTAGGCATAGTCCCATTTCTACATTGCAAGCATTGAGGCGCCCAGTCTACATATCTCCCCAGTCACTTGATCTCTCTTAAAGGTGTGGGATGGTTACACGCGCAGAGGGCATCTTACCACTTATCCGTCACCTCTGACACCAGTTGTTGACAATCCGGCATTTGCTCTAGGGATAGGGCCATCCTTCCGCACACGGAAGGGGGCAGTTTGTAAGGCAGCGGGGCACTTCTTCGATTTGGAAGGACCTATACCCTTTGATGTCCTTAATAAGGACTATGCCATCCCAGAGGATGAACACTTTAGATATTGTCAGATTAGGCACTGGTTACTACACCCAACAATAAAACAAAGAGTGGAAAGGACATTGACCCCTTATGAGAAGTGGCTCGTAAGTAAACACTTTAATAAACGCCTCTTGTCAGTTATATGTCCTTTTGCGCCCCATGCATCCAGTTGACCAAAGCCCTGCCCAACGACGTTGGGATAGAGAACTGGGGCAACAGCTGTCGCAAAAGGAATGGGCAGACATTTATCCCAGGGCTCGATCTACGACAGCCAATACAGAAGGCAAGGATACAGCGATGACAATTACGTCTTATTGGTATCTCACCCTAGTGCGGCTCCCTCGAGGTAATCCGGCAAGCAGTAATTAATGTTGGCGGTAATGCAAGGAGAAGGGCACTCTTACTCACATTCTTTGGGAATGCACCAAAATAACACCAATCTGGGACTCTGTCCTTAACGACAATGATACCCATTTTCCTACACAGCTGTCTAGGTTCTTATCGTATACACTGCTGCGCCTCCTCAACCCCTTAACTTTTCCCTATTTTCCCATAGAGGATGACAATTAGGGATAGCGCTGAGCGCGGCTCACCTGACCATCCTCTCAACGTGGGGGGTGACCACTTTCCCGATTCACTGGGGGTAGTTGCATTGGCTGTGGGGTTCATGGGGATCGGTAGCCTCACCTTAACACTCTTCGGTCAAGGAAATAAGTTCAGCACTACCTGGGCCCCTTTCTTAGCATTGCTCTCCCAAGAGTTTCGAGAGCTGACATGACCCGATACCCATAGATACTGCGACTCATGGGTACAACATGTACCCCACAGGATGATGGATCACAAGGTAGCACACAGGCCCAATCTGGACATAGCTAAGTGGTAAATGAATGGTACAGGGTTGGTGGGGGGAGTTGGGGGATATGTTATCCTGTTATTTATTATTTTGAAATAAGTCATGCCTTTGAAGTTGCTCTTGGTTTTCTTGGGAATCCTGACATGTACAATGTAATGCTTTGAAGGTGTGAAATAACAGCAACAAAATAGATTCAAACCATAAACTCGGACCGCCGTCATTGTAATACGGCGGTAGGACTTTAAACCTACGATGTCGGACAGAAAGCCGACGACCAGTGGTTGGAGGCTTTCCTACCAACATCCAAATCAGGCCTTAAATGTCTACATGTTTATAGAACTGACTGCTCTATTAGTTTCCTGTCTTCTTTTGAACAAAATCTTGAGAAACATTTAAAGAAATGGATTCTGCTAGATAATTTCCTGCCATCAAGAAAAAAAGCTCCTGTTGCATATTTGTCATATATCTGTATACCAGTCAAAATACTGTATAAAAAAATCGATGCGTTTACTCTGCTTATGAAGGTGTGCTTCATAACAGTCTCTGTCATTCATTACACTTGCCAACAGGTACCCGATTCAAATAACAACAGACCATATCAAGGTTACAAGCATACACTGCCACGACTCATCAGATCTGCAAATCATTTCATTTATCTTCAAAAATGGTTTCATTTTTTAAAAACCATTTATATTGCTTTTTCAAAAAGTAAGATAAAACTCTCTACATACATTGGCGACTTAGTTATTACTCATAAGGCTACAAACAACATATTTCGCACATTTTTATCTCACATCCTCCATTTTCTCAAATAACATTATTCAAATGTACAAATCTTATTTTGACTATATAGGAGTTTCCGCTACTGGAATTCTTATGTTGAACAAGAAAACAACTTTAACAAACCCCTCACCCTGTTTTCCACCCTAGGTACGAAATCCACCCCCAGTCTCATTCCCGGCCATTTAGTGATGTGATCGAGGAGGCACACTCACCTATTAGGTCTACTATCTGGGTACACAGTAGTAATAAAAAAAGAAAAAGAGGGATCCGTTGAAATGGGGTCAAGGGAGCTGTGATTGATTGGCTTCTATTTATACGGTAGGTATTTTAGGCATAGTAGATTCTATAATTGGGCTCCATGTGTGGCCACTTGTAAGTGGCTCAAGTAGTCTTATAGGCCTCTCTCTCAGTTTCCTTGTGGACTTGGGTTAGGGTGTCCCACTGTCATCAGGTGCTTATTCAGCCCCTATATTACTCCCTTCACAGTTCATTGCTTTTTTTCCTCAGTCCACTGGATTACTATTCTCTTCTAGTTGGCTAAGAAGTGTGTGAGGGATTTCCAGGGCACAGTTATGGCCCTTTTGGGTATAAAGCGAAACCAATAAACGTTGTTATAACATTACCTCCCTTAGGCATGGGGTACATTCCCAATACGCACACTATCTGTCAAATATCTGTTCTACCAGTTGTACGGGTTCAGTAATTGAGCCCCAAATCATTGTATACTCTGTAGTCCCATATCATATGTTTGAACCCAGCACACTATGGCATATAGAACACTTGGATGGTGTTCCAGGGTAGAAGAACAAGTTGCTTACCTTCAGTAACGCTCTTTTTGGTAGGGATTCTATGTAGCATCATATTCCTCACCTTTTGAATTTTCACCAGGTGTTAGATTGGATTTGGAAACTTTTTCACAGTACGCCTGCACGCTGGAAGGTGGAGCTTTGCAGCTTCACACTGATGCTGTTCTGCTCAAGAAATGACGTGTGGGCCGATATGGGTGAGGTGGAGCATAGAACACCAGCAGGTTGATGGCATGACCAACGAGGAACGGTGTCACAGCTTTCAGCATGAAGGTTGCCTGTGTCTATAGAACCAATATATCTGGGAAGAAGACAGTGTATTATGCATTCACACATAGCGCCTGAAGCCCACTCACACAGTGTGCTGAGGTGGTGGCAATAAGGAACACAGTCTTTATAGTAAGGAGCCATGAAGGACAGCTGTGAAGTGGCTCAAATGGAGTGCACATTATATACGTCAGGACTAGATTAAGGTCCCATTGGGGCATGACATAAGGAGAAGAGGCAAATGTGTGGTAGGCCTTTCAAAATCACATCTCAACTGGTGACTTAAACAATGAGGGCTGATGTGGTAACCATAAGAATGCCAAAAGATAACTCCTAGCAGTGTCTAAAGCAAAACATTGCCAGGCAAGAGAAACAGCAATTAACAGAACATCTGGCCTTGAGGGTTCGATCTAGTGTGTGCCGCACCAAGCCACAAATTTGTCCCAGCGGCAGGTGTATATATTGTTTTCATTGAGGGATGCCTGGCTGCTAAGATGACTCAACCACCTTCGGAGGAAGGTCAAAAGTGTTCAGCTGTTATCGCTGAATCTACAAACATAAAAGTGGAGTTTGCAAAGGCTCAGGGGCAGAAGCATGCCTTGCTGCTGCTACAGCAGGCCTTCCTGGAGGAGCAGCATTATCAGAGGAAATATTCTCAAACCCAGGAGTTCAGGATACCATACTCTGAGTCCAATCCAGAGTCAATAGGATGATTTGAGCCTGGTCTGTCCTGATCTTGAAAACTCAGGGCAGGAGTTGTATCAGTGGTAAGGCATACAGGATTCTCGAGTTCCTCCCAAGACAGAACTCGTCTCCTGATGCAAGATGCCTTGGAAATTCCAAAGTACAGAAGTGCTGGCATTGTGCATTATTGGCTGTGGTAAAATGATCAAGCCAATGTTCTCGCTATTTGTGGCAAGAGATCTTGCGCCACCTCCAAGTGTAGCTGCCATTTGTGATCTGCCAGACATCAAAGGCTGAGCTTGTCCGCCCTGGCATTCAATGATTATGCCAGGTGATTCACTAGCAGTAAAACTCCTTGGTTAGCCAGCCATTTTCAGAGGCACAAGGTCTGATGGTACAGGGCCCATCACCTCGCCCTGCTTGTTGCAGTACCACATTTATCAGTGGTGTTGTCCATGAACACCTTTACCTGCCTACCGTTGATGGACAGAAGTAAGGCTTTCAATGCCAAACAGATGGCCCTCAGTTTTAGAAGGTTTATATGGAGCTGGGACTCTGCTGGAGACTAGATGCCTCTGATCTCTGACGCTCCCACATGACCCCTTCAATCCAGGAGCAATGCATCGGTCACCACTGTCAGCTCGGGGCAAGGACGGGAAAGGGGGTCTGCCATTGACCCAATCTCAATCCAATAACCATCATCCCACATATTTTGCAGAATCCTTCTAAATCTGAATGTAGTGGGGCAGGTCTCCTTGATGTTGGGTGCACTGGAATTCAGATCCCACTGCAGATTCCACAAATGCCACCTGGCATGCTTGACCAGCAGGATGCAAGAGGTCAGCAGCCCCAGCAGCCTCAAAGTCAACCTCACTGAAACCAGGCTCGAAGCTGAAAGAATGCTGATCAAAGCCTAAATGTCCTGGACTCTTTCTCCCAGGGGAAAGGCACAAAATGGAACCATGTCCAGAATGGCTTTAATTAAGGGGGCACCTGATATGGAGTCAAATGTGACTTCAGCATGTCCAGTTGCCTATCTCCATGAGATTAATGTCTAACAGGATTCTTTTCAGGAAGGCACTAAAAACACGTCTGTTTCCACCTCCTTAAAAATCAGTAATAGCTGCTATGATCCCCTATCTCACCTCTTAGCGCCAAGGCGCCTCGGCATTCGAGCGCTCTATAAAACTACATCCTATCCTATCCTTGGTTGCAAGCAGTGGCGTAACAAAACTTGAGGGGGCCCCCCTGCAAACTACATGGAGGGGGCCCCCCTCCCATCCTCCGTGCCAGTCTAGAGCTCTCAGGTGAGTGACCCGCCATACTGCAGGGGATGCAGGCGATTGTTACGCCACTGTCACCAATACAGCCGTTATAAGTAACACTGGATGGTGGAGTTAAAGGTTGGGCTTAGTCTGCCGGCAGGCTATCATAGGTGGTGGTCCATTCATTACAGGGTCCCTGCGATCAGTACGCCAGGGAAGTTTGCTCAATTTTAGGAGGGTTTCCTGATGCAGACTCCTGTCATGATATACAACATCGGGCCTACTCATCGTTCAGTTTTGACAAAAGTGCATCCACTGCTCCTTCTCGTTTTAAAACATTAGACAAAGCGACAATGCAGTATTTCAAAAGCAGATGTAACTACCATGAGCACATTGTGATAATACATTTTCATTAGTAGACAATAGCAATCTTAAGAGGCATTTCATAGCTTCATACACACTTTGACCCCAATTCCATCACAGTCTCTCTCTCTCTCTCTCTCTCTCTCTCTCTCTCTCTCTCTCTCTCTCTCTCTCTCTCTGAATGAGTCAGTCTCTCTCTCTCAGTCAGTCAGTCTCTCTCTCTCTATCAGTCAGTCTCTCTCAGTCAGTCAGTCTGTCAGTCAGTCTGTCAGTCTCTCTCTCTCTCTCTGTCAGTCTGTCTGTCATTCGGTCTATCTCTCTCTGTCAGTCTCTCTATCTCTCAGTCAGT
Source organism: Lissotriton vulgaris (assembly GCF_964263255.1). Lineage (NCBI taxonomy): Eukaryota > Metazoa > Chordata > Amphibia > Caudata > Salamandridae > Lissotriton > Lissotriton vulgaris. The sequence continues at coordinate 1,364,813,300 of NC_141695.1, read as the reverse complement.
CAGTCAGTCTCTCCCAGTCAGTCAGTCTCTCTCTCTCTGTCAGTTTCTAAGCCAGTCAGCCTCTCAGTCAGTCAGTATTCAGACTCTGAGTCAGTCAGTCTCTGCTCTCTCTCCACTCTACCTCTCTCTCTCCATTCTCTCTCTCAACTCTGGCCACTCTATCTCCACTGTCTCTCTCTCCACTTCTTTCCCTCCACTGTCTCTCTCTCTCACTCTCTCTACTCTCTCTCCAGTCTCTCTCCACTCTCTATCCACTCTCTCCACTCTCTCTCACTCACTCCCTTCTCTCTCTCACTCACTCGCTTCTCTCGCTCTACTCTCCCTTCTCTCTCTCTACTCTCTCCACTCTCTCTCCACTCTCTCTCCACTCTCTCTCCACTGTCTCTCACTCTCTCTACTCTCTCTCCACTTTCTCTCTCCCTTCTCTCTCACTACTCTCTCTGCTCTCTCTCCACTCTCTCTACTCTCACTCTCTCTACTCTCTCTCTCCACTCTCTCTCTCTCTACTCTCTCTCCACTCTCTCTCTCTCTACTCTCTCTCCACTCTCTCTCTCTCTACTCTCTCTCCACTGGCTCTCTCTCAGCTCTCTCTCTCCACTCTCCACTCTCTCTCCACTCTCTCACTTGCTCCACTCACTCTATTGCTCCACTCACTCTCTTGCTCCACTCACTCTCCTGCTCCACTCACTCTCTTAATCCATTCACTCTCTTGCTCCACTCTCTCTCTCACTCCACTCTCTCTCTCACTCCACTCTCTCTCTCTCTCTCACTCCACTCTCTCTCACAAAGTAGAGTGCGTTGCCATGGGCCTCCGCAGAAATGTTTCCAGGGGGGGGCACATTTTTCATTTCATCACCATCCCCCTTGCACTCTTCTACACTCTGCCTTGCACCCTTCTCGTCCTCTTCCTTGCACCCTTCTCCCCCTCCCCCTTGCACCCTTCTCCCCCTCCGCCTTGCACCCTTTTCTACCTTGCACCCTTCTCCCCTCTACCTTGCACCCTTCTCCCCTCTACCTTGCACCCTTCTCCCCTCTACCTTGGACCCTTCTCCCCTCTGCCTTGCACCCTTCTCCCCTCTGCCTTGCACCCTTCTCCCCTCTGCCTTGCACCCTTCTCCCCCTCCCCCTCCCCCTTGCACCCTTCTCTACCACCGCCTTGCACCCTTCTCCCCCTCTGCCTTGCACCCTTCTCCTCTCTGCCTTGCACCCTTCTCCCCTCTGCCTTGCACCCTTCTCCTCTCTGCCTTGCACCCTTCTCCTCTCTGCCCTGCACCCTTCTCCCCTCTGCCTTGCACCATTCTCCCCTCTGCCTTGCACCCTTCTCCCCTCTGCCTTGCACCCTTCGCTTCTCTGCCTTGCACTCTTCTCCCCTCCACCTTGCACCCTTCTCCTCTCTACCTTGCACCATTCTCCTCTCTACCTTGCACCCTTCTCCCCTCTACCTTGCACCCTTCTCCCCTCTACCTTGCACCCTTCTCCCCTCTGCCTTGCACCCTTCTCCCCTCTGCCTTGAACCCTTCTCCCCTCTGCTGTACACCCTTCTCCCCTCTGCCTTGCACCCTTCTCCTCTCTACCTTGCACCCTTCTCCCCTCCGCCTTGCACCCTTCTCCTCTCTGCCTTGCACCCTTCTCCTCTCTACCTTGCACAATTCTCCTCTCTGCCTTGCACCGTTCTCCCCTCCACCTTGCACCCTTCTCCTCTCTACCTTGCACCCTTCTCCCCTCTACCTGCACCCTTCTCCCCTCTGCCTTGCACCCTTCTCCCCTCCGCCTTGCACCGTTCTCCTCTCTGCTTTGCACCCTTCTCCTCTCTACCTTGCACCCTTCTCCCCTCCGCCTTGCACCCATCTCCTCTCCACCTTGCACCCTTCTCCTCTCTACCTTGCACCCTTCTCCTCTCTACCTTGCACCCTTCTCCCCTCTACCTTGCACCCTTCTCCCCTCTGCCTTGCACCCTTCTCCTCTCTGCCTTGCACCCTTCTCCCCTCTGCCTTGCACCCTTCCCCCTCTGCCTTGCACCCTTCTCCTCTCTGCCTTGCACCCTTCTCCCCTCCGCCTTGCACCCATCTCCTCATCGCCTTGCACCCATCTACTCTCTGCCTTGCATCCTTCTCCTCTCTACCTTGCACCCTTCTCCCCTATGCCTTGCACCCTTCTCGGCCCCACCTTGCCCCCGCTGACGCCCACATGGTGCTTCTAACAAGAGTGCTTACCTGAGGGCACCATTTTACTGCCTCATCCCTTCTCATATGAGCTTTGCCCTGGAGAATGCTCTCTCTGGGGGCCCCCACTCCCACCCTTGTCAGGGTCCCGAGCAGTGCTCTGTGCTGCTTCCTGCTCTCTCTCTGGGGCCCCCAACCCCGTCCTTGTCAGGGTCCCGAGCAGTGCTCTGTGCTGCCTCCTCTCTCTCTGGGGGCCCCCACTCTCACCCTTGTCAGGGTCCCGAGCAGTGCTCTGTGCTGCCTCCTCTCTCTCTGGGGCCCCCAACTTTGTCAGGATCCCGAGCAGTGCTCGGTGCTGCCTCCTGCTCTCTCTCTGGGGGCCCCCAGCCCCCGTCTTTGTCAGGGTCCCCAGCAGTGCTCGGTGCTGCCTCCTGCTCTCTCTCTGGGGCCCCCAGCCCCCATCCTTGTCAGGGTCCCGAGCAGTGCTCTGTGCTGCCTTCTCTCTCTCTGGGGCCCCCGCCCTTGTCAGGGTCCCGAGCAGTGCTCAGTGCTCCCTCCTGATCTCTCTCTGGGGCCCCTGTCCTTGTCAGGGTCCTGAGCAGTGCTCTGTGCTGCCTCCTGCTCTCTGGGACCCCCAGCCCCTGTCCTTCTCAGGGTCTCGAGCAATGCTCTGTGCTGCCTCCTCTCTCTCTCTGGGCCCACCAGCCCCCATCCTTATCAGGGTCCCAAGCAGTACTCTGTGCTGCTTCCTCTCTCTCTGGGGCCCCCAGCCCCCATCCTTGTCAGGGTCCCGAGCAGTTGATAGAATTCATTTGTCGATGCCCCAATTGCCCCTTCTCATATGTGAGTTAGCATCATATGGCTAACTAATGTAGTTCATATATGCACCTGTGTTGAATTATTCCGCTTGCTATTTTCATTATTCAAATGTACGTGTGACCCTATTAGTTCCTTAGCTTAGCCTGTGTGCCACCATTTTGTGTATTCCTCTGTGATCACGAGCCTTACTCGCTCATCTGCCCCTCCCGCAGGAATAGAGAATTTCCCTAAGACAGCAGTTTTCGTTTCTCGGCTTACTGTGGCCGAAACTAACAAGTCTCTTTATCAGTAATGTTCTCATGCACCAGAGACGCTGAAGCCTAGCTCCATGGCCTTGAGTAAAGATAGCGATGTATCCCTTGCAGGTGCAGATGCCTGCTGTATGATGGCATTGTTCGTTGGTCTGGGTTTCAGTAATTTTCCAGAAGGGGCGTACCCCAATGAGTCGTATTGCATTATAATGTATTGCTGTGATGCAGAGAGTCAGTCCTCTCGTTCGCACTCTTAGGAGTGAGGTCGGACAGGGCCCTCTCATATGAGTGTTGTTTGGCCTAATAAAGACTTTGTTTATTCTTCTCCACTGTCCGGCTGACTTCCTATATAATTGCTATAGGTGAGTGCGGTAAGTCACTCGGGTGGATTTGAGCCACGCTTATCAGATGGCGCCCGAATAGGGACCCCGCGATAAGGATCTTTCTCACCCGTAAGGGGGTAGCAGAAGACCGGGGACCCGCTGGTCGGCACGGTGGGCCCGGGTACCCATCTGATGCCGAGCTTGGTTCTCGCAGCGCTGCCCCACCCTGCTGATCGGGAGAGGTCCCGGTTCGGATCTTACGCCGGGGTCCAGAAGGCGGAACTTGAAGCTGACCGTGTTGGTCCGGACAGCCGGAGGTGGAGAACGGTAGAGGTCGGTGCCGCCTACGGAAGGTGAGTGGTCCACCTGTGATTGTTTCAGGAACTGGAGTGTTCCGGGAGACTAGGGTGTCTCCAGAGGTTTGAGGAGCCGGTGTGCTCCTGGGGCTAGAGTGCTCCGGGGAACTCAGAGTGCGAGCAGGCACTCTGACAGACTTGGCGAAGGTTGGGGGGAACGTCTAGACATATTGTTCGTAGTGATCCGACCGGGTGGTACTGTGGTGAAGGCGTGGCTCATGGCGGGTGGATTCCGGTGCTCACCCTGAACTCCTAGGTTGGAGGTTCAGTGGAGGTGAGACCTGGGTCTCCCGTGGTAAAGTGCGCAGTGATCCATAGTGCCGCGCGGGGAGCGGATTTGTTCCCCCCATCCTCAGAACAGTTAGTGTACTGTTCGGTCTGCGGTAGGGTCCAGGTTCCCCAGGACTTGGTCGACGGGCCTTGTCCCATTTGGTAACATGTGTTTGGAGGTATCGTATATGTGTGTGCGTGATTTCCCAGTGCATAATTATATGTGTGTGTGAACGGGCTCGAGCTAAGTGATTCAAGGTAACGAAGTTGTTGACAGAGCAGTGTTTTAAAAATGCTGTGTTTTAGCAAGTTACGATGTTTTGGATGTTGTTGTCGACCCTCAGATACTAGACTGGCCGAGAGCCAACCTGCACCCCCTGAGGGCACTCCAAGTTTTGATATGTATGTCAAGCATGGGTTGATCCCGCTTTTGTTTGGTACTTTGTGGCACCGGTACACTGCTGACAATGTGGATTTACAATGGCCCTTGACGGGTTCTTTCGATGAAGCTAAGTTGGATTATTTACAAGACAAATTGTTTGCTAGGCGTAGCCGTCAAAGCATGTTTGATTCTTTAAGGGTGTGGCAGAAAGAAGCCAGGAAGAGAAAGTTGAGAGACGAGAAAGAGGCTTTTAAAAAGTCCGCGCAGACTATGGCACAGAAAGCGAGAGAACAGGTTGGGAATGAGAACGCGCTGCGCTTGGAACGCACAGATAGGCTTTGCAGGTTGAAAGAAAATAAAAGTTATGTAGTACGAGAGGATGACCCAGACGAGATGGAAGACATTTTGGATACCCGACCCCCTCCCCCTTACGCCCCACAGTCCTTGTATCCCTCCTTGCCAGCTTCGGTCCCCATTAGTGGGGTCCCAGGTCCATCAGTGAGTGCCCCTCAACCTAGCGCGGTTTCCTCGCCCCCGACACCTCTTATCTCTTTACTTCAGACCACTTCACCTGCACCCTCCCCATTTTCTTTAGCACTCCCTACTGTTTCAGCTAGTACCACTCCCAGTCAGGAGATGTTAACGCCGAGCCGAGGCGCGGGGAGCGGACTACTCACACAGGTGCGGAAATTGCTTACGCGTTCTACAGTTGGTTTAGATGAGAAGAGTATAGTGGCCAATCAGGCATGCCAGTGGGCAAGGAATAATATTTACTCGTTTGAGGATATTTGGTCCACAATGAAAGATTTTGAGCCCTTAATGCAACAACACGCTTTGTGGCATATGTCGAGTGTATTGATATCGCTATGGGAACAGGGGTACGAAGGTGTGGCTCCGGCGACTTTGCAAGACATACAGAGTGGAGCTTTCAGAACGAATACTGGGGTGAAGGAGGTGATGCGTAGTTTAAAAGCTCTACTACAGTATAGAAATGAATTGCCCGCTGCAGGCACGCCCCATTTTCCAAGTATACATCCAATGCGTGAAGTGCACCCTATTTTCCATCCCGAGATCCCAGAAATGGTAGATCCACTTACGAAGGTTGTCACTAGGGACAGAGTAGATGCACACTTCCAGGAACAATGGGTGTATACGCCATGGAAGAGAAGTGAGGTATTATCATTGAAGGCTCAGCTCCCAGATTCTAGGAAGAATCCGACTGCCTACTATAAAGAGCTAACGGAAGCTGCGTCTTCCACTGTAATGACTTTGGCAGATGTTGAATTGTTCTTTGGGCTTTTGGTCCCGGTTGATGTGTGGCAGCAGGTGAAGGGTACAGATCATTCGGAAGAGTTAGGAGGTACGTGGCAGGAATTACAGGACTGGGATAAGGAACGTAAGCCAGGAGAAAAGCCGAAAGCTGAGATTTTGGCCTTGCCGGGGCGCATAATAAAATACATGCACTCTCTCATTCCCCCGAAGAAGGTAGATTGGGACAAGTTGACGGCTTGTAAGCAGAAAAAGGATGAGGCAGTCTCGGACTTCTTTACGAGGTTTGAAGAAACGTTTAGGGACTTCAGTGGGCAAGATGTGTCACAGGATGGAGGGTTGCGGCTTTTTGTCAATAGGTTTGTCATGAACTTATTGCCCGAAATTTCTGCGAGATTGCAAGCGTCGGAGAGTACGTGGACAACGTCCTCTCCTTCAGGTATCCTCAGTATGGCACAGTATTATGAGCACAGAGAAAATGAGAGTAAGGACAAGCAGGAAAAGAAGGCTAAGGATTTGAAGACAAGGGTTTTGTTACAGCAAGTGGCTAGAGGCAGAGGAAGAGGTGCGGCGCCGAGTCGTGGGGGCTATGGGAGAGGTGAGAGTAGGGAACGGCTGGGGCAGAATCAGTGCGCGAAGTGCAAGCAGGAGGGGCATTGGTGGAGGGATTGCCCATTGTTTCAGTCGAATGCCGGTCCAGGGCGAGGACGAGGAAGAGGTAGTGGTGATTATGGGAGACAGGTGGCACGGTCAGATGGAGGCGGAAGACCGGGAGGCAATTACTTTGACAACAGTGCAGACAGACAACAGTCACAGAGGGGCGGCGGTCAGAACTACAATGATGATTACTCAGTGGATGATCTGACAGGGTTCTCCCACAACTAGGACAGCGTAGGACAGAGCGAGGGACCAGTGCCTGTGGAAGTTGATCAAAGGGGACCCTATGTCGAGGCCGACTTGTTGGGGTCTCAACAAAAATTTCTAGTGGATACGGGTGCAATGAAAAGTTCAGTGGCTCATTCTCAGGTCCCAGGGGCGGCTCTGTCTGGCAAGAATAACATCTCCGTGGGTTTTGCAGGTACCCCGGTGATTAGCCCCATTTCTAAACCCCTCATGTTAACGATTGGTCCTTTTACTGTTGATTCACCGTTCCTATTGACTTCAAATTGTGGAGAAAATTTGTTGGGCTTAGATCTTTTGAAGAGGTTGCACGCCACTATCTACTGTTCCCCGGATGGTGTGTATATTACGTTAGGCCCAAATGTCGCTCGCCCACTACAGTGTTTTTCCAAGGATGACCCATTACCACCTGAATTCCAGGGAATACCCGACAGTCTCTGGGCTGTGAATGACACAGATGTAGGCAAAATGGATATAGCCCCGGTGACAATAACGGTGAAGGTGGGAGCGAAATTGCCCCGGGTTCCACAGTACAGGATTCCTAGGGAGGGAGAAAAGGCCCTGTTACAAATAATACAAGATTTGATTAGGTCTGGTGTAGTGGAAGAGACGGATTCGAACATATGTAACAGCCCTATTCTACCTATCCTTAAAAGACGATCGCCAGATGCTACAGATAATACTCCTGATGTCTATAGGTTTGTGATTGATTTGCGCCACGTGAATGGAGTAGTGGAGCCACAATACCCAGTGGTCTCAGACATCACTACGATATTGACGATGATTCCCCCTTCTGCTAAATATTTCTCTGTCCTGGATTTAAAAAATGCTTTCTTCAGTATTTCTGTACATGAAGATAGCCGTTATCTATTCGGATTCTCATTGGCTGGCCGAAGCTTCCGGTTTAAGAGAATTCCCCAGGGGTACACTGAAAGTCCGAGCATATATAGTCAGGCTCTGAAGGCACAATTGGATGAACTGGAACTTCCACCTGGCAACGTCATGTTGCAGTATGTGGATGATATCCTGATAGCATCGGACGACGAGACGGGTTGTCGGGATGCTACTGTTACATTACTGCACCATTTGGCAAAAAGGGGGCATAAAGTGTCCCTTCCGAAGTTTCAATACTGTCGAACGGAGGTCACCTACCTCGGTCACCTCCTTTCGAAAGTGGGGAGGAGATTGACGCCAGAGCGCATAAAAGCTATCACTAACATGAAGGTACCCAACACGCAGCGAGAGGTGCGCGCGTTTCTGGGCATAACATCGTATTGTCGCCAGTGGATACCTAACTATGCGTTACTAACGAAACCCCTATTGTATCTAACTACCAAAGAAGTGCGCGAACCCCTACCCTGGACCCCTGCATGTCAAGAAGCGTTTGATTTACTAAAAGATGCTTTATGTTCTGCGCCCGTTCTTGGAACACCTGATTACCAGAAGCCTTTTGTTCTTTACGTACATGAGGCGGAAGGTTGCGCGTTGTCTGTTCTAACTCAGTGTTTTGGGGGGAAACAGAGACCCTGCGCCTATTTTTCCGCAATGCTTGACAATGTGGCAAGAGCACTACCGAGTTGTCTGAGAGCCACGGCGGCTGCGGCGGCCTCTATAAGACAATCGGCAGGGCTTGTGTTGGGGTCAGATCTCACAGTAATGGTACCGCATGCTGTGGACATTTTGCTAAACAGAACACAAACGCAGCACTTAACTAGTGCTCGTCTTACCGGTTATGAGATGACTCTTTTTGCACCTCATGTAACGATCAAAAGGTGTGCTACATTGAATCCCGCCACATTGTTACCTATCCCCACAGATATGAAGGACGATGACATACACGACTGTCTGTTCAGGACAGAAGAAGAGACAAAGGGGAGGGTGGATCTGACAGACAAGCTCTTAGATGAACCGGACGGGGAGTTGTATGTGGATGGGTCTTGTTTCAAATTGCCAGATGGTACATCGACAGCAGCATATGCAATAACAACGTTACAGACAGTAGTAGAGACATCTAGGATCCCTTACACTTCGGCTCAAGCTGCTGAGATAATAGCCTTATTGAGAGCATGTGAATTGAGTGAGGGACTGGACGTGAATATTTACACTGACAGCCAATACGCCTTTGGCGTGGCTCATAATTTTGGGCGACTCTGGGCGGAACGGGGATTTCTGACTTCACACGGCCAACGCATACAACATGGCCCACTGATACTACGACTGTTAGCGACACTGACGTTACCCAAAAGATTGGCTGTGATAAAGTGTAGCGCACACAAGACAATAGTGGATGACGTAGGGCGAGGCAATGCCTTTGCAGACGAAACTGCAAAAGAGACTGCTCGGACAAAATTACCACGGATGTTTGTGGCAGGACCAGCTAGATGGGTCCCAGATGTTAATATGTTCTCAGATACTGTACAGAGTGTAAAAAATATACAAGAAAAGGTGACAGAAGATGAATTGAGGGCATGGAAGGATGGGCAGGGGCGATTGGATGCGGATGAATGTTGGACAGATGTGACCGATAAGAGACGATGGTTACTCCCAAATGCATATGTTCTCCCAGTAGTGACGATGGCTCACGGGCCTGCACATATTAGCGCGAAAGGCATATGCAAATTGCTGGACCCAGTGTGGAGTAATAAGAATATCTCCAAAGTGGCGACCCACTTGGTCCGACAGTGCATGGTGTGTTTGAGGCACAATCCTGGGAAAGGTACCCCTGTCCCAACTGGGAATTTTGCACCTCCCTCTTTCCCTTTTGAGGTGATTCAGATGGACTATATTGAAATGGAGAGGGTCAACAACTTAAAATATGTTCTTGTGGTTGTATGTGCTTTTAGCAGGTGGGTGGAGGCTTTTCCAACTAAAGACTGCACGGCCATTTCTACTGCAAAAATGTTGATAAAGGAGTATTTCTCTCGTTTCGGATTACCTAGGGTGATCTGGAGTGATAACGGTACGTCCTTTAATGCAGAATTAGTCAAACAAATATGTAAAGGATTACAGATTTCCCAAAAGTTCCACTCGGCCTTACACCCTCAGGCAGCGGGTCTTGTGGAGCGGTTTAATGGAACGCTCAAGCTGAAAATGGCCAAAATACAGGAGAGTACAGGTCTCCGCTGGCCAGATGCCCTTCCTTTAGCCTTGCTTTCTACAAGAGTAACAGTGAATTCCAAAAAGGGCATCTCCCCCTATGAAGTGGTATTCGGCCGCCCGGCCAATATCTGGGGAGTGCCCAGGCCTAAGTGTTTTTCCGAAATACCATACCTTTTGTTGACAGACTATCTGTATGCTTTGACTAAAGATCTTCGTTCTATTCATCAGCAGGTAGCAGACACCCTGAAGCCGTTGCCGGAGGGGCCTGGACACTCCATCAACCCAGGGGACTGGGTTGTTGTCCGAAGATATCAACGGAAGTCCTGTCTGGAGCCCAGGTGGTCGGAGCCGCGTCAGGTGCTCCTCACGACACGTACGGCGCTTCGGGTGGAAGGAAGGAAGGCGTGGACCCACGCCTCGCACGTGAAGAAGGTCCCGCTGCCACTACCCTATGACCAATGGGTAAAGGAAGGCATTGCTGACGAGGAACACGAGCGAATACCCAGATATGTTCCTTTCTCGGATGCTTCACTGATTGGAGAAGAGCAGAATGAAATTGAGAATTCAGTGAGCTCTACTACTCCCGTTGCTACTAGTGAGGAGACATCAGAGAGTCCAGCATTTGCCATAGATACACCTGGTCTGTTCATTGATCCCGAAGTGCCAGGGAGCACTCGCTATAATCTGCGGCCCCGAAGAAAATACATAAAAGTGACAAATATGATTGACTAAACACTGGAAGAAGGGCTTAGTGCACTTTCCGAATATGAAGATTTAGCAGTAGGGATGGACTTGTAAGAGCTCTGGTGTTTAGCCGAAGATTGTGTTCTGTGAGACTATAGAGTGGCGTGGGGCCCAGATTTAGTGCTCCCCTGTTTTCAATTGCTGTTTGCTGTGTGTTAAGCAACGTTGGAATAAGGTATGGACGGTAAAAGCCTGCCTGTGAGGCTTTGAAGGACACAGGGAGAAGATCCCTTTTTAGGGTTGAAGAACCCCTCTGGCCGGTTTTGCGGACTGTCTGGGACTATTTGTTTAGTAGAAGTGTTTTTCCTTTTTTTATTTTACATTTTTGATATATTTTGAACGCTCTTGAGAATGTATCCTTTTGGCCGCCCCATCCCTGATGAGGAGCAGCCCTTTGCGGCTCCTCCGAGACCCGTGCCTGATTCCCCTTGGTTGGCCTTTTCCCGGAAAGGAAAGATAGTGGTCATCATTGTTGTTTTAATTGCTTTTCTAGTGACTCTTGGTATACTGTTTTTCCTGGATAAAGCCTACCCCGTCCATGTGTTTGCACCCACACCTACTGCTGTTCCTGAACATAACATGATTACTGTGGATTATGGTGAACAAATGTTGAGGAAGGGTTACAAAGAAAATGTTTTTATTAAGACTTTGCACCATGCACATGCCACCACCAATTTGACTGACTGCTGGGTCTGTGGGCTTCTCCCTTCTGCTGCCTACAAGAAAGATAGATTCCTAGCACTTCCTTTGACTCCTGTGAATAGTTGTGTGGGGTGGTATACTCTCATAGGCCTTGTTAAATATTTTCAGCAGCCTGATTCCCTGACTCCTAGACTGCAGAATAGGGGGTCGACTATGACAATGCGAGTGCGACCTCTGCCTCCATCTTCCCTTGGACGTGTGTATACTGACGGGCGTTTTGATCAGACATTCATAGAGACGTGTGAGAAAAAGCTGGGCCGGTTTCTGATACCAAATGATACTGACAAAGTTAGAGAAAGTTTCTTGAAATTGAATTCCTCACTGTCTTACAGGCACCCCCCGAAGGGAAATAACAGTGTCAAGTCTCTGATACCCCTGGCTGTGGTGGGTCCTTCACCATTTTTCTGTATAGAGGGAAGGGGCCCAATAAAGGTTGGTAATAGCTCCTGTAATGTGACAGCATTGATACGTTTGCCTCTTAGTCCCTCTTTGTTTACACCCCCCAGTATCTATTTTGTGTGTGGAAATAACGGATACTTATGGTTGCCCGAGGGTTGGGATGGGGTGTGTTATTTAGCCTATATGATTCCCCCTGTTGTTGTGGCCCCTTCTGATTACCATAGAACTCATCGTAGATTTCCCAGTCCACAAGAGCAGCGTAAAAGGAGGGAGCTTCAGGTAGATGACGTGGACCAGACAGACACCTCGTACCAGCAATGGACTGATTTCTCTAAGGGCCTGCTACCTTTCTGGGGTCCGATATTTAACAGTAGGGCCATTCGACGACTGTCCAGGGTAATGGAAAAGGTAGTCCTTACTGAAGCTGACATTGCGACTAACATGTCCGTTAAGATTCAGGCTATGAGATTATTTATGATTCAAAATAGGATGGTGCTTGACGTCATCCTAGCAGATAGGGGCGGGGCCTGTCGCGTCATCGGGACGTCCTGCTGCGTATATATTCCTGACTCAGCTCCGACTGTTAACTTGGCAGTACAGAAATTACATAGATTAGCGACTGAACTACATCAAGATAACGGGACATGGTCCCTACAGGGGTGGCTCTGGGGTGCCTTCTCCTCCTGGGGTTGGAAAATTTTGATGGGTTTAGTGGGTGTGGTGAGCGTCATACTGACATGCTGCCTTTGTTTATATTGCCTCCCTCCATGTTGCTCAATGTGTGCTACGAATTTGCGACCACAAAAGAAGGTGTCGAGTCAATATGCTACTTCAATGATTACTGAAATTCCTGCTGATGCAAGTTGGTTGATGTTTATTTCAGAAGATGTTTTAGACTAAAGAAAAGAGAAGAAAAAAAATATATAATGTGTTTTGCCCCTAGACTGGATATGCCGGCCCTACTTTTTGGCAAATAAATGTGGCCACCGTTAGCCAATGATGCTAAAAGGAGGGTCTGATAGAATTCATTTGTCGATGCCCCAATTGCCCCTTCTCATATGTGAGTTAGCATCATATGGCTAACTAATGTAGTTCATATATGCACCTGTGTTGAATTATTCCGCTTGCTATTTTCATTATTCAAATGTACGTGTGACCCTATTAGTTCCTTAGCTTAGCCTGTGTGCCACCATTTTGTGTATTCCTCTGTGATCACGAGCCTTACTCGCTCATCTGCCCCTCCCGCAGGAATAGAGAATTTCCCTAAGACAGCAGTTTTCGTTTCTCGGCTTACTGTGGCCGAAACTAACAAGTCTCTTTATCAGTAATGTTCTCATGCACCAGAGACGCTGAAGCCTAGCTCCATGGCCTTGAGTAAAGATAGCGATGTATCCCTTGCAGGTGCAGATGCCTGCTGTATGATGGCATTGTTCGTTGGTCTGGGTTTCAGTAATTTTCCAGAAGGGGCGTACCCCAATGAGTCGTGTTGCATTATAATGTATTGCTGTGATGCAGAGAGTCAGTCCTCTCGTTCGCACTCTTAGGAGTGAGGTCGGACAGGGCCCTCTCATATGAGTGTTGTTTGGCCTAATAAAGACTTTGTTTATTCTTCACCACTGTCCGGCTGACTTCCTATATAATTGCTATAGGTGAGTGCGGTAAGTCACTCGGGTGGATTTGAGCCACGCTTATCAGAGTGCTCTGTGCTGCCTCCTCTCTCTCTGGGGCCCCCAGCCCCCATCCTTGTCAGGGTCCCGAGCAGTGCTCTGTGCTGCCTCCTCTCTCTCGGGCCCCCAGCCCCTGTCCTTGTCAGGGTCCTGAGCAGTGCTCCGTGCTGCCTCCTGCTCTCTGGGACCCCCAGCCCCTGTCCTTGTCAGGGTCCTGAGCAGTACTCTGTGCTGCCTTCTCTCTCTCTGGGGCCCCCACTCCCACCCTTGTCAGGGTCCCGAGCAGTGCTCTGTGCTGCCTCCTCTCTCTCTGGGGCCCCCAACTTTGTCAGGGTCCCAAGCAGTGCTCGCTGCTGCCTCCTGCTCTCTCTCTGGGGGCCCCCAGCCCCCGTCTTTGTCAGGGTCCCCAGCAGTGCTCAGTGCTGCCTCCTGCTCTCTCTCTGGGGCCCCCAGCCCCCGTCCTTGTCAGGGTCCTGAGCAGTGCTCTGTGCTGCCTCCTCTCTCTCGGGCCCCCAGCCCCTGTCCTTGTCAGGGTCCCGAGCAGTGCTCTGTGCTGCCTCCTGCTCTCTGGGGCCCCCAGCCCCCGTCCTTGTCAGGGTCCTGAGCAGTGCTCTGTGCTGCCTCCTCTCTCTTGGGCCCCCAGCCCCTGTCCTTGTCAGGGTCCCAAGCAGTGCTCTGTGCTGCCTCCTCTCTCTCGGGCCCCCAGCCCCTGTCCTTGTCAGGGTCCTGAGCAGTACTCTGTGCTGCCTCCTGCTCTCTGGGGCCCCCAGCCCCGGGCCTTGTCAGGGTCCCAAGCAGTGCTCTGTGCTGCCTCCTCTCTCTCTGGGGTCCCCAGCCCCCGTCCTTTTCAGGGTCCCTAACAGTGCTCTGTGCTGCCTCCTGCTCTCTGGGGCCCCCAGCCCCCGTCGTTGTCAGGGTCCTGAGCAGTGCTCTGTGCTGCCTCCTCTCTCTCTGGGGCCCCCACTCCATCCTCTTTCGGGGCTGGCACCTGTGACTGAAGAGAAACAATGTATGTTGATACTTTGTTTCTCTTCAGTCAGAGGGAGGGGACGAAGGGCTCAGAGCAGGCTGCAGACAGCCTGCACCTGCTTTAGAGGGAGAAAGGCTTGCTTTAGCGCAAGCCTCTCTCACAGCTCTCACTGAAGAGCTGAGGGGGGTGCCGGGGCCCCCTTCATTTAGTGAAGAGAGTGGGGCCCCCTCGCACCGCAGGGCCTGCGGGGGCGTTTGTTATGCCCCTGGTTGCAAGATGAAAGGAGGTTCGCTGAACTTTGGAGGTGGTTCACAACTGCTTGCAGCGAGCCCACCTTCAAGAGTCAGTCATCAAGGTAGGGGAAGGCTGGCACCCTTGACCTCTGAAGGTGTGCTGCCACCACTTCTATCACTCTCGTGAACACCTGAGGGGCACTGGTGAGACCAAGGGGGAACACTGCAAACTGACAATGCTCCTCTCCTACCACCAACCACAGGTAGTGCTGATAGGAAGGCAGCACATGTATATAGAAGTAGGTGTCCTCCAGGTTTAACCCTACCTTCCAGTTTCCAGGGTTGAGGCAGACAAGACCTGTATTTCTCCTTCTGGTGGAAGGCTTGGAGAGGGTGGATGTCTAAAACAGGCTGAACATCTACATCCTTCTTGGGCACCAGAAAGTACAGGGAATAACAACCACATCCTACTTCTGGCACAAGCACACACTCAATAGCACCTATGGACAAGAGGGCTTGTACTTCCTTTCACAAAATGGAGAGATGGCTTTGGTAGTTTCTGAGGGGATGCTGGAAGGTGTGGTAGAGAAGAGAGAAAGGGTAAAGCGTATGCCTTGCACCAATCTGTAGGACCCACCTGTCCAACGTGATCTTTTGCCAGCCCAGGAAGAATCAGAGTATGCTGTATCCCACCGGGTGGATGGGTCCCTGCAAGGGCACGCTAAAGAAGTTTGGCAGGAGCGGCCATGGGGGTGAGAGTGTGGTGGGCTGGGCGTCACACTGATCTTGGTCTCAGGAACAGGTGGCACTACGGTCTCTCACAAAACAGTTGGGTTCACTGGTGGGTTGGTCAGTTTGGCTGTAAGAGATGCCTCAGCCAAAGCCACGAAATGAGTGATGGAACTATTGTAGTTGGCGAGTAAGGGATGAAAGGCCCAGAGACAGAACGGTAGCCGTCTCTACATAAAGCGCACAACACTGAAATCAGCTCTTCCTCGATCAGGCGAGTCCCATTAAAGGGCATGTCCATTAGGGGAACTTGGACATCATCGTAGAACCCATTCAGTAACAGCGACGAATGGTGACACATGGCAACGCTGGTGCCCATGTCTCACCGGCGGAAATCTGTGGTGTCCAAGTCACAATGAATCATGAACCTGGCAGTATTGAGACCATCTTAAATTGTCTGAGGGAGCACAGATCAAAGATCTTTGGGCACACCAGAGGACTTCTGCTACTGAATCCCGAAGGGCCTGTGAGTAGCGTCCCAATGAACAGCTAGCGCAAACAAATCAAAGGGCCAAGCTGGTAAAAAAAACTGCTGAATATTTCCACTCACTTAGATCCCCTTTTAGGAGGAGTGGTGGAAAATGTGTTGGGATTAGAGAGGCTGGTGGAAGCCTGCGCCACTAGATGTTTTGGTGAGGGGTGCTGCGAAATAAAAGCTGGGTGATCAGGAGCAGGGGGATGGCATCTGCTAATCTGCCTATTGATTAGGGGGTCAGTACAAGGTTTGGCCAAACCCCCAAAAATGTATCTGAAAGTGCCTTGTTCAATGGAAAAAGTGTCTCAGAAGATATTTGCCCTAGTTGGAGGACTTCTGATAAGACAATGTTTTTAATCACCAAGGTGAGGAGCTTGAGGTTAAGAACTTTGTCCGCCCTAGGCATCACCATGGCCTAGGAAGCAGATTTCTCTGTAGCTGGGGGGGAACGTTCTGTCTCCAGGGAGATATTGAGGCCACTAGTCTCCAGTAAGTCCTTGAACCAACTGTCATCTTCTTAGGGCTGAGTGAACTTAGGGCTTAGTACCCAGACCATAAGCATTATCTTAATCAATCCCAAAAAGTGAATGCAGATAATGTTGTCGAGTCTGTGGTAATTAAAGTGGAGGAAGCGGCATCTCATATGGATTCAGGCGCAAGATCAGTCAAGGTTGAACTAGCTTGAAAGAGGACAATAGGGCCACTTCTTCAAGTGGTGAAATTGGCATTGGTGGTTATGTGTCCGGGGCTGCCATCAACAATGAACTGTGATGCTACGAGCAGTGTCGGAACAAGAGCCAAAGGCAAGATAGTTGTGCACAGTCCAGTTGGCACTGAGGGACAACATGCCGGAGGTATCCCTGGTGGAAGGCCTCTCACCTCCTTTGGGCTTATAGGCTTGCAATATGGAGGTGATAGGGGATCCAAAGAGCTGGAGCATAGATTTGAGGACCTTTTTAATCTGATGCAATATGGCTGAAGGCCCTGAAAACTCAGTTGTACTGGAACCAGCTACGAGAACAACTCTGAAGTCAGCTGGGTTCTGAAGTGAGATTGAACAGAGTGGCACCGTCCCCAACAATTTCTCAGGTTCATGTAAGTGGCACATGAGAGCAGAATCCCACTTGGAGTTCTTGTGTTTTTACTCTTACCTGAGGACTTGGAGCACGATGACGACCAACCACTGGAGCAGTCCAGTTGATTTCAGGACCAAGAACAAACCATGGACAGGGAGCGTGACTTAGAACAGAGTCTTCGTATTCCCACTTCGCATCCCGGATCTGCAGAGAAGAATGCAGCTTGAATGCTATGACGCTGCTGCCCTGTTCAATCAAGCTTATTTTTCTTCCTCTGCATTTACTTAGTGACCGCGCACTCCTAACCCATCAGACGCCGCCCCCCCCCTTCAGGGGCTGCTGCCTGGCCCAGAGCGGACTTCTCCCACCATCATAGCATATTGAACGGTTACACTGATGCCCATATAGCCCAGAGTGTTTTTGCCAATGACGACCTGAGATTGTTCGGCATTTGCCAGCCTTCCTCCTGCTTGTTCTTGTGGCTGCCTCCCCCATTCAGTTCTCCTCCATTGGGTTGATTTTTCTTTTGTGGCTTTTCCGATCTGATTCTCGCCAATCTGCAACACCGCCATTTTGTAGTGTTGTTGCTGGGGTCTATAACTCTATCCTCCATCATGGCTGCTTCAATGGATTTTCTGGCTTCAATGGATTGACTGATCAATGCGTGCCACCGGACTGCGCCTGGTGCCCTCACCCCCTGAACCCATTTCCATGTCCAAGATGATTAGATGATGAGTCTGAGCCCGACACTGCACTTTTTGTTTGCAGGTCCCCAGTCGGTTTGCTGCCTTTCACCCTGACCTTTCGGTTTCCCTTTAAGTTTTTTTCACCCTTGCCTGTCCCTCCTGTGCTGATCCTCATTCCAATCCCTTTTACTTTCCCCCAATACCTTCTTTGTCCGACCCATCTTGTGTCATGCAACTGTGTAACATTGTTTTTATCCTATGTAATTTTATCTCCCAGTAACTGATGTAATCATGTAACATGCTAATCCTTATGTAACGCGCTCTGATACCTTTGGGGTCTAGCCAGCACTACATAAAACTCTTCAAATAAATAAATAACACACCAGGGAAACATCTTGTGGGGGATCAGCATTTGACAGTGCTTGTACTTTAGTAGGATCTGGTGTCAAGCCCCCATCAGAAAAGATTTGGGCAAAGAATTTTAGCTTTGCCCTATGAAACTCACAATTGTCTGCATTCAAAGTCGAACCTGCTTCGGCAAGTAAACTACACACTTGTGCAAGAGCATTATCATATTCTTTTTGTGTAGCTCCGAAAACCACTATGTCATCATTGTAATTGAACGCATTCATGACAGGCTGTATGATAAGTCAAATGGCATCTTGAAACAGTTCTGCAGCAGATAACATACCAAAATGTAGTCTTTTGTATCGAAACAGACTATCATGTGTAGAAAAGGCTGTAATGTACCTACAATCTACCTCAAGTTCTAACTGATGATAAACTTTATTTACATCAAGACAAGATAAGATCTGTGCACCACTTGATTGTGTTATCATGTCAGCAATGTGGATGGCACGCTCATTCAATTGCTTTGTTAGCTTGTTGCATGTCAATGCATTTGCGTACAGCTTCTTCGCCATCCATTTTTGGCACTACTACTATGGGAGAAACTCACGGCGTTGTACCAGTGGAAAGCTCAATAATATCATGCTCAAGTAAAGATTCAAGTTCTTTCTCAACAGCCTAATACAAATGAAAAGCAATTTGTCTATATCTTTGAGCAACAGGAAGGACTTCCTCATTAATATGCAAATTCACTTTAATAGTGTTAAGTTTTCACAAACCAAAAAGTAACGAAGTAAACTGACTTACTATTTTGTGGTGTACATTTATGTTGTGATTCACAGAGATCAGGCCCATATAAACAGCTGTGCTGAAACTTGGTAGACAGGCCTTGAAACACATGGATGCTTGGTTGTACCTTCATTTTCATTTGTTTCATTGTCGCAACACGTGAACCTTGACTTTTTAAGGGCATCAATGCAGCCCATGTATACACTATGATTTTCAATGGCGTTAATTGTGTTAATGGAGATAATTCATTGTATTTCTCTTCAGGCATAATGTTTATCGATGCACCACTGTCAATAATGAAAGGTATCAAACAACCATTTACTTTCAGTGTAATTTTAGGACAATGTTTTAATGACTTTGGTGCTTTGGAATGTCAATCTCTCTTTACTGACATTTTTCACAAGCACCCAGTCCAACATGTGCATGCTTTTCTGAGATAAACATCGACATGGTATAATAATTTTCTTCCCCTTCATTTGATATTGCTAAAGAAGTACTGTTTGATAATGATTTAGATGACCTCAACTTTGTTCAGAATTGATTTGTCCTCACTGATGTCGCCGCTTCTCCCTGTGGGTGCGCGTCGAAGGTTGCTCTGGAACGTTCTGGTGCCCATTTTATCTTTGTGCTTTGACACGCTTATGTGTTTTTTTGGCTTTTGCAAACTGCAACAAAATGGTTTTCCTTCCCACAACCTTTACAAATCTGTCTCAGAGCAGGACATGTACCTTCATGTGGACACGAAAATTCACAACTTCTTTTTACTAGTATACATCACTTTGTATCCTTCCGTTTTTTGTTTTGGCTTACTTTTCACACTCATGACCGATTCATTCTGGGCACCTGCGGCCTCCATGTTGGCAGCTTGCCTATCAGAATGTTCTTCAGCTCTGGCAGCCATTAACACTAGTGCCATACTATGAGTGCTTCTTTCAGCATTCGTCGTCGGAATGAATCTGACAAGCATCCATCATTTACTCTCAGATGCATAGCTTCTTCATCATTGAATTAATTGAATGTACAACGTCTAATGAGTGTTTTGAGTCTCTCGACAAATTCATCAATGGTCTCTACAACTTTCTTGCATTCTTGGATGAAGATGTATCATTCATAATCAACATTGGGATATGGATTAAATTTCAGAAGATTCACCACATCTTTAATCTGATGATATATGACTTCTTCTTCAGTTTGCGGCATTCTCTTTCTGACTTCTTTTACACCATCATCAGCAAGATTCTTGAAATACTTGATAATCTTTTTGTTATCCGTCTCTTCAAGTGCATCAATGAAATCATCAAATGTCTCTATCCAAGCAGTCCATCTATCGCCAATATTTTGCTTTTTGACGGTATCGAATGGTGGTTTCAGGAAATCTGCAGCGTTGTAACCATTTCTGGGAGTGGTTGATATTGAGGGTGGATCTCTCTCCAGCTTCTTCTGCTGTTTATCTTAAACCTGTTTGTGTGAGCCATCTCTAAGGCCATGAGATGTGCTGATCTCTAGATCATACTTAATGACTTTTAGAAAAACAGCCTCAGTCTTTGCCACCATTGGAAAACAACATTTCGCTTTTCAAAGATGTCAGCGACCAGTCTGAATGTTGTCCACTGCTATGTTCATGTTCTGACCGCCTTCACTGCCCTTCAGTTGGCTTGGCAAGACTCACCATTATTGTAAGCACAGCCCCTGTACTAAGTCTAGGTTGCAGTGCCTGGCGCTGAGGTCGTACGGGCTCACTTTGCTCAGGTTCTGGTGAGTAAATACTGTTTTGTTCTTAGGCACACTCTTTGTCTTCACCTCTTTCTAATTGTAATGTTATCTTTCGCTGTGTGATTATCAATAGCTGATCTTTAAAACCCTGGTCGTTTCTCCCTTCAGTGTTCACTCTCCGTATTACATGTGACTGTATATTGCGTAGCAGAGCTTTACCATTAAATATGATTTACCCAGCAGGTTCTCAGTCATTGATTCTTTGTAATACTTTCATGATTTTTAACTTCTTTACAGTGGCTGCAGCTGTGCTTTGGCTCTACATGCGTTAAGCCTCTCCTCATGTCGACTGCACGGACCTCGGCAAACTCTCTGGGAAAACACTGTCAATCGTCAGGTTACTTATCCCCTAAATCGTCGCCAGTTGTAGCGTTCTTCCATTCCTGGGTACTGTTAGACGGACCGGGAGGGTCGGCCGAGGACAAGGGGAGAGGTCTCCGGGGAGAGCCGTCTCCAGCGATCGTACAGACGAGTAACTTCCCCCCCACAGATGTACACCACACAAAGATAAGGTTTAACGTTCTTTATAAGCAATCTTTAAGTACGGTAGAATGGTACAAGGAGGTCTGGACTC
Source organism: Lissotriton vulgaris (assembly GCF_964263255.1). Taxonomy (NCBI): domain Eukaryota; kingdom Metazoa; phylum Chordata; class Amphibia; order Caudata; family Salamandridae; genus Lissotriton; species Lissotriton vulgaris. The sequence goes on along the minus strand of NC_141695.1, from coordinate 1,364,792,244 downwards.
AGGGGTCCCCTCGGTTCTAGTCTCTTGGATGGGAAGGGGGTAGCGGGACAGTCTTGTTACCAATCTGGTAGATGCGATGATATGATGGGTAGCTCACAATCCTCGAGCTCGGCGTTCTAGATGGACGGGCCGCGGCAGCGCCGGCAGGTCCCGAGATGATCGTAGGTAGCGACGGTCCGCGGCGGCGCCAGCAGGTCCCGGTGAAGGTGGTAGTTACAACGGTCCGCGGCAGCGCCAGCAGGTCCCGACGAGGATGAAGGTTGCAGAAGGCCGCGGCAGCGCCAGCAGGCAGGACGATAGTTCGCAAGGCAGGGCTACGGCAGCGCCAGTAGTCCGTCAAGGATGAGTTCTTCACTGTGTCTCTCGACTCCAGGATACAACTGCCTTCCTGCTCTGGAGCTGCCCCAGTTATAGGTCTGGCGCCTTTTGATGTCCGGACCCTCGCACTTGGAGGTCGGGAGGTCCGGGATGAGGGAGTCCAGACACCCAGCAGGGGGGTGGAGCCAGCGCCCGGGGGAGCTGGGGGGCGATCGGCACCTGGCGGGGTAGAGCCATCGACACTTCTTTTCTCCCATTGACCTGCCAAGTGGTCCGTTCACCTCCTGGGTGGATGGTGGTGCCGGGATGTCGGGGCCTGGCCAGGCCCAGGGTTAGGGTCGAGCTGAGGCCACGCGGCCTCGTGGTGCAGTGTCCAAGATGGCGGCCGGGCCGGGCGAGGGAGCCGGTAGTGGTTCGGCCCCATGATACAGAGATGTCCGGGGGCAGGAGTCCCGTATGAGACGGGGTGCGGGTTGCTTCTGTGGGTAACACCTGGAGGGCCGGGGCTCGGGCCCTGTCATGCGGGGAGGGAGCAAGCCCTTCATGTGGCCTGTCCAACATGCGTCCCCCCCAGCTGAAGGCGGGGAGAGTCACCCATCCTCTTGGGGACTCTCCTCGTCGAGTCGGAAAAAGCGTGACAGGCCATCCGCGTTGGCGTGGTCTTGGCCAGGTCGATGTTCCACAGTGAAGTCCATCCCCTGCAGGGAGATGGACCAGCGCAATAGTTTGGGGTTTTCCCCCTGCATCTGCATTAGCCACTGCAGGGGCCGATGATCTGTTTGCACCCGGAAGTGGGTACCGAAGAGATAGGGCCGGAGCTTTTTGAGGGCCCACACCACGGCGAAGGCCTCCCTCTCGATGGTGCTCCAGCACTGTTCTCGGGCCAGGAGGCGTCTGCTGATGAAGGCCACTGGTTGGTCAAGTCCTTCGGGGTTCAACTGGGAGAGGACCGCCCGATGCCATGGTCGGAGGCATCCGTTTGCACGATGAATTCCCGACTGTAGTCGGGGGCCTGGAGCACAGGGGCGGTGCACATGGCGGCCTTCAGCTTCTCGAAGGCCGCTTGACAGTCTGAGGTCCAGTTGACCTTCTTCGGGTGGTTTTTGGATGTGAGTTCCGTGAGGGGCCCCACAATGCTGCCATAGTCCCTCACGAACCGCCGGTAGTAGCCGGTGAGCCCCAAGAAGGCTCGGACCTCGGTCTGCGTGACTGGAGGCTGCCAGGACTGGATGGCAGCGATCTTGAGTTGAAGAGGGGCCACCAGACCGCTTCCCACCTGGTGTCCGAGATAGGTCACGGACCCCTGACCAATTTGGCATTTGCTGGCCTTGATTGTGAGGCCGGCCCGTTGGAGGGCCTGCAGGACCTCTCGGAGGTGGTGGAGGTGGTCGGACCAGTGGCGGCTGTACACAGCGATGTCGTCCAGGTAGGCGGCGCTGAACTCCTCGAGTCCCGCCAAGACCTGGTTCACCAGTCGCTGAAAAGTAGCTGGAGCATTCTTCATGCCGAAAGGCATGACTTTGAAGTGGTAGTGGCCATCGGGGGTGGAAAAGGCGGATCGTTCTTGAGCCCGGGGTGTGAGACCGATCTGCCAGTAGCCTGCTGTCAGGTCGAAGATGCTGAGGTAGCGGGCAGCCCCCATGCGGTCGATCAGTTCATCCGCTCGGGGGATGGGATGAGCGTCGGTTCTGGTGACGGCGTTCAAGCCCCGATAGTCGACGCAGAATCGGAGCTCAGGAGTGGTGCCGGGGGCACCAGCCTTGGGGACCAGCACGACCGGGCTGGCCCAGGGGCTGTCCGAGGGCTCGATGACCCCGAGCGTGAGCATCTTTGACACCTCTTCCTGTATGCAGGCCCGTACCCGATCTGGTACGCGGTACGCCCGATGTCTGATAGGGGGACTGTCCCCCGTGTCCACGTCGTGCAAGCACCAGGGGGTGACCCCTGGGGTGAGGGAAAACAGGGTCGCAAACTGCAGCAGGAGGTCCCGGCAGCCTTGGCGCTGTTCCGGGGTGAGGGCATCTGAGAGTCGGACCCCGTCCACGGACCCATCTTTCTCACGGGTCCTTAGGAGATCAGGGAGAGGCTCGGAGTCTTCTTCCGCTCCACTGTCTGTAGCCATCAGCAGGCTGAGCTCCGAGCGCACAAAGTGGGGTCTGTTGGCGTGGAGGACCCGGAGGGGGTTCCGTGGAGATTCCATATCGATGAGATAGGTGACGGGGCTCTTGCGCTCGACCACTTTGAAGGGACCCGTCCACTTGTCCTGCAAGGCACATGGTTCGGTGGGGGACATCACCCACACTTGTTGTCCAGGTTCGAATTCGATGGAGGAGGCATTTTGATCGTACCATTTTTTCATGTCCTCCTGACTGGCCTCAAGGTTCGTTTTCGCCATTTCTCTGAATCGCCTGGTCTGATTGCGTAGGGTCAGGAGGTACTTGAAGACGTCTGGAGGGATCTTTAGAGGGGCCATCTCCCAACCTTCTTTGACTAGGCTGAGGGGCCCTCGCACAGGGTGTCCGTACAAGAGTTCGAAAGGGCTGAAGCCGAGGGACTTCTGGGGGACTTCTCGATATGCGAAGAGGAGGCACGGAAGTAGCACATCCCACTGGCGACGGAGGGGCTCTTCCAACCCCCCAATCATTCCCTTGAGCGTACGGTTGAACCGCTCGACTAGTCCGTTTCCTTGAGGGTGATAGGGGGTCGTGAATCGGTAGGTGACCCCGCACTGTTGCCAGAGGGACTTCATATATTTTGAAATAAAGTTTGTGCCTCTGTCGCTGACGACTTCTCGGGGGAAGCCCACCCGGGAGAAGATCCCCATTAAGGCCCGGCCGACCACTGGGGCTGTTACAGTTCGCAGGGGAACAGCCTCGGGGTAGCGGGTGGCGTGGTCCACCAGTACCAGGATGAACCGATGTCCTTGTGCTGTACGGGGGTCCAGGGGCCCCACAATGTCTATTCCCACCCTCTCGAACGGGGTGGTGACAACTGGGAAGGGTTGCAGAGGTGCTTTAAGTTTGCGGCCGCTCTTCCCGCTGGCCTGGCACGTGGGGCAGGACCTGCAGTGGTTGAGGACGTCGGTTCTCATCTTTGGCCAGAAAAAGTGGGTCACCAGGCGACTGTAGGTTTTGTCCTGACCCAGGTGTCCAGCCAGAGGGACATCGTGGGCCAAATTTAACAAGAAGTCTCGAAAACGGAGGGGCACCACCAGCACTCGACTGGCCCCTAACTCCGCGATTCTCTGTTCACTGTACAACAGGTCGTTGTCCCAATAGATCCAATGGGCTCCGGTGGTGTCCCCTGCGCTCTGGGCGAGGGCTTGCTGGCGGAGTCCCTCGAGGGAGGGACAGGTCTTCTGCTCTTGACGGAACTGTTCCTGGGTGGGCCCCCCTTCCTGACGCCACTGAGCCAGGTCGGGAAGGTCCTGGGGCTGAGCGGGCCCTTCGGGGGTTTGTTCTGGGGGGTCGGTATGGTCGGTGTCCTCTACTGGAGCGATGGGGGGAGGAGGTGCTGGCCATTCTGGTTCTTCTGGTCGGGAGATGGCACGGGCGGCCATGGACCGGGTGGTTACGCATGCCCAGTCCGGGAGGCCCAACATCCCCAGGTGCTCTCTTCTTTCCACGGCGGCCCACGGGGAACTCTCCAGGTCATTCCCCAGGAGACAGTCTACGGGGGCATCATCTCGGACCGTTACCTTCAACATGCCGGAGACTCCTCCCCATTCGAAGGGGACGCAGGCCATCCGACATAGACTCTCCGAATTGTCGGCTGAACGGACGGGGCAGAGAATGTTCGGCAGGATCTGTTCTGGGGTCACCAGGTGACAGCGGACGGCCGTCACACTGGCCCCTGTGTCACGCAGTGCTTCGGCCCTGCGCCCATTAATGTTCACCCACTGACCATATTTTCTGGTGTTGGCGGGTAGAGGAGTCCGCGGGACCATGTCTCTTCCCCCTAGGCACGCTAGAACCATGGCGGCCGGTTCCCACTCTTGTTGTTCTTGTTCACATTCTTCCTGTTCTTCGGAGATTTGTTCTCCCCCCAGGGCGGCGGCAGCTACCTGGCGGGGTCTCGGAGTTTGGTTCTGTGGACAGTTCGGGTCATTGGCGTAGTGGCCGACTCGCTGGCATCGGTGACACGTGACATTAGCTCGGAACCCCGGGCGCACCGGGGGGTTGCCCCGGTTGGCCGGGGGCGGGGTGCTGGCAGCGGGAGCGGCCGGGACGGTGTCTCTTCCTCGTCCCTGGCCTCCTCCTCCTCCTCGGGGACGGTGCTGACCTTGGTTGTTCCGGTTCTGTTCGTGCGGCCCACTCCGGCCTACTCGGGTGCTTTCCCACCGGTCAGCCTCGGCGGCGAGCTGCCGTGGGTCAGTCAATTTACTGTCGAGGAGGTGCTGCCTGAGCTCGGCGAAGCAGTTGTTAGAGAGGTGCTCCCACACCATGAGATTAAAAAGTTGCTCGTAGGTCGTTACATGGCTTCCCTTGATCCAACCCTCAAAGGCTCGGCTGAAATAGTTTACATATTCCACCCAAGTTGTACCCGGGATCCGGGTGCAGTCTCGGAACCTCTGGCGGTACATTTCGGGTGTGAGCCCATATCGGGTGAGGAGGGCAGCCTTCATGTGGTCATAGGACGTCATCAGATGGTCCGGGAGCTGTAACAGGGCATCGCGGCCTTCATTGACGAACCTCCCCCATAGACCGGCTCCCCAGTCATTTCGATCGATCCGGTGGGAGGTCATGGCGATCTCGTAGGCCTTGAACCACTGTTGTATGTCGTCATCTCGGAAATACTCTCGAACGACATCCTTGGGGATGTGTACTTTCTTTTCTGTCGCTCCTGGGGTGCGCGGTTGCTCGGGCACCCCCAGTTCTTTGTTCTGCTTCCGTAGGTCTATTTCTGCTAGTTTACGCTCGTGTTCGTACGCTAATCTCTTTTCTTCGAGCTCTCTCTGCCTCTGTTTTTCTTCCCGTTCTTCTCGGAGCCGCAGATGTTCTAGGTTCAGTTTTTGTTCGGCTAATTTTAGTTCACCGTCCATTTTGAGCCGGGCCATTTCTAACTCATGTAGTCTGCTTTTTTTCTCTCTCTTGGATCTCTTCCTGCGAGAGACCCGTTCTTCGCTCCTCGGGAGCCGTGGTGTTCCTCTCTGATGCTGCAACGTTTTGGTCCGGGGGTCTGACGGCCCCGGTTTCTGCCCACGACTCAATGGCGTGCTTGAAATCGTCTTTAGTACTCAGACCGGTGGTAGCAATGCCTAGTTCAATGCAGAATTGTTTCAACTCACGATGGCTGTACTCTTCCAATTTTTCCATCTGGAATTTCTCGGTGGATCCGCTCTCTTTGGTTGTCATTGTGGTTTCGTCGTGGGGTGAGCTACTCTCTGTACGATTACGCGTTGATTCGGATCGCGCCGCTGGCCACCAATGTTAGACGGACCGGGAGGGTCGGCCGAGGACAAGGGGAGAGGTCTCCGGGGAGAGCCGTCTCCAGCGATCGTACAGACGAGTAACTTCCCCCCCACAGATGTACACCACACAAAGATAAGGTTTAACGTTCTTTATAAGCAATCTTTAAGTACGGTAGAATGGTACAAGGAGGTCTGGACTCAGGGGTCCCCTCGGTTCTAGTCTCTTGGATGGGAAGGGGGTAGCGGGACAGTCTTGTTACCAATCTGGTAGATGCGATGATATGATGGGTAGCTCACAATCCTCGAGCTCGGCGTTCTAGATGGACGGGCCGCGGCAGCGCCGGCAGGTCCCGAGATGATCGTAGGTAGCGACGGTCCGCGGCGGCGCCAGCAGGTCCCGGTGAAGGTGGTAGTTACAACGGTCCGCGGCAGCGCCAGCAGGTCCTGACGAGGATGAAGGTTGCAGAAGGCCGCGGCAGTGCCAGCAGGCAGGACGATAGTTCGCAAGGCAGGGCTACGGCAGCACCAGTAGTCCGTCAAGGATGAGTTCTTCACGGTGTCTCTCGACTCCAGGATACAACTGCCTTCCTGCTCTGGAGCTGCCCCAGTTATAGGTCTGGCGCCCTTTGATATCCGGACCCTCGCACTTGGAGGTCGGGAGGTCCGGGATGAGGGAGTCCAGACACCCAGCAAGGGGGTGGAGCCAGCGCCCGGGGGAGCTGGGGGGCGATCGGCACCTGGCGGGGGAGAGCCATCAACACTTCTTTTCTCCCATTGACCTGCCAAGTGGTCCGTTCACCTCCTGGGTGGATGGTGGTGCCGGGATGTCGGGGCCTGGCCAGGCCCAGGGTTAGGGTCGAGCTGAGGCCACGCGGCCTCGTGGTGCAGTGTCCAAGATGGCGGCTGGGCCGGGCGAGGGAGCCGGTAGTGGTTCGGCCCCATGATACAGAGATGTCCGGGGGCAGGAGTCCCGTATGAGACGGGGTGCGGGTTGCTTCTGTGGGTAACACCTGGAGGGCCGGGGCTCGGGCCCTGTCATGCGGGGAGGGAGCAAGCCCTTCATGTGGCCTGTCCAACAGGTACCCACAAAGGACTGTGCCACACATGGAGCTTAGTAATACTCAACTTTATTCTTCTGTAATTAACTGTGAACCCAACATTCTAAACCAGCCTTCAGTGCATTCCACTCTGACATTTACGTCACAGTTTACAGAGTCCACCTGGAGCTAAACGGGTTCCATCATTTCTAAATTGCAAGACACTACAAATCAAACCAGTTACTGTTTTTATTTTCGAGTGTATTTTTTCAATGGAATTCTGACTAGAAGACAGATAGTGATTTCAATATATACCTCCAAGATGATGTCAAACTCTTTGTATTGAGGAACGCAAGTAGCAGTGCACTGTTCCCTCAAATTGTTCATTAATAGCAATCACTTGTTTAATATGGATCGTCATATTTAGAGTAGAGACCAGCAATGTTCCACGGAAGCATGGATAAAAGTTCTCCTGCTTGCCTGCTGCTCTTGCAATCAGTGGGATTGGGAGATAGGGTATGTTAAAATGATGACATCCAGGTCAGTTGATAGTCCGTTCCAGCCTAAGGGATATCTACCTTTATTTCCCCAGTGGCGTAACAAAACTTGAGGGGGCCCCCCTTTAAGTTATGTGGAGGGGCTCCCCTGCAAATCTCTAAACAAAATCAGGAGCTCTCCAGCCGGACACCTGTATTGTGGGGGCCCTCTAGAGCTTGACGGCCCACGCACCTCGGGGGCAGCAGATACCTGTGTTACGCCACTGTATTTCTCCGAAAGCAGTTCTGTACCCACCCAAAGGGTATATCTCTCCAACTCTAGTAGCTCACTCTCTTGTTTGTCATATTACTGGGCTCATCCCGTAGTAACCCTGGGCGGAGCAGAAATGTGCCTCTACGTGAAGTTCCACAGAGTTGGAAAGCAACTCCGTGGAACTTCCCTACGCGCCCTCCCCCCACCCAAAATAATTATAATAAAAGGCACTTACCTGCCCCATGGCTGCCTCCTCCTTTACATCGCCACTCTCCTGCCCCCTCCTCCCCATCCTGCTTCACTAATAACCCCTACGTTGGGGTAATCAGTGTAGCAGGGTGGTGAGGAGGAGGCAGGAGAGCGATGATGTAAAGGAAGAGTCAGCCACTGGGCAGGTAAGTGCCTTTTAATACATTTTAATTCATTTGGGAGGGTGGATGGGCCTGCTAACTATGCTCCGCCATGGAGTCGTAGTTTTGTCTGAGCTCCACTTTCGCAACGGAACACGGAGTAGGCTAAACTACATAAACTCTGCTGGGGGAGCCTAGTTACCCATCCGGGTTATCTATTAAGCATGGGCGAATTTTGCGAATCTGGCGTTCGCGAATTTGCATATTTGCAAACTCGCAATTCGCAAAATCCGCGAATTCCCGCGAATTTGCGGATTTTTTTTTGTGTTCGCAAGGGTTTCTGCCAGTTCGCGAGGGTTTGGTACCAGTTCGCAATTGCGAACTTACTTGTCGGCTCGCAACGGTCGCGACTATGTTGTTTCTACGTCTGGTTCATCATCACAGGTTCCCAGCACCCTCTGTTTAACCACTGCCACCCTCTGTTTCACCCATGCCACCCTCTGGTACATCAATGCCACCCTCTGGTTCATCATCACTGTAGATTATGGGGGGGGAAAGCAAGCACACCTGCCCTGCTTCAACTGACATGAATTAATTTGGGGTTGGTTTATTAATGTGTCACAGTTTTAAAATTCCAGTCTGGCACCTGCCTCCTTACCTGTAATTTGCTTTCTGTTGCAGTGCAACTTTTTTTTTCCAGGACCTTTGTGGCCTACTTGTAGCTATTCTATGAGCCTGCTGTGAGGGTCAGAGCAGGGTCATACAATTGTTGCAACTAGCAACTGAACTCTGGAGGGGCCCCAGTCAGGAAGCACTACAGGGAATGGTTACTATTACTAATGATGAGTTTGAACTTTTGCACCTGCTGAGTGCTTTCATTTTTGAAAATTCGTTTTTCTGCAGAACAGCAACTGTAATGCCCCAAACAAACATAGGCAACTGAACTCTGGAGGGGGCCCTCAGGAAGTACTACAGGGAATGGTTACTAATGATGAGTGAACTTTTGCACCTGCTGAGTGCTTTCTGCAGAACTGCAACTGTAATTCCCCAAACAAACTTACTTATGAAAGTTGATTTCTAATCCAAAAGTGATCCAAAGAGAGTCAAAAGGCCTCAAATCCAAAAAAGTGCAGGCAAATGTCAACCTGAGGAGTTATTCTGATAAAAATCATCATTTTCAGAAGGTCTATGCTGCTTGCTAGTGGATTTCTTGAGCAGAATTGCAAATGTTGTAATTTCGCGAGCACAAGATTGTTGCTGCCCGCCGCACCTACATGTTCGCAAATGCGAACTCTCGCGATGCGTCGCCAAACTCCCGCGGGATCCCGCAGCAAGATCCAAAATGGCGCAGCACTCGCAAAAATATAGAGAAAAACAACTCGGCAAACGCTGAATGACGGTAAGTGAACGCCGCACGCCGCAAAATTGTATCACCAAGAAAAAAAAATCCGCTGCGTGCGAATTTGCGGATTTTGCGGGAAATTCGCGAATCTCGCGGATTGCGAATTTACCGAAAATCCGCGAGCGGAACGGATTTTCCGCCCATGCTTATTATCTATCCATCCACTCTGTAAAACTTTTCAGGTTGAGAATTTGTATTTTTTTTTAAAGTTTTATCGCTAATCATTTTTACCTGGTGGCTTTTTTGACCAATGTTTTTTTAGAATCTAAAATTTGTGGGATCTATCAATGCCCTTGATATGAAGCTGGCCCACATTCTCTGACATGAGCTTAGTTAGAGCAGTGGAGCAAAACTCGGCCTTAGTTCTTTGTTCAATAAACTGTTTATCAAGGTTCAGTTCTGTTACCTGTGTTTGAATTAGCATATTTTTGTCATGTGAGGGGATTCACCTTGTTAAAGGTACTGCATAGAAAAGGTTTAGTAACCATGCTCTGTCGAGTAGAATATTCTTCATTGTATCTATTGATGTAGCCGTTGTTACTGGTAGAGCTAACATTTCTGCTTTCCTCACAATGCGCTCCTTTTGCACAACTGAAACCCTTCCAGATGGGTCTTACGGTGCTGTAGGGTTTAAAGTAGGACTGATAGAAAGGACTTCTGATGGATTTTTAGGGAGTGCACTGTGAATCACATTTCCAGATAGTTCACTTGTCAATTACTTGCTCAACTATAAATATTGGCGCATGCTCAGCTATATTTGTTGTCACCTGAGCACCTTTATTACTATCCATCATTGGTTATGAAGCTCACTTTAGTTTTCCTAGATTCCTTTGGACCATTCTACATGGTTTAATTTTTCTTGCTCTGATTTCAATTAGTTGTGCAGGGCCGGACTGGGAATGCAAACCAGCCATGGAATTAAGTTGGACTGGCCACAAGTGGGTGGGGGGGTGGTGCTGCTGGTGGGAAGCACTGCTGCTGCTGCTTTTGGTACAGGGGGCCGATATTGCAGTACTGTTGCAAAATCACCCTCTGTACCACAAACAGCCTCCACTGGTCCAAAACCGGGCCCCACCCTTCCGGCTCACCTGGGGAAATGCCAAGTGCCCACTAAGGCCAGTCCGGCCCTGAGTTTGTGTACCACTCCTAGTGGTGTTTTGTTATCTTGGTGAAAACATGAGGTAAGACAAATTGGAAGCCTGATTATCCAATTTGGGTTCTTTATAACGTTTCCTCAGGCATTATACTGGATGACCCGCAGGACCAAACTTTTCACTTTTTCTATTCCATCTTCAACCACCTTGTGCCATTTCCTGGGCACTGCTTATTAGACTAGTTGGACGCACATTGACTTATTTGATTGTAGTGTCTCCACTGTGCTCCTGCACACTGGCCCCTATGTTTACTATTAGTCGATAGAGCTATGTATTGATCCTTATAAAAGCACTAATGATTTGTAACCCTGCCTCTTTGATAGCTCCACTTGTCAACTGTTTTTCACAACCATTGTCCTCTTTAGCAATTTTTACAGCTGAGCCCACGACCACTCTTGTCTTACAGTTCGATTGATCTTGCTTGAACAGGTCAAATTGAGCCAAGGCACTAGTCTTAGGCTATTGCTTGGTTAGAACTTCCAAGATTAATGTCAACCGATCAGAAAGTAGTCAGTGCCTAATACTGAATTCTCTAGTAAGGATAGTACAGAGCCCAGATCCTTCTCAAAGGCTTGGAGAATTCTGAAATTATGATCTTGGTCCTATGACCTGGACAGATGATAAAGTTGTGCACCAAAAAGTTAATCATTAAGCCATTTCCAAGCAAAGAGATATCAATTTTACAAGTTCCAAGTGTTCCTCTCAGGTTTTTGTTTGGTTTATAGCATTGTAGCCCATTGGTCAGAATATTAGGAAATTTAATTATTGGGACATCTGGGAGGGTAAGATCATTTAGCAAGAATGGGTTTGCTAGGGGTGTGGAACAAGGAAAACAACCCATCATTATTTGATCGAACCACATACTGCCCACATAAGAGGACAAGTACAGAGCGGGTGGACTGTTACTATCTCCATTATCAGTCACCATTTTGACGCCAATGCATCACTCCTACAATTACAACTGATCTAAATGTTCATCACACCTTAAAGTCATAGTCGATAGGATATGTTAGAAGAATTGGCTGCTAAGATGACCTTATCATTCAGTACTTCAATCTCTTGGTTACCAGTATTGCCGTTTGTAGTTGCATCTGTAATTACACTGGTAAACTTGGGTAGAAAGAAGTCAGTGATCAATGTAGAACCCCGTCTTTGATTTAGAACTGTGCACTCTGCAAGATACATTACATTATGGTTGCACCACTACTCCTCAGCCACCCCCTTTTGGTCTCTTGTTCGCGCTTAGCTTGCCTTTGACCTCGGTAGAGTTTTAAGCATTGTATTATAAATTTGCAATGATCTCTGAGGGATCAGGATGTGAACGCAAACTTTATGTATAGTAACTCTTCTTCAGAGTTGTGTTCAGTTACAGGTGGAATTGCAATAGCCGGTATTTATGCAGGCCATGCCGTGTAAGGTTATACAGAGCAGTGCATAGTCCATCGCTATCAATGCAATGCACCTCTTCAGTGCCTTTAATACCTGTGTATGCCCTGGCTACCAACTTCTTCGCCCCCTTGCCTTGCACCTTTTGGCTTTGAATTTCGCATGACAGTCCAATGCACTCAAAAAAGCTTGCAATGCTTAATATATCATTTTAGTTTGAAATTAGATCTAGCAAGTGGAGCAGACTAGGCTAAGCAGATTATCTTTTGTTTTATACTGGGTGCTCCCTTGTGTCTGGACAAGGCTATACCTCTCTGAAGAGCTCATAACAAGAGCGAAACGTGTCAGGGATTGCTTTTATTCATTACAGGCTGACTTGGATGGTATTTTCCTAATCCAAGGCTGCAATACTGTGTTTAGAGTGGTAAATGGCTTTTGTCATTTTATTTTTCAACTGGGTTGAAGAAGTTCCTGTCTGAGCTTTTGGACCTTCAACATGATCCTCCACTTAACATTTAATGTGCACACCGTCTTGGTCATTTTCAACCTCATTCTACCAGTTAACCAGAATGATATTCTTGTAATTTACTTATCTCATCCGTGTGCTGAAGGCAGCAAAAGTTAACCATCATCTTATATGATCTGTCCAAAACCATTTATCTCTTGCAAGATCTCCGTAATACCACCAATGCCAGAAGGAAAGAATGTCTTGCTCTCTGTCCACTGATGAGACAGTTACATATTCGTAATGGCATTTTGCATCCTTGTTTATGTAAAATTACTTATGAGGGGACTAAGCTCTCCTTTGATGATCCTGTCAAACTAAAATCTTTTTTCCAAAGTATCTTGCCACACTCTGTGGATACTTCTTCCCAGTGCTCCTGAATTATTCTAACTAATTCTTGTTAGTTTCATACTCGCTACTCCTTTCTATGTTATTTCTATATGGCTGTTATCTCATTTACATTTTAGTTTCGATTTCCTCTGCCGTTCTTCTTGCTCTCTGTGCTGTTATGTCCCATGCATATCTTTTCTACTTTTCATCTTAGATCTGGATCTCGTTCCTTGATCTATCTCTTTTTCTTACTATCACTCTTTCTTCCGATTCCCCTAGTTGTTTTTCATTCTCTTTTTTATTCTGTATGATGAATGTTCTTTTATTTTTTATTTGTTCTTGTTTACATTGTGTTACATATTTTTGGAATAAATGGTGTCTTTCTGTTACCATCCTTGACCGCGCAGCGTATCACCTGTATCGCTCATCTCATTACCTAATATGTGTAACATTGTCTCGAGGAATGTTCGTGCTCTGGGACATCCTGTCAAAAGACAAAAGGTACTCTCTCACTTGTCCAGATTGAACTCACATGTTTCTTTTTTGCAGGAAACTCATTTTAATGATGTAGAATCTCTTAAATTAAAACAACAATGGGTTGGCCAAGTAATATATTCTCCTGCGTTGAATCCTAAAGGTGGTTTTGCTATTGTTTTTCATAAATCATTGCATGTACAAATTTTATCCACTCAATGTGAATATGATGGAGATTGGGCAATGGCTAAGATTATCATTCATAACAGGGAAATCTTTTTATTTAATATTTATGGTCCTGTTAAACCAGATCCCAATCTCTAGAACAACATTAAGATTTTAGTAATCTCCATTGAAAACCCTACGATCGTTTTTGCAGGAGATTTCAATCAGTGGTTAGACCTATTTACAGTCAGACAATCTAAATGTAGATTTAACAATTCTCACAAAGCATTTCAATCTGCCATTGCCACCCATCCATTATTTGATGTTTGGAGAACATGTAATACTGACTCTTTTGAATTCACATTTTTCTCCATTGTCCACCATACTCGTTCCAGAATTAATTTTATTCTGGCTAATAAACCTCTTCTTCCTTCCACCCAATCATCAGAGATTGGCTCTATTTTTATTTCTGACCATGCTCCTGTTTTTTCTTCATTTGACTTTTCTCTGAACAATCCTAAAACTGGTGGATGGAAATTTAATAACTTTCTTCTATCCGATAATAAATTCTTATCTGAGGCTACTACCGTTATTAACAAGTTTTTTTTTTAAATCAATCAACCTTCGGACACATCTGTAGGTAATAATTGGGGTGCCTTTAAGGCCTTGTTTCGTGCCTTCACTATGGGCTACACTGAAAGAAAGAAAAAAACCAACCATGCCCAATATACTACTTTGCCACAATAACTTAAAGCATTGGAACATACTTACTTTTCATCTAAATCCTCTTCGGTATTACACAAGTTAATTAAAGTCAAGTCTGCTCTTAACAAACTTGCCACTGTTTATGCCTGCAATACTCTCCTTAAAATTAAATCTATATATCATGGAGGACAAAATAAAGCGGGCAAGATGCTGGCCAATTTAGAAAAAATCTAATCTGATCGTAATAATACTGGTCCCGTTCTAAATGAGCATACCAACAAAATGGTATCCTCTGATACAGATATTTTTACCATTTTTCAAGAATATTAACAGTTATTGTACTCTCATGATACTTTCCCCTCAGAAAAAAATATGCACACCTTTTTAAATGGTCTACCTAACCCCCATCTTTACCTGATCAATTTGATCTATTAGAAGTTGAGATTATTCTTCAGGAAATAACAGATGGCATCAGATCCTTAAAACAATTGAAAGCACCTGGTCCTGATGGCTTTTCTGTTGAATTTCTTTCCGCTTTTTCCTCCTTTTTTGCCCATAAATGACTTGAACTTGTTATCTATTTTCTTGCAGAATCTAAGTCATCTGGATCCTTCCTAGAAGCCCTGATTGTCCGTGTTCCCAATCCTGAGAAAGATCACTCCCTTTGTAAAAACGACCAATCCATTTCATTAATTAATTATGATAGCAAAATATATGCCAACATCCCGGGACGGTTCGCTTATTGGGGTGGCAGGGCTCTGCCCCGTTTCAATTTCTTCATCAATTGCGATGTCTTATTTGTTTTTACAAACGTGAAATTTATTACTCTTGTGACCCTCGCTCTGTGTGAGGGTCAGGCAAACCCAGGCACATGTGCTGGATTGCATATGCCTGCCGTCGCAGGATTTAGAGGGCTTACCTGATTTACCTGATTTACTCATTTAAAACAGCCTGGGTGCTTTAAGCATGAGTCCTGGGTTTCCAAGGCTGTTTGTCAAGCTGTGCTGGTGCACTGTGTGTTCACCACACCCATT
The DNA here is from genome assembly GCF_964263255.1 of Lissotriton vulgaris. Lineage (NCBI taxonomy): Eukaryota > Metazoa > Chordata > Amphibia > Caudata > Salamandridae > Lissotriton > Lissotriton vulgaris. The sequence continues at coordinate 1,364,777,224 of NC_141695.1, read as the reverse complement.
TCCTAACTTGTCACAGTATTGGGTGGGAACAAGCCTTATGGCCCCACCCCATCCTGACAAGAGCTGGGAAAGTTCTGTGGTGAACACAAGACTGTCTACAGCGTGATGTGCAGCATATGTGATGTGCGCTTTATAAAAGAAAGAAAAAACCAAAGGGGATGATGGACGGCGTGCTGAACATTGCAAGCACTCACCCCTAGTCATCAGCCAGGCTAGCTTAAATTCAGTGGCAAAGTGATTCAAGCTAGCCTGGCTGATGACAGCTGATTAGCCATAAACCGGTCCCAGGATGCTTGTTTCCGGTCCAGGGAAGACATGGCTTGACAGTTCGGGCTGGACTGTTCCCATGAGGCACAGGGTCAGGCTGATTTGCATATGGCCATGTCTGAACTGGGGTGGCAGAGTGGGCTAAAGAACGGTGATGGATTAAACCCGGATCTGTTGACTGGGTGTGAGTGTTTGATTGGTTCAGATGCTCCGTCCATCACCACCCCCTTTTGGACCTTTCAAAGGCACCAGCCTGACAAGCCACTAAGCGACTGACACCAGCTCAACACCAGCTCAGTCCAGCTGGAGGCAGTCAGTCAAAATCACTTTATTTGGTTATTTAAAACCATAAAAGCATGTTAAAAATCCATTAAGTGAAAACCAGATAATACATAATTGTTAAGGGAAAATCAATCACAATTGATATACAGTCCAGGTTAAAAATACACATAATTACAAAATTTTAAAAAATTCTCTAAAAAGTTAAAATAATTTAATATAAAATGCATTTCGTAAGAGAGAAAACTATTTCACGTTAAAAAAGATAAACATTTAATATAACAGATCATGTGGACCCTCTTTTTTTCCTTTCTCTGACTGCTGCTACTAAGAAGATAGCAACATTAAAGGTTTCCCAGGGATTATTCAGCATCTGCTAATATATATGGGCTGGCTGAGCCTGCGAAAAGCCTTTGGTGAGACACCAGCAACACAGGAGACACAGGTGAAGGAACAAGCAGATCATAATGAGATCGGGAAGAGAAAAAAACCCCAATAAGACTCCCATCCAAACGGAACAGAAACGAAACGGCCACAAGCCCAGAGACCACTGATAAAAATCATGCAAGCACCAGTAACAAAAAAGTTTGCGACAACATCATCGCACAAAAAACGAATCCGGCAGAAACTGACAAAAGCACTGATCAAAGTGAACAAATAGGCAAAGGCCAAAGTCCAGCAACATTACCACAGCAAGGCAATGCAAAAGCGCAGACACAAACGCCTAGGAACGAAAAGAAGAAAAACCCCTATGAACTAATCAGCATAGAAGATCAGCCTATAAGGAAAACAAAAAGCTATTTTCAACCAAAAATGTATTCTAAATATACTTTTTTAAAAGATCCTGGCAAAGCAATATACTCTACTAACAACCTCATCACTGGCCTACAGCCTCCACTGCGCCCCACTGGCGCAAACTGCTCGCTTCCTCAGGAACGGACTTACACAGTTGCAGAGATACACACATCACCCACCTTACCAGAGAGCTCGGTCCACACAAGAAGCACCGTTGGGACGGACGAGGACCGAGTACAAGAATTAAGAAGATCTGCATCAACAGAGGATGACATTAGCCAAATTACCTTACCAGCAAGGGAAGGCGACCCTGATCTAAACTTAACGGGATCGGTGCTTGAATCGGATAAACAGAGTAAAAACGTCCCGAGGGGCTCCTGGAGCACCATATTACCAATACCTCAAGATGCCTGTCTTCCCCCATTCATACCCTTCCTTCTAGCCAGCAGTTACAAGTCTCAAACAAACAAGAGAGCTTTAAACCATACGCATATAACAATAACAAACATGTAGAAACAAAAATCCAAGGGGAGACCTTGGCAACAAAGGATGCAGTAAATGATCCCTAAAGCTCCCCACCTAACAAGGAATGCGGGGACCTAAACTTATCGGATAGGGACATGACTTTCTTGGCATCACAAGAATGGAACGACCTAGTGGCTTCATACAATTCTAAGTCATCCCCAAATAGCATCAGTACAGAGAGCTCGCACCAACCAACTGAGGCGAGCAGAAGCCCTACTGAATCCTTCTGGGCAATTCTACTCACTACTATTCAGCTGTCGTCAACAGCACTACAGTACCAATCGGACAAACTAGACCTACAGCTAACTGTTCTACAAACTCAAGCAGAGGCTACTGTGGGGATAGAAAGGAAACTCACAGATCTTAACGACCTCATAAAAAGAGGACAGGAGGCAGCAAAACTAGTACAATTAGAAACAACAAAATGTGTCTGCTCACCAATATTTGACAAAGTAGCTACACTCCCCACGATGCTGGGAAACCTTTTGGGGGACTTAAAGTTAAACATTATACCATCACCTACAATAAAGGCAATGCCCAGCAGACCAACCCCCAACAACAGCCCAATAAGATCCTGTAACGACGCTCAAGCAACAACTACGCAAGGGCAACAACTATGCATATTAAAAGCTTCCCCAGAAGAGCCCCCCAGAATATCTCACTCAAACTTTGAATCAGTCTTCACTTAATTTAATCATAGAGCTATTGAATATGTCCCTAGCTGAAGCTGCAGTCCCGGCAGCATGGAAACATGAAATAATTGTGCCCTTGCTGAAGAAAGCCAATTTGGACCCCGAGAAACCATCTAATTTCCGTCCAGTCTCTCTCCTCCCTATTTTTTCAAAAATTTTAGAGAAGCATATTTACACCCAGCTCACCAGCTTTGTGGAGACTCATGATGTCCTGCATACCTCTCAATCTGGTTTTAGGGCAGGATTCTCCACGGAATCCACACTGCTGGGTGTTACGGAAAACATCAGTTTACAGGTAAATAGAGGAGAAACTGTGGCACTTATTCTTCCTGATTTAAGTGCCGCATTCGATACTGTTTCTCATACCATCCTTCTAACCACCCTTCAATCTTATGGTATTACTGGACTTGCACTTAAGTGGCTTTCTAGCTTCTTACTACAAAGAACCTTTCAGGTTTTTTGGTCGACTTCTAGCTCTAAAATCCATGTTTCTCAGTATGGAGTCCCTCAGGGCTCCATACTAAGTCCCCTACTTTTCAATATTTATGTAAGTCCACTGGCCAGAATAGCGGAGCAAACTGGGCTCACGGTATATTCCTATGCCGATGACACCCAGATCATCTTCTCACTGTCGGCTAAAACTAAGCACAATACATCGGGGCTCTGTGTAGGGCTAACAAGTATTGCCGATTGGATGCACACCAACAAACTTAAGCTAAACGGTGGGAAAACCGAACTTCTTCTCTTCGGTAACAACAAGTCCCTCTGGGGCCCTCAACATTGGCCATCCCAGATGGGATCACTCCCACTTCCAGTGCAATCGGCCCGCAATCTGGGCTTCATTGTCGATGTCCAGCTAACAATGAGGCAACAAGCAGTTAAAGTAGCATCCACCTGTTTTGTCATTCTTAAGTGGCTTAGGAAAATTCTATGGATGCTTCCATTGCCCACCCAGAAAACTGTAGTCCATGCTCTTATATCATCTAGACTGGACTATGGGAATGTGGTATATCTGGGTGCAAGCAAAGAAGTATTACATAGGCTACAGATTGTAAAAAATTCTGCTGCCCGATTGCTATGTAAACTTCCCTACAGAGCTCCAATTTCTGCCTCTTTGCATGATCTTCACTGGCTGCGGATCAACAATCCTGCTAAATTTAAAGCGTTTTTCTATATGCACAAGATTAATTCTGGCAAAGCATCTCACTACCTTAAGGCCTTGGTTCATCAATACCGCCCCTCCCGCACACTTCGATCTTCCAATCAGCATCAATTTAAAATTCCTAGGATCAGACGAGTCAGAATGGGTGGACACTGATTTTCTTGCTTAGCTCCCTCACTCTGGAACTCGCTTCCCTTTTACTTACGCACCGAACAACATTAATTTAAATTCCGTAAGGACGTAAAAACTTGGTTGTTTAATCAATAACTTCTTTTCGGTCCTGTTCTATTCTGTAGCTTCTGTTCCTTAGTTCTTTTGTGTTCCCAGTGCCGGGAAACCTACAGGTTGCTGTTGCGCTGTACAAATTAATAGATAAATAAATAAATACAAAGAAAGGGGGGACCCATCCAGTCCTGCGAGTGCGCTCGCACGTCGCAAACAAAAAAGAAAGGGTAGGAATCGAAAGTCGGCAGGGGCAGACTGCACGGACTAGAATGATCAACTGACACCATGGAGTAGTGACCAGCCAGGAACAGAACACACAAAGTTACCACCTGTAAACAAACACTCTCTGAATGTAAACACTTTGACATATAACAGGAACGCGAGCAAACAGACAAAGTTTAAGCCCACTGGTCAAATTATTAAGCCCTCACCCACCAACTCACAACATCTGGAAGACAAAGGAGAACGAAAAAACTACTCTTCTATATGCATTGTCTCGGAAGCTACACCACAACCTGTTATGGAGGCCGTAATTCAGCTGCCAGAGGAGTTTGCAACATCCAGCACAAATTCCACAACCGCTGTCTCCCCCAAAACATGCATATGCAAAAGAACCGAGATCATTACCCACGATTCCATAAGGAGCCCTAGGATAACAGGCATTATAGAGGAAGCTAGTGCACAGACTAAGAAACACACTGAGGGTGAGAGCACACTACGCCATGCCGAAACAACCAAACTTCAAGGAGCACAGGAGGCAAAGCAAAGTGAGTCACCGACACACCAACAAAGTCTCTCCCCTGGGGAAAAAGAGTCTGACATACTTCTCTTTATTCCAGAATTTATTTCCAGAGGACGAGGGGACACCTTAAACAGGGGCAACATTCTAAGGCTCATCAACTCTATTGACAAATTAAAAAACATCAATACAGCAGACCTGCTTGGAATTGAATTTCTCCCCACCACGGACCAACAAGGCAATGAAACTACAAAGACCACATGGAAAACAAACGATATTGCAAGCACAATTATGGAGGAATCACTCCGATTCTCACAGTGGGTAATAAAGCTCGAAGTTGGAAAAATGCCAGCCTATCCAACCCCGCTCCTTGAGGAAAGGGCCCAAGAATGCCTTCAAGCAACCAAATCAATATTGAAAGGAGCACGCTGCCACTTGCCAGGAGCTGATAGTAATCAACCGTACTTACAACACCTCATATCTGATGAACTTTGAACAAACAGAATAACAATACTGCGGCCTATACCCTTAAGAGATACCAACTGACATAGAGTAACATCACCATCCTCCAAGAAAGTTGCTAACAACAAACTCAGTATATGTACTTGGAATATCAATGGCCTCTCAGACAAACTAGAGGACCCCGAAATATTAACCTATTTAAAATCTTTTTATTTGATCCTGCTACAAGAAACTTGGGAAGAACAGGAGATTTCACTACAAGACTACACAACCTTAATCCACGCGGCTACCAGAGGCTCCAATTACGGCCACTGCTCAGGTGGCCTGTCGACATTCGCCTATATACCAACCATTGGAGCAATGGAAGAAATTTAGATAAAAATCACTCCCCCGAGTGCAGTTCAGGGATTAGCTATAACAACCATAATTAATCAGTCTACTCAATTATTATTTGTCATAAATACATACATACACCCAAAGCACAGAAAACCCGCGGGAAGGGAACTAGTCAGTGAACTGGTCAGACTCATTGCGGAAAGGGAAATGGACAACATACTCGTAGCTGGCGACTTCAACCTTCATCTTTTCGGAAAGAAACCAGCCGACGAGATGACAAAGATAATGGACCTCACATGGGAGATTCCGAATCAAGTAACTCCCTTACTAAACAAACACACAAAAACCTCAAACGAGCTACTGATCGATCTCGAGTAGTTAAACTTGAGAGTACTCAATGGTCGATTTGTAGAGGACACCCCACCAGCTCCAACATATCTGTCTTCAACCACCTCCTCTCACCTTGATTTTGCTCTTGTGACCTTACCACTGTTTGAAAAAATTAGTTCATTCAAAGTGGGAGACAGGGGCCAAAGTGACCATCTGCCGCTAGAAGTGAAATTGGCCATGTCCTGTATGAATCAAGTGTCGGAAAGAATAAATATCTGTACAGAGTTCACCTCAAACTACAGGCGAATAAGGTGCCAGATAGATGAAGCTGAGGAACTATCAACTAGCGCCAAAACAATCATGCACCAAATATCTAGCGCAGACAAAAGGCCACTAGATGCCTGGGGTAAATTTATAGCGGAACTCGGGCGAAACACGCCAAAGAACAAAAGATCGCAAAGGTAAAACATCACGGATAATAGTCGGTAATGTAATTACACCAGAGATAAAAACCTTAAAAAGTGGAATAAACCAGACTTTGAGACATCTCCGAAAAGACCCAAACAACGAAGGTCCACAGAAGACGTTGCGCACCCTAAAAGCACATCTGAGGAAAAAAACATGGGAAAGGAAAAGGCAGCTGAACGATAACCTCTGGGTAAAAACCTTACATGACTCTAAAGAAAAGAACAGCTCTAGATTCTGGAAACGAATCCACTCCCTCCAATGTCCAGATCATAAGGGAATCAATTCAAACATCTCGGAATTAGTCTGGGCAAACTACTTATCATCTCATTTCAATACCGAAGACCTAGTGGGGCACTCGCCCCGTGGCAAAGCCCAGAAACTGGTCTGGATCAGACCCCCTAAAACAGGCACAAACAACAAAGAACTGATCAATGCCCACACAAGGATACCATCCTCATACAACATCGGTACATTGAACTAGGAAGCAACAACAAGACTCGTACCAATCACAAGCAGAGACGAACCCACATACTCGGAAACAGCGGCCAGGATCAGTTCACAAATTAACAAGGGCAAACTTGAAGGTGCCCCGGGCCCGAACGGAATCCCGCCAATAATTTACAAACAAGACGCTGACTTTTGGAGTAACATCATGGCACCAGTCTTCCAGGAAATAAGGGAAACAGAAATATGTCCATAAACCTGGAGAGGCTCAATTATAAGCCCGATTTATAAAAAGGGAGAAAGGAATAACCCTAGTAGCTATCGGCTAATAGCACTAGTCCATATAGAGGCAAAGTACTATGTGGTTCTCATTCTGGAGGACTTAACATCTTGGGCAAACAAAAACCACATCATTCCAGCCACCCAAACCGGATTCATCAGGGGTCAGGGTACAACAACCAATATCATGGCGCTAACCCTTTTGACAGATGCAGAAAAATCCATGAAGAACTCATTATACCTATGCTACATTGACTACAGCGCCGCATTTGACCACGTAGACCGGAGTAAACGCTGGCAGAAGCTGGAAAGATGGGAATACCAAGCCCACTCCTTCAGCAGTTTCTTATGCTACATACTAACACCTGGGTTAGGATCAAATTGGGCTCCGGATCACACATCTCAAGGCAAATCAGTACCACCAAAGGCCTGAAACAAGGTTGTGTCCTAGCCCCAATGCTATTTAACCTTTTCCTGTCTGATCTCCTGGGGAACTAGAGAAAACCAAATCCCATGCTCCGCGATTAGGCGATGCAACACTTTCAAAACTCCTATACGCCGACGACCTGGTCTTTATCAGCCGGTCCCCTATTGGTCTCCAAAATCTTCTGGATGCAACCAGCTTATTTTCTACAAACAACTCACTAAACATCAACTTAAACAAAACAAAAGTTATGACAATGAACTACAACAAAAAAGAGAACTTGCCTGGTTTCTGGGCGGACAGAGGTTAGACCAGGTAGCAATCTACAAATACCTAGGTGTCCTCATTGAGAGCAAAGGCACATTTAGGCCCCAACTAGAGGCAATTTGTTGGAAGGGCAACACTTTCCACTGGTCAATTAAACCCCTGAAGAAAGTTCTCCCAGACCGGTCGTTCGGCCCCCTTTTGCAGGTGAAAAGGGCACGACTGCAACCCATGCTTACGTACGGCAGTGAATCCCTGCAAGGAAAAGAGGCCACGATATTAGACAACACCATCAGTCATGCATATAGGGCAATATTCCAACTACCCACATATACCTCGCCCGCTCAAATTCGTCTGGAATTTGGGCTCCAGAAACAAGCGGTAGAGAGGAGGGGGGCATACATTAAAACGTGGCAAAAAATCAGAGATGCCCACCACGGGTCCCTTAACGCCCATCTCTGGAGAGAATTATCCGTCAGAGGCAACTCATCCGCAAGGAAATACCTCCAAGACTCATTGGAGATCCTGGACCTAACAAACCTCTGGGAGTCGTAAACCGATCTTAAAACCTTCAAAAAAGTGGTAACGAAAGTAATCAAGTTGATCTCATCAATTTAGGATAAAGCCACCCTGACTAAGAGGGCCCACGGATGGGCCGTGTTGAAAGACTACAGTGCCCTGAAACCTCAAGAATATTTAAAAACGGGCCTCACGCAGTCAACTAAAAACAAGTTCTTAAACATGCACCTTAGCATTATTCCCATATTACCGCACTTGGCACCTTGGAAAAGGGGAAGCTCAGCAAGCTGCTGCCGACTTTGTTTATCAGGAAAAGAGGACTTAATCCACACATTTGCATTTGTTCAAAACTTATGGACATAAGACGATCCGTACTCCGTGCCCTATGGAATCAGAAGGGCATAAAGAGTTGCAGGCAGGCTGTGATGCTGTGCTTTAACCCTAAGGAGACTCAGTTAAACTGTAGACTAACTAAATTATTTGAAATAGTGGCCAAAAGGATTATGATCCAGACAACTGGCTCACACTAAGCACTAGTCTACGCAATGCTGAGCTAAGCGCTTGGAGCACCTTTGTTTGCCTAAATTCCTATGGCTTAGAACAATATAATTACGACTTTTTATGATCTCAACAAGCAAGCCCACTTGTTTTTTTATATTTTTAACTGTAACCATGATTGCTTTTTGCACACATTTGTATGTTTTATATTGTTAGTTTTTACTAACTGTACAATAAATCTTTCTTTCTTTCATAGACATTAATGTGATCAGCAATTTATGTAGGAACAAACTCACACGTGTAAGTTACCCTTGTGACTAGGCCAGATAATATCTCTGTAAGCATTAATGCAGTCACCAGTTTATGAGACCTTGAATACTGTTCAAAAGAGTGCTTGGTCATTATTTTCCTTAATGTGATGGGCCTGTTAGATACCTCATCTCACATAGAATTTTAAGTCAACAGCTTTACACTGACTCACTAGCCAAGATAAAGAATGCACAACGGGGTTGCACAATCCCCTGTAATTAGTAAAAATACCTTTTACATATTCCTGTAATGAGCAGTAGGCGTACATTATTAGAACAACTGTTACATTCACACTGCAACTTGAACTGTTTTAAGTGCAAGTGCATCAACTAATCATTATTCATTCTTCAACAATGTATTTGTTGTAGAAATCTCTTGTTCATATAGAAATTGTCAATAGCACTACTTGGCACCTCTTTACCGTCAGCATGTGCACAGAAATCCAGAGGTGACTAATGTAATTTAAGAATAAGCATCAGTTTTTCTCACATATTTTGGCAACAGGACTTGGATTTAAACCTCAAAATATTGGTAACGTACATCTGCAACTCATACTAGTTGTGCTTAGTCTCTTCCTTGTTTAAATGAAGTACTGTTTCCACTTAAAGTTTTACTGGTGGTTAAATTGTGTATGATTTAACTTTTACCATAGTGAATCAGTCTATTCTCAACTACAACACTATTTTCTTATATGCACACATGAACACAGTCAATGTTTGCGCTATATGTTTGTGGGCCCTTTACTAAAAGAAACCAGGGAATGATCCCAGAGTTGGTAGCACTGTACCTATGGCAGTTGCCAAAGTAAATCAAACATTTTGTCAGTTCAAAATTTATATATACACAAAATACACTGTGAATATTCTTTTCAAAATTATATTAACCATGTACTATAAAATGCATGAATTATCAACATAAAATATATGTGGATGCCATTTCCACCTCTATTAACACAATGTTCAAAAACAATTTCAAATTAACAATGGTCTTTGCAGACATTGATTTTATAGTGCGCAGATCTGTGAAAAATCAGCACAATGCATTTCAGGACCTCGTGGTCCCTTCTTCAAGGGCACATCTGTGAACAAATGAATAAACAACACACTGATATATATAATATGTACACTGGAGGTTATCTCAACAACTTAATGGATTCCAACATGGACACGTGATGGTGTTCTAATCCATATGTGTTTTAAATATGTCTTGAGAATAAAGTGATACATGCCAAACCAACATACTGGTGCCAAAATACTCCGAGTAGAGAGGGCATAGTGCTGTAGATTCCATCATGCACAGTGGTAAATGTGTTCATGTCTGTGAAACCAACCCGATCGGGTCATGGTTAGAGATTAGTGTTTATAAGCAGTGTGACCAATCATCAAAATAATCGATATGTGCACATTCAGTGTAGATAACCCAAAACTGTACTTAAGCCATAAATGGTGACAAAATGTGCCAATGTTGACGTGCACCGAACAAATGTAAAACATATGAGGTACCTGCCGCAAATCGTTTAAAAAACTGTCCGAGTGGTGAAATACTGAGAAATTCTAAAGTATAAAAGACTCTGTGTTACTACAATCCTATTAAAGGATTATAATGTGCTTGTAATGGAACTGATCTAGCGCTTACCGGATTGAGACTGAAGTATCCCTTGGATAGTGAAAAGAGTATTCGCCTATGGACACATATATGGACACATATATGACGGGTTTCGGATCCTAGGTTCCTTGGTCACGTGACCAAGGATCCTAGGTTCCGAAACTTGTCGGGGCAATGTTTGCCACAGATTTTGAATGAAATAAAGCAGCCTGAGAAAGAAATTGGGGCTCGGCGCAATCTTTTTGTTGAGAGATTGTTTGTTTGGGATATATATATATATGTAAAATGGCGGATTTGGTGTCGAGCACAGAATAAAAGAAATTTGCACCAGCTGTGGGTTCGCCTCGTCTTGTCCTACGTACTGTAAAGACGTTGTATGCCTCATATATATATATATATATATATATATATATATATATATATATATATATGTAACTATTTAATAAAAGACGCTGTGAAGGGGAGTGCGTCTCCGATTCTCTTTGACAGAGGTGTGAAACTTGATTTAGCGGTTTGTCAGCCGGGAGACAGCACCACCGCAAACTACAGCGGTCCAAGAAGCATAGGAACGGAGCCCTGATTGGAACGTCCAGTGACTTTTTATTTTAATTTTATTTTACAGAGACATTCTGGGTTATGCGTTCTGATTAATGGACACTGTATTTTACCTAATTGAGGATTTATGAACTTTACTACAATGCTGTGAACTCTTGATCCCACAATGCACTACTTATATGTTCACTGGAACTTGACTGTTAGTATGCAAATGAGGGGCTTGAAAAGCGCGAGAAATAGCGCGGCAGCTTCAAAGTGTCTACCATTGGCCCGTGACCAAGAACTATGGGAGTTCGAAACGCGTTGGGCCCGAGTGCACGCATTGAATGGACCTGGTTTGCTGTAACTATTTAATAAAAGACGCTGTGAAGGGGAGTGTGTCTCCGATTCTCTTTGACAGAGGTGTGAAACTTGATATATATATATATATACATTTTTTTTTTGGTAACTCCGAATATACCATATACTGCCTGGAATGTCCTTGTGTAAAACGCTATATAGGCAGTACGATCCACCCTGCGAAAAAATGCATATTGAAGCACTTGCATGCGATAACCAATAAAGACAAAGCTTACCCTGTGGCTCGCCACTTTGCTAGATTCCATCAAAGCAACAGGGATTTACTAAGCTTTTATTGCATAGATCAGGTGGATCGCAATGAAAGGGGAGTGGACAGAGTAAAGGCCCTGCGGATTTTGGAATCTAAATATATAATTAATCTCCAGAACAGAGCCCCTTGGGGTCTGAACAACGACGAAGAAATGTGGGTACATCTATAATATAATATATGGGACCCTATATTATAAAATTGAAAAACAAAACCATCAAATGTGACTACACTCTTAACTCCGTCCGGAAAAATGACAGATATTGAAAAATCAAAAAAATTAACATTTAGGACTTACACAAAAATCCGGAGGAGGTCATGATTAACATAGATGAACCGGTTAGACTCCCCCATCCCTGAATGTAAATATTTATCATCTCACTGAGACAATTGCCCATACAGGGCTAGATAACCAGGAAAGGGAATATTTCCAAGTTGGGACTTTGATAAATTACACAAGGGTCTAAACAACATGAAAGCCACCATCTTTTGTATTTACAAGATAGGACCATGAATTTATAATTTAAGTCTTATTAATGGGTCCCTTTTTTAACAACAATATGCGTTTTATACATTTTTGAGAAATTTAGAAAGAAAAAAAGTAGATGTTGTAAAATGTGTATGAAATATCAACCATAACGATTAATATTCCCTTGAGAAATTTTGCACTTTACTGTTTGGTGTGTATATATATGTTTTTGGAATTTGCACTTAAGCACTTTATTACGCAGCCTTTTCTCTTCAGTGGATACCGTAGTATGTACATTTAACGATGGCCGCCACATTGGTAACCTTTGTACTGATCCCCTCTTTTTATGTCTATGACTCCATGAAAGTAGAAATGGCTGCATTTTACACTGTACAAACCGACAATGACGAAGCCGCAAGGCAAAATGCGCCTGTCGGGGGTTAGGGGTCTACAATAAAGAATTTTCGTAAGGATACTTGTGTTCTTTGAGACCAAACACATTGACAACGAGATGGCCCCTTTTTTTGAGAATGTAGCGGGCTGGTACCGCTACATTGATGATATCTTTTTTATTCGGGAAGGGACCACTGATTTGTTGGAGGAGTTTCTGAGCTGGATTAATCTGGGAGATCCAAATCTCAGATTTACTTCCACATATAGTACCACAAAAGTGGACTTTCTTGATATTTCTATCAGAAACTCTGAAGAGGTGTTATCGGTGGAACTTTTCACCAAACCCATGGCAAAAAACACCCTTCTTCATTTCTCTAGTTTTCACCCTAAATCTCAAAGAGAGAGCATCCCATTTAGTCAATTCCTCCGGTTGCGGAGGAATTGTTCTGATATTAATGACTACTATAAACATGCTGAAATACTCAAAAAGAATTTCAAGGAGAGGGGATACCCTAAAAAACTGTTGTCCCATTCATTGAAGAGGGCTAGATTTTATGATCGTGATGCTCTGATTCAAAAAACAAAGACAGAGAAGGGTCCTCTAAACAAAGTGGTATTTGTGAGCAAATTCTCTCATATAAGTAATCAAATCAAGAATGTGGTAAACAAACACTGGCATATCTTGAACCATGATGAGGAAAATGCTTTAGAGAAACCGCTCTTTGCGTTTAAAAAGAACAAAAACCTGCGAGATTTACTAGTGCACACATACAAAGAGGAATCAGGAGACAATCAGAGAACACTGGATAACACCAAAGTAGTGGGTACCTCTAAGTGTGGAATGTGTAATATTTGTGAACAATGTATAGTAGCACCTGAAATTACATGCAATAACAAAACTGTTAAATGTAAGACTCACAATAATTGTAGGAGCAAAAATGTGATCTATCTCCTTGAATGCCCCTGTGGGCTTTGTTATGTTGGAGAAACTGGAAGAGAAGCAAGGATCAGGTTTCAGGAGCATAGATCAGCGATTAAAACTAAAAAGATAACTACTCCAATTGTTTCACATTTTTTAGAAATGAAACATGGTGAATGTGATTTTAAATGGTTCATACTGGAGAGGGTAAAGATAGGCAAAAGAGTTGGGAACATTGTTAATGTTCGCAAACATAGAGAGCAGTGGTACATTTCTTATCTAAACACAGTGAGAAATGGACTCAACTCTCGAGAAGAATGGCAAAGTATAATTAGTGGAAAGTAGAATATTCTTTAGTAGGGACCTCTTGCCACATTATCCGTCTGTAATATCCATTCTTTTGTGATCTAGTAGTGTAGAATTTATGAATGTAACAATATTTTCCATGACACTGGACAACAGGTATAGGATAATGCTCTAGCTAGTTATAATGTTTAACTGAGAGCTATTGGGGATCTAGCCGCGAATTTTCCTAACTCTATGGTTTACTAATCAAATAGATGTAGTGCAAATATTCGGATACTATCTGTGAACTCTGCATAGCACTAGTATTCCTCGATAGGTCCCAGTCTGTACATACTCGTGGTGTCAAGGAACTGTAGAGTACAGACCCCTGGTGTTAAGGAACTTTGGTGCGCAGACTAAGCGACCAGTATTATTACCTTAAAACTGAAGTGTCTTCGAATAATGTTTGAATAAAATGTGCCCCGATTCAATGCTCGTTTATTCTTGGGCTGAGGATCTGAGTGGCTATTAGGAGGAAATTTTGAAAATAAACACATACGGTTTTTATAGGGTTGAAAAGAACATGTGCTCTTTATTGAGTCACAAAACCCCTTGTACCAGCTAATAATATCCGTATCTATTTGCGGATGGAGCCCCATGTGACTAAAACATTAAACGCCATTCATGGTAAAATTGGCGGTCCCTTTCTAATGTCGATTGACATTTAGTACATTTCGGCTGGAAAGGGTTATTTGTTCCGTTCACTTGCTGCCCTATCTCTATGTCAATTGGCATTGTAGTCCTTCCCGGCTGTAAAGGGCTAGTGGTTCCGTTGATTTGCGGTCCTATTTCTATGTTTAGCGATATCGTCCGCCGTTGCTGTTCATAGAACGCCACGCCACTTTGTGGGAAAGAGATGGCGCGTAATTTTGTGTATATAAGCTACGCAGTTGTTTCATACCGTGTTTCTTGCAGAAGAGAACCGGAACTGCACGTGGGACGCTTGGCGCACTATAACTAAAGGTATGTCCATATGTTAAAAGGCAGAAGTACGGAATGCTCAGGATTGTCCATTCATTAAATTTAAGCCGGTGAAATTTCTTTTCACAGAGGCTGGACAGATAAAGAGACTGAAGAGACTGGATATAGCTCTCAGGCCCTGAGTGCGTCACAATAGAGAAAATTGTAAGTATAGTCATCGCCACCCTATCGAGATGTACGTAGAGCCCTTAGATTTTGAGAATAGCGAGCCTAATGGGTACCTTTTTAATCTATCTCCGATCCCTTAGTGCTCTACGAGTATCGAAACGTGTATGGATTCTTAACACACGTCTGTGACCTTGGTTCAGTACCGCGTGCATCTTGAGCCAAAAATAACGGCTTTTAAGTGAGTATAAAATCCTGAGCCATATTAACACAACGGGAATAATAAAATGACGTGTAGGTTATTTAGGTGAAAGAGAGACACATTGATATGCTTATCTTGTAGGTTTCTCTCTTTTCAATTGCTCATAAAGAACCAACTATATCCCATTCGTATGAGTGATATCAAGAAACGAAAAGGATGTAAGTATTACATCTCTGCACGCGCTAATAAAGCGGCATATATAACAATGAAGTAGACTATCACTGTCTGATTTGCTTGGTCATTCTAGACCCGTGTACTATTCCATCTTCGGCTGACAATATATAGTTAGAGGATTAGATTTAAACAAGGCATATACACTGATAGCCTTACCGATCTTTCCGGAATAGGGCCTAAAAATATATATTTTTGTCCTTTTCATTTTGTATTACAGTGATTAAGCTGTGGTCCAGGTAGACTTTGTCAGCTTTGAGAAATACGATTCTATTTACGAGGAAGGAGGCGTTACTCCCCTACCTAGAAGGCGGGCTTTTTACAAAAGGTTAGTGATTCACAGTGGCTATTGGTCGCAAAGAGGGAGGGGCTTATTGCAAGGATATTACCGGCTCCTAAATTGGGACTCCCAGAAGATGTATGTTTTTTGTCGCTAATTACTAGCCAGTATGAACCATATTAAATCAAAAAGACCAACAGCCTAACATGCCTTCTTGACTTGTAGGAAATATAATGAAATGTTAGAAATTGTAAACTGGAAAAGATCTCTTTACGGAGATGGTCGATTTGACTTTTCTACTAAACCAGTTGCCTAGATTATTACTAGAACCTAAATGCTGCAACTAACATATCCACCTGACCTTATTACGCACAATTAATCAGCGGCAGGGTTACACATCTATGAGTAGTATGTTCATAGTGATAAATGTGAATAGGATCCATTCCTATGGACCTTGGGTAAAAAGTTTTTTGAACATATATAATTTTGTCTCTCTTTATAAATAATGTTGGTGTAATGTTATATGTCATTCTCTGAATTGTATAGTATGCTGTGATGTTTTTAATTCTGGAGCAATAGCCATGTGACATTTATTCTGTTCTTTCAGCTGGTTTCAGTTTTATGTACAGGGTTATTATTGGATTATGTCATAGTGTGTATAGAATCTAAGGCATATTCTATTTGAATTTCAGAACTTTTGGGAAGACAGCTAATATTTTCCTGATGAAGCCGGCTATATGCTAACTGTCCGTCGAAACGGGTTGAAACTAAGGGAGAAGTACAATACATACTGATCAAGGAGTATTCTGATTGCTGCTGAATACACCTTATTTGTACCTCCCTCTTTAGCTTTAGGAAATAGATTGGATGAATTCATGTATATGATTTGTTCCTTTTTTATATTGTCTGTGTTCCCAAGTTTTATATACTTTTTTAATGTGTTTCTTTTTAATTGTTTTTGAAAACATAAATAAACTGTGCATACTGAATTTATTTGTTTTTACAGAATTTTGTTACTTACTGCATTGCTCCGAGTGATAGGTCTTTATGTCTGAATAATTGATGTCTGTTTTGTCTGTATTAGTTGGTGTCTTTACATTAAGGTGCCCAAAAGGAATTTCTATTTGACACAAAGTCAGTTGTTGGTACCCTATCCCTTTGGTATTGGGTCCCTCTCTCTTTTATTAGAGATCCATCCCCTCACTATACCTTCTGAAACTGGTCACACCAACTCTATTGCCAAGGTAACAGTAGCCCCAGATAGTGTATGCATGAATCTGTTTGACCCTCACGTAGCTAGCACTGAAGCTTCTGTCAGCAGGAACCCTGGTGAGATCATAGTTGCCCCCAAGGCCCATAAGGCAGAGGCCAAGAGGTAGAAGTGAAATAATTTAACAAAAGCGGTCACCAGTCCTCCTTATAGTGATAGAGCGCGATTTTGCTCTGGTAGGTGTGCATTATAACCATGGGTAGTCCGCACCTGCATATACTCTTCATTGTGTTAACAGTTGTCTTATTAGATTGTGTACTATAATAACGTGTAAGGTGAGGTGACAGGTATATTTTGTATGACGCAAGGAATTCATCATTTCAATTATGTATGACTAGACTGAAAATCTTAACGTAGAGAATTGTATTCCTGACTAATGAATGTTATAATTTGTAGATTTATGTAACGTATTGATGTAATTGCGCACAGTAGCAATGCTTATGTACACACGTGTTTTATTTATATATGGGCAGTTTCTTAAAATGACCAAATTCTGTAGGCCTATCATGTATTTTAGTAGAATTCATGTGTATACAGAACTTGCACTTTCTCATGTTTTCTGTTGCAGGTGGAGAAATGTGTCTTTGTTAGAATGATGTCTTTGTTTTAAGAGCTAGGCTGAGGGAGGAGAAGATACATTAAACGATGTTACTGATAATGTGGGATGGTGTTCTGTCTCACCGGAGAGAGCCTGGGAATCAAGGTCATCGAGCCAAGGCTGGGAGCATCATCATAGCATGGAAAGTTACCTATGAGGAGGTGCCTTGTGTCAATGGAGTGATATTGCATTGCCTGATGGGAAGTTTGTTCCGGTTCTTGTATTGGAGTTAAGGACAGAGTCCGGGGACTTCTGCCTTGCCTTGAGAGAAGAGAGCATCATAGAGCGAGCTGTGCAGCTTAATGCTACTTGACCCATTTAAAGTGAATGGTCTTCTTAGGAAGCCTTCATGAGCTGACACCTTTTCAGAATTGCCTCTGGGAAATGTTGAGTAGGGATGTCACATTAGTGGTAGAGTAGGAATAGACAAATGCTTTTTACCTACAAGCCTACGATGAATGGGCCTTTGGACATGGGCACTGTAATATTCTGTTACCTAGTTCTTGAATTGGTTATTTTATGTATGCTGCACCGTCTTAACTTCACCTGTGGGTTTGGATTTGTATTGGTTCCAATGTATTTCTATACCCTCATCTTGAGGTGTTTACATGCTCAGTTGTTCCTGGCTTTGTAATAAACTAACTACATTTGGATTAGGAGTCTGTGATTCTTCTGAGTCATAATTCATTGGAATTCTAAGGTATAATTGGCTAATTACTATTTTCTCCACTCTGCCAAAATGTGAGGGAGGTACCCTGATACTTAAAAAAGGGACGGGTCTATGAAAAATAAAAAAAAATCCCATTCCGAAAGACCAGAAAGTGAGCGAAGTAAGGGTATAAGTACATTTTGTAAATCAACCTACAATTCAGATCATGTGCTATAGGTACTTTGTACCAGAAATATGAAAACGGTAGGTTACCACAACTTTTTATTAAAAGACACTTTTTATTTAACAGTTGCTGTAATGTGTTACAAGGAAACTCAATAATTAAACCATTTAGTAAGCTATATATTGTTTTATTTAAAAACCTTTGTTTTTTAAAAACAAGTTGGTAGTAAGTTCTTAAGGTGCAAAATAGAGAGAGTAATCTGCTGTCTCTGTAGGAAGGTGGAATCTGACTAAATTTTTCTGGTATTTTGCTGGTTTTCGACTTAGTTGGACTGGGACCCTGCTAAACTGACAACACAGGTCTGCAATTGCAGCCTGGGTAAGGTGGTGTAATCATCCCTACTTAGATACAGTATACCTATATATATATGTCTATATGTATATATATATATATATATATATATATATATAGACACATATTAAGCTATAAGTCACTCCTATGGCAGGCCTTGACAATCCTTGAGGCAGAGTGCTTGGTTTTGTGTGAGATTGTGCCTTAGCATGAGCTGAGCCCCTCTGCAGCTTTCGGAACCATCTCCTTATAGCTGTTCTATGATATAGCCACACCATATACTCTTGAGTGCATCCTTGCGGTTAATTCTAACTTTGGTTTGGTTTTATCAAAACATGTCGTGTAAGTGTCGTGCTCTCACCTTGTTGTCTCAGGAGTGTCAAGGAGCAAGAAGATAAGTCCCAACTTCACCCCATCAGCACCAGATGTCAGAGTGGGAACTGATACATTTAATGGTGATCAGGGGGAATAGGGAAACAAAACATGGGTAGAAGGGGAAAAAACAAGAATTCTTCAGTCTTCACTAAGGTCAGGATTCCTGCAAATCTACAGAACACAAATGCTGCATAAAGAGAAAACATATAATTAATAACAGTCCCTCCTTATTCTATTTCAGAAAGTCTGTCTCTCTCTATTCTAATAAACCTGCGTGTTTATTCTGTTCTGTCTTTTGTTCATTACCCACGTGTATACAAAGTGTGTTCGGAATATGAGGAATCTGTGACTCTGTAATAGAGGACTGGGATTAGTGACAGTAAATAACCACAGAAATAAAGATGTATCTAATCTATGCCCCCAGGCTCACCTTATGGAATAAAATAATGATGCCCAAAAGGAATTCCAATATTGATTTAGCTTTGAAGAGAATAAGTTTCCGCAATATTCAAAACAAAAAACGCTCTATGTGTAAATTGTTTTAGGGTCTGTTCAACATCACAGAGCCTTTGCAAAAACATCCGACACCAAACACGAACTGATTCCAAATATAAGGAATCACTGTAATAAACAAAGCCTTCGCACTAGCTTTGTAAACACATGTAGTTTCCCTAACAAACTATTAAACAAAAGGTCTTGGACCCAAACAATAGTGAGACGAAATTAGAATACCAAACTAGAATTACTAGCGTGAAATCAAAGTGAGTAATAGCCTTTATACACCACGCCACGTTACTCACAAAAATGCTGCTTGTAGAATCTCTAAAAGGGCTTCATGCAACCGCCACTCGCCTAATCTCCTCGGACGCCAACCACCACCGTGACCCGGAACGAAAACAGGAACCTGGCTAAACGCAAAAGCACTTCCGGGAATGAGAGGCGGGTTTAAATCCCCCTCTCTGATACCGACGCATGCACTGACTCTTGCGCATGCGCTATGCACGAAGCATCGGGATTTTGCCAACGAGCGCCCTCTTCTAATTGCCAACCATGTTTGCAGGTATGACAATAAGGTGTCAAACACTTTTGGAATACTACCCCCCGCCAGTTCTGGCGGCGGGGGTAGCATTCCACCCTTCTAGAGGGAGAAGACATGTAGTTACTGGTAAACCCGGTTAAAGTTAAACAGAGCCCCTGCATCACAAAATGGATGCTGCTGCCACAGACACGAGTCTGCCCTCCTGCTGCTGGACGAAACTCCGGCAGGGGAGGCCTGGACAATAGGTTTCCTTTCCAGGGAGGTGCCAGCACCTCCCCAGACAGGCTTTAGTGTATTGGGGCAGGGTGGGTTGCATTCAGTGAATGCTTTTCAGACACAGCCTGGGGCACACAAGGTACTCCATGCATTTCCCAGTTCAAACCGGTTGCTGGGGCACTCAGCCCCAGCTCTGGTGCGAAACTGGACAAAGGGGAAGGGATGTAACCACCCCCTCCCCAGGTCCACCCATAGGAGGGACCTTAGAGTTAGCCCAATCCCTAATTATGCTATAAGAATAGGATCCCAGTTCCTAGGACTTTAGATTACCCTGGACGAAACTCTGCAACATATATCTTGGACCTTCGACATTCCATATCGACTGGAAGACGGAAGAAATCTCCCTTGTGGTCAAGGAGTGACCTCCCTGTTCAAACAGGCACCAACTGCATCTTTGCCAGTCTGCATTGTCGAGGCTCCAGCCGGATCCCGAAAACTCTGTGACAGGCCATGAACTTCCAGACATCGCTGATGCTGACCTGCGCTCCCAGCAAAGCTGAGACCTGTAGCGGACACGAGAGACGTGGGACCGTACCTCCTGGACATCCTGCATTTTGCAACCTGCACCTACTTCCCGAGGTATCCCGAAGTTGTGCATTGGGGTATTTGAAGCCCCTGTCCCGAGCACCTTTTGTACTGAAGCCCAGAGGCCAACACTCCACGAGTGTCCTGTGGGCCCGCTTTGTGCATTTCAGCTTGATGCATCTTTGCGGTTCCTAGTCTGTTGGCTAGTGAGCCCCCACAAAGACCAGATTTACTTTGCTTTCCTGGTTGCTCCAGGCTTGCTCCTACTTCTCTCTAAAGGAGGAGTACCTCAGATCTTGCTGGTCTGCACCGAAGCCAATCTTGACATTCTGCGTGGATTGCGTTTGCCAAGGCTTGTTGAGTCCAATCCGGATATTGATACTGCTGTCAACTAGATCTTTTGGGGCACAGCTCGAATCCAGCTCCTGGCCATCATCAACGCCTCCTGGAGCTTGTGACTGAAGAGACAAACTTCACCTCTTGCACCTGAAATCACCCGACATTGGCTGGAATCTTCTTTCCGCCATCCTGGTCTGGCTAGTGACCCAGACTCTTTCCCTTCTGCTTTCAGTTTCTTCACATCTCCGATCCACCCTTGGATCCACCCGGACACTTTACCTCTGGTCGCCTGCAGCATTTCTTTGCAGCTCTCCATTGGAATCGACGACGAAACCCGACACGAAAAGACACCTATGCGCCCGGCTTTCCTGGGTGAGGTAACACGAGTACTCCAGTGCTCCCGGGGGTATTGATTCTCCAAGTGTCCTAGTCTAAAAGTGTTCCATCGTAGTTCAACTCCTTGTACCCTTAATCTTTAAAATTGTAACTTGTTAATTCTCCATAGAAAGTCACTGGTAACCCGCAGCTGTGTTTAGACACTGCTTGTGTTTTCCTTTGGGCCTCCTACATCCTAACCTTTGGTGGTTCTAAGTAGCTCCAGCTATTCCACAGGCCCTAGGCCTGCTTTCTATTCCGCACTTGGTTCTTATACCACTATTTTAGTATATGGTTTGTGAGGCCCCTAGGGCATAACGTATACTGTGCAACTTATCATATGTTAATTAAGTTCCTTGTATTGTACTGATCTCATAAAGAGTCCAGAGGGATTGTGTTTAGAATAAATACATATATATTTGATATATACCTTGTGTGGTGTGCTTCATTTGGTCATTCAAGAGATTATAATTGGTAAAACAACTTGCTTTACTCGCCTCTCAGTCTTAGCCTGAAGGCTGCTCTCCACAGCTACCACTAGGATAGCTTTCTGTAAGGTTGACTTTACAACCTACCATCAATAAGGGTCGTTTTGACTAGTGCAAGGTGCCCACTAGAATAGTGGACATCATATACCAGGACAACTTCTCACAGTCTCAACCAATTATTTCATTACTACTTTGACATCATTTTCTTTATCCACTTAAAAAACAAATACACATTTTAAAAATACAAATTTAAAAATACACAATCTTAAAAAATACACAGAACACGGTAGTGATTCCAAGGAATCAATACCACTAATTATAAAGCCTTTTATTTATCTGTTTTAAAAACAAGACATAAAGAAAAGGCATTGCCATTTACAATGCCAATAGCTCAAACTCTCATAAATGCGAGACCTATTGCATTGCCAATGCTTGTTCTGGTAGCAAGCTACACTGTGCTGTAAGAGCTAAATATTTTTACAAATGATCCACTTTCTAACAATTTACCTTATGGATTGTTGAAACCCTAGCTCCCAAGGGCTTAATGCGCTGCCCATAATCTATGTGGTGGTTGTAAGACTGCCATATACTGCAGGGCCTGTGTGGGAAGCGAGTTGTTGGGCTAGAGTTGTGCTTAGGCATATGACTGGAGGAACAGGTGTGAGAGACAGAACTTTTGTATAATACTACATTGTTGATTCTCTCTGATCATGCCTTACAATGCCAAGTTCTGCGGGTCTCCCGAGATGTACAGGAGGGGTTCACTGCATGCACTGGACACAGTTAGAAGTTGTAGTTGTCTATTTAATCCCGCTGTTTTGAGGATGTTGTCCCACAGGAATTGAAAGAATGCAGTCATTCGTGGCAGATGATGTCAACAGGTCTTTAAGTGGGATGAAAAAACAGGGGGGACTCTCAAAGGGGCGTGGCCGATGTAATTAAGGGTGTGGTTTAAAAGCACTTACACTCAAAATCTGTGCTTAGCATAGTGTGCCGCTCGTCTGGTATTTTGCTGTAACTATCATTGAATCCAGGTATAATACAACAAGTAACATTACACATTCAATAAGCCAGGACTATTGGCTTTGCTAATTGTTAGTTTCCTAAGAAATTAGCAACAACTATGGCTTTGTTGTATATTGTATTGAAAATGCTTCAGTGTTGTAATGATGAGACAGTGAAAGGACTATAACGTGTCTCTTTGAAGTTACCTCTAAGGATATGAATGAAGGGTGGCACTACTGCAGAGTTAAGATCATGTTTTATCACCAGCCGAGGCCGCTGCAGGTAATTATTTATTTATTTAATTTTCCCTTGTGATCGTCTCTCGATATCCGCCGTCACCTGGCCCCACCGCTCTTACCTGCAGCGGCTGCGGCTGTCTTTCATCCTGAGGGTGAGGGCAAAAATGGAGAGATTGATAGAGACCCGTCTCAGCACCTGCTTTTTAGGTTGAGGTAATATCCGGTCTGCCGAAGGCAGAACCGGAAGTACCGAGATTTAATGTTTCTTAGTGTAGACTATTTGTCCCGCCTCTGTTTTTGCCTCTTCCGCATTGGCTGGCTTCCTAAACGGAGGCCAGCCATTGGAGGAGAGAGCTGACCCTCCGAATAGGCTCCGTCCTTTTCAGATTTGGAGGTGTGTTTGGTGTTCTTCTTTCCACTTTTAGGCCATGCCCATTCTGAGAACACCGAACACGCTCCCAATCCGAAAAATTCCGGAAGCTTGATGCCACCATTTTGCTGCTGGTAAGGTTGAAGTAGGCTGCTCTCGCTCGCTTTCCTCGTTCCCGCCGTCTTTTTTCCCGCCCCCTCCCGCTGTCCGTGTCCCGCCCGGTTCCCACCTTCTTTTTTCCTGCCCCCTCCCGCTATCCGTGTCCCGCCCGCACAGGATCTCAGCGTCTCAGCTGGTATCTACCTTCCCGCCCCCTCCCGCTGTCCGTGTCCCGCCCGGGTCCCGCCCCCTCCCGCTATCCGTGTCCCGCCCGCACAGGGTCTCAGCGTCGCAGCTGGTATCTACCTTCCCGCCCTTCCCGCTGTCCGTGTCCCGCCCGGTTCCTACAGTGCTTTTGGCCCTGAGGGCTGCGGCGCGCAGGAGGAGTTCACTGAGGAGAACGGGGAGCCGCCTCGGAGAGCGCTCTTCTCACTCCGGCGTCTCCAGTCTGGAACCTGTGGACCACTCGCGCCGCCTCCTCTTTGCCAGCTCTGTCCCGGCTGGAGCTTCCCGCACGCCCCTTGCCTCTGTCCCAGCCCAAGTGTGCGGCTTCCCTGCCGGGGTCTGTGCATGGGCTGCAGGCAGTGAGAGGGGAGCATGGAGTGGCCGCTCGGCCTGTGCTGACCAGCATCATGGAACTTGGCAACCCCTTTAGTTGAGCCCAAGTAATGGGCGGGCCGGAGCAACGATGAGGGACCCATGTGCGGACAGCAGCTGCCCGGGACCCCAGATTGTATTGCCTGGCACTGAGCCGTGCACTCCGGCTTTCTCTCGGCACATTACTTGGAGGACTCCAGCGCTCAGACTTGGAACTTCCACCGGCAGAGTAACTCTGGAAACTCGTATCATGGAGCCCAAGTTTAAAGAGGCTCTGCGGAAAAAGCCCAAGGATCGGACCCCGGAGGTAAGTGTAGTACCCTTACGAGCATAGCATGATCTCTCCAGTGTGCATCTCGGACTCCTGCAAGTCCTCTAGTAGTTGAGCCATGTAGAATAATTCATATTGTGGCAGTGTTCTGCTTATCCAGTCTCCATTCAAATGTACAAATGGACCCTCGTTCATTTTAGCGTTTCTTCTATCTGCAGTCATCCCCGTTTTGAGTGCATGCTGAGCTGCGGCTTCTTTCTGTCTTTTGCTGTTATTAATTGCCCTGATCAGCTCAGTTCTTCCCTCTTACCGCAAAACCTCAAAGTGCACTGCCCAAGTCAGTGAACCTTGGTAGCTAGTTTCTCTTCTTGTTGCCGTCCGTTGTATATTATTCGATTTTTGTTGCAATGTCGTCCAGTACTGTTTTCAGTGTGATACTTCCACCTGGGATGTATTAATCCCTCGGTGCTGCTGTACGTCCATTGCAGTCCTCATCCAGATAGTGTGTTTATCTGCAGATCAGGGCAGTGGCACATTTAATTGCCAATTCTCACCCTCCCTTTGAATCCTACCTTGTAAATGTTGCTTTCTCGCTCTCCTTTGCAGCCTCTGTTTGTAAAGGCTGTACTTTTTATTATTTGATTTTCTTTCAAGTACAGTGCACCAAGCACATTTTAATATGCATTTAATAACTAGAATCCTAGCATTTGGCTGCTACCGGGCTCTCTCTGAGAACTTCTAATCATGTGCCTTAAATATCGATCTGTATGTATATCGATGTAGCGCCTCCTGCCTTTCTTTTATTACTACTAAGTTCAAATGATTAGTGCCATGGCTTAGATTCTTGCATCCAGGCGTTGCCATCGCCACATGGCACAGGAGGTTCAGCTGGAACCTGCAGTTCTTTGACTGGAATAAAATCACTTTAGCTCCCTCTGCCTGTAAAGCAAACAATGTATAAAGAAGCCCGGTTCTGTTGTAAAGTGCTCTAAATCCCGTGTTCCAAGTTGGCGCTATGGAAAAAAAAAACCTTTAAAAAAATCAGTAGAAAAGGGCACTGACTGCTGTAGTGTGACCTGCTGTCGCAGACGGAGAGGTACAGCTCCATGTCACTGGTGACATCAACACTTTGCAAAACTCACAAACCCTTCTGTTTGCTTTACCCCCGCCTCCCACATTTTCCGCTGTTGGGCAACCTTTCAAGATGCATGACCACACGTTTTTTTTTTTTACAACGAACATGCTTTTCTCGAGACATAGCCTACTACAACGTTTGAGATGGTCAGACACACATTAGATTTGCTTTACATTATCATTTCTGCCGCACGTTGTTGATTTAAAAAATATCCACTTTATTTCAACTAGTTCAGAGCCGAACTGATGCATGTTTTTGTTAGAAAATTGTACTTTCCCTATTCCACCAATAATACAGCACAGTTCAAAGTAATGTCCTGGCAATTTGTAAACCGGTCTTATGTTTCACCATCGGCAAGTGCTCTGAAGTAGCTTTTATCCGCATTTTGCACAAAAGCAATTAAATCATTATAGCTATAGAAAATGCCCCATGTAGCACACATTTAAAACTGTTTGATTCCCATACCCTGTCTGTTGTGCTGTGTGTTAGTTTTAGTGAAGTGCTTTTCCTGTTATAGGACCACTTAAAAACACTAAGAATAATTTTCAGCAGTTAGGCTACTTGGGTTAGATCAACAACTAGAGAAGTTATGCAGTCAGTTCTTAAATTACATTGTTGTTTTTGCTGCCTCGTAGTCCTAGGGGATGTATGACGTTACAACGCATACTTTTACCACGCATACCATTACAACGCGGTATTTACAACGCATACCGTTACAACGCATAGCGCTTAGAGGTGCTGGATAGTGGTAAGTATAATTTTATATTCCAACTCCAGTCCCCGTGGACACTAGGGAAGGTGTTGGATATAAAATTATACTTATTCCCTAGCCCCCCAGCGCAATGCGTTGTAATGGTATGCGTTGTAATGCCTGCGTTGTAGTGGTAGTGCGTGGTAAAAACTTTGTTGTAAACGTTGTATACCAGTCCTAGGGCTGTGTGGGAGTGCCACGGGTAACTTGGAGGAGTGGCTGCATATATTTATGGTTTACATTTTTATTGTAGGCCTCTGTAGCTTTTGTGAACTCGTGTGTGATATATCATGTTTGGTGAATAGTAGGCATGCCCTTCGATTATTCCCTCGTATGTGTCTTTTTGTTGTTTGTGCTTTGACTTTACAACAATGTGTTGCAAGTTTAGTTTTCTTCCGAGGCTACATATAGCATCACTGCGTTTCATATGCAACTCTGGTGCTTGCTTCCTGTTTGAGTAGTACTGAAATAAGGGCCATAAAGTACACAAGTCGGGTGACAAGTTGTGTGTGTTTCCTCTCAACTGATTGAGAAGTGCCACTTGCTGGTATTTCTGCTTTATGGACGTTGTTGTGGACTCTTAACGAAACATACAGAGATTTAATGCTAATCCACTCTTTCCTTTTGGGTTACATGGTGCGACCCACTAGAAAGGTTTGGATGCTAATATCCAGTTTTTATATTTTCTAATACTTTGCGTTAATCAACATCTCTGCACTTCAGAAATGAAAAAGTGTGGCACAGAGAGATGACACATTTTGTTAAAAGAACCACAATTTTGGCACGGAAGTGAAGATTAGAATGTGGTCTTCTGCTTTCCGAGCTGATGACAGAGCCACCATTTCTCTTTTACTGTTGCCCAAATATGTGGCTGTCAGTTTTCTGTGTCAGAAAGGGCCGGAATGATCTAGGAGGGACAAAAAACTTGGCGGACATACCTCGCTCATGGAACACATTGTAATTTGTAATTAAATAGTTTGCCCTTCTTGCGCCATGTGTGTGCAATCTGACGCTGGCTTTCTCTGTGCCTTTTTTGGAAGAGATGAACCACGCAGGCAGCGAGGATTGGAGACCACTAGCCTGCCTCAATGGCATTTAGCACATAGTTCCCACATTTGTGTAATCAGTGGTAAGTGTGAACCTAGACCTCTATGAAGACCTGTAATCTAGCCACGCTCCTTGGCTAGAGCCAGTGTTGGTAAACCTCTTGAGAGGGTGCACAAGTAAAATTTCCTCATTACTAATTTTCATAAAGAAAGACTTGGAGGAAGCAGCTTACCCTAAAAGGTACTTAACTTTGGCACAAATTGCTTTCCAAATGCAAAAAAAAACCACTCATCTATACAGCCATTAAAAGCCAACCTAAAAAAAGTTTCTGATAAATGGAATGTCACCAGATGCCCAATAATCTCCTGTCTGTAAGGTTCCAGTTCTGTTCTCCCCACACGTGTCTTTCTCTCCTACCACTTTTTCTCTACCCCTACACATTGAAGTAGATTGCTCTGGTTTATGTTGTGCAAAATAAATTTCATATGTCCAACTTTGGTGTGGTGGTTTTGGAGCAGTCACTGGACTGCTAAAATAGTTGACCCACAGTGACCACCAAACGGGCTTCACTTATAATTATAAACAATCTGTGCCTCACACCCTTCTCAAGCCTGCATATTGGCAAGCCTTCTATCACCTTGCTGTTTTATGTTGTCACTTTGACCACTTCATAAAACTGGTTTCTGTGTAGTTGAAATTATGATATGGAAAGCAGCAAAGGTGTGGCCTTAGATATGTGGATGCGGTAAACAGTCAAAATATCGAAGTTTTAATTTCGACTTACACTTATATCGAGTTGCTAATATCGATGGGACAGAATATCGATGTCCAGAATATCGATGGCCAGAATATCGACCCTAAGGTAAGTAATATCGAAATTACTTATATCGATAGCATATATATCGATGTAAGTAATGTCGATTTACTAATATGTGTTAGAAATTTTAGTTAAGTATTTAAATTAATTGTTATAATATGTGTTTAATATGTTTTTATAAATAAAAAATATATAAATGTAAATAATATGTTTTTAAGTAAATTATATGTTTTACTACTGGAGCGGGTTGTGGGTTTTTAGGGGAATAGGGTGGGAAGTAATTTATTTGTAATTAAATAATTATTTTTTGATGATTAATTTATTTTGCAATTAAATATTAATTGGCAATGAATTATTTTAAATAATTAATTGATTAATTAATTGATAATTTATGTATATTTTTAAGTAAATTATATGTTTTACTACTGGAGCGGGTTGTGGGTTTATAGGGGAATAGGGTGGGAAGTAATTTATTTGTAATTAAATTATTTTTTAATGATTAATTTATTTTGCAATTAAATATTAATTGGCAATGAATTATTTTGATTGATTAATTGATTAATTAATTGATAATTTATGTATATTTTTAACTAAATTATATGTTTTACTACTGGAGCGGGTTGTGGGTTTATAGGGGAATAGGGTGGGAAGTAATTTATTTGTAATATTTATTAATTTTGGGTAAAGGAGTATTTTTAGGGTTCAGGGTCAGTTTTCAGTTCTTGGGTAAAGGGGTATTTTTTGGGTTCAGGGTCAGTTTTCAGTTTTTGGGTAAAGGGGGATTTTTAGAGTTCAGGGTCAGTTTTCAGTTCTTGGGTAAAGGGGTATTTTTTGGGTTCAGGGTCAGTTTTCAGTTTTTGGGTAAAGGGGGATTTTTAGGGTTCAGGGTCAGTTTTCAGTTTTTGGGTAAAGGGGTATTTTTAGGATTCAGGGTCAGTTTTCAGTTTTCGGGTAAAGGGGTATTTTTAGGGTTCAGGGTCAGTTTTAAGTTTTTGGGTAAAGGGGTATTTTTTGGGTTCAGGGTCAGTTTTCAGTATTTGGATAAAGGGGTATTTTTAGGGTTCAGGGTCAGTTTTTAGTTTTTGGGTAAAGGGGTATTTTTAGGGTTCAGGGTCAGTTTTCAGTTTTGGGTAAAGGGGTATTTTTAGGGTTCAGGGTCAGTTTTCAGTTTTTGGGTAAAGGGGTATTTTTAGGGTTCAGGGTCAGTTTTCAGTTTTTGGGTAAAGGGGTATTTTTGGGGTTCAGGGTCAGTTTTCAGTTTTGGGTAAAGGGGTATTTTTTGGGTTCAGGGTCAGTTTTCAGTTTTTGGGTAAAGGGGGATTTTTAGGGTTCAGGGTCAGTTATAGGTTTTTGGGTAAATGGGTATTTTTTGGATTCAGGGTCAGTTTTCCCTACTGTTGCACCCACTGGAGTGGGAATAGTAATTATTGTTAAGTAAGTATATATTATATATTATTTTTAAATATTATTTTTTAATTAAATATGTATTATTATTATTTTTTACCATTATTACATATATTTAAATATGTTTAAGTACTTAATAAGTATTATTTACAGTAATTTTTATGTTATTTTAAATAAAAAAAAATCGATATATTTGACAACGATATTTTTAACATCGATATTATTTTTTCGATATTTTGGTACTTACCATGTTGTACATAGGGCGTCGATATTTTTGCTATCGATATAATTACGCCGATATTTGTGTAGGTCGAAATTCTGTCTGTCGAAATTCTGTCATAGATCCATGTGGATGCACCACCCTTGTATTGCTTGATTTTTGCCTCTACTACTAGGTGATTAAGTCTTTGCTGAGCCACTGCTTCTGCTAGTCAGACTCTCACAGTGAAACTTGTTTATTTTGTTCAACCTGAATACTTTGCCTTTTTAGGTCGAGGACCGTTACACTGCGGAGCAGTGGGCGGAGCCGAAGAGTTAATGTTTTTTAGTTAGGGGGCTTGAACCCACCCCTGCTCTCCATTGGCTGGCCTCGTAATGCTCACCTATTGCCATTGTAAATGACAATACCATTTATTTATGTTTAAAAAAAAAAAAATGGCATAAGCAATGCCAATAGCTCTACCTTTAATAATGCCGAGACCATTGCATTGTAAATGCTTGTCAGAACTGCCGTGCTGAGCACTTGCAAGACCCGGCCCACTTAAAGCCCTGGATGTCAGACTGTCCATCGTCTGAAGAGAATGCAAGAGAAATGGGAGTTAGGACGGGGAGGTTTGGTAGAATTGTAAGGAAACCAGCTTGGTTTGAAGAATATGTAGATCATTTGAAAATGTAGATCATAAGTGTTTTAGAATATACTCTTGTGTACTTTGGTTGTACTAGCTTATCTTGGTACATGTTATTTGATTTGTTAAATACTTTCAGCGTTCTTTACTGCATGTAAAAAGATATGTATATATTGTTTTGTTCTTAATATATTGTTTTCTTTCTGTGTTAAGGGAAAGATGAGTTGTAATCCTGTCCTGACCATGGAGTGTTTATATGTAATGATGGAATGGTGTGGTGGAATGCGAGTAGGGGAGTAGAATGCGAAGTGGATGAAGCAGCGAGGTGTGTGCGGTCAGGACAGGTGCCAGTTGGAGATACAGGGTCTGCTGTGCCTGTACCCAATGGCGTAACAAACCTTGAGGGGACCCCCTGCAAGGTGCATGGAGGGCCCCCCTCCGGATTTAATCAGGAGCTTTCAGGCAAGAGTACTGTACTGAGGGGGACCCCTGCAGCTTGGGGGGGGGGGGCTCTGCACTGTGGGGGCCTCTGTTACTCCACGGTCTGTACCAGGAATCTGTAAATAAAGTATTCAACTATATAGCCGGCCACGACCCCTCATTACACATATAATTAATTGTGTAACACTTTACCTTAACACAAATCTCTAAACACCTGCTAGAGTAAGACTTGACAGATCTGCCTCAACTATCAGTGGTGAGTCGAGGGCAAAACTATTACTCTGCTAACTATTTGTATGCAACAGTATCTAAAGCCTTGGGTCTGTGGGACAACAAAAGCACCCAGCATTGATGCTGTCCATTCATCTCCGTCTGTCCCAGGACCTGAAGGCAATGCAGGGACCACTGTTCTAGAGCAGATCTTGACTGCTCAAACACAGCACTGCAGAAATCTTGGTTAAATTATGAAAGCACCGACGTCTACTGTCTGGGGCAGTGAGGGAACCTTTTAGCATCAGCTTCAAGTGCCATCAGCTACTTCAAACCTGGCCCGTGACCTGGAGAAAAGGCATGGATACCCCTTAGAGCAGGGGTCCGGGAGTAATGGATCATGGCCAGGTTGTCAAGGGTGTGCGCTTAAAATATGTTTATATGCAATATATCTAAATGTATTTTATTTACATAGTCAGTGGTAGAGGAGATGGGGATTTGAAGCATACAAGCTCCTTCTTTAAAGAGCATCTCTCTGCTACAGTCATTAGAATACACAATACTGACTTGAAATTGAACTCAGATGAAACCGAAGCACTGGGATTTTGGCTAAAGCTAGTTAACTTGGTGAGATACTTGGTGGCACAAGGATCTTGGATCACCGATGATGCCACGTACAGTGGTGAACAACCTAGTGATCTGGCCTGGTGAGTAATTAACCTTAAAGGACCAAATCAACCAATCGGTGCCACCGGATTCTTCTGTCTTAAATTGCTGAAGATGATCTTCCTACTCCTGCCTCAAGTTGGAAGGAAAGTCCTTGCTCAGGCTCTAATTCTATCAAGGTTAGATTCCTGCAATTGCCTGAACCTAAGTATCACAAAGGCTATTCAGCGAAGCGACAGGTTCTCAAAACCCAGTGATCCAATGGATTTATGGGCTGAGAAGAAAAATGCAAGTTTCGGCATTCTGGACGAAACTACAGTGGTTGCTGTACAAAGGAGAATTGGGTTCACAACAACATAGTGCGCCTTGCAGTTTACAAACTATCTCCCATATACTTACAGGAGAAATTCCGAAGGTATTCTCCTTGCTGCCCACTGGTGGCAGCACAAGCTTGTATTCATGTACTGCCTTGGGTTATGAAGATCAGGGGAGATGACCCTGTTTTTATTATTTGGCAGCCAGGCTCTGTAATGCACTCCTACCTGCCCCTCAAAAAATCTGACACATACCTCTCATTCCGAAAAGCTCTGAAAATATCCTCTGTGAGTAATGAGTGCAAGAGGGATCTGGAGTGAGGTCTTGTTGGCTCGAGTGCCAGGATGCCCTTGTAGGGCAAAGGTCGCACTTTAGAAGTTGTCTTAACATAACACAACATAAGATGATCCAGAAAGTGGGTGAACCAAACATGATGTTTGAGTGTTGGATGGTCAAAAGAATGCCATCTCCTGTGTAGCTGGTCATGCATTATACACCGGACTCCAACAAATGCTGTATTATGTTGTTTAAAACTGAAAAATAAAGGTTTTAAAAAACATAGTTTAGAAAGTCTAGCAAGACTAGACCCCATTGCCCTACCTTGGGGACTTGCCATTGAATAGGTGCGGAACGCTCGACCACAGCTAACGCTAGAGAGTAAAGAAGTATGAGGGAGTTTTGGTTCATCTTTGTAAGCACCAATAATACCTCAGGCCTCGGGATAATGACAATAAATGATAATTCCATCACCATACCAACTAACCTTTTGACTCAAAAATATGAGTGGTCAGGCATTAAATGAGGGTGCTCCCATTAAGGCAAATGCTAAATGAACACTTTTTGGAGAGCAATGTAAATTTCAAAGATGGATGCCCGCGTTGAAATCTATGGGGGTATTTTATGGACAGGAAGTGAATGGGAAGGGGAATATCTGCCAAATGTGGGTGATTCGACTAGTATTCATCACTGATATTCCTGAGCACTTTGCATCTGCCCAAGTCTCAGAGAGGATGCATGAGTGGTTTGTGCCAATGGTACTGTGACTAGCTACAGGCACACAAGTTAATATCCCCAAAGTGAAAACTCAGTTGAACAAAAGTTCAACTGAGCAGACCCAGGGTTCAGCAAGGTCCGTAGTATGCAGAATTTGGAGGGGCAATCCAGAGTGAGTAGAAAAGGCAGCTCTTTCTGCCCAGTTCCATATTTATTTTCACAATCACAGACGATGAGCATTCCAGAATGTTTTTTTGTTTGATAATTTCATCTTGGGCTCTGAGACATATTTGTACATCAAAGACCTGATGGATGCTTCATAGTTGGTGCCCACCCCACTAAATGAGAGTCACCTCCTGCCCTTTCTAGTTATCCCCTCGGACATTCTGTCATTTGCAGCCTTGGTTTGCTTCTATTAAACTAATTAGACCACTGGGGATAGATTACAAAAAAGGCATACTGTCTTTGCATGTGCCGTGGTGACCATTCAACTTGGTACTCTGAGTGCAAATAGGGACAGTATGCCCCCTCATTGGTAATGCACTGCCAACAGGGCCGACACACACTCGCGCTTACCCTGTGGTTAGCGCATTAGTTTGAAACAGCAGCTCCATCATTCAATTTGCTGGTGGCACCTGTCTGCACTTTAAAATGGGGACAGAGATCCCCCTGCATGCAGTGGCGGCTGGCATGTCCTGAAACATTTCAATTAAACACACTTACCTTCCTGCAATGAGCGTGACATCCTCAATCGTCTTCGCTCCTAGAGGCAGGCTCCCAGCCAATCCTGGCCTGCTATCTCGCTGTTATCCAGCATGAGAGCAGCGCCCTGATTGGAGGGAGCGGCCTGTCTCGGTGCTCTACAGCGCTCTGGAGGCCTGCACATACTCTTAGCCTAGCTGTCTGAAGACAGCTGGGTTGAGAGATTTAAAGTGTGCTTGTATGGCTGGCTGTCTTGGTCCACGCCAGGACACGCCACGCCAAGTGATACTCAGATTGGTGCGATGGGCGACGCGATGTAATACACGCTGGCTATTTACCTTGCAGTTACTCTCTCCTGGGAACTAAACCCACATGAACAAATACTGAGAACACATCGTGACGACATTTGAAGCTATGCTTGTCACTACAAGCCTTCCTGTTGGACAATTCTGTTTTCTCTCTTTACTGTTGCTAGGTTTGCAAAACTATACAACTTGGGATATTACTAGCATTTTCTATGTACCCTTCTATGAAATACTGATGGATTGTGGACATATTCTTTTCTGGAGCTTGTGATCTACGACGGGCCTTCTCATCTTCAACTACGCACTTTAGGACTGAAATCACAGTTTTGAGTCAAACTCTCGTTTTGTGAAACCAATTGAATTCTGATACATTTGTGTGGAGCTTGTGAACTACGATGGGCTTTTTTCACTACCGACCACGAAGTATATGACTGGAATCACAGTTTCGACTCAAACTTTCTCTCTTTGTTAAGCGGATTGAATATTGATATATTTTTGTGCCCTGAGGAAGCTCTCATGTTGGGAGCGAAACGCGTTGGCTGAGATTTTGACACGACTGGTTTTAAAATTCGGAACAATTTTTTCAATAAAGAAGTGACTTTTCCATATACTTTTGGTCTACTGGACTCTCTTAGTTGTGCACCCCCATCATTGATTACTTTTTGATCTGGAGCACAGTTACGTCATCCAACAGCTGATGTAGGGATTGTTTGCACGACTACTTTGAAATATTTATCGGAACTGGTGAGAGGTGCGGCATCTAGGATCCGCTGTTGTTTCTCTGTGATATATTAGATAGAACTGGAAAACGAGCTCCGAGACAAAAGCAGTAACCTACTGACCAAGCCATATACAATACAGTAGGTGACTTTGTCATGAGTGGAAACTGCCACCAGACAAATCTCGTTCTCTCTCCAGCAGGAACATTAGTCAACAGTTAACTTGACATTTTTATATTGTTGCTTCGAAAACTTCAGGACGGATAAGGAACTCTGAAGCAGGTGCTTTTTTTTAAAAATCCTTGTTAGTTCCAAGCACGGCTCCCCCTCCCCCTCGCTGAGCAGGGGCCGATGGTGCGCAGAATTTAGACTGCGTGTGGATGCGGTTTGGTCTCAGGTGTAGGGAATTGAAGGCCTTAAGTGCTGTGTGGGATGGGCCGCAACGAACGACGTGCTATAAAACACCGGGTTTGCTCAACTCTGCATTTCCTGACACCATCGCCGAAGCCCCGCAAAGAAAGGTACAGTCTTAGATTTCCGTTGCAAGCACGTGTGAGGAGGACTCTCATTAGCCTTAAGCATTGCTGGGGCTGTCAGTCTGTACGCCGAGCAGACACACAGCCAGGGGCGTGCTTTGCTCATATCTTGTGCTCCGCCGCGGTACTTGGTCTCAGTTCACGCGCTGCCCGCTTCTTGCACCTCTCTTCCTTCGGGCCCTCACGTGAAATTATCGGGCACCCCAAGATATTCACCGCGTCAGATCTCTCGAATTCACCCTTGCCAAATTTGAGCGGCTCACCCAGTCCTTGTTCTTTTTATGATTTTGATCTACGGTTTGTTTAGTTGTGGCGTTAAATGGCAAAAAAGTCACAGCTGTGTATGCGCTATATATTTTTATTAGTAAAAGCAGCGGTCACAGTGCATTAAAAATAGGGCTACCGGTTTTATGGTATTTTTTTTTTCACATTTCCGTCTGTATTTATCCATATTTATTTTTTCGTTACTTTAACTGTATTTATCCACATTTATTTTTGACACAAGAAAAAAAGAATGCTAAAGCTAGTATTTTCTCACATTTATTTCTTGCAAAATGTCAACACATTATTATCTCTTTTACACACATTTAATCAGCCATCAGAGTCTGTCTGCTCGAAGAATATCAGATCATTCTTAGTGTGCACTAGAAGACGACCTACCCCACAAGGTATTGTAAATCACCAAAATATCTAAAGAATCCTGCATCTTCATCTGTACAGAATAGTGCTTTGATATGGACACTATGGTTAAAATGTAGAGCACAGGTGGTGCAACAGTCATTTCTGTTTTCGTTTATATTTTTATTTAAGTAGCACTTAAATAAACATTAAATAGAAAAATGAAGACATGCTAACTGAGCCTTACTGTCCAACAGTGTGCATAGTCACAGAGATGCAGCCAGGCTTTATGCTAATAGTTGTTGGAGGCTTTACTGTCCCCCCTGTGCCCTGTCACATCAACCTCCTTCACCCTCCCATACGACAACAAGCATTTGCAATGCAGTAGGTCTTGCATTTATGCGAGTTTGAGCTATTGGCATTGTAAATGACAATGCCTTTTATTTCTGTTTTAAAAACTAAAACAAAAATAAAAGGCTGTGTTATTTGCAATGTCAATAGCTCAAACTTGCGTATATGTGCGACCTATTGCATTGCAAATGCCTGTATTTCATTACATTGTAAGTGGTGCTGATGTAAAGCGTGCCAATACCTTCGGCTCGAGAACACGCTAAATAAAATTGAAAATAAACAAAAATAAATAAACCACTTCTGACAGATATCATTACTGATAGAAAGGTACGTATGAAAACTAAAATTGCACTCACTTTAATTGAGATATGCACTCCTTTTGAGAAACACACACTATCATCATTTAAGAAAGCACTAGCATCAGCATGCAATGATTGAGCATTATATGTTGGCACCGACTGGCACGCTATTGGACCGCCACATTTAGCAACAAATACTAAATACGGTGCATTAATAAGAGTTTCGAGTCCGGAGGGAGAGTCCCGATTTGTTGCTGTTGTAAAAACAGCCCTTTATTTTGTTTGTCTCCCGCCTGACATTGCCTCGATTTCAATTGAGGTCAATGGGGAAAATACATTAACCCCAATTTTTTTTTTTTAATCCCCCACTTTCATCTTGTATCTCTATTGTTGGCATGTACACAGGAATTCGGGGCAAAGCTTTAACAGACACAAAACATTCCTTGCACACACTGAAGTTCAGTGCACAGAAGCAGCGCTGTTCAGGCCGCTTGTGGGAAGAGTAGGAAATAGACGGTGTTGGTAATTGCTTTGCTGCCATCAGGTTTAGCTGGAGGTGTGGGGGTTTCTATTGTGTACAGGTTCTTGCATATGAAAGGGGGCAGTGCAGGGCTGAGGATGGACATCGGCTGCTTGCACTGCTCCAACAATTACCTTGTGTGAACTACCGCTGTGAGGGGTGCTGGAGTGTCTCTGCAGCAGTTTCAGGGCATGTGAGGGGTGCTGGAGTGTCTCTGGGCAGTAGTTTTGTTGGCCGCTGCTGTGCACCTCTGACTCTGATTTTACAGAGGCAGGAGGACCATTTGTTTTGTTAGTATTTTCCCGTTTTTATATATAAATACAGGCAAAAAACAAAAAGTTTTCTGTCTGTATTTATATGTAAAAATCCGTTTAAACGGAAAACCGGGAGCCTTAATTAAAAATGAATGAGAACTGTGATGCTACATGCAAGGGTGCGGGGTCAGTGAGCGTGGGTAAAGAGTCAAAGGTGTGGCTAAAAAACAAAATATTCTGTAAATCTGGCCTGGTGGCCCAGTGGACAAATGCCTCCATTGGTGGTGCCTGTGTTTGACCTCATGGTCACAGGTTCAAATCCTGGTGGGTCCTTTCATCCATCAGAGGTCGATAAAAAGAGTACCATTGAGTTGGGTAACAATAACATCTGTTATTCAGCGCTGTGATACCCAAGGGAGAACTAGTGCTTTACAAATACACACGTTATAAGTATTTTCGTTTTTTCACTGTCGGGTAGCTACATACAAAATAAATAACGTGCAGCTTAAATAAAAACTAAACTCAAAATTATGTTTCTAAATGGGAAGTGCACTATAGTACATTATGAAACCTCTATTAGTTAATGCATTGCAGGTGTGTGTGTGTGTGTAACCAAAGGACCACATAATTAAATCTTGTTTGTTGCAATAGAGAATTGCTACTCATGTATTTTTAGTGCTACAAGGTCACAGCCTGTGACAGACAGCACTGTGAATAGATATGTCAAACTTGCCTTACAAATAGTACAAGATGGACAGCACAAAATGTGCAAAAAGGTTTAAGATAAAATAGTGCTTCCAAAATATAGATTTTAGTAATACCCAGCCTGACTCTGCTTCTAGGTGGAGCTACATCTGGACTTTTTTTTGATGTGACCATCACTTTGCAAAAAATAAGGAATTAAGGAGGAACTAAGGAATCTTTAAACTGAAGAAGAATAATTGGAGCATAGATCTTATTTCAGATCTACCTGTGTGTGAAAATTGTGCGCTGTGGTTGTACCTAATTCTATGGATATAAATGTAGTCTTTTGTATTGTTATATGATTGTCAGAATCTGAGATCTTAAAAGTCCAAAATTGACAATTAAGAGTGTAAATGTTTACGTATTCAGGTGTTAGAAGCTTATAGATTTTGATTTTGTTTGAATTAAATTCACAACCAAGTAATAAATGATGGTTTCATTGTTGATTTAAGTTGCCTAGTTATTTGTCCTTATGGCCACCACTGTTTTTTGGGTGTTTTTCTAAGGTAGTATTTATTAAATGCAATATTGTATCCCAGTGTTTTCATGTGGAACTATCAACCCTACTGCAGTGAAAATATCCTTGAGGTCTTGAGTCTCTGTAAGAACGTGTTTGACACTAAACTTTACATGAGATATATATATATATATATATATATTCTTAGCCCTAGGGTCTACCTTAGGGATGACTTATTATGTAAAATGAAGGTTTAGGCCTGTCAAGAGGGTGGGTTTATTTTGACAGGTTCTGTTGTCCGTTTAACACTATACAGTCTGGTGACAATGGTAGGCCTTTTAGACATGCTTTAGTCTGTCCCTGTAGTGGTTGCCTCAAGGGATGAACTTACTGGCCCTGGGTACACTTAATTACTATATACTAGGGATTTTTATGTAAGTTAAATATGTCAAACAGGAGTATACATTTTACCATGTTGAAAAGTGGAGCATCTGCGCGTTACCACTTTATTATATGGGTAAAGTGCACAGAGATGTGAAGCTATCAAAAACGGGGTCCAGCAAAAAGGGGAAAAATCAGTGTGACCTTGCAGAAAGGAAACATTTCCCTCACCACCTACGAAGTAGTTCCAATCCCAAGACCCGTTATACACCATGTGAACACAGACCCTGTTTTAGATCCAATAAGACAGAATCTCATGTTTTTTAGCATTGCCTTTGCAGTTTTGTTCGTGTTTTGCTCCTAAGTACACTGACTCCATTAAAACCTCCTGTGTTCCTGTCCTTTTACAGAGATCGAGAATAATGTTCTTAAAGATGAAGAGAGAAAACGTCCAGGGTCCCGGCCATCTCTAAATCACCTCTGCCTCCTTGTTGCTTACAATCCTGCCACTGGTCAGCCAGATACTGCTCTCTCACCTTCATGACCTGAGACAATAGTGGACACTGGAAAGACCCTTCATCACATGAGCAAACAAAGAGACTAACCTCAATATGTTGATTTCATCACCTCCGGCAATAGACAGGCTCCCACTGTCTCCTTATCTTCAACTTGGCTGTCTAGGACATTGCTGAATCCTTTTCTTCATTACTACAAATGATGGCAAGTCCAGGGCTCACACTTCTCGTTATCGCCTTGGTTGATGATCAGCTTTATGCCTCACTCGCTTCGACCCTGGTGAGCAAGGTTTGTTCGCTTAATCTTGGTCAAGGGTGCTTTCCAGCCCAAGCAACGTTGACCATAGCAACAGCATCCTGTCCTCATCAGGCTGCTCATGACCAGCCTGGCACCAATTCTAATAGAAGCCATCTCGCCAAAGACCAGATGAGTATGAATTCTTCTTTTTCATCACAGCCAATGTCTAGCACTTCTCCTAAAACCGTGTTGTGGTGGCCTCAGCCCACGACTAGCTAGGAAGCAGTTATTTGTCGCCAACTCTGCTAACGGGAAGCTTTGCAAAGCTAAATCTCATCACCAGGGACCCTGGTGACCCAACTGCTATCGCCCAACCTTCGCCCTCTTAACCATGGCCAGCCACGCCACCACATTGAATTCCATGACAGGTTCACCAATGCATACAACAACAAAATAAAGTCCTGTAAATAAGATCCAATATAAAATGTATTGAGCAGAGACAAACTAAAAAAGATGCTCCTTTAGAATTGGTCTGAATGTAGAAAGAGCACAGGCGGAGCAATGTCAATATTTAGGTTGCAAGAAATGAGAAGGCATGGAAGTGGGACTGGCCACTGGGGAGAGGAGATGAGAAGCTGCAGGAAGAAAGTCGAATGCAAAATTTAGTGTTGCAATATAGAAATTCGTTGACCAGAAACTGGCCAAGGAGGAGACAACCCTGCGGCAGCTGCATGAGTCCACCACTGATGGCACAGACAGCCACACCCCCTGCATCAGTCACCCGCATCTCCTGCAGGATGGAGGATGCTGCTGTAGACACCCACAGACGGCTGGAGGGGCTGGAAGGCAGAGCCGTCTTCAGAGAACCAGGGTCCAGGGCAGGTGCTGCTACAGGCAAAAGGTAGGTGTCAGACCTTACAGTGCACCAGGAGGGTGGACAGGGAGACCTCCGCCTTGGTTGAGACTCCAGGTACTCCTTCTAAAAAGAGCACCATATACAGCATGTTGATGCGACGATGGAGGGGGTTGCTTTTATCGTATAAACACATTTGTATGGGTAACTTTTTGTAACTCTGTAAAGCCTCTGCTCTAAACTGTCACCAGTCGAGATTTATTTGACAGGAAACACTTGCAGGCCTGGTGACATGCAATTAGTAGCACAGTCTCCTCTTGAGAAAAGCTACTACCAGCCCCCCACCCCCTCCTGGGGGCTGAGTATTGGTTGTCTTTTTCTTTCGCTTTGGTTGCACAACTCTGAAATATGTTTTTGTAAATAGTTTTGTACCTGCCTTTTTCTTCCATAGATGATACTCTTCCAATGGCACTTGAATCTTGCGCCCTCACTGGTGAAGCCATGTTGCGTTATCCTGGCCACTCCTCCCTCCGGTTGAAGGGGAGGACTGTGTGGTGCCTTTGGGGACCTGGCCTCAATCCCCTGCTAAATCAAGATCCCTCCTCCGTCTGACTGCTTCGAGGACCCCTGCAGAAGAAAAGCTGCACTCATTGTGCAGGTGAGTAGGACTGAATTTCCACAAAACTATCCTCGCGTGTTATGACGGAATACAAGGTTGGACTCGCAGTGACCAAGCCAAAGGGCATCACTAGCTTTTATAGCTGAGTGCTTTGAGTTAAGGTGAGTCGGCGGAAGGATGAATGAGTGACTGCATGAGTCGGCGGAAGGATGAATGAGTGACTGCATGAGTCGGCGGAAGGATGAATGAGTGACTGCATGAGAGGCGATGGGGCTATGATTCTTACGCAGACTCCTACTACTGTTCTACCAATAGAATAGCTGCTCCCTGCAAAAGAGGAAAAGGCTTCACACTTCTCGCAGGGGCTAGTAAGTACTTTGGACCACCACCCAATGGGCTCGGGTGACTTCCAAACCATTAACCGAATTCAAAAGGATGCCTATAGCGATGCCCTGACGTTATCCTATAGTATTTTGTGTTCTAATGCCACTTTGGTTTTGCATGTATGGGATCTGCATTGGTATCCATGGATGGTTCACAGGTGTTTTATTCTCCATGCAGGATATTTTATTTGAAGAGCCGCACAGGGCCTCCTCGCAGGGAGGCAGCTTGTGTGAAGACATCCTAGGTAGGGCCTGGGCCTCTCTGCGCTAATGCGTGGATGCCATTTTGTTTTCAATTTCTAAATGTAAGAGCATGTTTATTATTCGTCTAGGAATTGTTTAGTTAGAGTAGGTACAACACATCCCACATAACCCAAGTCACCAATTTTGATTACCTGTGAGTACATGTCAAGGCTTGTGTATATTACGGCATTAAGATTTACTGTTTGTGCTCATTGTAATGTGGGGCTTTTAAGTTTTCCATGACCACGTGGAATTCGTTTAGCCCTGTGATGTTTTTGAACTTGTTTTCCTTACAGTGTTTAGAATGGTTTCCTTTGTTTTACAGTTGTCACTAGTACACAATAGGCACACCATACACCAGCTGGGCCACTGTTTGTAGATAGGATCTGTGCTTGTATGTTTCCTTTCACTGTTGTTACTCGCCGTCTATTGGAAATGGGTTGTAGTGCTTTTTCGTTTTCCTGGTTCATATGGAATCCGGTTAGCCCTGGGTTTTGTTGGGGTTTGATGTGTTTGCTTTGTTATAAAGCTTTTGTTTAACGATTTTGTATGGTGCAGCAGTGGCCCTGTTAGTTTAGGCAGGATGCTTGCATGTCTTTCTACCACTTATTCCAATGTAGGGCGACAGTGATGGGTGATCCTTGCCCAAACCAGAGAAGTGTCTGGAAGAGAATTCCACAGAGGGGTCCATAAAAGCTGTGTATGATGAGGTATTTATCCTTCTGCTTTTTTGAAATTCTGTTTCCATCTATCGAAGAGCCCCTGCCAAAATAGAACACCTGTAAAATAAAATCTGGCAATGCACGGTTAATTGTAAATAGAAATCTGGCAAAAGGAAAGCTGTAAAACATGACCTGTATACGAATTTGGACTTTTTTTTGCGACATCGGTGGAATAAACTGGACTGTCCCGGAAATTACAAGTTGTGTATGTGAGAGAAAGAGATCGAGATATGCTCAGCTATTGTCACTTAGTTTCCATTGCATGATTTGGAGATGAGTGTTTTTGTTGTTGTTTTTTTTCGTTTAATGATACTGTCCTATTACACTGCTACCCCCTCCTGATTGTCAGCTTTGCGTTAAAAAGAAAGCAAACAAAATAAGTGATGGATCCAAAAGGGAGAAACCTAAGATTGTTTTTTTCCAAAATAAAGATGAAAAATAAACTCTTCAAATTCTAAATATTTTAGCAATGCAATAATAGTTGAAAGGGGTAAGGCTTGAAGTTCTTAAACCCATTACAATTTGGGTGATGTTTAGAGGGCTGGGTAAGGATTAGGACTGAGGCTATATTTAATTTTTTTGCCTTTATCTATTGAGAGTTGGCCACTATTGTCAACTTCCGATACAATTAAAACGAATTGATTGTTATTTTGTAGTTCATCAGGTTTTTTTTAATTACGCCATTCTTTATTTTTGCATAGGAGGGTGTTTGACCGATTCGCTACTTCGTAACTGTGCTGTGATGGTGTCCTGTCTGTTTGCCTGCAGCCTGTTTGTGAGGTAATGATTTGATTTTCATCATTATTACTCCATCTGGCATGAATGGTTCTGTCTGAGTGATGTCCTGCTCATCACCCCTCCGTTGCCCTGTTTGCATGGCAGTTGCTTCCTCTCACCAATTAGTTTCTGCTTCTTTTCCATTACGCCCTCTATTCTTCTAATAACCTCCTGTTTGTTACTTCCTTTCTCACACAGGAAGCGTCAGCATTCTCGCCAAGAACCACTGGCACTACCAATCAGAGGCACCGTCATTTCCATCCAGAACCAACCGGGCTACCACCGGCAACCACCAGCCCCTTATCATGAGAACTATTGGCTATCCCATGGGAAAGGTCAGCTCAAGTCAAGGAGAAGCCCATTTCTTCTCAAAGTATGGACACCCCTGTCTCTACCTCCTGACTACCTTTCAACAGCAGACGATAAACATAGACCAGGTCAACCTTTAATGATTGCCTGCAGACTGCGGGCACTCATCAGCAGGATGGGGACCTCTTGGGAGCCCGGTCTTTCATTTAAAAGGGATCAGATGCCAGGCACCCACACTACCACCAGGAACTATCTGCACTGGGAACTGTGGCACTGTGAACCTTTGCTAGTGAACTCCGGATCTGTTACAGTTCCACTGGGAACCATCAGTACTACGGTCAGCACTTAAACAACAACCGGCGCTGCTAGGTTTGTGGTCAGTCTTTGATTAGATTCTCTGTAATGTTGAAATCACCACAGAGAGGGTGAGGGCAATCCTGGGATCTAGTCATGTAACAGGGAGAAATAATGGGATCTAGTGTTGGAACATGCTATTGCAGAGAGGTAGGAGCGCTTTCTTCACGCAGTAGTCCCAGTGCTTCTGCAATATTGCCTGACATTTGCTTCCTGCAGGTGAATGCTTTCACTCCCCCAGCTTGATGTATCCCCAGGAGCGCATGGAGCTGAAAGTTGAAGTAGTCTTACTATTTGCCACTGCCCAATGCTTGCTGTGTCCCCTGAGTTTGTAGAATCCTTGCAGGTTACAGTGGTATTGTGATAGATTTGAGTGCAGCCTGGGGGCTGCACTGGTTAGTAAAGGCAACTGTTAGGTCTTTCACTATGTTTAGACCGATAACACCTTTGACTTATGAGGTGTGTGGCACACTCACCCAGAGACCCTTTGCTTAAATTGGTCCCTCAAAGCCCTAGTGGCTCTCCTTTAGCCAGCTCCCCTTTCCCTGGGGCTCCTGTAGCTACACCGAGGCACAACTCTTTCCACGATTCGGTGGTCTTGTTGGGTAATCTATTGATAATGGTACGCCTCCCCACAGCCAGGATCATGCTCTTAGTCTA
This sequence comes from Lissotriton vulgaris, assembly GCF_964263255.1. Lineage (NCBI taxonomy): Eukaryota > Metazoa > Chordata > Amphibia > Caudata > Salamandridae > Lissotriton > Lissotriton vulgaris. The sequence goes on along the minus strand of NC_141695.1, from coordinate 1,364,732,282 downwards.
CTCCCTACTCCATGCTTACTGCGGTTATAGTCAATACATCTGCCTTGTCTGGTGTCTCGCAAAGTCGTCAACCCACTCCACCACCTGTCCACTGGTATTAAGGGCCCTTCAAGCTCTTGCCTGCTCACTCCAAATAAGTAACCTCCCAGGGGCACACGCCTCCCTTTTCTCATAGGGCAACCCACCAACCATAGGCTACCAATTAGATGCTTGGTGGGATAATCAATCGCATATCTGGTTCCTCTGTTATTCTGGGCTCTTTAGTACCTGCCCTCTTAGTAAGTAAATCGCGTTACAGGTGTTTGTAGACACATGTCACCCTCCAGACCTTGTCGCTTCTCCCCGTTTCAATTACCTCCTTGGCCCCTGACTGTTCTTTTCTACAGTAGACTAGCCATTGGTAGAAGGGCCCGCCACACTCGTATTGGGTCTCAGATAAGTACCAAACTGACCACAATGCTCTGGTGATTACAATGAGCCTGTTTGTCTATATCCCCCCCCCTAGATCTAGTCACACTTACTGTACCCCCACATCTACACTATGCTCATAAGCCCATGCTTTCTCTCCTCTAGAGTCTCCTTACTAAGGGCTCTTAATGGATCAATGTGCTCTATAAGCCTCTATCTGGGCTGTATTAGTCGCCTTCCCAAGGTTATGGTGTATATAGACCTTGCCCTTGATACCCTCGTCTCTTATCTAGGGTCCACTACCTCTCCTGGCCACTTGCTCAGAATGCACCTTTCACCTCCCCTTCTGGTCAAGTCGATGACTGGACCCTGTGGTTACACTGGACCATATGACCCTGTCTGTTCTCTAGTAAGATTAGCTGTCTTTTGGGCCCATGTGGTTACATTGGCTATTCATCTCTCAGACCACCCTCTCTTATGCTCAGCCGCCTCCACAAACCCCTGCATTCCATCATTCATGCAGTCCATTTAATCCTTGGTTTGTGGCTTTTCCTCTGCTACTGATTGCCACACTCTAAGGGTGTTTTTTTTAATGACCCATCTATGTCACGGTACATTTCCCTACAGTGATCACCAACTTAGACCCCTATAGTTACAATGGGTGCCATACCCTTTGCAGCTTTCTCCAGGGCATGCTGTTTTGAAGGCCTCCTATAGCTACACTGGGGTCCCGTATCCAGGGCTGTTTTTCTTAGTCTTCGGCCTGTGGTAGCTACTTCATCTCCAATAGGAAACCGACTTCCCAGGAGCTATGCTGAACCCTCCATACCACGTTCCTTCTCATACAAAGAAAGATCTCCCATGGGTTTGAGTCCACATGCCTAGTCTTATCACACTACACTCCGCTGTCCTTCCGGTCTCCTTTGGCTGCATTTGGCCCTTTATCCTGTCTGCTCTCTCCTGGAGCCAGCTACTATCTCTAGTTCCCAAGTTACTCTATCCGCCTGCTCTTGCCACACCTCATATGGCTCTCCATTCCTAGAGCAAGAAAGCCACATGTTGAGGGTCTGGTGGTTAGACTGGGCCCATTGGCCCTCCATGCCTCTGTATGAGGCTTTCAATAGCCATTAACATCTCCTAGGGCTCCAGGGATCACACTAGTCTCTCTATGTAAAAAACCTATTCCACCAGACTAAGCTGCCCCCAAGACCTCTGCTGAAACTGGTTGTTGTATGTCACCCCCCTTTCCAGATTGGCTATCTCCTTGGGGCCCCAGTGTATACTCTGGCTCAGCATACCTCTGGTGGCTCTCTTAATTTCAGTCACTCCGGGCTGCAGTCTTTGCTCTACTAAAGGCCGTTTCTCCATCCCTGCATGCCCTGAACTTGTTACCCCATGATACCATCTTTGTTCTCCTAGATAGCCACATCCAACCAAGACTCTCATGTTCCTACCCCACCCCCTTAATCAGTCCACATGCTCGACTCCTATGCCCACTCTTTTCCCACCTAGTGCCATCCATTTCCATTATTCTGTATGGATATAGTGGGACCCTCATGAAACTCCCTCCTTTTCTGTGGAAGTGTAGTTACCTCTCAAATGCCCTAGTCTCTTCTCATGTCAATCACTTCTCCAGGCTTCATGATTACAGCAGATCTTAATGTACTCTCTGCTAGACTAACCAGACACCACCACACCCACCTCCACCACCACCATGTACCTTCTGGTTACACTCTGGGAATTGGCTGGGATTTCTGCTGTCCTATGCGATATGTTGCCATTCACTCCATTAGCAATGGGCCTGTATTTGATATATTTTTAGGAGGGTTTAACAATACGTTGCTGGTGACTACCAAAACCAATCCTTAGTAATGTAGTGTATCAGCACCCACTGTAGGTTTTATGGCTCCTCCAAGCACCTGTTGCTTCCTATTTTAACATCCTAGCTCAAGACTCCAGTGGTGGTTGGCCAAAAACTCCATGTGCTTTCTCCTAAGGTCAGTAATCTACCCTAGGGCTCCGGTGTTTGCACTGGGCCCTCCAAAACATTTGTCTTCAACATAAATTCATCTTCACAAACCTTCTGATTTTAAAGAGCCCCTCATGTCCCTGGGTGCTCAACCAGCCAGTATCCCTGGAACATGGCTCTGGTGTTAACACTTCACCTCTCATGCTCCTGCGTGAATCCTCCCAGAGTCATCAACCTCTCCAGATGTCTAGGTAATACTCCTGGAAGTTCCGTTCTTTTTTGCCCCATTAGAGTCTGTCACTTTCCATGCCCATACAGTGAAATGGGGGCTTCCTGTGGCTCCTCAAAAGATCAGAGGTGCCTGCAGGACTCATGTGTATAGCAGGACATTGCTAAACACTCCCTGAGGATCCCTTCTGGTTGTTCTGCTATATTGAGCTTCAGAGGAAGTTTAAAAACCTTCTGCGCTCTACAATGGGGATAGAAAAGAATTATTTTCTTTCCCTTTCGCATGGGTACGCGTGTTTGTCACACTGCTGGAGTATTGGTGTACTGGATATGTAGTTGAACCATGTTTCTGATGGAGCATACGAGACTGAATCCATGGCTCTTTCACCGCTATTGCTGCTCCCAATTGACTGGCAAGGAAAAGGCACTAAATTTGATTTTAGTGTTCAAGTTCAATTTGCACATTTTTTGGGGGACTTCATACTACACAAAATGGTTACCATGCTTGTGTAATAAATATACAGTTTATTTTGGAATGTAAACAAAGAATCAAACGCCAACATGGTAAAGGTTAGCATTTACTGATTGGACAGAACCAAAGGAGGTCCTCAATTCAGGGTGGTCTACCATGCTCCTTATTTGCTGGGTAAGACGCCACACCGAGTATGCAGCATCTATGCTGGTGCCTGGAACTTCCTTAGTGAATCCATACACGTACGCCTCTTGTGTGCAAATGTCTAGCAAAGTGAGTGGACTTCATAGTAATCATCTAGCCTCAGTTTTCCTAGGGCTACATGTTACATATAGGGGTTCTGGATTGTGGCAGATTTTATCCTAATATTTTCGGCATTTTGTCTTCTCTTTATCTTCAGTAACGATCACAAAGTGTGGCAGGCTCCTCATCAAGGTGAATCTTTCCTGACCCATCATCGGGCAAGTTCCTCACACTCCTCTTTCATTCTTGATTTGCTTACACTGAGTCATTACCCTTCTGTCATCAGTTTTGTTTTTTGGTCCTTTCTTCCATCAATCTTACTCCTCGCACTCCTCTGTATGCATTGCCCACGTTCCTGTTTCATATGCCTCTTGCCTACACCATTTACTAGGCACCTTGGCCTATGGTCCATATGGCTTGTATCTCACTCTCGCTATGTGATTTCCTGTGGCTGGTGCCTCATTCCAGTTTCATTAACCTGTTCTCTTTAATGCTCATATCGCACTTCATTTCAGTCGCTCATGTGTTCTTTGTCCAGTACTTCATCTTGTGGCTTTGGGTTTTCCTCCCTTATCTTTCCCACTTCCCCTCTCATTTGACTATTACATTGTACTGCCTCTCATCCTGTTTGTTCTTTACTTCATTCTGATCAATTGTTGTCTATTGTCTCATCAAGTGTGTGCCTTGATTCCTTGCTCTATCGGGCTTGTGACTCATTTCACTCTACAGTCTCATCTGGCTGTTAGCTCCATCTATCCCATCAGTCCTATTCCACTCCCATATCCACTGAGTGTTGTGACTTCCTTCGTCTGTCTTGAGCCTTACATCCTTCTGGTATCCATCTTCTTTCGGGCTCCCCTCATCAAAATTTCACCTGGCCGTACTCTCTCATCCATATTGATTCTCGTTCCTCCCTTTAATCAGTTTTTAGGCTTTTGCTCTTTCTCATCTAGTGTCTGCTTTGGTCTCCCCACCCCCTCTCATGTGTCTTCCCCTCTCTGATCTGGCTTGCGCCTTGCTTTTCAATCTCATCTAGCTTGTGACTATCTACTCTCTCTCCCCCATCTTATGCCTTGTTCTACTCACCGACCCTTGCGGTCCTTCAGTCCCTTCTTTCACCAGTCAACATTCTCATTTTATTTCCATCCCACTAATGATTTGCTGCTATCGTGTCTCATACCCTACTCCTTAATCTTATCTCACTCTTAGGTACGTATTTTCTCTGCACCATTTATTTTACACGACGTATCTCAGTCCCTTCTCATCCAAATTGTGCTCAGTACCCCTTTATCATCCACCTTTACTTCATGGTATTGTGTCCCCTGGCCTGATTTCTCCACCCCCACCACCATCTTCTTCAGTTGTTCGCCGCCTCCTCTTTCATTCTGTCGCACTTCTATGTCCCATCCAGCTTGTGCCTTGCTTTACTTCATATTATGTCTCCATCCATATTCACTTCTCTTTTTCCATACTCCCCTCTGCTGCCGTAAACCTTACTCTCCTAAGCCCCCACCCTCATCCCCACAATGTTCCCCATAGAGAGACCATTATATATCCAGGTATGTGAATTGAGAGTTACTGTGAATACTGTATTACGTTGCCCTTTGGAGATCATGTATGCTGCTGTAATGTTCGCGCATGGACCCCAGTCCTTGTAATCGGAAAAGATTAACTATTATTACTGTGCACTACCAGATAGATAGATAGATATATTGGCAACTGGTCACTGCTGTGCACTGTTTTTCCACCCACTTGGGAAAGACATTTTTCAAACGGAGTACAGAGGCACCCACTGGGGTTTTGCACGGAGTTTGGCAACAAGATACAGCAAGTACCACAATGCTTTGCCATAGCCTATAGGGGCGGGACTCTACATTTCTAATTAAACACGTGCATGTTATCAAGACTGTTTCCCTGTTTGTGCAGCCAGTGATCAAGGGCGCATTGGCGCTCGAAACGCGTATGGCTTTAAGGAGAGGAGTGTGACAGGCTGTGTAGCTGCTGCCGGTGGCACGTCTGTGGAAACCCCTTCGTGTGTGGCATTCCTTTGAGGGCAACTTTTCTTTGAGATATATATATATTTTTAATTCAATACAATAATAAAAAAAAAAAACATACACTCCTGTCTCATTGGGCTTGCGATCGCTTCCATTTCTCATCAAGTTTGTGGTTCAATCGTACACACTTGTATGGCTTGTTTCTTGCTTTTCTCTCATTCATTGTCTCTTTACCTTTTCTCATCCTGAGAGCATTTTGGTACCCTTTCATCAGCCTGCTCCTAGTTTCTTTTTCTCATACAGCTGCTGTTTCACCAACCGCTTGTACCAGACTCAAGTCTGCCATAAAGATATCTGCAGCTTCCTTCTCTTACCAGCCTTGTGCCTTTGTCTCCCATCTCTTCCTCTCTCTCATTCCATTTATGCTTCACTGCACACTCATCCATCGTTCGCCTCATCCGTGTTTACTTTTTCATAGCCTTTGTAATTCAGAGTTCAATTGAATAGAGAACTACATACTTACACATAGTTTTCATTAATATTAAACAATGCACATGCCTTTAAAGGTACCACATAGAAACAACAAACATACTCCGGAAATGGGAAGAGATTTCTAACAGTAACTATCTAGTTCTTGCCCTGATACTAATTTTATTGGAATTGGGTTGTATCCAACGTTTTCCTAGCTTTTTGAGCAGTTCACAAAATGCCACTGGAAAGGTGTTTCTAATTTATTCGATTACATTTTCATCCATCTTGTGCCTGTCTACCTTCAATTATCTAGCTTGAGCAATGTTCCCAGTTCCTATCTGACTTGCAACTCACTTTTCTTTGACCTGTATGGTGCCTTTTTTCCTCTTTCTCACTCTGTGACCGATTTGGTGCCCTCTCATTGTAGAACTCCTTTTCCTCATCTGGCGGGTGCTTTGATGCTGCTCTTATCCGTCTACTCCTTGTCTCCATTCTTTAATAGAGCCTCTTATCCAGCTTCAAGGCTGCTTCTATCTCGTGCCAGCCTTCTGGTGTTGTCTCCGGTCGTCTTTTTTTGCTCTACCGGTCCTCTTTCAACTTGTGCCTCAACAATCTCTCACTGAGTTTGTGCTTCTCTCCTCGTCATCCATCACTCTTGTGCTTCTTGTTCATTACTCATTCATATACACGTGTCTTGCCTTTCTCATCTTTTGTTCATGAGTCTCATTCCTCAGCTGTCTTCAGCCGGTGGCTTTACTCCTCCCTTGAGCGCTTCTGCACCTTGGTCTAAAATGTACCTCACTCCGAACAGTAAACCTTACTCTACCACTTACCTCTCACACTGCATACAGTTCTATGTAACTAACATTTCTAAGTGTAACCTTGCCGCAATGGTGCCTTCTTCCGTTAAAATAAATTGAAATTGAATTATGTTTAATATTACATTTCTTTTAAAATTGCATCAACTTACAGGAAAAACCAAACCTTAAAATTACTTTTAACAGATATATGTAATTAAATAGATCACATGAATAGGTAATCATAAAAGTAATTTTTAAAGTGTATAAGTACGAAGCCCTTCTGCTCATCATTATTCTTAAAAGTTATTTACTGTAATCTTACTCTTATGTTGAGCCTCACCATAAATTGCAATTAAAGTAAATGCATCCCTTTTTAAAGATACTTTTAGTTTTAATTTCCATCTGGCTACGTCTTGCTCCCTTCTATATTTTGTCTTTGAGCCTGTGCCTCAGTCTTTTCTCATCGGGCTTATGCTTTGATTCACTATTGTCCACTCTGTACCTCATTTCCCTCTTTCATCAGCCTTGCACGTCACTCTTCTCTCTCATCTGGCTTGTGCTTCTCTCCGGTCTCATCAGTCATGTGCTCGCTTCACTCTTTTGGCTTACACCCCCCCCACCCCCTTTCATCCATATTGTGCCTTAGTACCTTCTCCCTTCCATCTTTGTTCCTGATTATCTTTTGCATACCGGTGTGCACCCCACTCCGGTCATCTGGCTTGTCTTGATCCCCCTCATACTACACTGTAGCCTTCCATGCCTTGTCTCATCTATTGTGCTGTGTTACTCGTTTGATCCCTAGGGTTCTTTTCTCATCCATCTTCTTTCCTGTATCCCTCCTATTTTGCAGCTTATTTTCCCATCCATAATTGGGCCACTCCTTCGTGCATCTTTGATCTGCCTTCCTCCATTCTTATCAATTTTGTGCATTGCTCTGCATTAGCCATCTTTGCCAATATCTCCTCCCAATATCTCCTCTACTTGTCTTTTCAGCCCCCTATGGTCATCTGGATTGTCGCATTACCCTCTGTTATCCATCTTTGCCTTGTTTGACTCTCTCATCGGGTTTGCGCTTTACTTTCTTCCCTCATCTATCTTTTGCTTTGTTCCTCTCTCTTACTGGTCTTGTGCTTACCTGCGCCCCTCATCTGACTTGGGTTTATCTCTTCTCCATAATCAGGAGTGGGCTTTGCTACTTTTTGTCATCTGCTGTTTCCACTGGTTCTCCTATCATCTAGCTTCAGACTTGCTCTCATTTCTCATCTGGCTTGCACCCTGCCCCACGTCTCATCCAGCTCCCATCCAGATCCTCTTTTGGCTGATATTTTACTCTCTGTTCTCATCCAGATTGCACTTTGAACCATCCACTAATTAGACTTTCCTGCTGCTCCCTTCTGTCAGCATTCTTGTGGGTAACATGGTAAAGGCTTGCGTTTACTGATTGGACAGAACCAAAGTAGTGCCTCAATACAGGGAGGTCTGCCGTGCTCCTTATTTGCTGGGTAAGACGCCATACCAAGTGTGCAGCCTCTATGTGGGTGCCTTAGTGACTAATTTATTTGTGTTGAAATGTCTAGCAGGGTGAGTGGGCTATATAGTAATCTAGCCTCTGAATTCCTAGGGATACTTGATACATGTAGGGGTTCTGGATTGCGGCATATTTTATCCTAATATTTTGGCATTGTCTTCTCTTTATCTTAAAGAACTATCAAGTGTTCCAGGCTCATCTCATTGAGGTCACTCTTGCCCAGCACAACCTTCATCGGGCAAGTTCCTCGCTCTCCTCTTTCAGTCTTGACTTGCTTACACTTTGAGTCATTGCCCCTTCTATCATCAGGTTTGTTTTTTTACTCCTTACTCCCATCAATCTTACTCCGCTCACTCATTTGTATTCATTGTCCCTAGTTACTGTTTCATATGCCTCTTGCCTTCACCATTTACCAGGCACCTTGGCTTATGGTCCATGGGGCTTGCCTCTCACTCTCGCTTTGTGATTTCATGTGGCTGGCGCCTCACTCACATCTCATGAACTTGTTCCCCTTTTGACACTCCTATCCCATTTCATTTTAGTCGCTCATATAGTGTGTTCTTTGTCCAGTACTTTATCTTGTGGCTTTGGGTTTCCTCACATATTGTTCCTATTCCCCTCTCATCTGACCTTTGCATTGTACTGTCTCTCATTCAGGTTGTTCTTTACTTCATTCTGATCAATTTTCGTCCTCTGTCTCATCAAGTGTATCCTCTGATCCCATCATCCAGGCTTTGATTCCTTTCTCCATCGGGCTTGTGACTCTTTTCACTCTACAGTCTCATCTGGCTGTTGCCTCCTTCATCTATCCCATCAGTCATGTTCCACTCCCATATCCAGGGAGTGTTTTGCCTTCCTTCATCTGTCTTGAGCCTCTCATCATCTGTCTTGAGCCTCTCATCCTTCTGTTATCCATCTTCTAGAGGTCTTCCCTTTCATCACAATTTCACCTCACCGTACTCGCTCATCCATATTGATTCTTGCGCCTCCCTTTAATCTGTTTGAATTTTGCCCTTTCTCGTCTAGTGTCTGCTTTGGTCTCCCCCTCTCATTTGTCTTGTTCCTCACCACCCCTCTCTGATCTGGCTTGCACCTTGCTTTTCAATCTCATCTAGCTTGTGACTGACTCGCTTCTCTTGCTCACTCGACTTATGCCTTGTTCTACTCATTGACCCGTGCGGTGCCTCAGTCCCTTCTTTAATCCGTCATAGTTCTCCTTTTATTTCCATCCCACTTTTGATGTGCTGCTCTCTCTTGTTTCTCATACCCAACTCCCTAATCTTGTCTCACTTCACTCTTAGGTATGTATTTTCTCTGCACCATGTTTTTTACACTAGGTACCTCGGTCACTTCTCATCCAAATTGTGCTCAGGTCCCCTGTATCATCCAGCTGTATTTCATGGTAATGTGTCCCACTGGCCTGATTTATCCCCCTCCCACCATCTTCTCCAGTTGTTAGCCGCCTCCTCTCTTACTGGATGTCACACTCCTATGTCCCATCCAGCTTGTGCCTTTCTTTACTTCATATTATACTGCCGTCCATGTTCACTTCTATCTTTTTCCATACTGTCGTAAACCTTAATCTCCTGAGCTCCACACTCCCCACAATGTTCCCCATAGAGGTACCATTATATATCCAGATATGTGAACTGAGTTACTGTGAATACTTTATTCTGTTTCCCTTTGGAGATCATGCATGCTGTTGTAACGGTCTCATATGGACCCCAGTCCTTGTAATCGGAAAAAATGAACTATTATAACTGTGCACTATCATATGTACTTTTTTTATTTTATTCAAAAGACAATCCAAAAAAACCGTACACTCCTGTCTCATTGGGCTTGCTATCGCTTCCATTTCTCATCAAGTTTGTCGTTCAATCACACACTTGTATGGCTTGTATCTTGCTTTTCTCTCATTCATGGTCTCTTACCTTTTCTCATCCTGTGAGAATTTTGGTACCCTTTCAACAGCTTGCTCCTAGTTTCTTTTTCTCATACAGCTGGTGTTTCACCAACAGCTTGTACCAGACTCAAGCCTCCCATAAAGAGATCTGCAGATTCCTTCTCTTACCAGCCTTCTGCCTTTGTCTCCATCTCTCTTCCGCTCTCTCATTCCATTTATGCTTCACTGCACACTCATCCAGCATTCGCCTCACCCGTGTCTACTTTTTCATAGCCTTTGTAATTCAGATTTTAATTCAATGGAGAACTACATACTTGCACAATTTTCATTAATATCAAACAATACATATGCCATTAAAGGTACCACATAGAAACAACAAACGTACTCGGGTAATGGGAAGAGATTTCTAATATTAACTGTCTAGTTCTTGCACTGGCTTTAATTATCCAGATACTCCTTTTATTTGAATTTGGTTGTATCCAACATTTTCCTAGCTTTTTGAGCAGTTCACAAAATGTCACTGGAAAGTTGTTTCTAATTTATTCGGTTACCTTTTTCATCCATCTTGTGCCTGTCTACCTTCAATTATCTATCTTGAGCAATGCTCCCAGTTCTCATCTGACTTGCGACTTGCTTTTCTTTTACCTGTATGGTGTCTTTTTTCGCTTTCTCACTCTGACTGATTTGATGCCCTCTCATTGTAGAACTCCTTTTCCTCATCTGGCTGGTGCTTTGATGCTAATCCTTGTCTCCATCCTTTCATAGAGCCTCATATCCAGCTTCGCTGCTGCTTCTATCTCTCGCCAGCCTTATGGTGTTGTCTCCGGTCGTCTTTGTTGTGCTCCGGGCCTCTTTCAATTTATGCCTCAACAGGCACTCACTGAGTTTGTGCTTCTCTCCTACTCATCCATCACTCTTGTGCTTCTTGTTCATTACTCATCCATATACACATGTATTGCGTTTCTCATCTCTTGTTCGTGCTTCTGAACCTTGGTCTAAAATGTACCTAGCTCTGAACAGTAAACATAACTCTACCACTGACCTCTCAAACTACATTCAGTTGTACGTAACCAAATGACATTTCTAAGTTTAACCTTGCCCCAATGGTCCCTTCTTCCATTAAAAAACATTTAAATTGAATTAGGTTTAATATTAAATGACTTTTAATATTGCATCAACCTAAGTGAAAAACCAATCCTAAAATTACTTGTAACAGTTGTATGAAATTAAATAGATCACTTGACTAGTTAATTGTTACAGTTAGTGGAAATTACCACATCGAAAGTACAATTAAAATTGTTTTTACTGCAAATAAATACGAAGCCCTTATGCTAATCATTACTCTTTTTAAAGTAATTTACTGTAACCTTACTTTTATGTGAAGCCTCACCATCATTTGCAATTAAAATAAATGAATCCTTTTTTAAAGATATATTTTAGTTTTAATTTTCATCTGGCTTGCGTTTTGCTCCCTGCTGTATTTTCTTTGTCCCTGTGCCTTGGTCTTGTCCACCCTGTGCCTAATTTTCCTTTTTCGTCAGCCTTGCGTGTCATTCTTTTCTTGCATATGGCTTGTGCTTCTCTCTGATCTCATCAATAATGTATTTGTTTCGCTCTAATGGATTCCACTTTTTTTTGCTCTCCCTTTCATCCATATTTTGCCTTGGTACCATCTCTCTCCCATCTTTGTTCCTGATCATCTTTTGCACACCGGCGTGCACTCCACTCCTGGGTCATCCAGCTTGTCATGATCCTCTGCATCATTCACTTTGGCCTTCTGTGTCTATTCTCATCTAGGGTGCCTTTCTACTCTTTTGAACACTGTCATGCCTAGGTCTATTCTCATCCATTTTCTTTTCTGTATTCCTCCTCTCTTGCAGTGTATTCTTTCCCATCAGAATTATGCCTCTGCCTCGTGCATCTTTGATTATCTGCCTTCCTCCCATTCTTATCCATTTTGTGCATTGCTCTGCATTAGCCGTCTTTGCCAAAATCTCCCCCCAATATCTCCTCTAACTTGTCTTTGTCTTGACTCATTTTCAGCCCCTTATGGTCATCTGGATTGTCTCATTCCCCTCTGTTATCCACCTTTGCCTTGTTTGACTCTCTCATCCGGTCTGCGGCTTACTCCATTCTATCATCTATCTTTTGCTTTGTTCCCCTCTCTTATCGGACTTGTGCTTCGCTGCTTTTCTCATCTTTTTGCCTGCGCCCCTCCTCTGACTTGTGTTTATCTCTTCTCCATAATCTGGAGTGTGCCTTTGCCCCTTTTTTCTTATTTGATATTTCCACTGGTTCTCCTATCATCTGTCTTGAGACTTGCTCTCATTTCTCACCTGGCTTGCACCCGGCCCCACGTCTCATCCAGCTCCCATCCAGATCTTCTTTCTTTTTTTGCTGATATTTTACTCTCCATTCTCATCTAGATTGCACTTTGAGCCATCCACTCATTTCACTTTTTTGCTGCTCCCTCCTGTTGCCATTCTTGATTCTGTGTCTTCTCTCATGCGTTGTAAGCTCCGGTCCTCAGAACATTTCTCTGTATTCTTTATGAGCTTACTCGAATCGCTATCTAATCCTACTCACTGTATGCCTCTGATCTGTTTATATTTACTTCTAAGTTTAAGCCATTGATTCACAGCTGCACATTCTCCTTTAATACTTACACATGCTTCTGTGAGGGAGATCTAACTGCTTTACTAGGTAAAAACAAGCTACTTTCTAAGATGCTGCTAAAGATACTTTACAATAACCTACTGAAGTTCTAGTAAAGTCCAGCTTTAGGGAATTCTGAATCTTGGATACTGCTGCATTTTCTTAATTGCCAAGAGGCTCCATTTCATTTTATTAAGTTCTTTAAAAAATTACATGGTTTCTTTAGGGATGTATATTACATTAATACTCATGGGAGAAATAATTGTGTAAAAGTGTATTCATTTTCATCTGGCTTGCTTCACATTTACTTCTCTCATCTATATTGTGCCCTTTTCCCGTTCATTGCATGCCTTGGTTCCCTCTCATCGCACTTGTGCCATGATTTCCACTCATCTTCCCTGTTCCCTTCATCTGTATGTTCTTTGGTTCCCTTTTGCATACATATTGTGCTACAGTACCTTCTCTCATTTGTCCTTTCCCCCCCTTCCTTCATATGGCTTGGGCCCAACTCCTTTCTCTTGTCTGGTTTATGCCTTGCCTCCCTTTTTCAGGTGGCTCCCATTTTGCTTGCTTCATTCCGTTTGTTCTCCAGACTTGTTTGTATTCATCACACACTCCGCTGAAGACCACAAGTCTTAGGAGAACAGAACCGAGCTGCTTGAATATGAGCCGGGAGCCATTCCATGCTCTGTGGGCCGTCCCTCAACACCGTCAAGCGCATCTCTAGATGCTCTTGCTTTGCTTACTCATGCTCTTACTCCACCATTACTGTCACTACTGGAGTTAAAGCTGTTCTTTCTGAACATAGATATACATATGTGTTCAGGCTTGCTCTAATCAATGTGCATCAACCCTGATCTGTCACTTGTTAGAGCATGCTAAGACTAGTTGCTTCTACTGTTGATAATCATCTTACTTGTGTTTGGGAGCAGATGAATATCCACTCATATTTAGGATCTGAAAGGTTGATGCAAATTTGCAGTTTGTTTGAAACTTTGCAGGCAGCACGATACTCAACCAGAGCTTTCAGTTGGCTTAACTATGTTGTGCTGCCAACTTATCTGTCAAGGTTGAGTTTCTCTCGTCACAAGGCATTTTTTTTAATGTGTGCTGGATACACCATTAATGCATGTCATAGCCTTTAAAAATTTGGGCAATTTCTCTGCTATTGCCCCTTCTCCGTACTTGGTGATTAATACGTGGCGAACATTTTCTGGGTGTAGCATGAGGCTTTGTGCTTTACTGATTTGTAATTCATATACCAAAGTGCACGGTTTAAATGCCACTATGGCTGTCATTCCAGTGACCCTTACAGAGTTTGGAGGGGCAGCTTTCTTCTTCACTCTATTGGGCCTGACACTCTTACTCTGAAGCCATGCAGAAACCTTAATTATAGTAATTACTCTGTGCCAAATGAGGCCATGTTGCAATGTCGACAGATTACGCTGCCATATCTATAAGGCAAAAACAACAGTTGATGGACAGAATGCAGAACAATGTCATACATTCACCCCAGTACAGAGATCTGGGCCTAAATCCATCGTTTTTTTGCACTGCACACCACCCCAGTTCAGACATGGCCATATGCAAATCAGCCTTGACCCTGTGCCATATCTATAAGGCTCCAGTGACTAGATTTAGTGCCTGACTCACTAGGTGCATATGGATGTGTTGTTGCTATTAAAACAGTTTTTTACAAAGTTGAGATGCTTATACTATTTTAGACTTCCTGAAATTTCCTTTTTCTTGCCAGGCTTCTAAGTGTGGAAGAGGCTATGGTCCTTCTGCTTGGGCTTCTGATGGACCCACAAGAAAGTGCTCTTCCAGGTCCCCAGCCTTCACTCTTTTTCCCATGTCCAGCAACCCATCTTATTGAACAAAAAATAGTAAATGGTGAGGGGAATTTATCAGAACCGTCGTAATTTTCTCTAACCCCATGGAAGAGGTGTTCACACTGATGCAGATTGCTGTGGTCTGATGCCTTCCCAATTGCCCAAAAGTTAGAGACCATGAAAGCAGAACATGGATTATTTGATGAAAATGTACCATGCTACCTTAGGTTGTAGACTAATGTTGAAACCCTGGCAGTTAATGACAGACTAATGATAAGAATGACTGTGACAATCCATCACAAGCATCCTAGTGCTTGGTGTCAACTGTGAAGCCCTGAAATTCACAAAAGGTTATCTACTGTCTGCATTCTTTTTGCCATAATCTGAAATGTTCAATTATTTCATTACATTTATTGCAGTTATGCCTTCACCTCTTCAAAAGTGGTGATTGTCATAACGGCTTCAATGAACAGAAGCCATTTGGCCTCCCATAGGAAGTCTCTCAACCCCAAAGACCAGTTGAGTTGTAATGTTCTGGTCATAGTACAATGAAACTGGGACTATAGCTTGCTCTATTAGGCTGAGGGAGGCCGGAGACTAGACCTGTTCCATCAGAGAAGCATGGGAACCATGTTTATCTCATTAGGCGATGATCTTACAGGGACATACAAACATACATTTACTGATTTAAATGTCAAGAAGAATACCTCCTCACCGCTCCACAGAAAGTAATCTAAAGACGTTCTATGATCCCTTACAGAATTTATGCCCACACTAGAGGCGGTGTGAGAATTGTAAACCACCTTACAGGTGTATGTGGATGCTGACAGCCACGCAATAAGACTATAGTTACAATATACCAATTTGCTGTAGAGCATTATGTGTCTGCTTTTAGTCAATGTGAGGAATCTGACCACCATACCAAATGGCTGGAAGGTAGTAGGCTAAAGCTTTCATTCCTCTTTGGGGAGCTGTCTCCTTTCTGTTGTAATCACCTGTGGAAGTGATGGTGTAACTATAGGGAACCCTGGAACATGCCTAGCTTGTAAGGGAGCAGAAGAGAGTGAAGATGTCCCAGGTTAAGCTTACGGGCTTGGGGGGAGAGCGGGCTGAGGAGAGTTTACTGTAGTCACCAGAGTCCTGGTAGAGATTCCTCATCCTAGCGAATAAGACACAGCATGGAGGGTGCAGTTTAACCACCTAAGCTTTGTTGTGGTGATTCACTTTTGGCGAAGTTGTGGCTTTAAAGGACCCAGTGCTGTCACTAAAGCCACAGTTAACTGGCTGACTTTAGGAGATAACCGATAAGGGTGTTGATTGCCAGTTGTAACCAATAGTACCCCCGAGAGGTACCATAGGAAGGCCCAGCAGGCAGTTAACTCAAGAGATTGTGCCAAGGATTGGGCCCCGGCAAATACCTAAAGTACTAGAGGTATCTGCTCATTCTGGTGAAATGAGCATGGAAGGCTCAGTGTAACCACTGAAGCCCTGGTGGGTGGAGATTGCTGACTAGAAAATGACAGAAAGAGGTTTAGAAAGTCAAATGTAGCCTTACTGGTCCAGAAAGTGAGTATTTGTAAGGGCAAATGGAGAGGAGTATGGAGCTGGAAAGTGCCTGGTTTGAGTCTAGAAAGAACAGGTGCTTGGAGGGCACAGTGTACTGACCTTAGGAGAAAGCACATGGAAGGTTTGGCCAACCACCATTGGAGGCTTGGGCTAGGATGTTAATAGAAAGCAATAGGGGCTTGAAGGAGCCACAATGCCTACAGTCAGTGTTGCTACACTACACCACTAAGGATTTGTTTTGGAAACCACCAGCAATGTATTGTTAGACACTCCTAAAAAAAACATCAAATACAGGCCAGTTGCTGATGGAATGAGTGGCAACATATCACCTAGGGTATCACAAATCACTGCACAGTCATGGAGTGTAGCTAGAAGGTTCAGGGTGGTGGTGGTGGTGGTGGTGGGTGAGGTGGAGGTGGGTGTGGTGGTGTCTGGTTAGTCTAGGAGAGAGTACATTAAGATCTGCTGTAATCATAAAGCCTGAGGAAGTGACTGACCCGAGAAGACTAGGGCATTTGAGAGGAGACTACACTTGCATAGAAAAGGGAGTTTCACGAGGGTCCCACTATATCCATAGGGAATAATGGAAATGGATGACACTAGAAGGGAGAAGAGAGGGGGCGTAGTAGTCGAGCATGTGGGCTGATTATGGGGGTAGGAATATGGAGCGTCTTGGTTAGCGGTGGCTATCTAGAGCAAATATGGCATCATGGAGGAACAAGTGCAGGGCATCAAGGCTGGGAAAACTGCCTTTAGTAGGCAAGACTGCAGCCCGGGGTGACTGAAATTAAGAGCACCACCAGAGCTATTGTGTGCCAGAGTATAAACTGGGGCCCATGGGGATAGCAAATCGGGAAAGGTGGTGACCTACAGCAACTAATTTCACCAGAGAGCTTGGAGGGGGGCAGCTGACTCTAGTGCAATAAAACTTGCACATAGAGAGGCTAGTGTGATCCCTGGAGCCCTAGCAGGTGTTGCTGGCTATTGGAAGGCTCATTCAGAGGCATGGGTGGCCCATGGGGCCAGTGTAACCACCAAACCCTCAATATGTGGCTTTCTTCCTTTAGGAATGGAAAGCCATAGGAGGTGTGGCAAGAGCAGGCTGAGCGAGTAACTTAGGAATCAGGAAACTCAAACCATTACAAACTTAATGGCAACAGCATTCTCCAAATGTACGTCAAGCAAGTACCACCGCAAGGACCAGGACCCATAATTTGTTGATGATCCAAAGCAAGTGCCTGTGCTATAGCTGGTTTCCATATGCTCTGATATTACCTCCTAATGGGTCACATCTGTTTCTTGTTCTGCAGCAATAATCAGTGCAACAGCAACCTGTGGGATCAGAGCAAGCTTTGTTGCAAAAACACTTCATAGCCGGTTTTAGAGACCATCAAGTGCAAGTAGTACCACAAGTTCAAAAAATCAGTACAAGCTCTGTGGCCAAAGCGGGGGCTAGAGACTGTTGTAGCAAGGTCCAGGGACACATGAAGAGCTCAGGACTGCAGGTGTGCTGGAGATTCACAGCCACCAAAAGTGGCAGTGCAAAAGAATGTACCACAGCAAGCTCAAGTGACAAATTAAGCTCCAGGGACACTTTGTGCTTTAGAGGATACGACCACTCTAGACAACACCATGAGGTCCAGTGGCACAATAATCATTGAGGACACAGCATGTAATTGGTCCCAACAGCATCCACAGACATAGCAAACTCTGAAGCCACATCAAGCCCCAGGACAATGTCCATTGGTGTATAGTAAGCTTGGGCCACAGTAACTTCTAACTTGATTGCAAATCCGATGGCCACTAAAATCTATAGTGCCACAGTAAGCTTTCGGGGCCACAGTAAGCTTTGGGGACACACAATCTGTGGGGGAGGGGGGAAGGGGGGGGCATGACAAGCTCCTCAGCCACAGAAATGTCATTATCAGCCTTTGAGATGTCCTGGGACCATAGCAGACTGTACACACTGTAAAATCGCTGTAGCACGTCCAAAGGACACAGCAATCTTCAATGTCTCAGCAAGGTACATGACTGATTGTTTCTTGTAATGTATATTGATTTTTTTCCTTTTGTATTTTACATCCAAAATCTACAAGAAAGAAAAGCTACCGGAGCCCTCACACCAGGAATGTCATTGTTCCTCGGTACTCCATTCTTGTTGACATGAAAGGCTGCTTGTGAAAGTATTTTGAACATGCATGAGAAACCTGGGTGACAGTTACTACTTTCACTCGGAAAATTATTCGACAAGTAATCCGTCCAACAAGATGCCTTCTCTGTGATAACCTAGGTATTAGCAGCTAGAAAGTTATGCCCAGATTACATTTCCAGGGAAGAAGTATGAGCTGCCAGGCTGGCCATTTATGATCTTTCTCTTACCCTAGAATGGTTAAAAGGACTCTAAGCTAGACAATTCATGTGTGTCCTTGTCCACGGCAATTCATACTGAGCAGCAGGCTCCATTCATCCAAGGCAGCTAAGCATGTCTTGAAAGCAAATTAATCTGATGTTTTTTAATTTGAGGATGAGGAATGATCCAAGGTGAAATATGGAAACCATTCTGAACATTTTCCATAATGCATAAACCTAATGTGAAGGATTGGGACGGCTGTAAGGGAAGATGTGGAGGTAGTTTCATTGTTTCTGTTTTATTTGGTAATTATGCTTTTTTATGTTCATCTAAACACAGTGTCCCCTAAAGAAGGGACTTTTACGTCCAGAAATGCATTGGGCAAATGCAACTTTATAAAGTGGATGATACAGATTAAGATGTTAATAAACAATGAATCAATGTTTGTTTGATATGTAAAAAATTATATTGACTGCTTTAATGTTTTGATATATTGAACAATGTAGGTAAATATATGAATCGGTGAACAAAACAAATTGGTGGTCAAAAGTTTGTTACTGAGATCTGGTATATGATATGGTTTGATATTGATGAACTTGATCAAACTGTAATACACATAGCAGTGCAAATGGGTTCTTCAGGCACAATCCTGAATCTACACTTAATTAGTTTTAGGGACTCGGCCCGATCCTGATCCCTGTTTGCACGCAACGCAGAATCACATTGATGAAACGGTTTTGAGAAGTACAACAGGAGTGCCCCTCACTATTTTTTCATGGCCATTTAATTAACCCATTTTGAGGACACTAAGATTGTCTGTTATCTTAGAACTTTCTCTTCCATTGCCAGAGAGCAGAAAACCATGTAATGTGAAATTCTGTGATGAATTGTAATGTATTGACCTTTTCCCATATTTATATTGCTAGTGTGGTGTTTAGGTTCTCTTTCCATATGAAGTAAAAATTTTCAAAACACCCCATATATATTCCTCAAATGTTCTCAAATAGTTGCTTCCATAGAAAAGGCATGATGATAGCTGTACCTTGTGAATAGTACAATAAATATGTAGCAAAGCTACATAAATTAAACTAAATGTTTGTCTCCCTCTTATAGGCCAGACCTCCCACACAACCCATCCATTCCCCCATGCCATTTTTTCCACAGACAAGTAATGAAAAAAAAATTGCTTCAGCCATCTTCGGAGATGGAGGCACAGTGAAGAACAGTTTGCCTAACTTTACAATAGCTGATGTACTATTAGTCCTTAACTTCCCAACATTCACAGAGTAAATGGACGATGGAAAGTGGCAGCAGGAGTGGGGTAAGGGTGCATGCAAGACCGGGCAGAAACTCCAGTGATGGCCAAGTAAATGTCTTCAGTCAATATATCCATTAGTTTACACTGCTCAACTAAGTGGTGCTGTGCCTGCACACTATGAACAGCGAAGGGGTCAGATCAAAGTAAAGAGCGTTGTGTGTTTCCAGCAAGTCCCATTTTAATTTTCCCTATGTTAACCTAACTGTACACGTTATAGGCCTCATTTTCCTTTTGTGCACGTTACTTTTATAAACATGCTTGCTTTTGTACCACACTGTACTTTCACATGGAACCTCCTTATGTTTTCATGTTCTGTTCTTTTCCTCGGATTTAGTCTGAACACCACAGTCCTGGACAAACAACAATGTCCCTTGTTCTTTCTGGCCAAGCACTAGCACTAAGACCTAACACACAACACAAGAATGAAGCTGGTTTTTTCTTTACATCATATATATATATATATATATATATATATATATATATATATATATATATGAGCCAAAAACACACACATGGAACGAGAATTCTGAGAAAAGAGCACTGAGTCTGCTGAGATTAGAGAGACCATTTGTGTATGCTAGGTTATGGGATGTACCTGTAATCAGTGATCTTTCATATATAATTATTTAGTTTTAGTAGCAGGCTGGGGTTTAGGTCACTATGTCTTATAAAAGGATAGGCTTTTAGGGCATACATATTATTAAGCATGCAACAGTATTTTTATAATGCATTTATTTTCTAATTGTGGCATGTATACTGCATTTCGGAACAAAATAGTTTAAATAAATATTCTAAACTTCCTTCTTCCTCTCATGATTCTTATTGTGGAGGAGTATGAGTGTGTGAGCGAGCGAAAGGGTGTGTCCCGTTACAGTGATCCCTGAGTGGGTTGTGTGTTGTGTTCCGGGGTGTCAATTCACTTGTTTCTCTGGTAAGGTTAGGAGGGCAAGTGAGGCACTATAGATGGTCTGACTCAGACTCGTAGCTACTGAGGTAGTATGGTGACTCAGTCCTTAACTACTGATGTTCTTTGGTTCCAAACATAGTTCACTTCCAGAGCATTATCCCTGCAACAAGAGGTTATTGCACACAAGTGTAAATCAGACTGACGTGCTCTTCTAAAATGCTACATTTTGCTTGGTCCTAACTAGTCAACCACCCAAGAGATTTATAGTTCATACCTTAGTGAAGACTCTTGTTGAGTATCAACACATATCACTAAACTTTCTTTGCCTAGCAGCTGCCTTTAAAGATGAGACTTCTAAAAGCAAGTGTGTTCACCTAGCTCACAGAATGCCCTTCACTAGGCGACCTGCTGCTATAGAAGACCGCTGTAGAAGTATTTCGTTTTCCTTGCTAATGGCTGAATATGTACATGAAAATGGTTCTCATCTCTGTCCTGCAAGTGCCCGAAATGAGGACATCACACATTAATTATACATTTAAAGTGCTCTAGTCTGAAAATTGTGTAGTCAAAAATTTTCATTGTTGCAAAATGTTTGGCCTCATTTGCTCTAATTTACAATGTTTATTTTAAACTTTAATTACCTTTGAATGTAGTCATATATGGAGTATATATAGAATTTTTGTGGCAATAACTATATATATATATATATATAACGCTCCAATTCCTCCCAATCTTCAGCGAAAGGATAAGACAGCACTCGGAGGGCAAAGTATGTTAAAACACGCTAGATTTTATTGCGCCGAAAGGGAACACACAGACGCGTTTCGGCGTGCTGCCTTCGTCAGTGTGTGTTACACTGCGTTTAGTGTCGACATGTTTTGTAAGAGCCAAGCCCACATCATTTTGGACATCAACATAGACAAGGGACTCACACCACAAGCAGAATGGGGGCGGCCATCTTACAGTGTTAACTGTGTTCTAAATACAAATCACTGTTGTACATTTAATCAAAATTTAGCCCATAGATGGGCAATCGCCCCTGCATGCTTGTGGAAAAAATAATATACATAATCCATACAATGGAATGCAATAAAGCCGTGGATCGGCTAATGTCCCTCGACAAACAAACCAATGTTGTCCATCATATTATAAGACTTCAAGTTCAATAACAGTCATTTTGAAGTTGCTTATAAATAAAGCTAAGAAGTTCTTAAGGCTAAATGCTGCTTATATGACGGCAGGCAATGCATGACATGAAAAAAATCAAAATGTGATAATTCATCAACAGTTATAGACCTAACAAGTGGTCACCGTAGAATAATCACTCAACAATCCCATCAAATCACAATTTCTGGTAATGAAGTTAAATAGTCTTACTTCATAACACTTTTCCTCCAGATTGTAAAGAAATGCTCAGTTAACATAATTCTCAGTTAATGTACCATAAATACGGAAACTTATTTTCAATGTGGGAATTTCATCTATCATATGATCTAAATACAGGTTCTCAATCTCAAAGTGTCATCATGGAGACAAAGAGAAAATTATTTTGGTCTGAAAACTGAGCAAAATTTCTGTATAACAATATCTTGACCTGACAAGTTTCCACTGTTCTGTAATATATAGAATCTTCTCGTGCATTGGTATTAGACCTCATTGTAAAAGATACATTGTCATTCAAATAAGATTTTATTACAGCTATATAGTTTGATATGACAATGTGGATCTTCCCGATCTCGCAACTGTATGGGGGTAGATACGCTTTATTTCCCCAGATGAAAAGCCATCTCCTCCCCACTGTTGAGGCCTTTAGGGTGCTTAGTTGAAAGATCTATAATGTATCTGGATTCCAGCCTCCTTAACCTCCGCAGTCGGTCACCACCTCGTATATTGGGAGGCACAATGTCCAGACCGAAATATTGAAGTTTGCTGCGGTCCTGTTTATGAGCCTCCACGAAATGGCGGGCCACTGGATAAGCCTGGTCCACTTTATCAATGGCTCTTAGGTGCTCAAGTATTCTTAACTTGAGCTCCTTGATAGTGCTCCCAATGTAGCGCAAGCCACATGGGCACTGCAGACAATAGACGGCATACTGCGTACTACAGGTGATAAATTTGTTAATGTTCATTTTTCTCCCTGTATCTGCTATTATGTACGACAGGACCCATATACTACCTGCGCACGCTTTACAGCGGCCGCAGGGGTAAAAGCCTTTTTGATCCCTTAAGGTGTTAATTCTCTGGGGTAATTTATCAAAATGGCTGGTCACTAGCATATCGCCTATTGATCTGGCCTTGCTGAAAGTTAGGAGAGGATGGATCGGTAGGTCTTCCCTGATGTCATGAGTGATGTCACTGACCATGTCATGAGTGATGTAATATGTGACGTCATCAGCAGTGCATTGCAGGCGCGCAAGTTATAGTGAATCCAACTAACTATAACGTGGGAATTTCAATGGTTTTATGTTAGTAAAATTTCCAGCTAACTATAACTGGTGTCAAACCTATGTTTTTTTCAGTGAATTTCATAGGTTTTGTAAATGCTAATTCCTAACTATATATAGTGCCTCAAACCTATGTTTTTTTCAGTGAATTTCAAAGGTTTTTTAATAGCAAATTTCTATTGCTGTCAAATATAATATTTATTATAATGAATCCTATATTGTATATTTATATAATACAATTTTTTTTAAGCATATATTTTTTTTTGCCCTGGAGCGCTCCCGGTGCGCGTACCGGTAAGCGTCCCGTTTGCGCTATTGCCGCGAACGAAAACATCATCGTGACGTATCGCGTAGCCGCGTCCGCGTGATACGCACGTCGTAAGCGGACCCGGAAGCACCCGAGCGCATACGATATAAGCGCGAAATATAGTTAGAACAACTAACTATATAGGAGCAATTCCAATGGTTTTGTATGAGTGAAATGTCCAGCTAACTATAACACACCTAAAACGTATAGTTTTTTGAGTGAATTTTAAAGGTTTTTAAAATGCTAATTCCTAACTATATAAGGCCTGAAACCTATGGTTTTTTCAGTGAATTTCAAAGGTTTTTTAAATGTGAATTCCTAACTATATAAGGCCTGAAACCTATGGTTTTTTTCAGTGAATTTGCAAGGTTTTTTAAATGCTAATTCCTAACTATATAAGGCCTGAAAGCCCACCAGGAATCTCCAGTATGCGCCAGGGGACTGCATTGCAGAGAGGTGTAATGAAGCCACGCCCCTTTTTACACCTCTCTGCAATGCAGCCCCCGTGCATGTTTGAAGAGGGGGAACTAATTCCCTTTGCATACTGGGGGCCAACTAGCCCACCTGGAACCTCCAGTATGCGCCAGGGGGCTGCATTGCAGAGGTGTAATGAGGCTATGCCCCTTGTTACACCTCACTGCAACGCAGGCCACTTGCAGAGGGGGGACTAATTCCCCTTGCATACTGGGGGTCCCTGGGGCCCAACTAGCCCACCAGGAGCCTCCAGTATGCGCCAGGGGGCTGCATTGCAGAGAGGTGTAATGAGGCCACACCCTTTTTTACACCTCTCTGCAACGCAGCCCCCGTGCATGTTTGAAGAGGGGGAACTAATTCCCCTTGCATACTAGGGGTCCCTGGGGGCCAACTAGCCCACCTGGAACCTCCAGTGTGTGCCAGGGGGCTGCATTGCACAGAGGTGTAATGAGGCTATGCCCCTTTTTACACCTCTCTGCAACGCAGGCCACTTGCAGAGGGGGGACTAATTCCCCTTGCATACTGGGGGTCCCTGGGTCATATCTGCCCAAACAGCAATATTCCGAACGATTGAAAATGACTTTTCTTGAGAAACATTTAGATTTGGATTATCATGTCCTATACTTTGGAATTTTTGAAAGACTGACTTTGAGGATGCTATAAATTACTCAAGTCTGCCCGAATTGTGTGGGTAAAATTAATACCTAGTCACTTTGAATAAGAATGTACTTACGTCTCGTCTAACATTTGGAAGAAATAGCTAGTTATATGGCAACAGGATACCGACATAACTTGAAGGAAATAAAAATGCCCTGAAGAAGTTCTGTTGTACAGAACAAAACGTTTCGGCTGGCTGTGGTACATAAACTTAAGGAAAATAAAAGCATTTGAATATACACCAAGATTCAGCGCTTCAATAAGGACTCTAAGTGATATGATTTGATTGGACTTATTGTGCAAGTGGTGCTGTGCCAAACTTTGGAATATTCTCCACTACTCTCTACTACTTACTCTCTCCTACTCCACTACTCTCAAATACTCTCTCTACTACTCATTCTCTACTACTCTACTACTCACTATCTACTACTCTCTACTACTCTCTCTCTACTACTCTCTCTCTACTACTCGCTCTTTACTACACACTTTCTACTACTCTCTCTACTACTCACTCTCTACTACTCACTCTCTACTACTCTCTCTCTACTACTCACTCTCTATTACTCACTCTCTATTACTCACTCTCTACTACTCACTCTCTACTACTCACTCTCTACTACTCTCTCTCTACTACTCTCTCTACTACTCTCTCTCTCTACTAGTCTCTACTACTCACTCTACTAATCACTCTCTACTACTCTCTCTCTGCTACTCACTCTCTACTACTCACTCTCTACTACTCACTCTCTACTACTCTCTCTCTACTAGCCTCTACTACCTCTACTAATCACTCTCTACTACCTGATATCGGATGCTATACAGGTGAGGCGGGGCACGCGACAAGGCTGCCCGTTATCGCCCCTACTCTTCTCATTGGCCATGGAGCCACTGGCGGAGATGCTGAGGATGCAGGGCGTCGAGTGGGGGATCCCATTGGTAGACGGGGTACACGCGGTTTCCCTGTACGCCGACGATCTACTCCTCTACGTCAGAGACCTGACGCGGATACCCCCGGAACTCACCGACGCCCTCTGCGAATTCACGACGCACTCGGGACTAAGGGTTAACTTGGGTAAGTCTGGGGTTTTCCCCTTTCACCCAGATATGCAAGAGTGCGCAGTACAGCTAGGAGACACGACACTGACATGGTATGCCGGCACCTTTAAGTACCTGGGCATACACATTTACAGGAACGCGGCGGATATACTGGATGGCAACCTGGTTCGAGCCATAAACTCCTTGCGGGCACAAATCCGATTCTGGGGCACGCTCCCGCTTAACGTCCCGGCCAGGATCACCCTGTTCAAAATGATAGTCTTGCCTAGACTTCTGTACTACTACTCGAACTTACCGGTATATGTCCCAGCTCGGGTCTTCAAAGACCTGGAGGCCTTAGCACGAACCCTTATATGGAATGCAGGGAGACCGAGGGTGGCCCTGAAGAAATTGTATGCCCCGACGTCCTCGGGGGGACTAGCGGTCCCGACCACGAGCATTACTACCTCGCCGCACCGCTTCAGTGGGTGGTGGCCTGGCTCGCGGGCAGAAACCTGAATGACACGGCCTCAACAGTCCCAGCTGTGACCCATGCGGAGGCTCTCGCACTGTTCCACCCCCTCAGAGGCGCAACACACGAGACGCAACTGCACGTAGCAGTGGCACTGCGATGCTACAAGCGTGCACTGAAATTGACCAAGGAGACTACACCCTACGCCCCAGCATTAGCACTGGAGGGACTGCCCAGGCCAGGGGGAGTAGTGACTGCAGCGCGCCTGCACGACTGGGCGCAGGTGGGACTCGAAACAATGGCGGACCTATATGATGATGGGACCCTGGTACAGGTCGAGGGGCTAGTGGAGAATCCTGGACTGCCGGCGGGTCAATTCCTGATGCATGCATCGATGATACGGGCCCTAACGGAACACTGGGGCGATGTGTCAGCAGAACCCGAAACACCTCTTAATGCAATACCTACACGTCATGGGGGCAGGTTCACACGTCGTACACTGGCTCACGCAGGCGCTGAGGTCCCACACAACGAGCTCCCTACAGTCGCTCAGGGACAGGTGGGCTACTGACAGGGGGGAGGACTGGTCGGATAAGGAGTGGGAAAGGATTCTAGAGGGACCACAACACGTTCCCCGCAACTCGAGATTCAGAATCATACAGTTCTACATCACACACAGGGCATACCTGTCCCCGGACAAGATTAACCGCTACTTTGGACTGGATACCTCCAAATGCCCACGATGCGCGCTACTAAACGCGGATCTCCTACATATGCTGTGGGCATGTCCCAAGCTACGGACGTACTGGCATGATGTCAACACGCTGTTGACGAAAGGGACGGAGCTAAGCGTACGCCACGACTGGGACACTTGTGTGCTGGGCCTCCTCACCAGGACGAAACATAACAAGGCACACGTGAGGTTCTGGGATTTGGGGCTGGTAACCGCCAAAAGACTCATAACCCGCCACTGGAAAGCCGCAGAACCACCACTGACGAAACACTGGAGTACCTCCCTCATCTACTGGGCGACCGCAGAGGGCACGGTACTACGTAGGGAGGAGACGGTGGGGCGGAGGGCCATACCGATAGCCCAGATATGGGAGGGTTTCCTGCGAACATTCACCAGGGCCTGCCATGATAAAGGGGTGATGTAAGGGGATGACTCCTCCCCAATGGAAGGGGGGGACGCGTCCGGGCAATGGGCAGAGTAGTGAGTAAGGGGAGAAACGAGAGCCGCGCGCAGACAAACAAGAAATACCACCCCTGAGACCCACCGCCCTCGCCCCTCCCCCTCCCCGTTCGCCCCCTCCCACCTCCCCTGTCCCCCCACAACCCCCCCGCTTTCCCACCCACTCTGCCCTCCTCCCCCCCCCACCTGTCGGCAGGGGCCACACGCACAGGCGACTCCACTAGTGCACTCCCACCCCAGGATTCAGAGTTATCACGCACCACTCGCACCATCTTTCCGTGAGCACTAAAAGGCGGCACCCTACGAGACCACTCCGCCCGGAACTATCGAGACAGGACCCGCACTGCAGCGCCCCCTCCCCGAGTTTGGGTTCATTACACCCTCACTTTCTTTCTGTTTTTTCCCCAGATTGGAACAGCGACACCCACGGCAGAGGTCGCCCCCCAGTTGACCACGCTAGATCTGCCTTTCCTACTCACACCTTTCACTTCTAGCACACAGTGACTAAACACAGGAGTGCAGCACATATGCAAGCCACTGCCGCAACCTTCCACCCCATGGCAACGACATACTGAACAATTTAGCCGTCCACAGCACACATACATGTTGCCCGGAACCGGGCCTGGATGGTTATACACACTGCTGGGGAACATCACACTTCATTACTGACCAGAAGGCTGCGGACGCCGGGGGTGCGGCTGGTCATCAGGCTGCCCGCCTGGGCGGGCAAGGTTGGATATCCTGGCAGGAACGGCATTGCGAGTTACACTGTGATAAAACAATGGAATGAACGGTCTGGTGCATGCAGTGTCCACCCATACGACGACAGGTGGAGTTCTATTATTTACATGTGCATTTATTGGATTTTCAACCGTCGCCAACATTCGCTCTGATACTGTACGAGCTACTCCAATTGTTGTTTCCCCTTTTGATTTATGCACATAAAGAATTGTAACTGTATGCCAAGAGTTTCAATAAAACAGATTAAAAAAAAAAAAAAAAAAAAATATTTACATATGTGCAAAATAGCAATACACCTATATACAAGAAATCACAGTGGATCAAATATATAAAACACTTTCTGTACAATAATAGCAGAAAATAAAGTGCATTGTGCAAATTTTCCAAAGGGATCTATTATGTCACAAGGATTTAAATAATACTGCCCAAGTGGGCATTGTTAACTTAATTCCGGACCACTGCTTCTACATTGCTTGGTTTTTTTTCTCTGTTTTATCCAGACACCACGAAAAGAAATAGTGTGATTTACCCCCAATTGTGTGTTCTATACTACTGTTTTAAAATCTGGCAGTACTTGATAACATAGCCTGTTTTAATGATCCTATGCCCCAATTCATTTGAACATTTTCACTCTCTGATCCATGTACCCCGCTGCAGTTTTCATTCCAGATGCAAGCAGGTATATAGATCCTCAGTCGCGTTGAGGCCATATGGTGTCTTAGTGTCTAGTTCAAGGATATAACGGGTTTCTAGTACTCGTAAGCGTGCTTCCCTGTTTCCACCTCTGCATAATGGCTGCACCATGTCTATTGCATAGTATTTTAGGCAGTTCACGTCCCCCCCCCTATGGCATAAATTGACATGTCTGGCCACAGGATAGGCTTCGTCCTTGTTAATAACCGCCCTCATATGCTGCAATATACGCTTGTGGACTTGCAGTTTAGTGCTACCAACGTAGCAAAGTCCACAAACGCATTCCAAGACATAGATGACAAAATCTGACTTGCATGTTATTTTCTTGGAAATGGAAATTTCTGCCTCACTAAACGGAGAACTATATGTTGTCTTGTTCTTCCCTATAGTGCAGGCCTTGCACACTGCACATTTGAGGAAACCCTTACTTTTACCTAGCCAGTTGCCCCGAGTTGGTACTTCCGGGCTACTTCTGACTAGCATGTCATTCATGGACCTGGCACGGCTATATGTAATAGCCGGAAAAATTGACATCGTTTTACCAATCACAGGGTCCCCTGTGATTATATGCCAGTTTTTCTTTACAATTTTCTGTAGCTGTCTATGCTGGCAACTATAACCCAGAATAAATCTTGGTTGGTCCACTGCTGTGTTTGATATTGTTGATTCTACCTCTATTGATGTTATTGGGGATATTACAGCATTGTTGGCCCTTTCCATTGCTTTTGACACCACACTTTCTGTATAGCCTCTCTGTAAGAACCTGGTCTTGCTTTCTTTCTGTGCTATTAAGCAGGCTTCATCAGTGCTACAGATTCTTCTAATCCTCAGCATCTCCCCATAGGGGATGCTGCGGATTAGATGGTTGGGGTGCTGGCTAGAGGCATGGAGGATTGTATTGCCTGCAGTTTCTTTGCGATGTAATTTCGTATGCAGTCTCCCTCCCTCTACATAGACCTCTACATCAAGGAAGTTGACCTTCCTGTCACTGATGGTACCTGTGAAGTGTAGATTCAATTCATTCTGGTTGATATCACTAATGAACTGTTCTGCTTCACCTGCTGTCCCTTTCCAAATTATAAACAGATCGTCGATGAATCGGTACCACAATAGCACTTTACTAGACATGACCTCACTAAAGGCATTGCCCAGGACCTGCTCCTCCCACAGCCCCATGTGCAAACATGAGTAACTGGGAGAGAAGCAGGCCCCCATTGCCACTCCCCGTAACTGCTGGAACATCTGATTTTGGAAGAGAAAATAGTTGTTATAAAGACACATTTCCAAGATCTCCACCAGCATGATATTATGTTCCAGCATACACACAGGTCTTTTGCTCAGAAAATGTTTCACTGCCCTCACTCCATCAACATGGTTGATGCTTGTGTAGAGAGCAGTGACATCCAGTGTGATCAGTAGATATTCTGTACTCCACACTACTGATTTAATTTTTTGCAAAAAGTCCATGGTGTCTTTGATGTATGATGGCAGGGATTTCATAAAGTCTTGAAGGAAGTGATCAATATATCTGGACACTTTTTCAAATGTCCCCCCACATGCTGAAATTATGGGCCTCCCAGGTGGCTTTGCACTGTCTTTGTGGATCTTGGGAATCAAGTAAAACACCGGAGTTATGGGGTGATTAGTCTTTAAAAATTTCAACTCATCCCCACTCAGAAGTCCTTGTCCTCTCCATGTGTAAAGTTTTGTATTCAACTTGTCCCATGCCTGTTTAAATGCTGATCGATCACATCTGCTATAGCATAGTCTATCGCCTAGTTGATTCAGCGCTTCCTCCAGATATAAAGACAGGGGCCAGAGAACAATATTGCCCCCCTTGTCAGATTGCCTGATCACAATTTTTTCATCATTCTGTAATTTCTTCATCAGGCTACCGAAAGGATTATTGTACTTTATCGTACCTTTCTCTGTCAACAGAGTTTTTTTGTTCAATTTCTTCATCTCTGAAATTACCATATCACTGAATACGTCGATATTGTCATGTGCCAGTACTGGGTTATATGTTGATTTTGGTTTAAAAGATGTATTGCCAGGGAAATTGGTTACCGCTGCACTTGCAGTCTCTTGGATATTATCCAGGTCCCCCTCGTTAAGGAGATCTTGTAGGTCACATTGTAGCTCATATTCCCTTACTGATAAACCATTATCTTCCCCCATGTTGATTTCTTGAGGTTTGCGTGCCTTTTGTTTATTAACCAAGAATAGTTTTCTAAGTTTCAGTTTTCTCACAAATTTAAAAAAGTCCATTCTGGTTCTGGCATAATCAAACGTACATGGTGGGCAGAATGATAACCCCAATGACAAAATTTTCTGTTCTTTTAGACTTAGGCGAGTATTAGTTAAGTTCACAATCGTCATGTTGTCACTTACTTGTGGATTCACCGACGATTCCATCTCCTGTATGACTTCTTTTTTGCACCTTGATTTGGCTGCCCTGTGCTTCCTTCGCTGGTTGCGCTTGGCATTATTCCTTTGCTTGTGCCAGGTTTGGAGGCATGGGACCTTAATGATTTCTTGCGGTCGTTCTGGAGGCACTCCACCTCCTGTCCCAACGACCGCTTTGTAAAACCCGCCTCCGCCGCAGTCGAACCTTGTTCAAACTCGGAGTCACTACTCGGAATCGTACTTACATCCGTTGATGAGATTGAAGGTGTTTTCTGTCCTGTGCTCGCCTGAGGTTGTTTTGGAGTTTTGTTCAATGTTGGAGGATCAAATTTCCTCGAGAAAGTGTAGATACGGCCATTTAAATCATCTAGTTTGTCCCTTAGAAACTTAAAGGCCTTTCTTTTCATAATAATGTCCTCTTCTTTTGAGAGTCTTGCCATCATAGTTTCTCTTAACTTTTTCTCCAAATCCTCTTCATTCGGTGCTTTTATTTGGTTGTTTAATTCTTTCACTTGTATCTGGAGTTTAGCACCATCACTCTCGGCGTACCCCACCAGGATTCGCATTAGACGACTGGAATTGTCCAAATTACATTGTGCCCAGTCATGGAGCATCTTTGGGTCGGGGTTCTCGAAGCTGGGGGCTAGCATGATCCTTAGGCCACGGGGGACTCTTCCCACTTCCAAATATCTAGTGAGGGATTTTTGTTCCCACCATTTAGCTTGTTCTACTTTCATGGCCTTTTCCAATTGTTTGAACAGCTCTCTGATTTGGCTGTTCCCAGTTCCAGGTGTTATACTCGCCCCTGCCTGTTGAACCTCCGCCGCTGGGCTGTCATCAAACAGGCTTACTGCCGCTTCCTCCCTGTTTCTTCTTCTGACCACGTCGTCTGCGTCCATGACGGTGCACAGATAAATGCTTTCTTATGAGAATATATGCGCGTACACGTTTCGAGCAGTTGTGTCCGTTTTCCACAGTGGTTATGCTCTCTTACGTGTTCCTTCCCCAGCACCGGCAATTCCGTTCACAAGCCGCAAATTATCCTTAGCGCTATCCACTCCTTCACAGCCGTGAGGATTGTTAGCGCCACTCTGATTTTCGCTTAGTCGGGAACGCCGGGGGTAAAAAGCGGTTGCTCCTAACGGAACTGTAGAATGCTTCCGGGTCACCGTCAGCTTCTCTTCCTTGCCGCTTACCCTTAGAGCTGGAGGGATCCGTATCACGCCTAGAAGCCTGCCGGTGTGTAAATTATATCTGGAACTTCGAAATTCGGCAAAAAGCAACAGGAAGCCAAACAACGAAACGGACCCTTGTAGGTTGATTTAAACGCTTTTTATTCTGTTCCGTGCACCCTCTTGATCGCCATGACGCGTTTCGGGCCCTGGAGCCCTTGATCACATGACATGGTCAAATTACACCCAGTGATTTGTAGTGCTGGACTAGTCACATGGTTCCAAGCCTATAGAAATAGAAAAAATATTTCAGCCTGGACCGGACTGTTTAACAAACACCTTTTTCATTACGTTCACATTTTTAACAAACCCTCATTCTCATGTTAAAATGACAATTAATCCCATGGAATGTGCAAAATTTCGCAATAAATATATTAAATATTTAAAATAAATATTTACATATGTGCAAAATAGCAATACACCTATATACAAGAAATCACAGTGGATCAAATATATAAAACACTTTCTGTACAATAATAGCAGAAAAAGTGCATTGTGCAAATTTTCCAAAGGGATCTATTATGTCACAAGGATTTAAATATATATATATATATATATATGTTACGGCTCCTATCCTCTTTCCCCATGCCCGGCCGGGCTAGGAACAAAGACACAGCACTCCCGGGTTCAGATAGTACAGCAATCAGTTCTTTATTTTAGCAAACGCGTTTCGGGACAGTGTCCCTTCGTCAGTGTTACAACTGTGAGTTACGCGCCTCCATTTTTAAAACAAAAACCAAAATTGGTAGGAAACATAGAGGACAGGCTCATTCTCAACCACACTAAAGTGGCGCCATCTTAAAATGTCTATATCGGCTGCAGTACCCCTATTTGATATAGCATTTAAACACAACTTTGTGCAATATCATGATTTTATCAGACATTTTGCCGTGTATCGGCATGTGCGACCAGATTTTATGGTCGTGTTTAATGAACCCCTCTTGTTTCAGATGTTATTTAATGAGTATTCTCTGAATCGGGTTCAAGAGTGTGGTCTAAATAAATCATAGTCATAATGACAGTCACAATCTGTAAATTGTCGCGTTTAATGAACCCCTCTTGTTTCAGATGTTATTTAATGAGTATTCTCTGAATTTAAATTAAAAGGACAACTTCTAATTGGGTAGAACTGTTAACAATTATGTATATAATCACTTGGGAATTTACAGCAACCCTTCCTGATCTACTCTTCTTATTTTTTTTCAGTTGGTTGTTTGCACTAGGTGACCAAGGATTTGTGGCCCAGGGAAATATACAAATCGCTGTTGTATTAAGTGGAGTCCAAGTAGTCGCCCCTTCCTAACTATCATAATTAATCAATATCAGATTACCAGGATATTGTGAGAATCGAACACACAAAAGGTGATGGCAGGGATGCTTGCAGTTTGTCTAACCACTGGTAATCACTCAGGGTAGCATCCCAACCCATCATTCTTTTGCTCACCATGGCACCTCCATTTGGACCCAGCCATATGCAAATTAGCCTTGACCCTGCTTTTAATGGGAACAGTCCAGCTTGAACTGGCAGGCCAGGTACTTGCCGAACCAGAGCACAAACAGCCTAGGACCAGTATTGTCATAAGGGCTCATCAGCCAGGTTTAGCTTTGTTCCAGTGGCACAGTGAGCACGAGACGCACATCTAGGCATACACTTGCCACTTGGGGCAGCACATCAAACACACAGAAGGTAATTGAGGGGGGATGCTTGCAATTTGTTTAACCACTGGCAACTCATTTGTTGATATTTTACAACTGTGAAAGTGGATGAAGATGAAATCTGCTGCTACAGACTGAGCTTGGCGAAATGGGTACAATGAGAACGTTGTTGAAGTGTTTAAAGAATTGCAATCGTTGGTGTGGAACAATTTAGGTCCTAAATGTTGTCTGCGTTACCTGAAGCACCTGCTTGGCTCGTGGTGCATACCTGCCTCTCTTGTCTGAGCCTTCAAGCACAAGGGTCAGGCACTGATATTTGTACAAGATAAATTTCTACCTATGAAGAAGCAATTTTACATCTTCTATAATATTACAAACTTGCTGAAGATCTCTGGAAGTCGCTCTCCATGTTATTGAAGGGCGTTGGAGGCCCAAAATATTTAAGCTAGGATCTGTACTTTGTATTTCAGGATTGCGTCTGAAGGCTAGATCCCATTTATCTATTTGAAAAATTATAAATTGTCTGATTGGAACTTGCTCCTTTTCAAACACCCGGTCCCTGATACCAAGGCTTATAGAAATATTTGTCTGAATAAGTAATTTAATATATTGATGTTTGTCTAAAAAATTTGAAAGAGACCAATGTACTAAGTTGTGAAAACTTGTACGGCAGAAGGACTTGCTTACCCAAGTTACAGTATTTTTACAGCACCTTTTTAGTGTTCAAAAGATATTACCTAATTTGGAGGTACCTTTTTGAATCCTCATAGTTTATCTGACAGTAACATATCTGCTGCCTTTTTTTTTCTTTTTTTTTTTAGCCCTTTTAGAGAACAAATTTAAAGAATTATTTTAACAGTAATCAGACACCCTAAATGGGTTGGCCCTTTATTAGTGGTTCACAATCTTAAAAATATACTTTTTTAACGTTTGATAGTCAGATGATTTTAATTCATAATTTATATGGGGCAGGAACCAGCAAAAAGATTACCTCATGTTGAACTATGCAATATAATTTCCTGCAGCTTCTGTTTTCAGCATTTAAATATTTTTGTTCTGTGCCCTTTCACCGGAGTTGACTTTTGAAGTTTACAATTTTACTATGGTTTATTACACAAAATGTTGGGACTGGATTAGGCCTACAGGAGTGAATATTTTAATCGGGTTTCATTTTACTCCAACTGTAACAAGATTGTGGGCGGAAGTCTCGGAAGGGACTATCACGGAGCGGCACGGAGATTGGTTTAATCTCCGTGCCTCTCCGCGATATTTCCGTTACGCAAGCCCGCCCGCCTTAATAAATTATATTTAAAGGCTAAAATCCAACTTAAATAAAACTTACCTTATTGCGCCGCAAACTTCCCCATCACGGCTTCATCTTGGAAACTGCGCAGGCACGTGAGCCTGGGCATTCCTCGCCAGGACTGCGCATGCGCAGGCAACCACACAAGCGCAGTTTCCAAGATGAAGCTGCGATGTGGAAGTTTGCGGTGCAATAAGGTACGTTTTATTTAAGTTTTATGCATTTATAAAGTTTTATATAGCGCGAACAAGATCCCGAAGGATATCAGAGCGCTTTACAATAGGATGAAAGGAAGGACACAAATACAATATCGACATTAGGTAAGAATAGGAAACAAGGATGATCACATATCGCCACATAATGTTTTCCTCCCATGCCCCTTAATTTCAGCGGCCTTGATTATACTATATTATACACCAAAGACCTCCTGCACAGCTCACATCCTAATCTCACGTGCCTTAAAGTGCTCTCATATGCATAATTGAAGGGGTCTCTTCAGGAGTGGATACCAGGTCAGTGTGATTTGCAAAATGATATGGACATTAATTAGGATTGGAAACTTCCTAGTGAACAAATTCTTGGTGCATGAGTTTAGGACTCAGAAGCCACATGAAAAGCTAGTATAATTTTTGAGTTTAAGGATCCCAGCCGGAGCTCGGCATCTGGATTAACCCTTAAAGATCTTGCCCACTTCTGCCACCAGGTTCACTTTTACTTGGGAAAATAAACAGTGCTGGCATCCAACGTTTTTCTAAGAAGCTTGTGGATGTTTTAAATACCAAGGCTGGATAGTCTTGTTTCCACCTCATGCATCTTTATTCCACCAGACACTCCCTGCCTCTTTATCTCCCTCCTGCACATTCCTTTTCAACCCTGCTGTTTAGGTCGAGCCTAGAGCCAGCATGCATGGCATAGAAGCCCCGCCTACTCTCCTCCCTTATTTGTTATTGTGTTCTGTCTTTGTCCTTCATAAATTAAGGCTTTTGATTCAGTAATTGGCTTGTAAGTCCCTCCTTTGTACCGCCTTGAGTTCATTTGGAATCTCCCTTGGCTACTGGCCCTTTTAATTTTGTTCTTAAACAGCACGTGATAATTGGTCTGTAAGCAGAAGAAAACTTCTGAAAACTTTCCTTTTCGTACAGTCTGGCTAGACCCCCGTGCTTCCACCTCTCAGCACTCAATCAGCGCCAGGAAACTTATGGTGACAGAGCGCTATACAAAACCCCCTTAAGATAAGATAAGATAAGCACTATTTTCTTTATTGAGTTTCCCTTACTACGGCACAAGGTGCTTTGCTTAAATTCAGCGTGCCAATGCACGCGCTCTCTTTTCAAGTAGCTGGGACAATGGCGGCACTTCTTTCCAGTGCCATAGGTCTTGCATTTAAATGCTGTATTTAAGTTGGATTTTAGCCTTTAAATATAATTTAATAAGGCTGGTGGGAGGCGGGCGGGTGGCCAACTTCTGTTCCGCCCGTGAATGTGCGGAAATTTGCCCTGTTTTTCCGTCTGCGAAAGGGGCAAATTTTTGCACATTCCATGGGCGGAACGAAAATGTCCACCCACCCAGTGTTGTTGATTTTTTTTTAAATACGTAATGAGACCTGTCTAGATGGAAACCTTGCACAATCGTAATCCTGTGAGCACTGTTGTGGTTATTCACTGTACTTAATTTTATACTAAAGTTGGACAGAATTCATTCAGAATAAATTCTTAATTTATTAACAGTAACCCCTTCCTAAATTATCTTACTCCTGCAGTTTTTGCAGTGTACATGACAGATGTTTCTAATTTCCATTTTATTGGTAAATCACAAAGGAAAGGGAGGGTGATGTGTTTGAAGAACATTTATATATATATAACGATTCTGAACAATTTTTTCCTGAAAAATATCACTTATTCTAGTATAAGGATTATGGGTGTTGGTTAGTTTAATATTTAATATAATAATTTGTAGGGCACCAGATCTGATTGCTTAATTAAACAACAGGGGGTGGTGATGGACAGAGTTTCTGAATTAAGCAGAATACTCTCACCCAGTCAAGAGATCAGGGCTTAATCCAACACCGTTTTTTAGCTCACTGCACCATCCCAGCTCAGAACTTATTATTATTATTATTATTATTATTATTTATTTTTATAGAGCGCGTAGTCACCCGGAGGTATCCCAGCGCTAAAAGATCCTATCTCTTAGGTTCAGTGGGATAAGGGAGAAAAAAGAGGGGGGGGGGGGGGGACACAGAAGATCAGGGTTATATGGCTATATGCAAATTAGTCTGTCCCTGGCCCAGTGTATCATGGGAACAGGGCAAACCAAACTACCAAGCCAATTCTTTCACTGGGAAGGAAACAAGCTACCGGGGACCGGTTTCTGGCATTTCAGCCGTCTTCGGCCCGGCTTGCTTGAATCCTGATGGTGCAATGAGCAAGGGACTCACGTCTGAGTATACCCTTCCACGCTTATGGTGGACAAAATAATTAGAGATATCAATATAGGACTAGCTATGTTGTGTTAGAGGAAACTCAGAAGGTATATCTGTGGGCAAACCCTTAGGTTTGGTCATGAAGCCCTCACACACCAACCTAGTTGGTGTCATGCTTCATCATCGGGCCCACCACAGTGACACCGAATGTGTCCCGGGTGTGCTGCGACTCCAGATTACTGAGGAGCTGGTATTCTTACTGAGTGTGCAGTGTTGGTGAGAATGAAGGTGAAAGGTTTTAAAAGCTATACAGGTGGTCCCAGTTCCCGAGGGTAAGAGGTAAATTTAATACCTGGGCCCCTGTTAGCAAGATAAAAAGGCTGTGGACGATGTGGAGTATATTAGGGGCTCCTACGTCCTTGTGGTCTACATGTTTCAGCCAGGCCTTTTGATTAAAACTGGCTTTCCTCAGGACCAAATGAGTATGTGTGGGTGAAAATAAACTATATTAAGTGAAAGTGTGTGGTAAAAAAATTGTTGCACTCGCTAAGGTGCCGTACGTGTAAGAGGGGGATTCCCTCTGCTTTACTGTACATAAAACACAAAGACAGTACAGACATACAAAAAGAGTCATTGAGAATGGTATTAACCAAAACACAACAAATAGCCGGCTTCTGGTGTGCGTGAGCGACCTAGAGCGGCAAGTAACAACGCCATGAGTGTGCCATGGCTAAGGTGAACTATGGCGGTTAAATATTAAACGCAGTGGCAGTGGTGGGCTACACAGCGAAACAGGCATAGCGTGAGGTACAGGTAAGTATGGTACATAATTCCTCACACTTGCTACTTGCTGTTAAAGCCTCATGGGTCACTTGGCAGGGAGGGAAAGAAGATCCTAAATGTTTGTAGAGGATTACAGTTAGGATAGTACCTGTGGAGAGAAATTGTTGCTTACCCAGAGCGTTGTGCAGAGATCAAGCTTACTCACGGTATTTCCGATCAGCGGTTCCTGCGACCTATCGTCCTGCTCCAGTGTCCCGAATGAGCTTTGCCAGAGTCAGGTATGGGCTTAAATAGCCGGTTTGATTGTTATCACCTGGAGAGGGGAGAGGGCGCGGTCGCGTTTCCTTTTTAGAGCGCGGGCGCTGGGAGCTAGCGGTCTGCGTGTTGCGCATGCGCGATGTGAGGTTTCCAGCGCATGCGTGGTAGAGGTGTGTGCGAGCGCTATCCATTCGCGCATGCGCCATGGTACCAGGACTAGGTTAGCATAGGTAGTGGCATGTGCGCGCAAGTGCGTGCGCAACGGGAGCAAAAAGGGAAAGAAACCCGTGTGGGTCTTTTAAAGTTTAAAAAGCAACAACAGCGATTGCAAGGTATATAGGCAAAGAAGGC
Source organism: Lissotriton vulgaris (assembly GCF_964263255.1). Taxonomy (NCBI): domain Eukaryota; kingdom Metazoa; phylum Chordata; class Amphibia; order Caudata; family Salamandridae; genus Lissotriton; species Lissotriton vulgaris. Next base: position 1,364,693,209 of record NC_141695.1, on the reverse strand, counting down.
AATTACAGAGTAGGGACAGACCACGAGTCTGAGCGCAGACAGGGATACTGACCAATACTTTACATAGGAGTGTTTATCTCGCCAGAGCATTCCACGGGATGGAATCATTGAGCCCCTCTATATGGGTAGAAAGGCGGTAAATCCAGCGTTGCTCTTTGGTGAGCAGAGTCTTCTCATCACAAGCTGAAAGTGCGAATTGTTCGATGACCGTCCAGGTGAAATCATTCGGGGTGTGATTTTGCACGATGAAGTGCTGGGTCAGTTTGCTGATGTTTTTACCACAGCGCATGGTGCTCCTGTGTTCAGTCATCCTGGTTCTAACCTTCCTGGTCGTCATGCCTATGTATCTATAGGCATGACGACCAGGAAGGTTAGAACCAGGATGACTGAACACAGGAGCACCATGCGCTGTGGTAAAAACATCAGCAAACTGACCCAGCACTTCATCGTGCAAAATCACACCCCGAATGATTTCACCTGGACGGTCATCGAACAATTCGCACTTTCAGCTTGTGATGAGAAGACTCTGCTCACCAAAGAGCAACGCTGGATTTACCGCCTTTCTACCCATATAGAGGGGCTCAATGATTCCATCCCGTGGAATGCTCTGGCGAGATAAACACTCCTATGTAAAGTATTGGTCAGTATCCCTGTCTGCGCTCAGACTCGTGGTCTGTCCCTACTCTGTAATTGCCTTCTTTGCCTATATACCTTGCAATCGCTGTTGTTGCTTTTTAAACTTTAAAAGACCCACACGGGTTTCTTTCCCTTTTTGCTCCCGTTGCGCACGCACTTGCGCGCACATGCCACTACCTATGCTAACCTAGTCCTGGTACCATGGCGCATGCGCGAATGGATAGCGCTCGCACACACCTCTACCACGCATGCGCTGGAAACCTCACATCGCGCATGCGCAACACGCAGACCGCTAGCTCCCAGCGCCCGCGCTCTAAAAAGGAAACGCGACCGCGCCCTCTCCCCTCTCCAGGTGATAACAATCAAACCGGCTATTTAAGCCCATACCTGACTCTGGCAAAGCTCATTCGGGACACTGGAGCAGGACGATAGGTCGCAGGAACCGCTGATCGGAAATACCGTGAGTAAGCTTGATCTCTGCACAACGCTCTGGGTAAGCAACAATTTCTCTCCACAGGTACTATCCTAACTGTAATCCTCTACAAACATTTAGGATCTTCTTTCCCTCCCTGCCAAGTGACCCATGAGGCTTTAACAGCAAGTAGCAAGTGTGAGGAATTATGTACCATACTTACCTGTACCTCACGCTATGCCTGTTTCGCTGTGTAGCCCACCACTGCCACTGCGTTTAATATTTAACCGCCATAGTTCACCTTAGCCATGGCACACTCATGGCGTTGTTACTTGCCGCTCTAGGTCGCTCACGCACACCAGAAGCCGGCTATTTGTTGTGTTTTGGTTAATACCATTCTCAATGACTCTTTTTGTATGTCTGTACTGTCTTTGTGTTTTATGTACAGTAAAGCAGAGGGAATCCCCCTCTTACACGTACGGCACCTTAGCGAGTGCAACAATTTTTTTACCACACACTTTCACTTAATATAGTTTATTTTCACCCACACATACTCATTTGGTCCTGAGGAAAGCCAGTTTTAATCAAAAGGCCTGGCTGAAACATGTAGACCACAAGGACGTAGGAGCCCCTAATATACTCCACATCGTCCACAGCCTTTTTATCTTGCTAACAGGGGCCCAGGTATTAAATTTACCTCTTACCCTCGGGAACTGGGACCACCTGTATAGCTTTTAAAACCTTTCACCTTCATTCTCACCAACACTGCACACTCAGTAAGAATACCAGCTCCTCAGTAATCTGGAGTCGCAGCACACCCGGGACACATTCGGTGTCACTGTGGTGGGCCCGATGATGAAGCATGACACCAACTAGGTTGGTGTGTGAGGGCTTCATGACCAAACCTAAGGGTTTGCCCACAGATATACCTTCTGAGTTTCCTCTAACACAACATAGCTAGTCCTATATTGATATCTCTACATATAACCAGGGGACCCGGACTGGCTTACCTAGTCCTCTCTCTCCCTTTTGATTTGCGGACAAAATAATTAAACAGGGGGTGGTGATGGACAGAGTTTCTGAATTAAGCAGAATACTCTCACCCAGTCAAGAGATCAGGGCTTCATCCAACACCGTTTTTTAGCTCACTGCACCATCCCAGCTCAGAACTTGGCTATATGCAAATTATTCTGTCCCTGGCCCAGATCTACTTGCAACTAATGCAAAAATGCATATCAGTCCTGTTAAGTCTTTTCCATGTTTCTTTTTTTAATGAACATATAAGTTATATTTTAGGGCAGTTATTCTTAACCTGTGGTTGGTACCCTGGGACACCTACTCAGCAGATTATTAAACATATAAAACAAAATTGAAAACTGATTTTTTTAAATGGTCTGTAAATGTTAAAAAATTTAAAAACTGGAAGCTAAAACTTACGTTTTCATCCTTATCCTAATTCACGGGAGCAGCGGAAGTACAGCAAACTGAGCCTGTTGGAGCAGCTTTTTTTATGGGGGATTTTTTTCTTGATTTATTATTTTTTCAAACATTTTTAACTGTATACTTTTTTGAAAAGTTACATTCAGCATGAAATACATTTGAGATAGGACTAGAATGTGCTCAATAATACTGCGCTTCTGATACCCTACGCCCTCTTGCAGTTTCACAGTCTCGACGCAGAAGGAGTCGGAGAGAAGCCTTACCTGTAATTCGGCATTTCGGTAGGGGTGGTAGGCTCCGGTGGGGTATGGTTCTCCCCTGAGATGCCTGGAGAGCCCCATAAGGCTAATGCCCTTAAGGCCAGCGTAATCAGTCAGAAGCTGGCCAGGATTGTCCAGGACTGGTGGGGAATCGAGTGTGGTGGCCGTAGTCGACCGCACAAGTGTGTCCTAGGTTACCTGCGGAAGTGGCCTGTGTAGACATAGGTGCAGCTTGCCGGTTCGCTGGGTGAGTGCCACTCCTAGCCCTCGCCAAAGCTACTCACATCTGCAACAACCTCAAGCCCCTGCTTGGATCTCCCTGGCGTGACGCGAGTAGGATGCGTCCCGTGTCCACTACTAGTCTTCCCCTGCATCCGGCCTTGGCCGACCAATAATCTATCCATCTGGTACCACACCAACACCAGGGACCAGACCAGGAGAGACTGTGCTATATCACCCCGTATCGCAATAACCAATTTCCTAGTCTGGGTGTAAAGAGTGTAGCAGCACATATAAGCCTCGTAACATTGGGCGTCTTTCCATCTGCGCACTTGAGAGGCAGCGTTATAGGCGGCATGCTCTTCGGTGTTACACAGGTATCATCATACTTTATCCGTTATCCAGTCACACCAATTACCATCATTACTTGGCATCTTGCTACATGAATGATTTAAACTCAACCACAACATATGAGAGAGTATGGTGATAAAGCATTGAGCCTTTGGATGTGAGATCGCCTGTGTACGAGAGTAGGGTCTGCTTTCCTATGGTCATCCCACTTTTTGCTTTTTGCTTAACTGGCTTTCGACTTAATGTGGCTGTGGGCCTGCTAATCAGACCCACAGCCCAGCTGCTCTCTCTCTAAATTCACTACAATGTACTTTAGGTACATTACCAATTGGATACTGGGTCACCTTATGAGCCTCTGTACAGTGTACTATAGGTACCCAGGGCCTAGGTGCATCCAAGGACTACCAGGGGCTGCAGCATGTATTATGCCACCCCTGGCTGGCTCCTCACATTGACACAACTGGCTGATCACTCAGCTGGGGCAAGGTTGTGTAATCACCCCTTGCTTAGATCTAGTATTCCTATATCTAACCTTATATCTAGACACAAATACACCTATAAGTCACTCCTATGGCAGGCCTTAACAATCCTGGAGGCAGAGTGCTTGGTTTTATGTGAGATGGTGCTCTAGCATGAGCTGAGCCTGTATGCAGCTTTCGGAACCATGTCCTTATAGCTGTTCTAGGATATTGCCATATCATATGCTCTTAAGTGCATTGTGAACCTCGCGGTTAAATGCTAACTCTGGTTTGGCTTTATCAAAACATGTCGAGTAAGGTGTCATACATTTTGGAATACTTCCCCCTCGCCAGTTCTGGCAACGGGGGTAGCATTCCACCCTTCTAGAGGGAGAAGACCTGTTGTTCCTACTAATCCCGGTTAGAGTTAACCAGAGCCTCAGCATCACAAAATGGATGCTGCTGCCACAGACACAAGTCTGACCTACTGCTGCTGGGAGTCCTTCCAGTGCGGGAGGCTTGGACAATAGGTTTCCTGCCTTGGGAGGTACTAGCACCACCCCAGACAGGCTCTTGTGTATTGGGGCAGGGAGGGCTGAAAGAAATGAGACACTGTCTGGGGCACACAAGGTGTCCCATGCATAGTCCAGTTCAAACCGGTGCTGGGGCTTCCCAGCCCCAGCTCTGGCGTGAAACTGGACAAAGGGCAAGGGGTGTAACCACCCCTTCCCTGGTCCCACCCATAGGAGGGACCTAGCAGGTAATCCAGCCCCTAGATTTGGTATATAGGTAGGAGCTGAGTCCCAAGACTTTAGATTTATCCTGACTGAAACTTGAAACAAAACTCTGGACCTTCGACATTCTACCTGAAGATAGAAGACTGAAGAATCTCTCTTGTGGTCAAGGAGTGACCACGCTGTGCAAACAGGCAACATCCAGCGATCAACGGCTTGCTTTGTCGACGCTCCTGCCCGAGCACAGAGCCTGACAAGAACTGGACTTCTAGACTTCCAACAGCCCGATCCACAGTCCGAGCAGAGCTGAGACCCGTGGAGGCGACTAGAGACGTGGGACCGGCCATCTTGAAAAGTTTGTGACTTGCTTTTTGTGCAGCACCCCAGGGACCCTCGAAGCTGTGCATTGGGGACTGAGAAGCCCCAGCCGGAGCATCATTTGCACCGAAGATCAGCCCTGCACCCTCCACGAGTTCTGCATGGGGCCCTTCTGCATTTTCCTGCTTGACGCGTCTGTCCGGTCACTCGCCCGTTGGCTAGTGGCCATCTTGATAATGAATCTTTGAATTCTCACCACTGGTCTGGTTGCTCCAGACTGGCCCTTGCTTCCCTGAAAAGAAGCAGCCCATCAGACCTTGCTGGTCTGATTAAGAAGCCAACTTAGTTTCCTGCATGGGTTGCCTTTGCCAAGGTTTGTTGACTCAAAGCCGACACCGCCGACAGCGAGAGCCTTTGTGGGACAGTCCGTGCCTGACTCCTGGTCATCGTCGATGCCTCCTGGTCCACGTGGCTGCAGAGACAAGCTTCACGACATCACCTGATTGCTTCGCGACATCCCCTGGTTCCTTCCTGGTCACTGGCTAGTGACCCAGACTCTGTCCCCTCTGATTTCAGGTCCTCTTCATCCTCGGTCCGCCCTTGGATCCAACCGGATCCTTCCCTCCTGGTCTCCTGCAGCATCTTTCTTCAAGGCTCCATAGGATTCAGCGACGAAACCCGACACACTTTGACACCTATGCACCCGCTTCCTGTGGGTGAGGTAACGCGAGTACTCCGGTGCTCCTGTGGGTATTGACTATCCAACTGTCTAGGTTTCAAGTAACTTTCATCGAGTCCAATCAGAAGTGCCCTAAAAGAACTAGTTCCCATCTTTTACATTCCCGTTCATTCTCTATGGTAACTCGCGTGTGTGTTTAGACACTGCACACGCATCCCGTGGGCCTCCTGCTTCCTAACACTTGCTAGTTCAGTGTAGCCCCAGCGATGCCCTAGGCCTATTCACTTTTCGTGTGGTGGTCCTTATACCACTATTTTAGTATATGGTTTAGCGTGCCCCTAGGGCCCTACTGTATTTTGTGCAACTTATTGTATTGTAATTAAATATCTTGTATTGTGCTTGTGCCTCTGACCTCAAAGAGTTCAGAGGGATTGTCTAGAAATAAATAACATATATATTTTATATATATCCTGTGTGGTGTCCTTTCAATTGGTATTAAAGGGGTTACATATGGTAAAACAGCTGGCTTCACATGCCCGCTTTAGCCTAAGACTGCTTTGTCCATGTTAACCCTAGGATAGCTGGTCTATCAGGTTGACTTTACAACCATCACCATAAGGGTTGTTTGGACTGGTGCAAGGTGCTCACTAGAATAGTGAACATTATATACCAGGCCAACTTCTCACAGCCATTCTATGTTATGTTATGTTATGTTACTTAGTTTTTTGAGCGCACAGCTGCCTCAGCGAAGGGGCGTCCCGGCGCTATAACTGAAGAGGCAACATAACTAACAGAATAAAGGAGGTCAGAAAGTACTAATAAGATAGGGGGAAGAGATGCGTTTTAACCGCCTTCCTAAAAACCAAAAGGTCTTCCAAGGCTCGAATGTGCAGAGGGAGCGCATTCCAAAGCTTGGCAGCCAACACAGAAAAAGAACGACCACCTAGTCTACTTTTTTTAAATCTCGGAACAAGTGCTAGATTTTGACTAGCGGAGCGAAGGCTGCGAGATGGCGTGTACAAGGTCAGAAGATGCTGGAGGATAGTAGGGGTGTCGGTTTTAAGAATTTTGAATGCGAAGCATAGCGTCTTCAACTCTATACGCCTGATTACTGGCAGCCAATGTAGTTTACAAATTGTACTGCGAGCTGAACAGAACCGTGGCAGGCCTACCAGAGCTCTGGCAGCCGCGTTCTGCACCCGTTGGAGTCGCAGGACCACCGCCTGATTGGCACCTAAGAACAGTGAACTTGCGTAATCAAGCCTTGATGCAATGCTGGCTTGAATCACCAACTGGCGAGTGGGGGCATCAAAAAATTTGAGGATAGGCCTCAATCCACGCAAGATGCCAAAGCATGTAGATGCCACCTTCTTAGTATGCCACGAGAAGGAAAGTTTGGAATCCAGCCACACGCCAAGGTTTTTAAGTTCGGAGACCGGTTTAGGCGGGGGACCCAGCTCGTTTGGCCACCAGCTCGCGTCCCACAGATCTGGATGTCTCCCTAACACCATCACCTCGGTTTTGAGGGCGTTGAGCTGAAGACAATTGGTGGTAAGCCAGCCAGCAACAGCCCTCAAACCATCCGCAAAGTTAGATGCCAGCTGGTCAGAGTCCCCATTGAGAGCCACTGCCAGCTGGGTATCATCGGCGTAAGATACCAAAGTGAGACCCCAACTCTTCGCAACCGCCACCAAAGGTTGGACGTATAAGTTGAAAAGAGTGGGGCTCAGCGCCGAACCTTGCGGAACTCCTTGAGTAATGGCGTGAGGTTTTGATCTGAAGGGTGGCACTACTACCTGAAATGATCGTTCCGAAAGAAACGATTGGAACCAATCCAACGCCTTGCCAGATATGCCCGCCTCACCAAGCCTGCGGATAAGAATGGTGTGGGATACAGTGTCAAAGGCGGCACTTAGGTCTAATAAGACCAGTGCCGCCGTTTGACCTGCATCTAGTACAGAGCGGAGGTGTTCCACCATATATAGGAGTGCCGTCTCTGTACTATGGCCAGATCTAAAACCATTCTGTGTGGGATCCAAAAGGTGAGCGGAGTTCAGATATTTCGTTAAGATGTTGTTCACATGGGCCTCTGTGATCTTTGTCACCCATGGAAGGAGGGAAATGGGTCGATAACTCTCCGGCTTCACTGGATCCAGTCCCGGCTTTTTTATGATGGGCATAACACAGGCCGCCTTCCAACTAGGTGGCACTGACCCGATGGTGAGGGATTGATCCACCAATTTTCGAATCGGTGGGAGGCAGATAGACGCCGAGTCCAAAAACTGGGCCGGTCTCAAAGGGTCATCCGGCGAACCAGACTTAACCTTGGCTGCTAGGAGATTAAACTCCAATTCCGATGGTGTGGGAAGGATAGCCAGGCACTGTGATGTACGCAATCTAAAAGTCGTACTGTCAGGATCAGCTTTGGGAAAAGAACGGTAGATGGTATTTACCTTCTCCACAAAGAAGCTAGCTAACAATTCACAGTGCGCAAGGGAACAAATTTCCGTGTTAGGAAGTCTGTTCGCAGTGAGCTCCTTCAAGACCTTAAAGACCAGCTTGGATGGATTGGAACTAGCCTGAAACTCTCCAGCATAGTAGTCGGCCCGAGCCCGGCAGACAGCTCTATGATATAGCTTAACCCTCGCAAGGTAGTGTACCTTTAGATCTCTGTCATAGTTTTTCCTCCACGCTCTTTCGGCTTGACGGCAGGTGGTTTTAATCCGTCTAAGTGCCTCTGTGTACCAGGGGTTAGGTTGAGAAGAGCGATTTCTGCTCCATTTAGCTGGAATGAGTGCATCAAGCGCTTGGACAATCCAGGCGCAAAAGATGTTGTAACCAGTTGCAACGTCCTCCTTAAGAACCAGAGGAGAGGTGGCCAAAAAGCGGTGGAAGTCCTCCAGTTTGAGCTTTTTCCAGGGGCGCCTGAAAGATGTTTTGGCAGGCTTCCCGGTGTATCGTGTTATCATAGTAACACAGAGCTCAATGAGATGGTGATCGCTCCATCCCATGGGTCTAGGAGGAGAGACTTCGACCAGTTGGAGGTTGGTGAAAACTGGGTCAAGGATATGACCACCCTCATGGGTCGGAAGACGGACCAGTTGAGATAACTGCACTGCTTCGAGATCATCCAGCAGACTGCTAACCGCTGGCATGTCAGTGGCATCAAAATGTATGTTGAGGTCGCCGATGATGGTTATATTGGAGGAGGACAAAGACAAAGAGCTAACCAGCTCTGGAAGAGCTTTCCTAAAGGCACAGTCGCTCCCTGGGGGCCGATATATCAAAAGACCTGATAAGGTTTGTGTCTGCCCGACGCAGATGGAAAAATGGGCGCACTCAGCCCCAATCAAGTCCATGGGCTTCCATGTACAAGTGTGGCAGTTTTTAAAAGCCATGGCTATACCACCTCCTCTTCCCTTACGATTTAGAGTGTGGATTGCATAGCCCGGAGGAAGGGCCAAGTTGATAATAGCCACATCCTCATCACCTAGCCAGGTCTCCGTCATGAAGAAGGCGTCAGGGCCTTCTAACGAGATCAGCTCGTATATGTCTCGATGGTGCTTCGGCAGAGACCTGACATTATGGTGCCAGAGTTTGAAGGTACTGGGAGGAGGAGGAGCCTTCTTCCGATGTAGTAGTACCTGACTGGGGGCTAACAGTGGTGCTGATAGTTCCCACCGGCCACATGGACAGGAGTGGGGACCACACAAGGGATGCTTATGTGAGTGTGGGCAAGGGGGCAGACCAAGTCTAATCCTGAGGAGATCCTGACTAGAGTACCGATAAAGCTTTTAATTTTGAACAACCAAGATCCTTACAAGAATAAACCCTCACGTTCTATATATTGAAACATATGGATGCGCATCAGCGCCGGCTTCAATGTAAATCTCTTCACCTGCAGTATTCAGAGATCATACAGGTCATCTAGATATTCAAGGATAAAGATAACGCAACCAGACATAACTGAGATTTCTTAGTATACCTCTGGTCACAACACCTTGAGGAAGGCTCAAACCCGAAACGCGTTGGTGATAATAACGTTTAGTAGCCAGTATTTTGTTTCCACAATATGTGTTTTGCCTACAAATGTGATACTTGTCAATTACTAAATTGGACATGCACACATCAATAGATGACAAATGATATCGCGAAATCAGCTTTAATCACATTTGTTCTGCACTTAATTGGTTTTCTTTTGCCTTTGTCTTTGTGGCTAGAAATGTATAGAAAAAGATCTGATATGTAATGTCTTTTTTTAATATAAAAATATGAGCTTGAAAATTATAAATATGTATTTGTCTCTTGACCATATTTGATATCATTCATCAGAAATAAAAATGAGTAAAAAAATGAAATAAAGATATATTTTTGTATAAAAACGAAGTTGGTATTTGTTCATATATCATTGACATGACTGCTGTACAACAAAATAGTTAGCACTTTGCCCGGTGCAAATCTTTTCCAATATACAAAGTGTCCCGTGTAGACATAGGTGCAGCTTTCCGGTTCGCTGGATGAGTGCCCCTCATAGCCCTCGCCAAAGCTGCTCACATCTGCAACAACCTCAAGCCCCTGCTTGGATCTCCCTGGCGTGACGCGAGTAGGCTGCGTCCCGTGTCCACTACTAGTCTTCCCCTTCATCCGGCCTTGGCCGACCAATAATCTATCCATCTGGTACCACACCAACACCAGGGACCAGACCAGAAGAGTCTGTGCTATATCACCCCGTATCGCAATAACCAATTTCCTAGTCCAGGTGTAAAGAGTGCAGCCGCTGATAGTCGGCGGTCGCGGAGTGTGAGCTACAGGCAGCCTGCGGAAGTGGCCCGACTAGGTTTGGGTGCAGCCTGCGGGTGTGTCCTGTTCCCTCACTCATGCCCCACTCATTAAAGATACAAAAGGGGATGATGGACGGAGCGTTTGAACAAATCAAACACTCACCCCCAGTCAACTGATATGGGTTTAATCCATCACCATTCTTTAGTTCACTCAGCCACCCCAGTTCAGACATGGCCGTGTGCCTCATGGGAACAGTGCAGCCCGAACTGCCAAGCCATGTCTTCCCTGAACCGGAAACAAGCATCCTGGGACCGGTTTCGGATTCATAATACTCATCAGCCAGGCTATCTTGAATCCAGTGGCCAAGTGAACAAGGGACTCACGTCTGAGCATACCCTGCCACACTTAGGGCGAACAAAGCGATACAAAAGGGGATGATGGACGGAGCGTTTGAACAAATCAAACACTCACCCCCAGTCAACTGATCTGGGTTTAATCCATCACCATTCTTTAGTTCACTCAGCCACCCCAGTTCAGACATGGCCGTATGCAAATCAGTCTGACCCTGTGCCTCATGGGAACAGTGCAGCCCGAACTGCCAAGCCATGTCTTCCCTGGACCGGAAACAAGCATCCTGGGACCGGTTTCGGATTCATAATCCTCATCAGCCAGGCTATCTTGAATCCAGTGGCCAAGTGAACAAGGGACTCGCGTCTGAGCATACCCTGCCACACTTAGGGCGAACAAAGCGATACAAAAGGGGACGATGGGCGGAGCGTTTGAACAAATCAAACACTCACCCCCAGTCAACTGATCTGGGTTTAATCCATCACCATTCTTTAGTTCACTCAGCCACCCCAGTTCAGACATGGCCGTATGCAAATCAGTCTGACCCTGTGCCTCATGGGAACAGTGCAGCCCGAACTGCCAAGCCATGTCTTCCCTGGACCGGAAACGAGCATCCTGGGACCGGTTTCGGATTCATAATCCTCATCAGCCAGGCTATCTTGAATCCAGTGGCCAAGGGACTCGCGTCTGAGCATACCCTGCCACACTTAGGGCGAACAAAGCGATACAAAAGGGGATGATGGACGGAGCGTTTGAACAATCTATCCATCTGGTACCACACCAACACCAGGGACCAGACCAGGAGAGACTGTGCTATATCACCCCGTATCGCAATAACCAATTTCCTAGTCCAGGTATAAAGAGTGCAGCCGCTGATAGTCGGCGGTCGCGGAGTGTGAGCTACAGGCAGCCTGCGGAAGTGGCCCGACTAGGTTTGGGTGCAGCCCGCGGATGTGTCCTGTTCCCTCACTCATGCCCCACTCATTAAAGATAAGCTGCGGCAAGTGGACCAACCGGCAAAGTCAACCGGGCAGCTAATCAGCCAGCCAGATTGTTAGTAAGCTGGCAGCAGGAGCCTGCAGGAGTCATACTCTATTGCGAAAAGAAAAGGGAGGCATAGGGGCTCTTAGAAAAACCTAAACGTAAGGTGTTGTCTCTTAATAGGAGCTTGTAAAGATATCTACTTTCCTATCACTATTATCAGAGTAATTAGGCTCACGTCATGAGGTCAGGTCGCACAAGGGGGCCAGTACAACTTTCGTTCTAAGATCAATTGGAAGAGGGGTGTAAAGCAGCAAGGAAAATTCAAGCCCATTCCCAAAAGGATACCGTTCAGGTAAATGATCTGTCGGCCGTAAATGAGCCAGCATCAAGTCTGAGGGGTGCTTTAGGTGCTGTGGGTAAAATCTACAATCAAACTTCCTCAGGGAGGGGAGGGGAGCGGCATGACACATTTTTCTCAGCCCAGCATAATGGACTATTTTAAACAGAAAGACCATGCCCAACATGAAGATCAATATGAAGCTGAAGTGCCTTTATCTACGCCTGCCCTCAAAAACATGTCTGTCTATACTCCAGGAAATTTGTGAAGATGTATCTCACGGGATGAACTGAGACAAAGTGGAAAACAGTTTGCTGCTTTTATGCCTTTAACCTCAAATACATCTGTGGTAACAAATCCCCCATGTAGTTGTAGTTGAAGCTCAAGTCCACAATGCCTTAAAAGCTGGTCAGGTAAATTTGCAGTCTACCCAAACTATGTTGCAGCCCAGAATGAACTGTGCACTTCAGGTGGAAGACAATATTTGGGCCATGCCTGAGTGTAATAAGCTCTCAAATGACAGCGATGCCTCTGTTATCTGTTTAGGTGAAGTTCAAGCTAACCAAAGCTTCTTTATCTCAGTCTCCTAAGAACTGGGATGATTAAGTCAAGAATCATCTATAGCAAAACTATCGAACAATAAGCGTGTTCTGAATCTATTTAGTTCTGGGTTATGTGTTGGTGAGCCGGTACTGGATGCACATTCAATTTTAGTCCCTTTAAAGAGTAAACCCATAAATAGTGGACATGGTTTACAGAATATTGCCCAAATATATAATTTGCTTAACTCTGCAGTCCTTTCGTTCCTAGATAAATGACCTTTCAGCTATACCTGATGAGCGTTCTGCTATACATACAAGTTCAGATAATAATGGAGTGTGGCAAAATTTGTTTAATACAGTGAATGCAATACCTGCACCGCCAAACCATCAACCGCTCCCTGGCGACCGCCTCGTTCCCCGACGACTGGAAACACGCCTAGGTCAACCCCCTCCTAAAGAAACACTCAGCGGAACCCACCGACCTCAAAAACTACAGACCCATCTCCCTGCTCCCGTTCCCAGCGAAAGTCATTGAGAAAGCCTTCAACAGCCAACTCGCCACATTTATTGAATAACACAACATCCTCGACTCCTCACAATCCGGCTTCAGAAAAAACCACAGTACGGAAACCGCCCTCCTCGCCGCAACAGATGACATCCGCACCTTACTGGACAAAGGAGAAACAGTAGCCCTCATCCTCCTCGACCTATCAGCGGCGTTCGACACAGTCTCCCACCGCACCCTAATACGCAGACTCTACAATGCAGGAATCCAGGACAAGGCCCTAGACTGGATCTGCTCCTTCCTCTCCGGCAGGACGCAGCGGGTCAGACTCCCCCCTTTACTCTCGGACCCCACACCTACCACCTGCGGAGTCCCCCAGGTCTCCTCCCTCAGCCCGACACTCTTCAACGTCCACATGGCTCCACTTGCCCCCATGGTCAGAACCTACGGACTCAACATCGTGTCATATGCAGACGACACCCAGCTCATCCTCTCCCTATCCAACGAGCCCAACACCGTCAGACGCAACTTTCGAGAAGGCATGGAAGCCGTCGCCAAATGGATGAAAAACAGCTGCCTACAACTAAACACCAACAAAACAGAAGTACTTCTCTTGGGGCCAAACCCCGATGCCTGGAGCAACATCTGGTGGCCCACCGCCCTCGGAAACCCGCCAACCCCCACAGACCACGCACGCAACCTGGGAATCATCCGGGACTCCGAGCTCAAAATGGACCGCCAGATCAACTCTGTCTCATCTTCCTGCTTCCACACCCTCCGCCTCCTTCGTAAGACCTTCAAATGGATCCCCCTCGAACACCGAAAGACAATCACTCACGCCCTGGTCACCAGCAGACTCGACTACGGCAACGCACTCTACGCCGTAATAAAAACCTCATCCGCAAGCTACAGAACATCCAGAACGCCGCCGCAAGACTGGTCCTCAACCTGCCAAAACACTGCCACATCTCCCAGCACCTGCGCACACTCCACTGGCTCCCCGTCGAGGCGAGAATCACCTTTAAGATGCTCACCCACGCACACAAGGCCCTCCATGGCACCGGACCAGCATACCTGAACAGCCGACTCAAATTCCACGCATCCCAAAGGACCCTACGATCAGCCCAGCTTTCTTACGCCGTGGTTCCCTGCACCAGAAAGACCAGATCGGGAGGCCGCTCCTTCTCTTTCCTCGCGGCCAAAGCATGGAACGCCCTTCCGCTCCACCTCAGACAGACAACGTCGCTCCCCATCTTCGCAAGAAACCTCAAAACCTGGCTCTCCGACAGACCCCCTCCTTGATGGAATGGAACCTGCACCCCACCCAACCCCCCCACCCCTAGCGCCTTGAGACCCTTGTGGGTGAGTAGTCGCGCTTTAACAAACTCCTGATTGATTGATGATTGATTTTCATTCAAATAAGCTTGATATACAGGTGGAATTTCTAAATACTTTAGCAGTTTACTTGGCGGGCATTGACACAAAACTACAACATGTGACAAATCTGGTGGTACTGGCCCAGACTGAGGTTAACAATCAAGTAATTAGATGCACGTGTTATCACATTTTAGATAAGGTATCCAACCTCCCGTCAATAGTAGGATCACTTGTTGAGGAAGTTAAAAAAAAGTAGTTGGGAATTCGTATTAGGAACAAACTCTCATTTGTTATAACAACCTGGGAGTCGGTGTACCTAGGGTGAACTTCAATCAGCAACCACCTGAGAGAGCTGTGATCTGCGATGTTAGGGTGCCAGTGGAGTCTGGTGGAGGGCCAGAGGTTTGTCTCTGCTTAGCTACACGAATCGATTAATGTCATGTCCCTCAGGCAAATGAGAAAACTGAGACAATCCAGCTTGTTAATTCCTTATGGTCAAGCTCAGGAGATAGCTTCAGTGATGCTCCCCCACTATCCGCAAGAGAAGGTTTGCGGAAATCTCGGAACAAGGCCAAAAAGTCAGTCATTCCAGCAGCCACAGTAGTAAAATCTAGGGGCTGTTATCCCATTTTCATTCAAGCTAATCGGAAATGCCCAGATAAGGACTCCACCCAAGAGGGTATGGAATTCTCTTCTGATTTATTGAAGCATTTGAGCCCCGATTTGAGGTGTGAGGTTCAGGCATCTTTTAATGATAGAAAAAAAGGAAGTGCTTGCGGCCATCTGTACTATGTTGACTGATCCAATAGGCATTAACAATTGAGAAGTGATTGGGTATGACAACAAGCCCCAGATTGAGTGAGTGTAAGCCGACCATGGGATATGCAGGTAGCGAAATAGTCATCGTCAACAGAGATTAAATTGCAAATATAGAAAGAAACTATGCTCCCATCCCAGGACCCGGTAGTCCATATACTACATAGGTTAAGTCAATATGATAAAGCCCAGTGCCACCCAGAGTCTAACATTCTTAATAGAATTAAAAAATATCAACCTAGCTAAAGATAGCAAATCGGGCCCATTAAGCTCTCTATGCAAAATACAGGATTATAGGACCCATAACCAGGGAAAATGATTCCTGCATCCCCTGTATTATTCTCGGGGTCCCCATGACAGTCTTGATCAGAGTTTATTATTGAAAATTCCCAATCATTCCTGATTTATCATTTATTAAAAGTGCTAATCTCTTGTCTGTGCGGTTGAAGTGACCCGATTAGGGCCACCAGGGTCACTCACGACCACCTCTCAGCCTTCCTTACAAATGAAGAGTCGGTCAGACTGAGAATACAAACCAAGTATATTCCTTCATATACACTCGAGCGAAGCCTAGTCTCTGTGGATTGCTGCAGAGTGATTGACATCGGAAAACATGGCATTACATTATGTATTATTCAAAACAATGAAGGCACGGCCAGACTTGAAATTTCCAGATGGAGGCAGCTACACAAAGTAGGTACAGAAGGATAAGTTTCGATCCTGAAACAGGGCACACACTATCTCTATGCTTTGATCGTTCTGCCTGGGCCCATCGGTGGACTAGTGGGAGCAGGCCTCTATGTAGTGGGAAGGTATGCGCTAATAAGAACAGTGTATTCATTAGTACAGCAAGGCCCAACCTTGGAGAAAAAAACCTACCAAAGCTGCTTCTCGCAGAGGGCGAGATTAGTTTCGATCACAGCTCAAAATGGCGGCCAAACCTAAAATGGTGCCGCGAATGCTAACCTATGCAGAACAATATTCAAGCAACATAGCTAAGACATTTTTATTCTAACAGACCCTTCTTTTAGCAGAAGCTAACAATTTTATGTTACTATCAGGAAACATATAACATGATTCAAGGATAAGAAATATCACTATGAGCTGGTGCTTTCATAATCCGGATTCAAAACACCCTCATCGAGCTGCATCATGTCGCCAATGTCTTTCTGCAACATAATCGCAGCAGTTAACATGAACTGATATTTTCGGTTTAGGGGTGAGAACATTTACACAAGAAGTGCAACAAGCCGGGAGACAGTGTATACAGTGGCAACATGTAAAAATAACACTAGCAATTACAACCAAAAAGATGGCTATCTTCCAACCCCATGTTGTTAGCATATTCCAAAACCACCCGACCGAGTCTAAGTACCTGTTTATTGGTGTATCTCAGCTGACAGCCTATGGAGTTTCTGTATGGCCGAATAAACATTGGGAGCATTATCAGGTATGTACACACAACAGCTGCTGCCAATGAAGTGACAGGCCCCTCCCTGATCTGCAAGTATGGCGTCTAACACCATCCTGTTCTCTAAAGTAACTAATCTCGTAGCCTAGAGCTCAGCAGTGAAATTTGTCATTATCCCAGCAGTCCTATTGATAACCCCTTCAACAACTCTTGTTAGCTGGTGAATTTGAAGGCTGTAAGCCATGAGGCCCAGTAAGGTAGTAGGCCCTTCAAAGCATCCCAAAATTGCTGTGCAGGAGTGTCAGTCTGATCTATATCTTTAGTATCAAAAATCCTCTTGTCTTAGGACAGGGATGAACTTCTACTTTGCAATCGATGTTTGGTGATAGTTAGACAGAGAAACATATACAGGGGGAAGAATGATAGAGATAGCATGTACCTGACCAACTTCTCGAGAGCCACACATGCACTTGTGATGAACAAACGAAATAGTAATTATTTTGCAGAATCAAAGGTGGACTATTTGTCGTATCCAATATGTATGTGAAATTACAATTACTCTCACCCACCTTTATCTTCCCTGTCCACTGGACACAAAAACTAGCTGTTGAATTAACCACTGGTATCGATTTGTCCTCAGTAAAACTTCGACTTCAGAAGGATTGGAAGTACTCAAGTGTTAAACCATTGGAAATCAGCCAATTCCATTCAAAACCATGCATTGTTCTTTACTTTATGGTACGTGGTCAAACCAGACTTTGAGGATATTATCCCTAGAGTCACTTCTCCTGTCGGTCTTATGGGGGTAAACCCTTGAAAGAAGCTTATATATTCAATCGCAGTGTGAGAATCAGTGGGCATCATATCTCTAAGCCGGAAGTTGAAATTGGAAGTATGCCAGTCAAAACAATTGAAACCAACCCTTGAAGCTGCCAATATGACAATAGCAGGGACAACAAATAGTCGCTTTTAATAGTGACTGAAGGGAGCAACCCACAAACCCAACAATTTGTTGTATTGGAGACATTATGAACTTGATGCAACATTTGTAAAAAAAACATCTGTGTAGTACAACCTAAGCGCTGCTCTGTGTAGAGCCAAAGTGACAAAAACATGCTCGGGAGAAGTGGAAGTTGTACCAACCAAGGAATGTACAGGACATTTCTTCTCTAGAAACCAGGATATTCAAAATATTGTTATTAGTGTGATCACCACAATTAATATGCAAACTGTTTTACGCTTTGTCAACCAGCCCCACGCTAAACGCGGTGATGCAAATGGCTGTTCCTCCTCATCAATGGGCCGACCAAACAAATGCATTATGAAGCAAGAAAAGGAATGCAATAAAAATGATAGTAAAGGTAAGTGTTCCTAGTGTCTGTCAGAGCCTCACTGGTACAGGCTCCTATTGTTCATCAATGTTGACGCCCTTGAGCATAGTATAATGTACCCACCTCCTAATGAGCACGTTCGATCTATCCTGTTGAATGTCAGAACAGTGCACCAATCTCACAACACTATGAACTAACATCGTTGGTTATATAGTAAAGTACACCCTAACTTACGCAGTCCATCCCTGTATGAAAAGGCCCACTTGCGAGTGCCAAGAGTCAGAGGAGCATACTGCATCATGAGCAGCCTCATCTGGTAAATCAGTTTGCAATACACCTCAGCATCCAGTGCAGGGAGCACAGGCCAACTTGTGGACTTCAAGGAGCAGGATTGAGACATCTCAAGAGTGTTGGATTGCTAGACTAGATCGGAATGAGGGTAGTGGGGCTGCAGTACATCAGTTGAAGACTCTCCTGGGTATGCCACAAAGGGCAGTCCGGTTGCACTGAGGAGGCAGTGGAAACCTTGTAGTGAAGGGCAGTGGTGGTGAAAGCCTTTGTCCGCACTGAGGCACTACGTCTCTATCCTTGCAATGGGTCCCACTGATTAAGGATTACCGAGAGCGGTAAACTCCTTCGTCTGCTAAGGATCCTATGGGTGCGCCGGCATAGGAATGCCAACTGCGGGAGGTCCAAAATCAATTTGGCAAGTGCGGAGCATAGAACCGAAATTTTTTTTTTCCAAGTTCAAAATCTTTAGACGTCAAATCCTATCTGCTGGAGCCGGTGAAGAAATCTCTGGTGAGGCTGGGGCTGCGCGGGTGTGTCGCATGGCCTCAGTGTTTCTACTGCTAGAGTGAAATGAGGTGAAGCATGAGCAGCCCCAACGATGGGATGAGAAGTTGTTTACTGCGAGTATCTGTTTGGTGGCCGTGGAACAGCCAGAAGTTTCCCTGACCGTGTGTGGGATGGGCATAAGCATGAATGACCTCAGGCTTCCAGTTGACATTGGGTTTGTTGCAAAGAGCAATGTGAAGAACTGGTGGGGCAGGCCCCGGGTTCTTCCAAGGATGCCCCTAAAGTGTAGGTGATCCAGTTGGTAGTGACACAGGGTGTAGCTAGCAACACAGTGTAGTGCCAACCATGGAGGGGCAATTGCAGGTCAGATACAGCACACTATACTCCGCGTCCAGGACCACAGCGTGGCACCAGGTTTGCCACAGAAGGCATTTATGTGCCCCTGATTAGAGTCCATCCAGACTTCAGCAGGTCCGATCATCCGTCCTCCAGGCCTCCTCATGAATGTGTCCAGACTTTATACTGCCATTAAGCAAGCCGACATGCCATGCCTCATCCTCACCCCAAGCATCCCCAACCACCAGGACTAGACAAGATAACCTAGTCTCAGGTAGGTGGCATGTTCATGTGTGCCCCAGTGTCTCCCCCAGCGCGTCTGCTTCCCAAGGCACAGTGCATCGGATAGACAGGCCCTTGCCTACCTCCACCTAATCTGTTGTCTTCGGGTCCATGCCCTCCAGGTATAAGCCTCTGCATGTGCCTGTCCGCAGACATTGCGGCTCCCATGCAGTTCCTAGCACCTCTCACAAGTCAGGCACGTCAAAGATCTCTTCACACCACAGTTCTTCTTCATCACGCATGTCCATGTCAGAGCACAGCACAGTCAGGCACCCAGGTCGGGAGGGTCCAGAAAGCCACCACAGTGTTGCCTCAAGTCCCCGCTGTTATCCTATATGGGGACAGAATTCATACAGGTCACAGAGCTCCTCAATCTACAGGGCGAGGAACCGGCAAGGCGATTTCCCCCTCCCCCCGACCCCCACCCCCAGGCTCCGCTAAACTAGCCATGCCGGTCACCCTCGCTGGTCGTGCCCCCATGGGGGCCACATTAGGATGCAATGCCCAAGTAGGGTAGCAAACAGGTCAGGCCTCCACAGCATTGATCGATGCCTTGCTACCACCCTCCTCAGGGCCGGGCCTCTGTAGGCTGCAGGCATGCTGAAAGCAGTAAAAGAAGAAACTTGCAAAATAACCATCTTCTCCAAAAAGTCATAAATCAACTCTGCTTAAGTCGACCCCAAAACAATATTGAAATCATTAAGCCACAAACCAACAACTCCTCCCCTGTTGGACCAGATATATCCAGATGCAATTAATTTGCTTTCCTTTTATCCCACAATATAATCCAAGTCAAAGCACTCTCTAAGTCAAACAAAACTAGAAAAATCCTTGAAGGAGCTAATAGAACTAGAAAAGCTCTGACATCTCAAATGCACTCTAAAGTGACCAGTATAAGCATTTAGGGGCTGAATTATATGTTGGCAGTAGGTATATTCCATTGCAACAGCGACGGAGCATCTTACTGCCAACATAATGGTCCTTGTCTGATTTAGAAGCAAGTGGACCATAGGTTTGGCTGCGGTGGTGATTTCTCCCTCATCACCATAGAACACCTCTCTGACTGCCCAATGGAGTAAGAGCTGTTGGAGAAATAGCTATATGTCAGCCCACCCAAGCAGGACGGGATGAGATATAGCCTTCATTTTTTTTCAGGGGCTGCTCCTCCGCTAAGGTGGAGGAGCTTCGCCCTACTGCTCTGGGAGCAGGAGAAAGGAACAATAAAATGATTATTACCCCATTATTTTATTTTTCACTACGGGCTAGATTAGGGCGAGGCTGGTCACTGGTAGGGGAGTGTTTTGCACTCCTTAAGTGTACATGACTCTTTGGCTGCCCTCATGGGCCGGCCAAACAGTCATGCACAATTTGCATGTTCCCCAGCAGGCTGCATTACACAGCCTGGTGAGGAAAACGCCCAGGCTCTCCTTCCCTGTCTGAGCACCAAATCAGGGCACTTAAACCAATCACAACACTGCATAGCAGCGCTGTGATTGACTTAGGGGAGGGAGTCTGTGTGCTTTCTGCTTCCGCTGACGTTGAGGAACAGGCGGCATGGGAAAGGACCGAAGCAGAGGAGAGGCAGCAGCCGGCAAAAGGTAAGTGTTTTTTTTCTGTCTGTCCATCTAACACCACGCCACACCAGTTCCCTTCTAGCCGCAACTCATTTTTTCCTGTCCTTCACCACCAGGCTAACCCTGGCGGTGAGGGACAGTAAAATTGTAATAATGCCCCACTCACCATGGGAGATGACTCGGATGGTGAGGGGAGCTTTATATTTTAGGATTTTCGTTATGAAAATAAAAAAAATGCTTTGTGCAGGGTGGCGTCTTGCTGGCGCAGCCCTGCACCAAATAGAGAATTACATTGACTGGAACCGCTGTACCTGCGGTTGTTGACTATGCATTATAAATGGCCTCCTGCTTTGCGGTCATTCATACATTTGGTGGGCAGACCCTCTGCCGTGGGGATAGAGTAATTTACTCCGTACCCATGGCGGAACAACGGGCCAGCCACCAAATTATAAATGAGGCCATTAGTTTTCTATCCTTTCTGAATAAGACCTTCTCTCAGCTGTCTTCGATACTAAACCCTCTTTGTATTTCAAGGATCCTGTCCCACGCATTCTTGCCAAGGAGCTAACCAGACATTTATCATGCACTAGTGGGTATATTGAACTCCTCATTCCAAAATGGTGATGTACTGCGCTGCCTCAGGACTGAGCATTTCAAACCACTCGTTGAGACTCAGGAACCCTCAATAGTTGAGAACCACCTCACCATCTCTGACCTTTCCTTCATCTCTATGATCTCATTTTGGCTTCGGTGGTCCCCCAATCCCTGCTCCTGTGGTTGCCCCCCTCTGCTCTGCTCCTCTATGGCCGCCATTTTGCTGCTGCTCTCAGCCGCTTCTTTCTCCTGACCCAGGCCCACCATCTTGTCCGTTCCCTCGGCCTTTACCCTTCTTCCTCGTTTACCCCTTGACGATCCTCAAATGTTTCTGATTTGCCTTTTTTCCATACCCCTGTATCCCTTCCACCCTCCGACCCCACTTAATGGTACTCTGTTTTCGGTTTATAGAGATAACTCTAATCACTAGTATATGCAGTAGGCCTTTGTACTCTCTACCATTCCTATGTTACTCTTAGAGTATATCCATTTGTATCTCTTCCTTGAGTGACTTTACTATTTGTACATTTGCAATTTTTTTTCTGTTTATATCTCTTCTTTGTGTGACTTTACATCTTGTACATTTGCAATTTTTTCTGTTTGTATCTTTTATGTAACGCATGTAATCCTTAGTCCTTATGTTTTGCAACTGGTTCTTATGTAAAGCGCTCTGACACCTTCGGGTAAAGTTTGCGATATATAAAATTGCATTAAATAAAAATAAAATAAATAAAAATAAAAATCTCTGAGAAATGTCTAATATTCTTGTTAAAAAAACACATATATGAAAATTTACTTTCCTGCATGTCCCAACTAGATTCAAGGTTGGCAGTAACAGAAGATTGGCGACTCTTTTGGTGTTTGACACCCTATGTATGTTTGATGGACGCCACCCATATCTTTTTCTCAAAACTTTCTTTATTGAAGTTTTGAAGTACCAACATTATAATCTCGTCAGCGTCCGGGCTAGTACCACAATTATACCTGTAGCTTACATAGAGGCTATTCTCAAGAGGAGTTTCTAAACATTCTGTTATTTTCTGCAAATACCATACCTTACACATATTGCACAAAGTGCTTAGTGACATATTCTATAATCCCCTACCCTCCCACCCCCTGAAAAGGAAAAAGTGATGGTAAAATGGAAAATAAACCAAACAGGAAGGAAAAGCAAAACACAACAGCAAGAAGTGCATGTGCAAAATAGTACGATACATTTACATCAGTGGTTTTTATAGATTCTGGTTCGGCTCCACCATATCCCAGAGCATCATCTCCTGAGTCTGTTAGAGCTGAAATAGATGTAATGCCCCTGTGCAGGTTGGGCAAGCACAAAGGGGTAGCCTTCGAGAGAGAAAATGAACCAAAGGGCCCCATGTATATTCAAAGTTCTTAAAATGTATCAGACAGGATATCTATCATTCGCTTTAGGGTCAATGCCTGCCACAATCGAGAATGCCATTGTGGTATAGAGGGACCCTATACTTCCTTACACGCTCCAGCCACTTCAATCTTCGGTGCCCCCAGACAGAGCCACAGGATTGGTCTATCCCGTTTGATATTTTAAAGCGTCCTCCTTTCAACACAAGAGACAAAGCCTGGATCTTCTGGCACTGGGTATCCTAAAATGTCCTTAATTTGTGCCAAAATTTAAACCCAGAATGACTCGATAGAGGGGCAGTCTCACCAAATGTGCAGGAAATCTCCTGACATCCCGCAACCCCTCCAGCACGTTTCTGTTGATGTAGGGAATATTTTCTTCAGTTTGGCCGGGTAAAGGTACCAGTCGAACATCACCTTGTAATGGACTTCTCTCATTCCCATGGAATGGTTAAATTTAGTTATGTCCCTCCATATCTTTCCCCCTGGGCCTCAGGATGTCCTTATCTAGTGCCTGCTCCCAGAGAGAGCTCTGTCTTAGGACGGGGTGATCAAATGTTGTGAGTAATAGGGAATATAAGAATGATATAGTTCCTTTTGAACCCCCCTCTTCACAAATGGTTCAATTGGGGTATGGCCCCTAATTATAACCTCTCTCATGTCTGCCCCCAAAACCCAGTGTCTGAGCTGTGTGTAATGATGTTGTTCTTTGCCAAAAGCAGAAATTTCCTCCTACATTGCTCAAATGTCAGGGTATTCCGATTGTGAAAAAGGTCAGAGAACATCAGACATCCCCCTCCCTCCACTCATCGAATGCCCCCGTACGCAGTGCTGGTGGGAAGGCCTGATTTTTTTTGGGGGGAAAACCTTTATTGCAACATTCAGAAAGTACAAGTATGGGCCTACAACCGCTGGGGCCAGCCGCTAGTCACAGTTGGAACCAAGCATACAACAGCATAACACAGCTCATCAGCCGACAGCCCTAAGGTCCGGCAGCGAAACAGAATTAAACTTGTACTGGAGTGCAGGAGTAGGTCACAGGATATATTAAAGGCTTAATTTTTTTATTTTTATGATATAAATTTTCATTAAAGAGTCGAGAGTGGCATTACAAATACAGGTGTCACACATAAGATACAATACAATAGTTGGTGGGGGGAGGTAGCTTCGCAACCCATAAATTATGGGGAGACATGTGACGTCATCATAATTACGCAGTAGTAACGCATACGAAAAAGGATAAGCAACTTGTAGGCGACCAAAAGCGAGTACCATCCACAAGACCCACCCATCGAGATACCAGTGAATCAAATCCAGTGTAGACACCAGGAGGATAAAGAAATCAGTGAGGATAAACAGCCCACCTCCCGAAGAGAGAAAAAGGAAAGAAAAAAAGGAGCCATAGAACAAAACAAAGGCAAAATAATAACCCACCCCCTAGCCCTCCACCCTGCACCCCTGCAATGGCTATGGCCTACCCCACTAACAGCGTGCCTGTCGCCCAGAAACTTACCCTAAAAGAAGGAAAGAATGTGAGTGGAGGAGGAGAATAATAACACACTCCCGGTCTCCCTTACCCCCCCCCGTCATAAGCGACCTCCCCAAAATAAATCCAATACAGTATGAGGCAAAGTACGGAATCCAACCGGGGGAGGACATCAAAACCACCCAACTCCCGTTACGTTATAGGACACAATCCCGGCATCAGATCAAGATATTCTATCAAGCCGTAACAATCAGATTCAACCCTGGCCAGTACGATTCTTTATAGGGGCCCTTATAATCCAGACCACAATCGCAATGGGGGAATCGAAGCGTTCATAGAAGTTCAAGTCGGAGGAATCGGATCGAAAATAGGATAAAAGTTCACGATATCCACAAAGTAGGCAAGGAAAGGTGAAAAAGGATGGCGATTCTCTCCGCTATTCACTGAGGAACTTGTTATGGCACTTGAGACTGTCCATGGCGATATTCGGCAGGATAGGGTTCGAGCAGGGAAAGCTGACGATGATCACAGGCGTGCTATCTGTTACGCGAGAGTCAACAAAGCATATGAAATCAGGCTTCCGCACGGGGACCTCAAATTCAAGCGTACAACACTCCACGGTACCACCGCTTGCTGAAAACATGTCGAGGAGTCGTCGTCTGGTCTCAGACAGATATTGTCCACTGTTACAGACAGTTTCTGGTACATGACGGTGATCTGCGAATGGAGCGCCCCAATGGCGGCCATTATGGTCTGCAGCGATGGTGTGCCGTCCGCCCCCTCCATTCCCTCTCACGAAGCAACAAAGCAGGACCCGAACCCCGGAGGTAGACTACTCCGGGGCACCAGGCACACACGGAGCCGATGACAACAGTGGGCGCTCTCCGCCGTGCAATATCAACACCGTCGCCACTAGTGGGGGCCAAGCCTGTCCACCCCGGGAGGGTAACGGAGTCTCCGGGCGTCGTACCCCTGATCACAGCAACCGGTGCGTCACTCTGTTGCGTCCTCGATGTAAACAGTTCACAGAGTAGCCAATCGGAGAAATAATTGTATCCCAGTCCGGGAGACCGGACGCAGCTCAGGTCCCGCGGCCGATGTTGATCAACTCTAACCCGGATGGGCTAGAAATCGAGGCCCCGGCTTCCACACTGAGTTAGGCCGAGAATGGAACACGGCATATCTTCATCACCCGAGAAGCTTGAAATTTCGGGATTGCACCTTAAGAATCAGGAACACCTCATGTGCACAGGAGTCCGGTGCAAGGTCAGGATAGATTGCAGGATATACGAGCTGCTGGCGGACGTCGGCGGAGCCGGGAGCTTATGCGGCCATCTTGCTTGCTAGCGTAGCTCCTCCCATCAGGAAGGCCTGATTGTAGTGTATCAGGGTGTATAGGGAGGGAAAGGTGGTCCAGGCTGACCTACAGGTAACCTTGTCCCACACTTTGAGAGTAGTTCTCGTCGGGGTGCTCAAATAAGTGTTCATCAGGCGATCCCTTTGTGGCCTCTGGAGTAGATCCCATATAAATCTCCCTGCTACCATTTGGTCCATATAGACCCAATGTTTAGCTGAAGCTCCGATGGAACATTCTTTAACCCCTGTCAACTGTGAGGCTTTATAATAAAGGAGTAGGTCTGCCAATGCCAATCCCCCCCCATAGTCTTTGGTAAGTTGAGTTTTCTATAAGGGAGGCGAGTTCTTTTCTCTTGCCAGATAAAGCGGATTAACATGGAGTGTATGGCGGTTAGAAACCCTCGATCTGGGTCAATTGGCAGTCCATGAAATAAATAAAATAATCTCAGAAGTACATTCATTTTTATTGCATGTATTCGACCCAGCCAAGACTGGTATAGGGGAGCCCATCTTCGGAGGTCCTGTTTTAGTTGTAGGAGAAGAGGGGGATAGTTGGCCCTAAAAAGATCCAGAAGCGTGGGAGTGAGTTTAATACCTAGATAAGTAATTTTCCTTTTTGCCCAAGGAGGTAACGTTCACAATCTGGTCTACCTTTGAAGGTGGTAAATTCAAGTTAAGGAGTGATGATTTAGTCTCATTAATACGAAAATCGGATGCTAGTTCAAAATGCTGTAGCTCTGCAAGTAGAGCTCTCAATGTATTTGCAGGGTCTGTAATGGTAATCAGCACATCATCAGCGACAAGTGATATTTTATGTTCCTCTCCATCATTACCTATGATCCCATCGGATCATAGGTAATGATCTGATTTTGCTGCCAATGGCTTGATAATAACAGCGAACCACAGTGGTGAGAGGGGGCACCCCTGTCTAATTCCTCTTCCCAAACTGAAGACATCTGATTTTGCCCCATTAACCATCACTCGAGCACAAGGCCTAATGAAATTAGCTCTCACCATACTTACAAATCAATCACAGAAGCCAAATTTCCATAAAGTAAGGAATAAAGACCAGTCCACCAAGTCAAAGGACTTTTCTGCATCTGGCATCAAAAGAGCTGACGGTATTGATTTTTTGGGAGGCTTTTTCGATCAGGTGGACTACCCTCCGCAGATTATCATGTGTCTGCATGCCTGATTGATCCGGATGGATGAGTTCCAGGAGCACCCCATCAAGCCTGTAGGCTATTATCTTGGTATATAATTTGGCATCTAGACTGAGGAGTGTGATTGATAAGTATGAGTTGCACTTTACTTTAGGGGATCTTTCCCTGATTTCGGGGATCTTTCCTTGATTTCGGAATGATCGAAATTAGGGCATAACTTATAGAAGGGGACACCTCCCCCACCTTCTGCCATGGAATTATATAGGTAAACTAGGTGCGGGAGCAACTCAGTACTAAAGGTCTTATTGAAGAACCGGGTTTTAGAACCCAGAAGCGCCAGGGGAAACGCCCGAGGTCTTCGGGTTCACCTGTCTTAGAATACAGAGACACGGGATACTTCTCGGTGACGTCAAAGACCAAATTTATTGGCTGCAACCAGGAACAGAGGTCTACGAAGCACAACACGGGTGGTTTGCTAGAGACTGCACAAATTCATAGAGCGAAGCATCGTCTTTTATGCTAAAAATCACATTCCTGGCTAGCATCGATTACATACAAACTGACCAATCAGATGATGACATTTCAAACATATCGCATGACGACAAACCCACTTTCCGTCGTCCAGCCCACCAGAAATGACTAGGCAAAATCCAACATTCCTGCTCGGACAGGCCGGACGAACACATAATAAAATTACCTCAACCCATATCAGAAATTAAGCCATAAAGGAAGGAACAGAAACAGATGAGAAGCAAGATAGAAGGGTGTGTGGATGTACCATAAACTCAGCAATGTCCTGCTCTTTGATCTCTATCTGACCAGCTGCCTAACAAGGAACTGGCTCAACGAGGTCAGCCTCGGGAAAGGGAGTCAGTTCGTTCAGGTCACACAAAAGTCAGCTAAAGGTGTACGTGTCCCAAGGACTCGTTCGGCCGTAGTCATCGGCCTATGTGAGGGCAACCACAAAATGGCTGCCGTACACAAAATGGAACCCAAAGGTTCGAACGAAATCCCTGAATACACAGTGTTTCCATTGATCGATTATGACGAAAACACTCGTACATACCGCACTCGTCATTTGCGGTCCGCTGATACCAAAATCGTCTAGGTACGACGACCTTTATTGAACGGGTTCAGAATCACGGAACCTCAGACCCTCCTTTTGCCCTTACATAGGCAACAAACCCAAGCCCATGTCAGTCTGAATCCAGGTCTATATTCATTAGATCATCAAGATGTTGCTGTAGCATCATCCTAGTACTTAGCAACTCTCTCTGGACAGGTCTCCTTGCACACGAAGTAGCACAAAGGCCACTAATAGCAGGAGCACACTGTACACAAAGACAAAACAGGAAAAGGATAGCTAAGATCATCCCAATGACCATCAGAATTTTCTATCCCCACGTGGATAACAATCCCAAAAACCATCCCATCAACGACCAATCTCCTTCGTCTATATGTACAGACTCGGAGATCTTATGTAGCCTGGAAATGGCTTGGAAAACTGTCGGAGCATTGTCTGGAATGAAAACGCAGCAGCTCGATTGAATCAATTTACACACCCCTCCTCTATCTGCAAGTATGGCATCTAACGCAACTCTGTTCTGAAGAGTCATAAGGCGATCCGACTGGAGCTCAGCAGTTAAGTTACTAAGGGCACCGGCAGTCTCGACTATGGTGGACTCAACCACTCTCGTCAACTGTCGAATGTTCCTGCTATTAGCCATAGGTCCCCAGAACGGCAGAAAACCCTTCAAGAAATCTCCCAATTCTTATCCTGCGGTATCTTCCTTACTGAAGACACCTCTTACAACTCTCGTCTTTTGGTAATCTGCCGCAGCTGTAAATGTGGGAGGCAATAGGAACGAAACAAAACATGTGCCCGAAAAGTCAGGGGGCAACCATGTGTATGCTTTATAGTAACAGATGAAATAGGTACCCTTAGTTACTAGGAACGCTCGGGAAGTCTGGGACGCAAAAACATACGTCTCAGGGCAAACACTCTTCCCTAACTGAGCTCTCGGATTCTTGCCATTACCTTGCAGACAATACTGACCCTGATGGGGCACTATCCAAATCGGAGGGGATCTTTTTGCTCGCTGGTTAACACTCAGGCTAACTCCATATCCAGTCACGTTCCATCCAATGTAGGCTTGTGTCTCATCTCTCGGGATAGTCTCATAGGAACTAATTCCCCTAATCATGTCAACTATACCCTTGACCAGAGCACTAGTCTTCGGATTATCTTTCACAGAACGTTGGGGATAGACTCCATGAGCATAAATGAACATCGTTCTGTATGCCGAAATAGAACCATTATAGCTAAAAGGCAAAACCAGGTAAGGAATACCTTTATCGGTAGTATGGGGCATAAGGCCACACACCCAACAATTTGTCGTGTTCATTACTAGCTGGTGTTGGTGCAGGAGCTGAACAAAGGAATTGTTAGCAAATTCCAGTCTTCTTACAGTTTCATGTTCGGGCAGAGGGTGAAAAGAATGTGAAGAAACAGTAGGAGGAGGCATAGGTTGCATAGTGGGCACAAACGTCACTTGAAAAGAGAATGTCACATATCCAATTAAAAACATCATTAAGCTAAACAACATAAACAAACACAATATTAAAAAACGTTTTCTGCTCATAACTGTACATATTTTGCTCTTGAAGCTTATTCTTTCAACAGGTCTCTCCATCTCGAAAAACTCCATCCTCTAATCGTGCTGCTCGCGGCGGTAGGGTGTTCCGTACTAAGGAATGCGTCTGTCAGTCTAGGGAAAGCCCTCAGACCAACCAGAACCGTCGACCTAACGTCTTCGGCTTGCACTCCAAAGACTTGACACCGCGACCCTACAGCTGAACCCGGATGGTGGTTCGAAAAACAAAAATCAAAATAGTTCCTCGGAGGAGAGCTTATCCTTCAAAATCAGAAAAGA
Organism: Lissotriton vulgaris; assembly: GCF_964263255.1. Classification (NCBI taxonomy): domain Eukaryota; kingdom Metazoa; phylum Chordata; class Amphibia; order Caudata; family Salamandridae; genus Lissotriton; species Lissotriton vulgaris. The sequence goes on along the minus strand of NC_141695.1, from coordinate 1,364,663,367 downwards.
AAGAATTTATCATTTTATTTGTCCAGCGACTCTCGGTCGCAAATTATAACGCTCTTTCCCAGGCAATGTTTGTTCTCGGAATAAAAGCTCTGGTTCAGAAGTGTCCAAACGATTCGACGAAAGCACAGCTTCTTGCAGAAGATCGTCGCTTTCTCGTTCGGTGTTTGTTCCAATCAAACGGGCATCTCTAAAAGGCAGAAAACGAGGCACAGTCTCAGTCTCAGAATCAGGAAGTCCTTTCTGGACCCACCGGTCATACGGCAGAGGCAAAGGGGCCCTCTTACAATGTACACCGTGGATCCAGTTCTTTTTACAGTGCACTCGTACTGCAGAGTGGGTAGCCAGAAGAACTAAGTAGGGGCCGTTCCAGCGGGGCTGCTCTTTCTTGGTCCGCTGGAAGTTTTTGACTAGGACCCAGGTGCCAGGTTCGATGGCTTGTCCTGGATCTTCAGAAGCTTGTGCCAGTGTATCATGAACCTGTTGGTGCAAAACACGCAATTTAGCCGTCAATTCATACAGGTAATCAAGCAATACAGGATGTTCTATCTCGCTAAATTTTGTCGGCCGCGGCACTCCCCAAATATTTGCCGGGCGACCAAACACAATTTCATACGGACTAAGTCCCATTCGCGAATGCACAGTCATTCTAGTGGACAAAAGGGCTAATGGCAAGGCATCTGGCCATTGTAAACCAGAGCTCGCTTGAATCTTGGCTAGTTTTAGCTTAAGGGTGCCATTATAGCATTCAACTAGACCAGCTGATTGGGGATGATTTGCAGCGTGGAACTTCTGTCTTATTCCTAACCCATCACACACTCTCTTCATCACTTGACCCACAAATTCACTCCCATTGTCACTCCAGACCATTCTCGGAAAACCAAACCTAGGGAAAAATTCCTTAATAAGGGCTTTCGCTGTGGACAAGGCAGTGTTATCTTTCAAAGGGTAGGCTTCCACCCATCTCGAAAAAGAGCAAACAACCACTAACACATATTTCAGGTTGTTGCACCTCTCCATGTGGATGAAATCTAGCTGCAAAGCCTCGAACGGATACGTTGGAGGAGCAAAATGACCAGCTGGAGTTGGAGTTCCCTTACCAGGATTGTACATCAAACACACCATACAATTCTTAACCAGATTCTCTGCATACTTAGGAATACCAGCATTCTCCCATACTGGAGCTAACAACTTGCAAATCCCTTTCACACTGATATGAGCCATTCCATGAGCCATCGTAACCACTGGGAGTACATACGCATCGGGTAACAACCATCTCTGATGCTCTGACAACTTAATCCAACAACCATTCGAATCCAATTTACCCTTGCTTTCTCTCCATTCATTCAACTCTTTCTCTGTAGCTTCAGCTTGGATGGATTTCACACTCTCAATCGTATCTTCACACATACTTCTATCCGGAACCCATCTCGCCGGACCCGCAACATACATTCGACTCATCACATCTCTCGTAGTTTCTTTCGCAACTTCATCTGCAAACGCATTACCACGACCAACATCATCAGTAACTTTCTTATGCGCACTGCATTTCACAATCGCAACTTGCAACAGCAAAGTAAGAGATTCAAGAAGTTCATTCACCAACTGACCATGCTGAATCTTAGTTCCATGCGAAGTCAGGAACCCACGCTCTTTCCACAAACGTCCAAAACTATGAGCCACACCAAACGCATACTGGCTATCGGTATACACAGTCACTCGTTTTCCTTTCGACAACACACACGCTCTTGTCAATGCAATCAACTCTGCTGCTTGCGCTGAATTATGTGGGATACGTGCAGCTTCAACAATCGTATGCAAAGTCGTAATAGCATATGTCGCAGTCGTATCACCATTCGGAAGCTTGAAGCACGAACCATCAACCCATAAGGTACCATCACACTCTGGAAGAGGAGTGTCCCTAAGGTCTATCCTCCCTTTCGTTTCCTCTTCTGTCCTAAGGAAGCAATCATGCTGTTCAACAACATCTGTCTCAACTGAAATCGGCAACAACGTAGCTGGATTCAACGTGTTGCATCTCTTTATATGCACATGACTCGCTAACAGTGTTAATTCGTAACCCGACAACCGAGCACTAGTTAAGTGCTGTGTCTTGGTACGATTCAACAAGGTATCCACTGCATGTGGAACCATCACAATCAATGTGTTGTCCATCACCAAACCAGCAGACTGTCGGATAGAAACAGCTGCTGCTGCTGTAGCTCTCAAACAACTCGGCAAAGCTCTAGCTACCGGATCCAAAGTCGACGAAAAATAAGCACATGGACGTTGCTTATCGCCGAACTGTTGAGTCAAAACTGACAATGCACATCCCTCTCTCTCGTGGAAATACAATGTAAAAGGCTTGCTGTAGTCGGGAGTACCCAACACAGGAGCCGAACACAACGCATCACGCAATTCTGAAAAGCTCTTCTGACATTCGTCAGTCCATGGAATAGGATTTGGAGTATCCTTAACAGTAAGAGCTATCAAAGGTTTCGCAAGCAATGAAAAATTAGGGATCCACTGTCTACAGTACGACGTAATACCCAGAAAAACGCGTACTTCTCTCTGTGTCGTAGGCACACTCATTTTCGCAATAGCTTGAATTCTTTCTGGGGTCAATTTCCTTCCCTCCTTCGATAAGAGGTGACCTAAGTAGGTAACTTCTTGTCGACAATATTGCAACTTCGCAAGAGAAACCTTATGATGGAAATCAGACAAATGACGTAACAACGACAAAGTAGCCTCTTTACAGATCTCTTCACTGTCTGCCACAACCAACAAATCGTCAACATACTGAATAAGAGCAGCACCATCAGGTAAAACAATCGAATCAAGTTGTGTTTTCAAAGCCTGACTATAGATCGATGGACTCTCACAATAACCTTGAGGAGCGCGCTTAAACTGGAAACTTCGTCCTCCTAAAGAGAAGCCAAAAATATCTCTACTTTCCATGGCAATCGGGATGCTGAAGAAAGCATTCTTCAAGTCAATCACCGAAAACAACGTGGCTGTAGCCGGAATCAAAGTCGGTAAAGCGGTGATATCAGGCACAACAGGAAATTGAGGAACAACAATCTTCTTCACCTCGCGGAGATCAATCACAAACCTATATACAGGAGGCTGGGAAGAATCAGTTCTTTTCAGAACAGGCAAAACCGGACTATTGCACACATTACCTCTCATTTCCTCAATCACACCTTTTCTCAATCAGATCATAGATGATCGCCAGAAGTGCTCTTTCACCATCACTGGAAATCCGATATTGGGGAATACGTGGCAATCTAGCAATTGCTTTCAACATCACAACATATGGTGGAATCTCCAAGAGACCCAAATCGTTAGGACTAGTAGCCCAAAGAGAATCAGGGAGAGAAGACAATTCAGCTGGAAGACGATCTTTAGACAAATACATCGGAGAGATCACTCTCTTACCCAATGTAAGCTGTACTCCTGAAGGAGAACAATATAGCGTTGCATACAATCTTTTCAACAAGTCCAATCCCAACAAGTTCTCACCGCAACCTGTCATCAGAATAAGGGGTGCTTCGAATTCACAAGGTCCAACAGAAATAGACAACGGACTAGAAATCGGATTCGTAACCGGGGCGCCAGAAAACCCTACTGAAACATTTGTGAAGCCAGACAAAGGTGCGCCAGGGAGTTTAGAGTGCATAATAGAACTCTTCGCTGCACCAGTATCCAAAAGAAAAGGCTATGACACACCTGATGCAATCACTTCAACATAAGGTCCACTCTGATCTACTGGAACTGAAACAACTCCCTCTCTTTGTCTATGGCTGTCCTAGCAATCATTACCATCCACATCCTCACCTTCGACATAGTAATCGTCCGCATAGTACTGAGCCGTCCTACCATTCTGCTGATCAAAGCTATTCATAGAATTCTGTGGAGGCAAGGGACACGCATTCTGACCACGACCTCTACCTCTAGGAGCTTGCTGAACGCCTCGACCTCTCACACCAGAAGCACCATTTGTGCGTTGTAACAGAACTGGACAACTACTCTTGAAATGACCCTCTTCTTTGCAATACGCACACTGATTAGGGCCTACGGGAATACGCTGTTGAGAAGACTCGAACCTTTGCGAGTTTCTCTGATATTGCTGAGGTTGCTGATAATCACGCTGATTAGTACGAGGCGGATACGCTTGCTGCAAAAGAACCTTAGTCTTAAGCTCTTTAGTCTTCTTGTCAGCTCTATCTTTCTCATCCTTATCTCTATTTTTGTAGTACTGGGCAGTAGCCAAAATCTGCGCTGACGAAGAAACAGCCCAAGAACTCTCAGAATCCTTCAACTTAGTACACAATTCCGGAAGCAAATTATGTACAAATTTGTCAACGAACAACCGTTGACCACCTTCCGTACTCATATCCTGACCACTATGGTCGATGAACGTCTCTTCAAACCTAGTGAAAAAGTCAGACACACTTTGTCTTTCTTCTGCTTACACGCAGACAATTTGTCCCAATTAACATGCATAGCAGGCATCAAAGTCTTCATATAATTAATAATCCTACCAGGGAGGTCAGCAACTAAATCCTCTGGTTTAGCACCACCTACTTGTCTAGCATCTGCGGCTCTAATATTATTCCATGTGTCACCTAACTCTTGCGCATGATCCGTATGACGAATCATTCCCCATATAGGCTGTGGAACAACATTTCCAAACAACAAGTCTATGTCGGCCAGATTCATAATACACGAACCCGCAGTCTGTGATAATTCCTTATAGTACCCTGCAGGATTTTTACATGGATCAGGCAAAGTCTGCTTAAGGGCTAAAACTTCAGCACGCTTCCATGGAACATGTACCCAAACACGCTGAAAATAAGACGGAACAACTGGATTAGCATTTGGATCTCCCGCTCTCCAAACTGGGGGAACCTCTCGCATCGGGTATTGTCGCGCCTTTCTCCTAACTGAAGAATCAGGCTCAAACAGTCGCTGAGAAGGAGATTCACTCCTAAATGGCAACAACGTCGCAACTGCTTTCTCAACCTCAATACCCACTAGAGTTCCCTTCGCAAACTCAGACCGTATACGGAACAAGTCAGGCGGAGCTTTTCCTAACTCACCATCTTCCCATTCTTCACGAAGGAAAGAACACATCATATCAAAAACATATCGCTGTGTCGGGGCTCCCCATTGACGGAAAACATCCATAACACACTCGAGACTATAGTGTAAAGGATACGTAACCCATTTACGCGCTAAGTGATCCAACACTGTCCGCTCATCGGGACCAGGCAATTGGCTACGCAATTGCTTACGCTCTGCAACAGGAGACATACCCAATGACCCAAAAAGAGGAGAAAAGAGACCAGCAACAGTATCGGTTATTCTCTGTTGAACAGAAGGAGAAGGTGACAAAAGAACAGGAGACAAAGCAGAATGAGAGGAAACCAAAGTCGGAACAGTAACAGAAGGAGCAGGCAATACAGGCATAGGAGTAGCAGACGAAGGAGGTAGAAAAGGCGGCGGCCTTTGAGGAGGCTGGGCCAAAGGAACAGGAGCCAACGGAAGAGGAGCTGGCTGGTGAGGAACCACAGGTGGCAAAGCAACCGGAGGTTGAGCAACTAAAGCTTGTGGAGGTGCGGTAGCACTCTGCACATAAGGGGGTGGCGAACTCAATAGGTGCGACATTAAAGGATCTTTCACAAGATCTTTCTTTTCATCTTGCTGCTGAGGTGGCAAAGCTGGATAGCACTTATCTATCGCCAGTTTACGTTGCCTAAGCAACTGTTTGCTCTCTTGTTCTTCTTCGTTATCCCTAAACTGTATAGCAGCTTGTACCATTGACATACCTTTTTCTCTCTTATTTCTCTTCTCTAACTTAATTTCTTTCTGTTTGGCTTCCTTTCCCCATAAGCGGAAAGAGTCAAACATCGCCGGCCTGTTTAACTTCGAGATTGTCTAAAATATCTGTTTCAAAGCTACCACATCGGGGCCACTGTAGGACACCGTCTTTCCTGGTATACTTAATCCATACTTCATTATACGCGATTGGGCCCACAACATGTTTTACATAGAGCTCATAGGTCGGAGTTCCAATCGGAGGAACCGGACACGAGTCCTCCAATTGGGAATCCCTATTACAACCACAGCAAAATATCTTTCCAAGTCTGCTAAGACCAGGCATCTTCGCTCACTAGTCTAGCTTCAAGGGAATATCAAAAACGATAGTCTTGCGAATACACGAGTCCCTCGGCTTAGGGGCCTGCAGGTACCAAATCAAAGAATCCCAAGGGGAAACCAAAACAAAACTAAGGACTGGGAGGCGCTCCACTCATACTTAACTGAAATGTCGATGGCGTCGCCAGAAGACCCGTCTATTGTCTTGCTTTACAAATCATCTAATGGCTCCAAAACAGGGCGACAGTCAGGGCAGCAGTCCTTCGAAGCCGTCGGAAAGCGGGGAACCTCGCAGCAAAGACTTTCGGACCACGACGACATACAGGGGTCGATGAAGTGGCAGGCCTTCCTCCAGAATTTTCACACGAAGCTCCTCACGATCTTCAGGCTTGGACCAGTACCGCTGAAGTCGCCCCACGTGGGCGCCAACTGAAGAACCGGGTTTTAGAACCCAGCGGTGCCAGGGGAAACGCCCGATGTCTTCGGGTTTACCTGTCTTAGAATACAGAGACACAGGATACTTCTCGGTGACGTCAAAGACCAAATTTATTGGCTGCAACCAGGAACAGAGGTCTACGAAGCACAACACGGGTGGTTCGCTAGAGACTGCACAAATTCATAGAACAAAGTACCTGGCTCAACGAGGTCAGCCTCGGGCAAGGGAGTCAGTTCGTTCAGGTCACACAAAAGTCAGCTAAAGGTGTGCGTGTCCCAAGGACTCGTTCGGCCGTAGTCATCGGCCTATATGAGGGCAACCACAAAATGACTGCCGTACACAAAAAGGAACCCGAAGGTTCGAACGAAATCCCTGAATAGACAGTGTTTCCATTGATCGATTATGACGAAAACACTCGTACATACCGCACTCGTCATTTGTGGTCCGCTGATACCAAAATCGTCTAGGTATGATGACCTTTATTGAACGGGTTCAGAATCACGGAACCTCATTATACAGTTGGGCTGTCAATCCGTCCGGGCCTGGGGATTTATGTAATTTGAGCCCGGTTATTGCTGTGCGGATTTCTTCTGCAGTAATAGGGCCTCTCAGTTGTTCATTCTGAGCACAAGTAACTTGGGGGAGTTTCACCCTCTCTAAGTACTCCAGTTGCGTGTTCTTGGCTAGAGTCTCCCCCGTGTAGAGCCCATTATAGAATTGACCAAACACCTGGGCTTTTGCAGAGTCAGTAACCACTTTCTCTCCCGTGTGAGATAGTATATCCATTATATATTAATTCTCCTGTTTTAATCTCAATTGTCTGGCTTAGTGTGACCCCACCTTGTTTGTATGAAGTGCGTTTAAGTCTCAGGAGTGTGAGTTCTGCCCTATTGTTATAAATGGCATTCAGTTTTCCCCTGATTGTCGTAACTTTCCTCTGTAAGGCTAGTGATGGGTTTGCCTTGCGTGCCCCTTCAGATTGTGTATGCGAATATTCTCCCTCCGGGACCTATTCTCTAAATCTTCACATTTTATTAGAGATGGCTGGAGGGGTGTCTGAAGGCGTTTCGTACGGCCTCCATCATATGCATACGTTGTTCTAGAGATTGTTTTAGTCTCTAGGTCCAGAGTGCGGGTACCCACAGAGTCTACGTCTTGTTGCAGAGAGGTGAGTATGCTTTGGAGGTCTGTGCGTAAGTTCTCTAGGGAGGCTTTCAAATCGGACTTCAGATCTTCCTGTCGCGCCTGTTTAAACTCACCAAGGGATGTCAAGATGTCCTCCCTAGTAAGTGCCATGCTGTCTTGATGATTTGCAGAAGCTCTGCCCCTCCTGTCTGAAGGTGTAAAATAGTTAGAGACTCTGTTCGTCTGACTTTTCTTTGGAGGCATAAAGTCAGGAGGTAGCTGTCTGAGGTTTGTGTTGGAAAAGAGGGTGCCAATGCCTTGGGGGGGCTATCTGGTGTGTCGAGAGCTATGGCGCAGATGACCTCGTCCCTGAGACAGGAGTCTGTTGACGTTCCTGTTTCTATACTAATGTCCCATGTCTTCAGGGAGTGTGGCTCTAGCCACCTTTAATTGAAGCTGGGGCTGCTCCCAAATTTTGCAGGCAAAGTACAAACCTTGTGTGTTCCCCAGGGTACTATTGGCCGTTCACTGCCAGGGGCTCTCTAGACCTGCCGCGGCAATCGTGCTTCTAATGGGGTGGGGCGGCTGATAACAACGTTAACTGTGAGGCCCAGGCCTCTCAATGGCAGCCAGAGGAGCGAGTCGGCTCCTGGAGAGGGATGTATGACGTGACAACGCATACCGTTACCACGCATACCTTTACAATGCGGTATTTACAACGAATACCGTTACAACGCATAGCGCTTAGAGGTGCTGGATAGTGGTAAGTATAATTTTATATTCCAACTCCAGTCCCCGTGGGCACTAGGGAAGGTGTTGGATATAAAATTAGACTTATTCCCTATCCTAGAGCGCCCCCCAGCGCAATGCGTTCTAATGGTAGTGCGTTGTAAAAATTCCGTTGTAAACGTTGTATACCCCTGGAGAGTGTCTGTCTTCAGGGGCCGCCATCTTAGGGTCAGGTAGCCCTCATTCACACCCACCCCTGGAACCGTCTCCCCACCGACCTGGTGGGTATTCTCCAGTTCTCCCTACAAAGGCACTCACTGGTGTCTCATATGGATCTCCAAAGCTGCTCTCTTTGACTCCATGCGGGTGGCAATGTTCACAGCAGTGCACCTCTTCCTATCCTCTCTGGTCCCTTGCAAGCTGTCCTGCTCCGGCGTTTCATCCAGTCGCATCCCCTCCTTAACGGCCAGATCCACAGGTCACACTGTTGCTGCATGAATAAAATGTCATCCGAACCACCAGAAGTCTTCTAAATACGCTTTTCATTACTCTTACGGTTAAGCCCTCACGGTCCACGTCCACTCGGCCATCTTGGCTGGCCACGCCAACCACCCTTATCTTTTAATCAGTTTTGACCTCACAGAAGCATCTGGCAGCATTGACTACCAAACCCTTTCAGACATCCCCAAAAGCAGGATGGGTGGCAGATGAACAATACTGAAATCATCCGAATCATATCACAGATCGTACTAAGTAGATACAAATGTTCCAGTCCTCTTCAGACCCCACTCCAATGACATATGGTATACCTCATGGCTCCATTCCTGCACCCATTCAATTCAGCCTTTAACTTAAAACATTTGAAGACCTTCTTAAAGATCAGGGCATGTCCTTTGAATAGTCCACCAAAGGCAATCAAATGAATCTAAATTGGGCACAACTTAACCCATCTCGGCAATCAGAGATGTGCTGCTAGCAGTGCAATAGATGAAACAGTAATTCCTAAAATTCAATGCTCTGAAGACTGAATTTCCCTAAAACCTTCCATAGCTTACTGTAACCGATGATGAATCTGGATTGAAACAATTAAAAGTGCTGGCTTTACTCAAATACTTGCCACCACTGTCAAAACCCTTGGATTTCTCCTGGATGAAAACGTCACCTCGTGAAGCATGTTCAAGCCACGAAAAAATAATCAAAATTTCAATTCCCAGAGCTAAATCATATGCAGCACATACCCTCTACGTAAACATGGGGGCCTATTAGGATGGTGGGCGGACTTTCATCCGCCTGCCACCCTAGCAGTGCTGTGACCGGCTGCCAGTGGTGCGGCAGTCCCGCACCGGCAATTAGGATGCCACCGCCACAGTGGCGGTGGCATCCCCCATGCAAAACATTGTGACGGGCGGTGCTCACAGCACCGCTCGCCACAATGCTGTGGCTACACTGTGTGCATTTGCATGCACAACGTGGCAGGCACCGCGCTGTGCCTGCCACGTTGTGCATGCACATGCTTGGGGTACCGTAGTTACCCCCCATGTGCCCCCCATCCCGACATCCTGCGGGCCAGCTACCTAATCCCTAATCCTTTCCGTGGCATTCTAATATGGTTGGCGGTGTCTAGCAGACACCCCCACCATGTGTTCTGCCCATGTGCGACAGGGCGGAAAAGTGGCAGACAGTATTCCCGTCCGCGGCGGTCCCCACGCCATCATAATATGGCAGGAGGAAATGGGGAAATGGGAGGCGGCGGGAGATGATGTAGGGTGGATAGCCACCGCCATGCGCGCGGTGGCGATCCGCCCTACATCATAATAGACCCCTTAGAATAAGCAATAGAAGCTCTAGACACATTCCTCTTCACGGGCCTCACCAAAAACAGATGGGTTCCATTGAGATCCGTCTTACATGCTGCTGATTTTCTAGTCAACATAAAAGGTGAATATAATATATCACTCACGCTGTTGCTTCATGGCCATCTACTGGAACTAGAAGCTCCATGAGAATTTCTTCAATTGCCTATAGAGCCTTATGCCACTACACTCCTAGGTACAGTCACTCAAAAGTCCATATCTGAATACCTATTTGCATATTCCAAGTGCTCCCTATCAAGATAGACAGAGGACCCCACTAAGGATCTGGTCAACTTTGGCCCTAAGGGAAGGCCACGAGGCGGCTGTCTTCCTTGCTTAACAAACTGTGAACTGGATGGGGCACTGATCCTACTTGGCCTCCAGCAGCTTTTGCCACCGTCTTGCACAATTTTCTGATCAGCAGGCCTCCACTGGCACGCTCTTAACCTCATTGTTGCTGCCAACGGCCGTCGCGAGCACTACCTTGGTAGTGCTGCGCACGCCTGTTGGCCGACGCGGCTCCGCCCACACAATAGAATCCCCCGCACTGCAGCGAAATATTCACAGCGGTAAAGGGGTTAAGTGTTTGTGCTCTTTCTTGCTGAATAGAACACAAACAGTTCAGCTGGGTGCCTGCAGATCTCGCTCTTTTTCTTCTACTTGCGGGCTTCCACAGGGCTCCTCCCTGAGCTTTGCTCTCTTCGATGCCTATGCAGCTTCACTGGCAAAAATTGTCAAATTGGGGCTTTGAGGTCACTTCTTATGCAGAGGATACCCAGCTGATGATACCACTGAGGGAGGATCACAATGAGACACAAAGTAATCTTTGGGGATGCCTCACCGAAGTAGCGGGATGGATGTCAAAGCATTGTTTACAACTCAATGCAGGAAAAACAGAAGTCCAGCTGTTCGGTGGTGTGCATCAGATGTGGGATGCCTCATGGTGGCCTGAGCCTTTTGGAGAGATGCCCACTCCCAAGAAGTCGACTAAAAACTTGGGTCATCATTGATGGCCAACTCTCCATGCAAAATCATGCCAGAACTATGTTTGGTAAATGCTTTGGCATTCTTAAGCTTTTGAGAAAAAGATTCAAATGGATCACAATAGTTTGGGGAAAAACCATAGTCCAGGCCCTCATAACAAGTTGACTGGACTATGGTTATGCTCTATTTGTAGGTATGACTGATTACCTTTTCACTCAATTGCCAGTAATTCAAAATGCTGCCGCCAAGCTTATCTGCAATATGGAAAGATTTGGCTTCTTTAGTCTGCTTAACTTCTCTGCATTAGTTGCCTAGCGGCAAGAGGGCTAATTTTATACTTTTATGCTTCGCGTACAAAGATTTGCATAATGTGGGCCCAGGTACTCTACACACCAGAATGTCATTTAACAAACCTACTCAAGACCAGCGATGCTGTAGGTTGCTTTTAGCCCAAACTAAACAAATATGAAAGACCAGATCAGAAGGCCATTCCTTCTCTTATTTGGCTGTGGTTCAATGGAACTCTTTACCCTTGTGCATTTGTTCAATTGATATTCATACTAGGTTTAGGAAAGAATTGAAAACGTGGCTCTTTCCTGGTTAATGGATAGCAGGATGCTCCTGTCTTGGTTTAATGGCACTCTCAGTAAATGGGTTGGGCATCTACCGAGTGCTGTGATGAGTTTTTCGCTCTACAAATACGAAATAAAAAAACTAAAGAGGTAATGGGCTTGCCTGATATCATCAGTTATTGCAGAGCTGCACAGCTGTTTATCCAGAGGGATTGTACGCAGAAAGTAGCATCCAAAACCCTCAGCCCATTTGTCTCAGGCAGTAGCAGAAAGGACCCAGTAGGAGGTACTGTGGCTGACCGGGGAAGCTAGATTTGTCACTCTTTACCACAGTAAAATAGTCACTACGCGGCTAGAGTTGTGGATTGTGATCCTCCTTAAGAGAACTCGGATGAGGTTTCCATGACCCCGTCACACCTCTGGACTTTATTCTGGAATTGAAGCCAATGAACACTTGCTTCTGCCTCAAATACTGGATGGATTTACATTGCAGGCTTCCTGTGGAGAAGTGTGGCTCAGGGGTTAGAGGCGGCAGACCTGGAAGCTGAGATCGGTCCTGGACCAGGGTTCAATTCCTCGCCTCGGCGGGGCTTGGGCTCAAAAATTCCACGGACTCGATAACTCTCGTTCCGGTGCCTACTCGACTCACGGGTTCACACTCTGCGACTCTGGGCAATAGCTTGCTTAATCTCCACTACGGCCCCTCGTGGCGGGATGCCTGGCTTTCACCTTGTGGATACCCTACTGGGGTTATCTCACAGGGGAATACCAGGACGGGTTCCCAAGGCAAGCGCCTTGATGCCTTCGGGTGATACGTGCGCTATATAAATCGCAATACATTTACATTTACATTTACATGTTTGAGGGGGACATACCCTGGTTGAAGGGTCAACAAGGCAGACAGAGACCACTGTGCTGCTTGAGGTCATTTGCAGCTCAGGTCCTAGGGTCTGTCCTACTATGGCTCTGCAAACTTGGGAAGCAGAAACCTTTCTGCACTGAGCTCTCATGGTCACAATGGTGCACAGTCCAAGCCCACTCAGGGAGGGATTGTGGGAAACAAGAACTCCGAACTCGACACTCAACCAACAGACACACTAATGTACTGAAATGTAAAATGGCCACACGCCAATATAGGTCATCGCATCAAGTTGCCCATCAGTGATGAAATTCTACAGTTAACGAGTGTGTTGAGATGCTTTTTATTTCATCCAGTAAAAATGTTACAGCCAACCATGTGCGATTTGTTCACTATTGAATCCAGCCAAGGTAGCAGTTTATAAACAGGACGATAAAGAAATAAACCTTCTCAGATCCTGTGCATTGATGTAAACGCAGATTCCAAGTAACAGCGTTTAGGGACCCAAGAAAGTACCAAACGTGGCAGAAGGCTTCATTGCCCGAGTAGCAGAAAGTATACTGCTTGGAGTGAAGCAACAACAAGGCCACAGGACCCTAAGGAATGGTGTCCTAATGCTACATAGCAGTGTGCCTCCCTCCTCGTGCTACTGTGAAATCTTTAGTGTGCATGAATACTACCAAATGTACCATTTTGTGGGTATACACCATGCCCAGGTTGGTTACTCACTTTTCCTCCCCTGAGAACATGCATGTGATGTTCCCAAGTCCAGTGCTAAATTAAAGGCAACAGAAAATTGGTCACACTTGTCGGTTGTCCATCATAATACGTACTTTTTTCTGGGTGTAAATATTTACTTCAATTCCGCTTAATTTCGGCTCAAAATGACATAAAATGACATAAAAAGCATTTTTCAATGTAAAGCATAAGTAGTTAAAAGCGTAACTATGATTGGAATCCAGTTAATTGCAATTCAGAAGAGTTCTTAATACAGCAGATTTTAAATAAGTAAAAACTGTTACATAGATTTAAAGCCGTCACTTTTGGGGTACCTAAATTACACTTAGTGGACAAAACTTATTGTGATGCGAGCCCTAAGAGCAACGGGATAATGCATGCCTTGGTATGTAATAGCCTGGCTAGGGGACTTTAGATCAGAGTTCATGACGAAAAAGGTTTGCGCGTAGTAAAGCATTTTCACAACCTCGTAATAATACTGAGATAGATGCCTGTCTATGGAAACAAGACAGTCTCTTTAGAACCTTCTAGAAGAGCGTAAGGTACATCCGGTATTCTTCTGAAGTTGTGCCGCGGTCAAAGGGCAGCGAAACAATAAATACACGGGTAAATCGCAAACCTTTTCACTCGAATTCATGTGTAAGGAGAGAATTATGGTTTACGACACTCTTGTGAATTTTTAATACCGTAAAACATGTTTTTCCTTTGAAATACCGGTTTTAATTCTGTTTTTCAAACATCCCACACAACCAGCCGCACTCTTATACCAGAAAGCAGGCTTCAAAGTGGAACTTTAGTTATCTTGGCTGTATGCCATACATTCCTTTGCTTACCACTGTTTCCGTCCTACAAGCTAGTAACCTGCTAAAGTTTTTCAAGACGATTAAGTAATGTGCTTTCTACTGAAACATTGAGTAATGATTACAAGGACCCTGCACACACGAGCAGCATTGGTTTTGCGTGAACGTTTCTGCTCTATTACAGTGTTACGCATGGAGGGCGGAGTGTTGGCATGTTTTTTTTCCATCTGTTATGGGGTTTGCTGACCTTTTTCATTTTCTTAGTAAAATTAAAGATACCGCCCTGCACACTGTGCTCAACACTGGATTGAAGTTCATATTAGCCGAATACAGTGTAGATATTTTAAAACGCCGCTAGAGGGAGAGCGTGCCCACGAATTGCCGTCTGGATTTTAGTCAGCTAATTTTAGCCTGCCCCCGGGCAACTTTGTAACAAGTGCTTAAATAGGTGCATTGTATGCACTGAGTTTATGTGAGATTTTAATCACGACAAGAAGGCTCACATTACAGCCATGTATCTGTTTAATCACCCCTCCTCTCCAGCAAGAGACTGAAGTGTCACATCGGAATAAAGGTTTTTGAACGAACGAAATAAATTTAGAATATCCAACACGGCTCACTTCTCTGAAGCACTTTCTTTTCTTGCTACTCCGTACTCGACGTAAATGCCCTAAATAATACATTATTCTTTCCATTAACTTGATTTTATTTTCAGAATGTTAGACGTTATCGGATCGATGTAGCTTTTGGAGTGTAAGTATAATTTTTACCTTGTTTTTTTTTCACTCTTTCTCTTACTCTGCTATTTCTTGTTCATAATGTTCGTTCCTTTTACTCATTTAATTTTGCCAGAACAATCTGTGCCCTTCTTGTGTTTATATATTGTTTTCTTTCCAATTAGAAATTCGACCGTTTATTATGTAATTTCGAAATGGTATCTTCATTCAGCTTTAGCATCCTTTGTTTCGTTTTAATCTCGTGTTTTGTCTCAAGGTGCGCGAGTTGGAGGTTCCCTCCGCAACGCAGCCCTCACGCGGCGCTCTCCATGACACGCTGTTTTACTGAAGTCTCTACAGCGGCTTGCTCTGCCTGGGAGCGCACGTGCTACATGGCTCAACAAGCATTTGCAAATGTAATAGGTTTCGTTTTTCCAGCGCTGTGTGGCAGCTGCTATGGGTTTTGCCAATTATGGTGGCAAGTTTTTATTAATGTGATGAGACAAAAAAAATACAAGCCCTGAATGGAGTGGCGAAGCAAAGACAAATGTAGTTCCCCAAATGTATTAACAGGGAAGTCAACAACTTCACTCAATCAAAATGATGGTAAATAAGTTCTGTTGTAAGAGATGGACAAACGGAAGAGGAAAGAAAGCCATTGAATAATAAGCAAGCCAATGAGATTGACAAGAAAGCCAACCAATGATATGGAATGGGCTGACCCAAAATCTCATTGTACATGCTAGAACAACCAAATGGTCCCATGGGTAACATTTTTTCAAGGATCAACTAACCCCAAGTAGCATACTATTAAATGATTCACAAGGTCAGTAAAATCTGCGAATGCAGTGTCTTATTCCATCAATAACAAATAGCGTGAGTCAAGTTCTAGTGCAGACCAATGCGTTGCTTCAGGGGGCGGGGGGGGACTTGGAGTGTAAATGTAAATGTAAATGTATAGGCATTTATATAGCGCACTACTTACCCGTAGGGTCCCAAGGCGCTTCGACCGCTGCGAAACCCTTCCTGGCTTCCCTGAGAGATGGTCCCTTAATGGGTATCTCCAGGGTGAGACCAGGCATCCCCGGCGGTCTGGTGGGGCCGTTAGTGAAGATGAGGCAAGCTAATGCCCAGAGTTGCCGAGTGTGATCGCTGATCGGAGTGGGCACCGAGGCGAGAGAATTATCGAGTCCGCTGACCCTGATCCAGAAACCTGCCGCGCCGGGAATCGAACCCTGGTCCCGGGCCGTCCTCTGCTCTCGGGTCTACCGCCTCTAACCAGTGAGCCACACTACTTCACTACATCCCCCTAAAAAGTTTATTAAATAGTAGTTTGGTACAAGTGCTTTGACAAATACACATACACACACACACACACACACACACACACACACACACCCTCACCCTCTCTTATCCATGGCTTTAAGTGGGCCGGGCCGCACTGGTGCTGAGCAATGGCCGCAGTTTTTTAAAGGAAACTTCGAAACGGGTCTCTATCGGCCTCTATTTTGTGCCCTGGCACAGGCGATCCGTTTTTAGAGCTCGGCCTACGTCACCACGAAGTGGGGCGTAGCTTCGAGCTCTTATGTTAAAGAAGAAAAAAAAAGGTTTCTTTAGGGCTCGGGCCAGATAGATTCCTTAGTGCGCGTGCTTGTGTTATGGCATCTGCATAGTGTTTCGTCTTCGCTGTGCTGTCCTTTTAGTAGCCTTGACACGATAAGCTATATGTAATTTTCGTCCGCCATTTGTGGCATTTTCTGTGTGGTTACGAGCACGGCCGTCCATAAATATCAATTAGGAGCTGTCAGGGAGGTGCTGTAATGGAATCCAGTTGCTGTGGGCGCGTTCACCATTCTGCAGTGCGTTTTGGTGGGCCCGCGCCATGCATTATTTTGTTGCTCCTTTCATCTCAGGTTTACTCGGCTAATTTAAATGTTTGAATAGCTGAAATGCTTTTACCGAAATTTAAAATGTTTGTTTGGAATAAATGGTTTACAGTTTTCAGCCAGCTTGCACCTCCTTGTTTGAACACGGAATGTAAAGCGAGTTTGTTTTAGAGCACTGATAGCCCTGTGAGGTGATACTTCAGGGTCGACGTGGTGGGTGCTTCGGGCTGGCTTGCCAGTTTGTTTATTTAAGCGGCTGACATGGTAAGTGGAATAACGAGGGAAGAACACGGTACCAGCTGTATATTTGACTGTCACTCTTAGCTGCGATAAAAATAAGTGGGAAAGTGCAATTTTGGATGATATTGAACATTCACTCATTCCAACAATTATGCATTTAAAAAGATTTTAACTTTCAGGCTTATTGTGAACATTTGAGGGTTACGGGTGGCGAGTTCAGTAAGAGGTAAAGAGTGCGCTTTTCATGCCCTACTTCGGGTTCACAGTGTGAGTTTGGGCGGCTGCGACACCAGCTAAATATAAATCTGGCGCAGTCCTACTGGGCACCATGCTGTATGTCAGACTATGAGGGAAGGCGCCGTTCTGCTCTGTGCTGTGGTGAAGGATAGGGACATTGTGAACAACAATGGTTGGGAGCAGGAGATGGCCTTCGGGGTGACGACGTTATGTGCAGAGTGCAGTTTGGTAGTGCAGAGTGCAGAGTGGTAGTGCAGAGTGCAGAGTGGTAGTGCAGAGTGCAGAGGGGTAGTGCAGAGGGGTAGTGCAGAGGGGTAGTGCAGAGGGGTAGTGCAGAGTGGTAGTGCAGAGTGGTAGTGCAGAGTGGTAGTTCTGAGTGGTAGTGCAGAGTGGTAGTGCAGAGTGCAGAGTGGTAGTGCAGAGTGGTAGTGCAGAGTGTAGAGTGGTAGTGCAGAGTGCAGAGTGGTAGTGCAGAGTGCAGAGTGGTAGTGCAGAGTGCAGAGTGGTAGTGCAGAGTGGTAGTGCAGAGTGGTAGTGCAGAGTGGTAGTGCAGAGTGGTAGTGCAGAGTGGTAGTGCAGAGTGGTAGTGCAGAGTGGTAGTGCAGAGTGGTAGTGCAGAGTGGTAGTGCAGAGTGGTAGTGAAGAGTGCAAAGTGGTAGTGCAGATTGGTAGTGCAGAGTGCAGAGTGGTAGTGCAGAGTGGTAGTGCAGAGTGGTAGTGCAGAGTGGTAGTGCAGAGTGGTAGTGCAGAGTGGTAGTGCAGAGTGGTAGTGCAGAGTGGTAGTGCAGAGTGGTAGTGCAGAGTGGTAGTGCAGAGTGGTAGTGCAGAGTGGTAGTGCAGAGTGGTAGTGCAGAGTGGTAGTGCAGAGTGGTAGCGCAGAGTGGTAGCGCAGAGTGGTAGCGCAGAGTGGTAGCGCAGAGTGGTAGTGCAGAGTAGTAGCGCAGAGTAGTAGTGCAGAGTGGTAGTGCAGAGTGGTAGTGCAGAGTGGTAGTGCAGAGTGGTAGTGCAGAGTGGTAGTGCAGAGTGGTAGTGCAGAGTGGTAGTGCAGAGTGGTAGTGCAGAGTGGTAGTGCAGAGTGGTAGTGCAGAGTGCAGAGTGGTAGTGCAGAGTGCAGAGTGGTAGTGCAGAGTGCAGAGTGGTAGTGCAGAGTGGTAGTGCAGAGTGCAGAGTGCAGAGTGGTAGTGCAGAGTGGTAGTGCAGAGTGCAGAGTGCACTACCACTCTGCACTCTGCACTACCCTCCCGTCTTAATTTGGAGATTAAAGTTTTATCCCTCGGCTTTGTTTTGAGTGCATTTTTCAGGTCTCTATGGGCTCTAGAGCAATTACTGTCAAACCATTTATGAGGCTTGGGTGGCAAACGGGATTGGGGAACTGTGAGTTCTTTAGCTGTTTGTGAGCAAATGAAGTTAAAAGCTAAAATAATCTCGAAATTAGTGGCATTTTGGTCTAGACAAATACACATGGGTTCCTCTATCTTTGGACGCAGGGAAGCCATAAAGGTTTCCTGAACCACCTTACCCCACTTAAGCCGTCTGCCCTGGTCACTGGGCACCGTCGATGTGCAAGCCCTAGGAAGACCCAGGTATTTGCTCCATAAGTCACTCCAGTGAATCTGAGCAGAAACTGGGTTGTGGTCACTATGTGGGGAGGCAATTACCTCATATTTTTCAATCTTAGAGGTTAAACCCTGGGAAACAAAAATGAAGTCTATCACGGACCCACTTTCTGACCCTTTGTAAGTGGGCAATGATTCGTCACTACCAGTGCTGAGGGGTTCAAACATATTGAGGCTAGCAAGAAAAAATTCAAGCGCCTCCCCCGCTTTGGTGTGAGCGAAATGCAGATTGCCGTTATCAGTCTGACCCTCCAGATTACCTAAGTTACATTTTAAAACACATTTTTGAATGTTAAAATCACCTAAAATTATAAGATCGAAATTAGTGCGTGATTTATGACTGTAGTCGTTAAGGACATTTTCCAGGTGATCCACATGGGCTGTGTCTGTTTGTCTAGCCCAAGAGTTATAAAAATTTGTAACAACTAGGACCAGCCCTGGTGAGATATTCCACTCTATAATTAAAATGTTTGGGGAACCAGACTCTAGTTGTTTAAACGTCCCTGCCAAATTAAGCGAAAAAAGGAGAACTAGCCCACCCTTAGCTCTTCCTGCACTGCTTGGTATTGCTGGTATAGTAAAGCTTGTGAAGCCATCCATCCAGAAAGTTGGTGAGGTATCCCATGTTTCTTGGAGGGCAATTACATGGTTACTGGCTATAAAGTCTATCCATGTGGGATCTAGTCTTTTGGCTCTAGTGCCCGCCACGTTCCAGCTAAGGAACTGGAATGGAATAAGTTCCGCCTCCCCTAGTGAAACTAAAGGCGGTGTCTGAGTGGATGTTGGTTGTCAGTCATTGACGTCTAAGCCCGCCAGGGGAGTAAAACTATTTGCCAGTACCAAGTTGGAATGAGGGCTTATAGTAACATGTCTTTCAGGTTGACGACTGAGGGGTATCGTTTGCCATGGGGTACCACCCCTACTGGGCTTAGGAAGTGAATGGGGCTGTGTGCTTAATGGGAGATTGCCTTTGTGGGGTGGGTAGAAAAAACCTAATGGGACTGGTCTAATAATGTCATCCTCAAGAATGTCTGATCCGTCCCAAAGGAGTTTATCTACACAGTGTATGTTCTCAAAGTTTACCACCACAAAGTCACCCCGTACAGATTTCCGTCGACGCCCCACCCATCCCACCCTTCTTGCAAAGATGACACTGTTAGAAATATTTGTGCTCCCATAGCTATGGTTTATACACCAGTCTTTTGCTTTCCCAATTAGATTGTTGGTGGATTCTACTTCCCCCTCAAGTAGTGGTGGGACCCCTACAAAAACCACTACAAAAGGTACAACAGCGGGGGGGGAGATGTAGGTGTGCTTTAGAGTATACAACAGATTTTTTCCCTACTACATTGCTTGATACGACCGATGGAGGTTGTGTAGTTGCTGCTTGACAGATCTTTTCACCCGAACTCCTCTCTGATCCCTGTAGGGTCATAGGTCTATTTGTAGGGATGGGCAGCAGAGGTTTGGGGGCAGGTTGGGTACCACCCCTCGGGCCCATGGGAGTCGGTAGTTGTAAAGGAGCAGGTGTATCAAGAGTCTTAACTAGGTTATCTATAAGTACACATTTCTTTAATAACCCTTCCAAGCATGTGTTCATGGTATCAACAATGTCCTTAGCAATCCCTACTAGGAGGGGTTCAATCCGTTCCTCAAAGAGGGCTTCAAGATGGTCTTTAAATATATCCTCAGTGATGAAATTATTGGTGAGAACCCCCTCTCCTTTCTTCCTCTTTCTAGATGCCAGTTTATTTTGAATGGCTGGGTTGGATGGCACATTGGGTGGGGTGGGTAAGTTTGTTGGTGTACCACTAGCTTGTGATTCAATTTGGCCAGATGTTAACGATGGTTTTGTTATAATTATTACTGGTTCCAAAGGGGGCCCTTGGTATGAGTTAGTTTCTATGGATGGTGGAACAGTCACTTGTAGTCCCAGTTCTTGTTGTGCAGTTTCTATTTCTTTAGATAGGGCCCCCACAGCAGATGTCAGGTAGGAAATAATGTTTTCAGAGTGTCTGGGCACTTTCGGGTTTTTACCCCCAGCATCAGTAGAAGTAGTGTTTTTTCGCTTACCGATGGTATGGCCGGAGTCAAAGGGGGTGGCCCCGCCCAGCCTCTTCCTGCCGATGACTGACGAAGACTGACCCGCCCTTGTCCCGGGCTTGTCCCGCGCGCGTCCCGCGTGGGCGGGAGGTGGAGCCGGTGCTTAGTAGCGCCTCCGGGCGCAGCACTCGCGTCACTGGTGGTGCGCCGGGCCCCGGGGCAGCTGGGATCTGTGGTCTTCCCGCTGCCGCCCAGTCCCGGTCTGGTGTGGGAGAGACAGCCGCCGCTGCCCACACGGCGCTGTAAAGAGAGCTGGCCTCCCAAGATGCAGAGCAGGTGAGTTCGCGATCTGGCCGTTGCCCTCACGGCGTTTGTCCAGCTAGTTCCGGCCCCCAGAGTGGTAGTGCAGAGTGCAGAGTGGTAGTGCAGAGTGCAGAGTGGTAGTGCAGAGTGCAGAGTGGTAGTGCGGAGTGCAGAGTGGTAGTGCAGAGTGGTAGTGCAGAGTGCAGAGTGGTAGTGCAGAGTAGTAGTGCAGAGTGCAGAGTGGTAGTGCAGAGTGGTAGTGCAGAGTGCCGAGTGGTAGTGCAGAGTGCCGAGTGGTAGTGCAGAGTGCAGAGTGGTAGTGCAGAGTGCAGAGTGGTAGTGCAGAGTGCAGAGTGGTAGTGCAGAGTGCAGAGTGGTAGTGCAGAGTGCAGAGTGGTAGTGCAGAGTGCAGAGTGGTAGTGCAGAGTGCAGAGTGGTAGTGCAGAGTGGTAGTGCAGAGTGGTAGTGCAGAGTGGTAGTGCAGAGTGGTAGTGCAGAGTGGTAGTGCAGAGTGGTAGTGCAGAGTGGTAGTGCAGAGTGCAGATTGGTAGTGCAGAGTGGTAGTGCAGAGTGCAGAGTGGTAGTGCAGAGTGCAGAGTGGTAGTGCAGAGTGCAGAGTGGTAGTGCAGAGTGCAGAGTGGTAGTGCAGAGTGGTAGTGCAGAGTGGTAGTGCAGAGTGGTAGTGCAGAGTGGTAGTGCAGAGCGCAGATTGGTAGTGCAGAGTGCAGAGTGGTAGTGCAGAGTGCAGAGTGGTAGTGCAGAGTGCAGAGTGGTAGTGCAGAGTGCAGAGTGGTAGTGCAGAGTGCAGAGTGGTAGTGCAGAGTGCAGAGTGGTAGTGCAGAGTGCAGAGTGCAGAGTGGTAGTGCAGAGTGCAGAGTGGTAGTGCAGAGTGCAGAGTGGTAGTGCAGAGTGGTAGTGCAGAGTGCAGAGTGGTAGTGCAGAGTGGTAGTGCAGAGTGCAGAGTGGTAGTGCAGAGTGCAGAGTGGTAGTGCAGAGTGCAGAGTGGTAGTGCAGAGTGGTAGTGCCGAGTGGTAGTGCCGAGTGGTAGTGCCGAGTGGTAGTGCAGAGTGGTAGTGCAGAGTGGTAGTGCAGAGTGGTAATGTAGAGTGCAGATTGGTAGTGCAGAGTGCAGAGTGGTAGTGCAGAGTGGTAGTGCAGAGTGCAGAGTGGTAGTGCAGAGTGCAGAGTGGTAGTGCAGAGTGCAGAGTGGTAGTGCAGAGTGCAGAGTGGTAGTGCAGAGTGCAGATTGAGAGTGCGAGTGGTAGTGCAGAGTGGTAGTGCAGAGTGCAGATTGGTAGTGCAGAGTGGTAGTGCAGAGTGCAGAGTGGTAGTGCAGAGTGGTAGTGCAGAGTGGTAGTGCAGAGTGCAGAGTGGCAGTGCAGAGTGCAGAGTGGTAGTGCAGAGTGCAGAGTGGTAGTGCAGAGTGCAGATTGAGAGTGCAGAGTGCAGAGTGGTAGTGCAGAGTGCCTAAAACACATTTCCATTTACAATGCCATTATCTCTAACTTAAAACAAACCCGAGCCCTAATGCATTCCTAATGCTTGTTTTCCGACTGCAGTGAGAACTTACGGCATGACGTCATGCTAGGTGAGCGTTGTAGGGGAAGGGAAATCCTTTGAAGAGTAATTTTCTCTATAGATTTCCATTCTCTTTAGGAAACTCAGGAGCAGCAACATTGTTGTGGCCAATAGTCCTGACTTGTTGTAGGTATGATGTTACTTGTTGTATCATATATCTAGATGCAATGACAGAAACAGCAAAATACACGTCTGGCGGCACACTATGCTAAACACAGATTTTTAGTTCACGTACTTTCCCACACACCTTAATTACATTGGCCACGCCCCTTTAATAGACCCCCAGTTTTTTCATCCCACTTAAAGCCCTTCTCTTATCTTCGTTTTGAAGGCCTTGAAAAATGTTGATTATTTTGGAAAGTGTTGTGTTTTAGGTGCCCCTAACACTCCACCCTCCTCCCTCTTTACACTGCACCTTAAGCCCTCCTCATGTTGTGTACCATTTATATAATGTATTTTAACAAGATATCCCAGCATGATTATTAAGAAATCTGAAGCTTACATCCCCGAATCTTATTGACAAGCTGGGTGCAGGGTGCAAAGAGTGCTCAGTGTGTGATAAATATTTACAAATATACATACTACAAGAGCAACACAGGGTATCCATGTGAAGTAGCCCACAACATCAACATGACTACATGAACCTCGTGAATTGTGTTTCAATCATAAGCCTGTGCGAATGTTGATGTTTCGACCCATAAGGAATGAAGCTGTGGGTCTCATAAGGACAGCACCATTTTAATTTCTTGTGCATCACATTGTGGAACAATCCAGACATTGCGTTTTATTTTAGTGTCAGGCGACCAGTATTGAGTAAAGGAGTCTGGTTGTGTGTATCAGAGATCTACACTGTGAACGTTGAATGGTATGAGATACAGTGGCAGTGAAGAAGCCTTCATCCAATTAAGGACACTAGGCAGACAGCACTGCCCTGATAAGACCAGTGGATTAATACCATATAGGCCAGACCGTTGACATTTCCACAAGGCTATCATTCCCATACTTCATTCTCAAGGGGGAGGAGGGGTGCTTTAGAGCTATGGAACTTCATCCCTCCTTCAATACAAATACAGTCCTCCTTTGAGATATTAAAAAAATGCTTCCACGGACATTTCCAAATATGATGTTATTCACTTGAGATTGAGGACTTGATTTCGATATTGGTCGAAGTTACCTCCAACCGACACAGTTACGGTGTGGGACCGCCTGACCATAGGTCAGCGGTTCTGCACACCTCATTGCAATGCGACTGCACATGGTGAGGTCACAAAAGCCCTGCACATGGTGAGGTCACAAAAGCCCATTTATCTATGGGAGCTTAACGGAAACCGCCCATAGCACAAGCTCCCATTGAGAAATGGGAGTTTGGGTAAATCCTTGCACCTTGTGCCAGGTACCTCACAGTGTCTGTCGCATAGTGCTGGGATTTTTAGGGAGGCACCATACCCCAGGGCAACAATCGGAGGACAAGGAGGTAAGTGGGTCCTGCTAGGGGGCCCCAAATTCACTTTCCGATAGCAGTTTCATGTCAGGAAGGGCGACATGGAACTGCTGTTGGAAAGTGTCTTCATAATCCAGAAGGTGGAAACGTCATCCATGATGGATTATGTGGCCATTCAGACTAGCCGACGGGCTCCTTGAGCCTGTCTGAACCGGAACTGATTGCCCGGTTGGTTTAAACTCTGACCGCTGTCATTGTAATACGCCGGTTGGAGTTTAAACCTACGATGTCAGTTGGAAAGCCTACGACCAGTGGTCGGAGGCTTTCTGACTGACATTGAAATCAGGCCCTAAATGTCTACATGTTTATAGAAGAACTGTTATGTTAATTTCCCATCTTCTTTTGAATAAAACCTTGAGAAACGTTTGAACAAATGGATTCTGCTAGATAATGTCCTGCCATCAAGAAAAAAAAGCTCCTGTTGCATATCTGTCATAGATCTGTATACCAGTCATAATACCATATACAATAAAATAAAAATCACTGCTTTTACTCTTCTTATTCACGGAAGGTGTGCTTCTTAACAGTCTTTCTTCATTACATTTGCCAACAGGTGCCTCATTCAAATAACAGACCATATCAAGGTTACAAAAATACACTGCCACGAATTACCAGATTTACAAATAATTTCATTTATCATCGAAAAATGTTAATTTTTTTTTCAAAACAATGTATATTGCTTTTTCAAAAAGTAAGATAAAACTCTCCACAGACATTGGTGACATAGGTATTATCATGCTTCAAACGACCTATTTCACACATTTGTATCTCACTTAGAAAACCCCTCACCCTGTTTTCAACCTTAGGGAAAAAATCCACCCCTAGCCCTTTTCTAGGCCATTTAGTAATGTGATTGAGTAGGCACACCTATCCACTAGGTCTACTATCTGGGTACACAGTAGTAATAAAAAAAATAAAGAGGGTTCTGTTTTAATGGGGTAAGGGGAGCTGTGGTTGATTGAATACTCTTTATATGGTGGGTATTTTAGGCATAGCAGATTCTATCGTCGGGCTCCATGTTTGGCCACTTGTTTGTGGCTTAATGAGGCTTATTGGCCTCTCTCTGTTTCCTTGAGGACCTGGGTTAGGGTGTCCCTCTGTCCATCCATCAGGTGTTTATTCAGCCCCCTATATTGCTCCCTACAGTCCACTCTTCTCTTCTAGTTGGCTAAGAGGTGGGTGTGGGGGGATTTCCAGGGCACAGTTGTGACCCTTTTGGCTAAAAAGCTAAGCGAATAAATGTGGCTATAACATTACCTTCCTTAAGCATGGGGTACATTCCCGATAAGCACACCATCTGTTGAATGTCTGTCCAACCAGTTGTACAGGTTATGTAATTTAGCCCCAAATCCTTGTACTACTGTGCAGTCCCATGTCATATGTTTGAACTCCGCAAGCACATTATGGCATATAGAACTCTCGGATGGTGTTTCAGGGTAGAAGAACAACTTACTTACCTCCAGTAATTCTCCTTTTGTAGGGATCCTATGTAGCCGGAGATTTATCACCTTTTGAATTTTCACCAGATGTTAAATTGGATCTGGAAACTTTCCAGCAGAACGTCTGTACATTGGAAAGTGGAGCTTTGCGACTACACACCGATGCTGTTCTGCTCAAGAAATGACGTGTGAGCCGATATTTGCACCACTCTTGCACGCTGACATCAGTTGCTCTCTACACTGTCTGTGCTTCCAGACTCAGAGCCTCAAAGCAGATTGGTAGACAGTGCGCACATTTCTAGACTTGGAATCTTATTAATGGGTAAAGTCCAATCAAATAATGGGAGGACAAAAGGCTTGGCGAGGAATCTGTGGCTAGATAGAGTTTCTACCAGAAAGAGTGCACCAAAGGTAAGTAAATTGTTCTTTGATAGAGATTGCTAGCCGCAGATTATACATCATTGGAATAGATACCAAGGCAGTACCCATTTTGCAAGTGAGTCTGTTAATGGAATCAAACTAAAAAGCCCTGCAGTATCAAGCCTGCAAAATGCACATCCCAGCGAACTTGATTGTCCTGGCAATAATGCTTTGTGAATGTATGGAGGGATGCCCACATAGCCACATGGACTCTGTGCCAATGGAGTGGTAGCAGCTTTGGCCTTGGTAGAATGAGCATGCACTTCTTCCGGAGGGTGCTTTTTGGACAATGCGTAGCCGTTCCTAAAACAGACTACTATCCAGCAGGAGATGGTTCTCTTCTGCACTGCCTTGCCTTTTTTCCCTCAAAAGACCCCCCACAAAGAGCTGATCGACTACCCAGTGAACGCTCAGTGATCTCTTGGACTTTAGGCAATGAAGTCTCTCCTCCTTAAAGGGGTGAGGCGGAGCATAGAACACCAGCAAGGTGATGTGATGACCAGCTAGGAACAGTGTCACAGCTTTCAGCTGGAAGGATGACTGTATCTGTAGAACCAATCAGTCTGGGAAAAAGGAAGTGCATTCACACAAACAGCCTGAAGCACACTCTCACATTGTGCTGAGGTGATGGCAATAAGCAACACAGTCTTGATAGTAAGGAGCCATAAAGGACAGCTGTGAAGTGGCACTAATGGAGTGCACATTATATAGATATATATACATCAGAACTAGATTAAGGTCCCATTGGGGCATGACAAAATGACAAGGGGCAAATGTGTTGTCAGCCTTTCAAAATTACATCACAACCGGTCACTTAAACAATGAGGGCTGACCTGACAACCATAAGAAGGCCAAGACAAAACCCTTAGCAGAGCCTAAAGCAAAACATTGCCAGGCAAGAGAAAGAAAAAATAACAGAATGTCTGGCCTGAAGGGTTCGATCTAGCGTGTGCCGCACCAAGCCACAAATTTGTCCCAGTGACAGGTGTGTCGAGGGATGCTTGGCTGTCAAGATGACATCAACCACTTCTGGAGGAAAGTCGAAAGTGTTCAGCTGTCATCGTTCAATCTCCAAACATAAAAGTGGAGATTGCAAAGGCTCGGTGCAGAAGCATGCCTTGCTGCTGCTACAGCAGGCCTTCTTGGAGGTGCAGTATTATCAGAGGACATATGCTCAAGCCCAGGAGTTCAGGATACCATACTCTGAGTCCAATCCAGAGTCACTAGGATGGTTTGAGCCCGGTCCGCCTGATCTTGAAAACTCAGGGCAGAAGTTGTATCAGTGGTAAGGCATACAGGATACTCAAGCTCCACTCAAGGTGGAACCCGTCTCCTAATGGAAGATGCCTTGGAAACTCCAAAGTACATAAGTTCGGACATTGTGCATTCTTGGCAGTGGAGAAATGATCGAGCCAAGGTTCTAGCATTTGCAGAAGAAATCTTGAGCCACCTCCGGGTGTAGCTGCCATTCATGATCTGCCTGGCATCGAAGGCTGAGCTTGTCCGCCATGGCATTCAATGATCATGCCAGGTGGTTCACTAGCATTAAAAACTCCTTGATGGGTCAGCCATTTCCAGAGGCACAAGGCCTGATGGCACACGGCCCATGACCCCACCCTGCCCACTGGCGTAGCAAAACTTAAAGGGCCCCCCTACAAGGTACATGGAGGGCCCCCCTCCAGACTCAATGAGGAGCTCCCCAGCCAGAGTATTGTGCTGAGTGGGCCCCTTGGAGCCCCCCTGAACCATGGGGGCTGCGGGGGCCTGTGTTACACCCCTGACCCTACCCTGTTCGTTGCAGTACCACATATTGGTGGTGTTGCCCATGAGCACCTGTACCTGCATCCCGTTGATGGACAGAATAAAGGCATTCAACATCAAGCAGAAGGCCCTCAGTTATAGAAGTTTCATGAGGACCTGGGACTCTGGTGGAGACCAGATGCCTCTTATCTCCAAGTCTCCCAGATGCCCCCCCCCCCTCCAGTAGAGAAGCAATGCATCAGTCACCACTGTCCGCTCTGGGTGAGGAAGGGAAAGGAGTCTGCAATTGATCCAATCTCAATCCACTAACCATCATCCCAGAAATTTAGCAGAATTATCCTAAATCTGAATGTAGTGGGACAGGTCTCCTGGATGTTGAGTGCACTGGGAATTCATATCCCACTGTAGATCTCACAAATGCCACCTGGTGTGCTTGACCAGCAGGATGCAAGAGGTCAGCAGCCCGAGCAGCCTCCAAGTCAACCTCTCTGCAACCAGGACTGAACCTGAAAGTTCGGGAACAAAGCCTGCATGTCCTGGACTCTCTACCAGTCGAAATGCACAAAACCAAACCGTGTGCAGAATGGCTCTAATGAAGGGGAGTCCAATGTGACTTCAGCATGTTGCTAGCGAACGTCAAATATGAAAGGAGGTTCACTGTAGTTTGGAGGCGGTTGACAACTGCTTTGGGCGAGCCCACCTTCAACAGTCAGTCATCAAGGTATGGGAAGGCTGGCACACTTAACCTCTGAAGGTGTGCTGCCACCACCTCAATGACTCTAATGAAGACCTGAGAGGCACTGGTGAGACCAAAGGGGAGCACAGCAAACTGAAAATGTTCCTGTCCTACCACCAACCACAGGTAGCGATGATGGGAAGGCAGGACATGCATATAGAAGTAGGTGTCCTGGAGGTTCAACACTACCTTCCAGTCTCCATGGTCGAGGCAGACAAGACCTGTATTTCTCCTGGAGGAAAGCTTGGAGTGGGCACATATCTAGAATAGGCCGAACATCTACATCCTTGGGCACCAGAATGTAAAGGGAATAACAAGCCCATCCTACTTCTGGCACAAGTACACTCTTGATAGCACCTATGGCCAGGAGGGCTTTCACTTCCTGTCACAAGATGGAGAGATGACTTTGTCAGTTGCTGAGGGGATGGTGGAAGGTGTGGTAAACAAGAGAGACCGGGTAAAGGGTATGCTTTGGGAAAAATCTGTAGGAACCACCTATCCAAAGTGATCCTTTGCCAGCCCGGGAAGAATCAGAGGATGCTGCTTCTCCCAGGGGGCTGGGTACCTGCAAAGGCACGCTAAAGAGGTTTGGCAGGAGCGGCCATTGGGGAGAGGGCGGTGTCAGCCGGACGACACACTGATCTTGGCCACAGGAATGGTTGGCACCACAGTCTCTCACCAAACAGTTGGGTTCACTGGGGGGTTGGTCAGTTTGGTGGTAAGAGACGCCTCAGCCAAAGCTAAGAAATGAGTGATGGAACTATGTAGGAAAGTGGGTTTCTGTTGCAGTAACCCCCCAACTTTTTGCCTGATAACTGATGCACTTTTCCTTGGTGTGCCCTGGGTCCCTGCCAATTAGGTACCCAGGGCCTGTGTTCCTTCCCTAAGAACTGTACTAAAGCCTAAACCCAATTAGCATTTCGGGCCACATGTCAGCCCCTAGTAAATGGTACCCTAGGTACCCAGGGCACTGTGACCTGAGAAGGCCCCTAAGGGCTGAAGCACTTATTGTGCCACCCTTAGAGGCCCTGTGTCCTGACACACACACCCTGCCTTTGCAGGCTGAGTGCCGGGATGCAGAACAGAACAAAGAGTCAACATGGCACACATCCCTGTGTGCCATACCCACAAAACACTGCCCTGGCATACCTCAGTCACCCCTCTAGCTGGGTGCCCTATGCCAGTGGTGGGGGTACAGGTGCATGAGCCCTGTACCCCTACAGTGTCCAGGTCCATCCCGGGGAACTGTAAGTGCAGTGCTGTCATTAAGAGTATATGGTGCTGGGAGGTTGTCATCACGAACTCCACAGCACCATGGTGGCTACACTGAAGACCGAGAAGTTTGGTATCAAACTTCTCAGCACGTTAAACCCACACTGATGCCAGTGTGGGATTTAATGTAAAGTGCACGACAGAGGGCAACTTAAAGTTGCCCCCTGAAACTAACCTACAACCAGCGTCCTGACTGAAAGACTTCCTAGTCTGCCACCCATCAGACATGTAGCTGGACCCCTCGGTAGAGAGCCATCCGTTCTTGTGGGCCTGCAACAATGCGCATCCTGGGGCGCGGTGCTAGGCCTCTTCCCCCCAGGATGGGAAGGGGAAGCTTCAAAGGCATGCTGCCTTTGTGAGCTTCTCCAGGCCACTTGCTGTAATCAGCAACTGGCCCCCACCGGTTCTGACCCCCACTCTGGCGGGAAGACAGACGGGAAACCCAAAGGGAGGAAAGTGAGTATGCCAGCCTCTGCCAACTCCACCCCTCAGGTGTGGGAGGCGAGGTGAAGCACAACTCCTGGCTCTCGCCATCTTGAGGATAGGGGGTGTACTCACCCCAGGAAAGGGACCCGTTGGTACTTGACCTTTCCCTACCTGTAATGCCCCTAACTTTAGTATTTAGGGGCACCCTGAACCTTCCTTCCTCATATCCCGATTCCAAAACTAACAAGTAAAACAAGAAGAAGACCTGCCATGCCGCTGCTAACAAGAGGACAACACCAACTGCCTTGCCCCAGCACTACTGGCTGTAGACCCTCGAATCTGCTCCTGCTTAACCCAGGCGTCTCCTGTGGTCAGCAACCTCGAAAACCCCGGAGGACCTGACTGCCTTGCTCATCCAAAGATCGGGTCTCCCACGAGCAGTGGTTCTGCTCAAAGATCTGCAACCCCTGGTGCCAGCCAGGAACCGCGAATCCAGCACACTCTGTACCCGCCAAGCCCAGCCTGTGCCTGAGTGAACAAAGACCACAAGGACGTCCTCCTAGTGACTGTGACCCAGAATCCAGCACCGAAGGTCTCTCCTAGATCCTCCTGATGACGCCTGTAATCTCACAACAAGGGACCCCTCCTACTGCGACCAAAAGACACCCCGGCACCCCACGGCCCCCTGTGCCCAACTCCTGGGTGTCTATCCAACCTACAGCTTCCCAACTTACCTCTCAAAGTGGTGGTCACACCTGAAGAATCTTCTCCCCTGAGCTTGCAGCCTTTGTTTGTCTTGCAGCTTTCCCATTGAAATTCATTGGGTGCCCGACGGCCTAAAAGCACCCTGCACCCAGCCGCTGGAAGTGCAGCAACTGTTCTATTCTACTTCCCTACTTGTCCTGTGTAAGTGACCAGGAGCTCAGCTCCCACAGCTGCGCGGCCTGCCTGCAAACAGCCACCAAACAAAGGCACCGTACCCACCATAGTCTAGCACTCGGCCTACTCTCTCTGCACTCGGCTGCCCCTGTGCCACTGAGGGTGTAACAACTGTACCTACCTGAACCTGGGAGACCCCTGAGTCTATCCCCAGAACCTTAACTCTGCCAGTCAAGTACCTACCTGAAAGCCGATAACTCACATTTTCTCCATAAGGTAACATTAACTGGTTTTCACTTGGAAATTCTTCTGTCGAGTTTTGCAACTTTGAAATATTCACTGAAAATCATCCGATCAACGAAAATGAAATGACTCACCTGTTATCAGGAGAGATCCCAGTGCTGGATCTTTGTGCCCAGCACTGAACCTAAAAAGTAATTACAACTGTGATTTTCTGCTAACCTGATTTTCTCCCATAGGATAACATTGCCTGGTTTTACCAGAAATTCTTCTAAGTGTCGATTTTTGAAACATACAAATATTCCTTAAAAATCGCCTGTGGGAGAGGAGCTTAGCGCGCATCCGAGATGGCCGCGTGAACACAGGGCTCCCGAGACCCTCGCCGCCCTCCACATATATCCTGAACGATATCCTGACTACGAAGACGGATTGTTGGAGATGAAACTCAGCTGATGTTCTAGCTGCTTTCAAAAATTGATTCGGACTTTGGGAACCGCTGCTACGACGCCCTGAACTTTTGAGGCCCACCCCATGGCGAAGCCTGGGGCTTGAGTCGTTGAGACGCCTAGGCAGTAGTTGAACAACAACGGCCTGACGAACTTGGCTCGCTGCCTTGGAGTTCACTTTCGGTTTCGCTTTCGGTCTCTGGTCTTATTCTATCCCTAGATCGGCTTGGTCACTCGAGGTCTTCCAAACTCTGTGACTCCACCATCTCCCAATGGTCGCGAGCAACTGTGTGCTGGCCTGCAGCTGCTGACGCCTGCCTTTGAAGACGCCGGTGGGTCGACCGCGAAGGGCCATTTTCACCAGGTCTCACAGCCCCTCGGGGGCGCATTGCCCAACATGGCGGGCAGACCCGACAACGAGAAGCGGAAGACAAAGACGCCTCTCCGGGGGGAACTATTCAAACGAATGTCATGGATCGATATACCCAACCTAAGGGGTCCCCCGGTGGTACGAATAAGATTTTAGAGGAGGTGGGCGGAGCCCTGCTGCGCCGACTGAGTTGACTCTCCAGGATGTAATGGGCGCCATTGCAGGTATCAAGTCTTCTATCGGCCAACAATATGAGTCTCTCGCCCTAAGCTCGATACTGTGGCCATTGACGTCAATTTGATCTGAACGGACTTATCGAAGACCAACAAAAAGGTCAAATCTTTAGATCTAACGACCTCTAGCCTTATGACCGATGTGTCCGACTTGCAGACGGAGGTCGGTAATCTGCGGTCCTCCAATGATCTCATGGCCCGTCAGCTTGAGGAGTTTGAAAACAGGGCCAGACGCAATAATGTACGTATTATTGGGGTTCCTGAAAAAATGGAAAATCCTGCCGTCGACCTTCTCGTGGAAGACCTGATCCTAAATCACCTCGCACCCAGAGGCCTAAGTAAATTCTTTGCTGTGGAACGTGCGCATCGTGTGCCTGGCGGAAAGCCGAAGCTGGGTGCACCTCCGAGGCCGATCATCGCCAGAATTTTCAACTTCAGAGATAGAGACGCTATCCTGCAGGCGTCACGGGTCGGAGGACCCGTGAAGTTTGAAAACACAACGGTTAGCTTTTACCCTGATTTTACTCAGTTCGTTCAGAGACAGAGGATGGGATTTCAGGGGGTGAAGCGACAGTTGAGAGACATGGATTTGAAATACGCGATGCTATTTCGAACCAGGCTTCGTGTTGAATATGATGATCGGACATTTTTCTTTGATCGTCCGGAAAATGTGAGTGACGGGCTGGATACATTACCAAAGCGGAGCGAACGAACTGAACACTCGGGTGGAGCAGAGGGTGGCGTGCCGGAGCAAGAATGACAATGTGGTACCTGATTCCCAAACAATTAACATATCATACAGCTCGGTTTGAGTTATTTCATGCTGACTTGACCTACGATGACACACCGAGGGTGGCGGGGGGAATGGGACTCTTTCCTCCTCTGGGTTTCTTTTTGTAGAAGAGTTTAATGCTAGGGCGACAGGCACACTGCAAGTTGGGGAAGTTCTTGAATCTACCGCAGGGGTGCAGGGTGGGGGGTATTGTAATGGGTTCAGGTTGGGGGATGGGAGGGGGAGTTTGGGCATGTTTCTCTTTTTCTCAAGGCAACGTATTGTATTATTTTTGTATCTTGGTACTGTGTTAGCTATGGTGAGGACTCTGCATTCATTACTGGGATGGGGTAGTGGGTTGAAAATACTGTCTTGGAATGTCAATGGGTTGGGAGATAGGATAAAGCGGGGAGTAGTATTGCAACTGTTGAGGCGCCTCTCCCCTGATGTTGTGTTGCTGCAGGAGACGCACCTGATTGGGAACACTTGTCAAGCCATGAATCGGCGAGGATACCGTCTCGCTATACACTCTGGGTTTACTACTGGTTCGAGGGGCATGGGCATCCTAGTCAAGAACTCTCTCCCTCTGGAAATAGATAACATGATTCTTGATGATAGGGGGCGCTACGCGGCCCTCACAGGAAGGTTGGATGGGAAGACTGTCTCTCTGGTTTCTGTATATGTCCCGCCTGGTTTACAGACCCTCACTTTTGCTGACCTTGGACGTTTATTGCTGGGGCTTCCGGATGGTATCCTGGTGCTGGGCGGAGATTTCAATTCAGTTGTCTCCGGTAGTGCAGATCGCCATCCCCCCAGAGATCTCACCAGGTCGCAGTCTTGATTAGGTGGGTTTTTAGATACACTGGGTTTGGTAGACTGTTGGAGGTTGATGCATTCGGGACAAGTGCAGCACACATTCCACTCTGGGGTCCACGGCAGTCTCTCCAGACTTGATTATGTTCTTGTGCCGGCTGTACAGGCCTCCTCGATCAGGGAGATTAGGCACCTGGCCCAAGGTATATCAGATCACTCCCCATTGTGGCTCCAGATCGGCACTAGTGTGAATGTCGAGGGACGGGTTGCCCCGATCAATCCCTGGTATCTTCGTAACCCTAAAATTCGTGCTGAATTGATTAAGTCCCTGGATCTGTACTTTGCCGAGAACAAGGGGTCCGTCTCCTCCTCAGTGTCACTGTGGGAGGCATTTAAGACAGTCATCCGAGGACTATAAAGCCCTGGTGACCAATGCCGCTAAACTTATGAGGAGAGAGCAGCAGGACAGATTGTATGATGTGGGTGATAAAGCTGGGAAACTGATTGCTTGGTTGGATAAAAAGGAGAGGGCGAGTCGTGTGGTCCCCGTGATTGAGACGCTTGATGGAGTGAGTGTGACTGATCCGGTTGAGATTGTCGAGTGCTTCGCGGAATATTTCCGACAAGTGTATTCCCCAGTCTCCGATAGACCTGAGGAAGACTCCCACCTATTGCTATGTGATATCACATTGCCTTGCCTATCGGACTTGGATAGGGACTCAATGGACGCAATATTTTCGGATGACGAGGTGGCCCTCGCTATTCACTCTCTGCGCTCGGGCAAAGCTATGGGCCCTAATGGCCTGTCCATCGAACTCTTTAAGTTACGTCCTGACAAAATGGCGCCGTATCTACGTAATATGTTTTTAGAGTCACGAGACCTTGGCTCCCTTCCTCGGGATCAGCGCCTCGCTACCATTGTGGTGATTCATAAGGAGGGAAAACCGCATGACCGCTGTGCATCATATAGACACATTTCGCTTTTAAACGCGGAACCAAAGATTCTCGCTAAGTTGCTAGCGAACCGTTTGATAAAAGTAATTAGTGACTTGGTGCATCCGGATCAGTCCGGATTCATTCCACACCGCAATACAGCACTCAATCTGAGGCGCTTGCACGGGGTCCTTGCGAGGGCGGTGTCATTGCGTGAACCCGCCATATTGGTTTCTTTGGATGCCACGATGGCCTTCGATACGGTGGAATGGCCGTACCTCTGGGCAGCGCTTGCGAAATATGCATTCGGTCCTGGTTTCATTGGTTGGGTGAAACTTTTGTATGAAAAGCCAATGGCACAGGTGGTAGTGAATGGTCGAGTGTCTAAGACCTTTGTTCTCGGTAGGGGTACACGGCAGGGCTGTCCATTGTCTCCGCTTCTTTTTGCCCTTGCCTTGGAGCCCCTGGCTGCCTGGCTGCGATGGGAGCCCTCGATGAAGGGTATTCGATGGACTCTGGACTTCGAGGATCGCATATCGCTATATGCGGATGACATTTTGTTGTACGTCATATCCCCTCGTAAGTCGTTGAATGTGTTGGTTGATGTGCTCACCTCGTTCGGAAGGAATTCCGGCCTTGTGATCAATTGGACCAAGTTCTGTGTGTATGTGATTTCAGGTGATACCCCCCTCCTGCCGCGTCGTTGTCCTATCCAGGTGTCACTGTCGGGATTCAAGTACTTGGGCATTTTTATATCTTTGGATCCGGTGGCTCGATATAACCAAAATTTGCTCCCTCCTCTTCAGAGGCTAAAATCGTACGTTGTGGGCTGGCTCAGGCTACCACTCTCACCACTCGGGCGCGCAGCTCTTTTTAAAATGATGTCCTTACCGCGTTTCCTATATGCACTCCAGAATACGTTTGGTATTATTCCCGCCAGTTATTTTCATGAGGTGGAGAGTTTGCAGAGATGATTGATTTGGGATGGACGCTCGCGTATCGCCCTCGCCAAACTCACGCTTCCTTGGTATGACGGAGGTATCGCACTTCCGGATATCAAGCGATATTATTGG
The DNA here is from genome assembly GCF_964263255.1 of Lissotriton vulgaris. Taxonomy (NCBI): domain Eukaryota; kingdom Metazoa; phylum Chordata; class Amphibia; order Caudata; family Salamandridae; genus Lissotriton; species Lissotriton vulgaris. The sequence goes on along the minus strand of NC_141695.1, from coordinate 1,364,627,182 downwards.
GCCTCTCAGTTGGCAGCAATTAACCATGGAATGTATGGACCAACTCCCAATCCCGCATTTGAGATGGATAAGCATCTGTTGCCGGGTGGAGATTATAACAGAGCTCTGTATTCCAAGGCAGAGGGGAGGGAATTGTCGGGACCGACTAAGATAGCAGTTCGAGTATGGCATGATGCGAATGCGGCAATGGGATGGAAGGATAGACTGACCCGTGCTACTCTGCTTTATGCATCCGAGAGACTGGGTTGCCTGTGGAAAACAAAAGGATTTGAAAAGTGGGATATGATTGGTATTAGTAGGGTGAGTTATTTATGGGTCAAGGGTAAATTCAAGACTTTCGAGACACTGAAGGTAGAGTATGAGCTGAGTGATAGAGAATTCTTCCGCTATGCACAGATCACCCACACGTTGAATTCAGTTTTTCCCAAGGGTATTGACATCCCTGAATCCTCCCCATTGGAGGATCGGGTGCTTGACGACCATGTGCCAGACAGCACTATATCCTTGATATATAAGAAATTAATTAATAATCGCACAGATCTGTTGGCACAGCTCAGAGAGGTCTGGACCAAAGACGGTTTGGAGTTGGATGATGAGGATTGGCAGTCAGCGCTATCCTCGCCGCAAGAGGTTGCCATTCCGGCCCGCCTGCGACTCGTTCAACTTAAAATTCTACATCGGATATATGTCACTGGCCCGCGCCTGATTCACATGGGTTATTCAGCGGATGGGTTATGTAAGCGTGGCTGCAGACTGGTTGGAACCTTCCTTCATATAATATTGGAGTGCCTGAGGGTGGCAGTGTTCTGGAGTCGCGTGCATGCAGTGATGGAAAGAGTCACGGGGTGGCATTGTTACCTGAAGCGAGGCGATGTTTGATGAATGTCTGGGAGCCAAATGACTATGATGTTGCACAGACGCAGTGGGCGACCCTCGGTAATATGATTGCTAAAAGAGACATTGCACAACTGCCGGGTTCCCAGCGGCCGCCCACGGTATTGGCATGGAAGGAGAATATGGACTGGTGTATGTTCAGAGTGAAGACGGTGTATGTGGCACGGGGTAAACCCAGAAAATTGAATACAATTTGGAGCCAGTGGAACTCCTTCCATGGAAATATATACACGCCTCCATTCGTTGAAACCCCAGAGGTTCCCCTTTCCCCCTGACCCGGCATTCCAAGTTTGGTTTAGCCTTTATGAACATAGACCTTGTTTCCTCACTCACACCCCCCTAGAGGTAATGATGTCTGTTTTTGTTATATCTAAGGTTTTTACCTTCCATCTTCCCTGTTTCTCTGCCTCTGCTGTTCAGCCAGTGTGAGTGGAATGTTAGTGTGAGTGTGATGTCATTGGAGTGTTTGGTATTCTGTGAGTGGACTGTCAGTTGGATCCTGGGCTGAGCAGCAGAGAGGATGCTCCTGGTGGGGCTTTGATTACATATATACTGGAAAACCTATCTAACCATCTAAGAAGAATAAACATATCATCTGTAACCTATCTAAGTCTTCTGGAATTCCTTACCAGGATGTAACATAAATTTGGCGACGAGGTGGAATCAAAACTACGCGTGAGGACCTTCTACAAGCTTCTTAAAGGTACTTTTATTCATGATTTTATTCAAAATGAACCTACTTAAGGATTTTACGCCCTCCCGGCCCACCAGTGTCCATATTTCACCGGACAGCCCATGGACAAGGCGTAGATTTCCTGTAACCTGCTTCTTCCTGCCTAAATCCTACTGCCTGCTCCAAACAGGACATTTGCTTCCTGCTACCTGCTTCTGTTTACTACTCCCTACTAAAGTTGAACTGTCTGCTACCTGCCTGTTGTGGAAGTCCCTCCTGCTTCTTGGGACATCCGTCCCCAACCTGCTACTTACAATGTTACTGTTTCTGAGGCCTGGTGCGAGTCCTATTACCTGCTTCAAACAGGATATATGCTTCCTGCTACCTACTGAACCTACTTAAGGATTTTACGCCCTCCCGCCCCACCAGTGACCACTTCACCGGTCGCCCACTTTTCAAACGTGCCAGTCACTGCTGCACTTTATTTCTGCTACCTGCTGTTCTGCTGCTGCCTTCCTTTTTCTGCCTGACTTTAAGCACTGAATGGATGCCTTTTAAAGATCTTGCTACTCCTGTAAATATATCAGTGTTACTTTTCAAAATTTGAAGGAGAGAGCTGCGTGCGTTTCAGTTATCTGGCAGAAAGTGCAGTCAAACATGAAAAGATTCCTCTATTTTCAACTCGTCTTCCACAGCGCATGTAACCTTATGAACTTGTGTTTATGATTTACAATAAACACTGCCCTTGTTCATGCTTCAGCGCTCTTCCTAACATTTTAACCAAGTGATCATTTTTAAAATAAACTGTCAGTAAAGCCTGAAGGAAAGCCATGATTAGAGGAGGAAAAGTGCTGTTCTGTTTTATATGCGGTGACATTTTTACTTCTAGTAATGAAAGATGGTTGGCATTTTTATGTATTTCTCTTTCTTGGCTTGTGGATTGTATACAAATTTCAGTTTACTCTCGTCCCTCTTTGAAAATGCTGGCACGAGCTCTTCGAGCGCGCACCCTTACCTGTCAGTCTCGGATCTCCGAGATGCTTTTCATGATGTTTTTCAACATTCTCCTGCCTGCTGCTCATCTGGGACGTTTTTGGTGCATAGGCGCACCGAGAGCCACACTGCATCACGCAAAAAAACGTGCTGCCATTTTGAGGCACTTCATCTGTAAATACTGTCGGAGTCTATGTGGAGTTTACCTGGGAGTTCTGGATGTTATTTCGAACAGAGTCACTGGTTGTGCTTCAAATTTAAAAGTGGTAATGTGTTAATTCCTTTATTTTATTATACTATCGAACTTTTGACCTTCAAGGAATTTTGCAAAGGCAGAAATATGTTTTGGGACTTTACAAAGTCAGTACTTCATGAGACTTTGTCTGCAGTTCACACAATTTCTTCAGTGTTACAAGAGCTTCATTTTATTTCCGAGCACTTCTAGCGCGGTGATGCGCACACCTTCTTCATAAACCTATGACTATCAGGTTTGTCTTTGGAACCATGCTGTTGAGGTATATCAGGGGGCATTATTATTATTACATTGCCTATACTCTCGAACTAGAGACGCTTTGCTGTTTTCTTTGTTTCCTCAATTACAGAGATTATTTTCACGCTATGCTGGCTCGTTTTGCAACCTGTTTTACTCTCATTGTTAGCTCCTATATTTTCTACCTTTTTATGCTTTTTAACACTGTTACAATTATACAAGGTGTTGATGCTCATCTTATTTTACTGTAATACGGCCATTTTTATTCTGAAGCATTTGGTAATGTATTTTGCTTGGCATGCAGGTTTTCTACATTTTCTACTCTTCATTTTGATGTGGTGCTTTTCTTCTTTTTCCTTGGTTCTGTACATGATTTTCACTTACAGCACATTTATTACATTGTGCGCAGGTTTTGTATGCGGTCTAAACTGAGATGTGACTGGATTTTCTTTGCTGTGTAGTTCAGTTCACGCAGATGGCACTTTTCCTGGAGCAATTTTTTTTCTTGTACCTCTGATGTTTTCATGATGATACTTACAGTGCATTTTCCATTTAGTGCGCAGGTTTTCATTTAGTGCGCAGGTTTTCATATGTGGTCTAATTTGAGGCGTGACTGAATTTCTTTGCAGTGTAGTTCTGTTTACCCAGATCGCATTTTCCTGGAGCATTTTTGTTCCTCTGATTCTTTACATGAGTACTTGATATTTACTGTTTAATTATTATATTGCACGCAGGTTTACTTATGTGGTCTAATTTAAGGTGGTACTGGGTTTTTCTTTGCTGTCTAGTTCAGTTTCCCAGATCGCACTTTCCCTGCAATTCTTCACTTGCGGTCTAATTTTAGGTGTAACTGTACTTTTATCTTCGGTGTGGGACAGTTTACGCAGACCGCAGACCTTTCTTTTACGTGTCTTCATTTTGGTTGATGTGTTAGGTGTTTGCCACCTATTTTTGTTCTTTACTTTCATTTCTTCCTGGTTTCCTTCTTCCTGTTGCTGTGTTCAGTGGTTCCATACTTCTCTCTAGCCTGGCCAGTTGGTGTAGTTGTGGTGGTCACACTTGTGTGTTACTTTTTGTTCATCTTCGTGGTATTATTACTTCTTGCTTATGTAATTTTTCTCAGTTTGCTTTTCTGTTTTGACTTTTTCCTTCCTTTTGAAACTTCTTACTTCAATTTTCTCTGCTAAGGAAGGAGATGTGTGTGTGTCTTATTTGTCATACTGTTCTCTTTGCATTTTATTACATGTTTTTCCTTCGTTGCTTATTATTACGTCACATTTCACCTTGCTTATTTCTAGTATGTTCTTTCATACTTATGTGTGTTTACAATCTTTCTACTGCAACATTTTATTGATTATATTGTGATGTTATTGCAATGTTGCTATTTACATTTGCTTTCTCTTTGTTCATTTTGTAAAGAAGGAAGGTGTGTTATATCTAAGGTTTTTACCTTACATCTTCCCTGTTTCTCTGCCTCTGCTGTTCAGCCAGTGTGAGTGGAATGTTAGTGTGAGTGTGATGTCATTGGAGTGTTTGGTATTCTGTGAGTGGACTGTCAGTTGGATCCTGGGCTGAGCAGCAGAGAGGATGCTCCTGGTGGGGCTTTGATTACATATATACTGGAAAACCTATCTAACCATCTAAGAAGAATAAACATATCATCTGTAACCTATCTAAGTCTTCTGGAATTCCTTACCAGGATGTTAGTATTGTACTATAGTTTCCTTCCTCCTTGAACACAAGTCCGACTGTATTGTTTTATTGCCTTGTATTTCAATTTCTTTTCTTAATAAAATAAAATTATACCAAAAAAAAAAAATCGCCTGTGTAACATAAACAATTTCTTTCAACTGTTTACAGGAGATGCACCAGGGCTGAATCCAGGATCCAGCCCGAGTAAGAAAAACATACGCAAAGTATTTGATATTGCATTTTACTTAAAATTCCCTTTGAGCTCAATGTTATTATTGTGTTAAGTACATGTTGCATTTTGCAACAACTGTATCGATTGCATTTAAAAGTCTACTGCTCATTGAAAGTATTCAATAGCAACATCTAATTCTGGGAACGTGCTTTTATACCTACTTGTGGTTCTAAAATAAAACAAAAATATATTTTTATATACAAAACAATTGGCCTCGAGTTCACTTCTTGAGTGTGTGAGACCATTTGCTGACTGAGTGTGTACCACAAATGCTTTACACTGTCGTCTGATACTGCCTTACTGCTCGACCAAGCTACCAGTTTTGAGAGTAAGGCTATATCTAACTTTAATCTCTGCCAAACCTCTGGGGACTGTGGACTCTGTGCACACTGTACCTTACTTTGATGCAAAATATACAGAGCCACTTTCTTACAAACTATTGTAGCTGGCAAGGAGGGACGGAAGGGCCCAGACACTGAACAGTAGCCTGCTCGTCATGAAGCGCACACCAGTGAAATCAGCTCTTTGGGCACACCAGGGAGGACTTGTGCCACTGAATCCCAAAGGGCATTTGAGAAGCGTCCCAACAAACAGCTGGTGCAAACAGATCAAAGGGCCAAGCTGGTAGGAAAAAAAAACAATTTGCCGAATATTTACACAAATCCCCATTAGGAGTGGTGGGAAATGTGTTGAGATTAGAGCAGCTGGTAGAAGCCTGTACCACTAGGCTTTCTAGCGATGGCAGCTGCGAAATAAAAGCTGGGTCATCAGGAGCAGGGTGATGGCATCTTCCAATCTACATTTTGTTTGGGGAGTCAGGACAAGGTTTGGCCCTAGCCCCCAAAAATGTATCCGGAAGTACCTAATTAAATGGAAAAAGTGTCTCAGAAGATGTTTGCCCTGTTTGGAGGACTTCTGATAAGACAATGTTTTTTTCACCAATGTGGGGGGGGAGTTTGAGGTTAAGTACTTAGACTGCCCTAGGGATCACCATGCGTAGGAAGCAGATTTCTCTGTGGCTGGCGCAGAAGGAAAAAAGTTCTTTCTCCAGGGAGGTTTCAAGGCCAGTAGTCTCCCGTAAGTCCTTGAACCAACTGTCATCTTAATAGGGCTGAGTGAACTCATTATCCGAGCCATATACATTAGACTAATCAATCCCAAAAAGGCAATGAAGATAATGAGTCTGTGATAATTCAAGTGGTGGAAGCGACATCTCAAATTTATTCAGGCGCAGCGTGGATCAAGGTCAGACTGGCTTCAGAGAGGACAACCGGTGGTTATGTGCCCGAGGCCGCTGTCAAGCATGGGCTGTGGTGCTACAAGCAGAGTCGGAACAGGAGACAAAGGCAAGATAGTTTTGGAGGATCCAGTTGGTACTGAGGGACAACATGCCAGAGGTATCCCTGGTTGAAGGCATCTCAGCTCCTTGGGGTTTATATGCAAGCAAGATGGAGTTGGTAGGGATCTAAAGAGCCGGAGCATGGACTTGAGGACCTCTGCAACCTGATGCGACATGGCAAAAAAAGGTCCTGGAAACTCGATTGTAACGGAAACAGCTATGAGAACGGCTCTGAAGTCAGCTGGGTTCTGAAGTGAGATTAAGAAGAATGGCACCATCCCCAACGATGTCTCAGGTGCGTGGGAGTGGCACATGAGAGAAGAATCCGGCTTCAAATTCTTGTTTCTTACTCTTACCTGAGGAATTAGAGTAAGACACACACCAACCTCTGGAGCGGCCCAGTTTACTTTGGGACCAAGAACAAACCCTTGACATGGACCTTGACTTGAAACAAAGTCTTCTTATGCTTGGGGACCAAAAGCTTTGCTTCACATTCCCTGATGGCCATCTGCTTCTTCGACGCACAGTTGCCGTAGGTCTTGAAGTCATGGCTTGACCACAGACACAACTGATGGGGATCTGTCACCGACATTTTTTACAACTGTCTCTCCCTCTTGCTCTCAAATGCCTACATCTCAATCCTAGATCTATTATCAAGCATGCAGTCTTGCACGTATCTCGAACAGTAACTGGCCATGCCAAGAAATGAACACACCATGGAAACCTCTTGCGGGGGGTCAGCTTTTGACAGCACTTGTACTTTAGCAGGATCTGGTGTCATGCCCCCATCAGAAAAGATACAGCCAAAGAATTTTAGCTTTGGCTTATGGATCTCACACTTGTCGGCATTCAAAGTCAAACCTGCTTCGGCAAGTAAACTACAGACTTGTGAAAGAGCTTTATTGTATTCGTTTTGTGTGGCTCCGAAAAACAATATGTCGTCACTGTAATTGAACAGGTTCATTACAGGCTGTATGATACATTGAATGGCATCTTGAAACAGTTCTGCAGCAGATGACACACCAAAATGACCAGCATGAGTAGAAAAGGCTGTAATGTGCCTGCAATCTTCATCAAGTTATAACTGATGATAACATTTATTTAAATCAAGATGAGAGAAGACCTTTGCACTATTTCGTTGTGTTATGCCAGCCATGTGGATGTCGCTCTCAGTCAATTGCCTTGTTAGCGTGACGCATGTGAATGCATATGCGTACAGCTACTTCACCGTCCTTTTTCGTCACTACCACTATGGGAGAAATCCATGGCGTTGTACCGTGAAAAACTCAATAATATCATACTTAAGTAACAATTCAAGTTCTTTCCCAACAGCCTCTTTTAAATGAAAAGCAATTTGTCGATATCTTCGAGCAACAGGAAGGACGTCCTCATTAATATGCAACTTCACTTTCATAGTCTTAAGTTTTCCCAAGCCATAAAATAACGAAAGGAACTGACTTATTATTTTGTGGTGCCCATTCATGTTGTAATTCACAGAAATCAGTCCCATATCAGCAGCTGTGCTGAAAATGAGTAGACAGGCCTTGAAACAAATGGATGGGTCCTTGTACCTTCATTTTCTTATGTTTCATTGTCGCTACACAAGAACCTAGATTTTTGAAGGGCATCAGTGCAGCCTATTTATACACTTTGGTTTTCGATGATGTTAGTTGCAGTAAAGGAGATAAGTCATTGTATTTCTCTTCATCTTCACGCATAATGTTTATCGATGCACTGCTGTCAATAATGAAAGTTATTGAACAACCATTTACTTTCAGTGTAATTTTAGGTCAATGTTTGAATGATTTTGGTGCTTTGGCATCTTCTGCCACACCTAAAAGTTGGAGCAGCTGGACTATCAGAGTAAGTACGCGCATTGAGTATCCGTGCGCACTACAAATGCATTATAGCTAGTCTTTCCTGTTTTCAGTTTCTATTTTTAATAAATTCTGGTGGGGTTTTTTCAGTGTTTTCTAGTGATTTCAATACCTTAAAAAAACAGTGGTTATCAATGGTTACACATTTTCACACCATTAAAAACAGCAGAAACAGTGTTTTTCTGGTGTTCATGGAGCCTTTTGCTTTTACTATTGCTTGCTTTCTGCACTGATATTTCATGGTATATAGACAGCGTATGTACAATGTATATGAGGTCCAAATGTATTTTTACAAATCAAACATATCGTAGTACACCAAACAATACTTCTCCAGTGAGTCTTTGGTCATGCACGCTCGTTCATGTCAACTGTTATCTGTGAAAAGGCCCTCTCAACATTGGCACTTGAGAAGGCAATGCCAAAATACCCAGTACCTAATTTGCTAACTCTGGCCACTGGCATAGCTTTCCATGCCGATATTGGTGCATTGTGATTCTCTGTGACAGGTTCTGAAACATATGCGTTGAACTGGGCACATATGCCCTCAGAGTTATTGAAGCAGTGAAAAATGAGGCAGCACTTTTTTGAAACTGCAGAGAAAATTTCCCTGTATGGAAAGGATCTATAAATTGTGCAGAGTACCACAGTGAGGCAAGATTGACTTCAAATGCCATGGTTGGTGAAGGGCTATTTCTCATACATTGTAAAATTAAGTTTTTGATTTGCTCCTCAACATTTCTTTGCTTACCATGTGGCAAGCACTCTAACATGGAACATGTTGCAGTGCCAAAGTCACTAAAAGTGTCATCCAGCTTTTTTTCAATGAAATGTTTCACATCTACTGGAATTAAGCTGAACACTTGCCAAATAAGGGTGTTTTCAAACTCTAGTGTTTTATCATGCCCACTACAGTGATGCTTTCCTGTAAAAATCTAAGAATGCAGTAGAGTGTACTTTTTTCAAATCAGCATCAATATGTGCCCAAAGATCCTCACATTTCTTGCAGTTTGCATCATCACTCAGCAGAAGTTCTGTAAACGGTTGCCACATGGATAATATAGCATTCACGGGCTCTAGGACTGAGAACCACCGGCTTAGTGACACAGTTGGGATGACTCTTTCTTTGATGCCACGCAAAGCACAAAATGAGAAATATTTGTGTTTTAGTTTCCATGCAAAACAAAACAATGCAGCAGAATGGGCTAAAAAGTCAATAGCATTCTTCATTAACTCTTAAGATTGTAAACATGCTTTCAGATTACCATCTAACAAGTGGAAAGGATCTCTTACAGGGAAGCACTTCAGCTCAGGTATAGATTTTGACAGGTCATCACACAACTTTTTTATATACGTAGCTGAATCACTGCAAATACAAACAATATCACTCCAATCTTTGTTGAACTTGGTAAGAACTTTTTGCAGCAGCATACCAAGTGACACTGGATCCATGTTTTCCAAAAGCCTGGTGTCATGTTTTCACCAGTCTCCCAGATGCTTGGTGACAACATTCTTTTCACATATACCTGTCACTATACATTGCATTGAATATTTAAACCCTGGGGTGTTTGTCAATTCACCCACTACCCTTTCTCGGTGGGTAAATGTGAAGGTACAGAATAGTAAAGATTCTTATAAAACCTACATTTTTCCTATCAGTGAAAGACTCAAATGTAGCCCAAAAAATCAAATATGATTTAGATATTTCCTGATTCTTTCAGTTTATAAAATAAATAAACAACACCTAAAACATGCTTCTAACCCCTTTATCTTTAGACCAAAGACCACAAAACTGAAAAAAGGATGAAGAAACAATATGTTAGTGACATCCCTAAACAACAAAATTCAAGCAGGATAATGTTAGCCCAGTCTTTCTTACGGCTACCTTATATAACAAAGTTACATTGTATTGGTCCATTCAGGGAGACATAAAAATGACTCTTTCACTCTCCTTTTCCTTTCTTTGAATGGCATTTAGTTCTGGTTATGCAGGTTTTTTTTCAGTGATTATATGTTTACACTGGTGAGGGCTATTTCCCTTCCGGTGGGGTTTTATCAGTTATTATAGGTTTAAACCTAAAACCGGACAGCCTACATAACATATTTGTCAATTCGCTAATACATTTGCAAAAAAAATCCCTCTCCTTGTGATATTGGTTATAATGTCCTTTGTCAGATGAAGTGCTGGTTTAGGGTAGATTTTAATCCATCACTTCTTCAAGGATTGCCAGATAGTGTGATCCATATGAGTTCTGACTAGTTGTGATATAAACATTCATAATGTCCACAATTTGAGTGTTTTTTTCCAGACTTTTCAATTTGCGTATTTGTTCCGTTTTACAATCTAACTTTATGAAGACCCTTGTTGCTAGCTATATATATATATGTATTATATTGCGGCTGCAACAGGAACTAGAGCATGCCGCTTGTGACTTCTTTGTGTTTAAATTTGTGTTTAGTGGCTGCGCCCGACTTGAAAGAAACTTAAACAACTTGAAACTGCTACAGAGTGAAACACGAGATATGTGAGTGTGCACTATACATTTAAAGACAAAAACAGCCCGGATAGGCACTGACTTTAAATGCACTTTGTGGATTTCAGCAACCTGAACAGACGCTAGAGACAGCCTGATGAAAATGGTGAGCGCATTTCTTTTCCTATTGTGTTTCATGCTGATGCGACCCTCAAATGGAGAGGGTCTGAGGCTCCATTTGCCACGTCTCATATTCAGCAGTTTTCACTGCTCCATAAGAGTGGCTGGGTACTTCATAACACATCAGTGTAAATGAATGTCGTGCTAGCTTAGGAACTATGGCTAAGTCCACAGACTGGTTAATGTGTTTTGTGACTACAATCAAGAGATTGAAATAACAGCACTGTGCAAAAAGATCAAAAGGACATCTCCTCTGTTTTAAAACTCAGATAAGATCTTCACAAGATGTGGGGGTGCCTCAGAACTCTGAATAAGAGATCAACCCAGCATGAACTTCAATGTGGGATAGGAACAGGTACTACAAGTACCAGCATACCCATCAGGGTATAAAAGGCATGAGTACAAACATTATAATGGAACACAGACTCAGCTGCCATGAGCAAGAGACATCGCCGAAGCATTATACATTCTTCAACAATGTATGTGTCATCATTTTCAGTGAACATTTGGAAATATATGCACCTTATAAATCTCCAGTTTAGATAGAAATTGTCAATAGCACTACTTGACACCTCTTTACCACCAGCATGTGCACAGAAATCCACAGATGACTAATGTATTGTAAGAATAAGCTTCAGTTTTTCTCACATATTTTGGCAACAGGACGTGGATTTAAACTTCAACCTATTGGTAACGCACATCTGCAACTCACACTAGTTGCGCTCAGTCTCTACCTTGTGTAAATGAAGTACTACTTCCATTTAAAGTTTTACTGGTGGGTAAATTGTGCACAATTTTACTTTACTTTTACCACAGTGAATCAGTCTTTTCTCAACTACTACACTATTGATCATATACACACATGAACATAGTCAATGTTTGCTCTATATGTTTGTGGGCCCTTTACTACCTACTTTGTTTCCTTTGGTGATCTAGCGGTTTATAGAGGAATTTGAGGAGCAGTAGCTCGGATGATGTAAAAAATGATGTAATTTGAGATGTTGTCAGTGATGTCGCCAGTTATGTCATTTGACTTGTTGCGAGTGATGTAATATGTGAAATCATAAGCAGTGAATGGTGGAGAACCAAGTTATAGTTAGCTCAGTAAACTATAACTAAGAATTGCAGTTTTTTTGTTTGTTTTTTAAACATTACCATGCGAGTCTTTGTAACTTTTTAAATATTTATTTATTTTTGTTTTTTTATATATATATATATGCCACAATAACCCCTTTCATCAAAGAAGTCAGAGGCCCAACGGGGAGGTTTCAGGAAAACAATTTATTTGACCATTTGCTTAGCGTGATGCATTTCGGCATGTAGAGCCTTCGTCGGACGCTGTTGCAAGAACTGGTATGCCGCCAAACTCCTCCTTTAGTACTTCTAAGGTCCTCCCCTCTTCAAGGAAGGTCAGCTGAACCCGTCCGGTCACCAGCAGCTGCGGTTGTGAACTACAGCTTCCATCATGCACCTGCGTGAAAAGTGCAAGTACGGGGATCTTGCTTGCTGTGCGCTGAATTACCCTGCCAAAGTGAGGAGGTGTAATGTCTTTGGTGGCCTCCAGAATTAATGTCCTGTTTCCCCTCCGCTCCCCAACACTCCACCTGGATACCTCTGTCCTCGGTAGGGCTGAACGCGTGGATTTTAGTGATCCCCACGCTCCGTCAATGTTGCGCTGCTCCAGGCAGAGCCGCTCACCCGAGCTAGTGTTCCAGGCTGCTGCGTGGTGCCCGATCCCTCGGGAAAGTTCAAAAATGTGTTGCCACAGTGTTGGTCAAACCACGGAGCAATTGGTGAGTGTGGGCCCCTTCACGCCGCCATATATATATATATATATATATATATCACTTAAAAAAACAAAGGTTAAACATATATTCTAGCTAGGTGAAAATATCAGTGTAAACAAAACATTTAACCTAAAAAACACTGAAATTCACCAGCTATAGTTATTTCAGCCCCTGCCATGCATATTATTTTTTTTGTTTGGTCCAGAGGGGGCCACTCTGGGTCCCGTCTCCTTCAAAAGGTTCAGAGATTCAGGATACCTCTACCCTGCCCCTAATATCTTATTTTTTTTAACATTTAGGGCAAGGAGACTGAGTCCCCGTGTCCTGTAATTGCAGCCACAACTTTTCTCCTCATGTGGTGGCCAACCATTTAGAACTGGAGCTCCCACTGGACCTGCAGGAGCTTCGGGATTGGTAAAGAGGCCCTCTCGGCCTATCAGATCGCTCTATTACATGAAGTTCCTTGATCACGAGATTTCAGCGAGTCCTGAAAACCCAAACGTATGTAAATTCTAAACCTTAATTTCTCATCAAATATTGAACAGATTTACACACAAATCACAAAAACAACCTTTCTCAGTAAAAATCTAGATATCTGCCAAATTTGGTGTAATTCCGTTCAGGCGTTTGGGCTGTAGCGCTGTACTAAAGTCCCTACGGAAATTGGATTGGGAAATTCTGTTTTGTAACCCTTCTTTTATCTCAGTCCCAACTTGACTGATCACCCTGAAACTTTCCAGGAAGGAGTGGAGGTGGATGAACTTTGCTGTTGGCAAGTCTTGTGAAGATTCATTAAACGGTTATTAGCAAACCAAAAAACGATCCTCCTACGGTAACTACATATTATGTAAGGCCTAAGGCTCCATACTGCACTCCTGGAACTGTTTCACAAAATTGATTCCTCCTCCCGTTTATGTTTTGATATAGCTGTGAGTGTAACATCAGCTGCGTTTTTTTCCACCACGCCTTCCTTCTAGAGTACTGTAGCAGATCCACTGTCAAACGGTCACCAAGATGGCCGCGAGGAGGGAGCACTCCATCGGAGCTCCGGACACCGGGATCACCTACACGGTGTAAATCCCAGTCTGACCGCCGCCATCTCCCTCCTAACAAAGAACGAGGACTTACCGGGCTCTAGACCAGAGAGGGACAAGCCGGGTTCTCGCTCCCCCATATCCAGGAGGCTTGGATGCATCACGCTACTCCCACCTCCTCCAGGACTGCAGCGGATGCTTCGGAGGGACCGGGGACCAGTGATTCTGATGGTGACCTCGTGACGTGCTCCATTCATCCCGCGAGTGCCCCTCCAACATGCGACCCAGGAACGGAGACTGAAACAGGCACAGACGACTGCAGGGAGCGAGGTGGGAGCCAAGGAAGAGCTCCGTAGTGCCTGTCTTCAAGATGGCCGCTCCCAGCCCCGAATATCTATAGGGCACCTTTTAAGCATGCAGCCCAGATCTGGGGGGGAACGACCTCGGATTTCTCAGAACCTAAGTCTTGGCCATTTACCACTGGCTTTAAATTATGCACAATTTACAATACTCGCTCAGGAATCACAGATGCCTGACCTTATGATGGCCGCCCCCCGGGACTGATCTCGGAAGGATGACCCATGGCGCCTTATCTCAACACTGTAGCCCTGATCCAAGGATGCCTACCCCTGACTCCGAGTACCCCAACCCGCCGAGGAATCTCTCTCCATCTCCCTGCACCAGAGTCTTATGGCCACATGCTGCTGCACCGCAAAGTTGCATGGGGATTCGGGACAATGGTGAGGTTCCCCGGTTTAGCAGATTTCTTGAGGGTTTGAATGAGAAGAATGTGGGTAAGAGGGAAGGAAGTCTGCAGATATGCCAACTGCCTGAGAATTACAATGAGCAAATAAATAAGTCTTCTCACCATTTTGGCTTTACTAATATAGGAAGAATCACTCAACCCACATAAGATGGCACCCCCCAGAGATCGGAATTGATAAAAACAATACTAGAAACAAAAAGAATACTGCTCCATATACCAATGCAAAAACACCCTACAAAACGGGCAGACATCTTCAAATGGCACATTAATCTTTAAAAACCCTTCAAATTCGGAAACTGACACCTGGAAACTTTGAGAACAAGCTAGTTAACAAGAAAAACTCCACATTCCCCACAACTCTAAATTAGCAAGAATTATTATCAACATTTTACTTGTCCCCCGTCATTATTTGGATTTTACTTGTCCCCGGACATCGGATGGTCGGGAACGTCTGACGCTGTGGCCTCCGTTCCTACCGGTCATAGCAACACATGATTTCAGGCGTAATTATCACCCGGCTTTTTAACCTCAAGATGGCGCCTGAGAATGAACGGACCTGCTTTTTGAATGCCTCGCAGCTTATCCATGGAAACTTTTATTGAACCACCTACCCCCTACCCTCCCCGCTCTACTCCTCTCCTCTTTCCTGCTACTGACCTTTGCCCTCACCTGTCCTTGCCCTAGTCCCCACCCTGTTTACCTGTGAATTTCCCACGTCATTTGAGAGCTAGCTATTTTGTCTGATGCCCAATGGAGCTTCCTGGTTTAGCTATAGGGGAGACAGGTCGGGGAATCCCTCCTTGGACGTCGCCTACCCAGTCGGTCTTTAGCCAGACTTCCTTTCGTCTCTTCTGTCACCTCTTCCCGCATCCTCCCTCTTTTTATGTCTCTCCTTCTCTCCTCTCTCAATGTATTGAGACTGAACTATTTTGTCTGATGCCCGATGGAGCTACCTGGTTTAGCTATAGGGGAGATGGGCCGTGGATTCCCTTCTTGGTCTTCACCTACTCAGTCGGCCTTTAAACAGATTTCATTTCGTCTCTCCTTGTTGTCTCTTCCCCTATCCTCCCTTTCTCACCTTCCCTGTTCCCCTCCCCTCTACGCTCCATTTATTTTGCCCTCCATGTTATTTAATTGTTTCCCATTGAGACCCAGCTATTTGGCCAAAGCCCGGTGGAGCTACCTGATAGCTATAGGAGATGGGTTTTGGGACTTCCCCCTCGACCGTCACCTACCCAGCCGGACTTTGGGCAGGCTTTCCTTCGTCTTTCTGCCTTATCTCCCTCCCACCCTGTTTTTCTGTGAACCTCTTCCCTCGATACTAGAGACCGAACTACTCTGTCTGATGCCCGATGGAGCTACCTGGTTTAGCAATAGGGGAGATGGGCGGTGGATTCCCCCTTGGTCGTCACCTACCCAGTCGGTCCTTAGACAGATTTCCTTTCGTCTCTACGGTTGTCTTTTCCCTTATCCTCACTTTCTCACTCCCCTACCCCCCCTTCTTTTCTCTCTCCTTTCTCTCCTCTCCTAATGTATTGCTGATTATTTGATGTACTATGTAATTGTTGATCTTTTTCTGTCATATTGTTTAACCACATTGTTGCACTTCCTTTCGTCCCTACTGTCGTCTCCTCCCGCATCCTCCCTCTATTTAAGTCTCTCCTTCTCCCCTCTCTCAATGTATTGAGACTGAACGTTTTTGTCATGATGCCCGATGGAGCTACCTGGTTTAGCTATAGGGAAGATGGGCCGTGGATTCCCTCCTTGGTAATCACCTACCCAGTCGGTCTTTAGACAGACTTCTTTTCGTCTCTCCGTATTGTCTCTTCCCTTATCCTCACTTTCTCACCTCCCCTGCCCCCTCCACTACTTTTTTCTCTCCTTTCTCTCCTCTCCTAATTGTACTGCCTTGTTTTTTTTTTTTGGGGGGGGGGGGGATTTATTGTGTAATTGCTGAACTTTTGCTGTTACATTGTTGATTCTTATGTAAAGCGCTCTGATACCTCCGGGTCTAGCCAGCGCTATATAAAACTCTTCAAATAAAAAATAAATAAATAAACAAATACCATACTCTCCGTCCAGGGGCAGCTTTTCCTGCTCTCGTTTTGTTGAGAAACAGTGATACTTTTCTTACATGTGTCAGATTCCTGCTACCTTTAAATTGCCAGTGAGTCACATTTTGTTGGTTGTCCTTCAAGGACCCACGGCTGGAGTACTAGGTGGTGGACAGGAACAGTTCTACCAAAACTACAGATGCATAATCTTAAATTGTTTGAGGAAGATTACAAGCCTGGAGGTGTTTAGCCTAAATTCTATTCCTAAACTGTGGGTCTGTTTTGATGGGCAACCGGAGTTTATTGACTCTGGTTCGGAGTCAAAGCAAGATAATGTGGAACTCTTACCACACTCATTTGTTTTCCTGACGTGCTTTGAATTGGTAAATCCTTTCCCTGGGTTCCTACATGTGACATGATGTCATTTTTAAGGGGTGTGAGCTGGTGGTGTGTCGCAACTGGGTTTCTTGGGCGGGGTGTCTTGGTTACTTTAATTGCGTGTTTTTTTCTTTTTTTTTCCGCTGCCTGTGGGGCAACATGGAAAAGTTATACACAAGGTGGAAACAACTCTAACTGCACATGATTTAATCCCTTACTATTATTGTGCTAAGCGTGGGCCCTTCAACAGCGCAGGTGATGGCATCAAACAGGCGGCAAGAACTGTCTTTCTTAAAGTAGGTCACAAACGTCCATGGAAAGTCTCGGAATACATCTTCTTTTCATAAGACACCCACGAGAGAATGACTGTGTGAAAAGCACTGAACAAGGGCGTTGCTCATTGCAGGGAAAGTTGCCTTAGGATGATGACGGCTGCAGTTGATTTTTGGACATTTGAGCACTGTTTAATGGCAAGCAGTCTTTACACAGTACTGTTATTTATGATGACTAACCATGGAGATTTTAACACATGGAAATTCTTAATTGCGATTTTAATGAAATAGTTTATAATGAAATGTATGTTTTCTCTTATGGTTTTTAACCGAATAAAGATCTTTTGAATGAATTGTATGTTTTCTTTTATGGTTTTTAACCGATTTAAGATATTTTGAATTGCATTAACACCCACAATGTACACCTAACATACGTAAGGGGAGCCTTTTCCGTAGCTTTAAATGCTGTAGCTTTAAATGCTGTAGGTGTTCTATACATACGAGAAGTTTGCACTGCAGCTGACCCTGCTATTCGGACCCTATCTGTGCCAGAAGCACGCCCAGCTACTTTTCCTTTAGTACTTATGTACAGGGGCACGCAGCTGGAAACTAAAATGGAGCCTTGGAAGATATTTAACACAACCACCATATTGTATCGAGAGGCCTACCTTTTGGAGAGGACTCTGAGATGGAGGTCATTTTCTCCAGCAATAAAAAAATGTTTACAGCACATTTTTTAAAATATTGTCTAACATCCATAGGTTTTATATGCGGCTGTTCGAAAAAGAAACTCATTATGTATTCCAATGCTTCATGGTCTAGAACAGTACAGAAATAATTATTTTTCCACAGCAGAAAATCAGGTGCATGCGCCCGTAAGAAAACTGTGCGCTGCCCCCTCGGGACTGATTTTGTGGGTAGATGGGCGGGGCAATAAGGCTCTTTGACTCCTCCCACCATGAAAATACTGCCCGCTGTCTTAGAGGTTCCACAATCTCATACAGCCAGCCCAACTCTTTGGGCAGCTAAGACAAAACCCCTCCCTCCCCGTTTAGTCCCTTTTCACCCTTCATCAGGCTTTCTTTCTTTTCATCCATTCGTTAACAACTCCAATCAAATTTAACAGACATATCCCAGTCTCCTGAACAACAAAGGTCATTTGTAGTATGTCCTCAAGTCTAAACTCTAGTCTGCCATTTTTCTTGCCAAACCCTGAAATCTCACTTATCGACCTCCTGTCTGTCAATATTGATTGCTGCCCATTTCCTGGCTACTGCCAAAACGCTCCTAAGAAAAAACTGTGCCCAGCACGGAGCCTTGCCACTCAAATCCTCCTAAACCAGCTTGATCAATTGCAGCACTATACCCTGTACCAAATCATCCTTTCCCAGGTATAGTATGTTCAAGCCCAGCCAGGGCAGTACCTTTCAAATTACTATATTATGGGCAGAATTTGCCTCCGCTCCATCGCATGCCCCCCTTTTCCCGACCAGTCCCGTCATGTCCTCATGTGACAGTCCCGAATACTATCCCTCTTAATCCAAATAACTGGCTAACATATCCATCACTCAAATGACTTTCATATTTCACTAAAGTAATTTACCGCTCATCCTTTATAGATTCCAGAGTAGTGTGCTACTAGCGGAAAAAGCGTTTTGACGCCTTGTCAGGGGTAGTACGTGCTATATAAATGCAATTACAATACAATACCCTTACCTCTGATTCATTGCATATAACACCCGCCCCACCCACCCCGATTTCGCAATTGAAGGACAGCGCATCATCATCCCCAACTAATTTCTCCTCTGCATTCTGCTTCCTGAGTGACAAAAGCATACCTTAGCAGGTGGCACCAACACTACTTGTGCCTTACCTGGGCTCACAAACACCTGGAAATATCATCTATCGCAGGGCGCTTACAGGGCAAATCATTCATTCAAGCATATCTCTTTAATAAAACTACAGCCCCTCTCCTCTGTAGGCCTGTCTTACTCTGCCCCACCACCACATGCACCTAGTCCAGTCCCACTGTCACATCTTCTAGCCCGAGACCTCTATTGTTGCTTTTATCCACAACCTCAAATATTCTGAAAGCTTCAAAACACAGAATGGAAACTAGAGCTAAACAGCCTCCTTCCCCACAAAGGAGCACATACTTTCCTTTATCGCCATAGCAACATTTTCAAGATGGGTACAGTAATCGCTCTTCTGTCATTCACTTTACAACTCTTCTCTTTCCGACCTCTCTAATGTGTGTCCCAAACTACCTACCTGTTGGCTCAAAACTCCAGATAATTTCCCCAAGGAACACCATTACCACCAGTTCCTCACCCATGATGAATATGTCCAATTAGTGTTATTAATTATACTAACTACGATCTAATTTCTCAACGTAAATGTCATTTCTGGCTGGCTAATTCTGCCCTCCATATCATTAATGCCAGCACCACTGGGAAGAATTACAGACACGCTAAACTGTTTCTGTGGTTTCCACAACTCTGGCTATTCCTCAGCACAACAAAGTCCATTCCATCACAGTTCAAAGCAACCTGTATCCTCTCCATTGGAAAATGTTGCTTTTGTCCACGTCTGATGGAAAATGTCATTATGATCCTTTGTCTATTGTGCTACTCTGGGCACTATGTATCGAGTACTGAAACCAACCTCAAACCCCCTGTCAATGATCAGTGATGACTGCCAGTCTGGATAGTGAGCTAGCCACGCCCTCATCTCTTTCAGTCTAGCTGAGATACTGACCATTCACCAGTAACTCTTCAAGTGCCCCTCTCCCTGCCTGTTGCAGTGCACGTCTCTTTCCTGTTTAGAATGCAACTGTCTCAGCAGGTTTTTGCCCCCACATTTACAGCATTTGTGCTTAAATCTGGAGGGTGACCTGTTACATGCACCTGTATTAAATGCCCAACTCATGACCCCTCATGCTGGTTTTTGGTGTATTTCTGCGTATATGTCTGACCACATCATTATCCTTTGTGCCTTACATAACATGTGCACCCATGGGTTTTGCAATGCCTATGTCCAGTAGCTTCTGATCTCTTCTGTAATCTCCTCTTCTGTGATTGTCCCCCTCCTGTATCAGCCTTCCTTTGTGCATATCCCTGTTCTAATGGGTTGAAGTGTCCTTGTTTTGTCTGCTATGCTACCCTTTGTCAGTTATTTAGAAATCAGGACCTCTCTATCTTCCTCTAAATCGAATCCTAATGCTTTCCACCCACTGCTTACCATTGGCCTTGTGTTTCGTAACTGACATTTGCTTGCTTTCTATTTGTTGGCTTCATTTTAGGCTGTCCAGCAGGTATTTGTCCCTCCTGTGGAACATAGCCTGTTTATCTCCTCTCCGACTGGCTCCTTGATTCTGCCATAAGTGCTCGCTTTCTGGGAAATCTTGTTTTCTTTTTCTTGAGGCGTTCCACTGGAGTACATATGTTTTCAATTGTCTCCTTTCTATGCTAGTTCACAGCAGTAAATGTTCTGTACCACGTTGGAAAGGTTTCTTTGTTCTAATCTTTCTACTTGATTGATTCTACTTATCTCTGCCACTACCAGTTCGTCAATCTCACGTGTCTGTGAGGAACAATGTTCTGTTAACAAGCTTGTTTATGTTGGCCAGTGCTCTTTACGAATAGCATAACTTAAACAATCATCTCCCTCAATTTCTAGCCCATGCCATAAGCGCTGTAAGTAGGGGGTGATGAAGCACTCCTAAAGTAACTGTGCTGGAGTTCAAACTGAATGAGTTGTAAATGGGCCTATTCTGCTTTTATTTTGTCACATTTGCTGGGCATTCAAAGACAGGGATCACATGTCAGGCTCTGTCTTCCGAAGGAGGTTGGTGTTTACTTTTCTTTTTCTGAGTTCAAAGTGAGAGAATTTATGTAGCAATCTTGTTAGTTACTGGGGGTATGTAAGGACATGCTTTAAGGTGTTATTTTTTTCCTAGTACACAAAATAATTTAAGTGCCAGTAAATGAACTGGACAGTGAAACCTCACTCCAATGCAATTGCCCATACTTTTTCATCCCCACTAACTGTAACAGATAGCATGCGCTCAAAAGTGGCTTGCAGAGTTCTACATAGCACAGCCACACCTATCTTTTTACAAATTCTCTTAAGGCCAGGAGAGAGGAATGTGGTGATCTTCAAAGGCATTTGGAGGCACATGGGAGCAAACTAGATGGGACTGAAACAAAAGAGGGTCCCCACAGTTTGTTTAGGCGCGGATCCTCCCTCCGAGCCGCAGGTGACATAGATTTAGATGTTTGTTTAAAAATTCCTACATAGTTTCCACACTTCTGGCAACTAGTTGTTGGTATATTTTAGAAAGGTTCTCCTCCACAATGGTACACTCTACCACTTTTCTCCAAAGCAGGCAGGGTTCTCATTCCATCATTCCCAGGGGACAACCATAACAAAAGCTTGCTCAGTTTCCAACCTGAGAGGGAGCCAGCCATCAGAGTTCCTTCCACTGACACTCAACATTTTTCTGAATTACTTTAATGTGTGTACATTGGTCAGTGATAGAATTCTGCAACATTGAACATGGCAAACTGCACAGTACTTATTTTCAGAGCTGAATAATCACTACTGTTGCCTAGATCAAACTCTGGATACTCTTCCGGTGACATCCTCCATGCTCCCAGCATGACCAGGGCATGATAAACACATGCCATGGAGGTGGTGAGCAGAAGCTGCTCCTGAGCTGGTTCCAAACAGTTCAAATGTGAATATATATTCTGGCACAAACATAAGGCCAAATCTTTTGTTACAAAGTTTTTGGACAGGAACGATAGATGCAGCTGACAGCACACTGATGGGGAAAAGGAGGCCCTCCACTATTCTGTGGTGCTGTGCACACAAAGCAAAGTGCAAAATGGATTCCAATCTGCATCCAGCCAAAATATGCAAACAGGCTCTACGCTCACCCTGTCACATCCATAAAATGTATTATAGGCAGCACAGACAGCAAGCAAGTTAAGTGTCATTGATGGACACTTTGAAACAGGGGAGGCTAGTAGACATTTTCACCTGAAGGAGACAGATAAAGAAGGTGAAGGGAGCAATGGGAAGGTAATTAATACTAATGGTGAAGCTGTTCACCAGCAAATGATCAGTCAGGCTGTGGCTCCCTGCCCTATTCAGCTAATGCATCAGTGGTCCAGTGGATTTTATAACATGTATTCAGTCACCTATTCACCTGTCTGGTGACATCAAACTTGGAAAAGCTCCTCTTGTTCCCAGCAGGAAAAGGCGCTGCAGTCCAGTGTCACTCACTGCTGAACATTTTGCTTCACATAGAAAATGTTTGTATGTTGCAAAGTGACAGCTTTGTAGGTGGTCACCACCAGTTTAATATTTTTTGGGGGTACTCTCCTGCTAGTAATCTAGAACTCTAACACTGGGACACTGCAATCCAGTGCCCAGTGTATGTGCTCTGACTCTTAAAACATATTCAATTTGGTTTAAAACCGATTGGCATATTTAACTGTCTTATAAAGCCAAGATATATGGTGCAGAAATACACCCCTGGCATGGAAAGTTAAACACTACTTGTGGCTTGCAGCATCTGTTTTGCTATCCACTATAGAGGCGGTGAAAACATGGCTTCACGTCTACTCTATGGGCTCCATTAGGATGTCGGGCGGATCGCCACCGCCATGGTGGCGGTGGCGATCCGCCAGACAGAAATGCCCGCCCGCCACCCTTTTCCCCCCGCCACATTACAATGGCGGGGGGGAAACGCAACGGAGGGAAACACCGCCCGCCACTTTTCCGCCCCGGTCGCCTTGCGGCGGGGGCGGAAAAGGAATAATATGGTGGCAGTGTCTAATAGACACCGCCAGCCATATTATGATGGTTGGTGTGCAGTGCCTTTCTGTGGTGGCGATGCCGCCACGGAAAGGCATGCAGTCTTCACTCTGGGGGCCCCCTGCGAGCCCCCAGAGTGAAGTACAGGTGGGGGGTGCACGTGGGGAGGTACCTGTGGTACCCCCCTTCATTGTCATTTGCAAAGCGGCAGGCACCGCGCGGTGCCTGCCGCTTTGCACATGACAATGTTAAAGTGCATTTTCAGCATTGTGGCGGGCGGTGCAGAGAGCACCGCCCGCCACAATGCTGAAAATACAGGATGTGCCCACCACTGTGGCGGGCACATCCTAATGGCACCCCCGGGACCCCCGCCCTTATGGCGGGCGGTCCCGATTTACGATGGGATGACGGGCGGGCAAAGTCCGCCCGTCATCTTAATGGAGCCCTTAGTATCCAAATAGCAGCAACTTGAAGTCTGCTGCACAAACCTGCCAAATTATCCATTTGACAGATATGAAAACCTGATTTTTAGTATTAAATAGGTCACCCAATATCATACCTTGCTGCCCACAAGGTAGAGTGCATAATACTTAGGAGTGAACATATGTGACATTGGAAATTACCTCTTTCCCCAGTGACTTGGCCCTAAACAGCATTGCCTCTTATCAGCTGTAGCCGTAAAAGATGAAAAGTCAAAGTATAGATTATAGAATTTAATCTAATCATGTTGACCTGTGCCAGTTACAGACTCCTTTCAAAGACTTATTTTTATATTTAGTAAAAATCGGATCTAATCGAAGTCCTATTTCTATTAAATATATGGGGAATTCAACTTTTCGAAAGTTACCTTTACCCAGCCAGAGGTGGCTAGAGTCTAATTTGCATTAGCTTTCCAGAAACTGTCCAGCCTGTCCTTGGCTGGAAATAGGTGTGAAATCTGCTTCCAGAGCAGAGACAAGGGCCTGGGAATGGGGAGGTGTTTTCATTCCCAGGCTGAAAGGCCAGTTGAGGTAGGCCAAGAAACGTATTTCATTTCTAAAGGGGTCTGACCTGCCACAAGCCAATATTAGGTGAACTTTGGAAAGCCTAAGCTTTTGTCCTCACAATAAGTCTGGCACCAAACCAAGTGGACGGAAATTACCTTAGAATTGTTTTTGAGTGGCCACAGAGGAAAGGACTACTCATTACCCTGTCAAGACCTCTGGGTCGGCATACCAATCTCTGACAGATTATCGACGGACAGAATATTGACCTACAGCAACATCGACGCTGGAATATCGAAGGCAAGTATATCGACACCCTATCTACAACATGGTAAGTACAAAAATATCGAAACTTAAATATCGATGTTAAAAATATCGTAATTGAAAATATCGGATTTTTTTCTGTAAAAATCAAAAAAATAAGTTAAATAAAGTAAATAATACTTATAAATAAATTAAACATATTTAAACATATTTATTAATGTTTAAAATAATAAATAATCCATATTTAATAATACAACTTTAATTAAAATAAACATACAATATAGAATATATACTTACTTAATAACAATATTTAATAATGATTTTAACTAATTATAAATTAATAACAAAAACCATAAATTACAAATACATCTACACACGTAAAACAATACCATAAATAAAAATATTTAATTATATTTAATAAATTTAAAAATATATATATACTTTCAATATTTTGAAAGTTAATTAAATACAACATTATCTAAAATAATACAAAAAATATTAAATACATAAATAAATAAAAATACTATTTAAAGTTCCAAAAAAACTACATTAATGAAAACATTGGATAGCATAGGATGTAAAATTACTGTTCCCACTCCAGAAAATTAAACAGTAGGGAAAGCATTAAATAGCATAGGGGGAAAAATTACTATTCCCACTCCAGAGAGTGCAAAATTAGGGAAAGCGTTGGATAGCGTAGAGGTAAAAATTACTATTCCGACTCCAGATAGTGCAACAGTAGGGAAAGCGTTGGATAGCGGGTGGGTAAAAATTACTATTCCCACTCCAGTAAGTGCAACAGTAGGGAAAGCGTTGGATAGCGTAAGGGTAAAAATTACTATTCCAACTCCAGAGGGTGCAAGAGTAAGAAAGCGTTTGATAGCGTAAGGGTAAAAATTACTATTCCAACTCCAGAGGGTGCAACAGTTGGGAAAGCGTTGGATAGCTGGGGTAAAAATTACTATTCCAACTCCAAAGGGTGCAACAGTAGGGAAAGCGTTGTATAGCAAAGGGATAAAAATTACTATTCCAACTCCAGAGTGTGTAACAGTAGGGAAAGCGTTGGATAGCGTAGGGTTAAAATTACTATTCCAACTCCAGAGGATGCAACAGTAGGGAAAGCGTTGGATAGCGTAAGGGTAAAAATTACTATTCCAACTCCAGAGGGTGCAACAGTAGGGAAAGCGTTGTATAGCGTAGGGATAAAAATTACTATTCCAACTCCAGAGTGTGTAACAGTAGGTAAAGCGTTGGATAGCGTAGGGTAAAAATTACTATTCCAACTCCAGAGGGTGCAACAGTAGGGAAAGCGTTGGATAGCGTAGGGGGAAAAATTAATATTCCCACTCCAGAGAGTGCAACAGTGTAGAAAGCGTTAGATAGCGTAAGGGTAAAAATTACTATCCCACCTCCAACGGGTGCAACAGTAGGGAAAGCGTTGGATAGCATAGGGATAAAAATAACTATTCCAACTCCGGAGGGTGTAACAGTAGAGAAAGCGTTGGATAGCGTAGGGGTTAAAATTACTATTCCAACTCCAGAGGGTGTAACAGTAGGGAAAGCGTTGGATAGCGTAGGGTTAAAATTACTATTCCAACTCCAGAGGGTGCAACAGTAGGGAAAGCGTTGGATAGCATAGGAATAAAAATTACTATTCCAACTCCAAAGGGTGCAACAGTAGGGAAAGCGTTTGATAGCGTAGAATTGAAATTTAATATACTTATAAATAATTTTTATGTTTGAAATTATGTATAATTACATTTTTAAATGAATCTACATTATTTACAAACAATTAATAATTTTTAAAAGCAATTACATTTGAATAATTAATTAACAATAAATTATCAACCAATACCAATAAAGATTAATTGTTAAATATTACTCACCAAATAATAAATATTAAAGAATTAAATACATTTCATTACATAAAAATGTTTTAAAATTAATTCACAATTAAAAATTACTAAACAATATACCAAATAATACTTTTTTATAAAACATTGATTACCAATTAATTAAAAATATTTTCCAATTAATAAGAAATAATTAACAATTAAAAATATGAATTCCAATTAACACAATTATTTACTCATTAAATAATGAATTACCAATTAAAAAGAATGATTTCCCAATTACAAACATGAATTACCAATTTAAAATATTCGTTAACAATTAAAAACATTAATTACCAATTAAAAGAATAAATGATCAATTAACATAATTAATTGTCAATTAATAATTATTTTAAAATAAATTACTTATCCATAACAAAACAATGATAAATCAATCATTAATTACAATTAAATTACTTACCACCCAATTCCCCTATAAACCCACAACCCACTACAGAAATAGAAACAAAATTAATAAAAAATAATTTATAATTCCTATAAATTATTAATTAATTTAGTGTATTTGAATTACTTCCCACCCTATTCCCCTATAAACACACAACCCGCTCCGGTACTAAAACATAAAATGTACTTAAAAATAACATTAAATATCAATTAAATAATTAATTTATCAATAAAAAAATGAATTGCCAATTAATAATTAATTAATCAATTAAAATAATTAATTGCCAATTAATTACAAAATACTTTTCCATTAAAATAAAAAGAAATTATTAATTAATTACAATTAAATTACTTCCCACCCAATTCCCCTATAAACCCACAACCTGCTACAGAAGTAAAAACATACATGAATTAAAATTAATTTATAATCCTAAAAATTAATAATTAATTTTGTATATTTAAATTACGTCCCACCCTATTCCCCTATAAACCCACAACCCGCTCCGGTACTAAAACATAACATTTACTTAAAAATAACATTATTAATATATAAAAATAATACACATATAATTTAAAATACTTAACAAAAACATATTACACATACATAAATAAAAACTTAAAAATAATACAAATATCAATATTAATAACATCGAAATTAGCTACATCGATATATATATATATGCTATCGATATTACTAACTTCGATATTACTTACATTGATATAAATAAATTCGATATTACTTACCTTAGGGTCGATATTCTGTCCAACGATATTCTTGACATCGAAATTTTGTACCTTTTATATTTGCAACACAATATTTGTGTAGGTCAACAATTAGGACTCGATATTTTGACTGTGTACCTCGGCACACAGGCTCTGCACAAGGGTTTCTTCATCTTGGAATTCGGCAACAGGGTGCATTGTGGGATTGTTTACAATAAGGTTGTAAAAGTAAAAAGGCCAGGGACTGGGAACATTTACTCCATTGGTCGGAGACGAACTAGGAGTGTCTTAAGGTGTCCCCCCACCCACATGCTGGTGAAAACTACTAAGCTGAACCCTCATTCAACCTTCTCAGAACATTTTCTAGACCTGCAGAATATCAGAACAGGACTGGACCTGCTGTCTGTGGCCTTAGAGGAACCCTGAAGGACTTGACCAATTCTCTCTTGCCCCCAGGTGGAAGAAGTAGACTTCAAGGGTCAGCTGGCTGACCGCCTGTGTGGCTATAGAGACACAACAAGTTACAAGAGGCCTTTTCCTGGAAATGCACTGCTGTGACAACTGGACTCCTGCCTGACATCCTAAGAATCTCTATGTGCTCTTCCCTGAGGCCCTTGAGGCCTTAGAACTGTAATCCTGGGGTTGTCTGGGCAACAGAGGAAAGTTTTGAAACTGTCGAAATGTTCCATCCAGAGCTTCTAGGGAACCCGCGGGGAAAAGTGTTCCACCAGCAGTTCCATGGAGTTGGACTGAATTACAGCTTTTACACGGTCAGGACTCCAAGCAGTTCTGAAAACATTGAGTCCCTTTTTTGGTTTGAACTTAATAAAACTTCAGCAAGAAACCTTCAGTGCTCCTTAGCTCCAGCAGGACAAATCTACTTTCACAGCGGCAGCTACAATTTCAGTGGCAACCAGCTCAAGAATTTTTCTTCCGAAGAGTTACAAAGTCCCTTTGTGCATTTGGACTTTGAAACTTTTTTGAACTTTTTTGACTTTCAGGCTTCCAACAGGACCACTCCACTTGTTTTCCACAAGGGCTACATCATGGTCCGCCTCAAATCACATTGAGGTACCTGTCTATCTATTCCACAGAGTATCACTGGTGCTTTTTGGCTCTATTTTCAATTAAATATTATAGAAAAGAAACCTCAGGGAGATTGCGTCACACAGTACCCTCAGGCCAATGTAGGAGGCATTCTAAGGAGTAAAGAGAACAGGAGCCTTATATATGTGATGGAGCAGGGGAGTGACAAAAGTTTTTGTGTACCCCTTGTGAAATTAAGTTCCCATAACCATAATATGTATTAATCGTGTGAAGCATGCTAATTAATCAACAAAAAGAAGCATACACAGAAAAAGGTACACATGGGAAAACTAACTGGCTTATTTTCAAACACTAATGTATTAATTATGTGAAACCAGTCATACTAATATAGTGCATTAAGGCTTAAAACTAAATAGAGCTATGCATTTATGTTTATTGTGAGTATTTTTGTGGCAAAAGGAACAAATTTGGTAAGTAAACAATGCATTTATGTAGCTTTCCACTAGGTAACATCTAATAGGGTGAAATTAGAATGGTGGGAGGTAAACAGAAGGGCTTTATTTCTAAAATCTAACGTCTGTTGTGTTTGTTTTCATATTAGTTCCCATTGAGGCCCGTGCGGCCTATATGAAAAATGGCTGCTTATGCGAGACTCTGAGTAAGTGTGGCTCTGCGCATGTGGAACGGTGCGCAAGAGATGTCTGAATGATCTGTGCTTGGACTACTGATGCCAAGGTCAGCTTGGCCTAGGACTTCGGAATGATGCCAAAGGATGCTCGAGTTTGTGAACCCGGGAAAGTTGAGTGTTGTAACTACATGATGTGTAAAAGTTACAAGGACAGGATGACGAGTTGCAAACTGGACAATTTGACCGTATGGTAAACGTGGAAATGAGTGAAAAATGTGGACAATAAGGAGATGAGGTGATGTTCACCACCGCTCTAATGGACCAATGAGAATTGAGAATGGACCCTAAAAGTTTCAAAATTTAGTTAGAGAAAAGGGGTATAAAGAGCTGGTACGAGAGAGAGAAAAAAACTGTTCCTGAATTTATTTTATGCACAACGACATGCTGTCAGACTGAATGATTTTTAGGTGCAAACGACTTTGAATTACTTTTGAACTTTATCTTTTGATGGGTATAGAACTGAATGCGGAGTCCTGATGGGAGGTTATCATCAAGAAAGATAGAGAGGCAGATTTGGGAACCTGTGTCGTTTTATCCTGTGTTTTTTTCATCAACGAAGCTTGTAATATGTTTTCTAAATTTCTTATTTCTTAATGTATGTGTTAATACATGTTAGATTAATGAAAATGATCTTCCTTCTTGATTAAAGTTTTCGATAAATGTTTTAATAAGAATTTCGTGACATAACGTTTGAATAAAATAAAATAAAGTCATGACTGAATAATGAAATTAAAAGAAAAATAAAGGTAAATAGGAAATAGTAAATTAAGCTGGTCTTGATTTTCCATCAACTCACTTCTACTAGCTGGTCCATCGACCAAAACAGTGGGTGCCTTGATGTTATTTCCTATGAATCTAAAGAAAGTGGAATCGTTCATATGTATATTTATATAATGTATAAAATTTAAATTTAGATTAATAGGGTGCTCCGCTGTCCACGAGCTCACCTTCTCGTCTCACTGATCTTGGGAGCGTGTGATTGTGTGAATAAGTGACCGCGGTCCTAGGAGCCCTACCGACATGTAAAATAAGCAAGCTCTTGAGTAAACTGAGATGAATTGGGAGGGTTGTTTGAGAGCCGCGCTGGATCAGATTTCTTGGTAGCAGGAGTCTGGCTGCTATAGGTTAGTTTGGATAAGCAATGTATAGATTGACAATGTTAATGTATATAAAACTCTCATGTACAGAAATATGACCAACATTTTGTGTTGAGTTTGTATTACGTTATGTGTAGTGGAATTTTGAAGCTTCTGGGAAATAGGAAGCTGGTTACTCTGTCTACAGGCAGAGGGAACATGTGGCAAGTGAAGTCGCACATTACAAGGTCTGATTTCAAAGTGGTAACATCGTCGTATGTTACAGATAGGGACATTTTCCGTGTGAAAGGGTGAATGTATACCGAAGGATACCTGTAAAATCTTGGCTCTAAGTACAGGAGTCAAATGTATTCTGACTAAAACTTAAGCCTGGAAGAGTAGCAGAGATGTTATCTAAGCTTGTTAGAAGGGTAAAGTAGAGGGAAGTGCTGCTTCATCGGCGTAACTAAATTCTGTGGTAGAGAAGAGGTAAGTGCTGTCTACTGGAAATACAGAATTCTTGTGAGTTTGAGTATACTATCACTTTGGTTTTAGCGAAACTGATGAATTGAAAATTTTTATGTCGTAACTAACTGATTTAAGCTGTGTAAAATACAGAAAAATTGTGCCGATAAATTTTGTAAAGAAGGGGTCAGCAGAAGCTGGAGTAGTGCTGACACCAGCAAGAGTCGCGCTGAGATTGGTCCATGTGACTAAAACGTTTTGAGTGCTGATTGGTGTGTTAACGAAAACCGCGCAAGCATAGGTCAAAGTGATTGTGAAGTATTCTATTTCGATTGGTGCATTAGTGTGAACCGCGCTGTGATATGGTGGTATAGCGGAATAGTTTGAGACAGAGCGTACAGTTGTTTTGAAGTGAGAAGTCTGCTGTAAAATGAATTAACCCCTTCCCTGCTGGCCCTTTCCGCCCCCGTGCGGTAAACAAACGAACAGGGGCGGGCCATGACGAACCCCAGCCGTCATCAGCACACGAGCACCGTAGTGCATGACGGCTGGGGTTCGTCACCAGCATGGAAGGGGTTAATATTACAGAGAAGAAAGAGAGAAACCTTCATGGTTTAAAAAGATTAAGAATCTGTTTAAAAAGGACAAAGAAATAGTCACTAGAGAGGGAAAATGCTTCCTCCCCCAAAAACGCCAGCATCATATATGATGTCAAAATATGGCTATCATACTTGTATTTGGTTAGAGAATTGGGCGAAGCATACCAAAAATGCTAGAGTATTGGCATTTCCAGAAGTAGGTTCATTTAGTACAGCGGTATTGTGAAATTTAAGAGAGAAAATGATAAAGCGTGAACCAAGACCCAGATCGACACAATTCGAAGCATTGACAGAATGGGAAGATGAAATGCATGAGTTGGAGCGAGAGAGATTTGAAGGTTTAGGGGAACGAAGGTGTAATCTGAGAGGTTTATGGGGAATGACTCATGAGAGTAGAATGAGAAGATGGAGAAATGCTGACATATGGGATGGAATGTACCTGATGAGAACAGTTGATGAGGTAGTAGGACATAAATGTAAGGAGAAAAGGAAAAATGTGGAAACGGAGAGAAGATGTTGTGGGATCAGTGACACAGAGGAGGAGGTGCTAGAGGAGATTTTAAATAGAAGACCCCCTCTGTATCAGCCACATACTATAGTGGTGACACTAAATGCTCCTACAATGGAGACTAGGTTTACCAGAACCCCAAAACCATATTCTGAAATTAGAAGTACTCCAGAAAAGAGAGAACAGAAACAAGAAGAAAACCCCAGTAGTTCCGAATTAATGCGTTCTACCTATGAATTAACCAAGAAAATACAAGAACTCACTAAAATCATAGAAGCTGTGACTGTGCCAGTAACAATAGGCCCTGTAAGTCCTGTTTTTGAAAATCAAAGAATAAATGAGCCATCGTTAACAATCCCTTTGAATCCAAGTTTACAAAAAGTAAGGGAAAGGGTTTATCCCGATTTAAGCAAAGTCAGAAATATTACTAACATGAGACCACCTGAATTAACTATAAATCAAAGTCCTGTGTATAGAATTCCTATGGGTGCAGAGTCAGCATCTGAAACGGCAGAAAGAAGTATAGACAAAATTGTTTGACGAAAACTCCGATAGGACCAACAGCAGAAGAATTAACTGATTGGGTTAAAACTTTGCAAATAAAGGATCAGGAACCGAAACTTTTAGATATGGTGCGACTAAAAATAGATATGGAAGAATTTATTATTGGGAAAATTGGAACTGAGAGACTAAAAACGTATCAGGATGATGAACTCATGTTTATGTGTAAAAGCATTACGTGGAGGGCTAAACATTTGCATGACAGATTAGAAGAAACTGCAAATCAATTAGGAATAGAATTTGCAAAAATAAAAATGTTACAGAAACCCTATAGAGTAGACTTTACTGAAAAGGATATATATAATTTGAATACTTCAGGGAGATTGACCCAAATAAAAGAGCTAATTGTGTTACTGAGGAAATGGGGAGATGTGGAACGATGGAGAAGCAAGTGGGGAATGAAAAGAGAAGAGTCTAGTGATAAAATGTCATTAGTATTGCCTGTCAAAGAAAAGGAATCTGTGGTGAATGAGTTCCCTATGAGAGAAATACCAGGAGGAGGTTATGTGCATGTTCCATGGACTAGGCAAGATATATTGTCATTTACAAATGATTTTCCAAGATTATGAGAAAAACCTGTAGAATGGTATAGACAAGTAGATAGCTTTGTGAAAGTTTCAAATGTGTTGTGGGAAGATTTGGATGGATTGTTTGACATAGTTGTGCCTGCAGATTTATGGGCAGAATGTAAAATTTCTGTTGACTGGCCAAAAGCAGAATATCCAAGAGATGCTAAAACAGGTGCTCCAGGTCCAGAAGTTATGAGGAAATATGATCAAGTAATAACATTCTTGAAAAACTAAATTCCTCCTAAAGAAACAGATTGGGTAAAAATTGACAGAACATTGCAAGAACCTAAAGAATCTGTACATGCTTATTGTAAAAGACTACTTTTAGTTTTTAAACAATATAGTGGATATGAAGCATTGAGCGAAAAGGATATGAGTCATTTTGCATACCGGTTTGTATTTGGCTTAAGACCGGAGATAGGTGACATGATAAAACACCACACGATGTGCTGGCAATCCAGCTCAGTGGATGAATTGCTAAGATATGCAAAATAGTGTAGTGATGAACTTGATGCCAAACAGAGAAAGCTTAAAGAGAAAGCTATGTGGGCACAAGTGAAAGCAGCTGAACAACACGGGGCTCAATTTGGTAACCAAAATAATGATGGAAATCAAACAATAGCGAAAGGTAGTATGAATAAAGGAAAGGGACGATTGAATATAGATGAGGCAAAGAAGAAATGGCCATGTCATAACTGCTGCAAGATAAAGCATTGGATGAACGAGTGTAAGTTACCTCAAAAGGTTAATCCAGAAAATAAATTGCTAAATCCACAGGTGCAGAATGAGGTAAATCAACAGTCATCGCAACAGCAACAGGTAGTTACCCAGCAGAGTCAGGTGCCACTACTACCACTCCCACACAGTGTAAATCTGCAGAAATACAGTGTAGAGACAGGATTCTACGGAGGAGAACAGGTAACAAGATCACTGCGTGTAACTGCAATTCCGCAGTATTAGTTGAGGTCAGATGGAAATGAGTCAGATGAGAGCTGTCGACGGTGCCTAGGAGAGGAAGTGGAGTGCGTGCTTGGCGCAACTCTGGAGGTAGATCAGTCTGGTCCTTTTGTGAATGGAAAGGTGAATGGTGTAAATATTACCTTCCTAGTGGATACAGGTGCTACCCGTTCTACCGTTAGATCAGTAGAAATTCAAAACCATCCTCTCCCAGGTTAGTATATCCAAGTCGTAGGAGTAACACATAAACAGACCTGCTTAACCCCTGGAAGTGGAAACTGATAATTTTAAAGAGATGCATCAATTTGTGGTATGTGGCAGCAATCCTGTTAATTTGCTTGGACGCGACATACTCTGTAATGTGAATTGTGCCATTTATTGTTCACCAGATGGCATTGCATTTCAAACTGCAGATGATGACATGTTGTATAAAATGATCATGTCAATAATAGATTCAGAGCGAAGTGAAATGTTTCCTGTGTTTGACAAAGAGAAAATTCCCAATGAGTTAAAAGAAATGGTTAAAGAGAATGTGTGGGACTTTACAGGAGAAGAAATAGGGCTAATGAAAGACGTAAGTCCTGTAAAGATTCCTGTGAAAGAAGGAGCTGTTTATCCAAATATTCCGCAATATAAATTAACACCAGAAATAATTGAAGGAGTAACCCCTGTAATTGACAAAATGATCGAACAAGGAATTCTGAAAGAAATAATGAGTAGTACATGTAACTCGCCTATAATGGGATTGAAAAAGCCAAATGGAACTTTTCGAATAGTGCAAGATTTGAGAAAGGTAAATAAGATTGTTGTCCGATTGTACCAAATCCAGCTGTGATTTTATATCAGATTCCATATGATGCAGAATGGTACACAGTCATTGATTTGTGTAACGTATTCTTTACAGTACTATTACACCCTGACAGCCAGACGATATTTGCATTTCGGTTTGGAGAGCGTATTTTGGCATGGTGACGAATTCCTCAAGGGTATACTGAAAGTCCCTCTATTTGCAATCAATTGTTGAAGACATCATTAGAAAGTCTAGAGATGCCTGGAAAATCTGTTCTGGTTCAATATATTGATGAGCTACTAGTGGCATCAAGGACCAAAGATGCATGAGTTTCTGACACAATTGCGTTGCTAAATCATAAAGTGTCTCCATCAAAATTACAATTTTGTCAGCAAGAAGTAAAATGGTGAGACAAGTTACCTCAGAAAGAATCAAAATTATCAAAGGAATGAAACCCCCAAAAACACAGAAACAAGTGAGAATGTTTCTGGGAATGGTTGGTTACTGTCTGCAATGGATAAGTGGATTTTCATTGATTGCAAAGCCTTTGCAGTGATTGACAAAAGGATATGCGAAAGATCCTATAGTGCAGAATGAAAAAGAAATGGAAGCATCTGAACAATTGAAAACTAGCTAGTGTGACACGCCAGCACTAGGTATGCCTGATTATTAGAAAGAGTTAGAACTGTATTGCAGTGAGAGAGAAGGGTGTACATTATCAGTTCTAATTCAGAGACATGGAAAAATGAGAAGACCGATTGCATATTTTTCTGCAGTTTTGGATCCAGTAGCTAGAGCATTGCCTGGATGCCTGAAAGCAGTTGCTGCTACAAGTGTGAGTTTGGAACAGAGTGAAGGTATAGCAATTGGATACCCAGTGAAGGTGTATGTACCACACTCAGTTGAAATTCTCCTCACTAGGACGAAAACCCAGTTTTTAACAAACAGATTGACCAAGTATGAAAAGGTAATTCTGGGTGCAGCTAATGTGACAGTAGCAAGATGTGTAAATGTGAATCCTTCTACTTTGTTACCTGATACTTGGGATGTAGAGGTGAAAAATCACATTGATCACAATTGTTTGGATGTACTTGAGTATTGTACCAAACTGAGACCTGACATTAAGGATGAGTCATTGGAAGAATCTGACTTTGTGATGTTTGTTGATGGTTCATGCTTAAGAACTGATGAAGACGTTCTGAGTGCTGCGTATGGTGTTTGTACAGTGGCAGACGTATTGGAAGCATCTTGTCTGAAAGGAATTCGTTCTGATCGAGTAGCTGAATTGATTGCTTTGATTCGAGCATGTGAATTGGGAAAAGAGGTTTGAATAACCATAGTGACTGATTGTCAATATGGGTTCAGGTTGTTCATGATTATGGACAACTGTGGTCTCAAAGAGGATATATGTCCTCTGCAGGATCACCCATTAGAAATGCTGAATTTGTAAAAATGTTGCTCGATGTAATTCAGTTGCCTGAGAAAATTGCTGTTGTGAAGTGTGCAGCCCATAAGAATGGAGACGAGTATGTCACTGAAGGTAATCAATTTGCAGATTCAATTGCTCACTTTTGTGCTAAAAAGATAGCATCTATAAGTAGGGACAGAGAAAAAGAACATGTTTCAAGTCCTTTGATGCTTACTAATGTAGTGAGACCTGGCAGGAAGTGAGACAGTTACAAGAAGAAGCAGGTGATGAAGAAAAAGATGCATGGTTAAAAGCAGGTTGCAGACAAAGAGAAGATTACATTTGGGTGTAGAAAGATGAAAAACAGTAATGCCTGATAGCATGATCTCTAACATGGCCCGAATGTACCATGGTCAAGCTCATATTGGTAGGGATGCAATGATACGTCTTTTCAGGTAAACTTGGTACAATCCTAAATTTAGGCTGATTGCTGAGAGTTTGTGCCAACAATGCCTAGTGCTGTCAACAAATGAATCCAGGAAGGAAAACTGTTGTAAGTCTGGGAACCATAGGCCGGGAGGGAGGTCCTTTTACCAGGATGCAATTGGACTTTATTGAAATGCCACCATGTAATAGGCTTAGATATGTCCTTGTGATCATCTGTTTATTTTCACGATGGGTTGAAGCATTTCCTACACGGCAAAATGATGGAGTAACTGTTGCAAAGCTTCTCTTAAAAGAAATTATCCAGAGTTTTGGTTTCCCAGTAACAATTGAATCAGATAGAGGAAGACACTTTCAAAATGAATTAATCCAGTTGATATGTGAAGCACTGGATATTGGTAAAAAATTGCATTGTGCTTACAGACCTGAGGCTTCTGGGGTAGTCGAACAAGTGAATGGAACAATAAAAAACAGACTTGGAAAAATGTGTTTGGCCACAGGACTGAAATGGCCTGATGCTTTACCACTTGTTCTAATGAGCTTAAGGAGCATACCAGATAGAAAGACAGGATTGAGTCCTCATGAAATACTGATGGGATGAGTAATGAGGCAAGCATTTGTGCCAGTTGATAAACTATTGACTATAAATGATGATATCATACTGGATTACTGCAAGAGCCTGTCTGACGTGGTAAATTCTGTATTACACCAGGTTGGACTTGATGCAAGTACAAAAGAAAAGCATCCAGCTCATGATCTAAGTCCTGGAGATTGGGTTCGGATAAAGGTGCACAGAAGGAGAAATTGTCTAGTTCCTCGCTGGGACAAACCAAGACAAGTGATTCTGGTTAGCACCACTGCAGTCAAGTGTGCTGGAGTAAAGAGATGGGTGCATGCCAGTCACACAATCCGAGTCCCTGAACCTGTGAACCAACAATTGGAGGAGACAGAGAGTAGTACAGACTCTGATTCTGAAGGTGAACAAGACCAAAATCCAAGTCTTGAAGCTCGACCTGTACATCAACATCTGGAAATATCAGACACAAGCTCAGCATCTGGAGGAGAAAGTGAAGTAGTTGAAATTCCAGATTTTGAAGATCGGCCTGAAAGTCAACATTTGGAAAAACTGAGTACCAGTTTGGACACTGACGAAAGTAAAAAGAAAACTGGTAAAGGTTCTAAAGGACAAACTGAGAATACTGAGAGCAGGAACATACATTTCGAAACTGGTGAAAAGGACAGGACTCACTATAAGGATGAGCTTCCAAGTACCAGCTATGGAAAAAGTTCTAGCAAAATAACTGAACTTAAAAAAGAAAAAACAGATTCAGTGGATGAAACAGAAATAATAAAATTCAAAATAAAAGAAAGTGGAGAAAAATCTGAAACTGAGTCTGAAGACAGTGATGATGAGACAAAACTAGGAGAAGCTCCAGGAAAAGGGCTTGGAAATTGGAACGTGGAGTAATAGAATCTGAATACAAAAAGCCACGTAAAGGAGACAATTGGCCTAGAGGAAATGATGGATTAAAATTCAAACTGGTTAATAAGAATAAAAATCAAGAAGAACAAGAGAATGAAATAACCAGAACGAGTTGTCAAAAGAAAATAGAGACTGTACAAAGGCCAAAAAGAGTAAGGAGATCAAACCAAAAGCATAAATCGCCTGAGTGGACATATGTTGCATTGCCCAATATAGAGGAAGTGGAAAGTAGTCGAGAAAACCCAAGTTATCTAAATGAGTGAAAAGACTGATAGGAGACAAATTGTGCAAAACTGGAAACAAAGAGACGATAAAACAGAAGAGGTAAAGAAAATATTAAAAAGAAATTGATGTCAAAGAAAGAGATTTAAAGACACTTTTCCAAGTGAGAAGGATAAAGAGACTGTGGCAACGATAAGAGACTGTGAGTGTAAGAAAAAAAAATGCATAAAATGATGTTAACCGTAAGTATGGGCGGAAAATCCGTTCCGCTCGCGGATTTTGCGGATTTTCGGTAAATTCGCAATCCGCGAACGCTCGCGAATTTACCGAAAATCTGCAAATTCGCACGCAGCGGATTTTTTTTTCTTGGTGATACAATTTTGCGGCGCGCGGCGTTTACTTACCGTCATTCAGCGTTTGCCGAGTTGTTTTTCTCGATATTTTGCGAGTGCTGCGCCATTTTGGATCTTGCTGCGGGATCCCGCGGGAATTTGGCGAGCGTGATTTCGTCATCGCGGCTTGCCAACTTGCACAGCAAGAGTTTGTCTACGCGAGTACGCCATGATCACGTATCGCGGGACTTCGCAATTGCGAGCTTGTAGATGCAGCGAGCAGCAACAATCTCGAACTCGCAAAAATACAAAATTTGCAATTCTGCACAAGAAATCCACCAGCAAGCAGCATAAACCTTCTGGAAATGAGGATTTTTATCTGAATAACTCCTCAGGTTGACATTTGCCTGGACTTTTTTTGCGAGGAGTCCATTTTGGGGAGGGGGGGTTGGGAGGAAGGAAGTGCCCCATAGTCTTCAACTTGCTGTTCCTGTCCAGCAGGCTCCTCCCAGTGCTTTGTCCATCTCCTGGTCACTTTTCATTTGGATCTGGAGCTGGAAGGATTACTTTTTGTGGATGCTGCTGGATATTTGGATTTGAGGCCTTTTTGACTTTCTTTGGATCACTTTTGGATTAGAAATTTCACAAGTAAGTTTGTTTGGGGCATTACAGTTGCTGCAACTACAATTTGGAATTTTCGATTTTTGGGCTGTTTTGGGGCCTTTTGCCCAGGGGTACTCAGTGGTGGGTGCACTGAGTCTTTCTGTGGGGTGTTTTGAATTTAAAAATCATGGAGGGGGGGCGTGGCCAAGATGGCGGGGTGAGCGGACGCTTCCTCCCGTAGCTCCCCCGACCCAGCTCGGCTCGAGCCCCGATTCCTGCGCTTCTCTCCCCCCGCGGCTGCACTGCGGGCGAGAGAACGGTGCCGGAGTTCTTGGAGCACAGTTTGATACCACTTTGACTTCTGCTGCCCCGGGGGAAGTCCCCGAAAAGTTTGCTCAACGAGCGCTCCGGGGAGCAGAGCCTGGGTCGCCCCGAGGAGAAGGGCCTGGAGGCGGAGCATATCGCGGCGCTGTCCGCGCGCCTCGGCTGGGCCGAGTGCTGAAAAGCTGGAGACCCCGGGGAGCGGACTAGACGGACTCCGCGGAGTGTGGAAGCTCCCTGGCCGGTGCCCCTGTGGCAAGAACCATCGCTGGACGACAGACCCCAGCCCGGCGACGGTGATCCACCCCCCTGCCATGGGTGTCGGTGTGTGACGCCTTGCGGACCCCGAGCTTGGAAGTGAAGGACGACAGAGTCGGAGCGGGGCCCGGCCCGGGCGTGCTGGCCGGTGTTCATGGGAGGCATTGGTTTCGCTTCTCCCCGACCCATTGCTGGTTGAGGGTCGCCCATAGACTTATTGGCCTAGGCTGCCCTCCCGGGTGCCGCCCTCCCGCCATCTTGTCTTTGCGGAGCTGAAACTGGTGGCCCTCACCCGCGCCCTTATCATACGGACGCCTTGGTTCCTCCTGGTGCCTACACATTTGCTGTCCTCCCTGGGAGCACACAGCTGAAAGCCTCCGTTTTGAACATTGCTGACCACCCTGACTGGCTCGATGGTCGTCTCGCCCTGGCCCGGGCCGCCATTTTGTCGCCTGTGACGCACCACCCTTGCCTTGTGAGGCCTTCACATCTGGTGCCCTCGAGCAGTGGGCACAGCGGCTGGCTCTAGGCCTCATCCACCGCAGAGGCCAAGATGACTGGGAGACGAGGCGCGGCACGGGGAGATCGCACTCTGCCGGAAATGCTCGGCAGGTCCCAGCAACTACGCGACAGGACGCAGCCGTCCCCGGGGTCCTCCCGGGCCTCAACGGACGCCACCGGAGGCGAACCGCCAGTCACGAGGTCCTTTATGGAGGGCTTATTCAGCTCCCTCAAGGAGGAATTCCAGACTCTCAAGACCGAGGTGGCCGGAGAGGTTCGTGAAGTGCGTAGGGAGGTCGAAGGCCTGGGCGAGCGGGTCGACACTGTGGAAACGGCGGCCCAGCGTCGCGACGAAGAGATAGTCCACCTCCAACAGGACGTCCTCCGCCTACGGGAGCAGTGTGTCGAGCTCCAGGCCCACTCGGAGGACCTCGAGAACAGGTCCAGGCGGAATAATATCCGGGTGCGAGGCGTTCCGCCCGCGGATGAGGGCGCGGACCTAGTGGCCTATCTGCAAGACCTGTTCCGCGACATCTTGGAAGAAGGAGCGGACTTCCAGATCCGCATCGACAGAGCACACAGGGTGGGCCGCCAGCGCCAGTCATCGGCGCCCCCGCCTGATATCCTGGCATTCCTGCCGGATTTCCCCTTGAAGGAGCGCATCATGACGGAGGCCCGCAGGAAGCAACCGCTGTCCTTCCGAGAAAGACCCGTGGCACTCTATCAAGACCTGTCTGCCATCACACTGCAGAAGCGCAGGTCTTTCCGCATCGCCACGGACTTTCTACGGGAGCATGAGACGGCCTATTCCTGGGGTCACCCCTTCCGTCTTATCTTTCGATGGAATGGGGTGCTACATCAGCTGCGCTCCCTACAGGACGTCTGTGGGGTGCTGGGACTCACAGCTACGGAGGAAGAGGGAGCTACGCCCGCATGGAGGCGCCCCGAGCGGCGAGGCCGACGGAGATCGAGGAGGCGCCAATCGTCGGCGACAGTGAGTCGTCCTGACTCTCCTACCATCAGGGCGGATATGGCGGAGGCCCTGAGGACTGCGGCCAGGAACTTGCCTGAATCTGACGGCGTGGCCCTGACGGCCTAACTTTACTCCTGGGGGAGAGATTCTTAGCTTTTATGATGCTGGGCTGGGGCTGGGGGTTGGGGGGGAGCGGTTGGAGGTGTGTGGCTGGACGTCCACTTGACTGTTTTCTGCAGACTCGCCCTCTTGGGCTGGACTGAGACAATGGGGTGTTTTTTCTTGTTTTTGGTTTTGGCTAGTTGCCAGGGGTTGGTTTTGGGGGGGTTTAAGAACTGGTTTGGTGCTGGGGGGGTCCCGTCCGATACTGTCCGAACACTTGCGAAGCCGATCCTGGCCTTCCCTGCTCCCCTGCCCCGCGCGCCCCTCCCGCTGATCCCTCGCCTGCTGCATAGCGCTTTGCTTCCCCGTGAGCGATGCCGCCCCTGAAAGTAGTGACCCTTAATGTTAAGGGTCTGAATAACCCTGTAAAGCGTAGGGCGATCCTTTCCCTGCTAGAGGGGTCGCAGGCGGATATTTGCCTCCTCCAGGAAACCCATTTACTCTCTAGAGACTGCCATAGGTTGCGCTCTGCTAAGTTTCCCACGCAACTCTTTTCCTCGGCTGCGACTAAGACTGCGGGGGTGGCCATTCTTCTAGCTAGCTCCTTCAGGGGTGAAGTGTTATATAAACATGCCGAGCAGAAGGGGAGGCTTCTAGTGTATCGCATGCGTCTGGGTGGTGTTGCCTTTACGGTTGGTTCCGTTTACAGCCCGAATGACCACCAGGATCGCTTCCTGGACTCTGTGTTAGTGGACGTTACTACCTCGCCCGACCGCCATATTATTTTGGGGGGAGACCTGAACATGGTCTTCGACTCCAACCTGGATAGGTCTGCCCAGCGCTTTCCACAGACGGGGGAGCTTTCTAGGGCGGTGCAAGACCAGATTGCTGAGATGGATCTACATGACCTCTGGCGCACCATGCATCCCACCGACAGGGACTACTCCTATTTTTCCCACGCACACCGCACTTATTCGCGGTTAGATTATCTCTTGGTGAGCGGCCCGCTTCGCTCGGCCGCCACGGCGGCGGACATCGGGGTCTTGTCCTTGTCCGATCATGCGCCGGTTTCCGGAGTTTTTGCTTGGCCGGCGGCCCCCCCCTCCAGAGGGATGTGGCGGCTTCGGGACACGCTTCTCCATAAGAAACTGGTGGTGAAGCGAATAGAGGAGGTCATTCGAGAGTACCTGACCCACAATGACAACTCCGATACGTCCCTGGCGACGCAGTGGGCGGCTTTGAAAGCAGTCATCAGGGGGGAGTTTATCTCCATTTCCTCGGCGGAGAATAAGGAGCGCCAACGCAAAAGGGAGGAACTAACGGCGCAGGTCAGGGAACTTGAACAGGTTCACCGCCGGACGGGGGCTCCTCGGGTTTGGAGGCAGCTGAAGGCGGCGCGGAAACTCCTCTCTGCGTTGGACCTGGACCGGGCGGAGTATGCGGCGTTACGCTTGAAGCATGCCTATTACACCGGCGGAGATAGGTGCGGTAAGCTTCTGGCCCATCGGCTCAGAGCTACGCAGCAACGCAACGTAGTAAAAGAGCTAGTGGGAGTAGATGGGGTCCCGGTTTCCGGTGACGCGGAGGTGGCGGATTCCTTTCGTGCCTTTTACGAGGCGCTGTACGCTGCAGAGCCCTCCCCACCGGGAGAGGCTGAAGCCTATCTGGACTCCGTGACCCTCCCGACCCTGGATTCCGCCCAGGCGGACCACCTGGAGAGGGATATTCACGTGGAGGAAGTCATCTCCGCTATTGCTCGGCTCAAGCACGGCAAGGCTCCGGGCCCGGATGGCTATACGGCCTTGT
Source organism: Lissotriton vulgaris (assembly GCF_964263255.1). NCBI lineage: Eukaryota > Metazoa > Chordata > Amphibia > Caudata > Salamandridae > Lissotriton > Lissotriton vulgaris. The sequence goes on along the minus strand of NC_141695.1, from coordinate 1,364,584,247 downwards.
TCTACAAGACCTTCTGTCCCACTGTAGCGCCTCTCCTGGCTCGCTTATTCAATTCCTTCTCCGACCCAGGAGCTATCCCGCCGGACCTTCTCTCGGCGACTGTGTCGGTTATCCCGAAACCGGGAAAGGACCGGACTCTGTGCGGCTCGTACCGGCCCATCTCGCTTTTGAACGTGGACCTCAAGCTTTACACGGGGATCTTGGCGGCCAGGCTTGGTCTGCACCTGCCAGGTTTGGTGGAAGCGGACCAGGCCGGTTTTGTACCCGGTAGGCAGACGGTCGACAACACCAAGAGGGTGACGCACGTGCTAGAAAAGGCCTCACGCGTCCCGGGGGAGCGGATGCTGCTATCGGTCGACGCGGAGAAGGCCTTTGATAGGGTTCATTGGCCGTACCTCGAGCTGGTCCTTGGGAAACTGGGGATCGGCGAGAAGTTCCGCACTATGGTCTTCAATTGTTATAGGAGACCGTCAGCATCTGTGCGTGTCAACGGACACAGCTCCAGCAGCTTCGCCATTGAACGCGGCACGAGACAGGGTTGCCCCCTTTCGCCGCTCCTGTTTGCCCTCTATATGGAGCCGTTTGCCCAGAGGATTCGCGATAACCCAGACGCTATTGGGGTGAAGATGGGGCAATACACGCATACTGTCAGCTTATATGCGGATGATGTCTTGCTGACCCTGGATGACCCCAGACGGTCGCTCCCTGCCTGCGTCCAGGAGCTGGACTCCTTTGCCCGCGTGGCGGGCTTTAAAATGAATGTGACTAAGTCGGCTGCCCTGGACGTGTCGCTCTCTGTCGACACCAGGCGGGACCTCCAGCGTCTTTTTCCTCTGCAGTGGTCCTCCTCCACGGTGCCTTACCTGGGTATTTTGCTTGCTCCCTCCCTGCCTGCAATGGTCGCCGCTAACTATTCCTCTCTGGGCAAAAAAGTCAAGGACGAACTCGGCCGATGGAACAAAGGCCTGCTCTCGTGGCTGGGCCGTATCGCAGCGGTGAAGATGACGATACTGCCTCAGATCCTGTATCTTTTTCGCGCTCTGCCTCTCCAGCCTCCTGTAGGTTGGATACGGCAGACGCAGGCAGACATCTCCCGCTTTGTGTGGCAGGGTCGTAAGCCGCGGATGAAGCGGGTCCTCTCCATGCTTGCCCCGGAGGCGGGGGGTCTCGGGGTCCCGGACCTCCGGAAGTACTTCCAGGCGGCGCAACTTCGGTACTTGGTGGAATGGAGCCGGTGGGAATCGGACAAGCATTGGCTCTTTCAAGATCAGGCAGTTGCGGGCCGTACCCTCCAGGAAGTCCCGTTCCTGCGGCGCACTCACCGCCCGCCTAATCTCTACGCCTCTTTTATCACCCGGGTTCCGCTGCGAGTGTGGGACGCGGTGGGTGAGCTTCGTGAACTCACCACTTTTCCATCGCCATTCACTCCCATTGCTGGCAATCCAGACTTCACTCCGGGCCTGGAACCGGGAGCCTTTTCCCACTGGGTGAGCGCGGGTTGCAGGGCGCTTTTCCAGATTTACGGGCCGGAGGGTGTGCTCCCCTTCCAGCAGCTCCGACAGGAGTTTGGCCTGACGGAGGGGGACAGACTGCCTTATATGCAAGTCCGCCACTGGGCTCTTCAACCCTCAGTACGCGACGTCGCTGCCCGTTCGATTACGCCCTATGAGCGATGGCTGGTAACCCGGGCCTCGGATGCCAAGCTTATCACCGACTTATACAAGTTTCTCCAACCCCCGCCGTTTCATTACCATAACCCAGGGAGGGAGCGTTGGCACAGGGAGTTGGGCAGGACCTTGAGCCACAAGGAGTGGGACAGGATTGCGTATCGGGCGAGGCACTCTGCGTACCACACTGGGCTGACGGAGACCTTTACTAAGGTATCCACCTATTGGTATTACACCCCGGAGAGGCTTTACGAGATGCGCAAAATCGGTGATAAAGGTTGCTGGCGCGGCTGCGGACAGGAGGGCACCCTCACGCATATTCTCTGGGAGTGCCCGGTGCTGTCGACCTATTGGAAGGAGGTCCTGGATGAGGTAGATAAGCATTTTGAGATCGAGCTCCCGCGCTTCCCCGCGTATGTTTTGCTAGGCCTCCCCAATGACCTGATGTACCCGCTGAAGTCCCGTAGGGGTAGGCAGATTGCGATTGCGCTAGGTTCCGCGGTCCAAAACATCCTTGTACTCTGGCGCACCCCTACTGCCCCCTCCATCACTGGTTGGCTACACAGGCTCTGGCAGGTACTAGGCATGGAGAAGATGTCGCTCACGGTGGCTGGGAATGTTGACCAGTTTGAAGAGCTCTGGCACCCCTTTTTGGCACTGCTGTCCACGGAGTTTCACGAACTTACATGTCCACGGTACCTGCGACTCCTTAGGCTGACACCGCCGGCGGCTACAGCGGAGTGAATGTGCGGGTTCGGGGGACTGGGGCTGGGGGTGGGGCGTGGGGTTACATGCTTTTAATGCTGATTTTCGGACGGGGATGTTGGGGTATTGTTTTCTTCTTTTTCCTCCTTCGCTTCTCTTTTTTCTCCTTTTCTGGGGACGGGGGGTTGGGGGGATGGTGTGCTTTCTTCCTTACTGTAATGCGGGACGTTATTCCAGCTCTGCCTTGCTTGGGGAGTGGGGGTCTCCTGGGGAGTCATTCACAATACCTTATTGCTTTATGACTTATGCCTTGTTACCCTCTGGGGCTTCCTGCCTCCCTCCTTTTTCTTCTGAACCGCTGCAACGTTCCGCTTCTTGTACTGTGAATTCGCTTGACCTCCTATTCCCTTCCCCATGCTCTTTTTGTACTTTAATAAAATACTTTAAACCTAAAAATCATGGAGGGGCTGGTTGGCTTGGGATTGTGCAGATTTTTCTGTGATTTTCGTTTTTTTGGCCTGTTGTGGCCTTTTCACCAGGGGTAGTGAGTGTTGCATGGGCCTAGTCTTTCTGTGGGTTGTCTTGAATTTAAACATCATGGAGGGGCTGGATGGCTTGGGATTGTGCTGATTTTTCTGTGTTTTTCGATTTTTTGGGGTGTTCATGGGGACAGGCCATGTGGGTGGGGGCCATTTTGAGTGCTGCTACAGGCCCTGGCCATGTGCTGGGAGGGAGGGGGACATTTTGAATGCAGGCAGTGTTGTTAGGCCTGCAACCATTTTGCCTAGTTTTCAACCTTTATGCCCAGGGGTAGTGAGTGTTGCATGGGCCTAGTCTTTCTGTGGGGTGTCTTGGATTTAAACATCATGGAGGGCCTGGATGGTTTGGGATTGTGCTGATTTTTCTGTGATTTTTGTTTTTTGGGCCTGTTGTTGTGGCCTTTTCACCAGGGGTAGTGAGTGTTGCATGGGCTAGTCTTTCTGTGGGTTGTCTTGAATTTAAACATCATGGAGTGGCTGGATGGCTTGGGATTGTGCTGATTTTTCTGTGATTTTCGTTTTTTTGGGGTGTTCATGGGGACAGGCCATGTGGGTGGGGCCATTTTGAGTGCTGCTACAGGCCCTGGCCATGTGCTGGGAGGGAGGGGGCCATTTTGATTGCAGGCAGTGTTGTTAGGCCTGCAACTATTTTGCCTAGTTTTCAACCTTTATGCCCAGGGGTAGTGAGTGTTGCATGGGCCTAGTCTTTCTGTGGGGTGTCTTGAATTTAAACATCATGGAGGGCCTGGATGGTTTGGGATTGTGCTGATTTTTCTGTGATTTTTCGTTTTTTGCGCCTGTTGTTGTGGCCTTTTCACCAGGGGTAGTGAGTGTTGCATGGGCTAGTCTTTCTGTGGGTTGTCTTGAACATTAAACATCATGGAGGGGCTGGATGGCTTGGGATTGTGCTGTTTTTTCTGTGATTTTCGTTTTTTGGGGTGTTCATGGGGACAGGCCATGTGGGTGGGGGCCATTTTGAGTGCTGCTACAGGCCCTGGCCATGTGCTGGGAGGGAGGGGGCCATTTTGAATACAGGCAGTGTTGTTAGGCCTGCAACCATTTTGCCTAGTTTTCAACCTTTATGCCCAGGGGGAATTGAGTGTTGCATGGGCCTAGTCTTTCTGTGGGTTGTCTTGAATTTAAACATCATGGAGGGGCTGGATGGTTTGGGATTGTGCTGATTTTTCTGTGATTTTCGTTTTTTTGGGGTGTTCATGGGGACAGGCCATGTGGGTGGGGGCCATTTTGAGTGCTGCTACAGGCCCTGGCCATGTGCTGGGAGGGAGGGGGCCATTTTGAATACAGGCAGTGTTGTTAGGCCTGCAACCATTTTGCCTAGTTTTCAACCTTTATGCCCAGGGGTAGTGAGTGTTGCATGGGCCTAGTCTTTCTGTGGGGTGTCTTGAATTTAAACATCATGGAGGGCCTGGATGGTTTGGGATTGTGCTGATTTTTCTGTGATTTTCGTTTTTTGGGCCTGTTGTTGTCGCCTTTTCACCAGGGGTAGTGAGTGTTGCATGGGCTAGTCTTTCTGTGGGTTGTCTTGAATTTAAACACCATGGAGGGGCTGGATGGCTTGGGATTGTGCTGATTTTTCTGTGATTTTCGTTTTTTTGGGGTGTTCATGGGGACAGGCCATGTGGGTGGGGGGCATTTTGAGTGCTGCTACAGGCCCTGGCCATGTGCTGGGAGGGAGGGGGCCATTTTGAATGCAGGCAGTGTTGTTAGGCCTGCAACCATTTTGCCTAGTTTTCAACCTTTATGCCCAGGGGTAGTGAGTGTTGCATGGGCCTATTCTTTCTGTGGGTTGTCTTGAATTTAAACATCATGGAGGGGCTGGATGGCTTGGGATTGTGCTGATTTTTCTGTAATTTTCGTTTTTTGGGCCTGTTGTTGTGGCCTTTTCACCAGGGGTAGTGACTAGTGAGTGTTGCATGGGCCTAGTCTTTCTGTAGGGTGTCTTGAATTTAAACATCATGGAGGGCATGGGATTGTGCTGATTTTTCTGTTTTTTTTCGATTTTTTTGGGGTGTATAACTGAACTGATGTTCCTCTGTCTTCCATTGCTTTTAGGTGCACAAGACTCAAGAGAACCACCAGTGCCAGGAAGAAGTCCTGCAGCGGTGTGTGTGTGCAGCATAACGTCACGTGACGTCACGTCTGGCCACAGACAACTCTGCAACTCGTGCAACTGCGGCCTGCTGTTCTGACCTGCTCTGAAGAAGATGGCCCCAAAAAAAAGTTCTCCGTAGCTCCTCTAGCAAGAAAGTTGCCAGTAAGGAGCAGAAGAAGCAAGTTACCAAGGAGGCTGGTGTGCCGGCCGCCGCGTTTTTTGGGAGTAAAAAAAAAAGTACGTCTGCAACAGCAGCGGGATCTGCTGGGGACCAAGCTGGGAGCAGCACCCCCGCTCCATTGGGATCAGTGCCTCCACCACCACCACCACGCCAACTTAAGTCCAAGCCCTTGAGTGCTGCAGAGGCAGTCAGTGTACTTCTTCAATCACCATCGACCAGTGATGTTGGCTCATCGCAAGAAGTGTTGAACAACCACAGCTGCATCAACAACCACATGTGCAAGTACAAGCCCAAGTACATGTGGAAGGAGAGGCAGCGCAAGGAGATGCGCAAGCAGAGGTGCATGGAGGGTCACAAGTGCCCACAATAGTTGTTCCTCCCGAAGTAGGGGCACATCAGGAAATCGACAATCAAGCTGAGGTATCATTGGAAGCCACTCCTCCTGATGATCATTCATTGTCTTCCACATCCCTAGCAAGGAAAAGATCAAGGTTGGTGTCTACATCTTCTTCAAGCCCACCTCCTTCTGATGATACGGATCCCAATTGGGAACCAGCACCACTGTCGTCTGAGAGTGAGGCACACCATGATCTGACAAAGGTACTTAAGCGTAAAAGGAAGGTCGTCGAAAAACTCATAGTTATGGAGTGTGATGAGGCTCAACAAGAAGTGGTGGATACTCCTGCTGATGAAGACTCTCACGACGACGATGCAGTCATCATAAAGGTCACTGCAGCCCCAGCGGGCATGCAGCAAAAAGACATTTTGACCCTACCCGAGAAGCTGCTGAGCGTGATGATGTTGTCGACGAGGAGGCAATGGAAGAAACACCACAATCATTGGAGTTAACTAGTACACCAACACCTACCGCTTCCATATTTCTTAGTCGCCAGAAGGGACCTCCATCCATCTCGACCTCAATTAGTGGTGGTGAAAGTGCAAAACGTACTGAAGTTCGGCAATCCACATCCTCCACTTCATCTGGCATTAGCAGCTGGACCACCACCACCAGTATCGCCGCCTCCTCCGGCCCCCAAAGACATTTCAAGTCCGCAGTTTGGGACTTCTTTAGTGTTTGCCCAAAAAAGGAAAACTTTGCCATTTGTAGCATTTGTAAGTTGGCAGTTAGTCATGGTAAGTTTGGTTCAAACTATGGTACCAGAGGCCAGAGAGGTCATCTTGAAAGAAAGCACGCTGTCAAATGGTTTGCGAACCTACAGGCGATCAAGGAAGCCCGAATTGCACGTAATGCTGTTTCATCTGATGATGACGAGGAGGAAGAAGACGTGTCAAACACTTCACTTACACCCAGTACCCCTGTCAGCAGCACACCCCATGTGAGCCACACTAAGAGTGTGGGAGAGAGTGAAACAATAATGCGAAAAAGTTCATCAGCGAGCGTAACTGGGTCGAAGATATCATCATCATCCCGTAAATGCTTGGTCCAGGGCAACATTAAAAAGATGTTGTTTACAGAAGCGCAATATGAACACAACCACCCGCTGACGCGTCTGTATAACACTAAGCTGGCTAAAATGCTAGCTCTGGACCTTCTCCCTTTTTCTTTTGTAGAAGGGGTTGGTTTTCTAGAATTAGTGGCAGCGCTCTGCCCTAAATGGAAGATTCCTAGCCGGTTCTATTTTGCCAGAGTTGCGGTTCCAGCACTACATGAAGATGTGCTGGAGGTGATTGGGGCAGCTTTGCAGAAGAGTGCTGTTCACACTATACATCTGACAACAGACATGTGGACCAGTGGCGCAGGCGCTGATTACATGTGCATCACTGCACACTGGGTCTCTTTTTCAGGGGTTAAAGCAAAGCTAAACGCAGGTGTTGACCCGGACCAAGTTTTTAAAGCTGCTCAGAAACATGCAACACTAGCCATGTTTGGTTTGGAGAAACGTCACACAGCACAAAACATTTTGGATGAGTTTAACACAAAGGTCCTTGACTGGCTGTCCCCAAAAAAACGCCAGATTGGTTATGTTTCCACGGATAATGGCGCCAATGTAGTTAAGGCCATGGAGCTGGGTCAGTATTTCAGAGTGCCGTGTTTGGCGCACTGTATAAACCTGGTTGTCAAAAAATTCTTGAGTGATAAAGACAGTCCAGGGTACGAAGTAGTGGAGACCTGCCGAAAAATGTGCAACCATTTCAGCCATTCTTTTAAGGCCCGGAAGCATCTGAGGAGCCTGCTACATGAACGTCGAATGCCAGTGAAAGCACTCATCCAGGAGGTGGCAACACGTTGGAACTCAACCTTCTACATGCTTGAGCGTCTGTTTGAGCAGTATACGGTACTCGATCACTATTTCTTAACACAGGGTACAGCTCAGAAGGACCTGAGGATGGGTGCGGCGCAATGGGACATAGTTAAAAGCCTGACACGCATGCTTCGTCCTTTTGAGGTCTTCACACGTGCAGTCAGCAAGGAGGACTGTAATTTGGGAAAAGCTATCCCATTGTTGTACATGCTGGAGCACCAACTGAAGGAGGTGTGTTCTGTGTTTCAAAAAGATGAAAAAAACAAAGACCCTTTTGTTTTGGCGGAGAAATTATTAGAGCGCCTACAAGGTGATGAACGTCTTAAAATGATCCACTCAAACCAGCATTACATTTGTGCTACTATTCTGGATCCACGCTACAAAAAGGCGCTGGCAGGCCGAGCATTCTTTCCTTTTGATGATGAAGATGTTGCAAAGTACAAACGTTGGCAAGTCTTGTCAGCCAAGAGGTTTGAAAGAGAACGGCAGCTCATTGAAGGAAAAGGCAGTACATCAGCATCAGCAGGCCATCCCCAGTCAAAACAATCCACTGCTGCACCTGTGGCTGTGGCACAAGCGACCTCTCAGCCGTTAAAGACACCGGCAACCGGATCATCTGCACCAGACACAACAGAAACATTGGAGGCTGAAGAGGATTGGCTAGCTCGGCTTGGGTTTGGTTCTCAAAAGGTCACAGCAACAGCTAAGCAAAGTGGAGGAACCTTGGAGGAGGACCTTGAGTCGATGGTGAAGGACTATCTGAATGACTCAACAGAGGTCTATGTTAATGCTGACCCATTGGCGTATTGGCATGGGAAAAAAGAATTGTGGCCACAGCTCTCCAACCTGGCTTTAAACTACTTGTCTTGCCCACTCGCAAGTGTGTCTTCTGAACGTGTTTTCAGTGCTGCTGGTGCCATTGTAACTCCCAAACGGAGCCGCCTCTCGCCCAAAAATGGGGAGAGGTTAACAATGTTCAAGATGAATCAGCACCTCATACCACCAGATTACAGAGTACGAGAAAGCGCGCCGGATGAAGACGAGCTGGACAGCAACGTAGATGAGGGAATTTCTACTCTGTCAGGTGACACTGAGCTCACCCTGCCTGAATTCGCAGAGTATGATGACGAAGCCTTATTCTTATTCCTGGACCTTAACACCGAGCCCTGAAAATGAGACAATGAATCAATAACTTTCTTTTTCGTCCTTATTCACTTTCATTCCTGTGTGTCTGTCTTTCTTTGTTGTGCACAGTTAATATAATTCAAACTTTAATCACCTAATCACAAAAACAAGCCCATCAACAGAACTGTCTTCACTTGTTTGCTTATTGATTTGAAGGTGCCGCAGTCTGCATTCCTCAGGTTCACAACTTCAGAAGAACATGCTCCTCTATCCTCCTCCTCCAGACTCCTATTTCCATCAAAGCAGATGGCTGGATTACACTCAATGAAGAAAGACCCAGCACTTGTGGGGGTGTTCTACTTCTTTGCGGGTGAGTTGACGGCTCTGGGGCCATTGCTGGGAAGCTCCAATACCGGATAAAAGTGGTTTGGACCAAATCGGAGGCGGAAATTGTTTTGTGTTTTTGCTGACTTGCTTGCCTTTGAGGTGCTCTTTGGGGGGGTTCCAGCAGTTTGTGGGTGAGTTTTGGGGTCTAGGAGCACTGCTGGGACACTCTAATCTTGATTGCATTTGCTTTTCAATTATGGCCTAGCTGCACTGCGCGTTTGGACCGAAGGCCGAGAAATATTGTAAGTATGAGATTTTGCTTTTGCGCTGTTTGGGGGTGTTGTGCTTTTTGGCGGGTGGGTTGGCGGGTCTTGGGGCATTCCTGGGAAGGTCTAATACCGGATAGAAATGGTTGGGACAAAATCCACGCTGATTTTTTTTTTGCTATTTCTGACATTTTGCTCAATGTAGTGTTTTTGGGGGCCTGTTTGGGGGGCTTCCTGGTGTTTGTGGGTGGGTTTCGGGGTCTGGGAGCACTGCTGGGACACTCTAATCTTTATTGCATTTGCTTTTCAGGAAATCCGTGATGGTAAACCGGAGTTATGGCCTAGCTACACAGCGCGTTTGGACCGAAGGCCGAGAAATATTGTAAGTATGAGATTTTGCTTTTGGGCTGTTTGGGGGTGTTGTGCTTTTCGGCGGGTGGGTTGGCGGGTCTTGGGGCATTCCTGGGAAGGTCTAATACCCGATAGAAGTGGTTGGGACAAAATCCACGCTGATTTTTTTGTTGCTATTTCTGACATTTTGCTCAATGTAGCGTTTTCGGGGGCCTGTTTGGGGGGCTTCCTGGTGTTTGTGTGTGGGTTTCGGGGTCTGGGAGCACTGCTGGGACACTCTAATCTTGATTGCATTTGCTTTTCAGGAAATCCGTGGTGGTAAACCGGAGTTATGGCCTAGCTACACAGCGTGTTTGGACCGAAGGCCGAGAAATATTGTAAGTATGAGATATTGCTTTTGGGCTGTTTGGGGGTGTTGTGCTTTTTGGCGGGTGGGTTGGCGGGTCTTGGGGCATTCCTGGGAAGGTCTAATACCCGCTAGAAGTGGTTGGGACAAAATCCACGCTGATTTTGTTTTTGCTATTTCTGACATTTTGCTCAATATAGCGTTTTCGGGGGCCTGTTTGGGGGGCTTCCTGGTGTTTGTGGGTGGGTTTCGGGGTCTGGGAGCACTACTGGTTATGGATACTTTACTTTGCAAGAGGTTTGAAGCAAATCCATGGTGGCAGAGGGGAGTTAGGGCCTAGCTGCAGAGCGCGCGCGGAGTGATTTGGGAAATTGTCAAAAAATGACTAAGTCCCCATTTTTGTACTTTTGCTCTTTGGCTGTTTGGGGGTCTTCTACTCGTTTTCTCCTGGGTTGACGGCTCCGGGCCCATTGCTGGGAAGCTCTAATACCGGATAAAAGTGGTTTGGACCAAATCGGAGGCGGAATTTTTTTGTGTTTTTGCTGACTTGCTTGCCTTTGAGGAGCTCTTTGGGGGGGTTCCGGCTGTTTGTGGGTAAGTTTCGGGGTCTGGGAGCACTGCTGGGACACTCTAATCTTGATTGCATTTGCTTTTCAGGAAATCCGTGGTGGTAAACTGGAGTTATGGCCTAGCTACACAGCGCGTTTGGACCGAAGGCCGAGAAATATTGGAAGTATGAGTTTTTGCTTTTGGGCTGTTTGGGGGTGTTGTGCTTTTTGGCGGGTGGGTTGGCGGGTCTTGGGGCATTCCTGGGAAGGTCTAATACCGGATAGAAGTGGTTGGGACAAAATCCATAAGGAAAAGCCTTTTGGCACTTTTTGTAACTTAGGGTTCATTAGGGTTAGCCCTAGCAGCAGAATTGCATGTGTTTTGGGGTGTTCTAGATTTTTGCAACTGAGTTCTGGGGTCTTAGAGAACTCGTGAGAATGTGTAATTTTGGTTGCAAGTCATTTGAAGAAAATCCATGGTGGGAAAGGGGGGATTTGGCATAGTTAAAGAAAGCCTCTGCCACTATTCTTAACTTAGGGCTCGTTAGGGTTAGCAGTATTTCTATTGCATGTGTTTGGGTGGGGGGGTTTTCGAGTCTTGGAGCGATCCTGGCTATGGATACTTTTGCTTGCTTGCAAGTGGTTTGAATACAATCCACGGTGGGTAAGGGGGTATTTGGGCCTACTTTTACTTTCGAAGTACGTTTTGTCACCAGTTTTCTGCTAGGCCTCGTTTTTTGAGATCTGATTTGGGGTCTTCTGCATTTTTGCAACTGGCTTTAGTAAGGGTCTGGGTGGAAGCACTGCTGGGAAGGTCTAATTTAGTTCTAAAATACAGTTTACAGTACACCTAGCTTGAGGGGAAAGATCCGCTAAATTAATTTGCCCATACTTATTTATCCTTGAAAAGGTGACTCAGACAGAGTACGCACTTTCAAAAATGTTGTACTGTCTATTAGGAAAATCAAAGTGTGACTTTTTTGCACTACACAGCGTACATACCTTATATTTATTTATCAGTGCTGTTTTTCGTTCAATAATTACAGGCCGGGTTTCAGTCTGCAATGGGGAAAAAAGGATGGAGTCAGGCTTCACATTAGCGAGCCGCAATTCAGCATCCGCCAGGCAGGCAGTGGACAGGGTGTCTTCTGGTCACCAACATTGATGGACGAAGCGTCAGCTGGAATGGAGGAGTGCCGCTAATAAGAGGAATTGTTTGCTGCATGCAACTTACTTACCAAATTCAACAGGACAACTACAACAATACAGATACAGTATCTATTCTTTTATTCAATGAGTGTGTGTGACTGCATTTCTTGGATCTCTCTCTGCTTCTAAATTGATTCCTACAGCCATTCTATAGGTTTTACTTCGGCTATTTTTTAAACCTAATTTAATGTAGCCCTGTACTGTCGCATTCTGTCATTCACGGTTGTCGAAAGTACTACTTACTTTTCTGTAACAATGCATTCAGTAGTGCATGCACTCCCTTTGTCACGTAAAAGATTTATGGTTAGTTTTGTACCCAAAAATTTCTTTATGTTCAATTATTGTTTGTCCCTGCTGTGCTTTTTTTTTTCTCTCAACAAAACCTACCCAAAAAGAAACCCCCATTCCTATCCATTTTACAAACCCTAACCCTCTTCCCCCGGGTTGTGTGGTTTTGCTTGATGTGTGACTAAATGACATCAATAATTCCACACACTTGCTGGGGAGGATAAGGTCATAGCAACAGGCTGGTGAAGGAATCCGAGGATATATTCTAGACTTACTCAGCTTCAGTACTATTTCTTGTAGTATTAGCCAATGTCAAAGAAATCCTACACAAGTACAAGTTATACTATAAATACTTTACCATTTGTTAGGCTACATTGTGGCACTGTTGTAGTCTAGTGTACTGTCACCTGCTATATTCTCTATCGTACCGTTGTAATGCTACAGTAAGGACAAACCAGGTTTCATTTTCTTTTTTTCCATAGCCATGCAACTGCCACTATGTCCCACCACTAGTACCACCGCAATGAGAAGGAAATTTCAGCCGCCCTGGATTGCAACCTTAATCGCCATTTCCCGTGGAGCCAGCCCTGGGCCTAGCCCTACTTTCAAACAGAAATTACAGGTAAGATAAGCGTTTGGTTGGAGGTAGTATAATGGAGTATTAGGAGAGACGAGAGATTGACGGTAGTACTACTAAAGTCCTAGGACTAATCAGGAAAACAAACTTACTGTTAAACCCCCACCCACCAGACTCAAAAGCAGTAAAAAACAGGTATGGTCAGATAAACTTTCAAAAAGTATATTTTTATAGCCCTAACAAAATAATCTCCCGCAAGACCCTCCCTAACCCCAACGATTGTCCTTCAAAAGTCCCCAAAAAACCCAACTCCCAATTCCCACCCCCCAAAAGTCTCCAAAAAAGGGGCAAGGGACACTATGGCAGGGTGCTGTTGACTTTAGCAGCCAGGGCATCATGCTCCTTGCGGAGGGTGGCATGTTCGAAGCGGAGGCCCTCCACCAAGTTCTTATAGTTCAGGACCTCCTGCTCCAGGTAGGACAGTCTGAGGGATAAGCGGCGCCGGCGTGCCTTGCAAATCCTGTGGGGGGCAGCTGCTGTCTTTGCTGCTCGGCGGTGGCGTTTGGCTTTGGTAGCCCGGCTCCGTACCGCTGGAGCACTGCGCTGGCTGGCAGCCTGCACAGAGGAGGATGCAGCTGTCCCAGTGGACGTTGTTCTAGTACCAGACTGCGTCTCCTCCTCCTCCAGGGCCACCAGCCGCCGATATTCAGCGACAGTGGCATCCAGCCTCCGTTGCCGGGCCATTCGAGCCAGCTCCTTCCTCCTTGATGGTCTCTTGGATTTGGAAGGAGCAACTACATGAAGAAAGAAAGACATAGTCTGTAACCAATGCTCCTTAAGATTAACACAAAATGATTGAGCAGAAAGTTGTCACAGTACAAGTAGCAAATTGAAAGCACAGTACATAACTATTGAGGACAGTATCTATGTAACCTCCGACTTCTTCATCCTTGCTCTAACATTAGTGGGAGTTTAAGGAACAAATTCTACGAGCACTATGGACTTCCATTACAGTCGACTATGACAGTACACCAGTCTTATTCTTCTTCTTCTCTCTTGTTTAGGAAAATTGGTACGTTATCTTATGCAAGCCGGCATAATGCCAGCGCAGTGAACTTGCACCCGAGAAAAACAGACGCACACCATGGTGAGTGAGACAGACTTGCGTTACTGTACCGGTCCAGTACATGCAGGTGGTGAAGCTCTTACTTTTCTATTACGGGTGGCACTGAGAATACTCTGTTAAAAGGGCTACTGCTTAATTAATTTAGCATTCACCCTACAGTGCAAATGAGTATTAGAAAAGGAAAATGAAGAAGCTAAATAATCTGATTATCTATCACTTCACATGGGATGTATTTGATGACATATGGGATGACTTTAGGTGCTTTGCTTATTATTGAGTGAACAGTGATACACCCACACATGAATGACGTACTACTACTAAACTAAAGTTATTAAGAGAGGTAGGGAGTGTCCACCGTAATAACCGGATATATGCTGTGCTTGCAGTTGCAATACAAACTACTGCTACTATTCATGGTAGTATTTGGACAAAATTACAACTTCTTTTCCTTGCCTTTCCTACACTGGAACGGACGTGCGGGTGCGGTGTTACATGCTCTTCAAAGTAACACTTAGTTCATCCAGTGACCGTCTACTCTCTGTAGATACACATATGCTATCTAAGAGTCAGAGAGTACCATGAATGATCCAGGCATCCATCCATTCAAAGTATATGCACACATACAGTTTCTGTTTCACCCACCCAGGCTGTTCTCCTTCCACCCATCCTTGCTTCATCATTCACCCAGCCATGCACCATACCATATTCTTTCCTTCCCAGCCACCTCGGGGACCAAGCAAACACATATCATTCTTCTTTGCTAGTCATCATTACATTTCTCGTCCTTCCACACTTACTTACACACCCTTCTTTCGCTTTTCGTTCATCCCATCCATCAAGTTCATCTCAGATCTGATTGGGATTCTTCTCACCAAAAACTTCACAGCTAAGTCGAAGTACATTTAGAGGAGGCTACTACCTGGTTTATTTATAATACACCCGTGCAGAAAGCATACTCTGCAGTCTTCAATCTCAATGAGTAAGGAATATATAGCTTACCTCTGCCCGCCACCACCGTGTTATCCCTCACAGGCATGTCCTTGTCCTGCACTTGCACCGCCTCCTCCCCAGAGTTGTCCTCCTCGTCCAATGCCGCCACCACCTCCGCGCTGGCCCCGCCTCCAGATGTTCCACCTACAAAGTACATTTAATAATGTTAGAATACACCACTCACTACTATATAATATTTGGTCTAGGAGGAAGAAAGAAATGTGAAAAAAACGGTATACAATGTAATAATTTGTGACTGTCTACTCTAAAGTAAAAATGTCCCTTTTTCCAGGAAAGGCTGTTGTCTTGCTGCACTTTTTGGCACAACTGATGAATGCTTGCTTTTTATTTTTAACACGCACCACTTTTTCTCCTAACAGACAGAAGCTTGACTTCTAAGAACACGAGCAGGATCAAGTTCAAACCAGGTGAGAGCTCGGCTCGACCACAAGAAATGTGTCCAATTAATCGTCAGCACTAAGCACTTTTCCATTTTCAGTTAAACGTTTACTTTTATGACAAACTTGATTTTAATAAATGTGTTTACTTTTAATAAAGCTTTTAAACTTAAATAGACTCTGTGGTTTTTGGTCCTCCAGACTAGAGTGGATGAGCTAAAGGTTTTGCAATTTTTGCAAGCATGAGTCCGTGCCTCTGACATCATTGGGGAATAATCATAATCATCGGTGACTTTGGGAGCTAAATGACTCTGCCACACTATCTAGTCAGTAAGGAGATTGGGGGTTCAACTACAAAGTCTGTTATCACTGAGGTATGTGGAAAGTCTAACAGTACCTATTATAATTGATAAGCTAAGCAATGCATTATTTAGTGTCCATAGTTCTGTTTGTGCAGATTTGTCCCTGCAACAGTAGTAGAATGGATTGTCCTCCTGTCCAAACCAAAAGTAAAGTAGTATCTTATTCTTTCTTGGTGGTCATTCACCTTTTTATTGCTGGCAATTGTCAAAGCATAAACATTTAGAAGACTTGAAAAGACATTATGGACAATCCCAGAGGACTTCACTCTGTGCATAGAGCTATTGCTGACTAGAATGGGAGTCCAATGGAATTGCCAAATGTGCAATCTTAGTTAGCTACACAGACGGACTAATAAGAATAATCTAGTAATACCACACGGAGTCATAGTCGAGGCAGGATAAGAATTTAGATCCAGTCTACAAGAATATCAAAGACGATTTAGAAAAAATCGAATGAGGAACGCTGGGAAAAAATAAGTACTCTATATTAAAATTAAAACTTACTGGCGCCAGCAAAGGAGCCCTCGCCTGCCCGATCCTGGCCTGCATCCTCAACAGCACCCTCCTCCTCCTCCTCCTCCTCTGTCCTCCTCTTGCCCCTGGGGGAAGCTGATGTACAACATGAAAGAAAGAAAAACAGAAAACATGGATGATATTTGTCAACCAAATCAAACATTTCAAAAGAACTAACAAAATATTTTGGCGAAATAGCAAATAGACAACTATTCCACTGGATATATTATTGACCAATCTCATGTGGTCTACTACGTTATTAGTATTGCTTGATTTGCGGACCGTCGAATTGGAAACTTCTTATGTAACTCACTACACAAAGTACTAAAAAGGTTTGCCTAGGATTGGCAGGCAGCAGTCCGCAGCACGCGAAGTGACAGCCAAAGTCCATCGTCATTGCAGATCAGCGACAACACTAAAGTTTCCTACTACATTAACCAGTCATTAAAATACTCAAACTATCAATCCACCTCCACTATTTCTTCTTATCGCCATGTGTACAAAGGAAGGACTGGACTTGAGCCTGTAGGGGCTGATTTAGAAGCCCCTTGCGGCTCTTTTGCTCCATTGTTGCGTGACTTTTGTGACGCAGCGGCAGCACAAAAGAGG
This sequence comes from Lissotriton vulgaris, assembly GCF_964263255.1. NCBI lineage: Eukaryota > Metazoa > Chordata > Amphibia > Caudata > Salamandridae > Lissotriton > Lissotriton vulgaris. The sequence continues at coordinate 1,364,567,743 of NC_141695.1, read as the reverse complement.
CGCAATGGTGCGGCGTGTATTAACAACGTGACGCATATGAGAGATGCATCACGTTGTAAAGCCCTGCGCCATCAGGGGGCGTTCCGGCGCAAGGGAGGGCGATCCTGCGCAGGAATGCATCCTAAAAGTGGCTGAGGGAAATCTACAAGATTTCAATCACTCACTTTAACGACAATGATGCGTGACTCAAACCCTGCGCATGCTTGAAGCAGTCGTACGGCTTGACGCAGCATTGGGGAGATAGGGCACCCCAGAGCATTGATGGAGCTGCGCCATTGTTGCGACGCAACTCCAGCAATGCGCCGCCCTTACGGCACAGATGCGTAACGCTTTGGTGACGTTTTGGGCCCATGGTGCGCCGCATTGTAAATACGGCGCACCATGGGTGATAGTGGCGTGGCGCACAATTACTGGCGCATCCCTGCTACTTTGCAGGGATGCGCCGGTAATTAAACATCTGAACCTTAGTGTGTAGCATTACACAGTTCTTTAAACTACACTCATACATAATTTCACAGGCCAATGAAATGAACACAAAATCGAAAACAAATAAGCATAGTAGCAACACTACTGAGAAGGAGAGCAGTGCACCTGAAATGCACAGAAGATTTTGAAATATAATATACCTACAATGTAATGAGCAGCATTATTGCTCTTGGTAAAAAAAAAAATTGCAATATAATAACACAGCAGGAGAAAACAGAGTAGTAAAGAAATAGCTACTACTACTACTCACCAAGCCCGGGGATCTCGAGGCCAAGCAGGTCGAGCAGATCTCGTTCACGGGTCAGGACATCCGTCCAGCGGTGGGTGGCCTGGTTGTAGGTGCGCCGGACCCGAGAGTGGTGGTACATGGCCCGGCACACCTTATCCCACCGCTTCCGGCGATCCCGCATCCCGTACCCGCCTCCGATCTTGCCGCCTGCCATTATGGTCCTGGGGAGGTGGCGCTGTACTTAGAACACTAGTGCGCCCACCTCCTCCGGGCTGAAAATCTCCTGGGGTGCGACTGTCTCCCCCCTCAAACGCCCGCACGAGAGCCGGGTACGGGGTGCGGGACCCTTCCCCTTCTCGGGATGCTTCCCGGCTCCCTTCACCATGGTCTGGGCGGAAAGGAATAAAGAAAATAGAATAGGGAAGAGAAGAAAAGAAAAGAGTTTAAAAAAGTAGTTTAAAATTAACAAAAAGTAGCAGTAAACACAAAAATATAGGGCTAGAAAAATAGAGGGATAGATAATAAGTAAAATAGATCAAAAAAAACTTCAAACAAGCAAAGGATGGCAGAGATTTAGAGAGGATACAAGAAGCATGCCCAGAACCATAGCAATGAATGAGAAACAAGATGGCCACGCCCGTTCACGACCGCGCGGGTAAGTTCGCGCAAGATGTTCCTCGCGAACACTCGCGAAATTGTACTGGCGAGCCGCACACTTTGCGAGATTACACTTCGCGCCCGGAAACGGAAATACGTCATGGAAACAAGATGGCCGCGCCCTTGAAGGACCGCGAGGGTAACTTCGCGCCTTGCGCTACAAGCGGCTTGCGAAAACGCACAAAACCTTGCGAACTAACACGCCGCAAAAAAAGAAATCGCATATTTGCACGAATTCGCGGCTTCCAAATCCGATCTCGCGCGTGTTCGCGCCCCGCGAATCCCGCGAAATTGCAGAAAAACGAGTTTTGCAAAACTGAAAGCACTCGGCACGTGCAAGAGTTCAAACTCATCATTAGTAACCATTCCCTGTAGTACTTCCTGACTGGGGCCCCTCCAGAGTTCAGTTGCTAGTTGCAACAATTGTATGACCCTGCTCTGACCCTCACAGCAGGCTCATAGAATAGCTAGAAGTAGGCCACAAAGGTCCTGGAAAAAAAATTGCACTGCAACAGAAAGCAAATTACTGATAAGGAAGCAGGTGCCAGACCTGGAGTTTTAAAACAGTGACACATTAATAAACTAACCCCAAATTAATTCATGTCAGTTGAAGCAGGGCAGGTGTGCTTGCTTTCCCCCCCATAATCTACAGTGATGATGAACCAGAGGGTGGCATTGATGTAACAGAGGGTGGCATGGGTGAAACAGAGGGTGGCAGTGGTGAAACAGAGGGTGCTGGGAGGCTGTGATGATGAACCAGACGTAGAAACAACATAGTCGCGACCGTTGCGAGCCGACAAGTAAGTTCGCAATTGCGAAATAGTACCAAACCCTCGCGAACTGGCAGAAACCCTTGCGAACACAAAAAAAATCCACAAATTCGCGAGAATTCGCGGATTTTGCGGATTGCGAGTTTGCAAATTCGCTAAATTCGCGAACGCCAGATTCGCAAAATTCGCCCATGCTTAGTTAACAGATCGAAATGTGCTATATTTCACAAATGGTGTAGAATGTGGTTAATATGTACTGGGTTATTAATGTTAGTAAGGCTTATTTTAGCAATAGTTATCCCTTTCAGACCTGATTTTGAGCATGTTAAACATAATGATAGTAAAAGTGAGAAGATTCATGAATTAAAGAATGGTGCACAAATGATAGATAATACTGATTTGCATAGAGATAATTCTATTAGTGACTTTTCTAAAAATGCCTTTTCTAATCTTTTGTATGAATATGTGAAAATAATGGAGGTAAGGGACTGCAATGTCTGTATGCGGTTACCTGCATCTGTATCAGAGGGCGTGACTTACCATCACCTTCCCTTGACGTATGGAATAACTTGTACTGTTTTAGCTGGTTTGTTTTACAAAACAGGTAAATTAGAATATTACTATTCTGATTTGGATGACACTTTTGCAACATTGAAAGTTTTACAAGAACTGAACCAAATGAAGATGTCTAAAGTTTTTGGTGAATACTTCCTTGAGACACAAGAACTAACTTTTGAGTATGATTTTAAGAACAACCTAACCTGTAGAATGCTCTGTGAAGAAAAAGCCTTTTTGGACATGGTAGAGGAAAGGAGAATTCAATATCAAAGAAAATTAACTGCTAATAAAGCAACATCAACAATGTGGAACTTTGAAGATTAAAATCTTGAGGGAAATAATGTGAATGTAGCAATTAATATAGACACACCACAATTAGGGAAATTATGTATTCGTAGAGATAACACTCTGTATAACAACTATTTTGTGGGAGCAAGTGAATATAAAGGCACATATATTATAAAAGGGGGATGGGCATTTAAAGGTGGAAATGATTCTGTTTTTCCTGGAATTTATTTTTTGTGTGGAAACAAATTTTATTATAGATTGCCGGAACACTGGTATGGATCTTGTTACGTAGGTCTGGTCCTTCCAAAAATATTTCATGTAGATAGAGGAACTAATGGCATTCATGAGATAGGTAAACCATTAACACGTAGAAGAAGGGAAAGTTTCTTAGAGATAATAGGTGATTTATTTGGAGCATTGATACCAGCAGTGGGTACATCTTTTAATGCGAACAAAATTCGAAAGTTGGCAACTATAGTAGACCGTTTATCAACGGATACTGCTGGAGGATTTTTAATGGTAAATACTGAAATGGTTGCTATGAGAGCTATAGTAATGCAAAATTGACTTGCTCTTGATATAATATTGGCAAAAGAAGGAGGAGTCTGTGGAATTTTAAAGGTACAGCACTGTTGTACATATATCTCAGACAAAAGTCAAAATACTCAAAAGTATATTACAAATATTACCGAATTACATAAAGAAGTTATTCCACTGGAGGTTGACGGTGTTCTGGAGAAACTTGGTAAGAGTTTTTCACCTGTGAAGAAATGGTTCTTAGAAATAGGTAGCTCAATAATAGGGAAAGTATTAATTCCACTGACTGTAGTAATTTGTATGGTATTAATATTACGGTTAAACTGTAAATGCAGAAGAAGAAGAAACATTAGAAAAACAATAAAAAATAAAATTGAAGAAAATAATGTGAAAAAGGCGAAATAGAACTGGAGGAGTACAAAGATAGAATGTATAATGATACAAGAAAGATGGAAATAAAAGATACAAGAGTCTAAGCTAACAAAGTGAAAGAACATGACACGTGTTTCTTTTTGAAAAATTCTAAATTTTTGGGTGTTGTGTTGTGATAAAATCACCAAAGGGGGAATTGATGGAGCAGGGGAGTGACACAAATGTTTGTGTACCCCTTGTGAAATTAAGTTCCCATAACCATAATATGTATTAATAGTGTGAAGCATGTTAATTAATCAACAAAAAGAAGCATACACAGAAAAAAGTACACATGGGAAAACTAACTGGCTTATTTGCAAACACTAATATATTAGTTATGTGAAACCAGTCATACTAATATAGTGCATTAGGCTTAAAACTAAATAGAGCTATGCATTTATGTTTATTGTGAGTATTTTCGTTTCAAAACAAGCACATTGGGTAAGTAAACAATGTATTTATGTAGCTTTCTGCTAGGTAACATCTAATAGGGTGAAATTAGAATGGTGGGAGGTAAACAGAAGGGCTTTATTTCTAAAATCTAACATCTGTTGTGTTTGTTTTTATATTAGTTTGTGAGCCTGGGAAAGTTGAGTGTTGTAACTACATGATGTGGAAAAGTTACAAGGACAGAATGACGAGTTGCAAACTGGACAATTTGACCGTATGGAAAACGTGGAAATGACAGTGCAAAATTTGGACAATAAGGAGATGAGGTTATGTTCACCACCCATCTAATGGACCACTGAGAATTGAGAATGGACCCTAAAAGTTTCAAAATTTAGTTAGATAGTTAGAGAAAAATTGTATAAAAGAGCTGGTACGAGAGAGAGATAAAAACTGTTCCTGAATATATTTTATGCACCACGACATGCTGTTGGACTGAATGATTTTTAGGTGCAAAAGACTTTGAATTATTTTTTAACTTTAACTTTTGCACTGAACTGAATGCGGAGTCCTGATGGGAGGTTATCATCAAGAAAGACAGAAAGGCAGATTTGGGAACCTGTGTCATTTTATCCTGTGTTTTCTTTCATCAATGAAACTTGGTAATATGTTTTCTAAATTTCTTATTTCTTAATGTATGTGTTAGTAAATGTTAGATTAATGAAAATTATCTTCCTTCTTGATTAAAGTGTTAGATAAATGTTTTAATAAGAATTTCGTGAGTTATAACATTTGAATAAAATAAAGTCATGACTGAATAACGAAATTAAAAGAAAAATAAAGATAAATTGGAAATAGTAAATTAAGCTGGTCTTGATTTTCCATCAACTAACTTCTACTAGCTGGTCCATCGACCAAAACAGTGGGGTGCCTTGATGTTATTTCCTATGAATCTAGAGAAAGAAGAATCATTCATATGTAAATGTATAACATTTGAATTTAGATTAACAGGGTGCTCCGCTGTCCAACAGCTCACCTTCTAGTCTCACTGATCTTGGGAGCGGTATGATTGTGTGAATAAGTGCCTCGCAGTGTTATGGGCCCCACCGGCGAGTAAAGTAAGTTAGCTCCTGAGTAAACTGAGATGAAGTGAGAGGGTTGTTTGAGAGCAGCGCTGGATCATATGCATAGGTCACATAGTCAGCATAAAACCAAGGGGGGGTCCTGGCACATAAAAGAATACTTACTGACTAATATGGCTATACAAAATTTCCTTGCTCAACAAAGTGGGAGGAGAGATATTTCTTACATATTGCCTTTCTGCAAAACACTGTGTAGTGAAGACAGAGCACACGCTTTTCGGTAAGTTCTGTTATACATATATCTCTTTCCCTTAAAGAAAGAAAAAGAAGAAGGAGAGAGAGAGAATGAGAGTGAGAGAGAATGAGAGAGAGCAAGAGAATGAGAGAGAGAATGAATGAGAGAGAGAATGAATGAGAGAGAGAGAATGAATGAGAGAGAGAGAATGAATGAGAGAGAGAATGAATGAGAGAATGAATGAAAGAATGAATGAGAGTGAGAATGAGTGAGAGAGAATGAGAGAGAATGAGAGAGAATGAATGAGAGCGAGAGAATGAATGAGCGAATCAGAAAATGAGCGAGAGAGAATGAACGAGAGATAGAATGAAAGAGAGAGAGAGAGAATGAATGAATCAGAGAGAGGGAATGAGAGAGAGAGAATGAGAGAGTGAGAGAATGAGAGAGAGAATGAGAGCGAGAGCGAGAGAGAATGAGAATGAGAGAGAATGAGAGAGAGAATGAGAGAGAGAATGAGAGAATGAGAGAGAGAGAGAATGAGAGAGAGAGAATGAATGAGAGAGAGAATGAGAGAGAATGAATGAGAGCGAGAGAATGAATGAGCGAATCAAAGAATGAATGAGAGAGAGAATGAAAGAGAGAGAGAATGAATGAATGAGAGAGAGAGAATGAGAGAGAGAGAGAATGAGAGAGAGAATGAAAGATAGAGAGAAAGAATGTGCAAGAGAGAGAGATTGAAAGAGAGAATGAGAGAGAGAATGAGAGAGCGAGAGAGAGAGAATGAATGAGAGAGCGAGAGAGAATATCAGAGAGAGAGATAGCTTGGGGGAGGGAGAGAATGAGAGAGAATGAAAAAGAGAGAAAGAAATATAGATAGAGAGTATGAGTGAGAGACGGTGAATGAGAGAGAATGAGAGAGAAAATGAGCGAGAGAATGAGAGAGTGAGAATGAGAGAGAGACAAAGATAGACAGAGAGAGAATGAGAGAACAAGAGAGAGAATGAGAGAGAGAGAGAATGAGAGAGAGAGAAAGATAATGAGAGAGAGAACAAGAGAGAACTAGTGAGAAAGAGAGAGAGAGAATGAGTGACAGAGAGAATGAGAGAATGAGAATGCGAGAGAAAGAGAGAATGAGAGAGAATGAGAGTGAGAATGAGAGAAAGAGAATGAGAGGGAGAATGAATGAGAGGGAAATGAGAAAGAGAGAGAATGAGAGAAAGAATGAGACAGAGAGAGATACAGAGAATGAGAGAGAGCATGGGAGAGAATGTGAAAGAGAGCATGAGAGAGAATGAGACAGAATGAGAGAGAGAGAATGAGAGACAGAGAGAATGAGAGACAAAATGATAGACAGAGAGAGATACAGAGAATGGGAGACAGAGAGTGAGAGAATGAGAGAGAATGAGAGAGAGAATGAGAGTAAGAATGAGAGAGAGAGAATGAGAGAGAGAGAGAATGAGAGAGCAAGAGAGAATGAATGAGAGAATGAGAGAGAATTAGAGAATGAGAGAGCATGAGAGAGCGAGAGAGAATGAGAAGGAGAATACTAGAGAGAGAGAGAGAGAGAGAGAGAATGAGAGTGAGAATGAGAGAGAGAGAATGAGAGAGAGGGAGAATGAGAGAGAGAGAGAGAAATGAGAGACAGAGAGAGTGAGATACAGAGACAGAATGAGAGACAGAGAGAGATAGAGAGAATGAGAGGCAGAGAGAGATATAGAATAAGAGAGAGAAAGAATGAGAGAGAATGAGAGAGAGAGAAATGAGAGACAGAGAGAGTCAGAGAGACAGAGAGAACGAGAGACAGAATGAGCAACAGGGAGATACACAGAGAATGAGAGACAGAGGGAGAGAATGAGAGAGAATGAGAATGAGAGACAGAGGGAGAGAATGAGAGAGAATGAGAGCGAGAGAATGAGAGCGAATGAGAGCGGGAATGAGAGAATGAGAGAGAGCATGAGAGAGAATGAAAGAGAGACAGAGAGAATGAGAGACAGCATGAGAGACAGAGAGAGATACAGAGAATGGGAGACAGAGAGAGAGACTGGGAGAGAGAATGAGAGCGAGAGAATGAGAGAGATTTAGAGAGAGAATGATAGAAAGCGAGAGAGAATGAATGAAAGAATGAGAGAGAGAATGAGAGAGAGCGATAGAGAACGAGAGAGAGAATAGTAGAGACGGATAATGAGAGAGCTAGAGAGAGAATGGGAGAGAGAGAATGAGAAAGAATGAGAAAATGAGAGAGAATGAGAGAGCGAGAGAGAATAAGAGAGAGAGAGAATGGGAGAGAGAGAAGGAGAGAGAGAGAGAGAGAGAGAGAGAGAGAGAATGAGAGAGAGAGAGAGAGAGATAGAGACTGAGAGAGACTCAGAGAGAGAGAATGAGAGTGAGAGAATGAGAGAGCGAGAGAGAGAATAAGAGAGAGAGAGAATGGGAGAGAGAAAGGGAGAGAGAGAGAATGAGAGAGAGAGAGAGACAGAGAGAGACTGAGAGAGAGAGATTGAGAGAGAGAATGAGAGACAGAGAGAGACAGAGAATGAGAGACAGAGAGAGAATGAGAGAGAGTGAGAATTAGAGAGAGAGAATAAGAGAGCGAGAGAGAATGAGCGAGAGAATGAAAGAGAGAGAATGAGAGATAGAATGAGATATAGAGAGAATGAGAGAGAGAGAGAGAGAATGTCAGAATGAGAGAGGGAGAATGGGAGAAAGAGAATATGAGAGAGGATGAGAGGGAGAATGAGAGAGAGAATGAGAGAGAGAGAGAGAGAGAGAATGAGAGAGAGAATGAGAGAGAGAATGCGAGAGAGAGAGAATGAGAGAGAGAGAGAGAGAGAGAGAGAGAGAGAGAATGAGAGAGGGGGAATGAATTACCTGAACCTAGCAGGCAGTCTGACATCTCTGACGCTCCTCCTGGGGGAAACAAGAGGGTTATTAACAACATCCAAATCACTGTGTCTTACACCAGAGGGATGCATTGAGACAGTGTCAAAACATTGGGGGTGTCTATCACAAACCTTGTCATTGACTTTAACAATCTTGTTCATGCTCCACCAATTCCGCTGATTGACATGAACAGCACTGCCACAGATTTTTTCAATACAAGCAGGTTCACTGAACTTGGAGTCACCCCTCCTTACAAAACCTTGTTTCTTTATTTTCACTATGTCACATACTGCAAACTTACTGTTGGAGACATTTTTCCTTGACTCAAAGTATGACATTACTGTTCGGATTGTACGTCACTAACTTTGTTTCTAACCATTACATCAAGCCTGTGGGCATGGGTCTTACGTTTGAACCACTTAGTCATCCATGCTGGTCTAAAATCAGAGCAGACCTTCCTGCCTTTGAGTAATTCAAAAGGAGAAACGCTGGTGGATGTGTGCAGCGTGGTTCTGTAGAACAGCAGCATTGATCTTTCAGCCGTAGGTATAACCTTGTTGTGAGAAATAGCCCACTGTATACAGTCCCCAATGACTCTGTTAAGTCTCCCTACTAGCCCATTAGTTTGAGGATGATAGAGAGCACTTTTGAGGTGGTTGATTGAAGATTCTCTGAGGAATTCTTCAACATCTGTCGATATGAACTGCACAACGTTGTCAGAAATAACCGTATTGTGAAATCCCTTCTGCATGAAAACCTTCTTCATGAAGTCGAGGATTTCTTTGGAGTCAACTTTGGCTACAAATTTGACTTCCGGCCATTTTAAGTAATAGTCAACTAAGACTATGGCGAACCAAGTCTGATGGGGTAAGGTATGGAAGGCACTGGGTACATCAATACACAGTTATTCCCAGGGATTGTCAGGAAGGGGAATAGGTATGAGGTGCGGGTTAGAGACGCATAGGGTCTTGTCACTACCAGCAAAAATGATACAATCTTGGACCAAGGTGTCAATGTCTCTGTCTATTTGGGGCCACCAGAAGTATTCACGTACTCTATGTTTGGTGAGTGTAGCACCCAGGTGCCCTTTGTGAGCTTTGGTCAAGAGGGTTTTCCTGAGCTCAAACGGAGGTACCATTTTCTCTAGCCTGAAGATAAGCCCATCTTCAATAAGGTTGTAGATCAATGTTTGAGCGCTTCTCTTTAGGCCAACCTTCAGCAATGTATTTTTAACACATTTCAATGTCTGATCACTGTGCATGGCAGCATTCCACTAATTTTTACTTTCAGAACAAATGTGTTGTAATTCTACAGGCGCAGCTATGCAGTTCTCATGTTCGTCATCGCATTTGGGTCTTTCACTAACTTCTGGCATATTGGGAATGGGAGGCAAGCATGAAAGAGCATCAGCACGTACATTCTTCCTACCCGGGATGTGTAAAATGTCAAACTGGAATTGGAGGAGCTTTGAGGCAAGTCTCGCTTTGTGTGGCGTGGTGTTCTAATAACTGGTGTCCCCTAGGTTGGCTACTAGAGGTTTGTGGTCAGTTTGTAGAGTGAAATTCCAGCCCCCGTAGGTAACATTTAAATGGCCCACCAACATGCAAGCAATTCTTTTTCGATGACTGAGTAGTGTTATTCTGTGTCTCTTAGTACCCTTGATGCCAACCCTATTGTGTGTTCTTGGGTGTCCATCTGCTGGACACCCAAGAACAGCACCAAGACCGTAAAAGCTGGTGTCAACAGGTAATGTGCAATGTACATATGGGTTAAAAGGTTTCAACGCCTAGACCTTGGTGAGTTGTGTTTTTAGCCAATCAAAAGCATGTCTACATCATCATCCCATGCAAAAACAGTTTCATGTTTTAACAAGTTGGAAATGGGGCGTACCTTTGTGGCATAATCGGGAATGAAACGAGAATAGAACTCAGTCAATCCTAGTAATGACTTCACTCCTGCTTTGTCATTTTGAGGAGATGCGTCCAAAATGCCTTGAACCAGACTTGGTGTGGGTGTTACACCAGCACTCGAGATTGTGTGACCAAGATATTCTACCGAGCTTTTGGAGAACTCACATTTGTCACACTTGAGGACAACCCCATGCTCTTGAAATGTAGACAGTACTTGATGCAATGTCTCATCATGAGTAGACTGGTGAATGGCATGTATAAGGACATCATCTTGGAAGATGGCGACATTTTGTATACCTTTAAGAAGATTGACCATGAGGCGCTAAAAAACTGAAGGTGCCGAAGCCAGTCCAAATGGCATACGACAGAATTGGAACATGCCTGAAGGTGAGTTGAACGCAGTGATATGGCGTGAATCTGTTGACTTCAACATGGTGATATGCAGAAGCAAGTTCTAGTTTGGTAAAGAACTTAGCTCCCGCAACCATGCCCAAAATTTCAGAGGTGTTGGGTAGAGGGTGGGAGTCAACCTATATTTCCTTATTTAGACTGCGCAAGTCAATGCAAATTCTGAGTTTCTTGTTCTTTTTGCACGCTATGACTAGTGGGGATAACCAGTCTGAGGATTCAATAGGTTTGATCACTCCTCAGTTGCACAATGTCATGAGTTCTGTCTCGAGATCCTCTCTAAGGCTGAACGGTACACTTCTCAACTTGTGTTTTACAGGTATCGCACCATCTCTCACTTTAATTTAATGTTTGAAGCCGTTAATTTTTACCAGTTCACCTGAGAAAACTTTGGGAAAGTTGTTTAATAGTTCTTCAAGTTGGGTGGAAGCACGTATGGCTAAGACCTGTTCTTTGGCACCAGGACACAACATCATGTCTAAAAAACCTTGGTGAAACCACCCTAAAATATTCAAACCTTGTATGGCTACATAGATTTTTTCCTTGAATGCGCCTACCTTTAAACTCCATGATGTCTTCAAAATATCCTAGGAGAACCATCTTACACCCTTCGTGGGACACAGGAGCACGAACTGGTGGCAAAAACTGTCTTTCACCACAATTAACTGTAAAAAGTGACTCCGAAATCATGTTGATATGTGCACCTGAGTCCACGAGAAAACGCAACTTCTTTTCTCCTACCAGTATGTTGGCATAGGGGTCTACACGCTCTGAGGGATCACCAGTCCTGATTTCACTTTCCGTGACCACTAGAATAATATCTTTCATTTTTGACAAGGGATCCTCATTGTCACTGTCACTGGTGTCTTTAACATGCCCTATTCTGACATTTTCTCTTTTGTGTCCCTGACACACTTTAGAAAAATGGCCAACTTTCCCACAAGACCAGCAGGTCACATTTATTGCAGGACACGGTCTGCTGTTTTTGGAGTGTACAGGGTTACCGCACCTAAAGCATATGTCTGTTCTTCTAAAAAAACTATTCTGAGAGGTTTCTCTTTTTTTTCAATTTGTGATGCGAACTGGGGTTACAACCTCAACTGTTTTGTTTTCTAGTTCCTTTAATGAGACTTGTGAAGTTTCAATGTTTTTGGCAATGCAAATGGACTCCTCAAGAGAGGGATTCCCTAGGGACAGAAGCTTTTATCTAATGGTTCTATCCGTGCAATGGCTTATAAACTGGTCACATACTAACTGCTCACTAACATTTTCAAATTCACAATCTGCAATCATTTTTCTAAGGGCAGTGATGTATGTGTCTACATCTTTATAGTTCTTCTGTACCCTTTTGAAGAATGTGTGCCTTAATACAACGATACTTGGCTGGACGTCATACCTGCAAGCTAACTTTACAATAATACTCTGATATTCATCAAGTTCTTCATTATCACCACCCACAACATCAGGTAAGTGTTTGAGAGTAGCCCTCCCTTCAAATCCTAGGGAATGTAACAGCTAAAGCTTCTTTCTTTCAGCTCTAAACCTGAGTTACCCTATAGCGCCTAAATAGGTTTCAAAGGCATCGAGCCAATGGCACCACTTAATGGGAGGTTCACCAGGTGAGTCCAGAAACGGGGGTGGTGGGTTAACCGCTTGCATAATAAATAGGTGAGGGATGAATTACCACCCAAAATGTAAAATGCAGACTGTAGAAGGTTTAAAGGATACAGATAGCCTAATTACATTGTATTACAATTGCCAATGTACAGGTAGCAGGACTCCGCCTCTTCAACCACACGCCGGATACCATAAAGTACATACTTTTTCTGTAGCTCAGGATGCGTGAGGAAAAGGAAGGCCCCTACGGTGCAGATGGACATCACCACAGCTGATTGAACCACGCTGAGATGAGAGATGGATAGGTATTCTTCTGGAATACATCTGGGAACCTTTGTGACTGCAACTTCTGCGTGGGATCATCGGAGAATCCAGGTCGTTGCCACAATAAATGTAGTGAAGACAGAGCACAGGCGTCTTGGTAAGTTCTGTTTATTTAAGAATAGCTGATATGATCCCACAGACGGTGCGCAGCCATTCGTTCAAGCAAGGCGTATCTCCATAAACCGGTGCTCAACTGTCATTACAAACTGTCAACACTCAGAGCTGCTCGTGCGCCAATGGGCAGCACGAGGCAACACCCCATGGAATGCCCATGCGAGGGGGGCGCATGAGGATAGCACACTACACACTGCTTTGGCAAAATTTTATTTTAAAAAAAGGGGGAGAGGTTTAAAAAAAAAGCACAGATTAGTTTACACTGGTGAAGCACGGGGAAACAAGTGAGGCCATTTTTGCTCAGGCCCTCCTCAATATGCAAAAATAACAGTTGATGGACAGAATGCAGAACAATGTCATACATTCACCCCAGTACAGAGATATGGGCCTAAATCCATCGTGTTTTTGCACTCCGCACCACCCCAGTTCAGACATGGCCATATGCAAATCAGCCTTGACCCTGTGCCTCATGGGAACAGTCCAGCCCGAACTGCCAAGCCATGTCTTCCCTGGATCGGAATCAAGCATCCTAGGACCGGTTTCTAGCTATCAGCCGTCTTCAGCCAGGATAGCTTGACTCCAATGGTGTGGAGAGCATGGGACTCACGTCTGAGCATACCCATCCCACTCGGGGTGACAAATGCGAAAACAACAATATGCAAACGATAAAGGGCTGGCCCAGTGAGAGAAAAGGAGTAACACCTCTACCGTTGACAAAAGGGAGGTAATGGACACCCATCAGCCTCCAGAAAGGCCACTGAGGCACCCACTGGGTCGCTGGCAGCATAAAATAACGCAGAAACAAGTCAAATCTGCCCCCAGGCTGGTAAAAAAAGCAGCCCACAGCTGGAATTCGGATACCGGCCTCTCAGGCTTTGCTCGAGTCCCCTCGTTACCAATCTGATGCTGAATTTACACAATGTACCAGACTGCCACAGGTTACTTCTCAGCAGCAGCAATTATCCTATGACAGGTGTGACCTGCTCATCTGGTCATTTTTCCATAACATCTTCTATCAGCACCTATGCATCTGCATGGAGTACCTACTTTTTCAACGACCTAGCAGCAGGAGCAGGGAATCTGTCAGACGCTCTCTGTGCTGTTGCTACAGATGCCAAAGGTTGTTTATCTAGTGAAAACTACACATTTCTGTTATGTGAACAACCCTTTGAACAACCCTAGAAAACACACTGTAACAGCTGCAAGAGCTAATTTTTGTCGCTACTTAAATCCTTAAGGAAACTCAAAGAGATAATGTACACATCTGCTTAATGCCTTGGGTTTGATGGGCAACCTGTCCCAGAAAGGTAAACCAAGAAACATATAGGAAAGCCAGTGGCTGAGGGTGGGATGATGAAAATGTTAACTTTGTAAACATTGTTTCTGATTGACACATCATGTTTGTGCATATTCCTTACTTTGTGTATCATCCTTCCAGACTTCAGATTAACCTGGAAAAATGTTTCCCCAGTAATCTCTCTCTACTGCACTGCCAAGTGGCATGATGCAGCTTTAGCCACAGCTCCTTACCAATGGAGTATATCAGGTGCCAACGAGCATGCTGGTATCAGTTCCTGGGACTTTGCCAGCATGCTCAAGAGAACAAAAACAATGACAATTACAGCATATAACATGCTTCCATACCTTGGGATTATTTTCAAGATACTAACTCATAGGGTAGGCGTCAGGGTGGTGAGGATTTTGCAGAAAGATTAGGCATTCACCCAAAATATTATTAACGAAAACAAGTAAATTTACTTCCAATGGATACATCTTTCTGCGGATTCCTCACCTTATGAATGAGTCCCAAAGCAATATCTTCTCCAAGGTGGAAATGAGTAGGACCATTTAACCAAGGAAGTCATGAACACACCTCAGGCAAAGTACCCATCACTGCCTGCCCGCTATATGAGATTAAAGGATGGCTATGTGTCCACCAGGCAGATGTTGGCAAAAGGGACACCTCTGGAAAGGGCTGCTGAGGCAGTCAGGTCCTAGTGGAATAGGCACTGATGCCCTCCGGAGGATATTTCTTGGCCAGGGCATACCAGATTATGATACAGAGGATGACCTACCGTGAAATGGTTTGGTCACAAGCTAAGTTCACTAAGAGCTGATTGTCCAGGGTGTCCTGTCACGTGGGGTCAATGTAATATCACTCTACATATCTTGGTTCCAGTCTATGTATCTGTCGCTCCTCTCAGATATGGTAAGGAGGAAGAAAGAAAGTTGGAAGGGTAATAGATTGATCCATGTGAAATGCAGATACCCCCTTGAGGAAGAATGGGTAAGTATGAAGAACCATTTTATTTGGGTGAAAAATTGTGAAAAGTGGACAAACTGAGAAGGCCTGAAGATCTCTGACTCAACAAGCTGAAGTTATTTTAACTGACATAACTGTCTTACAGGTAAAAAGCTGAACCGGACAACTATGCATCAACTCCAAAGTCAATATACAATTGAAATACCACTGAGGAAAAATAAACAGTGGTAGGAAACAAACAAAGCAAACCTTTTAGAAAACGTGCCACTGGAGGAAATATGAAATGGATGGCTTAACATGAAGACACATGAAGGCAGACAAGGCAACCAAATAGTCCTTAACCAGCTGTACTGCCAGACCCTGCTATTCAAGAAACAATGCAAGTAACAAGATGTTGGAAAGTCAAAATTTAAAGGAAATGAAGAATCCCAATATGCACCACTGAACACACCTGCTCCAATGACTTGTGGGTATGGATTGGTAGCGTGCTTCTTTGCCGTCAATATGACATCTGCAGCATCATTCGGATGTCAAAAAGACTCTAGCGGGCACCGCTCAATCTCCACACAAGCAGCTGCAGCATCTGGGGATTAGGGTGATGGTCTTCACTGTGCGGGAAAGTAAAGTGGCCAAACACAGAGTGCTGACACATGTACCAGGTCCTCTGTGTCCACTCTGGGGAGATCAGGATCAACTGCACTAGATCCTCCCACACTTTTTGCATGGCATTGACAGAAGCAGGATGAATAAAAACACATACAGCAGGACCTAGGACGATCTAAACCTGAAGGCATCCCCCACAGAACTATTAAGTGGGTAGTGTATTGCACAAAACTGAGAACGCTCCTGCTTCTGAGCTGTGGATAAAGAGATGTATGAATGGAAACTGCCACCTGGAAAAGATCACCTTCATCACTTCGAGGTGCAGCTGCCACTGGTGGTCCTCCAGGGGAAGACGACTGAGATCAAGCACCTCACACAGTGAGAGCCTTTATATGAACTTCTACATGTACAATTCCCCTACCGGGAAGTAGGGAGTAGACCTGGTGAACAAGTTGTTTACCTTTTGTAATACCTTATCTGGTAGAGACTCTTTCTAACTGCAGATTTATTGCCTGAAAATATACCCCAGGCGTCACACTGGATCCAGAAAATCTTGAGCAGTACCTCTGCGCACCGGTAGGTGGCACCGTCCAGCTCCACGCTGGAAGGGACATGCAGGGTTCCTATATTGGTGCCCCCATGCTGACATTAATTCCTTTTTACACACCAGAAACGCAGAGCCATGTCAGAAGGCTTATTTACCAGTATACAGAAACTAAGGGCCTACATGAACCTTTTAGGTAGAAAGACTGGTTCGCAGAAACGGGGAGGTTGAGAGGGTTGGTTTACGGCTTACCTAAAATCTGATAAGCTAGCAGCCAGGAAAGCTGAATGTAAGTGGAAGCACTCCAAAAGCGCCGAAGGCAGACAGGCCTATAAATCTACTCTTTCAAAAAAAAGCTTTATTCGATTTTTTACAATCATAAAAGCATATACAACCAGCAATACATCAGGAATTCAGTTTAAAACAGATGGCTGGCATGAATTCATATAAAACCCAATAAAAAAGAGAAGATTTAAGATCAATAAAACCACAGGTTAAAAAGTTAAAACATTGGATTTATCGACATTATATATATAGAATATAAAAATAATTAAATCAAATCAAGGACAAAGTGCAATTTGGCGCGCCCTCAAGATCCAAGCGCAGCCTAGTAATTTCGCCATAGCCAGTGCGATCGGTAGCGACGTATCTGTGCGCAAAATTCGATCAGCCTCCGCCGCTGCCCTGGCACCCAGAAGCTTACAGATAGGTAACAGCCAGGCCGGCCGTGGGGCAGCATAGACATCACAAACCCAGAGAATATGTGCCGTTGTCTCATTATTGGCAGTGCATCCTGGGCACCCAGCTGGGGTATGTGGTGACCATTTTAAGGTGAAAGATCTTACAGGGAGGGACCCCACCCTGAACTGGAAGTACAATTTGTGATCCATAGATTTCGTGATTGCATCCCAATATAATTCCATCCTAGGGACCAGTTTGTGGTCCATAAAGCGGCTAGTAAGGGAAGAAGACTCATGTTGCCTTGCATTATTCAGTGAAAACAGTTCCCAGTACTTAGCCTTTAGCAAAGATTTAGATGGAAAAAAGGAGTTTGCAGGATCGGTCCACAATACAGTCAGTCCTAACTCCCCTAAAAGAAGTCGGACTGCCCTGAGCCATTTAATTTGATGTAATGTGTCTGACTTAATGATATCTAGGAAACCCTGGGCATAGCCAACAAGTTCAGGAGTAGTCCTCAATGTCCTTCAATAGAGGAGGGGACGCAATTTGGCTATAGCTGCAATGGGTTTCTTACCTTGATCTAACATCAATGGACACATATGAGAGCTCTGGGGAAGTCTGGTTATATTTCTTAGAAACCTGTTCTCTGCTGAGGTAAGAGCTACAAGGTTCTCACAGCCTCACACCTCTGAACCATACAATGCTGAACTAACAGCCTTCAGATTATAGATTTCAAGGACGGGACTGATAGGCTTGGAAAGGGTGCGATTGTACTCCTGACAGAGCGCTCCAGATATCTGTCTGAGTTTGAGAGAGGCTATGTCAATTTGCCGGCCCCACTTCATACTACCTTTGAAGTTAACTCCCTTGACACGTTGACCTCCAATCCCCTCTCACAGCAGAAATCCTCAAAAATTTGAAGAGCTTTCCTTAGTCCGCTCGGGGTCTTGAAAAGGATCAGCGTGTCATCGGCAAACATCAGGATGGGTACCTTTTCACCAGCAAGTATGGGGGCATCGGTCGAAATTCTGCTCATACAATCAGCAATTCCATTAATATAAAGCGTGAACAGCGTGGGGGCCATCACACAGCCCTGCCTAACACCACGTTCCACTGGAAATGGTTCAGTGACTTCCCCCTGTCCACCCCATCTAATTTGGGCCTTCTTACCTTCGTGAAGTCTACTGATCAGGGATAAAAGATCCAGAGGTAGGCCTAGTTCTTTAAGGACATGCCATAATTTCCAACGGGGGACTAGATCAAATGCCGCCCCTAAGATCTACGAAGGCGGCATAAAGGCTGCCTTTGCCCAATGTAACTAGCTTCCAGTAAATTAAAAGGAATGAAAAAACTTGGTTGATGGTGCTTGTGGCTGCTCTGAATCTGGCTTGTAAAGGTGACAAGAATCCGAACTCCTCGATCCACTCCTGGAGTCTATTGAGCACCATCCTTCCAACTAGTTTCTGGGAGAAGTCAATCAGGCTAATTGGCCTATAGTTCCCCGGGTGGTCTTTATCCCCTTTTTTGAAGACAGGGATGATTTCTGCGCTTTTCCAAGAAGTGGGGAACGATGCCCCTTGTGCAAATGCATTGGAAAGCAGAAAGATATATCGGCACTAACTAGGTTTGTCATGTAACAAGGTGTTGCGCGGTATGCCATCAGGCCCCGGCGCTTTCCCTGGTAGGATAGAGCTCAGAGCTGTCTCGACTTCCCTCAGGGTAAAGGTTTCCCTCTGGTACATCACATTCACAACTTCGACTTCCTTCTCCAGGGGGGTAGCAGAATATTGGGGTTTAAAATGATTAACCCAGGCTGTAACTGACACATGATTCTGGGGGCGCTCAGCCTGACCCCTAGTGGGCCAATTGTAGGTGTTCCAAAACAGCTTAGGGTCCTTAGAAGCACACGCCACCCTCAGATCTTGCCATCTTTGGTCTTCCCAGGCTTTCTTAGCCTTCAGTTGTGCTTCCTTATAGAGTGCTCTTGTTTCACGTACTTTAAGTGGAATACCTCCCCTAATCGCTTTCCCTAAGGTCTTGCGTGCCATCCGGCATTCGTCATTATACCATTGCCCCTTAACTTGTGCAGGCACTATAGGTTTCTTCCCTTTCTTTTCAAAGAAAGTGCGTAGGTGCGTAAAGAAAGCTTTATGCGTATTCCCTGAGCTATCATGGACTCCAATCTGTGAAGCACAGCCCTCAAGCTCTCTAATTGCATGTTGCAAACTTAACGCTATGCTGTCAAGTAGAGTTGGTGATTCTTTAACCTGGACCCACTTAAGTCTCCTTAGGTCGTTGGCTTGGACCACTTCCCCAATATAGCTATTGTCTCTTCGATGGTGAGCTGTCTTAGAACAAGATATAAACATAGAGTAACAGAGCGGATTGTGGTAACTTTCGAGCCAATCAATGATCATCATATCCTCCACCAATGGCCACGATATCAGACTTACCAATATATAATCAATTCTGCTAGCAGAATACCCATTATTAAAGGTTGGTGAACCTAGCCTATCTGATTTAGTGCGGCCATTCAGGGTCCTTAGGCCGCGTTCAATGCAGATACTATTCATCTGAATGATCACATCGGTCCACTTCCTAATGGGCAGTAACTCAAGCGATGGAACTAGCCAGTTCCTATCTTCTGCATCAGCCCAGATGGCATTCTCCACGGTAAGCAGTTCAAATGTGATGTTAAAGTCACCCATAACGATTACCTTGGTGATGTCTGGTAAATTGTCAAGGAGCTGCTCCAGAGCCTCTAAAACTCTCAAATGCTTCCCCCTTGTGCCTCTGGCATAGATATTAATTAGCAGAATATCTAAGTTGGTATTAATTGTTAGTTTAATCGCCTGGATGTCATTATTCTTTGTAGGGATATCGTGGATAATCGCATTGAGCTCTTGTCGAACCCACATTGTCAGACCTTCCGAAGCCCTCCCTTTCCCCTCCCTCACCGCTGGTATAGAAAAATTCAAATAACCTTCACAAAACATGGGAGCGACTGCCCAGGTCTCTTGGAAGGCGCATATATCATAATTCTTAATAAAAGAATTCCATTCGGGTAGGGGTAACTTCGAGCAGAGCCCGGCAATATTTCAGCTAAAGAAGCTAGAAGTTCTTGGAACTTCTGCAGGGCTTTCTGGGGGGCTAAGAGCTAAGGTCTGGGGGCACAGAATATTAGACTGAGAGGAACTTGATGGACCAGAACCCCCTCTGCCACCTAATTGTAATACCGTATTGCAAATGTTGCTTGTCAGCAACATGTCCTCTCCGCCCACAGCTGTATAGACCATAGGATTTATAAAAAAATCCACTGGGGAACTCGCTTGGTTTAGTCCATCATTAGACTCAAGGTTTGACGAACCTTGCAGTCTTAGAGGACCCTGCCGGGATTCCGCCCCATAGCCAAAATCGGAGCGCCTAAATTGTATACTAGACTTTTCAGGGTCATTTGTGCGAAATTCCAGCGTAAAAAGGCTATCAACAAGATCAACACTATGTAAGGTCAGTTCAATGCTATCTAAAGGTTGATCGTACAGCACGATCCGTCTTGCAGCCAAGATGTGCTCCCAAATCAATGAACGGCACCCCCTCACATGTCTAATCCAATGGATATATTTATTTATCAGTGAGTCAGCAGTCTCAATGGCAGCATAGCGTGATAGTTTTGGTACATTAACCATGTAGGTTTTGGGTGGCTCACATGCTTTTAATCTATTCCCTCTAGATTGCCCCGGGATGTGATCAGAAAGTCTTTGTCCATAGGATGCATGGGCATTATCGCTATGGAAGATGCCGGTGCTACTGTCGCGATCATGGGATAATTCAGGGAGGGGGAAAGAATCCTTTGGTATGGTAGACCTCGATGGTTGAGTAGATGAACCCATGGTACCTCGTTTTATTGTATTGTTTGGGCCCTTACTCCTGGGAGATCCAGTGATTGCATCAGCAACCGGACATGGACATGGACATGGCCAGGGTCCCGCATTAACCATAGGGCTCGGTACCATCGGGACATCCGGCTGTTTCTGGATCTGAGTAGATGGCCGCTTCTGTTGGCCTGCACTAGAGGTTAAAAACCTCACCATATTAAGCAGCTCAACCAAAGATCCCTTCAGATCCTGAACTTCCCCCTTCAATGATAGCACCTCCTGCGTTAGTTGGCCTAAGGTATGCTCTCGCTCACCGGTCATAGAATTACATTTACAGTCAGGGCTAAGAGTTTGCGTTTGGACATGGGTTCTCATAATTTCATTAACCATCCCCCCACTTGCTGGATATGCTTCCCTCAGTGCTGCAAATCTATTAGTACAGGTAATGATGGGATTGATATGGGCAGCATAATCAGTACTAACACTATCCCCTTCATTACCGGAAGCTGTGATAATATCCTGGAGCCCTACTTCTGGCCTGTTTACGCCCGCTGCATTAGATATCATATTCTTTCTGGACTTACAGAACATATCTGGGATAGCTGGCTGTGCACACTCTGCCTGTTGCTTTCTACGGGGAGGGGAGGTGGTGTGTGGGGGGATATGAGGGGCTGATTCAAGAATTTCATTACACTCGCTAATCAGTGTATCAATCTGATCAATAACACAGTTGTTTGCAATAGCCTTGCTGAATCTACTCATAGACGCTATCTTGATCATATTGCAACGGCCACAAAAATCTATTTAGGCGACAAAATAAATAAGGCCTCCAACTACCATAAAGAACTCATAAAATATAAAAGAATTCACCAGTCCCACATCATGTCAGCTGGAGCAACTCATTTCTCAAGACTGAGTGGACACTCTGTTCACCTTTTTTGTAGATAAAACCAACAACATTCACAGCCTCTTTCCTGACAAGGCAGGTGAAAATCAGTGCCATCGGTCCGCCAGTGACCATACCTTCAATCTAACTTCCCTGAATGAATTCACTGAATTCGCCCATGAGGAAGTTAGTACTGCCCTTAGTAAGGTGAAATCAGGCTCCCCTGCCGACCCAGTCTCCCCTCATATTTTGTCCATAATTGGGCCAGCTCTTCTCATGGGCCTTACCAAGCTTTTTAACCTATCCTTGTGCCACTCAATGGTTCCAACTAAATGGAATATGGAGGAGTGGCTAGCAGTGTGCTCCCATCTTCTATTTCTAAATGGATAGTGGCTTTGGTCAAGCCCATATTAAAGAAGTCTACCCTGGACCCCAAGGAGCCAAACAACTATCGGCCATCTCCCTTCTCCCTCTTTTTGGGAAGGTCTTTGAGTCGTTAATTAACAAACAACTTACCACCTTTCTGGAGAGCAATAATATTCTGGACCCTTCTAAATCTGGGTTTCAAACCTTACATAGTACAGAAGCTGCTTTGTTGGAGGTAGTCAACAACATTACACTCTCCCTTGTCACTGGTCAGTCAGCCATTCTGGTTTTATTTGATCTGTCGGCTGCCTTTGACACCATTTCCCACAGCACTCTTGTGAATCGTCAGTGGGAGATGGGTGTCAGGGGCAATGCATTGAACTGGCTCAGGAGCTTTCTAACAGATCGAACTTCAAAAGTACACATTGGTACTTTTGTCTCCTGTAGCCAATCGATAGACAAGGGTGTCCTACAGGGCTCTATCCTAAGTCCCACACTTTTCAATCTGTACGTGGCACCCTTAGCCAGCATGATCAACGTATGGCTTCAACAAAGTGTTGTATGCCGACGATACTCAACTGCTAATCACGCTACGCCCAGATCAAATAGATGCCAAACTCCGATTCATGAAGTGTATGTCTGACATACACATCTGAATGCAAACTAATCATTTGCAACTTAATGCCAGCAAGATGGAAATCATCCTCTTTGGCAAAGCCCAAACCTTATGGTCGAGTGGTTGGTGGCCTCCCAATCTCCGCCCATGTCCATCTCCCACGTCGGTAGCTCGTAATCTAGGGATGCTGATTGACAACCACCTCCCCATGACTGATCATGTCAATCATGTGGCAAGCATTTGTTATGGATTAATGTGCAGTCTTCATAAGATCTTACAATGGGTTCCACTGGCATCTTGGATGTTGCTGCTTCAAGGATTAATCATCAGTCGGCTAGACTATGGAAACACCCTAATGGCCTCCATTAATGCAGAGCTCCTAACCAAATGACAGGTCCTCCAAAATACAGCTGCCACACTTGTATTAAATCTACCCTCTCGATCCCCCACGACACCAAGTTTGAGAGCTCTTCATTGGTTTCCCATCGGGAAACACATAATATTTAAGATCAACTGTCTGGTCCATAAAACCATCCATGGAAATGGACCACACTATCTTGCTAAAAAACTGATCAGGTACAACCCCACCAGAATCCTTAGATCCGCCAACAAACATCTTCTTATCCCGTTCAAGATTTGTACTGCCAGAAAGATCTTTTTCAAATCTTGGCCCCACTCTATGGAACTCACTCCCTCTGCATCAATGTATGGTGACAACCTTGGAAAATTTCGTAAGACTCTAAAAACCTGGCTGTTCTGATCTCTTTCTGAGCGTCCTGTTCTGTTTATTCCTTCTCCTCTATTGCTTTTTTAGATAGGCAAGCGCTTTGAGACTCTCAGATGACATGTGCGCTTAATAAAATCTTATAATGTAACATAACATAAAGAATCTGCAGCTAGATAGAATCTAGAGTTTTTGTGAACTGAGCCTACAAGCCCTCCGGGGGTTTCTTACTGGCCAATGCATATCGGTACACAGTACAATCCATCTCAAGATCTATTTCTGCACTGCTTTTCCCTTCTTTGCTCTAGTGAACCCAACAAAAAGCTGATCATCCACCCAGTGGTCTTTGGGGTGATCGATGCAGAGCAATAACGTTCTTTTCAGGTTTAAGTGGTGGAGACTCTCCTGCTCTTTGGAGGGGTGAGGCAGAGCAAAGAAGGTAGGCAGCATGATGCTTTGGCCGACGTGGAAAGGTGATCATCAGGCGTCTCAGGTGGCAACTATGCATGGGTTCAATAGGTGAACACATCAAGAAAGTTAAAACCAAATTAAGGTCCCATTGGAGCATAACAAACGGTTTGGGTGTAAACATGTAGGAGGCCCTTCTGAAAAGGTGTTACAACAGGTGACTTAAACAGTGAGGGTTGATCCAGCAATCACAAAAAATGGTCAAAGTGCTTAGAGAAAGGCCATGCTGAACTAAGGATGAAACACACAGAAACAATTCGGACAAGGGTGCAAACAGGGGATCAACATATCCATCAGTGCAGGTGGTTGCAAACTTTTCCCAGCTGCAAACAGTCTTTGTGGAGGGAGACCTGGCTGCAAAGATGGCCTCACGGACGTTGGGAGGGAGATTGAAGACTTTCAACTTTCACTGTTCAGTCTTGCTGCATGAAGACGAAAAGTGTGCAGGTTTGAGTGCAAAAGACTGCCCAATTTGCAGAGAAGATCCTCCTTAAGTGGCAGGCTGATCGGAGGACTGATGCTCCTGCTTAGCAGTTCAGGAAACCATACTCTGTATGCCCCATCCAGAACCACAAGGATGACTTGGACAAGGTCCGTTCTGATCTTTTACAGAACTCGGGGTAGGAGCAGTATCGGTGGGAAGATTTACAGGAGTACTGAGCCCCACTCTAGACAAAACATGTCGCCGAGCAAGAGCCACTTTGGAAACTCCAACACACACAAGTGCTAACATTGCATGTTCTCGGTGGTGGCAAATCAATATAACCAAGGTTCTCCCCAGTTGAGGAAGAGACCTTGCACCACCTCTGACTGTAGATGCCATTCGTAATCCACAAGGCATCAACGGCTGAGGTTGTCTGCCCTGTCATTCAGAGATCCTTCTAGGTGTTGCACGACCAGCAAAATGTACTGATATTCTCACCATGTTCAGAGGTGCAAAGCCTCCTGGCACAAGGTCCATTACTTCACCCTGCCCTGTTTGTTGCAGTACCAATTACATGGTGGTGGTGTTGTCCGTGGACACCTGAACTAGCTTTCCCTTGATGGAAGGCTTATAATGTCAAGTGAATCACACTCAACTCCAACAAGCTGATTTGGAGCTGATACTCCGTCAGAGACCAGAGACTTCTGAGCTCCACCTCTCCCAGATTCCCACCCAACCTAGGCGTCTGTCACCACTGTGAGATTTGGGTGAGAAAGATAGAGGGGTCTGCTGCTGATCCAATCTCGGTCTGTGAGCCACCACTGCAGGCCCTTTGTAGTTCCCTCCAATATCTAGGCCAGGTCAGAGAAATTTCCTTGACGGTGTGCATACTGGGACTTAAGGTGCCACTGCAGAGCCTGCATATGCTAGTAGGCATGTCATACTAGTAGGATGCAGGGGGCAATAAGACCCAGCAGCCTGAGTCTATCTCACCAAAATCCAGATAGAGGATGAAACATCGAATTATAGCCTGCATTTCCTGGACCCGCCGCTCTGGAGGATGGGCACGGAACTGCTAAATCGCTCACTCACCACACCTAGAAAGTCTACCAGTAATGATGGCTTAGAGGTCGGTGGCATAGTTGGGTTCATAGGCAGTACCAACGGAGGCTCTAATCAAACAAAGGACAGCGCTTTGGCAGGCTTGGCTTCTTCTTGGGTGCCGGGCTGGAGCATGTGGAGGTGCAGTACTGGTGGGAATCAGGGTTTGGGCCACCCTTTTACTTAGCCCGCAGAAATGTGATGTCTCATGAGGCGTGGACCAGAGGGCAAAGGAGCCCTCCTGAACAGATCCAATATATCCAGCCAGAGGGCTTGGTCCTAAGCTGGAATGACTGATGGGCTCGGAAACACGGGTCTCATGTGTTACAGTGCTGAGATATTATCCAACAACAAGGCAGTCTGGCATCAAGAAACAGAGTAGAGACTCTGAATGGTGTCGGGAGCAGGGCCATTTCCTCACAGAAGAAGAGTCTTCTCATTTATAGTGTATACGTTATTTTCTCTTTTTTTTCAGTGGGAAGGTCTTTCATGATATTGTTCCTTGACCAGTGACTTGGGTGGGGGATATTGCTTAGAGGTCTCCTTGTGGGCCGTGGTCAAAAACAGCTTAGTTTCCCGCTCCCCTGGGTCATGGAGGTACAGGAATCACATATTGCAGCATTGCAGCATTGTTTTCCATATGCAGATGTCATGTGTCTGACATGGCATCTTTTTGCTGTACTTGTGACAGGGCTTAAACCCTAACACCTTCAGAGGAGACAGAGTCAAAAAGCTGAGGAAGTATTTGGTTGAGACACCAAGACAGCTGCCTGGACTGGTGTCAGTGAGGCATGTAAAAACTGGAACTGATGCCAGCATTAGTGTAAGGTGAGGAATCCACAGCCACGAGAATGAAAGCACAAAAGCACAATATATATATATATATATGTATGTATGTATGTATGTATGTATGTATGTATGTATGTATGTATGTATGTATGTATATATATATATATTCAATGAAAAAACCATTGGTTTTAGGCCATATATAGTTAGGGATTTGCATTTACAAAACCTTATTTTACTCGCATAAAACCATTGAAATTCCATATATAGTTAGATGCGCTAACTATATATCGCGCACCCGCAATCCACTGCTGATGATGTCACATATTACATCATTCATGACATGGTCAGTGACATCACTGATGACATCACTGATGACATCTCAAATGACATCACTGATGACATCACTGATGACAACATCCAGTGACTGTATGTTTCTGTAAAGTTAAAATATGTCTTACATATTGAAGAATGAGTGGATGTATAAGTGTCTGGATGAAGGATTTAGTAGGTGCATGACTGACTGTATGAGTGAGTGATTAAATGTGTCTCACTAAGTGCATGGGTTAGTGACTGGGTTTTAATTTGTGCATCATTATATCTGTTGTTCTACAAACTGCTGCATATGTTGATCAGTAGCTATATGAGTAACTGTATGGGTTATTCATTGGTTGTCCAAGTATTTGTATGGGAAACTGACTGTGTGTGTATGGGTGGCTGGGAGGTGTGTGACTCTGTACATAGATGTGTGAGTAGTTGATTCACTATATGTATGGGTTCAAAAGTGCATGTGGAAACAGCTGTATGGGCGGTTGACTGTGCATGAGAGTATTAGTGAGTGAATGGATATCTCAGTGCTACATGTCAAAGTAAGTACATATGTAAAACACAGTACATGTGAGAGTTGACATATATAAATAACTGTACATAAGAGCCAGTGAATGTGTGAGTGGCTGTATGGATCATTGTGAATAAGTATCAGGGATTGTATAAGAGAGTAAATATGTGTTAGTATATGTTTGAATTAGTAAGGTGTGTATAACTGTATAGTTGAGAAAATGGAGGTGTGATTGATTTTTTGCATAACTGACTAGGTGTGTGAGTAACTCCATGGATGAGTGACAGTCTGTGACTGTCTGTTTACACTGATTGTATCTAAGGTTATATTAGAGTCTGAAGAGGTTCATCGTATTATCACATGAATGATATCATCAGTGATGTGATCAGTAATGTCAAATGAGATGTCATCAGTGATGTCATCAGTGATGTCATTTGAGATGTCATCAGTGATGTCATTTGAGATGTCATCAGTGATGTCATCAGTGATGTCACTGACCATGTCATGAATGATGTAATATGTGACATCATCAGCAGTGGATTGCGGGTGCGCGATATATAGTTAGCGCATCTAACTATATATGGAATTTCAATGGTTTTATGCGAGTAAAATAAGGTTTTGTAAATGCAAATCCCTAACTATATATGGCCTAAAACCAATGGTTTTTTCATTGAATTTTCAAGGTTTTGTAAATGCAAATTCCTAACTATATATCGACTATAACCTATGGTTTTTTCTGTGAATTTCAATGTTTTTTTAATAGCAAATATCAAAAGCTGTCAAATGTCAAGTACGTGATAGGTAAAAACGTTTTCGTGTTTATGCACGCTGATGTGCTTTGAACGCTGCCCCCCCCCCTCCCCTCCCCTCTTTTCTCTTAGTAGTACTCTCTCTTTGCAGATAATGAACGGTAGTTAACGCAGACCTTTACCCCTGTTGTAATCCGTCGTACCTGCTTGTCTCTCCATTTGATTGATTGTTATCCAAGCATTTACTGTTTTAGAATTGGTTCTCTTTGGATCATTCTCTATTTACAAACAAGCACAAAGTCGCAATACTCTGTTTAGTGTTTGCAGATAGTGAAAAATCGTGTAAAAAAATAAAAGTAATCGAGCAAAATCAGTAGACCACTAATTCGATCTCTTTTTGACCTCGGTAAAATACAAACATTAGGAACAACCCTTCATGAGAAATACGAAAATAGTGAAATGAACTGAGCTCCACACCATGAGGGCTGCAAGACAGCTCGACTCCGCCACCCACCCCGCCCAAAATAACGACAAACCCTATGCAAATATTATAAATATAGACAACACACCAGCAAAGAAACAGGGTAAAACATTTTATTAAATAACTATTTACATAACTATTTTATACTTTTTATTGCCCGATCCGGCTAGCTCAATCGATCGAGCATGAAACTCATACACTGATAGCAAGCGTTGAGAGTTTGTAGAACGATGGCTTCAGATTTTCCACATACGGTGTAGTGGCGCGAACTGGGAGGGGGCGTTTGGATTCTACACCTTCCCCAAATAAGATTTTCATACGTGAATGTTCGTTCATGCTTTTTGTCCCTCAGTTGCTTCCATATCACTGCCTTACACAAATGGCATAAGTCCTGGTTGTTGAGTGCCATACTTCAGAGTTCTAAGCAGCTCTTGTAACACTGTTTAAACCTTATTTGCACCTGCTGCAGCTTCACTATTCAAAGTAAGTGGGGTCCATTTGTGGACCTGACTGCATTGGAAAACAATGTGATACGGTGCCTCCCTAAACCGCTTGACGGAGGCCCCCGAGGGGCGGTGAGATGGCGCGGACTGAGAGGGGGCGCTTGGCTCCTGCCCCCTCCCCAAGTCGTGTTGCCCTGGTGTGGCCTGAGATCGCCCCCGACATGGGCGGCCGGCTCCCGGGGTCCGGCGGAATTTTTTCCCTTTTAATGACTCTTCCATTCTGGACCTTGTCCCACAATCCGTTTGACCTGAAGATACGCTGTCGTGGGGCGCCTCTTTACCGTTTTAGTTGCCATTCCGCCAGCATTTGGTACCCTGTGCCTCTTCCGCCATTCAGCTGTTTACCGCCCGCTCTTGCGACTACAGCGTCTCGCTCACCATGTAGTTGAGTTGCTCCCGTTCTTAAGATTTAACCGAACTTTTTGGACTGCTGAAAGCGGTTGTATTCCGACCGCTGGTTGGTGGAGACATTTTGACTATATTCTGGACCTGCATTGTCGCGTAATGCGTCATATGACGCGACGCGTTAGCGCACCCGGAAGTGCTCCGGTGCGCAAGGCGCAGCTTCCCGGAAACGATCCAGAGCGCGCCGCGCAGCGCGTAACGTAAGCATAATAGGTCATGTGACTTGTTAATAAAACTTTTCATTGGTTCATTTTACTTTTGTTTTCCTAATGATGTAAGACTAGGTCATGTGACCTAGAAATAACACTTTTCATTGGATTAAAACATTTTTTTTCCCAAACGATGAAAGCCCCACCTTGTTTCTGGATGTTTCAGACTGAAGCTGGCGTCACCATGAGAGCACCACCATCTCGTAGCTCCGTCGTGGCCATTCCGCAAGCAATCATGGCAGCCGCTCCCCACCGGAAGCCTGCGGGAGTCGACGGCCCCCAAGACTTTTGTACAATCTTCAAGGCTGAGGGGACGCTTTCGAGAATGGAACCCAAGCCCTGGCAGACAAGCGTCCGAGTTCCAAGGTGTCCCAGGGCCATTTTACTGGACCAGGCCCAAATCCGAAGAGCCGGCCAACATTTTAAGAGTCCTGTGGAAGCCGCCTATCGCTGCACCGCAAGAGTGGGAGCAACTCAACTACATGGTGAGCGAGACGCTGTAGCCGTAACAGCGGGCGCTAAACAGCTGAATGGCGGAAAAGGCACAGTGTACCAAAAGCGGGCGGAATGGCGACTGAAACGATAAAGGGGCGCCCCACGACAGCAGACAAGCCTCCGCCATGTGCTTCAAAACTGCATATGTATCTCGTGATATCAAGGTTGGGCAACCAGTACACAACAAGCAGTTACGAGTCCCATTTACACCGGCACCATTTTGGGCGCGGCCGGGCAGGTCCACGATCTAGTCAAACATAACAAATGAGGCTGACGTCTCTGAAGCAGTTGACGAACAGCAGGACATAGCAAATAAACATGAAGTCTCTAAAGCTGTTAACTCACTGCAGGACAAAACAAGTAAACCTGAAACCTCTGGAATAATTGTCGCTCAAAAGAACAACACACAAAACTCTGTAGAGCCTGAAGAAAAAAAAACAGAAGGGCACTGTAGTTTCAGACACACTTAACACTAATGACTAAACAAAGATATCGTCTGTTTATGAAACAGTTATCATGTTCACAGAATTGACAAAGAAGTGTGCAGACACCAATGCTATTAAGAAACACAAGGAAATCCTAACGCATCAACATTCTCGGAAGAGGTTGACACAGATAACATCTTAAGGAACAAAGAAAGACCTGTTCACTCTTGACACCCCAGGTGCTGTGTATGTTGCACTATAGTGCTGCATCGACAAAACGGACAACCCTATTGATGTGCATTTTTCATTATTGATTATTGTAAAGAAATGGCGACTCCCCCCTTTAGCAGATTAGCTAAATGTTTGCGTAATTTAGGCATAACAGTTATATTATTGTTGTTGTTGTTGTTATCGTTATAGTTCTGGTTAATTTCAAAAAATGGTTAAATATATTTACAGTTTTTGTTGCGTTCGTTATATTTAAAAGTTATTAAAGTTATATTATTGTTGTTGTTATCGTT